>NW_027466472.1:4097500-6625000 GCF_050575085.1 Anarhichas minor
GACATTAAAAAAAAATTATATAAATAAAATAAAAGCAAGGACATGACATTTTTAAGTTTGAGAGTTGAGAAAGAGGTAAGAAGAGGGGAGTGGAGGGCACTGGGGTAGGGTCTGGGTGGACGTTTATGCAGCAGGTTCCTTTAGTATTGCCGATGCGAGTGGAAAGCCCCCCTCGGATATGTTTTAGCAAAATCCCTCCAGCCTAATTAGGTTAAAAAACACAAGATGTTTGCGAAGCATTCTAGGCAGCCAGAGACGGCCACTAAAGAGTCACTGACTGCGAAGTGGCGACAGCGTGGATCGACATGCCCACAGAAGAATATGCCGTGAGGGTATTTACCCTGAACCTGCAGAGCTTGCACAGATGACATCTTAATAAGCTGAGCACTATGATACATTTTTAACGGAGCCAGTCGGCCTCTCCGGAGGACTGTGCACCAGTGCCCACATCTAATTGGGTTTTCCCTTCCTCCGGCATCATTGTAGCATTACATTGTTGTTGTATAAAGTTATATCCCTATTCCCAAGTACTTTACTGAGGATTGTCCAGCCATGACACCTTTCTATTTTTTCTCCCCCTCTCTCTACTTCATATATTTCGTTTGTATTACTTTTCTGTCAAGTTTGGATGACGTCACCTACCAAGAGACACACTAAAGTGTAAGACCTTCACGCCACTTCCATTCAGTTACACATCTCTTATTCGTGCCATTGGTCCCATCATTATGTAGTTGTTGATAATAAAGGCATTAGCACTGTATGTATGAATGGTACTGTGACGGATGTCTTCGTGATGATATTTTCAGTGCAATAGAATGCCATGTACCTTTAGTTATGACTATGTAAATAGCGCACTAATGGAGTTTGCTGCATTTTTGCCAGCAAACAAAAATGTTGTGACAAGTAGTCAAGGGCTGCTATTTGAAAATGTTTTTGTCCTGCCTTCACATTACCACTCGCGTAGCAGTCAGTGTGGCTTCAACAATTAACTGTTTCTTACTTCGGATATAAAATGCAGATTTTATGTTTGACAGTCCCTTTCAAGCTAACGAAATCTCACTTTCTTAAAACATGAGGTGGATTGACCTTTTTAGAGAGTGGTTCTTTATCGGTACCACTTGGCAGCATTCAAGTGTTTCGGACATGTGCCAGAGTTGACGCTGCTGCCAATGTCTCTCACCCAAGTGAGCCACAATGCGAAGGAACACAGCTTTGACGTTTTTACTCACACAGAATTGTTTGGCCTGTTTTTGGCCGTGCACATCATGTCAAAAGACACTGCTGCGACAGTCTGCATCAAACACAGACACAGCCTTGGTCAAATGGGACAAAGGGCCAAGCAAATACAAATTATATTTATATTATATTATCTGCCTCTTATGGGGCTAAGCAGCACAATGGTACACTCCCAGCCTTCCCACAAATTGCACACCTTGTGAGACGGCAGTGTGGGAGTTGGATCTCTGGAGGACTGGTGGTTTTGGCAGAGAGGGGGAACCATGCTCAGCCTGCATGAGCTGCCAGCAAATCTGTTAATTAAGCATGCTAATGGTTGTAATTGTAGCTGGTGGTGAACCCAGCTGCTGAGGTAAATGCTAGGTTTAGCCCACTGGTTGTCAGTGTTGAACTTTATGTGTGCATATGTGTTTGTGTGTATGTGTGTGTGTGTGTGTGTGTGCATTATGTGCAAGCACGCATATTTGTATGCATGAGCGAAGAAGGAAGCAGGCAGAGAGACAGTCTAGCCTTGTTGCAGAATGGGGAAGAGGTGAGATGTAAGCAAGAGGCAGGAAGGGTTATGGGAGATAGAACGTCAAAGAAGAGAGATGGGTTTTTTAACCTCATGGCTTTCCTTCTTCCGCTCTGCCTCGGGCATCATTTCTGAAGCTGCTTCCAGAAAACAAATAGCCAATAGTTTGCCCTCTGCCCAGTGATTAGGTTTGACTAGGCTGGGCTAATGTCAGGCTAATGTTGATCTCACCTAAGTTGGCAGCAGGTGTGCAGAGGCAGCTTCACAGACAGGTGTAGGGGTAGTCTTAACCCTCGGCCAATTTGTCAGATGTTTATTCCAATTATCCAGTTGCCTTGGTGTTTTCATTTTAAATTATTAAATTGAATGGAATAATTCACTTGGTGTGCTCAAGGGGTAATAGCAGGATATAACTAGAGAAGGCAATTTTTGAAGAAATTGTGGTGTGAATGCTGGATATAAAAATCTGGAACTAAACTGGATTGCTTGCTTTTTAAAAATTGAATAATAGCAATGGTGTATAAAAGATGTGGCGGACAATATAAAAAGTGTTTTCTCAGTTGCTATGGCAGTCAATTTGAAGTTAATTTATGTATGAATAGTGAAAGTTTGAGGTCATTTTTTTTTACTATGGTTAAAAAATAGTTGAATGTTTTTAATTTTTTTAGGTGGATTTAAAAGTTCAATAATACCCAGAATACTTCAATTTTGTTCATTCCACCCATTCATTTGTATGCAAACTTTCTGAAAGTATGTATGATTGAAGTGCAAAACCAAGCAAAAGAGCATAGGGCTTGAGTGCTTCAAACAGTCACACCAAACTAAATGAAGGGCACAAAGTAATTTATCAATTTCCAAAAGAGTGCAATTTTAAAAGCACTTTTGTGGTTACCATGTGTGTTCAACGTTCTCTTTATCTTTGACATTTTGTAGAATGTCAGGGGACTTTGTGTCTGTGTGTCTTCTTGTGTCCGTTGGGATATATATTCACTGAAATGAGAGAAACTGGGCCTACCCCCAAGTACAGATGCTTGTCTCTGGAGAGAGGAGTCCTCTTCTATACAGTATTCACAAAGGGTACAAAAGGGCCATTTGAAGGGGCAGAGAGTGCAATAAAATAGTATGAATCAGACTGGGAAAACCATTGCATTTCATCATGTCTTATGTTAAGAGTGAATTGGATGTGAGCCTTGGTATTTCTACATTCTGTTTGAGTGTGTCAACAACAGTGACTTTCATTTTCTAAAGGTTTCAATCATAATATGTGTAACTTAATTAAAAAAAGGTTTTAGGTCATCTGGTCATGTTTTGTTTGATGTTAATACATTTATCATCGTGGTACTTGTTGCCTATCCACTTGTATTGCTCTTGCTTCCTTTCTGACTGCGGTTCCAATAATGTGTTGTTCAAACCAGAGCTACGACACATCAAGTGATGCAATCTCTGCTGTTATTGCAGTTTAACACATTGAAACCAACAGCACAAGTCCAGCTATTCAGTCAGATCACGAAACAGAAGTAGCAGTGATGTGTTTAAGTCATAGTCTGTAGCGTTTACCATCATGTCCCTTTCGAACATGTTGTTTTTTAGCCAAACTGTATTACCTCTTAAATCCTTTGTAAAAGGGGTATAATTAACTTAAACTTGTCTACCCTCGAAGTAATTTGGCTACTTCTGTCAGACCGTAAGTAAAACTATCTTTTCACAAACTTTCTTTTTCTTTTAAAAAATTGGTTCAAAGTGGCTCTTAGATGTTTGTTTACACCCATAGAAAAGAGGGGAAATAAGTGTTTTGCTGTTCTGTCTTTTTTTGTTCATACTTTGATCGATGATTAAGTACATATATGTTAATTTGCCATGGCTGCACGCTCGGCACAGTGGGGATCATCGGGACATGGGACTACATGGGGCTAAGCAACATTTTGTAAACATCCTGTGATCACTGCATGGAGCCAGGTCTAACATCCTCAGGTCAGAAACCTTTCTTGTCCGTAAGATGTACTGCAAAGCGTTCTACAACCAACATTACATAACGGTAATGGGCATTTAGCTATTTTTTAACACACTGATAATTACATGCTGTGGTGCTGTCGCTGTTTTGCTTTGAGAAAACCCTGTGACTCGAACGCATCATAGCATTAAAACTGCCTGGACGTTGCTGTGTTTTCCGCCACACTTGTTGACATTTTGAGCAATGTTGGCACTGTACAATTGAAGCTTATTCAAATTATTGGCTTATTGTAGCTGCGTCGGATACATGTATCGCCTAAATGCTTAAAATTGAATTGTAAATCGTACCCCGTTGCATTTACTGTCAAAAAAAGGCATGCGTCTATTCTTATTGCCGCGCCATTGTGTGCAGCACACTGTGCATATGCTTGATAGGAAATAATGAAATCAGGCACAGGGTAGTAAATGCTTTCTTTTGTTGCTGAAGCATAAACCTGTCACAAAGATGTTGCATGCGGAGGCCTGAGGGGAATTAGACATTGATGTTATAAATAACCTCTGTTGAAGTCAATAAGCAATTTGACGTTACTCGTCTGTTAATCACAGAGGAGTGATCGAGGCAGGGCGGGGGGGGGGGGGGTAGCTGTGTGTTTAGCAGGGAGAGATTGGACTGTGTGTCGTGCAGGTTTGTGTATGTAAGGTAAGAGAGACAGACATAATCTAGCACGCACAGATAGATAGAGAAAGAGAAAGCTGTAGTTCACTAACACACACACACACACACACAGCATGTCCTTCCTCTGTCCTGTTGTCTGCTGGCCTGGTAGACCCTAATCCTTTTTATCTGTCTGCGCTGTGTTTGCCAGTCTTTGTGTTTGTTCGGGCATCGGTGCGTGCGTGTGCGACCGAGCGCCCGTGTGTGTTTGCGTGTGGCTGTTTGCAATGAAGATGTCAGAGGGAGCTGATTAGCCGCCTGTTACCTTCTCTCCCAGGAGATGGGGTCTTGCCATGGGCAGAGAGTGACAGATGCACACCCATATCATTACTGTAAGAGACAACACCGGCTGGAATTTCTTTCTCCAAAACACAATTTAGGGATACTTGAATTACATTTTTTTTTTTTTTGTGTTTATGTAACTCTTTCTCAGTATATATGATTATGTGTGTATGTAATGTGTGACCGCATCCAGGGACTGTTGCAAGATTCACAAATATTCGGGGGGGAACATGAGCAAGCGTGTAGAACGAGACTTGCAAAATATCAATGTGAACTTGTGACCTTGACAGTGCTATAAACCCAATGTGGTTTATGCACTGGAGAGTCTCATAGGTACTTAGACCGCTGCAGAGAGCCGGAGGACACGGCAGCAGAATGAGATCAGAATCTGTTTTCTTGGCTTTGGGATAGCTTCTGATATTGAGCTTGGAATTACTTTCATGTAATCCATTCATTCTCATAACTGATTCCTGGAGGAACCACATTTCGATGATTACTCTGGTAATCTCTTCCAAAGTTTGGTCTGTAGTTCAGTCAGCAGTGTACAGTATAGTTTGAACATTTCTCAGTGGTGTCGGGGAAGTAGATGATGTCAACACCTGTAAAAGCTTCAATAGTGTAACCTGTATGTTATCTAACCAGTAGTGAATAAAAACACGTTTAGACTATTTCAGAATGTCATGACATTGAAGTTATACACAACCAAAAATTGAATTTATTTTACCACAAAGGTGTTAGAGTGAGGAAATAGATCTTTCAGATGCACCAGAGCTCTAAATGAGACGCAATCTACCTGCTGTGCTTGAAAAAGGCCATGGCTTCAAAATGACGGAAACCAAGCCACAGCCAATCCTGCATGCTATTGATGTATGTTCTGCCCGGGGGCATGAGACAGGCACAGTAAGACAGGAAGAAAATGTTTGCATATCACCCCGCTGACCGCTCAGCACACCTCACCACCGCCCAACTTGCGAAGCCAACCATTCCCCGGCAGTGTGTTTCGATTCAGTGGGAAAGAGAGAAATGTGTGAGAAGAGGAAGCTTCCCTGTTGCTAGTGCATCCTTTGACATCGATCTGTGCCATTACTCCTTTTGACACCTGGTTCCATGTGACTAGATGGCCTACAGGCTGGACAACTAAGACAAGGAACAGGGGCAACAGATACAAATGACCCCCCCTCAGGCCATTGCTTTTCATGCTTTTGTGGGGGTCGAGGGGGGGCAGACAGAGAGAGATACAATAAGATTACCCTACACACCACACCGTGTGGAGGCACTCCCAGAGGTGGAGATATGCTGAACTCTCTACTTGATAATGATGGACATTGGGCAGAGGGAGAAAGGTGGGTTCTAGCTACACGGGAAATCAATGATCATAGGGATACATCCAGGAATAGATTCTCCGTCGCGCATTCTTAGCAGCATGTTCACCTCTCTTTGTACAGCAACTCACTCATAGCATTAGCACACAGCCCACTCGCAGCCATTCCCCCTCCATGTGAAAAGAGGATATAGCTGCTCAAAAAGTCGCCTTCATCATTTTGACTCAGGCAACCATGCGGAAGAAAACAGCGAGGCAACAGGTTGTGTGAGGGGCCATTAGAGGTAGAAGCCTTGAAATGCAGTTGTTTTTTTTTGTCTTTTAATGTTGTTTACAGTGGCATGCTATAGTTGGGAAGAGGCATTATTGGTTTAGATCACTGGGGTCTTTCATCGAGAGCTGGATTCTTCTCCCTGCAAGCCTACAGCTAAAGTCATTAGCAAGCTGCAGACGACAAGCGACCAGCACTGAAAGCCTGAGTGCAGACGAACCTGTGCAAGCAACACAGGTGGCAGCATAAAGGGAACGGGGCTTCCAAGTACCAGCCACGGCTGGGTTATCATGTCACCCCTGTCCCAAAAAACAAAGAAGAGGACTGAATGGCCAACCTGCTTTTTCTCTCCGCCCACGAAAGGTCATTTGCAGAGAGGCAGTGCTTTCAAACAAAATGTGGCAGGCTTTTCTCTTAGATGGCCTTGGTGGAAGGACAGATGCTTCTTCCAATGTAAATATTTATCCTGCAATTTAGATTTTCAAGTCGCGTCAAACCTGCCAGCTTGTTTAACAAATTTAACACAACATAATTTGGAATTGTGTGTGTATCTCTGGTGTTCTTGTGCTGAAAACACTCTATCCAGCTCTACATTGCAGCGAGTGAGGATGAGGAGTCTGTGTGACTGGGAGTAAGGACAATTTGTGTTTTGTTCTTAGAAATCCCGAATGTGAGGATTTGGCAGGGGTAACCTGCAAATGAATAAACACAAATGTTGGTCAACAGACTGAGCCATAATTCCACTCACTAAATTGTAGTCAGTCAAACTTCTATCTCCTTTCTTATTATTTTTGGTTTACAAAATGCATTGTAAGGAACAGCAGCACACCTCCTCATTCATATGCGTCCGTGAGACCACTCGGGAGCTTTTGTGAGGACCGTTGGTTGATATGTCAACTAAGCATCCATTGGAGCACTCTGATCCCTTTCTATATATAGCTCTCCATCTATATGTGGGAAACCTGAATGTACTTTTTCTCACTGTTCGCCTATTAGATGACGTATATGACAGGTTTTCTAATTATCTTCACTGTCGCGCCATCACCCATACACCTAGGTCGGATGACCATGATAATCACTAGTATTTATGTTAAGTAGCAGTATAGACCCCTTTACATGGGTCCAACCGTCTTAAAAATGTGTGAGGATAAGGAGAGAAGGGGATTTTTGTGGATAGCGGGGATGAGTGATTCAGAGAATGAGGGGGGTGTTTTTAATCCGGTGTGTCGCCACTTAAATACCAGTCACTTAATTTAACCTTCTTTTGTTTAATTAACCTCAGATTTCAAAGCTAATTATGTCCAGGTATTAAAGACAGATTATTTTTTTCTCACTCTAGCTGCTGGCACAAGATGAGATCCGATCTGCCGTCAGATTGAGCCTTTAGGAAAGATGGAATCCATCGATGAGGAGTGGACGTGCCTGTGTGTGTGTGTGTGTGTGTGTGTGTGTGTCTGTGAAAATGTGTTAGGGTGTGAAGGGATTCAAGTGTCAATTCCATCATGCTGAAATGCCAGTGTTTTTGTGTTATGCATTCAGTAACATGTATTATACCTTGAGATCTGCTACACAATGACTAATATCACACTACAGAACAATGGTGAGCCAAACAGAACAAAAGCTTATGTGCAGAAAAACTAATTAAGAACAGTAAAAAGGATCAAGGCTTTCTTTTCAGTTCTTTTCTTTAAGACTTTGTGCCTGTAGATGCTCGAAAAAGAAAAAGAAAAAAGCAGTTTCCAGTTGAAAAGACAAAGTGTATTTCCTTTTATATGACCACACACACATACGCTAAGTCAGTACTTCTGCTTTTTTTCCTTCCAAATACAGAGTATCTATTTGATCTCGAGAGCCGGATCTCATAATTGATTCCACAAACTTCTTACCCCGCTGTGATGGAGGACCTCTGTGCTTTTTGCTGGAACACAAACATTGAAATGCTCATCAGAACTGTTTTTTGACCCATGCTTTTAACAAGGCCAGACAATGGCACTGCACTGAGGCACCATGTACTGCTCAGTGACACAAGCAGCGTCTCCCCATTCACCCAATCACCAAAGCTGTCATGCCGGGCTTTATTAGCCTGATAGGGGATCCATAGCAAGCGGCCCCCGCACTACCCTCCCGTGGTCCACAAATCAATGTGCTCACAGCAGGGTGTGGGAGGGAGAGCGACATGAGCATCCGTCCTATCTGTGTGGTCCACAATACTTGGGGTTAATTGTTGAGGCGGTGATTGCAAATGGCCGGGCCACTTGTGCAAATGGAGCGTCAACAAAAGCAAATTGGAAACAGGTATTACACAGCTTCCATATTAGGCCTCCCGGAGGGCTTCGTCTGGTTACAACAATCACCGCATGTGTCTCTGGGCAACATAAGTGAGGCACATGGAGTGGTTCTAAAGCACAGGCATGCACATCTATCCCTCCAGCCATGTATCCATCCATCGCTCCTGCTTGATCCTCGACTGCCACTTACCCATATTTGAAATTACAAAAGCCTCTCTTATGGGTGGCTTATCGCCCATGTAATGACAAAGTTCAAATGTGAATCCATCCGCACAGCTCAGAAAGCCATTGAAATCCACTCTAAAAGGCGCTGGTGGCCACGGCAAATACAGTCAACTTACAAAGTACCTGGGGTCTAAATAAATGGATTGAAATTTTGTGGCTGTAGATTGAAAATGAGTTCAACACAGAGAGCTGCAGCCATTGTATAACATGCATTTTAGAGAGGGCTGACTGTTATTATTTTGAGTTACAGCAAATTGAGGTCCAGCATGTTGAGTTAGCACAATGTTCTGTAAAGGTGTCCTTGTTAGGCACCATTTATTAAACGTGAATGGTGATAATTTCATCTTTTGTCCAAGTTATAGTGGAGAACATGAAGCATCGAAAACAATTCTGATCAAAAAGACTGCATACTGTAGGTAATGTGGGAAATAATTTTTAACAATCCATATAAAGAGGAAACATGCAATGCCAGTACCACATATTTAATCTGCATTAATCTATACTTACATGCTTAAACATTCAAAAGAAACCGAAGGCACTTTCACAGAATTGCCAAATCTCATATTACGCTTTTTTCAGTTCCTGCTCAAAAAGGGCCAGCATCATATGTTTGTGTATCAACACTCAAAGCTGAGAGAAAATGCAAAACGCCTGTGAATCATTCATATTGTAGCTCAGCGCAGGTGACTTTTTCTTGAAAGGGACTCTTTTCATTACTCTGACTTTGCCTCTTTTCATCACACCGGTACCTACCATTTCCTACATGCACATGAGGGCTCCCAAAATCCCCTTAGACCTGCGCAAAGAAAAGCAATCGGTGCATATTTCTCATCTTCTGATCGAAGGTGTTTATATTTTCATGTCGTTTACTTTCATGCCCCGCACCGCAAATAGTAAAGTGCATCCACACACACACACACACTCACACCCACATGCACCCCTTCATCTCTCTTACAGCCTGAACCTTCAAATAAATAAATCATTGGAATTGTCAAAGGTTTGCAGTTATCTTACCGACTGAATAATATTTAGCATGAGGTGATTCTCACTCTCAGATACCGCTGTGATATTGATGTTCTTTTAGCCTGCCTTTTTGAGTTGAAACCACCGAGGCAAATATGCACACACACACACCTCAGAAACTTAACACAGCACAACAACAACAGCAACACAATGAAGGGCCTCTCATCCAGGCCTCAGTATAATTAACTGGAGAGGCTGAGTTTAGGGATTACTCCAGGAGGGGCGGTGAATTAAAGCTCAGCTAATGAGTTGAAGTTTCTTAATTTGTTCTCCTCCGTAATTCCAGAATGGATTAGCAGTAGCTTTAGTCGCCTCTTCCCACCGATTAGCATGGCTCGCTCGGTTTAGCATTTAACAGCAAGGAGGAGAGAGGAGAGCGGAGCAGTGGGGGTGGTTACACAGCTTATGAGTCAACTTGTTCAGTGGTAAATGCGCAGCGGCGCTTACTCGGGAGTCGGAGACAATGAAATAGGGTCTATTGTCCCAATTAAATCACTGTGATAAGGAGTAAGAGAACATGTATTTATAATACTTATACCCCGCTTAGCCAAGGTTTTGCATTTTCCCACAGAATCTGGTTATTCACTGTACTGAGATTCAATTTAGAAATAATTTTAAATTTGTGTTATTGTTTATGTTAATTTATTGCAAAAAGAATGGAACACATTTGTCATGGGAGAGCCTTGAATTGCATGGGGTTACACAGAACATTCTCACTATTTCTACTGTATATATATATATATATATATATATATAAGATCTATATTTGTCTCTCCCTCAGTGTCCCTTCCTACCACTCAGTATATCTCCTCCGTAGCTTCAGCATAGTGGATATAAGACTCCGAGGGTGGTGGGGAGCAGCCGAGCACGACTGCTGGACCTGGCACAGCACCTGGTGCCTAATACTTAAAAATTGACAGGCATTGTTTTTAATTCTCCTGCTACTCAGTGGCAGTCAAAGACAGCTAATGGAAAGTACCCTGCTCTGTATAGGATGTAAGCAGCATCAGCACATTATTTTGTTGTTCTGTCTCCTGTTCCCAGTAAAATGAGATGTGATCTCATATGAACGTACCCTTCTTCTCCTTTTTTTCTTTTGGTATTGTATGCCTTCACTGAAACCTCTAATCAAAGCTTTAAAGGATCAAAAATGTTATCTTCGACAGCCAGGGAATGTGGCCTGCTCAGTGCAATTGACGTGTGCTATACACTTTCCATTGACGCTTGGATCTAGGAGACTGACAACAAACTACTTCAGAGACTAGATGTATAATTTGGTTTTTCGCACACCTGCAACAAGCATCTAATCTTCTTTACAAGCATCAGGCTCCCATGAGTCATCTACTCAAATAGGCCTTTTGCCTCTCATAAACTCCACTAAGAGCCCATGTATGATACTGTGTCATTTAAGCAACACGTCATTTTTATAACATATTTTGAGATCCCACTTCCTGAGTTAAGATATGCACTGGATGGTTTGTTTTTGACATTTCCTTGTTTTGGCTGGTGGAAGGTGGATGTACCCAAGGAATCATTATGTGTTATGTGATCTCATGAAGAAAAGAAACTGATAATATTCCCACAATGATCAGTCACAAAGTTATCGAGCGATAAAAGGATCGAACCACAAAGATCTTGCCTCATTACGCAACTACATTTCTCCAGCTTTTTGTTGCAACATTTAAGCAACAAAACGGGACTCAACAATGAAATGAAAAACCTTGCTTGGCTGTTGGCAGTATTTTGGCTCCCACACTGTCACAACATCCAATAACGTAGGTGAGAAGGTCCTGTAGCCAATTAGGGAGCAGTAAAAAGCCGAGGCTCAGGAGAGGTTTTATTGTGAAACAGATTCACTTCAACATCCTCAGATTATTTTTAGCCTCTGCCCCAGAGCCGAGGCTTGTGAAAGGTGTGTGAATATGCCCTTGCCTGGGAAATGTCACACCCGCGCCGCAACATCAAGTGTTGAATTCAGTCCTAGCTTAAGGTATGAAGTCAAAACGACTCTCGGTCTAGAGCTGAACGTGTGCACTCTCATTAGGATCTCTTGTGCTTGTAGTGGGGGGGAAAAAAAGAAAGGGAATGTGCATATTCTAA
Source organism: Anarhichas minor (assembly GCF_050575085.1). NCBI lineage: Eukaryota > Metazoa > Chordata > Actinopteri > Perciformes > Anarhichadidae > Anarhichas > Anarhichas minor. The sequence continues at coordinate 4,109,426 of NW_027466472.1, forward strand.
AGCCTACGGCTGACAAATTAGTGGGTAGACGCAGGAACCTATTGACCGAATAGATAGAGTGACGTCAGTATCTCATTGGCGGACGGCTTTCATCAAAAAACTCAATTGCCATGGCGACAGTCGCATGACTCAGGATGGGAGCAGTGGGCGGGCTTGTGACATACAGTGTCATATTTTCAGGCACTTTTATCGCTTATTATTCTTGTGCTAAATCGTTGTTTATTATAGCTTGCTGTTGTTTCATCGTGGATGGATACTTTGTCTGAGTGAGTGTCGTGAAGTGGAGAGTGGTCATTCAGTAAAATGTGAGGGGCCCTTGGGTGTCGGTGCCTGACCAATGATTCACTATCGTTTGTTAATTTAGGAGTTCTATCACATGCAGGATACCACAGAGCTAAACTGCGTGTTAATGTTGTGAGTTTGTTATATGTCTACGTTTGCATGGTATAACCCCGCCATGCAAACCTACACATGGGAAGTATGTGGAAATGCTCATGTTAGTTTGTAAGTAAGAGTGAAACAGCGACTCTGTTCATGGTATTTAATGAGGGGACCTGTTTTTTTAGCCAGAGGGTCAGACTACCACTGACCTCTGCTGTGACCACAGTCGTGTTGACAGCAGCTGCAATTCACAGACTCCCCCAGGCCTGATGTGTCCACTTTTCTTCAGAAATGAGACCACACTATAGAAAGACTTATAAAGTGCAGCCCTGGCACTGAAACAACACTCACTAACAAAGATGGAGACTAACAGAGCCTCTCTTACACAGACACCTTTTCACCTGAGCTGGTTAACCCCACCTCTGAAACCTAAACAACAAGAGCTGTACGCAGTGTGAAAAACCATCCACGTCGAAGTGAACTTGCTCTGCCGGCACGTTTGTTATGGATTTTGTGTCCGACTTTAGATGGGAAGGGAAACAGCTTGTGCTCATGTTAGATGCAGCACTGATTTGTGTATTTATTATTTTCATCATTTATTGGCCAGTGTGTTGGTAAAGTACTCGAGGTCTGACTTGTGAAAGTTGTCTTCATAGTCAACCAGTGAGTCTGGTTCAAGCAATGTTTTCTTATTTTTTTCTCTTTACTTCAACTGAACACATCAGCATTTACCAGGATTATATGGGTATCTTTAAGGCTAATTGGTAAAGAGGTTCCTAATATGCAAACATATGCTGTGAACAAATACATCCAGAGTGTAATTTTCCTCACATGTGTTGGCTGGACTTATAGCACTAATTCCTAGTAGTTCAGCCTTGGGTAATCATATTGTATAAGTACCCCTCGTGGTCCAGGGCAAAAGATCCTGTCAACTCATTTTATGTACATCTTATTATGTAATGAATCTGGCAGTTCATTTTATGGTAATCACAGCTCCATTATCCCAAGGTTGCTCACAAAGTCGTGTCTTTGGTACTCTTTTTGGCAACTAAACTGAGTTGAAGTTGCTATCAGGGGATCCGGGGTAATTGTCATTATTCAGCAGAGTAAAACTACCCACAGGTGAGCCGATAACAGGGACAAAAGGCTGTGTTCATTTTGTTTCCAAGTCAGCTCTTTTATGGAGTGGGTGGACTCGTTTGACCATGAGCCTCAATGAGAAGAACCGTCCTCCACAACTTCCCTAATGCCATTTCATAATTCATCAAAAAAAACTGAATTTTTCAAGAGGCATCTGTCATCAGCTGTTACTGTCTCTGTCCATTTGTATGGACAATAGTCTGCTCTGCAGTTCACCCATTGGTTTCCAGACAGGTTGAGCAGCAGATGAGATATGAACAAGAGAAGCTGCATTCGGATGCCTGTCCAATCTGTCAGTTCCCCAAACAGTGTGTGCATGGCCGTCCTTATGATGAATTAATGATTAATCAGGATTTTGAAAAAAAGTCTGTGAAGTGAATGACGGAAGAATAATGAGATTGCCTTTGATCATTTTGCATTGGCACATGTGAGTCATTTGAAGTAAGTCATTTGAATTCAGCTATTGAAATTCACTGTAAGCTGCAAGAATCATTAAAATGTTCCTCGAAAATTTCCACATCAACAAACCCACCGGTAAATCGCTGATATCCTGGCAGATTGAAGTTACACCTGTCCTGCTCTGTAGCAGTCTCTCAGGCCGGCTCAGACATCCGATCCTCCATGTGGACAAACCATTATTATGTCTATGATTGGACTCCCTGTGTGGGAATACCCAGCGCTCTCCTCTCTGACTGTGTGAGCCTAATGCTGTGTGGCAGGTCCGGCACTCCACTGCCTAAACACATCTGTCATGTTTTGTCATAGTGACACAGCAACCAGCTGACTCCCACCTCTGTGACAGGGTATACTATATCACACTGCAGATCTCTGTGCATGAAAACATGTGCAAAGGAGAGAGACAGACAGAGGTGGACATGTAGTGGTAATACAACTTTTTTATTGAGCAGGAAATGCATGCATAAACAGCACAGGGTGCAGAAGTGACAAAGAGCAAAATGGGAGAGAGGCTAAAAGATGCAAAAATAGCATGAAGCCGAAAGAAAAAAACAAAATAAATAAACAACAGCCTTGCAAACACTTGCATAAATACCCCCCCCGTATTACATCATTTACATGGTGCATATGTACCCACAGCCTTAACAGTTCCAATCGTGGCCATCCTGCTTGCCCAGTGATCTGATTCATACCACCAAACTATACAGCTTCCTCAATCTGAATCTGATTAGTGCGCGTTGGTCTCTTGCATGTTCCTTGTTATCTGTCCTGTTGTCTAATTACGGCAAAATGACAAAAAAAAAAGCCCTTCAAATCTGGCATGTGCCGTATCTCGCATTTACTTCCACAAGATAAAATGGCAACAGTAACATCTGAGAATCTATGCGATAAACAAAAGTATGAGAGAAAAAAGTACTTCAAAGCCTTCTCATCAATCCAAAACTGCCTTTATCTAACACCCTGTGCAAGAATATTGTCTTTGATTCACTTTCATCTCAAGTTGCTCCGCCAGTATTGATGACAACAGGAATTGATTAGATCTATCCCAGAAAAGTGAAACAAATCGGTGAGATGTCTGCTGGCTAGTGCAGCATGTTATGTTCACCTGGGCCTCTGTTTACCCGTTAGCATCTAAAGTACAAGATGGACTTGAGGCATTAAGCAATAAGCAAGTGTCCAAAGAAGAGTTTACACGTGCCTGTGTTGGATAGGCTTTAGTTTTTTTCTGTTTCCTTAGAGGGATATATATTATATAAGACTCATAGTGTACAACATCTGAAATGGATATGTGCAGTCAATAACTTTTTTGGCCATCTGACTATATTTTTTTCTTCTCAGTCTTCCCATAACACACACACACACACACACACACACACACACACACACACACACACACCCTAAGTTGTAAAGCTGTAAAAACAAAACAAGTAGGAATGTGTTTGATGTGAAGCTTATTTAAGAGGAGCCAATCCTTATATGCAAGACTTCTTCTTTGTGGTCAAGATTCCCTCCGGGGTGTTCATGGATTTTAATGGGCAGTATACCTCAACGGATTACTTTAGCATGGCTACAGTTAGCATTGTATCTCTTTGGAGGCGAAAAAAATGTTATTAGTGGCTTTTGAAATGAGCCACACACACGCACATGTCTTAGGAATGTGTGTGCCTTAAGCTTTGCTAATTAAGCCATTCCAGTGTGGAGAACGGAAGGGGTAATATATGAAGATGTGTTGGGGTTACGCTGGAAATCTCAGGGCTCCAATCTGCACCAGAGTCCCTGACAATATGTCTTTTTTGGAATGCCGTTTCTGTCACAGAGCATTTTTTGGATCATAATTATTTGGTTGATGGATTTATTTGTTGTAAATTACATGCTTTATTTTGAGTTTTCTGACCTACAGTGAAACAATTTTGATCCCCAAATTTAGAAGATTAACCACATTGGTGAATAAATATGATATCTGGATTTGGAAAATAAGTACAAGCAACAGGACTGTAGTAAACAAAACTGCAGCACCATCATTGCCGCAAGCAATAAATCTGCATTTTGGAGAGACTGAGCTATTGTTTTTGCAGTACGCCAGCGGGTAAACACTTTAAGTCCCACACATACTCTGGCCCCTCGGTTTTGATAGTGGACTAAAAATAACACATTTGTAAGAGAAGAGGAGTAGTAATTTCAGTGGCACTCTTCAAACTACAGAAAACAATGTTTCAAGCTAAATGAAACCTGCTGGCAGCCTGGCAAAGGCTCTTTTGATCATTGCAACATGCATGAGATCATTTACTTATTGCACAGTGGCTTGTGGGCTTTTAGTGCCAGCATCAACCATGGGGTTTCTGAAAAAAATGTGCGTTGGTGTAATTCTTCACTGTCAATGCTAAGCACCTACAGTGCAGAAACAACAAGTAAGTTGAAACACTTGTTCCCAGTGGCCAGGCAGCGTGAGTGACAGGGATGAAGGAAAGAAAGCCACTGTCACTCAAGATTTTCTTGCCTGTCATCAGAAATGTGGCGCTTGCCATCACATCAAGCAGATGACGGGTCACAGGTGGAGCTAAAAGTGGGAGCAGCTATGGAGAGAGTTAGCTGTGACTGACAGGATGAACAGAGCAATTACAGCACCTGCCAAGGGTTTTGAGTTCACGAGAGGTGAGGATAATCAAAGAGGCAAAATGTATCTGTTCCCTTGAAGCTTTCCATTTCAATCTCTGCATGTTTTTGTCCAATATTCACCAGCAACTCGTTGTCACCATGGCTCTACATTTTAAAAGCAAAAGGGTTTAATTATGCTTAACAATTACCAAACAGTGACTCTCAGTCTTTGCTCATGTGCATTTTACTAGGTGCATTGCCCATCTTAATTGCCCAAAATTGCCTAATTTATCACCAACTTGAAATTAATTCCACTATTCAGCCTAGAACTAAGCCCTAGAAATACAAGATCCTAAGCTTTCCCTCCAAAACATGTAAAATAAGTAATTACAGTACTTTGATGACACAGTGTAAGGCCTATGTTATGTGGGCTGTTTATATACCCTCTGTGCTGCATGTAAAAATGTAATGATGAATTGCAGGTTCTTCCCCCACTGCTCTTCATTAAGCTTAAAGTACGAAGGGGTCACGTTCAGAGCAACGGCATCTCCATGTGTGTTGGCTCTCTAAACAGCAGGACACAAACATGGCCCCTCTCCAGGAACACAAGATGGCAGAGGCAGATGGCCAATTACATCCCATAATGCCTAATTGTAAATGATGAGGCAGGTGTCAAATTAGGCCTACCTACAAATGCTAGGGAATTCATAACACAGTGCCTGAGCTGAAAGTATTCTGTTGTCTTTAAGAGAAGTTGCAGATAGAACTTGAACTAGAAACAATGAATTATACAAGTAAAAGACTGTTGGGAGATAGATGCCCATTGTAGAGCATCAGCTCCAGGTGAATCAAAAATACAGACTGCGTGAACGATGACGGGTAGTGCACATGCATGGTGAGTTCCACAAGGTTCATCTTGACTCGGACAAAGGAGGTTACGGCAAGGTGGCAGAATAGCAAACACCACACCCCAACCTTCAACAAAATTGCGTTTCCATACAACTAAACTGCACTCTCAATTACATTTTAAAAGGGAAGTTCTTTGAACAGTTTGAAACACGTGGTCAATATTGCAAAATAAAAAAAACTACTTTATAAGGTTTAGTAAAAAACTTAATGGTTGGCTTAAAATAACACGAAACAATAATGCAACAAAAACACATTATGTTTAGGCAGCAAAACTACTACTTAGTTATGTTTAGGTTTTGGTTCACACGGGACACGAACAGCAGCTTCTGGGTGAAAGCCTTCCATTTTTTGACCCATGCACCACCACAACATCCTCCCTATGCAGACTTCAAGGGACTCATTTGAAAGGTATTCGTGATAGGTCAAAAACAAGCATAATCCACAACAAAAGAAGTAGCCTTCAAAACATAATTCACAATGCAATTACGTTGCATGGGAAGATAACTTTTAGGAGACAGGGTTGCACACCGAGAGTGAGTCAGAGTAATCTTGAGTCTCTCTGCTGATGCGAAACGGGAAACGCTTTCAATGGTTAGTGAATTTGTTGGATTTTACAACAAAGTGTGAGTCAAAGTTTTCTTGGGCATTGTGGGAAACCATGATACCTCTAAAATGTGTTAACTTACAGACTTGAATAAATGTATTTCGGTGGTGGATGATTTATTCACCCATTTATTCATTACCTTTCTTCAGCTGATGCAGTTGCAATGTGGCACTCATGTGTCTTTGTGGAATGAAATTGATGGTCCTGTGGTCCACATCTGTTGGTCTGCTGCCTAGTATCTAGAGGGTACTGCGGGAATATGTCGTACCATCTTGTAGCAAAGGTATCCTTGCTACAAGTCATCCGTTCCTTGTGTAACCAAAGAGAGAGCTGTGTCGGTATACTCGGCAGAAAGTCAAACACAACGGGTGTTGACATCCACCACGGTTGTCCCTTGTCACCATTTTGGTTTGTGATTTTCATGGCCAGAATCTCAGGGCACAGCTGTGGGAATGGAGAGTGTACTGTTTGGAAGCATAATAATTACATCTACTCTTTGCAGTTAATGTGGTTCTATTAGCTCCATCAGAACTGCAGCATGCACTGGGGCGGTTTGCAGCCGATTGTGAAGAGGTTGGGATGAGTGTCAGTACCTCCAAGTCTGAGACCATAGTACAATGCCGGAAAATGGTGGAATGTGCCTCTGGGATGGGAGCGATTCACTGCCCTATCAAAGAAAACAATATAGCTCTGCAGTGAAGGTGTTTTGACATCAATGAGTCACTCAAGGTTGTTGCTACAAGGTCTTTGGAGGGCACCTTGAATGTCTCAGTCGGTTAACCAAGTCTGCATTGCTTTCTCTTCATCTCTCTCTGTTTGCTCGTCGCTCTCCCCTCACAGGTCACCGTGTCCCCAATCTCTTCCTCGTCCTTCCAAACCTGATTATTGGCCCTCCATCCAGACACAGTCACTTCTGTTAATTAGAACAAACCTTTTAGTCGTTGAACATACATCTTCCCTTCTCGGACCGGCCAAGGCCGGGGCAGACTTGCCGCAGACCATCATTAATTTGAAGTGTCTACCCTTTCTGTCTTTTTCTAACCCCTGCCACCTCTCTGTGGTGGCTGCACAGCTCCTGTCCAGAAGCATTGAGCTGCTAAATGGCCACAGCCAACCATCCGGAACGACCGGGCAGTGAATATTAAAAATCCATCAAGCAGCAAATCAACAAGCCGGTACATGGCAAACACTATTATTTTCATATGGTGTTACTGTTACCCTTGAGCCCTCCATTAACACCGTGGTGTTATAAAGAAAGTGAATCAGCGCCATTATTGTGTCTGAGAACCAACAACCTATTAGGGACTTTTGACCTCCTGGTTCAACATTCTGTCAGGGCCGTGTGACGACAACAATGTTGAGAAAGAGACTGCGTGTGTGTGTGTGTGTGTGTGGGAATGAGAGAGTGACTTAAACACAGATAGAACAAATCAACAAACTTTAGAAGGACACCCACAGCTCGGTGAAAAAAAAACACAGGGATTCTGAGAGCCTTGGACAAAGAAAAGATGTTGATTGCTTGCACTGATAGCCAAAGGTTGTCCCTATAAAAGCTTGGCCTTTCCTGAGCGGCCTGGCCTCTCGCTCATATGAGCATGCTCATATGCTTTTAACGATGCTCTCTACCATCTCTGCGCTCAGCCTTCGCCCGAGGAAGACACTATTCCATTACACCCCCCCCAGAGGAACACACAAACACATTTGATGAAGCTGTACCGCATGTAGAAATATGCTGGGGGTCTCTTGTCAGGCCTTAGGTGCTGGGTGGGGTCATACAGGTGGAGCCCTGGGAACTTAGGTTGTACAGTGCAAATGCACAGAGGGGGAAAAAAGATTGCGAGCCGAAATAGAACCAAAACTCCGGCTGTTTGATGACCTCAATGTCAGAATGCACTGCTGGGGACGGTAGAAAAAGACAAATAAAAGGATGGAGAAAGAATGATCGAGATAGACCAAGGATATATATACACACATATTGTGCTGATATTATAGGGCTGTCTGTGATATTGTATTTTGACTGACCAAGAGGGAGAGGAGGTGCATGTGTTAGTGGGGGAAGAGGAATTCCATTTTAGAGATTGGGGGAATGAATTGGCTAACAGTTTTGTTTATTTGAATGACATAATTAGATCATTGAGAATAAAACTACTCCCGATTAATCTGCAAAAACTGAGACGTGTATCATCATTTTCATAGTACCACATTGAACACATTTTGCATGGCAAGGACATTTGCCATGGGAAACACTTAATTCATCAAAAATATTCAGACTAAAACTGAATGAATATGGGCTTGTGCTTGAATGAAAATTTTAAAAAGGTCCTCTCTTTCACCTTCACTGGATCACTGTAACACATATTCCCATAGAATTACAGTAAACTACTGGCAGCAGTGGTTAGCAGTATTATTTCACATTTGCAATACCGTAATTTAATTCAGAAGTATATTACCTTTAATTTTACTACGGTAGTGTACAGTATAAATATGAGGTTCACAGTGTAACACTGTAGACAACATGCCGGTAAAACACTGTATTTCTACAACATTGCTATTGTAATCTGTATAAATGTTTGTGTTACAGTACACTACTGACAGGTGTTCTTCATATTGATAACAGCTACTGTAAATTGCAGACATATGCTGTAAATAACCATGTCTCTTTTATATTTCTTGCCCAGTATTAAAATTGTGAGCTCAGTTTTACATTTAAAAATGCATACCCATTAAACCCCAAGCACAAAAGAGGATGAGTCAAGTGATATTGAAAAAAAACTCATAATCTATCCAATAAACAAAGTGCATACCCTGCAGGGCATCAATGGGAATTTAAATTACATCTAAAACAGAGGTTGCTAACGATATGTAGATATATGAAGTACACAAAAAAATTCCTTTCAGCAACACTGTTAAATCTTTACTGTTGATGTTCAGTGTTGTTTTGTCTCCAAAAAGCAAAATTGTTTATTACTGTATTTTACAATACCATTACTATTATTTCGGCTTTTTAAGCAGTTCTTCCCATGAAGGTCTCGTGGGACAGCTTTATCCTGGTGCTGCCATCTGCGTTCCTTGTTTACTTCTAAGTCGGTGATGTTCCGTGCCTCTTCAGTATTTTTCTCCATTGTTTGGTTGATATGGGCGTCAGTAAGTTGCCAGAATGCTCGCAATGCCATGCACAACAAAGAGACAGAGAATCCCTAGACAGCTAGCCTTTGGCAAAGGACTCTGGCCCGCTGACCCACTCCATGCAGCCAGCTGAGCGTCCCACGTTGCCTGCCCACTCCACAGTATATGGAAGCAAAGTGCTGCCAGTGGTGCAAATGGTGGTTTAGACCCATCTGCGCCTAACCGTCAAAAGGTAGCACCTGGGGCACGAGTCTCCCCATACTAAACTCTGCTACAATCAGGCCACGGGTGCGCTGAAGAGAAACTGCTGCAATATCAGCTTTCTCCTCCCTCCAGCCAACTTGATAAGTATTTTATCTCTCCCAATCTCCAAAACCATTTGCACAGACATCTATAAAAAAGTGAAATGATAACCCTCTATTGTGTGCAAATGCGAGTGTTATTGTTAATATATACTTCCAAGTCTCATAAGAAGGACGAAATTGAAATTTTAAATTATTATTGCACATGTTTTTGACACAGCGTTCTTTTTCTCCCTTATGCAAATAAATGAACAGCGGCCGCTGTCTCTGATGCTCCTTTTCTCCCTGCCACAGGGCAGACATTAGTGTCAAGCTCTCTTCAATAGAGGCATGTCATGAAAGACACATCAATAACCAGAGACGGCTCGATGTTCTCCATTATTATTATTCTTTAATGCTAGCAGAGGCATGATTTAATGCCTCTCTCATTTTTCTCCTGCCTGCTGTCTGTGGAGTTTCATTAGCATACAAAGCCCTGCTTTGGTGGTGTTGGGGGGTTGTGGTAGATAGCAGCCAGCCAGTTAGCTCATCTTACTAACCCCCCTTTATGTGCGTTTCTTGCTGCCAGGGCTAAAGATGATGGTTTTGTGGCATGTTTTGGAAGCTCTGTCCCATTAATCCTCCCCACACACCGCTCTAAACCCGACAGAGAACAATTCTACTGCAGAGTCGCTCAGATGGCCCCCGATACTATAAGAAAGAGGGTCTAAGACAAACTGCATTTGGCAAGGGAATTTAGAAGTTGGACAAAGGTAAAAAGTCATTCAGGCATCTGTGCTTACTCAGCTGAGTGTTGAGAGAGAGAGACGGAGAGGGAAAGAGAGATGCAGCAAGAATATAAACTCTGCTTAGATGGGCGGTTTTATTTTTGGGAAATCATTCCACGCCTTTCATAACAGGCATCTCCTCCTATTCCTTCTGGGAGATGGTGCTCGCTTTTTTGTATGCCACGCCTGTCATGCGCTTGGGGGCTGCAGTGTAAACTTGCTGCCAGGCTTAGCCTGAAAAAAACGCATCTCTATGCAGGGGAGGTGCTGCCTCCAGCAGCATGGTTGTTGTGTTCCCTCATCCTTCCAAGTATCTCCAGCATCTTCAAGCCCTTCCAGCTTTCCGTTACCTAAATGGGAAGCATCTGCAATGTCAGGGGAAGACAGGGTAGCTGCAGACATCCAGTCAACATGCTATTCATTTTCGCTCAGCCTGGCCTCCCTTACCATGAGTTCTCTCACACTAACAGAAACAAGACAGCACGCACACACACACACACACACACACACACACACACAATTATGGAGGGCCAAAAGAAATTTTGGCAGAATATCTCAAATTCAGACTGGAGGGCCTCCAAAGTCCAAAGTAAATTTAATGTCAGAATTAATATACCCACCCCACACACACACCTCTTGTTTACTGCAACAGCCCTCATGGCAATTGGTCAACTCGGGCCAATAAAGCCAATACCTTTCAAGGCTACTGTTTAACATAACTGCAAGTAACACTTTTCCATGCCAGACAGCTGCACCCGTGACCTGCCGTCAAAGTAGGAGTGAATTGGTGTCACTTTAATTTGCCCATATAACATCTGGTGTGATACCGCCCTTAAACTTAAAATGTCAGCTTGCACCAAGCGCTGTGATGGCAAGAGTGTTATGTGTGTGTGTGTGTTATGCGTGTAAAGAAGGGTTTTGTAGATGTTTGAGGTTGTAGTGGGAATAAAAAAAGGCCTTCCATTATAATGTGTTACCTAGCTCAGAGGAAGAAGCCATATGAGGTGTATAATGACATTTAACGCGTGCATAGAACTGGGAATATATCTAATTACCAGGCTAATCATCAAGGAGGCTGTGGGCTGCTTTGAAAGGTATTGGCGAATGCTGCAAAAGACCGCGGCCACAGAAAACCCAGAATATTCAGTTGCGTGCTATATCTGCCTACATCATTATATCTGTCACTATTGTAAATTTCTACACTGCTCACACCCAAACATGTGGAGCGCACACTCGCACAAACGGCTCCCTACGGCTAATGCAGCTGTTTGCTTTAATAACTTGCATTAGAGTAAGCACATCCCTGGAGGGTGGTGCTCCAAGATGAAGTCTAACGCTTCCATCTCCCTAGGTCACAGCACCCAATCCCCCACACTGGCAAGCCAACACATGGACATGGAGTAAATCTAGGGCACTGTGTGCTCATGTTCGATCTTATCACACTTGTGTAAATTTCCTTCAACGCTGTAAAGTTATGCCTTAGCTGGCTTAGGGCGCGAGGTGAGTGTGCGGAAGAAGTTGCCCGCGTGGAGTGTGCGCACATGTGTGCGTGTGTGTGTTCTTGATCTTCGCAGGACATCTGACAGGCCAGTGTGCCCGCGGATTAGAGGGGCCTCTGTTTGGGTGGCTGCATAATTAGGACAACTCTGTTGACAGTGCTGCAAAGTGGCAATTTTTTTCAACACCGCACATCTTCACCTTCTCTGCTTTGTCCTTCCACTTTACGGGTCTTACCACATTACCTCGCAACAAAACCTACCTAAATGAACTGAGAGGGGTGACGGTTGCTGGTGTGTGGTACAAATCCAACTCTAAGTATAGTAAAGTGCAGAGAGGCAAGACTTTTGCAAATTAACTAAATGAGATATATTGTTACATTAGATGGCATAGAGGTTCTAAAAGTCTTGGGTTACAGTACATTCTGGCTACATGCTATTTCCCTGGTGTGTGTCCATCCAACAGTCCACACGCATGAGATCTGACCAACTGGAAACTTTAAATTGTCTGTAGTAGTCACTGCATTTCCTTGTTTACGTTCGAACCCTTCTATAGACTGACAAGCTATCCATAGTGTTTCAACGCCTTTCACCTTATGCATGCTGCGATGGATAACAGGTGTTTGGATAGCTCCATGGATTCATGGCGGCAGGGTTATAAACATTACCTCTGTAGATTGACTGAAGTTGAAATGTAGGGAGTTGAACGAAGATATGGGATATAGATTATAATTTGTATTCTTCTTTATTTACTTATTGTAGCAAAACACACACCAATTTTTTCTTGCTTTTCAATTCCTCTGTATCTATCGCTAGAGGAATAGATTGTGAAAGTTCCACAGAGAGCAGATGTCATACACTACAACAACATGTATAATTGAGCCGCGCAACTCAATGCCATCTTCTTGCCAAAACCAGCCAGGAACTGCTCGATTGAAGTGTGAGTGGAGACCTGTGTGTGTGTGTGTGGGGGGGGGGGGGGGGGGGGGGGGGATTTGGCTGGCTGTAAGACGAGGGATCCTGGCTGTGATGGAATGCTCCGTGGTGAGGTCTGTCATCCTGTTGTGCTCCAGGTAATAGCTGACATTTCTTCATTTGTGCACCTAATTGCTGATTTACACTGCCTGTAATGGCATGTGAAGTCAGATCCAGACTCTGTAATGGGCAAGGGAATCTAGCCAGAAGTGTCCAAACGGCTCACTCTCCTTCTCTGTCCCTCCTCCCTTCTCTCTACCTCTCTGTCTCTTCCACTCCTCCGTAGCTGGCTGACATCTTCTTTGCATCCTTTATTTATGCACTCATTCATCAGTATGGCGTCCTCCTGGCAAAATGCCAAGTCAAATTGTCACTTAAGATCAGAGATGAGTTTATCTCTCTCTCACTCACTTTTGCCCCCCCCCCCCCCCCCCCCTTGTCTTCACATCTTCCCAATCCCTTCATGGGATGACTTGTGCAGTCCCTGCATACAGAGGCTAACAAACGGTTTAGAGATCAGTTGACTGGAAAGAATGGAAAGCAGGCTGGCGAAAAGCGAGTCAATGGCTCGGCTTAAACTGACACGAAGCAGAATCACATTGTACACCATTTTCCCCCTGCATTTAGTGAGGATTATGCATTTTGGAAATAGCACACAATATGTTTTGTTTATGATTAGGGAGGCAAAGCCATACAAAATGAATATTTTCCATATGAAATGCATCCCAATCAGTAACACAATAAAGTTACAACATCACTGCCTGGTACCATCTTTCTTTATTTTATGTGGTTATGAGGTGGAGACAAAGAGACGGAGGGAGGGATCAACCATTTATTGCAGCATAAGGCCCAAGTCATTTTCTGGAAATGAACACACACTGGGGTGTGATATATGGGATCCCGTCTTCCATGTAACGGCAATCTAAGTGTCCTTTATGATTTCATTCAAAATCCCTCGTCCTTGTGTAGTGCAACTAAACACATTAAGGAAAATGACGGATGGTCCCTGTGAGTGTAAGGAAAGCGGGTGGAGGATACAATATGTATTCTCCACCCGCCGGTTGGGGGATTGCAGAGTTCCTATTAATTACAGTGAAAGGAATTCGCCCCGCTGCATTATGAGCGCTGCCATGCTCGCATGCATGTGCATGTGTGTGTGAGAGTGTGTGATGGCTCAAGTGTCCCATTGTGGCATGCTAGTGTTGTACTAAACGAAGCTGACTTTAATGGCTGCCTTAATGAAATGCCCGGGCCCTAATTAAGCCCTCTCCACATTGGTGGGGATAAGCTAGATTCGGTCTCTCTCTCTCTCTCACTCTGAGTTCCCCAAAGGCCTGTTCCATCTCTTCCTCGAGTACATGTTGCCTTGACATCTAAGAGCTTCCTCTAATGGTTAAATTGTGTCTGGAATGTATGTTTGTCTGCGCCAACATATGCTCGAGCAGCGGAGCTTTCATAACAGAGTCTACTGTCGGCTTCTATCTTCTGGCAGCGCAGAAGCACTGAACCACGCATCAGGTTTGTTTTTTCATCCGGGACCTCTCTTTAAGGTGCAATATATGACATTCAGAGCATTAACATAGCAGCAAACAACTATCTGCTATGTAGAGATATATGGAGTAATGTCTACTTGAGCAGAAAATGAAGTCGCTCTCCCCCCTGAGCTTCTCCTTGCTTTGTTTATGGTACAGTCTCGCGTTCTTCGAGAGCATGTTCGTGCATGTGAGCGTGCCCTACTTGTTAGCTCACTGCCACCGCCTCCCACTGCGCTCATACAGCAGTTCCAGCTAATACCGCTGTCCCGACCGACGGCATTGTCGCGGAAGCGTAGCGGCAACCCTCCGTTTCCCCCTCAGGTAAACACAGCAAGCCCTTACGACACTCTTGAGGTAGCTTGCACTTTTAGCGCTTTCAGCATTTTTAATGAAGAATATCATTGATTGTAGTAATGTTAGGCTTGGTAATTCCCAATTGTCTTTGCTGCACATGCTCATAGAAAACTTTGTTGTAAAACGGCAGGCTGAGCTATTTGTTTGTGAGTTTATAATTCGGAACATGTCCGTCTGTGGCTCATGTTTTCAACCTTTTGCCAAGGTAATAACTTTCCTAAACATAACATCATGAATATGAGAAGCATGTAGGGTGAGCTGACCTCCTCGGTGTTCTTTAGCAATGTGAAACAGTGGCATCCAGACAAAGTGACTCTTTGAAATATCAAAGGGTTTGGACATGCGCACACCAAGCAGTGATTGATGGTCCCAGAGACGTAGCTATGTCCTCTTTTCATCTTCCTCATAGACACGCAGGAACGCAATCATTCTCCATCATTCATATACACACATTACACTTACAGTATGATGGCGTAATTAATTGCGAGAATGTTTTTCTTGTTCTATTTAATTGCCAGCAATAACCTTCAGCTGTGTTTAAGTGCAAAGTAAACATTTGATAAAAAACAGTCCGCATATCTCGACGGCACCGTTTCCATTCCTCTCCCCTCTATTTCGGTTTGCTCACTTTAATTATGTTTCTCTGCTAGTTGTCACAAGTAAATAATGAGTAGACTGAAGATGTCTTTGATTTGCGAGGCCTTAGCCGGGTCACAGCTCAATTGGCACAGACAAGAAAAAAAATCTGCCTATTTGCTGAGGGCTCATTAGGAGCATTGCAGCGTGAAGCCAGGGTCACTGGATGATATGGAGTCTTCTTTATTGAAAACCCCCTTGATCCTGGAGATCACAAAACAATATGCTCAACCATGATGGCAAGAGAGAGGGAAACGATTTTTCCGGATGACAAATTATATGCTTTGGGCTCGGAGAAAGAGAGAGGCAGAGGGTGAATACAGCCATGCAGAGGAGAGAAAGGGGGAGAGGAAAATAATCTGTACCTATATGACTCCAAAGCCCGCAGATGAAAAGTCACATCATGTCACACCCAGTTTTGATGCATGCTGCCCACAGATGAGGCAGCTGGCAGATATACTGTGAGTAAGAAGGCTATTCGATCAACATTTCCGAAAGGGATATCAACATCAATGTTTGATAGTGTCACATATAGATGAACAATGCATATAAATCATTTCTATCTCTCAGAGCCAACTGTGAGAGTGAAGACAAGCGGCCATTAGCTGAGCAGAAACACAGTATCGGTCCTTGTTGCGCAGGATAACATTTGTAAAGCTCACACCTGCCCTTCTCTGTTAATATATGTTCTTACTGTTCGTATATTTTATTTTGCAGATGGAATCATATCCCTTATTAAGTTTGCATTAGTCCTCTCAAAAACACCGGCTTTGAGCAACAGTGTCTCTGCTATGGTTTCCTGTCTGGACTCCTCGTGCTAATCTGATTCACATGAGCACTCAGCTCATATTACTTCTCAAACTTTGTTTCTGTCTGGCCTGGTGCAAAACAAACAACTTCAAAATAGTTGTGTTTCTTTGTGTGTGTGAGTGTATGGGTGCACAGATAACCAGCATGGTTCATAGGATTAATAATGATCAATGAGTACATCCACAGCAGGAAACATTTGGTGCATCATTCCAACCGTTGTAGAGGACACCATGCGGTGTTGGCCCAAAAGAAACACATTGTAATACAATGGGTCGTTTTTTTATCTCTCTTTTTTTTTTTTGCGGGCTGCTAATATTGCGCTGTTTAGTTATTTTCAATTGAAGTGAAACTCAGTTGCGATTGACTTCTACTAATAATGCTATTTTCAATAAACATAGTAAGTGTCTTCTCTCAAGTTATCACCCTCAGCCTCCACTCCTCTGGCACCACCCGTCCCTCTCATCTCTCTTCCTGCCCATTTTCTGGATGATCATTTCATTACCTCGGAGATACAGGGATACCAGCAATAATTATTCATAAAAAAATGTGCACCTGCAAATTAATGGAAAGGCATTATGCATACTGCTCCATCCTGGTAATGTGTTTGGAGGTATTTTTAAACTCAGGGCATCACCGGCACACAGGTTAGGACCTGCAACCTATTATTCATATTCAGCACTATTTCAGCCAAGGTTAAATGTAGGTATAAAAGAACAAAGTGGTAATAATGGTGTCACTACAAGGGATATATGTTAATACACACTGTTCATTTCTGTCAGAATCCCCACTTATATACAGCACTCGAGAATCTTCCTATCAGGCTCAGCCCTTGTTTTATACATTCTTTGTGTTATTCACCGGGGCTTTGGCAGAAGCAATTTGCAGTTCAGCAGCAAATTGTCCGGTGCTTAAAACTAAACATAAATGGTTTTGGACAACTTAAATCATATGCATGTGAGCAACCATTAATCAGTAGCGGAGAGGGGGATTCAAGTCTGCTACTCTGCGACTCAAGTCACACTTAAGACGCCCACACAGTTACTTGAGACTTAGCTTGAGGCTCATCCTCAAAAACTTGAGACTCAACTCTGACTCGAGATTTGAGACTTGTGTGAAATATTCATCATTCATACTTACATAATGTTCTGCATTATTGACGCAGCGGTACCAGTGTATGGTAAGCTAATATATTGTAATTTTATTCGTATAGATTCTTTCTTCATGATTTGATGATATGTCTGAGAAAAATGATTTTCTCAACGAACTCATGTTATACGTTACCCAATCACTAGCTGAATAGTTATCCTTTTGGCTTCCATGTTGCCTTTGCTTGGCAGCTGTGTTGTCAAGACTTAACCACTTGAATGCCAAGCTTTTTGAGTACACCACTTCCCATATTGCAACCACGAGCTCACGAGTTCCATTTGAAGGCAGCAATCGTCTGGTGATCACAGGTCTGTTCTTTTAATTGGTAGTAGTCATGACACCTGCTGTCAACCACTACATAATTAACTGTTGCAATCCAGTCATCTGTGGGGCGCAGTGGGGAAAAGCTGTGAAAAGCCTAGGTTACAGATAGAGAGGCAAAGAGAAAGAAATTGAGACACAGGAAGTCAAACGGAGTCAGAAGAAGCTCAGGACTGAAGGTTCAGGTTGTGACATGTTAATTGCTCCTCTGCAGCCAGGTGCAGGAGAGAGGTTTCATCGTGTAGGGTCTGAAACACCCTGGGAGTCATGGCTCCACTCTTCTTCATCCTCAACTGAAGGGTACTGACACAAACAAACACATGTCTACACAAACACACAAGCACTGTCTGCGGTGGCACAACAGAACCTGATGTTTCTCATCCCAAAGGGCATCACGTCACAACTCACTACTGATTGCAACAAACTCGCTAACTGAGATGTACTTGCAGCCTCAGCTTTCAATGCCACTGTTCATTTATAGCCCTTTTTCAAACAGCAGGTGAGGTGCGTTTCTGGACATCTGTGCAGGTCGGTGTTTACGGCCTATAATTCCTGCCCTCCAAAATGTAACTCCTCCCATGGTGGTACTCTCTGATTCTCCGAGAAATATCAGGATGGAGATTAAAGCCTTGAGACTGGCTACGAGGCCATATATCGAATCATAACGATTGCATACGTTGAGTAGAAGCCTCAGGTAGGTGTAAGATAGACATTGCCACAAAAATCATGCAAGGCAACAGGAGGGAAGTCACACTGTGAAGACTAGCTTTCTAAAGGTCAGACTGTCGGTGCAGGGCAGCCACTCTAATCTCCACTGACCTGACCTTCAATAGCGCAACATTATCTCCATTAGTGTCTACAAAAGCAGCACTCCATTTATGTATGCGGGCACATCCATATTTATATGCCCGCATATTTGTGTGTGCACCTGATCGTGTTTATATGCCTGTGTGTGTTTTGTTAGAGGCTGGCAGAATTGCCTTGCATTTGGCATTCTGCCCAGCAATGGGACAAAGGCTCTGACAACCAAGGCAATGGCAGCCAAAGGTAATAGCCAAGGGTAACTCCATGAGTGCTGGAGTCACGAGGCAGTTCAGTGACCAGGCAAAAAGCAAGCGCAGAAGAGCCCGTAAGTGCCCGGTAAAAACTGCAGAGGACCACGACTGCTTCTTGTTGAGAGGGCCCTTAATTGGTTTAGAACCCATGTCATCACCACTTAAAGTAATTTAAGATATGCCTCCACAACCCAGTACCCACGCACACTAAGTGGTGAGGTGGTAAGGACCCACCCTGGATCATGAACAGGTTTAAGTGGAAGATTGTTTGATATAATGAGATATAGCTGGTCTTTGGAGAGAACTCGATGGTACAGTTTGTATGCCTGCTTTTCATGCCTTGCATTCTATCTGTAACGGTACCAGCCAACCCAACCAGCTTTCAGAAAGTCAAATGCAGTCCAGGATATTTCTCCACTCAAAAACCCATACTGTTCAATCTTCTTTCTCTCTCTCTAACTGTCTCTTGTGTATGCTGTGCCTTAATACAGCTAAAATGTGATAAGAGGAATTGACAGTGACCTGACTTTTCCTCTAATGTTAATGAGATACAACGTGTGAGGGGAACTATTCAGTCACACACTTCCTCGCTGAACACTTCGTAGTGGAAGCAACGCCTTTATAGAACATTGTCAGAGTCATAAGTGAAATCAGCACCCAACTGAGTTAAAAGTGTGGAAGAGGCTAAGGTTTAGGGAAGTGAGGGTGTCTTTTTTTTGTTTGTTTGTTTTCCTTTCTACAAAATGTCCAACTGCAAAATGTGTTACAGCAATGCTGATATCAAATTAGAAAAAATGAAAAAGAATAAAAGGTAGAGATGACGTTGGTTGGGAGTTTAGAGGAGGAGGAGTGTGGGGGTTCAAAGCTTTTTCACTACCGGGAGTTGAATTATGGCCCCAGGCATTGCCGTCGGCAAAAGAAAGTTCAAGAGGTGGGGAAAAAAAGAGGAGAGGAGTAGTCCTGGGGAAAAAAAGAGGCTTTCTTGGAGCTTCACAGTCTAGTAACCAGGTTGTTGAGTTGGATGTGGCAAAATGCCCCAGGGGAGGCCAGGAGCGCTGAGAGACAGTAACCTAAGATGAGAGGTACCTTAGCTTCAGCATCAAACCACTCTTGTGATCCACTGAAGACTATTATATGGCTTTTGTGTTCACTTACTGATTCCCCAACAATAACCAACAGAAGCGATCCTCACAGTCCGGTCAGGCCAGTCTTACTGGTCGTGATCGGCATCAGTCAAGCAGAGTGAATTTAGGTCTTTTAAGTCCACGCTGCCTTTGAACATGTATTATATTTTGGTTTATGGATTAATTTGTCCATTTTTTTAATTTGCAAAGAGGAAGATATGTAGCATCTGTTGAAGGCAGAACATTTCATGAAAATGTGTTTGACTAAGGTGAAGGGTCCCACACTTCTCTTGAGTTTGGTGTATTTATTTCCATTTGATGAACAACTTTTTATATAAATGGATGTAGAATACCGTGTGATTCCTAAGAGAAAAAAGTAAAGGGGAGCATTTTCAATTACTTGTTAGGCTTTTTGCCCACAGAGTTTCTGGCAAAGCTTTTTCTATCATTACCCCCCCCCCCCCCCCCATTTATATCACTGCCCTAAGTCCCCTAAATCCTACGACTACTGCATCTCACACAGCTGTGCACTTTTATGGCATTTGCTAATGTACTGTAAATGACATAAAATATGATAAGCTTAGTTTTCTGCCAGCTCTTGCTTTATATCATTTTTTACACCATTATGAATCCCCATTTATTTATTTGAAGGCAGGTGTGATTTTATGTCCTCTGCATGGCTGTAAAGTGCTACTTTGAAATGCAAATTAAGCTTTGATTGAGAGAATTTCACGGAAAGGGTGTTGTGTATGAGGTGGTAGTGTGAAAGCAATTCCAAGGGGAGATGTTTTGTGGTGCCACTTGGGGCTTGGTGATGTATTACTAAAGAACCACGTGGACTACTAGAGGACGCTCTAGGACACGCTGTTGAGGTCCTAACTCAAGTGCCATCCATGACGTACAGACTTTGCAGACCATCATCTCTTTTGTGTCCTCGCCGTAAACAACACCTCTTATAAAAGCTGAGTTCCAACCACACTATAGCTTTCCACCATTTCTCACCACTTTAAAGACATTGCCTACAGCTTTCTGAAAATAATATATTTTCGATCCTTTTAAGGGTAGATTTCAAAGAAAGGATTTGAGAATCCAAATGAAATTACAGGATGGAGTGGCTGCTTATTGCCTTATATGCACTTAAAGGTAGAGTGTATACTTGAAAGGTAATGGCTTTCTGCAGTCAAGTATTATGATGGCTCCCACACTGAAATGGATCTTTACTCCTGTCTTGACAGAGTCCTCTTAGTGAAGGTGTGGCATAATGTAGTTCCGACTCAGGCCTCTTATCTCGTGTCAGTGGATTCCTGCACACCTTGATAAAGCCTCCTTTTCCTCCCTTGTCTTGTAGCAACATTCCACTCTGTCTGACAGGTACTGTAGCCAGCAGGAGTCTGCCTCTCATCTCTCTCGACACGCACACACAGGCATTGGCTTTCTCCACTTTTCCAAAAAGCTTCTTTTTCACTAATGAAGCAGAAAGAGCTCGCAGCGAGGGACATGCATTTGGTTAAATCCAAAATGTATTACACTCATCCTCATCACCTGCGTTTATGTGTAGAGCTGCTGATGCTTTACAACCTGCTAACCGGACGGCTTTAACCTAAATTGTCTCTAATGGAACAATGGTTTTCATTAAAGCCCTGTTATTATGACCTGAATCAGAAAATGAAGCCTGGGATGAGTTCTAACTCACACAAGGGGCACCCTCTACCTATGGGTAACGCTCTCCTCCAATCACGAGCACGCGTTCGCCTACTGAAAATTTGCATAAGTGCAGCAGGCCAATCAGGACCCTTGTTGCTACGACGAGAGTGAGCAGCAGCTGCCTTCAGTCATCCATGCTGAGACGCCATCTCCGTCCTCCGACAGCGACACGATGAGGGTGTCTTCTTCACTTCTGCAGGGTTAGGCCATGGCTCTACCCAGTTCAGTTACGTACTACCTAGGTTGGCTGGGCCCCCCTACTTCTCCGCTTGGTTATAAAGAAGTAGGTGGGCTGTGATGACAAACAGTCGGTCAGTATCGGTGTGGTGGGGTCGATGTCATGGCGTGACAGGGCGTGCATTCATCTGGCGGAGATTGATCAAAGGTTACGATAATATAACCCTAGTTATATAAGCACAGGCAGAGCACTATACCAAGGGAGCCTTGCAACTCCTATGCAGTTTGCTGAAGGTGTAGGATACGTAAGCAGCAGGGTGGGCTGCCTTATATACTGCCATATATATTGTGGGGTTCCTACATTCGGGAAGGCACATCCTGATTGGCCGGCTACGTTTATGCAGATTGTCAGTGAGGAAACGTTTGGTTGTAATTGGAGGAGCGTATTACCCACAGAGTCCAGTAGAGGGCTCCGCCCGTGCTTATAGAACTCGGGTTACAATATTTGTACCTTTTGTATTGAGTTGTTTTGGACATGGCACAAGCATATGGGTGTAGAGGGCAAACATCTGAGCCCTTCCTGTGATCTGTTTCAGTCACCTTCTCCTGAGCATTAACTATCTCAGTAAGTTGTTGACATGCAGCCTATTTTTTTTCCTTCTAAATAGTTAATTCAATTAGGCTGCATGTGACTAATGCATGAGAGCATTGAGCAAAAATGAGTCTGAATTTGTAACAGCACAACTATGGTTTAACACCAACTAAGAAATGGTAATACTCTATCTGCTTTCACTCTCTGCAGACAAAGGCAGACATCCTGGAAATGAACATTAATCCTATTGCAATGCCACATTTACAAGATAAAACAGAGATCAGACGACCTAAAACTATAACTGACACTTACACAACACTCACATAAACACAAATGGGAATAGTAATTTTCATTTCTAGTACAACATAACATTGTAATTATAGCCCATATGACAAAAGAGAAGGCAGGAATTCTTAGTGCAACATTTATGAGCATTTATGGTAAAGGAGGAATGTCTGAGTTGCCTGTAATGGCCATGGCTGAGCCACTGACGTTGTGATTTAACCTGGCACTTTGGCAGTGGCGAGCCGCTCCTCCAAATCAAGGCTAAGTGGCGGATTCATCAGTGGCCTGTCGAGATAAAACACTCGCCCGGCGGTGACACGGAGATGAGGCCCTGATTGGGACAAATACATCTCCCTCTGGTGTCAGCTCTCATTCACCGGTCTGAGCGCAGGCAGAAAGAAAGACAAATGTTTTGATTAGGGGTCTCCTTCAATGTCACAGCAGCCAGCGAAGAAGAATGAGACGAGGCTGTCTCCAAGGGAAGCAAATAGTTGAAGACGAGGAGAGGGAAAATGGATGTCTCCACTGTATGGAGGGTGGCAAATGGGGATTTTATGAGTCAGAGAAAGCTCAGCGACAACATCGCTTTTAATGAGACTGCATTCCTTTTTCCGGAAGACCATTTTGATTTCTGCTTGACGATTGTTAAAATTCAGGATGTAATAAATACAATCTTTCAAAAATAAGGAACAGTGACACTGGTTATGTCAGTTATTCTTCAAGTGGCAGAGGTTTATGGCTACAATGCAGTTGGAGGAGTGATTCCAAGCCAACATTTGTGAAAATATCCTGTTTAGTTAGTTACCAATTAGCACTGTGATTTGCAATAATTAACACATTGCTTATCCCCTCATCCTAACAGTGTTGTTGTTATCGTGGAATTTGATTGTGAGTGAAGCCACACAAGTCTGTGTTGATATATTTCATCACAGATAATTATAAGACCATTAATCACTGGAAGTGGATAATTATAAATCCATCTCAACTGAAGAAATGTGAGCATTAACTGCTGTGTCTCTTACGCTCTCATCCCTCTTTCTGTATCATTATTTCTACTCTAATCCGTTGAAGCCAACAGGAAATTGGAAATATTAAAAAAAAAGTGATGTGACAATGTTTTCCACTTCTATCTATATTGTCTATCCGTCTGTCACTTCCCATTGTGGGTTTCCTCTTTCATTTTTTATAAAGAAATGTAGCCTAGATATAGACATCACCACATTTACAAGTAATCCATTTATTAACAATAAGGGAAAAAAAAGATGGATGAAGGTGTTCATTAACTACTAATTAAGGGATATTATTAAATATATGAGACATATTATTCTGAAGATGGGTTATTACCTCAAATCTGAATGAATGTATACCTCCTCAGATTTGTTAAAGCCTTAAGACTTGTTAGCAACTTCCTTGACTCATTACAACTTTCCATGAGGTGGACACCATTCCTAACCCAACCCGGCACACAGACACATTCGTTTTGGCTTTATTTTCCGAGGGCTTTGATCTATCTCTTGATTTAATCTCACTCAAAGAAGAGACCGCTCCAGGTCATGAAAGTCAAGGTACACTTTTATCTTGTCAGCCCTACAAAATATGAGTTATGGCTGGACAAAAGGCAGCTTATTGTGACTTTCTGTGCCCGTGACATATCATGTAATGGAAAAATGGGTCTCTCTCCCAAAATATATAAAAAAAAGGCCCTATGGACAAAGGCCTTCTCTACACCGCATCCATCAAACCAGCCACCTGAGTCTGTTTCAAATGCTCATCATTCCTAAATGGAAACGATCAATCCCAATGTAGGCTCAGTTTGAACACCTTTGAAGGTCCCTCCCAACACAAACACATTCCCTTTGCAAATCATCAAGTGTCTTCAAATCATACACTCAGTAAACACTCAAGTGTTCATGTGTCAGCAAAGACACAATAGCAATGCTGGCCCTGAGCTCTGAAAACAAACATTCAAACAGACAAACACTGCGGTGACAGACAGCACCGACGAGGCAGGAGGCGATGAAGTGGTCAGAGTTGAAAAAGAAAGGATGGAGTGATGGAGTTGAGAAACAGACGGTATCCTTCCTTTTCAATCAGTCCCCATCTGAAGGCCCAAACTTCTTCCCTTCTCCTTCGCTCATTTGCATCTCTTTTATGTCCCTGCTTCCTATTATTTAAATGTGTACGGTAAAAAAAAAAAAAAAAAAGCAGTCCGGATTGCAGAGCGAGTCGCTCCATTTCCCCACACTTTTTTAATCAATACCAGCCAGCGGAGGAGGGTTATATGGCGTTCAGTCACATTTATGCTAACTAGAATATTTGAACCGTTCTCTTTGAACTGTAGTTACCTTGGAAACCAGCCCACAGGAGTTGCTGCTTTATAACAGTAATTACAATCAGTGGTCAGACCAGGTCTTGTATTACCAGAACAAAGCTCACATACAGCATGTAAGTGGACTCCTTTTTCTGTTTGATTTCACACTACATGGACTTCCTAGAAGCTGGCAACCTTGAAGAACCTGTATATATCATTAGAGAAATGTCTTTATTTATCCTAACGTTAAAACAGATTATTTTGTTTACTGCTCTGGATTTTCAAAGAGGATAATAATCCGTTCCATGGCTCATGATGTCTTGATGACCTTTGGACCTGATGGTATTTGAACTGCCAGGAAAGATGCGGCACAGAGAGATTTAATAAACTGTTTGTGGCCCCGTGATATTCCAGCTTCTGATGTCCATGGAATCTCACTTCTTCTGGCTGTATAGCTGATGAAAAAGCGAGTGCCTGCAAGGCCTTCCCGCTGTTGCCATTTGTAATTTTTAGTCACCATCGTAGACCATCCGTCTTGATTATGCCTTGGCAACTGTCATGCTCCACTAATTCACAGTGTGAGAGAGGGCATAAATACAATGTATTCCAGCAGCACTGATGTTTATCTTCTCTGCTTCATGAATTTGCATTCCCACAGACAAATCTTACTAATAATGGCAGCCATCTCACAGCACAGATAGGCTGGGCATATTATCAGTCCGCATACAACAGTGTTTGTTTTACAAGTGGACAGGCAGGGGAAAGGATTTGAACAATCTGAAGAGGAAGACAGATTGATAGTAATACAGGCCTTCTCTAATGGGCTTGATAGAGCTTCATGAAATATTCATTATTGGTAACTATTGTCGTAACATTGCCAGCTGCATCTGAGGGATTACATTTTTATAACTATGAAGTAGCCCATGTAACAAAAGCCTAGCTGCTCTGAGAAATGGGGTGTCAAAACCTTGGGGAAAGCAGGTTATAAAATTTTAAATGCCAGCATCTGACAAAAAAAAGGAAAGAAATTGCATTATTACAGTGAATACATGTGTCACCTAGAGCAGAGTGTAAATACCATGGCATACCATTGAGGTCTTCTCGTTCATGCAGTTCCTTCTGAAGTTACTGTGGTATATTTTCAGGTCTTGCACAATACAGCGAAGACCCCAAGTGTATTTGTCTTAGATGAAAACCAGATGTGCAGGATACCAGGGGCAGAAGGGTGGATGTGTGGAATGATGAGGCCACATACATTCTCTTACGTTCCGCCCAGATGTTACATAACATGTATCCTATATAAAGATGAAGCGAGAGCCCTAAAGGGAGGACTTTCAGATTCGACTTGAGACCTCCGGGCGATCTAGACGTCCGTAATGGCATGTGTTGCTTGTTTGTAATAAACTTTATTATACCAGCAAGAACAGTGTCCACGGAGCATCCTTCCTCATCACTTCAACAGCACTGTCGCATGAAAGATACGACATTACACTTTTCTATTTCTTGGTGAAATGTAATTTCCTCTTCTGAAAACAGGCAATTTATTGAAGAATGACCCATTACTTATGAATTGATCAAATTGAATTGAATACATTTGATTATAAAACGAGTAGAGTGTGACGTTCAGTGGCCACATCTCGTATTTAGTTTGCTTTTTTTCCTGCTATATATCCTGTCACACTATTTGCACTAATGTTGCTTCAACATTACTGAAAATTGGGCTCGCTTGCTTTTTCTGCCTCCTTGGCCACAACAGCTGTGGTTAGAGGCATAATGTTTTCGGGTTGTCTGTCCATCTGTATGTACTTGTAAACGCAATATCTCAGGGACCCCTGGAGGGAATGTCTTCAAATGTGGCACCTATACTCATGGATGAAGTGACAATTATTAGGAGTTCAAAGGTCAAGGTCTCTGTCTCATATTTGTGAAACCTCCAATTTCTATCTCCACAACGCCTAGAGCAAACTTCACCACTGCCAAAGTGCCAGGTTAAATCACAGCGTCAGACATTCTGCCTTTACCATAAATGCTCATAAATGTTGCAATACGAATTCCTGCCTTCTCGTTTGTCAAGTGCGCTGTAATTACATTGTTATGTTGTATTAGACATTTCACAGAACGCATTTATCACCAATCGGAAACTGACTTTCACCAGCATGGAGGGGAGTCATATAACCACAGGCAAGACAGAAGCCATTGTTTTATGTTTTTTGTATGGATTGATTAATCTCACAGCTGCATGCTTCATTGACAGTGTCAAATTAATGATCATGCTGCAGATAATTAAAGTGCACAAATCATGGCCAGCAGACCTATGGTGAGAATGAGAGAATTGCATGCCGGAGTTGTGGGCTTATGGCCAATCAGTGTCTGGTGACGAAGGACATGAATGTGTGTCACTGCTTCAGAGGGAGTAGCAGGTCTGGTGGAGAGAAGGATAGGGTGTGCATTGCGACAGGCAAGTTTCAGTTGCAGTTAAAATAGGGGAATCCATATTGCAGGAGATTTGTGTTTTTATTGACCTAGAGGCGAGAAAAGACATCGCTGGAGTCCATTTACAACAGTAAAGTAGTAATTTACAAAGCTTTGAAAAGGCTAAAAAAAAAGTGTCTGTTCATGTGCTTGGACAATTCACTTTTCTGGTTCCTGTGGGCTCTGTTCTTTGTGCTTTACTCAAATGTATTAGCAGGGCAAGTAGGAGATGTTTTATATGTGACTTATAGGTCCTGGTGGTCATTGCAATTGGATCTATAATAATAACTTGATTTAGTTTCTGTAATCACACCTTTATCAAAATCAAAGCCAGAGGGGTAATAGTTTTTGATAATGATCCTGGGCTAAGCTTTGGTGCTGTGTGGCCACATGCCGCAAATACAGCATGTTGATTATTTCTCTGAAGTGGCCTGGATGTGTGTCCGTAACGGCAATTTCCAGGCCTGATTGGCACAGAGCGATGAAATTGGGGGCAGTTAGCTCTGAGGGGAAAATAGTGCTGGAGTGTGTGGAAATGCAGCAGCCGTCCAATGGTAAACAAATTATCTGAAGTGAAATGACAACATTAGGCAACGCAAAGTGCCGGTCCACATTATGAATATGGCGCTCTGCACAGTCTTTAACTGCCTGCTTTTTTCCCCCCATTTGAAACAACTCTGGCCTTACCTTAAATGCAGGGCAAACAAACCCAGCATCTATGATTTCATGCACATACATATAGTCAAAAAGGGTAGTGCATACACAGGGGGTTCTCACTTACTGACTTAAATGTATAAAATATAGAGATATGTCGATGTAGAAATGTAGAAAACATGTTTCTTATATTTTGCATCTGTGTTTAAAGATGATTTATTGACGAGCTTTGAGCTCTTTCCTCTGTGATGGGTATGATGTTGAACTGAAACTATTTATTTTTTCCATCTAACACGCTGACCTTGGTTGTAAAGTATGTTATTACATTGTCAAAATCTTTAATGTGTCTTTAAGAAAAGGTGTCTTTTAGATAACGGGCGGATTAGCTCCTATGAAAGATGTCAGCAAATGCATAATGCTCGATTTAGCAAGAAATCCAAAGTGCTGAGGTGAAAAATGTTCTGTTATTGTCGCTAATCTTTCCGAACAATACATGGACACAAACTAAGTAGTTAACTTTTTTTTAATCATTTGAAGTTCTATTGGTAGAGAAGATGTTGCTGTTTTGTAGAGGCTGTTGTGTCTAGTGACAGATAAAAGGTGTCTTTCTCAACTTTCTGTGCCCACACGTTTACGGAGCCTTACCCCTGAAGTTATGGCCCATCTCGACTCTTTTTAATTTGACCATTTTAGTTTTTTTTTTTAAACAAGCTCTTTGGTAAACCCCATTAGGATGCTTAATAAAGCATTATTAACGTGGGTCTCCAGCTCTGCGGGCAACTGAGCACAATTACCCTCCTCCGCTCGTGTTACTGTCAGTGAGCGAGTTTGAAGTGAGGTGTGTTAACTCTTAATTGGGCATGTTTGTTCTCAAAATATTTTTCATGAATAAGTAAGGGGACAGGGGCTGTCGTCACGCTGTTGCATGTCATGCCTGCCAGAGAATAAAGAAGAGATAGATTAGGGATGGGCACAGTTTTTTTTGCCAACGCTGTGAGACCCAGTGAAGGATAAATGTGGCAGATGTGACAGAGATTTATTCGGTGCAGAGGGGATGGATGAACGAATGGCACCTTGATGTTAGCGCCAGCCTTCTCAAACACATCACCTCATTTCTTTACTGCTGTGTCCCTATGAAGACTCAGCCAGCCTTTAAATTGAATGAAGGAGGTCACTTTTTAACTGCTCAAGTGGGAAGCACAAGCTGGTGTCAGTTAAGTCTTTGATTCTTTCTATCACCAGTGTATTTTAATAGCCCTTCTAGGACATCAAACTTCAAATGGCAACAGTACAAACTTTCAGCAAAATTTGCTAAGATAAAACATGTCGGACCAAGTCCCAATTCAAGATGATTGTCTGAAGTGACATTCCAGGTCTTGGGTTTCTAGCATTAAGACGTGTTCTCAATTGGCAGCCACATGTGATGACTCACATGTGCGCATTTGTGTTAGAGATGTGCGATTGGGTCGGAAACTGTTAATTCATATTTTTAACGAGGCTTTTTGAGAAATATTAGTTTACAACAGTTTCAGGGCAACGTGTGACACATAATTAGCATGAACTCCTACTGCAAATGACGCCTCTGTGCATAAAAGTCATCAAATGGATAAAACACCTAAAAATGTTCAAGCTGATACTGCGCCCGCTCTCTCCAGAGAGGATGCATATAGCAGCGTGACTGGATGCCTGAAAAATAATCTCCAATCTATTTTTTTCCTTGATAACACATGAGGCGGGGGCAGGCGTGAGGATATAGGCGGATTGTAGGAAGTACGCAGGCACGTGTGCTGCCAACAGAGACATCCCTCCAATGTTAAATCAATTTCAGCACAGGCTGAACTGTTTGATAATATCAGTCATGACATGAGCAGATACAAGATTCCCTGGCGTTTACATTGTTTTTCCAGAACATGCCAAGAGATCTGTCGAGTAGCTGTCCATACAGTGTGTTAGCGCGCTTCATCTGCGTGCTGACTCTGTGGCAGAGTACAGCCGAGAGATAAGCTGCTCACGTGGGAACAAAGCCAGGCCTGAACACAGCTGTCTAGGTTGGAAGGGCAATACATATGTTGAGATGAAGTCTCACCTATGCGAGCGTCAACCCACCATATACATGCACACTTGCGAGGGCTTGGTTAGCCAGGCAGAAGCTGTTGAGTCCCAAAATGATGAAAAGCTCATATGCTTTGAGGTACAGCATCGTATTATTTTTGTCTGATGTAGGTGTAGTAGATATATATTACAATGAGGTAGGATTTGTCACGGGACATAACGAGGACTCAAATGCAAACAGTCAGAGTAGTGAACAAAAGGGTTTTAATGACTCACGAAACAAAAACAGGTAATCCAAGGACGAGACAAGGGGGGAAATCCGGCAGGACAAGGCAGGGCAAAAACAGGGCAGACAGACTGGGAAACCGGGAACAGGAAGAGCAAAACGGGCAGGTAGGTAGGAAACAAAACAATGATCTGGCAGTGAGTGAGTGAAAGACAGGGGTTTAAATAGTGACTAGAACAGGTGAGGAGAGTTGTGCTGATGAGGGAGAGTGTGACTGGCAGGTGCACTGAATGAACTGATTAGGGACAGGTGAAGGAAGTGAGGAGCTACAGAAAACCACACAAAACACCCAAGGCAAAGCCTGATTGTGACAGGATTGTGTTTTTCTGTCCGTGTGTGTAATGTGGAGGTACGTGTATGAATTAATATTAAAACTTCTGCTTGCATCTCCAACAAGCTATCTATCACAGGGAATTCAGTTCAAGGCTGAACAAAAAAAAAAACTTTTGGGGATTCTAATGGCATTTTCCAACTAAATTAAAATCAGTTTCTTGTATGACAACAATCTTTTCTCTGGTGTGGTTTGAAAACGTACAACAAAGCTAATCAATTTCCTTGTCTGCAAAAGGATAAGTAATTTCCTTTGAATATGAAACCAAGCATACAAAGAACTGCAGAAGATGACTGCGATGTGATACAAAGATGTTGCAAGATGAAAACACGCGTTCACGGTCTCCGCTGTCTTTGCTCTGCTTATTATTGTAATTCACTACATGTTATTCTTCTATCAGCTTTTTATTTGCATATGATTAACTTAAAAAAAATGTGTGTGAGAGCCCATTTCAGCATAACGGGAATACATGCTCCAGTTTGTACGCGTGCCTGTGTTTGTGCTGCTGCTCGTATCAAGGAGGAAGAATAGGTTGCTCAAGAAAAAGGCAGACATTCTGATAAAACTTAGGAATATAAAAATAAAAAATAGCTGCAAACAAAACTGTCAGGAAACTGTGAGAGTGAAAGTGACACTTTTAAGCCTTTGCTGCAGTTTGTGCTCCCGCATCAGACTGTCACTTTATAAATGCATGTCACAGTGAGTGTGTGTGTGTGTGTGTGTGTGTGTGTGTGCGCTTTAGTTGATAGGCAACCTGCCAGTGTTTCTAACTACACATCAGTACCACTCTGTACCCTCCACTCTGATCCACACCACTACCCCTCTCAGCCGCCACCGTACCCCTCCCCATTAACACACCCTGTGCCTCTAATGGAGTTCACTGCACACCACTTTCCGCCTGAACACGCAGTAGAGGAGTGCAGCTAATAGCAGTTGCGCAGTTGGAATACATGGGTGTGAGCTGAAGTTAATGTATGCCACTAGAGCAGTGTTGGCAGACAAGATCCTGTTATCTGCTTTGGTGTGTAAGAGCCCAGCCCATCTGTACAGTGACATCCTTCATAAATGAACCAAGCTGAGCTGTGACGGCTGTCTCTTAGCCTGTGCTTCAGTCCTGGTGCTGCACTGACACCTCTGATATATGTACAGTATCTTGTCTCTGCATCATGAATAGTAAAAGAATGTGCCTCATCTGTGAATCACCCTTTAGGGTACTTTCAACATGAGTGTGACAAGAGGTTTGAGTGAAATTGGTGGAAATGGGCATATGGTGCACTTCCCTTAATTTCCCCTTCATTCAGCACTTGAGACGATGAAAGCAGGTGTTTGTAAAGCCATGCGCTTTCCCCTCTTTGATCTTGAATTTCCCATGCCCCCTTCTCCTGATTGTGTTGAAATGATGTTCGGATTTGAATGGTTCGGACCTAACCGTCCCCTTCTTCTTTTGTTACAAAGGGGCGGCGGCCATGTTTTCCCAGCAGCCACAGGACCTGGTGGTGGTGGCAGGCCAGCCTGTGACATTGCCATGCACCATCCCTGGTTACCATGGCATAGTCCTATGGATCAAAGACGGCCTGGCGCTGGGAGTTGGCAGAGACCTCGCTGGTAAGTAACAGCATTTATCCCCTTGAGCATGTCACCCTGCATATCCCCATCACCCTCAGCTTCCTATATTAATTACACTCTATACTATAACTGTCATATTCAAATGGCCACTTTCTCTTATCTAAAGCCCCCACATGTCAGCATCCTAGCCTTTGCCAAATATATCACTCCACAGACAGGAGGTCTCATGTTAGTGTGTTACAACAGAAGAATTACATGATGTGTTATGAGAAACATCATTCATTAAATCACTCAACATGACCAAAACAAAATCTAAAAATGTATTTCTGTCTCCGTGTGTGATGCAGACCTAAATCTCTTGTATTTTTTGTTTGGCAGAGAAGCACAAAAATCCGAATGAAATGTGAAATCAATAGTGGCACTGGTCTTTCTCTGGTGCTTCAGGCTGCGAAATGGCTTTTTGAAGAGTGGCTGGCATCCTCTAATTACACTGCACCTCATGTATAATTGCCTTAATTGTTTAATTTGGAGTAAAAGTGACTACAGCACTGTCATTTAGTAGCCTGTTGTTCAACCAATCGAGACTTATGTATATTCATGACCTTGATGAATTTCAAGGAAGCACATCACTCCTCTAAATAAACATTTACAACCGTTGAAGCACTGAGCTATTGAATAGAAAAATCCATAAAAGCGTAGTAAGCATGCATCATTTACTGAAATGATCATTAAGTTCTCCCGAAAAAGCGATCCATTTGAAACTGTACACAGCACACTATACACAGTAGGGTGCATTATTCTATAAAAGGCATGATCTTTATTTTAGACATTTCTAATTTACCTTACATAGAACCCCTGCGTGACCTCAAAGAAATCTACAGTATATGACAATTTACATCCACAGACTATCCAACTGCTGCCGTTATTAAAACTCAAAAGCCTTGATAAGGAACGATTAAATCAATTATTTCACGTGAGATTGGGATTTCTTCTACCCTCTGACCTTTAATAATCGGAGGCCCTCCCTGTGGCCTATAGGTGGTCTGTAATTAAACCTCAGCGGCTGACAGAGCCCCAGTAAAGCCTTCCTATTCCCTCTTCAGGTTCTTATCAGGCCCAGGGGAGACTGAGAGGTTGCAGTAAACAATGGTCCCGCAGTCTACGAGTCTCTTTTGAAGGAAAAAGAGGAAGACAGGGAGACTACTTATGATTGCTAGAGATATAATTAAAGAGGACGGACGGAAGAGAGAGCACAGTTTTATTTACTGTCATGGTGGAGCAGACATGTAGAATTTGTTTTATCTACTTCGATTTTCATTGATTTTCGGTGGCAACAGGCAAGATTTTAGCTGGTTCCACTTTAAGAAGATGAGACAATCAAGAGGAAATCTCATTTCAACAAGGGAATATAGAGAACCATGGGTCACAATAGTCGAGAGGACTACAGTAGATCGACATTTAACAAAACATCTGTGAAGAGTTTGGCAGTCAAGGACACGATGCAGTAGTCCTTCTCCACAACCATTTATTTCTTCTTATTTGGCTGAACAATCAGGGCCAAGATGTAGAGTCGGAGTGATCTTTCTCTCTTAAATTGTTTAAAAGATGCACTGGCTTTTGTATGAGGAGGAATAGCTGCCCGCCTGGAGAAGATAGGTCGCTAAAATCAACAGTATGACACGGACAGGGGGCTGAGTGCCTTCTATTGAGACGAATGACACTTCTTCCAAATAAAGAGCTCCACAGCTGTTCTTTTTATCCCTCCTGCCTACATAAACAAGCAATGCAGGCGGTAGTAAAAGAGTGATGGTACATCCACTGCAAGATGCACACAATGAAAGGAAAGTGGCAGCTGTATACATAAAAACTGCGACGAATCAAATGTTGCATGGAGCATTTCAATAATATAGGTCTGCTCAGCTATTCATAGAAAGAAGCTGCGTCGGCAACGGTGTACTCCGCCTGGGACCTGTTTCCATTCACAGGAGCAGTGATTAAACCGAGAGCTCTTTCACCATTCAGAGCAAGAAATCATGGCACAAAAGCCAATGATTCCTATCTGTCCCCGAATTTCCAATTCGTTCCCTCTGGTGTCACGCGTTTCCACTCAAATTCAATAAAAGCAAAGTAGCCCCATAACCACTCAGAACATACCAATCAATGTCATGAATATGCATGGCAGAGAATGTATCTGCTACGCATGATGAGGGTGACAACGGACGGAGCAGCTGTAAGTGAATTCCCCAGGGGCACACAGTAGAGAAGGAAGTGTTTGT
Organism: Anarhichas minor; assembly: GCF_050575085.1. Classification (NCBI taxonomy): domain Eukaryota; kingdom Metazoa; phylum Chordata; class Actinopteri; order Perciformes; family Anarhichadidae; genus Anarhichas; species Anarhichas minor. The sequence continues at coordinate 4,143,864 of NW_027466472.1, forward strand.
ATACATTATGACATGCACTTGGGATTGAGGAGGATGAGTTCTTGAAAAGAGAAGCGGACAGACAGCAGAACGTTGCCAGCCAAGCATGCGCTACTCTTGCCTCTCGTGAGAGCGAATTGAATACTTGGTCACCTGTTCACAGCTGCAGCTAAACTATTTATATTCCCTGGTGGTTACACTGTGTGAAACATGTTCTAGGTGAATGCTATAAATCATTAGGCCACGCCTTAAGTGTCTGTATACTCACACACACACACACACACACACACACACACACACACACACACACACACACACACATTGACCATTGATCCAGCCTCAAGACAAATCCATTTCCCTCTGATGGATTCATTACTCCTTAATGGGCTCTATTTTACATTGTTTGCTTTGGGTAACACATTGTGTCTTTGAAATTCGCTGAGACCTAAGACCAATGGCCCGTTATAGGTACACATCACATGTGCAGAGGTGATCAGTCTTCATATGTGTGCCAGTTTAATTTAAGTCATATTGACCAAAAGTGTGATCGAGGTGCTTATAATAGGACAAAAACACATTACAATACGTTTCTATTGTTCGAAAATGAGATTATGATATTCTTATCACTACTACAATCCAACACAAATGACTTTTTCCTTTTGGACCCAGCTAATGCACAGAGATGAGACTGGAACAGAGCCATATCCTCACACAGCAACATTATTCTTAGTTTTGCCAGAGGCACAGATGAGGTAATTGGCCAGATCATCTGTTTGTGCAACAGAATTGTACATGGCTTATATCGCAACAATTAAAACCAGCAAAACAAAAGTGCTTTCTGTTTCTGGGGTATAGGTACGAATATGCTCGGAGGACCGGAGTCAACTCAAGGTCACGTCAACCAGAACGTGCAATAATCATCACCCTTGTGATCTGCAATGACATTATTGCATCAATGAACATAAAATAGAAGCAAAATGGTTCTCTGGGTGACCTTGTGCACATTATGATGCGTCCTCCATTTTAGGCATTATCCTGAGCATGAAAAAGCAATTTTTCAGCCAATGGTTATTAATGTCATTAGTAGAAGCTTTTAGTTGTGATCAAGTTTCTATTAACCCTGTTACATGTACAACCAGTGTTGATGAAGCCATCTCTCAGTGTAGGACACATTGTGGCACGTACTGTCAAATTCAATTTTATCTTATGTTTGACTGGTTTTCCTACAAAACATCCACTGGTGCAACTTCCTGTGCTCATGCTTTAGTTAAATTGCCACTAATTTTGCATCCACTGCTCCCCAGCTGTAATGTTTTTGTCCTTCGTCCTCCCACTGTATAGACCCTTTAAGATTAAAGGCTACACGTAGGAGGATGAAATGTAGAGTGGCTTAATCGGCTGTAACTCACCCCACCAGCATAAAATGAGGCCCACTTCACGCTCTATTACAGGCAACTGTATTCAATGAAGCAATAGTCAGTAATTGGACTTTGAGCATATGATGGGTTTTTGCAGTAGACAAATTCAAGGATTTAAAAGCTGCCCAGTCTGTTCCTTTTGGGCACTAAAACGTATTACCAGCCTGTAAAACCTTTACAGTGAGAGACTGGAGTGTTTGGGGATCTCTGAAGTGAACATGAGTCATAGCTGTTACTGGGAAATCAATATTTTCTTCCCCAACATTTGTTTGCAATGACCCGACAGTTGGATGGATACTGACGGACTTTCTGGAAAAGAAATGACAAGTCTGTTGAGTCTAAAGTGTGAAATTTCTTTTACAAAGCACACAGTTATAGAGGCTAAGTCTTGCTGCAAAATTATCCAATCCTATCCACTAGTCTCATCATTGATCAGTTGCTGAAGGACCACTAGAGGAATAAGCAATTCTCTGCTGGAAATCGGTGATATATTATGGAGTGCATTTTTATTTTATGAACAGAACTTTCATTTCATTCCACATGCTGTATCACCAATAATTAGAAAGATGGAGTGAGAGAAAAGAGAATATGGATCTTCAGAGACGAGCAATTCGAAAAGCATGAGAAATAACCCATAAAGCTTTCCAGTCAAACACATTCTTCTTCCTGCTTATTTGCCCTGGTGGGGGGGGGGGGGGGGGGATGAACTGCACAACACTCTCTCAATGCATATTTCGATGATAGTTAGGGGGATATCTTTAAAAACCTTCTCACTTGACTCGTGTGAAATGCCCAGGTCTCTTGGATATTGCTCTGCTTTCTGGCATTATTAAACTATAAATCATTTTACAGAGCAATGCTGAAACAACTCAAACTCTAGCTGCTCCTGTTTACGGCTGCAGTAAAACATCATTTTGCAGAATGCAGCAGCCTCCACAGCAGGTCATTAACATTGCCAGGAGTGCTATAAAAACATGTTTTATAGTATTCATGTTTTAATCTTGTACAAGAATGCATTGTGAGTAAATTAGCAAATGAACAATCAAAGACTATATGAACCTATAAAGTAATCTATAATATTCATCTGCTGACTGTTTGAATTATTTGGCTATGCAACTCAACTACTGCATGTAAGCCAATATTGTGTATTTATCTTGCGTTTTCCACCAATGTGTCTTTTAGTAGTGTTTCGCTGCTGTCATAAGTGTGCAAAGCTTTAAAATATGCAAATGAGGCCTATTTTGATTTTGAAGGTGATTAAAATGATTAATGTTTGCCCCGCAGGCTATCCTCGTTACACAGTGATTGGCGACCACGGTTCAGGGGAGCATCATTTGCGGATCCAACGTGTCGAGCTGATGGATGATTCTGTGTTTGAGTGCCAGGCCGTCCAGGCTGCCATGAGGTCCCGTCCTGCCCGCCTCACTGTGCTGGGTGAGTCCGAATTGAACACACACACAGAGTCCAAACAACACCACTGTTCTAGCGCCAACCGCCCCCGTTCGCTGAGTTTCAAAGCAACTCATGGTAAAAGGCTTCACTGGCGTCACTGGCTTCTCACTCTCTCATTAGTTTTTAAGTGTGTCATGTTAGTTTCGGAGTGCTTCTGAGGATTTAAGGGGTTTTAGCTTGTGTGCATCATCCCATAAATACTGGGCAGTAGCACTACCAGAGCTCTAGGGGCCCTAACAAAAGTGGTGCTTCACGACAATAAAAGTATACAGTACGTGTCCTTGTTCACTTCCCAATTACACAGAAAGTATGAGTATAGGTACACGCTCAAACAAAGGGGTTCACCTGCGGTCTTACTCAAAACATGATCAAATATCCACAGTAAAGCCTGAGAACAAAAGATATATTTTCTATTAAAACCATCAGAAAGGAATTAAATCAGTGCTCATATTTCCCATTTGGCACACTGTGTCAATATGACTAAGCTGTACAGACCCTTACATTTCCACTTTAATTTCCTTCCTCTGCATGCAGCCTCCATTTTCTATTATTACTACAAGCTTGAGAGGTTACTGGTTGTTAATTAAACTTTATTGGGTTATCATTCAGCAAGGCCATTTCTGCCTTATTGGGTGACACCGGCGCAATGGCTGGCTAAAGTCTCGTTCTTGGGCCCTTCAAGCCTCCTGCTGCTTCCTGTCTCCCTGCTGCCTCTCACAACCTCCCTCACTGGAGGATCGCAGGAATGATAGAGAGAGTCAATGACAGAGCAAAAGAGAACAAGGGAGACGGAATGAGGAGAAGAAAGCGCGGAGGGAGAGAGGGGCGTCTGCCATGCAGTAGCCTCGCCACAAGCGACTGATCCGCCTTATTGATCCAGCCTAATGAAAAGTGAAACTAACGATTTGTAGGGGAGCAGGCAGCAGGAGTAAAAAGAGAGAGGGGAAGACAAATTGCAGCATAGCGTTGCTCTGGCTGCCAAGCCCCCTGCAAATGGATATGAGTGAATAATTATGGATACTTCTGGAGCTGAAAATGCAACTGCACTTTCTTTCCTTACACTACTTGTTCAAATTTTTCGAAGTTTAGCTGCTCTGCGCTTTTCACAGAAACTTTGTCATTTTATCACAGTTTCAAGGACAGAATAATTGTTTCTGTTATTTCTTTCTGTGTTTTAGCAAGGTCAGTGTTTTTGATCAATTCTGCTGTTAAACTTAGGGCATTTTATGTTTCAACAATATCGCTAAACATAGTATTTAATGCCAATTTCTCGAGGCTTCAAAGTATCCTTATGAGTTTTCTTATATGTATGAAACTGCCATTTCCTTTCTTTCATGCAGGAACAGCTGCGATACACACCAGATGCAAAAAAAGTTTTTTGCTTTAATCCCCTTGACACTGTGCTTTCCAGATTTGGCAAGCCCTACTCTGACTACTCACAGTAATTACAACAAAGAAACAAATTGTTTGCAAATGCTTGACTTTGGAATGCAAGCGACGTGCAGCAGTTGGCCCTACTCTATTTAAATAACCAATCAGTAATGAGAAAGGGGAAGCCTATATTACCTATTTGGCTGATTGAGGGTAAGAGAGTTTATCACCCCCCCCCCTCCTCCCTACAAGCCCAAATAGAAGGTGTTTGTTTAATCCCCTGCTGAGCTAGCTGACTCCTGCATGCACTGCCAGGGAGAACTGCAGGGTGACACACACACAAGGTAATGGAGGAAATATATGCAAGGCCTGTGTCACTGCAAACTCCAAGCTGTCAATTACTTGCCAGTGGTGACAGAGTGTGTCTATCGACTTGGAAGACAGCTACAGCCCCACACACCTACGTGCACGCACACACACACACACACACACACACACACACACACACAAATACACAGGCATGTACACAATATGCTTACACACACAGACACACACACACACACGCTGACTGCCTTCTTCGAGCTGACAGCAGAATAAATCTAAAACTCTCCCCTCCATCTTTCATAACTCAATATCAGCCCAAACCCCTCCATGTGCCATACCAGAGGAACTTCTCTCCTCTTGACTTTGATAGGCTCGGAAATAACATAACATAAATATTTGCTAGCACATAGAGAAACCCCCGTATCACTGCCAAAGAACTCATACTCTGCTTTCCCTTTCACTGATTGGCTGATTTCATCCTTGAGAGCCTAACAGTTGGGTTGAGGCCGAGATGAAGCAGCAGTGACCTCACCTGAACAGCCCCATTTACAAGAAAGTGTTCCACTCATTTCAGCCAATACCTCAAGTGCAGCTGTGATGCGATTGAAGAGGAAAACACTTTACGTCAACACTTATAAACAATAATGAAGTTCCTTTATTAAAAAAAGAACTGGGAGCAAAATGGATGGTGAACTTCACCCTTCCTAGTGTTTGCACGGCCTGCCGGCTTACCCTCAGACGCCAAAGGAGAACCAAGGTCTTGTGAATTAGTCATGAAGGAAGGGAATGGAGGGTTTCAGGTCCAAAAAGACCCCTGAGGCTAATTATATCCCTTGCAGCAAGTTGGCATTGCTCCAGACCCTTGCTCTACTCTTTCTACTTTAGGATGGGGACTAGTAGAACAAAGGGAAAGGAGATCACCGTTGTTTGATTAAAGTGTCTGCCTGAAAAACTACTTTGTGGTGGTTTTTTTTTGTAAACCGGAAGCAAGGAAAATGTGTCATAACGTCAAAATGAAATGTGGTGCCATTTATTGACTCATCGTCGACATTTTAACACATCGGCTTCTGTCTCAGATGTTTTTGTTTCTCTTGTCTCCATCGTCCTTTCTCTCACTTTGTCTTTTATTTTCTGCATGACTCACCAAATCATCCCTAGTTAATGCAGAGACGTGGGTTTCTTTGGTTGCTAAATTATCCTAATTTTAACAGACCATGTTAAAGGATGCTCAATTAATGTACACTCACGTAAAACCTTGTAAACTGAAGTTTTAAAATTGCTCATCAGGTATTTACTTTACCAGCGGTAAACTCCGAAGATAACAAAGTGGTTACCTACTGTCACTGTACTTTTTAAATGCAGGTTTTCTCACATAATCTCACTGACAGCCCTTTAACTTTTGTCAGTTTATCCCGATACTCAAAGCATTGAGATTATTATTTTTTTAATAATGACAGGATTGCACAGGATGTGATTAAGTGTTACTTGTCAAACTGTGGTAAGGACAAGCGGGGGTGATCAGAGTTGTTTACTTTCGAATGCATTTTGATAATTACTGATCTCTCTGTTCCCATTCTGCCCAGTGAGATGAAGGTCATATTGTAGACCACACTCTTGAGATCAGGCAGAAGCTGGGAAATGCTTTAAAAGGTTAACCTTACTTAAAGCAAATATAGAAGGGTAACGATGCTTGAGAAGATATTTCACTAGCAATAATGCATAGCTGTCAGGGTCTGTAGTACCGTGTAATGTGGTATTAATTCCACAATGATAAAAACAAATACATTTATAGTCAAATTAATTTTATTATGTAGATCAATATATGTATATATATATATATATATATTATTATATATATATATATTAATATATATATATATATATATATGGAACAAACTTCGCAGTAACAAACTGTTACTGCACCAACTATTTCAGTTGTTGGGTGGATAAGAGATTCTTTTCCATTCAAACACATATTCTAGTTCAAGAGAGTAGCCGGGGAATATGTAAACCTTATCTTCCAATCCTTGGCTGCATTACCATCTGAAAGAGCCAAGGCTGATGTGGTCCAATGCGTCCCACAACACTCATGGTGTTACTTTATATTGGAACAGAGTAAATATAACAAGATCATTATTTGTTTTGGGAGTACCTAAGAAAATTGGCTGGTATTAAAAAAAATGCATCTTGTTAAAGGAAGAAATGCACAATCCCTTGTGTTTGGAACAAATGCAGATTGCACAACTTCAAACTCGATATTTTCAAGTAAAGATACAAACTTGATGTTTTATTGTTAATATCCCTGATTTAATTATGCTACATTTACATCAGCTCGCAACAGTTACATTTAATGAAATAAATGCATTATTTGTTTTCCATTTCATAACTGGGTTAGCATGTAGCAAAACATACAGTTAAGCCAAGTGATTTTAAATTGTGTCTGAAGACATTACGAATGTGTCTGTTTAATTATACATTAAGAGTTATTCATCACAATACTTATAACGTTAAGAGTGCATATGGGCACACTCATAGAAAGTGGTCACAAAATAATATTTATACACTTTATTACCGTTTTTAATGCATTCAGTGTCGTGTGAGTGGGAAGTAATATATGTTCCCTCTTTTTCTTCATAAACGTTATTGCTGCTGTGAGATGAGTCTTCCCGGCATGCTATTTAGTTCGCTTTGCATTCGAACCTATATCTGGCTCATTATGTTATTTCAATGACCTGTGTGTAGTCGTTACAAGGGATGCAATCTGGCAGGCATTCATAGACACAGTGTGATGCTGGTCTTCTGACAAACATAATTAATGGCATGCCATTTGAATGAGCCATTGTATGCAAGATATTTGTTTTCCCTTTCCTGCATTGTTAATGTTTAGGACCCACGCTTCAGCAACACATTCCACATACACAAAAGCCCAAGGGTATCTTTTGTTATTGCTATTTCCAATTGCCAAAGCTGAATCAGCCATTTATTTGGCTAAGTCTGACTTCATTATTTCTCAACGATCACACTGGCATCCTTGTTAGTAATGCGTGTGGACTTTGAGGGCAGGGTATAGAAAACAATAAAAAATAGCTACAATACTGAGGAATTAGAAGTTGTTGTGCACAGATTATGTTCCGCACAGTCCACGAATGTGTATTTTGTCCGAAGCGCTGTCCGTGGTGCTAGCCCTGTTCTCAACTGAGAGTGTGTTGTTTCACTGCTAAACCAGTGATGCTCTTCACAGCGAGTGGGAAATGATGGGTCTGTAATAAGAGACATTATTCGCAACTCCTGGCCTGACTATATAACAATAACTCCAATTTGGCTGTTGTTGTTTCTTGGGGGGAAAAAAATGTTATGCAAAGAAGTAATCTCCTCTGTTGTCTATTCACCTGCGCTATTATTATTTTTGGGGCATGCAGCATTTTATCGAAGTTGAGTTTCAGGGTAGCCTCTGTAGTGTTTGCGTTGTGACAGCTCAGCAGGGCTAGAAGTAAGTTTAGTCAGTCTGCTGTTTCAGGAGTGGTGTTGTTCTATACCTCTTTTTGACTTGCAATAGCTGGTGGCTCGATGCACATGTCTTTGTCTTCTCTTTATTTCATCATTTAAGGTCATAGAAAAGTCATATCCCAAGTCCTCTAACTGAGTGGTGCCGATGAAATTGTGTGTGTACTGTATGTGTGTGTGAGCCAATTTCAGAGACACTCCAAAAAGTAAAAAATACATTTTAAAAAAAGCAGCTGCCTCGCGTGTAAATAACCAATTTGTCTTATACAAAAGTTAATTTCGGTCTAGCCAAGCATCTCAATCAGAGTATAAGAGAGAGATAAGGTGTCCTGAACGGCAGTCATTCTGTGAGAAAATATGGCTCATGCTTACTGTATGTTTTTCTGCCATTTAGTCAGAAACAGGAGATGGAATGATAACTGCATCTGTGATATCAGGGAGGCTGTGAACAGGTGCGCTATTATCGTAGACAGACTGTATGTATGATGTTTTTATCTGCTCAGAATTGCGACAGGAGGAGAAATGACACGAATACATCTGTGCTTTGCAAAACAACAACTGTGTACAGGTGCTGAGCTGATTTGAATTCACACTGCATCGTGAATAGGCTTGTTTCAGCTAACTGTAATTGTTGTTAGCGAACTAATGATTGGCGTTGAGAAAAATCTGGAGCCACGGGGGCTGATAATTGGCAGAAACTTGAAATAAGCACTTTATTATTTCTAACTGTTTCACACACAATCACACACGCACACTTACATACATATATAGTGCAACACAGCCGGTTGGTGAGCAGCAATGTCAGCACCCTCCCAATCTGTGGAGAGCAGCTTCTTGGGCTGCACACGGCTGCGCTGTGAAGGAGCAGGCTCTGCACGTTTCTGACAGCTCCGGCATCTTCCCCACTCCTCATCTCACCATCATCCTTCCATCCCTCCATTTTATTTGGCACCGCTTATTCGGTAGATCGCAACACCCACACAACCAAAGGATGCGCACATTTAGATCTAAACAGTGTTTCAATATATTTGTGCCGTCGGTCTAAGAGATCTTCATGAGAGCATATTTTGTACACACATCATACGTAGCTCACATAGTGCACTAAATCAAAATATTCTGTGTGTACCCCTGCCTTTGAATCTTCTCTTGCTTTCTTTCTCTACTTCCCTTTCTTCCACTGTTGTTTTGTATACATGTTGTACAGTCTGCCATACTGTTTGTGACTGCCATCTGTGATCCTGTTTGATACAGTAAAGTGGTTTTGTGTATTTCTCTCACTTTCTTTTTCATTCATTTTCTCATCCTCTTTCTCTTCTATTGTGTGTGTGTGTGTGTGTGTGTGTGTGTGTGTGTGTGTGTGTGTGTGTGTGCTCACACATGGCTCCGGATCATCTGGCTTTCAAACAGATGTACAGTGACAGGATTTGAAGAGGGCCAGTGATTTGGGCCAGTGAGCCACGCATGCTCCTGCATCCACCTGCGCTGGGTATTCCTTTTCTCTCCCTTTTGCCTTCTTTTGTCTATCTATCACAAACTCTGCAAGCTGTCGCGATGGCGTGACAGGCGGCCCGTGCAAGCATCCCTCTGAAATAGACAGGCAAGTCAGTGAGCTCATTGTTGTTCAGGACACGTCTGCTGAAGCACAGCGCTACAACAGCTACACATTGCCAGCCTTGCTTCCCCTACACCATCCAGCCTCCTTGTGAGGAGCCCCTCACTCATTCATTCGCCTCCAAATTGCTTTTTCTCCCTGGCTCGCGCTCCTGGAAGGCCGGGGCGCTCGCAGGATTTCATCGGCTGCTTTTGAGCAGTTCCCCCAATATTGGTTTGGCTCGGAAAGCCCAGCAGGTTCACTAGAAGCAACACCTGGTGTTACCAGACTGAAGAGGACTTCTCTGCCAAGCTTTCCCTCGCATAAAGTCAAATTTTATGTTTGGGCAATTTTATGTTTGGTGTCTTGGGAATTATACGTGTTAAGGGACAAAAGGCAGCTTTACGACCCCCAGGGTTTATTCAGGCCCGTCTTGGAGGTGACGGACTTACCGCCTTGCACTGTTGAGTTAATTACACATCAATATGCCTTGGTCTCATTTATGGATATCTTTGATTATGCAGTAAAAGGAAATGATCTCACTGAAGTCCAGGCTTTCTGACATCACTGTGTCTTTTTGACTGAGGTGACCAAGGTGGGGTTTGTAGTCAGATATGTCTAGCATTGGTAGATTTGCAGAAATACATACATCTTATCTCATATGTGGTGAGGTAATGGAGCTCCGTAAAATGTTACCGCCTTAAAACTAAATAGTGGATTTACCAATCTTAGGGACTGCGATGGGTTCGTGTTAATTGTGATGGACTATGATGGATTTGGATTTATCCCTCAAACAAAGAGTAAATTACAGCTTAAAACCCATCATTACATCTATGATCGAATGAGGTCATGGGTCAAAGTAACTTCAACAAACTCTTTCAAATGATAAAAGTAATGAACTGTCTGTTTCTTCCGGCTATCTTTAAGTCTTTAGTTGGAACCGCACGCCTTAGGTTTTTGATTAATACAGAAATGAGAAAAAAACTCTTACGTGATTGATCTGCTTTTAGTCATCTTTGATTTGTATGAAACCTGAAATCACTGAAATGCCTGAGAATGTCGGTGTCTGTGCGTATGCATGAAGGAAGAGTCCATGTCTGTGCACAGAGAATGCAAATCTGGAAAGTGTTGAAAGAGATTACATTATTATCCCTAAGAAGAAAGTAGTGAGTGGAGCAGGGTTTGCAGTGAGTCAGCCCTGTAATTAAAGAGGAGCGATCAATCTGTACCACTGACCACACTACTTATGCCAAGTCCATCGAATGGCTGCAGTAAAGAGCTAATTTAGAACCATTAGGGACTGCCGAGTTTGCAAACAGCCCAGTAATGATGATGGCTGATTCAAGTTCAAGGCTTGGCCTCTGTATAACTGTCAGACCTGACAGTCATAAGGCAGAATCAGTGGAAGATCTTAGACGAAGAGAAAGAGCTAAATATCTATTACATTTTTTTTCCTAGTCGAAATTTGTATTAAATGGTTGTTGGGTTATTGGTCAAACCCTCCAGTTTCTTCAGCAGACATAAAGGCTTTGACCTGCCGAGAACAAGAGCTCAAAAGCTTCCTCTTTTACCAGACTATTGTGTAATCATGTCTAACTGCCTTTTTGTCTTGGTGAGAGGCTTTTCTCTACGTTCTTTAATGATGGGGATGTGAAAAAGATGCCAAAGGAGCACAAGCCGAGAGCCTTGCACACGTGCTAGTTACACAGAAAACAATTTCAGTCCAGACTGTCAGAAAACTGTCTTCACAGTGGCCCCCTCTGCATACAGTAAGACCTCAAACACAATGGAGGACAGAGATACAAAGGTATAAATGCTGGATGAGGCAGCCAGCCATGTCTGTCTTCTTCCTTGTCTGCTCCAGTGTCTTGCTGGCAGGCAGCCCTCCAAGGGGACATGACCTGAAAGTGTGACAGTGCTCAGTTTGGTCTGCCTGTGACCTCTCTGTCATGTAGCTCCAGTATGCGCGTCATCATAAACCCCCCTTGCATCTTATGCTCTGACATCCCTCAATGGAAAACGCATAGGTGAATAACAGTAGACAACTGAGACTATAAAGGTCACATAGTGACCTAATGAAACGGTCTGCGAGAGTATAACCTTTCATCCCCGTTCATTAGTGGCGTCACCTTCTGAGGAAGCAACTATTTATAGACACCGGTATGTAATAATATTTGTATCGGAGGAATGTTTACTTTGAGAGAGAGCAATGAAGCCTCTGTTATCTCTGAGAGTTGTATGCATAGATTGTGAATAAGAAGTGGACTTGATCACATTGACGTGATCCATTGGTTCGTGGACTGACATTTTGAATCCTCGAGTTCATCATTTTGGCCATCGCCATCAAGACGGTGAAGCTAAGTACAACCAAACACAGAATAAGACATTTTTCGGTGAGCAAAATGGTTACGATGGTCTTTCATGGAGTGACAACTCCAAGGGTTAAAGTTGTAAGACCAATATGATCAATCACAAGGTAGCCACGCCCTATAGCATACACTGCTTTATTGCTTATTACACTAAATGGAATCATAATTTACTAAATGAAAATCACACTGTACTTAAGAAGACTTGAAACTATAAATTCAGACCATAAACTCATGTTTACAATGTTTACTGAGGTAATAAATCAAGTTAGAAGCAGCAGCATGTTTTTATAGACTTCTATACAACTGGACTTCTTACAGCGTTCAGGCCCTGCTGGGCATTATAAAGAATGCAAGTTTAAGGTACTTCCGCATTGGCGTCACTTGTCGGACTTGGAGGTTGCCGCCTGCTTGTAAGCAATACGAGGAAAATCTCCTCAAGTCACGGCTGAGTCCTATCAGTCACATACTGTCAGACTATTCTTTCTAATCTCCCCCTCTCCATAAAAAAAAAAAAAATGTTGTGGCCGCCGTATACCCTTGACATTTAATTAATGCTTCAGTCATGTGTGCAAGAGAGCCCTGACAGCATGCCAGTAACACTGGATTTTTGCAATCAACTGTCACAGCGCTATCACTGATCCTCAAATGTTCTTCATTTTGTTCCATTCAGACAAATGGGAGAGCTGTTTGAGATTCCCGGCACATAATGCTTTCACATGCTCCCTGTCTCATTTGCATACCATGCAGTAGCTCTCGTCTTAACACAGGAATACACTAGTGCGATCTCCTTGACCTTGTTTCCAATTGCTGATAAAGGACCAGAAGGTGACCACATTCTCACCAAGATTCCTTCTCACTTGCCTAGATCAGCAAACTGTGTTGTCTGATCTGCAAGTGCTGACCTAAGATTCTTCTACCTCTCCCAACCCTCCGCATATTAATGAAGACCAGATGAAAGGGAGCCCGCCAGAATAAGCACTCAAATCCACGATAGAAACTAGTGAATGGGGATTTTTTTTTTTAATTGCAGATTCACTGGTCCAGCTGGTTAGAGATATTAGTCAAGACTTCACTGCACCCACACTGGTCTGATTCAGTCCTTGGTCATTTTAAATGTGTTGTGCTGATGGGTATGCTGTCTGATAAATTGGACAAACAAATGTTTCCCATGTTTTTTAGTCTGTATTTCTTTTATTTTGTAAATTAGAAAAGGTTTTAGTCATAAGAGCAACAGACCAAAATGCCACCCCCATGCACTAATTAACTAACAGCACTTGAAGACTAAGATGAGCTTATCTGTGACGAAGATCTGCAGTGTGATGTTACAATAGATGACCAGTCTCAATGTGTTGCTCCACTCGCGCTGTATGTAGACTATGACACTATATATTCATTTGTTTAATAGATTTAAATATACATCTAATAGTTGCAATCCTCAAGATTTCAGTCCCGGTTGATTTGGTGACACCAGTGGTTACCGTAATAACAGAAATAGCAGTTTAATACTGCAGCAAACACTCCTTGAGCAGCTACTTTGTCAGAAATACAGCAACATGGTGTCTGTTTACAGTGCAACCAAACAAACTCACATTGTTTTAATAACAAATTTGGATAAAAATATGTGCAGCTGTAAAACAGCATATTAAGGCCATTGTAAGTCAAAAATAATAATGATGACAGAGCGGGGGGGGGGAGAATAAAGAAGAGCAAGATAGATGCAAACAGGCTTACATATAACAAACTATGTAGAACGTAAATACATTGAGAGGCTATTTTTGAAAAATGCCAACCATAAATAGCATCAATAACACTGTTTGATTAGATGAAAGTCTTAAGGATTCTAACTTTAAAGTAAGTGCAGTTTTCTAACTCTGAGATCAGAATACGTTTTGTTTGGTAATTTTAAAAACCCATTTAGAGCAAATTAAAACTGACTAATGTAAAGTGTTAACAAGATTTCCTGTCAGTAATTTAAATGAATAGTGAACAACATTGAATATGTGACACTATGCTCTCATTCATATCTACCAGAAAAGAGCCCTTTTATACTTCATCAACAGTATCCCAATTACATCTTCTCTCCTTGCATTCATCTCAGTTCTGTTTGACAGCATACCTCCAGCCCATTATAACCTTCCTTCCAATCATGATGCTTTTGCAGGGGAATATGGCAGCTGCCTGCAGCCTTTGATTTCGTCTTGTCCCAGATCTGCATTGTAATGAGCACTCAGGTCAATCAATAATTCACTGCAGTTTCAGTTATGAAAAATGAAGAAAAAAAAAAAAAAACAGATCAGCTCATTGGTAAAACAGGAAAATGACTTTGATCAGTGGCATGGAGAAGCGCATATAGCCGTTGTGAGGCTTTCTTCTAGAAGGGAAGAAATGGGGGATCAAATGCATCTGAGGGGGGTTATACATAGATTGAATCACTTGTAATGCTGACATTTCTGTGTTTATTGTATGTATAGGCGGAATCTCATCTGCGTTGATTGATGGCAGAGTTGATTGTTATTTAGAGAGTCAAGCTGTGGCCTGTGCAAAGCTTTTCGTGCCTCAAACCGCACCATCTACTTTAGTTTCCGAGTAAGTAAAGGGTAATCTGTTTCTCACTGTGAAGTCATTACCTTCCCCGAATGACTTCCCACACATGTGGTTTTGATTTTCTGAAGAAAAATAATTTGTATAAAAACCCAAATGCCGTCCGTTGTTGAGCACTCTTATTAAATGGGAATTGACTGTGTGATGAGGTTAGGTGCCATGCAGTGAAATCCTTGCAGGTGCCATTTGTCTTATGTGGTTCAGACTTCCTGATTCACTATGTTGTGTGGAAAAGCAATATATCAGACTGATAACTGTATGTTGAAACGACAATAGTGAAGTCCTTACATGCAAATAACATTCTGCACTCAGGAAAATGTATGCACATTACATATTGAATGATAACGTAATTTAATATCTACATACGTCCACATAGTTTACATGAATTGCACAATCCGTAGTGGTTAATAATATGCAACCCATTCCTTATCCTATTGTTATCATTTAGCTAATGCCCTCTCTTTCCCTGTGTCTTTATCGTTAGTTCCCCCAGAGGATCCAGTCATCAGTGGAGGGCCGGTGGTGAGCCTAAGGGCGGGTGACCCCCTCAATCTGACCTGCCATGCTGACAATGCCAAGCCGGCAGCCTCAATCCTCTGGATCCGCAACGGAGAGGTCCTGAATGGGGCCATGTACTCCAAGGTAAGCATAGAGGTGTGTGGGAGAGGGTTACATGGTGGCTGTGCTTTCTATCTCTAGACCAGTGTGTTTTTATCAAAGTAACCTGAGATAAGGAATGAAGACACCTGTCACGTTACATTTTTTGCATGTCTTCCTTTGCTGTAAATAACTGCTGCAAAAGTGCTTAACACCCGTGAGATGTTTCGGAGTGACTGCTTGAGTCATCGGTGGGCGTTTGCCTCAACATCCAAACTGTTTTTTGAAATGAAGTCCCTTGAAAATCCAGGTTGTGTTTTGATTGCAAAAAAGAAAAAAGAAAAAAAAAGATTTGTCTGGCCTTTTTCCCCAGTAAACAAATCAACTCAGACAAGCAGATGGCGAGATCGGGGAACTATCAGTGACTTCACGTTTCTCTCTGTTTTTTTGATCTCCTCCTTCAGTGGCATTTGTCTCTCTTCATGTTCCCAACCTGTTATGAAATCCACTATGTCACTTTCCATGCCGGAATCTGCCCGAACGTTTTCACGGAGAAGTCTGATTCTCTCTGACAGATCACGTTCCCACTTTTGATGCCATTGCACACAGTCGCCGCTGTTTATGCCAGCCGAGTGGGGTGATCTCCTGACCCCATGGACTCTTGGCTGGTATTCACCCTCAAGGCTAATCATGCAATCCATGCTGTCATGTTCTATTTTCTATTTAAACAAAGGACCTAAAGAGATCAGGCACTTTAGAGCACTAACACCTCCCCCGCCTTCCCTCACTCCCTGCGCTGCCTCATCCCATTATCGGCTTTTTTCAAAGAGCAGATAAATGTCATTGATTGTACGGGGGTACGGCACCAGGCCGATTTGAATAAAGCGATTGCTTGAGGTGCCGCTTGCTAATGGTGGGCGGAGAACACGTTTCCTGTCTTCACTTCCTTTCAGAGCGAAGGCAGATATGAGGACATTCTGTGCTGGTAGCTGATGGATGTTCACATGTCTGCTCAGAACCCAAGCATGTCCCTACCATTAAAAAGCAATGGGTTGGAATAAAGGAAGATGAGTGTTTTTTTGGGAGGGTCCAAACAGCAGTAGGGGGACATTTTGTAAGCATAATCATCTGCTCTGATGGTCTTCCCATGTCCCGCAGATCAAGAGGACTAATGAGAGCAGATGTGGTGGAGGATTCACAAAAATGGCTTTCCTGATGGTGTCATATCTAATGATAGTTCTGACCCAAAGATAATTTCCCACTAAGGCCTGCACAAGCTCATCTATATGACCTCTTAGGAAACTATTTACTGGACCAGTGGTTTAAGAGAGTGTATGATTAAGGCTATCGCTTAGCAAAAATATGTGTCGGTTTTACCATATAAGAGAGTCACTGAATTGCACAGCTTATCATTAGTGAGGGTAGCTTTCAAAGGACAGAACTTTAATATATTATGTAGGGGGGCTCTCCAAATAAATATGTGGCAGAAGCTTTTCACTGTAGGGTGAATGGTTCAAATTCCAAGACTAGCTGTGAAAATGTGGGCAGAGGAAATTAATGAATAATGTTCTCTCTTCCCTCAAACACTCATCTCCCATCTGCTCCAGTGGAGCTGCTCAGTGGCAAACAGCAAAGGACTGTTTGCAATATGCAGCCTCCGGGTCTGAGCTGTGGTTTGGAGGTGTGCACACTTGCTGTAAGAGGCGTTTGCACTGGAATGGTACAACAAATTATTTGAAAAAAAAACTGATGCATTCTCCTCCCCAATCTGCTACATTTTTTTTCCTGAATGCTCTGGTGGAAAGCTGAGAGGTGAGCAGGAGACTGGGGAGTTATCTCAGTGTTGGGAGGTTTAAAAAAAAAAATAAAAAATAGTGACATTTGTATGAGCTGTTCTTGCTGGCAAAGGCAGAATAGTGCTTTTTTATTGTACATACCCTCTCAGCTTTGCAGTGAAATGGCGTTGCTTTTTAACATCTGATAAAGTTTCAAAAGTTTACATGAAGCTGATACTATTGATGGATATTATTTTCAGCAGGAAAAAAATTATTATCGCTTTTCCAATCCTAGGTCTTCGCTATTTTTCCACCCCTCTGTCTTACAAGTGCTCAAAGCAGACGATACCTACCTCTCAGTTTCATAATGTTTCTCTCTACCTTCCTTGATAGGAGTTCTTTGTTATTGGAGCTCTTTATTATATTTTAATCGTCGCACCCATTTGAGTAATAGGAAGGGGAAATACTGACAAATAAAGTTACTCAATTAAATCTGAGTGTTCATTAAACATGTTCACTTTTATTCTTTATGAGATCTATATGGTTTCCCCAGCAGCAGAGGAGAATATTAAGTCAATGAGCTTTGTACTTCCAACATTAATATAATTCATTGTGCCAGTTTTAAAAGATCTCAAATGATTTTGGCAAGCTAATTAACCTTATTCATTTAGGATTTAAAATAAAATGTATGACATGAAATATAAATCACTTGCTTTTAACAACTTTTGAAATTATCTTCTGAGGTGGGTTATGTTAAACAAAAGAAACCTCAGTGACCAAAGTAAAAAAAGGCATATTTTCCCTTCTGCATAAACTTATTGTACAACGTAAAAGCAATCAACTGTTTTAGTGAAATAACCCTTGTGTCGACCAGAATTATGACTAATTGAATACAACCCAGAGATACATTTAATATCAAATCAAAGGTGTGTTGGATGGGTGAGCAAAATATTAATGATGTATGAGTTATTAGATTTTGCTTACTTGGAAAATTCGACACAATCCCTGCGGGAGGTTTCCATACATCTCATAAAACGTTGGTCCCAATTCATAGTTATATTTAAAAAAAGCTTTATCATGTGCAAATATCTGAAATACATTCATCAAGACATTCTACAGTGATTTATTGGCCTGAAGACATTACAGCCACTTCCAGCAAACATGTGTATTACTGTGGAGTAGTACAATATTCTATCCACTCTAATATTAACAAGAGTTTACAGGATATGGTGAATATATGCTGTGAGGTTTCTAACCTGCTATTTGCTAGTGGTGACTCATAACTCACTCCATTAGCAGTGGAATGTTTTTTTGGTATGCACGTTGTAATCCAAATCATTTTTAAACTTGAATTCATGGATCAGCAGCACTGTTCAAATAGGTGAGTGGAATAAAGGTTACAGTGCCCGTTTAGGGCTAACAGTGAATTAGCTTGGCTGGCAACACATCAAGTGTTATTCAGTAGATAATCCATTTGGTTCAGCCGTATTTTTTAATTAGTAGATAACCCTCCTGTTAAATGAAAGTTGAGCTTGCCAGTTATAGCGTTAAGTAAAGCTAGCTTAGCTATCGTTATGTTGCGACAATCTGTCTCAATATAAAAGCCACAGTGACAAATAAGTATGGCACCGAAACATGATTCAAAAATGTGATAATGGCAGAGAGATGATGTAAATAAGCACAGCCCATACCAAGATTAAAAGCCAGCAAATATCAGACCCACATTCAACAGGTTGTCAAAAAGAGAGCGCCAGTGGGATGTCCTTGTTGCACAGTTTATGTTAATCAACTTGATAAGCAATAGGTTGGCTTATTGATGTGTGTTTTTTTTGTCTCTTTACCCGCTTTCTTTACCAAGCATCATACCTTGAAAAAAAAAACTATTTCAGTGTCAGTCTTGTTACTTTTTCCATTCCTCTCACAGCGTGGTGAAAAGTATTCTTCACATAGGCTCCATGCAGTGATATGAAAATGTATCAATTTGCAATGTAGCATGGTGTTGAATTCTATGCAGCAGCCAGCCAACCCCCTTCCTAAGATTAATGACTTCAGACAGGTCCAGAGCGACGAAGGAAACAATCCTGATTGTGTCAGAAAGGATATTACATTGACATATCCCAGGTCTGACAGCTAATGCGTTCTGCTTTGGAAGTGACTCACGCACCACTCTGAATTTTATCACATGGTTCCTCACTTTCAAATGGACTTCACAGGAACATGGATGGCATCTATAATATCCGTTTACTTACAAAATGCTTATTAATATGCAGGAAAAATATGTTGTTTATCTTCAGTCCAATATTACAGACTTTCTACTGCAACTTAAGAGCTAGCTTTAGGTACTCAAACTATAAAGTGGTTAGATAAAAAGATTTCTTTTGAAGTGTCTTGATGTCTGCTTTTACAAGTTCAATGACATTTTAATTATAGTATTCATAATGCGGTATGCTTAACAGAGGGGCATGTAGTTAGATTACAGTTTCAGCCTTGTATTAAAGTAGAGAAATGACAAGATAATTACCATTTTTTGTACATTGGCAATGAACCTTATTTGACTCTAATGCTGGATAGGTATTGATTATGGTGCTTGAAATATATATGCTGCTTAGCATTTTTTAACTTTGTGAGAAAACTTAAATACACAGTAATGTACCTTGCTGCGTTTCAGCCATGACATCTCAACTTAGTTTATCTAGAACTTTAATCTTGTGTGTGGAGGAGTGTTGGTTTGCAGACTAAAATGTTTTATATATATATATATTTGATGTGTGACATGAATATTTTTCCTGCAAGTAAAGGAAATATCCATGAAGCAATCCATACATTTGTGAGGCTAATCCAAAGGTAGCAGTGCAGTAAAGCAAGTCCCGCGAGCTCACCCTGGTCAACAAAGCACTTCTGTTTCTATTTTAAGTAAACGTTTGATGCACTCCACTATAGCAAAGGGCCTTCTTCTTCAAATACACAAAGCAACAGTGAGCCTCCTTTAAAGAGATGGCAGGGAAATGCATCTTGACTTTGTGGTTGACCACACTGTGCCCCGTTGCCCACGCAATTTGTTCTAGTCAGTGACTTTGTTCTGCCCCGCACTGGTTAACATAGATTCCCAGCGCCTTCCCCAGAGCGTTTTGTGGAGAGTGAGAGCTACTGAGAGCTACCAAGCGATTCCAGATGGCTTCCACAGTGTAGGGCTCAGAGGATGAGCGCTGAAAAGAAGATTGATTTCCTTTGTGGAGTATGACAAGCCATGCACTAGACCGCAGCTCTCCAGACACACAAAAAAGGCAAATAAATATATATCTCTCCTTTTTTTTCATATCAATCAGCTTTGCAGTAAAACTTCAGGCTAGATAGTTCTGAGTTTGCCTGTGGTCCCTCAAGGGACAACATGTGTGTATTCATGAATTTGCTGCTGTTTTGTTGTTGTTTTTCCCACTTTTACACCTTCTCTGTCAAAGCAAACTGTTTGTTACATCATTTGTCTCTGTTTGTATATCATTTAAACACTTTAGAATTTCAAATTGGATTCGAGCTATTGAGGATACAATCCAATATGGATTTGACTCTGAAGTTCGGTTTTGCTGTTTTTAGTGTTTACCGCCCAAAATCAAAATAGTTGGAGATTCTGTTTAT
Source organism: Anarhichas minor (assembly GCF_050575085.1). Classification (NCBI taxonomy): domain Eukaryota; kingdom Metazoa; phylum Chordata; class Actinopteri; order Perciformes; family Anarhichadidae; genus Anarhichas; species Anarhichas minor. Next base: position 4,164,478 of record NW_027466472.1, read on the forward strand.
TGATTATGAAAACAATCCAAGGTCTCAAGCACAGCAATCGATAAGACCAATCAACCAACCTCATGGTAAAGATTTAGAGGCCGATAACATTTCAACCACACAAACTGCCTGCGACGTTCGTGCCAACTTTACTCAACTTTGCTTTACTCTTTGCAGACCTTGCTCCGGGACGGCAGGAGAGAAAGTACAGTGAGCACGCTCTACCTATCGCCTTCCAACATCGAGACGGGTCAGCAGATCATCTGTAAGGCCTCCAACAAGGCAGTCCCCAACGGCAAGGAGACCAGTGTCACAATTGACATCCAACGTAAGCATACCACTTCTCCCTCTCTGTCTCTTTGTTCATTGCTGTCAGTGTCTCTCCCGTCCCTTTTACTCTCCAACTTTTTGTTACGTGATTGTTTTTTGAAGTCCCTTGGTTCGCAATCAGTGCAGATGGGAAGGGTGTGGGGGGGGGGGGGAGTCTGCATATGGCATGCATTACTCAGTATTTGAGGGATTTATCTCATGTAGAGGCGTGAAACTGTCTGTCAGGCATACGTGACTGACACTCTGTAAACATCTAGGATTCATTTTAGGCTCTGATGGATATGTATAATTGGTTTCCATTTTGCTTTCATGCCATGTAGGTGGGTGGATGGATTGATGATGCATCGCTTTTTTTTTTTTGTTCACTATGATAAAATATCAAAGGTGCTGTCCATGTAAAATGAATAGTATTGTCTTTTTTGGTTCAACTACCTGCCTGCGGTTGCGCTCTGCACACTGTCTCCACCTCTTGTATTTCCTTGCTCTTGCCATCAATCTTTTTGACGAGAGCATGCACAATTCCCGTCTAACACAGGCAAAGTAAGCCCAGCGTGTAAAACACATTCAGCCTCAATTGTCAGGGAATCTTTTTTCGATCAAGAACCGTTCACAGTAAGAGAGGGGCTTTGAACAAAGGAATTTTGCATCACTCACGGCCCCTTCAACACCATTAAGTATGACTAATAAAGCAGAAAATGCTATTTGGAGAGGCAATATGACTGACGGCTCCATTCTTTTCATTATGTGCACCGCAAGAGGCAAGCATGGCAAGAGCGGCCACGGCACGATCAGGCCAACTCAGGCGCGGGAGTAAAAATGATTAACAGTTGCTGGTGTTTGCAACCCTTGCAGTTTGTCCTCGTCATATTGTTTTGTCATGCAGTCAGAGAGGGAAGTCTTCCCACATGTAAACTGATTTGTCACCATGTATAATGATGTGTCTGTGATAAATGCTCGCCATCATAGCATCATCCTCGCTTCTGAATGTATGATTTAACCCTGAGAAATGAGTGCAGCAGATTTCTAATTAGCATTCCAAAAATATGCTCTTTACACAATTACAGCTCCCGACAACATTTTTCCACAGTGTGAGATCAAGCTGAGCGACAGCAGAGACTAATTGTCGAGATTCAACTTGTCTCCCACAAGGCTTAGCCTCTCGTTTACCTCTCTCCCTCCTTCTTACTCCCCCAGCCCCCCCTCAGACTTGTCAGGTAAAGTGTTCAGCACAGTTCAGCAGAGCCTCCAGAGTTTGTACCACTTTCAAATTAAGCTTCTCCTGAAATGAAACGTGCTGTAATTGAACTTTGATTCATTCATGTTGGGCATCAATTTGCTTAATTTCAACGCTGCCTTATTCAATTACAAGGTTCTTGGCTCAACAACAGCATCTAAAACACTGCATGTTAATTAAACATGCAGTGAACACTAGATACATGTCTACTGCATCTTATGAGTTGTGTCTTGTAAAGGTTTACTCAAATCTATGTCTATCTTTTACTATGATAAAATTGTGAGAATGGAGAATTGTGAGATTGGGAATCTGGAAACCACTCATCAATGCATCGCGCATTGCAAAGAAGAAGTGTAGTGAGAGGCAGTCTTTCTGTAACAATAAAAACAGGTGCAGGATGAATAAATGATGCAACACCGGCAGACAGAACAGTAGCAGATTAAACTTGACCTCCTTCTCTTGAAGGACCAGACCACCATGTTCTGGATAGTTCTGGCGTGTGCATTTGCTCCTCCACAGAGGGCACTGTCTAATGGGGCGGAACGGGGGCTTGGCTTCTGGTGCACCAGCCTCAAATGTTTTCTCAAAAGAATCTTTTAGGTTTTTAAAATACCTTCAACTTTGTGTCATTTCCCCTCAGTCTCTCTGATTGGTCAGCTAAACAGTCATGTGAACTCTACTCTATAGTATAACAACAACAAAACTCCAAGCTTTGTAATGTTGTTCACGCCAGGGTTGGAAAATAGTGTCTATAAGAAAATAGGAAAAAAAACTGAGCATGGCCCGGACCCCCTTATGCTTGGGCTGAGCCCTTAATGCGTACAACGTCTGGCTCCGCCCCTGTGTGGGAGGATAGCCAAGTGGTAAATATTGATGGAAAGCTGCTGTTGTCATAGAAGGCAGCACACAAAAGCTGTGTCCTAACTCAGGGGTTGGATCCTTCAAAGGGTTCAGCCAACTGAGGTGAGGCCGTAAAGGATCTGGACGATTCTAGATTTTTCAATAATTTCCAAGTGCATCTCCAGGAAATTGTTCTCAAATGTCCTCCAAATGTGGCTTTCTTTTGATTCTTGGTTTCTTGGACAATAAATTAAAATGGACCAGGCTTTGTCTGTGTGTTATGACATATACAATCAGCTATAGTGAGCAAGGATTAGTCTGGACACAGCACAGACTCTAAAATGAGTGTGCACCTGAACAAGACAACACAGCATGGGTATAGTTGTAAGCCACCGTGGACGCAAGTTTATATCAACTGCTGTATATTTCTATCTTATAATGTATGTTTCATGTTTTTTATGTGTTTTAATGCTTGCTGCAGAACAAATTACTCACTGACGGGGCAAATAATAAATTGAGATTGACTACATTCAATAACACGTCATGCACAAATTATACACACACCAAAATAGGCTTTCGTCAAATCTCCCCCTGAATAAATGTTCATTTGCCCTGATAACTCCACAGCCAAAACAATTAATATAAACAAAGAAAATGTTTGTACTTGCAAATGTTCACAGTTCTATTGGAAGACTTGATTTTCATATTTTCATATTCCAGTAAAAAAAATCCATTTTAGAAAAAAACAGCTCAATTCCATCATCCAAAATACAAAAATAAAACCATGACCCTGTACTGTCATAGCTGATAAAATAATATATTTCACCAGAAATGAGTTGTAAGAATCTGTGCTAACATCACTACTTAAAAACATGATGGGTTCATCTATTGTCAGGCAAAAGAAAATGGCCAGACAAGAGAGCATGGATTACCTCTTTGGAGCAGGAGAAACAGAACAACACATGTTGATTTCTTCTGCCCACTATTATACTCTCTTATTGAGCCTTTCTCAGAGAAGGTGAAAGCCTTCACCCTTCAAGGCAAAGGTTCCTTCAGGCGCTCCATGTCCAACGTTAGCTTGTGAAATAAATGTAACATTTGACCATGTCTTCTTTACAATTATGCTGGGTGTTCCCTCTATTCTACAGCAAGAAGCAGTTCAAAGTCAGAATGTGACAGCACTGTTTAATAATTGTTGGCAGCACAGATGTTAAATATGTTCAGAATGAATTGGTCCTTGTAATGCTGTATACGATCAAATATTATTCATAGATGTAGACCTAATGTAATAGGTAACATTTCAAGCTTTCATCTGAGAGCGATTATTTAGTTTGCCCATAGTTCAGAAGAGAAAGCCCTAGAGAGATGCAATGTTGCATAGTAGTCATGTTTTGTTCATGTGCACATTCTGTATGTTCTGTGATTGTCCAAGGCTGGGCACAACAAAATGCTGCCTGCTTCTGTGCATCTAAATTCTTAATATGTACTTACACTAAGCATGAATAATTGCCATCAACATATAGAGAGCTATGAAACTTGCCATTTGCAAAAGCTAGAGTCTACATTTAGTTTCATGAAAATTCATTAATTTACTTATATATATATATTTAGTTTTTGTTTTTGGTTGCATTTTATGAAAAGGGCAGTTTCCGTGTTTGAGACAAGACAACTGAAAAAACAATTATACAATCTCATTATCTTGGACGGAGATTGCTGCTCTATGATTATGTTTTCCACACATATAAAAATTGTCATAATTGGTTGCCATGTTTGTAGTAAATAACAAATTATATTTCACGTTAATTTGCATGTCATGCACATACATGTGGTGCTGCAATATGCACCAGTCATGTAAGAAAGATGGAGAGATTAATGTCAGTCTCCGGGGAACGGCTACGATTAGTCTTAAATTGGACCCTGTTGAGGGCCGGACACAGTGAGTTGCTGAGGCTAGAGTGCACACTACAACCACTCCGGTCCTTCCAACGTCTCATTGAGTTCCATGAAAGTCCCTTTGATCTTTGGGTAGAGCTTTTACCTCATTTTTGGTCAGGGGAACGAAGTCAAAAGTGGAAAGTGCGACCTAAGTACTCCTAGGTCCACTGGTCTAAATTAGATTTAACTTGCTGAGTTGTATGAGCCTTCAAGTGTCGTTTAATTTGACTTTTCCTAATCATAAGTAGGAAATTATGAGTCGACAGCAAACAGAACACGGTTAATACCTTGCAAATATGTCTCTGACATTGTGTGTTCTGGCTCTATCTTGAAGACTTAGATTAAATGTATGCTGATGCTCTGATCTGATATCTCTCTGGAAGACAGAAAATTAGTTACTGTCTCCAAGTGGTTGTGTAGTCCCTGAAACCGTGGATACTGAGCATTTACACTTTCTGAATAAATGTTGGTATTTCCGTAATGCATGTCTCTTTGTGTGTAGTAAGTCTCAATATTCAGAATTAATAGTGTCATTTATTTTCCTGCCTAGAGTGTTTCGAATTGACGGTATTAGTGAGATAATATTAATGGCATCAAAAGTAATTAAAATCTTCTCAGTCTGTCTGCCCTTCTCAGCATTTCGTATTCCGCTCACCTCTAAGCCTAGGTGCCCTTTTTTTTTTCTCTGCTCCATCCTTACAGCAATCCAAATGAGAGTAATCTAAACACAACCCGGCACATAACTCTATAGCTTAACTTAAACCAGCTTAAAATCCTATGCATTCCACACCGGTATTGTCTTTTATCATCACTTTAATGCTCATGATTTACATCCACCTCAGCATTTTCCTTCCTACAGAAGTTCATACATAGTTATCTGACCAAGGGTTGGACAAATTAGCATCTAAATACAGTATGTACAGGTGATGTTGCCAAAATGAAAGGGATTTAAAGCCAATTGAGGTGCTTCAGACCTCTGGATAGACTGCTGAATTCAGTTGTCCATATACCAGTCCATTAGCAGACTGTAATTATTTGATAGCTGACGGGTGGCTACCCCCTGATGCTGTTTTCTCCAGCAGCATGACTTAACTTGCATTATGCCTTTTCGACTTTAATCACTAAACTCCGCTACCCTCCGGCACAAAACCACTGCGGTGAAATGTGATTCTGATGCCACAGTTTCATCCTTCTCTTCCTCAAATATTTTCTAGTCCAGCTGCATATCTGCAGAGCATTGCCCCACATAGAAAACACGCTTTCAAACACGTAGTGGGAAAATGAATGCGCTAGGGACGAGCAAAGCCAAGGTTCTCCATGTGTTTTGCATTGCAAACAAGCTGAGCCATGTGGGGGGAAATGAATGCCATTTGTTGAGACTAATTAATAAAGAACATGCAGATGTGCAACTGGGGAGGATTTGTTTTTGGTTTCAGCTACATGCTCTCCCTGCTTAATCAAGCAGATGATGGCAAATCCATGTGAAGGCAGATGACAGAATTGGAAAGTGAGAGGAAAAGAGTGAAGGATAATGGTGAAAGAAAAGGCTCAGAAATGTCTGTACGTGAGATAGCAGAACATCTGCCTTCATTAAACTGAGTAAATCCGTTGATGTTCCACGGTTGAATATCTCATAATCAATATGCTGGACCTAAGGCTCTCAGTCAGTCTGTTCTCCCCTCAAGTATTCCACTCAGCCAGCCACATGACAGTGTGCCCATATTGCTAACGCTACATAAGCCACGAGTGGATGGCCCACAAACAGCTTCCCCATCCTTCAGAGGCAGCCGACATTCCTGAAGTTGGGTCCTGCCGGAGAACAGCTGTCTACAGTGACCCAGAGAGATTGGAAACAGAGCTTTAAGAAAGGGGAAACAACAATTTATGTTGGCACTATCTCCAGGAAACAGAGAAGTTGGAAGATTGTTCCAAAAACACCATCTGGTCTCCACTTTGAACTAACCGATCAAAAGCTGTTGGCCAACTATAATACCACCCCCCCCCCCCCCCCCCCCCCCATTCATCCTGTTGTTTTCACTGGAGCTCTGATCAGCCTACTATCCCCGTTTCCCTCTACTCATCTATCCCTCCCCCTCTCTATCCCTCACTACCATATCTCTTGACGGATTGAGGAAACAATCTTGCATATTGATGTAAGGTTGCATCAAATGCGCTCACTCAGCAGCTCATCTATTTATGCATCAGAGTGGCAAATGGACTTCTCTATAAAGTAGATGCATGTCATATCTAATAGGTTAAAGGTTGAAGAAGAGACAGCCCCTGATTCCCACCCAAGGCCTTTGGCAGACCTTTGACAGCATGGCTTTGCTCGTGGTTTTTCAAGAAGTTACAACTATCCAAGAAATTGCTGGTCTGACATAGAAATAGATGCACAGTCATCATGACATTAGCCCTTGCTGAGCGGGACTGAGGTCTTTTTATAAGTCTCAGCCATTTGAAAGGAACATTATTTAAAAGACGGATTGACAGTAATGAGCATTTGTGTCCTTAGAAGTATCTTGGCGGGAAGACCAGAGAAAAGGGTTGGCAGGATTCAAAAGTACAGTATAGGAACACTTTTAGTGAGAAAGGCTTGTGAATTAGCCTCTACAATTAGCTTCTACATACACACTGTGTCTATGTGCTTCTTTCTGTACTCTCCAGTTTACTTGCTGGATTTTATTACCAGCTCTACCACCATCACATCTGTCATTTTACGCCTGAGGTTCCCTCTGCAAACGTTTTTGTCCACGCAATTAACCAGTCGCGATGCTGAAAACACCTACTGTGCTCAAGGCATGGCTAGGTTTTCTGTTTTATTATGACACCCACATGCCCTTTCATATGAACACAAACCCCCCCTAAAATACATGCAAATACACGGACACAGAGATGGCTGCTGAGTACCTGGAGAGACTTGCTGGTTCACTGTGGCCTGCAGTCTTCCAGGATTCACCATGTTGTTGTTTTCTTTACTGGCCTGGGGAGAGATGGCACAGGTGGAGCTCTTGGATTTGAAAGCGGTGGGGTGGTTGGGATTGGGGGGGGTATGTCTCCTGATGGGGAATTCGGTGTGTGTGAGTAGGAGGAATATGGCACCTGGACCACCCCCCTCTCTGGGGCTTTGTGGCAGCTGAGCCGACGCAGAGCATCTGCACAGCCACAGGGTAAAAAGCAGTTTTCCTACACTTCATGCCCCCTCACACACACACACAGAATTACTCTCCATAACTATACACAGTTTTTTTTTTGGGCTTCATTACAGCGGTGTTTGTGTGCTTCTTTAATTCTGTGTGGATCTCCCTGCCCATCGTTGCTATTCATCCAAATCCAAACACAGTCCCCAGTTGGTACATTAGTATTATTGAACGCAGAGCAGATAGACTCGGTGCACCTTTGAAACAGATGGCTGCACCAGCATCAAACCCAGAACCAGCTATTTCCCTATGTGATTAATCTACTGCCCATGATGCCTTACCAGTATGCCACTGGTACCACAAATGGCACACAGCTATGACGCTGTGGCGGAAACACCCAATTCACATGGATAACATTATACAAACTATTTTATTAAATAACATGAGACACACATATTGGTTAATTGCATGGAAAGTTAAAATGAGAAAGAAAGATGTGCTACCATGAAGCACCATGTGTTTGACAATGTTTGTTGACAGCTATTTTACAAAGAGGATTGTTTCTTATAGGCAATACTCCATCCACCTGAACTATTCACATTATAAAAACACTTAAACAACCACTGGTCAGCTTGATCAATTTTCCCTCCCTGCATTTGAAGCTCCCAACAAAATACATACCTGCCTCCTTTTAGAACAGACTACTTGAAATTAATTTTCAGAGTCTATGGGGTAAATAACTGTTTGTTTCACATGGGATGGGATTAATATGGAAATGAACACTTATCTTCAAAAACAAGCCCACCTTTGTCAATTAGGATAAATTAAGTTGTTTATTATATTTGCATAATCTGTATGCTTGTTATTCTAAGAACTGTTTTACTGTGTAATGTACTGTATCAACAAGGTTGTTCGTTGTTTTAATTGCAGTGGTTTGCACCATGGACTATTCACTGTTTTCAAATTGCCATTTACCAAAACTCATTATCAAGTCAAGTTTGCCTTTGATTTTCTCCTTATAACGCTGCTAATGAATATATGAGAATAGAAATAGCATGCTCCCTCCCACACCTGTGAAATACATTAGTGTTATTCAGCAGCTGGGCCTAGACCTCCTTGGTGGGTGGAAAGACAATAACAATAGGGCATCAAATTATTCAGGAGTAATTGCCTATTATTTGGGAGAAAATGCTGCCACAAACTGTGATAAGATGTCACAACTGTTCTAAATGCTGGCACAGTGTGTTGTAAACTCATCCGAATAAAAATAGTTTGTCCTTGTGATTTTATGTGAAACATATTTACCGACAGTACTGTATGTGTGGTACAGCTACATAAAAGGCTTTCAAATCACTTTTGGGTCACAGGAAAAAAAAAAACATTTTGAAAATGTAGTTCCCCGAATAAAACTGAGAATGCGTTTTGCATGTCGGTGTGTTAGGCTGTTTTCTTTTGAGGTTGCATGTTTTCTAAACTATTTATAAGGTGTCTATTACGCATGTCTTCTCTGCAAAATGTCTGCTGCATTGTTTTTGTTTTCTCTCTCTCTCTCTCTCTCTCTCTCTCTCTCTCTCTCTCTCTCTCTCTCTCTCAGTGAGCTTTAATAAGCCACAGAAAATGTCAAAAACATGGTGTTTGTCTCTGTCATACAGTTCACTACAGGATGTTTGAGGAGGCTGCCAGATCTGTAATTGGTTGTCTTTGTGTCTCCATGTTTTTATTTGTAGATCTCCCACTTGTCAATCTCTCAGTGGAGCCTCAGCCTGTTCTGGAGGGCAACATTGTGAAATTCCACTGCTCTGCAAAGGCCAACCCTCCTGTCACACTCTACAGGTGAGATCATAAAAATAAGTGTTTTGAAAGCACAAAACTTGGACGATCCTGTAATGTAAAAAAGGAAGAAAAGGTGGTACAATTAACTTTAAATGAGGTGTTCTCAGATCAGTGTTGCTGGTGGATAATGCATTTTCACATTAGGGTTAGGGGGTCATTAATCATTGCCAAGGATCCTCTCACGATGCCATGACACCATTATATCTGCCCACAGTTTGGGATGAAGAGCAGAAAAACAATAAAACGCTTTCATGCTGATACAATATAATGAAAACACAGTATACCTCAGAAAAATCATTTGGGAAACCATGTACACGGCTTTGTTGCACAGCTGCTTGCTTTGTGATCATATCATCTCCCTTGAACATTAAATGTCCATCAGCGTGTTGCAGGAAAGCTGAAAAAACATAATGTGTATGACATCTGATGAAGCTGTCAAGAGTACAGCTTTTCTGAGATTGGGTTGTGCTCCACAGTATACAGTCAAAAGACAGGTTTTCCCCCAGGGGTCTGCTCTTGTTTTTTATATGTGTGTTACATATGGCTGGTGGTTGGATATGGCTGAAATTAAATACTTTAGGTTTAAATTGAAGCCCATGCTTTATTTTATCCTTTTTTTAAATCACTCAAATGTCCAAAAAATAGGATTTCACAAGTGAAATTATTCTCCATCGTGAGGGAGGATGAAAACACACATCTTCACTTTCATAAGATGCAGAGCTCACTCTAAGAAAAAATCAAATATGCCAAAATATTCTTCAGTCTGATAAAAAAAACAAAAAACAGTGTGGTTATAATAATCATTGACTTTTCTAAAGTTGACAATCTGTAGTCTAAAGACAACAGATTACAGGAATCATATGTTAAGGAAAATCGCCACAGAGATTTCCATCTATTGTCTTCAACCGCTTATCCTGTCCAGGGTCGTGGGGAACTGGAACTAATCCCAGCTGCAATTGGGCGAAGGCAGGGTACACCCACAGTTTGCCAGACTATTGCAGAGGATTTATATGACCAGACATACTTAGAGACAGCCAACTATTCATGCTCACATCCACGGGCAATTTTACAGTCATCAATTAACCTAAGCTGCATGTCTTTGGAGTGTGGGAGGAAGCCAGAGAACCCAGAGAGAACCCACGCTGCCAGGGGGAGAACATGCAAACTCCACACAGAAGGCCCGTCTTGCCTGGGAATCGAACCCCGGGTCCCTCTTGCTGTGAGGCGACAGTGCCAGCCACCACACCCCTGTGCGATAAATTCCTCAATGTAGCTTTGCTGCTTTTAATCTCTGTGTCAATCCGGATGGTTTTTCAACCTGATGTTGTAACATCCTTGGACAGAAGGGGTTAAACAATCAAATTGTAAAGTTTGTGGGCCAAAGAAAATATCTCCGCCAGCTGTAATTGGATGTTCCTTCTCCCATGACATGCAATGAGCACTGCAGTGTTCTTAAAGTTCAACTATTTTTATCTTGGGGCACAGCCATCGCACCCTGAAGAAATAAGCGCTTGGGAATACATGCGCGCCGCGTGGTGCCGCTCCTGCCTTTCAGCACGCCTTCCGTGTTCAATGGCCCCGTCCAGTCTTTATTTCATTTTCATTACTTTTGCTTACAGTTTTGAGAACATGTTTTCAGATTGGCTATTTTGTAAAGGTTGTTGACGAAAACAAACCCATTTCTTTTTAACTTCAAATTGCAGCAGCAGAAAATGTAGAAAATGTCAAGGGATTCCATTATTCTCTGAAGCTATTGTACAAATAGAACACCTTTCATAGTTGAACATCAACAGATGGCTGCCAATTTCATCCTCCAGCTAAACCTACAGACCTTTTACTGTATTTACTGTGAAGGTATCACCAGATGTTGATATTTGAAAAACTCTACAAAACCCCATATATATATATATATATATATATATATATATATATATATGGGGTTTTGTAGATTACCACAAACATATTTCTCTATATCCAAGAAGCTGCCGGGTCTTGCTTCCCAGCTGCTCGGCAAAAGTAAAAAGGAGTCTGCACAGAGCAGTGCAGACACCTGCATAGATTACCATGACAACATATTTTATTTGTTATGTGAAAATAGTATTCAAATGACTGGAAACAATTGTATAAATAATGGTTAATTCAAACACACAAAGCAGTCACATTTCCTGGTTCCATTATCACCCGAACCACCACCCCACGGAAAATACAGTTGTAGAGGAAACATCAAAACAAGAGAAGAGAACGGCAACACAAAACAGCCTTCCTTATGAAATGTTGCTTACCATAATGTCCTGTTCCTCATCAAGATCAAGTATGTAAAGTATTTTCCTCTCACCCATTTCCTCAGTTAATGAAAATGTTTTGATAAGCATTCAAAGGCACATTCTCGGTTGTTAGAATCAATTTAGTTTCATCTGTAATTGTGATTAAACAACTAAATGGACAGCAACGTTTTCTTACTTGCGTGACCATCTAGAAGTGTAATACTCGAGTGATTTGTCAAGAGATGATTTTCTGTGTGGGAGGTTTTAAAAACCTGGCAAAAAATAAAATAAAAGGAATGAAATCGATAGCAAAGAGAATTGGCCGGCTCTGAATCTTGTAATGGTACTGGGAAATGAAATGGATGTACAACACACTCACAGGTGGCAAAACAGAGATGTTGCATTTTTGATGGATTCTGACCTTTTGAAAAAGAAAAGGGGGAGGGAGGGCAGTGATATTGTGGGAAAACAAGGTTTGTATTTGATTGTGTAGGTGCACAGCATAGACAGGACGTCTATTCCGCCAGCAAAGGGATTTCACCTCTATTGTTAGGAGACTGGATCAATGCTGGAAGCAGACTTCTCCCCGGGGTATCAAAAGCTAAGATGCAATGGCAGTTGAGATGACTTTTTCTTTTGACAAACTACAGAGTGAAAAATGGGTGGAGGTTGAAGCTAAAGGAGAGTAAAACTGCTACTTTCCCACTCTCTAATTTCTTTCTTTTGCTTTCTCTCTTCTGTCTGGTTCTCTGTCATTGACACAATCCACCGTAGGATTAAATACTATCACACGGACTAATGACTTTTGATACTTCAAGGTTATACCCTCCACCAGTTCCCCAGTTCCATAGTCTCCCATTTAGATTTATCTGCAATTTACACAAGTGCTTCAGGACTCCCGCGCACCATTGGAGTTCAGGGCATGGTAGACAGGGGATTTTTGGACCTCATAATGCCCCTACAAATTCCCCCTCTATAGAGCAATAACACAGAGGAGAGCAGGAAGCTGGTCAAGCAGTGTGGGGCCATTTTTCAGTGCTAATACACTCTGTCTACCCCAGATCAGATACGGCACAAGGACAGAGTAGTTCTTAGACGGATGGCCTCTTTTCCATCCCAAGAGAGTCATCCATTCCCAATGTGCACTGCGCCACTTTGCCATCCTCCAATTCAATGGACACTTGAGACACAGACCCAAGATAGTGGGGGCACTAGTCAAAGGCACGGTGCTTTCTGCTACCTGCAACCCCTTGTGATTGCCACACTGGCTCGATAAATCTGACTTTAAACGTGAACATGGAAATAAGATATATTTCCACAGTCACCTGAACCTTTGCCAGAAAACAGCTCAAGGGGTGAGGAAAGAGGGAGGAAGTCAGGGGATCGGAGAGGGCCTGGTGTGGAGGCGGTCGTTGGAAGAGAAGATGAAAGTGGTGCTGAAAGTGTAAAAGAAGTAAGAGTAATGGGCATGCGTTTCAGTGGGCACTCAGGGAATCAACACTCTCTGAGAGGGAAGGACGAGTGGGTCGGAACATCTTCATTACTGTTTATAATGGTAGGAGGGCTAACTGGCATACATCACAATCACTCAACCACCCTCTGATGAAGACACAGAGGGTTTCCTTAGATCCAAACAAGAACCCACCAGAGAGAAGAGAAAGAATACCAAACAAAGCAAATCAGGTCCCTCGTCTGCACACACATCCATGCACAGAGCGACAACAAAACCCCATCCTTTGCAACATTCCAATCCTAACCACACGAATATTCTCAGTGTTGTTGTTTTAACTACTGGGTTGTTAGTTTGCTTCTGACTGACATAACAATCACTATACCTTCCCTCTTTGCAAGCCTTGGAGGTAGCTAATTGATACATGCCACTGTCTTGTTTTTGGACAAGACTATTATTCGCTCCATTATTATTGGCTGTCACAAAGACAACTAAATCGCCACATGCTGTTGTGGCTGCTAGATATATCATATTGTAATTCATTCCCAATGCTGCTCAGAGTATTTACAGTCCATGTCTCTACTGCCTGTCCCTCCCCTCTTGCGCCATGTGAAGGCAGTCTGTCCACTGCAACGGATGCAACCACTAAGCTTTCGTCAAATGAATGTGTGATGGTGTCACCAATATGCAAATTGGTGTATGATGTTATCTGGCGACCTTTAGCAACTAATTGACCTAGTGTTAGCTACTTTCATTGGAAAAAAAAGTTGTCAACACTGCACCGGACACAGTGTATTTTATTTTCCACAGTTAATTTGATTGTTCAGCCATTTCCGCTACTAGGGATAGTACCTGAAAAGTACTTAGATACTCTTCGGTACCTGGCGATAGCTACCGGAGAAGATAAAAGTTTCCTCTTCGCTTTCCTTTTTGTTCATTTTACTGGTAGATCGTATCCAGTGGCAGACTGACTTTTATAGTGAGAGCGAGGCTTATTGGGAACCAATTTTAACACAGATATTGTCATTATTCCATATTACACCCAGCAATCATCATTTACTTCATAATAATAAGTAACACCTTTTATGGTTATTCCCTTTTTTTCCCACATGCACTTACTTCAGTTCCTTTGCAAAACATAAACTCTGTAATTTATGTCAATGTCAAAATAACCACGTTATAACTAAACCTGCATATTTATTTTATACTCTGCTGAGAATTCAATACTCATCACTTTCAATATGCATGTATGGGAGAATGGAACGGCACTGCGCTGTGCTGTAACCATGCTGATAATAACCGTGGGGCCTGATGTACTGTGGCTCTTGATGCTGATGGCCCAGATACCTGCCTAATTTAATTGTTACTGTTTTATTGCCTTAATCACATTCAGCAAATACAAGAGTCTCCCCCTCTTCCAAGTCTCCTTCATCCTCTGCTTCCATTAACGGCAGACCTGTTTATCTGTATAACAGTGTTAGCTTACAGACCCATGCGCATGTGAAAACATACACCTTGTACACTCCTGTGTTTGCACACATAGACACACACAGAGAGAGACACAGAGTGTACAGGGTTCACACCGTTTGTCTGAATCAAATCCCTGAATAGGATACAGCAGTATAAAGTGATTCAGCTATTGAGTAAGCTTGCGCTGGCCCTTCTAACCTCCCAAAGGGAATGCAGGTGTTTGTGTTACCCTGGGCCTGCTATGTTTAGACATGAGTCTTGGACAAGGCCCAGCACACCAACAGAGCTCCCAAGCTCCCTGCAGACGACAGCATTCTGTCTCTGCTCCTTCTAACGCCGTCAAGGGCTCCCGAACCTGGCAGCCACAGGCTCATCTCGGAAGCAGCCGGCTGCCCAAACATCTGTCCTCACCCAGTTACAACTCCTACTGTATGAGCTGGTGAAGTGTAGTTGGAAACAGTGTCATACTGATACATATGCGTCATTGTTGTCATCATCATAATTGTCATAATATCACAACCATTGCTGGTGTATGACAGGGCGTGTTCTCCTAAAGGTCCCTCTCAAAGCTGTACCGGAGCTTTTGATCATATCACATGATCTTCATCTCCAGGTGAATTTTGCCAAGTTGTCATAGAAATGCAGATGTTCAATTTCTTTTTTCTGAACACTTTTCCTGAACATACTATTTGTGATGCGATTGAAAGCTTCAGAACAGCCACTAAAGGGACCCTGAGGTGAGATTGTTTAGTCAGCTGCTGTTTTCAAGAGCAAGAAGGAACTATGGAACTCAACATTTAAGCCGACGTGAACAGAAAGTCCTCAAAGTGCTTTGAATGCAATAAAAATTGCAACGTAAAAAATTGGGATAACTCAATTCGATGATGAAGACCATGTTATATGACCAGAACTCTAGAACGGCCACTAATAGGACCTCAAGGATAGATTGTTTTCTTGCTGATTCCAAGAGCGAGACTGAACTCTGTGAAACTCATCGCCAGTTTAATTTGCATCATGATCATCATTGTGATCTTCGTTGTTGTCGTCATCGCCGTCATCAACATCACCCTTCTCATCTCTCTTCCTCATCATCGTTATCATTGTTGTCATCCTAATAATCGACGTTACTGTCCTCAGCATGATTACCGCAACCGTCACTAGTATAATTAATACCATCGTCATCATCTTTATCATCATCGTCGCAGAACATTCACCATGATATTTATATTCAGAGACGCACTGCTATGAACATCAACATCATCATCATTAACATAATCCTTTCCACGGTACTTTAACCTTTTAATATGTTTCTCACATTTCCTGTGCTAGTACAATATATTGTGGATATGATGATAAGACTTTGCCGATTTTAAAAGTGTATACACTACTCTTTTCCGAGGCTATCCATGGTATGCATCTGTTCATGCTCGCTGACAAACAGACACTATACGAGTACTACTACCAGTTATGTAAAAGGCCAGACAGGCCAAAAACACCCGGCGGGCTTTTTCAACATTTTTGGAAACACAGGTGTTGCAGAGCTCTCAGCTGTAGTTACACGAGAACACAACCCTGGAAAGATCTACAGCTGGGGGGGGAAAAGCGCAAAACGATCCCATGAAGGCCAATTAGAATTCTGCTTCACTTCGCTTACTGATTGAATGAGGTAATCTGTTCTCATTTAAATGATAGCATTTCAGTCAAGCATGGGGCCAGCTTAGTCATGGGAAACAAATGAGTTCCCTACCCCGTGAAAACTGCTCCCAGTACTGGCAGGAATATAAAACGGAGAAAGGCACCGGTTCCATTGTCATTGTTTTCATTTGCCACATCAGCATGCAGCTACATCTCTATTGTGGAGGCTGGCAGCGTTTAGATGCGTGATGTATTGTATCTCCCACAGCAGTGTCTAAATTTCCCAAAGAGATCCGCAGATGCCTTCGCTTCACTTTTATAAATGGGCCTTGTCTGTTGTAGCAGCAGAGAGCCGTCCACACCACGCAGAGCGAGACACCGCTGCCCGTGACATCATAAAAGTCTCACCTAAACACGTACGGAGTGTCTGTGTCCCCGTCACAGAAGCTATCACTCACAAACACAAGCAGATGTTCTTTATGTGATCCCGCGTCAATTTATTAACATCAGCTGTTGTGTGTAATACAGTCCGTGTCAACCAACGTCTTCATAGGTGGGGGCGCTACCCATTTGTCATTCTGTGATTTGTTTTTCTTAGCTGGCACTCTGTGCCGCTCTCTCTGCCTGGCGTAATGAGGAACGTGCTGTCTGCTCCGAGTCACCAGGGAGCTTGTCACAGCATGGAGGGCTGCCACAAAAATATGCTGAAGCCAGCACAGAAAACCTTCCCTAGAATGATGATTTATTCACATAAAAGAGTACTATTGACATAAGGAGGTGTGAAAACCTGTCTTAATGCCTTTTTCCCCCTTTCCTTCATTTCTTCCCCCCGTTTCTTACCGTGTCTCCTTGCTCTGCCTTCTAATCCTCTCACCAGGTGGGCCAAGGGAGGAAGCATAATCAAGGAGGTCTCCGGAGACACATATGAGGTCATTGTGGACCACTCCTTCTTTACAGAACCCGTTTCCTGCGAGGTCACCAACCCGCTTGGCAGCACCAACATCAGCCGCAATGTTGACGTCTACTGTGAGTGGCTCCTCAAGTGATACTGCATACCTTTCAATAATGCCAGCAACGTGATAATGCCTGGTTATGGATTTTGACTGTCTAGTGTGCTTTGACACTAAACTCCAAGAGCTGGCACCATCACAGCTGATGTGGATCATATGGATATGGATGTATTGTAGAAAGTCAATGATGTTTATTTCAACAGATGGTCCTCGCATGGCGGCAGAGCCTCAGTCCTTGCAGGTGGACCTTGGATCTGACGCTGTTTTCAACTGTGCCTGGACTGGAAATCCCTCTCTTACCATAGTGTGGATGAAGAGGGGATCTGGAGTGGTGAGTTTATTGATTGGCACTGCTACCAAGTATGTTTTACATCCAGTCACATACTGTGACTTTCAATAGTTTTAAAGCTGCTTTTCTCTGATAAAGCGTGTTTGAGACATTTTGTGATTCTAGCTCCTCCATGGCTTATATGAAGTAGGTATATACTCATGTCATACAGACATGTGTTTTGAAATGCCCATTAAACCTAAGATCTTGAGGCCATTACAGTCCTGGCCACTTGGTGACCCGTTCTCACACAAGATTGGTTGATCTAATCCACAAAAATGTAGACTCATTCCACCTTTCCTTTTGTCAACATCAAAGACCAAAGCCAACCCCTTTACTCCACTGAGCTCAGACCCTAAATTGGATTTTAATAATTGAGGAGAGGTGGCCTTTAAGGTATTAAATGGTGCCTTTCTTTCTCCCCATAACATTGCCTTGTTGCTATCTCAAATGCAAAGGTGCCTTTGCTCTCACTGCATTCGATCATCTTTGACTTGTTCTGCCGCAGGTTCTTAGCAATGAAAACCTCCTCACACTGAAATCCGTGAGACAGGAGGATGCTGGGAAATACGTTTGCCGTGCTGTGGTCCCGCGTGTTGGAGCAGGGGAGAAGGAGGTTTCTCTCACTGTCAATGGTAAGCTGTATTATTGATATGTCTTTCACACAGACAGGCTCAGATGCACACCCACAAAGTTGTCAAATGCATACACACGCAAGCGTGAATCTCGATGTCTGGGGTCAACGGCGACAAAAAGAAAGCAATTTGTCACAGGAGTCAGTCTTCTGCCTCCTCTGTGGTTTACAAAAGCCTTCCATCTATAAACCTCCAACAGAATATGTGGCTTTATTTTTTGCCTGTATTTATTTATTTGTTCCTATTTTTTTGTAGTTTAGCAGTTTCTTGGAGACACGGTTCATTTTACCAGGCAAACCTAGTGACAAAACACAAGCCATCACACAGACACACACACACACACACACACACACACACACACACACACACAAAGCACAAGGTTGTGGCACATGCAAATTCATTTTCCTGACAAACAAAGCCATTTCATCACCTGTCATCATGGTGAAGCCTCTAAGCAGAAAAAGCAATAAATATAGACTTAGTCTTTTCAAGATACGGTCACACATTTCATAAACAGGTGAAATGTACTTAAATGCTAATTATATTCTGCATGAGGCACAGGGAAGCTGCCTTTTCTGAGGCACTGACTGACTAATGAATTCCAGCCTTAGCGGGGGACCTGGCAACTCTCAAACAAATGACTTCATTATAAGCGCTTGATATTCAGGGAGCATGCTACAATGTGGCAGAGGTTCTTAGTTGTGGGATTTACATGTGTCTTATTTTCCCGGTGTCCATCTGAAAGAAAGCTGGGCCACAAAGAAAAACAGAGAGGGTTTTAAGAAGCTGGATAAATTATGTTGAGTTGATGCTGACAGTGTATCACTGTACATTTAGAAAGCATACAAAAGAGTTTGCCTGTAAGCAACAGTGGTGCTGATTCGGGGATGAAGATACATCAAGTAGCAAACAGTGTGTGCAAAGATTTTCTTTTCAAAACCCCGATGTTAGCTTTGCATATCAGAGGGAATGGGATACCAGTATTCCCTCCAGCACAAGATCAGAACCGTGACTCTCTATGAACTGCAATGAGCCCCCTCCTCCTCAGCCAGGAATTCAGTTGAAATCAAGGCAGAAGAGGCATAAGAAAAAGAAAGAATCATGATTAATTCTATTGTCTCCCATTCTGTTGAACCTATACTGGCATCCTTTCTGCAGCCTTTATGTGTTAACAGAATGCATAACATTTTGATGCATCTCTGTTCTGCTCATGTAACTATGGAGAATGTGTTGCTTTACAAAACGACGCCACAAGAGAAAGAAGACGGATTGCTTTAATAAAGATTATACCATCACACAACTCCGAGCACACTGGGAAACACACAACAAAAGCTGAAATGGCATGTTTAGTGTCTGCAGACCTTATACAAGCAAGCTCTGGATGTCTTCCAGTCTTTTTTTTCATTTGCTTATATCCCTCCTCATTCCTTTTGCGTCTTGTACCTCGCTGCCTGAATTGGTATTTGACATTCAAGAGCCTCCTTCCTTTTTACCCTTTTGAATAATTGAAATTCATCTCTTTTTTTTCCAAACCACATGAGGAATCTTGAGTCATTTCTTACCCGATCCTTGAGGCGAATCAGATTGTAAAATTTGTGAAAGTGCAAACACTGCGGTTGAAGTGGTGGCGTGTTGGGGGAGGAGGGGGGGCTGTCTCCTGAGGTTCATTGATTGTCCTGTGCCACTGCCTCAACTGCAGATGAATGTGAGCACTCCTTATACCTCTCATCAGCCTGTAAGCCCTACATCACTGGCACTCAGCAGAACTCAATTGTTTCTGGCAGTGAGTAACTGACACCACGGATGGGTGAGCATTTGGGGAGGACGACCATGATACAGCAAATATCGGGCAATGCTGTGCATATTCAGAGCGTTCACGACTTGACGATGCACATTTAAATGTTTCTCTGCTGTTTGTCTTCCCTGCAGTTATCCCCCGACTCCTTAATGCCATCATTTAAATTACATGTGTTTATAATTTGTCATTCCCTCTGTCTCTCTCTTCTCTGCCGTTGTGTGTCACTTGCTCCCACTGTGGCGTACCACATAGGCATGAGGATTCCTGCTTTCCCTGGGGAAGAATGTCATTTAATTATAATCAAACAGCTAGCAGGGGAGGCAGTTTGTGTTTGAGTCACTAATGGATACATATTGCTTACTCCAGTCAAATATTTTCCGAATGGTAAAGCTCCTCAGCATTTTGTAC
This sequence comes from Anarhichas minor, assembly GCF_050575085.1. Lineage (NCBI taxonomy): Eukaryota > Metazoa > Chordata > Actinopteri > Perciformes > Anarhichadidae > Anarhichas > Anarhichas minor. The sequence continues at coordinate 4,184,764 of NW_027466472.1, forward strand.
GTGGCCGTCAAGTGGCTACATCATGTATGAAAGAGGGCTCCATGCGTGTGATTATTTATACAGCATGCATGGATTTTACCACAGTCCTTCAGAGGTTGGAAATGAGAGAAGTTATCTGACACAGTTCAAAGGCTTTAGCTTGTGTACACTTAAGGACCATATTCATGCAAAAAGGAATGAATGAATATATCCACAAGCGTGAGTAGATCTGCATTTTGTGTTGGACAAAGCAGGATATATAAAATCACACATATACAGTACTTCGGCAGCCTAGGGAGAGATAGCCCATTACCACAGTAAGGGAGAGGGAGGGCCGGAGAATCCCTCAATATCCCGCAGAGCACCGGGTTGTTATAGATCTTTTTTCTAGACAGCCTTTATGTGCCTCGTTAATTAGCATTCCAGCCTTCTTGAAACTGACAACGACACCGTGGAAAGTGAAGGAGAAAACTGTATTTAAAATGCAGCACATTTGATCCGACCAGCTAAATTTGAACATAGTAAGTTCAAAGTCATAGAGGCTCCACCCTCTTCTGGACTCTATGGGCAATACTCTCCTACAATCATGAGCACGTGTTTGCCCACCGAATACGTGCTAACCCCACAGTGTATAAGGCAGCACACATCGCTCCTCGACATCCCTTTCTCTTCAGGCAACGGCAAGTTGTCAGCTCACTGAAAATGACTGCCTTGATCACACTAGTATGAGCTATCAGAGCCAGTGGCAAAGTGCTGTTTTAATTCATAAACAGCTTTGAAACAATATTTGTTCTGTAAGAACTTTGCATCTATTATTTTCTTCCTCTAGTGGTCATGTTTTGGTGCAACCAACTGAGAAAGTTGCACCCTTCAAAACTTTTATTTTATTTTATTTGGATAAAGCACTAATTGTGGCGAGAGAATAGAATGGTTTGAGTTTGAAATATTACTGTATATGCATTTCACAGTGTGAAGCAATGACAGTATGGCTCACACTGCAAGCAGAAAAGGTGATGTGGTGAGGCTGGCATTTGGTGGTAGGAAAGTGTGTATTTCTGCAGAAGCTAAACGTGATGACCTCAGCTGACCAATTGGGGATGAAGGAGAAATTATTTGTGATTGTGACTCTGCAACCACTCCGACTCGCTTACTGGTAATGTATATAGATGAACTAAAATAGCAGGACCATTGCCCTAATATAAGCATTAAGTCAGTAAGCAGTAAGTAGTCTGAAATGGCCCTTTTTTACATATACAGTATATATATAGCAATGTAGATATCAAGCCATTTAATTACAATACGCTCACCCTCACTAACCAATGTGTATATCTTAGAGTGAAACTGGAGTGTGTAAAATACATAAAATGCTCTCAAAGTATAGAGTTTAATATTCAAAATCACCACTGGTGCAATACACTTATTGAAATCATGTGGCTATAAGTATTGAGTTACATATTAACATCTCTAGAATGAATATACTCCAACTGAAGTTGGTATATTAAATTTGATATTGTTAAAATATCAAAAAATAAGAGCCGTCTCTGGTTGGCAGCTTCAACATATAGACAAGATCTCCTCACTATGGATTTCTCCCAGAGGACAAAATGGCCACCAGTGAACAAACTAGACGTTTTGTTTGTTTTCAGTTGCCTCGTAGCTATTTTATGCTCTTTTTAATAAATAAAAAACACCAACAGAAAAATCAAACGAGGGAAAAAGCATGAGTTAGCGAGGAAATGTCAAGCTTTTATTCAAAGCGGATGCTTCAGTTTTGGGAGTAAATGTAAGCCCTGGCCTTTTGACACCCACACTGATATTGTGTAACCACATTGCAATGTCCACTCCAGAGTTAACACCTCCTCAAATGACTGAGTGAGACATTGTGCCCAACATTTTGATTACCTCCCCAGCTGCTAACATTGATGTTCTAGTGCCACCCACCTCCCTGCTACCAATGTGTTTGTGCTCTGATCACATAGTGTGAGTAGCAAACAACATACTCACACTCACACACACACACACACACACACTTTCAACCCAGCCTGAGCCAGTGAGATAAAGCTATCTAATTATATTCCTCATTTGCAGCTCTGATCCATAGAATAGATCCTTCCCAGCTACTACTACAGCTTTAGCAGGCTGTAAGCGATTGATCTTGCTGTGTGTTGACAGCCAAATCCTATACAAACCGCATCTCCCAGTCACAAGTTAAAGGGATAGTTCGGGTGTTTTGAAGTGGGGTTGTATGAGGTACTTATCCATAGTCGGTGTATTTCCTACAGTAGACAGCGGTCGGCACGCCCCCAGTTTTTTAGAAGCAGACAGGAGTACCAGCATGGGAGCAAAGTAATGTATTCCTGTAAACGGGGGCAGCAGCAAAACCCATTTCAGCCACATAAAAGTTAAGTTTATATTTCGAATTTTTTTTTCCGAATTGAACTGTAAATGAAACCTATCTATCTATGCCGTTTTTGTCAACGGAGACCTGTGGCTTTGAAGAGAACATAGATAACTTTCACTTTCTGTTCAGTTCCCTGTCGGAAAGAGCTGTCTGACAGCAATACAAAGCAGTGAAGATATTCTAAATATAGCATTTATTTAAACGGATATCAGTTTTGGTAGTTGGACCTTTCTGTTATGTGGTTAAAATATGTTATGTTGCTGCCCTTGTCCACAGCAGTATATTGCTTTGCTCTAGTGTCACTACTCCTGCCCGTTTCTCCAAACTGTGGGTGTCATCAGCCATATGTTACACACTATGGATAAGTACCTCATACAACCCCATTTCAAAACACCGGAACTATCCCTTTAATACATGCACACAAAAGTGTCCTTACATGAACCACAGCACATGCGTGTATCCAAATACTGTCACTCCATGTTGACAAACCGGTGAAAGAAGGTGAACAGCTTTCAATATTTTTTTCTTTAATTCATCTACAGCATTGATTCTGCAGCAGTAGCAGCTTTCCAGCACCCTCCAGTAGCATACCAAGACGCCATCTGGCAGAGTCTAATTAAAATGCTAATTCATTTTAATAAGAGACAGGTAATAAACTGCAATTATGTATCGTCAGAGAGATGGCAAAGAGCGGGAATTTGAGGGAAGTTGGCTCACTAATCAAGAAGCTGCCTCGCTTGCCACCCCCTCAAACCCACATTTTAACCTGAAACTAATCGATGCTCTCTTTAAAGCCACAAGACTCCATTTCAACAGTACAGATAACTTTAACTTGCGAGCATCTCAAGATTTAGAGCATTTGTTTTGCCACTCAACAGTGACGGGTTCGCAGCTAACGGTGCTAACAGTGCAAAGTACAGTTTACCAGAGGGGAAACTACAGGGTGATATCATAACATGTACAGTAACATGCAAACATCATAAGGCAAATATATATGCATCAAGATCAGAAAAATGCATTGAACAAAAAAGTTAAACAAATACTACTTGTGTACAGTATATTCTCATGTAGTTTAAATCAGCTGTCTTCATACCACTCATGGTAAACTGCTGTACAATTATGCTATGTAAAATATAATATGCTTGGATACACAATTCCTTGACAGTATTCTTGAACTGTAGTATAAATCTAATGTAAATTTAATACGTTGCCTCTGTCCACTGCATTTCTGTAATTTCACTTACAGTCAGCTCTTCAGGACCAAAGGGAACATACACTTGAAAGACAGAATTGGGTCATGTGTGACATCTTGTCTTCATATTAGAGCTGTCACCTGGTGTGAACAGCCTCCAGACCAGATGGTAAGCAGACCAGTCGTTTAAGCTGAGCTGCCCTTGTCAGGCAAGATCTTGTAGCTTGATCAAGGTTTAACAGATGCTGGCTCAAAGTCCATTCCTGCCGCTCACGCTGACTGAACTAACCCTGTTTACATCATTTATAATTCCAATAAAGCCATTCCATTTAATCAAACTTATTATGGAAGAAATCTGAATTTTACCCAACACCGTTTAGAGGTTACGAGTTGTATTTGCAGTTACAATGTGAACAGTGAGTAAGAAAGAACTACCATATGTAAAAGTACAATATGAAATAAAACGTTTTTTGTTTTTTTTCATATAGTGTATTGATGGATGTTATCTTTTCATTTTTTTGGATTGCGTAGAAAGCTGGAACTTCATTTTTAGTTTTGTTTTTTATGCCAACCTATTGGTTCAAGGGTTAAATCCACTGCAAGCAAATTGAATCAGGTGATACACTGCGACAAGTGTGTTATCTCCCCACAATGGCATGTTTCTCTTTTCATCTGTGTAGTGCTGATTACGCTCCAAAGAACTGCTGTAGCACTCTCCTGTGACGTTTATCTCCATGGGGGAAATCAAACCAGTCGTAAATCAACAATTTCTTGATCCAGAATGAGGTCTGGGCCCCCACTCATGCCCTTCGTTCAGGCCTGGTGTGTCCTTGGGTAGATTGTACTGAGGGATGAGGCATGTTTATATCGCACTGCAATACAATTTTCCCCAAAATTACCGAACACTTCAGGTGTTTCTGCTTGGAACAGGAGAGCAATTAGGATATAATGTGCCACAAAAACCCGATTGAGCAGAACTGTCGTATGAACTGAAACTGAAAATGAATTTAATTATTCATGTTTCAATTTCTGTGAGTTGTAACTCATCTTTTGACTTTTTTATCATTGTTCTGTTTTTCAGGCCCCCCTACTATATCCAGTACACAGACTCAACAAGCTTTACATGGAGAAAAGGGGCAAATCAAATGTTTCATTCGAAGTACACCTCCTCCAGACCGCATTGTAAGTACACTGGACTATTTATTTTCTTCTGATCTCATCATTATTTCAAGGACATGTGTGCAAATATAGTCATGATATTTTATGGATATATGGTACATGAACAATGTCAATTAGATTCGAGAATAATGGCCGTTCTTTCATATCTGTGTCCGAAATACAATGCCTGACTGAGCTGTTGATATAATGCCTGACTGCAGTATTGATCTGTTAACTACACATGGGCAGCACACATGAGTAGAGATAAGTTGAAGAATTGTACAGCATTAACTCCATCATTTGTGCAAGGTGGGCATTATAATACAGTTTGAACCCCCATTTTCTCATTTGATGCACACTTATGCTCTGTTAGCAAGGATCCCATTAAGATTTATGGACCTTATATAAACAGCCGACTCTCTGAGCTCACGTTGTGCTTGTTATTAATTTGTGTGTGTGTAGGTGTGTGTGTGTGTGTGTGTGTGTGCGTGTGTATATAAATGTGGTTAATTGCCATACTTTGTCATCCAATGTGTGCTTTTATGATATTGATGTCCAACATTAACTAGCCACATAATTAATATCAGGTTTATTAGAGAAGGGTGCCTGCAGAGGCTGGTTCTAAATGTTAATTCCTAACTATGTATTTACAGTCTTCTTTCTTTTGCTTTTTGTCTACAGTAATAACAAATGTGAAAGTTGATATTATGTCACGTCAATTTCATTTATGTGGCTAAACATCACACATTTGTCACAGAGGGCTTTACAGTCTTCTTAACCACAGCTCATCGAAGTCAATTAACACCTAAACTAAGAGAACATTTGTGACACTAACTCTGTATGTCAGAACTCTATTAAGGCACCTTTCCATTATTGCCAGCTTGAAGTTGAATGTGTTGTTTATCCGCAGTACCAATTTCTTTGTCTCGCTCTTTATCCAGTATTATAAATTTCCTCATTTACCAGACAAAAATCAGAACAGTGTAATTCTCACCATAGTCACCCAAAACAAATGCAGTCTGTGCCCAAGTGTCAACGCCACTTCACATTAGTTCATCATGTTTCAGACCCATCACTTCCTTATACCTATTATGCCCTGCATGTATTTCTTTCAGATATTCTGTTTGAGCTGCTGTCTATCGGAGAGATAACAATGTTGATTGGTTTGAAATAAATTTGAATATATGAATTACATAGCAGAGTGGTTTGAAAAAACAAAAGTTGAACAGTTAGAGTTAGTAAGTTGTGTTAATATTATTTGATAGGATACTGTGCTTTCCAAAGAAATCAGACAAATCCCAAATACCACCAAATTTATTTTCAATATTTCTGTAACACATACAAAATGTAATGCAATGTGCCATCACAGTTTACAATAAGATACATTTTCTTCAAGTAATTCTGCTTCATAAGGAATATTGAATTAATTCAAATGAATTAAAGAATGTGTTATTGTTGATATGTAATCCTTACTTTTATTTAAAAACATGTTTCAGCTTGTCCTTTTTGCCGTCAAGATTATTTACTCTATTCCAAATATTGCACAGTGTCGCTTACCCTATCTTCATATACCCCTCTAGTTCACAGCAAGCACTGCTCAACAAATGGTTGCTTGCCGTCTCCCAATAGCCAAATCCAAAAAGCACTGTGCTGTAATTCCAACACTGCATTGAGAAGAGATCTGCCTCCTCTGCAAACTATTTGCAATTATCTATTAGCTCAGTGAGATGCTGGAGGAATCTCAGTGGGCTGGCAGCTTGTCAAACACAAATGAACAGCAGCAAGTGGCCAGTTAACGAAAACATTTTAACCATAACACAGTGATACCATTCACACACTGTAACATCTTTAGTGCATTCCCACTGTTTCATTTCCCTCTGATGCTTCCCTCTGAATCAATGAACTCTTCACCGAACAAAATGAGCTAATGCCCGCGCATTTACCGGTATCAACTCACACCAGAGTAAAACATAATTATCCCTTTATTATTATTGTACAGCACTAAGTTCATCTAATCGTGGTCATCTTGTGTTTCCATGGAGATCTGTACTGTTAGCAACATAAAGCTGCCTGAAATAGTGCAGGAATCATCCAGCAACATATTGGTGAAATCTTATGATTGCAGGTTAGCACCATCCAATTAACACCTTCAAATGAGCCCACGCATGCACTGAAAGAAGTATTCATGAACACTGGGTAGTTGCATAAAGCACACACGTGTGTTGGCTTGGTCAGCTTTAACACCACTACAGGCCACTTGGTCCGTCGCTGCCATAACATGTGTAGTTGTTATCAGGGTCAAGCTACAGCAGTGCTTTAGAGCTAAATGATAAATGATAAAGTTGGCCATGTTTGCATGCTTTTGCACTTGTAGAACAGGAGTTACAAACAATACAGGGACACACGCATCAAAACGTTGCTCTACAGCGCCACTAATGCGCAAAAACTTCACACAATACGTACCACCTCTGTTCCCTCTGCCTTTTCTCAGGCCTGGTCATGGAAGGAAACCGTGTTGGAGTCTGGAACGTCCGGCCGCTACACGGTGGAGACCGTCACCACAGAGGAAGGAGTGATCTCCACACTGACCATGAGTAACATTGTCCCGGCTGACTTCCAGACCATCTACAACTGCACCGCGTGGAACAGCTTTGGCTCTGACACCGAGATCATACGCCTTAAGGAACAAGGTGGGAGCCAAGGTTCGGCAGGTTCCACCTTCCTCTTCTTCAAATCACGTGACTGTGGTTTTCTAGAAAGCGATAGATGGTGACAAAGCTGTAATGTTTTGCGTGCATCACGGTGGTTGATGCACACAAAACATCAACCACCGTTGATGTTTTGTACAGTCCCAAGCTTGCCCTGTGTCTGCATACTTGCGACTGTACATCTAGCACGTGGGATTAGGTTGGTCCGTTTGTGTGTGAATGTACTTTTGTGTTCAAGTATGCATGAGGCGGGATTACACAATGAACAATTATGAATAATGTCGATGCACAATAACACAAAAAACCAACAAATATTGAATAGATGTTTACCGTTTTTTGTATCATCCATCGACATTTTGATAAATGATATGGTATTTTTCTTACTTTGATACAGCAGCTATGTACATAAACACTGTTTTTGAAATTCTATCGGAATAAAAGTTCTTTGAAATTACCATTCCGCCAACGTAGAACAAGCAAGATGATAATACAAAACTCTGAGACGTTTGATGTACAGTAAATGTGATCTTGACATAGATAAAGTCCTGACAAATTAGTTTTCTGGGTTAACATAGAGTGCAACTCCCTGGTAATTTGAACCGGTGACCCTAAGCATACACTGAATATAAAATACACTATGCCTCCTTCTTTCTTGGTTAAAGAGAGAGTCTCTCTTTCTATTGCTTAAAGAAATGAATACTTTCTATCTGTTGACCTTTTCCCCTCTACCGTAGGGGAGGCCGTGTTTTCTATTCACTTATCGCAAATGATAAATTATAAGCTGCTTATGTGAAAGTGACATTGATCAATGAAGACATTAAACAGGCTTTAATGGTGTAGGAAGAGCACTTGGTTGTTTTGCATTTGTTCAAAATGCTAGAAGGTCATAAACGTGGGCTGGCAACTCAGAACATTAAAGTGTGCTTTAATGAGAACCTTTAATGATGGAGCAGCATATAGATGCAGGCTTAATCTCTTCCCAGTCGCAAATGCACTATAACATCCTCCTGGAAACACACAAACATGATTATGCTTAAACTAATGCACACAGTCTTGTATTCTAATCAATGAAAATAAAAGCCCTCGGTGAAAGGCTTCTATTAGCCTAAATGAGTGTAAATTAAAACTTATTAGACAGTGGGATAATGTTTACCCACACTGATGACAGGTTTGGTAATACGTTTTCATTTGAATTACACGGCAGAACTTTTTTCATGTGTTGCCTTGTGTCCGTGTATTTTTATTTCATATAGCCTTGTGCCTCAGGGATAATGTCAAAGTCACTTAGAGGGATGCAATACAGCCTATCTTCCCTTAGGTCCTGTTTGTTGCAGAGACAGAAAAGAGGCAGAGACGAGCAGAACTGGTGCATGCGTGTGCCTCTACTGTACATCACGACCGTGCGCTCTCTATCACGTACCCTGTATAGAAATCAATGTACATTTCAGATGTTTGTCCTATCTTATCATATAAGTACATTTCTCTCTGTTGCTCTCTGCAGAATCTCTCCCAGTGGCGGTGATCATTGGCATTGCTGTGGGAGCTTTTGTGGCCCTCATTGTCCTCATGGGCACCATTGGAGCATTCTGTTGCACCCGCTCCCAGAGAAGTACGTATCCTCTTCCCCTGTTACATCCACTGAAGCATGCATGCCAAATTTCTGGATCGCCCCGCCAGCACACTAGAAAAAAAAAATGTCCATCTATTCAAATGTAGATATTGTTTTCATTAATCTGCTTGCGAGAATTTGGTTGTCAGCTACTTCAAGAAATTCTGACCAAACATACGTAAATAGCTGGAACATAGTGTCACGCTGGATAGAAGATTGAATCACTTGTTGAGATGGACATCTTTTTATGGTGCAAAGATAAGCCATAATGTTTTAAGGGCTCATTTCATGCAAACTCAGTCTGGCTGCATTCGCTTTTGAGGCTATTTACATCCTGCGCTATGTTCACTGACACCCACCCATGTACCAAGTGACTCAGGTTAGAGACAGTCCGCCGCTGTCTCTATCCAAGAACCAATTTGTGCTACTGGTCCCTTCAGCATGTCTATTGTGTGTATACTACAGAGGAAGCGCACCTGGTTATGCCCTCACTGCCCGTCTCCATCTGTGCTCACCAGAGAGAACTTGCAAGCAAAATTAAGACAGAAAGTAAGACCTTGTTATATGACAGTATCATCAGCTTTGTCCCAAACAGAATGAGCCTCCATGAAAAGGCTGTGTGAGATTGCATATGTATGCAGAAAGAGATAATATTGTGTTGGCAGGAAACAAATGATTAATAATGCTGTGTATTGTTTTCGGGGAAACGGGGGAGCTCTCACAAACCAAACCCAGGGATCTTTGCTAAATTCTGCAATACTGCAAACTGCACTGAGGGGAAATTATAATGTCAACAAATACAGATTGGTGTTTGTCCAGCTTATTGAGATATGCGCGTCATCTGTTTCTGCCAGATCTGAAAGGAGTCGTGTCGGCGAAAAATGACATCCGGGTGGAGATTGTGCACAAAGACCACAATGCAGCACGGGAAAACGAAGAACACACCTCCATGAAACAACTGATGGTGAGTGTGAGTGTCGCAACATACTACTTTCCACTTCTTGCTCCTGTTATATATATATATATATATATATATATATATACTGTATGTATTATTCCTTCTTAAGCTAACATTAACATAATGAATGCACATTACTATTGTCATTGCTATTTCCTGTGGAATAAATTGTTATGTAGATTATGTTCATTTATATGACTAATGAAAAACAGAAATGCATTAAGATTGTAAATGTGATGTTGTCAAGGCATAGTGTCTATATTTATCAATGTGATGCCACATGTCCTATGAGCAGAACAGACCCCAATACATTGTAACGATGCAGATGCGGATGCATTGTGGGTAATCCTACAGTGGGTGTACTTCTGTATCTACATGCCTTCTAGACACACAAAGAACTGTTTCCTCTTTGGAACTGTACCAGTGTTTTGGTTATCATGCCGCTTGCCCCGGGGCTGGGCTATTTGCAGTGCAAGGTTTTACATTTTCTTTCAAAAATACTTAATACCGTCATGTTAGTGCCAGGAAAATGAGCTTAGCTACCTTACAAATCTGCATTCTGTTAAGATAAATAAAAGATACTCACGTATGCATTATTAATGCTCACTGCCAGCCCTGAGTGAAGGTGAAACATGTCGACTGATATTAAAAAAGAATTAGTGATGAAAGTGAAATCCTTCCATCTCAAAATGCCTTTTTACTCTGAGAGGAAGAGTTTCGGGAACTACACAGACTCTTTGTATTTACTTTTCTTGATGTCTCTGCAGGTTGAACGCGGAGAGTTCCAGCAGGAGTCTGTACTGAAGCAGCTGGAGGTACTACAAGAGGAAGAGAAGGAGTATCAGCACATTAAGGTACGACTTGTGAACAACCACAGCATTGGGGAGAATAAGGTGTCGAGAGAGAGACAGCCTTTTGGGGTAGAGCGTGGTCTTTATTAACTCTGGGACCAACATAGCAGAAAAGCAGGAATCCCTCTCTTGCTCGGTGTGATTTTCCAAGGATAAATCCACAGGCAAAGTAACTCCTGCTGGAGGTCTGACTTTTATTAATTTGTCTCTCATCAAAGAAATCAGAGGTTGGATGGCCCATAAGCTCATATTTAAGCTACTTCCACAATATAGATGAGATTGGAATGTTTTAAAGGACATAAAGGACTTGGAGACCTACCGGGTATTTATTCGGGACATTTTGATATTATCTCTGCAGAATTTCTAACCCTTTTAGTGATGTACTATTATTACATACTCAGCTTGGAATATACTTACCTTTTTCAACACATTCTGCTCCCATTAATGCGCTCTGTCAAAACACATGGACCAGCAGATAAACTTCTGAACTTCTCCTGTCTATTAAGCACAGTCTCTAAATCTTGCCCAAGAAAACGTACAGTTTGTTCCAACGTTAACAATGATTCACATTACTGTATTACTGTGTTTGTTATATGTACAGTATATCACAAACACAAATATGTATATTGTTCCTCTTATATATATATTTTTTTCCTCTTTTATATTTATTTATATATATATATATATATATATATATATATATATATAAGGAGAAAGGAGGAAAGTTGAGTCTCAGGAGACAACACAAAGACAAACCGTTGAGGGTAAACTCTCTAGTTGGCAACATATTATTTACTAACCTGAAGAAATTCAATAAGAGGCTCATCTTGCTACATTAACCCCTTTGGGTCACTGTGTTAATCTCAATGATGTAGTCTTAACAACCAGCTACAGTATGCAGCTGGCACCAACACATGTTCTATCAGCATGTGAGACAAAGCGAGTACACAAAGCGTGAGTCAGAGCCCAGCTTCGACCCCTCTGGGGACCGGTAACAAACGACGACGCTGCTATATTCAGAAACTCTATATATGAGTCTGACCCCATAGATACTCCATCTACTCTTTGATCAGTGACATCCGCTCTGTGTTGACACCCTTTGATATCAATAGTCCTGCTCCATAAACCTTTCGGTTCTTTGCATTGAAAAAAAGACTAAAATGGTGGTCAGATTCAACTAAATGGGTCTTATTATGTGACGCCAGGATTCAATGAATAGACCATAATAAAACTGACTCTACTGCTATTTATAGCTGTCTCCCCATTTACATGGCAATGAATGGATCAGTCTGTACAGATGAGGCACTTTGCATTCAGTTCTCCCATTGCACATGAAAGAGCCCTTTTCCACTTGTACCAATAAATGATTCGCATGCAATTTGGCAGAATGTAGATTCGTGTTTAAAGCCCCTTTTAACTCATATAAAGGACACCTTGTGTGCATCAATCTACTTTTATAAAGCAACCTGTACAATTACAATGACTATAGATTACTACTGTACAAGGTTCTATTGAAAGTAGTAAATGATTCATTTTTCGCAGCTGTTACACAATTCTTTGTGCCGACGTCAAGTATTATGTTTTTGGCTTGGCCTGTCCAGTTCATTCTTTCGAACACAATATCTAAGGAACCTCCGGTGGGACGTCACAGACGTCCACTTGGGCTCAAGGGTGATCTGTCAAAGGTCACTGTGACCTGTCAAAACACTTCCGAAATACATCAGAAATACACTGTGGTCTGTCTTTAAACCTTATATACATCAAAACAACCTCACTGCAATGTGTTTCCACATCCTGCTCTTTTGCAAGAGAAATAATGACAATGTACAAGTTGCTGCTAAAGTTATTCCAATATGTGGTGAAAGTGTTTACTATCCCTTAAGAAGACCCTTGGTGCTTTCTATGTAAATGCATTTGAAAATCAAGCACGGTGGATTTTCTCAGTGGGTGTTTATTCCACCTATGACCTGCATTGTTGCCTGCAGGACTGTCGATGAATGCTCACACTGCAGTTTATATTCAACAAAGATGATATCACCATTCTGACCTGACATGTCCATTCAGACTCTGCAACACACCGGAGCTAATCAGTGCCACGGAAGCAAATGCTGGCCTGTTCATTAGTCCTTTTGTCCGTTGGCTCCCTGGAGTGTGCTTCTGTTTGCGTGCTTACCTGCTCCCTGTGGGGCTGGATTTTTTGATCCTAGTTAATGACAGTGACAGGCGAGAGCAGAGGGGGGACTGAACAAGAGATGAAGGCCAGACACAAACATTCTCCCTGTCTTCTGTCTGATAATGACGAGCATAACGAGAATCCTCTCAGGTTCTCTCTCTCTCTCATTTCCCCATTATGAGCATTCTTCCTTTGGGATTTGCCACCATGCTCACTATGCTTGACATTCACATACATACACAAGAGAACATGACAACACTCATGCTCTAAATGGACCCTTAGCAACAACACGGTGCCTGCAGCTTAGCAGACAAACAGCACAGCTGTAGCCTCAGAAGCCATTTCAGTGCAAACATGAAATCATAGACACTACAATTCGTTCAGGTCCAATTAAAGCTGGTGTGTGCGTGAACTTTGCAGTGACACGTTGGATGCCCAACTATGAATCATCAAGGCCCGCCTAATTAACGAGAAACATGATTTTAAGGTTAGCGTGGGGGCTAAGTAAATCCTAGCACTAAGCTTCGCCACTGTTTTTTTGCTCCGCCTGTCTTCCTATTTATTCAGAATTTGGAAAGGTAATTACTGCCGGTTTGACCTTGGCTCCTATTGCGCTTTGAGAAAATAACACGTAAATGCATATTACCAAGAGAGTGTTTTTCTTTTTCCCCTCTTTGTCCTTTTTTAATTAGCTATTAGCTATAGCCTAGAAAAAAATGTAAAATATAAAATAATTATGTAATAATAGTCTTTTTTTCCTGGGTTTTCAATAGGACCCTACAAATGGCTACTACAGCGTCAATACCTTTAAGGAGCACCACACGCCGACCATGGCTGGGACTCAGTCTACTGAAGTGAGGAACCCCACCAACACAGGTACCCTGGGCAAGCAGCGGGTGCCAACGGGCATGTCCTTCACCAACATCTACTCCACTCTGGGAGCAGGTCCCAACCGTCTCTATGACTACAGCCAACGCTTCGTGCTGGGCATGGGCAGCAGCTCTATCGAGCTGTGCGAGCGGGAGTTCCAGCGCGGCTCGCTCAGCGACTCCAGCTCTTTTATCGACACACAGTGTGACAGCAGCGTCAGCAGCTACAGTAAGCCGGAAGGCTACGTGCAGTTCGACAAAGACAGCAAGGCGTCGGCCTCCTCCTCCTCCCACTATTCCCAGTCCTCCTCGCAGAACTCAGACCTCACCCGGCCGCTCCAGAAGCGCATGCAGACCCACGTCTGACCACCAGGAGAGGGAGAGTGTTTGAACGGGGTGTAACAAGCAGCCGGGATTGTAAAACTGTGATAGAATCAGCTCCCACGAGCCACTAAAGTAACAACGTTACTGTCTCCTCTGGACACCTGGAGATGTCAGGGCCGGTTGGCTTTAATACACCATGGGACTGGTTCAGACTTCTCAATGTCCCAAAAAGTGGATCAAGAAGCCTTATATTTCCCTCATGCTTAACTCATCAGCCACCTCCTTTATTTTAGCCCATAATCAGAATTGTGCCACAGAGAGGTTATTTGCCAACACAGAGACAGCAGTAGTTTTGAGTTTGAACATTCAATACTCGGTTTCTGCAGTGCAATCGCTAGCAGAGGGCAGGAATATGAAAAAAATGCCTTGTGTGACAATCAGCTCCCCTGGCAAAGACCATTTTTGCCTTTTGAAGATTGTCATTCAGAAAAACTGAGATTGAAGTTGCGACTGTTGAGGCACTCAGTACGAACGTCATGATAATGAGTGCGAGCCAATGTCCTGCTGCTCTCTGGTAGATTGAAGCACAACAATGAATGTGCATGTGGTTTTTGGTTGTTAAAGCAATAACTCTTTCCTCTCCCCACCTTCCGTTCAAACACAGTATGTCAGGCTTGGCTTGTTGAAACCCATCTCCTGTGTGGGTGGTAGAAAACTTTCTCCATGTGCCCACAGACGTCTTGAACGTTTTAAAAGAGCAACTGTTTTTGTTTTTTTCTCTCTCTGCAGCAGTATCTGGGCCACAGAGCTGGACAGATAAAGAGGGGCTGAGATCTCATTTTAAATCCCTGAGTCATTATTTTACTGTGACACAAAAAAAAATATATGTGACTGTAATTTCTTTTCTAGCATCTAATTTCTGACTCATGGAGGACTCTAAATGAGACATGAGCGCCTCTTCTTGTCCATATCTACTTTGCCTTGAGGGTCTGTTTGATCTGTGTCAATACAAACTTTGACTAAGCGAGATACACACACACACACACACACACACTGTCAGCGCCTCTGCTGATGGGCAGCGGCATCCTCCATGGCACTACCGCACCGAATCCAGTTCCAAGGCGCGGTGCAGGAAAGCCCACAAACTGCAACATGCGTTGTACTTGTGAGTTCCTCCCGCTAACGCCGCAGATCATCAGCGACTACTCGCGGGTACCTGTTGAATGAAATGTAAACATTATATTTTAGCTGAGCTTCTTATTGTGTGGTTATCCAATTGATATTGTCAACATCACTGTTGACACTGGAGCTTAGTGCACCCTGACTGTATACCTACCTGTGATCATGCCGGTCATCAAGGGATATGTAGAGCATTTAGAAAATGTGTTCTATTTCGCTCTCTGCTTTTCTTTTTCTTTTCTTTTTGGGCTACTGTGGAGCTGATGGTGTTACATGGACTCGTTTCAAGTGCATCCTTTTATTTTGTTCCGTTCTGCACTGAATGTGACATGAATTAAATTGCATTGATGATTTAATCACTGACACGGTATTTGTTTTGGTCGAGAGTAGAGACAGTAGTGATTTAACCACACAAGTGCTCATACTTGATGTAGAATTTCGAAGTCAGCTTGTTGTCCAGAGTGTTGATGTCGTGCATCGAGCATGTTTGGTGGCAGAAACAAAGACTGGGCAGTGTTGCTTTTTTTGCAGTACTGAAAACCGGGAATCCTAATGCAGATGTTTGCGCAGTGCAGATACTGTAAGGCAATTGGAGAAAAATATGTCTTTATTCTCAAATGGGACCGCACACGGCACTATGCCAAGTTAACTTTGGACCTCAAAATAAGATTTGTTGTCTGCTGAAGCTGTGTTAAAGCAGGCCCTTTAATAGGTAAACATAAATAATTTCTGTTACAGCCGCGGTTACATAATACTTGATGTCCTATTTGATTTTAGCCATCAAAAGCGGAATTTTTCTTCCAAGGTCTGTTCCAGCCATGCTTTATAGAATCAGCTTGTTTGTTATTCGATCAGTTCTTTGAGGGGTAAAGAGGAGTTCCTGGAAAATAACAGCAGATTGCTACTGAAAAGAGTGGCTCGCAATGTCAGTGTCACTTCTGTTTTGTCAAATCAAACAAAAATGCGACCAAAAGTACATTAGGTTACAATATGTCTTATCTAATTAGGTCGTTTTTTCAGTATATCCCATATCGGAGCAGTCAACTAGGATGAAGTAAGCCAGAAACAAACCATAAGAAAACAGGCACAGCATTTCCAACAAAAGCAAGTTGTTGTAAGCACTTTATGTTTGATTATATTCAGGGCATTTGAATGGAGTTTCCACTTGAGTGGCAGTGGTTTCGGACTCTAATTTTACAAATGGATTGGCGCCCATTGTACAGCTTAAGACAAAAAGCTCTGTTTCAACACTGATAATCCAGTTTGGCACTGAGCAGACTGTATATAAATCTCTAATGATGTCTTGTATATAATTTTTCCTGGCTTTTCTTTCTCTCTCTCAGTCAGATTTCAGTATATTAGAGCTCCACCAATCCACATGGCATCAAAACTGTACGGCAGACAATACTTTTCTTTGTTTACCTTCCAAAAATGTCATCAACCTTACTTGTTTCTCATAAATTCCATGAAAGGCTTGTGTGAGCAGTTTCTCTTCCCCGCAGATCTCACAGGGGAAAACTCACAATCTGTACACCGAGCACACGGGAGGCTATAGGATGAGAAGCTGAGCTTAGCTGGGACAGCTTTGAAGTGAGATGCAGTAAGAGGTTATTATACCTTCAGCCCTTCTGAGTGATGCCCCAGATGCACAGCAATATATTGCATGTGGCACCATGATGACTGTCAAGTTGGCCTCTGCCAATTTTAAATATATTTTACTCAGCAGTTATGAGTGCAGCATCAAATTCGTACCTTGATATTGGCAGGAGTCAATTACAGTGTGATCTACTTTGAACAGGACAGGATAGAGTTTTATTTTTTTATTTTTGCATATTTTATGCATCATCTTACAACCACAGCTTATGAATTCAAACATGTTCACCTTTCAAAACTTTCAGACATTCAGCATGTCTCTCCCTCAAAACAAAACAAATGTGCCATCCGCTCCAGTTCTACTTATCTGATGATCTAACTCCCGCACTGATCCAAACATAATGCATTTTCCCAGTCCAGAGAATCTGCACACTGCACAGCAAACAGATAAATATTTGATAGGCCAGCTTTCTGTCCCATCCCCCCAATGGCAGCAGCTACAGTGGGCACGCGAGTGCCACAGAATGCGAGGGCCGTGTCAGTCTTTGGGAATCAAAGCCCATGTGGGGGACAAGGTCTGCCCTGCTCACCTGTGGACGCCACTCCGGCTGGTGCTGGCTGCGCCTGCTTGCCTGGCCACAAGCACCGCACAGATGCCAGGGCATAACAGATGAATAAACACAAAGACCAGAACAATTGCAAGGGGCTGCTGCCCTTTCCTGATAAAAAGAAAGCAACCTTTTCAGAGTGGAGGATGCAGGGTAGTCTATATTATTCAGAGATGCTAAAGACTGGCCTGCAGAGACGGAGGTTATGAGCGGTGTGAGGTGAAAACTTGTTGGTATAGGTGTTTGTAATGGCTTCTCTGCCCACTGGCTACATTTGTTTATGGCACCAAACTTTTAGCTTGGTCTGAATAAACTGGGGGAAAAAATGGATAAAGAAATGCTGAATATTAGTACTGCCAATATATCAACCAATGCCTGCAAAGGGTGGTTTCCATGAGGCTATTTGAAGTCTCTCTCATTGTACTAAAAGATAAATGTTACTGTCCATGATGGAACACACTCGGAAAGATGCCATTTGAAACATTGAATTGATTATAATATCCCTTTCTTTACTGTGTAAATGCTTTATATCACTCTGTTCCTCTCTTTCTCTCTCACTTCTTTGCTTTTCTACCAATCAATACCTTGTTAGTACTTTAATAACATACAACTGTAAGGAAAAGCGGCCTGGACTAAATAGTATTTGCAAATAATCCTCAGTGTTTGCTTGAGCCTGCAGGGCACGCCAGGAGTCTGTGTGGTTTTGGTGTGCAGCATACAGTGTACGATAAGTCACAGAAGATTGAAAGAATCACAGTAAAGCATTTGGAAGTCAAATGAGCATGCTTCTCTCTGATTGGTCGAATGGTTCTGCACTCTAGATAAGGCAAACTAGTTTGCAAATACTACATGACCCAGGTCTGAAAAAGTACTTAAGGTACACGGTCATTTCGAGAGTTTGTATAAATAGTGAACCATAAGCATTATTGTAATGAAAAGACAACATGTAAATTCTACTGGGTAAACCACTATTTTCAGTCAGTGGTCCTCTGTATCTAAGAAAAAAAAGAAAAATGGTTGTATTTTAACTGTACTGGTCTGTGAATCTATGATGCTTTTGCTCTGTATATTTGGAGAATAAAAATGATGTTTGAGTATGTGTTTATCTTGCACTGTTGTCTGTCACTGAGAATGAATGAGCAGATTGGAGAGGGAGATGCACATGGGACAACATACATCAACATAGTCATTCTCTCAGACATTCAGTGGGATATTTGTGGAGAATAAGCAATCAATCTAAGCAATCAGTTGTGATCAGTGGTCTTATTTAGAGATTAGAAATGGTGTGTTTCAGTGTTACTCTGCTATACATTCTCTGTAAACATTGCCATTTTCTGTAATGACTAGCCTTTGTAAAAAAACAAAAACATAGCTAAACATTTAAAAGTTGAAATTTAAATAATACTACAACAAAGTTGATAATTAAGGGGACATTTTTAAATCTTTATTAGCCATAATGTCTATAACACCTTAACCTTCTTACCCCTAGCCCTATCTTTTTTCAAAAACATTGAAATAGCAATAAACACAATGATATACAGGTAGCTGTACAGGTAGATGAATGGAGAAGGCAAAGGTATCGCGTAGCTCTCTTAATCTCGGAGCCGATTTTGAGGTCTCTGAGCGAAAAAGCATAGCCCTACAAAACTGACCATAGTTCTGTAACTACAAGGTCGATTTTAATAATTTTTGTTGATATAATCAGATCACAACACCTGTGACATAGTTTAGATAGGTAATATTGTGTATATGTTGCTGGTTAATATAGTAAAATAAGACATTACACAGCTGAAATTGAAAATATTCAGCTTCGCCTGGAAAAAATGCACTTTCATTGATAAAAGGTTATTGAAATAATGCAGCTAGCTCCCTAAAACTTTCCCAAGTCATAGCATAACTGATCAGTAGTTATTAAAAAAAGGTTAAAGTGGAATAAAGTGGAATAAAGTTAAGAATAAGAGGTTTTAGTACAAAGCGGTCAGGCGAGGTCATCATTTTCGAACCAGCTGTTGCAGCTGTTACATTGTACTTTTATACACTATATAACTATATATTTCACTTTCTTTATCACTCATATGATTCAATACATCCAAATACAGATAATAGGAATCATATTCATATTCATAACTTCATCAGAGCCAGTTTTGGCTGTCATCTGTAGGATTTTCTCAGTTCACGTGTGTGTATGTGGCTGGATCTCAGCCTATCCTCGGTCGATTTCAAAAAACAACCCCTCCTTCGACGCGTCAGAGTCTGAGGAAGACGTCTGTCGAGTTTGGTGGTGATCGGCAAAAGTTTCAAGCAATCAAGTTGCCAGAAGTGACCCGTGTACCCCGGCGGAAATTTCCGGTCGCAGGCAGTCTGACCACTCGCCCAAGCCTGCTTGACCGCTCTTATTCTGGAAACAAGTCGGAAGTCAACAGTATGCAGTTGGCAACAAGGACTACAGCTTTGGAACGGAAATTCCGCGACGTTATTATCCATATTTTTCATAAAACTTGGGAGCATACCTACGAGTTTTTTCGGCGGAGTTCAGCATGAAGGTACGTTTGATCACTCACAACTGTTTAGTGTTTATACGGATCGTAAAACAGAAGTTAGTTACGTGTTCCGCCACGTGTGCTAATGCTAATAAATACATTGCATGACTTGGTAGCTGTTAGCATGAGGGTACAAACATTGATTTGCGGTACTCATAACGCCGATTTCTGGCCCGGATTTGGTGCTTTTATGCCACGATATTTTTTTGCTTATATGAGTAGCCTATAGTTGTGTTTGGAGTGTATAAGAAGTGACTTATATGATGTTGTTGTCCATACGTTGCTGTTTCATCCAAAAAAAAAAGTGGCCACGTCCACACTACTGGCTAATAATCATGCTATTTTCCGCATTTGATTTTGAGGGGTTCTGAGCCCGTGAGCCCCCAAATTTGGGGGCGGCGAGAATAAGAGGAACCAGTCGGCTGAAAGTGAAAGTAGTTTCAGCCAATGGCGCCTTGCTCCTATCCCAGACGATTTTGTGGCTTAATGGTGGATTAAAATCACTCCAGGCATGTAAGTAACTAAACTCTGACGTTGTGGGTCAAAATAGCTTTAGTCCTTGGTGAAGTACTTTCACAAGAAGATAGGTTTGTGTCAGTGTGGTGGTAAAATGTGACGTTTGACATTTCAAAGGTTAACCTCATATCCCCCATTGACAACAGCCGCTGCGTGTTGTGCGAGGTGCGTTCTGGTACATAAGAAAGCTCGGAATTTCTAATCTCCAGCGATACCAAGCGGGGTATTGTAGACTGACGAGAAAACTATCCTGTATTGTTTGTCACAACTTGTTCTTGTGTGTCCGAAGTTTACATCTGTGCGACTTTACTGTAAGAACCCTTCACAATAAGACATAGCTTGGACAGTGCACAATTGGTTTATGTATTCTTAAAGGTGAATATTTCCTAACTACATCATGGGTTGCTCCGGTACCCGGGGACAACAGGAGGGCTACAAATATGTGATTTGCTGCAAACACAAAGAAACCAAGAACCAGTTTTACAAATGCAATCAAAATGAACCTCCTATCATCTGTTTGCTAAATACATTTCATGCTGTCTCTATGATTTCCCTGCTTCAATTTAACACACTAGCAATGAATAAAAAGAAACTAAACCAATTTGACAATCTTTATTGTATTGCTGCTTTTGCGCTCGTGTTGTGATTTGTCCTCAAAGTTAGCGCTGTTCAATCAATTAATAATAACTATGCCGTTCGACAGTCAGACATAAGACCCACTAACTGTATATCTGCACCGCTGACAAATTCCAATTTGATGTGTGTAGGTGTTGTTTTGATAGCATGTTAACTAAATGCAGCTCCTTACAGCGTCCTGTGATGTGCACCAATTACATCGCGTTAGAGAGAAAGAATGAGGAGGAAACTGAGAGGATGCTAACTACGCGGTGTAGCCTACAGGAATAGTGGCGCAACAATAGAAACCATCTCACAGTCACATGCCTGACTCCTCCATCACTAACAAGCAGTCATGCAGTCGGCCACTGATCAACTCCTCCGGGGTTTTTGTGCCGGGCTCAAACGTACATTTACTGTATTTTCTAGGAAGTGGGCTGTTTATCCACTTCTCTGTCTGATCTTTCCCTAGGTCGTCAGCAGATTCGCACAATTACATTTACACACAGTCCTTTAATCCAATAATAGGACCATTGCAGTCTTCCTCCAAATTAAATGAACTCACATAAACACCTCAGCTTGTCTCAAGCACTGGCTCCAATCCCACAGAACTGAAACTTTAAAGTGATTTGAATTCCCTCATGCATAGAGTCAATACAATGCAAGGGCAATTACTCTTTTGCTGGACTAATCCACTTGCAGCCTGCATTAGAAGAAAAAAAGTAAGCATTTCACTGCAACACATCAAACCAGCACCCAGACAGACAAAGAACTCGCTGTAGGTTGCCTCAAAGCAAGTGCTATAACCAGTCTGATCTTGATATTGAGACTCCATCTGCTAGCAACACGACTTCCCTGGAAAAGCTCCCCATGCTGAATATAAAAAATGCTTGTGTTGTGCAAACATTATACAAACAGCACCATTTGTGATGGATTTGACTAATCATGGGGATCCAGCTCATTACTAAACAGATCTAGGCCAGACATTTGCTGACAATATTGCTTTAAACACTCTCATTGGAACTAGTTATTGGAAGGCACTTATCATTCATTCCCGCGCATCCAGACAAAGTAGAGAGCTTGCCGAGCTCCCCATGGGCCTCACCTCTTCCAAGAGATACAGCGCTGTTCCAAAATGATACATAAATGACTCTGCATCCTTTCAAATGAGTAGTAACGGCCGGCTACTCTGTCGTGAATTACCTCGGCAGATAATTGCATTTGGAATCCAATTTAACAAAGGCACAACTGTAGAGCGAATGGCAGACTAAGCATTTGGTGCGCCGACGCACTCTGTTACAAGATTATCTACAGGCAGGTATTTACATGGCGAGAGAGAGAGAGAGAAAGAGGCAGCAGGTACAGAGTGAACAGGCTGAACAGCACATGTGAAGCCATTAAAATCCCTCCAAGAAAGCTAACAGGATTTTGTCGAGGTCATTATATCGCTGTGTGTCTTGGCCAACATTTACACTAAGACTAGAATTGTCTCTCTGTTATGACAGTCTCACTGGGTTTTCAGTCAATCTTGTTTATGGTCTGTAAACTATAAACCATATGCTCTCATAGCGAGCTGGAAAGTTAGTTGAGTGACATGTTGAAGAAAAACTCCACACTGCTGCTTCCTTGATGCAATTGACTATGAAATGCCTCCTTTATAGTCATTTGTTTATTAGAGACAGCTGTTTCAGCAGAAAACTCACTCAGCCAGCATCTGTCTCTTAGAGAAATGTGGAAATCGTGAGAGGATAAATAAGAATATATAACATTTCATCCACTAGCTGCACATAAGACAGGAGTAGTATTTGGAAAGAAAACACTTAAAGTAAGTTATATGCATCTTTATTGCATTTTTGGAGGTCTAGCTTTACACCTGGACATGGCTCTTTGATCAACGACTTGGTAAATCTTTCACACCAGGCAGGTTTGTAGCATTTGAGCCGACATAGCTTCCGGATGCCTGCTCTCAGCAGGGCTGCATTATTTAAAGACGGGGTGGTTCTGTCTGTGATTCAGACACCCATGTGAAGTGCTCTGCTAACTAAAAGATAGGTATTTTTAACATCGCAAAGTATTTTCTTTTCCAAAGACATTTAATTGTAAAGAACTCTTAAGTCACAACACGGGCGTTATTTAATTAAAACAAATAGCACCTTCATCCGACTCCTCAGCAGATGTAGCTTGAAAAAGATCAAATGATTTACCACACGTTGTTATCTTGCTGTGTGAATTTCAATCAACTAAATTCCATTAGAGAGTAATACATGTTTTCACGCTGAAAACTTGCAGGTGTACACTATAAATATTAACTGCAAAGTACATCCCCACTGTAAACACACTTTATCCTTGGATTTGCCCTTTTTCTTTCCTTCCACAAAGTTCCCGTAATAGATGCTTTGTCCACCGTTGAAGTATTATTAAAGAGCCGCTCCTTGCCAGCTCCTAGGGGGTAAATAAAACAGAAAATCCCGTGGCCTTGTGAGGGCACTGAAAATCGACCGGGGTGACGCAATGTTTTTTCTACCGTAGGAATGTGGATTTAAAGTTGGTTAGGATAAATAAATCTCCCCCCCCCCCTGATTACAAGGCGGCTGCAGAGTCAATCCCAGGGAGCATCTTAAATGAATTATTGATCCCATGACCTTTCCCTGTGTTAAGGTATGCTCTTGTTTGTTCCAGCGCTGTTGACCGGACTCACACTGTGGGCAGTTTGAGTTGATCAAATATTAGCTTTCCTTATTAGACTGTTAATTATACTGGGTGTATTTGCACACTATTATCACATAGTGAGGCATGGGATGTGGGCATGTATCATTAAACACGCCTCAGTATGCACGCAGACGTGTCTGTTTGTGTGCGTGTGTGTGCGTCTGAACTCTTACTTTTTGATTTATGGTCAAATTGACTGAAAGGATGTTTTTAGCAACCTCATTGCGCAGTGTCCTTGACATTTGAGCGGAAAAAAAGTCAGCATACATTCTTTTAAAGTTCTTGCGTAACATATATTTGACTTTTGATTATATTCTCCATCATGCACTGTATGTTTGACAGGGCTTGTTGACAGAATCTTTTGAATCGGGTCCTATTGTGCCGATTTAGTGGAGAGAAATGTCAACCAGTTAATCCTCTGCCAGTTATGCTGTGATAGATGTATCTTCTATACAGAGAC
This sequence comes from Anarhichas minor, assembly GCF_050575085.1. Classification (NCBI taxonomy): domain Eukaryota; kingdom Metazoa; phylum Chordata; class Actinopteri; order Perciformes; family Anarhichadidae; genus Anarhichas; species Anarhichas minor. Next base: position 4,209,206 of record NW_027466472.1, read on the forward strand.
CTGCTTTAATTTAATCTCTGGCGTGTTGACATTTTGAAAATGTAGACAGACTGAAGTATATAAATTGTCTGTATGTAAATTGGTATAAGAAAAGAAGCGTGGCCAATTGTGAAGCAAATTGGACGTGTGCACAAAACAATCATCATTTTCCCAATTAAGGTTGGGTCTGCACTTCAGTGGTGAGGGCTCTTTCTAATGGTTGAAGCTCTTAAATTGCTTTTCATTTGGAGCGCATTCAAAACAAATGGAACAGACGTGACATTTGGAGTGCAAGCCTCCCTTCTATTGCTAGTCCATTCGTCAGACTCGTCTTTTGGAGTTGGAAGCATACAAGAAAGTGTTAGCTTGTATGAATATTAGTAACACATGGACAGTGGACACAGAGATATTTTCTCAGAGAATAACATGATCAGTTGTTTTGGCAGCTTGGGACTTGGCTGTTTTGAAACCCAAGCTTATCTAGTTAATTCCTGTAAATCATGATGAAACATTGTTTATTGCATTTTGATGAAAGACAGTGATGACCTTTATTTTCAGTTAATCCACTGAAATAAAATAACTAAACTCTATCCCAAAGCTAGAATATAGAAAAAAAAGACCTTGGTCTCTGATGTTATCACGAGAGAGGGGCTTGAGTAGCTTCAATGATAAAGAATAAAAGATTAAGTTTTGTTTTGCTGTTGATCAGCTTGAGATGGAACTGTTTGCACAAATATTGACTCAACGCCCATAGTGTATTTCATAGATAAACTATTTTGGAGTTGGTTACTTTTCGTACTCTCTGAAGTATCAGGGTTGATGCACAATTCATAACGAACACAACACATTCAATGGAAGATGCTCTTGCGGAGGAAGTCCAATGAAACAGTTGAAGTTTATTCAAAGCTGATTTTTCTTTTTGACACAAACAATGCCAAGATTCTCTTTTGTGTGTGTGTGAAAAGAAAAAAAACATTTGACGTGACAATGCCAGAGGTGCATTGGTGCAACTGAGAGGTGCAGAAAAGAAAAAAAAAGAGAGAAAGCCAAAGATGGTCAGCAGTAGATCTCGGCATGGTTTCATACTGTGCGTGAGGGGAAGAGGTGGGTGAGTGAAGCGCACACAAGTGTCACAGACACTCTCGCAGCCTTAGATGACTGGCAGTAGGCAGATGGCTTCCTTCACGCAGAGCCGCAAGAGGAGAAGGGTAAAAGAAAGAGACAGAGGAGAGGTGCCGACCCCCACACACACACACACACACGCTCTCTTCAACCCCTAACGATGCTGGCCCCACCCCAACCCACTGCTTGGCTGAACGAGCTCCCCACATGGCGCCCGTTGCACAGCTGCTGGCGCTGACGTGACTCACGATGCCATGTTTCCATGTTTCCGCCTGCTGGATGGTAACAACGGGGGGGTCATGTGTGTCTGTGTAGAAGGGGCACATTGGGAGTGTAAAATGGGTCAGGGATAAGAGTAGCCAAGACCTCACAGTGGGGCGGGTTTGGAAATGTGGGTCGGGCCAGGCCCCTTCTGCCCCAACGATTCACCCCGAAGCGTGAGGTCCAGCGGAGGGTGTAATAATGCCTTAATTGTGCCATGGATGGGAGTTATTGAGTTATTCACACAAGTGCAGAGGGGGGGGGGGGGGGGGGGGTTGGGCCCAGGGGTGGTGACCAAGCCTGTAGTCAAGGAAGGAGGGGAGAAAGGACAGAAAACAATGAGTCACTTCTCTAATGAGCTGAACATTCCCTCTAAGTGTCTCTTGGTCAGTCAGATGTAAACCATTCACATTACAAAACGACCTCTTTGATGACATTATGAGAGCTCATTATGTGAGCTCAAAGTTACTCATTAGGCACACAGAGCAACAACCAAGAATTCGTAATGCAAGATGTCATTCGGTGTAAATGCAGATTTCTTTATTTTTTCATCATATTCTTTATTTATTGTTGTTCCTTCCTTTGTTCTTTCTTTCTATTTTTTTGAAATTGACAGTGTTTATAACAAACGCCGTATAAACAGCTCAAAAATATATCAGGCAAGTGAAAATGGCATGATTGGAGAATACGGCAGAGATCAAACATTTATGATCCGATATCAAAGACTTGCAGAATCCGAAAGCCTGAACTCTGCTCATTTGCGTGAGGATGTCACTCAGGGAATATGATTCCACACTGCCCCCCTGTGTTCACAACCTATGTCAACATATTTCTGTCAACAGACTGCCGGTGGTTCATTTCTGCACATTGGTTTTAGCTGCAGGTCAGTCTGTCAACGAAACTCGCAACAATGTGGTTAATAAATGTGGTTTACTTTAACTAACATGTCAATCATTTTCTACAAAACAGTTTTGTAGATTCTTGTTACATCACAATCATCACCAGTCTCCGAAATATTAGCAACCACAGTTGCATAATGAAGACATTTTTAACTCATCTGTACTTATGGGGAAATGTTTGACACTCAGGAGTGAAATGTCAAGCTTAATCAGGGTGCAGAATGTGGTGATTTGAACAACACCTCCATCTGTGATATTAATTAGAAGTGTATGGATGGAAGAGAACTGATCTGGAAGTCATTCAAATACCTTTCAGGTGCTTTAACTACTACACAGAGCAATCTTCACCCGAGAAGCCACTTATTTAATTATCTCTCATTTAATTAACCTTTGATGCTGCGAGTGTATCATTTATTGCACACATCAATTGTATTCATCAAGTCAGAAAGAAATTATAGTTTAGGATGCCATATTGCTGTGTCCCTCCAGTTACTTGTGCTTTGTCTCATAAAGGGCACTGTAAGATTAACATTAATTTACCCGTAATATAAAAAATCCTAATTAGCTCAGAATCCCATGTGGTGAACAGTTGGGGTGCAATGAAGTGATAAACACTCTTGAAAGCTGAGTGGGAGAAGGAAAAAAAATAAAAAGAGAACATCTCGATTAAAATGAGAGGGGAAGAGACGGATAGTGTGCTCACATATTCAAATGAGTGTTCATTTAAATGTCATCGATAGATCATCAGGAGATCTGAGGTGAACAACACAGTTAGTTATTTGAATGTCATTTAAATTTTGTGCTCAGGGTCAATGGCAAAAACTGCCGGGTTTCAGGCAGAAACTTATTGCAACACATATAAGATGTGTTAGATATGTGTTAGATGTGTTTGTAGATAAATGAGAAACCGACAATTTAATAAAGTCAAGCCAAAACTGTGATTCATTTTTGCTAAAAAATCTGTATATAGCCATACAGTATATCCTTGGTGTTTGTTTTAGTTGGCGTCGGTCTACTTAATAAGTTAAAAATGTGAGAAAGCTTACATATGAAGAGTTGCACAATGACATTGCCTGTGTTGTATATTGTTGTGTGAGTAGACGACAGAGGTCTCTTTAGTAGGTGAGCTATAAGGATATGACAAAGAAAAAAGCTCTGGCATAAATTTGTGTAATGGAAACATTTGCAGCTTCGATGCCAAAACCACTAGGTACAAATATTAAGCTTGAGAAAGCAGCCTCTGGATGACAGCATTAAAACACTGTGTGGGAACACAGCGGGTCAAAATATCCTCCCATACGAAATATGTGGGGGAAAAAAAGAAAATATGAAGAAAAACAATTTTAAAAGTTACATTCTGCATCTATTAAGCAAAAAACACTGTAATGCCAAATACATAGTATCATAAAGATGTGTATTTCTCCTCACTCGGGAAACAGAAGTCAGTAAGAAAATGTGGAAGCATTTGTTTTTTAGTCAGTAAAATCTTCCGAGGTCCTTGGATGAAGTATTGAGTCATATGGATTGCCTTTGTCTTGCTGGCCTTTCAGACATTTGTTTTGCAGCCTCGTTGACAAGAAGTTCTGTAGGACTGCAAGAAAGAATGGAAGTTATGTCACTGGAAGCGAGGCTGTATTCCTTATTTAACCCACACACGCACAAAAAAACTAGTGAAGCAAGAGCCAGTAAACTCAAAAGCTGTTGTGTTTACTGTTAGGTAAGTGCAGCAGGCAAATTGGATCATGATCAAGTAGAGCATTATTGATTGGATTTCTGCGTGGGCCAAGATCCTGACTTTATTTGCACATTGACATGGTGAGCAATATCATTGCGAGCCTTCCATTACACAAACAAACACATGTACACACACATGCTGCCCTGAGGCAATCCACTGTTATATTTCAGAGGTAAGATGTGGAATTTGAGGGAGAAAATTCAATACCTACAGTAAGACGGGACACTATGAGACCTGAAGAGCATCCACTAATTCAAAACCAGAGTGCAGTGGTTGCGAGGCGAAGGCAAGCCGTCTGAGTGTGATACCCTTCTAGTCCAAAGGTCTAAAACTCAATACTGCCAGAGGAGTCCTTGCAATCCCATAGAAAATAATTAGAAGCTGTTGGAGAACTATAGAAAAAGGAGGCAGACAATTGGACCAGGCTGTTTCTGACCAAAAAGTCTGTAGCACAGTACTTCACACCAAATAGAAATTTGTTGGAGAAAGAAATCAGTGGAGACTGACAGAAAGAGACTGAGGGAGATTCAATAGGTGTGTTTTTCAACTAGCATTTTCATCCTCCCCAAGTGTGTGAAAAGGACCTGCTCAGAGGAAAATGGATTCTACATACTAAACAAATAATGGGCTGCAAACTTGGTATTTAGATTAGTGCAATTTTAATTTCCGGGGCATACCTCTAAAGCGGTAATTTGTCTTGACCTTTTTGCTCTGTATTACCACCCACAGTAAAGGCACCCTGTTTGCCCTTTTTATCCTCTGGCAGCAACAAATTAATATTCATTCCTAACCATAGAAATGGGAGTAGAGAACTGACTTTCCCATTTGAATCAACAAAGCAGGATGGTCAGTGCGGGCAGCCATTTTTATGTGTACCATTGCCATTGCAGCATTTGTAGTGGGATAACTTAACTTCAGAATTAAGCAAGTAGCAGGAAGACGCAAACTCACTCATGCCGGCATGTACAGTATGTGTGTAGTTCCGCCATGCCGGCTGTCAATTTTACAAGTAAGTGCTGTGAGAGAAAGATTATGAATTTGCCTTAACTGATGAATATTTAGCTCTCTCCGCTGCCAGCTTAGCTGCGGAGAAACACTTTATGGCCCCACTGACGTGTTGTCACCATAACAACTAGGAACAATTGCTATTTCCTTTTGTATTACGGCAAACAGTTCAATGCCTGTCGACTCCTATTCTCTCCTATCTCTATGTTCCTAACCTTAATAAAGTCTTAAAAATCCTAAATGTGCATTTAGTCAGAAGCTCACTGTGGTGATTTGGGAGGTGGGAGGACTGTGCAATACTCTGTTTGACAGGTAGTCTAATCAACGAAATTTCAAATTTAAGCTTTGATTTATTTTGATTTAAATTTCTGAAGGAAGATTGACAACCGGGAGAGTCAGAAAACGGTGCTAAAAGTCAAAATGTCAGAGGAAACAGCTTCCTTATAAAACATTTCACTGTATTTTTCCAGACACATACTTTCTCAGTTAACATGTGTCCTTCATTTTAAAGCAAAAATGAGAAGTGAATCCATCCATGATATATAATCAGATGGTGACTGGAATTCCAAACACATCCTGATAACTGACCAGTGGATTCACCATCACAGTTTATTCACTTGAAATAAAGCTTGACCTGTCAAACGGTCCTACTGGGCCTCATGCACACTTCTCCTCGTGAACTGGGGATGAGCTTGCTCTGCAACTCCCTTGGATTGTTAACAACAAAGCATTCAAGTAAAAAAAAAAGAAGACATTTCCCTTTGGCATCGTTGGCAACAGTAACATTGTGCAGTGCCATAATGGTCATGAGACTGTTTGCTTGCAGTTTGGAAGCTGGTTCAGTCAGTTGCAGCTGCTGTCACTGATGAAAAGTCTTCTCTTGTGTGAACCCAGATAGCAAGCAAGGAAAATGCATAAAATACAACCATAAAGAAACTAATTAAACTCAAACTTTTGTTGCTCAAAATGTGAAACTGGACAAGTTAAATTTCAACTGTTACTGAATTCTACTACTATGGGGTGTTTGTATTGTGATTTAAAGGGTATGTGCAGAAGAAGAAAATAAATTCCTCCAACGGTGAATATTTCGATGCGATCTTCCGTGCTCATTTCTAATGCACTCCGCACATTGTCTATTCTTAGCTACATTTACAGCCGCAGTCGCTCTCCCAAAGGTTAGGTAAATCACTGAAAGCACTGGAAAGAAAATTATTCATTCAAGCCCTGCAGATTTTACTGGATATAATTACAGAATCTACACATTGATGACACATTGTATTATGAAACATGATACCTCATGCATCAGCATGATATCTCAAACTGTTTCATTGGTAGCTTAATCCTTTTTTGTTTGGCGTTTGTTCAACTTTTGCTTTTGGGTAAGTCAAAGGCAAAGTCAAATCTAGTCAGTTAATTCAGATTAAAGCTGCACAAAATAGGGTTAATACCAACAATTTGGCAATACAATTATGCTACAGATTCTTTGAAAGACAGATGTCATTGTGTATCCTATGTTGTTACTGGATAACCTATGAAGTATTAGAGGTTTGCTCCAGTATGACAGTAATTAACAGCATCACACGAGTATGGCAATGACATGAAATTAGGCTAGATCATGGTCTAATCTTCCTGCAGACGGCTCTGTCTGGTCAAAAGAAGCCGGAAGCATGCGAGATGCAACATCAGTAGTTTGCCAGATAATTATCAGTATAATTGGAAAAACAAAAGTCAATCAAATCGGTGGTGTGAAAAGTCAACCATGCTGTATAAAAGTCAAAGTGAGGAGAATCTACAGAGGCATTAAGATATGCCTGTATGAACATTCTGAAATATGCATACCGGCCTTGGTCTTGACATAATTCCAGTATGAAGAGTGCAGCAAACTGATCTATTTGCTGCCCTCTCGGAATCAGAAGAGGACTCTCGAAATTGAAAGTTCCAATGCCGGCTCATTTTAGGCTGCCAGACATCTATGTAAAGATAACAGAAAATACTGTCTGGGTGCACCGACCTCATTTCAAGTAAAAATGACATAGGAGGAGCAATCTGCCCCTCTCAGCCATGGCCTGATGGTGGTGGCGTTAGCCGAGTGGACTGAAACATGTGAAACCGATATTATCTAAAGCAGACAGGCTGAGAAGTGTGTGAGCGTGAAGAAAAGTGAGCACACTCCCTTGGTGCCCGTAATTAAAAGCCAGGGAGTCCTGTAGACCTGCAGATATTGTCCATCTATATTCGCAGGTGCGCAACAATGGCGCCGGCGCTGTGTTTTAACAGGAGAGCTCCAAGGTTAATTGAAAGAGCCGTCCGACTCTGCGAGAGGACACATAATTAAAGTGACACCTGTTCCTTCCCATTTGTGGGCACTTCACAGCGCGCGACGCCCTGGACCGCAATACAGAGGTTCGGCGGTGGCAGTGGACATACAGCTGTGGAGCACGGGCGGGATCATTTTTAATGTTCAGTGGCGTCTTCAGGATTCAGCCATGCGGAATGATGGCCGAAGTGCATTCGTATGTGCACTGGTTGGACAGCATGACTCACCTGTGCTCACACAGAGATAGTTTGAGCTATTTTTGTGTGAATTATGGAAAGCAGAAAATTGCTACCTGCACCTGTTTTGATTACAGACGCACAGAAGTCATTATTGCTAGAACTTTGCCACCAGTGCTGATATTTGTTACTGTCTGAAGAGGACATTGTGAGTGTAAAAGACTGAAAGAAACACGATGCATCCATGTCTGAGGATGATCACACTGACGCCTGACATCACAAACTGTCAGCTATAATCTTCATGGTGTCATCTAACAGCCGTCACTTCAGTGAGTTCTGTCAAATATAAACAGGCGATATTTTCCACCGTGCCGCACCCAAACCTTTAAAAGCTGCCTTTCTGTGACACTCATCTCATGGCCCTTTTTAAACTCTTTAACCTTTTTCTTGACACGACCATTGTGCTCTGGAAGACATCTTACTTTTGAGCACAAATTGTCAAGTTGCTGCTGAAAACAACCCAGATGTTAAGACGCATTTTCCCTGTGTCGTTTCCTGCATGATGGCCCTCGCACGCTACCAGGGATTGTCTGGTGTGGGTAAAGGAATGCTGGGACTCGTGCTGTGCTGTCATGTCTCACCAGTCCCCAGCGCAAGGTACTCCACTGTACTGTGTACAGACTCAGTGACCCAGGCTGACAAAGAGAAGCCCAGTGGGAGCCTGTGCCCTACTCACTGCACAACAGGTAATTATCACCACCATCAGCCAATAAGCGGTGTATTCAAAGGAGGAAAATTGATATGCAGATTAGGTGCTGTGCCTGTCACTACCCTGTGCACACGTGAATAAACAAGAACGGGTCCGTACGAATGTATGTGCACACAACACACACACACACAACTCAGCGCTGATACAATTGTCAAGTATGCTGCAGCATAGAGATGGGGAAATACACGCACGCACACACACATACACTCAAAATTAATTTTGACACCAGCAGATTAGGATGCAGAGGACGCCCTGCAGCGCTCTGTATTAACATATGCCATCACACCGGGGGGTCAGCATTGCTTAGCAGAGCATCAACAGCGCTGCAAAAAGTATTTATCAAATCAACACTGCCTTTTTCAGCTCCCATTACTTCCTGCTCTGCCAGTCTGCCAGTTCCTACTCAACACAACAGGGATGCCAATTTAACGGGGGAGGCCTCGGCCACACTGTTGTGTCAGACCTTATAGGGCAATACAACTGTAACACCGCAACAGCTCATTTACACTGCTCAGTTCAGATAGCCCCATATCTATCTTATATACATTTATTACCTTGCAAGTCATCAAAGCTGGTATGCTGCTTTCTTCCTGTGTGTGTTTTTTTTTTTTTTTGCTTTTGAGCTTCTGTTGCTCTGCTCCTGGAACTGTACCTGCCTGCCTGCCTGCTACTACTTCCAGTAAGTATATCAATTCATTTTAAGTCACTAAACTGATGTCGTCTAACTGCTTCAATGGCATTTGAGTCCCATCCCTGTTTGTTGTAATCACTGTATGTATGTGACAACTACTTTAACAATGGAGTTAGTAAGTAAAAGTTCGACCTATAGAGGTGGCAGATCCAGACTAGCTAGTTTTAATTAAGTGGTTCAATTGGGCAGGCATTCACAAAAGATTTTGTCAGTGTTTTATTTTTTGTCCTAGGTATGAGGCTATTGCTCTGTTCCGGGTATGTGGATGTTTTTGTGTTCAGCATAGCTAAGTGCACATGATGCAGTGATGTTTGGTGATTTTGTGGCCTGAGGCAAAAGCTCTGTTTGGAACAGCTGGCACAGATCTAGACAATGCAGACCGTGCATCTGCTCTTTGGTCTGAGAAGGTCTGTGTTTGAATTGTTGAATGTGTGTTTTTGTACGGTTTGAAATCACTTGCACTTCCGTTTGGGGCGTTTGCCTATTGGTTCTATTAAGTTTTGAACCCTTTTGCTGCATCTTTGCATCTTGTATTTCTACCAGATGATACACTGTTTCTGTTCATCGGATTTGCCTTTACCCAATGAAGTTTGCATTGCACACCTGGCTCTATGCGGAGGAAGAATATATTTTAGAATTTCCTCTCCTGAGGTATCTTACCCTATTGGTGAATGAAATGCATGCTTTGTTTTTATATATCTGAAAATTGCTTTGTCTTTAAGACGTTTGTCTGGTTCATGAATTGTTGCTGTTCTGGACCTAATGACAATATGCCTACAGTATAGATCTTAACCCATGCATCTTGTTGTTGTATGTCTATAGCTCTGTCGTGCTGTCCCTCCTGCGGATGCATGGGTAGCCTATAGGCCTTAAGTCATGTCAATGTGCCGAGTGTACTCGCATGACTTGCTAATTTAATTTTCAACTGTGTGGCTGGCCAATGAAACCAAAGACATTGTCTGTAATATGTCAACTTTGGTTTGTTGGTTTGTGTGAATTTTTACATACATCCAAGGTTCAGGGAGGGTCAGGAGCCCTGCCAGAAATCCTGGACCTTCTGACAACCGCTTACTCAGGACCCTGAAACAGTAAAATATCAATAATCCTTTCCACTTCTCAGGGCCCAGCTCTGGGTCCCCTGAATTATTCAGTTTTCTTTCCTGTTCAACGCCCCCTGGGGAGTACCCATAAAAAGTGCTGTGCTAGGGCCAGTCATAACTTTCTGCCACTGAAGGTTGGATTAGTAGGAAAACATTTTCAGTGGGTGTGTGAGGTGCTGACATTAGTCTTTACCAACATTTTTTTCCATCCCCTAAAAATGTTAAACTTTTTCAACAGGAATGAAAGGATTAAAATGAAGTAATCCATAGCACCTTAAACTATACCAAACTGAGAAAAAAACATACTTTTCTTTAAATGATGGGCCATTTTCCAACACATTTTTAACAAGGACTTTGACAATTTTCTTTTTTGGAAAGAGCATTCTACAGTGTTGAGTACTATTACCGGGTTTTTTGACCCGGACAGGAAATGTTATTTTATACACGCGTAGAAAGAACCAATGGCAGTACTCTTCGTATTTGGAAGGGGACATCGGTGCAATCCCCACCTTGTGCATGTAGGCACTTAATAACAGTAGTGTACTGTATAAACCAGCAGATATCTGGGCCAACACTTCTTTTTTACGTGCACTGCTTATTGTTTACAGTTCGATTCGCAACTTGTGATGAGAGACTGGAGTTGGCTTTGAGAGACGACGTATGACCGGATTGTTTCAGTGGTAGCCAGTTTACAAGCTAATTTTAAGCCAATAAAAGGCTAAATTATCAAGATACAAATTGATATAGTACTTTTCAATGATAAGATATCTATCAAAACACACACCCACTCTTCATGAGCAAATTTAGATCCCTTGTGGATGCATAGCCCATAACATAAACACATCTGTATACACCAACTTTCTAAATTTCCCATTTGCAAACCATTACAGCCAGCAGGTACTAATGCCTCACAAATTATCTAGTATTTATAATGATCCTATAAAACTCAGACTTTCACATAATATATCATGAAGTTGTGTTGTAGTTGATACGTTCTTGTCTCATTATAGATTTCAAGCCTAATTTGTCTTGCCTGGCTCCTTTACATCGACCTCAAGTTTACTTCCAAGGATGCGTTGACTTTGATTAATGAGCCAAACATTATTTTGCAGCCTCGGGGAGATAGAGTTTAAAGCACTGAATGTGAACATTCCTGTTATGTAACTGTATAATATAACATTTGGAAGTCTTACCTGTAAACTTTAATTAATTCCTTGTCTCATAAACAGGCCTTCATGTGATGCCACATTCATTCTTAATTTGATTAGTTTTGGTGTAGATTTCATCGTAAAAGAGTGTGTAAGGTTAACCTACTTCCGCTCTTTACCTCCACCATCAATAAGCAGTTTTTATTCTGCTTATTAACTGCTGGTCTTTTTGATCCCTCTTGAAAAATCCCACCTGGTTTTCATGGTTATGTCTGGGGTGGCAAGCCACAAATCCCGGGACAGTAATCAGTCCACAACACAATGATGAACAAGAGGAAAAAGCCTCTTTGGTCGTCTGTTTCACCTCCCATATCTCTTCCCACCACACATAATGTATGCATCCCCCTGTTTTCTTGGAGCAGTCAGTGTTTAATTGTGTGTCTGTGTGTTTAGATGTTGGGTTGGAAGTGTCTTGAAACCGTTTATCATCCTACACATCAGACCCTGCGGATATGGCACTGTGTCCAGCTAATACAAGCCTAATAAGGGCTACAGAGACTTGTTAGTCAGACCCCATGCCTTACAGCGGGGTGGTTCAGCCGAGGTCTAATGCTCCTGGTCCACGCCAAACCTTCCCAGTTAGAGGCGCGATGTCATCTGACTTGTGTTACTAGAGTGAATTGGTTGTCAGAGCTAATATCATACTGGGATTTCTGATATTGTAACATTATTACATTATCATTTTGTTGACGGTAAGTATACACAAACTGTATAACTCATAGTAACATTAATCCTATTTTTTCTGCTCCTGAAAATCATTAAGTATACCAACGTTAACTCAGGATAGCCCCCTTCAAAGGGACTGAAGATGTCCATGGAGACCGAATTGACCATGTTCCCTCTCCTCTCCTTGTCACTGGCAGGCACAAAATTAATTAAAGTGGAGTTTCTCTGTGGAGCATTTTCTCTTTAAGGAGCTCATTTCCCCTCTGACATTTGAGAATGTGGGTGTTCATGCGTCCTTGTCTATGTGGGTGTGTGTTACGCATCTGTTCATAAATAGCCACAGAGTGGGTTTAAATTTTTCTCAGTCAACCGGGATCAAAGAAGCAGAAACAAGGTTGATTACAAGCTTTAAGGGTATGTCAAGTTGCCGTTCACACGCATGCATGCACTTGTTTCCTTCCAACAATCAGATGCATCTGTATTTCCACATGTAAGTTTCATATGTGTTGTATTTAGGAGTAAACTAGGACATTGACAGACATCTTAAGCATATAGTCGGTTTCAGAGCAGCTCTAAATGGCTGTTAAATGCAATAGCAGTGGAAGAATATATTTTTGTTTTAAGTCACTTTACTTGATTAACCTTAATGTATAAAACGCTGCATGTTGATTCCCAGCCTTGTCTCACCTACACGATAAAACACCGACACACTGGATTCAAGGCCTTGGTTCCTATACAGTAGTCCCACACATGCATCATTAGCAGCAAGCCCGATTCTGGTGGGTGGTAGCTGACAGTGGAGTGTAGCTTGTTGTCTTCACTTGGCTCCATCAGCAGAGAGCGAGGAAAACATCCAGACACTGTCTGCAGGGTCCAGTTGTCAGATCACTAAGATAGCTCCCCTAGAGAATAAGACAGCCAATGTCAAATAGGACTAAATTGTTTTTTCCTTGACGAGAACGTTTTCACTGTTTCTTTTCGCAAACAACTGTTCACTATCTGAGCAAAAAAGTGTAGTTTTTTTTCATTTTTTCTAAATGAAATAGCTTTTAATGACTTGAACTGATTTGAACTTGAACTTGACTTGAACACTATTTGCAGACTGGAACTGAACAGCGTGTCAAATAAGCAAATAATAAAAAGATGATTACATTGTTAAAAAAAATAGCAGCAGAGCAGCAAACATACCAAAAAACAAATCAAAGAAAGCTAAGCTCAAGGGTATAACAGAACTGTTACTAGTCTTCAATATCACACTAATTAAGAAACAAATCTTAATCTTTTAAATCTTTCTAAAATCAATCCCAAACATGAGCTGTACTGTAAACACCTTTTTTTTTTCTTGCAATTTTAATCACAATTAAGTATTCATTTTGAATCTGGATGTGTGTTTGAACAATATTCTTAACATAGGCCTACAATAGAAATGACTTATTATTAATCATTGTGGGGAAATGACTCTCTGAATCCTCATGTCAACCACCTCTCCCATGTGTGTCTGTTGAAGAAAGGTGATGCCGATCACCTTAAGCTGTCAAAATATCAGGTACAGCCAGCCGTCCTGGCTGATGACTCATCCCTGCTGTGCTCTTGCTCATGCCCCTCCAGCGCTGTCCCCACAGGAGTTCCCACAGACTTTACAGTTCAGTGGTCAGGCCTTGTTCATTGACTCGTGTCCTCTGCCATGCTGACACAAACTAGAGGCACAGAAGATGTCACATGGTGCGGCATTTCAGAGGCGGTGAGTCAAGGGAGTCGAGATAGTCTGCACACCGAAATAGTATATAGAAGAGAAAAAAAAGGAATTTGCGGAGATGTAGGGGAGGAGAAATGGCATGGACAGGTGGATAAAAATAAACCCATAGGATGCACCTGCAGAATATGCATGTAGCCTATGGATGGATGGACTCCGAAATGTGGCTTTCCTGACCTACCCTCTGCGCAAACCATGAAAAGTGGATCCCTGACCACTGCTGTAACCCTTGGCAACTGCCATGAAGCGTAACAGACTGGCGCAGAGAAGAAAGTGTGCAGGTAATCCAAGAGATTCACCTTGTTGCCAGGAGAAACCAGACCAATCAAGCCAAAACCACAACCGGATGGGTTACTGGTGCCGAAGAAGTCGGTTTAAACATCTTGGCACTATAGTTTTAGGTAAATATTAATAAGAGGAGAGAGACTGCATTTGTTGGAGACACTTTTCAGCTGTGGATTAATAAAAGTTTGTAGTACAGCGGTTCCCGAACAGATTGTTTGATTAAAAAGAAGTCTTCAGTAGCGGAGAATAAATAGAAAATAAAGATACTTTCGGGTATTTCCTTTCTTTTATCATCCTGTGATCCGTGAGGGGGTCCCGACCTCAGCTTTGGAATGATAGCGTGAGTATGTATGCAGCGCTGTGACTAACTGATGTATTTTTAATAGTTCCTGGACTCGATGGCACAGAAGAATGAGAAAATAACGGACTACTTGTCTACAGATTGACTTCTATATTATTGGTTATTGTCTTTTTATTGGACAATATTGGATTTTTTTGACAGAACATTGAATGAATGTGAAGTACATCAAAGCACAGACTAAAAATGCTTTGATGTGTTTGTATTATCACAGATTGTGAAGGTAACATAGTCCTGAACACAAGTTCTATTTAGTAATGTGTGGAGTTTTTGTGAGGGGTATTTTTGTGTATCGGTTTCCTAATCTGTCGGTAAAAAAATATTAAGCACAATCTAGGACCAGGATGGTAGCAAGTAACAGTCATGTTAATTTGAATGTGCTAGACAGTGAGACTATTTTATTTTTCTTCTTCCCCTCAACACAAACTCCTGCCTGCCAGATAATTCATTTTATATTAGCTAATGAGCAAATAGCCTCACTGGGGAAGTTTGTGTGGAAGCTTTAAAAGAAGACTCATGAATAAAGGAGGGGGATAAACAGCACTGCGCTCTCATCAAGAAAATACAGCAAATGGTAGATCGCCAGAAAGAAATCCCATATGGCCAGAAAGAACTCATTAGGAAAAACAGAATCGATAGCCGGGTTGTTAGATTGAAGCAAGAATGAGCAAAGGACAAGGCCAGTCCACAGGCTTATTTTGGATCACCGCTTTGAGATGGTTTTGACTGCCGGCACCTTTCACCACCTTCGCACCTTTTTAAAGTCCATCCTCCACCTTCCTCCGCCTCTGCCCATCCATCCGCGCAACTAACCAGAGAATCCTGTGGTTCAGACCATGTCTCTTGATACAGTATCTGAGCACAGGATGGGAAAGCATCCATGTGAAGAAGACGTTTTTATCCACATTCACCCCTGCCAATTACCGCCGCCTTGAGACATTTTTAATGAAAAGAACTCACTATACCTTCAATATAAGTACACAAGGTACATGGTTGTGTGGTGAAACTGTAAAGCACAACATAAAATGTTGCTGTCAGAAATGTCATTTCGGGGAAGGGTGTCTTCATTCTGAAGGCCGAACTTTTAAAGTTCCTAAAAAGTTTTTGTTTTTTTGGAAGATTCAAGTTTAGTAGAAAGCAGTGAGAAATAGAAGATCTGTGTAGCTATACATTTTACAGACAAATCTGATAAAAATGTAAACGGAGGTCAACACGTCATTCCTTTATTTCACCCGGTCATCTCTTACCTCTACACCTGCAGTGACGTTATATTTACCGGTTACCTCAGCCTCAGGCTACAAGCCAGTTGAACTTAGACAGCTCATCAGGATGAGTGGCAAGTGTTGGGAGGTGAACTTTAACACCTGAAGGGAAGCAGAGCAGAACTATGCTTCCTACCTCCAAGGCGAACAATTGTGTACTGCTGCTTTTCAGGTATCTTTCAAAAAATGTGAAGTTAGAAAGCCTGAGCAAGTCACAAAATGTTCTTTCAATCCGACAGATCACATAACAACAGGCTCGTTAAATGACAAACCGTGTGTTAACATTGATGAGATGGAAGACAGCTTTTACATTTCCACCTGCTGGGGGTCAGATTGCTTCAAGTTTCATCACGTCTTGGCATTCACCTTGACTGAGTCCCTTAAGGGACCTGGGGGAAAAAAATGGCTGTGTTCTGCAGTTAATCTGTAGTAACTGCAGAACCTGTCCATCATTCATCGCCTGCTTCAAGGCAAGACTTTCTGTCTGTCTCTTTATTTTACCGTATTGGTTGTGTTAACTCTGGTGTCTGCTCCGAAAGTACCTACTCTTCTCTTGACAAAAAAATAGGCTTTATCTGTTTGGCATGGAGGAGAGCAGGTACGAAAAGGGAGAAGACATGACAGGATGTAAAAAGATATTCAGAGGAGGTAGGAGATGAGAGGGCAGTGTGAGTGAAAAGACGATGAAGACGGCAGCGACAGAAACCTCTATGTACTGTACTAATTACGTTGCCTCATTAAGCACAAGCTTCTCACACAACTGAGAGTGTTGATGATGAGAATCAGGAGTGGAAACCACTCTTGCTCTCAGTTGAGTCATGAGCAAGACGTAGCGGCCTCCTTGACACTGTTATTCCTCGGGTCATGGCCAATCAGCCGGGTGCCAGCCTAGCTCCTCAGTCTGTGCACTTTACTTTAGAAGGAACTCCTGTCCATTAAGCTCAACCTGCCTGTCAGGTCCAGTGCTAAAAGCTTACCTTGGTGACCCAGGCCAACCATTAAGCTGTAGACCACACTAACTCCCATAGGTATTTACAACCTGGGCACAACATTAAACTTATACGGTGCCATACACAAATGCAATGTTATCGCATCCTGCCTAGATAACATGCATTAAGGCAGCCATATTGCTTGAGCGGGTGGCTGAGTAGCAGTTCATTTTGTTGTCTCTATGCTAACACAACTTTGGGCACTTTGGATTACTTCACCAAATGCTGTGAAACTGACATAAGTGTTCTGATGATCTGATGATCTGATGATGTGTAACCAGCTACTAATGCCCACATGCTGTGTTTTTACCCCCTCCTCCACCTGAGTCCTACTCCAACTCTCACACATGAATACTTCAATTAAACAATAAACAGCAATTTCCTCCCTGCAAGCATGATTAACACTAAGCTGGAAAAGGGGATGAGTAGCTGTATGCCATGATGACCAGATAGGCTGCACGTGGGGAGGATAGAAAGGCTGAGATTGATTGCCAATATCACCCAGCTATTAGAGATAGATAGCAATGGATTCCAGGGTATTTTCCTCACAGAATAAGTCACAGAAAGAATTTGAGGAGACGACAATTACTAATCATCACTGAGGAACACTGAGGCTACCAGTTGAATCAGTTTGAAACTCTAGGTCAGAGCCTCCTGAATGAAGCAAGCTAGGGTTGACTTTTCTTTAGTGAAAGGGTAGCCTCCTGAGTAATCTTATTAAATCAATAAATCCTTGACAGGAGTTTGACTCGCAAAGTGTGGCAAAATACCACACATTTCAAAGTAATGCAATCCAGTTTGACAACTTCCAACTATATGATCTCCAAATTACACCTTTCTGACTCAATCTCAACAAAAACATGAAATGTTTCATATAGGTAAGGTATTTGTTGATGGCCTGTGGCTTTAGATGGCATTACATTGAACACAGATTTATATTTTTCTAGTCAGCCTTGGCATTTTTATGACATGTCCCAGGGCTTTCACGTCCCTGCACACAAACCTTCTTGATGACGTGAAAATTGAACGGCACCGCACACTTTCCAGTCCGTAGCCACTGGTTTAACTTCCTCCAAATTCTGCCACACTAATTTCAAAGTTCCTGTGATAAAGCCATAATCTGTCCATCACTAATGTTTAATAATGGTGTAAAATTAAGTCATGGTCAATCAAAGTTGGTACAAATGGGTATCTCTAACTCTCTAAGGGAGTTTAAGGGGACCAAAAATAGATATGTTTTACATTCAGCTGAAAAGGTGTGATATTTCTGTACTGTTTATGGTTCTTTACATTAAAACCTTACATACACTGGGCCTTGAGAAACTTCAAAAACTCATTGGTGCTTTGGTTACTCTATCAGGAAGGAGCTGAGCATACAGGCACAATACCCGTTATGTATGTTGTCCTCTATTCAGTTAATACTGTATTAGTAATTGGTACTACTTCCTTTCCTACTTGCTTGACATCACACTGATTGTAGCAGTCAACATCTTAGTTGAACTTTTACGCATCCAGGGTGTCCTCAGCTGTCAGTGTACACATCCATTTGAGAGTATATCTGAAGTTTAATGGTCAGAGCAACTGACGTCTTATAAAGAGTGAGAAATTGCACCTAGGGATGAGGTGGAGGTGGGTGCTTCGGTTAAACAAACAGACTTTCACTGCTTTCACACCACTGTTCATGTTCTGTGTGAAACTAAATCAGCGTTGACTTGCTTGACCTTCCTTTTTTTTATGTATCTTCCATACTTAATTAACGCTGCTTACGTAACTTACATTACAAGCATACTTATTTTATGCAACGAACACAATAAGCTTTTTTTTCTTTTTGCCTCAACCTTAAGTAAACCTAACAACTACGTTAATCTATTTTGAGAGGTTACTTTGAAAAGAAACTGGATGTATGAAACGAGCGGAAACTTCATGCAAACACAGATGTTATTTTGAAAGGACACTATGTATATAACGAGCATAAACTGACACACCTTCCCTGACACGTCCACAACTGACGTTAGTGGTACCTAGCATCTTAAAGCCAAGGCCTCCGGCTCAGGTTCCTGCTTGAAAATTAAATGCCCAAAATTAATATCTCTGCAACTACAAAATATCATAATAAAGGCATCAATTATGGGGTTTCTGACAGAGGTGTAGGCATCAGTACATACAGTACATTACTGGGTCAGAGTAAACGAAGATGGAACATAGAAAAAATGAGAATTTTCTGTCCAAACAAAATTTTAGATTGAATATCCCTTTATGATGCAATTGAATCTCAAAACTTCTAGCAAATCATATCACAACATCTGAACTCTACCTGTGCACAGAGTGATGCTCATAAAGTGAAGCAGCGCAAAGTTGGAGAGGTTTTAGTAGAGGCCTGTTAAGACGGAATCTTGAAATAGGCCATTTAGGTATCTTTCTTAGGTAACTGTAAAACTATTTTCATTTCATTTGTATGTCACTGTAGGTAATAATTCCCTAAAAATAAACTGTTTGGACTTTGTTTTGAAAAATCAAACTGATCACTATAAATGTTCCTATTCAAAGAAAACCAACTACCCATTGTTCTATGTTGATATCTCATGCCTGTGTTAAAGCCCAGTGCCTTGAGGAACTAGTGCAGTACCACGGTTCATCTTCCAGAGGGATAGAAGGTGTTTTCACATAAATGGAAGGCTGAGAAACAGTTCGACGATGGAGGAATGCTGACTGCAAATAATCCTCCATGTGAATAAAAACATACAGCTGGAATCGACTCAAAGATGATCCAGAGACATTGGAGCAGAGTAACATCATTGGTTATGGCTGCATAACAATGATGAGGTTGTGAAGTTAACTTTTCCTCTTCTGCGGCTGCTGGTTCAGAGTTTTAGTCAAAGAGTGATACAACTTATACTTATACTTATATGGAATGTGTGAAGTCTTAGCTTTCCTAATGGGATGGGGTTTATGCAGGTTGCGTAATGTAGCAAAATTGCTAGCACCACTATTGGTGCATGCACCGTTCGTGTGTTTTTCTTGCTACCTGCTCATTAGTTGCTTTGCTCGCTGCTGGAATATTGTTTTGTTTGGGTAAAAGTGGTTACCATGAGCTTTTAGCCAAGCTTCTTCCCTGTTGGGAGTGAAAGTGTGTTTTTTAAATTCCAACGACTGGCTGGGTGGCTTGCACTCAGTTCAGCCCTTTGTGGGCCTTGTCTACAAATAGCAGCATTGCCATTCTTGATGAAATGTCAAAGTGTATACAGGAACAGCTCCGCGGAATGAGCAAAGTAATGTTCGATGCCAAACAATCTTTATGACCCTCAGCTGTCCATATTTCTTACGCTGACACACACTTTCTTTTTACACTGCTGTCAGTTGTCACACTAGCCTAAAAGACAGACATCGCTTGTATGAACAATAGACAAATAGGCTTCCAAGTTTGATGTAAAGGATATTTATAATATTCAATTTACAGACCCATCCCACAAAAGAGGAAGATACATTTCCCAGTAAGATTACAAGACTAAACGCAAAAAAAGCAGTCCTTCTTTTAAATGGTTGTATTAAAAACAATATCTACATTTTGAAAAAGCAAGTGAAATACTCAGCATCTAACCCAAACCCTGACCCTAAAAATCTATTTCCCCACACGCTGAGAAAAAACCCTTTGAAATTACAACATTTCATCGGTTAAATGCTTCATCTGAATGCTTGTCAGGACAAGTGTAAGCCTATGATTCTCCCTCACACCTCTCTCACTCTCGAACACTAAGAGGGTCGTCATATGATGCAAAGAGAACCCTCTTAAAGGGTAAGCGTTAGTGAAAGTGACAGAGGAATAGAGGGCAAGCGAGGAAAAAAAAAGGGAGCGAGAGGAAGAGAAAGTACTCGTCATTGAGTTTATTAAGAGAAAAGAGCAATTGAGTCTGACAAGAGGGCAGCATTGGCGCTGGTGCTGGCAAGAAAGAAGTCGAGGCTGAGAAGCACTTCAAAGCATGATTGGTAACTGATTCCCTTGACTTCTCCCCTCGCAAATTAGGTATAATGTAACCATTTCTGCATGTCCCGCTAAAGAAGAAGAGTCTGCGCTGCATACTCGGAGGAGCCTTGCCTGAGAGGACGAGCAGTTTGCTGCAAACCAAATAAAGCCGTGCCTTATTTCCACTGTGACACTTTAAGAGAATGGCGTACCAGAGCACTGCTCAGTTCTGCAAATACGACAGGAGCACCAGTGTGTAAAAGCAGCATCTTTTCTCTCTCTTTTAAAAGCTCACTGATGGTGAACTGTCTCCACTGTTGCTGCTGTTGAGCCATTTAGGCAGAAAATAATTTGAATCAGTTGTCTGATTAGCACGACCTTGGGAACTGTCTCCATTCCACGGGGTAACTCGCTGCAGCTGAAGATTGGTGGTAAGTTTCGTCAACACTCCTCGGAGCAAGTCTAGAATATGTTAATTAACTCATTGATTGAGGTGGGCGGTTCATTTTAAAAGCAGAAGTTGAAGTCTCTGGTGTGGGAAGACGAAATGAAGAAAAAAAAACCCACTGCTGTGCATATCAATGCCGACATCAGTAGCTTTTGCAATCCATATTCCTTTAATGTGTCCTTTTCCAAGGACACATTTAGTATCTATTTCTCATTGGGGCATCACATGCAAAATAGACCAACCAAGAGTGTTTTTGCATTAATTACTGAATATATGATTCTTGCTGGTGGGGGAAGTACAACAGGGAGTTTTGCTTTTGAGCTCATTTAAGAAACTGGGTTAATTAAACTTTTAGCGTTGGTGCCATTGCTTGCTTTTGCAAACATAAGGACAACAGCAGCTTTAGAGAGCCAGTCAGCCTTCATCGAGGAGTTTTGAACACATTCTGAATTGCGTTATTGTCAAAGGCCTTGGCATTCACTTTGATTGTCTCCGGAATGTCATGCACGTATGGAGCATGCCATCTCGTATTTTGTGTCAACAGGATGCTTTTGTTTCCCATCCCCACTGCCACTCGTTTTCTCTCCATCCTTGGATTGGCACCCTGTGTGGGAGAGGGGCCTCTACGTTGAGCAAGAGGTAATTGAAAAGTGCAGAAAACAAATCTTTTCAATCAGATTCTGAAGGCTTTGTCCTCACGCTGTGCAGGCAAATGTGCCAATTGCAAAACAAAGCACTTCGCATTTTGCATCAGATAACAGCGCTAATGTTCAGGGAAAGCCAGTCTTTGTGGGATCGTCGCAAGACTCCTTCGCTTTGTTTGTTTCCTCCATACAAAAAAAGAATAATATGTATAGCACGTGCAAATCAAATCCAGCCTTCATACTGTAGATTCCTTTTTGGACTTCACTCACACTCGGTTCTTCTGTCTGTGGAGAGTGTTGATTATCACAAAATAAAAGGCATCATGTCACTCACTATGTGCACAGCTGTAAAAAAGGTTTCTCAGATGGCTCGAATTGCTCAAGGTCACCATAACACTTCATGCATACATGCATACATTTTGCTGTGATTTCTCCAGCTTTTCATAGACACTGGATGTTACCTGTATCCATTTATGGAATAGAAATTGTACAGCTGAGAAACATTTGGTCTGTGAGAGTTTCTTTGTCTCTTTTTGGAAAATGAAACCGACAAAATGTCGAGTAGTTGCTTAATGCTAAAGATCTGTGGTGAGTACTGCTATATTATTCTGGTCGGATCAATACCCAGCCGTCTGCAATGTCAGAATGAGACACTCAAT
This sequence comes from Anarhichas minor, assembly GCF_050575085.1. Lineage (NCBI taxonomy): Eukaryota > Metazoa > Chordata > Actinopteri > Perciformes > Anarhichadidae > Anarhichas > Anarhichas minor. The sequence continues at coordinate 4,231,493 of NW_027466472.1, forward strand.
CAGAATTACAATCAGATTGTATCACAGTGTGCATGTACTGTAAATGAATTTAACTAGCACATGCAAGTCTAGTAAACTTTATATCGAGACAAGTCGGCTGACAAACAAAACAGTACCCCAAAAGAATATGAGTCGGTGCAAGATGTCAATTTCGAAAAAAGAAAACGTAAATGTCACAATGAAAACAAATCATTTAAAGCGGCAGCCATGTTGTTACATAATGTAAAGAGACAAAGCAAGCTAAAAAACAGCTACATTGAATTTACTACATTCTATTCGGCATAGAATAGTTAACACTTTTACCATCAGCATGTTCAGCTATAAATGTTGTCGTTTTGCACCATTTAAAACACACAGCTAATTAGTTTTTCAGCTACAAACGAAATATTTACACATTTGTGCAGTATATCTCTTTTCACACTAATGAGCATAAAGCTGGCGAAAAGGCAGTGATCTGCTTTGATGCACACAGTTAACAGGATGGTAATGTAGATTAAAGGGACTGGGAAGGTATTACATGGCAAAATATACACGCAGGCTTCTGTATTCATTTTGACCATCTGGGAAGAAGCTGACTGACGGCAGAGCTCTGCAGTGCAGCGCTAGCTCCATCTGTTGGAGCAGCAGAGGAAAGCCTCGCTGTCTCAGAGCAGAGCTTATTGTGATGAATGGTAGAGGAAAGGAAGCGTGGACTATTATGGTCTAGACTAGAGTAAGGGGCTGCCAAAAACCGCTGCAGGTTCTGTAGCTACTGGTACCCACCATTATCCCTTTAGTGCTTACTGATGTCCACAGCCCCAGTGCAGTGGTAAACACTGTCTCAGCACGAGGGCTCTGGGTTTGAGCCGGCTTGGATCCTGTTGTGTGGAGTTATTTTCTCTGGCTTCCTCCCACAGTCCAAAGACATGCAGATTAGAATAATTGTTGACTCTAAATTGCCCGTATGTGAGCGTGAATGTCTCCGAGTCAGTCCTTTGATTGACTGGCGACGTGTCCAGGGTGTGGGCCTACCCCACCTCTGTTGGGGTGGGCTCCAGACCCCTGCGACCATAAAGGATAAGGGGTTACAAATAGTGAATGGATGGATAGATTTTAAGACATTGAGTGATTGGAGTATTTAAGCCGGTACCCAATATATGCTGGTACATGCTTTTGAAATCTTAGTATCCCATTGTAACGAAATTAAATAGTTAAATGATACTTGTTATTATTAAATATCATTGTTAATGTACTAATTGTTATCACTGTCTACATTTTCCTACATTTGGCCTTTGTGAAAGTTCTCACATGATTAAGGCATGTGAAAAAACTGATTTACAAACGCTGGAGGTGAAAGGCTTTAAATGGACCTCATTTCGTATTTCCTTAGTGTCTTACCATATCATAATTCAGTACCTGTCAGCTATGGTGGAAGGAGGCAAGAAGGGTAAATCCTCGTTAGTCGCATTTGATCTCGTCTTTATCTGAGCTTCTGGGGAGATGATGAAGGCCAGGCTTTTTATTGCGCTACAGCTGCAGAGAAACCCCCTGGACTGCGCAGAAATGCAGGAGGTAGGGCAAGTGTCCACGTGTGTTCTGAAACTGGTTATTTCATTTTGAGGTTCCCATAAACCCTATGCAACATTCGAGCATGCACTGTGTGGAAATTCTCACAACAAAATGCCGAATAATGTGTAATTCTTCGGGGAGAAGCTGCTCACTGTCACTTGTATGTTGTTTGCAGTGTGTAGTCTGCATGCATTGCAAAACGACTGTTCCCTAAAGCTCCTTACATGTAAATCCATCATAATTGTTCTATTTGGTTGGGGGTTGGGGATAGAGGGGAATAAATGAGAAACTGTTTCAGTTTTATAATATTTCCAGGCAATTGCATATGCATTTATATTTGCTAATGTTTCCCTCGTATTCATTACTCGTCGTCTTAGCTCAACTGTTTAAAATTACATTCTGTAGGGATTTCTTCTGTAAATGAAATGGGGGAAGTTGGAATGTTGAAAAGTCGAGTGTTTAAATCTTTGTACATGAATTACAGATTTTGAGTATGACTTAACTTCAAGTGTCTGTTAATCTTTAGGGGATACTAAAAATGCCTTCCATTTCTGCCCAACTCTATCGAGCTCTGATAGTTCAAATGACCACGAGGCTGCTTGTGTGAGTGTCCGGATTCCCAGTAGTTTCCACCTACATACTGGCCTAAAGAAAGTTAAGGCAACTTGCTCACATCCAGTTATGCCTGTCTTGACCTCACTGTATTTTGCTTAGCTTTCGTCCCCACGGTGCTCATTTTGTTGAGCAGAAAACCACTGATAGCAGATGTACTGCATCTGTTGCCAGAGTGATTGTATAATTCCTTGGAGGAAGGCCGCATTTAGACAGTTAGCTTTTTTAAGGAGTACAGCTCACACAGGAGACACTTTTGTATTTGTAGGAATCTAAAACATTTTTTGCTCGTTCCTGTTCACTCAATTAATATTTTGGATAAAAGACAGTGAGCAGTGTAACCCTGTTCTTATTCAGCCTGTTGTGATGTCTATATATTTTTCCAATATAGGTGCTGAATTTGAAATTCACTGCACATCTATTGCCTCTACACAGCTCTCAATATGGCGATGTGTGAGGTAGCTCGTAAATAGTTGTACAAATGTTCTGAATATCATGTAGAGAACCGTTTAATAGTTTTACTGTGCCGGTGCAAGGTGTGCAAAATGAAACTGGAACAGCCTATAAAATTGAATATGATTAGAGGAACTGTCTTCACACAATTCACTCCAGTCTCTGCCTGTAAACTGACGGAAATAAATGAGAAATGCATTGCCTAATGGAGCTGTAATACTGCTTTACAGCTGTCTGGGTGATGCCTAGTTTATGAGGATTACAACCTAGTTTCAGGGGATTACAAACACACACTAGTTATTCTTACATGCATACAATGTGCAAACATCCCGCCCCTAAATACATAAATAACAGAATTAGTCTGTAGGGAGGTGTGCAATTCTAATTAAACGGTGCAGGTTTAAAAACAAGGCTGCACATCTGTTTCCACAAATTACAAATGTTCACTGAATGGAAACCAGATAGTGTTGTGTACCCAGCACGGTCTTTTTCACTAATGATTATTCCAGAGTGAAGAGCTGAATGTATCGCCATTTTTCCAGGCAAGACTGCATCCAGTAATTAACTGATAATGTATACACGGATGTTTAAACACCTCCAGGCAGGGATACATGCAGCCCGTGTTTGAAGATATGATGGCAGAATATGAAAGAGAAATTAAGGTTTGGCATGTGTTTTTAATTGGAGGTATTGACAAAGAGAAGGTAGAAATTAAGAGTTTGTTAAGAGTCATTTGCGGTGCTTAGTATGTTAAAAAGTTTTTTTTTTTTTTTATCTTTATGAGCAGAGTAACTATGGTTCATTTTCAAAAAGAAATCGAAAAGTGTGTCCCACGACTTGTCGTCTTGCCACGACTGTTATCATTAATTACAGAGAGCCATTTAAAAAAGGATCTGTAACATTTCTTTCTTTCATGTTTAAATGCAGCCAGTGGGCATCGTACATACTGTCTGCAAATGAAACTACCAGCAACATGCTTATAGTGCTTTAGTAAGGTTTCAGTGAGTGTGTGCTGCTCTAGATGGGTTAAAATGTGTTGAGAAGAGGACTTTATGCTTTGAATTAAAATAAACTTGTTTTCTTAACGGGTCATTAACAGGCTATTTGGTTGCATATGAAGTGGCCACTGTCATCCTTAAAGCTTTTTATTGAACTTGCACAAGACGGTAGGCTCTGGTTACATTATCTTCTGACTTGAGGCAGACCGATATGAGACTATGCAAGGCTTGTGGTTTTAGAGGATTGTGCACTGAAAACCACATAACAGCTGGTGTTCCAAAATGTTTTTTCTTTCTTCTAATATCTCTGAACAGCTGAGAGTAGCAAGGGAGTGTTTGTTCTCTTCAATGGCCACTAGATGACAGAGCCACTTTGTGGGCCGTACGCCGACTAATTAGTCCTTGTCGTCCTCTCCAGAAGGGACTGAGCTCCATTAACGTGAAGATAAATGAGTGGACGCTGAAAGTCTCTAATGTGTGATGATGCCTGTTCTGTGGACAGGTGAATCTTAATCAGGCACATGAATAAATACAAACAGTTTCCCATAGGTTTAAGCTCCAGTCTTTAGAAAGGAGTGAAACAATATGCAGCCAGTAGATGGCATTACTGAATCACTCCTAACAGACAGTCGCAGAAAAGTGTCCAAATGTTTGTCTCGTGTCACGTTGACATCTCTGTTCAAGACGTCTCAGGTTCAAACTTGTAATTCAGGCTGGCTGTATAAGCAACTGTTGTGTTGTGTTTCATGGAAATAGAATGTAATTCACAAATTTCTTAGACACAAATGCCAACTTCCATTTGAGACATGAAGGAAAGAGGGCTTACAAGAGCTGGTGTGTAAAATATATAAGCAGCCACTGTTGCAACAGACATCCTGATAGATGCATTACCGAGAGCTGCTCGCTATACTTTGTGTTAACAGTGCTCTGACGAAGAGGATACTGACTGTTTGAGAGCAGTCACTTTAAACAAATATTGCCTCAGTAACGTCAAAAGCCCAAATCATCCTTTGCCATTGTATTCAGTATACAAACAAATTATATATATATTTTTGTTTATTAAATAACTACTTGATTAAAGTAGACTACATCTTCTGTATTGCTGTTCAACATGGCAGTCCTGAAAAGATTAGAAGACAATATGTCAATGGGGTGAACAAAGGGTGTCCAATTCATGAAAGTGTCTGCTTCAAGATTTAAATCACCACAAAATAAATTCTATATCAAGGACAAACATATCTGGTCTGGCGCGTTAAAAACTATTTGCATAACTTTTGGATTTTCATTCCTATTTTGTCTTCTTTTAACTGTATCCAAGGATTTTTTTTTTTTTCTTTTACCAAAGACAAATTTTACAGACAAACAAAAAAAAGAGATTTAAAGTATAATGTCTGTTGTTTTTGTTTGGCAACTGCAAGAAAAGCATTCTGCGATTTAATTCATTCCAGACTTGAAAACAGAATGGCCTGACAGAGACTGTGCCACAGTCCCCTCAGCATTTGGCGACGCTATCCCGCCCAGCCCTCCCCTTGTTGATCAGAGGCAAAGTTGCCGACGCCACTGTGTCGCATTCTGGGGATAGCTGCACATAGGGACGCTGTGATGTGCCACCTGGCCCTTGGCCCTGCTGGTCAAGAACTCTCCCTGACCCCTCCATTAAAACTCGTTTGCCATTGAGAGCCACGTCAGAGAGAGTCTCTGAGGACCACTTGCGGGCATTCTCCCCGTGATGAAGACAGACCAGAGGGAGATTGCCGACACCTATTGGTGAAGCTTCGCCTGCCTCTTGCTCTCCATAGGCCCGTGTAGCTGCCCGGCCCCAAGAACTGCACAGTTGCAGATCAAAGATTGCCGATTTTGGTCGGCGGCCAACAGACCACTCTGTGCCTCCTCGCCCCATTACGAATAACTATAAGCTCTAAAACAGCATGGTGTCTGACTGATGCAAAGCCAGAAAGATTTCAAAGTAAATAATTGTTAAACCTGATAAAGAATTACATTTTAAAAAAAGTTTTTTTTTCATTTTGAACACTCTACCAAAAACACAATAAAGTTTTGGGCATTAGAGTGAAACTTGTTTGAACATTTTACAATTCTTAAAAGAACATTCTATGTAATTTTATGATTTAGAAGGGAATCCAGCATTGTCTTGCCCACCCTGTGACTACACTAGACTAAAATGATTCACATTATGCCATACCTGCATGCGTCAGATGACACACTATTCTTGGGTGACCGTCCCTCAGATGTTAATAAATTCTCCTTTACCTCTGAACCCCCACTTCTCATCAGACTATTGTGTGGAGTTGTAAGTGTAAAACAGGTGTTTGGTTTGTTTTCCACATTTCGGTCACCTAACCGAGACCCCTTCTCGTCCCAGACACAGCATTTACACCCTCAATAACATGTGCCGTAAGACCTCACATGTAGTCTACACCATGTTTGTCTGAGTGGTCCTCAACAAAATGATAATATTTGTCCGAGGAGCTGAGAGTAGATGCTAGAAAGCCCCTGACACTTGGTCCAACTAGCTGGAAAGACACTGTCTCCACCTGTTGCAGGTCAGGGGTTAATGCTCAAAGGTCAAAGGTTGTTTCCACAAGGCTGGTTTGGGGCTCTTGCTTTCTCTGGCTGTAACAGTTCCCACCCCGGGTGCTGAATGTTTGAATCAACAGTTAAGACCAATCGGTGAGATCAACTGAGCTGGTTACTTAATGGGCAGCTGTATATTGTCTTCAGTATGATTATGCATTCAGCACAAATAATTGTCAAATTGCCGTAGTAACTAATATTTTTGACGAATTAAATTACTGCATTGTTGCAATAATAACTGGTTATTAATGTTTCCTTAGATTAATAAATATTATCTGAGGTTTGAATGTAATTATTTTGAATACTAAATATATTTTTCCAAGAGATACTGTTGGAAAAATGAGCTGTGGTCACAGTTGACACCAATCGGTTCACGATATACACTCTTGGGCTTAGTTTCAGTGTCATTTGGTGAGCAAGACAATGTCAGTTGGCAGCGCAACACATAAACGGACCACATTAGAGCAAAAACAACTGTTGTGTGGATAGCGGGCTATGTTCAACAGAGCAATGTAATGAGCAGATAACTAGGCCGTCATATAACACATCCCCAAATACCATTGACTTGTAAGGCTCGTTTTAATGGTACCGGGGTTGTATGCCACTTTTAGCCGCATTTAACTCGGGGATTGTATGCCCCAGAGGATTTAGAGGTATGGCCAGAGGCTAATTAGCTTGAAAAACAATAGCTCCCTGATCACCATTCCATTGTGCTCCCCTGCATTGTGCGGCATATCTGGTTACAAACTTGTGATAAACAAGGAGCTAAATTAGATGTGCAGTTGTTGCCATTGTCCCCGATTTCTGATACCCCCGCGTCCTTTGTACGCGGCATGTACGAGCCAAAGCGGACAAGCTTGAAAGAGACACTAGTCCCTGATGGAGTATAAATGTATGGTAACTGACAGAGAGGGAGAGCTGATACAGTTGCTTTGGTCTCTGCGGTCACCTTCTACTGGCAGGGCCTAAGGTAATTAAGACCATGAATGCAGTCCAAGTAGTGGGCTGCTTAAGACGGAATATTAATGTAGCTTTGATGGATGGAGTCAAAAGTGATTTCTTGCAGCAGAGCGTGGGTTGAGAGCCAGCTGGTCCTGGGTCAGAGAGCTGGATGGTGGGCAGATGCTTACAGGCCCTCTTAGCCTCTGCTGATGGAGCACAATTGATTAATGCCCTCCAATTAGGGAAACATTAAAAGCCACGTTTTTCCAAAGCACAATTCAGTGTCACATAATGCATGTGGGTCATTTTGTGTATTCCCAGGCCAATAGAAGACGGGGCAGCTCAGTTTGCATGGAATCCACACTTGGCAAATTTCCACCACATTAACTGCCTGGTATGTGGAGTGTTGATTCTTAATGGTTCAGCTTTTAGAAACAGCAATGCAGCGGGCATTTATATATAAAGACATCCATGTCAACAACATAGATGTATGGTATTCTTTTTGTAATGGCTCCTAAACAAACGGCTGCTATGTGTGGCTTGTGACTTATAATGCAGTTTTCTCTCTAAATCCACTCCAAACTATTTTTATAATTATTTTTAGATTTAATTTTAACTACCGCATGAATCTCATTTTGGAAAAATAACACGATGATAAACATGATGAGTTTGGCAACTCATAAAACTAAGGTCGTAAAAACATTAGCATAGTACCTCTCTTCCTCTTTTCTATACTATAAATGTGAAAATATTTATAAGACCGTAGGCCTGTCAGGCCCGGGCTTGAGTCGGCTTTGAGTTTCATAGCTTCTAAAACATTTCAAAATGAAAACAGACAGATTAGTCATCGCTCTTTTACGTTGCATTCCTTTTGACTGTATCATTTTTATGAATTGTGCACTGTGCTGATGAACAGTTAGCTTTGTTTCAAATACAAGGATCATTTGCCATTAGCCTGGTGCATTTTTAGCATTTTGCAGGAATGTGCTGAATATGACCTTCAATAACACAGGCCAATGATTCTTTTTTTTGGTGCTTTTTATCTTCTTTTTTTTTTAGACGACTTGACAAGCACCCATTTTCTCGCTCCTCGCAGCCTAAATGACTGATTCCCGTACGTGATCCACAGCCTCCCGCTGGACATGCAAGGAGCCAGGGAATGTGTCCTTGTTACTCACCAAGCACCGTCTCTTATGGTCTTGTAACAGGAAGCCCTGAGCGGAGACATCTACAGGCTTGCCGGTCAGAAATCCCCAGACAGGGAAAAGGCAGCAAGAGAAAAAGGGCAGAATCAACAGGGACAGTGTTAATATATGCATTTCCAGTCTACATCTCCTGAGCTCACAGTGCAGCCACTATTGTCACTGACCAGTTTTTTAATAATCTCTTGCTATATATTATGTACTGCTTATAACCAGTATATTACATCACAATTCATTTTTAAAACGATTAACGTCAAAATGACTTGGCCGGCTGATTCAGTCCTTATCAGATTTAATAGACAAATATCTTAAAGTACAAAGGACAACTTTGACAACACGTCAACATTTCCTCCACACTATGTAATGGAAAAGCTGTTGTGAAAATATTCCTATTGGAGATATTCTTATAATATGACAGAGTGTAATTGATCATGTCCCTGAGGCTCTCCCCTGTCTAAGCTCCATATGTATCTGAAGACGAGACGGGGTCAAGGCCAGGGACAACTGCAAGGCGCTTGTTAAGTGTTGGAGGCTCGTGCCGCTGGGACCCCTGAGCCATTCCTGGCATCCCGCTCGAGCAGGCCCCCTGCAGCACGCCTGGGGGGTCCTGTCCCATGCTGTCCCACTCATCCGTTGCCGCCGTCGTATTATGTCTAGGCCTCTCCACGCTGATTGTATGGAAACCAAAAATAAACAAATCAACAAAACAAAAGGGGAAAGGTGGACAAAGGGAGAGCAGGCTGCATGGGACAGAAGGGGCTTTTCCATCTGTTTGGAGCTGTCAGCCTTTGAGCTTCGGAATTATTCCACTCCCCGCCGCTTAGCCACACACTGTGTATAGCTACAGCGCTGCCAACTAAACTCTGACTGAGCATGTAGTGTTTTTATACAAGAACTGAGATAGCGGAGTGTGCATTGGATCATCGCCACATCCTTGTATCGAATCTCCTGATAGTTGAAATACTATGCTATAGAGAGAACGTAGTGGCTTTTTCAGCTCGCCGACATTTCCAATAAAAAAAATTAAAAAAAGACAGAATGTCATGCAACATAATGATTGTTTTCATGAGACGTTGTATGTATGTATTAGGGTGTTCCACTGTTTTAGAGTTTGCTACAGGGCTTCAATTGGCTTTTGTAAGCCCTGTGCAGAAATAAAGCACGAGTCATGGAAATGTATGACAAGATTATTCACACACATGAAAATAAATGCTGAATCTCCAAACAGATAGGATCTAGTGATAAATATGATCATTGATACGACAGGCTGGATTGTGAAACACAGCTGAATGTGTATTCTTCCTTCATCTCTGTCCCACGAGATGATTAAAAAACATTTTGATCTCATCGTGGGAATTATAACCGAGACATTGCAGTGTTGTGACTGCAGCTATGAAAATGGAGCAGAATTGTAGTCATTTTGATGAAGGGGTGCATGAATGATTCCAGAGAAAATCTTTCACTGGATGCCGTTTGAATCATTATGCAGATTATTAACTCAGTATTTTGTAATTGCTTGAGAAAGAGACTTCTATGGTAAAAGTTTTTTCGTTTTTTTTTTTTAAATGCACCAGGGGGTCAAGCCTGGTCTGGATTAACAGACATCCTTTATTGTGGTTTAAACACAAGCACTCACAGCATACAATTTGCCTCTTTAATCTCCTGATGATGGATGACTTGACATTCAGTATTCCATTAAAAAAAGCTTGGTTGCAAACAGCGCAGCTCTACGTGCCGGTGGAGAATGAAGTGTGCCTGCCAATCGAGCATTAAGTAATGGGGTGATTCTGAAGTTTGTGAATGAAGTGATGGTAAAATATATTTTGATACACGGCCGTCAAACTTCACTGTGCAATTATCAATGTGTTTTCTACAGCCTGTTTATTTGAAGCAAAGGTGATTTACTGCCTGCCATAAACTCAACGCTTTGGAGAATGTGAGTTTTCAAGACAGCCCAACCATCTGTGGGGCGATATAAAGCCCCTATAAAACCAATGCGTTATTGTGAGGATTGATTACTATGTAGAGATAGTTTCAGGTCAAACTCCTGCTTCAGCTGGATGTCGTACAGAGGGTGGAATCTTTAATGAAGGGTTATCGTGCTCCATGTTTGTTACCGACACAGCACACCTGGTAAAGACCCCTCCTATCTATTTCGCAGGCCTGCCATTATTGGACACCTGCTGTTGCTCTTGTTTTGGAATGACTCAAGAGCATTACATCAATAAAGGGCATGAGGAATTAATGAGAAGAGGAAATGAGGGCATTCTGGCTGTTGGCACATTAACATCTAGACATGAGTTTTTAGAATTACCAAAGCATGAGAGCATTGTGCATTGGGCTTCTGATGATTGTTATCAGTGCAGGTAACTCGTGTAATAGCGGATGTGCACAAGTGAATTTTTTTACAATGTTGTTTACAATCTATACATACACGATAGATCCAGCTGTTCAACGTGGAGGTGCCCCAGGCCTTATAACGTTGCCCTTTGGTTTGGTTGCCATTATTTTCAATATTGAATTCTAAAAACAAATGCCCAATGAACAAGTGGAACTATTTCACTCCACTGACATTTTTTCTCTCAGTTTTATGAAAAAAAAAGAAAAATCATGATTTTATCAGAAATTGAAGTTTGAATATGAAACTACGCAACATCAGATGACAGTGGATTCTCTGGGCATGTACTAACCTATAAATCTCAGCGGAATAAGCTGTGACTTTTCATTTCCTTTCTACCATATTTGAACAGTTTTATGAGCAGTAGGCTTGCGGCATTGTAACTGGCCCCGGAAGCATCACTTGCATCATACAGGTGCCTTACAGTACAAAGAGGTCCAACAAAAAGAGTCCTTGTTGAAACCACTAAGGCCTCAACTCGACCATCATACAACAGCATGAAACAATGCCTCCGCCACATCCCTTTCAGTCCACTCATCTGATGGGTAACTGGAGTCGCCTTGAGAGGAGCCCCGTGCAGCGTTATCAGGGGTGGGAAGGGGGTGTGAACAGCGGCAGAGATGCCTCCGAGGTCAAGCCTTTAATAATGATTACAAACTGGAGCTGGCTGCTGGAGCGACAGGCTGCAGCTGTGGGCCGGCCGGCCTTTGAAGTGCCCCCCGCCTGTTGCAGGGTCCCAGGCCCCCTCGCATGAGGAGACGCTGGAACTATGTGGCTGCCTGTGGGAAAGAATGTCATGCGACGCCAGGGTGACGGAGCGCAGGATGGCTGAAGGGTGGACGGCTCGGCTGGTGCTGCCGGCGGGCTTGTGGGTCGATCGTCGGGGACCACTGGGGATGGCACAGTGGGATGAGGGAGAGGGAGAAAGAGCAAGGCTGTGTGCATGTGCTGCTGCGGCCAAAGTCTGTGTTCTTTGGTTACACACTGACACACAGGGTGGGGGGTTCCATGAAGTTGGTGCCAAAAAAGCACACAGACTGTGACTGTGACGCACTGTAGCCACATTATAGTTGTGTAAGTAGTATATATTTTTTCTGAGTTTTTAAATCAAATGTTGATTACTCAAAATAAATAGATAAATGATTTCATGCATAGTACATCAGCCCTCTGTAATTTCTCATGAAATGTAAACACCTCTACAATGTTGTACTCATGGCTTACATGAACTTAAAACTCACTTAAGTTCTTTGTTTAGAAGTGCATAAGTCTGTGTATTCCATCCGGCATCCAAACACAAAGCATCACATACTTCTCTGGTGTAATTTATAGCTTTCGACGTGGAAGGAAAGCGGAAACCTTTTAACCTCTGTTGCGAGATGCTTTTAACATGAAGTTCATGGGAAAGATTTATGACTGATCTACCTAATTACTACCTGTCCAATGATGCTACGGGTGAATTATTATGTTTATAACTATATCAGGGCAGATTATTACTTAGCTTGCAAAATGAGCAGTGACAAGAAGACTACCATGATTTGCTGTACTGATGATGCTAGTAGGGAAGTATGCAATTATTTAATCGTTCTTATTCACCGGTGAAGGTGTCGTTAAATGTAGCAGTGCGCGAGTGCCCGCTTTAGGCTGGGTTCACTTTGTAATAACTTAGAGTGGCAATAGACAAGTTTTTGCTTTAACTTATCATTATGAAGTACATTTTTATTGCACAATGTAATAGCTGTAGAATAATGGCCCAATTGATGTTTGGCTTGGTTCCCTATAAGCCTGGTTTTCGCTACGCAATTCTATCTGCCACCGTGTTCGATCACCCGGGAAAATGAAGGCTTAATTTATGACACAAAAGAAGTTCATCAACCATTGTGCAACCAAAACAGGAAGAGGATTGAGCTTGTGTTTTCCCCGGTAGCTATCGGTCGCTATCCACATTTACCAATGACTATAAATATAAGTTGTATGCAGTCCCTAATAATATTCTGTGCTCTTGGATTGCTTTTGCGTTTTCCTAAGAGTCTCGCAAGTACCGATTGTCTTTCGTGACAGCGGGGGCGGAGGTGGCTTCCATAACATGGACCAACATACAGTAATTTGACATGTGCTTTAAAGTTCATTCTTGACATCTGAAGCAGCAGTTCGACAAAAAAGTATTTTTTTCTTTTTTATATAATCACATGTTGAATATTGAAAGTATAGATATGCTTTTATGAGCAGTACATCAGCTGTAATTTCATAATAATTTCTATTTTATTTATTGTAATTTCTCATGAAATTGAAACCTGTCACTTGTCTGGAACTTCCCATACAGCGTGAATTAATCCAAGTAACAATGTTAATATGTAATAATCAAAAATTGAGCACGAGTCCTCGGCAATAACCACATTACAACATGTGATTTTAGTATACATATGTGCACTCGGTGTATTCCTCACAGGTCATTTGTGAATATTTCTTTGCATATTTCTTTAACATATCAAACCAAGTAGCACATTTCAATGTGTTTTTCTATAGTTTTTATCCGATGTCTTCAACAGACACAGATTTGTGTTAAGCTTTAACGAATAACAGACGTGACATCACCAATGATACATACAGATATCATAATAATAATTGTTCTCTTTAAAAAAGAATGGAGAAAATGAAGAGGAGCAGCACTAAGCACAGCACAGCCATGACATCATCCATTCCATAACAATGATCCATTGTGTTGTATAGGCTGCTGCTCTCCGGCAATGGCTGTCCATAAGTTTTATTTGGCATTTTATAGCTGTTAGATCACAGCAGCCCAGTGCCATGCTCAAAGGTGGCCACTTGCTGATAGTCCACTGAGAGGGCTGCAAGAGAGAGCCAGGAGATGGAGGGTCGAGGGGGAGGGGGTTGGAGGGGGGGATCCACTTCTGGAAAACATTGTTGAGGGAAAGTGAGAGTGTGAGAGGGAGGGATGAGAGAAAATGAGCGAGAAGAAAAGAGACCACCACGGCTAAAGCAAGTCCTGGGTTTCAGCTCAGTCCCTCTGATGCAGAGCCGGCCTTTCATCTCCTTCACAAGGATTTCCTTCCCATTTCCCCTCCCCAGACGCGTAATTTCTAAATGACAGTGAAGCAAAATGGCTTAATACACTCCAAACCCTTTCTTCTCTGTAATGAAAAAAAAAAAAAAAGATATGACAGCGGAGGTCTATTGCTGCCTCTCATGTTAGGCTCATTTGAAATAGAACTTGGGCTTACAAGAGGGGGTGTCCGGGATGTTTTGCGGTCACTGAGGATTTCAAAATAATGTGTGTAATGTGCAATGTCACAGTTTTGTCCATGAATATCCACTTGTGACGACCGGTAAAAAGGCTCCTGTATTACGTCCAATATTGAGTGTTAAGCACCTGATAAGCTGAAATTCAATAACTGTGTTTTATTGAGAGAGGAATCAGTAACTGTTAAACAAATTCTAACGCAAACTGTGAATTGTATCTCAAACAAGCCCTCCGTTTTATTCAGCATAATGGTCATGGCTTAGGTTTTTTGAGATCGTAAACTACTTTAACTTGAAGTTCTGTCCAACTGAAATAAGAGTGCCAGCAGGGGACATTTTGACTGTCTCTGTTGTTGTTGGAGAGAACAAAAGTCTGTCTGAGATGTGCATGTAAAAGTGACCCATTGGGCCCATTGGAGGGAAGTTGTAAAGCCTCACCATCACCAGGAAAAAAAGACCGAAATATATTCTCTGAATATTGCGGCCAAGCAAACTGTTCAGAAGAGAAATATGATGGACTGTTTTCGGACTTGTTAGTCTTTAGTTCTTTCTTTCCTTCTTTCTTCCTGTCTTTCCACTCTATTTATAGGTCCTCATTCAAGCTGTCAGAGGTCTGTTCAATATAATATTCTGAAATAATCCAAGACCCAGTACTGTATATTTTAAATATCTAGCTGTGATCTACTGAAGCCCATTACTTCAACATAATTGGAAAGTAAACATACTTCAATGCAGATTAAAGGGCTAATTTAATGCTATTACAGCAATGACATGTCCCCCTGTTCAGATATTTTTAAGTACCCTGCCGCACCACCCCCAAACCCAACTTTTTATGACCTGCTTCATAAATGAAACCATTCTCCGCAAATGTTTCTATGTCCTCTCCAGTGACCAATAATAGCCCTCGGTCTGATTGAGTGTGCCATACTGTAATTTGGATATTAGACTGGGTTAGCTTCATATGTATTGGCAGACCTCTCTGGTCTCTGTGCTCAATTCAACTGCAGGACTTAAGGATAATGTTTCCCTCTACCACCATTAATATCCGTGGCTTTAAATACTGCCGAGACTCCGACCAACAAGTAATACTGGGCTACCTGGCACCTCCGTCTGTTGACATTAAATCCTATTTCTTATTCAATCTTGTATGCCGTCATTTTAAAAGTTTCCCTAGTAACATTGACTCTTGTTTGGTAACACACTGACTAGGGCCGTGTACCAGTCATAAGCTGAGCTAATACTTGCCAGAGCAGTCACTCCCTTGTGAGTGGTTTGGGAGGTGTGTGATTCAAAACCACACAATCAGTTATTGTTCTTTGCATCAAATGCTTACTGCATTGTATCGCAACAACACAAGAAGCATCAGAAAAATCAATGACAATGAATTGATTGTCATATTAGTATTTACATTTATTGTGTTTTTACAAGTAATTGTAGAAACCTAACGTCAGTTGATGATGGTTGTATTGAAGTCTGCTAGCTAAATAGTTTATTGAACTGATAATCAGCTGTCAAAAGTCAACTTCTACCACTAATAGAAAGGGAAACTGTGAGTGAATAGTCAAACTACTCTAGTCTACAGCATGACTCATGAATGCCTTCTATTCATTTATTTATTTTGTGAGTTGTGATCAGACTTCTATTTATTCATTTTTATGGAGTTATGAAACATACATCACACAGTAAAGTAATTCAACGTCCCACCTTTGTGATTTTTGATCTTCACAATCACAAAGATATAAAAGAATAGACTCATGAGTCTCCTGGAATGACTGAAGCCTAGAATCAGACGACACGTTCTCGATTGCTGTATAAACGGATCCTTTTCAGCAGAGCGACTCATTTACTGGATGTACTGTGTAATTCATGTTCGATGTAAGTATAGCCTGTTTAAACCGACGCTTACCGACTTTCATGACAGGGTCGGGTGTATTATCTAATCACTGTATCTAATAAAATTACAAGGACGAAAAACATGCAGTGGTTGTGTTTTCCTCTTGCTATTCTCACATTAAATCCAATTTAAAAAAAATAATAATAATAAAAAAAAGCTACCTTTTCATTTACTCAATGGGTTACCTCTGCATGCACCTGCAAGAACGTTTGTCATGTGAAGGCCACAGATAATGAACACTTGCATATGTCGCATGCCTGTATAATTTATAACTTGTGGATTGATTCATTGGTTAGACGATAGATTGATTTATTGTCGGAATTGATGATTGTCCAGTTGATTGATTTACAATGAGGTTTCCTGTTATTGGCGAATGAGGTGATCATGTTTTACTTTTTAAAAGGGTTCACTAACACACACACACACACACACACACACACAATGCAATGCCCCTTTGTCATAATATAGGGTATGGCAGTGTTGGTACGGTATGTATTTGAGTTATATTACTTAAGAAACACAGCTAAGTTTTGACAATTTAAGATTCAAGAATCTGATTTTAGAATCTGTAATTTTTCTCCAGTTTTATCATGATTTGGGACGCTTGTTGTTCAGCAGGCTCAAGTGTGTGTGTGTGTGTGTGTGTGTGTGTGTGTGTGTGTGTGTGTGTGTGTGTGTGTGTGTGTGTGTGTGTGTGTGTGTGTGTGTGTGTGTGTGTGTGTGTGTGTGTGTGTGTGTGTGTGTGTGTGTGTGTGTGTGTGTGTGTGTGTGTGTGTGTGTGTGTGTGTGTGTGACGAGGCCAATGGGTCTTGAACACTGACTGGAGGAGTTGCTATCTGCAACTGTATGGACAGTGAACGGTCAAAAATGGAGAGACCAGATAGAGAAAGAGAGAAAAACTGGCAGAAAGAGATCTTCCTAATGGACCACCACCTCCTCAGAGCCCCCCCCCCCCCCCTCCCCCTTTTTGAGGGGTAAATGGGAAATGAATCCAGCGATTGTTTTGTTTCACCTGCTGCAAAGTCACCCCAAAAAAAAAATACAAAGTCTCTCCAACTCCTGCAGCTCGCTGAACTACTTAACCCACTATTACATCATTCCAACTGGATGTGTGCCAGACAGCACTTGGCTGCCTGCCAACTTTCTCTCAGTCTTTCTTTCTTTTCTTTTTTTTTAATATTGCACACAGATGCAACCATTTCATCCACTTTTTTTCTTACAACCTTTATGCGTTTCATTACCTGATGGACACTGCGTTTGCACCCTGTTGCTGACAGTTTGTCAGTCCTCCTCGCAAGGTTGACAGGTTACCTTTTATTTATGCCACTTGAGAGCCAGATGGACGTGTGTAACGCCAGATTCTCTGCTGAATGGTGAATTGTATGACTCTCTAAGTAAGCCCTGCAGGAGAATGCACGCTGAAAGATGCCCCCTCCTTATCAGTCAATGGGCGTAAGTCTATCAGCGGCTGAGGCCCTGGAGGAAGGGCTCTGTTTTTTAACTGTTATGAATAGGTGCTTTTCTTGCTTCCTTTTCCTAACCCTTTGCCCAGAGGCAGATGCTGTAGATGTCTTTGCTTGAACTTAACAGAACTCTTCAGAGTAGGACTGAGGGAAATAAACCTGTGGAGCTTGCTGAGAGATCCTAAGCCTTTGTGGGATCCAAACTAGTTTCATTCTTCGTCAAACCTACCTTGTAAATTCTTATAAAATCAAAATTTGTGTCAACCTTAACAACACAAAATTTCACCTACTTGCGTGAAAGTTTTCTTATCCCATTGATGGTTGTTAATATCAGTCAAAAACATAACAAGACTAAATAAAGGAAAGTGTGTTCATTTGTGCAATTCTCTTTAAAAACTAAAGTGACTGACCACCAATGACATTAAAAAATGCTATCTAGAAATGGGCTCATTCGAATATTTCAGAGCTAATTTTTCCATAAACTCCTGATATGTTCTGCTACTGTTACTGCTAATGTTACTCTGCAAAGCAACTGCTGACTACATTAGTAAGATGTTGCGAAATAAAATGTGCTATATTACTAATAAACTGTATTGCTCTTTAGAATCATAAAATATTACATTTCTAATCATACCAACAAAAGGTGAAGATATATGTCTTTATTAACTTTTCTTGTACTTTTAACAGATTACAATACGTGATGTCATAACTGAGCACTGAACTCTTAACACTGTAAAAACCTCAGTCTCCAACAACATTTGCTTTTACCACCATCCTATGAAACATGTACATGATGATTAACGTAGGTGTTGATTGATGCTAAGTCTTTACTGTACTCTATTTGCACAGTGAGATGTCCAAGCATCAATCTGTCCGCAATGGGTTTATCAAACGTACTGTACTAAGCATTAACCTGTAATACTGTCCACACTGCTGTCAGAAGGTTCTAGTTAATCTTAATATGCACATTTGCGCAAGGCATATATTATTCATTGTTTGAACAGGACTCTGACTTTTTTGTTTTCTGTGTCTCGTCAAGAGAGACCTTGGCTGGTGCCTCCAGGTGAAAACGGGTTGATATTAACTTCAGTGTCCTTTCTGTTATGATTCTCCTGTGGCGCTCCTTAGCAACAACTCCCTAAATCCCCCTCCATCTTTTCACCTATTTGTCAGTGTTGAGGGGATTTAAAAAAGTGAATGTGACATGTATTGATAGGTAAGGATCTGATCCAGTGAATTTACTGGGAAAATTGGCATCACAGTGACGAGGGAAAATAACACTGAGCAGTGGAAAAAATGAAAAAAAAAAACCTTTAATTCACCTGGTGAGAAACGAGCCGAGCGTGTCCAGTCCTGACGGTCGATGCCAATGCAGTGATCTCACCTGTTTGATCGCGCGCTTGGAAAACAGTTTACAGTTCATGAAAGATTGCATTAAGGCTGTCGCATCCAAAATCAAGACGGCATACTTTCCATGTAACTCTTTGGTAATCTTTATAGGCATCTGATGAATTAATAGCAGCAAGTGACTACTGTTGAATGTCGACATGCAACAAAAAAAAACAAAGCCCTGCATATTAATATAAGCCATGCATCACTCTCTGTCTTTCTCCACAGAGGATGATTTATAAACCACTGCTCACACCCAGTCACGGCCGTGCCTTATGTGTTGACAGCCGTGCCAAAAAATGTCAAGCACAAACTCTGTGCTTTGTCAAGCAGTTGTGTAATCGTTATCTAATTTATAGGTGCAGAATTCCCCCGCCGGTAAAACGTAAGCTGCGAGAGCAGGCTGCAAGGAGTTTGCAGGGTGTAGTGATGAGGGATTTTATGTATGGGCCATCTGACATTTCACATACACCACATATCTTCCCCAACATAGGATGATTGATGCTCCTGTTCTCGCAGAAGAAATTGATATCACATTACATCCAGACAGGTGTCCCCATCCCCATGAATCCTTACATTAATTTAGCTGTTTGTCTATGGTGTATGGTGCTTAAAGAATTCGTCCCAGGTCCTAAGACGCACGTCTCCTTGTGTTGAACTGTGGGGGGCACACCTGGAGGCAGAAAACAGGAGTACCACCGAACAACTGCTTTCTGCACTGCAACACATTTCTTTGCTGAGCTCTCAGCTTTAAGATTATCATAGTACCACGAGAGGCTGAACGTCGTAATAACTACTGTTTTGGTTTTACATTTGTGAGCAAAAAAAAAACTCATGCATTTTGATGATGAAGGCCTTTTTTGATCATATACAATTTTGATGAAACACAATGCAACTTTTGCAGATTAGAAAAGTCTTTTAAAACAATATAACAGAAAACTGTTGGACAAACTTCACAAAACCTGAAGTGGCTTTGCTCAGTTAAGCTATTGCATCTGCAAAAGTCCCTTGAAGGGGCCTTGCAGAGTGTCTAAACGAGCAGCATGCGGAGGAGCCGAGAGTTCCATTTGAAGGGTACACCTGGGCCTTCAGGAAAGACTTGTCAACGATTCACAAGTAGAGCCATGAACTCTCCAGGGATGCTTTCTCTTCTGAATGGCTTTATTAGTGCCTCTGCAGTCATTCCGGCTTCTCTTAAATGAAACAACACTTAGAAGTGCGATGAAGTAACGCGGGGCCCATTAGCTCACTTCGCAGCGCGGCACCATGCTGCTGGTGCCGAGTGATGTTGCCAGCAGCTGGGTTGACAACATCCAGCCCGCATGAGGTTAGGAGCTATAAAGTGACCAAGAGAAAAGCAACCACCAGGACTCACTGTCTGTGCGTGTGCTTTAACCAAAACACTAAAATGAAACATCTGGCGTTTGACACGGTAAAAATAAATGAGTAAATAGTCATTCAGAGATGCGTCACTATCTGGACTGGGGCTTTTTCTTAGAAGCATACCATCACTGACAAAATCTATTTCTGCCCTTCCTATAAATAGTATGCGCTATTTGTGTGGATACGTTTGTGATGGCTGCAAACATGCTATCCTTTGTAATCCGAGACTTCACTTCCTTGAACTTTTATCTGGTGCTCGACTTGGCTTTTGGATGCGTTTCATACACTGCAAAGATATCAAGTCATTAGGGACGAAGTGCATTTTTTATTTTTATTTCTTTTCCTCTTCAAATACACTTCCTGAAATTGATCCATTTAAAGTCATTGAATATCCTTTCACGTAAACTGTTCTTTTAGAGCATGCTGCTCGAGGAGAAGGAGTGAACAGAGAAATGTTCTGCACAAAGAGGTGTGTGTGTGTGTGTGTGTGTGTGTGTGTGTGTGTGCGTGCGGTCATTAATGTACGCCTGTCACAGTGAGATGCTCCAGAGGTGCTGAAAAACAGGCCACTAAGCCTTCGCCGTTTTTTTTTCACACACATTCTTCAGCTTAACATGTCAAGAAGGGAAACACATTATGAGATGCTGCTGTCCCTGTGGGTATGAATTAAGCAGGTGACAGGGGTGTGTGTTTAAGTGTGCCCTGTTCATTTGAGGAATGTCCCCAGTCTGCCCGGTCGAGCAGAGCAGCATCGAAACCGGAGAGCAAGTATCACCTCAGCGCGAGCGGCGATACTGAGAGGCCACAATTAAGAGCAGATACCTACATCTCGTCTTCACTTCACTGTACCCTTTTAACTCGTCTGTCATCTGCCGGAGCAACTTAAGCGGAAAGAAAATTGTACGCCGAGAGCCGGAAGTTCATAATGTGCTGCTGCGTGGCTGTAATTTGAAAAGCATATCTTTGCCTTCAAGGGGTCAAATGAAACGGTTAACCTTCCACGTGCCAAAGTGTAGTGGTTTTTGTTTTAAACTACGTTAAACAAGGTAATTGAGCAGTAATTAAAATTGACGGTTACAGTATGACGGGCTAATTTAAAGCTGCCACATTTCTTTAGAAACTTATTAGAGAAGAGCTGCAATAGACACTGATTATAGTTGACTATATTTAACAAGAGTATAACTATCATTCATTAGTGTGGCAAAAATAAAGAATTGCAAGTAATTAAGCAAGAAATGTCAAATGTTCAAAAGCAGCAAATGATGAGCAGAGAGCTTTAACAGACAAAGAAAAACTAAGACGTCAAAACACGATGCGTGGCTGCTGCCCTCTTTCAGAGGAAGACAGAGATGGATGGATAACAAGAAGGAGAGAAAGACAAGGGGAAAGGTAAACGATTAGTTGCTGGTATTTCGCGCTGGTTGATACTTGGCTTGGCCTCCCTTGTGAAACTGGCTCTCTGTGCTTCAGTGACTGGGCCCTTGTCCCTTCAGGCTGATTTACACCCAACCACTTCTTTTCTCCACTCTGTTTGTTTGCCTGTTCCTTAGCAACTGTGTGTTGTTTTCCTAATATACAGTTACCTGTTCTGTTTGTCTCCTGACAAAGAATGGCAAATTATCTCATCTTATTTATTGCACAATGGCACAATGTTGTATTTGGGGGACAGTTTGTCTTGTTACACCTTTGTTCCTTGTGAAGAACAAGTGACTGTCTGTCTGCTGTCGGTCCATCCCTTGCACACAGTTCAAAACACTTAACACATAGTACAAATGCATTTGCGTTCCAGCAGTGGTTTAGTTTGTGGTAATTGCTGTAGTTTAGTTAACAAATGCCTTGTAATTAGTTTTTTTATAAGCACTTTAACACTGAAGTAACTGTCTCATATCCTTTATATTTGTTCTTATCAAAACAGAGTAAAAAGCACTGCAGCGCTGTGACTGACAAGATGTGGGGCTCGGTGATTCAACCACCATGCATAAATGCTAAACCATTACATGCTTGCTCAATCAATCTTGGCATGATCAAAGGGCTTTCATTGTCCATGTAAATACTGTACATCTTTGGAGTTTTTGCAAGAGTTAGGTGCGGCCGTTCTAAGGTTGAGTAACCTGCATTGTGTCCCTGGGAAGGTAGTCGGGTCTGATCTGCGTTAGTCCCTTTTAATCCTTTAACGCTGTTATGTGTTTGATGAATTCATTTCAAATATTCTATCATTCCAGTACTTTTCGTTCTCGGGCAAGTTTCCACTCAGTGGAGCAATAATGTGAGTCCACCGGGCTGCGTTTTGTTTCACACAGCATTATGTCAACTGCATAAAAACGTTCAAATAGTGTCATATGTTATAAGATCAAGTAATTCATGCAAACAGTGACTTCTCATATTTTATTTCCACAAGATGCACACATTAATAGACCTTTGCGTGTTCCACCTGCGAGTCGGCAGCACTTTTAAGAGAGGTAGTTAATTATGAGCGCTCTCTCTCCCACCTCCCTTTCATTACCGCAGCATTAGCAGTCATTTGCCCGGTTATCCATGTAAATAACTCCCATTTTTTATTAACTTTTCTTGACACCGTTTTCTTTAAATTGCCTTTTTTTTTATGGTCCACTTTTCACGATAATTAATTACTGCACACACGGCTGGTTGTAAAGTGTTTGCAGGGACAATAAAGAACCTCCCGGGCCACGTACTCTTGGAGACATCTTTTGCCAGGGTATGAAGTAATGGTTATAAAATTCAAAACACATTTCACATATGGTGCTAAACTGAAATTGCTCCTTTTGGAGAATAACTCTGAAAGGTTAAAACAACAGAGTTTAATCTTATAAAGTCTCCTTAAATTTTGTTTTGTTCTCTTTAAATATCCGAAATTGGGGCCGAACTGTCCCCTTCCACGCGGCTGTGTGGCAACAGGTGCGGCCCAGTGTCTCCTCTGATGGATATAATAGCTGCTCTCTGGCTGGGATTCTCAGAGGCAGCGTAATCCAGCCTTAATCTCCCTGTAATTCAGGGAGGATTGGGTTCTTCAGATGAGCAAGTGGAAACCTTTGCTGGTGTGTGAGAGCTGAATACGTCTATATTGGCCCTACATGAAAAACAGGTTTGTTTTTTCATACATGTCTCTTTTTTTCAATTTTTTTTAATCTGTTTTGGTCTACATCCAAAATCCATATTCAGGGCTTCGGTTGCAAAGACAACTGCTGTTTGTTGTGTTGCTACTGTCAGAACAGCCTTTTTTTTACTCGGCAACAAGCTTTTATATTTAAATCTTAGTAAATACAGTATACACATGGGTTATTCACATTGTACATTGACACTAGTAAAACATGTCCTCATAGTCAAAATAAAGATAACATCTTGGAAAATCTTCCAAAGAAATCTGCGTAAAATGTGTTTTAACACTAGAATATTTCCTGGAACTTGTTTAGTTTTCTTGCACTGTAAGATTTAGATCCTGATTGTGATGAATGTAGAATACGGGTAGGAATTCTGACAGTAGGTGGGGTTCTACTGACATCTTAATAACCGTCCTATGACAGTTGGTCAATATTTATCACACAAAAGACAGCAGCTCTAGGCCTGCTATCATGCAAAGCTCTCGTAGAACTTGAACTGAAAATGTGCACGTTTGCCTACAGACGTGTTTGTAGTGTTCACTGATCCACTGACTTCAGCCTAGTTTTAGAATTTTTTCAGATCACCCTCTTTTTCTGCAGCGTTATGATTTCTTTCTAGGTATTATGATTGTTTATTTCCCAGACAGTAACGGGATATTATCAATGTACTTCAACTACATGGCATACAAAAGTCTTTCCTCTGATTCCAGTGTTTTCTGTCTTTAGTGAAAAAGCAATCTTGCTGCGATTCACAGCTGGGTTTCCTGCCATGGAATAAAATAATTTATTGGATGACTATATTCGCTCACAACTGTCACGGTTGCAATAACTTGTGCTGTTCATTTCATTGATCTCAAGAGGGACTGACTAACCAATGAAACACAATACATCATGGGGAAGAAAAACCCTTGGCAGGGACAAACGTTTAGTCAGATTCAAAGTCAGGATGCTTTACTTTCAATGTTTGACTATATAGATTATTTGTTTTTATCTATTCCAGCTGCCATTGTTGTTTCTTCTTCTAAAAACAATTAAATCCGCATGATATCGATTAATCAAACTTATGTCATTATTTTGTCATTAGGCAACACTAGTTTTTCAGGTCCTTATATATTCTGTCTTCTGTAAGCTATGATGTTTTGAGGAGGCAAAAGTTTTCCATTTTCTTGCAAAAACCAAAGGTCATCACTTTAAACACGTTTTCCTTCTCTTCAAAAGTAAAACTAATAAACACTCAACTGTATGTTTGACTTCCTGAGTGTGTGTCACTAAATAGTTACAAATGACTGCTGACTGAACAGGATGCTTTCTGCTGACATGTGTCACAGTGTCATCGGTTCAACTCACTCTGAGCACTAAGCTCACCCAGCAAGTTGCTGTCAACACAAACCAACCTCGCGCAAGCGCACACACACACATAGCAAATGCACACACGTATGCACACGAGATCAGCCAGGATTACTGTCAGAGAGGTTAGTACATCATGACTGCCTGAGCAATCCACGTACATGTGCCAACAATTTCCTTTCACCTGGGGACAAAGGGGAGGGGAGGAGAAAGAAAAAGTGCGGAAGATGATGGAGAAGATACCAATTGTTTATTTATATGGAACATCTTTTCAGAGGGAAAGAGGAAAATATAAAAAAGGTTTTATTTCCTTCTGTATTGTAGAGATGATGGATTTACTGTCTCAATAAAAAAATAATTTGTAACAAGGTTCCTAGCTATTAGAAACTGAAGACCTCGTGAGATGGAAATCTACAATGATCCAGTTTCTTTTTCTTTTTTCCAATGTCTGAATGTGGGAGGTCTCCAAGCTCACTTTGAGGTTCGTAATCCAATTAAGAAAACAAGAATTTATGTGTGCACTGTGCCAGAGGGGTCTGCAAGACCTTTGTTCTCAATAACTCAGGCCTATAATGCCTATTTTTATAAATGAGGTCTTCACTGATCGTACTGCCGGGGAAAAGAAAACACTTGCGAGAACCAACATAGTACTTTTATTTAATCTTTGAATCATTTCAGAGTAAAATAAATAAAGATACAAATCTAAATAAAATGCAAAACTGTATTTAAGCAAAACCAAGCCATGAACATAAAGGACTTTGAGCCACTCGTATGAATTTTGATCCGGACAGAAACTTACTGTCAATACATTTTGCTCAATGTGCGGAAAAGAGTGTCATGGATGACAGTTAATGGAAAACACAGAAGTATCAGGTGTGTCTCTTGGCTGCGTCTCTGTTTGGGTAACCCTGCACACTGACAACAACATACAATGAAGTGTGCACATGCTCCACAAAGCCATAACACCCTGTATGAGTAATGCACGAGTATTTACACGATGAAGGTGTGATCGTGCATGTTTGTGTGCATAAGGTCATACGGGTATGTGCATGTGCTGGATGTAACAGTCGGTAAGGGTCTGCTGCATACAGATGAATGTGCAGTGCATGCATCGGAGTCTGCACACGTGTATATTGAATGCATGCCTGTATAAGTGACCGGTTTGTGACAAAACAGGTATATTGTTCTTCTGGTGTGTCATCCAGCCTATTGCTGCACATGCGCTGTGCCCTGCCCTGGTTTTTAAAGGCTGAGTAAATCATTAATGTCTCACAGAACTCGCAACACTGGCTGTCTTTGTGCATGGCCGCTCAAGCTAACAGAAATCTACCAGATGTGTTTTGAGCCTGTGTTGATAAAGATAGCAACTATTCCTTTTTATCCAAGGCCCTCTCTGAACAATAGCCTCCATTGTGTCTTGTCTTCTACTGACTCACCCGCAATACCAGCTAAAGTGATGTATCGCTATTGACAGCCTTTTTTGGTATATATCAGTTTGAACACATTGTAACATTGCAAGTGAAACGCAACGATACCTCATGGTTTCCAAAGAGAAATTTATATGCTGTACAACAGCATCTCTTTTTTACCTGTAAACTTGCATGTTGCACAACAGGGAAGGATTCTCTTGTCCACAATCTAAGCATGTTAGAAACATTTTAGAATACTAGAACATTCATTTAAATATCAAACTTGATCTAATTCTGAAACTAATCGCATGCAGCAACAACATTGGCTCACAATAATAGTTATTTATTCATATTTTAAAGTCAGCATTGGTGGATTCCCCTGCAGTGTCTCTGTAGTAACAACAGAAATTGCAACAACTCTTCATCTCATAACTTTGCCCCAGAGCGGACGCTCTGCCGACAGGGATGAGTGGATGTGAGCCCCAGAATCCGAGGTGCTGACAGCACCGGAGTGATTTAACAGCAGGGAGTGTAAAGAGAAGGGATTCAAATACCAGAGGTCGCTCCGAAGGAAAGTAGAGTGGAAATCTGAGAAAAAAAAGAGTAGCTGTGTGGTTGAAAAACCTAGTAAGACAAACGTCCATTTGTGCCATCTCCATATCCTATCTGAGATGCAATAAGACACACCACACCTATAATCTTTCTTTGATATAATAGCTTTGTTTTAAAAGCATTCCCAACTACAAAAATATACTTATTCTGACTGTTCAAATTGTAGCTTCTATCTGACAAAACAAAGAGAACATTCCCTTTGAATTATACTAAAACCAATGATCCCATCCTTCAGCAGTTGTAAAAGCATTTTCAGACTCACTGAAATTCAACCCTGTTAAAAGTGATCAAGAGTCAAAGCCACGTTTAGATAACTTCGTCTGACAAGCTGACCTTTGACACAGGCACCCTGCCGCTCCGACTGCTGGATGAGAAGCAAAACTAAGAAAACACTCTCCTCTCCACCTTTCTGTTGTTTTTGATCTCATTCTCCTGTCCACCATGAAATCGGTTTCCCCCACAGCCAAGAGTCACAAATGCCTCGTGTGTGTGTGTGTGTGTGTGTGTGTGTGTGTGTGTGTGTGTGTGTGTGTGTGTGTGTGTGTGTGTGTGTGTGTGTGTGTGTGTGTGTGTGTGTGTGTGTGTGTGTGTGTGTGTGTGTGTGTGTGTGTGCGCGCATATACGTTTGAAGGCCAGAAGGGTCATCGGTTTCTTCCATCCTCTTTCTTCCCTCTCCGACATCCCAGAATGCCACAGCACATGAGAGGACTGAGGATTAGAGAAAGTGTCCTCTCAGATGACTCGTCCATCTGTCCCCAGGATCGAGTTATAAGGAGTTGTGATATTGGGCCGATTCATTTCAATCAACAGCAGATCCAATTCAAATAAGCCCCTCAACTGTGAGGAAAATCCCCCCCAGAGGCTCTGTTACCGTGTTCGTTTGGTGGAAATAAAATAGCACATAGTGACATTTTTTTCTGTCTCTCTTTCCTTCGGTGATCGCCAAGCTTGGCTGGTCCTTTGCTACATTATTTCCAAACCTAATAGTAAGGCCATTTTCATCATGTCTTCATCTCTTCTTCCCTTTTTTCGCCTCCAGTTTGGTCGCTAATCAGGAAGCACCTAGTCCCTATTCATCATGGAAATTGAATCATTACCACCCACACCACAGGAAAGAAAAACATCATCATTGTCTAATGCATTTTGCGACCGCATTTATAGTGATTGCAATTATGCATTTTAAGAGATGCAAAGGGTTAATGATAATGCTTTGATCTTCTGTAAACGAGTTGGCTTGAGATGTGACCTTTAAAGATGTCCATGTTTTCGCTCCGTTATAAGTGTCCCACAGGAAAATGTCCCAATATATCGCTATACAACTCCAGATAATATTTATACATATAATATATATTATATAGGGTATGAATTTAAAAGAATCTTACATTGTTGGTCATCAGTAAATATTATGTAAATGTCTGTATAATTACTTTCAGCTCTGTTGCAGTAACTGTTGCATAGTCACTTGAATTGCCAATGTGCACGCAGCACCAGCCGGAAAGCAGACAGGTCACCGCGAGGCAAAGTTCTATGGAAGAAAGTAAAAAATATGAGGAGACCCAATATAAATCCTAAAGGAAGACTACTTGTTTACTATAAGCAAATTATTTAAACAGCATTTGTAAAGGTATGATTTTGTCCCATGCTTTTTGATGACAAATATTAGGCTGGTCGAGCAGTATGCAAGATTAGCCGTGGACAGACAGACAGACAGATGCACATTGACGCACGACCAAATACAAAATCTTCTGTTGGAGATAATTATAATGAAATGCTGTTACATGTCATCCCCACATTGTAAAAACAGATGTTGGTAATAAGTCATGATGGCAAGCTCATCTTCCTGTCAATGCGAGAATTTAAGACCAATTATAAATCACTTATGATTCACACTTAGGAGTAGTGCAGTGGCTTTTTATCTGGTGCACAGAAGGAATAGCGCTGTTGAATGCAGGCAATCGGCTGAAAGTTGGCGTACACAAGACATGTCACACAATCTTATCAAACACAAAATGAAACTCTAAGCTGTGTCCTTGCGGCAGCAGTTGACAGACAGTGCGTGCACTGATAGCTCAGAACGAGAGTAAATACTTAACTGCTGAATCTGTAAACAAAACGTGTGAACTGAGTTGCAGTTGTAAACGGGGTTGATGCAGAGAGATTCAACCAAAATTAGCAAAAAAATAATATCAGTATTTTCTCAGGATGTGTTATTCATTGTCAAAGAATGTGTTTTTTTCACTGGCCTTTCCCTTCTGATACCTGCTGATAAAGTGTATCTGTCTTTTTGTCAGTTAACACATACACACGTTCTAGGACAAATAACACACCAACGTATCTCTCTTCCATCTGCCATGCCCTCAAGTTTCATCACCTTTAAGTTCTTATGAAATGGTCTATATTCACTGATGGCTCAGAGCCTTTTCCTTTTGCTTCACCAGCCAGCAATGTTGTTTGTGCAGGCAGTCCTCGGGGCAAAGAGAGCTCACCTTGTCAGGACTAAGGACAGAGATCCACCTCTTCATCCTCGCTGCACTCCCCTCCTCATTTTCCTCCTTTCTTTTTCTTTTTGTTTTCCTTATTTTCCCCCAGCATCTCTTCTAATTGTCCAACTCGCGAATGTGTGTTGTGAGTGACTGTGGTTGTGTGTGTGTGTGTGTGTGTGTGTGTGTGTGTGTGTGTGTGTGTGTTTCGGCCTGTGCATACACCCTGAGTGCATGGCACGGCGCCAGATGCAGGCAGATAACATCTCGAAGGAAAGATTACAGAACTGCATACTCAAATCAAATGACTCAAATGTTTATAGCAACCAGCGCCACAACAGGTGGAGATGGATGAACCGCTGGCAGGCTCGCAGGTCTTGCTCTTCATGGAGCTGTGGTTTGTGATGCCTTATGACAGCAAGTCAAGAGGAACTGACTCACTTGAGCATGCTCCATATAAAGAAGGTTTTGTCTGCAGCCGAGAAAGGATTGAAAGTGCTAAAATGCATGCTCTCATATTACTGAAGTGATTCGCCAACAACAGCCATTATGTTTTGATCTGCTATATCTTTGTGGTAACCTGTATTGTATTTATGTTTGAAACTACACCTTGTAAAACTAATTGTACATTATTATGCCATTTCCTTCTTACTTGCCTCTTGTATAGTAGTAGTGCGTATATACACTGTGCCTAGTTTTTGGTTTTAATTACTCAAGGTGTGATTCATTTAACGGAAGTCATCCACAAAAAATAATTATGTCAACCTGTGTCTATGATTTGTAATTCACACTTGTTATTTATGACAATCATGAGTGACTTGCGGTATATATTTTCCTTTTGAATAGCCCACAGATCAGTCACGCATGAATCAGCCTCGCGTGTAGCAGCTTGTGTGTGCCTTAGCCAGAAGCACAGCTGTTTCAGCACATCTCAAAATCTCATTCTAATTACGGCGGCATAGTTATCTCGAAAATAACT
The DNA here is from genome assembly GCF_050575085.1 of Anarhichas minor. NCBI lineage: Eukaryota > Metazoa > Chordata > Actinopteri > Perciformes > Anarhichadidae > Anarhichas > Anarhichas minor. The sequence continues at coordinate 4,261,571 of NW_027466472.1, forward strand.
GATGTGATTATTATTATGATACAGTTGGAAGAATACTGGGTTTATTTCATTCATAAAACCACATATGGGATTCAGTAACAGCTATAGCGAAGCATGCCAGTCTGCCGGCTCCACCCCCTCGCTCTGTTGGATCCACCCCTCTGGCTGACGGATGACCCCTGGCTGCTCCCTGACATCAGCCAAGGCAGAAATGCGCAGAGCCCCTTCACAGGATCATTGACGTGCTCTGCTGTCAAAGCGGTTGACAGAGGACGGGCTAAACATGTTGAGAAGATAGAGGCTCTTCACAGCTTGCCAATCACCAATACGCATCCTCTGTTTTCTTTTTCTCCCCCCCCCCCCCCCCCCCCCCCCAGCCAAGTGGAAATATTTGAAGAGAGGACAGATCGCTCACCTGAGCTCATTCCCTGCCTGCTGGCCCAACACAGCACACTTTAGGTGACATTAAGTCCTTCTATACACACACAGTTTACTCTCTGCAGGAAGAAGGTGTAAGTGTCCAGAAAAAGGAAAGTCGACTGTCAGCACAACACAGCACAGGAATGAGTCCTGGCCCGGATGCGTGTCAAAAAGAAGTCTTATTCAAAGAAATGTTGACAAGGAGGAAGTTTTCTTCGCTCTCATAGACGAAAAAACATCGGTTGATAAAAGGTGTCTGAATGTGGATACAGAACTAAGAAAGTCTGTCGGAGAAGGCAAGAAACACACACACACACACACACACTCACACGTTTCCTTGGTTCACTTTGTTTTATTTCAGCTGGGCACAGACCTATGAAATGAGCTTTCAACAAATACGTAATTGCTCAGTCATTCTGCCACTCGGTTGATCCCGCATTACACAGCCGGCACCATTGCACGTTTCCCCCCCCCCCCCCCCGACTCCCTTTGACATTTCCTTGGCTTTTAAAGCGGCTTCCTTTATAAACCCAAGACTCTGTGTAAAATGTGGATTACAAGCCTATTGAGCTCAGTTTTTCATGTAGTCTAAATTAAATCCATTAGGCGCTGCTCTTTACCATTAGGGAACAACCTGAGTGAAAGCCTTGAGAAAAGAGGGAGGGTGGTGTAAAAACAGAGATGTGAAAAGGAAAAGAGGTTAAGAAAATATATCCGTGAGGAAGAATCCCTTTGTGAAATGTACGGAACTGGTAAAGTTAATGTGCTGTTTTTTTTTTTTTATATCAAACAAATAAAAGTCCATGTTTTTACTTTTAAGGAGGGTTGTTTCAACTTGCAAGTTTCTGCCTCGTCGTGGAAGTTTGACAGACACAACTTTCTTAGATATACGGTCAGTAATTGATTTGCCGCCAGCTGTAAACATTCTCCCTTGTACGCCATTACTTTCTATCTGGAAAAGCTTTGATTTGTTACTGTAAAGCAAAGTAAGGCAGAGCACCATGAAATTCCTTGACTTAAATGGTAAATGAGAGTACATCTCTCAAAGGCCAGACCAGGTCACGGAAGGAAAAAAGAACAGCAGGCTTTGTTGGATTTTGTATGGATGACTCCCTTGAACTCAGCTGTCCCTGAGAATGAGTTACTATCACAGTGAGAAACTCTGACAGTGCGCACCACCCACATAGCCCTGGTCTCACTTTGGATTTCTCTATTCAGTTGTTGCTGTTGTTTGTATGCATTTTGTCATAAATATACTATGTATAATATTTTCTGAAATCACAGGTGTACCACAGGAAGATTAAAACAATTAAAAACATCTGGGTCTCTGGCTTTCACATGAACTTCTTGGTTTGCAGTATTAATCATCAAACATGAAACATTTAGTAAAGTTGTGATGTGCCCGATATATTTAATTCTAAACCTGGGACTCGTTTTTTTTTCTACCTTTGACCATTATTCCATATTATAACTTTATTGCTGGTATCTGGAAAGCAACAACGTAGGAAATACAATAATTGTTTAGGTGGTGACAAAAGTTTCAGACAAGTGCCCAGTACAGTTATCTAAAACAAATGATTGTCAGATGAACTGAAATTCTTTGGAACATCTTTGGTAACCAATATAGCAAGGTGCAACCACCCGCATTGCAGTTGCACCATGAATGAATAAGAAGTCTCCCTCTCTCCAAAATCGAATGAACATAATTATGAAAAGAGCAATTTGGGAAATTATTTTAACCTTCACATTTGTTTTCCAAAACAGAGGTTCAGATCATTTCAAATGTGGCTGGTGGGGTTGTCCTATGAACTCAGTGCTTTTTAATTCCTTCTCAGGCAGCCGCTCGCTTCCATTCCTTTTAACAGGAAGGGAAAATTATATAGACTGTTGAAACTTCCTTGAGCTGCGTAACCCATCACAATGAACATTGTCTATTGTAATTTCTGTCAGTTACATTGTAGTTATGAGCCTTTTCAAATCCATCATGCACTCAAGCTACATTGCCACACAAGATAATGTAACTTTGGCAACATGTGAAAAGGTTGGTGTGATGTTCACCGTAATGGATTCAAAGTTTCAAACAAGTTTTAAGAATCCTGAGACTTTCGTACAAAAAATTTATGGAACTCAGTGATTGGAAATATACGGCTAGAAATGTGTAATTGACTGAACGATTTGTGCTGTGACGACTGAAAGTTCACATTTAGTTCACCTGAGTCAGTTCCATTCTGGTTCTGCGAAATCACAGATAACGTTCAAATACATTATCTGGTGACTGCAGTATTATTAAGATATTTTAAGTAAGGGTTAGACTTAGGAAAAAATGTGTTATTTTGCTACAGGCCCATCTATCACCCTCACCGCCACACCCTCCCTCTCCGCCTACTTACATCGAGGGCACAGTACATCCTGCATTAGCAGGTAAAACGTTGGCAGTAGACGTAAATCAAGAGGTGCAGAATAGTTGAAGGCTACTCCCGGGGAGACTGGGCTGGCTTTAAAGCTCTGAATCATTCGACAATCAGTGGACCTTTGAGCTTCGATTCTCTTCATTTGAAAAAGATATAAACAAAACTAAAGACGTGCAATAAAATATGGTTCGCAAAAAAATGTGAAGTTTACATGATTTACAGCTAAGGAGCAAAACATTTCAAACTCACTGCTATATCCATTACATCCACACATGTATAGGCCGTTACCAGTGTAGGGGTTAAGTCATTACTGACTGGGATCGTAGGTGGGGTTTGGGGGAGTCGGCAGTAATTTGGACACAGCAGCACACGGTAGCTCCTGGGTGAAACTCAACTGACAGGTCTATTACTGCCCATCTCCTCAGAAGGCAGATGTACATCTCTGAGCTAGTAATCATGACTTCCATAACAAGCCCTTCAATATCCCTGCAGCAAAACACACACACACACACACACACACACACACACACACACACACACACACACACACACACACACACACACACACGTGCTTACTGGTTGATTTATGAGCTTGAGAGCCTGGAGGTGGGAGGCAGTGTCGTTGTCTCCCAGACATGTTGACCAGAGCATGGGCTATCAAAAGACGACAGGGAGGCGGGCAGCACTGTAATTAAAGCACTAAATGCATTAGGCTGAAAGATCCCACAGTACTTCAACAGGGGATGAACTGAGAAATGATTTGGGCACTTAATGCCAAAGCATCTGTGTTAAGGATGATTGCGTAAATGACGGAAGTGATTCAAAGAAAATCCGATTCATAAGGTCCTGGCAACACATGAATGCTTCTTTGGGTTGTTTCCCAGTTGTTCATTTACATTTTAGATGCTTCTTCTGGAAAAACAATTCAGACACTATCTCAACTGGTGGAGGTCCTGCTCTTTGACATTGATTTTTAAAAGAAAGTAAACATGTTCATTGACTTCCATTCATCTGGAATATACATTAATCTTTTATTTGCTTATATCTGTGCAAGTGACCTCTAGTGGGCAATAGATGGTGCTGATGTCTACATGTAGGTAGTTGTACTTGGGACATCTCTCTGCCACTGTTAGCAAACAGGTTGTGGATTAAACCAGAGACTGTTAATAAGAAGTAGACATAGTCATCGTGACATCACCCATTGATTTGTGGGCTGCAGTTTTGAAGCCTCAACTTTGGCATTTTGGCCACAGCCATCTTGGATTTTGGTCGTCGCCATCTTGGTTTTTTGCATCCAGTTTACGGACGTGATCGTATCTGGAGTGCGGAAGATTGACGTAGCGACGCCGTCTACGTCTCTGATAGCGACCTGTCAATCACAAGGTAGCCACATTTTAAATGGAACCATAATTTACAAAATGAAAATAATGCTGTTCACAATGTTTACTGAGGTGATAAATCAAGTGTGAAGAAGGCCTCATAGACTTCTATACAATCAGACTTCAGAGATGCCCTCTGATGACATTCCTAGATATGTTCTGATGTCACACAAGAATCAGGTCAAGAGATTAGGATCTGGAATGAACTATGCACAGGCCTGTCAATTATCCATAATGATACGAGGAAGTTGTGTTTAAACAGATAACAGCACTGCATAAACCGGAACCAAATTTTGAAACTGCTCATACTTGGGTGAAGTAGATCAGATGACCAGTTCTTGAGATATGCGAAGGACATACCCACATACAGACTGAGAGTCCTTGCTTTGTAGGTTGAATAATCTGAGCCACATGTGTTTGTTAGTAGGAGTTTGAAAACTTGAGCCTTGACAAAGTTTTACACCAGGCAGACTTGCTTTAACACACGTCTTGCTCAACAGAATCATAGCAACAGGTAAAGTCAGCCACATTTCTTACACACGCTCCTCGGAGAGGAAGTGATCCCCGTGACATTGCCGATGATTACCGCTTCTCTTCCACTGTTATTGAAGACAATGGGGAGCATTATGCATGTTGTAGAAAGCCTCCACCTTTATTGACATAAGTAAGCCCTGCTGCTGCTCCTGCACTCAACATTTAGAGATAACTTCCTCTGTCATGACACAAATGAGGGTGACACACCATGGGCTACGCCCACTCTCCCTCTCACATCAGCCCCTGCAAACTACCCCGAGCTAAGCTGACAGGTGAAGGTGTGCAATGGATGTCTTAGTGGGTGGAGGGGGGCTGGCTAGGGTTGACACCACTCCACTCCTGTGACCTACAGCTGAACTTGGTCTTGTGAGAAAATAACAGGTTCTCCAATTAGGCCGCCAATGTCTCATCTCGCCACACAACAATTAGCCTGGAGGAGCTCAACAGCCTGTGGAGACTTGCAAAGTGCGGTTCCTTGCAGACCTGCCTACCTGCCTGCCAGCTAGAGCCTGTGTTTTCACAAGCATATTTAATAAGAATATGTCCCTGCAATTAAGGCAGACACCCCGAACATGCTCCAAAGGCTTTTGTTATTTTAGTCTTAATTTGAACAGGTGGTGAGACTGAGTCAGAGTTCATACTTCTACATGAGCCTGGCAAGCTGCAAGGCCAATTCTGAATAATCAAAGTTTAACATATTCAAAATAAATAGCTATATGCCAACAGTTGTTAGCAATAATTCTTACAGACCTAAAACATATTTCTCGTGCCTTTAAACAGGCAGTTGGAAGCAGTACTTCAGTATTTAATGACAAATATGACGAAACTAAAAGCATTGCATTGTTTGTAAATCCATGCGCGCACCTTTCATGGCTTATTTTACACTTCATACATATTTGTATCAGTGACAGAACTTTATTAGCATGATTGATTAATGTAGGAGTGCTCCCCATTCCGCTTCCAAAAATGTTCAACTCTCGTGCTTTTATTATTGTAATTCGAAAATACATATATTTTCCATAAGGTTTGACAGTTTTTCTTGTTGGCTCTTACATACTTTTGAACATCGTAAATATATGCTCAACTAGGTTGTTCCCGATAAGTGCACTAAATTTAAACCAAATCCCAGTCATATACTGTATGTACATGTATTCACATTTGATGTAATCACAGTCACCAATTATGCTGAAATTATAATTATGCTTGTTAATCAGCTCAAACAGAAACAATAAGATTCCCCATCAGCAAACACATTTTTCACAGGAAAAACAAAAAAAAATACTTTTTTATGAGAAAGGTCAAGGAAGATGAATAAGGACGTAGAAAACAGTTCCAACTCACACAGGCTCCGCCTTCTATTGAACTCTATGGGTGATACTCAAACCACAGGTAGAAGCAGTCGGAGGTCATTCCGGTAGCCCCAGGACGCCACTTGGTGTCGTGGTATGCAGAAATAAGATGACCGGATGGTAGTGGACCTGGAACGTCATAGATCCCAGTAGAGGGCTCTGCCTGTGCTTGTAGAATCCATTCAAATCGGCACGTTTCGACAACCATGCCCTTTTACCGTGATGAAACAAGTTCAATTTATTCACTGAGACTGAAGGAGTCAAATGTTCAATAATACTTCCAAGGAGTGCTGGGGCCTCTGCCGTTGAATGCACACCTATGGAGCATACTTAGAATGTTTACACAAGGCGTAAACGCACAGTACACTTTACTCACTGCAAACCTGTGCTGTTTGCTTTATAAACCATCCATGTCCGGTATCGGCCACTAAAAATACACTTCAGACTCGCACAGGGCCACAGAGGAGCCCTTACAAGCCGTCTTGTTTGCTCTACAGATAAAGATGATAAATGTCACAACACAAAATGCTAAAATGCTTTGTTCTCTTGACTGTGATTTATGGCGAACTTTGACTAGAGCGAATACATCTTCAAAAGCTTCCTCGGTAATGGACCTGCCTGAACTGCAACCTGCCAGTTCTACTTTAACTGTTTGATTTACACACACTTAGAATGACATGACAGTACATCTGACCTGTAGGAGACTTTAATTTGTTGATGAACATTTTTATTAGAGACGCACCAAAGTAGATAATCTGTTCTTTGAGTTTCTGGTTGCATTATGCAAAAAGTAGAGCATGTCAAACCACCATCTGTATGATGCATTTTGACAATTATTAACCACAACTCCAAACAATTGCACCAAATAATACCAAGTGGAATTTAAATGATTGCTGTTTTATTAAGTGTATTTAAATACGTAAACACACACTTGTATATAGTAAAAATTATTGTAAACAAACTTTTAAAAAAATGCAAACAAACTTAGCAAACAAACATTATTTACATCAGAAAAATACTGCACTTTGTATATGACACGATAACAAATAAAAATAAATCTGTGTAATTCAAAAAGTGAAACTCTTTGATTACAATTCTTTGCGAGGGGAGAAAGGAGAGTTGGAAGAAGGCAGTGAGAGGCAGCTGAAGGCAGTGTTATGTTAATGCAAGTCTCACACACTGTTTGGGGTACTCATGCAATGCCTGTAGGCTGAAGAGGTTTGAGATTTAAAATGTTCTGCATTTGCCATTAATCTTTGGCACAGGCTATAATTTATGCCCTCTGAGAATCTCTTGACAGTTTGAGTCTTAGTGGCCTCGTGGCAGAAAGTAGAGTCATCCTGACTCCCATGACAAGAGAAAAACGATCAGGGAGAGCAGTAACATTATACATACAAACTATTTTAATCCAATTTAAAACAGCAGTTAAAAATACTGTTTCAGCTATATATCTGAAAGACCATAATATTTTAAACTTTATACACATTTCTACAGTATGATACAGTGTATGGCTTGGCAGAAATATGGATTTTTTTTTTCAGAATAAAAAAAATAACAAATGTACGCTTTACTCAGCAAATAATGAAACAATTGCGCCTTAAAGCAGTTTAGAGGAACTCCACAGTGAACATAGAAGTGCTCTTCAAAAACTTTACAACTCTGTCTCCAAAAATGGAACTTGTAATCAAAAACTACTGTAAAAAATATACTTGCATTTGAGAATTATTTCATCAACACTTTAAAAGCTTTCCTCTGAGACCGACAAGGCACTGTAGCCATTAAATATGATGTAGCTTTTGGCAGTGAAGTGATTTATAATACACAGGTACATAGAGACACTACGGTAAGGCAAATCTTTGATATTTTGGCACATGCGCTTTGTGAGGCAGCTTGGAGGATCGGCTCTGAGTTTGATCGTTCATGGTTGCGCAATACGGTGATGCAGTAATGCAAGTTCTGCTTTGACTGACATGACCTTAGATTTACACTCCTTATACCAGGGTCCTGCTCAAATAAAGTTCTTAAAGGCCAAATATTTACCAGTGCAATCAGTGTCTAAGCATTTTAGCTCTTGGTATTTTCTAATACACGATGAAATACAAAAGACTGCGTTGGGTAAAGATTGGACTCAGCAATATGTTTCCAGTCAAATTGTTAAAGCAAATGGATCTAAACACCACACAGGCTTTTTACAGTGATCCTGAGGCACTATTTGTTTTCAGGTTGGCATCAGTCTTTGGTTATTTGTGTTCTTGCTTAGCTGACTGAATGAGTCTCTGACTGCATCAGGAGCGGCAGCTCTCGCTCAGATTCCTCCATCGCTGCGGCCGGATTGTGAGTTACTGAACTGAGATCCTGAGGTTCCAGCTGAGACGCCTCTCCTCCGTGAGCCAGCGCTGCTTCCTTTGTCTCCCTCCTCATCCTATCCTCTTCCTCCACCTTCATCCTTTGCTCTTCGGCCTCTATTTCTTCCGTGGTGGGGATGGAGTTCTTCTTGGGTCTTCCCTTGGGCTTAGTCGGGGCCTCGTGACCTCCTTTGAGCACCTAGAATAACACACAGACAATCTTAGTGGACTGGTAATAAATGGCAGCAGCAGTCAAAGGCAACGCTGGCTATTATAGTAATTAAGAGAAGACGTATTGCTGCTGGCTGCCCCTTGTGCACTCATTTATCTTTAATGATTTCAGGTCCTTTTTGTTCTCTGAGTTGTCGACCCTTATACAAAAGTGTTTGCTCTCCCTGCCGTCGTCATCGCTCACGTCTCGAACCACACCCTCTCTGCCTGTCATACTGCTACCTTACTATTTAAGTTGAAATCAGCACTACGTGAAACAGAGAGTTGGCAGCAAAATCATAGCCACGCTTTTGGACCAAAAAACTGTACTTTGAAGCAAAATGAAGAGATACCAGGATTTTTTACAACCCAGACTTGCCTGGCTTTACTGTGTCTCTTACCATTTTCTTCCACTTCATACGCCTGTTTTGGTACCACGTCTTCACCTGGAGCTGTGTGAGACCAAGTGACTGGGCCAGGTCTAACCTGCAAAATCACAAACAAAACAAACTGCATGTTAGATGGCCGTATCGTCAGTTGCTCTGCCCGTACTGGGTGGGTGGCATATACTATTTCAATGACGTGCTTTAAAAATCTGCACGTTTCCCAAAAGCACCAGGTAGAATCCGTCTCAGCCTTTGCTGCTTGCCGTCCCCCACTGACAGGAAAATATAGAAATGATAAGAATCTTGACACTAATTGTGGTTTATAACTTGCCACCAAATATATATTGCAGCGCCATGCCTAGAGGTTTGCCAGCATTGCTCGCTTAAGTACAGCATAAGACCTCTCTTAAACTCTTAACTCTGTCTTTGAATCTCACATCAAAGCTGATTCGCGAGTAGCTTGAGTTTGACACTGTACACCTGCAGCTCAGGAAACACTGCTTGAATTGAAACATCTGTACCGAGGTCCGTAATCCAAACACGGCGCTTGTACAATAGGTGCTGTTGGAGGAAATTGTGAATGCATCCAGCACATGTGTTGATCCGTGACTAATGTGGCTATTGGTTGGTGTGTAATGTAATATCTCAGGAAGCGACAGATAAAGTGAACAAGGCATCCATTTGTAAAAGAAAGGAGCGGCTATCTGGATTTTTCTTTTTTTTTTTTTAATGAGATTTCCTCTTCCTTGCTCTTCTCAGTCTTTAACAGTCAGATGAAGGGATTCTCACCCCCCACCCCACCCCAACCCCCAGTGAAAGGAACTGACTTTCATATGATGGTGAAAGTGGAAGCCGAGACGTAGAAGAATCTAAAAAGCAGAGCTACAGGATTCGCAGGATCCTCTAACTTAATACCTTACATAAAGAGCTGTGTGTGGTTTTTGTGTTTGTGTGTGTGTGTATCTGCACTTCAAAGAACACCACACATACAGGCAATCAAGCTGTCTATCAAGCTTCACTAGCATGCGTGCCCCAGTCTGTAGCAGTTCACGACTGGAGGTAAGGAAAAGTAATTGCAGAAAAGGAAAATAGCCCTATTATTCACGGTCATTAGTTCTCAATGGAGAGAAACCGCACACTCGCAGCAAGATAAACAGTATTTGAGTTGCTCCTTCCAGGCTACTGCAAGACTGCCATTTTGTTCCATTCTTACACCTTTCACGAGGGAATCTTGGGTGTAACTGAAAACCTTTTTTTCATAATGATGATGGTGACAGTGAGGATTATTGTGACACTAATTATTATAATAGTAAGCTGCATATAATCATTGATGCCATATGATATAAATAATTAAGTATTTTTTTTCAGGGCTGGTTTTGGTTCCTCCCGCCCCCGCCTGTGGAGTCTCAATTCAAAGCCGCAGAGGTTCCAAGGGAGAGAAAAGAAAAGTTATCTTTGGATCACAACAAACCAAAGTGGCGAGCACGCCACACCTTTGATGTGGGGCTTTAAAGGAGGATTTTCTCTGTTGATGTTTTTCCGCCAGCTGTGTATTTAATTAATTTTCAACACAGTGTCAGAATCCGATATTTTGACAGGACACAGCATTTTGGCACAGCCATTCGTAAAGGGTGGTTGGTTTTTGATCAGTGAGTTGTGCTCAGCCTCGGGGCTTCTGCTTTAAGATGAGGCATGGCGCCTTCCCAACAGCTCCAGGCAAGCCAAGATGTGATATATTTAATAATACATCGTGGGAGTTTTCCCCACAGATGGGATGTAAAATGCAATGACAAATAAATCTAGTTTATTCCATATATGCAAATGTATTTTCAGATTAGGTGTGGTAAGCAGATACGCTGTAAAGAGGATGCGACGTGTGAGACTGTGTAGCAATTTGCATGTCTAAATGAATGAAGACAGTTGTGTTTTCTAACAAACACTGATTTACTCTCAGTAAAAACATGGATGAGTAATGGGGGTGGAGAGTACAGATGTCCAATCTCTGCCTGATGCAAAGGTTCACAAGCAGTTTAAAATGTGCGCAAGTGAAGGAAAGCTTTTTACAACATATATGGTTCAATAGTATTCTTGGTTATGATGGAAAAGCAGTCTGCAGTCTATTAAAGTGAGGCTTACAATAAAACTGGAAAATATAGTCTAACCTCATGTCAGGTCCCAAAAATGACCCACGAAATGGAACTTAAGACACAGATATTAACATGCAGATTACTTCATCTCACTGCAGAAATGTACTTTCTATACACCTGCACATGTGTGAAATGATTGGCAGTAAATCAATGTAATACATTACTGTTTGCTTGTGTTGGCCCCCGTCCCCGCCTTCTTGAATAAGGTAGTGTTTCTTTGTTGGGGCCTTTCTGCTGTCGAAGGGCCCAGGGTTAAAACGTTACTCTTGTCTCGACTAGAATGCTGAGGTAATGCTCTGGCTTAGACAAATTCATATAACATGAGACATTCAACGCAGGATAAATCAAAAAAATGATGATGTTAGGTGAACCGCTGCTTGATAATTGCAGTTGTGGCTTTGTGAACGTGCGTGGGTGCGTGTGCATCTAGTGTACTTTCAAAATGCGCTCTATACCAGGTATGTAGGTTATCAGAATGCCACGGCTGAGTGAAGCTTATATGGCTGACTGAAGTTTGGTTGAAATGTAGTAATTGCGCTATTATTTGCCTTTAATTTTAACGCACCAGTGGTTTGCTTTCTTTTTAGTAACTTCATCACAAAATCGTTTTAGGTAGCTATGAGGTTTATGTGTTGCCTCAGCTCTCAGTGTGTGTGCGTGTGTGTGTGTGCGCTGTTGATTTGTGTATTCATGTGTAACGGACTTTTACTGCAATTCTAAGAGAGAGAGGGGGCTTCTCAACAGCACTGACCGATCAGGTGTGGACAGGTACTTCTGCTTCTGGAACTTCTTCTCCAGGCCCATCAGCTGCAGCTCGGTGAAGATGGTGCGGCTGCGGCGCGGCTTCTTCAGGCGGGGCGTGCTGCGCTCCGTTTCCGACTCGCTGCTGATGCTGAGGGGCGTCTGGCTGGGCGAGGGCTCGGAGCCCCGCAGATGCTGCGGGGAGAGCAGGTGCGCGGGGACTCCGACCGGGGATGACGGCTGCGGGAGGTGGAGGGGCAGGTTGGGGGGCTGCCGCTTGATCACCGAGAGGAGAGGGTAGGCACGTAGTGACGAGGAGCCTGGAGGAGCAGAGACAGAAACAGAGGATTGCTGGGTTAAAAAAAGAAGATTAGATATCTTTTTTTGAATCACTGTTTTTAGTGAGCTCTCATGTGCCACTCAGTCACCTTTGTTGTACCACTATCGACCGCCAGTAATTGCACAGGACGGGTTCATTTTTAATTGACCTGCGTTTGCTGTGGAAAGTGTTTTGCTTTTGACCCCCTCCATGTAGAGGGCTGCGACCCCAATGACGCAGACTGTGTTTTACACCGCTTCTCTGAACCCTTCAAATGAATGATTATTTTTCAGCGGTTGTGAAATAATAACTGGCTTCCCAGCACAAAACCACGTCTGACAGCATGATGTACATGCACACAGACACATGCAGAGCTGTAATAAAATCCTGAAAAACTAAATCAAACACTGTTCAGCTAATAAACTTTTCTCTCTCACTCTTGCACATGTACGCAGTCATACACACACACACACACACACACACACACACACACACACACATACACACTTTTGTTCTTTATCAGCACAGACAGAAGCAGCAAGACGCCAGAATCAATAAAAAGTAACACTTGTCTGGAGCCAAGATTGGAGGGAAGGAGACCAGGAGGTTGGTCGAGAGGATGCGGTGGGTCAACCAAAGTGAATATAATATCTGCCAGAAAAATCCTTACGGCTTCAAATATAAAATCAATCCCTTCACCAAAATTTACAAGCCAACGGAGCACAGCGCAGGCTGTATTGCATGGGCCGATAAGGAGCAGCCGAAAGGACACAGTGGGGATTATGGGATTAGAGGTGGAAGATATAGAGGGAGATAAAAGGCTGCAATGGAGGGTAGAAAATAGGAGGTTATCAAACATGGAGAATGTCTGTGGTGGATCTGTGTCCTTAATCTCCTCATCGACCGCAACAGAAAACCCAAAAGCCCACAAGTCAGACGTTGGCTTTGATTTTCTTTATTCCCGTTCCTTGATTGATTTATGTCTTAAGGCAGGGGATAAAATATGTTCAGTACAAATGTGACGGAGAAGAAGTCTTAAGAGGAAGAAGACTACTCTGCGAGAAGAGGAAGAAGAAGAAGACTCGAGAATACGGGGACTCGAGGAGACGACTCGAGAAGACGACTCGAGAAGACGACTCGAGAAGACAACTCAAGGAGAAGAAGAGGACGACTCGAGAGGACGACTCGAGAGGACGACTCGAGAGGACGACTCGAGAGGACGACACGAGAGGACGACACGAGAGGAAGACGCAAGAAGAAGAAGAGGAAGACGACTCAAGAGGAAGTGGGGCATGTCTGCTTTTCTAATCTTACAGGGTAGTAGGACATGAATGCAGATGCTTACACGTATAGACTGCACAAATTCACAATAACCCCCACATACACCAGTTTACATCCAGGTAGGGACAGTTGCTCTTCACTCATGCACAGACAGACAGACACACACACAAACACACACACACACACACACACACACACACACACACACACACACACACCAGACACTGCCTTGGGCTCATCATGACATCATGGTGAGGCGCTGAGGTCATTGCTAATCCTCCAACGTGAGATTGCTGCTATTGCAACAAGTCTAGACAAGAAGACCTCTTCTCTCTGGTTGTACGCTCTCACTATCCATTTATACCTTTCCATTTATATTGCTCTCCGTTTTTCTCGCCGTAAATCAGGTGTGTAAATGTTAGATTTTCCGATATCATCAGATCATCTGATTTAAAGTGCCTCTATAGGAGGAATTCCACATGAACGTGTATCGAATTGTGTACAAAAGTGAAGGGAGAGTGTCATACTGAATGGGGGAAAGAAAATAACATCTCGGTTTGTCTCCACGATTGTCAGGAAATCTCTTGTCAACAGAGAGCTTGAAGTTGTCTCCGGACAGTCCCTCGGAGGGAGCGCCAGAGAGAGAGAGAGAGAGAGAGAGAGAGAGCAAAGAGGGGAATGTCAACCATCGTGACTTTCCACTGACAGCGAAGCCGTCTCTCTGACATGTTGTTGACAAGTGCCAGTGTCCTGTCAATAGTCTACAAATAAACTGTTTGAGTAGCTGCAAGTGAACAAATCGGCCCCATGAACAAGCACACTGATACTCTTGATAATCACAGTCGGAATGTAAGGACCGGCACAAGCGCTTATGGTGACCATCGCGGAAGACATATCTGCTCGGAATAGATCAAGAACGTTTGTTAAGAATTCCTTTTAATACAAACAATTCGCTCTATTGATCATGTTGTTATTAGGACAGGAGTCGTATCAAATGAATCATATTTCCTGCTACAGCCTGCTCAATGTAATCTATAATCTTTTTTTTGTCAATAGGATGCTGAAATGGATGATTCATTGCTTAGCTATGACAGGCGTACATGAATGTTTGCTGTGTTTTAGGAAATAAACTGCCTGGTGACAGCTCAGTTAAACAGGGTTCTTTTTTTTGGGTTTGTTTTTTTAAGCCTTGCCCTTTGAGCGCAAATCAAACAGTATCTGGGTAGGAAGGGCAACAGGCCACACAGCGTCTTTATCTGTCCTAACTGAGTGCTTTTTAATTAGAATCTTTCACCTACAGGGAATGATTGGAGCAATTTTATGCTGGTTATTAACAAATGGTGGAAGGACGTTGACAGGAGCGTCTCATTGAGTTTTGTTGTCACAGTTTTTTTTTTTTTTAATCCAGGCCCACTGACAAACTTCTCCGGCTGAAGGTTCCCGCCAGGCATTACATTAAACACAAGCATTAACTATTTAATCTGTAACCGGATCCGCACATGTCTTCCTGTGGCAGCTGAAATCGGCCTGTTCCACTACTACTTTTAGAACTGATTCATTACTTTGTCCAGATAGAAAAAAATCGGATGGCAGTGGCTGCGTAGAAAGCTTGTCGAACATTATCCCCAACTGAAGATGGAACATCTTCGCGCATTTCGTCTTTGTGTTGTGTGCATACTTGCCCGTGTGTGTTGACATGGGTGTAATCAACCTTCTCAAGGCGGATTTATGCTTAATGGGAAATGTTATTGTCTGCAGCGGATTAGGGTTTAAGATGGGATGAAAACTCTTTAGCTCACTTGGATTTCTTCTATAAGCCCTCAGCCAGTACAAAACCAGTATGCAGCGGCCCTTGGGCTGCACACACTCCTGCTTTTTGTTTTTTCTGTGGTTTTTTTCATCGTGCTGTCAGGTGAGATTACACCACAGTTGATCTTAATCTCTCTCACCTCTTCCAGAGAGCACCACTAAAAGCCCTGCCCTGGGTCCTGCTGAAAGATGGGACTCCAAATGAAATATTGTAACCTGCCATTACGTTGTTCTCTGTTCAGCACCAGGTCAGGGCTCATTGTCTCTGATCCTGCTGTAACTGACAGGGAATTAGCTCCTCGGGTATTAGCCACTTTGACTGTACAACAATTTGGTCTGTATTTCACTTCAGAGAAATACAATTAGACTGAGATTCTCAGTAAAATGCCACGAAACAAAACACAGGAAGACAATTATGTTGGTATGTTTGAGTGACATACACCACACAAAACTCATTTGTTGTGAACTCCTTCAGGCAGCATAATTGGCATCACTGTCGTTCGGCGGCCTCCGCTGGTAGCAGAAGGTTATAGCATCCCTTCCTTTGCAGAACAGAGAAGTCAACTTTCACTGTTTAAGGGGCAGCACAGGAGCCAGTCGCCTGTCTTTGGCCCAGGACCTGCAAGCCTGCCAATTTCTATATCCAGCACCAAAAGCCATTGATGTTAGGGAATATACTGTGTCTCACACCCCCGCAGCTACAAATAAGTGGTGGGCACAGTGTTCTGATATGCAGGGCGGGTTACTCTATCCAGCCGAACAGAAGGGTGCCAGAGCCCAGTCATAGTGCCCTCTCGCATACACCAATCCATATCAGAGGGATGAGGGAATCGCGTGCCCTATTTTTATCCACCCACCGCTGTCATCAAATTGCAGTGGCTATTATTTCAGACTTTAGAGCAATTATCCTAATGGTTACTGGAGTGTGCAGTAGCCTTTCAGTTGTTTGGATTCATCTGGAGATGCAATTAAGAATCAGTCAGGAAGTTTTGTTTTGACAAGATAACATGTGCTGTGCCGACTGAGCTTTGTTATACTATTTTGGTTGTTTTCAGCAAGTACAAGACACAGCGAAAGGGCTTTGGAATCTGTCAGTGTATCTATCGCGTGGAGATCTAGATCGTTCTTACCATCTAATCGAGGGGGAAAAGAGAGAAAACGCTTCGTGGGCTGTTGAAAATTTGGTAGGAGAGTGATTATCATTCAAAGGGATCAGCTTTAAATTAAGTTTGTCTGTTTTCATTCTATATTTCCTTCCGTGTCAATCCAGACGAATCCGTGTGCAGTATAATTCATCTTTTATAGGGTGGCAGGACCACAACCACACTGTAAACAACACCTTTTTTTGGGGGCACAACTTTAGGTCACAGATTTCTGTGACGCAGTAGTGCACTAACAAGATACAATCCTCCCATTTGCAAATGTCATTAGGGAAGGCCTTTAAACAGAATAACAGAATTAATCAAATACAATTGTCAAATAGACAACAGTGACGACTATGTTTTTCTTTTTTATCTGTCCAACTGCCACTTAATTACCTAAAAAAAACTCATCAATTGAGTCATTCATCAGCTCAACAAATACCACGAAGCATCACTGACATTTACCAACTCTACTGCATGTCTTTGATTTTCAACACTTGGCTGCAGTGATTCATATAATGTCAAGCGCAGTGAGGAAGGTGGTGCAACTTGTGGAGGAAGCATAAATGAATTGTGATTAATTTTAAACTTCTTGACAAACAAAAACACATTGATGCATTTGTTTAATTTAAATAAATGATATTATAAATGAATGATGATTTTGTAATTGTCACAAATATCAATATTCCCATATGCACAGTTGCTTGGACAGGTAATTGTAATTTTAAAATAATAATTAGGCCTACAACTTCATGGTAATATTGCTTGTATTACACCAGCATCACCGATCACACACTTCACACAACCTACATCTCACTAAACCTTCTGCACTGTTAATCCACATTTCATGATCTATGCACCATTAAAATCTATCATCTCTTTGATTTAAATAAAACATAGATTAATAATTAAATTGATCTCGTGCGCAAAATTGTTTTCCAAATAACCTCTAATTTTCCCACCAATCTGCAAATGCAATAATTGCCTTTCAGCTATTTTTTTTGTTTTGTAATTTGCTTCTGTCTCAATTATTGACAACAACAACAACATAAAACAGTCCTCTTACCGGAGCACGAATGAAGAGGCTTCGGCCGTACGATGAGCGAAGGACACACCGAATAGAGAGAAAGTTTCTCAAAGTAATCACAAGTCTCCTTGGAGAGGATCTCGTCAATCATGAAAGTCTTGTAGCGCCGTCTGGCAGCCTTCAGCTGCCCGGGGGAGGAGAGCCTCAACTCGGCTTGACAGTGCATGATCTGTCCCTGTGCGCCGTGCGCTACCTTCGCTGCACAATATTCTGTTTTCACTGATATCTACAAGGCTCTGCGGGTTTTCACCGTGCGACTAGTGCAGTTCATGCGTTTAAGCAATGCATTGTTTGTCTTTCGAAATTGCAGTTTAGCTTTTCCCTGAAGTGTCGTCGTGAAGATCGGTCGCCTTCAACTTGAGCTGCGCTGAGCGCCACGGTGGTAATGAACTGACTGCGATCTGCGCTCACACCCACTGCTATATAAACCATCCCTGAACTCATCCATCGCCCTGCTCTCTCTCTCTCTCTCTCTCTCTCTCTCTTTCTCTCTCTCTCATGTCGCCTACTGTACACATGGCCAGCTCCCGAAAACTACCCCCCCCCCCCCCCACACACACACACACACAGACACACACACCTCCACCAAAAAGTTGTCTTTCTCTCTATGATTTCTTTTACATATTAGTTGTACAATTCATCATTTTCGAAGCTAAAAAACGTCTAACTTAGGTAATATTTTCAAAATGCAAACCTAAAAGGACATTAATCAATGCAAAGAGGCTAGTCTATGTTTAACCTATTGATATATATAAAGTTCACATTGAACCTAAAGACCTCTGTGGTATGAACTCATTTGAGGTAAACTATCATCGTGCTGCTCCTTTAATTCAATGAATCATTTTTATCTTAATCAATTTATCTAACGTGTTTTCATATAAATATAAATATAACGTATAACTTATTTTATCCTAAGTTCGCTTTATACACAGTGCAATGTATTCGATATCTTATCTTTGGACTGACTGAAGAGACTTGGAGTGTCATATCCAAAGTCAAAATAAAGCAAACAAGGGGTGAATGATCTTTTCTTTCTTACTTTCTTTTTCAGTTATTAACCCCTTAATGGGTTGTGCTGCGGTGTCGCTTTGGTTACATAAGCGCTAAATTAAATTGTGCAATCTTTGTTTTTCGTTTTGTTTGAATTAAATCGGAATTTAAAAAGAAATCATAATAACAAAATGTGTGGCAAAATAAGGGAATCCCTGTTGAAACAGTACGATTCTTATTAAAGAACAGTACATGTAGAGGTTAAATAGCAGCAAGAAAGCAATAGTCAGAACTGCGGTCAAAGGCCAAGTCGATAATGCCATTTTTGTCTTTACTTACTTGCTATGTAAACTGACGCATGTATAATTTATTATTAATCAACAACTGCGCGCCCACGCGCGCATGGCGTGAGGGTACGCCGAATAAAAATCACAAAGGTCTCAAATAAAATACCCCACCGCCAAATAAGAGCACCTGTCCTTTTACTAGTTCTATGTCGGCACAATATATATATATATATATATATATATATATATTTTATGAATAGCCAATTATGTTGTCGGTCAGATCAATGTAGGTTTATCAGCGTCACGGGCTGATGATGAATATTAATACTACATCGGTACGCTCAATTCTCTCACAGGCTAAAACAAAAACCGTGTGTGCCTTTCCCATCGTTTTATTTCTCTATAACTCTGCCTTCTAATGCTGTTTATATTATATTATGGCAAAGTTATGTTTTGTTTCACGCCTCCTTTTCTGAACTCTTGCAGATATTGCAGATTGTGTTTATCATCTGAAGAATTGGAAATAAATGTAACTCGCTGGAGGCTCGTGCCTCCGACGCCGCCGTGTTCAAAGTGGAGGAGTGTGTGTGGGAGCTCTGCACAGGAAAGCTCGGCTTCTTTTCAGAGGTTTCATGGCATGATCAAAGAGGGGGAGATGAGAACAACTGCTGCGGAGCACTTTTTACGTGTCTGGGGTGGAGGAAGGCGCTGCAAAAAAAAGAAAAAGAACGGCGCTAATAGATTTTACCGTACAGTTTCTAAACCAACGTATTTCCACTAAAATATCTGAAACTTTTCTTTTTGATCATTTTATTGTAAAACGTCCTCATTTCAGTATTTTTCATAATGCGTTGTTTTCATTAAAGAAAATGTGAGTAATCCAACTGCATTTGTTGCTTCCAGAAAAGCAAATATATGAGATAATTCCGCGTTCTCTCATATTTCAAAGGGAATTAAGATTGCACTATGACCAGCTAAATCAGGCCTATATGTCCCCGGCCTACTGTGGCACCAATGAACCCAACAACCTGAGGTGGGGCAAAGATCCGGGAATCACGGCTGCAGGCATCTTGTCACACTTGTGGTGCGCGTCGCGGGACTTGCTAGAGAGGGAGGGAGGGTCTCTGGATGTTTGGAAGTGGATCATTTCAGCAGACACGCTTCTATATAAATCCACACAGCAGCGGCTACCGAGCGGCCCCTCTAATCCGCCCGCTCCAGGGCTGGAGACGCCAGGCAGATCAACCAATTAGAAGAGTTATGCCAAGGCCAGAAGCGCGAGAAGGGCCTTCCTAGTACCGACACCGAGCGGCGGATACTCTCTATTAGAGCGATTTGGGAAGCATCAGGATGCAATCTGACACGAGGCAGATTAAAAGGCAGGACGGAGTTTAGTGCAGAGTGGTTTGAAATGCACCTCCACGTTGGAACACTGGGAGATGTATTGTGTCGATACAGCGCGGGATCCGCCGCTAAGTGTCATAAACGCTTTCGATGGGGTAGATTATGACCTCAACGCGGACATTAAGGGATTTGATCATAACTTTGTTATAAACAAGTCCGAACAGAGGCACTGGGGCATCAATGCTGATTGCAACATGAGACGCTGAGGATCAAAGCGCTGCTAATTATGGGATGGAACGCTGCTTTCGCGTCTGTAAATGAACAAAAAAAACCTGAATGGCGCTAAGACTCTTCTGATGAAAGACAACAGTATATATCCCTGTTCAACTCTGGTGAACAAGCGACAAAACCTTCACATAATTGCAAGCTGTAAATTGAACGGAGGGGGGGGGGGGGGGGGGGGGGCGTGTGAAATCCATGTAAAGACTTGAAAGCATCCTAAATAGAAAGGTGAAATGCAGGAGCTGATCATGTGGCTCAGTTATATTTAACATCTTAATTGATTCAATGAAAGGATGTGTGTGGCGCCACCTGTAGATTACTTCATAACCCGCTGCACAAGTGTATTAGTTACACGGGGGCCATTTATAGGTGCAGATAAGGCCATGTGTGCATGCATTACAGCATGTAGCATCAGCATACAATGGCTCACTTAGTTAACACAAAGCTGTAAATAGCATTCATGATCTACAGCCAAGACACAGGCGTTTGTGTTGTTGTGTTGTGGCTAGAGGAAAGACAATGCAACAGTCAAATGAAAGGGGCTTTATAGTGATGAAAATGTTCCATTTTAAAACAGTTAAGTCTTACAGACTCAGAATAAAAAAATTGAAATAAAGCCCATTTTCCAGAAAGCGCAAGGTCAACAGATTTAACATTAAGAAAGGATGGTGCCCCCGCTGCCGTAAAAGTGGTGCTGGTGGAACCTTTAGCTGAAGATTCTGCAAAGTACCTGAAGAATTTCTGAGAGCACCATTTCAATATTTTTTTTGCATAACATAACTCGCCAATGTTCAAAATCTTTTTTTAAATACTTTTCTTTTTTTTTTTCTTAGTCTTCCAAAATGACTCTTACTCAAATCTGATTCTTTTTTTTTTGTCTCCTTGCTCTCATCGACACAGCTCAAAATAATTGTGACATCTGTGAGTAAAAGCTCACATAAAAGAAGTGTACAAATTTAAAAACGCCTTAAAAATAAAAACAAAAATGTCTCCAAGGCATACGTTATCAAATCTTCAAACTGGTCGCATCATGTACAAACAACCTGAGTACACATGTGAATTAATCAACACAACTCTTTTCTTTTTTAGGAAGCCGTCCACAAATGTGAAGAGCTGAAGTCTTTACGTGTCTCAGTACCGTCGCCATCTATTATCTTGGTAGCCACGGTTGCTTCCCTTGTCGTCGTGATGTCTGTTGCCACCTCTGTTGTCATGGTGACGGTTGCCACTCCTGTCGTTCTGATGGTGATAGCCGTCCCGGCCGTGGCCCTGTTGTTGCTGATGACGGCCGGCAGCCGGTTCTTCTGCGTAGCGCTGATTCCGGCCGCCGCTGTTCGTCTGCGCCGAATGCCGATAATGGGCGTTATCGGGTTGCCTGGAGGCCCCTCCGCCGGAGTTTCCACCTGCAGGAAGCTGCCTCTGCTGAGACTTGGAGAATCCGTCATTCAGCTGCTCGACCTGCTGCATGTGGAGCCACGGCATGTTGTTCAGCTACGGACGAAGGAAAAGAGTTGTTTCTATTCCTGTCAAATTATACAGTGTGGACATTTCTTCATTTCTGCTAAAACAAGCAGAGAGCAGGTCTGAATATGTCACGTGTTAATAGAAGACCTACGAATTCTGTCGTGACTGTGCAGTGCTGTGTCATAAAAGTATATAAATGTTACCATGACATGCTTCTGGAGGTTATCGGGAGATGAAAAGGACCTCTGCATTTGGGTCGGAGGAGTATATGGTGGGGAACTGAACTGGGTCGGAGTCCTGTAAGAGTTAAGCAAACCATTGTCAAATATTTCATCACAAAAAGGAAAGAACATATTGACGACCAACCACTTGTGCAAAATCCATGTCAACTTTGATTATTTAAATAAAGCTATTTTTAGTTGATGTTTTAACCTCATTTCACCTCTTTGGCATGTACGGATAGGTCGTGTGCTTTAACATTTTATGGCATCGCCTGAGGGAGATTTCATGAAGCCACGCCCATACTTCAGTGGTTTCACTTTGTTTGGACTGTGCGTGATCCAACCGCACCATGAACATCCATCTTCAGGGCGGGGACACATATCTTAGTAGCTCAAGCACAGTACAATCCCTCTGTCGAGCGTGACGTAAACAAGATCCTGTGACGGCAAACTCAAGACTTGGAGCCAAGAGCAGTCAGTCCAGCAACGTACATTAGCAACACACAATTCATCCATCTAACAGCGACATCACCATCCACTGGGAATAGGCTCAGGATAATCGTCTTATTGGATGAACCCTGCTGTTGTTGTTGAAGTATGGAAACATTATTGTTCACTGGTAAAAGAGAGCAGTGCCACGATCTGTGATGGAATGTCTGATGTGGGAGTCCATCAGCATTGACATGAAGCCAAGTCTGACACATCCAATCCCGAAGGGACTGGATTGACCTGAAAGTAATGTTGCAATAAATGGATTATCTGCACCTTCGCCTGGTGCAGGTGTGTCTCTGTTTGCCATCAATCGTGACTCCTCGATGACTTTGATGCATCAATGCCACTTCATGTTGTTTAATCAACTGAACAAAGGCAGACGCAACCATCTGCATTCCAGCGATGGGATGTTTATCATGAGGAAATGTTCCTCCAAACTGTTTTTTCATTGTTCTCTTTACTTTTGTTGAGATAAAGACAGTGAAGAGAGATGATTTTCTTTTATGTAGGAGTGTAGCTAATATGTTTTTTTGTTGAAGTTGTTTTTTGAAGTGCGTTTGTGTTGCGTTCAGTCAAATGTTGTCAA
Organism: Anarhichas minor; assembly: GCF_050575085.1. Classification (NCBI taxonomy): domain Eukaryota; kingdom Metazoa; phylum Chordata; class Actinopteri; order Perciformes; family Anarhichadidae; genus Anarhichas; species Anarhichas minor. The sequence continues at coordinate 4,284,776 of NW_027466472.1, forward strand.
CAATATATTGAGCACAAATGTGCATGCTGCATTGTAATGAAACCTGAGCTGACTGGATTGAAAAACCTCTACCATGGAGCAACGGATGTGTGCCAGCTTAGAGACACCATTGGGTTAAGATCAAAGCTATGTTTTAGCTCGCTCCATTATGTTTTCAATTAGGTAGTCGGGTACATATTTTGTTTAAACACCAATTAAAAAAATCTCCATTCTGAAGAAGAAAGATCAGTTATTTCAAACTACTAAATCTAATCTCAGTTTTCCAAGAAATACATTTAGAGCTATTCTTTATCCGCTGTAGTTGAACACAAAAAAAACATATATTGTATACATCACACCGGTCTGATACTGTCTTAAGTTAACTCTCGGGGCAATACTTTTCCCAGCAAATGCTCCAACAGGCACTGCTTCATGAAATTGGGCATGAAACGTGGAAAGGATTGCACACAGAGTAAATAGAGACCGGTCCAATCCCATTTCATGCCACATCTTTTGCCAGAGCAGAGGGCACTGCCAAGAGCATGAAAACCGTGCATGTCCAAGTAATATTCAATAAGGTGGAAACATCTTAAGAAAATCTGGTACCAATTACAAAACATACAGTTCTGCCATTCCTCAAAATTATAAACTACTGACAAAACGGGCAACTAGAAGGCTCCATTCACAGCCCAAAAAGTGGGCGTGTGTTTGCTATTATAGTACCGTATTCTATCATATGTGGGAAAAGTATGCCACTGTGACCTGCCTCCGAGACTTTAATATGTTTTACACAATTAACCTCACACTGTAGTTCAAAATAGAGAAAAAAACTGAAAACCTTTCAGCTGCTGCAGCTGTTCGTTGCATCCCCTCAGATAGCTTGAAACAGCCAATGCTGTGGTAATGCTGTTACTACAACACCATGACTCTTTAGTCCAGTTTGTATTGAGTACCCTGTGCTGCACCAGGAAAATGAAAATGAAAATTGGCAGCTCAAAGTTGAGATGAAATATACCAGGTGGACTTCTCTCTGTGAACAATGTGATGACAAAGCAACAAGTCTCTTGGTTGACTTAAAATCTGTGCTCGAGCCACATTTTAAGATGCAGCTGTGAACCACCATGAGAGCTTTATCTGCTACGCTGAGGAGGCACACAAAAGCTCGATCCAAGTTTGAGACTGAGAGGCAGAGAAGAGCCAGTGGCTGCTGTGATGCTACCGATAGTGAGGGAAACCAGATTTAGTGTCTGGCACTGCTGGACTTCTTACCTCTGGCCATGCGGATTCGGGATATTTGCAGGACTTGTGTTCTGCGAGTTCCCTGGACTGCTGCTGTGACTGCTCCCTGTGATGAGGCAAACGGAACAAAAGAGTTTATTAGTTAAGGACAAATGAATTCCAGTTTGAAAGTAACTACCACATATACTCTGCAAGTATGGCAATTGTGTACTTTTATTATGTCACATAGGGAACACTTTAAATTGTATGACAAAATGAGTAACGACCAAATTTCTGCTGTTCATTCACCGATGATACAGTAGACGACATCATCTTAGTACCAGCCACACGATCAGAATATTAACCACATGATGAACCGCCTGACAGGAAATAGATCATGACTGAACCTCTCTTTATATGCAAAGTGTGATAATTGAATGTCCATTTTAGTCCCATTACATTTTATTTTCATATGGCATAAAAACATGTCAAATCAGCGGTAAGAGTTTCTCCAAACATAGCCGGTCAGTTATCTTGTTGAGAAACCGATGGTTACTTTTATGACACCAATGTATAACGTGGCTACTTCTGAACACATGTCTGGCATTGTAAGTATGTAACTCTGTCTCTCATATGTTCCGAGTAACGTTAATGTTTGTCTATGATCAGTTGTCAGAATAACTTACCCGATCTGAACTGCACATGGATGGTTCTCCCATACAGCGACGTCCCGTCGATTAGTTGCATGGCATATGGCACGGACACTTCGTGTTTGTAAACAGCAAAACCAAATGTTTTCTGTTTCCCATCCGCGTCTTTTGGAATTTTCGTTTTGATGAGAGGTCCTGCCTGCAAAATAACAAAAACAAGTAACGCTAATGAGGTAACGTTACCCAAACAACAACTAGCTAACGCTAACTCCCGTGAGTGATTAGCTCTTGTACTTGTCCACAACGTGCATACAACAAACACTAGCATTATCACATGTGTACAAAAGGTCTACAATTATTAGATTACCACCTAATAATTTTACATGTATGGCCCATTTTAACTCTGACAAGCTTCCAATGTGTTAGCATAGTGTTAGCATTTTGTGCAGTATGCTATCTGTTGACTTGACATTTGCTAGCTAGCGCTAGCTATGTCTGACGTTAGCGACAACAGCACCTGTACAAACAGCTCGAACAAAAGCTCCTCCGTCACTCTTGTATCCAAATTCCTTATGAAGAGCGTCCGGTCCGTTTCCTGCTCTATTCCCATTGTGTTGGAGCAGATACTAGCACTCTCAAGCGATATAAAATGCTAACGTCGCAAGCGCTCTGCCAAATATAGCCGGAAGGCCTAGTATCGTAAAGTGAAATGCCGTTACACTTGCGCTTCCGTCGTAGTGAACAGCGGTACCTTTACGACACTTACGGTCGGTTAATCTAAAACGGAAATGTTCTTCCTTTGCTTTTAGGATTAGTCATTTGGTTAAACTCCAACTGCAAGGATGAATGCAAACATGTTTTCATTATAAATGTGTTATAATACATGGCATATTTAATATTTGGGGTCTAAGGGTTTTTTGGGAGCTCCTGCAGTGTAGGCCCAAACCTATGTACAACAACCATAGAGCTTTGACTGAATATGAAAACAACACAGAACAGGAGAGCTGTTGAAACATACTACCATATTATTTACTAATTGTTAAGCATGTCCCATCACATGCATTTCGAATTGCATACTTTTTTTGTTTTGTTTTAACTTGTAGTACATAGGCCTACTGCAGCTGCCCTTACAACAAGATAAACTCAAAAGATAAATCATTTATCAAAATAGTTGTAGATTGACTAATATATAAATCAACTAACATATAATGTTGTGTGTGTGTGTGTGTGTGTGTGTGTGTGTGTGTGTGTGTGTGTGTGTGTGTGTGTGTGTGTGTGTGTGCAATATCTGAAGCAGTTTTTTGTTTTGATGTAAAAACTTAAGGCCAAACAGTTTGAATCACAAATCTACAGTTACAGGACGTGCCAAACGACACCCAATCCTCATAAAGGAACAGCGATGTTCTGATCAAGATAGGCTGCTACACAAAAGGCTTTTTTTCCACAGCAGACATTGTGACTTGTCATAGCAGGAAAAGCACAAGTATTACAATAGAATTAGCAATGACTCCACTCTATTCATGTGTCTCAATAAGCCATGACTGTGAGCCAGCGCAAACAATACCAAGACCCTGAAACGGAAACTGAAACAGCTGAATGAAATGTAATCGTTTATTTTGTTGTTCTCCTACTGTGGCATGTCAGAAGGCCTTCTGTGAGAAAGGCAGCAATAATTACTTACAGTATTGTTGCCCTACAAAGACAAGTCAAACAAGCCCCACAGAAGGTTATGCATGTTGCCATATCCTTTTTCCACCTGTTTTGACTGTATGTCTTTCATTTATTATATTATTCATTTTTTTATGCAAAGTCCATAATGTGCACTTACATCTGTCTTCTTTGGTAAGTCTAGATGCAACTTTAACTTTGCTAATATAAAGTCATTATTCTCTTCTAGCGTATTCAGTTTCTTTGACTGCCTGGGTGTTTTTTTTTTTTTTTTTTTTTACCCCTGTGGCTCACTGATTGGGTCAGTGACTCAAGCGCCTGGAACCAAGTGCCTCTGGTGGCTGCGACATCATTGAGTGTGGAAGTCAAGCGAGCGGCGTGAGAGGCTTGACTTCCACCCTAATCAGATGGGCCACGGCATCTGTACTCCATATTAATTAGATCAATTTAAACTAATGATTTTCTCCTTCATGCCTGGGAAATGTCCTTATAGATTCTGGTCTAAGTAAGAGAAATCGGCACATCAGAGACTGAATCTGAATCTTTTACTTTTCATGCTGTTTAATTCATGACAGAACAAAGTGGACTGCGTGCTATACTTCATTATAGAAGACACCTTGCAAACCTCTATGACATATTTATTCCAGGCAAGGTGCATTTTCCGTCACTTATATTTCTCACCTGGCAGTAAACACTGCAATTTAACACCAAAATCTTGGCTGTCAGCAAGTCTTGTGGGACCTTTGCTGCCGTGCGTAGTTGTTAACACTTGACGTATTGGATGTATTGGCGCTTTCCAAAAAAAAGTCTTGTGATTTGAAATACTGCAAGGTTGCAATGGAAGCAGTAAAAAAGCTTAAACCATGAAACCACACCTGTGCAGTATACTGTTTGATGACTAAAGCCCTTGAATCTATTTTGGGTCCCCCTACATTGCCATTACCCCATACATGTCCCTGATGTATTCCCTCCTCCCTTTTTTATAACCATTGGACGGAATTCAGGAGAGCACTATGAAAGTGCAGTGTGGAAATGGGGGAGAGGGGTAAGTGAATTAGAAGACAAAACAGGCAGACCTGCTGTATTTGTAAAACCCTCATTACTGCCCACAGAAACGGACTGAAAACAACGCCATGAAGCCTATTTTTTGTTTTTGATTTATAAAGAGAACTGAATTCAAACATTAGATAGATCCCTTAACATTAACCATTCCATTAATTACTCTAAGTACTGTAATGCTTAGTATACTAGCTTAGTAACTTATCTATGCTGAAGAGGCTGAAAAGCGGCAGTAGATGGCAGCATTGATCCACTGATACTGGTTCTGCCGATGTTGCATTAGCGGTGCTTCATCTCTGTGGGGATGTCAGATGGTTGCTATGCACTGTGGAAGAAAAAAATGCAGAATTTAAAGATCTTGGTTGTCATTTTTCTTTATGCAGAGAAGGGAATTGGATTTGATCGTCATAGGAATATCATCCTTTCATGTTTCTCTTTTAGCCTGTAGCCTACTTTCAGGTTTCTTATAACATTAAAGGGTTCTAAATGGCTTGTTATGGAGGTGGTTTTGTTGTCCATGGAACTATTTCTAGAGTATTTATATTTTTCAATCCAAAGCAGGAGTTCCTCAGTTAAAGTCAGTGGCCCACAGAACAGATTCACATTTTACACTCAAAGTACATGTATATTTGGTCACTATGAGGCCTCTGCTGCTGTTCATGTGAGTATCATAAGTGGTGTGCATCAAACGTCACCAAAATAACTAAACACGTTATTTTACAAAGCACATTCAGATGCTCAAGTTGAATGTACTGTAGAAACTCACAGAATTGCCTTACCTCATGATCCAAGACATTGACAAGCAGAGCACTGTTATGCCTTTTAATATGTCTGGAAACAAGTAGTGCTCAAGCAGAAAAAAACATTGTGCTAATTTATAGCAATTACAGAAACCCTTTCGGAGCTAAATATGAAACAGCGGGATGCACTTCAGCTCGAAAACACATCACCTCCTACACTCAGCGCCATTAACACGAGTGCAACGGTTCCTTTTTTTGTAACTGGGTTTTTTGGATGCCTGCACACAAGACTTGGCCACATTGTTTTAATTAATAGGGGAAGAAAAAAGCATGATACAATTGGAGCAATGCTCAGGGGCAAGATGGTAGCAAGCGAGCGTTCATCGAGGGCAGAAGTAACAGGGCCGGACCCCAGAAATAGGCCACCACCAGCTACCCCTGCTCTGGTCAGATCAGGGTGAAATCTCAGTGCTACTGTAATGAGGCTATACATGCACACACTGTATGCTCACTTCCAATTATGACCTCTGGCCTGGAGGGTTTGGTGGGACTGTGAAGTGACTGACTGGTGGCTAGACACATCCTTCTCCTCCACCAACGTCCACCCTTGCTTTCGGCTCGTAACGAAACACAACACGCCCTTCCGCTGCCCTTCCCTCTCGTTCATTAATATTTCTAATTCATGTGGAATGAAGTGATTCAGGATCATTAAACGCACATGAATATTTGTCGGATGAAAGTTTAATCAAGCCACCCCTCTTTGGCAGTGTGATGTCACGGAGCGGCTTGCCATTCAGTGCATCCAGTGCATGGTTTAACGGCGTGTGCCTTCTCATAAATGCTCAGTGCTCATCTAGCAACAACCTCCACCTATGCGCAGGTCTTATTTTACACCTCCTGCGCTGCTGGATAGACTCAATTGATGGGGATGGTGTTTGAGTGGTTCCTATACTTCCGTGGCCATATGTGGATCAATCATACTTAATTCAATAGAGCAGGAGAACCACTTTTGTGGTGGATGTCATTTATTATTTAGTACTGCGGACTATACATATAGGCTAGGCTCGCTTTTAGATTGTTGAGTAACTGGTATACACATACTGCATACATTATGTCTCTCCAACAATAGTATTGTAATATATGCTGAGTCCATATACTATATGCATGTGATCTGTAATGTCTGGAATCCTGTATGTAACTGTGTGAGATTCTTAGATTACAGCACAGGTCTGAGTATAATGCGGTAGGAGAACAGTGCACACATCCAGCCACACAACAGAGGAAAGCCTTACTCATCCTCTGCCCAGCAGAACAATACTCATTTCCAATCAATCAATTTCTGCAGGTTTGCGTCAAATATTAAGTGCAGGACTTTGTGGAAATGTTCTGTCCTCACTTTGTAAGACACATCTGATGAAGTGACTCTCTCTCTCTCTCTGACATGCACACAGACAAGAGCTCGTCACTGGCAGCACGCCACCCAGATTCAACACCCTCTTAAAACAAATGGGTGCAAAAATCTTCTGAGGGGTGTCCGAGGCGCTTTGCTTCTTTACAGTTCTCTCTCCCGTTTCAACATGCTTGTTATCTCAATATTGCCACTGCATGTTGCCGCCGACTTGACATGCTGTGACTTCATTTTCATATCTGCGACTCCCCTCGAGCGTTTTGTCTCCCTCCCTCAAACACACACACACACACACACACACACATTAAGGGAGAGATCCATCCTGTTGCTACAGTGCTGCAGTGCTGAGTAGCAGTATCAGAAAGAGAGAGAGGGAGAGAGGGAGAGAGGGAGAGAGGGATGTCTGGCATCAGCCCCACACCACAAAAACGGACTGCGGCAGGGCATCCAAACCTTCTTTTACTTTTCCATCACTTAACTCAAACAGTCTTATTCCCCAGTTCTAGAGGGTGTCCAATGACTAATATTAACTTATATGATCTGTTGAAATAATAAGAATAAGGGACACATCTTTCTATATACACTATTCCCTCTATTCCCGCCAGGCTCACCCCCGATGCCTGCCTGTTGAGGAGCAGACTCGTGTCCTTTGCCAAAAGTGCCATATGGAGGGTGTTTTATGGCGGAGGAGGGTAGATGGCTGTCCTGGAGGAATAATTAAGGAATAGATCCCCCACAGTATAAAGCCCATCACATCACAAATCTTCAGTCTCTCTGGATATTCCATCCCCAACTCCTCTCCAGTCATCTCTGCTGCTCCTGCGTCTGCTGCTGCTTTTTAAAGCCTCAAACACCTTCAGAGAAGTTAATGAGCTCCGTCAAAAAGAGGCTGCTTTTCCTTTTTGTTCGCCCCCCCCCCCCTCTTCCGAAAGTAAGCTTTTGCATTTTCCCCACTTCATTATAATCAACAGTGGAGTGTCCCATATTCCTGCTACTGAGCAGAACGTGCCCTCAGAGACAGTCAATATTGCAGCTTATAACCTATAACTTTGCGCTCAACCCCCGAAGAAGAAAGTTTTGCCTTTGAAGATTCTCATCACTATGGTAATCAGCTGATCAGAGGATGTTATGCCAACTCCTTGTGATGCAAATGTTTGCTTTACATGCAAAACCCCCCTCTTTCTCTAATGCACTTGAGTTCAGGCTAGCACTGTGGCTCCCATCAATTATGTAATTGCACAGAGGAAATGACGCTCATTTGATAAAGAACCTTAAAGTCAGTCAGACCAACATCTGTAATGTCAGTATATTGAAGAAGGAACTGGAATGGGTTTATGTTTTTAGTTTTATAGTCGATAAAGAAATCCCTCCACTTTGACAAGATAACACAGCTGTTCTCAAATCAGAGTTTCTCTCCATCAAATGGTACTTGAGAAGCTGGAATTTCATAATTCCACTGAAGTGGTATGTTATCATCCTTTTATGTTTTGTTGGGGTTTTAAAAAATCAAAATCAAACTTTGCACGTCACACAGTTCAAATGTCATTAAATGACCATAGGCTTCCAAAACCACTAGAAATATATGATGCGAATGAAATAACGCATAGCCTTGTCATTTATTTGGCCGGCTGCGAGGGTGTTTATAGAGAGCATACCAAGGTTAAAATCTTCAGCTCATGGTGTAAATTAATTTCTTGCAGTATAGCTTTCAGGGATACTTGAATCAAATGTCGGTCTTATATTGGCATAAAACTGCAGAGCTAACCTTCAAATTCATAGTAAGCTCCCTGGAGACCTCAGCGTTGTTTTTTCTTCCTCAGCCCCAGCCCCTTATCTTCACTGTCAGGGTAAAGCACATTACTTCAAACCCATGCAGGAGCTGCATGCTCTAGGCTCAACTGCGTTCCTTACCGCAAAATAATAGAAAGGAAAGTTCAAGAGGAGTTTGACAGATCCGGCAAGATGGGACGATGTCAGATCCATTGAAGGCTGTTCGAGGGGTTTGGATCTGTCATTGTCACAACTAATATTGTGTGGTCCCTCTATCCTTGGCTTGTGGGTTTCTCTGTGCAAACGTTCAGCATTCGCCTTGACATTCAACTAATTAATTTATGATGTCAGAGGGTTGTCGGCGAGCCATGAAACTACCACAAAATGAGTTGAGAGACAGATGTGTAGAATGTTCATACATCTTCATTCCATTGTCAAAGATACCGTGGTACGATTATTACGTCCACATGGTGGACAGGTAGAGTAACTGATCAGTCCCAAAAGGGAATTTGGATTATCTTGTATAGGTTATCACCTTGTTTCAGTAACTCTGTGAGAAGTATAATGTTTGTATATTTAGATCTTTACTTTTTCTGCACTGGCCATTTTTCAAATCCATTCCGATATCATGGATGACAGTGGATCTCCATGCAACCCTCTAGGCACATGCCCTGAGACCTGCAGGTGGAATCAAATGTCACAGAGGAAAAGAGAGATTGTGATCATTTCTGCTCATTAATCTTTTAAAACATAGTCTCTGGACTTCTCAATTTCAGGATTGAGGTTGCACCAGCTAGCCGTAAATCCATTGCTGCTTCATAATTCTGTGTAAGTGCCTGATTGTAATTTACTATAGTAGTTTGTACAATTAAAACTTAAGAAATGCCTTCGATAGAAAATACTTCAGTCAGTTGCTAGGACACACATGTAGCACTGTCCTATCAAAAGCCATCAGCTTTAAACAGGAAGTCATTGTGGCACAGCCAGTTTTAGGGGGCCAAGCATTATGTTGAACTTAACTGCCAATCCTTTGTGAATGTACTCGTGCCTTTGTTTTATATTTGCATACAAGGAGAAATAAGTGTTTCAGAATAAGAAGTATTCATGTAGACTAAAATGAATGAGAAATATGCTTTAACCAGTGCTATTCAAGTCATTTAGCTTGATGTAATAGCATTACATTTTCTAATTTTAATATGACATCATTATTATACTGCATTTTGTTCAGTTGTCACTTTTTAAAATAAATAGGTCAAATAGTATGTTAGCCATGCATCAGTTACATCTGGCAGTAGTGGCTAATTGTAAATATAAAAATTGTAAGAACTCGTTTTTGTGGTGCAACCCAATGTTTAGCCAGTAATGCAAAAATCTCCACTCGGTGAACACTTATATTAAAACTCCGCTAAGTTTGAACTAATGGAGAGCTGTTTTTATAGAATAAAATAAATGGAATAAAATGTTACAGAACCTAAATTGCCATAGTGGTAGTTGAAAGTAATTATCTTTAAGACCATTATTGACATAGGAAACTTTTATTTAAAGAAAGAAAAAAACATACTTATTGTAAACGTATTTCCAAACAACATGTGTTTCTGTTCACATTTACATTTGACAGTATATGAGCAGGGATGTTACACACACGGTGACAGAGATGGGACATTCCTGTGACATGTCCTTCTGCTTTCCATTTTCCCAGAACCCCACTGATGCATGCAACAATGCATCAGTTGGCTGCCCCACTAGATTAAAGGAAAGAACCAGGGATCTTCCAAAAATAGCTCTTGTATCAACACTGCCACCAGCTGCTTCACGCTCCACCCGGGGACATCATATTCCATCAATCTTTCAACCATTTATTGATGGGATGTCCACATAAATTTGTCTGACGGGCGTTGGAGCACTATGAAATATTAATTTTATATTTTCTCTCCGGTGTTCTTAGATGAGGGGGCAAGTCCAGTCCCGCTTGCAACAGAACACAGCAGCGGTTCATGCATTAACTAGCAGATACTGTTGATGGAATACTGGACAGTAGGACATATATTGATGGCACTGGCTCATATCCCATATATGCACGCAGGGCATATTGAGGACAAATTACAAGAAAGTCACATTTTAATATGGGCAACGCGATCATCGGGTTATAAGAGAGACTGTATGTAATTTAATCTCCACGTTAAAACATGCATTAATATTGCTGAAAGGTTCTTGAGTAAGACACTGAATCCTCAACCCGATCTCATGGGAAGGTGTATATATAGCACAACATTTCCAGACCTTTCTGCGTGTCATTAGTACGCATTTTAGGCTAAGTTATGTCGTGAAACGGCTTTTGCTTATCACGTAATGCTGCGTTGTCACCGTGAAACGGCCGCAGGTTTGGTTTAGACCACAAAACCACTCAGTTAGGTTTAGGAAAAATATCATGATCAGGCTTTAAATATCTATGTGCACTGTAAATAAGTATGCAAACGGTGTAACCGTAAGGACCGTAAGGAAAACACGTCACCAACGTAACCTCCAAAAAAAAACCAGTTTCCTGGTTACAAGTCCTGTGTGTTTGTTTGACCAATCAATCCTGCCCACCCAACTGCCACCATAAGCAGTCTCTCAAAAGTGAGAAAAGCCCTATATATTGCCTTCAAAATGACTTGTCAATTGTCGCGTCATTCATTCGCCGTTTGGTGAGAGCTGGAATCCCTACCAGCTAATTCATGGTGTTGCATCCGCCAAAAGCCGTTGACGTCTCGGCTGTCCATTTCCCTACATGTAAGCGATTCTATGCGCCTGTTTTCACACCTCAGGGACTTTGAGCATCAGTTCAGTTTGTTTCTGAAGGCTCTGATCTCACTGCATATACAGTTCATTGTCAGAGTAGTGTTAATGAACTTGATTTTAACCGTTTGTTACATTTTTATTTTGGTGTTAAACTATAAATATATGTTTTCTTCAAAGTGGCAGCGATGTAACTGCACTTGGATGAGGCGCCAAGGTTGCTCCGTGGTTTGATGCTTCCTATTTAAAATCAGTCGCAAAGTAAATAAATTACGCACATCAATCCGTGCAGCAAGTACAAGCAAAATGCTGTTGAGTGTAATTATAGCTGCGGCAATAGATGGAAGCCGGAGGGGTGATGGCGGCATTCCATAAATCATATCTGTACATTGTAAAAGCCTTGCATGTGGCTCTAATAGCAACACATGCCTTCACTTTATGGCAATGCATTCCAGTTTTGCAACCAGGATATTGCGATCGCATCACTGTGAAGGAGAATATGTAAAAAATAGATTTATTGTTTTCTTTATTGTGTTTTATAAAGAGTCCGGACAAAGTCATAAACTGCAGCATAAACCTATTGCAACAGACTGTCAGGCTGTGGAGAAGAGAAATGACTTGAACAGACTGAATTTCAAATTCAGAAGAGATATAGTGAGTGGAGTGAGCATACCTTAATGATAGAGGGCTAATCCCAAACCAATTCTTTAATCATCTGTGGGGTCAGGAAAATGTCAGGCGCGTTCGCAGCACCAACAGCGCAATTCAAGAATGACTGACAAGCGCAGAACAAGCAGTCCTTACAATGACATATGACTTCATTAATGGATGACACGTGAGAGGGGAAAAGCTTGGGACCATCACCACTCTGGGAGCAACGCTTCCCCCTCCCACCCTCTGCTACCAATGTTTTAATTCCATTATGATGCAGGGCTGAGATAAGCCAGCTGTTTGGTGGGCGAGACCACCAACACTCCAACCCAGCAGCCCAGTGACGGAGGTAACAGTAAGTGGACATAAGCATAGTGAATAAATTGGTGTTTCATTGCAGTAACGCAAAATCTGACCGAATATTTTTATCGAATTACTTGTCAAAGTATCTCATAACGTTAGATGTAAGACACAATCACCTAGCAAGTAACATTTCGGTGAGATATAGGAACTTGGTTTTAGTCAATGCATCCTAAATATCTTATAAAGTGAAAAAATTTGACTTTTAAGAATTACAGGCTTATTATGACACACATCTCCTTCTCATAGAAAAATATAGTTTAAGTTTTCCCAGACAATTTCCAGATCTCTGTTTATCTTGAAAGGCCTTAATATTACATCCTATTTCAAGAAATTACATCAGGCACATTTTTATTTCTTCTATTGGCAACTGTATTGTATCCTTTTGTTTTTTACTATCATTTTGAAGTGGCAGTGTTTGAATTGAAATAACCAACAAAAAAATCATTAAAATAGAAAAATCGAGTCAGTAAAGTATAGCAACCTGTTCCCTTTTGTGTTTCTTCTCCAATTGGTTTGCATTTACTTGTGAGATAAACAGTAATTTCCTCATTATGAATATTCTTTGTTATTATTCACCTTTGGTAAATAAAAGCAACATCTTTTACTTTTCCAACTCGCACATCGTTGCACTGGGGGAGGTCCTCTTATTATCGTATTTCGATTATTTCCATCTGGCTAATGAGTGCTTATTTTCTCTGTGCCCAGAGGGCACACTTGTATGTATTGTTGTATTCCATCACTTGGTGAAATGTTAATTGAGCTTTTCATATCATTTGTGCTGAGTTAATGTCTCACTCAAAGGCTTTCTCTGAAATTAGCTTTAAGGGTCTCTGCAGGTGTTGCAATTCCACTCGCAGTGCAAGGTTCTGTGCATAATTGTTTGTTGGTAAACCATGTTTCTTCGCTTAATGAGCCGTCTGTTGGGATTGGAACAGTAAACGGAATTGACCTGCAGACTCTCCTGCAAGTGCTACCATTTAAGTTGTCCAAGCTTTTGATCATTTTCATCCCTCTATGTAATCATTGCAATACGGGACCTCTGAAACATCTGTGGTATTAACAACTGCATTCTGCTGCCTATGCATCCATTCCCCCCCCCCCCCCCCCCCCCCCCCCCTTTAGATCTTTGCTGTTTAACATAATCAATGGTTCGCAATTTCAGAACCGCTCTGTCTCATGGCGCTGTAATTATTTCAAAGCCTTTTGCCTTCTGCCATATGAGCATATGCTAATCGTACAAGGCTGAGTGACAAGTATGTGCCACATAGCTAATGGGGTGTGCACATTTTGATATTGTATATTGACAAAGAGGTTCTGGAAAAGTATAGATGCTCTCTGAACCTTATTGCATGAGCTTCAGGGTGTGATATCCGCAAATGGATTTCAAGATGCTATTGTTGCATGCGTAGAAAGATTTCCATTTCATTTTTACATACGTGTATGGATAACTGAAACAGCCACAAATGCTCACTGTGCATGGGATACACACATTTGCAACGACTTGTGTTAGGATGTTTGGCAGTTTTATGATAACGGGAGCCCCAAATGGACTACATGTTTCATTGTAATGAGAATTCTTTTGCTTTAGGGCCGGCAATCAATTAGTCAAAAGAGTCACGCACAGAATTAAACATGTGCATCAGCAAGTTTGTGTTTATGCACTGCGTCATTGGATATATGAATGCTCTTGTTTACTTGGGTCACAATCAGGCCACTAAAGTGAGGGCTCCACAGTGTTCAGTGCCATTTACAGGATGTCAATATGCATTTGTGCTGGAAATAACGAACAATATAAGACAACACTTTATTCAGAACTATATGCATTTAATATATATAGAGGAGAGCTATTAGCTGTCCTGTTACTTGGCAGAGTGACTGGGAGCCTGGGCAAAGCAGAGAACTAAAGTAAAGGTAGAGACTGGCAGAGATCGAAAGGAGCAGTGACAGGCAGGGAGAGGATAGAGAAGAGTTGCTCTAAGCATTGCCGAAGTCATGCTCGGGGCTATAGAGCATGTGACCGAGGCTGTGTAGGTACTGCAGTGGCAGCAGTTGGTAATTACCACTGCATCAGCAACATGTCGTCTGTGTCGTCCATTTCATTAGCTGCGCATCCGCTCCAAATAGATGGTGGGGGAAGGATTATTACCACCTCCCCATCCCTTTTCTTTTCTTTCTCTATACCATCTGTGATGAGAGTTAGCAAGCTATGGATGAAGAATTCAGTGTGGTTATCAGGTTATATTTTGATAAATATCTAAGTTCTACGCTATGTGTGGTTTCCTCGTAATTTTCTAGGACTGAATAGGTTAAAAGCCCTTCGAGGATATATTATTAAAGCTGCTCTGCTCTCCCTGTCTCTCTCTCTCTCTCTTCTACTGCCTTCATGCATGGTGTACACCAATATGCAAGCAGTTTCCTTTTTACACTAGAGACATGTTGAAAAGTTTTGTTCAAACAACAAGACCTCCCCGAGGACCTCTCTCTGAGGTGAGGAATGCAGCTACCTGAAACTTGAGCAGGTTGGATAGCCACAAGCAAAATCCCACAGCAAGCAACAGCGGAGGGAATAGTGCAAACTCCTAACACATGAATAAAAACATAAATGCAAATGCTGATGCTTGCCTGCGCACATACACAACCACAGACACACGCAAAAGTTCTGGTTGCATCTAAATTTAGAGGTTCAAGGACACTGATAAGGGTATTCAGCTGATACACAGCGGCACACGGCAAAACATGGGCACATGAGACTTGACTCATGCTCAATTTGAATATGAGGAGAGTTAAGAGTTTTCTTGAAATTTGTGTTTTAGTGGCGTTAGACTTGATCCAGACTCATTGATGATAATTTATAAGATATATAATTCAACCATAGATTACTAAAGCACTCTGAACATTTCCACAGAGGCCCAAATAAATCAATCCACTGTATTAAAGGGGCCGTCAGCTCAGCACGCTGGGAATTTGACGTTAACTCTCTATACGTCAACATACAGAAATATGTATCGGTCACAGCATGGGTTACCTTTAGACTTTAGGTGACTTTAAAGACCTTAGAGTACACATGTTGATAGTAGAAGTGCTGCACAAAAATACGTCAAAAAAATAGCAACATACATTGTATTCGTTCAGATTATAGCAAATGTTTTCTGGAAGTGCAATCATCACATTTACATTTCAAAATTGTCTTCTGAGCTCAGCAACAACTCGACAAATCAAGAGCAAATGTCACCCTCTGAAATTACACAAACGACGACAGCTCTCCAAATGAGATGGAAATGTCAATCAACATAATTTAGATCTCCCGCAGTATGCTCGAAGATGTAAGTGCATACAGGAGTATATGACATCCTCTTGAGCTGACAGTGTGTGAGAAAGAGTGTAAGGGGGAAAGGAGAGAGGAAGGTGGCTGGGGGAAGGGGGGGGGGGGGGCAGTGGTGGAGTAGTTTTCCCCCCTCATCATTTCTCTCTACCTGGCATAAATCATCCTCATCCAATTATGATAAAGTCTGAAGCCTAGATTACGTGGTTTTACCATGGGGCAAGATCACTCTTACAGACGTCTTCTACAGTGAATAAGAGTGAGATTTCATTTGGGCTTCAACGGGGCATGTCCTTTTAATTAATGGGGCACGGCTGAGTTGGAGATGGTGCAGCTATTTAAAATGCTAAATGTTTTTTTGAATTTTCTCTTTCTTGCTCAACAGACCCCCCCCCCCCCCCCCTACCAGCACTGCACTCACACAAACACACACGCACACATACTTCTCTCACAACGCTGTCCGACTCACTGTTAGTGGCATCTGTGATTCATTTTGCCTGTGCTGAGAGGAGGACTTCGTTGTTCTGCTACGGAATGAGATGGAAGGAAGTACAGAGCAGTGATGGATTGATTGATTGAAGTCTAATGTCACCTGCAACCTGGTATTACCCCAGCATGTTTAACATGTCGGGGAGGATTGAAAGCCAAATCTCAATAGGAATTAGCATCCACACTCACCACGCATCAGGTCAATTTTCCCTGAAGGAAGTAAAGGACAGACCCGTCTGTAGGAGTCGGATAGAAGATAAAGGAAATGGACAGGACGGTTGCATGTAGAATATGGTCACAGAAAGAAAATTCGGAACACTTTACATTCACGGCTATGGAAGCCATGGGGTCTCTGAAATATTGAAACGTCATTATATGTCTTAATCAGTATAATGTACACAGTGTCCTGTTGTTAGAATAGCACATGGAATAAGCTATATGACACGTGTTCGGAGGGATTCACAGTGGATATACTGCAAGCCTCTCTGAATCATCAGGATGATGAATCAGGAGATGTAATGATTTTACATTAGTGCATCAGGATGTCATATGGTTGGATTAATGGTTGGATTGCAAATGAATGTGGTTGTGTTGCTGTAAAGTACTGGCAGTTGGTATCAGTGTGTGAGATGCTGCATTAAAACAATGTATATCTATATATTTCTATGTAACCAACAGCCAATTAGTTTAGCTTAGCATAACACCTGGAAACGTGGTGAAAGCTAGCCTGACTTTGTGTAAAAATCCACTGAACAGCACCTTCAAAATTCACAAATGAACACATATCTCTATCTGTCAATTTGTGGTTTTACAGGCGGTTATGTGCAGGAGTGTTTATTTAATTACTTCCTTCCTGAGTCTTGTCATCACCATGAGGTTACCAGGCAATCAGCGAAAATAATAGAAATAACATTTGTTGTCCACAAATGTGGAAATTTGCCTTCAGCTTCACGGGTTTGTTGAACACATCATAGTTAATCAGAATAAATACAGTAAATAGCACAGCATGCACAGTACAGACAACCACAATAATGGCCGTGGTCGCAGTGTGAATAGTCTTTACTAATTAAGCAAAGTTATGGCAGTTTGTATAAAAGCCCTTTTGTAAATGTTGATTGCTGCGGTTGATCTTGGGAGATATCGGCCATAGAGATGTCTGCCTTCTCAACGCGTTCGCATCCCAACTCGTAACATGCTGACACTTTGTCAGAACTCCTGGCGTCATGTTTTGGAAGAAATCTTCTTGATTTGGGTTTAAATGTTCATGAGGTTAAAATAAAACCTAAAACAGACACAATCAGCTGCTTGTAAAGTGAAAGCAAAACTAAAAGTTGCGAACACAACAAACAACAGGTGGCCTTACAAGACACAAACAGCTGTTTGTAACACATAGTTTGTTTTTGCAAGGGACAGGAACAGCAGTACCTTGGTTTAAAGTCATGTGTTTGTTTAAGCTTGTAGTCCTGTATTGACCTTGTTGTTGACCTTGGATGTGTGCTATGAAGGCTTCAAACATCTATAAACACATCTTTAAAGTGTTCTTCTTCGCTGTGTCCCATCATAGATTTAAACAGATAAATGGTGAGTTGTTGAAATGTTCCATCCCATCAAAGGGCAGAGGGGTTGAAGGAGAATCCTGCAGAGTTTACCCTCGCCAGCCCTTGGTAACCCTCAACCCTCTCTCCCTGCCCAGCATGCACCGTCACCCTCTCACCCCCCCCCCCTCCCCCAACCCACTGGTCCCTAGGGCTACCATTTGTGAATTCATCTCTGCCCTCACAGCCCTGCTCAGCTGTCACATCGCATCTTGCACGCGCAGACAGTCAACGATAACCGTGTTAGGGCTTTTCATATTCCGTACACCCAGTTTCCACCTCCTACTATACCACACACTCTCTCTACTATTACCCCCGTATCTGCCTATCCACCCATCCACCAAGATTGCGGTTGGTTGGCAAGGCTTACCTTTGCTTTCTGTTTTGATTCCTCTGTGTCCTACCTCTGAGTGTACCTGGGTGTTTGTTTCAGGGAGTTCTGAGGAACGATGGCCTAAAACTCTATATTAACACATGAGAAGCTGTTTTTCCATTCCCATTGCTCTCGGTGCTGCTTCTTAAAAAAAGTTACAAGACATATTGAATAAATCATCTTACATTGCAAATCTAAGAGGTTTAATGAAAGCTGAAACACCACAGCTAGCATGCTTAACATAAAGCACACACAAGCTGTAATGAAACAGTGACAGAGGTTGAAATGTCAAGGCCAGGGTTTCATTTTGTGAAAGTGTTATCGTTATGGTGTTGTAAGTGCTCATCCCCCCCCACACTTTCCCCCATACTTTCCCTATCATTATCAAAAATGGTTGATATTTGACATTGACGTGCTAATTGTGTCACTCTGGCAAACCAGCAGTGTGTGTCCACTAGCATGTAAAATGTAAGCAATGCCTGCTACATGGGTGTAGCTCAGATTTGTATCTGCAACGTTGGTATTGTTTTCCCCTTGTGAGTCTGAGTGTGAGTCATCCTGGAAATATGTGGTCCTGGAGACAACCACTACCGGAAACCACCACAGAAACGATTTGAAGTACTTTGCCAGGTGTTTATTTTTTCTCCGCAATAATGTTGCAACCGCGCAAGATGCAGTCATGCAACTTAACAGGTGTGTAGTTGTGATCCAAATGAAGGCCGAGTTTGAAGATGGGTGTGTTCCGATTTCACCCAGCTTCTTTGAAACTTGTTGGTGTATCTGCAAACTGAATCTTGTTCCCTGTGTAATCAACGTACCTTCCAGTGTGTCCACTGTTCCAGCATCAGGACAAAATGGCTAATAATATAATTTTTTTTTAAAGCATAAACCTTTGGGATCTGTGTTTTATTCATGGATGGTAGAATTTAGGGCAGGATACAGAAAAATGAGCTTAGCTAGAGGAAAGGAAATGTCTTGTGAGAGCTGGTCGAATGCATTGTAGAGAGTGCAGTGTAGGGACAGGAGGCCTAGTGGGATATGCCAAAGTGGAAGGAGAGACATAGTGAGAGTAGAGAGAATAAAGAGAAAGCAAGATGAAACAAAATAAGAAATGTCTGTTGAGCGTACTGCTGAACAAGACAAAAGACAAGGTAAAACAGAAAGCTTCTTTTTTTTCTTTTGTTTTATAACTTGGGTGTTACTTTCAGAATTTTGACAATACAATTAATCAGTTATAATACAATTATTGTCGCTTAAGCTCATAGGTCCAGTTTAAGCCAGTTACCTACATGATCAATTTCATTAAGATAATTATCATTTTTTTATCTTTATTATGATGAAAGAATGGTCAATTGTCCTGAAATTGGTGTTACAATTGTCTATTATTGCATTGCAAAACAAGATGTGTGCACAAATACAGCACTGTGAAGAGACAGTTTGGTTATACTTACTATTTAGAAGCTGAGATGATGTTCTAGGCCTCACAGGCTGTGTCTGGCATAAAACTAAACTCAATTGTATCTCTATAATTCAGTTTTCAAGAATTTTCTTTTTAGCATCATAAGCAATTTAAATGGAACCATGGCCAAAACTATATCTATAATACATGTGCCATGCTTCCTAGTATCAACTCACTCAGAAATAAGCTTAAACAAGAGAAATGAACAGTGAACAATGAACTGGAAATGTCACTCACTTTCATCCAAATAGTTAATACTGTCAGTAGACAGGTTTAGCCTGTTTCTCTGAGTCTCTGTCTCTGAAAATGTGTCGAGGAGAAAGGAAAGCACATTTTGGGTTATCCAAGACACGAGGAATCCTTACAAATGAAAAGTATGTGTATATATTCTTCATCTTTGTTGCCACTAATTAGCATTTTATGAATTGAGAAACGTAACACGATGAAAGACAACCAGAATAACATTTTTGACACAAGCCTGGAATAGCCTTGCTAACCCAGATAGATTCTGTTGGTTTGGACAAATGCATTATTTCAGAGATAAAAGTCACGCAAAGCCGTGTCTGGAAAAGTTGTCGTTGTGAATAACTGCCAGGACGTGGCGAACCACTGAACCGTTCCCTGCCTGTGTTGTGTCCTGTTGTGCTGATGTTCATTTTTGCTGACAGCCCCTTCCTAAAACCCCTTTATCACCCATTCTCCTGGACATATTTCCGTGGCATGTCAAAGGAAGGTCTCTCTCCCTCATTCACAGGGATTCAGCCTTCCAGATGCAGACACACAAGTTTTTCAGGTGTCACTAAAGTATGTTGCTTCAATCGGCTGCCCCACTGAGTGTGAAGATAAGGGAAAAAGTTGAGCATGAGGGGAAAGAGGAAAACAATAACACAGCGTCACTCGACTTGAGTGAGTGACTGACTCAACTTGTTATTGAACTGCGCAAAGCTGACAAATAAAAAAGGAGATGAAAACACAGTATGTCAGTTCTTCAATTTCACACAAGACTGCCTTGCATCATTGCAGTGTATCCCTATAATAAAGAGCCCTTGCGTTCTGAATAGTGATTACCTCCTTCAGTGTGCCACGCAGCTGCTGATCTAGCTACTCCGAGGATTCTTCACACACAGCGGCGCCTCTCACCTGACCTCAATCCAGTCAGACGAGGACACCTTGGTGTTTGTTTGCCTATGCGTTTGTTTATGTGCTAAAGCGTTTGTTAGGTGCGTGCACTTCGCGTACAGGTCACTGGCGACATATTAAAGAGGGAGCCACAGAAGCAGGTGTCTTTCTATTTCACCTTTGAATTTGTCTGTGCTTTCCGTATCGTCTGCGACACCTGTCACATGAACAGCCCCCTGGGGTGCTGCTCCCCGGTGAGGAAAAGAGAAGGAGAGACAAAGCGCTGCAAGAGGAATTAGGCCGACAAGGACGCCTGTCAAAATAGCTGGCAGGTTGCCCAACGTGGTCTTGCAACTGTGAATGTGATCGACATGGGGCTGACGTTGAAGACAGATGCACAAAACAAGCACACGCGTACCCAGAGCCGCTACTATCTATACTCTCTAATTACCCTAACTCACTTATTTACATGTCCACTTATGCCAGCAAGAAAAATGTCCCGCATCAGCATTGTGCCGCTGGGTTGTGTTTGCCATTAAGCTTTTGATTGCATTATGGGACATAAGCATGATTGATGCAAGTGGGTAAAATGGTGACGCTGCAGAGGGAAGACGGTGCACTTACACAGATAACCCATTTGCAGGTAGGTCATTTTGATCATAGTATAAAATACTTCTAGACTATATAAAAGTATCGTATGGCAATTATTTCATGTTGATGGCTAGGATGTTAGACATTGACTTTACTTGGATTATGTACTTTGAGGAGGATATAAATGGTAAACTTGTTCTTTACTTAGGAACTAATTGTTAGCTTCAGTCAAGAAAAACCAAGGACATTTTAGTCTGTTTTATGTGAAAATGTACTCGTAGTAAAATGCATTAATTGTGTATTCATTTCTACTATTAGCTGATTAACTTGAGGAAGCTAACTTGAGGTAGCTAACTGGAGGTAACATTATCGTTAGCTACATCCATAAAGTTTATGGATGTAGCTAACATAGCTGCACTCATAGTGTGTTTGTAGGTGTTGAGCTTCATTTTTACGAGTGCAGTGCCAGGTATAAAATGCACGGCCCGCCACTTGGTTTAAACTTAATTGTTACAAGGTTTATGGCATAAACCTTGTAACAATTAAGTTAGCTTTCCTTTTTATAAATGTCACTGCATGGTCGTGGTTCGTTCCTGCTGTTTAATTTTTAGTAGGATTTGGGATTATTTAATAAATCCATTAAATTTAGACATAACGTTCTTGAAAAGCAAGATGGTGCTTATTAGTGGAACAACAGTTCAGGCAGCTACAAAATACTTGTAGTAGTTGTGTGTGTGAACTGTAGTTAACAGGCAAACAATCAACTCATATCTCATTGCAAGGATGCCTTAAAATGCCTAATTCATGATGGCCCACAAAGCTACCCACCACATAGGGTACAAAGCCCACCACATAGCCCACCACATAGGGTACAAAGCATTGGGAAAATCTGTATATTATCAACAATATTGTTTTGGGTTATTTTGAGGCAGTCTTCACTCTTACATGATGCAATGGTGCCTCAGGATAGCATTGCACTATAAGAAATAATCCGCCATAAAAATGCCTCCAAATAATCCCCTTGTAAAATCATTAATTCATAGCCTGATCAAATGAGTAAGGAGTAATTTACTGTTATAATATGGCATGTGCCCTTTGCATCAGGCCTGGATGCTGAGTCAGAACATTATTCTACATTGTTACTGCCTAAGCCTGCTCCTCAGGGCAGGGTCTGCGAATGACGACCACGACCGATGACTTGATTGGGCTGTTCTTGCCATCTGCATTTCCATTCCTTAGACCTAACATAGGGATTACTCCAGTATCACTTCTGATTAAATCAGATATATGCTAATGCTCCATTGTTCTTTCTCTCTCATGATGGCTTTGTCACATCCACTCATCCTTGCCATTTTAATTTACTCCAGAGCTCCAGCTTTTTCGTGTAGATCCTGGTTTTGTTCTTACAGCTTCAGCTCAACATTAAGCGCATTGCCATGGTGTTTGAAGGGATTTGGTCACATCTGCAGCTGAGTTCACAATACGACATGATATGTTATCCTTCTCCGCCACTCATCCCCTCTCCTTCCCCTGTCTGTTCCCTTTCTTTCCCCAGTTTGAGAGAAATGACAAGCCGATGTTCTGGAGCCAGCCAGACACGCTCTAGTGGATGGACTTTGTTGTAATGAGTGACAACTGCATGCTCGTCAGTCCCAGCAAATCAACAGTGAAAACGGAGAGACCTGACCCGCGGACCTAATGGAAACCACTGGTCCTGTAAGTGCCCATCTAATGGGCCAGACACACAAACAAACACACACACACACACACACACACACACACACACACATATACACACACACACACACACAGATATCAGTAAGTCAGTAAGGAGATCAAATCCAAGGATATTGTCCGTTCTTGCTAAAAATATCTTTCGTGTTGAGAAATGATACAGATTTCTGACACCACTACTGCTTGACTACGTAAGACCCAGAGAAAAAAGATGGACCTTTACAAAATAGCAGAATATGCCTGTGCCAAGGCTCAAGAGAGCTGTGACCATTAATAATTCATGGTCAGACAATCAGATGAAAAAATCTGGTAACTGACAGCCTTTCCCTAAGTGTGAAAATGCAGGATACTGACTGCTGCAGGGTCGGGCAACGCCACACTATTTTCTCAACTTCTCGCATTATTTTTCTGACCAAACCATTCTTCGGTTCCCCAAGGCAGAGCTGGTGGCAGACGAGGGTCATTAGTATCCGTCTGGATATTCTCCCCGAACAGCACCCACTATGGGAAACCACCCAATATTAGGCCAATGCGCCTATCATATCGTATTTCCTGCCAGCCGATGATGTCTGACACCTGTTGACAGGTGTAGACTATCCATCCCCCAATCCCCAGACCTGACAAGATCCTGAAAATCCTGGACACCTTGTCTCCAACACTCCTTCAGTCATCCCTCAGAGGCTGGCTGTGGGAGGGTTGGAGAGAGGCAGGGATCCAATTGAAGGAAGGACTTTGCCTGCAAAGGGCTCTTAGCAGCTTCTTGTCCATAAACTTTGATACACATGAGACTAGCAAAAAGTGAATACAGGGAGCTTTGTGAGAAGCAATCAGTTGGAAAGGATCTGACCTTATCACAATACTGAGATAAGGTAAGCTCCCCTCTTCTTTGCTCTCACTTTTTATAGGGGCATATTATCTTTTCTTTTTTGGAAATCATGTATATTTGGCCTTTGTCAGGTATTGAGCTGACGGTCATGTGAAACGCATGCATAATGCAAACCGCTTGTCTGCTCTTGAACAAACAAACAGCTCTTGTTTATTACTGAGACCGTTTGATTCAAGGTGGCAAGGCCCACCGTATGAAGTGCCATTTAATAAATGATGATCTATAATGGCGGTAGTTCATAACAAGTACGTCGTTTTCTCACTTGTGTGGGCGCGAAAAGGCGGGGGTCTCCATTTGCCCTGAATGAATAGTGCAAATGGGTTGCACAGTGTTGGGATTGTGGTCTCTAACTGGCTTTTGGCTGAGCTAAATGGAAACTGTCTGTAGGGGGAAATCGCTGCTCTTCCACTTATCCCCGCTGATAGCTCTCACTAAATATAAAAGGGCAGGAATCCTATCAGAGGGAGGCATGTAGCGTAACAGTGTGCGATCTAACGTGAGTTTCAGCTCAAATTATGATGTTCACTTTAATCTTGAGTGTTCTGCCCTGCTTGTGTGGTTTCGCTTGTTTAGCACCATGAGGTAACTGGCTCATTTACAGCCCTGATTGAAAAAGACGTGTCTGGATGTAAAAACAACTGCCTCAAAGTAAGGAAGGTAGAAAGACCACAGAAGGAAGAAAGAGATGTTGAAAAGTGGTGTGTGGGGGGGGGGGGCTTGTGTCGGACCTCAGCAAATGTACCCTTTCCATGTACCCAAGGGTCAGCATGACTCATATTAATGATTTCCTGGCACATGTTTCAGTAAAAAATAGAATAGCACTCTCTGTACCTGGACAGGTAGTCAAAGCTGGCCCAGCTGTGTGATGCTAGCTCCCTCTGTGGGCACTTAGCCAACATTTGCATTCATTTATGCCGGAGCTCGCTCACCCACCGTGTTATCCTGCCAGTATCAGCATTCTCATCTGCTGCCTCACGACTTGCTGCAAACTTCTATTCTCACCTTAAGCCCCCTCACTTAGACACAAGCTGAATAATGCATGGTCTCGCCACCACACACACACTCGAATGCATACGTACACGGCAGATTCAAACAGTATTATGTTGTAACAGGAAAATATGATGGTTGAAATCAAGTTACAGATAACTAAACTTTGAGTCCAGTTTCCAGGAAAAAAATATGCTGGCATTGTACATTTCTGCAAACCACAGACATGTTGAATGTGGACGTTTTTGCATCTGGTCAGAGCGAGTGACGTACGGCAAGCAACCGTTATTGAAATTTGCGTAACAAGCGAAAAAAGTCCACTAAGGGCGCGTGGGAGGGGTGGCCATTATTTGTGGTATATTATGCAGCCCATATTCCAAGTAATTATCTGTGATGCTTGTGTTATAATGCAGTTGTCACTCATTGCACCGAAGTCCATCCACTAGAGCGTGTCTGGCTGGCTCCAGAACATCGGCTTGTCATTTTCTCTCCAACTGGGGAAGGAGAGGGGACAGACAGGGGAAGGAGAGGGGACAGACAGGGGAAGGAGAGGGGACAGACAGGGGAAGGAGAGGGAACAGACAGGGGAAGGAGAGGGGACAGACAGGGGAAGGAGAGGGGATGAGTGGCGGAGAAGGAGAACGGATCATGTCGTATTGTGAACTCGGGTGCAGATGTGATCAAATCCCTCCAAACACCATGACAATGCGCTTAATGTTTAGTTGAAGCTGTAAGAACAAAACCAGGATCTACACGAAAAATCTGGAGATCTGGTTGGTCTTCATTGGGATTGAAAGACAAATGATGAGAAACCATAGTCAAAACAAGACAGGAGGAAAAATATATAGATTAATTCAGTTTCAATGTATTCATTTATTATAAGTTTCCCTTACCTTTTCTCTTCATGAATGTGAGATGAGTGTTGTGTATACAGCGACATTGCCTCAAACCGTTGGCGAGGCTCCATGGTAAATGTGTAACTTGGCTAGCAACAACAAGTAAACAGCAGAATGCTATGAGCGAATGGTAAATCCCTGTTAAAAGACTGTTCAAAAAAATGTAGACAAGGTTAATGGCAAGGTTGCAGAGATTAATATAAAATGTGATTTGCTCCAGTTTACTGATTATCTGATTAAAAACAATTACTAACGTCATCCACTGAAAAGGTCAAATTGACTCAATAAATTGGGTCAACCCCTTTTGTTGCAATCTGACTAATAAAACAGATTCTTCAGAGGACAGAATGTTATTCTTCTGAATATAAAATTGAAATGAATCTAATTGCATTTTATCCCATTACCCTCAAACCCCATCAAGCAAGGCCTTGTCTTGTTTGTAATCCTTTCCTGCCATTAAAGACAAACTGAAACTCACCAGGCTCACTCAGACTGAACTGTCCTTGTAAATACAAAGTGACATATATTCAGGACTAGATATCAGAGTTTACACTGAGGGGAACCATGGCTTTCTGTAAGTGTAAACAGAACATGTCCTGCCCTCCGGTCTGGACTTTTAAGTTTTGGTTTGTGTCATAGCCTACCGTGTTAACGGAGCCCAGCCTCACAGAACACTGTGTACAAAAAGCCCCTCTCTGTCTTTTCTCAGCCTCTTCCTCTGTGCCTGCCATTTTTCTTTTGTGTGCTCGCATGTCTGCGTGACAAAGATGGAGACAAAGCCATAATTAGTTCCCCTTAAATGTCTTTGAACCAGTCCCTTTCCTGTATTCATATATCTACAAGGCAAGATTTCATTTTTAGGAAACGGTACCACGAGAGTTGCTATGCCTACCGGGTCTCCTTGTTCTCTGTAATTGCTTTCACTGCCATTAACCCAACCAGCTCTCGCTGCTCTGTGGGG
The DNA here is from genome assembly GCF_050575085.1 of Anarhichas minor. Lineage (NCBI taxonomy): Eukaryota > Metazoa > Chordata > Actinopteri > Perciformes > Anarhichadidae > Anarhichas > Anarhichas minor. Next base: position 4,311,472 of record NW_027466472.1, read on the forward strand.
GACGTCGCTCGTCATCGTCTCGAGCGAGGCACCGGCCAAAATAAACGGGCCACACTTTCTTCTCCACAGGCCAACCTCTCCTGGGTGCCTCACAAACAGATGTCCAGGGATTACCCCATCCCGGTGGAAACACATAGGCTCTGCTTTTTGTTTCTGGGTTTGCTTTACTCCTTTCGAAAATGTCAAGTATTTTTAGAAAAGGCCGTGCTGAAATGCTGACCGAGTGGACCGCGCAGAACATGCATCAACACACTGGAAGTCTTCCATTCTGACAGCAGGTGACGCTTCATGCTCTTCCGCGTTGTGGCATGGTTCTCTCTGCTCCTCAATACTGTGTCATTTGTATGTTGCTGTCAGTCCCATCTGTGATTTGAGCTCTCCGTATGTTACTCCGTGACTCTGCCTGGACATGTTGTGTTCCGTGCAGTGAATTCAAAAATGGGAGTGACTTACAGAGTGCTGAGGTTACAAAAACGTTAACGCTGAGTGGGAAGCAAGCAAGCAAGCAAGCTGGGCTAATTAGCTTGAACCCCCCTGAGTGAAACACAGTTAATAGCATGACTTGAATCTCAACAGAACATTTGTGGGGGAAAAACACCTCGTGTCATCTTACAGGGCTATGACGGATCGTTCGAGAACGATTCGTTGAAAGGAACAAATCTTTTGGGTGAACGAATTCAACTGAATCCCTTCCTGAAACCATTTGCCTGTTTCTCAGTTCAGTTGAGCTCTCAGTCACTCGCAGGCGAACATGCAGCCAGGGAGTCAGGGACTCACTGAGTGAGTGATTCAAGTCGTGCCTTCGCAGGAGGAATGGTGAGTGTTGTGTTCAAGACAGCAAATACACAGCTGATTCGGGACGATGTGCATATAATGTGACAGTTTTGGTAAAAATGTTCAGTTTTTTCTGTGTAATAGAGGCTTTTTAAGTAGAGATTTTATTTGTTTTGTTTTGTTTTTCACCTGAGGACTTGGGCTACAAAGGAAGTGACACAGTTATCAGAAATATGTCAAAAAAACATTTCTATCTTCTTTTGAAAACTGGAAAATGATCCATAATAGTTGCAGTATCATTTATATAATATTATATTATACATTTAAATTAAGATGAACATATGTTAATAATCTCCCAGCTGGCCTGGGAACACCTCGGGATCCCCCAGAATGAGCTGGAACATGTTGCCGGTGAGAGGGAGGTCTGGGTCGGCCTGCTTGGCCTGTTGCCACCGCGACCCGACCCCGGATAAGCGGTGGAAAATGGATGGATGGATATGTTAATAATCATATACATATACTGTATATCCACATGGATTTGTTTTTTTCATGGTTAAGCAATATGTATACTGATTCAATTTATATATTTTATATTCTATATATAATGATGATATTGTACACATTCACCACATACTGTATATATCTTTTGTTGTTTTATTTTTAAAGTGTGTTTAATTATTTATGTCGTATAATTTCATTGTGTTTCTCTGCTTCTGCTCCCATCTATCTATCCGTCTTAAGAGCTCTTGTGTGTCAGTTATTCTATTCCCACAATGACTCGCTGCCATCTGGCTTTCTTGATGTATTGATACAGATTAGCGCCGGGGAGACGCGCATTAAGTCGTAAGGGAAAATTTAGTTAACCCTCTCTCACAGGAGAATCCATTTCCGCCAAGTTGCTTTGCAAACTATTTATGTTCTCTGCTTTCCACACACCTATTAACCTTTTGTTTCTCTCAATTGAGTTTGCAAATGATTGTCTTGTGAAGGCAAACCCAGAGATAAATTCTCCTTCAGACTCTGCTAATTGTCTATCACTATGGATGTAAGCAGGTTGAAGTGGCAACTCGTGTGAGGCTTTCAAAGAGGTTGTACGAGTATGTTAGCTGATATCGGCTACACACACTCTCACATAATCAGTGACACTGGAAGGACTGCTGCTTCACTAGAAAGAGAGGCAGGTCGGCAAAGAGGTGACGGCATCCAAGCCAAGGAAAGCGAATAAGCTTATTTCCCAAAATGTCGGACTATTGCTGGAGAAAATGTCTGTATGTCCAGAAAATAGCACTGATAGTAGCCCTGCGTATTCCCCTTGCAAGTAACTCTATGCAAGATCAGCGGCCATTGTTAGCACTCATCAGAATACCTTTGGAACGTTACATTTTCGGGACGTCTGTAACGTCAGTCTCACTCCGGAGAAACACTTTGATTTGTGGTTGAAAATCTATTCTGGCCAACTGTCACACATGCCGGTGCAGGTGGTTGCTCACCTTGATCGCTGGTGAAGTTCAGCTGTGAGCAAGCAGAGAGCAGATCCTTGTGTCTACACAGATGGGACTGGACAGATGGAGGTTTTTAACAGGGCAGCTGATGTCCTTTGGGCATTCCAGAATTGAAATCTTCTGGATGGAAAAGTAGGTAACTGCCCGACATTATATTAGGTGAGTGACGAGTCCTCATACTTCAAGCTCCGCTTTCAACCCACTTTGTCAGAAGTAAAACATGACAAAATAATAAAGATTATATGGATTGTTTGACTATATATTACTGTATTTAATATCCAACTTGGTATTCTATAACATCATATACTGCTGCTGACTGAGTCACAGTAGGACACACATGTTCCAGAAACTGAATACGACGTTTCTCAGTCCACCCTGGTGCCTCAAATGTAAAGGGGAAAAAAAGCATTATTGTAATATCTGTAAACAATATCTTTATGGTTTATATTCTCATTCTTAGACACAGTCATACTCCTTCACGGTGAAAGAATACAGTTGATTTGACTTCAACCGCAACCTTTGGCTCGCTCATCCTAAAGGGCCATGAGGCTGAGTGCGCTGAACCCAAGGAGCATCTTCATTTCTCGCCCTCTTATCTCTCTTCACGCAAGGTGATTACCTTCATCATTTTCATTTATTGTTTTTTAGGGAGGGAACTTTTCCTCTGCAGCTCTTACCAAAAGGTTTCCTAACCTCTTAAATGATCATAGGACAGCTAAATCGAATCCCGTTGCCATAACTGAGGCAGTAAAATGAAACAGTGCTCTGTTTTGGCGGTTCAACATTTTTTCGTCTTCATTCCGCACCAGCAAACTGACATGTAAAGATGAGTACTGAAGCTGTATAACTCAATAAACCAAGAGGAAATGCTTTTAACAAAACATTGCAGTAGAAATTGTTTTGTTTGTGGAATTTAGTGACTTTGTTATTAGCATTATAACAGACCATGTATTGATTTCCTCGCCAGCCCCTCCGCTAGTTATGCTATCCAATGTATGTGTGGACGCAGATCCACAATAAAAGCAGCATTGATTGGTTTTTTTCATTTTTAAAAGGACAGAGGAAGGGGAGTCCATTGCCCTGCAGAATACTACTTTGGTAGGAATGCAGAGAGAAGCCTTGTCTGCTGGCAGGTGTCACTCACAGACACCTATTGTGTTTGTATTTCCAGGGACACGCTGCGACCATTTCACGGAAACGTCAAACTTTGTTGTAGTTCGTGATAGAAAGTGAGTTAACAAGCTTAGGGACACATTTTGTTTATGCGCTCCTCCGGCTAATTTCTCAGCTGGAGTGTTGTTTACTTAGTGCATACAATTATAGAACACCTTAGTGTGCCCATCGGCCAATGTCATTGAGGAGGCACTTAGTATAAAATTAAGGTTTATAAGCTGTCCACTGATGATATGAAATTATATATATATATATTCAGTTTATTCAATTACTGCACCGGTCTACCACAAAAACACTTGTTTCTTAAAATATTTGAATACATCCCTGTATTTTAACTTTTGCACTACTTCATGTCTCAGATTTTTACTTGCTTGACTTTCTTTTTTATGTATATCTAAAGAGCAATTTTTATTAACTTGAATCATCGCTAATTTCTGTTGAGAACCGGGACACCAAAGCTGCTTTGAAGAAAAATAACATGAAAATTCACAAAAATTCGTATTATTGCATATTAATCAAGTTTAAAAACAATTACAAAAAAGTAATAACCAATGAATCACAGCAGTTAATCGCTGCTTTCTATTACCCAATGTGTCAAACCAAAACATGGATCCCGCAGGTGTAGTTATTGTAATTAGTCCGCTCAAAGCAACTGGAGGAAAAAAGCCTGCACTCTTGCCAGCGGGGGGTTAGAGTGAGTGAGAGGAAAAGAGAGAGGAACTGGCTTCCAAGGGTGGGAAGAAGGATTCGCTCAGACAAAGAAAAAGTGCCACAATTTAAAGAAGCCCTCCCTCAACAACAACCCAAGGTGTTATGGTTCACTGCATTCCCATCCCTCTGTCAACACAGAACTACCAATACCTGAAGGATGATTCTCTGGCCACACTTTAGGACCACGGTGCAAGGGGGGGGGGGGGGGGGAGGCACACATTGTGACCTTTAACGAACAGGAAGGTGGTCTCATTTAGCTGCATATAAAGGAAGGGAGCGGGTTTAGCGTAAAGACCCAGACGAGTAATTTAACTACATCTGAGGAAGGTAAATATGTGTCTTGATTACTGCGTAAGGAGCTTGGCAGCACTTTAATATCAGAGCACTTTTAATCCCCATATTCACTTAATATTCAGACGCAGTTAAAGGCTTAATTTCTCAATATCTAGTTTATACACGTCCTGCTAACTAAGGCGTTCGATAAGATAAATCTGAGGGGTAACAAAAGGATCAAAAGGTTTCATGATTTACTGCGTATTCTCAAATGTTTTTTTTCCTCTAATCTCTCTTGTTAAATACTGGACACGTTCACCTCTTCAGATGTCTGAATTGCCTTCAAAAGAAACTATTTTACTGAAAAACAATCCTCATGACAACAATGTCTACACTGAAAACCATGATCTGTGATGACAGGCTCACAAGCAGATATGCCATCATTAGTAATGCAATATGTAAAATGACCTTGATTATTCATCATCCTTTGAGAATGTGTCCTTTAAATGGATAATACATTGTTAAACCTTTCTTAAATAAAGAATGTGGACATTACAAGGGCCATTACTAATCTGTATGTGCTGAGAAGACAAAGTGCTACAGAGCTTCTTTTTCTTTTTTTCTTCTAATGTCAGCAACGTGCTAACATGGGGACAGTTCATCAAATATTCCTCCCAAAGTCATAGTTCCACTGACTAAGCATTATGACCTGTTTAAATCCACCTGAATAGTCCAGTCATGCTGCTGTACCATCCAGCACTTTCTTTCTGTTTAGTAGTCACAGCTGAAAACAAGACAAGACTGCGCTGGGAGAAACCATCTGGCCTACAACTTAGTGCATCGATACATTATTGAAAAGGTCCCAAACACAGCATTGTCTCACTCTTGAGTTCCTGCCTTGGATCCCATTAAACAATCACGCAAAGCCGGTAAGCAGTCACTCATACCCGTCGTGTTCATATATGTCCGATGATGATCAGCAGAAGGGTTTTTTGGACTCGAATTGTGGAGGCAATCCAGGTACCTCTGCTTGTCTAAATGTCTTGTATTGTCCAAAGTGCTGTGGATCCTGAGTTCACAGAAGAGCATGCATTTATGTTCATGTGGATTACGTTATAAATTCTGTTTTTTTAGTTTCTAAGCTTTCATGTGTGGATGGATCTCTGTTCTGTCGTTGACAGTTCTATTCCACTCAGTAGCACGCTGAGCTGTAACTTACGCCCGTAAAACAGAATAAGTCTGAAGAAGTTCGACACAGTTGCTGTCGTAGTGTAAAAATGGCCGACTCATTCACAGTACATGTACTGTGGATATAAGAGGAGGCTGGAACATGGCCTGCAGAGTTTTAACTCACAGCAATAATCGTATGTATCTTATGAACTACTTTTCTACAAGAGCTAACAAAGACTGTCCCTGAGCGAGAATGACTTGAAACACTTTATCCTAGATTATACATTGTAGCAATTAATGTGTTAGGTAGACTTGCAAGAGTTGAGGGGATGTAGACTTAAGACAAAAGTAGCCCACATTGTCTCTGGATCAAAGGCTGTGAAGTTTACGCACTTAGTTGCTACTAATATTGCAATGTTGTCATTATAAGACATAATCGTGAACCACTCAAAATACCAGCATCAGATATGAGTTTAGAACGTAATGGAAGGTTAGATTAACAGTGAAAGTCACAAAGGGAAGGGAACCTGTTAAACCCTTACTTCTTACCTAGTAAGTGTGCTTTAGCTAGCTATGTTCAATTCAATTTGATCACATTTGAATCACAATCTGTACAACATATAACATCTTCTGTCTTTTGACCTTGATAATGAAAAACTCGCCCCCACCAAAAAAAAAAAACCTTTTACTGGGGCAAAAAAATCAAATGGAAGAGCAACTGAGGAGGATTCACCCTCTCAGGATGGACAGAAGTGCAATATATGTCATGTGTATATAATTATAAGTCCGCACTCAAACAATCAGACAACTCTGCCTCTGACTCTTGAAAGTGGAGTCTGGGAGGGAAGTTTTAAGACCCGCGGAGGAGCAGGCTGGAGCCTCATGGCAGCTCCGCAAAGGGGAGCTTTATTTTTAGCAGTTGAACAACAGGAAGGAGAAAAGGAGGCCAATTCTACCTGGCAAGATATGTAGGGATGATGACATGGGCTCAGTGGAGTGTAAAGTGAACACGGAGGGGTTGGTACAGTTTGATAGGTTGAACACTGTTGGGGGAGAGAGGGGGGTGAAAAGTGAGGTAAAGAGTGAAAATAGATGGCGAAGCAGTGACAGAGGTCCCACAGCTTATAGGACTCGGGTCAGAAAGTTCCTCGTATAATTCCCAGAATGCTCTGGCAAGGACAGAAAGAAGTGTTCAGTAAATGCAGTTACAGTTTATGCATACAAATTCTAACCCCCAGTCAAAGTCGTACTCCAGAGACGCTATCTTCATGTGGACCTGGTAAATGGACTTGCATTTATAGAGCACCTTTCTGGTCTTCCAACCACTCAAAGCGCTGTACGCATGGTAAAGGCTGCTATTTAATGCGCCTGCTTGTCAGGATCTAATCTAAAGGCTCATTCACACACACACACACACTGATAGCACAGCCTTCTGGAGCAATTTGGGGTTCAGTACCAAAGACACTGACTGAATGGAGGGGCCAGGGACCGGACTGCGATCTTGTGATGAGTGGACTTCCCACTCTTTCTCCTGAGCCACACATATTTGAATATGTATAAATAGTATGCATTGTCACTATAAACTCTTTCGGAGAAACGCCACAACAAATATTAACAGCAGGAGGTTTGGCATTTCAGATATCAGCAAATTTCAAGCTTGCTATCGTGCTTGAATTTATTATCAGAATATGACCTTTTACTTGCTGTTGGCATTCACATGCACATAATCATACTCAGGTTACATATCTTATTAACGTACAACAAGTAAACACAGTATAATTGTATTTATATTTGATTATTTGACCTATTCCCAAAAAGCCAGAGAGCCTGAACATCAGTGTAAATGGTTCTGTATGACCAAACATTATATATATATATATATATATATATATATATATCTTATAGCTGGCATGCTAGAAACCCAACTCATATTTTAGCAAATTCCCATGTTGTAATATGTTGTTCTGTACCTCTCATCTATTTAGTAATCCATTATTAATCATCAGATGAAATATTTTGAAAAATATCAATGCATGAAATAGGCACTTCACTTCCATATTGTGACAAACTCCTCCTGTAATCTTGTATTCAGCAGTTGTTTGCCTTTTACCTCGCTCCCTCACAAAGCTTTTGGACACACTGGAGTGCACCGTGCTGACAGCTCTCAGTATGGGCACGTGACCCGTGTACCGAAATCTCAAACTTGGCTCGGTGTGTCATTGGCGGTACTGCATGTTGGAGATATTGCTCCTCTTAGCGAGGTACTCCTCTTCGTTCAGGTACCAGAGACCAGTGGATTCAATGCTCATCTCTTGACAGGCTGCAGATCCTGCGCCTGCAGGGTTTGGCGAGGCAGGCTTTTGTTGCATTCTTGTTGGTTTTGTTGTTTGGAGCAGCGGTGTATTAGCGTATGAAAAGACTTCAACTGCCAGCCGCTATTCGCCTGCACGGAAAACACAGTACGTGCTCCGAGGAAACTGTTTACACTGCTTTTTACTTGTCACCCAAGATACCATAACATTGTGCTTATCACCGTAGGAATGAATCGCGTCCTGGCTTTGAATTGTTTGAGGTCTGTCAGACTAAGAATACAAAAAGTCAGTTCACGAGCATCATCTTATCCCACATTTCAGCTTGTTGTGTTCCCTTTCAACCACTTGTATAAACCTCTGCCAGACCCACCTCGACTCGCCCACCCCTTGAAGTACTGCCAATACTTTAAATGCAAATAATATATCATGCCAAAATCTACAGCAGCCTGTTTTGGAGGCTTTTTTTTTTGTAGATGGAGATTAAAGGCAAATCCAATCTGCCAGTCACAGTGGTGGCACACACGTGTGTTAGCTTGGCTCACAAGGTAGTGCTGCAGGGGGAGGCCTGCTCTCCTTTTCAGTACAAGAGGGCAGATTGTGAAATGGATCAGTCTCTGCATTCATTAGTGTGCACAAAGAGGCATGATTACCACACACAGACCTCGAATTCCTCACCTGTCACGCTGTTCTCACAGGGAAGTATTTATCAAGGGGCAAATGAATGTTCCCCCTCATAAACACCCTTTGTTGTCATCTTTCTCCAGGTATGCAACCATTAGTGCTTAAATATCATTAGGTGCAATTAAAAGAAACGATAGGGAGGTAATCGCTGAGGGCCCGGAGCCATCACCTCCACTGATGTGTCTGAAATATGCATAAGGAGAAGAAGGCGAAGGGCTCTGGTCCAGGTTCAGGCTCTAATTAAGAGAGAGTAACTCAGTAACTCAGATGTCACGGAAACAGCTCGACGGTAAAAACCTAAGGGGAGGAAATGTCAAGCTAGGAGCTCAACAAATCAAGATACTGTATGCACACGTGGTCTAAGACTATTACAACAGCCCCTCGAGGAGGCTTTTCAGACACCTCAATTATACTATCAAATGGTCTTTGATTGTACATTTTCATTCCGTGTGGAAATCACTTTCATAACAGCCCCATGAATCAGAGAGCACGATGTGCTGATGAACAAACAATATTACACAATTCTTCCCAACTTTTTTCTTATTTCAAAATGTTATCAATAAGTAATGCCGGCGGTATCCGGGAGTGTGACTGTTATGTGAAGTAGATTTGGTTTCTACATCCGATATTCCACTTCTGGTTTCTGGTCTTCCAGGGAGTTCATTTGTGGGTCACGACTCTACAAAGGTGTCATTTGTAAACACCAGCGCCTTGAGCCAGCGTCTGAGCCACAATAAATTCAGCCAAGTCTTGATTTGCATTTTTTCTTAATGCACAGCCTGGAGAGTTGGTGTACTTTGTTGGACCGACAGCAGTTTTTTCTTTCTTTCCTCCCTCTCTCTTTGCTTCAGAAGGACAGAAGTGGGTTGCTGCGTCTGGCTTTGGTCGAATCCATTGTGATGTGGAATGAGACAGAAGGAAGCTTGAAGACGCTCTGTGTCTGTCGAAACACCCTCTGTCTCAGCATATTGACGGGAAAGTGGTCGACTCGGATGCTTGCTTGGCACTGTGCGTCACACAGACGGGCTTTAATTAGTTTCTAGGTTCTGTGTTACAATCCTCAGTGTCTATATTTGGATGTTGAAAGGCTTACTTCTCATATTTGTTCCGGAGTTTAACTTCGTCATTAGCGTTTGGCTCTGGTGACTGACCACATCTTGGGTAAATGATATGCGAAAAAAATTACTTTTTTTTTAGGCCGCAGTAAGCGTGCGTGTCGTCGACGGTTTTTCCACTTGACCCCTTTTCCATTACAGAATTTGACAGAGCTCGTATTTAATATTCTGCTACTATTCTGGGCCTTCCAGAAATCCAATTAGGCTCCTGAATTTACTGGATTATGACACGACCATTTTGGATTTAAAAAGCCTCGGTTCAGTCTTTGTGGAAGAATTATCATAGATATTTTAGGGGAGAGATAAATTTAATTGGGGCTGTATTTGTGTGCAAACACACACAAACGGGAAATAATTTGTCCTCCGTTGTGATTTTTTTCAGGACGGCTCCGTTTCACAAATGAGGAAACGCACCAGGTATTTGGCTGCAATAATGCAGTGTCTGTAAAATGTGTTTAATAATATGATGATGACTTGACTGTCATCATCTTTCTGACAGAAATCATATTAACTAATATCAACAGTTTAACTCCATTCGGAGATGAGAGGTGCTTTTATAATTTTACACAAAATAATATTTGTTTATTTTTATTAGCATTAGAGTAAGGCTTCTGGATGATTGGACTGAGACAAGCTCACTTAATTATGCTGTTTGGTTCAGCCTCGCTCATGGTAACATACACACGCTAATTCATTCTGTTCTGTGAATGTACGCCATCTTGCTTCAAGTAATGCCTTCAGACATTTAGTTGGAGGCACTGGTAGGGAAAAGTGTGACCCGCATGTTGTGAACAACAGCTCCGTCTGTTACACTGCGCATCCAATTTACACCTTCAGATGCTTTATTTTGAAACAGCTTTTACATCACCAAGGCAAATAGCAAATTAGAAATCATACCGCAGACGACTGGCTGTATTTGTTTTCCATTGCCTCCTGAATTTCATCTGCCGTGCTTGAATGATGCCCCCCACCCCCTCCCCCCTTCAAGCGGTGCAGGAGACCACACCATTTGTCGAAGCTCCTCCATTCTTTATGTGCACAGGAGGTCTCGCCACCTTTTTTTTTTTTTTTCACCGTCACATTTTGAGTAATTTGTTTGCTGAATCACACAAAAGGCACTCTCAGTTCAGCGAGCATCCCCCAGGTTTGGCCATGGAAAAAGTGTGCTCCTTCAAGCACAACTCCCATGTCCGTGCAATGTTCTGATGTTTCCCCCCGCTTGTTTGGCGTGCCAGGGGAAAACACACATTGTGTATTCACCAATCACAAACAGCAAGTGACGGAGGATATTCTGCCGCAGTGGCCAGATATGTAAAATCTTGGGGAATGAGTTTCAGCCTGCGCCGTGCCTGAGTGATCTGCAAGTATAATGGTTCTGGCCTGCATGGGCTAATCCAAAGTAAGGGAAGTATTTAATGAATTTAAAAGACCTATTTAGTAGTACACCATTGTGGAGGGAAGCATCCATCATTTGTTGGATGATTCCCTCAAGGCCTTGTCTACTTGGCCATGACGTAGCTGCTGTAGCGGTACCTTGAAATGCATGTAATTAGAGTCGTTGTATTGGACGCAATCGGGTGACTCGAGCATCTGATGCTTTTCGTCAGAAAGGTGTTCCTCTGAGTGCGCTCCTCACTTAGCCCGGACTTTGGTATTCAACCAGGCTCAAGGTGAATTCTCCCTGTGTTTTATAGCATGTCTGGAAATGATTCTTGTTTGCTGTGGACGGGCAAGCCAATACATCACCGTGCCATATTCCCCTTCCGATGCCTCTCTATGTACTTCATTTCTGTCGGCTGGAGCTCATTAAGCTGGGCTAAGGGACTGGGTGAGGTGAGCAGTATGTCCCGAGGAGGAAGCTTGTCTTCCAAAAGCATTACCATAACCTAGCGCATCTATCCTCCAGGCATGCTGGTCTGCCCAACCCTCCCGCTCTGTTTGCAGTGGCCCTGAGCTATGTGTGTATGTTTGCTATTATTAGGAGAACTGCTGGAAGGTATAGAAAAATGCCAGGGAGGGCAGCTATTTTTAACACAGCTGGTGCTTGGCCTTGATCCTTGTGTTCCCTCCCTCTTTTTTTTGTATTTCAGCATAGCAGCCGTATGCTCCGTTGTGAATCGTACCATGTGCTGGCTGGGCATCGGTGCATTGCCCCCCCCTCCCTCGTTCAGCTCCATGTGCTGAAGAATCGCAAGGTGTCACGCTCTTCCACCTCTTTTATCTCCCACATGGCAGCAGACAAATGGACACAGCATTTGGCCAGGGAGAAAAAGGAAATACTATAGTGAGACTTACTGTAAGGGTACCATGGATTTGTACGGGTTCTATTTTTAGAAAAACTTATCTTGTGTCTTTTAATTTGACTCAGCCAGAGGCAAATTAATGAACTGCATAGCCGGGCTTTAAAATAGTTTCTTGCTGGAGCTATGCAAGAAAGCCATTCATACAGTCAGTGGTATACGCTATAGTCCTCACTGACATTGCAGTGCTAATGCAGGCAGGACTCCTCCTCTTCCCCTATGCAAGCACCACAAGCTGGGAGCGCAGGCAGCTCTTTGTGTGTCTCTCTCTCTCTCTCTGTCTCTCTCTCTCTCTCTCTTCATCTCTGTGCTCCTCTCTCTCACGTTTGCTTTCTCACTCTCCACTCAAACATTTGGCTTCTCAATTTTGTTTGACTATCATTTCCTTCTCTCCCTCCTAACACTTCACTATTTCCATTCATTTTTTTCTTTATTTGACCCGTAACTATCCCTGTCCATCCTGCCAAAAGAGAAGAAACAGAGTCACAGGGGAAAAAAAGAAAACAAAAACTCTCCCCCTTTCCCCCTTTCCCCCATTTCAGCTGCTTGCCTCAGACAGAGCATTTTTTTAAAATCATCTGATAAGATAATCTCTTGAGTGCCTTGATGATATTGTTACTGGGGCATTTTTGAAGAGAGACAAAGACATGAGAGTGATATGACTCTGTGATTGTATCATCCCCTTAAAATATCCAATTTGCGAGCTGTCATTCTAGACCAAGAGAGTAGCGGAACAGCGGGGAACCGCTTCCCTATTCTACCCATTCATCTGTAACAGAAAAAAACAAAAACGATTTAACTGTTCTGCTTCCAGAGAGCTATTTCTGAATGTGACAGGTATAATTATGGCAGCCATATGCCATAATCTTATCTGTATTTTGACGGCAGTGCAGAGGTCATTCCCCCACACGTGTTCTTCGCTGAAGTTAACAATATTGTCAAGGCTACCGCATGCATGATGTTCAGAACACATCATTTTCTCGTTCCATTTCAAAGCCATGATCACAGTCTAGGCTTCACGCGTATCCCGACGCATTCCCTATCTTCCTGATTGTGAACCGTGCGATAAGCTGCAGCTTTTATGCCATTTTCGTGTTGGTCGTAGGATCAAAGTGGTCAAAAAATGCATTTTCTGGATATTCCGTGACACTAAATATTTTAGATAATTTATGAAGGCTGACGGCCTGTATGGTCAACCTCGGCCGTTCCACACACACCGTAGCAGCGGACGTCCTCAGAGGGAGCAGAGAAAGAGAGGATGAAGGTTATGAAAGACTGTGGATGGAAAACAAGAGAGGAAGTGACAGCATGAGAAGACAGAGAGGCTGCACAGCTGGCCTCGGCCCAACAAATTCATTTTGTGGGGCCACAAATCAGTCAGTGTTATGTGAGTCAGAATCCTCAACTTGTGTTTGCAGCGAAGCAGCGGCAAGTGCTGGCAGTGTTGGAGCACGATCAAAGTGGATTGCGGTGAACAATCCGCCGTAACGGGGCTGGAAAGCATTTTGCTTTAATTCACTTAAGGTCCTTGTTTAACTTATTTAATGAAGGCTCGTGTTAGAAGCATTAAATACAGCCCTGGTATCCACCCACAGCACAGCAGTTGACCCTACGTGGTGCAGACCAGTTCAGTCATGCATAAATGGCAACTATCCCCACGAGGCATGTTGTGTACGAAAGAAATACCTTATTTAACCTCATCTTGTGAGTGTACATTCAGTAAAACTGACATTCACCGTTTTTCAGAAGAGAATAGCATTCAGCCTGACACGTCCTATACCAGTGTAATATATTATTTAGTGTGTACACTGGTTCAGAAGCAGCTACCAAATCAAAACAAACACATCCTGAGGTGCAAGCTGAAGAGTATTCTGTTGTACGTCACAGTGTGTCTTTATTAGAAATACCTTGAGAATGGATCTCTATTTCCATGTGCAGCAGCCATAACGCTCGGTGCGGTAATGAGCTAGGTGATATTTAGTGGGTGGTCCTCCTGACTAAAGCAAAGTGACAGCTGCATGCTAGGTTGTAATTTGTTTCTTATGAAACCCCAGTTCGGTGTCCAAGCTCATTACACGTGAGAATGTGTCACACCGGTCGTATTTCGATGGTGAGTAAACAGCAGTTTCAAGTCATATATCAAAAAAAATATATTGAACTCTGTGTGTCCGTGTTGTGAACCCGAAACTTACGTGTGGTTAAAACTATGCAGTAATGAGGAACTTGTAGTCTCATCTTACCTTGAAACCGTAACTGGTTCCCAGTTGAACGCACCTGACAGAAACTAATGAGCAGGTCAAGACAGCCTGTGTCAAAAGACCTCTCCTCCCCTGTGTATGGTTTATCTACAGAAGTGGACATCTCCATGTATGAAACGATGATGAATCCTGTAGTTAGTCGAAGCTTATACAACATGCTGCTGAATACGTATTGTGTTGTGCACTCTTCCCTTGCAAGCAAATAAATGGAGAAAAGACAACTTTGAATCTTTTGAAGACTTTGTTATTGATTTGTGAACAAAACTCTCTTCTCCCGATTAACTTAGAAATCTTCCACAACAGCACACATAGATTTTAAACATTATTTTCTCATACAGATTTATGCATCAGTCCGGATGATGTATTCCAAGCTGCTTTCTTCGACAGATATTCAGATAAATGCCGCTTAAAACATGGATACGTCAAATCTCTGCCCTAGGACATTCAGTGTGCATAAAGTTGTCCCAGTCTTTCATCAAGCTGGTGAAAACACTGAAATGTAAAATCAGGGTCCACAGACAATCCCACCAAGATGTACTGTAGTTCAAATTAAACATGCTAATAATCAAATACGATTTAAACCGGATTTCAGTGCATAGAACCATTTTTTTCCTGCGGAGCATCGTCCCATTTTCTACATCCTGGATCAAAAATAAGCCATTCACTTTTACCACTATGGCTGATGTTGACTATGTGGTAATGCCCACTTGTAAAACCTTGATTAATTGTGCAGTGTATTGACAACCAAAGCCCCCATTTTTGATTAGTTATCATATTTAAATTGCACAATACCCTTCACCCCTCACCTGCCAATCAATTAATTACACCCCTAAAGAAACAGGTGGGTAATGCCTGCTAATTACCTATTAGGATACATTTCCTGACATTAAAACAAGAAGGACATGTAATCATAACTATAGGATTACCTCACTGAAAATCTATGGAAGTTTTAAACGTGCACCCTCTGTGGGCTTTATTGCTGTTGCGTAGAGGAATTGAATGGAATTAACTTGATTTTACAGCTCTTACAATGGAAACCAATGTGGACTCAGAGTCATGGCCCAAGGTGTCAAAAGGTCCATAAAAACCTCTCAGACCACTCTTGCATTATAACCCACCAGCACTATTTCATATGTTTCATATGAAAATAGCTACACATGATATTGAATTACGCTTCTTTGTGTCACGATATAAGCAATGTTTGATTCATTAAATACTCAAAGCAGGAGCAAATTGGTCAGTGCAAAACTTAGTTTTGCCAGTGAAAGCAAATTTTTCTACACATTGTAGCTAATCAAAATCTAAACAACTCTGTTGTGGTTTGTGCATTTAAATATATATGGACATAGTGCACTACTTCTGTAGCAAGAGGTTGAAGCAATCTCTAGCTGCAAGGCATCCCAGAGGACTGTGGGACTTGTAGCTGCACTTGATTGTGTTTCTTCTGTCCACGTCTCTGGAGCATTTGCATCAACTCAAGCGTGATACTTTCCGAAGTACGTGCCAGTTTACCTAATTCAAACATGATTGACATATGAGGCAGACCGAACCTTCATTATCATATTCATTACCTGTGATATTGGAAACCACACATGCAGGGCTGAGCTTTCCACCTCATACGCAGGCGCGAGCCTTCCCCGGAGACTAGTGCTTCTTTTCTCCAGCTAATGTTAGTCTTATATGGAACTACTCTCATCATGACTTGTCCTATCCAAGATGTGACTGGGTGTGTACATGGGCGAGATACCATCAGGACAAATTAGGGAGACCATGAATAAACCTGCCCATGAGAAAGGAGGCAGAGAATCAAGATAGACATCAGAGTAGCGCCTCGGAAGCCTTAAACTGAAGTTATGTGATTTACCCCAAATGGCTGGGCTGGATTAAAACCAGAAGGTTGGTGCTAACAGTTGTGCTTTCATCACATAGAAGAAGGAGGGATCTATAGAGATATCTTTTTTTTCTCCAACTTTAGTGACAAATGAACCCTGTACCCAGCCTGAAAGGTGCGGACAGAGATGGAGACTTGTGTTCACAGCCATAAAGGTGATGAATCGAAACAGTGATAACCAGAAATGAACTTTTTACCCGTAGAGTCGGCTGCTCTGTTTTTGTTAATCTGTTGAGGTGATGCCTCATCTATCAGCGACGATCAAAAACGATTTTATATGAGTTGGTGCAATGTTAATCCATCAAACTGTTCGCTGACAGCATCATGAATGATGACTGAAAAGAGAACTCCTCTTTGCCTTTCACGGAAAAGCCTTTTTTCGTTTTATGTAGTCATGTAATTCCCTTCAACAAACATCTTATTCTATATGTGCACATGTGTGCGCTAAATCAACTGTTGCTTGCAAGTGCTGAAGTCAAGCAATCTGGTGGAACGGAGCACCAGCATGGACGGCTTAGGAATGGGCAGATCGATTGATTGATTTGTGTAAGTGTGTTAATCTTGGTCGCCTGCAGATTGGTCCTAAAATCCCCCCAGCATGATTAGCAGCTTCCTACTGAGAATGCTTAGTAACCCAATGAGCTCAGACAGAGGGGGTTGAATGTGTGTGTGTGTGTGTGTGTGTGTGTGTGTGTGTGTGTGTGTGTGTGTGTGTGTGTGTGTGTGTGTGTGTGTGTGTGTGTGTGCTGGCAACCTTTGGTATTTCTCTAAAAGCAAATGATTCTGATTGTTTGATCACTGTGCTGAGACAGCTGCAGAGAGGAATATGTGTCTTCTAAACCCTGAGAAGGAAATATATTTATTTATCCCGGATATTTCATCAGAGTAACCCAGGCTCAGTGAGGCACGGTGGACTGGAGCTTCATGATCATCTGCATCAAAAGAAAGCCCCAAACAGGTGTGTGTGTGTGTGTGTGTGTGTGTGCGCGCGCGTGCGTGTAGGTGTGTGTGTGTGTCACATGGTCCACATTGGCCAACTTTTCATTTCTTGTCATTCTTTCTTGGTAAGGCTTGTCAAAGAAATGATCTTGCTTCACTGGTCACTGCATCAGTCACGCCTCAGCCCATAGTTGCTCTGGAAAATTGCCTGGGCTTTAGTCCTCAGCTCAGGGCATGGAATTGTCTGTGACCAATGTCGTTTTTTCCCTTCAGAAAATGATTTTTTTCCCTGATTCTGGGTTTATTTAGACAGCCCCCAAAGCACAACAACATAATCCTACATCATTTTTTTTGTGCCTAGTTAAAAAAAGAAAAGAAAAATCGCACAGCTCATTTTATCCTTCGGCTTTATCTGTCCCTTCTTTATTTCTTTTCTTTCAACATTGGCTTTAGCCTTTGTCTTTATCAGACAAGAGTTCCCCTATCTCCATGTTGTGGTAATAAGTAGACAAGGGCCGATGTAGTTGCTACAGAACAAAAGCCAAAGACAGCCAGTCACTTCTCGATTGCTGACAACTGTCGTACTGGCAAATTTAAATATGGAACAGTAGCGTGCATATGTTAAACTATTTCCTACAAATCTGTATCTAATTAATCAGACATGTTGTGAAAATCTAAACTTACCTAAAATCTTTCAATACAGCTTTCAGTTTCTCTCTTTTTATGCAAATTAATCTCATTAATATCTTATACATGCCTTATTTACAAGTGAATACAAGTCCAACATTCACGCTACTTTTTGCTCTGTTTTGGTCTCCACCAACTCCTGAGGGAAATATCTGTATCTTCAGCTGCTCAATGTTCCACTATGTTCACCAGCTAGTTGCTATCTGTGTCCGCCTGCCGCTTGTTGCTGGACATGTCCCGTCAAAAGAAAAGCTGCAGCCAAAATCTACGCTCATCACGACTGGTGACTAGTTTCACATTCAAGCAGTCGTGTGATTTATTGTTACCATAAAATATTGATAATAGCCACTTTAAGTTACTTATTACAAGACACTTGAGTGTAAAATGATACATATATTTTTTTACTGTCTTTACTACCATAAATGATTTGAATACCTTGACCAGGGCATAATTAACCCTGCCTTTGCAATTAGGTTCCCTCAGGACCATCACGCCTCTCTCCATATCTCATCACTTCATGATTATGAATTTAAATGAGGTCCTTTTGGCACTTGCTAAGTGAAGAATCTTTTGGTACAAAGATTCAACCACACATTTGACCTTGCAGGCTGCGCTAGCCAGGAGAGCGTAAGGGGATAGAGAAGCATCCCTCAGTCATTTATTAACAGACTAATGGAACAGATTTGTTCAAAAGCCCCCAAGAAGCCTTCACCTTTTTAACACGCAGTATCCGTTTGCCCTCAAGAAGCAGTGGCGTATTTCTGTGCAGAATTATGCTTGAGTGTCCGTTGAATGCAGTTTTTTCCATCGCTTAAATATTTGGTTCCTCGGTGGTATTGCCGTGCAGTTTGAGGCTGAGGGTAGCTCTTAAATATGACCTTTGGTCAAAGTGTATATCAACATCTCGGTCATTTTCTCAAGTGATGAAGTGACATTTGTGGAAGATGGATGACCCCCAGCGACACCCACACCTGACATACAGTATGATG
This sequence comes from Anarhichas minor, assembly GCF_050575085.1. NCBI lineage: Eukaryota > Metazoa > Chordata > Actinopteri > Perciformes > Anarhichadidae > Anarhichas > Anarhichas minor. Next base: position 4,330,247 of record NW_027466472.1, read on the forward strand.
CAAAGCGTCTGCTGATTTACCACCGTATGGCTCCCATCACTCATTTCCACATTGACCAGCGTGGAGACCACTTCATCAGGGAGAGGGCAGCAGTAGTAGTAGTCGTAGTATATAGTAGAGGGGGGAAGGGACAGGGGAATCTCGAGATCAGCCAAATCAAATGAGCACCCTGAACACTTCACCTGCCCCCTCCCCCCTCCACCACTCACCTCCGCTTAGTCCTTGTTTTCTAAACAAAAACTGGCTCACGAGCTCTCCGTCCTGTGTCAATAAACCTGAAGAGGCAAAGCGATCAATGACAAAGAAGGCATTCAATTTGCGTTTGAATCTGAGGCTAATCAGCTCATTTGCTTGGTTCAATGTGGTTTCCTGACCACAGAGGCTACTCGAATGTCCGGGTAATGTGCATAAAGATTGTTTTCTCATTTTACATAAGTCGGTTAACTGTGGCCGGAGTGGTTGAGTTATACAACCGCCACAGTTTTTCATTCATATATCCACATACAAAAAAGCAGGGGAGGTGGTTTTGATGAGCAAAGTGAGCCACGGAATATCAGTATACCATTGTAATAATGCACAATTAGCTTACAAGTTTGCTTTACTGAAATTAGGTTAATTTGTCAGGACCAGCACTGGATCAATTAAGTTTTTCTATAACGACTAAAATGAAATAATTGTGAGGGTCTTATATTATACTATTTATTGTAATATTATTGTAGCTCTCAGGCTACATATACATTATACATACAGTATTGTGGTGTTAATTCAGGCTCTCGCACTAATGAAAATCCATGTCTAAATAGCCCAAACAACCTCCTCTAATTGAAAATGTATTGGATTTTCCCTTTTGTATGCTAGAGACGGGCACGATACAGCCTGTGGAAATTGCCAGTGTTGAGGAAAACAAATTCTAATGCGGCGTACAATCCGGTGGAAATTATATTCAAATGTGATTGATTTGTTTATCCTGAACCGGTGCAGGCAACAATTTAACATCATTACTTTTCCCAAATACGGAGTGGTGCGCTTTAAAATAAACAACAATCAGTCTTATTTCACTCTTCCAAATGACACCATCATGTGTGCTTGGTTTATGCAGCCATTTACTCTTGCTTTGGTTGATGCATTCATTCATTCAATCATTCCCATTCAGCTGATTCATGTACCTATTCACCGCAGACTAACAGATGTAAAGTTAAACTGGGAATGCTGCTGGGCCACTGAATTTCATGCAGTCGTCTGCCTCGCCCCTTTAATTAGAGCACGATAACATGTTTTTAAACTCCATCCTTCTCTGCCTCATGTTTCCCGTGAAAGGCTCATAAATAAATTGAGAAGAAACATCGACTTTTGAACTCTCTGGGCTTTACAGTACACGGAGACAAGCGCTCCTTCCAAGGAATGCGGAGCAGGAGATGATCGGAAATAGTCTGGCTCCTTCGCGTTTATCACAGGTTATATGTAAATATGTTAAATACAATAAAACAGAATGTGTCATGTGGTTGTTGGACAGAGAACTGAATTGATCCTGATAAACAAACCGGCCTCTGTGTAAAAGGCAAATGTACACATGACGCAGGAAAAGGAAAGAAGAGGTTGACAGTAGTCTCAGTTGGCTCTTCATCGTGGCTGCGGTCTCTACACTACATGGCACTGCTGACCTCTCACTGGCTGTCAGGATTGGCTATTTATGTTTAAAGAGAGACAAAAATAATGAACATTGACCAGGAGTGCATTTGTTTTGTTGGCTTTGGAATGAGCTGACAATTTAAATGTTCCAATGGTGGGCTTGCATGGTACCAGAGGGAAAGAGCTTTACTGACCCATAAACAAACATCAGATTTGGATCAATAAGCCGAGTGGCCAATGCCGCCTTGAGACGCTCGCCATAAATCTCTGAGGGCCGCCCTCTCCCTCATTAAATTATAAAGGATCTGCGAGCCGTGAAGCACTAAGGGTGAAGCATCACAGCGGTTGCTAAAAATAGAGAGGCCTAAACAAAAGAGGTTTTTTTTCCCTATCCATATTGTTACTCAAGAATCCTTTTAACTATCCACTTTTCTCATTCCCCGAGGTCAGGAGAGAGTCGGGGCCAAATCCAGGCATCCCAGCCTGCTTGTGTGTGTTTGCAGGGTGTCGTCCCGTGCATCAACAACACATGAACACGTCCCTGTGATGTCATGATGAGGGAGATACAGCTGTTCTGGCGGATTGGGAACACTCTCACTGAGGCGCTCCATCTCTGCCAGGAGGTCTGAGGAGCGTCTTGTTGCCCAAATTCAAATTGCAAATCCACTTAAAGTACATAAGTCAAGAGTGCTCACAGCTAAAATGCAAGCCGTGTTGGGTCTGGAAGATTTAAAAAAAATCATGGACCTTGCACTTAGGAGGATTACGCTTCCATGCGCTGAAAAGAAGAAAAGGGCGGAGGGGTCCCACGACATCATCACCTCAAAAAAGGGGCAGCCCAACATAGTGAATTATATTTATTCAAAAGCACTATATTTCTCCAAATATGTCATCATCCATTTTACAACTGGTCATATGCTCTCAGTGCAGTGAGAAATGGGTGTGTGGAGATCGCTGTGTTCTTGGTGATGTGAAACTAATCGGGGAGAAAGAGCACTTTCCACACTAGTGACTTTTCAAGGCCCCGTGGTATAAATATCAACCATCTGTGAGGCCATCTGCATTGGGGTGCTATATCATGCACCAAGGCCAAGCCACCAAACGCAGGCAGCTTTCCTCCCATGGCACTATCTACGCTGCTAGTGAGACAAGCAACACATTGCAGAATCACCACTATCAACAATGGATTTGCCCCATATTTTAAGTAGGGTTTTCATCCCTTAAGTGAGGTCATCTTTTAAAGGAGCAATCATGATAACCTCAGTGCGGTGTAATGCATTGTACAGCTGCATGCTCTACCCCTGTATCCAGATGGCTTCGTGCTGCAGACGTGCCTGCTTTGGGGGGGGGGGGGGGGGGGGAATTGAACACAGACGTAATATATGTTGGCTATCAGGTGTGTTTTCAATAAAGGCTTTTTATCTGAACTTAGATTACTGTAGGACTGTGGTGATTGCAGGGGCAAACGTGTCTGTTACAAGCAGCCATCCGTCATAGTTTGACAGCTAATTTTGTGGCAGTTTCGAGTAGTTTTTCTTCTGCTTTTGTGCTTTACTACGTTGCGTTGCAGCTGGCTTCTGAGAACGCAGACTTCGGCAGAGATGAGTTGCAATGAGACTATTGACCTTTTTATATTCAGCTGGAAATACAAAGCTAAACAAAGCAGCACAAGCAAAGAGAAAAAATACGCAGACGAGTGTCATTCTGAACAAAATAGCCGAACACACAAGACTGAGGACATCACGTCAGCGTGTCTTATCTCATCCTCCTCTTGCAAGTTTCTGGAATTATGTATTTGCCGCCTCCCTCTGTATGTCATCGACTGCTCTCTGCTTACATGTGCTTCTTTGTGTCTGCAATGAGAACAGCAGAAAAGGAGAGATGGGTGTGTGTGTGTGTGTGTGTGTGTGTGTGTGTGTGTGTGTGTGAGTGTCTACTTGAGCATGTGAGACATTTTTTCAAGCTATCTAGTTATTGGAACGGAAACGAATGGAGGAGGGCTGGTGCTGAAGAGCAGGCCACTCGAGGGGGAGAGAGAGACAGAGAGAGAGAGAGAGAGAGAGAAGAGGGGCCACTGGCGAGTGAAAATCCTTTTGTTATTTCTGTAGACTGTTGAGACGCAGAAAGGGGTGGATTAATTTGTCTCGAGGTCTGAGAGCAGCCTTCAGCAGACAGCAGAACTCCCCCTTGCTGCTTGTTTACCTCACTCAGACCATGCTGCACTTGTAAAATATCTTACCCAAAGCCAGTGATGGGATGCATTTTGTGTGGCAGCTTCGAAACGATTGATAGAATGATCCAAAGATTGAGAAGCTGGTCGACAAATAAAAAATGGTAAGCGAGCGAAAATATGCCTTCCGGTTCAAAACAGATCTTTAACGTGCCTTTGATCACAAACATGCGTCATCACAGCCTGCAACATGAAAATGGCCTAGAAAATGTATCATGTTTTTTAATATATCATGCTTTTGAATTTAGAACATGCTGTTTCTCTTGTTTCCTGATGTAAAATCACACCAGATTAGCCTGACAGTTGAAGTCCTTAAACATAGAAACACAAACGGATGAAAAAAATATCTGTAGTCTTTATTACCATGAGTGGTGAATGCATACAAATACACAAAAATACTAGGTCTGCGAATCACAATTATATTGATTACGAATGAATCTGCAGAGGATTTCCTGGATTAATTTATTAATAGTTTGGTCTATTAAATCTCAAACGAACATATGCAGAGCCCAAAGTGATCAACATTCCAAAATCCTTCACTGTAGAACCACATGCGGCAAAGAGAGGCAGTCAAATCTTTACATTTTGGAAATTGTAAGGGTTAGCATTCAGCGATTAATCAATCATCAAAATAGTTGCTACTAAATTTTCTGTGGACTCATCCATTAACGATTCATCATTTCAGCCCTTTAAAGTACAGCGCACTGTTAAAATAATGTATAACGTTAAAGCAGTGTCATAGTGTCATGTGATCCGATTGCAAAATACCTCAACATAACACTCTCCCTATAATAATATAGTCTAATTTTGGATAAAATAGTCCCAAAGACTCACTATAAACCCATGTGCCGTCCTTTATTATAGGACTTGTATTTGCTCAAAACAAGATTTCCATTAATGGCAACATTAATTCCATTCATATCAAAGAAATCAGCTCGCTGCTTGTCTGCAACACTTAACAAGAGGTCATCATCCTCTCAACAAGCCTTTTAGTGTTTGTTGCAGGATGCTCGGGCTGTGTAAGAGAACTTCAGACTCTAGAGGTCTCCATCCTTCAGCATCCCCTCATCATCCACCTATTCGCCCTCCTCCTCCTCCTCCTCCTCCTCCTCCTCCTCTTTGGCATTTTGTGCAGCGGAGGAGGAAAGGAGGAGAGACTGCTGAGGAGGAGACAGAGGGGATCCGGAGACAACACGTCCCACGCCAGAGCCAGACAGCCAGGGAACTTTGATTTGACGCCAAGTAGCCTGCGATGGAAATGACGATGAAGGGAAAGAGCCACGTTTCTTGTTCTGCTCCTTGGGAGGCTTAGACAGAGATATGTCGGGCGTGTTCAACATATAGTGTCCTTGGACTCTTACGCTCTCTGAAGATTTATTGTCTCTGATTTCGCTCCTCTATTCGCTGATGGTGCCGCTTCGGTCAGCCGAATGAATTTGAAGGCAGTCTGAGCGCATTGTTTCCAGCTCCGTTGCATATGGGATTTCCAGCCGTGATGTCTGCAATATTCCGCTCTTTGTTTCTGGGTAAGTCACTTCTCGTTCCTGTAAAAGAGAATGCGTTCGTCTAAGGAGCAGCGGAGCGTGTTCGTCTCCCTATTGTTACGGACGATGTTCGTTATTATTTACGTATTTATTTACGATTTTTTTGTTTTTGTATTTATTTTTATTGTTTTGAACGTCCTTAACGACAGATCTGGCAAATGACTTCAGCCTTGATTCAGAATGATGTCAGATTATATTTATTTTTAATTTTCAGCTTCACGCCGTTATAATGGGCATATGTTAAGAAATTGCTATATATATTTTGGCATATCTGAAAAATGAGAACGCACAAGTCAACCTCGGTTTCCAAGGCTGCTCTGATTCGGGGAATTAAAGGGGATAAAAGTTCACCTGACCCCTCCCTTTAGATCGGCGATCCAGAGCTATTGACCCAGTATGAACATCTACAATTCTTCAGAAAAACAGGCCTGCTGCAGATGAACAAAATGCCTTTTACCATATTTTGACAAAAGCAACAAAAAATACACAGTGCGTACAGGAACTAAAGACAGGTAGATATATTCAATATGCTGTTTCTTACTGTTTGGCCCAATATTAAGTGTCCTGAATATCATTTTGAGAAAGAAAATAAATGTCGGAATTTGTTGGGATGCATCATTTGTTTGAAACAAAAAAAAAATGTTTGTTGAAAAAGGTTCCTATGATTATAAATCAAGCTCTGTTTGTCTATTTATGTCATCACCGCCACTATTGCTGATACTGTGACCAACACAGCTCTTATTACTTCTATATTACAGTAATGTACTAAGGGACATTACAGGTTAAGAGCTAAATGAGGGATTGTTTAATTCCACTGCGACTTCACTGACTGGAAGTTCCTGTAGCACTGTAAAGACAGTGTGTACAAATGACTTCCAGTAAGAGGTTTCACACTCCTTTCTGCTGTCTCATCACCTGCAGTGAAATCCCGACAGTAGCCTGGTGTAACTGGGGTTAAACCAGCGTTTTTTTCAAAGGCTTTACAATCTGAAGTGACTATGAATAAGAGTGCTTGGTATGAAAAAGTTCGGAAGCCCCAGCGTTAAAGTAGCAGTATAGTTGAAAGTGGTCATATGAGGAAAAATGCAACCGAGAGGTGGCGGCTCCTCTGCTTTGGTTTGAGTCCAAAAGTCGTGCTCTAGTCTGAGCGATGCTCGCTGTTCGTGGCGTCGCAGTCTGGACAGAAATCAAATGAATCATTTTTGTGTCATATTTTCAGTTTAGACATACAGCTGCCATTATTTGCTTATGCTGGATGTGGATTGTGCTGACGGCTTGTAAATGCCTGCAATGTTTGTGGTCTCCGGCTCCCATTATTGCAGTTATGTATTGCGGTGACCTTTCAGGAGAATACCCTGCCCCTAGCCCGATGCATTCTGGGAAAGGCTCCAGTCCCCCTGTGACCCTGAATAAGATAAGCGGTATATAGAAGATGGAAGGATAGAGATAATATGTGGACCTGCATACAAGCTGACTTGTTAAGCTTTACATTGGTCAACCAGTGAATCCACAGTATGTGCTCAGTGGTGATGGGCCACTGATCCTGTGCAGGCAGCTGACTCGGCAGTGGACACTGCATAGCATAATGTGCCTTGGTTTCAGCCATCAGCCTGGTTGTATTAGATATTGATGTGATTCAAGCTAATTATGATTATCTAAATAGCAGTTCCCTACTGATGATGATGATGGAGATTTAAAAAACACAACAAATTGCTCAGCTGAGCCAGCAATGCCAAGGTGAACACATTACACCTGAAATCATACAGCAGCATGTTATTCCCCTAATATGTATAATAATAGTGCGCTTTTCTTAAAATAGCCATCAGCCTGTGCCTAGAGTATTAAATGGCTTGTTGTTGCCATGGTGAGGCGTTTTCTCCTTCCCCTGTCATGTCACAAGATATGACTATAAAACAATGCAGCTGAAAACGATACCATAAGGGTCAATGTCCAGTGCAGTACAGCAACCGGGGTCATGTGTCTCTCATTCTACAGCAAATGATTTGCCAGTCAGCCAAAAGAGCATTTTCACTTGACCAGGGAGAAGCTATAGGCTGCTCTGCTGCACTGGACTGAAGGACATTTTTTCAAAAGTTATATAGCCTGTATTAGTTCAAGATCAACGCCGAGGCCAAGTAAAGAGAGGAAGTGGCTGTTTTATTATAAAATAATCGATAGTCATTAATAGGGCCTCATTTCCTTTTTATTTGGCTGTGGCCTCGCAAGTCCTGAGATGTCCTTAATTTAATATCTGCTGGAGATGTAATATCCACTGTTCACATTACAGATAAGTAGCACAATTAATTGCCACGGGGAGTTCCGTAGCTCGATACAAAGTAAGAAACAGAACAAGGTCAAATAGAGTAACTGAGTAACCGTGTGGTAGATTCACCCAGGTAAAGGACGCCAGTGATGGATTGCCTATCTGTCCTTGTGAAACGATTAAACGATTGTGAATGAGGGGATTTGAAAATGACTGTCCGAGAAGTAATAACATCGCGTAAGTCACTTGACAGAAATGTAATTGGATAGAACGAGCAGCTCTTATGTGTGATATCCAAACCTCTGCACCCTGGCTTGGTGGAGTCTAATTTTCGATCTGCAAGATGAAGCCACGTGAGTGATTATGGGAATGCAGTCGAGTCTTGACATTAGCGTCCGTGCTGATGCCCGTGTGTGTCCACATTGCATGCACACACATGTGTATAACAATGAGCAGACGGTGGTGCCTATGCACGCCTGCTAGTGTTAGATGCAGATAAAGAGAGCAGTCGCTCCAAACAGAAACTCTGTCCCCATTCTATATTTAGCATGTCTGCCGGGGTAGGCAGAGCATCTCTGAAATGTGAAGATGACAGGAGCCTCCTGAGCCAGAGGTTATGAAGTGACATCTTGATGTGTTTGCGCCTGAATCACACTCCCACACACACACACACACACACAACCGGCCACAGACTCCTGACATTCCTGCAAACCCTGAGACATTTCGATATTTGACGTCTAGTTACCATACATTAAGTCTCCGTTTTGATCTTCCTGTTGAGGCGTGTTATTCTTCAGCGTTATCATGTGGCATCCTGTACATTCCCAGCTTTGAGCGTGTTTTTTCCGAGAGCGTGTAATGAGTTTGGCAGATTTGCTTTGCGGGACGTGGACGTGCACGGTATTTAAAGCATTTGTCGGTTAGGTGAGGAGCCCTGCAGCGAGTCAACCTTCATCTCACATTGTACAAGCGTGGACGATTGAATAATTAGCTCGTCGAATTCATTTACAGGAGTTTACTTGAGGAACGGGGATGCAGACAAATCAACACTTTCAGCACACATAACAGAGGGACGCCAAGCACAGCATCACAATACAAATATGTGCCAAAGAATCAGTATCCAGTAGATATTACGTTCAAGCTATAGGAGGTACAGCAGAGTAAAGATGCGGCTGTTGAGGGAAGAATAGCAAATAGCTGGCGGTGCATCGCTCCAGATAGTAAACTGACTTCCACCTACAATGTCAACGATTTGACATGCAGCACAAAGTGTAAACAGATTTCCGTCAAGAAAGGATGTTATTACTCCAAGCAAAAGTGGCAAATCTGAATGGCTCAGCAAGGACAGAGCACTCTGGAATACAAAACCTGTACCGAGGGTGGTCGAAGAGGCCTACAGATGAGCACAGAGGTCAAGCCGTCCTCAAAACAATTGACCCATATCATTAACAAATACTGATTTGCCTTCAAAGCACTTTCCCCCCCTGATGTGTACAGCCTTTGAATGACAGCGTGCCTCCCTGAATAACAAAACGTCCTTCTTTTGTACCTGAGGGATTCTTCATGTTTCATTGATTTCAGTGCTTTTAGTCAGACGGCCTTCCTGTTCTGTCGCAGCAAGCTGGACTCCATGCTTAGAAGGAGAGTGTTTGTAGGTGAGAGTGTACCTGCTTTGTACTATAAGTGGTTTTATTCCTACTACTCGAGGGCCTATGCAGGTTGATTTGTATAGCAGCCAAAGACGTCCGAGGTGAAAAAATAAAGGTCGCGCTGGTGGAGTGAGCGGATGCTTTCTTGGATTAATCTGCCGTCTCGACAATATTTCTTTGTTTGACAGTTCCTTTAACGTTCTCCTGGTGTGTTTCTGCCACGCCCATAACATCCGAGCTGTCCAGCATGGGCCTTTTGGCGCTTGCATCTTGTTAAACACAAGACACATGCCTCGACAGAGCTGGGTTTGTGTAGAGTTTCTGACCGATACACCCTCCCCCTTTTCATCCTTTACTGGGGAAATTACTGCCAGATTATTTCGGAATGTATGAGCAGGAACTGCCTATTTCACTTTACTGCTAATCTTTGACAGATGTTCGGGAGAGGCTCACATTCACATTAACTGGAGCCACATGCACGGTATGCATAGGACATTACACTACACTAGTATACCGCTGTACACAAACAATTAAAGACACAGACATGTTGTGCAGATAAACTAACACATTCAACGTGTGACAACTACCAGCTGTTTTATACAATAGGTGAGCCATGAGATCTTTTTTTTAATTCCTCAAGGGAAAATTAGATTCCCATGAGGAATAAAAAGTATCTTTACAGTTTGCTATTTGGGGAAATAGGACCTCTAATCTAACCATCTAATAATGTGAGTCATTTGTTAAGTTCCAGGTAAAGTAAGATCTTAGAATTGTTTCACAACACATTATTTATGTCAGAAATAATAGCTAAAAACATGCAGCATGTGTTTCACTTAAACTTACACTACAGGCTCAGTCGTATCCTACTCCGTCGCTACTGTTGACTGCTAAACGATGTATAAATGGTTTTGAGCATCCCAACCCCCACGAAATGACTCGTTTCCCTTTCAGAATTTGATCAATTCTGTCCGACAACATTTGGAAAGTCTAGAAGAGGCGCATGATTGAATTATTTTATCCCCATTCAAGTTAGTACAAGGCTGAACAGGAAGTTAGCCGATTAGAAGACCGAGTGTCCGTGCCGAGTCTCTGGTGTGCATGCTCTGCCCATAGAACATTACATAGAGCATACTTTACGTTAACGTTTTTGCAAAAGTAGAGCGCAGCAGTGAGACGGCCAGCATGTGGTGCATAACTGTAACTGTACATATGAAATCAACCCTCACAATGATCGGGTCTGGTTTCAGAGCCGTCAGCAGACACGCTGTCAGCGAATGACAGCGATTTTGAAACCAAATTTTTCGGCCATTTTTTTTAATCATCCAAATTTGGCTGGGTGGTTTAGAACACATTTTTCTGTGCTGCGACAAACTTAGAACATGTTTATTTTTGCTTTAGCGAGAGCAGAAAGGTAAATCATTCTCCGTGTTAAATGATGAGGATTTGTTAGTTTTTGCTATTGCAATCATTGTAAGGTAAATAGTTTGATAGCATATCTTATCTAATTCAGGACTTTAGCTATGTTAGGTGATACATTTCAACTAATCAGCGCATTAGAAAACACATTGCCATAGTGAAGCATGAGGGCTTGTTTTAAATCAAGTAACTACAAGACAGCAATGACAATAGTAATCATACTACAAAATAACCCTTCACCTCTTGAATCACTTGACCCCCCCACTGCCCCTGGATCTCTCACTGACTGACCTCAGCACAAATGGATTCAGTTAACCATGGCATTAACATGGCTATGTGTATAGATAATAGTTTGGGCATTGGACATTATGGCATCAAGAATATATATTTCATTTAACCATGAAATGCCTCACATGGAGCCCAAACCCATTCAAACTAATATTAAATGATGCAAAAAGAAGGTAAATTAGGATCCGCTGCTCCAGAACTTAAACGAGTAGCCTTTTAAAACCTTGGTCACTGTTAGACACTTAAACATTGCATCGGCCACTTGTTCCCTGTAATCTCTTCAGACATGGCTATTTCCTCCAAAGGGAGGATTTCCGTCTTATTCGCAGTTTGAAAGTCAATGGTGCAGGTGCAATTACAGCTTTCTATTTTCTTAGAAAATGCGAAGCGATTTGCTGCTTGTGTGCATGAATGTTTGAATCAAGGTCTGTGATTGTTTTATGTAAGCAGCGAGGAGATCAAAGAGGGAACAAAACGGTGAGAAAAACGCTGATGCTGTCGGCGTGGTGGAGCGTGGAATTGTCTCCCATTGATTCACCCCACTATAGGTCTGTCCTGATACTAATTCTTCGCAGCTATTGACATTGTTGGAAATAGGATTCCATCTGTCACCGACCGAGTGCTCCTCAGCTGCAAGAGCAAAGGTGATCAAAATGCATACATCTTACAAAAATACCATTTAAATTGATTATTTATTTTATATCGTTTTATCAGTGGTATCATCTGAGAGCTCCCAGCCCTGTTGTGGTGCTTTCAAGTGCTTTCTGCCTTAGTGAAAACTGGCAGGGCGGAATAAAGCCGCCATGCTTGTCTTCTCTAAGCAGAACATGCTTTTGATCTATGTTCACTGTCTCTGAAACCAAGTATGTCTCTGTTTCTGCGCAGCAGCACGATCCAACTGTGCAGGAAAATAAACAGCTCAAAAACCAAAATCCCTATTGCTGAGGTGTTTTTCACTTTCAAGCAGCTTAGCATAGCGCTTACATCAATGGCACAAAGGAAGAAAGAGCAGACTCCTGATAAAACATTTACACCCAATGAGCAGCACAGGGGTGACATTGGTTGTGTTTCAGTCACACTTGTGTGTATTTTCTGAGATTTCCTCTGTCGACTGGAAGCCTGTTTACACGTTAACCAAGCCTGATAATGCCTTTTGCAAGTCAAGTCAAGATGAAATCCTCCTCTTAACTCAGCAGACCCTGATTGAACAGTTTGATGTTTTTGCTGCTGCTCTAATGAACACTTGACATTTTCAGTGAGTGGTGTCAAAACCCCAGTAAACGGTCAATAATTGATAATTTCTTACCGATCGCTTAGCACTTTAATTGGTCGTGGGGTGCACCTGGCAGACCCCCAACCTGTGCGGCGTCTCATCTCACACTGTGATTATTGATTATGATGTCCAAATATCAACTTGGACAGGTCAAACACACGCTCACAGCCAGACTGCTGGCTACAGAGTGTCCTCGGAGTGAAACGTAAAGCAAGGGATTTTCAATGCAGACAGAAAGAATTTGTAAAATGTGCACTAATTTTATATATTCCAGTGTGGTGCCGATGCACAAAACATTGACTTCCCTTCCACTCTACATGGCACTCAGCTGTAATACAATCCCCAGGATTGATTGCATGATGAATAAAAGCAACTTGCGGTGCGCCAAACAATGGCAACCCAGGCGAGTTTTATTTATTTTTTTCCCTTTCTTCCTCTGTTTTTCCAATTGGGAGCTGACTGAATGAACAGGAGCAAATGTTCCACGTCGCTCTATTTAGACGCCTGCTGTTCCTTTCAATTTGAAGCAGTTTATTAGCCCAGCAAGCAGGACACTCCATTAGGTGTTTTGAACCCGCATGCTCCATTGTCTCACTCCATTTCCTCTTTTGCTTTGCAAGCCTTCCCTAAAGCGTTAGTGGCTTTAATCAGTAGACGCCCTTCTGCCCTTTAAACATTTATCTTCAGCCGCTTTTGGTCGTCACCGAGCAGCCAGGAAAGACGTAAAGATGGATGATGTTTGGAAGGGAGGGAATTCGGTGGCCATTGATTAGAGTGGTGGAAGACAAAGCGGTCACCTGCACAAGACCTGAACACCATCTGGAGGATCCTCTCCACTCTTAGTGCATGATAGCTGAAGTCAGGACTCAGCAATCTGCCCAATTTAGATCTATACTGTGTGTCTTTGGTTGGAGAAAAAACGATGGTGCAGTAACTTTAGTGGGCTTAATCTAGTTATTGACTGTAACAAAACTGTGGGAATTACCTTTAAAGCTGTATAGCAATTTTGCTGATTCATTATTCATAGGATGAAATCCTTCGTTGACACTAGGAACTGTAAAACACAATAACTTAGGCCTAGTCTTGGGTTGCCTGTCCTGTTCTTTTGCAGTGGATGTTGTGTGACTAATGGTTTAATTACCCAACCACAATGCCAGCCGTTTGGTCTTTTATTGCCCAGAGAAAACATTGTGAACTGAATACCACTGATCAATTGCTAGGTTGTCCACAAATCAGGTATGTAATGTCCCTGATTGCACTACAGCTCTCCCATCAGTATTTCATATTAAAGAGCGCAGAGCACTCTGTCAGGCCGAAAGGTTGAGGCTGAGCTCAGGCTGTGGTTCAGAGTACAGTTTATATTTGCAGTGCTAAAATGCTTTTTTTTTTCTTTCTCCCCTCTCTTGTCCTCACGCTTTCCCCCCCCCGTTTCCCTGCAAAGTGGTTCAGAACAGATGGCACCACCACCTTTGTTTTTTCCGACTCGTTAGACTTGACTTGTTGATGAAATGGAGCCTTTACGCTATACTGCCCATGCAGATGTGTAGCTGTATATCTTCTAACGTAGCCTCTGTCATAACGTGCCCGGCAGATAAGGGGGATATAATCCACAAACTGTTTATATCTCACAAGGCTCTACGTTTTGCTTTTCCAAAAGTGGACTTGTGTTCTCCATCAGCAAGGTGGGGGGGGGCAGCATTAGCTTTGTATGGGCATTAAAAACATGGAGTTTGTTTGAGCCTGTTACTGCAACTAAACAAGCTCTCTCTTTCTCTCTGCAGCTGTGGGTTAGTGGTGCTCGTGTGGTTGTGTAAACTCACTACAGTAATGGAGTGTACCTCAGAGACTAGCAAAATGATGCCAACAGCTTTCCAATCATAACTCGCCGCTCATTCAGCGAAGATAACGGCATGTTTCCTCCATTTGTTTTCGTCATCTCCTGCATTTCTGTTTTCAGGGCACACTTGTTCAGCTTGGCCCCATCACGCAGTTTGTCAGACCCGACTTACAGATCACACCACATCTCAAGTGAAGAGACAGGCAGAGGCTTAGGACTGCGTTCAAGATGCCTGTCATGGTTTGGCGTTGTTGTCCAAACTGTCACACTTTGAATGAAATTGTCTTATTATGGTTTCTGGATGAGGCCGGTGATGCTCTTTAGTGTGCGAACGGTGCAGTATTGAGTGAAAGCCGGCCTGAGTTTTATGTCTCTCAAAATCATTAAACATGAGGCTTTTTTGGACCTCACATCTTTTCCCAGCAGCAGACATCATTTTTATTTTGTGTGTCTTTCTTCAAGAGGGAAATCAAGAGTGTTAGCATTTGGCTTGATTTGCTGTCTGGGGTCCAAAGACGCCATAGAGCAGGAAATAGCAGAGTTTGCAAATTCAGGCTCTTAAAATAATTAAAGTTGGCATGATGACTCTGCTTTCATGACGGGCCCAAGCCTCAAAGAAGACAACTTTAAGACTTACCACACAGCAACAGCAAGCTCTGTTATACTCCGAAATGAGGAATAATGAAGGTCAGATTACGCACTGTGCGGATGAAATGAAATGACATGCATAATTCTGTCACTGTGGAGTGAAACGAAGCTTTTGGCCACTGACCCATCATACTAGGAAACAAACATTTTTCCATTGAGAGGGAGATGCTGTTTACTCTATTAACCTTTCCTCACGCTTGCACTCTTGACATTGAACAATGTGGAAGAGGCCGACTCCTTGCTGGCCCTTTTTGCTAATGAGGCAATTAAGTCTATCCTGCCTTGGTTGAGCAAGGGGCAGAGAGAGAGCAAGGCCAGTCATCTGCTGTCTCAGCAAACACCAAGAATCTTAGCCACGCTGCAGTCAGACTACATAACAAGCCCTGCTTTGTTGTAGTGGCCGCCCAGTCGTTGTGGTCCTCCCCCGTCAGTGCGACCCTCAGCGCGGCCGGGGATCACAGGCGGCATCGGGCCGTATTCATCCATGTGCACTGAATCGCGGCAAATGAAAATGGAAGAAAAACATTGAATTACAATGATGTTTTGTGCTCTTACTTGTAAGCTAATGTGGCGCCATGATGGGCCACAACTGCTTGCACATCATTTTTGGGATAACACAGCGGCGCACAGAGCACTGCTGGGATAAAATAGCGTACCGTTGCTTTTACTCCCTGCTCGACACCGTTCAGAATAAATGCTGCCTGGTCTCATTTGTTAATGCTTCAGAATGCTTGCAAAGCAAATGAATTAACATATCTGAATGGTATTTCAACAGTGAATGTATCCGCCTGATGCCTGTTTCGTGTATTAGCCTCTGTGTGTCCGGTTGGCCTTGAGTATTTATCATGTATCTCTTATGTTATGAGTTATTCATGCAGCTAAAAGAGCTATTGCTGGTTGACAGACTGAGAGGTGGTTGGGCTACTGAAGAGTGGTGTACATTGTGGCTGGAGGTTTACTGTACAGTGCAGTGGAGTAAAGTGAGGATGTAGCTCTAATCCGACTCCCACAAGACCTATGAGAAAAGCAAGGTTATGCCTCTCTTTTTCACCTGCATACTGATAGCTAGAAGACCGATCCCCTATGCATGGCAGAAGGAATAAGAAAGATATGGATATACAACCATGTGCGCGCATACATGATTGAGTGTCCGTCAATGTGTGTGTTCATTCCTGATTTTATCATCAGTTCCCCTCACTGACACATGTCTGAGGAATAGCACGGAATTGCAATTTCCTCAGGCGCTTTCCAGGATAACACATTGATTGCGATTAAATGTGCTGATACTCTGCATCCATTAAAAAAAGTAACTTACACACACACACACACACACATACACACACACACTTGTTACCCAATTAAATGACGGCAATTAGCATGTTTCCTCCCTCTCAGCCTAGTGGCTGGCTGCTATGAGCAGCTGCCGAGGCCCACAAAAAGGGCCCAGCATTAGGGCCTAAGTTAATGTGTTTAAGGGATGCACAATTCTAACGAGCGATAACGGAAGGCTTACGGCTGCTCAGAAGGGATTAGGGGACATAGTTGTCTGTCTTAAAACTCAGGCTTAACCATCATACTCTTTTTTTTCTCCCTCCTCCATCTCTCCTCCCTGGTAATGAATCGCAAGTGTTTCCTGACACAAGGCGTAAAAAGAATGTCTCACTCGGCAGGGAATGAAGACTGCTGCTCATTAGCGGAGGCAAGGTGTACCGAACCAGAAGGAGATGTCCGGACAGATTTGCTTGAAATCAATGCTTCCTACGCTTCCTCTACAGTATGTGTCTGCCACAACTTATCAGAAGAGATTCATCGGAGCTTATGTAAGCAGGCGAAGGTGTGCTTAAGCGCCACTCAACACTGTGGCTCCCTTTGGGATCAGATTTCGGCCCCTCTTGTGTAGCTTACAGTGTCCACTTTAACATATTTGCCTTCGCCACGTGACCAGATCAATACTGAGAGATTACCTCTGCTCGGGTGTGAGACGCGGCTGTCTCTGAAGTGGCAGGATTGGAGAACGACAGAGCTGACAGTTTTCAGTTACAGGACGCTAAAGATGCATCGTGGCAATGGCGCCAGGAAAAGTGCACAGTTAGCAATGGGCTGCACGGGCTACTGACCATGTGTGGTCACCACAGGTTGCATTCCTTTACTGCAAAATATACGGAATAACACAGCACCAGCATCACACGCTTGCAGTCTTCTTTATCTCGATCCAGACTTAATTCTTTGGCTCCACGTGCACTTGAGAGAGCTTTTATGATGGCATTCTATACTGAGAAAGACTTTTTCATTCAATATTCAGCTCACACAGCAGCAGCAGTAGAAGAAGACAATGGGACACTCCTCTATGCTTGTGTTGTATTTGAACTAATGTGTCAGAGTCACAGTTTAATATATTATGTTGCTACAAGGCCTGGACAGATGATATGACTAACCTTTGGTTTATACCGACGCTGTCCTTTTAGCTCAAGCTAACAGCCCTCTTGTGAAGACGGATAGGCCTGGGCGCAGTTCTTCTGAAGCGAAGTCAATAGTGTTGTCACTCACCCCTGCGCCGAACCCTGCGAAGTGTTTAGGGAGACATTTGCGTTGACATGCGAGTTAGCACCGTTTTGTCGTTGGCTAACTGAACCACGCAGGATTCTTCGGGGAAATCATAATGCATCGGCGCCAGCACATTTTTGATTATTAATGAAAGTTATTGTGACGAAGCGTGAAGCTCTCCTTGCGACCTAGTTAGAGATGACGTCTCCTATGTCTCCTCCCGCTTCACTTCTCTACTGTCCTCTCGGCCAGACCAACTGCATATATATTCACCTTCTGCAATTGACCTCATGAAGGGGAGAGTGGGGGTTATACAGTAGGTAGGGAGAACAGACATTCCCACCCGCCCTGTCCTGTGGTTAGACATTGTCATATACTGCACACATTATCTTGTGAATGCCACACAGTGACCAGCAGAACATGGGTTTTGAAAGCCTTCCTCATTTTACATTTGGATTTTTGTATTGCTTCAACTGTAGTTCGGTTCAAATAATCCCACTTTATTTATCACATCTGTCACAATCTACAGCATTACATTTGATTGTAGAGCAGAATGTTTTTTTGCAGACCCCAAATGTTCTCTGTATTGCTATTGTTTGCCTACATGCCACTGGAACACATTCGAAGTATGAATGATGTTCCACTAGAGTGACCAGCATGGTCATTAATCCTAATATTTGGACTGTAGCAGCCATCCACTCCCAGCCGTGGCTTGACTACAAGTAATCATAGCCATGCACCGCTGTGTATAGTGCTGCAAGAAAAACACTACGAGCGCAGAAGCTTAGTCCATCAATCTAGGAGGCCAGGCATTTGTTTTTTTCTCCAACCCCATGTCGGAGGATTTTACATGCCACACTACCCCCATCCTGAGGGAATATGTTTATGAGCCCTTCCTCTGACCGTCCTATGTCCTCCCAATCCCCTCTCCATCTTCTGAGACGAGGGGTCTGAGCGGATGGAGCGCGTACAGTTTTTCTGCCGCAGGGTCTTGATGGATGGCCACTCAGCTATTCCCCCCCGCTTTGCTCACCAGAGGCCGGCCATCTTTCTCCTTCACTGGCCGCGTACACCTTCATCTGCATGAGGACAGTCAGGGATTGTTGCTTTCTGTGAGCGCAGCAGGGCCGAGTAGGAGTATTTGATTAGGTGTAATGGAATTACAGTAATCTGATTCCAAAAATATGACATCTGTAATCTGTTGCAGTTACTGTAAATATGCAGTAATCAGATCACAAATGCTCATGATGTTTCAGAGTTATTGCATAGCTCAATACAACTGTGGCGTTTCAATTGTGGAACTTCTTCACATCTTGCAGAATTGTAGATTAAAATGAGCCCTATTTAACCGAATGCTTTTACAGGAGTGCGGCATAAATTAACTATTCAAGCAGCATTACTGGTTACAATTTTCTGCAGGTAATCAGCACTTTAAGTAATTGCCTCTACGTGTGCAGTAATCCCCCTAACCCTCATAACTGTAGTTACAGTTGAATGGTGGGCTTGAGATATGCGGGGGGGGGATGGATGGATGGGCACGTTGAGGTGGAGTATTATAGCATCAGGATGACCCCAGGGCCTTATTGGAGGCTACTGCTCGGTCATAGAAGGAATAAACGTTGCAGGGTGCTCTGCATGGCAGCGCGCTGCTGCTTTTGGATCATGGAAATGATGGGGAAAGAGAGAGAGTGAGAGAGAGGATCTGTCATTGATCCTGTGGCATTAGCCTTGGCTGCAGTCATAATGAAGCCAGTGCTGTGTGCTCTATTTGTGAGTGTGTAGATGTGTGTGTGTATAACTGACAACCCCTGCAAATATCTGCATCTGGAGTGTTTGTATCTTCGGTGATTAATTATAACTCATGTGGACACAAATAAATCACTCAAAGCGTGTGTGCACATGCATGTGTTTGTGTGCATGCGTATCCCCACATGGCCCTGTGTGAGCATATTTGTAGTGTGTGCATGCTGGATGAACATATTGCAGGGTTTGCATTGTCATCGTGTGAGTATACTCTGTGTATGTATTTCCCCGACTTTGAGTGCATGTTTGTGTGTGTGTGTGTGTGTGTGGGTGTGTGTGTGTGTGAGCAGTGATGAAGCAGGAGAGACTGCTTGGCGACTCATCCATCATTTTCCCCCCCTGGCCCGCGGTGCCCTCAGAGGAGCGCGGCGCTGTCACGGTGACATTGGGCTCATTTTGGACTAGAAAAATGGTGCATCCGCCCCCCACGTCAGCCCCCCCCCCCCACCTTCTCCACTCAGCTTAGACGGTAACAAACCCTCTACAGTCTCAGACTCCTTCCCCCCAGCCGTCAGCTTTTCGTATCCAGGGGGGCAGGTTGCTAATCAGAGCCAGCGCTCTATTGGAGAGCCCTTGTTTGTCCGGGGTCGTTTAGTGAAGCTGCTTCAGGTGGGTTTTCACCTTCTCTGACCCTCCCTACCCCCACCCGCTGCTGGATAACCTTGGAAAGGGTGGAGGAGGGGAAGCAGGTGGGGGACAAAGGGGGCGTGATGAGACCACTTTGTGAGCGTCCCGTCCTGCGTCCCTCCCCTCACTGGTAATGTACGGGGTGAGTCAGCATGAGCAACTCCAGTCGATCTGTTTACGTTCCGTGACTCGGCGTGGTGTATGTGTGCGCACGGGTCCTCCGACTCTCAGCACGAGGACACATCGGACTAACTTTCAGTCACTGCTGAGAGTGATAGGTGTCATGGTCATGGGGTCATGCTGAACAAGCTAGTAACAACCAATGAAAAGAGGGGGCAGATAGTATAAAATACACTATGCATGGAATAGCTCTATTTGGAAAAAAAATGATTCCAGAAATAAAAACAGATTTTTTTGGGGGGAGTGTATATGTATAGATAATAAAAATAATATGTTTTTAAACTAATTAATTAATTAACTAAGACCTTCTTTGCGTGTGAACTATCTTGAAGCTATACATTTGGTTTCCATGCACCAAACACAAAAGGCAGATGAGCGCTGTGACTTCATCTGAAGTGCTTTTGGAGAGGTTAGGAGAGGCTTCACTGGCTCACTCACCTTGACACCATTGTATTCGTATAACACTCTCCTATCAATCCAAGCTAAAGTCAATGATCAAACATGTCATGATATTTATAATGCATGTTACTCACCTTGAATGAAGAAGGTTAGTGTCTAGAAGGGTCCTGCGATGACTACCGGACATGTGCGTATTGCAATGTTGATGTTGAAACAATATATTGTGCAGCCCTAGTGAGACACTTCTATGCTTCTTCTCAGTACCAGAGCACTGTGTACTGCTGTGAGTGGTACTAAATGCAACACACTTTCTCTCTCGTCAAGAGTTAGAAAGACAGTGAGTGTGGTGCATGAATGTACCAATCAATGCTATGTGTGTGGCTACAGAGCACGCTTTGTATCGCAGGTAGGCACTTCGCCAAGCACGCGATCCTCTGACTTACTTATACATGGCTGATAATAACAACTATGTTCAACAATCGCATTAGTTCATAGTTGTACACACACACACACACAGAAAGTTGGTGCTGTTTAACGCATACACACAGGAAGACACAGACTGTGAGGACACTGATGCAGACATTGCTCAACCACCAGCTCCTATTATGTAACTGCAGTCAACACATTTTAATGTCATTCCTCCCAAAACGGCACCTTGTCTTTTGGAGGAAGGGGGGGAGGGGGAGTTGGAAACAGAAGCAGAGAGATAAAAAAAAGAAGAAGAAAAAAGAGAAGGGAGAGAGGCATAAAGGGAAAGAACAGAGAGAGACAAGGAGAGACAGAAAGAGGACTATCAGGAGGGAAAGAGGGGTTGAGGGACTGCAGCATGTTTGCCCTCCCCGTTCCTTCCATCCCGTGTCTGAAGAAAAACACACGTACACTGTATACACACAAATCTACTGATACAGCAACCGAGGCGCACACGGACGTACATGCACAGCTTTTTACCAGTAAGCCTCCTTTCATAGATAAACTCTCTCGCTGACAATAGCAACAATAGCATAAATCCTGATCCCAACAACAACAGCAGCAGCGATGGACAGCCACGTCCTTCACTCAACACACGTCAGCACATTCTCCCCCTCTCCGTCTCTTCTCCAAATCTGTATTTTTATTTTTTTTTATTTTAAAAAGGATCAGTTTCCAGAGCCTGCTAGCGTGTTAGGACATGCCGGGTTGGTGGCAGATTGATCAGCCTGTTCTGACGCTGCCATCCGTCCTCTTCTATTGGGGATCTAGTTTCCATCATTTGCCTGGAGCAGCCTGCCCGGCGACCTCATGTTCCCCACCTGACCTCACCTTTCCCATAAGTCAGAACGAAGGTCGCAGGCTGTTATTAATTTGCATGACCTTGATGACTTTGATGTCCTATTGAAGCCGCGGAGCAGTGGCGCATCTGTATTGTCTTTCATACAGCCCTGAGAATAACTTCCTTCCTGTGCAGGGGATCAATAACGTAGCATAGGCCGTACGAAATATTACTCTATCCCCCCCCCCCCCCCCTCGCAACAATGACAGGATTCGTGGAGAATATATGCAAGCCAGCCTGGAATCAATAGCGCTAATGTAAATGTAAACTCTTCCTGTTTCAGTGATGGTGTTGTGGTTTGTTTGTGTACATTTCTATACACTGAAGGCAGATTCGTATCTGAGGAATCTGCACTGAAGGCATTCTGCTCTGTATGGTTACTTTTCTGTTGAATATCACAGACAAGTATTATGATGCATTGCTCCATGGACTCTTATCGCAGCCTCGCACCATGAAGGAATATGTTGAATAGCACATTTCAATCATTCTGTCACGGGAGAACTATAATCTTTTCCTTCTGCATGGCATATGTCCTTCCACTTCTAACTAATCCTTATTATGCCTCAGAAGCGAAGGTCATTGTCAAAGCCGAGGGGTGATTAAATTAATCCACTTGTTTTCTGAATCCGATTTACCTCATTTTCCAAACTGGGGAACAATGTACTGGCACAAAGACATCAAGATGATAGCGCGGCACGCATTAAGAAGGAGGTCCCCTACGCTGGAGAGGCTTCTATTATCTGTCTACATCATCTGCATCCCAGCTCTATATCAGCGGATTTGTAATGCATTCAAAGCTATCTCCGCCATATGGAGAGCGCGAGTGAAAGTGCGAGGAGGGCTCACGAGTTAAAAGCGGCATGATCTCTCTTATTCATGAATCGATCTATGTCGCCGCAGTATAAGCCAGTAGCAAAGCAAGGACCAGTGCCCTGGTGAGCAGGAGCTCTGTGCTGCGGCCAGCCAGCCTCAGTGAGTTACGCAGTGCAGTGGCATACAATCGACTTCATTAGCCGGTCCCTCCCTTCAAGGGGTTGTGTTATTTACTACTGCACCGGGCAAGGACAGATGCTCCACAGATATTATACTTCAGTGATTTTCACAAGTGCAAATAGGTGTGTGTGTAAGTGGGTTACAGTGGGTTTGAGCGTGCGTGTGTTTCAGAGGCAAAGCTGTCTCAGCAAATCAGGCTGTACCTATGACACATCCTGACTTGAGTATTTTTAATTCAGTGGATGCAAAATAAAATAGTGAAACTGCATCCAAGCATCAGTGAGTGAATACATGTGTGATTGTCTTTAACAGTAACTCTGCATGTCAGCTCACAAACATTAATGCACATCCCTGCTAATGTGTTATGAGTGTGTGTGTGGCCATCCGTTTGTCACGCAAGTTTGCATTTATGAATATTTGTTTATAGATTTATTAGTGCGTGTTCCTTTCAGTACATTAGCGCGACCATTAGCGTCACCCTGTCCGATCCGATCACTCTCGTCTGCCTTATCATCACGCGGCATGTGAGCCACTAATAGTCGTCGAGGGAAAGGTGGAGAGGTTTTTTTTAGGTGGGAGTTTTTTTCCAGTAGTGTGAGAGCTCATCGCCATGAGATCATGGGATTGAGCGGCATTACAGCACACTATGATTTCAGTTTTATGAACCTCATCTTGGAATGCATTCCACTATGCAATTAGAGCTGAAAGAAAATCCGTGGATGATGGTTGTAAAGTATGTGAGATTTAACCCTTTCAGAGTTTGCAGTCCAAGGGCAAGTGGAAAAAATAAAAGAATTGTATCGCTTGTTTTGTCCAACCAACACTCTAAAACCCAAACATTTTCAGTTCACTAGCAGACTAAAAGCATTTGCAAATATTCAACACTTGGATGCTTAAAAGAATATCTTGAATGAACCATTATCAAAATGGTTCAGCTCTTAACCTCCCTCTCACCATTTGGCATCACAGATGTGCAGACAAAATGTTTAAGCCCTTTTGTGTGATAAAATAAGATGAACCAACAAACAGCTGCTTCATAAATCAGTACCGTGTTGATGTAAGAGGAGACATTGGCGACTGCTAATAGTTCTGCGTTACTGTGTGCACGTTTTAATGCTTTGTACCAACACAAAGCCAAATAATTAGGTAGCCAAGCAACAATTCCGAATGATTCTGCAGCAGAATGGAAACCCTCATGTGTCATCGACTGATTCAAGGACATAATTAGAATTTAATTCAATGAAATTGTAACATTTCATGTCCGAATACAACCTGAACCGGCAGCATGCACATACAAATGGGCCCAAACCCCAAACCTGCTGGGAGGTTGGGCTGGTTTGCAAATTTCTATTGTACAGTGAAGTGTGTCACGAGCAAGCTAGAACAAAACACGGAGAATGAGGAGGCAGAGAGGGAGAGAGGCACAAAGAAAGGATGAAAGGGAGAGCCAATGAATGTGGGGCAGACAAATAAACAGACAAGCCAGTTAAAAGGAAAAATATGAGGCACAAATGAAAAGGTGCAGATGTTTGAGAGTGTTTAGCAGATCCTGTTGTGAAGCTCTCAGTCAGTCATAATAAACAGGCCTAATGCACAATTAAAAACACCTGGAGCCCCTCCACCACTGATTAAGTCAAGCTTATAATCATTGGGGGGCAACTGCACTACAAACCTAATAGCTGTGTGTGTGTGTGTGTGTGTGTGTGTGTGTGTGTGTGTGTGTGTGTGTGTGTGTGTGTGTGTGTTATTCCTCTCCCCTCTGTCTGCCAATCCCAGAGCTTTGCAAATTAATATGTGGCCCAGCCAGAATGAGATCTCTCCATAGACAGGACAAACCCCATAATGGGCATTTCAAACACAGGCCCTATTATTTGTCTGCGACGAGCATGCTGTATTTTATGTGATGCCGTTGTTTTTTTTTCACGATCTCTCTTTCAGAAACAACCCCGTTTCTGAAGGAAGAAGATTTGAATCATAAAGTTCTTGTCCCTTTCGCGTACACGTCTTACTCCTCCGCTCAAAAATAATGGTTACGAATGGGAAAAAGCCGATTGCTTTTAGGTGAGGAAATGCATGAGTGACACATTTGTTTCAAGAGAAATTGGAGCAGATCGCCTGAGAAGAGCTGCGTTTCACTTTTGACAATGAGAGAAATGTTCAAATTTAACATCAGACAGAGATTGATAATCCACTGGCAATATTGTTATAATAATAATATAATGTCGTATATTTTAAATCCATAAATAATGAAAGATAACTTGTGCGTCTGAAAATGGAGGAAAAAGTCAGTTTATGAAATAATGTCTGAGCTATTTGTGGGAAATGTGGAACAACTGGGAAAAACAGAACCTTAACTACACATGAAGTTTGAATAAGTAATGTGTCCCTGCTTTCGCCTGTGGACTGTGAGTATTATGCACCAGGTTGCGTGAGGTATGTTTAACTTGGACTCATCATGGGGAAGCCCAGGAGCTTAGCGTGGAAGCGGCAAAAGCTCACAAACTAAAAGGCCTCTCTGTTGTTCTCCAGCTCATACCCAGAGCCACATTTGTGCCTGCTTTACAGTTTCTGCTTGTTTATGTAGCCGGCCTCTGGAGGTAGAGAAACTGCAATCAGCAGAACTTTGAAGTATTCCACTTTTCCTTGTTACTGGGTTGCTTTCTCCTTTGCAGCCCCGCCACCCAGGGATTCTGTTTTCTCTGCTTCGTTTGGCAAAGCAAGTCTGCTAAACAAACCTTTTGAACTCCGGCTGACTTGGGTTCATTTAGACAAGCGAGCAGAGAGAATAATCAATCCTAAAATGTAGGAGTCGCTTCAATCTAAATATTTTATCACCTCCGATTCTAGATGATGGTTGAGTCTGAAGCGGGGAAGAAGGAACTTTAGCTGAACTACAGTTTCTTGATGAAATGACCGCATCCACCGTGATTGAGACTGAAATTAATTATTGCAGAGGATTTCATTATAGAAAAAAAAAAAGCGTATGCTCGGGGCGGATTAATCACGGCCCATTTTCTTGCTTTAGTGTTTTCTGGATGACTGTTTGTGATGATGAAGCAATGCTGGTAGTGGCCAGTGTGGGAGCCGATCCTTATCACTCGAGTTCCAGCGGCTTTTGCCAGATGGAGCTCTTGGTGGCAATTTCTGAGCTACAGCGTGGCGAAGTAGGAAGTACGACACACTGATGATAGAGGGCCTTAATGGTTTAAAGTGTTAAACGTTGTCTCCCTACACATTATGGGCTATTAGAGTTTCTGTTAATTAGCTTGTTTAACTGCCTGGCTGACCTCTTTTGTACTGTCCAATATGTACTTTATAGGATCCTGCTGCCGACAAATGATCACAGGTACTTTAATCAGGGACAAGTATGACATTTTTTGTATTTTAAGAGTGCTTTTAGCTGATGTACCAGACCCTTGGGACTTCTTTCCTTTTGATGGCATTTGCTCACCCTTTTCCTTTGTGTAAGTTAAAGTGCATCTGTGTGGGATCCTGTCTATTCAGCTACATCAGTGTCTTCTTTGAGACTCTGCCTGTCCCTACAAATTATCTCTTGCCCCACCCTGGGAGCCGGAGCGCAATGCTCCATTTGAGTAACAGGGACACCTCCCCCATTACTCTAGGACTGAGCCTGGCATCCTCACACAGGTCATAGACGGGGCCGAGTGGAACCTGTTTGTGTGGAAGAAGGGTCGAAATTGATAAATCTGGTCAATTTGAGCAGCTGCACCTGCATCCTAATCAGTCAAGACACCATTTACAAAAGCTCGATTTACAAAAGCAATTGCATCACCGGCATGTCGTGGAAAATTAGCTAGGCATACAAATAGACAATGACAGCAAAGCCTAAGACTCAGGCATGACTGGTTATAAGATGATTTAGTGAGTGAAAGGCAGTTTTGACTTGCCGAAAGAGCCACTGAAGACAAGCCACAGAGGGTAACAGAGTGTGGTTTATGCTGTCTCATCCCTGCCTATCGCTGAGGAAAAGCAAGGAGACGGGGAGTCTGCACAGCTCAAGGTGTGTGCCGTTACTTATTGAGGGGACGGCAGCGATCTGGTCAATAAAACACCTTTTTATGTAATAACTCCTTCCTTTGTCTCCCTCTCTATATTGTTCTGTAAGCAGCATCTTTTATACTGTGTTTGATTGCCGAAATGTCATTTCTGAAATGTATGAAAGCAGTGTCTGCAGCACGGAGAGGGAAGAAGCCACATGAGGCCCTGGAGGTGCACCAGATCAAGCTTATTTGACACAGTTAGTTTTTTGTTAGTTTGTTAGTTCTCTGACACCCTGGTTGCACTTTATCTGCATAGCTGCTCATTTGTTAATCCCAATAATGCAAACAATTCAGCAAAGCAGGTAGAAATGAGAGTTTAAATCCTCTTTCTGTTTTTTACCCCGAGCTATTCCCCATCGGTGTTAATAATCTCCTTTTTGTAGAAGTGTACTGTATTGTGCTTTGCGTGGGTTATCCATTAAGTTATTTGTTGATGTAGCAATTCAGATGAACTGCAACTCCAAGAGAGTACATTAAAATTCAGCTCAGTATATTAAGTTGCTAATGAAAACAATAAAGTATGTCATAATTCTTTGCAGTTGAAGTCTTTCATACTGAATCCATTTTGTTTTGAGGAGAAAAGTTCAGGAAGCCACTCAGCTGGTATGTTGACATGGAAGGGAGAAGAAGATGAGGGTTGTTACCTCAGAGGAGCTCGTGAAAGCCTGGTTGGATTTGCTAAATGAGGGGCCAGGGGGGCCGGAGGAATCCGGTTTCTGAGTCACTGCTGGGCCGGGATGGGTTGGGTGCCAGATGTTCGTGGACACGCACGGAAAATATGGCAAGGCTGGCCGTTGCAGCATTCTGCAAGATGTGGAAAAGCTTGGCACAGTCAGGGCAGCCCTGTCTTTGGCACAGAGTGCTTGTGTGCAACGTAGTCGTTTTCTCCCCAGCTTCAGTCCCAACGCCATTGAACATTCTCATGATGTCATTATATTGAACTATTTCACCATCAACCTTTTGTCTCTTGCTGTTTCTTCCCCCTTTTCTTTTTACTTTACTTATGATGTGCTTTATTAGAGAACGTCAGAGCAGCTTTTTCTCTCTACCCCAAGGTACGATGTTATTTTATTAGAGGGGTATGATGTTGCTCTAACATGCGCTTATGAAATAAACAACCCTGTCTTGATTCAGGGAATGGAAAGAGGGAACTAATCAAGGCAATTACCAATCGCTGTCTTGAGTGCAGCTCCTCTCGCTTAATGCTGTATTGGCATCCGGTGGATCTTTGCAATCATCTCAGCAGAGGCTCCAACATAATAATGATTGTCTCTTCCCTCTCAAAGTGCAGAATCAACTATAATCAACTATATTGCAGTTAGTTTGAGGTTTAACCGATAGCGGTGTGAAGAAGATAGATTGAATGGAGGTCTATGTCCACTGCCCCACATACACATTTCAAATACGTCTGCTCTCAAGGCTGTTACTTCCTCTTGGCCCTGTTGCTATTTCATCCTGGGTTTATGGTGCAGCGATTTGCCAACTTGTCACTATCATGCCTAAGGGGTCAAGCAGAGGGCTTGATCACTGACCTTCCAGGTCTATGCGGCCATGCTTCGTCCGCCAGACCGCCCACCATATCGATGAAGGATGGCCTGTTAGCATCACAGGGAGCGCCCATGCGTCCCTGAAGCTGATTAAAACACAGGTTGATCGGTGTTATTTACAGCACGTCCCTTCTGTGTGTCTGTGTGTGTGTGTGTTTTACGTGTGCATGCGTCTCAAGGACTCTAGCCCCAGCAGGCTCCTGGCCTCACAACCCCCACCCGCCCCCGCCCATCTCCCTGCCGTGCAGTGCATCATGTGAGGGACTGAGAAAGAGGAAGGAGGGCCAAGATGGCTGTCATTTCTTTCTGCTGCGCGTGTCACCTCTTTAGCCTTGGTGAATGGCTGGTTTAAGGTTGAAGGCTGCTGACATACACTCAGACCATGAAAGGCCACAATGTGTCGTGTTTGCGTGCATCTATGTGTGTGTGTCTGGGTGCTCATGATGGTTTTGTGTGCCCTATTAGAACAATTGTATGTGTTTGCACGTGCATGTGTGTGTATGTGTGTGTGTATGTGTGTGCACCTTAGACGGCATCGCAGCTGATGGCTTGTCACTGATAGTGGCCCCACTGTGAAACGAAGGTCACAGCACTCTCTGGGTTTCATCTGGCGCTCTCATAGGAGTACCGCTGTAGCTGCCAGCTAATGAGACAGCGGAAGGGAGCAAGGGAAACAGAGGATAGATAAAAGAGCTGAGAGAAAGGGAGATGGTGTGTTAATGAGAGGATAGTGGGCAGAAGAAAGGGGGTAACAGAAAGTCAATGGGAGAAGAAAACGAGAGGGACAAAAGTATGGAGTCAGGAGGTGGACAAAACTAAATGTGCGAGAAATGAGCACAGAGAGGGAAAAAGACGAAACGGCAAGAAATTAACTACAGCTGCGAAGAAAAGGTGACATCAGAGAGAGGCAGAGTTGAACTCATGGGAAAGCAGCAGACGATGAGGACAAGGAGGGGGAAAAGCAATGAAAGGCTTGAAGAAATTTGAAAACAAAACTCCATTTTCAAGCCATAAAGTGTAGTTCCTCAGGGAGACATTGCAGAAACAGTATGGGAGTGGCCTCATCCAGTCTGCCATGCACCGCACCTTCGTCCTGCACTGTCTCCTTAACCCCCCCCCCCTCTGTCTCCCTCTGTGTTTTCTGTGTGGAACTCACTGTCTTTCTGTTCTGCTCCCTTTTTGACTCTCCCCCCCCCCCCCCCAATTCCTTTAGAGAGAGCTCCCAGACAGTGCCCTGAGGCCACCGTACTCAGGAATGATGGATTGAGTCGAGGGTGTATGGAAGCGGAGGGGGTTGCGGAGCACTGCGGTGTAGCATGACTGATGGGAACATGCATTATTTTCCTGGAGGGCCTGAATGTAGTATATCGCCAGCGCCCACTAAAAAGGCCTTCAGCACAGAGAAAAGGGCACTTTTTTAATGGTCATTCTGTAACCCTGAGTCGTGCTATTCATATCTGTGTGCATTAGCTAGTGGCAGCGACAGAGGAGGATATTGGCACATGTTAAAAGCAGCGCTACAATATTGGCTCCTCGATGGTTTGCCCAACAATCCTTGTTCTCCACCACAGCCTTCAGAGCAGTTAGTGTGTCAGTAAAAAGGCTGTTTGGCTCAGACACCACCCAGTGACTCACCTCCACCATGGGACGTCATCCCACACCCTCTCGCCTCCCTGTCATAAATCATACATATGCATTGCTTTGGCCACCACCTACCTTAGAATCTCCCGGTTTTGTTTTTCTCTCGGATGAGCACACAAGGTGGAGTCATTTACAAAATGGCCATAAACATCCACCCAGCTGCTCCTCCTGCGATGCTTTTAAGTCAGGTCATAATGGTTTAACTTAAAATCAATATTCCCGGGCTGCGAATTTCCTGGGACTTGGTAAAAAAAACTGTCTGTAAATGCCCCTTCCATTACACTGTGCCTGTCGTGCTGTGCATATATACTGTAGCCTCGGCCCGACTCATTCATTTATAATGAGTGGGTTATGACTCCCCTGAGTCACGCTGGAGACCAGAATCTTACTGTTCGGTCAACCAGAACCTCCTGTTGGAGCAGGAAGGCAGGGATGTGCCACATACAGAGTTTAGGAGCTGCTGTAATAAGCATCTAGAGCTTAAGAGGGCTGACAAATACAGTTCTATTTAGCACACAACACATTTGGTTATAATTGCAAATTTATCATCACAGAGCAGGAAAGAACAAAACTCCAGCTGTGGTGTTTATTTGGACTGAAGCTTAATACAACCCATTTGAATGAATTTCATTAAGCCTGAGTCTGAAAACCCACAGAAAAAAAAGGCCATGTTTGTCAATGAGGAACAATTATCTATCTAAGATCAGTCTAAAATAAACAGTACATTTATCTTGCTTATCTTTGAACATGGTACAAAGCTCTTACATTTTAGAGGTGTGCTTTTGTTTTAACATATCCACACAGCGCATAGTAGCATTTCCTTAATCCTTATCGATGATTGATTTATACTTCTCCATCTAAGAGCTTTAGCTTTTATTGCTTCCTAGCTTCATGTTCAGGTCATTAAGGTATGAATTCATAATGAATATTAGGCACTTAAGGAAGCCCACAAGTCTCTTGTCCCACACTTCCAGAGGCAACGAGCAGAATATCTTTATGATCATACATGTTTGGAATTTTACGGTCAAATTTATGCCACTTGATTCATGTAATGCACATGCTAAGCAGTGAGCTATGAGTATATATTGATGACCTCTTCAACTCAATTGTGTGCCTGGTGAGGGGTTATTCAAGTTCCAAGATCCTTCATTTTCTTTTATACACTTCGGTACCTTCAATTGATGCCTTCTGTGATTTCCTCTTTTAGTTCTTTACCAGCCAGCAGCACTCGATGGGTTTTGTGGGTAGCATGATTCGGCTATTTTAGATTCGCTTGAGCTAGTGCATTTTTGTTGTGTCATTTTCCATACATGCTTTATCAAGTTCTTTGTCGTTTGGTTGTTGTTTGATTAAGTTCCAGGTTCAGTATTTGCTCTAACATCGTATCAGGGTGTCACTATACTATTCATCCCTGCACCATAACCAATTTCTGTAAAATTCCATTTTATTACATCACATTATCCGGTGCCAGATCCAATTAGCTCATGTACGCAAAACAAATGCCAACCCATTTTATGTTACATGTCAGCAGACACTACTCATCTGTAAAAGGATGACTCCATATTTCTAATGAAGACGGGACTTAGTGTGAATTAACTGTAGCTGTTGGGAAGTTGAAGGCACACACTGCTGTCACAGTCCAGCCGTATCGGAAGCCTCTCAGGTGTTTTGGAGTTTGGGAACAGAGGCTTTCTGAGGGGAAGAGGCTGGTGCCAAATGACTAAAACCTAAACACTGTGAGAGCACACTTCATCCTGTGTCTCCTGCCGTGTGCTCCTCGAGTCTTTCATCTCCCCCCTTCCCCCTTGTCACATTCCTGTTTTCCCTCCTTTCTCACCCTTTCCACGATCCGATCCATTTTCAAACCAGCCCTGCTTCTTTTTTTATCTGTCTTTCTCCATCTTTCTCTCCCCCGGCCCTCCCTCCACCTCCCTCCTCTCCTGCTGTGAACTAGTTGGGCTGCAGAGAACACAGAGCCCGAGGACAGCATGTCAGGAAGTCAGCTGCCATGAAAGGCAATGGGTCGCCACCATGCCTGTATAAGGCCGGATGACTGGCCGGTGTCGCGTGCGCATTAGTGTGTGTGCATGTTTGTGTTTATCTATGGACGTTTGGGTGAATTTACTTACCGCTGTGAACTCTTGAGGCGTGCACAAGAGTTTTTGGGTTTGACTTTGAAGTATATGTCACTCACTAGAATATATGGCATGTCAATGTGTGTGTGTGTGCGTGTGTGTGTGTGTGTGTGTGTGTGTGTGTGTGTGTCTTTGTGTATCTTTGTGTATCTTTGTGTGACTGCAGCCTAGCAGCAGGCTGACGTGTGCCGTGCAGCCACAGGGACCGAAGGGGTTCTGCTCTCTCTCAGCTAATCCAAACAAAGCTCAGGCTGAGCCAGAAAGAGGAATGTCGGCACTGTTGGTCATAGACGCAAAGGGTCAACCAGGATGAGTGTTGAGGGGGGTTTTAGTGTGTTTGTTGTCTGTGTGTGTGTGTGTGTGTGTGTGTGTGTGTGTGTGTGTGTGTGTGTGTGTGTGTGTGTGTGTGTGTGTGTGTGTGTGTGTTCGTGTGCGCGCTTGATTTTGCCTGCATGCAGCTCAGTATTCTCACCGTGCAGTTGAGAGGCAGAGCTGTGTTAACTTGAAGGAGCCTCTTGGTGGGTGGGCTGTTCTTATCCCCAGACTTACCTGATTGCCATCTATAGTCATAGAGAGATGATAAATTCCCTCCTGCTGGAACATATTCAGTCTGCACCAGAATCATACACAAGGGAGTTTAAAAAACTCATCCACATACACCATAGCAACACTTGTATTTCTCTCGATATCTATGCGACTTCTTCTTCATGTGTTTATCTGAGTCTAAGTGCTTACTCTGAGACATTAAGGTCTGGATACAAAAACAACTTGTATTATTTCCTGAAAGTAGAAACCTAATATACTTTTCTTTCTTTTTTTTCCATTCCAGTAACATTTGCGCAACACATTCTCGTTTGGCTCTTTCCTGAGATTCCTGTTGCATTTTAAAACTCTAACCACTGAGAGTGGATCTGCAGTTTCCTCGGGGTGAAATACAGTCGAGGTTCGGAAACTTGACTGTTTGCCTGAGCCAGAGGGATCATTAGCCGCTTGTCATCAACAGGGCTATTGCATGTCATGGGTTTTCCAGTGAGCTAATGGGGCCCGATGTACCCGCATGGGGATTTCATTCACGACCAACTTACTCTGAAGATCACTAGAAAATGCCTCAGCACACTGCTCCCTTGTCTTGAACTTCTTCAATAGGGATTTGAATGCATACCCCAGCATTCAAATGAACAGTTCGGTTGAAGAACTGTGACTCGTTCCCCTCGAAGACATGGCCAAGATTTCTTCCAATTGCAATGTATGTGAGCAAACAATAGGAAATCAGAACTCAATGTATTGCTGTGTGCCTGAAGCAAGGCTGTGGTGAAGAGGCCACTGTGAGGCCACTAGTTTGGCACAAGTGGAGACACCCATCATGCACATTCGTGTCGCCGTGGTCAAGTGGGAGAAAGAGGTTGAAGTTTGGTATGTGATGGAGTATGGGCGTGTGCTTGTGAATGCACTCAATGGGGGTTTGGAGCCAAATAACTGAAAGGAGAGAATGTCGACATAACAGCGACAGAATAAGTATCACTTTCTGATCCAATTTATGTTTTTGAAATATTTCAAATAGATTCAGGGATGGATTCCTGTCTTCCCTGGTTCTTTGTGAACATAATGGATGTGATGCTGGACACTTTAGGTCTCATCAGATTATTTCAGTGGGTCTGTAACGTCACTGATGCCCTTTTCAGCTTTGTTGGGCTGTATATGTGTGTATGTGTGTGTGTGTATGAGAGAGAGAGAGAGAGAGAGACAGCAAGAGCGTGAATGTGTACATGTGTGTGTCTGATTAGTCTCCTCGTGTCCCCGGAGCCCATCGGCTATGGACTTTTAAAGCAGCTGTGACTGGTTTGACCTCTGACCTCTGAATGTTTTACTCTCAGGGTACATCCCAGGGTAGTGCATTTGCTTCTGCAGACTGATATTTTTTTACTTGACTGTAGTACAGATGAAGTGCATTATAAGCAGTAAGATCCATTTGGTCCTATACATTATTATTTGTACTGCACCACTAAAGTGCTGTGGGACTGTTAGTATAAAGCTTCGCAGTGCATCAGTGGCCCTGCAGAAGTCTTTTTATTGGATGCTGATAATAATGAAAGCAACATTTTTTGGCATAAAATACCCTCAACTTTTACCTTCTATGCACTTTCTTTCACACTCCATCGTTTAGGATTCCTGGCACTGAAACAATGCAGCAGTGGAGCAGTCCATTTACGACGGGGATCGGCCCATTTGCAATGGCACATGTTCAAATGCTTTAACTATTTGGCGCAGGGACTGGTGCACTGTACCATAGCTTGGTCCCAGAACTGGAACTATCTAAAATACAATGCAATGCATTATATTTAAACCTCCTTCAATCTATCCATCCATCCAACCATAGCTCTCAGCCACAAGTAACACCGCCATTTCACAAGCAGGCCAATTAAAAGCCAGTGACATTCAGGTGTGGGAGACAGAGTGACATTAAAACTAATTCCTGCTAAAACCCAGTGACATTACAGCAACTGTCGGACAACTAGAGCGCAGACAGTCACTGACCATCTCTAATCTGCTGCGTTCTTTGGTGAAGAATGCGGTGCCGAAAATTGCCGGTGAGAACTCTATGGCAACGAGCAGCCCTTCAAATGTCATTAGGCATTTTTCTCTGCGCTTTAGCAGTTGAGATGATCTACATCTACTGTACAGGGTAGCTGGAGAATTGAAGGGGAGGGACACGGCCCCCTCCTAGTCGTGATCAGAATCTAAATCCCCTTTGTTACCGAAGGACATTAACATGTTTGATGCATTTGTGATGCGTGTGTTTAACACATTATGCATACACAATGGGGACCTGCATGGTTGTGTTACTTACAGATATGCATGCTGCGTATGAGTAAAGGGAATTGCACATTGATACTGTAGTTATAAGAATACATTAGCCATTCAGAATGGATCTGCTAAGAGAGAAGGGGAGTCCCTCCCCCCACCCACCCACCCACCGATTCTCTTGTCACATCCTCGCTCTCGTGCTCATGCAGATGTTATTTCCACCCTTCCTCCCTGTGCATTAGCGAGGGATTGGAGCAAAGCTGTAATAAAGGACATCTCAGGGACGGAGGACATTGGGGCTTGAAGGTCGTATAGCATGGAGTCAGTGGCACATTGCTTAGGGCAGCATTACTCTCTCACTCAAGTGTGTGCGTGCACACGTGTGTTTACAAATCTGCTAGGTATGCACAATCAGAGCGCTGTGTATGTGAGTGCACAAATTAATTAGGTATGGATGCTCTATCTAGCGAGTATATGGGAAGAGAAGAGGACATTCGGGCTTAACGCTGGATGTGTGTTTGCTCCCAAAGACCTCGCTCCAGGCTAAACTCTTCTGCTCATTAAACCGTACAGGAGTAGTCTTCTTCCCCATCACTCTCGCACAGAGAGCCTTAATCAGAATGCGATGCAGCCCTGATCGCACTGCTCACGCACCGAATGAACATCTGCATTTACGAGTCCAGCAGATCTCAGTTAAATGCACACACACACACACACGAACCATATGATTATGCAGACACACACTGCGTACACAGACTTGCAGTGGTGCCAGATCTCAGGTGGAAGGAAATCCTCTTGTCTCCCAGGCTGACCTCCTCTTCTATCCCGCCTATTAGCCTGGCTTCTCAAGCGGAGCCACAAGTGTCACATCACATCATATGGAGGCAACACTAATAGAAATATTAATATGGGGAGGATGAGAGAGAAAAGCTCTTTTCGCTCTCTTTTTCCCCTCAGCAAACAGATTAGTACCTAATCCATTAGGGATAAGGGGAGATAAACTGCCCCTGATTGGCTACATTGGGATAAATAAACACATGTCTGTTGCAAATGGATCTACCCTGCAGAAGGCAATTTTTATCAAGTCATTTCTACTCATGTATAGTACTTTCGGAGATAATTGAATTCTGCCAGTGGGATAACTCCGCTTGTTTTCTAATCAAATGCAGTTTTTTGGTTCAGACGTTTCTACGATACATCTTAAGATAAAGCACAATAACATAGATCAATATCCAAGCTTTAAAGTGTGAACATCATGCCCATTTTCAGATTTATACCTGCTTTTTGCATTTCTACTCGAACATATTTTGACGTTTTAATGTTTAAAAAACACATCTTTCGGTCTGAATATACCTGTATGCACCCTCTGTCGGAAACTCTCCGTTTTAGTACCTGTCTCTTTAAGCCTCCCTCCTGACAAACCTCTGACTGCTCTTATTGGCCTGTGAAATGAAATGTGTTGTCGTATTTTTTCAGTTTGTGGGTTGGTAGGTGCTTCAGATACCCAAATGTATTATGCTTAAGCACTGAAAAAGTGCTCATGAAAATACATTCGTAAGTAAAACAAATGTATTTTTAAAGAATGCAAATTAAATGTCTCTATCCACTTACAACATGATGAAAATGATGTTTAACATTGATCTGCTCCCAGATCACTTCAGACTCCAGCAGCTTTCGTTCTTCTCAGCCTTTGATATTTATCTTGGTATAAGAAGCTTCTTTGTGGCCTTGGTTTTAACATCTTCGCCTTGATCTCAGCCCATGGTAGTTTTTGCTCCAACCCCCGATGGCTCTTCAGATGGAATTAGTGGTTAGCGATGTACCGGGCCAGTATGTGGCAAGTAGGAGGAAAGCTGAGATGTCTGAACAGTTTCTTCTTCTGGACTCAGGGGAGAACATTGTCATCTTCCTGGCATTGGTCCAGCCATGCATGGCACAGGCATTAAGTACTCTCGGCTGAGCAAGCGCCATGCAGGGGCAAAAAGTGTGCTTTCACAGCATTTTGCTGTTTGTGCGTGTGTTCTCTATTCGGTCTGATGTACGGCCGGGCTGAGTGATAAGAGACATGTAAGATAGATGATGATGATTG
The DNA here is from genome assembly GCF_050575085.1 of Anarhichas minor. Lineage (NCBI taxonomy): Eukaryota > Metazoa > Chordata > Actinopteri > Perciformes > Anarhichadidae > Anarhichas > Anarhichas minor. The sequence goes on from NW_027466472.1 coordinate 4,367,157, forward strand.
TGGGGGTGGAGCTGCTGGTGGTAGTAACCTCTCCCTCTCAGCCTCGTCCGATACCCGCGTGAGAGCAAAGGGATGGAGAATAGGTTTTTGAGAGCCATAAGCGGTGCAATTCACAGAAGAGATAGGTGTGAGGGGATGTTGTGTGGCACATTTCCTCTGGAGCAGGGAATCACACACAGTCGGTCTTTTTTTCTACCCTTCTTCCTCAAAGGCTCCCAGGTTAGCCAGAGGGATAAGCCCTTTTCATTTGATTGAATCATGCATGAAGGTTCTGTACTAATCTTGACTATTGTCAAGTAATATTTGATGTCCACACCTGCCTCTTTCAGCCCCACCATAAGAGAGATTCTCACAATTTATCAGAGGGACAACCTGGTGTAATATTGACTCAGTCCCACCACAATGGATTAGGCCAGGTGCTTATCTCAGGAAGCTTTTTAGAACGTAACCACCCAGAATCACCTAAACCTGTTAAAGCCTGTTGCCCAAAGTTTCTCTGAACAGAAAAATCAAAATGACTTAAGAATACATCAGACTGTATACCTGAGGTTTGCCAGACAGATGGGACCTGTAATCTACACCTGGCCGCCTAAATCACTCCTCCAGATAATGATAGCAATGCCAGCATGCCCATGGATGATTCAGGGTGTTGTTATACTGAGGCCTTCTTCTGACATAAACATACATTAACCAGATTGTTGTTATTCGCGTCAGCATGCTGGAATACACAACACACAGACACATAAGCTCAACACCTGTCGGAAAGGCGCGAAAAAATCATGTTAATGGCTTTCATTTTGCAGACTGAAATCGAATTTGTCAGCAGGGATACTTGGAAAGAAAAGTTTTTTTCCCTTTTTCATCTATTTGATGTGTCGGTAAGAATGTGTAGGATGAAAGAATTGCTTCCCTGAGCGAGCAGAACCTTCTGAGTGGCGCGCCCCATAAACCTTTCACTGGTCACGGGCTGTTTTTAACCTTTGTGTGGGATTCAAAATGCCAAAGAGCCGAACGTCTTTCATTAATCTCAAGACAAAAGCTCCTTGCATCAGCACGGCCTGCAGAGTGCCTGCAAAGTGAGAGTCATATCCCAAACTTTCAGAGAAAAAAAAAACCATATACACCACTGGGCCGGGCTGCTCCCACCTCTGTTACAGCACACTGCCTACACTGTTTTGCGCCTGCACCTTGTTCTCTTTTTTTTAATTAGGGAGGAAATGCTGCCCAAGGGCTAATGCATAAGGCACAAAGCACTTAGCATGTCTGGCCAAAACTAAGATTCTACATTCAGGTTCCTAAAATAAATCCATTTATTGCTCCCTCCTGGGTATGCGTTCTCATGCCTAACAGGAGCACGATGTTGATTATAGCTGTAGCTGCCTCACTCTGTAGACTACCCAAAACGTAAGCTGTGTGGCCAAATTTAAATGAAAGGACTGTGGGACATGAATTAGCATAATACACACATGGAGAGGAAAAGAAGGGAGCTCGAAGGTAGAGCCTGAGATGAAGTGACTGCTACTTCTACAAAGCAAAAATTAAAGTCCCTTCGCCCTCCCCCAAACATCCCCACCCTCACATCCAGATGCTATCATCTGTTAAATTACTACTTCAACTCAATGACATATCCTCAGATACACCTCATACGCATTCATCCTCATGCTTAATTCACTTGAAAGTTGAGCACAGGGCCTGTTTTCCTTTCTCCCCCGCTCCCTCTTTCTCCGTGCCCCCGTGGCGATGTCACAGGGGATTAAGTCACGGAGGCCGAGGGGACTTGTTTATGATTCATCTGTAGGGAGGCTCGAGCCGGTAGTGGTACCCACAGGGCAGGCAGCTAGCAGGCTACTTCCCCAGCTCCCCTCGCTTTCCTGTTCCCTAACAGGACACTGAACACTGAAAAGTGCCTAATGGCCCACAAAGAGATGACACAGAGGGAGAACTCTTGTAAAGTCAGATTACACATTTCGGGATGACGTAAATCTTTATGACGTAAATCCTGCGTCATGATGTGCAATATTAAATTTGTATGAAGTTGGCTGTTAGTATATGTTAATGGGTTTATAATAGACTGCCTGCCTTGGGGTATTCATTGATCAGAAGTCATAATAAAAAATATATTTTTCACCAGAACATGGTAGAAATGAAACTTTATGAGTTAAAGAAAATGATGAGGAAGGTTAAACACTAAAATACATTGGTGTTCAGTCTTTTTTTCCACAGAGGCTCCCTGATACACTTTTCCAACTTCCTTTGGCAACATTGCTGTGCGTCACTAAAACAGATTTCCTGTACTTCACTCACTTTATGAAGAATAAGTAGTTAGTGTGACGTTCCCAATTAGTTCAGTAGTGGCACTACAGAAATGATGACGATGGTGGACGTGCAACCGAAAGCTGAACAAGACATTTTTAGGCAAAAAGAATGTTACAATTCATTTACACGAGCCGAAGTTAAGTTTAGTTGTAAGACGAAAACACAGACAATTCCCAGACAGGATAATGCAATGGTAGCGACCTGTCAATCACAAGGTAGCCACGCCCTAAAGCCTATCCTGCTTTATCGTCTTATTTTACTATAAATCTAATTTACTAAATGAACATTATGCAGTATTGATGTAATCTTGAAACTAGCTATTGAGACTATAAAAACGTGATTACAATGTTTACTGAGGTAATGAATCAGTCGCCCCCTGATGGCCATTAGAAAGAATGCAGGTTCAAGGCACTTTTGCATTGGCTTAACTTTTTAGACCTGGATGTTGCCACCTGGAAAAAACTGCACCACTAAAGTGCTGTGCGAAACTTACCACCTGGGAAAATTGTTAAAATCTTTTTTTTTATTACTTCTGATTTCTCGATTTAAATTAACTCTAATATTTACATTTTTGGAGGTTACATGCCTCAAACTAGTGTTTTTTGGCGCACCCAAGTTAGATTCCAATACGACATTGAAGTCCCCTCCAATCCAGTCTCAACTAATTGCATGTCAGATTTTTAACAACCTGTTGGAGTTGATTAACTGTTGTAATAGTGTGCGTGTGTATTGTGGTAAGGCTTGCTTTTAATAAGGCTTGCTTTTAATAAGGCGCCTCACAGCAGGTAAACCACAAACAGTGTTAAAGTTTAGCTGGAAGCACATGCTCAACCACAAAGCACGCTAATCTCATGCCAGGGTTGTCTATTGTTCCACTCTAACTAGTCTCCTTTGTTTGTAATGAAAATGTTATTAGTGACAAACTACCGTAGAACTGTGTTACTCAATAACGCTGGGCTGGTGTCAAGGAAACATATTACCGCTGTTCAGTGGGACTTACTGTCTTCTTTTAATTGCTCTCTTAATTAACTTGTGTCTAGCCTATCGTCTTGTCAGAGGTTGCCCGAGCATGCCATTTAGCAAAAGGTAATGAGATTAACCTCTCGTTGACCAAGCGAATGTAGATTAAACATTATAGCCCAATGAAATGAGCTGGGCCTTATTTACTCATGTGTACAGGCAGGCGACAGGCAGGCGAGCCGCAACTCTCTCAGCGGTAACATAGCTAAAATGTCAAGGGGAATAGAGGGGAGCGTGTTTGGCATCAAGTGGCGAGTGTGGCCGGCCAGCTGCATGGGAAGTGAAGGGGAGAGCAGACAGCGCTGGAAAATAGCACGATATCCTTCCACTCTGCAGGCGACTGCAGACAGTCGATGAAAACAGCCGCTCATCAGTCAGTCACACTCACACATGTGTTAAGCTCGGCACACACACCTACACCACCCAGACTCCCTCTCTGTCTGGTAGCTAATAGCTTGCCTCCTGCGCAATGTGGAATTAACCACTGGTAATCAAGGCTGATGTCATTTGTTTGTTTGTTTTCTGGAAAGGTCATCCTTTTCAAAAGTCCCTATTTACTCCCTTCCAGAATAAAATGCAATCCTGGAATTTTCGAACTAAAAGGGGGTCAGTGATTTTAAACGTCTCCGTTTTAGGGGAGTAGTGTGGACGGTAAACAAAACATGGATGTCACTCTCTGACCTCCAGCATAAAGACACACTCATTGGGTGAGCACTCTAACTGGTCAGTATAGGAGAAAACAACGCGTGGCATGTTTTGAGTTTTTCGTCTTTCCTCTTAGTCCCGGTGAATTCTTGTCCGAAGTTTGCAACATTGCTCAACACTGACTGTAATGTCTGTGGACACAAACATGAACATTATGCCTCAGAGAGTTGAAAACAGTGTCATATCCTCGAAGAATTCAGGATTTATTCTTGACATGTGCACTCCACCCTAATATGCAGCACACGAAACCCTTTACAGGCTCCTTGAGATTCTACAAGACCCCTCGTACTCTTAGAAACTCCACACATTCACAACGGGGCATTATTCGATTATTCTAAAAGGTCACTTTTGGCACCAAAACACTTCAACTATAAATCCAATGACATGGCTTTTGTTTTCACTGTGATCCATATCACATTCTATATCTAACCACTGTATGATGCTAATAATTCTTGCTCCTCAATTCTTGCAGTTTGCCCTCATTTCTGTTGGCACATCAGTTAACAATTTCCACGCCAATGGTCTACTTCAGCCGCAAAAAAAGCAAAAAGCAAAAACAATGCAAGATGACAGATTCTTTCTTGTTTTCAGGCAGACTCTCACTTTATTAAAATCATTTTATCTGTAGAAATGTAGGAACTTGCTATGCCTTATTGAAGAAACCTCTACAGGGGCAGTGTGAACAAATTGCAGAGACTTTAGTTGTGACCTTCGCCCCGTTTCCTTCTCGCCCAGAGTGTCACTGCAAGCAAATGTCCTTCTATGAGCCGGAATAAGCTGCCTTGGCCCAGCTTGTGCCGCACCTCGTTTTAATCAGGCTTTGGGGAGTGAAATATGGGCCTGGCGAGCAGGCTGTACCCGAGCTCCATTCATCTGGTTTCAATCTTCTCTCCGCCCTCGGATGTGGCCGCGTGGGCATTCCTTTTCTAGACATCGGGGGGGTTGGGAAGAAGTGGTGCTGAGCAGCACAGAGGGCGGGCGTATTTGTTTTGAGGAGCGTGTGTGTGTTTTTGTAACACTGTTAGGAGACACGGAATTACTGGTGACTTTAAAAAAAGCTGCTAAAAGTGGTACTGCTTTTGTATGGTCCTCTGAGAAGGACAAGAGGATTCAAACCATCTAGAAGTCATTCACACTTCTCTTGACTGACCTTTAAGGAGACATATTATGCTCATTTTCAGGTTCACTTATATGTTGGGTTTCTATTCGAACATGTTTACATGCTTTAATGTTTGAAAAAAAACTTTTCCTGACTTCACCCCGTCTGGTACGCTCTGTTTTACTGACTGTCTCTTTAAGCTCCCGTCCTGAAAAAGCCCAGTCTGCTCTGATTGGTCTGATTGGTCAGCACTTTCTAGTTTCCACATCTGCGCTGATGACATCTTCACAGCGTCATCGCAGTCGGGGACTCACTAGGTGTGTGAGTTTATCGGCACTTCTACCAGGGACTTTATAGTTTACGGTTATAGTAACCTTATGGAAGTCCCGAAAGCTCGTTTAAAAGGCACAGTTTCTGAATAGAGGCTGTGTACATTTCTCCATGGCTTTATAATTTAAAAAAATACATGAGCATCGTTCTGTCTACAATATGCTGCCTTTAATGTGTCCTTTCCTTTGTTATTCAATGTCAAGGTACATGCATTCAACATACATATGCAATATACCACTTTAAGCAAAAGCATGGCCCAATTAAAGGCACATGTTCCACGAGGTGTTTTTTATGTATGTGTAGCAGGTGAACAAGGTTAGTGTCCTGCCTGAATTGGCTTAGCTAATCATAAGGACAGATGGTATGTTGGTCCATTAACTCTCCTAAATGAGCCTAAGTGAGGCCTTTCCTGGAAGCCTCTCAGCCCCCTGTTGACCTGCCTGGCCATCGTGCAGCCACCACTCTGCCTCTGTCAGCCGCCCCACCAGTCAACACCTCTCAGTGTACAGCTGCCAAAACAGACGTGGCATCTGCTCACCTCTGGGGAAATGGCAGCCATCGACGTGTCCTTCCTAGTCACGGGCCTGGATGGATAGGTTACCTCTATGTCCTTTGCAGCTGCAGCTGCAGCTATAGAGCTTGAGCGGCTATAGCAATATAATCCCCTTGTCCGCGTATAAGGCGTCCCCTGCTTTGTTATTCTCTGCTTAACCGATCGAGTAAAGTGATATGTCAAATGCATACCACAGGACTGGGGACAGCGCTAATATGTCAGTGACGCAGCGCGCTAGAGCTGGGCGGATGGAGAGAGGGAGTTAGCGTCCCGTCTGTTTTCAATTAGCCGGTTAAATGTACAACACGGGAGCTGCTCTGTTGCATTCAGTTCCTATTTTCCCGTGGACCCAATGCAATAAATTAGCGTCTTCGCTGAGAGAGGCTTCGCGTCTAACCCCAGGTGAACTTGGACTTTGGACAGTGACAAATAATCGCAGTGACCTAAATAATGGAATTTAATCTGTGTGCAGCGAGGCGAGGAAGAGGAGGAGAAGAATACGAGGAGCGTCCAGAATCACCACACTCTCTTGCATATCCAGATTGGGGCTATCTTACAATGCTTCCAAAGCTGAGCTGCTCCAAATATAGCTCTAGCGCTGTGCTTGTTTTCCCATTCCCCCTTGTTCGTTACGTGCAGCCAAACTTCACCATAGAGCCCACTGTGGCTTTTATTGTCTTTCCACAAGTTGTTAAAGTCTTCTTTGAAACACCACTGAGGTATTGACTTGCATTTAATAAAAGTCATGGGTGTAGTACTTTATAGTGCATGGGGTAGATAGTATTTGTTAAGTTTTACATCGGTCTTGCACTATTGCGAAGCATCCATCATCAGAGAAAGCCTGGGCGACCACGATACATTCCGCTTCCTGTGGTCATACACCTAGTCAGCTCTATTTTCAACCTAATGGACATAAAAATAAATTGCAGATTGCAGCAAAATGGACTTGGCAGCACAAAAGCTTATTAAGTATTGATCCGCTGAGGTCAGTGCCCATGTCCAGCCACTCCAACAATGTGAGTAGGAGTTCGTTCACGCGCTTGCCAGCCACAAATTGAGATTAGTCCACATAAATAACAGGGGAAATTGAGGAGCATTTTGTGTCCCGGGGGAATTATGCCCACGGTTGCATGATGTGCCGGGGAGAGAGGCAGGAGAAAAAGGTTGTTTATGTGTGCACTGCGGGCATTATGGCTGTTTATATCAAAGCTCGCCCATCTGTCCAAACTCCAGCAGTGCTGAGATATGATATCCAACCAGACCAATGCCCAACAGGAGAGCTTTAAGTTGATCAGCAGCAGGCAGACCTGTCTTCTACCGTGTTTTAATGAATACGGCTCATCTCGTTTCTCTCTGCACCATCTGTCGGGCATGCAGGGTCAAACAGAGCTCTTATTCACAAAGCCCTGCCAACAAAAATACCTTAATGCCACGCAGACCAAGGAATAAGCTTTGCCCTGGGACAATGCCTTGTTGAATACGGAGGAACATGAACGTTTTCAGTGCAGGAATGCAAAAGTTTTCTTTGTGAGGGAGACCAAATTTGATTTCTGTCAAAGCAAATATAATTTCTCGAACTGGATTTGGAGTTGTTTTCTTTTGATTGCCCAAATTGCTGACTTTCCACTTTGAGACCAGTTGTTTTTTCTTCAGTCTTAGACACGTGCTAGTGAAAATGAGTGTCAGCAAAATGTTGATGGCAGCAGCAGAAAAAAAATATGAAGCACTTTTTGTGCATATCTCAATATGCCAAAGGATTCACTCTAATGTGTTTTCTCCGTGGGGAGACAGCAGGTTTGTTCAAGATTGTGTGCACGAGCTGCAGGGAGCCCACAGCCACAGACAGCTTCAGTAACCTTGGTGATATAAGTTTCTACAAGACATTAAACTCTCCCCTCTCTTCTATATAGTCTCAGATTTGGAGATGCTCAAGCAGAACTAAGTGAATGTGCACACATGCTGGTCTGTTTAGGCTTTCTTTGCCAGATGTTGGGAGGAGCTGTTGCTGCAGCAAAATGGAGAGGTCGCTGTCCAAGCCCCATTTAACTGAAGCGTGTTATCTGGTGCAAAACAGACCATTTGACATTCGGACCTTGTTCAGTCTGAACACATTTAAAGGGACGAAAAATGTCTCGAATACTGGTGGTTTTTTTTAAGCCGAATGTAACCCTGTAAACGGTTTAACACCACACAAGCTTCTGCAGATTATTTGCAAGTCAGGCTGAAGTCTCTAAGATGCATTGCTGTAATTAACATTTTAAATGGGGACCATCCTTTCCAAAATGATAAATTGTTTTTTTCATTTAAAATAGAAAAACAAAAAAAAAACTTCCAGCCAATGACAATCACTGTTTCCTTGTTGCTAGAGACAGAAGTTTTAAGTCTCTTGCATGCCACTCTTTCCACTTGGTCATGTGTCAACATTAACAAAAGCTGCATGAGGTGGAAAGAATTACAAGTCAGGCTGCTCACAATACTGTGTAGTGTCTTAGTGTTCTCTTTTGATTTTAATATATGTGTACGTGTTTGTTTGTTTGGAGACCAACCCAAACTCAGCACAGTAAACTTACGTACAAAGTTGGTAAAAGCTCTGTGCTCTTTGGACTCTAAAACCAGATTTATGGAGTAACTGGAGCATGTTGGACAGCTACACCCATGAGTGTGGGTGGAGCCACCAGATGCAGCGTTGATAAAAGCACTGTAAGCAGGTTTCACTGACTCTCCCTCCCTCTGGGAATGGTGTAATTAGCTTTTCTCCCCATCTCCTCCATGCTTCCCTATTTTGCTGGGAGAAAATGCAGAATGCGTTGAGGGAATTAAAAGTGCTTGTCGCGAAACTAATTTTGGATCTATTATGGGGATCTGTCAGCGGGACGGCGTCCCTACTGCTCGACGTGACAGCAGTGACGGGGCCATGAAAGGGATGCTAATGAAGGCAATAAGAGCAGTACAAGGTGAACATTTACCACAAGGCCTTACATTATTCAGACCTCGGTGGTATTTCATCTCCCTTTTCCCTATAGCCACTGGTCCTCCCTCTATTTTACCATCCGCCTCCCCCCCTCCAAGTTCAAAGGATTATGGTGGAAATGATTCCATGCCTTCTTTTCTACCTCAAGCCCATCCATTACTGCTCCAGCCAGACTTCTTTCAAACCCCCTCGTCAAAAGACGAACATGAACAGGAAGCCCTTCACTTTTAGATGTTTTCAAGCTCCAGATGACTCGGTCCTCATGTAGCCCTCATGGTGCTACAAATAATGGATATAAAAGGGTGACACTGTGCTATTTTTAATCTAGCCAAGAAAAGTTGGTGCCTCGTTATTAGTTTTTGTAAGAAATTGATCATTACTTCATAATTACTTTACATAATGTTTACTAGTAAGCTACCTAGCTCTGAGTGGTGTCATTCATCAATAAATAGGAGCTGCTTGTCAGGTGGAAATACTGTGTTCCCCTTGAGGAGACAAAAACAAGTCGCGGTTAGATATTGGTGAAGCAATGATACGTTTCTTGTACAATTCTCACATGAGCGTGGCACGATAACATTCGAGAGATGAGAGAAGTAGAAGGAGTTATTCCGGAAATTGTAAGCTATTGCTAATTAGCAGTTAGCTCTTATTTGTTCCTTACTCGTTCCGTGGTAATGACTCTATGTACCTTATTGTAAAAGTGTTGCCAACAAAAGCTCTGTGTCAGCAGAAGGGAGCGTCGGTCGCCGGGTGTGAGGCGAGGAGGATTATGGGATTTTATCCCTTCAAAGAGTCAGCCTCCAGTCAGGGGAAAAAACAGCCCCTTTGATTTTCACGGGAGCAATATATTCGAGTTGGACCTTGAAACTAAAAGGAGACTAGTGTAGTGTGCCATATGCAAAACATGTGTTTTAATAGGGCATGATAACTTGGTACATTTAAAGAGACTTACCCCTTAAGAAGCTGTAATTAAAAAGCGAGCTGTGGCTGTATGAGTAAAGGACTCTCTCACAGAGGGGGTTGTTTTTGTAGGCACTCAACTGGAGGCGGCCTCTTGTCTTTTGAGACATCTGAAGATTTTTTTTGAGCGGGTCTGTCTCGAAATCCCCGAAGATATCAGGAAAGAGAAGAGGGCAAGATGTAACCTACATGCACTATCTGTGAATCTCTTTTCTTCATTGGTGGTATACGGCATATATGTTTGGCATTTCATAGCCAATTCAGGTCACACAGGATTGCTGTGCTATTGGTGCGGCGCAGACACACAGCCTTTTAAGCAACATGCTGAGCTGTGAGTATTTCACTGTTGTCTCATCAGCCCCATGCTCCTCTCAGCATGTCCCCTATTCAGCTAAAAACTAGCTTCATGTCAGCAATAAGAATGGAGGAATTGTATTCATATTTGCCTTGTAGGACTTTAGTTACATGCATAAAGTGCTATGTTTTAGAGAATTTATATGGAGGTCATAGCCCAAACAGTTTTCTCTCTCTCCTGCATTAAACCCCGTTCCTTGACCTTGATAAACCTGTATTTGGCAGAAGATAAGCAGTCCTTTTACATATTGGCAGTGAGATGAATGTTACCTCCGCCTGCTGCAGTGAGGCTGTACACGTTACTCAAATGTGACTTGAAGGTTTGTGCGCTGAGGCGCTATTTACTGTCGGCAAAAGATAGTCCCTCTCATCTCTGCTATGCAGCATGTGTTCACATAATGCACGCATCATACACAACAGCAGTCACGCACGTACAGAAAATGTAGGTGTGCACACATGTATTCTGAACACGAAAAAGCAGCGTGAATGCACACAATAGGAAATTCTCAGGAGTAATAAAACAGCGGTACCTCCAGTCTTTTCCCCCTATTGTGCATCTGCTAACCTGTGTCTAAAACCACCTTTGTGATGGTATAATCCATCCTCCACACCACTGACTTACAGTAAGTGCTCAAAATAAGGCATTGCACCATCCCTCCACCCCTCCCTCAACCTATTTTCCCCTGTCCTTTCACTCCCCCCCCCCCCCATCTCTCGCTGTCCCTCTCCCTTCTCTGATCTGCTGTGTTTGAGTACCAGAGGTCACAAGCTTTGGACATAGCAAAGGCCCCAGCCAGGCCAAAGTGCTGACTGAAGGGATATGGGGCTTGACTTTGGGCAGTGTGAAAGATCCAGGCCTGCCTTGTTTGCCTGTCTGTCCGTCTCACTGGCCACACTATAACAAGATTGCAGGGCTCTGTAAGGCGGATTTACTGGAGCACAACTCCCCCTAGGGCTTTTTCATAGAAATGGGTTCCTCCATATTTCACCAGAGCCTCTCACTCTCTCCCTTTGTAAAATGTGTCTGTAGTTCTCTCTCTCTCTCTCTCTCTCTCTCTCTCTCTCTCTCTCTCTCTCTCTCTCTCTCTCTCTCTCTCTCTCTCTCCAAATCTCTGTTGTTAGCCTCCGCTTGCTTTTGTTAATTATGATATGCTTCTTTCCTTTCTTTCTTCGAATAAAGATTGAACCTCGCCAGAAATGAAAGCATGAAGTTGAGCCAAACTGAGCTGAGAAAAGCCGACACAATGACAGAGAAAGAGGGATGGAGGGCATGGCCTGGAATAACGTGCGAGCTATCATATCACAAGTCCTCTCCATATTTATCTCTCCCTCAAGATGGCCATTTATTTAGACGGCCTTTCCCACGTCCTTATGGAATCTCATAAAGACATGTGAATGCATGAACAGCACCCTGACCGGGAGGTTTATCTCGGTTTAATATGTCTCACAGGTTTTATTCTTTCTAGGTCACCTCGCTGCAAATTGAAAACCAAGGTCATCAACCCAAACATAACTGACCAAACAATTTTTCCGACTGTGTGTGCATAGCTGCCACAGCAATGAATCCTGTTTTGTCTCATAGTTAATGTTGACACAAATGATGGGGTCTTGCTGTCCAACCGTCCCAGCTGTGCAAACGGTAAATGAGGCCAATCCAAATGCAAAGGCACACCAAGGCGAGCTTATTTTGGGACCTCTGTGTCATCCATTCCACAGTACAAAAGCCCCTCTACAAGACCATTAGTAGGTGGGAATGTGGGGAGCAGCGACTGTATACCAACCAATACCAATTTGGATTTGTTTGCCAACTCTTTATGGCAAAAACGAAGACAGTTTTCTTTCCGTCATAGGTACAGCACATTTGCTGTTTATTTCTTTTCTGTGAAATACAATACGTACAATTTATGGTAATCAAATCATTTTCGACACCAGCAATTCCAAAGTGTGTGAGCTGGCCCCAGTCATTGTTTGAAGGTCAATCTAAAGTGAGGTTGTGGAAAGTCTAGTACTTTGTGCGGAAAAAAGATTGCAACGCCCCGCTTTCAGCGGTCACCCTGGCCCTATCTATCCTTCAGGTAAACTCTTCCATTTACAGAGCCTACAGTTGAAGCGGTGAGAAGTTAAGTAGAAGGTGGAAGGTGAGAGAAGAGCCAGGGAGCTCTTATCAGGCCTGCCACACGGTGCTGGGTTCAGCCGGGTGCTGCTGATGGTTGTGGGAGCCCCTGATTATAGAGGTTAGCCTGAGGAGCTGAGGGGAGACAGTGGGCACAGGTCTCCCAGCAGACCTCAATACCACCATCAAGCATTAACTTGCACCATTAAGTCCAACCAACTGCACACACACAATAGGACCATTCTCCCTCTTGGATAATCTTTTCACTGCAAAACTCTCTCTTTTCTGACATCGAAACTGATATCGGTGGGGAGCCCACAAGATGAATGACCCTGCAAATGCTTCATTAAAAAGTCATAAACGGGGATACCTTCAGGGTCCTGGAGTTCCGCTGTTCGAAGGGGTGGCACTTATTTTTCTGCTGACTAATGACCTGAACTGAACAGGTGGTCCAACAGAGTACAAGGACCTCAGCAATGTGTATTGTCACTCTCTGGCTGACAAATGGACACACAAACACTCAACCATGAAATGGCCTTTCTCTGTCCAACTAGCGAATGGCAATTGGAAACCTTACACTTGATTGACAGTGGGGAGCTCGGGCTTATGGCGGAAGCCTCACAAAGTGAAAACGGAGCTTAAACAAAACTTGAATAACTGCTGAAATCCACATGATGTCATCCGTATGACTGAAGCTCCCTCGGAAGAGGTGGTTTGTGTGAGGCTACTCCTCTGTGTCCTGCGTCAGCACTGACTCATTGGTTTCACAGCACAGAGCTGACATTTTCATTGGCCCAGAGATCACTTATGGGACAGGGTGTTGGCTCCTGTGAGGGTGGACCAGTGAACAAGTGGACAGGCGCCCAGTGAATGCTGATGCATTCGCAGGCCACATTTGGCCTCCTGTGGAACATTTGACAGCATGTGACTGTGTCTGTTGAGCACAAAGGGATTATTTAAAAGAGTGGCTCTGGGTTGAATCACTCCACCGCAAACACAACACCTGTTAATTTACAGTACCGTTTTGTTTTTTTCTTTAAATACGTGTTCCACGCCATGATGTTTATTTAGTCTGTGCAAACAGGGGGAAATATTGAACCTCCGTGCTGTTAAGCAGCATGATAATGAAAAGGAGATGTAACTATATTTACACGCTCAGAATCCCCAGGAGCTATTGGCTCGTTCGGCAATCAAATTAAAGACCGGTAGTTAAGTTAAATGATGTTGAGCCAAAAATATCCGTCACATTTGAGTGTGTAAGCTCAGTGGCGCTCTGCAGTATCGTAAAGTCTTTCTACCAGGTGGAATGAGTCGAATATCTCAGCAGTGCCCCACCCCCTCTGGACGCACACAAAAACACACACCGGCACCATCCATAGTTTCAGCTTCCAACAAACCTCCCTGACGCCTCTGGCTAATTCCACTCAAGCCCGCAGGGCTGTCCTGCATCCTCCAATAAATTAGCCTCGCTGCTCCCCCACTGAGACACAGGCCCTGACAGTCTGGACGGTGCCCGAGTCACTCGCTTGTGCACACAATCATAATTATTGCAACTTTTCATTGCAGCCACAAGATCTTCACTGAGTAAACTTGGGAATTTTCGGTACGCGTGTTACTGCTGTAAGATTGCATGTTCCATTTGTGGACAGTGTCCGATCTCAATTACATTTTGATAATAGGAAAGTAAGCAGGACTAGGTTGTAAACTGTTAGTAAGACAGAGGGACTCAATCACTATATCCCATCAGTTTTAGCTGTGTACCTTCCCTTCCCAGGCCACAATTGCTCAGAGCTGTTGATGTGAAGAGAAAAGTGTTCTTTGACTGCCCTTGTCAAAAGGGTTTAACAAAAAAGATCATCATAATACTTCTCTCTGACCTCCTGTGCCAAACTTAATTTCCTGTAAAAAAAGAATCCTCTCTCTTCAGCATCCGGGTCTGACGTATCTCAGCATCTGTCAGATAGTGATTGGGATTCTGGGTCATATCTCTTGCTGCGCCTTCCGTCTCAATTTCCTCCATCGGCATGGTTTTGCTTCCTATCTGCAGCATCTGCCTCTTGTCTCAAGTTTGGATCGAGCATGTGTCCCCATCTGACATCTCTCTACCTCCCCCTCCCTACCTCTCTCCTCCTCAGTTCTATTCAGCCTGCTGTCAGTGGGTGCCCAGACTGAGATGAAGAAGGTCGTCGGGGACAATGCCACCTTACCGTGCCACCACCAGTTCCCATCATCCAGCTCTCTCGACATCGAGTGGCTCCTGCAGAAACCAAACTCCAAACAGAAAGTGGTGAGTTAAGATTCCCTTTTCTTCCTGTTTTTGTGAGATTTTAAGACATTCATTGAAACGAGTCCCTTGGAAGTGCTGCAAAGTAAAACTTACAAAAAAAGGTAATGCTTCTTTAACTGTTCATTGCCAAAAGGAGCAGCCTGAACTGTGTCCTCTTCGGGGGTAAAAAGTGTCCGAACATAAACAAAACAACATTTGCGCTAAAACGCAGACCTCTACAGACCTCTACTACAGACCTCTACTACTGCTGTATTTTTTCTAGCTGACATACTGTATATCTTCTCCTCCTTTCTCTACTTTCATACATCCACTTTTTTTATCTACCTTCTATCTTTCCTCCTTTCGAGTCACGCTGATGGATTTACAAAAGGAGCCATAATAGCTGCCCATTAACTCAATGCCCAAAGTTACTGTGGCACTTCAAGTTTTAGTACCTTTCACAAAGGAACAATCATGCCCAGAATGTTCCCCAGCTGATTTTGTAGTTCTAACCTTGGACCCTTTTTCTACAGCATTAAAGACACAAAAATGAAAACAACTTGGACACAATTTTCAATGAGCTTTTATTTTCTTTTTTAAATGTGACCGCAAAGTTCCTTACACCTAACACAGAAACAGTCCTAATGATGTTTGCATCTCTTTCCATCTGATGTGTGGCTGTTAGCTCGGTAGCGACCTAAAGAACTGGAACGTTGTAAGCTAGCCAGAAACCGCTAACTCAAGCTAAAGTTAGCTAACAGACGGAGCAGCGTTACTGCAGTATTTCTCCCTAAAACAGCTTCAGTGGCGACTCCAGGTTCTCTGGAGATGTTTCTGTACCCTGCCTGACCAACACGCAACTGACGTGAGACCGCTCACACACTCCCTCGAGCTCCACCGAGGGCATTTTGTTGTTTCCGAAAACGTCAGCTCATGAAAGAAAGACAGTGTGCGCTGCATATCTGTCACTCTGAAGTGCTCCTGTTTTCTTTTCAAGTTATTATAGGCCCACTTGTTTTTACCCAGTGACTTTCAAGGCTTCACATCATGAGTTTGAATTACCTCTGGGCATATTAAGCATCTGTTTACATGCTCTCTGTCTTTTACATTGTTTGCTTAAGTCAAATAAAACAACTTGAATTCCAAATACATGATTTATGTTATTACAATACACTAGTGGCATTTCGTTGGTTTTCCTTTGCTGTGTGTCCGCCTGAAAGCTAGAGAAAAACTCAAAACATATAGATGTTTTGAGTACAAAACATAGATGGCAGCTGATTCAAGACCATGACAGTACAACTATTCTGTCCTAAATAAATCATCACCTTGCTGAAAGTCTTTAAAGAGCCGTGACTTGCTTTTGTGTCTCACAGCCTCTTGAGACATTTTTGGTATAGTTTCAGTGGTTTTGAATTATTGCCTTTCTTCACCCAAATTGAGCGTAGTATCTGATGATAGACAGAGCGTCAAATCTCAACATCTTCCTGTCGGAAGAAAGAGATTTCCTTTCTCTTTCGAAGTCGTTCGTTCATGGGCTGATGTGTTGGTTAGCACAGGGAAATATGAGAAAGGAAAGAAGAAGAGAGTGTGGAGCGGGAAACCGAGGGGCTAGGAATGAAAGAAAGGGGAAAACAATTATTATGCTTTGATGATTCAGAGGGGGGCTGCCACATTGCGATGAATATTTAATGGGACGATAACATTGAAGGCGCCATTAATTAAAATCAAACGTCTGAAAATTTGATTAGGAAAGAGACTGCGCCTGTAGCTGAATGAATAAATCATTCTTTTGTTCTGCTGGAGGGCCGTGTTGAGAGGGAAAGAGCATCTTGTCAACATTTAGCCTCTGTTAGCTAATGTACAGGTTACATGTGTTAAGGACACGGAGGGGCGAGAGACGTCTCACCGACGTTCATCTTACATCTTATTAGAACTTACTAGCTTCTAATAAAGTGGCCCCTCAGATTCTCACTGTGCTGACCTGCAACTATAGTCACCCTCAACACTGGGTATTCCCATAGCAACAGCAGTGGCACAGACCTGGAAAAATGTAATTTTCCAAAAAATGTAAAACAATGAAAGTAAGCTGCTTAAAGCGGAAATTCTCCACGTTTCACAAATCATCATCCTTTTTTTGGAAAACACTAGCAGCACTGTAATACTAGGGTTGCTGTTGATTTTCAAAGCGACAAAATGCA
Organism: Anarhichas minor; assembly: GCF_050575085.1. Lineage (NCBI taxonomy): Eukaryota > Metazoa > Chordata > Actinopteri > Perciformes > Anarhichadidae > Anarhichas > Anarhichas minor. The sequence continues at coordinate 4,384,042 of NW_027466472.1, forward strand.
AAATTGCTGCCCATACAGTACACCATTTTGAACATAGGTCTACTTTATTGGCATTCATTACCAGGACAATTGTGGCCCACTGAGCTGATACATTTTCATGAAATAGAAGGTGGAGAGGCGAGGGTCTCCAACAACAGCAATAATGCAGAATATGTATTTTTCTGTATTTCCTTCTGTATTTTTTCTACTATTCAATAAATATATATATATCATTTACGAGGATAATTAAACACATAATGAATGACAGTTTTAAAACAAAACGTAAGTGCCTTGAATGTTTGAATGTTAACAAAAAACTATTGGTTTGTGTGAAATCTGGTCCCAATATTCCTCAACAATTCCTCCTTTATCAGAAATTAGGTGAATAGCTATCATCTGTTTGAACAAAGTATCATGTATGATATAGAAATAAGATACATAAAAAATGAAGAACTGATATTTTTACCAAAAGCACACAGTCCAGGCAAAGACGAGGTTCTGTTACTCTCAGTATATTTCATCTAATGACTCCTATTTGTTAAAAGAAAACAACAAACAACAAACAAACCACCTCATTTTAATTGCAAACTATGCCAACAGCCTGTGGCCATTTTCTAAATTCTTCTTAAATTCCTCACACTCACTGGCACTTTCACTATCTCTCTCTTGCTGTCATAAGTAAGTGTTCAGAGGACACCCAGACATAACCAGGAGCATGAATACACATATCCACTTGTAGTGCGGTCCATACTCATGTGAGTAATAAATGAGTTCATGAAGGCAGCTGAAGTGTGCCCATAGGCAGGTGCTTTTTTTAAAATATGTCCCACTTTGTGTAGGTGACAGGGCCATGTCGCTCTGTGCCTGTAGCTGTGACACTGTTTGCATTCATAGTGTGTTTCTACTCTACATTTGCTCAGAAGCTACTTTGTGTGTGTAGGTCTGTGCATGTGTGTGTGTGTGTGTGTAAATGGCCAGTCGTCACCTGTGATCACAGCAGGTACCCCTGTGTCTTAGGCCCTGATGCACTGTGGCACCGGCATTTAGCAGTCCCCATCTGCAGGCTCTCACTTGCCCTGAGTAATAGGCCACTGTGACAGCTGTGTTTGTTTGTGTTTGTGGATGTGGATGGAGAGAAAGAGAGGCAAATAGAGAGAGAGAGAGAGAGAGAGAGAGAGAGAGAGAGAGAGAGAGAGAGAGAGAGAGAGAGAGAGAGAGAGGGAAAGAGAAACAAGGAGAGTATATAGAAATAAGCCATACAAAGACATAAATAGGCAGAGATGAGAAAATGAAAGCTTTCCAGTTCAGGTTTACAGATGTTAGATGTCTGCAGTGAAGTTTCAAATCATCCGATTTTTTCTTTGAAGACCAAGTTTTTGCAAACATCATTGAACCGTGTGCTAAAAATACATGTAAAAAGAAAAAATGAAAAATCACAAACTGTAACACAAACAACTTTGTCTGTTCCAGCCTACTTTTAGTTTGTTTCAAAGTTCTGATAAAGATGCACTTCATCTGATCATTGTTTCTTTTGTGTTTTGTATTTTATCTGATTTGTGATTTAGACAAATGCAAAAGTTCTCTGAAAAGCAAATGATACAGAAAAAATATATAAATCGCATAAAGACTTACCTATACAGATTATGCATCTGAATCTAAATATACACACACACACATACTGTACGTATGTTTGTATGTACCCTGTATGTGTGAGGTACACACACACACACATACAAACAAACAGTCCCGACTTAAATACAATACTGACTGCGATACTCAATAGCTGTTCACTGTGAACATTAAATGTGTGATCCAGAGGCACCCCGGGTCATGACGCAGGCCAGCAAGCCAACATGCTAATATATGCAAATGTTTTGATGCAGCGAGCACTATACGCTTTAATGGTTAATGGCAGTTTATGCCACACTGCAGAACTTTGGCAACCAATTGCAAGATAACAGTATCACATCATAAAAACAAAAGAATTTATTTGCGGCGGACTGAAATAATTGTAAATCTGTTCAGTATGTGTTTTGTTTTTTAAATTTCCCATGTTAAAAAATACATGTACCTTGTATATAAGTACTATGTACTTTGGATATATAGTATCCTAGCATGTGTTGTTTTTTAGAGGGTTGTGGGACATTTGTTAAGTTTTCAATCCTTTTATTTTAGCCAGAGCGCTAACATCCCATCAGTGCCACTGTGGATACTTTAATCTTTTATCTCAGCACCAGAATAGATTTTTATTTGGTCAATTTGACAGCTCCGACTCGTAGAAAGCGCATAAGGAGATAACAGCGCTCACAGATAATCAGCTAAATGAACACTGGCAGGATACTGGCTTTCCAGCAAACGCGTTCATTTGTAAAATATTATTTCCCAAGTGTTAATTAAAAAGTGATTGTTAGCAATGTTACCCATGAGTGCTGGTATTTTCTCAACACTGTTCACCCAGTGAGGGACTAGGTGGATACATTTGAGCTGTACGTGCACCATCATTAGAGTTATGTAATCGTAAATGTTGATGGCAGGCTACCAGTCAAATATACCAAGGGTATTACTGTTGGGACATAGACATTACAGTAAATTATCCCACCGTGTTTTTAAGTAATATGAAAGCCTTATTTAGGGGATTGGTTGCATTAATTAGATGAATACTGACATCACCAAAAGCGAACTGCTAGTTTACCGTCACTAATGCAGAAGAAGGCGTTGGAAGCTTGTCACACAAGAGAGTTTTGTATTTAATCAGAATAATCAGTGAATACAGAACAATGATAAAATGTTTCTCTGATGTTCTTCTCTCCGGTGTACACAGATCATTACATTCTTTGGGGGCCAGGTGTACACCAATGAGGCGACGGGCAGCGAGGCCAGCCGGCTGTCCTTCGCTGGGGAGTACCTGGGTGGAGACGCCTCCCTGCTGATCAGTGACCTGCTGCTGACCGACTCTGGGGAATACTATTGTAAAGTCAAGACCGGGGGAAAGTACCACTGGAGCCAGGTCAACCTCATTGTGCTGGGTGAGTGTTGTCAGACACATTGTAATAGACACACACTCAGGTCATGAAGAGACCCAAACCCATTTATACATAAATATACACACACGCACACACACAGAAGACCTAGTCATTGGATCATTAGCCTGGCACATTTCCTCCGTCATGCTGACTGTCCTAATGATTCTATTTGATTCAGACAGTGTGATTTGATTTTGCTCATGCTGTTTGGGTTTGTTTGGATTGGTTTGTTGATGAGGTGAGACCAGAGACATGAGACTGGGTCTGGAAGAGCATGATTGATTATGTTAGGGTCTGAGTTACATGGACAGGCATCCAGATAAATGCTTCATGTGGCACAGGCGAATACATGTCCTCTATGTGATCGATGAGAAAACAGACCCTGCTCTAAGTTTGAGGTACTTCCCGAAGTGAAATTTAGTAGTCGAAAAAAATGAATCTGTCACCAATGTAACCACTGATAAGCAACTTGGGAAAAGTATTTGTACAAGTCATGTCTTAGCTCTTGCAACTATAGAAAAGCCTGTTTTGGTCCCTACATTGTATCCTCTTCTTTTGCCTTTTTGTTTCCCTCATTTGCCCAATGTAGAGATGGATCTAAATGGCTTAGCTTTACAACTAGCGCAGTGGCAATATGTGTCTCTCCCTGAGTATCTCAAATAGCTAAACAACTCTGAAGGAGACAGCAAAAGGGGAGCGGCTGCACCACAAAAGCCTGCCACAAAGTCCAGCGGGAGGAGCAAGAGCGTTCTCAATGTCAGAAAAGCAGGCGATTTATTAAAACATCATGGGAGATTAGTTCAACCCGCGGTTATTGGTTTTCTAATGGAACAGTCTGTTAATCCTCTCGCACTCGCTCTCCTCTCTCTTCCATAAAGACATTTCAGTGAGTTAGTGCCTCGGTTTTTACAAATTGCCCTCAGCTTCGCGGTGACACTTTCGATTTTGAGAGGGACGAACATTTGCATTTTTTCTCCCGCTGCCCACGCTAAGATAATAGCTTGGCAACCAAGCTGGTAGCCGGCTTGGCATGAGACGGCGTGTGAGTGTATTTACGTGCACGCCGGGGTTTATGCGTGCCTCCGGTGGCTGTGTTTGTGTCCACCTGCGAGCTTGCGCGGTAACGCCTGGATGCGTGCACCGTTCTTGTTACAGAAGTGTGTCCGGTTGCATGTGCAGAAGTTTTGATTGAGTGTGTTTGAGTGTGTTTGTATTTTGTGTGTGTGGACAAACATAGGTGTGTTTGTATTTGTGTGTGTGTGTGTGTGTGTGTGTCTGTGGCTGTTTCGTGCTGCAGTTAGGCCTAACTGACCCTGACAAAGCTGTGACATGCACACACGGATGAGGACGGGATGGAGGAAAAGAGGGTTGGACGGACAAAGGCACATAAGCTATCAGGCTGTGTGTGCCGTTCACTACCAACTCTCTACATTTCAGCATTACAGAGTTACTTATGCTGCAACGGTAAATACACAAAAGTCAACATCTCTATTATGACAGCATGACAAAAACACAAAATAGCTGTTTAAAAATAGCTCACCACTGATCTAAAAATACATCACTTGGGAGGGAGAAAACCGTGTGCTGTTTTCTCGCTTTTATGGCGGTGCAGTGTCTCTCAGCGTGTATCTAAACAGAGCAGCTGCACAGGGTTTAGCAGGCACCAGCTATACTGTACTGTGCCTCCTAGCTACTGGACTATGACCAAAACCCTTTGACCTGTGGAGAACATATCACCACAGGGGTCCACAGCCAGCTTTGGGGTCACATTGATTCATTCCCTTATGGGACTGTTGTTTTTCTGCATGTGTCACCAGCACGGAGAAATGACTGCGATGCTAGATTAACCCCTTATTAGAATTGGAAAAAGACATATTCTAATAAAGTGTAGAATGTATGTTAAACATTTCAACTTTGTGCAACGTAAAAAAGTCATTTTTGTTTTTATTAGGTCACTTCATTTTATGTGTTGTTTTAATATGCGGCTTTACATTGTGGAATAACTTTTATTTAAATAGATAATCCATTATAACCTATACTTCATAGACACTTGGAGAGTAATAGCGTCACAAGCCTAACCACTGACAATGAATAGAAGATGTATCTTGTAAACTCAAAGAATATTTGTTTGAACTTTTAAGCTTTATTTTATGATAGCAATAACAGTTCCAAATTAGGAAAGGTGTCTATATTCCCATACAATCACACAGGCCAGTCTCATTCATTGTCAGGAGAACAACTACAATGCCTGTTTTGATGCTGCTACAAATTAATCCTAGTTTTTTTTTTTTTTTTATCTCTGGCTAATTAAATGATTACATATCCACAAATTACATTATTAGTATGTAAATTTAGATGAATTTATTTGCCATATTTTTTTGTTATTTGTTTTATTTCAAACTACACATACTGACATTTAAAATATGTACTTTTCTTAACTGTGTTTGCTTGTTCGGTCACTTTGCTCTGTTACATCACTATAGGTGTAAAGCATCTAAATGATTCAAATTGAATGCAAAACTCAAAAGTATAACTATATATGTACCAATGTGACAAAGCACATTTGTATTAAACTGTCTCTGATGCCCATGCGTTCTCACAGTCAAACCTTCCAAGCCGAGGTGCTGGATGGATGGCAAACTCCTGGAGGGCAGTGACGTCAAGCTGAGCTGCAAGTCCAGCGATGGTTCTGACCCCATCAACTACAAGTGGGAGCGAGTCCTGGACAAAGGCAAGAGTCTGGGCAAGTTGCCAAACCTGGCACTGATAGGTAAGGAAAATAATTGGCACTACACTGACGTGCTGATTCATCATTCAAGCCCTCTGCAGAGAAATGCTTCCAAGATTCATGTTCATAGTAGTGATTTTTATAGCCTGCATTCATCCAAGGAAGTCTTTTGCTGAGCACGCTGCCTTTCCTTCGTCTCCTCCCAACTTCATGTTCATACATTTGCGAACACTGACACCCATGTCTGCCCACTGCAACGACATTCTCCTGGTGGCTCTCTGAACTCGTTCACCAGATCATTAGCAGTTACAATTCTTTACTAAAGGGCACTTAGATGGGCTCAGATTGTCCCAATTAGACCACTGATTCTGCATGCCTTTCTTATCTTAAGACCAGTGCCAGTTCCTCCATCAGCTAAAAGACCACATTATGCATACAACGTTTTTGTTTTTTTTCCCCAGGAAATCAAACAGAAAACAGCCCTGTGATTTCTAGTTGTACTCTGTTGGGATGAGTTGTATAAACACACGGCTCCCAGCTGATACTGAAATCTGATGAAGATGTCCGTGACATTGAAATGTCAGCTTGGCTCAAGTGAATTATACCTGCACGCGTGCAGTCACCGGGAACTGAGTGTTTTCTTGGATTGTGTGTAAAGTGGAGAAAATCAAATGTAATACACAGAACTGCTCTGGCAGCTCCCACTAGGTTCTGTACCAAAAAAAAAAAAACATTGGCTCGGTAGTAGCCCTGAGGCACACTTTATTCACATGGTGTGGATTCTGGCATTCTTCTTGGATCATAACCAGACATATCCGCCTCTAAATAGCAACAGAGACAGTTTATAGCAGAAAAAGCTAATGGTAGGCCAACTCTCCCTACTGTGTATTCTCTAAACCGGCATCAACATCCCCGGGGTGCCGACCTCTCTCTGCCTCAGTTTTCCCTCCAGTGTACAATTGGCATCTGTGACGGCACGTGCCCAGACAAAAACCCTCAAATTAATGACCTCCACCAAACAACACCTGTTCAGTCTAATTAGTTTTCATTGGACGATAACACACAGCGTCAGTAGCCATTATTTATGGCTCTGGTGAAAAGTAATATCACATGGTTGTCATTGGTGGGGATGACTAGATATCCCATGGGGCTGCTGGGCTCCATCGCTCTCTCAGACACGCTCCTGCTACTCTCCTCAAGTCCTCCTCAGTGTGATGGGCCTCGTTCTTAAATCAACACTCCATCAGCGTCTCTCTCCCTCACCCTTCTCCCTTCTATCTCTCTTTCTTCAACCATAAAATACATTTCAGCTGTCTCTCAAGTCCTGCAAATGTAACCGACAATGTGGATAAACATGCAGGAATGCTCAACAATATACGGCAGACACAAATGTTTTTTTTATTTGGATTCCCCAGATCTCAAGAACCCAGAGCTTGTGACTCTGAGGAATCTCACCATGGACAGCACAGGAGTCTACAGGTGCACGGCAAGCAATGACGTGGGAGAGGAAAACTGCACCGTTGAGGTCACAATGAAACGTGAGTTTTGGGAGGGAAGGGAGAGTCGATGGCAGCGTTCGCCTCGCACCAAACTGCCACACTGATTGATGGTTATTGTTTCAAATCTGCAGCTGGAAATACATTTATTCCCCTGTCTGTCTTTCCATCCTCACACTCTCCCCCTCCCCATTCTCCCCTCCAGTGCTCTAACACTATAGGGACTGCGCTAAACTTAAACTGGTGGCTACTGGTCACCACCTATGCTCCAACAGTTATGCTTCACTGTCACACTAACACATTTCCTGAGAGGCCCAGGACGGTTGGGGTCAGGTGTGGAGAAAATGACACATATCGTAGCTCAGCAGAAACAGTTTGATGGCCCAGGTGTTAAATTGAATGTTGGGGCACTGTGGCACAAATGCAGAGACTGTCGAGATATTTCCAGCGAATGAGCATGGACCATAAGTGTTTGTGAACGATGAATAATATGTGACAGTAAGTGACTCTATCTCTCATCACTCATCACTTCCTCTTCTTACGTTCACAGATGTGAGGGATGTAGGTATGGTAGCGGGTGCCGTGGTGGGAATATCCCTCGGTGTCCTCATTGTCATATTAATCATCTGGCTCGTCTTCCGCAAGAAAGAGAAAAAGAAGTACGAGGAGGAGGAGACTCCAAATGAGATCAGGTTCAAACATCCTCTTTTCTTCCGTGACTGGTTCACTTTTCTTTGCCATTTTGTACTCGTTAAAAATACTAGTTGTTCGAGTTAAAATGCATGCTACAACGCTAAAATTGTATGGATATGTGGGATTATGAGTGCAGATACTGTACTTACGCATGTGTTTCTGTATGTGTTCTTTCATCTGCCTCAATCATTTAAGGCCAGTTGCATTCTTCGATTATCTGACAAACATGTATGACATGATGCAATATCTCATGCAAAAACAAGGAATCTCAGGTGAGGGAGACGGAAGCGTGTGCAGTGTAATGAGACAGAGAAGAGATATCTTGCAACAATATAATTATAGGCTACCTCAGCCACCTGGGGCCCGGGGGCGATGCACCTGGAGATGTGGGTGCTGCAGCACCCGTACTTACCATGAGAACTATCTGAATTTTAGTAGACCGTATGATATACATACTGTATGTAAAGTTGGCAGGTGAGCCATAAAAAAACCAATGCAGGCAAATGAGGAAGTTAATGTTACAATTAAAGTTTTAGGTCGAAATGTCTCTTGCCGTTTTATGCAGGTCACTGCCCCAGACTAGACTGAAATAATTCCCTAGAATTATAGTGTGAGAATAAAACATTTTTATGTCTGAGTGTGCTATTGCATTGGAACTCAGTTTGAGTACAAATCTGTAGAGGAGGAAAAAAGGGGATATAGGTTATTAATAATTGATATACACAAGTATAAAATGTGACAAGCCTACATATACTGTAACTGTAAATATATGTTGTTCCATGCAACAGTGCTTTCTGACTGGCTAAGACTCTGCTCAGCAATTGCTTTAAAACGTAATGAAAAATAATATATTGGAAAAGTAAGTCAAATGTCTCTGGGGAATCATACAGTAACATTTAATTTGCTGCACATGCGCGTATCATGCTAGCAGAGCGTGCCCCTGAAAGACCCGTGTTGAATTCATATATAGCTGCAGTTCAGCTGAACGCAGGCTTGTGTTGAGGAATAGCGCCAATCTTAGCACTTAGCTGTGCGTTAACCTGTGTGTGTGTGTTACCCCATAAGCAACAGTTCAACTGAAACCGCTCTAAACCGCAGCGGCCAAGCTAAATGCTAACTGACAACAGCAACAGCCCCATGCTTGAATGTGTTTGCTGTGTACCTGTGTGTGTGTGTGTGTGTGTGTGTGTGTGTGTGTGTGTGTGTGTGTGTGTGTGTGTGTGTGTGTGTGTGTGTGTGTGTGTCTGTGTGTGTGTGTGTTTGTCTAAAAATAAAAGCAACTACAAGGTCAAGTGTTCATCGATTATCTTTAAAGTGGCCTTCTTTCCACACCCACCTTGAGTGTGTGTGTGTGTGTGTGTGTGTGTGTGTGTGTGTGTGTGTGTGTGTGTGTGTGTGTGTGTGTGTGTGTGTGTGTGTGTGTGTGTGTGTGTGTGTGTGTGTGTGTGTGTGTGTGTGTGTGTGTGTGTGTGTGTGTGTGTGGCATCAGAGCTGAGGGATCACACTCGTGTTCCTTCCTCACTCTGAAGCCTGCGTGCAGTAGAGGACCCTGTGTACCGCCAATGATTGTAAAAGCGACAGTATTTCTTTTTTTCTGTCCGATTCGAGTAGGTGCATATTTACTGATGTAACAATACATAATGCACATGCACATGCATCATACATAATGCACAATGGTCGAGGGACAGCTTTAAGTAAATAATGTAGATGTTATGAAGTGTTTTCTGTTTTTATACCATGTTAAGAGTCTGAGCCTCTCCACTAATGTGCTGAACCAGACCACGCCAGCTTTAGTAGCGCACATCTCTCGGGTATGGCTTTGGAACCTGCTGTTTAAAAATGTCTTCTTTTTTTTTTCTTTCAAGACTTTTAGAACCATCTCTGGTGAGTCTGAGAGGGTGCAGTGCAGCCAACAGTGCACAGATGAGAGGTTTCTATTTCTGACTCTCTGTAGAGAATATAAGCCTGATATCAATGGGATGATATTACCTGCTGACTTAGCAGCCCACACACCCTGGTGACCTGGTGACAGTGATTTATAATAACTGCAAAGATCCTCTGTAATTTCAATACCATCCGAGTAACAATCACAGCACATATTATCGTATTTTCAGTGATTAATGTTACTTGCAATTATAAGTTGTTTTTGCAACGCAGTTTCTTTTCGTCTGTGCGATTTTGTACATTTCTTATCCTCCTTGTGTCATGAAAGTATAATTACAAAGGAAAGTTTTCATTGTGCTCTCAGCAAAAACTTTATTTTTCTCCATTCAAATATTGTATCTGGGGAACTAGTGATTTCAGCAGATTTCATTATTCCATGCAAATGTTTTTCACAAAACTCAGAAGCTGGGGGGTATCTCATAAATTACACGAGGTCCCAATATAATACCGGTCCCATGTGAATACAGCCTTACAATAGTGTTCGGGAATGGTACTTTGTAAAGCTGTTGTGTGGTCCATTGTGTGGGTTTGTGTGTGTGTTTTCCTCCCCTCTCTTGTCAGAAGTACAGTTAAAATAAATGGAGCTTTGTCGTCATTGTTTGCTGTGTCTTTGTGTGTGTATTCCAACCACAGGGAGGATGCGGAGGCTCCCAAGGCCAAGCTAGTGAAGCCCAACTCCCTCTCCTCATCCCGCTCCGGCAGCTCACGCTCCGGTGCCTCCTCCACCCAGTCCATGGTGCACAACAGCGCCCAGCGTGGTCACCGCCCCCGCCCACCTGCTGTAGCGGCTCTCAAGGAAAATGGACAGCCTCCAGGCTTCCCCCAGTCCCCTCCGGCCTACACCACAGTGGTGCCCAAGACCCCCGAGCCCCCTGCCACTCCCAAATACAACTCCAGGAACACGTCTGGGCCCACACCCCCAACCCTCATGGTCCCTGCCCAGACCAAGGCCTTTCAGACTGTGTAGGACTGAAAGCCAACCACTTCCTGCAGCCATGTGAGACTCCCAGCCCAGCCCAAGCCCCCCTAGCCCCCACCCAAAGACTAAGACTCTTCCATAAACAAAGAAATGCAACTAGTTAAAAGGATGTAATTAAAAGAATCAATACTATAAGTCCAAAAGTACTTTAAATTAATGCGTACTTAAAAAGGGAAAATAAGACATGCTTGCCCCCTATTGAATTACGTAAAACAACAAAACAAAAGAAAAAACATGACCTAAGATGCAACGCTGTTTGTGTCTCATCGCTAAAGGCAGAGCTTTTTTTTTTTCTGAGTTCCGTCTTGTGGCTTTGGAAGGCACAGGGAAGCACCGTGCGCAGCGAGGTGGAAGGAGCCCCCTACAGTAGTACAGCTTTTATTTATTTATCAAATCAAAGGGTTTCGGCATGCAGTGGAGAAAAAGAGGTTAAAAACAAAACCAGAGACAGTAAAGGCAGAATGATAAAGTAGATCCAAATTCTTAGCCAGATACCAACGGAGTCATACAGCTGTTGAGCTTTTGGTTGTCGACCAATACAAGATGGATACAAGCGGGACGGAAACAAGGACGAAGAGAACGCAAGCGCGTAAGACAGCTGATGATGATTTTTTTTCTCTCTCCGGGAGGTGGGGGGGGGGGGGGCGTGGGGTGATTCTCTGATTCATGTCACCCCGCACCTCCGACTCGCCGCCTCCAGCACCCGCTCTGAAACCACAAACCCCTTTGCCTCCCATGGGCCGGGCCGATTGTGCCCATCCATGTGGACGGACACAGTGTGCGGCGTGTACATCATCTGCCTCAGTGCTCTCTGTCTTCCGTGCTCTCACAACAAAACCCGTGAGAAACCACAGGCGGGTCTTTGAGACTGACTCAGCTGGCTCCCAAACAGCTCATCTGCTTTACCAATCAGCAGGGGAAACTTCAGGTACACGGATGTAGCATTGACAGTGGAGCCAATCAGTGGAATTGATACCCCCCCTCCCACATCCTGTCTACATCTATGGACATCTTTTTCTGGAACTGAATATCTTTCCTGAATAATTAAATAGTATGTATTAGGCCTATAGCGTGTCAATACTTTACATATAAGGGATAAGCATCTATTAGACCAGCTGGACTTGTTTTTCTTTTCTTTTCCTTCCGTTCTCTTGTGTTTCTTCTCTCTAAACAGGTTGTAAATGGTGACAGACAGCTATATGTCCATTCATCCATATTAAGAAGTGCCACCAATCCCTAGAATGGGTCATTATTGTTGCTTTTTATTTTTTACTCTTTTGTTTACCTGCTACATTTATGAACTGAAACCAAAATCTATCACCGTGAATGTGTGATGTACAAAGATGGTGGATCCCATTCTCTTCAGCTCCCTGTAAGGTACTGAATCAATATTCGAGCTAAGGCACAAAGAATTGACCTTGACGTTCAATTTTACAATTACTATGTCTGAATGAAGGGAGTGAGGAGTATGAGTCTATAGATACTTCAATTGTGTAGGGTGTGTATGGTATCATTGTCAGTACTCTCCCTGGATCCATAACAATGGAGTGGCACTCGATTGCTGTCTCGCTGAATCATCGGGACCTGCTTGGTTATTGGTCGAGCTGTGCTATCAGCCAATTCCCCCTTTGTCGTATCCTCAGACGGACCCAGTGCAGTTTGATTGAAAGTAAAAAAAAAAAAAGGGGGGGGCAAGTAGCCTATATAGTGTGCCTTTGCGATCCCTCTTCTCTTCTGGTTTCTTTCTTTCTCCTTATCTTCAGCGCACCAGTGGTTCGGTCTCTGTTCACATCCAGCTTTGAGGGTCAACGGTAGCAAATGCTGAGAGGTACAGCTTCACAAAACCTGCCCTAGTAATAACAGATGCAGAACTAGGGAGCACCAAGCAGAGTGAATTATCCATGGTGAGAAAGCAATCCCATGCCATGGGACAATGTACTGTACATTCTGTAATCAGTCTTGTTTTATATTGTACATACAGATAGATATACACACATGATGTCATTTAATTTAATAAATACAGGCGTGTGAGGGGAGATAATTATGCCCCTTACAAAAGAGTCAAATGGGAAACCCAAAAGTGAATTTAAACCGTGTGTTTTTTGTACACATGTTGTGCAAGTAAGTGAAGCCCCTAATTTGAACCCAAGACCTCTTCACAACTAGTGGCCACATTCTGATGAGATATTGTATGGATGTTATTGATCCCCAGGATAATTTATACAGATTTTTGGTGAACCCATAACCTCTCCTCAGGCACCACCACCGGGTCAAAATGTGGGCTTTAATCTTGAATAGCAACTGTCAGATTATCATAAAAAATCTGCTGCAAGAATTTATAGCCAACTAATAATAAACATTTTGGTGAACCTTGACCTTTAGTCTGGCACGCCATCCAGCTCAAATTTCCACATGTGCACAAGATATATCAAATGTACATTTTGCGAGCCTGTTCATACTGTCAAAGAAAATAAGCAGTGTTTATTTGAAAGACTCTCAGGACAAACTAAACATTTGAAGCTCCATTACTGGTTCAAAGAAGAGCAAATTGTCAATATGTCTAACACTTATATTACCTAATAGCTTGTACTGAATATTGCTATTCTCTCTGGGCCGGTAGTGGGGCTTCGATCCTGTTTCACTTCTGAAACAAAGTTCTCACACTGAAGTAGCGATGAAGTAATTCAACCTCAAAAGTTTTTGAAAACCAACATCTGTCTGAAAAGCACATGTGGTTCGACTTTCACGCGCGGGGATTTCACATGTGACTTGTAACTCTGTAAGGGAAGATGAGAGAAAAATGCCTTTTATATTCAACCAGAGACAGCGGTTCATATTTGAGCAGGGAAGCTACTGTGTGCGCGTGTGTCTGTGTGTGCGTGCTTGCGTGCATGCATGCATGTTTGTGAGCGAGTGCGTCTGTGTGGGTGTGTGCATGTAAATTCAGTATAAGCCCTTGGGCCACACCCACACATCCTCATGTTAGCCATTCAATGAGTGAGAAGGATCCAGTCAGGCAAAGTAACCTCTATCCAAATTGATGTGACTGCAGACTGGCAGTGTTTATTTTAGTATTCACTGACTTCTATGCCTGTTGAACTCGGCTTCACAGGCAGCAGTCATGTTTTTGCTTGCGGGGGTGGTGTCTCGAGACAAAGCACGTCCATAATTCATAATATTGTCAGCTCTGGAGGCCACTTGTACGCTCTCTCCTTGCTCTTGCTGTCTCTTAACATAGAATGCACTTGGCCCTGGGTGTACTAAATGGCATCTCAAGGCACACGCATACACACACACACACACACAAAGAAAATACAAAACAGGTCAAAGTTGTATATACACACACACATAAACAGGTACACGTGGCACATTCAGGTCTGCACGGAAACACAGGTGTGTGCTTAATGCACATTCACAGTTTGCACATGCACGCATGCGCTCTCACACACACACACACACACACACGGTTTGCACAAACAAAAGCCCAAACAGCAGTCCTTGTTATTTCTGCTCCTTCCGAATCAATTTGATGGATTGAATGTCTGGAAGTATTACGACTGACTGATGGAACCAGGATACCGAATGCAGCACAGAAAGGGACACTCTACATCACCCAGGGGACATGTGCGCCCACACACAAACACACACACACACACACACACACACACACGTGCATGCAAACACACATGCACTCGAAAATACAAACTCTGCTATGCATCTTAACTATCTGGATAGCATACGCTTAAGGACTTTTTCTTACATGGGAATGTGCGAGAGTGGTACTGGGAATCAGGAGAGGTATAACAGGATTGATTTTGGGCCAGGGCTGTAGGCTCTTGCCATTGAAATTCGCTCCACCGCCGACGAAAGTAGCAGTGGAGGTGGAGAGGACGGGATGCAAGTCTTCCAGCTGTTAAATTCCTCCAAGCTTTTTGATTTGCTTTCCAGCGACGGCAAGTCTCAGGTGGCAGATTCCCCAGTTTATGAGCCCTCGCGTTGCGTCTCTCCTCTCATGTGTGCAGCTTTGTGGCCTGACAAACTTGCGCTCTTTCCAACAAATGAATTTTAACGAGCTTTTGTCACTTCAGCAGAGGGTTGAGGAGGGAAGTCTTAAAGCACCTCAGAGTGTAAGCGGCACATCCAATATCATTCTTTAAAACAGTAACCATCAGCACTATATATTGTCTTATTATCAACACTCAGAGGTGCAGTAAACATGAAATCATTAAATGGTTATCCTGCGTTATATGATAGGAGTGTGAATCTCATGTAGCCACTATGTTTTATGTTCTATTAGGCAGTTTTATTTCTGATTGAAGCTTTTGAGCAGGGCAAAGTGATGCTCAGACTTTGTGGTTTGGCCTTGTATGTCAGTATAGGGGAATGTGATGCATTGTTACTTTTGAGAGAGGAGATGGAGGGGCTGTAGTCAACCTCAAGGAAAGAAAGCAAAGGTACCTGCATGTCATAGGAGATTGAGCAGACGAACGGGAATGCTTTGCTTTGATGTAACATAACTGTATTCGGCTAAAAATAGGAAAAAAATAAAAAATAAAAAATAAAATCTACAATTGTAAATATATTCACAGAAAATTTTATGAAGCTTTATTTTTGTCTTCTTCTTCATTTTCAATTTATCATCCATGTACTTTGCACTTTTTTTGTGTGCTATGCTCATCACCGGCCTGTGTGGGATCTGTGTGGTTGGCTGTTTCTCCTGACTACATTGTTTGGATGTCAGGGGGAGACACGCTCAGCGCGGCGTCACTAAAGGGAAATGTAAGACACTTTTGTTTTCCTTACTCTCATCCGTTTTTCTGCCGTGGCTTCTCTTTGGATTTATAAAACAGTACAGATTTTTTTTGTTTGTTTGTTCGTTTGATGAAAACAATCCATGTAAATATCACAAGTAAAAAAATGTATATTTTTACGACTTCTGAGTTATTACTCTTTCATTTGCAAATAAAATATTCAATGACAACTTAACTGGTCTTGTGGCATCTTGATTTGGAGTTTGGCATCTCTGAAAAGAGTAAATACAGACCAAGAACAACTTGATACATTTAACCTGAGTGAGATAGATGTATAAATGTGTGTTATCTCCTCTGAGCTACATCACCCAGGGGACATGCATTTTCCGGTCGTGCCACACCAGGTCAAATATTTCACTTTATCCTGAGAATATCTCAACCTTGACAGCAGCACCGTCAGGTTGACACTCGTGGTTTAGAAGGAAATCAAATTTCCATCAGCCATCTGCTGTACTTTGTGTTTAGTGCTTAGATGGAGATGGTAAACATCAGCATGTTAGCAATGTCTTGTCCACAATGCTACTGTTTGAGCATTGAGCTCAAAGCACTGCTGTACTTGAGTGCAGAGATTGTAGACTCTCAGTATTCTTAGAACGGTTACACAAAGATATTCGTTTCATGCAATTCACAGGCCAAAAACAACCCGGAAACCTGATGAATGTCTTCTGCATCTGCACTGGTAAGCACCTTCATTGGAATGTTCCCTTACCGTAATACATGGCTTCAACATTCAACAACACTGGTATGGACATTTAATGTGTTCTGTTACAGATCCCCTTATATACAGCAGTATAACAAAGCCCATACTGGCCAGTTATAGCGGCTGAGGATGCAGGCTTAGGGGGCTCCTCCTTCTCCTTCCTCCTCAACAGTCTCTCTCCATCTCCAGCCTTTCAACGTGCCACTCGAGCCGGCTGCAACAAGGTCAGCGATATCTATTGACCTGTCAGCCACTTATTGACTGACATTTACCTCCTCCCTCTGAAAAGTTATTCTCATGTTGACAATGTATTGAACTGCCAAGATGGAGTGTCAGTGTCAACCCTGGTGAAAGAGACAGGATGCCACTTTATCTTTACTTCAAGGACGCACACAAAAGGTGAGGAGTCGGCTGTAGACTACTTGCTTGATTTGCATCTTTTCAAAACACAGCATCCATATCAAGCAAGATCACATTTTTGAGGCCAGATAACATTTCTCCCCTTCTCTGTTCCATGCCTCTGTGCACATTGTTCCACATGATTAGCCATGTGTGATGGCACTGTCACAAACCCGTCTCACTGGCTATGCCCACGCACACAATTCCACACACACAGGCACACTTACCAGTGCGTGCATATTTTGCGTCGACGTCGCTTGGTTAAAGCTCGGACCATCGGAAAACTCAAGAAAGTGACTTCCAGTCTTCTAGATAATATGTTTTATTTACACAATTTGTCGTGCCTATTTAGGACACATCATATGGTGCTGCAAATCATCTAATAGCGTGATGTGTCACAATTATGGATTAACACTTACTCTCTAATTAGCCCAAACACAAAAGTGACAGAATATGGCATCGCACAGATAAGACATTTTTTTTGCTCTGAGCAAGCTTTGTAGCCTAATTAATATCAAATTGTATTTTGCTCTTGGTCTCCCTCTATAATCTGCAAAGTAAATACTCGGAGATTGCCACACAAGGCCCTCATAATTGAAGTCACTTATATAATTGCACCCCCTGGTGTTGATCGGGGATAGCTCTTGCGTTATCTGTGACGCCGATAGGCTTTTAATGAGATGAGAGAAATCACAAGTCACACATCATACACCATCAGTTGAGATTAGTTCACCACAAATCTCACGTGTAACCTATATAAATGAAACGGGGGGCTGGCGGCAAATTATGGAACATGACTATCCAGGAGTTCAGCGGTTTTTGTATCATCTTTTTATGATCTAAGTTTGTGAGGCCTGGATAGTATTATTTCCTCTTTCTTGACCTTATCACTAATCACCAGATCTCATTTCCTGAGTCCCCACAGGAAACTATAACCTAATTAGACTGTGAACATGGGCTGTTAAAGAGAAGTTGTCCATGTATGTAGCCACAGTGCACCGTTGTCCCATGGCTCAGTGGAGGAGCATAACAGTAATATTGCTAGTGGGTACTGTACATGAGTGGCTTTGCTTATAGCTCCCTCTGGTGGAGCCTTACATGTGCACTAAGTGCAGGAGTGCAGCAAAAGTGTCATTTTGCTCTCTCATGTTGCTGTTCCCGTTTTAATTTTAAAAAGTAAAAAACCTTTATCCAGGTGTTTTATCCACCTGAGAGCGTATCACCTATTATCTTTAACAATCTCCTTTAATAAGGATAGTGTAAAAGCACAGTATACCACTGATGGCAATGAACTGGCTTCCCCATTGTCAATCTGCTTGAACAGCACTGTGGACTTTTACCAGTGCGTTGTGTGTCTTCGCACTGATTATCTCTGGGTAATGAATATTGCACTGTGACCCACATCTGCAGCATGTTCACTCTCTGTACAACACTAATTATAGAGCTGCCATGAATTTAGATAGGGAGGTTAATAGCATGCTATTTTTGACACTCGCCCGCCACTGCTATTCCACTTTAAAAACTTGAGTTGTCTTTGTGAATAGATGAACTGTGGAGAGATGATCCATAGTGGAGACTAAATTGTAAACTAAATACCTGATACTATTCTGCCTGACTAGCCCAATTATGATTAATGCACCCATGACACCTCAGATAAATGAGCATTCATCTAAAGTTCTGATTATCTGACCTTTATAGCTCAGAAAATAACAATTGCTGCTTAACAAGAACAATTGTGATGTGTTTCATGGCGAGCTGCCGGTGCCTTTTTAGCTGCTCTGTCAAAAGATGTCTGCAGGCTAGCTTCACAAGATACAGATATGACGCCAGCAAGGTTTCTTAAAATTCAATAATTCATTCTTTGTTAAACACGGACAGCAAGATGCATCAATATCAATTTAGTAAACTAGAATCTTAATTCGGAAAGCTATTAGTCCATCTAATTGAAAAATGAGGCAATTAATGATACCATATCTTTTAATGGAGCAAGCAAGTAAAATTAACTGCGGGCTAAATTAGACAAAGGAGATTCATAATTCTATACTCTGCAGAGGAGAACCACTCAGCTGAGGATTTCACCTTCAGACTCCGAGCTGTGCATAACTCACGTTTTTACTATTACACCAGCAAGTAGCCTATAGGTTAAATAAAAATAATACTTACATCTGCATATAGATTTGTGTATGGATTTATTTCATATCCTAGAGGACAACAATTATAGACATATTTATGAGGGCTAAGGATGAGGATCATCTGAATGCTCTGTCTGAGACAGGGTGCACTTAATACACATCTCTGATGCTTGTACTTGACACATTGAATAATACTTATTATAACCAAGCAAATACTCTCAGACAATCTTAATTTGTACTTCTTCACCTTAAAAAGATGAAAATGGTCTCCTATATATTTGAACATTTCAGTCTATGAAAGTTCTGGTGCAATTAGTGCAACAACAAAAAAAAGATTTCAAAAATATTTTATAGTCATAAACATTGTGCTTGAAACAATTGTCTCACTTCACCGGGCACCCTCTCTGGGACACCTGCGGGTCCCCAGACTCCACTTTGGGACACGAGGCAGTTCCACCTCGACTCGCAGCCAGCAGAGCAGATACAGAGACGCTCCAGCTGCAGGTCAATAACAGCTAGTATAGCCTAGTGAGTCACAGAGTAGTATCCCCACCTCTGCTCTAAGGACTGACAGGTAGAAAGTTAGCTACGTCGTTCAACAGCGCGCACACCTGGAACAGAGGACATGGCCTTTGGGCATCTCATCCCTCAGCTCAGGCTGGAGGAGCCGCCGGCGGAGGACGGGTCGTTAAGGAGCATCGCCTTCCGGCCCTTCCAGCATGGACACCACCAACGTGGGAAGACAGGTTCTCCAGGTAGCGACAGAAAACGACACAAGTAAGAGAAATGTGTGAATGCCCAAGGTGGTTACTGTGAGGGTGATGTTGAAAGGGTTAAATGTAGGAATACGCTTCAGTGTAATGCAGAATAAACCATGCAAATCCACTTTAAGAGTGCAAACTCAGGGTTTTGAATAAAGTGACAGCATGGAGACAGACGGTAACAACGTAGCAAATAATCTCTACTTGCTGCGCAGCAAACAGCCAGAGATAGCATCTAACGTCAGCTGGTGGTGACTTTGAGAAAGTTAAGACCAAGACATATTTTCTCAGGAGTTTCCGGAGACCCAGAGCACACGGGAGAAGTTTGCCTTCAGTGCTTTCTGCCATAAAAGGGTTTAGTTTAACTCGGACCAGGGATCTTTTCCAAACCTAACCAAGCGGGTCTGTTTCCTAAACCTGAGGAGATTTTTTTCAGTGTGTCCAAAAGCAGCCACAGCTTATTTTGACCAGCTGTTTCTTCTTGACTTGATGACAGTTACTGTGTTATTGTGGGAAATTAATTAAACACAGCAAAACATTGTGGCGTGGCATAGCAGGAAAAGCTCAGGTGTATTTGATGACGTTGAGAAGAACTGCTTTCCATTGAGGTGAGCTATAGTTCCTGGCTCCATTGTGCTTGTTGGGACTTTAGGTGTACCTGAGCCATCGTGTATCTCCTAAATGGGTACTTTAATGTATATTAAACATCAAAATAGTGCAGTGTATATCATATTTCTGCCATAGTAAGGTGTGTGTTATTGTAGATTTCTTCCGTGTGGTAGAAAACGGCTGATGGAAATGGGTTTACGCTTTTAAGGAACTTCAACTTTAATGTTGCAAATTGCAAGTTCATCCTCTGAAAAAGAACGGGCGATCGATTGCCTGTGAAATTACGAGCTGATGGACGCTGGCAGCTCCACTGAATAGTTCGTACAGTTGTCACTTGTCAGTTGCCAAAGCTCGTCTCGTGTGAATGTAGATTTAGGTTTCATATAATTGCGGTGCCAGTCCCTCTGGCATTCTCTGTTTGCAGTATAGCAGTTTAAAAATGTCACTGCTGCCCTGACGTTTCTTTGGCTACATCGCTTCTCTTTCCTGCTGTGGGCTATTTATAAATCCATTACATTATTCATCACTGAATGATTTGTTTTTCGCATTGCCTGAAAATCTGTCTGCTGTCATTGACCAAATGATGGGATTCACAGATCACATGATAATGTGACGGCTAACGAGACTCGTGTTATGTAAGTTTTTTTTTTTGTCGATTCAACTGCTTGCGTGGGATTAATTTAGAAAACCCATAACTTCTGCTCTTTTGGTGCATACTGTGGTCCGGTCAGCGGGAATTTTACTGCCAGTTGATTAAATTGCTCTTAGGGAAGCACTAATAAAGAATTCATCTGATCCACCCCGGCCCATAACACTTCTTCCCGGATGGATGAGAATGGATGTTTTCGCTTCGTCACCTACTCATTTCCAATCAACAGAATTAACAGCCACTGCTGCCAACTGTGATGTCATGCTTTACCTGTCTGGGATACTGAGGACAGGGGTGGTAAGAGAGGACAAATTAAACCACTGAAGGGGTTCTGTAACATATTATATAATATGATAACTTTTTTTAGTCCAGATTGTAGTATTTTTGGGTCTGTCAAAGTTGTTCTAATGGGCCTATTTATGCAGAGAGATGGAGTATTATGGGTTGGAATCACATCCTGGCCTGTCAATCCAGCTGTGAGGTTGTTTTATAGCTTTTCTTACCAACAATATCCAGGAAGCTAGTGTCAGTGTGCAAAGATGGTTAGAAATCTTCCTGTCGTCATCACTGTCAGCACCTCTTACTGCGCTTGTTACTCCTCATTCAGGGCTCCTAATTCTTTTGTTGCCTTGAAATTCAGTCAGCTCACAGGTATCACATGGCCCATGCTGATGGCAGTGGACCTGGCTAAGGTGAGGTGACGCACATCCTGCATCCGGCGGAGTCAGGGGAGCCCGACACTGTCGGGGATTTGCTCTAAGGCTCCTTTTTCAGACTGCACTTAGATTATACAGTCTAGTGAGGCAGAACGGGCTAGGACCTGCTGAGACCTGGCCCAGAAATAGATTTGTGTCATGTTTCAAAATGTGTGGACGGTGGATTGGAAGGACGGTGGCAGTGCACACATTACCACACACACACATTTTTCAGTGAACGGATTTAAAGAGAGTGTGTAGCGACATTTAGCTGAAGGAAACATGGGTTAGAGTAAACTTTTTAAAAAGATGGCGTCGTAGTAAATAGCATTCACTGTAATTGGGAGGAAATGGAGCCGCCAGAAGGTACTGTAGATCAATGACCGACATTTAACAGTAAATGTGTCTGCCCCTTGTGGCTATAGGCTTTGCTTGGACCCTTCCTCTGAAATGCTTGCATGTGCTTCATGTGCCATAGAAGGATAAACATTCTTATTAGACTGTGTGATATGGCGCCTGAGGGGTTTATTTTATTGAATTTTGTCCGTTTGAGCTCTGCGGCTGATGTCACAGCGCACTACATGGACGCTGTGAGAGTTAATCCAGTGTGTGTGTGTGTAAGGGTATTAATGAGGAACCAGTCAATGCTGTGACTGGGAAATGGGGGTAGATCCAAGCCTTGGTCGGGACGAATTGATCTTTTTTTTTTTTTTTCATCCCTGTGAAATCATGTGCAGCAGCTCCCTCTGATAATCCACAAACATGGCTGAGATCAAAGCCACGAGGTAGTGCTTTTTAAACCTGGGTTTAAGAAACAGGCTCGTCCACCGTGGTCTATTTTGCCAAGAAAAACTATTAAACGAGTGATTGTTGACAATAGAGATAACGGGACGAAAGCCGTTGTCTACCTACCTTCTCATTAAAACGTTTTACTTTAATAAGTATCTGAGGCAAAGCAGGTTTTCTTTCACAGCATATTTGGGTTCGTGTGTATAGTGGAAGAGTTCTGTGCTACTGATCTTCATGGTACTCATTTGTGTGCCACAGAGCTGGATGGGGCCTCAAGTCTCTGTGATGTGAATCCTGCTGAGAAGCTTGGGAAAACACATTTTTCTTTTTCTTAATTTATTCCAAACTCCACTTGCAGTGAGAACATTGCAGACTCATAATAAAATGCCCTTCGAACTCCTGCAAATATTTCATCATGTCAGTGAGAAGTCGCTTGCTTTACCGTGGGGCTCTTTTACTGTAGCAACCACTTCATATTTGACACGGGAGATTTCATTTCCCAGTTACAGCAAAGAGTCCATCTGGTAGGCCGGATGCTGTAACGCATTCCTGACCGTTCATATGTTGCTGCAAAGGATCGCACCAATGCAGATAGAATTTGGTGTTAAAAGGAGTCTAATTGTGTAATTGTCTTTGCTCATATTTTATACAAAGGTTATCAGGCTATTGCTGCATCCCTCCTGTGCACAGCCAATACTCGAATGCATTTAACTTTCTTATTTAACTAGGCTGTTTGAAAAAGATACAGAATGAAATAGGTGTTATAAAATATATCTCAAATAAATTGGAACCAGTCAATTGGCAACCATTTAAAAAAAATTATATTTCGCTTGGAAAAGCTAGTGTTGAATATATTTGTAATATATATTTGTAATAAGACTCTTTGTGCAAATTTGACACACAGAATAATTTTAAAGTCATCTTTACTTCGTATGTCTGTCAAACAGATGTGTGCTGTAGTTTCACAGCAGTGAGCCCTCACTTGTCTGTGACTTGAACTTATTAGAAGTTCATTTCAGTAAAATAATAATTGTTTTGTTGGTTCATAAATTATCAATTTCCCCAGGATTCAGCATCTGAGCAGTCAGGCAGCTGCAGTCAGTTAAGCTCCTCTGCAAGGTAATTAGGTTCAGATAATCCAAACAACAAAAGCCATAATCCTGCTCAAATTCACTGCATTCTGTTGGTGTTGAACCGGCAGACCTGATAACAAAACTGCAGCTAGAGATTATAAAACTGAGCTGTTTATTGGATCATAAGGCACAAGTTTACCCACATCAATGTTGTGTCCTATGTCAGAGTGAGAACGGGATAATTGTCTTGCTGTCACAGCGATATGTTCGTCCTGTGTCATTCTGTGTTAAACCTTTTGTTGTTTGCTGTAACTGGTTGGATAATTGTTTAAAGATGTGACAAATGAATTCTGATGGTTTTGTATACACCGCATGCTGTGCATACTAACGGTATGTGATATATCATATCCTTCGCCTACTGCACAACGTGCTAGGACCTTTATTTGACTTGTGCTCAAACTGAGTTCTTTGTGCAGAAATTGGCAGTGATAGAAAAACAATTGACAGCTTTGCCCTGTATTGTCATTCATTTAAAGGGGATCTATACAAATGCCCTTAACGACGAGTACAAATGACTACATGTAAATATGAAGAAAGGATAACCTCATTGTAATTTGCTGTGTTTTTATATCAGCAAAGCATCATGTCAATACTGTGTGTCTTAATACCATGTGTATGCATTTCGCAGCTTCTCACTTCCTGGCTCCACAAGGCCCTCTGTTCCTCCAAGGGCATCACCGCGGAGGCTGACTCACCCAAGGGCCCCAGCTAATGAGCCAACGCAGGGAAATTGATTTAGTCTCCACCTTCCAATCTCCATACCCGTGCATTCCAAAGATAAAACAGGGCGAGTCCCCCGGGCCGTGGCTCAGTAAAGCCCTCCAAAGTAATTTCCTTTCCTCTGACTGAAGAGCCAGATTAATTATAGACCAATAAAAACTAGGATCGGGTCTAATTAGTGAGAACAGTGAATAGACACAGTCGTGCTCTGTTAGCAGGTACCTTAACGCTTGTAAAGATGCACCTGTGCTCCAAAGTATTTCCATGTCATTTTTCTCAGGCTACTGTAATTTATTTCTCTTGTATGACATAAAAAAAAAAACATTCAACATGCAAAGCTAATTTGCCAGAGTTATACTACTGGGCTAATGTGGTAATGTGTTAAAGTTATGTTGCTAATCTTCACTTCATGTTTTCGATTACAGTATAGTCATTATTATCCCTCAGTGGAATACTTGTGCATCAACACCAACATATTTCAAAAGCACAAAACATTATATAAAAGAAATAAAAACAGTAAAAGTCCCAAAGATCTCCTCCTCACACACACACTTACATTTTAAGTGCTAAAGGTTCCTAAAGGTACATTTCTCCTTGCCTCCATTTAGACTGTTATCTTGGACTTCTTCCAGTAAGTTGACTACACACACATTATTAATGCTTAATCTGTCCTGAAGAGTCTGGATATCTGTTACCTATAAATATGCTGCTCATCATTTCTGTGCAAAAGTTTAACCACAGTGTTCAACCACCATCACACAAATGATTCAAACCTCACCTGCATCCCATATTTTTAAAGCAGTCACATTCTATTTTCACTATTCACGGTTAGTTTTCACATCATTCAGTGTGGTGTAGATCACTGTCCACATGGTGGCACAATAGCATTACTCTTGATAAGAAATCATTTATGCACAGACAAGCAGCTTCAGAAAGTTTAAATCTTGAAAATTCTTCAGATAAATTAAAAGGTTGAAGTTATTTCAGGGCGAGGGCTGGCGACCCTTCAGGTTATCCAGAAGATGTCAGGTCAGGGTCCTACTAGGACCGTCAGAAAGGTTAAATGATGTTGCAGCCGCATCGGAAACAGTTAATGCCAAACAAGTCCCTGACATCTCTGATACTCAGTTCATCACTGGAGCTCAACCATAGCGGCACACACAGAATGTTTCATGAAGCAGCACCCAAGGTTAAGCTTTCTAATGGCACTACGGGGGAACAGACATGTCAGGGACTATGAGTGGAGAGAGACTCTCTGTGAGCTGCTTCGTTGTTTTCGTTGGATTATTAGTGGGAGTCAAGGACAAGACATGACACGAAGTGGATTGTATTTAGCTGGCCAAAAAATTGCAACTTCAGCCTTGTTTTCAGCAGCTATGTGTGGAGCGGGCAGCGGAAAATATGTTCACACTTAATGAGCCCATCAGTTCAGCAAAGCGCTATGAGTCAGTCCAATGCACTCAAGTCATAATCACATTTCTCTGAATCAACCAATGCACCTCAAAACCATATGAAATATTGATGAACGACCTGCATTGTTCTCATTTCTTGTTCTCAGCTCTCTGGCTATTATGGTGCGAAAATAATATAAAGTAATGCTGCAGTTGGTAACTGAGTGCTGTCTGTACGTAGCCTCATATTTAACAGACGGGTACGAGAATGGTATTGAACTTCTCTTCGAACTAAGAGAAAGCTGATGAGCGTATTTCCTAAAATGTCAAACTATTCCTTTTAAGGCCTTGTATTTCTCTGTCTTATTAAACAGCTCTTATTCAAAAGCCACGATGACATTTACAAACTAACAAATTCCTTTTTCTTGTACACATGTCGTTGCGTTACGTGTACAGAATTTAATTTACCACACAGTTGAGCTTCCAGTTTGATTGTGCAATCTAGTTATTTGACAGACAATACATCTGTGGAACATAAACACACGCACACACACACAAAGCCTCTGTGCATATTGCTCTCCCCCACTCTGCTCTCCAACAATAGTCTGGGAAGCCTACATTATTATTTAGCCCGTGTACTTAAGCCTGCTAATGGCTCCTCTGTAATCAAACACCATTCATCCACCCTGAGGATTTAGCTTATTCTCTCTCTGATTATATTAATACCTAATACCAGTTTGTGTCCAATAATACAGGCATCAAGCACATTATTTTATCCTCAGTGCACTTACAGAATGCAGTGAGACCAATTGTATTAATCCTTCTTACGTGTATCATAGTTTTTTTTTTTCCCACATGGCGACAAAGAGAAGAGAGGGTGGAATAAAGTGTCACTCTGTAACAATATCTTCCTTTGAGCCATGACTTGTACAGTATCTCCGTCACCTCTCTTCAGTAATGATCCTCTTACTATTGCTTTGAAGAGAGAGAGCGAGAGAGAGAGAGATGTTATGTTGAACGCTATCTGCAGTGCTGGAGCCGTTCAATTGTGTTGTTGGATGAGGGTATTAAAATGGAGAGGGGTCACATTTGTCACTCGGTTCTATTAAATCAGTGAGGATGACTATTGGCTCATTTATGAGAACTGAGTCTTAAAATGGTATCGGTTAGTTTGTGTTATTGTGTGACTTTGGTAAATCTGAACTAACCAAACTCACACAAACAGGCCAATACTTTATCAATAAAGTGATATGTCATTGTGCTCTGTCAGCAGTCTCCTATCCTTCCCTGCTATGTTTTACACAAGCTAGCTCAGCTAATAGCACATTTTTTCTAAACAAAAGCCATCAATGTAGTCTAACTGTTCAGCTTAGTTTATCACAAATCTTCAAAGTCTTCTATCTGCTGGCTGAGACAAAGCAGCCCCTCCTCCCTCTAACTGCAGGTAGAAAGATCACATCAGCAGAGAGAGGAGGACAGAGGACAGAGGACATATCTGATAGTGTCTGATGTCTGTGTTCTTACAAATAGAAATTACCTACTGGCATTTATTGACATATCGGATTGATTTCCAGTGAGATTTGAGTTTGTATTGTGACTTTACTGTTCTTGCTGCTTTAGAAAATGTTTATATATTTATATATATATATATATATATATATCCTGTTATGAATTAATTATTTTTTAATAATGTAATTTTAAAAAGCAATTATTGAGTAATGAAAAAGAACTGATAAGAGCATTAATAAAGGACCGAAGCGATAAGGAGTTTTGATAAAATCACACGGATAAAGAGGAGGTACCTTAAGTTTTAGATGTGGGTTCTAAAAGAAGCATTAAAAAAAAAAAAAGTCATATCAGATGTTAACAGTGACGCATTGTCAAAGAGGAGCCGTGATCAGACTTTTAATTAACAGTTCTGTAAGTGTGGTGCTAAAATATACCATAGAGTTGATCCCACACCTCTACAACAAGCTATAAAAGCTAAGTAGCATCTTTGGCAGTGTCAGTTGTATTGCATTCCTGTCTTTGTCTCCACTACAATTACATTGGTGGTGATCTTAAACATACGTCTGAGACATCTTGGGTATAAAGTGGAACCAACAATTGCTGATTTCGCTGTTTACCTTTTCTCAAAGAGCTGGTGCTCGCTAGACGAAAACCCTCTGTCATTACGCAGTGGGAAAGCAAGGAGAGGAGCCATCTGCTCACGGTGCATTCAGGGTCCCAGCTGGATAGGACTCACTCTCATACTGTAAAGTACCAAAGTAGTGATCACTGCTAGACCAGATGTTTTGCTTTAGAATATGCCAGCGAGTTCAAAATGTTTTTCGCTATTAATACCAAATCAGTTAAGTATGCTGAAAATCTACCGCATGGGCAGTTATATTACACTGAGCACTGCTTAAAAAGGAGAAGCTCACACAATCTTTACCGTTATATGAAGGTAAATGCAACACTAGCAGACTGAGGTGGACAACACGCAGTAGAGATCAGTAAAGAAATTATCAGATTTGATTGACTTTTTTCACTTCAGATGTCCACTGTATCAGATTAGGAAGTTATAGAGTCATACATGTTTGGCACAACTTGGTCAATAGACATGACAGACCACATGTTGGCCTCTGACCAATCATAGCTTGCCATGTTTCAGGACCTGTGCGATGTCATCGGAATGAAGGTGCTAGAGACCATCTTCCAGTAAAGAAATATATAAACAAACAATGGTTGTGTGTGTATGAGTCTAAAACAAAATAAGAAAGAAATGACCTGCTGTTTTACAGTTCCAACTAGCATCATTGAGACAGCAAAGATGCTGATGTGCTGGTGTATCTTCACCATGAAGCATCCGTCACACAACAGAGGTGGGTCAACCTGACATTTTGCTTCATGGTCAGGATGGCTTGGTGCTGTGTATTTCCTTCTAAACTAAATTTAACCGGCCAGGGGAAGGCTACCTGAGAGTGTCATGCTGGGAACATTTTCCTTATTTAAGAGGGAGAGCAGGCTCATTATTGTGGGGACAGAGTGGATACCAGCAGATCTAACTAGTAACCCTGCATCAAGAAAAGACCTGCGTGTACCGGTCAGTCTGACCTCACAGCTGTAAGAGAAGTTTGCACAGAGACCTCTTCAAACACTGAAACAGAAACTTAACTTGTAACTATTGAGACGCTTGGTTTGACGGTGGGTGGTGTCTGTAGAGACCAGAGAAATGGTTGATTGTAGGTTAATGCTGCTAAATGATTTTGAAGATGTTTCTGTCTTTGCTGATGAAATCTTATTCAAGACACATAATCCTCCTGAGATGCTCCATCCACCTTTACCAAAGATCTCGACAGTCTAATTTGCTCTCGGGTGTGTTTGCAGCATCAGGCATAGGCTACACAATACAATACAATACTTGTAAATGATATAAATGTTTTGTGAATAGTCTTGATTAATCGTGCAAAAAAACCTTACATTTGACAGTGTAACTATGAAAAAATAACAAATGTTTCTCGTCTTTTACCATCGTTTTATGATTAGCTCTTGGCATACAAAGTGAAGCAGTGCGTTATCCTGTGACCTTCAACATGGTTCCAGTGTTAAAGGTCACATTAATAACTTTGGATTCAAAAATAACACTTAATGAAGCCTATACAGTAACACACGACTGCAGCGTGTAACGAGTTTCAGTAAGTACTAACATGGCACATTGCTCCTTGGCCTTGTCTCTAATTAGCTGTGTGGGGAAAATCTGCCCTCGGCTCACTTTAATAACATGAATTTATTATTAACAATAAAGACGGGAGGAAAACATCTTTGTTTCCTCTTTCAGAGAGATTCCTTAGCAACTAAGTTGCCAATGCCCTCCATGCCCTGTGGGTTTTGTACAATGGTTGCACATCTGTACGGTTGGATTTACATTCTTGGTCCGACAAATACTATTAATGACGCCGGAAAAAAATATGATTGCAATTATGATAGCTGTAGTTTTACCAGCTGAAAGAGCTCAAAGGGTACATTTAATAATCAAACGTTCAATTTCAACCAGGTAGACATGGATGGATTTAGCGTTTTGAGTAAAACATAGCTAAGTCTTGTACTTGTTAGTCTTTCCCGATACAGTTTCTGTGTTCAACTACTGCACTGCACAGCAAAAACAGCTGTGTTTGAAGGTTTTTCTTATAAGTAAAGAGGGGGAATGTGATCTGCATGTTTATCGGTCTCCAGCTGCCTGTTGGCAATAAGACTGCAGGCTGAGGGACTTTCATCTCTGTGTGTAGAGTTTTCAAACCCTGAGTTAATCTACAGATTAGAGCTGCCATGCTTTTACTTTTTAATCACAATGAATTGTATGTGTTGTTTTTGTTCTTGAAAGGATGTCAAGGCTTATTTGATTACATATTGGTTTTCCATACATTTCAAAAGTTGAATTACTGCAACTGTGCTTACTTACTCTGTTGGATGTTATATACATATCGTTTAATGTTTGATTGGTTGTCTTTTCTTGTGTGGACATAGACCCACATTTATACGTTTGTTTTGTTTTTTTAGTTCTTTGAGAAGCTTGTTTCAGAGAAGAAGAAAACATCTCAAGTGATTGGTCCAGTCCCCAAGCCTGCTGTTGTAACTACCTTTCATTATACTCGATGCTGGACCCCCCCTCCCCCCCACACCTGCAAACAGTTCAGGTCACTCCAGCATGATTTATATCCCAGAGACAACTCGGTCCCTTCCTCCCTCCTGCTGTGATCCCCTTAAAGCATGGGGATTTTCAACGTGGGGAGAGAGATGGGGAGGTGGCGGTCAGAAGGGGGAAGGGGGTTGTAGTTTTAGGGGAGATTCTTGTAATAGCGCCTTGCCTCTCCTCTTTCTTCCGTGGTGCCTTACAACTGAAGGCTCAAAATAGAACACCTCTAGAGAGCATCCAATGGTGCGTACGGTAGCTTTGTGCACAAGGGCGCGCACGCACATTGAAGCCCATTTAAGTGATCACGGGGATGGGATTAGCAAGGCAAATCTTACCGTGTTGCACTGGTCTCTGACTCACTCTGAAAGATTTGTTTTATTCATTATGTCCACTTTTACATCACAGCAGAGGCATCCTCTGTTCTGTCTGAATCCATCCACACACATTGCCCCGGGTTGAATGTGTGAGTCATTTTGTTCAGGATGTACACAATCCAGTTTAATTAAAGGGAGCTAACTACTTTTCATAGCCAAATGAGGTTACATCCCCATATTATAATACATTTCAGAATATATCCACGGCAGGAACAAAACACAGAAACACACGTTCCATTGTGGAACAGGAAGTAACCAAATATATTCTACAGACATACTCTGTGAAGAAGCAGACAGTTGTACGGTTGTTTATGTATGTGTGTGTGTTATTTGCATTATGTATGTGTGTACAGTACAATGTGTGTGTGTCTGTGATTGCCTGAGCCACAGTGGATAAGAGTGCATGCCTGAGTGAGTGAGCGAGCAGGCGAGCGTACAAGTGGAGCGGGATCGGAGAGGAGAGAGGAGAGCAGAGAAGGAGGCAGAAGAAACGGAAAGAGAGGGAGAGAGAGCGAGAGAGAGAGGGGGTTTTGTGCAGTGGCAGGAGCGAGTTGCGATTACCCGAGAAAAGGGAGGTGCATTCTCCCATCTTCTCAGTGGGGGGATTTAAACTGGCTTCAGTCTGACGGAGGATTCCCCCGGCTTGTGGAGCAGCGCTCTCTCCTCTAATGTGACTCGGGGACTTTGTTGTGAAGCGAGAGAGGCGCACAGGAAGAAGGGAGAGGGACACCTGCTCCTACTTCCTTTGTACCCAACCTGCTTGACAGATGGCACTGGCAGAATGATCTTTGACTCCCACCCAGCGACCAGCCCTCGCTCCACTCACTGAGGTAACGTACGCCAGCTCCTCTCCCCCAGCTTTCAGCCCCAAAGAAAAAGAAATCTGCATGCCCATACATTCATTCTGCTGCACTGTTTTCCTTGAATGTGTTTTTGAATGAATGTGCAAAATGAATGTGGCGGCTCAAAGTGCACGCATGTATGCCTGGAATCTGTAGTCCTCAGACAGTGCCGATAGTGAAGAGAGGACAGGGAGTGCTGTGGCTCAATCACCACCTCATCAGCGCCCAGTCAGAGTGGAGTTATTTAACATGACTTAGTTGGTGCAACTGTTTATCAACTGTGTTTATCAGTGGTGGAGTTTATGTTTTTGTGATAGAGGTGTACAATGACTGACCTCCATATGCTGTATTCCAGGGTAACCTGAGGTCCAGAATGAAGGGTGTTTGCTGCAAGCTGACGGGCAGCGCCCTGCTGCCAGCACTTTGTTCTCCTCTGTCTGCATCCACCTGCACTTTTTCATTTTTTTTAATAACCAGCCCCCCCCCCCCCCCCCCCCAACCGTAAATCTAACCGATGTTGCTTTCCTCTGTGCCTCGACTGGCTGTAGCTGACTTACAAGTCGTGGTGGCACAAGTTGCAACAGAAGCAGGTGCTGTGTTGGAAATAATAGACTCTGTCCCCGGGGTGGAGTTAGGCCGATATGTGATGCGGAGTGTTGCAGGTTAGGCATTTCTGGTGTAATGATTGGATTTGTGTGGTTCTTGTTGTAGAAAAAGGCAAATGTTGTCGAGTCTCCTTTCAGATTGCAAGAATGACTGCACTCGTACCGAACAATTGTATTGTAAAGCACTTTATCAAGCTTTCAACATACAAAAGGATCTAAACAAAACCGTTCTAAAAAGTGCATTGTAGTAATAAGATATATAGATATCTATATTATTATCTATATATAATTGTTATTAACAATTTAGAAATGACTTGAAAACCTCAAAGTACATATAACCAGAGATATTTATATTTAGTTCCACTTGTTTACTCTTCCTCACTCAGGATTAACGTCAGATGACTCGTTGGCCATTCGCCAGCCTTTCTGTTGAAACCCATGCTCTCAACACAATGTGCTATAGCTTCTCTAGAGCAGCCAACCCTGTTGGAAATGTATTGTTTCATTTCCTTAGAAAAATAGATGTCAGCCTCCGTAATATCTAGTGAAGATCTGAGATTTTTGAATGTAGGGAAGTTTGCATCAGAAACAATGGCCGAGTAACCGAGCTTGGTCTCTGTGTAATAATTCACTCACCTTCCCTCTCAACGGCCCTCCCAATCACACAGTCTCTCTCGCTCACACACACACACACACACACACACACACACACACACACAGTCTGTGTCCTGTCGTCTGTCTGCTCTCAGCGTGAGGTTGATATACAGACAAATCCTGAGACTACAACATCGACTGTTTTATTAGAAACAGTGCGACACTTTAAATGAATAGCCAAAGCTTTTAAAAGCACAAATCTACTGTTGAAATACAGCAAATAGTGAACTACTGGATTGAAGACATTTATTTTTCTGTTGTTACCAACCCATGATAGAAGGAGTTAAGGTACAGAACTATTTTGTTGCATTTGAGGCTGCAAATATTTCAGCTTTTTCGCGCACTGATAGTTTGCTTTATGGTGGATTATTAAATCCCTATAAAATGTTCTCATACTGCCACAATGAGACTTCACTTACGTCCATAGGTTCAATCTCCATCACAGTTTTGTACCGTGTGTGTTGTACAACTGTATCCTGTCGTAACGTCCTCATGCAGGAGAATGATTCTCCACCTGCACACTCACTGCAACATGTATCAACTAAATGCATCAAGTGGAAATGCAAATTCCAAATCTATAAATGCTAACTAGTTTGGGATTGAGGACTCAGAAGTACGTAAATAAGAAGTACAAACACCGCCAGGGCGAATCCTTTCAGCTTTAATGCTATATGACAAAAACGTACTCTTTTGATATGTGCATCTTTAAATCACAGATGATTTGAGATCAGGGACAGATTATCTTTGCCCAGACTGCAGGTGCATTCATCAACAAAATTGAACTAATCTGAAATGGCAAGATCTACAAATTCCTGACACCACACTGCACTGTACGCCAGAAAGTGTTGTGCAAGCCACTTGAAAGATTTAACCAATTATGAACCATATTTTGAAATAAGGTTTAGGATGCATGTCTGACCTCCGAAAGATTTTTCATTTCTAGAGTGACTTTGAATGTTTAATAAAACAGCATGCATGCGTACTAGAAATACTATACTTTGAGCTAATTAAATATTTAGCAGACATGGCAGCCCGGATGTCAGGTGCTGCTCAATCACATCGGATAAGACTGCTCTGTGGTTAACGCAATACAGGAAGAGAGCAGTTTAAGCCTAGACATCCACATATTGTATCATGACAGCCTTGTGGTTTTGATGTTTAAACTTGTGATCTTCTCTCCATTCTTTTGCACAGCGTATTATAATTCACACGTTTGATCAACAAATCTTAACAATCTATAACTTGACCCTTTGGTAAGGAGGTGCCTGCAGGTGCACAGTTCACACTGGTATTCTGCGAGTGTCAGTTTGTGTTTATTTTTAGCTGTCATTGACCTTCATAATGAAGATTGATGTTGGGTTCCCAGGGTCACTCTCCTGCTCTCTAGTGCCATGCTGAAAGTCACACCATTAGCTATATATTAAGGATGCTGTGGCTTCCTGCCTCCCAGACAAATTGACAAAGCAGGTGATTTGTAGTCTCTGCGGTGCCGTACTGTAACCAATCTGGGCCTCGATTGAGATATCTGTGAGAAAGATGAAGGTTACTGTGTGAGGTCAGCCTTACAGTGGACGGTGTGCACAGAAAGATCGGGTTTCGTTTTCTTTTTTTATTCTAAATTGAATTTGTGATTCCACGAACTGCCAAACGCTTACTTATTTTAATGTTTTCTTTGTTTCTTTCACATTTTATTTAAGTTTTCTTATAAATACAATTTTCCTCACGCCCTTTTTAAAATTTTTTTTATTTTTTTAGCAAAATTAGAAGATCAACGTTAAACGAGCAAATGAGATATACTAAATATGCATGGCATTGCCCTCTATTGCTCCCTGTCGGTAAATGATTTATTCACTAAGTGCAATGTTAAAGTCATTCCTGCATTGTTACTGCATCTTTTCAGAACACTATTATTCAGTTACCTTGTATGACTCTTTGAGCTGCCTCGTTCTTTTCGATCTCAGAGGTTATTTGATGTTGAACATAGCCCCATTTTCTATTCTTGCCTCTAAATGATGATCTCTTTTGGCCCACTCTCCTAACCACCTTGCTGTGAGCTGCTGCATTATCATTATCTTGACACCATCTGCAGAGCACACATTGACTCCTTTTCTGTGCGTTACTTTCCAGCAAGAATATTTGCGTTCATTTAGGTCAGACTTGTACTATAAGTGCTGAGCTCTGAAGCCTTTTCCTTCACATAAAACGGTGTAGTGTGATGTCTATAAATCCCACTCGAGTGGCCTGTGTTGAAACTCTACCCCTTTGTAATCCCTGTGCTAATAAACACTCTTTATTAGCATACCCTGACTAATCACCCGCTCGCGTCCTAATAAAAAAATCACTTGGAGGGTTAGCATAGTTCACATGTTTGACTGGTATTAACAGGTGTTACCATAAGCCAGAGTGACTTGAGTTGTGGGGACATGCTGATTTTTTTTAAGTCCACTATTTAATCAGTACCAGCTCTTTCCACATGATGGTTAATAACTTACTGATTTATATGGTAGAAGCAATTGAATATTATGAGTTACTTGAATGGTTCAGTGTTTTACTCTTACTAGTTGATGACTAGTAAGGTCATTTTGATATCACACTGCATCAGCATCATGCACATTATGGAGGAGGTTAACTCTCTGTATTGAAATTAGAAGTAACAAAGGCTGCCAGTTCTCTGCTTTGGTCCGATACAGACTTTTGTGTCTGTGGAGTGCGGCGATAGTAAGTGAAGCTACAGTAGAATATACCTTAACTTTTTTGAAAGAGAAAGTTATATTCCATGTTTCAGATCAGTTGTGATGTAGAGATTAAAAACACTCCCTGATTTATAAGTCATTTGCATGAAGTAGAAAACACATTCTGCTACCTTTTGCCAGTGGATGCCCTTTCTATAAATCTTATTTTTGGTATGTATGAGCCACAAAAAGTTACTTGAATTGGTTCACATAAAAGAATGGGACCTTGTGTGACCTATAATCACAAGAAAAAGGCTTATGTCCAAGGTCCATGCACAGGTACGTTGTTTTTTTTGCTGTTATCAGTGTTCCGGATATTCTAAAACATATTCGTTCAGTTCTGCTGCTCTGTACTTTTGAGTTTCTCATCGAGTTGAACAGAAATCATAACATCCGATGATAATTGAGCTAATGCAAGGAAATTGCTTACTTTACCTCTGGGAAATTAACGTGCAACTAGCAAGCAAAAACAAACTTCCTACATGTCGCACAAGAGAGCGGATGAGACGGAAACAAAAAGCAGAGGGTTGGCACGGCACCTGCTATAATTAGCAGCTGTCATCACGATGCTCGTATGAGAGAAGAACGTTTTTATAATTTAGCTTACTGCGGTTGTCTCAGAGCTGTCCTCTCCCCTTTAACAACAGCAATTTGGAAGTATAGTGTTCATTCAGATTGCACCCGGTGGCAGAATCATTTCCCACTAATGACTGCCTCTCTCTGTGTGTTTACCGTGATAGAACATGCTTTGCATATGAGACATGCTGATTTTACACACACACACGCGATAAGGCTGAGGAGCGTGACAGTACCTGAAAGTAGAATCAACATTACTAATGGCAGGCCAGTGTTACACAACGGCTGTTTGTAGTGGCACGTTTCAGTGCCAGATAAAGGAAAATGGTAATTCAGAGTGCGGAAGGAGTTAGCAGAGGAGGAGGAGGAGGAGGAGGAGGAGGAGGAGTGAGATGAGGTCCAGAGGCAAGACAGAGAGGCTGCAAGACAACTGTTAATCAGTAGGTAGTTTATAGATTAAATGTCTTTGTTCGGACATTCATGTTCGTCAGAGGATGAATCCTAATGACTTTGTTGAATGAATTTCACGTTTGCGGCTGTGAGTGAAATAACTATCGGATGGATTCACATGAATTTAGTTCGGTCCCCCTCGGGATCAACTGTGGTAACTGACTTTTCATCGATAGCCACCATCAGGTCAAATTTACAAAATGGTCTGTGACCAAATAAATGACATTTAAAATCAGGTTGTATCTAGTGCTAATTAGCAAATCAGCATACTAACATGATAAACAAAGCTGGTGAACATGGTCAACATAATGCCTGCTAAGCAGCATGTTAGCGTGGTGGCGTTAGCATTTAGCTCAAAGCACTGTTGTGTCTAAGAACAGCCTCCCAGAGCTGCTATCTCCGTAGACTCTTCGTCCTGTTGTTTTCATGACGTTGGACTTTGTCTCGTTTACTTTGGGAATTCTGTTGGTGTAATAATTTCTCCTTTACACTTAAAAGATTGATTACTCTAACATGTAGGCCCATTTAGGCCCAATAACCCCATGACCATATCACCAAGGAAAATTAAATTGTGTGTCCTAAAAAAATCACAAAACAGTAATCAATCACAGGGAACCTAAAAACCAATGGCAAGTATTTAAAATCACTCAAATCTATAAGAAGCGTAGAAAGGCAGTTGACAGATCCGATGCACCTGTGTACATTCGTTCAACAAACGCAGCTTTTACTATTTTTAGCCTTTTTCTTCTCACAAGAGAGTCACTCCGTCTCTTCTCTGTTCGACATGTTGGGCAGGGTTCATCAACAGCACAGAGGTCACCGTCTGACATCCCTATTTTATGTGCTGCCAGACCTGAGATGCTAGCGTGCAGACTGGCTTTGTTCATCAACCCTCTGAATGTTATAGGTGGAATATTTAAAGGAGATCAAAAGTTGCCATTTAAACAGCTTTGTTTTTAAATTGACATTAACATAGTGAGCATCCGATGCATCATCACCACAGGAGGTGCAGCTGCAAGGACTCCTGTGTGTGTGAGCGCTCACCTCTTCAGCACCAGAATCCAATCCCTCAGGAATCCCACTGACAGCAAACGTTCCTCTCTCGCTAGAACCTTGTTATTATTATTTTCTTCGTCTAGTTTGACCGGCCTGTCTCCTTTTTTCTTCTTCTTTTTTATTCATTTGGTCAGAAGAATCTTCAACTTACTTCTTTGTGTTGGCGGATCTTTGATGATCCTCAAGACTGTTAACTGTAATCGTTGTCTCTAGCTGCTCCTCCATTTTGATTAGTGTCATGGGCTCGATAGTTGTATTGAGCCCTCATTTTTTAACGTTTAAGTGGGCTGTAAAGCACAGGTGTAATTGATTAATTCAAATAGCTCATTTGTTGACATGTTCCACTTAATCACCTGTTCCTTGCCCAGGGCTGTTAACCTTTGCAGGAAACGGTTTCTGATGAAACCATTGATTCTGAATTGCAGTCATTGTAAACCGGGAGCTATTTGTTTCATCACAAACTAATTTGGATCTGCATCACGAGAGCTAATGATGTCACGTTGTAGATCTCAGCTCACGAGGATCGCGCCTTGATTTTAGGAAATAATGGGCACAAAAATAAACCGGAATGCATAAAAGCACTGGGGTGTGGAAGACTGTAAATTCCCATGCAGGTGAGAGGATGAGAATGTTTGAGAGCAGAAAAGAAACACAAAATGTAGCACAGACTGAGTCAGAGGGGAGTCTTTACAGAACCTGGGAGCACATCCTTTCCCACCAGTTACCTGCAAGAGAGTCAAGACTACAAGCAACACAGCTGACGCATGCCGAGGGCTGTCACACACACACACACACACACACACACACACACACACACACACACACACATCACAGATGTAATGAAATAGGCCACAGAATCGCTTTGTTTAGCCACATGGACTTATGACACTGTTCATTAACAATCATCCTTGTTTGGCAACAACAGAAATGGATAAAGAAAGCTTGAAGCAAGATCTTGTGCTCCCATTTCACTGTTTGCTTTAGTCCAGGCATGTCCAAAGTCCGGCCCGCGGGCCAATCACGGCCCGAGGTCAGATTTGATATGGCCCGCACCTTCTGTCTTAAAATGCATTATTTATGGCCCGCCAGCACAGTCAAAACGGAATGAATAAATCATACAAATTCAACATGCAATTCCTCTTTTTACCTCATGGTGGCAGCACCACTCTGTAACTGTCTGGCTGTTTGAAATTGGCTCTGACCCTTGACCTGTCATGTTACGGCAAGTAAAAAAAGGAAAGTCGATAATGAGGGCCGCCGCTTCCAGGAGAGGTGGAGATCGCAATATTTTTTTCACCGAAAACCGAAACAACTGTGTCTGCCTAATTAGTCATGAGACTGTTGCCTTGTTTAAGGAATATAATGTAAAGAGACACTACGAGACCAAACATGCTAATGCTACAACAAGCTATCAGAGAGCGACCGAGCTAGAAAAGTGAAGCAACTCCAAGATAACTTGGCCTCACAGCAGCGGTCCTTTTCACATGAAAACATCATCAAAGTAAGCTACCAAGTGGCCATGGTAATTGCTAAACATGACAAACCTTTTACGGAAGGTGAGTTTATCAAAGACTGTGTTATGAAAATAGCAGAAAACATAATTGCCCCGAGAAGAGTTTGCTAATGTTTGCCTGGCTCGTAACACTGAAGAGCCATCATCAGATACTAAGAGACAACTTGATTTGTTTCGTTAGCCTGTTTCATGTGTGTTGAACTTAAATGTGAGACAACTTTTCACCCTTACTAAGTCATATTTAAGATTGTCTTGAGGTGAGAACATTGATCGGTTTCTATGTAATTAGCTTTTAGATGGCTTGTTCTTTGTGTTATCTGACTTTCAAGATGTGAAAGAAAGGCAGAATAGTTGTTGAGATGTGTTCACACATGAATGCTTACATTTGGTTACATTGCTATTTGCTGTCATTGAAAATAAAATGATTAAATAACAACGTATGTATAGGCTACTTGTATTGTTTAAAATAATGTCAGCAGGGACTGTTGACCCTTGGGCATTTTCACATTATCAAATCTGGCCCTCTTTGAAAGAAGTTTGGACACCCCTGCTTTAGTCCACAGGTCGAATCTACAGTGTGGCCTCAGACCCTGTCTCATACACCAATGTCATCCCGTTCAAAGCAAACATCAAATACTGAAAATAAATCTTACTTTTCAGTATTGCGCAATGTGTAATGTCTCTTTTTTTTTTATATGAAAAGTCTCAAGTTGTTAGCAGTAATTTTGGTTTGATATGTTTCCATATGTCCTGCGGCGTCGTCAGCATTGGGCTCCCGGGGCTTTAGCTGGGAATATTATTTGTCGGGCCCTGAATCTTTCTGACAGAGGAAAGTTATCATAAAACACTTTATGATAACTTTATAGTTATCATAAAGTGTTAATAATTTAACTCCCAACTACGCTGCATGTGTGTGTGTGGATGTAGAGAGACTGAGGGAGCTGGGCTGGATAACTTCCTGTTATAGCCCAACCAAGCTCGTCCAGTCCATCTGTGCAGCGTGTAATGCTGCTTCTGCTCAGCTGTCAGGCTCACATCGAGGAAGTCCTGCTTTTAGACCACTGAGTCATTTTCTGATAATAAGGAGAACTGTTCAACATGCCTATTTTACATTGGACCTGGGAGGGCTTTGGCTTCATATATTGTGCATCCAGATGATGGGTACCTGTTTTAATCCCCCCAATATAATGCAGACATCCCAAAGTGACCCATAACATATGCATGCTATATGTTGGAAGTATCCCTGTATCTCTTATATACAGCACAATTAATAATAATTGTTTTGGGAATATAAATAAAAATGTGTTATGGGAACAATGTTTAAGGTGCAACATTGTTTTTGTCATGTAGAGACGGGTTCAGCTCCAGACCTTATAAACTCCTAGAAACCCCTGTATATGCCCTCCGGATAGGTTCATATCTTCAAACTAACTTTGCAAAACTATGCGTTTTCCTCCTGGAGATCAAAGTGAAGCGTTTCATTTTCATTCTGTCATGAGGAGCATTTATTATGCTGACTGATTTGTATGGATGAATTAAGTGCGTACAGCAGGCTGTTATCATACGTGCTAAAATATGAGATGTCTCCTTTTATGTGGATTAATTGAGTTTGTGGATTTCCCAATTTCATTCTCTTTGGGAAGAAAGGGAGATGATTCTTTCTTCTGATTCAAGGAGAAGGCCTCTGGTGGTGATTTGAAAGAACCGTGACCTCTTCAAAAAGGATTCAATCAATGTTTGTCACAGAGACTAAAACTGAGCCATATCTGTTGATTCAGTCGTTTATTAATTTATTTCTACATGACAGATCAAAGGAGCAGCACACGAACTGAAATGGGAGTAGGCTTGATGTTTTTCTGTAGTACATTCTCACTTTAGTCATATTTTAAAGAGCAGGAGGGCCTTCTGATGCGATACCAAAAGAAACTTTGTGTTTTTACCACAGTTTTTGTTTTGAGCTGCACTGCATTTTTTTATACTTTTTGACGTGAAAGCGTTTCACTAATGGTGTCCATTTTAACTGCCGTTACTCCACACTGACTTTAGCCGTGGTTCCCACAAATCAACAAACAATTAGCCTTTCACAGCTACCGTTACAGCCATTAGAGGTGAGTGCTTTGTATTTAAAACACAGATTTTGAGCCAAGTGTCTCTTCAACAATGCAGAAAAAAGTACACATTTCAGCATGTTTGCTGTAGTAAATGGTGGGTTTATTTTTATATTTTTACAGGTTTATTAACATTTGTTTACTACCATCCA
The DNA here is from genome assembly GCF_050575085.1 of Anarhichas minor. Classification (NCBI taxonomy): domain Eukaryota; kingdom Metazoa; phylum Chordata; class Actinopteri; order Perciformes; family Anarhichadidae; genus Anarhichas; species Anarhichas minor. The sequence continues at coordinate 4,425,410 of NW_027466472.1, forward strand.
TGCAGCTCTTTTTAAAACTGTGAATTTTCTTCAACAGTCTCTCTGTCAAAACCCAATTTATTATCTTTGTTCCAGCTGTTTAACCACAGTACAGGAGTGCGACCACAGAGCCATGATGGCAGATGTATGTGGACAGAGAACATGCTAAGTGATGCTGAAAAATATCTTTTGTATTATCAATAAATTTATAGTCTGGACATTTTAGGACACTCCCCTCCATTTGTCGAGCTGTCACTGATCGTCACGGTCTGTTATTGTGACTCTTCAAAAAGATACTGTTGGAGATGGAAGTTTTGTTTCATACACTAATTTACCTGCATTGTTCAAATGACAATTATCTTAGTACAGATTGTAAATGTGAATGAATCATGATGCAAAATGTTTTTTTCTTTGTCTGTTCTGCTAAATTGCAACAGCATTTAGACATTATTGCAATTTTGTACTCCAAATATTACAGCTGGTCTCAGTGGACACTAAGAAGGTGCAGTACTTGTGACGTAAATGAATTTCATATAATAAATGGGTTCTGGCTTGCAGATGACACACCAAAGGGTTTATTAATAAGATACGAACTGCTTTGAGTGTCTTTTGAGAAGGAAATTACATGAATCCCCAGTTTCCTGGAGTCTGGGACTGACGCCTGTTGACTCATATTCAAATGTTTTTATATGCTGAACCCCAAGGTGCTTCCATCTGTGCAGTGCTGTTATGGAAGGGTAATGCAACCTATTGATTTTCTGTGTGTTTTCGTCTCATAAATCAATATCTAATTGGAGGCAGTATTTGGCGAGGTAAGTCGGAGAGTTTTCTTTTTAATTGAACGCATTAGGATTTTATTGTATAACAACACGGCTGCATATTGATTTAGGCAAAATTGAAGGTATCCATTACTGTCACAAGGTAACACCTTTCTCCATTCACTACTATTGATGCTGTGGTCCTCAGAGAGAAGCTGAATATATTCTACATTTTCTTCAGCTACAGCTGCAACGCTTGCGTATAAATAACAGCCTCATGATGTCGAACCGCGATCTGAAATAGCAACTTAACTTTTGCATTCTTGAGTTTCTCTCATATAATGCAAAAATAGATCATTTCCATTTTTGGAAATGGTATTGCTAGTGCCACACTGTGATTTTATGACGCAGCTCCAAACAGTCTCGGTCCCAAATGTAGGAATGTGTTCTAAATGCTAAAAGAGAACAAACTTATACTACAGCATTTCTATTCATATAGGCTTTTTCTGTCGTTGAAATTAGAAGACGTGCTGTGCTAAACAAACAATAAGTCGTTGACTTTGTACTTCATTGCTCTTTCATATCATGTGTTATTGCAGAATATCTCATTCAAAGCAAATAACCCTAACTTAGTTATCTCTGAACCCTGCTGAAATTAAGCTGCTTGTAATTAGACGATGCAAAATGTTCTCCTTTGCAACACAGTGAAAGGTCCACACTTGAGGGAGAAGTTTATGTAACTGGCAATTTACTTTTACTTTTCATACCTTCTACTTGAAGAAGTTCATGCCGAGCTGTCAATGGCTCTGGCTGTAGGCTTTAATTAGAGAATCAAATAAGGTAATTGTAGGTAATTTGAGATTCAAAGTTCATTCTTCACTTTGTGACAGCAGTTGAGAAAAAATAGTGTCACCACACGCTACATCTATTTGTAGCGTGTTCTGGAGCTTTTGATGCATCTCGTTATCTTCATCAGCGGAGGGACTTTGCTCCGTTGTCAGACGTTCATTTTATCGGCTCGCTCGAAGGACTTTTTGTCTAATGGTGGCCCAAAAGCTGAGGTAGAAAGGTTTGCATAAAAAAATAGAAAAAAATTTAAATTGTCAAAGTTTCAGCTCGCAGGCCAACAGGACAAAAAGTCCTTCAAGAGCTCAGAAAAAAACATCACGGTCTAATGCAACTGCGAAGGGGGCTCATAGGACACAAACTAGAGCTCCATTGACATTTCACAGAGATTGTTTTATCAAACAATGAATTCATGTTCAACCTGTATGTCATTCGTCCATATTATAATCAATAATTACCAGAATAACAGTAAATGCAAAAATCCAGCTAAATATTATTCTAGAGAGACAAATGATCAGCCATGTAGATTAAGCCAAATGGGCTGTAAATGACCATCAGTGGGACGTCCCCAATGTGTTGTCTGCTATTTACATTCATTGTCATGACCACAAAAAAAAAATCTTACGTCCTCCATTGTTTCAAGAAGGGAAAGCTTGTGTGAAAGAGTGTAGACACATTTGGAAGAACTTGAGGCTCATTAACTGTGCTGAAGTAGCCCCAACTGTATAGATAACGAACCAGCCTCTACTCCCCAACAATTCAAAGACACCCTCTCCTCTGATAACAGAAACAACTCCAGCTTCTGTCTGCCAGCTGACTTTAATTGCCCCGTGACTCTTTATAGTCCCCCGTCTCAGCCGCTGTCGGGTTTCTCTAGTTAGTGCTCCCTCTATGGATCTTTTCAATTTATAATAGTTCAGGTTGTGAATGTGTCCAATGGTTCAAATCTATGGTAGGACTGCTACTGAAGGTGTGGATCATCACTCTACTCAGCCTGCACTTGTAACTGTAAATCTCATCTGCAAAATGTGCAAAAAATACACACCGCCACAGTGACATATCGAGCAGTTTCACATGTCTCTGGGAGTGTGATTTTTCTCTCCAATGCCTGCATCACAGTTTATCAAAGAATACTGTCAACGTGTTGTGGAGATAACAGTCTGCTTCTGTGTGCACACTGTTTGTCATTCTGCTACAATAAGAAACGTTCAGCATATCCATTCCCTGAAAAGGACCGGAGGATTGTTGCCAAGAGCTTTTCAAAAGAGACTAAAGAGCTGAAATCCTGAAAAAAAGACAACTATTGAGTTAGTTGGCTGCCAGCTTCTTCCAACAATAAGCAGCGGCGCTCCCTGGGCAGCATCACTCTGCTGCTATCAGCCAACATCCCAACAGTATGGTGTAGACTTAAAGCCCCGATGCTAACTTCTCCTGTTATAGAGACATGTCTCTGTGCTGCGGTGGTGTGAAATGACGTTTCGTCTGGGTGTCAAACCAGCACACAATAAAAAAAGGTATAATTCACTTTGTTACACAGTGACTCACAGCTGGTTCATCCATAACGGTGGGAGGCCATGAAGCCCAAATGTCATTTTGTCATAATCTCTGGGATTTATGATCAGCATTGCACTGCGTAGAGGAAGAAGACATGGAGAGAGACGAGGGTCAGTCCTTTAAGACGGTGCTCCTTTCTTCGGCTGTGTTCTCATCGCTAGTGTCATCACAACAGGATGGGAATGACTTACAGTTTGTCCTCGCTTTGTTGACTTTGTTCGGGAACCTCGTTAGTGAAACAATTTGCATATGTTTTGTGTATCTTATTTCCGTATGTTCGGCTACTCTGGCAGCATGAAAAACATGAAGTTGATGAGATGTTGATTTTAAAGATCGGTGAAAAAACATTCCCTTCTACAGATTTGGATATAAATGTGAAGTTTATAGTTTATCTAAATATTTGCAGGAGGGCAACATAAACATAACCTACTGTTTGGTCAATATTTTTGCCCTTTTTGCAAAATGATAAACACCCTCGCTACTCTAATTTTCTGCCAAAACAAACCATCTAGCTGTATTTGTTAGCCTACCTCTTCACTCACCAGTGCTACACGTAAATCCCTCATTTAGAACCAAGCCTACTACGAATACAACATGAAGACGCATCTTCATGTCGGTGCTCTGAGTAAGAAATTAATAATTCATGGCTGCCCTCATGCAGACAGCTGTCTAGGTGACTTCAAGTACGTTATTTTGTGTAATAAATCAATAGCTTGTGTTGTCAGAATTATTTCCTTCAGTCTGCTGTGGAGCAGCACTGGAATCACCTGTTAAATATTCCTTACCTGGTACCACATATAATGCACAGTTAAAATGCAGCAAACGACAATGCAGCACTTCTTTAATAGCTGGCGTAAAACTAAATTAAACTCCACCGTCTCCTGCTAGAGTCAACACTTTGTTTTGTGAGCTGCTCATATAGTTAATGTGACAACCTGACAGGCCAATGTAGCCATTATTGCATGTTAAAGAAGCAAATGAATAATCTGAATCCACTGTGTTAGGGCCATTTGTCAAATGATATACTGCCTAAATTTAACATGTGTTGTAAATGGTCATATGTTAAATTGAAGTACTTCATCATCAGGACACCTGCTGTCTCTGCTGAGTATCTATTGCAACACTAGATTTCACCAACTCTACTGTGTGCCTCTCTTCTCTCTACTCTGCCTTACAGCTCATACACGTACTGTTTGTCTATAAGCAGGATATCTCCAAAACATGAACAAAATTCTAGGAAATTTAGCTTCCAGAAATAATTGTGTCAGTGATGTGAGTCTGATATTAATGCCAGTAGGTGAGTAGCATATGGTAGTACAACTTGTAAAACTAACATTGATAGTGGGTAACATTTGCAGGGTCCAGAAATCCATGAAGTACAGACACTATAGTAACACCTAATGGTAACCAGTTGGAACTGCAACATCAGCAATCAAGTCTCTGCCATGAGTAAAGCACAGTACAGTATAATGCAATCTTATACAGCACTAGTTCAAAGAACATCTTTCTGAAACAATGTGCACAAACATTAGCCTGCTTTTTTTAAGTTCCTGGATTTAGAAATTAAAGAGTTAATAAGCTAAAAGTCAACGTAAAGACACATTTATCTGGAGCAATGTGACAGATGCTTTGTTTACATTTTGTAATTTTGTATATATATATATATATACATATGTGCGCTCTGGGGGAAACACAGCCTGCTTTGACATTTTGGAGAATGATATCAACATGATTCATGAAGTAAAAATCCACAGCATTTTCCTTCAATATGGTGTTTAAAATAAAACCAGCAATTAGTTTCTTTTATAACAGTTCTACAAAATGCAACTCCTTTGCAAACAAGAGGAGTTTATAAACAATACATGCACCACTGGTGAACAAACTTTTATAATCTGAAGTTAAATATAGCAGTGAGCCACCGTCTGCCTGTTGTTTCCGTGGAAACCAAGCCAAATTGTATCCACCCCACGCCTTGTATATTTATTACCTCATGTCTGGTAAACAAAATGTATATGAAAGAGTCTTTTCATGAATCCGTGCGGGGACGAGGGGGAGTAGATAATAACAACTACAGATTCCTCTCTCTCTCTCTCTCTCTCTCTCTCTCTCTCTCTCTCTCTCTCCTGGAGCTGCCACATAGGCGGCTGGAGATGAATGTCGTGGTGGAGCAGACTGCAATTACTTCACCAAGACTGGTGCAAAGTCTGCAGACTCATCCATTGTTTGTCCCTCTCCTTCTCCATCTCTCTGTTTTTCTCTCTTTCTCCACTTTCGTTCTTTTTTTCCTGCCGCTCTCACAGACTCATAAGAGTATTAAATCGTACAGAGCAGTATAGCTTTATGCAGCAATTTTGTGAAGTACCATGAAGATAGCCCTGCTTGTCTTTCCTTGTTGCTTGCTATTGTTGCCAGTGCTGTCGATCTGAGACAGCCTGATGGGTCAGTAATGGTATGCACGACAGCACCTTAGACATTGGGTTGTGAACCTGAGACGAGTTCAGGTGTCCAACAGATATAGAGACATTTAGAATTTTCTCCAGCTGCTCATTAGGTGGCAGCTTGGACAAAAGGTTCACAGGACAGGTCCTTACCTATCGTATATGTAGTCAACAAACATTTGTCATACAGGCAGACGCATTTAGAAAATAGCATCACTTGAATAATTTATAACAGCTTGATGACTCGTAGCCAACCACAGCAATGCCAGCAGGTCGTTTTATGGTGGCTGAAACGACAAGCCAATCGTGCAGTAAAAGAAAGGGCCCAGCTAATTACTGTACAGGCTGACTTTCTCCTGAACTGCCTCAAATGTTCTTAAAGAGACAGGCACTATTGCCGGTATATTCAGATGGACCATATGAGAATAATAATGTTTTGAGAACATTAAAGCATCTAAACATGTTGTAGTGGAAGCCCAAAATACAAGTATGACCCATGTGCATATACAGACAAATGTATTCGGGCATCATAATTGATGATTAGATGGCCTTGGATGGGAATAGAGATATGCTGAGTAAGAAAACCTAACAGTGTCTTTCTTTGGTCTGAGGAAGCTAGCCAAGATCAGGTTGACAGGTCCCTGATGATGTTGCATCTCTCAACCTCAAACAGAAAAAACTCTTTAAAAGTCAGCAGCAAAATTATTGGTACTCAGCAGAAAAAACAATCTGAACTGTACAACAAACAGTTGTTAAAGAAGGCAGAATCCATTACATCTGACAGTCCCCACCCCATTTAAGACGAAAATAACAGGTGTACATGTTTTGTTATGCCATTTCCATTTCCATTTCATTGCTCAACTCTGTAAAATACGGGTAGCATCAGCACATTCCGAACCGTGCCTGTTTCTCCTTTCTTTCTTCTTTTTCCAATTATATTGAAACCTTTGTACGTCACGTGTTCACCTTTTACTCTTGTATTTAATGTGATTTCATAATGTCTGGTAGTTTTCCCTGCTTGTCCTGTGTTTTTATTGCTACTGTAGTAGGTACCAATTGTCCCCTTGGGACAAATAAAGGACCTGAACTTTGAATTTCCAGGTGTAGAACAATTAAAAGGACAAAACGTGATTCAGAAGGAATGGCATGAACCCATTTCTGTAGCCGCAGGAGAGCCGACTAATGGACATCAATCAGAAGCCATGTTTTTGATGAGATATGGGAGTTTAAATTATTATTATATTATATTATTTTAAAAGACCATTGGGTGGACTGTATAAGTAATCTGCATGGGAAAAAGCACTGTACTGGAATGTCCAGGCCACTTGTGGTTTTATTTTTCGCTCTCTCTTTCTTTCTGCCACTCTCTCATCAATAGAGGCATTGTTCGAGCCGTCCGTAGAATCCCAGAATTGAGTTGTTTCTGCCAGACAACAGGCTTGTACATGCGCCGCGCACAAGGCCCCAGAAAAAGTCACACTCTTGAGAGGGAGGGGTGGAAATACACAGACGCACAGTCTAATTGCACACCGACAGACAGACGTGCCCACGTTGTTAGTCTGTAACCTTTAACCCTTTGTTCCCAAAGAGGCGGAAAAGGTCAGGCTTCATTTTGTGTGAAGTCACCCGAGACTGTAATAATCCCTGCTTGTGCCATCTTTTAAAACTGGTGGGCTCCTGGTGAAGTCTGCTGGTTTTCAGGTAAAAGTCTGAGTGAGTGTGCACCCTGCTGGTGACTTTCTCTCTGCTGCCTGCCAGCCACTGTATACAGCCACTGCAGCATGCATTACTTGTAGTGCTTTACTGTATGAATGTAATTCCCTTGCGCAGTGCCTGTAATCACCCCTCTTGGAAGCTTTCATGTTTTATTGTTTAACCGCATCACCGTTTCACAGAGTTGCTCTTAGTGACCATTTGTCTTCATGGTGGAGGTTTTTGCAAATATACAAACATGCATTTAGTATTTTATACTAATGATTCAGATCGATTTGCAGAGATGTTTTCACTTTCACATCAAAGGTGTTTTTTGTTTTGTTTTTTGCCGTGTCAGTGAGACACAAATTGTTTTTAATTCAAATTAATTCAGTTAATTCAAACCAAATTGTTCATACTTTTCCACTGTAAATTCAGCAAATCTCATAAATGCAACATAGTTGCCAAAATGCTAAATAGGTCAGGTCACTGTAAATCAGAGGGCTCCTAATGTTTTCTAATCGAGGACCCTGAGATATGTTTTGATGGATAGTATACTGCACATACCTGTTTTTGTCCAACTTTTGAAATATGTGTTGATTGAATAACAGAAACATTTGATAAAAGGTGTTCATGTAGTCCTTATCAGTGTTTTTTCAATGAATCAGATTGTAGAGGATCCCCTGAAGAGATATTTAATAAGCTACCATGTACACCCTGCACAGACGGGCCAGCTACACTTTATGAATAATAACACCGTAAATTAAATCATGGGAATATTCAAAAACCAGGTCGATGTCGTTTAGGACTCGGGCCACTAAGAGGTTAAAAGGAGGGAGGTCATTGGTGGTGTGTGGTCAGACACTGATAGGTCACCGCTCAGTGGTCTGCTCTCTGCGGCTCTCATCCGTGAAGTAACGGGGCTGCGGGTCTCCGCCTCCAAGACGCACTGATTTGAGTTCGTCAAGCGGAGGAACCGACGGATGTATTCAACCTGTCACCATGGACGAGTTCTGCATACGAAGGTACCGACTCTGGGTTCTCGCCGGTGTCTGAGTCGGGCGGACGGACAAGTTTGTGGAAGTTGGCGAGGTCGAATCGAAGGTAAACAAAACAAACAAACCGCACCTGATGTAACAGATGTCCGACTTTTATCCGGGTTTTCTGATGTTTGTTGGAACTTACAGTTGTTACTTTGGCGATACATGTTTTGCATTGTCGACCCGAAACGACGTTAACTTCGCGAGCAGTTTAATAAACAGACGAAAACTCAGCTCGCGACAAATATCCACCAATTCATAGGTCGCCTTTGATTATAAACATTCATCAAACAGTAGGCTGCTGAGCACACAGTGTAACTCCAGTTCCTGCTGTCTGTCTCAGACAGATGCTGCTGTTTGTGCATCACCTAACGTGTTCTCTAGTAAGCGTTAAAGTAAACATGTCTATCAAAGAATGATTGTTCAAACATGCACGTGCTTTGTTTGCACCTGCCCTGTGGAACAGGGGTTCCCAGCGCCTTTCAACATCTATGTTTGAGGGTCGTGGGTTCGATCCCCACCTCCTCCTGGCTGCTATAGTTGGGTTAAGTTTAAATTAGCGGTCAGTATTTACAAATGACTGCTTTCTGTTTCGTGTTGTTTCACGTGTAGTTTATTTGCATTGTTATGAGTTCTGGATTTATTTACTTTTTTCTTACTAACTTCCAAGTTCTGTATGCAGAAAAAAAACAGAGTGTTTTGGTCATGCTGTGAAGAGCATAAACAGGAACCTAAGTTCTTACTGTGTGCATATAAGCCCCAACCTGATACACGCAACCCACCAGTCCAACAGTGATCCTACTTGTTCCACGTTTTAACCTTGGCATTGGTAGCAGCAGTCACTTGCCTGTAATGTGTCCAGTAAAAAGTTTCAACAATAAATTGTAGGTATACGTTCTGTAAGTTGTTATAAAATGCTTTGTGGAAGTGTACTAATTTCCATTCTGGCATTTTATTACATTATGTTACAGTTTGGTCCTCAATAAGCGCAGTATGCTTTATTTGTTCCTGACTTTGTTGAAGTAGACACACGTAAGTCTCTGACCCAAAGATCTGTCAAAAGAGAAAACAGAATTGGGTCGCATGTATGTACCATACAGTAGATGCAACACAGAGTGAGAACACACAGTAACCTCACATTAAAGCATGTTTCCTGTTTCCTCTCGAGATTACTTTTTGTTTTTAGCAAGAATTCTGTATTTGGTTCAAATGGGTGTTGTTGTTGTGCTTGTTTCTGTTAATGCTGTAACAATCCTCTGGTCATAAGAGTTCTTCCCATATATTCTTGCATACTTTACTTTGAGCTCATGAAGCTGGCCTTTAAGTGACATTTTTAATAATCTCATTATCTGATGCTACACCCTCCGGAGCCGCTGGTGGTCTTGGGTGCAGATTTAGGAGCTGCTAGTTTATTTTTAAGGTAATAATAGCCGAGAGAGACTGATTTCATTCAGTAGGTAATTACAAAATTTGCTATAAGAAACAACACACACACACACACACACACACACACACACACACACACACAAAACAAGCTCCAACTGGTTCAGAAGCTTTCACAACTACCGTGAATTAGTTTTATTGATCAATGGATCTACCTGTCCTGATGAATTCAGAGGTATCTTGACATGAACGGTGTGTGGTGGTGACTGTATGTCCTGACACCTGTGGTGTTTTTCCATGTGTCCCAGCAGGGTCATGATCATTACATTACAGTACAGTCATTTAGCAGACACTTTTATCCAAAAGCAACTCACCAATTCAGATTCTATCACATTTCTATACCGTAGGCACAACTACAGGAGCAATTTTGGGGTAAGTGTCTTGCTCAAGGACACATCGACATGCGACTAGCAGAGCCGGAGCCGGGGATTGAACCGCCGACCCTCTGATTGAAAGACGGCCCTGCTATCCACTTAGCCGCAGTCGCCCAATCAGTGTGGTGTGTTTCTGTGATTTACTTTGTGAGACATGATAACCTGAATTTTTAGTGTTCTCTGACATTTTCCTGTCATACAGAGCATGTGACACTTGAAGCTAAAAGAGAAACTGTGAAAATATCCATATTGAATGGTCATTTTTTGGGGATAATACACTTTAACCAACCTCAAATGAGAAGATCCTTCCGTTCAATGTCCAGCTTCTATCCCTGGAGGTTGTTTATCGTAGCATAGCTCAAAAAATTTGAATCCTTTTAACAACCGGTTCATTTATAGCGCGCATACCACTTGACACATTTAGAAATACACCTTCCCAACAGTGTGTGTGTTAGGAAACGTTTACAGTAGGTGTTATAGCTGTTTCTTAACCAAAACAATAACCGCAGCATCTCAGAAAACCATGTGGGAGTTTTGCACATATAGATTCAAGAAACGTTAGAATGTGCTGCTGTTCTGCAGTGGTAGTCGCCGTGGAAGGGCCTGTAGCTCACTCTCAGAAACACAACAACGTGCTCCAAATGAGAGCAGTCACTTCTCTTCACTGTTTGTGGCTGTTACTGTGGCTAGCTCTCTGTGTGTGTGTGTGTGTGTGTGTCTCTCTGTCTCTGTCTCTGTCTCTCTCTGTCTGTCTCTCTCTCTGTCTCTCTCTCTCTGAATGAGATTACTTTGGATGCATCTCACAGTCTCATCTCTCCCGGCTTCCGGCAGCTCTTCTTCTCTCAGCTGTTTGCGGCCGTCAGGCCTGGGAAAATGCCTCTGAACCCCAGAGGAAATGGCAGTTGGTGAACAGACGGTGCTGTTGCTCGCAGTTGTTTTCCCCTCGGTAGTTCTGTAAATACAGTAGTTTTATAGATTGAGTTAAAGGATGAGATTCTTCAGTTTGATTTGATTTATTTTTGGGACATTTGCACACTTCACACCCGTATTTCAGGCTTTATTACGGAGACCCTGATCCTAGACTTCTCAGAGTGCATTCTAAACTTATCATCTAGGCCTGCAACCTGTAATTACTTTCCTTTTTTATCAGAAACAGTACCAATACATAAGTCTATGGCAGTCTATTGAAATGACTGTGCTCTAGTTTCTTTTACACCAGTTCCAGAGAACGTGGGCAGAGCTTTTTTCCTGTTGAGCATTCTATGTGGTTTCCTTGCTTTAGACATTTGACGTTTTGTGCCAACTTGACAAACTGTTTCATCTCAGTGTTGTTACTGAAAAAGAGGGTACTGTAAAAAGCCTTAGGCAATATTTATTGATTTGTCTCTCCACCGCATTCATTCATTCATTCATAAACAACACAAAATAAGGTTTGTCAGCAAACAGTGCAGTTCCTGTGATTGTGAGTTGAAGAGCCAGCTATGAGAAGTTAAAGCTGTGAAAATGAGTTGTGAGCATGGATCTAAAAATTGGCACAGTCTCACACCCTCAGATGGGAGAGGATTGTTATAGCTGCTGGAGACATTTTTTTTGTTTTGTTCTATTTTAGAGGTTTTAATCTTACTCTATTGATGTAATTATATTGGAGAGTTTTGTGCCTTTCGTACATGATTAGTGCCGTGTTTGTGCGGCCACAAACACATCACTCATATTAGCAACACCATATTTGAGAGGTCCAAAAAAGAGTGTCTTGTCACCACTTCATTAACTACCATCGCTTAATGGCTGCTAATTACGGTCATAAAGCTGAAACCTAATAGAACTAATCGGACCAAATTCAGACAAATCTTGCAGTCATCTAGGCTGAAACACGGTTAAGAAGCATAAACTGGCTTCGTGTTTGGTACCTTGAATGCAGAATCCAGCCATTGTGGACTTATGGAGGCTAATTTGATTCCTCTCTGACTTGTTTATGTCATCATGGCGGGTTTTTTAAGGCTCATTAGGGTTGATACTAATTAAACACTGCACAAGTTGCTGCTTTCCCCCGTGTTAGCTCCCAACTTGGACTACTCTAAAATATATCCGTACATTCCTCTACTTCTTTAGTTTACTGGTTCATTTGATGTTGTTGGATTCTCCTTTACCCTCAGTTGGTGCTCTTATTCTTACTTTACCTTTCCTTTGAAAAACATCCCCTGGGAATCCATAAAGCCTGGTATGTGTACCAGTTCACCAATTAGTGAACCACTGAATGGGGAGTGTTTCAATGAGGATGTGACATTTCTGATCAGCACCATTCAATCGCAGAACCCCGAATACCCTCATTGAAAATGCAATCATTTTGAAACCAAAGGATTTTTTTTTTTTTAAATCAGTTTATTCTGTTTATCTCAACTCCCTTTCATCCCAGTTCTGACTCATATGCGGCTAATATGGGTCTTCGCAGCCTCTCATAATACTACGCACTGTGTTGTACTTCACCAAAGAGCTGTGCCAGTTTCCATAGTGTAACAAGGCTATTTATAGAAGGCAGGCTGTCTAAATAAGAGATGAAAGCTGGGGGTTTGATCAGTACAGCAATTCTCTATAGACGTGGATCAAAGAGTAGGAGGAGGCAGCCCCTTTATGCGATGAGAACTGCGGGACATCGCATTGCCTGCCAGCTCTCATTAAGAAGGGTACAGTTTGGGAACATCCGAATAAGTAGCTGTATGTTCAAATTTGTGTATGAAGCCTCATGAAAAATCCCCAAATTTGAGAGTTGTTTAGCGTGTTCTTTGTAGCTGGGACTTATACGTAAGTAATAAATGACTGAAAATAATCTTGCCGTCTCCTTGAGTTGGGCTCCTCTGAGAAAGAGAGTTGCCTGTTTTCACTGCAGTTTATTTGCAGTACAACGTGTTCCTTCATTCGTCTTTACAGCGAGTCAGTGTGCAATCAGGTGCCAGTGTGACTGGAGCGCTGGTGACATTTATACTGTAGCACAGGAAAGGGAAACAGTATGAAGGAGTGAAGCTTGTTATGTGAGCAGGGTTCAAAATCTCACCATAGCTTCACACCCCGGTGTGTTGCACATGAATGAGTGATTGCTCAGCGATCAGGTTTAATCCGGGGAGCAAGTTGTTTAGCATGGACTCCACATTGTGGCACATCAACAGCACCATGCCTGCGAGAAAGACATTACGTATAGAGACAGGGTACAAATATTTAATGTGAAAATATGATTTCTTCTTTATCTCCTTATTTTTCACCCCCTTTACCCACATCACATTCTACTCGGTTTCTTACATTCTTTCTTGCATGTGTTGTTTATTTGTCAACAAAGATGCCGTAGTTAGTTTGGTTGATTACGCCAAAGACTCATTTTAGAACTTCTCTTGTTGGTATAAAAGGTTTGGGTTAATAGAGTGGACTTCTGGAGCTTGGTTGCCTTAGTCACACTACCTTTTGCTTCTCTGTCATGTATGTCGTGCCCTTTATTTCAGCCTAGCTCTCTCGCCATCATTTTCTGCATATAGTTTCTAAATACGTTCATCTGCCAAGGAGTGATTATGTGTTTATTACACTTTAGTTTAGCACGGCTTGGCTACGATTTCTTGAGATTTAATAGAATACAAGGAATTGGCACACCACTCTTTATTATCCTGTATATATACATGATTGGTAAGGATCAGGGTAGGAAATATTTTTTAGGGTGCACTTTTTGCCCCCACTGACCAGGGGCATTAAAAAAGAAATTGGGGGCACTTTTTGAAACTTGTGAAATAACATTTAACCTTTGTTCAAAATAATAAATATACTTAACTAGGCTTACAGTATATGAGCAATTGTCATCAAATGGCAATAATAAGACTATTAGGCAGTAGTCTACAGATTCAAAGTGTTTTCTTAGATTTTTTGAACAAAAAACAAACACAAATCAGACAATCATATTCAATTTTATTCTTATTTCTTTGTAGTTATTTATTGTTATAACATTTTTTAAAGAACTATTAACAATTATTAAGTCAATGATGCTTTGATTACATATACATCAGTCATTGTATGGAATTATTGAGAAATATATTTTTATAGCACCTTAAAAGGTACTAAGTTTGAAATTCAAAGCATTAACATAGAAGCAAACAACGATTTGCTATGTAAAATATAGTGGAGTACACTTTTTAAACACATGTTAATACGAGCACAAAACGTGTCAATTGCCAACATGTTAATGTGACTATAAGGACCAGGGAATGTTGTGTTATTCTTTACACAACTGATGTGTTTAGAGTGTTAACACAAGATTCCTGTTGGATTTACAAACACACCCATCTGTGGTCCATATTTAGAAACTGTAAATGTGTTAATTATATTCCTAAGGATTGGAATTTGATTAAGCCGCGGATTGTTATAGTTCATACTTTGTCCACCATAGATGTCCCAGTCTTCCAATGCTCCATGTTTTGTGCCCCTGTACAAAATTCCTTTGACTAGTCAGAGTGTTTTATGCAGCGTGTATTTTCGTGAGCGTTTGTTAATCAGCATCAGCATGCCTCTGTAATCTGGCCACGGTCTTTGACATTGTGCCGACAGGGACGCAGCGCTAAGAATAGAGACTCGGGCAACAATAGAGCGGGACTTTATAACGGTCGGTAATGACGCGTGAAAGGCGAGCAATCGCATGATTGTTGTGTAGCCATCACGGTGATGGAAAACTGTGATCCCCGTCTCAGCTGTAAAAGCAAAGCGTCTCCGTGGTGGGTCCATCTGTCCGTAGCAAAGTGCACAAGTTGGCTAGACCATCAGGGTCCCTCCCGCTGTGCACTCTATGTTTTTATATATTGTTTTATAGTGCACTTCCACTGCACAGGTGCAACAACACGCTCTCCAGCTTGAGACTAATACATGACTAATCTCCAAAGCATCAGCACATACAAATCATGGCAGTGGCTTGAAACGACACTCTTTTACTAAATCCTCATGCCCATATGCTCAGCCATGACATCACCCGCTCATGTGGGTTGTGCCGGGCGATGCCAGAGAACGACCTGAGGCTACTAGAACGTGTGAAACTGTAACGGGAAACGTTGTCTTGCCATAATTAATGCATGATGTTTCCCCACCTCCACGCTCAGTGTGTGTGTGTGTGTGTGTGTGTGAATATTCAAATATGCAGGTATGTCAAGTAGTAATCGGGTAGAACCTTTGACTTCTTGAAGTTTTACATCTTACTAATTTAAAAATTGTTGAAAAATGTTCCGTTTCTGCACTGAGTGCAATAAAATCAGCAAATCCCTCTCAAGTTAGAATTTGAAAGGTTTTCTTTCACCTGGAATGGGGAATCTGCACACTGAAGTGTACAGTTCTCCTGTGCCTGTGTATTTTTAAGCTCTGACCTTTAAACAGTCCAATTTGCTTTTTAGTCAAATATTTGCGAATGAATCCGTGCTGACCCAAAGGGAACCCTTAATATTGGTCTGGCTATCTCTATTACACTGATAACAATGTTTGCATTCACAGTTGTATCTACAGTGCCTCAAAATGGCTGGTAGAAACGGAATAGTCTGCCCCTCGTAGCTGATTCTAGTTCAAGGCATTTATTTGACGAGTTCATGGTCATTGCTGGGCTAAATAAAGGCCCGTCCCCAAATGACTTCTAGTAGTAGCCTAGCAGTCTCAGTCATGCTTCTATCTGTACCGTAGCATTGGTTCTACCATGCTCCATATCTACACTGATATTTTGATAGCTGCATTAAGGTCAGTGTACAGAGTTGGTGCTTGTTGACCTCAATGTTAGAATGACTTATAGTGTAGTCCTGTTCTGCATTTATCTTCTAGCCAAAGCATACAGTACGTGTTGACATAATATTACATTGCTTTGCTAATAGTTGTATCTGTCTGTTGGCCACAATCATAGTTTATATTTTGTATTACATCCCATGACACTCACAATTTATTTCTTGACCATGAAAGTTGATGAAAAGACAAACGTTGATGAAAAGACTAAGTTTCGAGATGCAAGATATTAGTTTTATAATCGCTTAAGCTGCTTGGCTGTAGGTTTAAAACCTCCCATTTGTCTTGGCCTTACAGTATCATCGTCATATCCCACTTCTACTAAGTCTCTTGGATGAACTTAAGAGCAGGCCTTTTCTCACTTGTCCCATTTAAGAAAAGGCTTGTTCATGCTTTCACTCCCTCCAGGCTAGATTATCGCACGGTTGAGTTTTCCTCTTGAGTGAGCGCAGCAGCAAAGCTTAGATTTACAGAGACAATGCTTGATCAGATTCCAGCTACACAGCAGCCACATCCACATTGATGTTCTTCCAAATCTTTAGACTGTTTCAGCGGAATTGCATTCACATACACACATATATAGTTGCTTTGCACTGCAACAGGAAATAAAGTAGGACACATTTTAAATGGTTGTGTTTACTACTTTAAAATGTGACACTGGAACATCCTGGCGAAACGTTATGGCCTGATTTAGAAAAACGCATCTCAACTCTGCGGACATTTTATTTCTTAGCTTTAATTGATTTATTTAATTGGGAAATAGATTTAAATTATTATTTTTAGTAGTAGCAAGTGGTACTATTAGGTTGTATAATATTCTGTATTTTCTATCTCAAATGGCACATAATAGTTCCCCCTGCTATATGTTTCTCACCTCCAGCTGAGATATCGTATGTGCAGAGCAATTATTCTGGTGATTCTAATAGCGTAGTAGAAGAACACAGATGGTGGTGTTTACTATCGACTCCCACTCAACTCTGACTGCTTCCTTTGGGATGACTTGCCCCAATTTATTTTTGTCTTCATTCTGTTTGCTTGACAGTTGCACCTACAAAACTGACCCGCATTCAGCAAAACTCAAGGATTTCTCATTCGACAGGCAGTCAGCACATTGGCTCTTCAGTCAAGGTCAAAGTTTTGGTGAGAGGTGTCTTTTGTTTTCTGATTTGTAATCCCATGCCCTCACTGTGGTGTGCTCTTATCATTTATGCGGATGCCCTTTGACCTGCAGTTCAAGCAACCATATAGTTGATCACCATATAGATGTGTGTTCAGTGGCTGTGACATTTAGAGGTTGTCTGTTATCTCTGGTTTTGTTTGAGGTATTTCGACGATGATTAAAGGTCTCTGATGAAGGTGTTGGGGGTTGAGAAACTTTGGCCAGTGCATGGTGGTGAGTAGGCACTGTAAGTTAAGTAGATCAGAATTTGGTCATGTGAGCATGAGTTTGTTTGTGCATCCCATCAGACGTGCTGCTTGTTTCCTGTGATTGGTTCTCGTGGTATCTGTGTGTGTGTGTGTGTGTGTGTGTGTGTGTGTGTGTGTGTGTGTGGCTGCTTAACGTCATCATCACCCTCAGCCTTGCCTTGTACCTTGCCGTCCTATCACCTCCCTCTAACCTGTAGGCATTAACCGCGTGGAGTCACGCCGCGGTGCAAGACGGACTTCACCCTCCAGCATGGGCACAACCCGGGCCGGCCGTGTCTTCCTCTGCTGCAGCAACTTCAAAATGAGCCCGAAGTGACAACACACAACCTTCCCGGCCTTTACACACCATCAGCACCAATATTCAAGGGCTAACAGTTGGTGCCTTACTCTTTAGCATTAGCAGTAACAGCTTTGGCAGCTTTGGACAGTAGCGGAGCCAATGAGATGTGTGTGTAACTTGGCCTGCCTGTCCCTGGGGAGGACCAGCAAAGGAGTTGTGTTACACTCACTGACGGACCTTATACATGTTTCATCTGCTGCTCTCAGAACAGAAGGCCCCTTTGTTATCTAATCCAGCCCTCTCCTTCCCTGCCTGAGAGACTGAGTTTACTGCCACAAGACTGCTCTTCAGTCTGTCAGCCAGCCACCGAGCCGATACATATCAACCAACAGCTGAGGAGCAGCAGAAGGACTCGGTCAGGCCCCAGATATCTGCTCTCAGGACTTCTCAGCCAGTCTTTCAATCCATTGGCTGGCACGTGGAGAGGGATTTAAAATAAACAAGCGGAGCTGGGGGGGGGTTGGGGGGGGGCAGTGTGAGGTCCACCAAAGATTAGGATCTAAATTGTGCCTCATCTCTTCAGCACGAAACCTCAACTTTTCTGTAGCTAACAGCCCTTTAAGCTGCAGAACTGCAGCATTCGCAGTTCTTGTCACCAAGAATCTCAAAGTGTTTTTGCACTTTAGAAAGCCAGTCAGGACCATGAGTGACACTCTTAGACCCCCTTCGCTTCAGGTGAGCGTCCCAAAGGATGCTCCGTCGTATTCGGACGGAGGGCGCAACGCGGTGTCGGACGGCTCCATGCGATCCAGCTCTTCAACCCCGACGCTAAGGCGCAAGCGCTTCAAGATGCGCCGCATGAGGAACGTGCCCAGCGAGAGGGAGATCGAAAAGGGGCGGCTAACCGTCGGTCACCTCGAGGCCCGTTCCGGCTCAAAGGAGTACCTCCAGCTGCCTTCCATTGAGATCACACCGTCCAGCGATGAGGACGCTCTCTCTTCCTGGTCGAGCTGCTCCACGCCCAGTGCCTCGCCGCGACGCAAGCGTTTCCTGCTGAGGAAGTGGCTGAAGGTTCGACAGAAGAAGGAGCAAGGCAGTGAGAGCAGGTTGGTATGGGCCCTCCCTACTCACCCCTCTCCTCCCCACACGTCCCCTAAAACCTCCATGCTGCTTCAAGGCTCTGTGCTACATGCACTAATGTGTTGTATCACTAACTGAAAGAGGGAGTTGTCGTGTCAACTGGAATATTTTAAAAGTTCCAACGTTTCAAAGATTGATGCCTGATTAACAGCATGTAGCTTAATGACCACACACTTTTAATACGAGGGATAGTTACAGTGTTCTGTGTTCTTGTATATGGATGGATTGAAGTTATCCTGCGTCTTATCTCTTTGTAACACTGTTGTCACCAGTCAACAGTGATCTTTTTAGCATGCGTTCCCCTGCTTCTTTTTCTACTCACTGGTGTTTTAACATGTTTTTTATGACTCAGCTGTTTTGTAGTAAGTGTAGTGTGACCAGGTTAACTTTTGTACTGACATTAGAAGGCCAGCTAATGTGTAAGATGTCAAAATGTAAGATGGCTTAATCCTTTTTCTTTTAATTGTTGGGTTAAGAAGAAATGTATAGTTGACACATTTCAGCGGCTAGAATGACCATTAATGGCAAAGATTGTTCACTCCAGAATGGATTCAGCTGACTGCAGACCTCTGACCTGGGGTCACCAAAGCTAACAGGTTGCTTCTTCTTGGGAGCATAAATACACACAGTAGATAGTGTGTGTTTGAGACAAATGGCTCAGGTGATACTGTAAGATCATCTGAAACTTAAAAGGTTGGCCTGACAGCAGGACGAGAGGAAAGGTCGAGGGCTTTTACAAAATCAATAGGTCTCTTTCTATCCGATACATGGTGGTGAGATACACTGACACCTGAGAGACGGTATGTCATGGTGGCACTAGAGGAAAGGTCATGGGGGTTCAGAAAGTCCCTTTCAGAGTAGCTTAACCTTCTTCATTTAAACATGTTGAACTAAAAGGGGCACTCAGAGAGCGCAGACCCCCTCCTAGCCATGCCCTATCTGTTAATGAAAGGGAAGAACGGGTTTCTGCTATGGCCAATAATGACATTTGAATATTTGCTCTTCAAATATCTATCGTTGCATATTATATCCATGGCACCGTGTCTGGTGGCTGCGAGCTGCAATTACCTAAATAAGGTGGCAGCTGGCTGGAGGGCAATAACTTGAAAGGTTCCTACTTGTTGTTGGCTGTATTGTATGTCATTTCCAGTAAATATCCCAATATAAAACTTGTTTTCTGTTTAAAATGAACCAATGTCTGAAGATAGCAAGTACTACTCACCCATTTTTAAGTCGTTACGTCTCAAGTCTGATCTCGAGCACACAGCTGATAGGTGCGTGGCTGCTGTAAACTTTGGTTTATCGACCCCGCTAAGATCCGCTTCAATGGGTTCTTCCTTGGCCCGTGCTACACCCTTCCACCAAGATTCATGGAGATCTGGCCAGGAGTTCTGTCCTAATCCTGCTGACAAACAGACAAACAAACCAACCGAACCTTTGCGGAGGTAATGAGCATGTGCAGATCGAAGGGTAGTAGACAAAAGGTATTGTAAATAATTACGCAATACTGTAATTAAAATCGTGGAAAGACACAATGTGAGATGGAACGAACGTACTTGTACAATATGCCAAAAAACTAAAGATTTCAATCAATATCATTTTTATTTGCAATGTGTTATCTTTATCTGAATGGAAGGAAACATCCAGAGGGATGAGTGCACAACCCCTGACAGTATCACCGAGTGCGAAATACTGTCGTTATCCAGCGCAACACGGGTCTAACAAGCGCTTCTCGGCTTAATACCACGCTGTGACATTAAGACGACACGGCTCCTCCTCAGTCTGCGGCTTGTTACTAGCTGCATGTATGAAAAAAATCTACAGGCTTAAAGCAATGTGTGGGAGTGACACGAATAATCCTGATCTTAATGTTAATCTTCACTTAATTAGTGATATAGGTTTTGTCACGCTAAACTGCGAGGGCACAGCGTGCTGCTGTTCACCATGTTCTCACACATAGTTAATCCACACTGTTGCCTCCATTCATTTGTTAATGTTGCCTTGTGGACAGTTTTTTTTGACAACCAAATATTTAATGTAAGACTGTTCCAAAATAAAAGTAGCAGCTTCTGGCTACCTGATTTAGTTTGAGGCACCTCATGAATGCTGATTGGCTCTGGTGTGACAGCCGTGCAGAATATGGAGCATGGTTATCTGAGGATGAGTAAACGGGAGGATGTTCACTGATGAAGTTGAGCGTGAGATGGTGCTCCTGTTCTGACATGAGCTGCACCTGCAGCAATGCACAGCAAGGCGAGTTTATTTATGTTGCACCTCAGCAGCAATTTAAAGTGCTCGACATAATGCTAAATAAGCTAAAGTGGTGTGAAATAGAACAAGCAAGAGGATAAAACATGTAGTGCAGCTACAGTACAGGCTACATTAATAGACCCACATTTGATTTAAAGGAACAGTTTGTAACATTTACGGGTGTTCATTGGCAGAAATGAAATATAATATTCATAACTTTTTATTTCTGTATAATGATAAAACTAAGAATCGTTATGTTTTCCTGAGCTTAGAAAAAGCCTTTTATATCTACATAGGGAGAATTTTTCTTATTTTTTTTACAAACAAGTCAAACCAGAAGCTGTCAGTCTGTAGTTTACTGTTTATCTTAGTTTGTTTTCTGCTGGCTGAGACAAAGCAGACAGGAGGACATCTTCATTATTGATTATTATCATTTGTAAACTTCACTCAGGAATGTTATTAATTTAATTGACATGTTAGATTTGTTTCCAGTGAGATGTACTTTATATAGTGACTTTTGCTGCTGTAAACATTATTGTTTCTGCTCTAAAAACAATATTAAGTTATATATAAATTATAAATAACTTCTAATCCTATATGTTGATTGTTTATGTCAGATTGTCAAAAGTATGGGTATCAGGAAGGCAGAAATATGGTATCGGAACATCACTATTGACAGATGTTTAATAAATACTAGATGATATATTTTGGATATCTTGCACATTTTTTGTTGACTGGACAGCTTCCAGCAAGGCTGACATTCATGGCTGCCCAGCACTTTGACTCTTAAGTACCAAATCGGGGGTCATGACACAACCAAGTTAATATACAAACATGGCAGAGCTTTTTAAGTCAATCAGATGCTTGTGGTCTGTTTATATCTGGAGGATTCTGAACAATGAACAAAGGTGTTCTGCTCACGGAAGCCGTAAAAATTGTAAGTATTCATTGTGTTTTGTTTTAGATATACAGTCATTATTAAACGGTATTAAGTAAACGACTAGAAGTTCAGCTTCCACTTTACTTTATTGAAATAAAACGCTGTGCTATTTTCCGCCCAGATTGGTTTAACTTTGTAAAGCTTTTGCGATGGAGTGTCCAATCCTGAGGATGTATCGCCGCTTCTGCACTGAGCTCAAAGTGGAGCCAGTAAATCCTTCTTTGTCCGGCAGACATCACTGTTGATTTGTCACTCTAGCATCTTAATCTAGTCATTCTGGCCTTGTTTCTGTCTTACTCTCTGTGATGTGTAGGATGTGTGGACCGTACGTGTGTGTGTGTGTGTGTGTGTGTCAGTGTGTGTATGTAAGATTGGGAGTCTAAGAACCAGCAGAGTTTTGCTGTTCTGCGGGCTGATAGCAGCAGGGCTATTTTGAGGAGGTGGTGCAGTATCTTTCACCAGGCTTCACTGCTTCCACCTCATCCCAGCATTTCAATATTTCAGACGCACTTCCTCACACAAAGCAACTTAGGAAAGAAATCGGACGAGTTCTGTTATCCATTTGTCGTTACGTCCACCAGCTCTTCAAGCTTAACAATTCTCTCAGTGTTGGCGTGGATGACGGCGAGTGACGAGGTTCCATCCGTCACATTAAAAATAAACGTTACATGAAGTAAGATAACTCTTAACAATGTTACTGCTTCTGATTGTATTTGAAACTACAGTGAGGACAAGACATTCTTACAACTCCCAACACATTAACACCAATGACAGCTGAATGTTTTAAGACCATACGGCTGAGATAATTAGACGATGCTTAAAAATACGATTCCGATTTGGATCGTACTTCATCTCATACATGTGTGTTGGATTCTGTGAGCACCGAGCAGCTGTGTTGTGCATTCTGTAATGGGGGGGGGGGGGGGGGGGGGAAACCAAATAATGCATGATTACGCGGTTTTACTGTGTACTGTGGATGGTCGTCCTTGCAACTCGGTCTTAGAATTCACTGTATTTTGTTACGCAGCCTTGCTGTCGCGTTCAAAGTGCAAGTTTCAAGCAATTGTGTATGAGTAATGATTAATTCATTGGAGGCCCATGACCGCTTTGTCCTCTTGATTTCAAAAGGACATGCACTAAAGGCAAATGATGCACTCATGAACACTCGCATAAACCCTGAACAAACACATCTGCTTCCCCCTCTGAGAGACACACTGCACCTGCTGCAGAAGAGGCACGAGCTGCGACCTGAGGGAGTGGAGCTCGACTGACGTTGACTCTTTCTGAATGAATCCACTGATCTTAGCTTGGCTCTGTCAACATAAAGTATCAGTTTCATATGTATCCTTCACAAATGCACCGAAGCTTCTGGATGCTCCATTTGAAATATGGTGCTATATTTCACTCCACACTACTCATTTACAGTATAAAATACTTTTAAAGCTGACTTTTACTTAAAGACACAATGCTTCAGTTTAGCAAGTAAATGAGTATTATACTCACTTTAAAAAATATGCTTAATTCCACACAAAAAAAGGAAAAACTGCAAACTTTGAGAAGTTTAAATGATGGGTAATTGCTTTTATAATGATTGGAAAACTATTTCCAGGGTGCATCTAAAGTACATCAAAAGTATCTTAACCCTCAAATTCAGCTTTTTCGTACATTGGAGGTTCCCCTCCCACCGTGTGTAGAGCGTTGCTTCTGCAGAGTTCGAGTGTGAATTATAATAAAGACTTCCCAACAGACTGGCTTTGTTCTTAAATGTGAACGTGTGGACAGAATGACAGAAGATTCTTAAAATAGGGAAATAATCTCTCTTTTTTCTTTTTTTCTTATGCATCTTAAACGTTGACCTTTTGACAATGAAATGG
Organism: Anarhichas minor; assembly: GCF_050575085.1. Taxonomy (NCBI): domain Eukaryota; kingdom Metazoa; phylum Chordata; class Actinopteri; order Perciformes; family Anarhichadidae; genus Anarhichas; species Anarhichas minor. The sequence goes on from NW_027466472.1 coordinate 4,449,227, forward strand.
GAAATATAACAAATAACTTGAACTGCTGCAGGTTGTTGTTTTTAATGGAAAGTAGTGACCGTCAGATATCTCCCAACAAATCATGCTTTTTTTAATCTGTTAATGATTCTGTGTAAATATATTAGTTTAAAAATCTGTAATATTAAGTGCAGCTTTATCTTTTTTATAGCGTATGTCATATAGCCCCCTCTAGTGTTATTACTGGATATGTACATGAACAGGAGAGAACTTTTATCCAAACAGATCAAGTTGCCATATACAGTATGTTTAACAATTGCCATAATATATATCTTGTGTGTATATATATATATATATATATATGTGTGTAATGCTTAATTTACAGGATCTTGGACAGCTGATGTTGGGCACAGTGTTTAGCCATTCATGACAGAATCTGAAGTCTTTGCCCTGCAGGGGACAGATAAATGTAATGTCAAAAATGAACTGAGTTCAGGAAAAGGGGTTTATTAATGCCATGTTTTTCTCTTCATGTTTTTTCGCCCTTGTATTTCTGGTTTGCAGTGTCCAAATGTCTCTTTGCAGTTTACATAGTAACTAATGAGAAGCCCTGATTCATGAGATTGCTCCCGCTGTAATGATTTACAGCCACACGTTTCTGTCATGTGCCATGCAGCAGTCAGCAGAGCAGTCAGCAGAGCAGTCAGCAGAGCAGCCATGAAGATGACTGCACTCGCTTCTTGACTCCATTAATCCGAGAGGAGAGGTGAGCAATATGTGTGTGTGTGTGTGTTGTCTCTGTATGGGCCTCATTCTTAGAAGAGATTTTCACTATTTCAACTGTCACTAAAAATCTAAATCGGGGGATTAAATCCAGGAAGCATTTGACCGTGGTCATTCGGTAAACTGGATGCTGGAGATAAACAGCATTTGTTAAAACTGTTAATCACCTCTTATTTTGTACAGCTATGTTACAGTGAATTCAAGGCCAGGGCACATGCAGCTCAGTTGTTTTTGTGTCTGTCTTGTCAACCAGTTCACGTGTAGTTTCATGCTGCTGGGATGAATAATCAACTCAAAATGTCAACGTATTCCCTAATTTCTGGTCACATCACCATAGTTCTTGCATGCATTACCCAATAGGGGGCACTGATGCCTAACCTGTTTCATTGTGGCTTTTTATTGAAATCTACTTTTCTTAATTCAAGCCTTCAACTAGCTGACGTGATTCTTCTTGGAAGAGAGTTTGTCTGTGCAAATGGAGTAATGTCAGTGACTTTAATGAGGATTCCAAAAAGAAAATCCACAGAGGGTGAATGAACAGTTCTTTTTCCAGGTATCTGCCCATATAATAGGCATGTAATAGCGCCCATGTGTAGCTACGCCTACAGTCATTTCCCCAGAGCTCAGTTTGAGTTGGAAGACAGGCAGTGTCATTTGCTCTTCATCATCTTGGAATATGTGTCACAGGAGCATCAGTGACAGACCTGGACCTTAAATCTAATATTGAACCTGGTGTGTAGGTGTGTGTGTACCTGAAGTAAAGCCATGCAGCCAGGATGAAACTCAATGAGCGGTTTCTTGCCTACCAGGAGATTAGGAGGACAATGTGACAGGAAAGTAGAACTTACTGAACTTTTTATATTGTGTTTTCGGCCTGAAATACAGTTGTGAAACACAGTATGAAGAGTAGAGTAGTGAAAAGTACATTGCACTCACGAAGGAGTCTTTGTTCTTGTGTGTCCTGCAACCCAATTTTCATGGTTGGTGGTCTATGATTAGTTTCTGTCTTTTGGGTTCCTTTCTAGCAAGATGGTTATTGAATGGTCCCAGATGTCAGATTTCCCCACCAGCCCAAAAATTATTTTTGACTGAAATAAGTGTCGGATTTAGATCACTAAATTAATTTAAACAGATTGTTGGACCCGTTAACCCAATCTCAGCCGACTGTAACCCCTTTCATCAGCTCTTGGTGTGTAGCACCAGCAGGGAAGTTTAAAGTCATTCTTCCTACAAACTGAAGGCAAGAAAATACAGAAATAGACAATTATTTATTCTGCTTCTCTGACTAATCTCATACTTTTGTTGAAGCAAAATTAGCTTGTTTAGCATCTGCAAAATATATGGTGGTTAAATATTAATCTCTATGAACGGATTCTGCATTCATATGCAGATTCTGTCGGCAACGGGACAAGATTTTGGATATGGGAAGTGTTCTGGTTGTTAGTCTGAGTAGTATTAACCAGGTCAGAGCAGGCTTCGGTTGAACGCAGGTAAACAGTCCGTGTGGAGAGCAAAGGAGGTGGAACCCATTGACCGATAAATGCAATCTCTGAACCCACCAGCTATCATCTAATGATGATTTAGCTTTTTATTTCATTAAAAATTAGCTCGTAAACTGGCTTCTTGTGAAACAATTCAGAATATGTAGCCCCTTGCCCCCTGACTGATTGCTGATGTGTTCCTAAATGTGTTAAATAGTTACTGGCTGCACAGAAAAGAGGCTGCTGATTTTGTCATCCTGGATGTTAATGCTGCAGGAATACCTACTTTATAAAATAAATGTTGTAGGCATGCTCTGATGAAAAGAGAAGATGCGTAGGAATCCTCTTCGTCTAGCCTCGTAATAACCACCCACTTAGCTGCCTTGAGCTCTGTATTCCTGTTCACTACACCTCCACTCTTTCTCTCCGTCCCGCACTCTTCTCCTCGCTCCTCTCAGGCTCTCCCTCCCGCGCACTCTTTTTTTTTTTTTTTTTTTTTTTCTGCGCTCGCCGTCTCCACTCGCTCGATTTACGAACAGTACCTGTCAAACCTATGGGATTTCTCGCTGCTCTTCTCTTTGCTGTGCTGGTGATAGCTAGTGACGGGCATCTGCAGCAGCTGCAGGGAGAGCAGCGTTCTGTAGCCGGCTTTAGAGGGCACGGAATGTCATGTCTCCTCTGCAGGTAAAAGCAGCTGCATCTCTGCCTGGAGGCTGCACCGCTGCCTCTCCACAACTCTTGCTTGTCTCGCCGTCTCGGTCTTGTTTCTGCATCTCACTGCGTCTGTTTCTGTGTGTCTTGTGTGCTGCAGTTTGCTCAGTGTGATTTGTGTAGCTGCATTCTCTGGGGGGGAGTGACGGCAGGCTGCCGGCTAATGTGTACCACTAGCTGTGATTTTTAGCTGCTTCTGCCAGATTATCAGCTCATCCGCGGTGGGTTCAGGGAGAGATACTGGCGGTGGGTTCACGGAGAGATGCTGGCGGTGGGTTCACGGAGAGATGCTGGCGGTGGGTTCAGGGAGAGATGCTGGCGGTGGGTTCAGGGAGAGAGGCTGGCGGTGGGTTCAGGGAGAGAGGCTGGCGGTGGGTTCAGGGAGAGATGCTGGCGGTGGGTTCACGGAGAGATGCTGGCGGTGGGTTCACGGAGAGATGCTGGCGGTGGGTTCAGGGAGAGATGCTGGCGGTGGGTTCAGGGAGAGATGCTGGCGGTGGGTTCAGGGAGAGATGCTGGCGGTGGGTTCAGGGAGAGAGGCTGGCGGTGGGTTCAGGGAGAGATGCTGGCGGTGGGTTCAGGGAGAGAGGCTGGCGGTGGGTTCAGGGAGAGATGCTGGCGGTGGGTTCAGGGAGAGAGGCTGGCGGTGGGTTCAGGGAGAGATGCTGGCGGTGGGTTCAGGGAGAGAGGCTGGCGGTGGGTTCAGGGAGAGATGCTGGCGGTGGGTTCAGGGAGAGAGGCTGGCGGTGGGTTCAGGGAGAGATGCTGGCGGTGGGTTCAGGGAGAGAGGCTGGCGGTGGGTTCAGGGAGAGAGGCTGGCGGTGGGTTCAGGGAGAGAGGCTGGCGGTGGGTTCAGGGAGAGAGGCTGGCGGTGGGTTCAGGGAGAGAGGCTGGTGGATTTCGGGTGATGACATGAGGACAAGTTTGCTCCTTTGCCGTCACTGTTGTGTTTTTCGCATCTGATGCTTCTGCCGAGTTCAACTCGACTAGAGCTGCAGATAGTTATGTAATGTGACTGTATGACTATGCTAAGACAGTGAAATATGACTCATCAGTGAAGATGATGCAGCACATGATTGTGAGTTGTGAATCAGGATTACACACGGAGACATGCCATCGCAGCGTAGAGTATATATTTATCTAACTACTGTAGAGTGACACTTTACTTTTACTCCCCCCTATTAGCAGGTATTAGAGAGGCACGTTTATTTGTGAAGCACTTATCAACAACAAGGTAATACAATGTGCTTTATATAGAACATGAAAGGTATTAAGACAAGATATAAATGAAACACAAGGCGATTTAAGAAGACAAAAAAGGCACGCATAAATAGGATTTCAAGAGAGTAAAATAAAAGTTAGATAAAAAGTAATACAGAATATCATTTACAGTGCAGCTACAATGCGGTGCTAATTATGAATAATTAGTGACTAAACAGAACTGAGAGTTGGAGCAAATCACAAGTTGTCTTGGAGTTTGTTCCACATAATGCAGGGCATAAAACGCTGCCTCTCTGGAAGCTGGCATTTCAAAATGGAGCAGCAGATCAGAAAAGTACTTTGGCTATAAATCATTCATTGCTTTATAACCCAACAGCAGTTCTTACAAAAAAAATTTCCAACTATGTCACAAACGGGACCAACAGGAGTGCTTAGGACCCAGTATATCGATCTGAGAACTGGAGTGATGCAATTACTTGATGCGTATAAGGAACTCCTGTCTCCTGATATACCAATAATGAATGCTTCATAGGAAGAGTCACAATAATAAAGATACAACATGTATTAATATCTGCTTAAAATGATCTCCTAATTAATATATTATGCGTTATGAACGAATTTTGCTTAAAAATGGTAAATAAAGTAATTCCCAGTAAAAGAAATAAGTATATATATTATTATTACTATCAATGGCGATATTCGAAGTGGTGATGTGGTGTGAATTAAAGCTGAACTCAGATCAGTGGATTCAGTGCCCCATGACTGAATTCCCTCTCCTCCCCTTTGCTCTGCAGGTCTGACAGTGCAGCGGACAAAATCAGGTAAGTCAGGTCTCTGAATACTCTTCCTTTTCCTTCGGAGCGTGAGCATGCAGCGTCTGCTGTGTGAGCGCTCATCGTGGGGCAGAGATACAGCCCCGCTGTCACCCCATTTGCCCCGGCCCGTCCACCCCGCATGTGACACACAGATTCGCGGCTTTGTCCGCCGACCAAGGTGTCTGAATGCGCTTTACATTCGGAGAGGCCTGCAGTGAATACAGTTGCAAGCCACGGAATGCCATTGTTTGCTTTTATTTGGACAAACAGCACCAGACACAAACAGGGCTTTTGTGAGTTGGGACACCATTGTGGAGCTTTTAGTCTTTTAGCTAGCCGGCCGGTGGCAGGTCAGCACTGTGGACACGCACCGTGGGCACGTCACTGTATCCTTCAGGGTGTGAAGGCTTTGCTGCCTTGGCAAAGAGGTTCAAGGCACAAGCTGAAAAGGTGAGTGACAGGTGATGTTTTTAGTCTTGTGCTGCACCACAGGGGAAATGTTGGAAGAGGATTTTCTAAATAGCTGGTCTTCCATGCTTAATGCGGCGGAGGAGAACTTGAATATGCATTGATTTAGTATCACAGTTCATACTCTGAATTTACAAAACATTTAGGACGTCTTTTCCGGTGCTGGGTTTCAAATAAATGTAATCTAATCTAAATTGTGACAATACAATACCTGTTGTATTTATTTACATCTCCTCCTTTGTGACTGGTACATTATATTGTCAGGTTGTTGTTTTTATATATAGAATAAAGGTTAGTTTGATATCTACATTTAGTAATTCTGGGTTTGCATGTTTTTACAAATGATGTCTGGTGGTATCTCAGCACTGACTATATATTGTGTAAAGTTATATTCATGAGGCCATAACTAGAGAAGCTCTTTGATTTGTGTGTGTGTGTGTGTGTGTGTGTGTGTGTGTGTGTGTGTGTGTGTGTGTGTGTGTGTGTGTGTGTGTGTGTGTGTGTGTGTGTGTGTGTGTGTGTGTGTGTGGTAGAAGTGGCGGGAGAAGTGGTGTTCATTTGGCACATTTTCTGAGCTGAGTGGAAGATGTTATTTTGGTGCATTTGTGTGTGTGTGTGTGCTCTGGTATGTGTGTGTGTATGGTTTGAGTGGTCAGTCATGCGAGATGGGTGACTATCAGGCCGGGCCAGGTTTAAACCACTAGGAGTCTCTGCACTACACACAACACAGTTTGTGTTGGCTGTGTACATCATCTTTCGTGTCAGTAGCCGTGCAACGTAAATGGAAATTGAGGGGAAAGGCAATGTTTAAACTCCAGTTGTTTCAATCTCTTGTTGAAATGACTTTTGCAGATGGACTGAAAACCAGCTTTCATACAACAGCTATATCCTAATGTTGTGATATGTGGCAGAAAGTCAGCAAGTCAGCAATTAGATGAAGTGACGTTTCTTTTTGTAGAATTGAGTGTTAGGGTACAAATCTTGCAATATTGTTAGTCCCCGTCCACTCATTTGTGTTACTTCTCATGGCTGTTTGACCTTCACCACGCAGAATGACGTTTGACTGGAGTTTGACACTCTGTTTTCACATTCATCTGCTGAAGAGAGTCATTCGCGTCTAATCTGAGTATAAAACGTGTATCTAAAAGTATGATTTTGTGACGTTACAACGTGTTTGGAAGCAAATCACTGGCCAGTTTGTAACTTCTACAAGTGTGAAAATGTGAAAGGTCTTCAGTGTTACACTGAGAATGGTCTAATCAGCAAACTAGGAGACGTCTTGTGTCTAACTGTTAAACTATTAAAATAATATCTGCATATTCATAGATTATGGATGATGGATTTTTCAATGGTAGAAAACACATATCCGACACAAATTAATATTCAGAGCAGTTTTTTAAGAATGCTAATGCCCACGTATATTGCTGACTTTCACCTTTACAAACGGTGGAAGTTATTCCCTGCACTGTTCACACTGATGCAACTGCAAGCTAAATATTCTGTAGAGTATTTCTACCTCCAGTTCTCCTCATAGCAAAACAAAGAGCCTTCATATGATGTATGAGTTAGACCAACCTGGTGTGATCAAATTGGAAAAGGGTGTTTTTTAAGCTACAAACTAAATGATATGGCTGAACTTTGATGAAACGCATCAATGCTGGTGATGATATTGACCTTTTTATTTTTTTTACAAAAATGTTAATTTCATGGTTGAAAACACCGTCTACTGTTTTAAGTCAGTCCTAATCTTGCAAGGCCAATTCTGAGACAGAGGTTACTGGGACTAATCTACATCATGAAATAAAAGCATACTTTCATTCAGAATCGAGCCGGGAGGAGAGCAGACGGCAGATCTGGAGGCCGACATATTTGGGTACGCGCTGGCTGAATTTGAGTTGGCGGGGGTGTGGGGTGTGATTCTTGTCTAATTTGTGGTCTGATTAACAGTAAATGACATGGAACTGCTTCTTTTTTGAGTGAGAGGACTCCACTGAGCTCTTTCCGATGAATTAAGCAGCATGAACACCCGTCAGCCTCATACAGTCGCCCAATAGTGAGCACCTCATCTTCCATATTATAGAAAATTGTTTAATTAGCTGTTATGATAGCCTTGCAGATGAACTGTAGCTGTAGTGCGACCTTTCAGCCAATTCCATTTAAGATGTATGCATCCCATATGAATTTTATAATTTTGATAATACATGAAACCCCACTGCAGGTATTTCTTAAGTGGTCATGAGTCACACAAACTGCAAGAGATCGATAGTTAGTTTGTTATGAAGCTAACTTTAAATAATGCATGCTAAAAAGCCCTTTGGCTGGACAAAGTGGAAGTGCATTTGGAAACTCTGCAGTTTGGATGTTTAAAAGAAGAGTTGGAGTCAGTTGTTGTCGGTGTGTCTGCAAGGCAGACAGAAGCTCTGATGTATTCTATTGCTGATAAAATAAGTGGCTGCTAAGTCAAATAATGTGACAGTAGCTGATCTTGTCTTTATGACTGGTATCGAGCTGCTGCTGAGATTCTCCTCAACAGTCCCGCGTTTTACTTGATGCCTTTTCTGCCTTCGTTCCGATGTCCGCGTTGCTCTTCCGCCGTCTCAATTGCCGGATTATCGATCATCGTCTGTGGTTTGAGACATTTGCTTTCAGTGATGGGGGTCAGCATAATCTGATCTTCCTCTTTACTTCGTCCATGAGCCTCAGAAATGCACGGATCCAACATATTGAGAAAATGATACTCACAAATAGACGGGGTGGAACAGGTTTTTCGTTCCAGATGACTTTCAAAAAAGGAAACGATAAATCCGTACAGTCTAGCATAATTCACCCAAGCCTAGATAACATATTTAATCATCATCCAGGTCAGAAACTTCACTAAAATCGTAGTATACTTCATGCAATGGTGTATTTATTTTTCTTTACTTCTGTTGTCGGTTCGGTGCTAATCTCTTCATCGAATATTCTTCATTCATTTCTCTTTATTGGCCTGACGTGGATACATCTGCAGCATTGTTGTTTTCTGTCGAATCTTATTCTAGATTTTTATTAATTTTTTTGAGATATCTGATTCCTCTTGGCAATCCTCCCTAATGATGGCCGTAGTTTCACACCTATCAAGCATCAGCTGCGCACAAGATAGATCCAAATGGTTATTATGATGCTGACAATGATGCAAGTGTGTGTTTTTTTGCTGAATTTGGGTCATGGGCTCTGCGGGGTAGTTATTTCTGCAAGATACTATGTATTCATGACGTAGTTGCGATCCCTTCTCCATATTCATGTGTGCGTTTGTGCGCGTGCAGCCACCGCATCACTGATTGTGCTCCTCAGAAAAGACGCCGTCGCGGCGCAGTGGTCGAGGACGGCGAGTGCATGCGTGCAGCTTGTAGCGCAGATGGAGGAGGAGGAGAGACCGAGAAAGCGAGGGGGAGCAAAGCAGGGGAGGGAGGCTGATAAAGCAGGGAGGAGGAGGAGGAAAGGAGGTGAAGGACCACCCTTATCGAGCATAGCCGCTCGCACGGAGCCTACCAAAGGGACCTTCCCACACACACACCATGGCCCGCCGGCCAATCAGAGAGCTCGCATCCCTGACCCATCCTCCCTCGTATAACTGCTCATCCATGGCTCAGCGAAGCAGATGTGAGGGGATGCGGTAGGATGCGAGGATGCGAACCACCTGGTCGGAAAATTGAAAGTCACTGTGTTTTTGATATACAGGGGGGGGAAAAGACGGCGGTTTGATAACAGCTGTGAGGAATTGAGGGCAAGGAGGAGAACACTGGTTTCGATATGTTGGTGTCAGGGTAGCGGCGTTCAGTCAGTCTGGACATCCTGCGGCTTCTGAACAGGCGTTCTAGTTTAACAAGTGTTGTCTCTATCACCTCTGTTTGCAACTTTCAGTTTCTGAGCCGGTGACATTACTTTTCCTCTGATTGATTTTGGATGCGCCGCATAAGAAAGGAGGACAAGGGGGATTTTATGAGGCTTGGCGAAGATGACAAGGCATGCCGGACAAATGACAAATGACAATCTGACAAGGAAACAGAGGGACAGAGGTTGAAGAGAGGCCATGAGAGCCAGGAGAGAGGCCAGGATGGTGTCTGCCTGTTCACCATGCACAAACATAAGGTCAGGTCTGATTTCTGTTACCTTTCTTTAGCCGTGGCACTTTCTTTTTCCCTCGTCTTGAGTTTCAGCACTAGCATTAGCGGACATGCATAACGGATGAGATGCATTAAATCTATGTGAAATGAATGTGTTACAATAACAATGTCAAGAATTACATTTGTATACAACAGATCAAATATAAGATGGATTCCAAAGATTTAAATACAGCCAAGTATTAAACGTTGAACTGACATATCTTTACATCTAAAATCTAATTTGCACAGTTATAAGAAACCCTGGTTTATTTTCACCTGTACTACTATACGTACTATATAATCCAGAGTTGGCTCTCTGACACTCGTTCTGTGATTATCTACTGAATTAAGTGCTAATGTAGTTTCCACTGCCCAAATCACATGACTTGAACAACCCTGCTATTGTTCTGCAGCTGTACCCTTTTCTGTTTGACCTTTGCTGCCAAAATGCACCCGCTTTCTCTCCGTCCACAGCAGACTTTTGAATACCAAGTACATTATTCTGACTTGTCTAAGAAATTCAACAAGCCTTTTACGACATAAGAATAATGTAAAGGTGCATGTTTAGCTGTTTTATACATTCAATACATAAAGCTGTGACTCTATGAGTGTTATACATTTATTCTTGTAGGTACGGCAGGTTTTATATTCGTTTCAGACTGGCTCTGCAAATTCAGTGTTAAAATGATTCTCTGTCAGCTTTTCATTTCTTCAGCAATCCCTTCAAATAGGAGAAATGTGTCAAAAAGTATTAATATACAACCTTAACCTGATGAATGCAGGGCGTGGTGGAAGAAATCACCTTATGTCAGTGTTCCCTGCAACACACGCGCACACACGTTTTGAGTAGACAGGATTTTCCGGCTGGCTTCAAGGCCTCCTAAATCTCCGCTGTGATCTCTGCTCCCCAGGTCCATTAGGGGCAATTTGGTTAGATTTACTGTGCCTGTCGATGGGGAGACGGGGCAATCCTAGAGCTGCTTTAGGTTACCACTCTGTGATGAATACTCCTGGCGGGCATTACTGTGTTACACTCGCATAACTATCTCTGTAGCCCTTTTATGAATCACGAATGATAGTCATTAAGGAGCGAGGGGAGTGCTAGTAGCTCAAGCACACTTTGATTCATTATTTCTATTATGAGACTAGAGAAAAAAATTGCTAATTTGCTTTTGAAAAAAAAAAAAAAAGAGATTGCTGGCTTAAGAGTCTGTGTGAGATTCGTTCTATAAAATGGACTCACCTTTTTTAAAATGGTGATTCAAATAGTGGCACGTCATTCATACAGTAAGCCATAATGTGTATCTATTCTTTTCTTTGTTATCAACATTTATCGGTCTATATAAGTACATTTTACATCATTTAAAACCAGAAGAAAATGAACTTAACTCTGGTCCGGTGTCTTGTGCTGATGGTAAGTGAGATGAACGCTTCTGACAACACTGTCCATGTAAGCGCTGAATTAAAACACGCATTGTGTGACAATCTGTGGGCTTTCCTATTTAAAATGCGAGTTTCATTTAAGGTATACAAATTCAACAGTGCATGTTTCTGACAGTGTTGAGGTGATTAAACATTATTTAGAAGTAATCAACTAAATGAAGGGATGCTGCTTTTAGATGCTGAATTGTAGATAAAAACAGAACATATGGTTCTTTGTCTGCGAGACTCTAAAGTTTTGGCATGCGTTGATTAGAACAATTTCAAAAGGGAGTCTTCAAGCCATTCGTTTCCCAAAAAGTCTCCTCTAAAAAACTTCCAATAATATTTTCACGTCTGAATGAAGTCATTATCATATCACAGCCTGTATTTTGGGCCGGCTGTTGACGTCCCTCACTGTAGGTGATTCATTAAGTATCTTGTCTGTTTGTCACTGGCACACCCACTCACTGCTTTTTGTGAAAGGTCTTGTTTTCATGCTCGGTGGACGTCTGCCTCACTGGGGAGTTACGGGAGATATGTCATGCACATATGCCATTTAATGACCCGAACTAAACTAAATTTAGACCCGTCTTTGTCTTTTCGAGACAAATCTGTCCGCTCCCGTCCTCAGTTGGAGCTCAAATTGATACCAATCCATTCGTCATTAAGCCCACTGAATGTACTGTCTTAATTAATGTAGTATTGGTTGCATGGGGAATTTGTGGTCTGTGAGGTAATGAAGCTGGAGTTTAAATCCATTGTACCACTCTAAATAGTAAATCGGGGCACTAACAGTATGTGGGGCAATGATGAGGAGACCATACGGAGTAGGGTAGAGCCAGCCATAATGCACATCCAGCTCCCCCTGTATCAAACTTAAGTGGGCTGTGTGTCTGCATCCAACAGGACTTTACTGCTGACTAATCACAGGGCCTCTGGTGACTCGCGCTGTAATTCACATATGTTCATCAGCAAATCAATCCAGCTGATCACGCTAAATGTATATATCTCTGCCCCAGCAGGCCAACATTTAAGCTAGTTTTTTTTCTGCAAATAGGCACTCTTATCCAGATGCATATCCACAGGGAAGACATTTAGATATGTTGGAGGTGGAGATCAATCTGTCTTGTTACAATGAATAACACAATGCAGAGCTGTAGAGGATTAACACTAAACTCTAAAGACATCAACTGTCAAATTCAATTCTTCGTGGCAGATTGCCTTCCTAAAACATATCCGTCTTTAATGGGAGGTCCTTTTTTTCTGGTTTCATTAATCAGTGGTGTAGTCTGTCTCCTCTGCATTGCCTTCCACCGTAGCAGACATGATTGATTTCCCCTCTAGCTGTTGTACAACAGGGGCCATGGAGTGTTCTAACTTGGGGCTTCTTCTGTTCCTCTGCTTCCTACATTTGTAAGAGAACAGGCACTCACAGCCAACATTTTCAACATCCACTGTGCGTTTATGTTGCGTCTATCAAGCAGCAACACAGCATTTGGCTAACAATGTTAATGCTTAGGTGTTTGATCTCAAAGGGAAGTTCCTCAGTTAATACATTTCCTCTCATTGAGAAGATGTTAAACTTCATTACCTCACTGACGGGCATAAGATCTGTGGTTGTTGTTGCACAGCCAAAGGAAACTTCTCAATGGGTGCTGGGAAGCTCGGTCAGGGGTGAAGGAGTGGGAAGAAATTGCTTTGACTGGAGAGGCAAATGTATTATCAGGTGCCACGGCAGAAATGAATTGATTGAATAGATGGAGGAGTGGTTGAGGGCCTCTGATCACAGTGATTCATGGTACATGTGGGCGCTCTGTATTGAGTCACAGCAGCGACAGCACTCTGCCAGCCCAATAACACATTGCTTTACTTTTATACAAGCGCGCACAAAGACACACAAAATGCACACTCATGTACTTTTCTGTGAAACGTCAGCCGGAAAGAATTATTGTTTGCTTTGAATCGTCTGGATTGCAATAAGACTAAAAGTAAATGTCAGAGCATATTTACGACCACGCTCGGGGCTCGCCATTTGAACTCGAGCGCTCACCAAATAAGCGTACCGAGGTGACTGAAGGTGTGGTTTCTGGTCCTCTTGAAAGTAAAGTGTGTTTTGTTTTCTTACCAGGAAACGCAAAATAAAAGATTCCTTACCTTTTTCGTGAAGACCAGAGACAATTTTCTGTTTATTTAGTCGAGGGACTTCTGGAAACTGTAGCAGACGTCAGACATCAATATCAGTGAATTTTAGATGATTGCGCCAACTGCCATCAGGACAATCACGTCATGAAAAAGAAAAGATATTCTACCAAAACCTCTCATTCACTCTTCTCTACCCTCACTGATAGGCCAAGCAAAAGAAGTGGAAGAAACTGATATGGAAACCCCAAAGGTAGGATATCACTCACCAAGCAAAAGACACTCCACACATGAGCATTGACATTGAATGGCCGCTTCAAAGATATTGAATGTGTGTTCTATATCTGTATATTCTCCCCCTTTTTTTTTAATTAACCTATGTTCTTAGTCTTCAAGTCATGTGATTATCTCGTCGTAGGATGTCACACTCGCATATACCAAAAGAGGGAGCTGTTTCATTGTGGCATACTTTATATAAATCCCATAATTGCGTCTACTTCCTCTCCGCTTCTTCTGGTGCTCAGATTTCACAGTGTGTGAGATCCAGGAACAAAACTGCTGTAGCAACATTTACTGAAACATTGTCAGCGTTGTCCTCTGCAGGAGCACCGCAGGGGTTAGAGGTTGGCACACTGTAGTCATTTTGTTTCCAATATGGCCTGGTTGTGGCCAAAATATGACTACTCACTGAGTTGCTGCACTGTAGAGAAACTGTAAAACTCTCTACTGTGATGTGAGGTGGAAAAAGTCATCAATGAATGGGCACTCCACAGATTTCACAGGATTAGATCGCTAGTTAAGAGGAGTTCTACTGAGCCTGTGAAAACAGTCATGTATTGTCTTCTGTTGCTCTGGAGGAGCTTCGTCATGTCTGAGAAAATAACCCTGATGATGTCGTGATGATCGGCCCATAGATGACACATTTATTACGTAAAAGCCTGTGTTACAAACTGGATTTTGGGAATTTGAAAGACGTGCACGTCCTCCACTACCTAGTTGCATTATGGGAAATAAAAGATGTTTTTGAAGCTTGGCACATACTTGGGACGAAAAGTCTGATTATCTTGGCCTCTACTGAATCGATTTTGAACATTCACATATCTAGTGAGTCCTCCAAATTATTGAAACTATAATATTATGTTGCTGGAGTACCTCTTTAAACATTGAATTGGATAATATTATTTTGTTGTCTGTTTTATGAGAACTGTTGTTTATTACTTAAACATACACTTTAAAAATTATTTTCTCAATATCAAATATGTCTGTAGAAACATCGCATTTTATATTTCAGTGTTTTAGGAGTGTTAGGAGCGTGCTTCTGTTTTCAAAGTACAGATGAGTGACATAGTGTATGGCATTTCATTTACAGTTCTTCCATTTTGAGACATCATTGAGTTACTTGTGTTAATTTGTGTATTAATAATGTGCAAGTACTACCACAAAACAAATGTAGTATCATATCATGGAACTGGCTGAAAGGTGTGTCTGCATTTTTTTTTTAACTTCAACTTTGTTTTGGCTAGACAGTAAGAGGGCACTGTGAGTGGGTGTAAAACACGACTAAAGGTTTGGTGTGTGGCTGGAATTGGTGCAGTTGATAAAGACACATGCTAACGTTTGGACATGTTTCATATTAACTTGTGCTTTCCTCTGACAGACATGACTTGTTGGTTTGAGAATGGATAGATGGCGGCACTTCCTACAAGGAATCCATAAAATCCATAAATCTTTTTCAGTTTCTTACTCCAAGGCACGTTAGTGTGGTGGTGGTGGATTCTGAGAAGTGTCCAGTTCAGAGGTTTATGCATCCTTTTAAATCTCAGTGACAGAAAATCAATCAATCAGTCGCACTGCATTTTAGTCACTGGCCATGCTACTTTATGACTATATTTAGTATGACTGCTAAAGATCTGTTCCAAAGTTGTGCATTTGTGTCCTGTTAGTGCCAGGTTGGTAAATATGATACACTTGAATAATATCTTTTGGATTTAGGGGTTATGTAAGACAGACCTTTGCTGTTATCTTAGAGAACAATTTCCCTCTCTGCAATATTTGACGTTGTTGATGTTATCCAGGGTTTCAGGTTTCCATCCACAGCGAAGGCTTGATGCAGAAAAAGCAGTGGGTCTTGATTGTGATTCATGGCATTAGCTTTGCAGATTCATTCCCTGCAGAGTTGAGGTGTTTTGAAAAGGCTGAGGCCTTGCTGGGTGATTGTTGCTTTGTCACCATGAGTGACATTTGTGAAGCTCGAAATAGCTCAAGTGCCGTCCTTGAAGGCCATTTGGCATAGCAGTGGTAAGCAAATGTAAAGTCAGTGTTTTCTGTGTGTGCGCGCCTCCGTGTGGCTTAGCATCGTGTTTTGCCTGTCTGTATTTCTGACTGAAAACATCAGGCAAGGTCCACATGTGGCCCTGAAGCAGCAGGCTGGACCGCTCCCGGTTAAAACGATGACAGGGTTGTCTCTGTGGCAACAGCCCTGAATGACTATAGATGGAAGGGTTGTCTGGGAGGGGTCAGTCAATATCTCTCCACCCCAATCCCTTCTCCCATCACGACTCTAGGCAGAGTCCTTTAATATATATATTAAAGGACTAAACTCAAACGTGAGTGCATGTCAGTGTCAAAAAAGTCGGACTAGTACAGAATGAACATGGACTTAATTTAGACCGTGTCATCCATGCAGCTGCTGTGTTTTTAATCAACTTGCCTGTTTAAATAAAGGTTAAACAAAGGTTTCTCTGAGGACAGAGCACTGGGACACAGATGGGGTTATTCTTTCACCCGCGGCGGTTTGTGTTTGAGTTTTACGAACAGTGAACAGCCCCTCAGCGACGGCACGTCTGACCACGTTGGCTTCCGCACCACAGTATCTTCTTGCTCACTGATTATGAGGTCATGTGGAGCTATTTCATAAGTGTGTGACGACTGAGCTGCCGTTGGGTAGTTATGTAATTACGAACAATGAGGAATGGGTGTCGATGATGAAATGAGAGACAAATAAAACACAGGAGTATCCTAAAGGTCCTCCAATTTAGTAATAAGAATGTTTGTGCCAATTTCTTTATAGATTCTTTTCTTAAATTGTACAAAAATATGACTAAAAAGACCTAATGCATTTTAAATATTTACGGTTAAAGAGCTTCGCCTAAGTGACTCTGACATTTCTGTCCCTAGACAAGAGTGTCAGCAGTGCAGTGACACAGTAGCAGCTAAAATGTACCCTCCACTACTGAATGTGGACTAGATCTGGGGAGATCAGCAGAACCCGATCTCTCTGTGTCGTGGCATCGTCTTTCTGAACAGAGCGACTGTGTATTTGAGGAGCTCAGGGTTATGGATGTGATGAGTCATTGATGTACTGCATAATAGCTACAGTTCAGGCTGAAGAAATATACAAAGACTTTTTGTGTCTTTTTGCTGGTTGCCAACAGAGATATACTGGACTGATCAATCTATTAATGTTGCTCAACTTCTGATGAACCTTAATTTGTCATTTGCGCACTGATAACACAAACACAGTGACTGGGTTCTTGTTAGTGTAGAATCTTTTTCATAATGATATGGGACATTTAAACAGTCAAATAAACATTTTGGACCTGTCCCTTTTAATTATGTTGCCGTAACAGTTTTATTTAAAAAACCACGGCCTATTTTCATCCTGCTTGCTGCAGCAGAAACAGGAAATGGAAGGCTTTTTTTAAATGAGTGCTTTAATGTCAGCATGTGCCGTGCTTTGTTCTTTTATTCATGGGGCACGTGACAGCCTCGCAGAAGGCCATCTGTATTTCACTTTATCACTTTTTGGGTTGACCTGATATTAAACATGATATCTATCATTCGCGGTGTTGCTCTTTTTTGTTGTTGTTTGCAATCGAAAGTATACCGTCATTCATCCTCACTGCCATCGTTCCGTCGTTCACCCTCCCTCCCTGGGCTTTTATGTTTTAGTCAATGTCGGCTGTCTGCAAAGTGTCTGTTCTGTCCTCAGTGGGATGTCTGCTGCTGCTGCTGTGTTTTCTGCATCATATTAAATTTACTCGGGCTTCCTACTGAGCCGCTTTCTGTTGTGCATTCCTGTCCCATGTTTGCATCTGTTTAACCTTATTCTCGTCTGTTGCCTGTGACTCTGTTGATCAGTTACTACTACGCCGTCTGTCTTTAATCCACACCTCCTTCTCATTCACATCAAAAACACATGTAGGCTGATTTCACTTCTTCCTTTACGTA
This sequence comes from Anarhichas minor, assembly GCF_050575085.1. Taxonomy (NCBI): domain Eukaryota; kingdom Metazoa; phylum Chordata; class Actinopteri; order Perciformes; family Anarhichadidae; genus Anarhichas; species Anarhichas minor. The sequence goes on from NW_027466472.1 coordinate 4,466,597, forward strand.
TTCGATTAAATGATAGATCTCTGTCTCATTCGATTTCTTTTTTGCTGAAGTATTTATAGTCGCACATGTGTGCATACTGTATATGCCTGTGTTTGCATGCCGTGAATGCATTTCTGCTCTCTGTCTCCACACTGTGGCCTCGAGCACTCAGATTGACCGACGTGTTCAGTTCAACAATAAACAAACAGCTGATCAGATAGTAGAGATCAATCTATGGCAACATGAGTAGGAAAGCGGTACAAGCGTAATCCATAGTGTGTTACAGGGAAAAGGAACGCCCACCAGGCAAATGGAGAGTCAAACTCACCCCGCCATCCAATCCCACAAAGCAGTGTAGAGGGATTAATCCAGATTATCTGCCAATGCTATTCTTAGAGTTAAATTAAAACGTCTCTGGGCCAGATTAGGGTTCAAGGAATGTTAAAAAAGAAGCTAATGTTGTAATCCCACGACAGCTGTTTTGCTGACTAATAGTTAACTATCTGTTAAGGTGTAATTCAGTCAATGAAATATGTGTTGGAACCTCTATTCTTCGCATTTCTTTTAGAGACCTTCCTATAAAGGGCACATTATACATGTATTCAGGGAAGTTGAGTGTAAATGAATTTACTTTTACATGAAAGTAAATCAATTCCTGTTTTTGCCTGATACCAGTGGGGACACCTTTTTTTATTATTTGATCATGACAGGTGTTTTACTTTAGCAGAACTCAGCTGTTCTCTGGTCAGCAGGGGGCGTCAGTGAGAGGAACACGTCTCCGATTCTCTAGAGGAGCTGTCCATTCAGCACCACTCTGTAGCCGCTTCTCCTCAGCAGGCTGGACAGTGCGCTAACCAAGAGTCAAACTACAATCACACACGGCAAGAAAGAAGACACAAAATAAAGTAGGACAGGCTTTAAAGGCCCCAAAAACACTCGAATGGAACCAAAAGTATGGCCTGATGTCTAAAATCCATCTTTCAATAGTCAGGCATGGTATTATTTGCGTTATGCTGACATTCTCTTCCTAATGGGTTGAAATTAAATTGACTAAGCCTCTGTGTGTTAAAGCTGAGGTAAACAACCTCCTGTTGCATTATTGGACATAACAGGCTAACGTCTACTCTAATGAAAAACACATCTATTTATCAATAATAATTTTTATATGATACAGCCACAGCACAACACGCTCATGTTGTGTAATAGTATTTTTTTTGGAGATGCGGAAGTAATGAAATGTCACAATGACCCTTCTGGCTGCTTTGAAGCATTCTCTTTATAAAATAACAGGGATGGATATTAACAATGCATGCTCCTCGGTGCATCAGCCACATTAGTAGAGGAAGCTGGGTCGAGATGAACTGCTCGTCCATTACATAAACTCTCAGCAGTCCGGGGGGGGGGGGGGGGGGGGGCAGGTGACTTCATACTGCCCGAACTCTGCGTCTGTCCTGGATGTTTCCAGGAATCATGGCTGACAATGTGACTAGCATTACTAAGGTGCACCATGACTACGGGTATTGTTTCTGGGTCTCTGTGAGGTTAGCAAGCCATGACAAGGTGGGCACCAGATGTGTGAGAGGACTTTCTGTCCTCCTGCTTGACTGAAGCTCGGGCTACATCACTCACTTGACCTGGGAGGGGATTAGAGCTCTCATATCTTTGCCCATTTTCCTCTCCTCACTTTTCTCTCCCTGCAGTCTTGCCTTTACATTTGCAATGGGGAGAAACGATGCTGGCAAATATTACACAGAGAGAGCGCGTCATCCTGACTGCTCTTGCCTGTTCCATGGTGCAGAATGAAAGACTCCCTCGCTGATCCTCTTCCCTCTGAGAGTTTTCATAATAAAAGTAATCATGATATGGTCTGAGGTGCTTGTTAATAAAAGTCAGCAATTAATAGCTAGTTATAGAATGTCTCTACAGCCCGAGATACACATGTGCAAATATGCAAAAAGAAAAACAAGGTGCAGAGATGTTGTATTGTATTAACTTTTGAATAGTGGACCAATGCCAACTAAGACTCACATTCACAAAGTTATAATTAAAAAAAACATGTTTTATAACTTGCTTGTTTCCATGATTCTGTGCTATTTAATGCTGTTGTTTCAAATCCCATTGAAAAGGGGCCCATACCAATTACCTTGCCATCAGTGTCTGTTCCAAAATGTCCCTAATATATAATTTTGGGGCTCTGATGTTCTCAGAAGACATGCTTAGCAGCCTTCTCAGTCTGTCGTATGCTGTGCTGCTCGACAAGGAGTTTTTGATTTGTTATAACTTGGAAAAATGACAACAGTAGAACAGGTGTTACTTTCCCTGGCATGCTATAGATCAGAAGTTTCTCTTGTAATACACAATTGAACTCTACACATCACCAAAGTTAAGTGTCGACTCAGAGCTGTTTACTGATCTCTGAAGCACGTCCTGAACCTGGCGCGGGACCCACGGTCTGTGATGGGAACGCGTGTCCTCCCAGACCAAGAGCCCCAACTGCATCATCTGCCTGCCGTTAACTTTTTTTTTTTTAGTTGCTTGCCTCCAAGTCATTGATGCACTCGCTCTCTCCTGGCATCATCGACATCTGAAAAAAATAGCAGGTTGAATGAATGAAGCTCAGTGACTCTGCAGGCAAAGCTCAATAACAATAATAACCACTTTATATTGAGCTATACTTAAACACATTACTACGTGCTTTACTCCTCACAAAACTAATAATATCGAATCATTAATGTGTGTGTGTGTGTGTGTGTGTGTGTGTGTGTGTGTGTGTGTGTGTGTGTGTGTGTGTGTGTGTGTGTGTGTGTGTGTGTGTGTGTGTGTGTGTGTGTGTGTGTGTGTGTGTGTGTGTGTGTGTGTGTGTCTTTCTCTTTTTCTCTTTCTATTTCTATTTCTGGTTGACCCAGAATGTCAGTTCTGATGGTGGAGGGTGGTTTGCATCAACCACAGTCTTAGCCATCCTTAATGAGGTGTAATTTGTAATGTGCAGGGCTTTAAAAGGATTAAACGGGAAGAATGTGCTGCCTCCTGACCCAGTGCCTGTGGTCATTTCCTTTTGATGACAGCTTCTATTAAAGTGAACGCTCGGTTGCTCTCTGACCCCTGTGGCCTGAGGCGGTCAAGGGAAGAGAGGCTGAGTCTGTGATTCTGGAGAAGGGAAGTGTTATTTAAACTCGCAACCCAAACAAACACGGTTCTCCTGTCGATGCTCCTTCGGAAGCCTTTGTAGAATTCGATTCCATGTGTGGCTGCGTTAATATGTTAACACGCTCCAGATTGAGAAACCCTATGTTGAATTACCGATTCAATAACCACCTGTCGTAGGATCGCTCAGTCGTTAGTTAAGCCAGATAACGAAAAGATGTTGAACTTGCTTTTTTGCTGAGAGTAAAGATGCTGAGCTTATCTCCGCATGAGGAACAGCAGCTGAACTTTTGTTTAATATAAATTCAGGAGATAAACGTTTAGTTATCTTTCCTCTGTCAAGTTTATAACTACAGTTAGTTTTGCTGCTTAAACGCCCCACGATAGTTGCTGTCGTCACATTACTTTTTTGTATATATAACTGACAAGCTGTCCGTTCTCACACAGCACTTAATGCATTCGACAATGATAAGAGTTGCAGAGTCACCACTCAAAATGAAAAGTAACTAGTTAAACAAAGTTGGACTTTGTCAACTGACATGACAACTTCCACCAGCAGATGTTATCAGCTGTGGCTTGCATATGCTAATTCTAAAGCTAGACGTCCCACGAGTAGGTTGAAAACTCTTTGATATGAAGCTAAAAATTGAGGCTGAAGGCAAAAAGTTAGGAAAACATCACGCTATGTAAGTCAGGTTTGGCTAGATGTGCTGGAGTGTAAACTTCCACGAAGCAAAGAGACAGAGTTGCTATTGTTTACTCTTAATTCTGACAAGGTAATATTTCGGTTCCCACAGGGTAGATCGGGTATTTTACATAACCTGTAACTCCAGTAAATAACATAGTCAGCTTGGCATTAATGCAAGGGTACTACCGTCTGTAAACTAGTTAGCTGGGCAGGCTAACGTTTGCGGCTCACATTCAAACGGATAAGCACACAGATTAATCCCTTCCCAACACGTTTGCTCTTGTGTTCTGAGTTTTGGAAAGCATGAAATTAAAGACACCACACTTCTAACTATTGACATACAGAGCATCGCTGTTAATCCAGAGCTTGACGGGCGCTGCGGTGTCAGTCAATGGAACGAATGAAGACGATTTACAAAAGGCCCCGGTTGGATTTAAACTCCGGTTATTGCAGTAATAAAACATTCAGTAGTCAACTAAGCAAGCTGAGTCACCATGATCTCCATCTGATCCATCATGTACGCAGAGCACGTACACGGCTATAAACACGGGGAGTACCCCGGTACTCTCAATGCATTAAGAGATGAACAGGGTTAGCTGCTGACACTGATCAGGGCTGGAGTCCAATACAAGAGGAAAGAATTGCAGCAGGTCCCCCCCCACACTTAATACCCTTCTCATACATAGCATGGAGAGTGGAGGTGGGGGTGGTGGTCATTGCCCAGGGGATGTTATGGCCAGAGGCTACTATCCTGCATGCTCGAGTCCTCCACACTGGGCCAAGGAGGCTTATATTGGAGAGAAACGGAGAAAGGGAGCCATCTAGGGAAGAGAAGGGAGAGAACAGGAGGGACGGAGGGGGAGGGTAGAGAGCCTGCGCCTGCTCACTATCAGCACAGCAAGTGCAGCTTTCATCCGCAGCGGAGACCGAGGGAGAGGCAGAGAGAGTTTGAGCGAGCGGATGCTGTGAGAGGGGGGACAGAGGCAGAGCATGATAGAAAAGACACAGAGTTAGAAAGGAAGCGCGACCGGCCATGTTGGCATTCATCTGCAGTCGCTAGCCCATCTGCTTCTGCTGCGTGCTGCGGTTGTGCATTGAATACTGCGGAGCAGGTCACCTCCTTCTCTTTTGGGAAAAAACTGAAGAACCTCAGGGAGGTGTGAATTTCTGGCACAAGTGCTCAGCACTGCGGCACCTCGGCACAAGCGACGGAATGTAGCAGAAAGGTGGGCAAAGCCGAGGATCGTCTTTCCAGACTTTGGTGCCCGACCGTCCATCCGTCTCTGCAGCCACTGCTCCCTTCGTGCCCTCCGTGCATCTCTGTGCTCTGTGTATGGGAGGTGAGGCTTTGGCAGGCTGTCAGTCAGCATGCGGCGGTGTGAACGGGCAGCCCAGTGCCCACAACACGCTATGGACGTCAGACACTCCTCGCTGTACTAATGAAAGGCTTCAAGCTCGCCTGGTAAGGCTGAACAGAGAGCGGAGGTTTTCTCTTTGTGTGTGCGATTGTGTATTTGAAATGTAATCCGTTTTTTTTCTTTTCTGTATAGCAGCTGTACACAGCTGTCGTGTACCCGGCCAGGTGCTGGATGTCTGTGACTATTTTCTGGTATTATGTGGCTGTATCGTCATATGTCACCCTTAAGACAACGTACTCTGTTGACGAGGCCGGATGCACTGTCAAATATCTGTGCTTTTTAAAGATGGCACATGTATAATTAGCATTAATAGATATAATCACGTTTGTGTGTCCGGTGCATTTCTACATGGCTATGTAAATCTACAGGAAATGTATCAGTAAGTAATGAGGGCTAGGTTAGGACCCCACTAAGCTGTGACCAGAGTGTGTGTATCCAGTGCAGCTAGTGTGTGTTTTTTTTCTTCTTCTTTTCCCCCCCGCCCCGCTGTGGCGACCCTGCTCTGCTCCCCTCTGGCGGGCTCAGTGTGAGCAGAGCAGCTGAGGAGAGGCACTCACGTGGCTGCCTGGAAAAGAGCAGGCACATGCTCCCTCTGTCTTCCCCCGCTCCTCACTCTCGCTGTCCTCCTCGCTTGTTTCCCCCCCGTTCCCCTCGGTGTCTCACAGGGACAAACGGATCCACATCCAGGTGGCCCTGCTCTGGCTTTTTTCTTTTCAACCTGTTTCACCACAGTGTGTGCACTTTGTCCGTCGTCCCTCCTTCTATCCTCTCCTCCCCCTGTGTTTGTTTATGCTCCTCCTCCTCTTGCCTGATATTTTTAGAGGCGAATTACAGAGCACTGCAGGAGAGAGAAAAAAACAGAGGGGGAGCAGTTTCGGCAACGTGCGTCCCGCTTCCTTCCTTCTCACTTTCATGAGGATCTCTTCTTTTCCCTATAGGACCTCTTTTTTTCACTCTCTCTATATATATCTGTGTCCTTCTATCATTTGCAACCCTCTCTCCTCTCTGCTTTTCTATACCACTCAAATCTATTACTTGACTCTCCAGTCGTTTTTTTTTTTTACTTCAGACTGTGTCGACTGTAGCTTTGAACATTTCCTCTGAGGGCTTCATGAGATTAATTAGACAGAGTGCATACTGTATGTGTCTTCCTGTTTGGCACATACACACAGGTTACTTTACCACTGAACAGCCATCTGTTAGCATCCCATAGTCTCTTATACACAGAGATGAAACTGTCTGGCTAGCTAGCTGGGTATAGTTTGCATGCCATGTTGTCATGTTATATAACGGCGCATACCTATGTAGTTTTACTGTATCCGATAGGATGCATCCCAAGTAAATGTCATAATATGGTTTTTACCTTTTAATCAAGAATGTGTCTGTAAAAGGTTTATTTCAAAAATGACGCTTTATTTCAGCTGTGTTTCAGTCCACCTTGAAGGGGGAAAAAGTCGATGAAGGAAGAAGTGATGGGTATCGGTTCCCCTCGTAAATTCATCAAAGGGAGGATCCAGCTGAAATCTCACTCTGGTTATTTGTGATTTTTTTTGGAGCTGCGTTCTGTTCTCCCAGAGACAATCTGCTTCTTCGGCAAAACGGTGTGACCTAGAGGTCATCCCATCACTCAATACCTCAATCAGTTCATTTGTTGTCCTTTGTTATAAACCAGTAGCTGCCACCTGATAAAGCAGCTTATTTATCTACACGGGATGCAGTGATTTATCCGCGCTGGTTTGGCGCTCTCCAGGTACTCGAGTGAACTAGACAATGATTCTTGTTCACTCTCAGTAGGTTTTTATTAGTGCAAAAGTATTTGTTCCGTTTTATCTCGTGACTGGCTGCTGGCAAATGAGACGCCTAAAGATTAGGATGAAGCTCTGATTATTGTGTCATGCTTTGCCGTTATATTTATTGGGTTTTTGAGGCATATTACTCAGATTTGATCTTAACATGTACTGAAATTGCATGAAATGAAAGCCAAGATAGAATAGTTGAGATGATGATTGTGATCTGATGGAAACGACGGGAGTGTAAAAGAAATATTGGTCATAGTGATAAGAAAGATTCTCGTGATGTACTGAAAGTTGATGTCAGGGGAAGCGAGTGTCAACGAGTTTTTGTTTGTTTTGTCACAGTGCATGCTGTGATTGAGAGCCGGGGGGGGGGGGGTATTTTTGCAGCATTACTTGTCAGAAGACCAGGCAGAGATAAGAAGAGAGAGAGAGAGAGAGAGAGACCATGTGTGTGCGTACGTGCGAGTGCAAGATTGCTCAGGATTTGGCAGTGGCCCCGATGTGGGGATGTTTGCTCTCGATACGACATTTGGTGTGACTTAAATCTGCACGCAAAACATCTGCACACAGATGTGCACACGCAGCCAACAGCAGCAGCTGTAGCAACAGCGAGGCACAGACAGCAAGCTTGAGCTGGAGCTTACTCTCTGCACGTGGCACCACGGACAAGCCTGTTGATGCTGCCTGACAGTCGGACAGACCGAGTGCCGACTCGCATACGTAAATGCCCGTGTGTATCTTTACACCCGAGTCGTCTGGTCAATTGCTCAGCTCCTTGAACGTATTGATCTTTGCCAATCGGGGCCAGGCGACTGTGGTGTTTTCTCTGCTTAATGTCATGGTCGGAGCTCTGTGGAGTAGCCTTCTGTCTGCCGTTTCTGCTTTTACGTCCCTTTGAGACTGCAGCTTTTTAGCTCATGCATGCTGTCATGCAGACAAACGGAACATCAAAGACTTTTGGAAACTTGCAACATCCACCAACATATGCACGGATGCTTCAGATCCTCACATAACGCACATGCACGCCAAACCCCCAGGCGTGTACCATCCAGTGCCGAGCCACTCATGGTCTCTCTGGGCTATTTTAAAACTGACTTGAAAATTGTAGCTCCCAGGCCTCTGCACCAAGAAGCATCATTTCAATATGTGAAGTATTAGAGAGGGAGAGGTTCTACTGCGTTAACTGTAGGTGAGCTGCTGGTCGATCAGCTGCTCCTCCAGATTTAAAACGGTAATCAAAAGTCACGATTAAAACTATTTCAACTTGCTCGGAAAACATGAATGTCCACAGCTAAGAGTTTGTTTAAGAATGTACTGGGAGGCTTGGAACCAACAGCAGCCTTACAGATAAAGCACTGCACCATCAGACTGGCCCACAACGGACTTCCGAGTTCACAGCAGGGGCCCTGCAGTGAAGAGAAACCGCAGAATTGTTTCCCTTCTGGCCACAGCATATTAACACTCCCTCTCTCTACCCCTGTCCCCTTTTCCCCTTTTTATATATATATACTGCATCCTTCCCACAAGCCATTTGTCTTCGCTGATTATGCTCTATTCCCCGGCACACTCTTCTGCCTGCTCCCAATACAACCGGCTTTTTTTTTTTTTCTATCTTTGGGCTGTGAGGGCATATGATGGATGATACATTGATTGGTTTGCAATGATTGATAAAGTCGCTGGAGAAAATTTTGCTTTGCTTGCATAGCGCTTAATGAGAAAGGATTTGTGTCTAAAGTGGTATTTTGTGTTGGCATTAATAAGGACTAAGGAGGCTGGTTGCATTCATCTTAATATTATGACGGGTGCATTTGCTTCCAGGTTACTTTTAAAGTATCAGTCATTCCGTCCATGACACATGACAGTCATGAGTAGCCCTCCCTGATGTATGTCTGATGAAAAGGATTCATGTTTGCGTTCCATACAATGGTTTCTCAAATATAGCTTGTCCAAAAAACAAAAAAAGTTCATTTTCAATTAAGCTTTTTAAAAGCACGACCAGAACCTGCTTCCCTCCCTCCTGTCTTATAAACTGGCATGTGTTTATCTGTACATAGAAGTAATTGTTTTAATCTAATATATTAGTTATTTGGTGAGTTAACACTTGAGGAATCCAAACTTAACCTTATGCACCTGCAGGCTCCCTGTGTTTCATGATGCCCGCACAGACAGCTACATGTGATCGGTGACATCATAAGAGCTGGGAATGAACTTCTCCCCTTTAGTGCCGAACAAATAACTGCTGATGAGAAATTAAATCAATTTATGCCATTTCTTAAATAGGGCTGCAACTAACAATTATTCTCATTATCGATTAATCTGCAGATGCTTTCCTTTATCATTTGATTAATCAACAATGTTTTTGTCTGCATGACGTTAGGAAATAGTGAAAATGGCCAGTATATGTAAAAGATATTTGTATAGTAGACGTAAAACTAAGTGTTATGTAATACACACCTGCTGGACAGGAAATTGAAATGATGTGAAAGAAAAGGTTGAATTCCTTCACACTGTCAACACTGCGTTTATTAGTGACACAAAGGGATAATAGATGCACAAATGAAGCCCATACAGAGACTTAAAGATAACACTTTTGATCAAACAGAAATAGTTACTGTAGATCTCACACACAGACACAAGGAAAGATGTGGAAGTGATGCTTAGAACTTGACAGCATCAAAGCGTCCTATGTGGCCAATATTCTGGTAGAGACTAGAAATATCAGAGATGACAGAAAGTTACAGAGAGTTTCTCATTCATTTATGCATTTTAGGTAAGTATACAAAACCAGCTTCAATTTAGATGTTTAGGAACTACAGGGCTTTGTTAAGATGCTAAACCGCTTGAAATTCACTGTAGAATATAGTACAGGATAGGTTGCCTCTAATAAACGCTGTGATGATGGTGATGGTGGGAATTCAATCTGTTCTTTCCCCAACATATATCTATCTAACTAAAGTGGAAGGAGAGTCTATTTATATGTTTGCGGTTCAGGAACTGCAGCGACTAGTGTGAAGTTGTTTGGATGAGCGTTTCTCGAGATGATATTCCGGAGGCCGAACAATGGGCTCGTTCCGAACAGGCGCGTGCGTTTTCAACGTACACTGCACTATTTAGAAAGAAAACCAAAAGCATTTATGTCCAGAAACTTTTCTTCATGCAAAAAAATGTAATTATATTCGGGTATACACCTCTGCACTTCACCTTGTTACCATCACACACACACACACCCTCACCTTCTCTCTGCCTACCGCTCTTTGTCCCCCCGGCCTGCTTTTTTCCGCCTCTGTATCCCCTGCGGATGGCAGCGGCTGCGTCCATCCCACTGGGACGACGTGGCCCACGGGGGCTTAATCCGGTTGCCAGTTCCCTATCCCCTCTTGCCCCTCTCTGACATCTCCACTGAGTCCTTGAATTACCTCACAGGGCCGAGTGGTGCCGTTTGAATTTAAATCGGTGATGTTTAATTATAGCTGCTTTTAAAACAGGTTCTTGGACCCAGAGGTACAGTAGGTCACGGCTTCAATGAGAACCCAAAAATTGTTAGAGGCCTATGTTAGGTTGCCACACATTGAGGATAATTAGGCAGCTTAATTAAGCCTGGACTAAATGCTTAAATCATGCTCGTGGGATTGGATTTAAATAGTTTTTAGGAAAGCTAACGACACAGTGGTTTCACTCCGTATTTGATTGTTTTTGTACGATACTGACACACGGCTATCAACACAAAAAGTTTGTGTCCGGATCTTTCAAACTATCTTCCCGAGCGAAATAGAGATATCGTCTGTCAGGGAGCCACCGCTGGCTCCTTTCACTCCGGACATGTTCACAGCAAAGTGCCCTTAAACTCCGGGGCTTTGTAGATAACTAATGGCGTGTGTTAATGCTTTATGCTGCAGCATCATCACCCCGTTACACACACAAACACACAAACACACAAACACAAACCCTCCTGCAGCTCTCTTGTTGTCCCTCTAGTTGGGAACACTTCAAGTAGCGGTGCACATGAATGGCTTGACGGGCTGCCATGGCAACTGCACGGCCGAGACACAGTCGGTCTTGACGGACATTTCCGACCCAGCCAGGCGTCGCCACATTTTATGTTGCCGTGACAACTCGGTAAACAACACGCCTTTCCTCTCAGAAAGATGGAGAAATTAGTTGGAGTGTTTAACATTTGGTGGGGGTGTGTTCGGCTTACATTTACACCAGAATGAATTGGGGGGGGGGGGGGGGGGATTGACACTGCTCAAGCCTGTCAAGTCTGTCAGTCATGAGTGAATCAACAGCAAAGGGCCCACGGCCGTTCATTACGTACCATTTCTCTGAGTGCGTGTGGTCAATTTGACCATCTGCGTGTCCCCTGGGCGCAACAACAAAGAGAGCAGAGGTCCCTCTAAGTAGGTCAGTTGTTGGTGCGAGGCCGGGCGGGCTTATCTGAGCACACAGTGGTCCGGCTCAGTGGACCAGCTCCCTTTGTTCCACAGCACGGCTCCGCTCGGCGCTCCCACAGAGGCCGCCAGCATTGCTGCAGCCCCGGGGGTCAAGTCTTTCCAGCAGCACGGCTCAGGGCTCCGTTTGCTTCTTAATAGAGATCCAGAGGTGACTGTTGTCATCTTTATGTATGAACGTGTGAATGGGTCACCTTAACATTACCTCCCTTATTTTGTTAGTGATACAGTTTGTGTGATAGTTAACATGTAAATAGTACTGTAGCTGTCGTCTTTTAATAAGAAGTGCACATGGAGACACCAGTTAGTTAGCAGTGAGTGTGTAATGCACTGAAACACTTGTTGGACACCCAGTTGCAGCCATGTGGATAAAGCCTTTCACTGTGTGGGTCACCATTCTCTTTTTTTGCAAGAGCTGATTGACTTGTGGGGATGTTTGAAATCAGGCCTCATCCAACTTCCTTATAGGTTTTGGATTACTGAATCAACAAAAAAAATACTGATCAATTACATTATATACATATACTAACACATTATGTATAAAAGTATACATGTTAATATAATATAATGTTCCCAATGATACTTGGCTTTCTTAACGTTATAATCTATATTTTTCACAGCAGACATGTTGCCTACTTATATTAAAGCATGGCATAAAAAAACAAACCAGGGTGCAAAGTTGTTATGCTTGGCTGAGGAGGAAAAGTTGATCTATCGATAAAAACAAAGTGCAACAAAGTGCAATGGAAAGAAACGTGTAAACTACAAACCATGATATACATGAAGCATGTGACGTATGTGTCACTCAAACTTCCACTGGAGAGATAAAAAATAGTGGTTAAGTGTGGAGCGCATGAGGAGACTGTAACCTTCCACCAGTTGATACATGATGAAACAAACATGAAACGCACTTTAACTTGCACATTTTCTGGAAAAGTGGTTCAACGTTGCGCTACATTTGGATGGAAACCTGATTTGTTTGGGAGTGAGCCAGCAGGCACAAAACCAGAACCCTGAAACTCAAGCAGCTAAATGGAATGCAGCCATCGTTGATTTTATTATTTACACATGTGCTCTTCCTTCTGTGTCACTACAAAATGTCTTCGGTGCAAAAAGGCCAAGTTAAAGGTTTTGTTGTTATGCACCAACGTTATGACTAAAACTGCTGTGGAATAAAATATCAGGTTTGGATAATTCACTGGGTTTGAACAGACTCCTACAATACAATAATACAATAATCAGTTTAATATGTAACTGCAATGAAATTCACTTACAAATAGTTTTTCAAGTAGGTTCATTGGAAGTATAAAATAGATGGTACTGATGCACAGTGGATAATTCATATTGTCTTTTATGTATCTCTATTTATCGGACCACACCAAACAACTGAAGCACAGAATATGTAATTTAATATTTGGAACGGGGTTCTCCTTGTAATTATTTATTGGATATTAACAAGATACAACAAGCTTTGCAATATTTGAACCCATTTCTTGACACCCTGGAACATTTTCAATGTACTGCCACATTGAAAATATCGTTAAGTACGTCACACTCGCATGTCTTCAACACTAAGAACGTTGGCCTTCGCTTTTACTTTTTCTGATTGTAGACTTCTAATTGATTTTCAAAGCAAAGCAAGTTGAATTATGTGCCGCTGTGCGTCTATGTGAAACCATGATATGTGTTTACCAGAAACCCCGCTCCAGCTTGTTGTGTGATTTAGAGGGAGCTATGGATGTAAAGTGACCCGAATGGCGGTGATGTCAGCCCGTCCATTCATGAAACACATGAATAATTGAGGGAGCAGCAGGCTCAGTGCACCAGCACCAAGTAGAGGTGGAATGCAAAGTGAAAGCCCCCCCCCCCCCCCCCCCCTCTCTCTCTCTATCTATCTCTTTCTATCCGCTTGCACATTCTTCATATCTATTGTCAGTCTGTAGCCGTGAAATTCTGTGAAACAGGGAGCAGAGAGGAGAGCCTTGCTTGGATTCTAGCGGATGCACTAATAGCGCTGATGGTCCAACGGCTGGGAGAGCGGAGGAAGAAAAAGGGGGGAATGGAAAAGTGCAGGCTGCTGGAGAGAGAAGGAGCTTATCGGCCTCAATTAGACAAAGGAGAAGAAGAGTGAACGATAGGAAGAGGAAGAAAAAAGACGGAGCCCGCTCTCCAGAGAGAGAGAAACTGTTCTCACCGTCTGCTGGGGAAATACGTTCTTTTTTTAATCTCCCTCGTCTGCGTCTGCTTCCTCCTCCTTTTTCCTCCCGGCATGCTCCAGAACTCGTTCACCCTCCTTACCTATATCCCTCATCCCTCTCTCTCCCCCCTCCTCCTCCTCCTCCATCTCCTTCCTCCTATGCCTCATCCACGGCTCCCGCTGCGTGAATGACTCCATTTGAAAAGGGCTGATCGCTGCGGAGCAGCTCTCTACATGGCTACGACCAGGTTAGTGCCGGGAACAACAGCCTGCTTACCTGGCTGCATTCATACGGACTTACATGGAGCCTGCATAATGATTAGCGTCCCTGCTTGGCGAGATCAACATGTGCCGTTTAGAAGGAAAGCCCGGACCACCAATGCCTCCGCTTTGGCAGGTGGTGTTAAGGGCGATTGTAAGCTGGTTATTAGGAGATCAGAGCTGGCCGGGGAAGATCAGTGGCCCTAAGCCTGCGAAAGAAAATCTCCCTGCCTGCCTCTTCCATCTCTTCTCTCCCCTTCTGTCTCTCTCCGTTTATCTGTCCCACTACCTTTCATCCACCGAGAGAGAAAGGAAAGTGCAGCGCGCCGTCGTCGGGATGATCCGCTGGATGAACAGCTCATTACTTGGGGCTGCCTACGAGGACATGGTGGTGTTTGAGTGCGTGACAGTGGCCAACGAGGGCTGCCACTGCCTTGAGGGCTGCTACGGCGAAGTGTTGAGGGACTGTGTCTTTCACCAGGGGTATGGCAGGCTCTGTGTGTGTGTGTGTGTGTGTGTGTGTGTGTGTTAGTAACAGAGAGAGGGGATGGGTGGGGTAAGATGAGTTTGGTTATATAACTTTTGTATTTGGTAGATTAGATGTGTGATGTTGCCACATGTATTTTTGCAGCACATGGGCGTACATGCATGCTTCTGTGTGTGCCTTCCCGTGTGTGCATGCGCAGTGGTTGCTGGTGAGCGTGGTGTTCCTCACGGCCTTTTCAAACACAGCGGAGCTGAAGGGCCGCTGCCAGATGGGTATTTTCCAGGGTCAGCAAAACTGTGAAAACAAGCGGGGGCGCTCAGAAAGGCCCGGAACTCTGTTCTATTGTGAAGCTGAACCATCGGACAGCTTGAGCCGGTTGGATTTAGAGCTTTACAGCTTATTTAAAGAAAAGACTGTAGCAAAGTGGTGCAAGCAGCATGCTTGTTTCTCTTTTATTTTTTGTTTCACACTTGACCTAATTTGAGTGACGTGTAGGGGTCTTGTCTGATCAACACCTTGAAGTCTGTCTGTCGGTCTGTCTGTGCAGAGCTCTGAAATGCTGATGATTTCTGTGCTTGAGCATCAGGGATCAATCCCTCTCACACATAATGCAAATGACATACTTTGCTGAGCAACATCTTACATTTTAGTCTTTTAATAATAATCAAGTAGGATGTTAAAATACAAGATGCCGTTAGTTTGGATCAAAATAAGCTTTCATTTATTGTCTCTAACCGCATTGTGGACCATAATTCTTTTAGTTTTACTAAATTACAACACTGGGTGAGAAGAAGTTTCTCCGTTAAATTGTTTTCTAGCAGTTCAATTTATTTGAAGTCTCTGCTATATACCACAAAGCATTATTAGTATTCTTGAATATGCAACATCAAGTTTTCTTTAAGTATTTATTATTATTCATAGAATTTGTTATAACAACTTCAAATCGACGTGGCCTTAATTTAGTTAAGCAAAATATATTGCACGTACAAATTAACAAAATAAATATTGCAGACAGCTGCGGGAAAGGTATTATAAGATACTAATATCCATAAATCAGATTTATGGATCTCACAGTAGAGATAAGTCCAGAAATCAATCATGAAAAGTGCCAAAACGTCCTGATGGGCCGTGATGTCTGTCGCTTTGCCTCCCTCCTCTATTTCCCGCTCAGACAGCATCTCTAACCGGCAGAGCTGGTGAAGTATATTTAGTCGCACACTCTGAATATTTAAACCACTCTCTCTGTTCACTGTTGCTATAGCGATATTCATCCTAAGCTTAGCTTTGTTTGAGCTTTGTAAATGCGCGGGCGGTGCTCGGAGAGAGAGAGAGATATGTCTTTTTAATTGTTAAATTGTTTGTCAGCTCTCTCGCTGCAGTGAGCCATTGAAGGTAAACGTAGACCACGGCGTTCGGATCACTCTATCAATGCAACTACAAAGCTCATGTGAGTGGTGCTGGAAACAGCAGCTTTCGTAAGTGAAGCACTCATGCTTGGTTTCGTCACTTTGATTCCAGTAAGCCTTTTTGAATTGATTAGAGTAGTGTGTTGTTGTTGTTGTTTTTTATCGTTGCACCCCAAGGCAGGCTTTCCTTCATGATAGCAAGTCATATGTTTAGACGTAATAGAGCTGTGAACAGCTGCGTCTATTATTCCACAGCTGAAGAACTCATTGTGCTTTTTCGTGTAATTCTCCGAGCATCCCAGTCCGGAGATAATGCAGCGACAGGTTCTCCTGCTTCATGTCAAACTCTCTGTGTTGTGTTTCACGAAGCAGTTACCAACAAAGCGTCAGTGACGGAGGCTTTTGTCTGCTCCTCTGCAGCCTAGCATCAGCTGCGTGTTCGCTCTATCCACACCACCATTCTGGTTCAAAGAGCAAACTGCTGTGTGAATGACATATATCGGGCGTAGTCATTCATATGCTGATGATGGAGCCGCGTTCCCATTGTTTACTGCTGGGTGTCTGGAAAGGCGAGGTGATCAGTGAATTCCTCATCTCTTCAAAACAACAAGTGGAGGTTCCTGTATCAAAAAAAAAGAAGCTGAGCGGAGGGAAAGTACTGAGTGATGATCCTCTGTGTTTTATTTTGTATCTGGGCTTTGTTACCCAACCACGTTTTTTTAATCTCAGGCAACCTGAGCTTCAGTTACCTCATTATAGCTATTCTTTTTTATGTATCTAATATTTTGTTCAAGCCCTTTTTTCCCGTAGAGGCCAAGCCACTGGTTAAACCTATGTGGACACGTAAGAGTACTTTGAAAGACTTTAGCTCTTTAGTTGTGTAATTAATGACCTAATGGGGCTTGAATTTAACCTCCCACTGAACCTCAACCCCTGCCAGCTCCTCTCCACCCCGACCTACAGTGTGTGAGGGAGTGTGAATGTGTGTGTGCCAACTGAGACAGGATTACCCAAACCTGGATATGGCATGGAAAAGAGCACCACTGGCTCACTATCTGAATATGCCATATCTTTGTCTGAGTAATGTTTGTGTTTGTGTGGTGCTCGTACATTTGTTTGCAGGAGAGCATGCAGTGGTGGTGGCTGCAGTTACGTGACAAATGGGAACACCGCGTGTCCATTATATCTGTTGTCTGCCAAATGTGTATGTCAATGACACCATTAGCGCCGGATCATTGCTGGGCGCTCCGCTCTCGGGACGGATGGGAGGTTGTGGAAGACCTTAACCATTTGCTATTGGATCCAACGAGTACCAATTCAAACGCAGTATTCTCTAAATAGATCCTTTGCTGCTCATTTCTTAAAGCTGTAATCCATAATAGTTTTAGTAATATATTATTGATACTTCCATCTGTTGTATTTGTACTCCTACCTTGATTTGGGACAGTGAGAAACTGTGATCCTCTTGTTAGGCTCTACCTTTCCTGGTGTCAATTGTCAACAACATGCAGACACTTACTGATGATCAGCTTTGAGCCTAATTATCACATCATGTGAAATGAACTCTCAATCAGGCAGCAACAAGTGGAAGCGGCTACTTTTAAATATAGCTTTTTGACCCAACTGGTGCAGGATAGTCCGGTTAGTAGGTGTTGTACCTGGTTTCACTCATAAATACAATGACTACTTTACATTCCTATTCTGATACACTTTCAATGAAAAGGTATGTAGCTGTAAGTAGTATAAGCTTTAGAACAATTTTATTTCTTTTGTTTATTTTGTTATGTTTCCTCGATTGCTAAGTTGTCTCTGCGCTGCAGTCCTTATTGATGCTGACTCCCTCTGTTGTCTATCTGAGAAGAGTGGAGACAGAAGGACACAGTATAGATCAACAGATGAACCCCAGATCTCTGCAATGGTGTGTAATAAAGCTACATATCCTGGGCATTTTAACTGGCATGCTATATTACACTTGTGAAAAAACACACACAAAAGTCGTCGTCGTCCCCCCAGTGTGTACTTTTTAGTACTTCATTCATTTTAGATGGACGAGAACAGGCCAAAAAGCTGCTCCCAAATTATCCTCGGAGGAGATGCACATTTTATTAATGTGTTGCTCTGACTGAGGACAACTGTGGCCAAGTGTAAGAAATGGTTCAGTGATGTTAGACAAACAGAACCGGAGGGCTTCTACCTGCCTGACATGTAGATGTGGCCATGGTTCCCTCTCTGACTTTGTGCTACGTACAGATGACAACCGAAGGGAAGTCATTCACATTATAGCCAAAGACAAAGTGGAGAAATTGTTCTGCTCGATTGTTACTGACAAATTCCCGACAACACCTTTTGTCCCACATCAGTACGGTCAAATTCAAAGTCTCCAAACTACACTCTCACCACAGCCACTCCACTGCCCTGTTCCACTGTGTCAAATCAGCAGTTAAGACCCCGATAACGTGAGTCGCAGTGCAGCCAATATTCTTTGTGGCTTGATGTAGTTTGAGTTGATGTACCTCGCTTTGTGTGCATGTTTCCAAAGATCAGTGAAAAGTGAATTTGCAAACACAGATATCTCTGTTTTCAATTATTTTCCAAATGTATTAATTTTTTTTGCACTCCAGGGAATATCGATCAAACAAGATATCTCAAAGATTGTCACAGATCACGTTTTTTTTATTGTGCACTGAAGGGAATATCAATGAAACTGGTTTATTCATTTAAAAGAACGGCCTTTATATGTTTTTGCAAATTAACTCTTCGCATGTTAAGTGTCTCTTTTTGCCTAATAAACAACCCAAATGACATTGTTTCTTAGATTTTAAAGCTCTCAAACTTGTTTCAGGTCTCTATCATATGTGTTGCTATATGGAAACAGCCATTAGTAGGGTTTCCCAGCAGTGTTTTCTGATTGAGGAAGCCACCACGCCTGAAATAAAGTCCACCTCTGCTTACATCATAAAAAAATAAATAATACACTTGTGACCTTTGAGGAAAAGGCCCAGGTAGTATTTCTCACAACAGAACGCCACATATTTAATGCTTCATGTGGATGTTGTTTCCGACGTCATCTATTAACGATGGATTGATTGATCGTGAGATGCGACAGCATCTGGGTGGCTTACGACCTCTGCTGAACTGTTTGATGGGGAAACCCTGGTTCATTTGTCAAGCACATGAAAGGTGCAGGATATTGGAATTTCTTTACAAACACCATCTCCACCACCTTGCGTGTGCACTTGCTTGTATGTGTGCGTGACCCAGACAGTCTGCTGCCTCAGACAAAGATTATCATGCATTCTGAATATCGATGTACTCTGCTTTCTACCGCCGTGGTGAGCATTTGTACTCAGACGTCATGGATGACATACACCACCTGATAAACCAGAGATTTTTTTTTAGATGAAAACAATGATTAAGAATAAGAACCTTGAGGTTACGACTTTAAACATCCGGCAATCACCTGCCATTCACTGAGCTGTGGCAGCAGTAGATGTCTACTTCAAATAAATAACGTTAAACAAACGTCTTTCAAAGGGAGATTTCCCTGCAAATGTACTCCTAATCAGGTCAGTAGGGACTAATCAGCAGTTAACATGATCATCCACTGAACAGCAGCCATCGGGAATCATATAAATCGATGTCAGAGTTTACCGTAACACACCAGGAGTGCATTATCTATCCTGATGCATTAAACAGCTGTGAAGGCTCTTTGTTGTCCTTGCCTTTTTAAAATCAACCAGTCACTGGTACAGCAGACCCTGACAGTCAGACAGGTGCTGTCAACACTGGCCACTATGATGCAGTGCTCTAAGCTGCACCGCAGTTCCGAATGTAACAGTAGATCAGTAATTCATGGGCACTAACAGCGGCCATTGGCTGCCAGTGACGTAATGGCTTGCATAACGCCATGTCAAGTAACCGTGCCTGGCGGGCGCACTGCCACTCAGATCACTTTCAGGGCCTTTTGTTCGCTGCTGTCATTGTGAGGAGGAGGCTTCTTGCTGAGCCATTGATGTGTGTGTGTGTGTGTGTGTGTGTGTGTGTGTGTGTGTGTGTGTCTGTGTGTAAGAAAAGAGGGTGTCTCGTGCTGGATCACAGAGGTTACCTGATAGCAACGTACGATGGAAGGAAAGGGACTGCCTGTCTCGAGACAACAGTCCTTCCACTCGGCTGGAGAGCTGTTAGTGGATGAATCCCCATGTTAAAGTCAGCATGCAGCTCAGTTTGAGATAATATAATTATGTGTTTCGGGACCAGAATGATTGGCATTGTATCTCTGATCGTTTGATCCTTGTCAAGTCCTCCCAAGGTGCATTTCCGCAGCCATGGAAACAGTTCAGTCTTTTAGTGAAATCATCCTTCATTTGTGTAAAGCCTCATATAAATAAACAGCTGAATAAATGTCGATGTTGAGACTTTTTTCAAGCCTCTTCGTATTTTAATTAAATTGGCGATGGGCTCAACACTTTTGAAGTGTGGCATCAGTGAGAAAATGCTACGGTCATGCGTGATGGTGACGTTTGTTTCCCCTCGCCGCCGCTGCTGCTGTTGATGTTGTCGTTTGTTTCCCGTATAAGCTTAGCTGTCGTTAGCCAGGTTAGCACATGGTGCTTCAAGCCCGTTAAGCCTCAAATGATGTCACCATGAGGAAACGCTGTATGTGCTGTGCTACTGTCCACACTGATCTCTAAACTGACGGCACCACCTGTTTGTGTGATTTCTCTGATGCACTTCGTTGCAGATGTGATTTTCTCATCCCTCTTTCCGTCTCTTCTCTTTTAGCACTGCCAGTAACTCAAACAAGAGCACACCCGCCTGCTCACCAGTCCTGCGTAAACGCTCGCGCTCTCCCACACCACAGAGCCAGGAGGGTGAGAACATGGTGGAGAAGGGTTCAGACCACTCCTCTGACAAATCCCCCTCCACGCCCGAGCAGGTCGTCCAGAGAACATACTCGCTGCAGTCAGCAAGAAGCGGGGGGAAGAACTCAAAGGTGAGCGACCAGGAGATGCTCCTGTTTACCTGGCTTGACACATTTCCTCGGTACCTGTTTCACAAACAGCCTCACAAAGCTGCTCTTAACATTTTCACAGAGTAGCCGTTGTGAACGTCTTCACTGTTGGACACAAGGAGCCAATTTCACACACGTGGATTAAAGTTAAACCGGTCAGGATAAGGGCTTAAATCACTTCTTTGAAACTACGAGTTATCTCTGACCAATAGCATAAACAGCACACATTACGAATCCTTATGCTTGTTAAATGTGATAAATAAGCTGACATATTTGATTGATAAAAACAGCTTTTTACCACTTGCCTTGGCCAGTTGCATAGTACACTTCAACATCATGCAAATGCTAATACTTGACCCTCAAACTCACACCAGTATTTGTTCGTTAAAGAACATGTTACATTCACTTTAATGCAATAGGAAACCATGAATATGAGAGTGCATGTGAAACAGTAACACAACATGTTTACTGTGACATGTCACATCAGATAGACAACAGTGAAATAAGGTTATTAGCTGAGTGATGTGGCAACTCTGGTTGTCACACGTGCATTCATTCATAAACTGTGACGGCGTGAACACGTCAGAGTCGGCCCAGCTTTATTTTACCAGTGTAGTGACGCGCTGTGGGGTCAGATCACTCTCAATATTAATGCATGCACACAGAAGGCTTCACAATTTGTGATTCATGTATACTGTATGTGATTATCTCCACAAAAACGTTTTTCAATGCACGGAAAGAATAGTCGTCATTATATATACATGTAAACAAAATCCACGTATTTTTGTATAAGATTCAGTTTCTAATGCACACACACACACATTCGTTTAACTAAATGTAATAAAAATCTTTTTGTATTTGTTAAAAAAAAGGTTCAACCGTTTGTATATAAATAACAACATCCAAATATGGTTTTGATTTTCAAATCCTACATATATTTGTGGATTTTTAGTACATTTATTTAAAACAATAAATGTTTCTGCATTAGAAACATATTTGTAAATGATATGTGGATTTGTTTACATTTATATATAATGATAACTCTTTTTTTGTGTGCATTGAAACACATATTTGTGCTCAGAGTCATTTATCTATGAATCACAAAATACATCGGTGAATTCCTCTGTGTTTTCATTAATATTGAGACTGATCTGAACGCACCGTCTATGATTGGTAATTGACTTGTACACACTGATATGTAAGTAGTGAGCTCAGGAGAGATTGCACCCTCCACTCCATTCCAGCCTTTCATTTTGACATCCCATATCCCATATATAACCTTTTACTCTCTCCTCTTCTAAAGCTGTGATTTAAAAGAGTTGTTTTTAGTTGAGTTAGTTGATCTTGGCTTATAAAACAACTTGCTGACATGCTAACCAACAACCATGTGCTTCACACCATGTACTTGCTAAACTACTTGTGTATTTGTTGCCTCAGTAGAGCTAGTTTTGTTGTGAACCCTTTTAGGTTGTTTATCCGTTAGATGGATGTGAACAGATTTCCACAACAACACTTGAAGCGTAGACAGCTCATGATAATACAGGTATCATATTTCCAACCCTTCAGCATTTTTCTCCTGACTCTAAGTGTGTTTGGACATTAAATAAATCATTTCTGACAAAAATTCAGTTTGGTGTGTTTGGGTTTAAAGGACAGGTTTGCAATTTGTTCAAGTCTGTCTTAAAACAATAGCCGGTTCCACGTATGAAAAATGAAACAGGTTTTGCTCTGTATCTTTTTTCCTCCGACTAATACTGGCCATAAAGAGATTATTTCTTTATTTGAACCCAATGTAAGTGATGGGGGACTAACTCAACAGTCCATTTAGATCTTTTTTTTCCCCCGTCGCTACATTGAAAGTGCATAATGAAAATATCTCTTGAAGGCCAGAAATGATTACAGCAAACATAAACTCTTCTATTATGCATAATGGGAATGTAAGTATTGTTTTAAGGCAGACTTGCAAAGGGAAATGTGTATGAACCCATCCTTTAACAGCAAGTTGAAGGTTTGCTTTGTTGTAAGGGTTTCCTGGTTACTGAATACAGGTAGCATTGAGTGATGCTTTTCAGACTTAAGACTTAAGTTAAGAACAGGAATAGAGCCCTCGTATCTGCTGACATCCCAAGCTCTTATTGAAACAATAGACGCTGAGGGAAAGAGGTGAAAAACAGAAGAGTGCAGGTGTTTGTATTTGCCGTCCTCCCCCTCATCTGCATCTCCCCCTTCACAACTGAACTCAGTGATGGATTGACTCTTGCAGGTTGTTTCACAGAAGGAGCATGTGGCTCTAATGTTTTGTACGCTCAGCAAAATGTTAGAAGTAAGCCATGTCACTTGCGTCTACATGTACCGTCTCATCGGTCTCTGCTGTTTTCAATCACTTGTTGTTTTTGTCTCTTTCTTTGATCATTTTTTTGTCTCTACAACACAGTGTGCACGCCTTCTCTCTCTCTTTCTCTCTCTCTCTCTCTCTCTCTTTCTCTCTCTCTTTCTCTCTCTCTCTCTCTCTTTCTCTCTCTCTCTCTCTCTCTCTCTCTCTCTTTCTCTCTCCCTCTCTCTCTCTCTCTCTCTCTCTCTCTCTCTGTTGCTACTGCTACATGCCATATGAAAATGTGTGCCATCTGATAATGACTGTTCAGCTCTTCTGTTGGTACTTTCAGCTGTTTTCTTCTTGCGGTTGATTTCTTTTTATTTTCATTCTTCTTTCTGATTTTTCTTTGTTCTTCTCCTGATTGCATGCTAGTCTCACAAGCGACTTTCCAAAGTAAGCATTACTCTTTTTTCTGTTCCTCAAATATCTCTGTGCCCACCCTCCCTCTGCCCCACCTCCTGTCTTGTGAGCTGCTCTGTGGAAATGTCCAAACCCCCGTTTGCAACGCTTCACCCTGAACCCAGCTTGTTCCTGTGCAACCGTTACAAGCCCCATCTGCACCCACAATCATAGCAGATGGACATTTCTGAAAACAGTCAACCCCACACAGCCTCACTCACTCCCTCTCCTCTTTCCTGTCCTTTCTCTTCCTTTCTGGTGATATGCAATGTAGCAAATTCCTAATACCGATTTCAGATGTTTGTGTTAAGCTTAGTCTACTGTATGTGAATATAGTCAGGATCAGGATATGCTCTTAAATAAAAATAAAAGAATAAAAATAAAACGTTTTGATGGAGAAATGGGGCCTTATTGTTGAGATTTCTGGCGCAAATTCCTAATAAACAATACTGCAAATAGTTGTCTAAGTTCCTCTCTCTTTCCCTCTTCCCTTTTCCACTTTGGATTGTGCCCTGTCCCTCTCTTTACAAACTTATCTCGTTGTTAACCTTTTGGTAATGAGCGCTTTACATCCGTCATGCTGTGTAACGGCCAGGCTATCGGAGGGATAAACTCAGCACCCAGCATCCCAGTCCAGAGCTCCAGGACCATTTGAGCCGCCCATAATGAGAGCATCCCTCCTGCTACCAGGCCCCAAAACTCCCCCTCTCCTGCCTGTCCACGGACGCAGGCTGGTGCCACGTTTTCAGTGCATCACCCATGTTGTTGCCTCATCCATTAGATTTGCTACTTGTCAGACCTCATCTCGTTATTTATTTCTTTATTTTTTTGCTACAGAGTATATAGGGATTCAGTATATAGGGTCTCATTTTAACGACACAGGCCGAAATGAGAAACCTGGGGAGACAATAAATGAGAGATTTGCACAATCTAACACACACAAACACACACACGTCCCAATTGATTACATCCCTTTTGATTTCTGTGCCACGGTCCAACCCCCCCACCTCAACTCTTTTGCAACCCCCCCCCCACCCACCTCTACGTTAGCCACTGTGGTCAGCAGCGGTCACATGACCACGGACATGGCGTGAGGTTGTCCAAGCAACGTGAGCTTGATCACCCTCACCCTAATGCAATCCAAATACAAGAGTGCATTCGGCGAAAGGGGTTCCATGTCTCTGTGACGACAATAGTTATGTTGGCTCAGCATATAATCACTCAGGCTTCTCATGGAACATGCAACCTAGGTGGAGAGTCAGGTTCAGGAGCAACGTCAGACCTCTGAAACTATCGCATGGTAATGGCAGTCATGTGCTTCGGAGTTGCTTGTTAGCCACAAACCCATTGGACCTCGGCACCGTCTCTCTCATGTCCTATTCCTTCCTGTGTTCATGTTGCTCACTGCTTTGGTTAACGTTTTGTTTTCTCTTTTAATTTCCTTTCAGTATGACAGACTAAACCTGATTAAAGTAAGCATTTCTTCTTGTTTTCATTTGACCCATTGACAATCCCTGCTGGCCCCCATTAAATCCCCCGGCCCCCCCCCCCCACACATCCTCTGTAGCTGTGCGACTGCAGGATCCCCTTTGATAGTTTCAGTCCCTCGTGTCCTTTCCCATGCTTTCCATCCTCTGAACTCATGTGGAAGGACAGGAGCTGTGTGAAATATAATTTATTCCAAAATGTCTTTATAGTGAAGATTCTGCTTTATTTAAAGCCTGTTGTAATCTGAAACTCGGTCTTATTTCAATATAAAAACTGATGTCACCCTGGTATTTGTTTGCCGGTCGGTGGGGTTTAAAACCATCGCTTTTTTTATAGGGCCTGCTCGCCACCGTGGCTGAGACAATTTAGATGTGACAAATGTCCAAAACAAAGTGGAATCGTTATTCAATTATTTTGAAGCTCTACATCCCATTTTTGTAATCCACAGCCCCATATGTGATGACATTTAAACCAAGTGATATAGTGCAGACAGACCCAAACCACTGTATATCACAGAGGAGTCCCAGGCAAAACTCTATTCAACTGTTGGATAGTCTCTCTCTCTCGCTCTCTCTCTCTCTCTCTCTCTCCACACGGATACAGTCACAATAAATCGTCTTTCTCCATCTAAACAATGCTGTCATAAATCTCACAACCCCACTATCCACTAGCGTCAAAGACAATGGCACACGCACACACACACACACACACAACTTATCCAGACAGTGGTCTCAGAGTAATTCTTCTCTCATGTCTCTGTCACCTTCAAATCAGATTAGCCCACATTAGCCCGGCTATCGTCGCAGCCAGGCCTGCTACTGCAGCTCACTGCCCGCTTACCCCACACACACCAGATAACCACCAGACCCTGTCACACACAGAGAAAACTCAGACGGCCCTCGGCACAAAAGAGGAATTGAATGTCTTCAGGGCTCTTGGAAAAATAAATGTACAATGAACTCTGCTACATGTCGCCAGTGAGGCAAATTAATGTGGCCGTTTTTAAGACTGATTATCCGCCGGGTCAAAATAAGAAAACGCATCCTCACTCAATCTTCAGTTATATTATGATAATCGCTCTAATGAACTTCACAAAATTGCAGTAATGTTTAATAGTGGTCTTGCTAGGAAAGTGGATGACTCCTGAAAAGCTCTCAAAATAGGACAATTAGATTATGTTGCCTGCTCGTTTTTTATTTTTATTTTATTTTAGTTCTTGTACTCCTGGAATCAGACACTGGATATCACTTTTCTACCTTCTATCTTCCCTCTTCTCCCCCTGAATACCCTCTTCCTTCTTTCACCATCTGAATGATCACCTGCATGTTTCCCCCTCTGAGACTTTTGCTCTCAGGCTGTTGGAACGGAAAGAGTGTTTATGTGGGTGGAAAATGTTGTAATGTCATCGTCATGATTAAGATACATCTCTGCTGCCCTCTGCTGTTATGGAACCTGCAACAGAATCAATTGGTTGTTCATGAAGAATTAAATCTGTTGGTTGTAAAATGTTTAACAACATTCAAAACTCAGAATTGTAGAATATTCTTGGGATAATTTCAATCTTTGATGGAACAACTTTCCGATAAATGATAGGTGAGTGACTGATTTATTTAAGACAAAGAGATGGACATATTGTAGCACATGACTGCTAAATAAAATAGATTTTTTTAACAATATATCTAATGTACTAATGCATTATATGACATGTGAAATTACTTTCAGTTCTGCCAAAACAGGAAGCAGCTTTACCTCAGAAATGCTTTTATTTTGAAAGATTCCTGTATTTGATCAGTCAATAAATGTTTAATTCAAAGAATATTCTGTAAATATCAGCTTTATTTGAGTGGCGAGGTGAGCAAACTGAAAGAGAATTTCCCCCTGCATTAACCTCAGCACTTTGAAGTTCAAAAGCAAGCACGGTTAATACGAACAGTCGGTCTATCTTTTTTTTAAATAGTGTTGATAACGTTCTGTAATTCCTGGCAGGAAAGCGTGTGAGGTACAGTTTGAGCTTCACGGCCTGCTGTAACTTGTTACTATCAGGTCGATCATATTTCCCTCTCTGTATGTCTGTATGAGCCCAAAACTCTGCTGCAGCATGTACACGTTTCACACAGTTAAATATACCTATGTCTCTCTTTCTTTCTCTCTCTCTCTCTCTTTCTTTCTCTCCACAGAAGAGCCAAAGCTGGTACAACGTAAGTCAGACCTTGTTTTTATTTACATTATCAACATATGTGAAGTCTTTTATGGGTGTATATGTGTGCTGGTGTGAGTTCACGTCATGCTGATGACTGAGTTTTCAGTGGCAGGTGCTGCTTACGAGATGAAAGTTGTCGTCCTTGACCTTGTTTACTGGAGCACCAGATCATTAGTGTGGGTTGCTGGTCCTCCAGGCGACGATTCATAGCATGGGCTTAAAAGAGCAACAGGTGGCTCTTTCTGATGCAGGGAATCAAGGGAATGTGAAGACTACAGCATAGTTTTACCAAAGTTTCTTTATCGACAACAAAGCCAGGGTGCTGCGGTTTTATTTTGCACCACAAGATGGCGTGCTCACTCTATTTCTGGCTCCATAGTTGTTTTTCCATGTGGTGAGTTGTTGAACAACCCCTTAATGATTATGTTCAACCAACTTTTACATTGAAAAGCTGCCTGTTGTGTTAGTTAAGCCCACAGAGGGAGCAAGAACGAGAGTGTTGGACTTTGACACCACTCAGTGTCAAACCCCACTTTCTCCTGAAGTGTGTTTATTGGACTTTTATCCCATTTTATGTTGTTTTATTTATTTCTTAGCTTTATTTTTTTATTTATTCCCTGTGTGTACACTCTTCCCCTTTCTCCCCAGCATGAAAGACAACACATCTTGAGAGTAAGCATGACTTGTATTCTTGTGCAACCCTCAATAACTTTCTTTCTCTCGCGCTCTGTATCTTGGTTGTCAGACCGCTGGAATGATGACATCCCTCCTGCCTGTCTCTCATTCCATTGACTTCAATCAGTGTTGTTACCACCTAATAGCAAAGCCACACCTCGGAGGAGGTGATTTGACATGTTGAAATAGACGCGTATTAAATAATTGTCCAACTAAAGCACTTCAATTACAGAGTGATTCTTTTCTAGTGGTCTTACTCACTAAATTTGCATTGACAATATGTGTTCTGGATTTGTGTTTCACCAATCCCTTAGATGGTGATCAAAGGCCTGTCACCACTCAAACTTCTAATTCTGGTACGCAACAGGTGGTAACAAGCCCACTGAGTTTCTCACTGTACTAAACGAATCAACAAACCGTCACAAGGGCCTCTGGACGAGCTTTGAATGCCTTTGAGCAACAGGGGAATGGAGCATGGTGCTATAAGTCGTGGCATGTTTCCCTCCTGCCCGACTCCTGTTTCTGTGTCCATGTCCTAAAACAAAATAACCGTGGACACCAGGGGACATTTAGGCTCGGGTTTGACAATCAACAGAAGATGCAGGAACCTTCCTGCAGATAAGGAAAATGGAGAACTGCTGTTGAGCTGAAAAGAGTCCAGACACTTTAAGAACTTCTCTGATGCACCCAGCTAATTTGAGCCACTCACATTTCCCCTACTGACCCGCTACCTAGAAAGGAGCATCACAAGTAACAAGCTAGAGTTGACGTTGCTCTGACTAACAGATGCAAATATTTGCTGTCAGCTGGCAATCGGCACAGTATACACCAAGTGTACAAGGTACCAGGACCACCTGCTCTTGTCATCAAAATACACTGCTAGACTGCAAATCCCCTTTTTGTATACCCCCAACTGACATCGCCTACCATTAAATCGCAAAATATTTTGTTTGTTCAATAAGTCCCATGAAAAGACCAAAACCAGAAATGAGTTTATCATGCTAACAAGTATTGTGTGTGTAGTAAAACACCTGAAATACTTTATTCCTCCATGACATAGATCTCTGATGGTGTCCAAAAAACTAGTGAGCCATACTGTTGCCCCGTGTGACATTACCCTCATTACCATGAGCATGGGCACAGCGGTTTATCTTGACTCAATCCCACATACCCCACCCTGCTCCCGGAAATGCTCAGGAGTGCAGCCTGTGTATTAATCCGCAGCTGAAAATAGTCCCCAACAAATACACTGTTTGCATCTTTTAGAGTAATATTTGCTCGGAACTACAGTGCCCAGCTGTTTTAGAAAAATACTTAGCCTTTATAAAAGTGAATGTGTGGCCTACTAAAAATGAATGTCTTCAGTTGGAGCCAGTGGGCTTATGGCTGGGTTCCATTAATAGAGTGTGATGAAAGATTAAGAGACGGACCGAGGCATCATTGGTTTTGGTCTTTCAATGGGAGTTCTTGACAGTAAGAAAAAATGACCACCAGTCTTAACCTTTAAAACAAGTGAAAAAATACCAACTAGCATGTCCGCTTTAGAGTACTTCACTCTAAAAGCTGAACATAAGACTTATGTCTTGTACAGACGGATGTGATTATTTTTGCTGTGTGAAGTTTGCAGCGTGAATTTACCATCACAATGTATTCACGGTGGTGAATCTCAGTAGCTGCGTTCCTGAGATCTCGTACACGCATCCTTACTCGCACAATAAATACTGAAGCTCAATCAATAGTGTCCTATCGGTACCTTTTAAATCAGTTGGCTGTGACTATGTGTGGGTGTTGTACCCATCATGCACCTGCATGTAGGACGGCGTGTGCATGTGTGTATGTGTGCACCTCTACATGGCAATGATGACCTCCCATGGCACTGAAACCACAGTGATTACAAAAACCCATCCGTCCTGATGTGAGATCTGAGCCTGTTAGAGATACGCACAGTGGCCATCTTTCTCCCACAGCCCTCTGATAGCACCTGTTCATTCGCTTTGCATCTACGCGAGTTTGTCGCAATGCTTGCTGTGGCAACCGTACCCACAGGAAGTTAGCAATAAGAGGGAAAACACTTGACAAACAGTGGCACTGCGAGATTAGAGCTTTAGACAGTGAGTGAATTGAATTTGTACGTCAGGCCTTTCACATTGCTTCACTCAGATCGATACACGCCCACGTACCTTGCCTTTCAAATGAAAAACCACCGCATTAATAAGATGGGAGTGTTATTAACAGGATAGACTCACACACCTCGAGCCCACATCCCCCTCACAGCACTAAAACCCCACCCTGCTGTACAGTGCCAGTCTCTTCCATCTCCTAATGTTTGTACACTGTTAATAGTTAACCAAATCCATAAACACTGCGTATCTGCAGTCCCACCTCATCCCAAGCCTCACGCCGTCACCTAAACACTGACGGCTGCATCGGTCACAATGGCCTCTTTCTTTGCTTGATTTATTGGAGAAAATGAACGGAGTGAGCAGGAAATAGAGGACTTCTATCAGCACGGACGGCACAAGTAATGCACCCTTATTTTGCTGAAATGTCATCCACATGATGTAAAGGCATTCTCAACCGGGGGAAGGCGGTTTCTTTCTGTTTTTTTAAAGAGCTGCGCGTGAATGACCAGCACTGTTTTCCAAGAGGCCCACTGCTGAAGATTATTTTTCCTGCATCTCCTCAGTGACCGGTTAAAGTGAGGCCTGGGAAATAAACTGCAGAAGAAAGGGGGAAGTCGTGGCTGAATTCCAGCGGCTCATATGTGGGCTACACATTGACTTCATCCAGCAGAAGTCAATGAAATAAAAGCTGGAGTAACATCTATTTTTTTTATTTATTGCTGCTGGGACCTCTATCACAATTCCCACCTTCTTGACCCTTGAAATATGTTTAGTTAAGAATAGTGGGAGGACATGCACACCAATTGTTTTTTAAGAGCTGCTAAAATAAGAACTGCAAGCTCTGCATCTTTCGTGCCTGCTAAGAGTAACAGAGGGTGATCAAGTATCAGAAGCACATGAATGACCCCAATACCAAGGCGGGGAGAAAGGAGGGGGACGCCTCATACCATCAAAACAGCACCGAGCTGTTCTTTTTATACCCTTTTAGTTTGGTTTCCAGCAGCTATTCTATCATGAAATAACCCTAACCCTAACATGAAACGGATAAACAAAGAAATATTTACAAGTACGTCGGTCGGGCCACTTCACCCTGCGATGTGAGCTCTGGACTGCAAACCAGTGCAGACCCTGTCAAGATTGATGGTGTTATTTTGCAGACGGAGGTAACTGGAGGTTATGCTCACATCTGTTCTCTGTAACTTAATCACTTGGACGGACAGCAAGACGGACCCAACGCATACTTCAGCAACTGGAAGCGTTCATTTCTCTCTTTTATTCAGTCCTGTTTTCTTTCCTTTTAGCGTCTTTCTTCCCAGCTACATCTTTGCTTTGGTGGAGAGGAGGGCTAATACAAACAAAGTCGCTTCATTCTTTTCTGGTCGTAAAACTGTGTAATTACAAGGTACTCAGACCTGGAAAGCATCCCGCACACACACACTCTGCTCACACACTTACCAGGAGGAGTAAGCTGGAAAAAAGGAAAAAGCTACTGGCATGATAATAAAAGACTTGTTGGCCGGGGTTACTAGAGGGCAACGGCCGTAACTCCTCTCCCTGTGTGTGAAAGGAAGAGAGAGAGAGAGAGAGCCAGAGAACGACAGAGAGAGACAAGGATCATGTGGCTGGAGTGTGCTGTGTCCACCGCTCAACACTGAAAGGGAGCAGCACCCAAAACAGGGGGCGGATACTGCAGCTTGCTAACTAACGCCTGGAATCTCGAGCTCTGTCTGCTCTTATTTTCCAAGCCCACTGCAAGTGACAAGTCCTCCGACGTCAGAAGAGCCCACTGGGGCCCCCGTTTTGGAAAATACGCTGCCATCCAGGCGCCAAACCGGATCTGGGGCGGTGAATATGGAATTGGATGAGGATTATACGATGTCAGACTGGGAGGCCGTGCTGGAGCTGGATGAGGCGTTGCCAGGGTGGCTCCTGCAGGGTCCAGCAAGAGGGGAGTGGGGTTGGGAGTGGGGCTGGGCTGCCTCTGACCTCCAGGACCCTGAGTGGGACACTGAGGAGATCCCTGCTGTAAGTTGACCTCCGCCCGAAGTGGAAAAACCACAAGGAGATGAGTGAAGAAAATGATGTGGAAAGGTTTTCAAAAAATGTTGGCATTTGACCGACAGACTTATTGAGCTCTTTCTGGGCAACGTAAAGTCACAAGTGAGGGGCCAGTTATAAGGCTTTGTAGCACTTTTTATTGTATGCTACTGAAAGCATTATGTGGTATATCCTTACTACTAAAGACAACAACTGGTTTGATTATGACTCATAGCTATTTGAATTCTCCCAGAGCTCATAGAGGCCTGTTGTTTGCAGTGTTCATCAAGGTTACTGCGTGTGTGACCTGATGTGTGAACAGCGTAGGTGTGGTTTGGCTGTTTTTGGTCACGGATGGCGGTTTTATAAAACATCAACATGATGTTGTTTACGTTTAGACAGTTAAGTTACATTCCAATCAACTATTAAGTGTTTTTCAGAGAAGTCCCTCACACGTTTACAGAGTGTTTCTCATCACCACACTTTTCTCAAAGGCGAATTGAAGTAGAAACCGATGCTCACAAACAGTGTTTCAGTATTTCAAATGCTTTGGTTTGCAAGAAAGGCACATGTCTGGATTTTTAATGTGAACAAGATGTTGTTTTTCAAAGAGAGAGAGGAGAGTTTATCTTTTGTCTCGGCATTGTTACCGTATTGGCAGCTATTGTTTCCTGCTTTCCTGTTGAAGGAAAGCATCTGGCACAGACACAGACAGAGAGCCCTCAGTTTGGCACACATTTGGAGATTTTATTCATCACAGGCTCTCTCTGAAAACAATCAAGTCGGCCGAAGCCAAGCTAAGAAAAGTGTGATCATGTTGAATAGGAGGTTTTTTTCCCAGTGCTGACCAGGTTATTCAAACCACTGTGCACAGTTTAGTTTGAGGTTTCATCACTTGTCCCCTTGTCATTAGACAAAAGCCTCATTGTCGGACACAATAATGCAATTCTGAGAATGTGACTCATATTGCAAACGCTCATAGTCGTGGCAGCATGTGTATTGAATGATCTGCAGCGGGCTGATGTTTTGGAATTGCGCTTTGTTATTGAGTATCGGCAAGATGCCCGTTCAGGCCACATACCTGTGCTTGCCATTCACTACACATCCATTTCCAGAGCCTATCAAAGCCACCCACAGAGTGAAATCCATGGTGTGAAGAGAGTAAACCAGACATCCCGATCAAACCTGTGGGTGGTTTTACGAGGCCATCTCACATGCTCACGGAAACGATTAACTTTGGGGGGGGCTGCGTCTGTGCGACGAAGACTACTCTTGTGAGTGAGCGAGAGTCGGAGAGCATGAAGAGTGTTTGAGTTTTAGAAGCATACGTGCTTGTATGGTGGTTGTTTTTCTGACTCCGCCTGTCACTGCAGGTGCTGAGCCCGACATACAAGCAGCGCAATGAGGACTTTAGGAAACTCTTCAAGCAGCTCCCTGACACAGAGAGACTCATTGTGGGTAAGTTGACGCTTGTCTTAGGGTGCATCTAAGTTATTAGTCATCAGAAAATGATGGAGGGGGAGACACAAACAACAACTTGGCCATTCCAAATGTTGAACACATCCTCTACTTATTTTAGAGGAACTTCTAATCTGGTAATGAACTTTTCCAGCGGTCGAAGCTGCTCTGCCATCAACAATAATAATATCACAAGTGTTGTTGATGAGCTCTTGCATGATTTTCCCAACTCTCTAATGAATACAGTGATTGTCTGAAATTCCTTGAATAATACAACTCTAGGGTAAAAGTGAGCTCATGGTTTATGAGTTGAGCTTCATGAGTTGGTCGTGATGATTTCACAGCTAATAAACAAGATATACACACGAGGGGAATGCTGAAATGCTCTGCAATGAGGTTTCCTTGTGACTGTGATCTAATTAATCTGATTGGACATCAGCATATTCTAATATCTGATCTATTATTGAGCAATTTTCTACCTTAGTGGCGTAGTTTCTCTGATGTCATTTTGCATCAAACGTAAGAGTGTGGTGGTATCTTTTATTTCTTTTTTTCTGATTGTGTGGCGTCTTTGTGCTCCAGACTACTCCTGTGCTCTTCAACGGGACATCCTCCTGCAGGGACGACTCTACCTCTCCGAGAACTGGATCTGTTTCTACAGCAACATTTTCCGCTGGGAAACGCTGGTATGCCGGTTAACGCTCAGGACCTCTGCGCATTCCCATGCTTCTTATACTGGCAGTATTGAGTCACACCTGGAACTATAATGTGTCTGTGTAAATGTCTAATTGTGTGCATTTTTCTGTGTGTGAGTGTGTGTGTGTGTGTGTGTGTGTGTGTGTGTGTGTGTGTGTGTGTGTGTGTGTGTGTGTGTGTGTGTGTGTGTGTGTGTGTGTGTGTGTGTGTGTGTGTGTGTGTGTGTGTGTGTGTGTGTGTGTGTGTGTGTGTAGCTGACAGTGCGGCTAAAGGACATCTGCTCAATGACAAAAGAGAAGACTGCCCGCCTCATTCCCAATGCCATCCAGGTCTGCACGGACACCGAGAAGGTAAACAATACAGAACGACGATGTTTTAAGTGTAATCATCTAAAGAGACAGTCGGGAAGCCTTGAGGTACAAAGTTTGGCTGTTAACAGCGGATACTGGAGAACAGATGGCACGATATTAATGCACAACACCGTTGCCACGAATTAAAGTAATCTGGAATAGACGGGTTATTCCATTCACCTGCTCACCAGACTCGTACATAATTACAATATATGTTCCACAGCACTTTTTCAGCTCCTTTGGAGCCAGGGACAGGACCTACATGATGATGTTCAGACTGTGGCAGAATGCGCTGCTGGACAAGGTGAACAAAAATCTGATCTGTTAGTTTGTGATTCTGTTCACATTAGAGAGAGTCAATGTTCATAACTTTTCTTCTTCTCACTGATATATGTTGTTGCCTCTTGCAGCCCCTGTGCCCCAAAGAACTGTGGCACTTTGTTCATCAGTGCTATGGCAACGAGCTGGGCCTAACGAGCGACGATGAGGACTATGTTCCCCCTGATGATGACTTCAACACCATGGGGTGAGTCTATTGATGCTGCATCATCAGTTACCGTGGTTACTACATTACAAACACCTTCCAGTCGAGTACCTAATTGCCCCAAATTACAAATGAGTTAAGAGAGCCCAATACGAGCTGTAAGAAGCAACAGTTGCGTACAAGCATGCACACTCTCTCTCAACTGAGAAACGCATTTAACATCCTTCTCAGCTTCTCTGCTAATTTACAGCATTTGCTTTTAACATTAAAGCTGCACATCAAACACTGCATTCTTCTGAAGGCTTTAAAGATCCTTCCCTGCTCCGTCTCTTGCGTCATTTCAGTTTTCCCTTCATGTCTAAAGTGAGTTCACGAGGTGAAATAAACAGAGAGCCGTGGTTTGACTCTATTTGGTATACACAGTGCACTCACAGTGTCTGAAGTTTTACCGTCAACTCGCCTTTGAGGAAACGTGGGCTCTGTATGTGAGCTGAGCGATTGGACAGAACCCGGGTGAACTCAGTGTGAGAGGAAAGATTTACTTCAAAGGCTGAATGAGGTCAAACGAGATGGCCCTGAAGGGATTGTGACTTTGTTAACGAGAGAGAAAAGTCGACATAGCTATTAGTAAAGGGAAGTGTAGATCATTTGTACTTGTTCTTCACACGTATAGACTAGTTAAAAAAGTGTGTCCAAACATCCTAATATCAACTGTGTTTTTACCACAAGTTAGCCAAACCCTGCTTAACACAGGTTTTACAAGAACTTCATTCACAGTGTGAGATGAGATGAGTATAACTGAGCAAAGTTCCCGCCTTTTCGCTGGTCTCTGGTCACCTTCAGGTTCAGTGAAGAGATTCCCAACGAAGAGAATGAGATCAACAATGACAACTTGTCTAAGAGCAGCGCTGACGCCAAGCCTGAGGGGAGCCCTCCTCTGCTGCATAAGAAGATGGTTCCAAACAGCACCATGCCCAGCCCAGGCAACCATGACACACCCATCACTGTAAGTTACACACACACACACACACACACACACACACACATATATCCATTAATACATGTTGAATGGACTGCAACACCTATATGGGTCAGAAGAACTGCAGGACATTTCCTTTACAGGGAAACATTATTGATGTGATTGATGCTCACGTTCTTCTTTCCTCCAGTTTGACCTCCCAGCAGAAGAGTATACAGACTGCCTACCGGTCAGCGAGCTGCTTGCGCTGCCCCTTTTGGTGGAAGAGAGGAACATTGATACCAGCGGGCCTGGTGGTCCTGTCCCCTCACTGTCTCTGGACTTCAACGACAACGAAGACATCCCGACTGAGCTCAGTGACTCCTCGGAAACACACGACGAGGGTAACTGCACAGAACAGACATGACTGCATAATCTAGTGGAAACTCTTTACTGATTTCCCCTCTCATAACAGTATGATGACGCTAGTAACACGATTTGAAAACAGACTTGTGAAGACACCTCTGAATTGATTTGCCATCTCATCTTGGACACACAGGTGAAGTGCAGGCCTTTCATGAGGATCTGAATGGCAGGCAGCACATCAATGAGATCTACAAGTTGAGTGTGGACAAGCTGTACGGGATCCTCTTCACAGAGTCGGAGTTCATGAGTGACTTCATGGAACAGAGGCGATTCTCAGGTGAGTGTTTCCGATGCTTCTACGCCCGACCCCTGATCTCTCTGGAGTAAAGGCAGACCCAAAAAAGGTGGTCGCTGCAGGCATCGCTAATTAACCCTCTCATCGCGTTGCTGTTTAGATGTGGTGTACCACCCGTGGAAGAAAGAGGAGGCTGGGAACCAGACGAGAGAGATCATGTACACCATCTCGCTGTCCAACCCGCTGGCCCCCAAAACGGCCACAGTCACAGAGACACAGGTACGGTCAACCCTTGCATCGCAGAAACGTTGCTTAGTTTTCATACATGAGTTTGAGACGGCTTTCAGAATAACAATCAATTAAACCATGTTTCCTATTCTTTGATCAGACTCTGTACAAAGCCAGCCAGGAAAGTGAGTGTTACATCATCGACGCTGAGGTCATCACGCATGACGTGCCCTACCACGATTACTTCTACACCCTCAACCGCTACATGCTCACCAGGGTGGCCAAGAACAAGTGTCGGTTACGGTGAGTAGGACGCTCGAACGAGACGTCGCGTTATGTTCAATTCTTAGTGAACAGCTTAACCTTTTGATTTTACTCAATCTAATATTTACATTTCCAGTTTCATACCTTATTGAAAGAGTCTATCCACGTGTGTGAATGCGTGTCTGTCTGCCTCTCAGGGTATCGACAGAGCTGCGCTACAGGAAGCAGCCGTGGGGGCTGGTGAAAGGCTTCATAGAGAAAAACTTCTGGAGCGGACTAGAAGAGAACTTCCGCCATCTAGGTAAACCTGAGTGTTTGTTTGTTTGTTCTGATATTTTGTTGTGTGTTTTGTGGAAATTTGAATCACATATTTGAAGTATTTTTGAGCTATTATTAAAGAGAGAGAAGATGGGAATGAAGATAACAAACTAAACGGATACTTCACAAAGATGTAGTATTGTAAATGTTTTCAACATCTATGAATGTGTAACACGCTGTCTTCTTCCCTCTCAGAGTTGGAGCTGTCCAAGATGGAGGACTTACTGACCGAGGCCCACCAGCTGTCGCCGAAGGCCAAGCTGGTGAAAAACTCCACGGTGAGGCGGAAGAAGAGGCCACTCCCCCACATGCGCAGCCAGCATCTGGACGAGGCGCTCAGCCCCGTTACCACGCCGACAGATGAGGAAGTGATTCAGAGGATCAAACAAGTGGCCGGCTCCACGCAAACCAGACACCGGAGTCCAGAACACCATCACCTGCCAGGAGGCCTTGCTCTGTACAGCGTCTCCAAATTGCTGCTCATCATCAGCTTTGTGTACGCAACTCATCTCAAAACACACACACACACACACACACACACACGATCCCTGGGATGCTTGTTTGTCTGGCCACAGGGATGCAAATACATTCAACACATGCTCATTTCACATATGTTAAAACAGAGAGTTCTCTCTGAGTCACGTTTCATGATTTCATCTCTTTTTTTGTCTCCAGTAAGCTCTGTACGTTTTTTTGTCTGATTTACAGTTAAACTTTTGTTTTCTTCTTAATATCTCATTGTTGGTGTCTTGAGTGTAACCTCTCTCTCCTCTCCTCTCATTGCCATCCATAGGATCTGTCTAAGGTACATAATGTGATTAGCCAGCATAACCAGATGAATATGTTGAAAAGTATTCCCAGCATAGATTGTCATTGCCATGTACAGGCGAGCTAAAGGCACCATGAATGAATCCCAATGCAAAGGGGAGGACTCATTTCTCTTCCTTCTTGCCCTCCTTCAGCCTGGTCCTGCTGGTGTTCCTCAACATGATGCTCTTCTACAAGCTGTGGATGCTGGAGTATTCCGCACAATCCTTAACAACCTGGCAAGGTCTGCGGCTTCATGAAAGGTACACACACACATAAACTAGGTGTACACACAGCTAAAGTGCACCCGTCATTAATACAGAACTAATTTATTAAAGAGATCCAATCTGGTTGATTTATAGTTTGGGCATTTTAGAATGCAGAGATAAGACTGAATGTAGTCTATTTGGCTGTTTGCCCAAAAGGCAGTCACTACTAAACACATAGAGTTACAGACATGCACACACACACACACACACACTAAAGTAAATCCATATGGCCGTTGAAGTGTTTGACAGGAAAACACGGAGCTTCTAAAATTACCCCTGAATAGCTCCGGGCCTACTGAAACAATTTACCAAATTGTTTTCTGGCAAGTACCTCCAAATGGAAGTCACGCTCGAGTGGCTGCACCCTGATGTTGCTAGTGTGTGTGTGTGTGTGTGTGTGTGTGTGTGTGTGTGTGTGTGTGTGTGTGTGTGTGTGTGTGTGTGTGTGTGTGTGTGTGTGTGTGTGTGTGTGTGTGTGTGTGTGTGTGTGTGTGTGTGTGTGTGTGTGTGTGTGTGTGCGCATGTGTTTCCCAGTAAACTGCCTCAGACGCAGATGGAGTGGGCCCAGCTCCTGGAAGCACAGCAGCGTTTCCATGATGCCGAGCTGCTGAAGTGGAGGGAGATTATCAAGTCGTCGGTTGTGCTGCTAGACCAGGTACTCGGACACAAAGACGCACTTTCAAAATCATGTCAGAACTGTGATGTGATGTTAAATAACAAACCGACTCCCAGAGAGTGGCTGCTTTACTAGAAACAGAACATACTGTATTTACTGGTCAGTCATACAGGTTATTTTAGCTTTTTTGCTAAGTGCACTATTTCATGATACTGTATACAGTATGACCGGTTTGGCACTGAAAAAGGCATTACATCCACCACTGAGAGAGGGCGCCTGTGAGCCAGTAAACCTGAACTACTGGATATATGGTGGAATCTCACACCATACAAAGGCTGTTACACATAGTAACAGCAGAGATTGAAAAAAAGAATCGCACCTCTTCTGCTTAGTGCAGGAGGTTGTGGGTATATTAGTCTATTGGACCATTGCCACTACATTCAGTGGAGAACTGGTGCAATATAATGGAATGTATATGCAAAACAGTGAGTCTAGAAAGAAGCTAATGCCTAATGATTCTGAGATTGCAAAAAGAGACATTTACTGTTCATGTTTGAGGTTGCTGATTTTTTTTTTCTTCTACCATTTAAGTCCATTGTGCTTGTACACTCTTCTGGCTATCCTCAAGAATCATAAAAAACAACAAAATAGCGCCATGAATGAGAGTCATTTTTGCAACCCCTTGAAGTTATTCCTTGAGGATGCCAGAGTTTTCAAATGATGGAGGTATCTCATCAAGAGCTAACAATAAAATATATATATATATATATATCAGTCAACCTCAGGTAGGAGCCTCTCCACCCTGGAGAGCATGAGTGGATTTTTATTCCATATCTGAGACAAATTCCAGGAATCTTTTCCATATATGCTGACCTGATGCTATGTTTTTAAAAGCAGCCAATGATTGAATATAACCTGTATAGAAATGAACTTTAGGGAAGCCACTGAATAACCTTCCTACCTTGCATCCACAAATGAATGACCACCACTTCTAATAGTTGCCCAATGGTAACAATTTAACATGGGAAAATTGTTAATTTTGTTATTTTAAAGGAAGAGAGGAAATTGTCACTGTCGTTGATGAACCAGCTAACTCTTATTACTCTTCTTTAGATGAAAGACTCGTTATTGAACCTCCAGCGAGGCATTGGTTTAAGGGACTACAGCTCCGAGGCTGAGGAGAAGAGAAGTCGCTATCACTGACACACCGCCAACAAGGCCATGAGGGCATGCTGTGCAATATACTGTAGGACCTGTTTTGTTGTGAACCAGTATGAGGGCAGCAGCAAGACCAACAGAGAGGACAGAGGGGGAGGCGAGACCAGCGGTGAGCTGGTCTGATGGACACAAAGAGGGCAGCCCTTGTCTCCAGCGCACAGAGGTTGAAACCCCCGGGAGGAGGAAATCACGGACAGAAAGTGCCCCTTTCACACACAGGACTGAGGTGTCCCCAACATCACTGAGGCATTGTGGGAAGGTGCTCCTTCGCTACACCTGTGGGATGAACCGTTTTCTTCTACTCTCTTATTTCCAAGTGCATCCTACTGTAAGCCATGTCGACCAGAGAGTCGCAGAGAGAAAGGAGGAAAACTACTGCATGCATTTAGACAACCTAGCTCCCCTCACTCAGTGTTAATGTGGTCCAGTTCCAGTCTATGTGTGTCACAAAAAAAAAAAGAAGAACAGAAGACGAGGAGAGATTGAGTCGAAGAAAGGGGGGTCCTTTCGAGTCTTAATGGCTGTCTACACTCTCTATACTGTTCCAAACCAATCATCCCTCTAGAGGTCCGCGCTGCAGCGTCCCTTTAGTGAACCTCCATGTGATCAAAGTACAGAATCCTTCCACAACCAAAAAGGAAACGACGTGTTGCAGCTGGGAGCTCAGCTTCACCGATAAGTCCCTATTGCCTTGTTTGAACCTGGCCTGTGTGGTCTCCGTCAGGGCTGGTTCCCTGTCAGACTGTTGCGTTGAAATATTTATAAGTAGAATCTAAGGACAGATGAGACCTAAGCCAGTACTTTTAACCTCGCACACAATTCACTTAATCAGTTGCCCCAGCCACATTGTGAGCTACCTTACATTGCATTGTTCCTCATCCTTCTAATGGAGTAGAATGTATCAGCCTGGACAAAAAGGCCAGACTTTGATCACAACTTATTCATTTTTGAGAAAGGGGGAGCTGCAGCCAGACCAATAGGGAGACCTGTGTTCTTACATGTTTTATTACTAAACTGTGACTATATCTCTTTAAAAATGTTTCAAATTAGAAAGAATTCTATGAATATATTTGAAATATATAAGAATATTTCATTATTTAATATATATATATTTCAAAATATATAAACATTACCTATATTTATTGTTAATTTATGTAAATAAAGAAATTATCAGAGCTCTAGACCAGTTAAAGAATTTCTAACAAAAAGTGTTTTCTTCTAAAAATGCATGCCAGATATGTCTGTGACATGTCGAGTGTGCAAGTATGATTCTGCATTTGCGCGATTATATTCGCGCGCGCGTGTGTTTGTGTGAGTGCGAGAGAGAGAGAGAGAGAGTGTGTGTGTGTGTGTGTGTGTGTGTGTGAGTGCATGCATGCGTGCGTGTGTGCACAAGTGTGTTGGTGTAAAGTGTGACATTTGTACCATTCCACACTTGTATGTTTCTTATTTTTTCTTTTCTGGCTCCTGCAGCCAGACTGCCTTTTTTAATGCTAATGCGTTTGGATGCTGCCTTGCATTAGCCCCACCAGGGTACCGTTTACAATTGAAGAGTTTTGTTCCAAAATGACATATCCAACATTTGAAGACAAAGTCACACCTACTTTTACACAAGGATGGATTTCTTAGACAATTCATGTCAGTGTTTGACACATACTAAGTAGCTTAAATCCACGGTTTACAAAAAGCATGAGACAGAATTGATCACCTAAATTTTAAGATGAACTTGATTATTTTTTTCTTGTAAATGGATATATAACATTTTGGAGATGAACCCTTCATTTGCCCTCTATGAGCAACTCTTTCTTCCCGTCACCACAATGGTGGCTTGACGACTCTTTCGTGAAAGGAATAGTTTTCAAGTTTTCAAATTCACTTCCTTGCCAAAGGTTAGGTGAAGATTGATATCACTCTCATGTCTGTACGCTAAATATGAAGCTACAGCCAGAAGCCGCTTAGCTTAGCTTAGCAAGCGGTTTCCTCCTGTTTCCAGTCTTCATGCTAAACCAACCTTCTCTTGGCTCTACTGTCTAGCCGCCAGTTAGCTTAGCTAACAGCTGAGTTATGGTCCAGACTAGCCAGGCTAGCTGTTTCCTCTTTCTTTCATTGACTATGATAAGCTAACCATCTCCGAGCTGTAGCTTTATATGTTGCTTGCGTATGTTAGAATGGTATCAATCTTCGCGTATAACTCTCGGCAAAAAAGCAAATAAGCGTTTTTCCAAAACTGTCAAACTATTCCTATAAAAGCACCTACTTCATCCCATATTATACTCTGTCTGTCTTTGAAGCATGAAAATGAACTTTACGCAACTCAATTGAACCAAAAGAAAGACTCCACGAATGATCATGTTGTGTTAACTGGGTTTGGTGCGGCAAAGAGCATCTCTTAAGAGTTTGTCAACAGAGACCACTGATAGCTGACAGACTTTAGTGATGAAAACACTTCCAAATAAGAAAAAAAATTGTGTTTATAAAAAAAAAAAGAGAGAGAGCGAAAGGATGCACTTTAAGGCCTTTTTCAGGTAAAGAATGAAAGAAAGAAATGGCAGCCGTTTAGTTTGGAAGTGATTGCATGGCTGAGGAAACGTTCTGTTTTAGTTAATTTGACAATCACACTGGGGATCGACAACTTTCCAAACTCATGAGAAAGTCCGGCTTGATTTTAACCCTGCTGGTTTGTCATTGCCCACAGATTACTTCTGCCCGATTAGAATAGTTGTGTGTAATTCAATTCAACATGCAAATCTCTTTCACATCCCAAAGCCCAATCTGAGGCTGACACACTTACTTGTCTATTTCAGTGCAAGGCAAAATGAGTGATTTGTATGAGGGAATTGTATCTTTACTTTGTGCCTGCATGGCGTGTTACTGACTGACTTAATGAGAGCAGCAGAAAAGCTTCAGGATTGGACCCCTGCTGTGTGTGTGTGTGTGTGTGTGTGTGTGTGTGTGTGTGTGTGTGTGTGTGTGTGTGTGTGTGTGTGTGTGTGTGTGTGTGTGTGTGTGTGTGTGTGTGTGTGTGTGTGTGTGTGTGTGTGAGAGAATATTACATTTGAAGAAGGCACTGAGTAATGATAACGCTTGGGAACCTTGAGACCTGAATGTTAGTGGAAATGTTTTCTGTTTTATAGAAATCACTTTCACAACCCTGATGACACTGAAAGATTATATTGAAGCTATGCTTTATGTATGTGAAGGTACAGAAATGTCATATATATATATATATATATATATATATATATATATATGAAAGTGTGATTGAAATGCTTTAAAGTGTTTATTTTTCAACGTGTATGATGAAATGGATTTTTTTTTTCTTTCCAGATGCTTGAATTATGTTTTTTGGTTTTAAAAATGGCAAACATTCTCATACTGTTTTGAATGAGACATGGTAAATACTTGATTAAGTTGGTTGTGCTCCCCAGTTCTGGTTTTATTGACTTGATTTCAATCTTGGGACACTGGAATTTTATTTCCCTGTCAGGGCTGAGTAAAATCGTTTATATGGACCGACGCATTTTAATATTGAACTGCGGTAAAACGCTCATCCTCCTCAGTCCAATTTAGATCTTCACCCGAGCCTCCAAAGAACCGTCACAGCAGAGCTGAATTTAATTTCTTCAATCGTAACAATTATGCAAATTAAATATGTTGCTTACCTTCATCATTCCTTTGTTTCTTATTGAATCCAACAAATTTGGCTTTAAGTAATCTGAGCTACAACCACTCACAGGTAACACCTGTCTTCACAGTTATCTGCGTTACACGAATGATTGTATGATTGCTATTGCTGCTCAGCTGTGGACCCAAGGTGACCTGAGAGTTCTGGATGCCACCGTGTTTAGTCACTGACAACTAATGAATTGTGCGCTTCATTGACTGTATTAATTGGCATTTGCCTTGCTTGTGACAGAGCCGGCGAGACATCGGTGCCACCCATAGAACACAGCACTAGCTAACGGCATCGGTTAACACTCCACGATTGGAATCGCACACACAACCTGCTGAAAATGACCACTGATCAAACGCTCCTCTTCGAGTGTGTCTTCAAAAGATATGTGCTGGTGTAGTTCTGTTCAAAAAGAATTCTACTGTATGTTTTTTTTTGTTTTTTGTTCTGTTTTTTTATTTTAGAACATGTTCTGATCTCCAGAGAGACTGTTAGGGAAATTGCTACATGAGATGGAATATACTGT
This sequence comes from Anarhichas minor, assembly GCF_050575085.1. Lineage (NCBI taxonomy): Eukaryota > Metazoa > Chordata > Actinopteri > Perciformes > Anarhichadidae > Anarhichas > Anarhichas minor. Next base: position 4,511,254 of record NW_027466472.1, read on the forward strand.
AAGTATATGTTGTGTATATCTGCAGTGTGCACACACACACACACACTCACACGCACACTCACTCACACACACACACTCACACACACTGACAAAAGAATCCAACCTGCGCTGCGCGTAGGTTTTGACTTGCTGATGACTTTGCCTCATAGAGACTGAAGATAAAAGTGGCTTTCTGGTTCATGTGAAGTAGAGATTGGAAGTATGAATAAAAAATATATATAATATACAAATAGTGTTGCAATTTTTGGAGACTTTTGTTATACTTTATTTTGACAAATCACACTCATTTCATAATTTTAACACATTTAAGTTGTTCTCCTTAACGACCCAGTATGTTTGACCTCAGGAGACGTCCCCGTGTAGTACAGAGGAAGATTGCATGAGGCACCAGGATGAAATATTCATCTCTTACTGCACTTTAAAAACATACAATAAAACCAACAGACTTTAAAATATTGATGTAAGCTATTGAAAGCATTGTTATTTTGGGTGCTGCTCATACCGTAACCTACTGTATATTCACAGCAGTTCCTATGTGTTGTTTCTATGGCCCCTTTGTTGTCTCACTTTAATTACTGTTGCATAAATGACCTTTTAATTACCACCGTCTCTGTTGTACAGACTCAGCGAGTGAATGCACGTGAAAGCTATGATGCCAGTCTTCGATCCTAAAGAGCATGAGACTGAAACAACTGGGATGCATATGGACAAAATTAGGACTTTTACTAAAACTGTTGTTTCTTTCCATAAAGATACCACAACAAAATTCTCACTTTTTTACTTAAATTACTTAACTTAGCCTATGCTTTGTTCTTTGTTTTGGAGAGACCATTTCAGATGCTAGTTCTTCGAGGAGAAGCTGCTTAAGACACACAAAATGGCACAGTAACATGAAATGGGATATGCCACTGACTTTAAAAAAAAGTCTGACTTTAAAAGTTTTTTCCCAGATGTTTTTGAATTTTCCAAACATGAATGTGTTCAACATTCTTCAGCATCCAGGAGGCGTGCAGCAAGACGGAGACGGATTGATAACTTGGTTCCTGATTGGAGAATGAGGTAACAACATACCGTTTTTCTAAAAACAAAACACAAATAGCTGATACAGATCTATAGATTAGGATCACAGTGACGTACCACAGTCCCATTAACCCATTCACTGCGTTTCACAATGTCTTGCATTTACAGCATCTGTGTGTTTATACTACGCCCTGACATAAAGGTTATTGCTATCGATTGTTACGGCTTCTTTCACCAGTTTATCAGTCTGATTATTGCTGTACTCTTTACTTTATTGCTATAATGGCTTTAAGTCGTTTCAGGATACCAAAACCCCAGTCTATCACTACGCACCCAGAAATAGCCTTCCCCTGAAGCGGTCCATTAGTCCCGGACCAGGATGGGGAGAGGGGTGAGGCCGACGCGTCACTTTAATGAATCAAGGGGGATGGGACAACGTCACGCGCAGCAATCCCACGGCCTCTCGCGTCCAATGAAGGCTGAGATTGGGTTTGCGAAGAGGGGAGGATGACTCCCACTTTTTCTCTCTCAGTGGCTGGTCTCAGAGGGCGGGGCTCCGTGCTGCGTTTGACAGCTGCGAAATAGAAAAATGTATAGCTCCAAAGCTGCCATATACTATCGCAAGGAATTGGGATGCAGCATGGCCCTTTATAGCCAGCGAATGCCCTCGTAAATCTGGGCCAATTAGAGAGCGCTGAATAAGGTTGGGGTGGGAGGGTTGAGGAATTTGCTTTTATTGTGCATATAAGTCTGGGATTTTGGGGGCCATGCATCGCGCTTTCTCGTTCCCGGTGACTGTGGCGCGCAGTCGGACCAAGGAGCGCCTGGAGGCGAGTCTGACCGGGCTGTGTGAGCTGGAGCTCCGCAAGCAGAGGCAGGAGTGCCTGGTGCTTGGGGCGCTGGCTCTGGGGGACCCTTTGCTCGAGGACCGCTCCAGAGGAGAGCTGGCGTGTTTCAGCAGCTGGGGCCAGGAAAACCTGACACTGAGGCGCCAGCTGGTAAGAAGTTCGAGCGTCTTTTTACTGCGTGTTTGGATTCCAGCGGACTCGGAGCATATCACCCCACCCCGTGTTGAAAACCCCACGTACCCATAGTCCTACATAGTTTTAAAATATCCAATAGCCTTTGCAGCGTATCCTAATTGTAATCCGCTTGACCGTTACATGGACTCTTGGTCTGGGCAGCGCCCTTTGTGTCGAGGTGACCTCTCTCTGCTAAAAAAAAAAAGTTACTCAACTTGATTAATAGGCCCTCTGTTTGAAAGGATGTAATGCGTTTCTGTGCTTTGGGCTGAGATTTATTCCTGTGGGTAACGAAATCAGGGGGTGGAGCACCCGCCGTTTGTAGCACAGACCCACTATTTAATGGCCCATTGTTCCCTCATCACGGACTTTTGTAGCTTTTACTACTTAACAAGCTCTTATTTGTGCTCTGCGCAGATCATAAAGGGATGAATTATATCTCCCGCTTGTATGTTGTTGCTGCTAACATTTTTATGTCATAAGCAATCTTCCAAATAATTGATGAGGTGGCTTTTCTCATGTCGAGCTCGAGCGAAGTTGCGACAAATGTGTTCCCAGGATTAACATGATAATTAAAAACTGGGTTACCCAAGAAAAATGCAACTTTGGGTAACAGCATAACCATCTCACACAGGAACGTTTCACGCACCAATGAGCCCAGCACTGTAAATAATGTTGTTTTTTTAAGGTCTGTATTTTTATTTTATTCCCCGTTATGCTGCTTTAAGTTTTTTGGGTCTGGGAGTTTCGTTTGTGTTCGGCCGCTGCTCTCGCGCAGGCCGCTGTCTCAACATTGCTACAATAGGAAGCCATTATTAAAGAGGGTGAAAAAGAAATTAAATCAGCCGCCTCCTCTTCACACCTCCTTCTCTTCTCCCTCCTGCTCCTCCGCCGGGGGTCTAACAATAGGCGCGTATGGAGCAGAATACTAATGATTCCGACCGAGGCCTCAGTGAGAGGATAAGGCTCGTAGACCTTGTGCCCTGCCGTGAGTCGGGTATGGCATAATATGGGCACTGTGATTCATTTTGGCCTCAATGATTGCTCATCCGGGCGTGTGTGGACTGTTTTTTAATAATTCTAATGGCAAACAAAGAATCATTTTATTTTGAAACCAATTTGAAATATGCATGGTATGTGTGAGGGTCAAGTCTTTCCAGTGCGCACACGCATCTATCTTGTGAATTCCTCTCCCCTGGTGCTGGTGGAGCTGTCAGCGCATTTCAGCCTGGCGTCTCATCCACATATTGACGGGAAGCAAGCAAATCTCCAAAGCCAGTGAAGGAGTGACACGCGTTTCCCCCCACGGGGCTGCGTGTGTTCCCGTTTTCATTTTCTGCGCAACGCGTCTGCGAATCGATGTTTATTAACTGTTGTGCTTACCCAAGCGTGTGAGTAATTACACGGGGTAATCCTCTGAGAATCCTTTTTTTTTTTTACTCTGAAGCCTCAAATTGAGTCTTCATATCAGGTCACCAGCTGCGTCCGAGCCAAATCCCCAATCTCATCTTCCATGTAGGTTAAGTCTCCAAAATTCTCCAGTTCACGGTGTGACACGGAAACAACAGACCCGTGGGGCTGCCAGTGCGTGCGCGTGCACGTGGCTGCCTTGAACATGAATGTGGCCCCAGACAGGGCTGAGGGGCCTTTTTCTCCTGGATACAGTGTGTGGTGTTGACAGCTGTGGGACACCAGACAGCAGCTGGGAAAGCCTGAAGCTCTGACCTCCCTCTTGGCTACCTACCGAGCCTGTTTGAAGAGAGTGGAAAAGAATGCATGAATTGTGTATGAGTGTGTGACATACATACATCTGTGTGTGGATGGGCGTTTGATTTTTAGAAACCTCAAATTGAATTTAATCCCCCCCACCACACACACACACACACTTGGAGGATTCAAAGTAGCACACAGTAGCATGTGTGTGTGTGTGTGTGTGTGTGTGTGAAACCATGTGTACCTTCCTCGTGCAGGATTTTTAGCACGTTTCTGCAGTATGTTTTGCTTTAGTCTTGTGCCTTTGCTAAACCGCTGGCTTATCGTCCATCAGGTTGTGTGTGTCCTTGTGTTAAGACAGCAGCACGTCATTAGTGAGACCATGGAGCGGTTAGTCCGCTCAGCAGAGACCGATCACTCGTGTGGATCACTGGATGGTTTCCTCTGCTTTTGTGCTGGCACACAAAGATGAAAAAAGGGAACCCAAATGTCTGCGCGTTATTTAGCTTATTTGTACACATAACTGTACATGCAAATGAGTTTCTGAACATGTATGTGCATGAATATACACATCCACACAGACATTTGCAAACATTCTGTCTACAGACACGCCATGAGGTGGACTCTGTGCTGGTCCCACACATGAGCATAGCCTGGTGCAAGTCTCTCAAGAGACTCCATTCATAGTCAACCCACCCTGCCGCGCTCCCCAAGCCTCGGGGCACGTACGACGGAGTCAGAGCCTGCTAATGAATGCCATCCACTGCGCTTATGTAAACACCGGGTGCACCGCTGTGTCAACTTCTGTTGAATTAGAATTCATCATTCAACTTTAATTCACCGTATTAAAATAAAGCATTTATAAGGTGCGTGTCTATTTGAAGAAAGAAGGGGTCAGTAGTTTAGTCAAGCAGTGGCATGGTGTGTGCGTGTGCGTGTGTGAGTGAGTGTGTGAGTGTGTGAGTGTGTGTGTGTATCCGGCCTCCAACAGCCTTCTCTGTGTGGAGCCAGTCACAACATTGCTTCAATTATAGAGGGTCCAGCAGTGCTGCTCCATGCCTCATGTGTCCTGTTCTGTGTATTTTTATATCCTGGGCTGGCGTTACCGTTTCAAACCCCTTCAACCGGTGACTTGTTAGAGGTCTCTTCTACAGATTAAAAACCTCTTTTCAACAGCCAAGGTCCATAGCATGGCTTTTTTTTTTAAGATGGCAGAAATGCAATGTCTCTACACTGCCCTTCTCTCGCACAATCAAAAGCTTGTTTTCTCCTTGGCCTCGAGATTCTTGTGTCAAACTGTCTCATTTTTCATCTACACACTAGCTGAATATGTAACCTGTGAAATCAGTCGATAATCATACATTATGTTGTCCTGGATTCACCTGCTGCAGCTGGTCAGTATTTATTTTTATTGAAAGAGCAGGTGGTCCTGATGTGCTGTACACCCAGTGTGTAACGTCTTAATGGCTAGGTGAGTCTGTCTGCACCGTGTCCTCTGTCTCCCCCATCCCCCCACCAGCCTGGATCAGGGGACACAGTAAAACAGTGATGATACAGTGTGCAGAGTGTCAAGGAACCCGTGTGAGACCATTAATAATGGAGTGCAATCAAAAGCCCTGCTTGCAAAATGGTCCCTACTACAGTATGAACCTTCTCCAAAGCCACACTACTAAATGTTGTATTGTGTTTGCTTGGTTTTGTTCGGCCACAAAGGTTTGTTTGTTTTCTGCACCATTATAATTTAATAAACCAGCTCCATGGCTTCCGCGGCGTGTGCATTTGTGGGCATGGCCATAAAGAGGCGGCAAGCAATCAATTATGTTAATTTTCATCATTGATTAATTGATTTCCAATAGTCTCCCCTCCTCCCAGCTATTTCTCTATACAAAGCTCCCCACTCTTCGTTTCTGTCACACAAAACCATATTGATGTAGTGATGCTAATGCTTTGTTTATAGTAAGACAACAAGCGCTCTTGTGTGGACAAAAGAGATGGCAGTGTTTGGGGTGAAGAGGTTGTGTGGGCAGCATAGGTTAGCTTGGGTCAATTGCCCCTCAACAGCATTTGCATCATGACCGCATTTAGTCTGCGGGACAAAGGAGTCGGAGCTCAAGCACTGATTGGCGCACTGACCAAAAGATCACTCTGAGCGATAGTCCAGACCTAGTTTCCTGTAGTCTGGGATTTTTTTCTCTAGACGAATTACAGTTTTGAGGAGATAAATCATGTGGCGAGAGACAAACGCATGCTTTGTTTTCTTAAGTTTGAGCTATGAAGGAGGTTAGGGAGTTATGTAAATGTTATTTGGTATAGAAATGTGACCAATGGAAGCCTGTACCAAATTACACGGTTATCCATCTAATAGTTGTCAAGACTCTTCTTCTTCTTTTTCCTCAAACAAAGCTTTATATTTTGCTTCCTCAATGCTAAATACATTCTTTAGATTCAATACTCCCACCCCACAATTCTTAAATTCCTTCTTTAGCTTTTCTCTGTGCTTCAAACTTCTAGCAGTGACAAATAACATGTTCAACCGTATCTTCTTCTAAGCCACATTCACACAGAGCTGATGGATGTTTCCCCTTTTAATTGGTTGGTGTCACAAGAAAATAAATATTAACCTCATGGTGGCACCAGAGGAAAGGTCAGGGGGTTACCATAGTGAGCAGACTTTATCCTCTGGGCACCATGGATTTCTTTTTTTTTTTAATTCATGGAAATCCATCAAACAGTAGTTAAGATATTTCCTCCTGGACCAAATCGGTGGGCTGACCGATAGGCCGACGTTCCCGCCCCTAGAGCCATGCCATAAGCACGGCCAAAAGGGCTCTCTATGACTAACTGTGCTTTTTGATAATTTCTCAACAGCTGTTTTGCACATTTGCACACCACAGGACCGTTTCTTCATTTCTATAGGCAGCGTTTTATTGACGCAGAGACACAAATGTACAAAGACAGTGCTCAGCACAGAAGACTGTAACAGTCGTCTGAGGTGCTCCATCATAGCAGGTTTGTAATGTAAAAAGTGTCACCTTGTTGCAAGGACATGCTCAATCTTCTGGTAATGAAGTCTCTTAATGAGCCTCGAGTGTCAACAGTATCGCCTCCAACAAAATTAAGTGTGTGTGTGTGTGTTTTACATATCTTGTGGGGACATCAATCTAAACAATCACATTGTGGTGTCTCGCCTTCCTTTTGGTGACAAAATATACGTACCATAACATAAATCATTTCATCGTAGAGTGAGTGAGTGAGTGTTTGTGTGTGTGTGTGTGTGTGTGTGTGTGTGTCTGTCCAATCCATGTGTACAACCTTGCGTGCAAGTGTCTATAGATTTCAGTACGTGTGTCAGATGATGTCGACATGAGACCGGCGCAAATTGTCTGGCAGGCTGAACGAGCATGTCCAATTTTACTGTGGTGTGTGTGTGTGTTTCTCTGTTCTTAAATTGTGTTTTTTTACTCTGTCTATGTTAGCAGTGTGAGCAAGCACTTTTGTCTGCATATCTGGACAGCATGTGTGTGAATGTGATCACATGAAAGACCCTCCCCCTACCCTTTACAGACCTTGAATTATTCATGTTCTGACTCACTGCTTCTGAGAGCCCGGTGACAGATATTGATGCACAGTGATGACCTGCGATGTCTGCATTTCTATTTTAGTAACTAGTGAAGGAGAATCCACATCTGAGTTGTGGCATTTTGTGTTTTTGCTTGTTTGGGTCATTGTTATTGTACAAACACCATAATTACATTGATTATCTTTCTTTCATCAGATTGAAATGTCCATCTTTGGATACAAAGTGACTGTTTCTCATATAAATGGTTATAATTGCAGTTAATAATGCAACGTCAGCTTGCTAAATTATTGTCTATTTTACACACAATTTATTTAAATGATTACCTTTATTCAAACACAACCCATCCACCCATAATATAAAACCCTTGCGTTGAAATTTCAGAGTTTATAATGAAGGATGCACAGCTGTGCGTGGGTCATTAGCGTTTCTGCAAACCAGTTATTTTATTGCGAGGAACTTCTTGCTTTGTTGTTGAAATCACTGATTGTTTCCTCTTACTGTCTACTTAAAAATTACTTCTCAACAGACCAATCAAATACAGACAGCAAGAAAACAGCCTGTGTGTGTGTGTGTGTGTGTTTATGTTTCAGAGTGCCCTTCAGAGTTCCCCATGGGGCCTGATGCAGGCGCTGGAACAGCAGGTGGGAGAGCTGAGGATCGACACTGACGATGGCTGCCATGATGGCGCTCAAGGAGACGCAGGTGACAGTCGGCCGAGTTCTGGTACTTCCACAGTTATATTTTTTTAATGTAATCTACGCCAGGAAACTCGTGTTTCTTTGTCTCTTTGCATTTTGATATACGCTTGTAATGAGTTTGTCATGTTATTCCTCCTCTTATTCGTTCATGCTCCAGTTGCTTGTAATATTTTGTGGCATATTTACACTGCCTGCATCAAGAAGCATATTTTTAGAGAACTGGAACGATCAGTGAATTGTATAATAAAGGGGATAGTCATCCACTCTCTCTTTCTCTAATTGTATTTCCAAGGTTTCTATGAGTCGAGTGAGGGTCAATCGCCTAAAGGAAGATCTTGTTCCACAGAGCCAACAGAGCCAGTCTCCTCCTGGGTTTACTCCAACGACAGGCCAAAGTCTGTGGGTAAGAAAAAGTAGCAGATCTGAAAAGACTGAGGTACACAACTACACAAAAAGTATTCTTGGTCTATGTGTAAGTGAAGCAACACCCATTTTTGTGTATAATTTTACTCTTTGCATTGTCAACCTTTAGAATCAGAGCATGTATTCGTCTCTTCTTCTCCTTTTTCTAACATCAAGAGAAGATGGCAGATGTGTTATCCGTATCTGGTATCTATTGTCTTGCAAATAATCCATAGACGTTAAAAAACATAGATGCAGCAACTGATTTATTTTGAGTATGGATTTATTGTCATTGCTGACATATAGGTTGTTCGAAGCCCGATAGTCAGGAAATGGAGTGGAGATCAGGTGGAAAGAACAAGCTGCAACCACCACTGCTGCGATAGATGCATACAAGCGCACTGTTTTATAAGATTGAATTATTCATTAAATGAAAACATATGTTTAAAATCGGCACCAAGGCATAGATTAGATGTGAAACAAAGCATTGAGTCCCTGACATCTTGTAGAATAACTACTGACTTTGCATTCTGAAGTGAAGTTTCTGCATCATGCACCATTGCTTATGTCTAATTTATAGATTGTCTTTTTTGTATGTGGTATAATAATTATGCCCCTGCACCCTGACCTACAACTATAGTATTTTCTGTTATTAGGAGACCCCCTAATAATGAATGGAGAACTGGATGTGCCAGCCATACGCACCACCCTACCCCGCTCTTTCTCTGCCCCTTACCCGCCTCTGGAGGGCATCGCCGAGGAAGGCGCGGCGGCGGACTCGTGGCAGTGGGACACCAGCGGAGCCTGGCAGCAACAGCCTGCAGAGGATCAGCTCACAGAGGAGGACTACCAGCAGGCTTTGAGGGTAGAGGGTTACATCCTAAGTCTCATCCAGCGTCATACCCTCGCACCGCGGCCGTGTCAGCCTCGCACCACCCTGTGCCCCGACCCCCCGTACTGCGGTGCCTCCGGACACAGCTCCCTACACCGGAGAACTCCTTCTCTTACCACAGAGCAACACTTTCCTGACCCCCACTTTCAGCCCCACGTTGACCTTTCAGCAAACCCTAAGGGCCAGGGCTGGGGTTGTGACCCGCAAGAGGGGGAGGCCTGTGGAGGAGAGGCCCCATCTTTGGAGGAGGACTGTTATCTTGCTCTGCCCTACCCCCAGTCCAGGCCACACTCCCTGGCCGAGAGGCTACAATCACCTCTGCCCACCCTGGACCCCAACTGTGGTGTTGGGGCTCTTGACCTTTATTGTGAACCCCCATCCCCCCAGCATTACTTACATCCACAACTCCCTATTCATCACAAGCACAATTTAGTAAGTGCTCATTATATCCCTGGGCATGCCTGCCATGCCCCAGTGCGCTCCCCCAGACACTACAACCCAGAGCAGCCTAAGCCCAACCATGGTGTCACCTCTCCTGACCACCAAAAGTCCAGAACTTCTAAGAAGAGCCACAATGAGCGACAGAGAGCCAAGAAATCAAGCAGTAAAACCAATCGATCCCAGTCTGAAAACAGCCTCCTGGGCCAGCGAGTGTTGCCTGAGCGCAGGTACAGCACCACCGAGAGGCACCAAGGCAGAGGGGATCTTGCTCAGAACCAAGGCCAAGTCGCTGGACAGCAGGCGGGCATCAACAGCGACAACGGGAGCCGACGTTGGTGCTCCAACCTGGAGCTCAGCCAGGACGAAGGGGAGACCATAGCAGGGCAGTCACATCGACGACCACCACGTAAAGTTCGCCACGGCCATTCTTGCTCCCAGTCCCAACACCAGAACTACCAGCAGCAGCAGCAGCAGCAGCAGCAGCAGCACACCCAGCGCTGGCACCCCGACTTCCAGGAGAAAGCCCCTCTCTGTCATGGAGAGGGGGGCTACGCTGCCGCCGCCCCCGCCGAGTCCGAGTCCAGCATGAGCGAGGTGTATTCCCCGGCCTCCAGCTCGCTGTCCAGTGACTCCGACGAGAGCGGGGGGCTTGTGTGGCCCCAGCAGCTGCCGCCACGCCTTGCTTCCACCTCCTCCTCATCCTCGCCCTCACCACAGGCAGCCGCAAACGCCCCCTCTCAACCAAAAGCCTTTGTCAAAATCAAAGCCTCTCATGCTCTCAAAAAGAAGATCCTTAGATTCCGCTCAGGGTCCCTCAAAGTCATGACTACTGTTTGAGGAAATGCTCACATCTGTTTTAAACCCATGAACTTTTTTACTGTGTTGTAAAAGCCATTGTCAGAGCAACACTTGTGTGCCTGCTATTTTCACCGATCATTTGTTAACCAACCGATCCAGTTTTGACACGCTACCTACCTCTAATTTCAGTATGTTTGTAGTGAGAGACATTTACATTAATGGGCATGATTAAAGATCTGCTAGAGATCATCTGGTTGAATTTATATTGTAGTTGACAGCCATCAGACACCAGACTAATGGCCATTACCCTGCTCTAAGTGATGATAATTGGTGTGATGCATAGTTACACTGCGTTGACATGGACCACACTGAAGTGACTGAATATGCTGCCAGTTTGTCAGTCCTGATGCCTGTTGGCCTTATAGTTAATTAATCATAGATGTGTGGTTAATTGGTCATACAGTGTAAGTCTACACAACTAATGGGTACATTGTCAAAAGCTTCAAGTCTTGCTAAACACCAGAGCTCTAGAAATGAAATAGAAATAATTTATGGCACTGACTTTTTTAAGAAATATGGGTAACTTCACTCTATTTGATGGGTCCAGAATTTCCCACTAATTTCCTTCGACGTTTCCTGGAAAGAACTGTGAAATGTGGTACTAATCTGGGGCAACAGCTTAATTTAAACCCAAATAATTGGTAATAGATTATTCATTAATTATTGGAAAGTTTATGATCAAATTTTGCAAGGACTTGCTCTGCACTGAATACAAGCCTGTAGTTACCAGTTAATTGGAATAGTGTACCATTCGAACACTGTCTCTATTTTCCCACAAATCAGTATTAGATTACATATTTCATTCCAGGAATTATTAGGTTATCATTCTGAAACTACACTACTAAAAACATGACTCCAGTGTGTGGTAAAACTTGAAGCTTTACAGTGAGGATTTGTCTTGCAGTTAGCCTGCGTCCTATAGGGAAAATAAATCTCTAATTTGTGCAGGAGTGAACAAATGTGTAATAGAACAAATCTATGTTTACATTTGGTTCTCCCACAGGCTCAAAATTGACGGTGTGATTGTTAATCTCTGAGCAGGGAATGTCCATATTGTTCACAGGTACTCAGCTCTGCCTCTTTGTAAACTGTGCTGCAGGGACCAATGAGCATCAACAGGTCTGTGAGTAAGGAGTGGGTTTAGTAGAGGCCGGTGTAAGGGACCGGTGTACATGCATGCGCGCACATACAGTATGTATAAGTGCACATATTAATTGAACCATATTGACACAGAATTGGACACTCTTGTAATTGTGTGTTTCTGTATATACCATCACGTGGCCTTGTTTGGAATGAATGTAGTTTGTAAATAAAGGCTTTTTCCTCTTCATTTTGGTACTTTAACACATATTTTTATTGTTTTGTTTATTCTTTAATCGCCCTGGTACAACAAGATCCATTTCTAAACATCACACATTAACATAAATATGCATTAGGCAAGTGGTACAAAAAAAGGGTAATTAATTTACATTTAATAGACTTCTGTAGACGTGCTAAGTGGAGCATTTGTCTGAGCTGAATTTATTTGACAAACCTGCAAACATCTCTAAATTGTCCTTTTTGTTTTTAGGGTCTGACACACTTTGGTACTTCGCCCAGGAGCCATTATGCAACTCTATGCACTTTGGTCATTGAGCATCAGAGATTTAGAGTGTAGCTCCCTCTTGTGGTCTATGCAGACTACTGTTACACAAAGGGACATGGCTGTGTCTTATACCGGTAAGTATTATACAAGAATGTATTAATTATTAATAACAAACAACTTGAATTATACGAAACAAAAAGCAATACAAAGATCAGATCATTTATAACAGAAATGCCTTCAAACACGTTCTGACATCATCCTTGTATAGGAGCAGAAATAAGAAGTGTCATTGTTGCGTGAGACATGAGTTTCCACAGGAAATATTGCAGATTTTCAATCTTGAGGCAATCATGAAACCATCTTTGCATTACATTCAACTGGATTAGCAAACCTCCTCACAATAGATTGTGAAACAGCAGGGTTGGTGTGCTCACGTGTTCAAATGTTGAAGTTAGTTAGTTAGACAGTTTATGGTGAAACCTCAGTGTTTAGGACGCCCACGTTCAGGAGAGAAGAGGTCGCTCGGTGAGGAGATTGAAAAAGTGCATCAAAGTCGACACAACATCAGATTTTGGTCATCTCCTTTCCGTTGCTCGAGCTCTTGGTGTCGTTATTGGTGATGCTCACCTTGGTCACAGGGTCCTCGCTGATGAAGTGCATCATGTTGCGCAGGGAGCGGTTCATGCTTTCCTTGAAGCCCCGGCCCAGACACACATAGAGCAGCGGGTTGAGGCAACTGTTGAAGTACGCCAGGCACAGTGCCAAGACGTGTGCCAGGTAAAGTCTGGGGCTGTCATCAGAACTCCGAGGGACCGTCAATATGAGGAAGTCCAAAGTGTGCAGTGGGAGCCAACACAGGAAGAAGCTCAGCACCACGGCGATGATGACCCTCAGCGTGCGCTTGGAGCGCGTCCGACCTCTGGACAGTCCGCTCTGCGCTCTCTTGTACACCACCAAGTGACAGACCACGATCACCACGAAGGGGAGGATGAATCCCACCAGGAAGCGGTAGGAGGTGACGAGCCAGGCGCTGAGTGTAGTGTACACCGTCACGCACTCTCGCTTGTCTTCACCCGCTTCGATCTGCTTAGTGTAGACGAACTGGGGGATGCTGCCCACCAGGGCCAAGCACCAGACGGCCACACACCCGCAGGCGGCCTGCTTGGGTCGCCTGTTGTTCTGACACCAGATGGGTCTGCTGACCAGCATCCAGCGATCCACACTGATCAGAACCAGCTGCAGGACGCTGCAGTACATCACCAGGTGAAACAGGCTTTTGACTAACGTGCAGGCCAGCGGCCCAAAGTGCCAATGGCCGTCATGGGCCAGAGGGATCATGAGCAGAGGGAGGGAGAGGCAGCACAGGAGATCGACCAGCGCGAGGTTGAGGAACCAGATGGAGGTGACAGAGCGGGGCATGCAGAACCCCGTCACCCACACCACCACAGCATTACCGGGGACACCCAGCAGGAACACCAGGCCGTAGAAGACCAGAGCCCCGATCTGGATCGGTTGAATCGTAGGTGTCAAAGTGTCGGCAAAATCGGGCAGTGTGCCATAGTCCACAGTAATATTGGTTAAATTGAAGTTGTAGTCAGAGTAATACATGGCTGAAGCTGTAAATGGAAAGATTGTCAAGCATTACAATAACATTTTTATCATACTGAAATTATCATTATAAATAGATGGACAACATGATTTATTTTGGTGTGTGACAAATGTTTAGTGTAAAACAAATATTATCTTTCATAGGTATGTGTGAAACTATAGATAAGTCCATCAATTAGCCCAACACAATCATAACAGATGATACATTCGAGCTGATTACTTGAATTATCTTATACATTTGTAAAATCTAGTCACAATATAACAGAAGCATTAAAACTTAAAAATAGGTATTTTTTTCAACTTACAATTTCAGTGGTCTGTTGCAGCTTCACTGCTGACAGCAAGTTATGAAGCCGTTCCGCTTTCAAAAGGGTTTTATACCCTCGGACACACCCTTAACACACACACACACACACTTGCACAATATCCCAACTAAAAATATGAACTAAGACATCTTCTGGAAACAGTTGAATTTAAACAAACAATGTGGTTTTATTTGTGTTTATTCACGCTTTTTATATATATCTTTATGTTTGTTATCTATAGGCCTTCATGGCATCTTGTTGTTGTGACACTTCAGAAGAAGAAAGTATCCAGTTACAATAAAATTGACTGACGCTAAAGCAAACATTATTCACTCTGTAAGAGTTTGTAGATCGTTTTCAATCCAATTTACACATTTCACATAATTATATCATTTTGTAATTTAGATTCAAGAACAATTATTGGTGGATTTATTTGGTAGAATTTGCTTTTTAAATAGTAAAAACGTGATTCAAACCCTCAGCAACAAAAAATAATGATACGCATTAGTGGGACAAAACACTTTATTGACAAATTCATAATTGTCATTTTGTAATAACACAACAAATTTTCCATATATACAAGTTATTCACAGATCAGCCTAAACACAAATGAGAGTATTATAACACAACTACAATTCTCAATGGTGTCTACAACTGTTAATGAAAAGCTAGAGCTGCCTGCCTTTTTTTGGTTCAACATGCATGTTGAAGCATGTTGAACAGCCATGGCTGACAACAAACTGAATGTCTACTCCTGTCCGCCAAAAAGAAGCAAAGTCTGTGACCGGTGATTTTGGTAACATTGTGGAAATTGCTGATTTTAAGATCCCAACATTAGTCAGAATGTGTCACTCGCATAAAGCACGATGAGAAATTATATAACCAACAGATGTGGTCATTTCAAAATGCTCCACAGATTCAGGACAGCAGCAGGTGGATCCAGAGCAGCGCCTAATAAATATTATACTGAAGTAATAACCAAGTAAATGTCCTCAAAAGCCACCCGTGTGGTCAAAAGTATGACTATGAGTAATATGTTAAATAAGGTACAGAGATGAAGTAAAAATTAACAAAGCACAAACTAAAGAAAATTGGTTAGCAGGATGTTCCCTTTTAGCCCATTGATATCAGTGATCCCTTAAGAATTAGGAAATAAGACGGGAAATGACACATAAAGTTATAACGTCAGCAAAAGTTTTTTTAGAAGTAGAAAAAAAAACAGCAAACGCAGTATTCCTGAAACGTCTGCCACCACCGTCAGCAACCAAATTTTGTGTGTGTGAGAATGTGTGTTTGTGTTTCTGTGTGTCTGTCTCATGCCTGCTGGCATGTATCTATATTCATATTAATGTGGACATAAATCTCAGAGTCGGCGTGCAGCTGTTTGACACCTAAAACATATTTTGATACTTCCTCTTTCCTCTTCAATAACATTGGCTTTCAGTTCAATCTTTTCTTTTCAAATCTTTTTATTGATTTTGCAAATACTTTAGACAGAGGTTCAGTTCAATCTTTTGCATCATCTGTCACTGTCAAACTCTGGGTTGTTTTCTCATAGTTGTCATCAGCAGAATGTTTCCTCACTGGGTCTCCGAGGTTAAGTCAGTTGAGGGCTGGAGCGCTGCTCGGTGGAAGGGTGGGGGTGTCATCTCTAAATGCATCTGACTGAAGGTCTGCAGAAAAAAAAGGACACCGTCTTTATCCTATGTCTTCAAACAATTCACATCAAAGTTTTGGTGTCACTGCACAGTGCACAAAACAGTGTACACCTCGCATTTTCAGCACTAACTCCCACACAGATCCGCAGTCACTCCGATCAGGTTTTTGAGCTCTCAGCATCGAGAACATTTGTTAGGGTGTTGCTATAGTATTTAAGAAAAGATGAGATAAAATACATAATAATCTAATATAATCACACAAATTTTTTTTTTTGTCCCAAAATGAGAGAAGCAAGGCACCCTGGAAATGCTGACTCTGTGTGATGATCTCCTGTAATACAGTGTTAGTTATTTGGTTTTGGTTGCCATGAAATACGAGTTTCTCAGCAGCATCAAGTCTAGTAGTTCACTCCAACACACACACACACACACACACACACACATTTTCGCACCAAAAATTAGAGAAGCGTGTTGTGGTATAAGTGCTGACTCTGTGATCATCGACGGTAGTGGGTTGGTTTTTCCTTAAAAAATATATTGTCAAATGAGGCAGAAACCAAAATTAATAAGTGCTGCTGACAGTGGCTTTTTGTTTGTTTTTTTATAGTCATAACTTCTGCTTAAAGCTTTTGAAACCAAAGCTTTCTACCAAATTAAAGGCATCCAAGCAGAGCATTAGGATGTTTAAAAAGAGCATCTTTCTAATCATCAGAGGAGTGTAAAGCAGGGAGTATGATAACATGTGCAACTAACCAATGAGTGTCAAGCCATGCTGCTCGGTGAGTATAACCGATGTCTCCTCTTCCTCCTCCTCTTCTCCCCAGTCAGCGATGTTTGCAGGGGGGATGCACTGCTCCAAGAACAGGTCCTCCTCGTCTTCCTCCATGTCCATGTTCTCCGGAGGCCAGCGCAGCTCTCCGCTCTCCACCTCGCTCACCTCCGTGGGGTCCACCACGATGGAGGGTAGACGCTCCTTCACGTGGACGAGCTCCAGCCTGTTCAAGGTGATTTCTGGGTCCAGGACAACCTCAACGGGGTCAGGGAAGATCTGGAGGAAAAGGTGAGAGAGCTTACTGAGAATTGAGCAGAAAAGTCCTACCGAAAGTAAGTTTAGTTTACGGCAAAAATACATTGATACTGCATTTGTTTTAATAGTTTTTAAATCAGTTTTGACCACTCTCATATTGACTTATCTTACAGATATCTCTTTCTCTCACACACACGCACACACACACACACACACACACACACACACACACACACACACACACACACACACACACACTTACGCAATACTGTACTGTCTCGAATTTTGTGACAAACCTGTTGACATTTTATCCGAAGCTATTGTATTATCTTGGTGTGATAAATTCAACCCGATTCTGTTGCAACACCTGTTTGGTCACAGTCCGGTCACGGTATGATGATGGAACGTACCTGGAACGATAATCTTTTGTCCCTCTTTTGCATGTCTTCACAGTTTGGATCTCGGCTCATCTCCTCCATGTATCTGCAGAGGAAACAAAGCCATAACAGAGATTAGAAACAAACATACACTGTCAAGGAACAAGTGCCTTTTTCACCATGGAGACATTCTCCTCCTTTTGCCAATATGAAGCCTGCCTTGGTAAAATATTTTGTTCTTTTAGAAACAAAGGTCTCTCATAGTTCAGTACAAAAGATTTCATCATATTGTTGTGAAAACTTGAAACCACTAACATCTTCCACACCATTATATCCTTGGATGTGAAGTGAAGGATCTTTGCCTCGTAGAATAATACAACAAACCCCACAAATCTGCAGTGACTGACGGCTAACGTGGAAAACCGCCACAATTCAGCCAACTGACTGCTTACATGGCCTTGTTTCTCTCACTCTTAAGCGGTCCACAGCACAGCAGAGGTCCTCAGTTGGACAGTGACCGGCACTGGATGAAATGAATCCATCCGGTTTTCTATGAAACAACCGCCCCCCCATAAGAGCTGAATTACAGTAGTACCACAGTGTCCGACATCCAGGCTTTTGATTGGTCAGAGATTTTCTGCCCTGCATGTCACTGGCCAAAGCCGGTCTGAATATGTGAATTATGTGACTGTGTGCGAGTTTGTGAGTCTCCTAACACCCACAAACACACACATTGGAACACACTCATACTTCAGATTAGTGCAAATAGGGTTTGATACCAAAATGGATTATGTCCGCTGTCGCTCATATTTTGTATTCTTACAGAGAGCCCGGCAGAACAAAAATGCTGTTTTTGCTCTGTCAGCTCTTACAAAGGGCTGTGCGCCTTATAGCGGAAGCTTTTGGGGACCTTTTATGTCATCTCTCAGCCACTATTTTCACCAAACATCACAGTCACCTCTGTTTCCTTTAAAGCCCCGATCGTTTTCCCTTCATCAGACTGTTTGTTGGGTCCACAGTATCTGTAAAGTCGTCACATGTTTCAGTTACATGCATGAGCCTGTGCCCACATCCAACTTCAAATCTGCACTGAAAAAAATGAGTTTTTGGCCTTGTAATTATTACCTCGATTATTTTTGTAAATTTTACAAGAAATTATCATTTCAGTGCTTTTACTTTAAAATATCACCTTTTACTTAATGTGTTACTTGGTATTTGTTTGTAATTATGTATCCTCATTTTTATAAGTAAATTGTAATCATTCACACCAAGTAATATCTACTAAACTACTGTATTGAATGCACTACCTGACACAACAAAGTAAAATGTACTTGGGTAATATGAGTAAAACCTGGCAACCTATAGCGCGTACTCAGGGGGTGACGTCAGAGGAGATTTCGCGCTCCTTTCGTCAACGAGACGACGGAACAGCAGAACCTGAACAAGGACGGCAGCGTTTCACCTGAGGAGAGGAACTTCATGGACGGGAGCCATTGGGGTAGGTTATATGTTTAATTAATGCTCTACGTTGCTGTTGAGCCTTCGGTCAAGTCTGTGTTTGAGTTGTGAACACTGAAGAGTAGTGAACTGGTCAGTTTAGCGTGCTAGCTAGTTAGGCTATCATGCTAGCTAACTTGGGGCAGCATTACAGACATGGCTCACGGCGCTACATTTTGTGGCTGTTTTTGGTGGTTTTGGTCGCGACTTTACAGGGTTCTCCCTTGAAAAGTTGTTGGCCTGGGGACACGGTGCTCGACCGGCTGCGCTCCGTCGACGTGGGGGGGAGGGGGGCTGAATTACTTCGGTTAAGTGAAGCCCACTTCTGCCACACAGGTGCTTTGCTGTGCTGAGTCACGCACACAGCGCGCTTTCTCTCGGACATCCTCAAGTGCAGCCGAGGTCGAATGAGGGAAATGTGCTAAAAAATATCCCATATGTGGTGGAATTAGTGACTTTAGAGCGAGTCTAATACACTTAACATTATTTTGTCACTATCATATTCTGACATATTTTTACAGTAACTTATATTTCTGTCATCAGTTTTAAACTTGTCTCTATCCAATGTGGTGTCCTTGATGATGAAGGCTTTGGGCATGAAACAAGGTGCCAGTACTGTGTTGAGTTAGTGTCGCATATCAACATGACCAGACCTGCTGTGTATCTCAGTATTAACGTTATGGTGGCTTGTTTATGTGCTGTTTTTTTGTGTGGGGATAAAACATGCTATCAATATGAAGATTTAAGCCAAATTCAGATTT
Source organism: Anarhichas minor (assembly GCF_050575085.1). NCBI lineage: Eukaryota > Metazoa > Chordata > Actinopteri > Perciformes > Anarhichadidae > Anarhichas > Anarhichas minor. The sequence continues at coordinate 4,530,698 of NW_027466472.1, forward strand.
AATGTTGTGTGTTCATGTTTTAACATAATTTCTTTATATATTTCACAGTATATTAAAGGACGTTCACTCTCAGCAAGTTGACATCAACAGTTGACACAAGGTAAAATCAACTTAGTACTGTTATAGTTTAATTAGCTTGACATATACATTTGAAGTCGTAGTTTGTTGCTGCTCAATAGTACATTATACTGGGAGGACTACTGCATTAATTGTTTTAGGTACCTCATCTTGATCGTTGTTTTTTATTGTCTTTTGTTTCAGATCAATGAGGAGTTCAGAAGAATAACCACAGTTCATCTGGAGCGAACCTTTTTGTCGAAATTGGAGAATTGCACTACCAACTTTCTGGAGATACTTGGGACAAAGGGCGGAGTTGCAGGAACCAAGACCCATGCTGGAATCACCCAGCCTGGTAAAGTTTGGATATCATATATTGATATTATATAAAATTGTGTTGGGCTCATATACACTGAGAATGACGCATTTGAACACTTTAAATATTTTTGTTAGTTTCCCCCACTATTGTCCTTTTTTGAGAACACATCAGACTCGAAGACGTAAAAATTAACATTAGTAAATTTGAATTTCAAAGATGTCATTGAAGAGGACTATGCTCAACATGTCATGAAGATCCTTGTCATCCATGGAAATGCAACACAGAAAGGCTTCACTCCTGACAATCGTGTTCGTCGTCATCGAGGGAAAAGAGGTTCTTGATGACTGTCAAAGTGTGGCAAAGGCCCGCCTTCTGCTCATGGGCTATATCTATGTGTATCCAAGTGTTGTCCAGCAATACCCATCGTTTCAAATTAAAAGTTTGTTAAATGACTAAACGTTTGTGTTCTTAAATTTCTTATTGGCAGCACTGATTTAGAAATGTTTTGTCTGGCAATGCCAACCAGATTATATATGTTGGTATTTGTGTGTCTGTCAGCAGTGACCTCTTTCACCAGTTAACAAGTAAAGCTGCTGTAGTTTAAAAGAAGATGTTTCATGTTTTGTAGAAGCCTTATGTTAAGACAATTTTATTAAATAACTAGCCCAGTTTAAAAAATGCAACATTCATATTTGAATAGTTGTGTAGAGTAGTAGTAGATAAAAGATATATTGTGTAAATATTACTTAATATTTCTCAATTAAAAAAGTAAAGAAAAGCTAGTTAAATATACATGAAACACCTAATTGAGTTTTACTGGGGTTTTGTAATTAGATGCAAAGGTAGCCTGAGTAAAGATTACTATAAAAGGCTAAGTACATTTTATGTCTAAGGGAGACATTTGCAAGTAAAAGTTACTTGCAAATTCTGGATAAAAAACAATTCTTACTAGTAAGTAAACTTAACTTGAGAATGCCTGAGTGAAAATTACTTGGAATTTCTGAGTGCAAATTGTTACCTAGCTTTTTTCAAGTAAATGTCACTTATTTTTTTTTTCAGTGTGTTTATGGTCTCCAGAAAAGCCGACGAGGGATTAAGAAGGACTGAGGATCTGTACGAATCCTCTTTTTATCCCCCTCTCCTGCTCCCCCTCTCCTCTTCCCACTGTGTCTCACTGTCTGTCCTCCTGCTATAAGTACCAATCATGGTTTGTTGTCATTCACAATCTGTTAAATCTTGCTTACTCTTTAATGAAATTTCAGTTGAAAGACAGATCTAATCTCCAGTCTTTCTGTTTTTAGACCCTGTGTCGGGTACTTTTTGATATTGGCTAAGAGCAGCATTATTCACATGCTACATCAAACTAAGGAAGTAACTCAAACTATTTTCTTTCTGGAAATGCAGGATGTCACGCAGTAGAGGGCATAGATATGCAGCAGATTCATTATATATCAGTATGTATGTGGTCTAGTATACGGCTGCACACGAGGGGCATAAACCCTGAGTAAACATAAAAGCAAAGGTATATGTTTCAAAACAGAATATAGTAATGTAATGTATTTCCAGGTCAAAACTATATCGTACTATATATTAATACTAATCAGCAAATATTAACATGATAACACACTAAACTAGGATGGTGCGATTGGTGAACTTTATATCTGCTAAACTTCCAAATGATAGCATTGTCATTGGGAGCATGTTAGCATGCTAACATTAGCATCTATACCTCAACACACTTCTGTGCCAAAGTGCAGCCCCATTAAGCTGCTAGCCTGGCTGCAGACCGTTAATCTTGTTCCAAGATATACAGCGTTTGTACCTCTTTATGGTTCATTCTTTCATTTGCAAGTACACACGCGTGTCTGCCATGAGATAGCCAGTTTGAGAAGCATATGCTTTAGTTCAAGTAGTACATTAATTCAATTTTAACAATTGAGAATTTCAAAAAATTGCATCATCTGATTTCTCTCTCTCTCTCTCTCTGTCTCTCTCTCTCCCAACCCTGATTTTTATTTCTGACTGCCTTAATGTGACACATTTCAGGCTTAGTGTCTCCATCAACATCCGTAAGTTCATTGTTTGATATGACAAATGAAGGAACACTAAGCCAGTTTGCACAACCCCCAAAACGAGGCCGCCCTGTTCTCGTCTAAATAGGATCAGCTTTGGGAGGACGCTATCATTTTTGACCCACTTCTGAATGTGCGCAGCTCTACAATTCAATTTCTGATATTATGCTGCTGACGACTGTGTCACGCTAAGCTGTCTGTGTGCCACCTGGGATGGAAACTTTCAGCTATTGTGATGAAGAAGCTTAACCTCCATGTAATCCCCCTCATATACACTTCCTCTAAACACCTGCACGTTTCAGCTCAGTCAACAACCAGTCGTGGTTTGTGCAGAGGGCTGTATTTTGTACGCCACAGGATCAAACATGCAGTAACACTATTTTTTTTTAAATGTACATAACAAAAAACATTTATTAAAATATAGAAATTGTTGGAGGGAAGATATAGAGTTTAATTAAATGAGAATACATCCGAAATGTTCAGTTGAAATGATACACAGGACTCATGGGGAGATTTTAAATTGCTTTCACTCACATTTTTGCAATGACCACGAGCCCAATGGTCAGTGAAACACACATCTAAATTTAGATGCCTCTACATGCCAAACTAATATTAGTGTGATCAAGAAGAGGAACTTGAAACAATTTATTTATCATCTCGTTTCAGTTCTATATTAACTACTGGACTTCTTGTCTTTCTGCAGCCACTTTTCTGTCCATTCAGACAGAAAATGGTGCGATAAATGGGCCACAAACTGATAAGAAGAAATTCTTTAAAGGTTTCTTGCAACATGCTGTTCTAATGCAATAAATGAAATGAGCTGAATAATTCTGAGGTCCCATTACAGCAGGCCATGAGGGTTTCCTGTTTTAGACCTCTCATGCATCACCAGAGCTGGACTGTTGCATGATTTAAACATATGCTCAGGACTAAAGAAAACCCTTGTACCAAGTTGCACCATTTATTAGGCCCAAAAGCTTCACAGCAGCTACTAAATGAAGCGTGAAGGGAGGTTGTTTTTGCAAACAACTGTTTTTCAAAGTCAGGAATGAACTTTTGCAATCTACATTTTTAAGCCAACATGGATGAGAAGTTGTTAACATGCTGAGAAGAAATTTGAACATCTAGTTCAATCACAGCTGAGCAAACTTCAAGGGCTGTTGATTGTCTTGATCAGAAGATACACACTTTACTGTTCACCTGCATCAAGAGCGAACTCTCGTTGTAGTCAGGTGAGGGGTCATGTTGAGTACATTAAGGGGGCTTCCACCTGGGAAAACCCCATAGTTCTTGCTAGTGTGACTAAAATGTGTTCCTGAAATACACACACACACAAATGTCAGCAGCCTCTTACCCCTCACTTGCAGTCAGGCAGATGTCTTCTCCATCTTGGCACAGCTCCACGGTGGTGAAGCCTGTCTCCTCCACAATAAGTACAGGTGACACTAGAGGGGGTGCAGGAGGAGGTGAGCAGCTCCCACAGCATTCCCCCTCCGCAGAGGCCTCAGCGAGGCTTTTGGCCTCCAGGGCGAAGCCTGGAAGGGTGGGTGGAGGGGTGGGGGGGTGGGGGGGTCCTGAACCCTCAGATGTCCCGGAAGTTAAGCAGAGGATCAGGACGTGGTTGTGTGCCTGATTTCCTTTTTCAGTTAGGACAGCACCTGTCTCACTTGTCCAGCTCCGTGCTGAGTTTGCCTGCTATCCGAAAACCTACATGCGTTCCTGTGTCCCCCGTCTCCAAATTCCCTCCTCATGTCCCACTCAATATCCCTCCCTGTCCCACCCCACCCAACTGCCAGGCTTTGGAGAGGAGCAGGATTAACGTCTCTTTCGATTACAGAGGCTAGATGGGTGACGTCAGCCAAGCCTGATGGTCCCCTTTGATGAGTTGGCACACTGGGTCGCTGTTGCATCTCTGAAGAAGCATATAAAGGGCACACAGATGGCACATGACCCCACTATTGATCAAAGCTAAAGTGACTCAGGGAGGAGAATAAATGCTCAAAAAATGAACAAGGACGAATTGGGCTCGTTTTGTATATGCTCCTTTCTATTTCTTCCCCATCCTGTGCCTCTCTCTCTCTCTCTCTCTCTCTCTCTCTCTGTGCGTTCCTAACTGTATGTGCCGTAGCTCCATCAGTGGATTTAGATTTGGACGATTCATGGAATTAGCCCAGGGATCAAGGGCTCAGAGTTGGGGGGGGTATATATATATATATATATATATAACAGGCTCCAACTATGGCTAACAGACAGAGCGCTGCTAACAGCCGTGTGTAATCCTCTCTGTAGGCTAAGTCAGTATAGGCTATGTATGTAACATGGTGGTGACGGAGCTATGCAGCATGATGAAGGGTGTCCTGCTCCTGCAGAAGTATGAGTGAAGAAAATTCATGTAATATATGTATATTTGTATTTATTTATTTATTTTTATCTATATATATATTCTGCTTTAAACGTTGGAAATTCGCACAACAAACTCTCTATTTGAAATTTAGAAGATCATCAACTTCCTGCAAATTAGTTTGAATCTGCATGAAATGGCCACATATTTACATATTTAAGTTGCAGCTTTTATTAAGAACCACATTCTAGCTTGTTATAGAACAACACACACCATTTGAAATTTTGGAAGGTGTAAGCTATTGTACAGGTCTGGGCAAATTTCCAGTCCAATCTTCGCTCTCAAAATCAGCTTCAGGAGACAGAACCGGTGTCTTACCTGATCTAACCTTGCAGAGACTACAGTAACTGTGAGCTGCTATCCACATACAGTAAAGTATATAAGCTCATTGCAGATTAGTTGCAGCTATGTGTGACTTGTTCAGGTGACGAGCAGGAGCAGAAAACTCAGTGACAGCAGCTATAGTGGGCAGGTGAGGAATGGCAGATGTTACAAGAAATGGTTTGCATCTGTATGCTGGGTCTGTCATCTTCCACCATGTACATGAAAAGAACAACTGATTCAGACCGATTGATTCATAGTACCAAATAAATGGATGGTGTTAAACTAACGGACGGAAAGAAATAGATTAGATACAAAACGTCTCCAAACTTTATTAGAGAGCAGAGCTCTGCGAACCAGAAAATCTCCACCTTTCATGCGTAACATCAGTGTAACAGGACAGTGCAGGTATTGATCCTGAATTTCACGGCTCAGTGTGTTTGGTTTCGGTGTATCACACTAGTCTCCCAGATAAATGTAGCCAGGTGGCCAGCATCAGTAGCACAGTGCAGCTGTCTGAGGGAGACATGGTGTGGGTGAATTTATGTGGTCATGGTCGGCATGAGATCATTGCAGCAGAAGATAATGTCTTTGTCGGGTTTTATTTAGGGCAACTGAGACAGATAGAGGTGCTTGAAATCTTTCTGAAAGGTGTTTAGCTATGTAACATATTTCATGCAAAATGATCACTATAGCTGAATTTGTTTCTCATCATGTATACATTATGCGCAATACATAACCTGTCAAACATGCATTACTTGTGTAAACAACAATACTTGTTTTTGAACAAAAGCTTACTTGCCCAGAGCATTTTGGAAAAAAAAAATACATCACAAAATGGAGCTAAGAAAACATATAAAAGCCAGAAACAGAAGCACGATAACTGATCACCAGTGAGGACATGGCTGTGTTTATTTCTTAATTCTGCTTGTAATCTCCCCTCTGGCTTAGGTTTACTCACTAATTCTCTCTTATCCCGCCACTTGTTGTGTTACAGAAGATTAATATTGATTTTTAATTTTTTTATGATATTATTATTGATTAATATGATATTAATTTAAAGAAATATGAGGGGGAAAAAATCAAGTTTAGATATTTCATATAAATCATGGTCAGTAACACATCACATACACAACTCTGTAAAATCCAGTTGTGTAAAATGTGATATTCTGAATACGTCACTAAACTTCCCCTTTGAAAACAGGAAGTCTATTATTACTGAGGACAAGCAAGAGTTTTAAGAATTTGACAGACGATGAAACTTGATCACCTAGCTGTGCTAAATCAGTGCTAAGTGTCATTTTCACTATTATTGAACTGATTCTGAATCAACCACCTATCATACCTACAAAAACATTCCTCACTGGACAGTATTTACACCACATGAGTCTTCTGTTGTCATATTGACCTCCTGATGTTGCCTGCTCTATCATTCTATGGTCTGTTATTGCACCAATGCCACTTCCTTCCTTCCTCAATGTCAAACCTAACCAAACATAAGTAGTGTGTTATTACTCTATGGTTACACTAAACTCATTGAAGTCAGGCTCTAATATATTGTAATTATCACAGCTTGTTTTAAAAATCTGAATCTTTCCATAACTTCTCAGCATGTTGCCTCCGCATGAGACGTTCTGCAAACCAGAAAAACAACCTCACTCGCCTCTGTTTTCCAGCTGATGACATGTTTTATCAACTTGTCTCTGCACCAATAAAATAAGTTCCTGTATTTTTATTAGAGCCGTCTAATAAAGTTACTCAGATTCCAGTATGCCTGCCTTTCATATTTTATGTTGCTTTGTATTTATAGAAAAATTAAGCAAGAAGTGATCCTTAATTTAAAATAAGCAAACATTTCCACAAAGAATACTTGTCATTTTTCAAGCTAAACCAGACGAACAACTTCGGCTTCTCTGTTCGTCTTTAGAACATTTGCAGCATTCCCCTGCAAGACAGCAACAGGTAAGAAGCTCTTTGCTCCTAAGTTAGATTGGTTGTAGGGTTTCATGCCAGAATTTGCAAAAATATATTCATATTTAAAGGTCAAGCAAATAATTCTTATACATTTTGCATAGGCGCAAAACTTATTGCTGAAATTACTTCCGAAATATTTTCTTTCTTTGAAGATTTTCTTTTTTTACTAATCATTGATTTATAGTAAACTGCATCAGTTACATGTGACCACATAATCTTGTGTTTAACCACCTTTCTATTTTATATTACAAGTCTACAGAATTGCAGCTTGTAGACAGTTAAATCACTGATATTATGTTGTTACCATAAAAATATTGTACTCATTTAATTTTTGTTTTTGTTTTTACAGACAACATCAGAAGTTTTAGTCATGGCGTACGAACCAGGTCGAGGAGACAGCATTTCTCCATCAGGTAAAAAAAAAGAAAAAGCATTTTAAACATTGCTATTATGCAGGGCCATAAAACCAATATGTGCCAACTTTACACAGCATCATTTTGTTATGTTTGCCATAGTTAAATTCACTTCTATTGTGGAATTGATTGATTGGTGGCTTTGTGAGAATTATTATTCCATTAACATGTAATGGTTTCAGTTGGAGTACATCACGTAAAATTATTTGTGTACAACTAGTTATCAATAATAAAATGAATTGTACTATTCATTATAATAAACATAGTGTCTATGCCCACACCTCAATTACTTTAATACTGTCTTTAACTGATTTTGTCAACATTTCCACTCTCGAAGGAATTAGTTTGTTGCTTTTTGTGACACAAATTACAACATTGTTAACTCCTTGCTCTTATTATCATGATGTCGCCCATTCTAGGCACTGTAGCTTTCACGGCCAAGCTGAAGGTCGATGACAGCTACCCCTGTTACTCTGGAGCCCTGAAGTTCACCACTTTACTGGTCAACGAGGGAGGAGGCTACAGTCCCGACACAGGCCTCTTCACCTGCCCCGTGGATGGCTTCTATTACTTCACCGTGCATATGTCTGTGTATGGACGCGGACAGGGCGCTATCTCCAAAAATGGAGAGAACGTAGTGTCTCTGTATCAGAGCTCTCTGCCTGATAAGTGCAGCCAAGTGGCCAGTATGAGCAGTGTGATCAAACTGTCCAAAAACGACGAGGTCGCTGTGAATATCTGGGGGCCGGGCAGAAACGATATCTTTGCAACTGTAGACAATGACACTGTGTTTACTGGTTTTCGTTTGGGTTAAAGACATTATAGAAAACATCAATAAAGCTAATGGCTGGGACAATAAGCCAGTACCACCTCAGAGTATGTATTATTGGGTGAAGTTTGTTAAATGGTCTTTTCCTTGTGGTTTTGCATCAATAAATTAAATTTCATACTGAAATGAACTTTGGTTTTCATTTTCTTTTACCATGAATAATATAATAGGCGACTGTATGGCAAATAGAAATAAGAGTCCCTCGAAGCTTCTTTTTTCAGTCTTCCCCACACCGGGGGGCGCTGTCTCAGAAATCTTCATTTTGTTCATAGTACACGCATGCGCAGACGGTCTGTTTTCAAACCAGTGGAAGGAAGCGGCGGTGGAAGAAGTGAAGGATCTGAAAGAGCATCGCACATTTATTATTTGTCACGTTTAACTTCAACATATAGGTTTTCCAATGGATTTGGAAACTGGAACATACGAACCAGGATTTGTTGGGATCCGGTTTTGTCAAGAATGGTGAGTTTGCGGCCAATTAGAGGATAGATAAGTTACACAAGCGTGTCAAAGCTAAACGCACGTTAACACAACGTTGTTCTAATGAACAAACCGCGCCTGTTTGTTTTCCAGTAACAACATGTTGTACCCGAAAGAAGACAAGGAGAACCGTATCCTGCTCTATGCGGTAAGTATCTGGTTCACAGTTAAGGTCCCACAGAAAAAATCAGTGAAATGTAGTGTCTCAGTGCAATGCACGAGGGATCACTCCAATGGTAATGTTGATATACTGAGGCTATACTGTGTAAAACCTATGTTGTTGCTTTTACAGAGGTGCAGGAAAGCAATGAGCTTAAATGTCCACTGTTACATGTAATAAGCTGCTGAATGTCCTCTCTCTCTCTTTATTGAACTCAACACACAGTGCAGGAACTGTGACTACCAACAAGAAGCAGACAACAGCTGCATCTATGTCAACAAGATCACCCACGAGGTCGAGTAAGTAAAAGAAAACAAAGTGCTAAACGAGTTGCTAAGAACTTGATTTTCGCTCGAATTTGGCGAATATGCCACGCTGCTGTTCTCACTGCAGTTTCATCTCTGAAAGTCTTGTTTTTTGCTGACCTGTTGGTTTAACATCTCACTCTGCTGTAGTGACGTACAGGTGTACACAGGATCCTGTGACATCACTTCTGGGTGTTGTTACCCGTTCAACAAAGCACATTTTTCTGTCTGTCTATGAGAAATAGGCTTAAAATATTGAGTTTGTGTGTGGTGGGTTCTGCTTGTTGTGCATCCACTACATATTTTTAGCTCTTAACCAACACAAAAATGGTATGAAAAATCAAGTTGAATGTGTTCTCCAGACACTTTCCGGCACGCTAGTCCTGACATTTAATAGGATCTTCCCAAAGTCAGTTAAAGAGAATCCCTCGATTTTATTTGTGCACATCCAGACTGCAGGAATGACTTTTACAATGATGTGAATACATATTGAGTGACTACACATAAGGATAAATATTTGTAATAGGGCAACGTTTGGAACGCCCAAGATACTAAAACATTCCATTGCACATTTTACGTGTGTACTCTCAGTCACTTGAAGGCTAATTGTTGGTGAGTCATCCAGTTTCTTGCTTTTCTCTTTCTCCAGTGAGTTGACACAAATCATTGCTGATGTATCTCAGGATCCAACACTTCCCAGGACAGAGGACCACCCCTGTCCCAAGTACGTTTCACCAGAATGAGTCGACCTCACCCATTCTCTCTGGAGAGCCCTAATTGTTCATATCTTTTTTTTTAAAGTGAATATTTATTGTGTTGTTAGTGCGGTGCAACATCCAGTATTGTTTTATTTCTGCACAGCTTTGTTTTATTGATTTTTTTTTTTTTTTTTACCACCTAGGAGCGAAAACTTGTCTCCTACATTCCCTGCAACAAGCTTTTATAAACGTCATCATGCCTAATGTGCTAACAAACAATCCTACAGAAACTGAGTAAAACTGGTTTCTCATTAGAGTCCTCGTTCTCACTACATTCTGAATAGTTACTGGGAGTTTTGCCCTTTTTCACCGGCCATGTTCTGACAATATTTCTGTAAGTTTACCTCGCTGGATGTTTGACTCTCTTCACCAGCAACACATTTACGTCACCACGTTCCCGTCTTTAACCGGGCAGGTAACCATCCTTTAGGACTTGACCCCCGATTGTGTAATGAGGTGTTGTGTCATTAAGCGGCTGTGTTTGTATTCGTTTCTAACAATGTTCTCCAACCATGTCCACCCAGATGCGGTCACAAGGAGGCAGTGTTCTTCCAGTCTCACAGTATGAAGGCTGAGGTAACGATCATTTCTGTCTATGAAAACCTTTACTAGCTTTTTGTGGTCAGTGAGGAAACACCTTCTCCTGTTGTCTATACATCTTTTTTTTGATTTTACAATCTGAGTAGACAACCTAATATTTTAATATGTTTCTCATGACAGGATGCTATGAGACTGTACTACGTCTGCACGGCCCCTCACTGTGGACACAGATGGACAGAGTAAAGCCAGCGATAATGACGAGGTCGAACATTTTCGTCTGCGGTATTGCTGTTCGCAAAACGCTGCAGCTCAGATGGAGTTATTTCTTTACTATCACTGTGCAGTTTGTTTGTCAAATAGCAGAGCTGCTGATTTTTGTAGACCCTGAAATGATCTTTGTTTGATTGCTTGCAGTTAGTCAGACACCATCTTGTGAATATAATGTATTAATACTTTTTTTAATAGCAGTTGTCATTTTCAAATGTGTTTTGTTAGATTAAACGAATCAGTTGTTTCAAATGTCTCTTGAGTATTTAATGAAAACTTGTTACAAATATTAAAGGGTTAGCAGACACACCCATGCTTTTGGCAGCATGGACTTTTCAGAATCAGAATAAGAATCAGAACCGTTTATTGCCATGGTATGTTGAACATACAAGGAATTTGGCGTGACGGGAGGTGCAAACATTTAACAATCAACAGCAATCAGTGCAAGTAGAAACATATTAAAATGTACAAGAGATATAAAATAAAGTAAGCCATCTTCAGTCCTGTGACTACTTAATGTCAGGATTATACCACTTCCTGTTTCCTCCCACTGTAAACGCATACACACAGCTGGATAATGTAAAACTACTGGTTTCCTCGTATAACTTCACATGAAGCAGTCATACCTCGTTTACGGTAAAGAAACGGACACGGTTTTCCTGTCTCCATGTGGACTATTGACCATGTTGATTCCACTTCCTTCTTTTACAACCGCGTATATTCCACAAAAGCTGTTGGGTAACTAGATTATTTCTCAGCCAACATTGACCAGTTGAGACATATAACTTGTGCGCTGACACATCGACACGGAGGATCGAGGAAGGTGTACTTCCCGTGACCACACCTCCTGAGACGGGCTCCTTCATAAGGCAGCTGCACGGCCCACTGCATTCAAAAGCATCTGAGTACGGAGGTATGGCCCAAACAGGTATGACGACAAACAGCCTTTACACTACATATTTTACACTTGAAAATCTTGATAACATTTTATGGCATAAGCCAAGTGATCAATTATGACTATACTGTGATTGCTTTTCAGTGACCATCATTTCGAGGCAGCAGTGGGGAGCAGTTGCCCCTAAAAGCAGAGAGGCCTTGAAAGACTCTGCCCAGAAAGTTGTCATACACCACACCGCCAACCCAAGTTGCAAAGACCAGAAAGAGTGCATGAACCGCCTGGTCAGCATTCAGAGAAATCATATGACGGAAAGAGTCTTCGATGACATCGGATATAAGTGAGTACCTCAAACAGTCCAGGTGAACGTCATTTTTCGAGTGATGTTAATATTGTGTGTGTAGGACGTGGGCGTACTGGAGGGAATTTAGTCATGTATCCCTTCTAATACGTTTCTGATACTTTTCAATGCTATAGGATCCTCAACCGTGCTCTCTGTGTGTTTCAGTTTTCTTGTCGGAGGAGACGGAACAGTGTATGAGGGCCGCGGCTGGGGTGTGGTTGGGGCACATGCCAAAGGCAACAATCATGACTCACTGGGGATTGCCTTCATGGGAAATTTCAACGGTAGGTGCAATCATTAACTTTTTTTTTTATAGTGCAACAATAAGAAGCACATCACATTGCATGCAAACCTTCAGAATGGTGTTATGAAGTCAGATATGATAATGCTACATCTTTTCATTTCAGTTGACATGCCGAGCACAGAGGCAATGTCGTCTGTCAAACGCCTGCTGCAGTCTGCCGTTTGTCAGGGCTTTTTAAACCCAAAGTTTACCCTGGTCGGGCACAGGGATCTGGGACAAACAGAATGTCCAGGAGGTAAACTGTATGCTGCTCTATCACAGCTGAGGGGCACATAATGCTCACTACAGATCATGATGGTTTTCATGAAAGACAGAAAAAAGCTTTGACACACAAACCGTCACCAGTTCAATTTTAAACCCCAGATTTGAAATGTACAAAGTGACAGGATGAATCTATTGAACACTAATGATCCAATCAAATTTTTTTTTTGACATGTTTATCATGGCTGTCCTCAGAACTACGGGAAGCTTTGTGTCCCACAGGTTTCACAGCCTGTTAGACTTTCTCTTACAGCAGAGGGAGCCGTCATTTGGGGTGAGACCAGTAGGCTTTAGCTGTCCACCAGTGCAAAATGCATGAAAGTCAATGCACTTTAATTCACATGTTGAGTAATTGTCACAGAAGCTCTTACTTTTTAATTTGATTACATTCTTTCAATTCGTCACCATGCTAATTTTGTGTTACATAAGTGCAATATTAATATGTTTGGCACTACATTTTACTTATGAATACTCTGCATGATATTGTTATTAATGGTCAAGTGGTGTAAGCTAAACATTCACATGGATTTAACCTGTGCTAATATTATATTAATAAATACTGTGTTATCAGCAATATTCTGACTGTTTGATTCATTATATTTTACTTGTGTGAGGATTTCTCTTTGCATTCATCCACGACCACAGAGGACACCGTTAGCCACAGAGTGGCGCTTGCTGCTTGGGTTTCACTATTTGGGTCACAGGAGTCCTCTAAACAGAATTCATTTAGATAATAATAAAATATACTAAACTGTAGGCCTGCAAATGTGTCTTTGCAAGCACCGTGTCCTCAGGGTGCCACTGCAAAAATCACTGTAAACAGCCCAAGACATGAAATCAAATATTAAACAGAGAAGAACAACCGAGGGGATTACAAGTGTTGAGACAACAATGTGCGCTTTCTGCCGTGCCTGAAACATTCCCAACAAGTGCTCACTTGTGCAACGCAGGGATTAGGGAGGGAGGCCCCTATCAAATAGACTAAGAGAAGGTATAATGGTAACAGATTTTAGGTGTAGCTCCGGTCGTCATGTCTGATGTCTGGCATATGAACTGTGAAAGACCCAGCCGAACAGTGGATTTGATTAGAATCGCCCTGTATTAGTCATTATCTTGATAGAAGTATTATGCATAAATTAGTGGTTAGGATGCAGTAGTGGGGTGATCTTTTTTGATATGTCATGGTTTACTTAATTTTTTACATAAAAAAGAATGAATGGACTAATTCCATCTGTGAGCAGTCAGAATTGAAAACAATCTACAATTTTCAATAAAAGGGACTTTAAAAACATATGTTAATCAAAATGCCTGTTTATGCCTTTCTGAATTTAGCAGAAAGCTTCCGAAGTTTACCTTTTATGCCTCTTCTTTCAGAGCATGTGCTGCTCTTTACTAGTAGCACATCTTTTCAGGAAAAAATAGTGAAAAGTTTGTCTCATGTTCATTTGTGTATAATGTCCAAAAAAGTTGTTGATGGAAATGCACAAAAAGATTCACGTTAAACGTGGTTGGATGAGCTATTTACTCACAGTCTAATGCAATGCTTGATTTCTTCTCTCAACTGTTTCACTGGTGATGGAAGGGAAGACATTAAGCTTCGGCATTAGGGAGCAAATTTAGTGTGTTCAAAAGCTTCAGGTGAAAATAAATGTGTGAGAGAGCTCTGATAGGCCGTGTCACACACAGGATATAACACAAGACTCCTCCCCAGGCCATGTTTCACTCTCTTCTGGCTCGATCCTTTATGAGATAAATTGTGCTATTATAGGCAGGAGTGTTGTACTCTTGACACTCCCAGCTACCTGAGTGTAAAGTGTGTGCTGTAGTGCCACTGAGTGTGTCATGAACTGTCTTTTTATTCATTTATTAACTGCCCCTTCAGCAAGAGCTTGCTCTCTTAACATGCCTCATTCATATATGATGGGATGCATCATTGTCTTGAGAGAAAAAGCATGCCTCTCTCTCTCTTCCTTTCACACAAACACTCATTTCAATTATGAATTCACTTTGCCTGCATTCTTATGGAAAATCCCAATTAAATCACAGTAGAAACAAGTTTATTGGAGAGGTTAACCAAGTGATTTCAAAATAAGAGCTGCTAACAGATGCATTTTTCTTATTTCACAATATTGGGACAGATTTTAATTTCGCAATAACGGGCAAAAACATACGTGGGGTCACCTTGTCCAATTTTTCAAAAGGAAAATACCCAACATGCATCTGTTCTTGCATTTCACTCTGTTGGTTTAGGCCTATTACAGACTTAAAGGCATTTTGGCAAATAATGTCAACGAAGGTGCGCAGAGGAAGCAAGAAAACGAGAGAGCGATGAGGCCAGCCCAGAGGGCAAGGCGCGTGTGGGAGGGTTGAGTTTCATGAGTCACGGATGTGATATAATTAAACCCGAGAGTTCACCGATCAGTCACACAGATTGACAGCTTTTCCTCAAACGTCTTTTGGCACGTCCCCTTTCTTCAAAGTAATAATGCTCTACTTTTTGTGGGTAACTAGTGCTCAGCTTCGGCGATCATGCGCATTTGTTGTCACGCTGTTTGGCTAGTGCGTCTTTGGCTCTTCACCACTTTGAATCAGCGCATCTTCGCTCCGTGGGTTCAGTGGCGCGCTCGTCTCTGCTCAGCGGACGCCTCTGGTGAGTTTTAGTTGTGACTTCAACCTTTGAGATGGAGGACTTGAAAACTTCAGACCGTTTTTTCCACAAGTCCTCATTCAGCATCAGCAGCCTGTTGTTGAGACGAGAGGGAGTGATCGGTGACGCAGAGTCTCCTTCTCCGTCCCAGAAAGTGCGCTCCGCACATCCAGAGAAACCCAGTCAGGAGGAAAACTCTGAAAAGAACTGCGAGAACCCCAAACTGCGCACCAAAGCAGAAATCAAAACGGCGACTTCAAATGGAAAACGAGAAGGAAATAATGTCGAATCAAAGAAAAGCGGAGGAGTAGAAGAAAGCGTAAAACCTGAGAAACCTCCTTTCAGTTATAACGCGCTCATCATGATGGCGATCCGCCAGAGCCTGGAACGACGGCTCACACTCAACGGCATCTATGAGTTTATCATGGCCAACTTCCCATACTACCGGCAGAACAGGCAAGGGTGGCAAAACTCAATCAGGCACAACTTGAGTCTGAATAAGTGTTTCGTTAAAGTGCCGCGCCACTATGATGACCCGGGTAAAGGCAACTACTGGATGCTGGACCCCTGCAGTGAGGACGTCTTCATAGGTGGCACATCGGGGAAACTCCGGCGCAGGGCCGCAGCTGGATCCAGAACCAAGCTTGCGCTAAAGAGGGGAGGAGGTCGTCTGATGTCCTCCAGCACTGCAACCAGCGTGACCTTGGCCGCAGCAGGTTCATTTTACTGGCCGGTGCCGCCGTTTCTGCCTCTCCAAGCACCAGTGCGCACCCACCTTGGCGCAGGGACTTATCTGAGTGCTCACCCCCGCTTCCCAAACCACGCCACATCGATGGTTTCACAGCGGTCCCGATTGAGTGCAACAAGTGCTGCAGACGCCAACCGGTTCGTGCAGACGCACCAGGAGATGTCTTACATCGGACTCAGTTGCGCGCAATCCCGACACCATCAGATTGGCACCGCTTTCTCCACATCCATCCCTGCATGCACCCTGCCGCTGTCGGATCCCTACTCTTTTAACATGATCTCCGGACAGGCCAGCTACTTTTACTCTCACCACATACCGTGTGCTGCGACGTTTAATCCGTGCCAAGAGGAGTGCGCCGCGTCCAAGACGTCTCCGGGACAATTCCTATCCAAGAACGGCCACTCAGACCTCGGGGGGTTCTGTAATGACTTTCCAAATTACTGCCCTCAAATCAGTTCAAGCCCTCCTTCGTCTTGGAATGTAGACAAATAGAGTAATAGTAATCGTGCCCAGTTTTAAAGATTTCTGTGTTTAGATTAACAAAATTGGCAAATAAAAGGCCAGAGCATCTTACTTAAAAGAGTAGCCTAAATGCAGATTGGAATTTCTTGAGTTTGTGAAAAGTCTGATTAAGGAAATATATCCCGCAATATTTCCCCAAGAATGTATTTGTATTACGGCGACATATCTTGATTGAAATTTGATGCAAATTGTGTCAAATTAACATAAAATAGTTGAAGCATAAACAACATGAGTCAGAGTCTCACACTGAAGTTTGAACAAAGGCTTCTTCGCACACAAGCCATTTCCAAAATTGTGCAAACAAATGTATTTGCGCTTCGGTTTGTTATTGTAAAAAACGTCAGTGTATCAATTTAAACAGAGTCAAATTAAACATTTTTTAAATGTATTGAATTGCCACTTGGTCTGCATCTGTTAATTTAAACTATATCCCTCTTTTAGAAACACTGCTGTCCACTTATCTCATGAATTATTTCCACATATATGTATGTATGCACTTGCCAGTATAGAAATTGAGTGATGTTTGCGAGCATGTCACAGTTTTTGGCCAAATGCCATCATCTGACTTTACCAACAAAATTCCACAAAATGTCATTCTAGAAATAAATTATATTAAAAACAAAATGCTCATTCTGTCTTTTTTTTATTTACCAGCATGTTGACCGAGATCGTAATGAGGTTTCTGATATGTAGTTCCAACAAACTTATTCAAAGATCTAATAAAAATATTGATATTCCACTGAGGTGAACTCGTTTTAAAATATAGAAAAGTATACAGTAAGTGAAAAATACACTTTTAAATGTATTGCATTTATTCTCTTCGACTTTGATACAAAAATGCCATTACTATTATAATTAGCCTACATGTAATTAAACGATAAATACTGCATTTCTAATTGTGTTTTCTTTTCACCTCATTACTGTTGTTGATTGTTCTTATTTGTGCTGTTATTAAATGTTTCACTCTAGAGATTGGAGCCCACACAGCAAGGACGATAGACTGAATCAATTATTTGAAATAATTTGTGAAGTTGCGGAAGGAGGCCTAGCTATATGTACATGCTGTGATCCGCTAATTTTTCATTTTTTTTCTTTTTAATATCAACAATTCAAATGTGCACCTGAAGCGTTCCTTGAGGAGATATCATGCGCGCAGACTGTGATGTAGCTTCAACACTTGACATTTCCAGTTCCGCTGATCTTATTGATCTGTCTTGTGTTTCACCCGGCATCACTGCCTGTTCAACTTTCCCTCACCTCTAGTCTCCCTGATATGTACATTCATAGGGAAATAGATGTATGAGGATACAGATTAGAGCAGCTTCCAGGACGGCTGCCTCCGCGAGACAAAAGAGTCTTTATATCAAGAGACCCAAGCCCGTCACCTCTCCAAGACCAGTCACATTCATGACGCCTGTGGTTAAAGCAGACTGGGCTGGATCAGGTAACTTCACTGTTGGCAAACTCACACTAGATAGATGCGAAGATAGTAATATTTTCATTACTTGCATGAGTAATTGTGGTCGCAGAAAGCAGAGGACAGAGCTGTGAATCAACAGGTTTATAATGCTAAAATGAGTTGTATACCCTGGGGCAGGGTAAGAAGATATGTTTCCTGTTGAAATAAATAAGCACCTTTTTTGGCAGCTCCACTGATAACCACAGAGATAAATCACCCTGCTAATACAGATATATTAATATATGCTGTCACTTGACAGTTGGATTGGGACAATTTGATGCTTATATCTGATCATGAAAGTTACAAAGAAAAAATAAGAGGTTTTTTTCAGCATGGTTTCTGATCTTGATTGTGTTCACTGAGCCCACTTTCTTGAAATCCTGCCACCAATATAAAGTGAAACAGTTTACAGTTATAATATTTAAGGGACTGAAACGAGTTGAAAGGAGGGTAGTGTAAGTTTATGGGAGAGCAAGGCTTTATTTTTTATTTTTACAATCTGATTTATATATAATTTCATTCTTCCCTTGTAAGATTACATGTAATAATGATAATAATCAAAAAAGTTACATATTCCAAAACAGATGCCTTTTCTGTGAGCCATGTGCAGGGGACACTCGTCCTTTCTCAGGGATTTGTTTTCTCTATCAAAACATATTTTGCAAATCAGAATAGACACCGATATTCATATGAAGATCATTGTCTATTCTAGCAGTTAGTGATGTTACCTATTCACAGAACCCATAAGCAGCTCAAACCTTCGCTATTTTGCAACAGAAAGAAAAGAAAACAGTGAAATGTGTCAAAGTGCATCTAAAATAATAAGTTCAGAATCAAACAGAGCCAGTCAATTTCTCCCCCAACCCAATAACCACAGTCCCTAAGAAAGCAATGTATTTCACCATAATCATGTGAATAAAGTGTGAATGTAATCTTACACATTATTCTGTTGTTTCAGAGTGATACAATTATTCTCCTCTTCTCCGTCTGTTTTAATGGTTGTAGGTTAATCTCTGCTCTCTTAATTGGGCAACTGCAAAAGATTATTGCAATCCTACAGGCTAGTGCCACACTTGTGCAGGTGCTTCATAAAGATGTAGTACAGCTCTGGAAAGCGATCCCACACACTCACCTTTCTCAACAGCACACAGGCTGCCATTATCTGCAGCAAGTGGCTTCCACAGGTAGATCTGCCACCTAATGAAATAAGGTGGGTGGGTTATACACCCCCAGGCGTCTGCCTGTCTCACGCCAGAAAGCCAATCTCTCAATGTCTTATTGCTGCTGTGTAGATAATATGGCCTATGTCCCTCTCTCACACACACACACACACACACACACACACACACACACACACACACACACACACACACACACACACCACCTCCCCTGGTTATTGTTGTGTTAAAGAGCAAAACAAAGACTTATCTGTTTGGGTCTGTGGTATCACTTTGGCTGCTCCCTCTGCCATCTCTTTTCCTGTGACAATTTCTTGAACAGTATAGGGTCTTTGTGGTTTATGTACAGCATGATATGAATACCACATCCTAAAAAAGCACAATAAATATTCATAATATTAAAAAAATATAGTACGGATATGATCTTCTCTTCCTCTTTGGTCTCATTTTGATCGACAACCAAATTCTGCAGAACAGTCCCTCCCTCTTATCACCAGCTGTAGGAAAAGGTAGTTAAACACACTAAATGTAAAAGTAGTCTCCACATTATGCGTAACAATATAGACCTGCGTTACGGTTTTATTATATAAGGTTATTATAACTGATGCATTAACGCCTTTTAATGTTGTAGTTAGTCAGCAAAATTACTAACTGTCATTGGAAATACATTGTAGAAGACACATATTATATATCATATATAATACTTGCAAATGAAAGTGTAACGTAAAATAAAAGGTATATACTAGAGTACAAGTAGAAGTACGTCAAAATTGTACAGTAATAAAGTGTTCAAACGTTGGTTTGAGTGAACATTTTCATTGGACTGTAGTAACCCGGAAGTTATTACAAAACTTTGAAGCGCGTACTAGTTGACCCGGAAGTAGCCTGATCCACGCGAGTGTAGCAGAATCGTCGCGGATACGAAGATAAGATACCCGGTGGAGTCGAGCAGGATACGGTCTGAGAATACTGTTTTCACAAACCAACAACCATGTAAGTATCTGTAATGAACAACCGGTCTTTGTGATGGTGGTCATTTTCAGTCTCAGAGTCGGAGATCTGAATCGCAGCCGCCAAAAGCTAACAGTTAAAATGCTAAGCATGTTAGCAGTTCAGAGAGTCAGCTATAAGAGCCAAGGCCAGTTAGCTCGAGTTGAAAAACCCTTTGTATGTCTTTTTGATGCTTTGTATACTTCAGCCCAGCTATGTTACAACTCTGTAACTCATACAGTATCAAATATAATGCATAATCTGTTTTGTTGAACTTCTATGGTTCAAAATAGAAAAGTAGCGAAGTCAGAAGTCGCACAATAGCATTGATAGCATAGCTAATTGCTAATACCAAGCTAAACGGTGCAGTGTTTGAGCATGCGTAGTCTTGCATTTTGATTGTTGTTATAGCTTGTAATTAATTTTGAGTCTATATAAGGTCAAGTTAATCGTCTTGCTTTTAATGCTTGCGCCATATACTGCCATTTAACGAAAATATCCAACCACAGTAAATTACGGTGAAATAAACAATTCACATTTCAATTGTTTTATTGGAATATTTCCCTGTAAGTTAAAATCCTCAGTAATAAATGTGTCGAACTGGTGAAATTCCTCTACAATTTATTTGATTAATGTTTGTGTATGTGTTAGATGGCTGGCATCCTGTGGCAACACATTCTTGGTTGTAGAAAATTGAATTAATACGTATACTTTGGTTTTATTTTGTTCTACAAGTATTCACACAACCAGTTAGACATAAAGGAGAAAAAAAATAGGCAATGAATTCCAAGAAAATGGTAAAACATCTATACAACCAAAGAACGTAACAGAAGATTTCCTACAGACCGAAAAGCTTGTTGGCTGAAGGAATAGTGTATTAAACGTACTATTATTACAAAATACAGCTTTGTTTGTGTTATGTCAGACAAAAACTGACTCTACTGCTACCTACCGTTCTGATCATTGTTATTTATAATCAACATTTAAATCGTTCTTTCAGGAGTCTGTTAACAAAGCCCAAGTCAGAGATGACCCCCGAGGAGCTCCAGAAACGGGAGGAAGAGGAGTTCAACACCGGCCCTTTGTCGGTGCTCACCCAGTCGGTGAAGAACAACACTCAGGTCCTCATTAACTGTCGCAACAACAAGAAGCTGCTCGGAAGAGTCAAGGCCTTTGACAGGTACTTATTTAACTGGTTTAGTAGAATATGTGATCAAATGGTTTTGTAATATTTTACGTTTCTGTTATTGCATTTAATTTAGCTTTGTATTTATTTATTTTTTGCTACCAGACGTTTTTATGGTAATTGTGATAAATCGGATACTTTCAGTCATCCCAAAAACCATCAGAAATGCACAAATTTTGCCAATCAAAACTGAAGAGTTAATATTGGATAATTGTCTCCACAATTTAAAACTACATTGAAAGTAAAGAAAAAAAACCTAATGTCCTTGTTACGCATGGGATGATATGAAGTTCAATAGTGAAAAATCCCCATGATCATAATTCATCAGGTCGTCCTGCATAAATAACGGATAAACATAACAACTGCAGAATGATAATTCCTGTATTTTTTAATCAGGCACAATTTATGTTAATTATCCACCATGAAAGAGAGCTAGACAGCTTTTTAAGTTACTCAAGTGACAATATTCCCAATAATGGAAATTCCCCATGGTCAACATGTTTTTTTTTTTTGTTTTTTTTATTGTGATCCTATATCGTCCCATCCCGAGTCCTTGTTTAAAATGAATCTTCTTGCCATTAGCTTGAAATATTTTCCTGTTCTCATCCTAAACATTATTTCTGTGAGTTTTGCTTGAATTTTCATGTCCGATTCACCTGCAGCTCTGAATTGGATAAACTTGAGATAAGTTGCCTGATGAACACCACTTGTTCATAAGAAGTAGCGCATGAGTTTTGTTTATTTCAATTTCTAAACATTTAAAGAAATCCATGGAAAAGAGACTGGTTTGTAATTACAGATTTAAAATGCTGATTAACGGGGCTCAGCTGGCGGACATGCCGCTCAACCAGAAACATCTCTAAATGCTCAGTCTGGTGCAGATACGTCTTAGTTCTTATCGTGAATTGGCTAAAATCACCTTAATGCCGGCGTAGAAAAAAAACCTCCCTGTGTGGGCAAGTTTCATTTACAAAAATGTTACCAAAGAGTAAAACGAAGACTTTCACAGTTTCAGTTCCTGCTGTCGCCAATCAGCAGGCAAAACAGGAAGCACTGTCGGTAGTTGAAATAAATATTAATAGTAAAGCTGCCAACGTTGTATGATCAGCAGCGCTGTACTATGACAGACAAATAGAATGAGTGGTCCTTACATGAAGTTGGACGCATAAAACATCTTTCTAAAGGACTAATACGGGAGGTGGTCAGCGGCGTTCTAGTCTACAGTAGATGATGTTTCACTGTTTAAAGCACCAGAGGATGATACTGAACAGAGACCGGCTTAAAGACCCAGAGACAGCTGTCAAAGTGTGAGAATATATCTACTGAGCGGTACACGGTGCTGTGCCGAAATATGCCTCAAAATCTTAAAAACCTCTTAGTAAATTGGCACGCCATGATGATTATTTAGTCAAATAAGGTATTATGATTCTTAAGTCAATAATTCTCAAATTTTTCCCCTATGGAGACTGTCAGAATGTTATTTACCTAAGAGAAAATTTCAAAGTGCATTTCTCTTAAATCATCTGTATGAGGGTTTTATGCAGGAGGCCCATTGTTTGTTTGTTTCTTTCAAAATCTATATTACTCTGTTTCAATGATGTCATTTCAGGCACTGCAACATGGTCTTGGAGAATGTGAAGGAGATGTGGACGGAAGTTCCCAAGAGCGGGAAGGGAAAGAAGAAGTCCAAGCCCGTGAATAAGGACCGCTACATTTCTAAGATGTTCCTCAGAGGGGACTCCGTCATCATCGTGCTGAGAAATCCTCTGATCACAGGAAAATAAACTCTTTGTAGGCGTCCAGCTGGATCGGTCACAGAGCCCTTTTTCCTTTTCGTTGAATGGTTTGAAGGCAGTGGACTGAAATGAATGGAAACCTGTTTGTTTTGTTGTTGTTTTGTCATTGGATCACTGCAGTCACTATTGGGTAAGATACAAATAGAGTCAAAATGATGTCTACGTTTTTTTTGGAGAGCCATTTAGTCACAAGAATACCTGCTTTTGCGTTGTCAACAGAAGTCCTCTGTATTTTTCATTTTGATAATAAAAGTGATGGATAGATTCAAGTGTTGTGAAGTCGTTTTTTGTTTTCAAGTTGCTCCTGTTTTAATAACATTTAAGACTGGTTTGATTTATTGTCTATCTATTGCACACTGAATCAGATGTGTTGGAGAAAGTTCTTTCTACTCCATTTTTTCTCGGTTATCCTTGCCGTCGTCCTCCTTTCACTCTCCCCTGCCAGCTTCTTAGGTGTCGGGCTTGATTTCAGTCGGCAGCGCTCAATATGCGACAAACTGCCGTTTAAAGGCCCGCTGCATTATTGATGAGAGCAGATGTGCTGACTGTCACTTCACACCCTCGTCTCGCTCCCATTTCAGGCCGTTCCCCTCCGCCGCTCCGCTCAGCCCCTCCTGACCACTTTGTTAATTGTCTTAATAGCTTAACAGCTAGTCTCGCCTTACTTCTCTCTCACAGTTGCTACCTAACCTCTCGCTCTTTGCTGCTCTCAGATTTAGTGGTCAAGTCTACGGGATTTTGATTGTTTGAGTGCATTTTTTAAAAAGCATGTCTGTATTTTATCCTTTTGGGAAAGCTGAACGGCATTGATTTTTGAATCCGTGTGGAAATCCCCTTTGGTTTAGATTCAGGCCTTATAATTGCAATACATATCATTTCTGTCTAAAAGCATCTTGTATTCCATTATTAAAATCTACTTCACTGTGCCTAAACTTTCCTTCCACTTACAGTATTCTGTTCTAATATATTTACATTAACTGTATCGTACACAACATGTTGTACTCTCACTGTTGATCCTAGCCTGCCTAAGGCCAGCAGCTGTGGTAGATGTGTGTGTGGACAAGGCCTCACTGATTTACAGCTCTTAGGTGTAGCCTGCTGGGTCATAAGGAGGAGTAAACTATCAAGAGAATCCACCTAAACACTGAATATGAAATGCAGTGAACTCTCATGACTCGTCTATGACTGATGTAGTGGTACTTATTGCACTCGTGCTCCAGGCAAACCTTGACTTTTAACAAAAGTTTGAGGAGATCGTGTTGCAAGCGCCGGAAAACTGAAAAGTGTGAGCTGTCAGCCCGAGGCGTGAAGAGAAACAGCGGCTGCTTTGGGCCCAAATGACTTTACTGCTAGCTTCTTTAATTATTGAGGTCATTTTAATCTATACATCTAATTCTACGTATGCTCTTTTTGTTCTTTCTACTGCAGTTGAAGGAGAAAAACAGGTCAAACTAACAGAAATACTTTGATTGACCTATGATTTTAAAAAGTGATATAAAGACGATACTCATTTGGCATGGCTGAGATCATTTCATTGGTTTTATTTTAAGTTGCTGTAATTGTTTCTTCTATGCGCCTTAGAAATGTGTTGGGGCACAGAAGCTGAAGCATCACCGAGCACACAGTCGAAACATGTTGACACCTTTATGAGCTTAATCTCCTGTTGTACTAAAACAGTTTCCCCCCTCACTGTTAGACAGATGTGATCCAGCTGTGAAGTCTTTTGTTTACACATGGAAAGAAGAGACGGCAGAGAAATCAAGGTAAGATTTTGTTATTTGAATGGAAGGCCCATTGTAATCACTCATATATGTCTTTATATTTGTGTTCAACATGCATTTAACACAGTTTGTTTCTACCAGACAGAATTTTGTCTGGACTCTTTTGCTGAAGCCAAATTCATACTCTTTATGAAAAGTGATCCATTGGGCTACAGTTTGTGTGTACGAATCTACAGTCAGTGCAACGATGAAGGAACCATTTACATTTACAGTATACAGTATGTGTGTGTCCAAAGTTTGGATGTGACTGTCTTTCATGTCTTTAAAATTGATAAAGCCAGCTAATAATGCTGAATTGCAAATATCCTAGTGGTGCAGGAGTGTGTTGACAGGTCCTTTAAATATTCAGACATATTCAGACAAGCTGACAAACAGGAGTTTGCTTCAGAAGAGAAGTTAGACATAACAAGCAAATTGAGCACCAGACGTTGCCCACAGAAATCCAGTATCGGGGCCCCAAGAAACCTGAGTTGGCTCTGCAGCATTGGTTTGTAAGGATGTATGGATGATGTGTCACAAGCAAGATTAATATAATCTCACGTTTAGGCTATTGAAATCAAGTAACGTTCTATGTGTAGGTTATTTAGGATGAAATCACATCTCAGAATAATTGCCCTCGCTGTTGCAGCATCCTGGGACAAAGCACTGTCAAAAAGCTGGTGGGTCTATTTGGAGATGGCTGAGATAAAAACAACTTTGGGGACCTCATTTGTTGGGTATCATCGTGCACTTTTCTCATGTTACTGAACTCATTCCAAAGACACTTCAAGAAGTCTCTTTCCCTCCAGATTTTGGGGAGGGAGGTGGGGGGGGGGGGATCCATGAGCAGGAAGGCAGATGTTTTATTCAGTAGGTAAGCGATAAGAGGGGGGAAGTGTGATTATGATAGCGATCGGCCATGCATCGATACTCGAGCCTCCGGGCAACGCGACACCTTGCAGCGCATCGATCGGGGCCCCGGGAACCGGAGCAGCCGCAGTTTGTTTTCAAGCAGAGCCGCGGTCCGGGTCTCAGAGCCGCCAGGCCAGGTGGAGAGAGAGAGGAGATGAGGGGGTGGTAGTGGTGGAGGAGGAAGAGAGGGTATCAGCCTCGTAAACACACAAACACTGCCTTCACTCATCTCTCTTTAAGTGTGAATGACAGTAACTGCGAGGACACAGTCGGTGCAGCCAAAACAAGAGGGATCAGGTGTAGCTGCTGCATGTAGACCCGGGCCTATTTACAAACAAGAGGGCCAAACTAGAGCTGGGCTTTTTGAAAATGACATTTAAAATTGTGTTTCCAAATAAACATTTACCCGGAGATGATAAGGACTTTTATTAGGCTCTACATACATCATTCAGTGGCCTTACATTATGTCTGGTGATGTTCCAGGACTAGAATCAGGTCAGGATTGTATAGGTCATAAATCCAAATTTCCCCAAGCAAACCCCACCCATAAGACATTTTTATTTTACTTAAACTTCATTACAATCTAGACAGACTAGTAGGCTACATGAAATCTGACCTCTGGATTTGGTCCATCTAAGCATTTAGAAGCAGTGGGCTGCTGTTAAGCTCCCACTTTGAACCTTATTTAAAAAAATATATTTTAAAATGTTTTCAAAAATATGCCTTGAATCCCAAATTCCAAATTTATTTTAAGTAATTAAAAAAAATCATTGAACTTTTATTTTCAATGAGATTTTGTGTACTTTTTATATCCCCACATAAATATGAAAATGTTGAGATGTCACCTTGGTAGCAGCAATTGGCAAAACAAGCCCAACTCAAGGTCCACTTACTTTTTTTGACTGTATCACATGGACCTCATCAGCAGAAGAATTTGTTTCAGCTGTCTTGACAATAGATGTTCAAACTTTCCATTATGTTTATAACTTTCTATGTTCTGTGAGCACTTTTTCTCCATGTTCGCGGTGGGTGATGGAGAATATACCAAATCCCTTCAGTTGTAAAATTCTTCAGTGTACACTGAATTTTTTAACTTTTAATGAAATATTGAGTCTAAAGAATATCAAAGAGAGGCTTAAAGAATGCAAAGTGTGTAATATGTATGAATTATGTAATAGAAAATGAAATTCCTTTAATGTATTGTAAACCCCCAAATTCTAAATATTAGGAGATGACCTTGGTGCACAGCTGAGGAATAATGCATATTTTCTATGCTGTCACTTTTTATGTTCATATAATATCAAAACTCACTGATAGTTTAGTTATATTTGTTGTGTGTCTGAAATGCATTTAAGATTAAAAAAAACAACAACACATATATATTATTTTCTTGATGTGTGTGTTACAGATTAAACCACAAAACATCTGTGATGTTTTAGATGCTGAAACAAAAACACAGCTGATATTTTAATAAGAAATACAAAAATACATTGAATTAGACTTTAATTGTATTATTTTTTATGTTTAATTATTTTGTCTGATGTGACTCTTTTCCAGAGAGACTTGGCCAAGATAGACATCAGCACAAATAAAACCAATAGTTCCACACACACTATATTAAGGTCATATTGCCATCTAGTGGATTATAAAGGTATTGTATACAGTTTTCCAACAGGCCATGCATTAGCTTGACTGACAAGCCATGTTAATTAATCATACAGCGTGTCCTGAAAACAGAAAAACATTTAATGGATCTTGAAAGCATCATCTAATCTGATGCAGATGCAGATATCTGATATGACATGCAAAGGGTTTTTAGGGGCTTTTAAATTTGATATTTATGCAGATTTGCCTTTCATGTATAGATACTGAAATTAAAACAGAATTGTAAGTTCTGAATTCAGAAAAATGCTTTGTTTAATGTTGTTTAAAGCGGTGGTGGAATGTATAATATAGGTTATTGAGGTACTTGTACTTTACTTGAGTTTTTCATTTTAATATTATCCTTTTGTATTTGACAACTTTAGTTATTTGCTTAACAAATTAAGATTTTCACAGATGAAAACAAACTTATAATTCATGATGTTTTCTTAAAAAGGAAAGTATCCAACATTAAGCACAGCTGAAACAATTCATTGATTCACTGATTAGTTGATTGACAGAAAATGTTTTGATAATCATTTAAGTTATTTATCAAGCAAAAACCTTTCAGGATTCCAGGCCCGCATGTCAAATTTTCATTTCATTATTAAAATAATTGTTTTAGTATTTGATAGTTTACCTATGGGCTCTGGGTAATTGGGATGGCCTTTTTATTTTTATAAACCAAACAATCAATGGATTGATCGTTTCAATTTGCAGATTAATAAGATAATCGTTAGTTGCAGTCTGAAGCAAAATAGTTAAAAATGAACCCCAGCTCAACCAAATCCAACAGTAAACAATGTACCTGATAAAAGCACATACCTTTAGTTGATACCATTTTTAATGCAGGACTTTTAATTGTCAGACAGAATGGGGTATGAGTACTTTTACTTAAGGAAAGGATCAGAATACTTCTGATGGAAAACGATTTGTCAGTGTTAGGACCCTGATTTTCCCTGTGAGGAGTTCAGGGCCTACATGTCATTTGGACTCTCTCTTAAATCCTTCTGCTGCCCTTTGCTAAGCTGGCCTCCAGCCCAGACCTCTTAGTGAACAGTTGTGTCTGGCTCCTTTTTACAGATTTTACCCTCCTCCAGTCACATTCCTTCCCCGTCAAAAAGAGATGGAGAGAGAAAAGAGTAACAGCAACACTCGTTCTCTGCGTCCATTGGGTTTCTTTAAGAAATACTAGCAGACAGTGGCTCTTCTGAAATTGTTTATTACTGCTAATCCCTGTCTGGCTAACTGCTGCCAACCTCAGGATCCAGACTGCTTCTTTGTTCCCTCGATTGAAGTTTAGTTGTATAATTCTCTTTATTCCTCTGCCATTCAAACAGCAGTGGAGGCTTTCAGATGCTGCCTCAGGACTGTATATGCTTCAACAAGTCCTAGACTCTCTCTCTGATGTAAGATGTAGTAGAAGTGCAGTCTGTTTACGTAACAGCCTCTCTTCACACTCACAGGGAGATACATAGAGGCGTAATTCAGCCTGGTTGACCAAAGATATTCACTTTGTCAAAATCTTGCTTCTTCAGCAGCTTGTCCCCCCCCCCCCCCCCCCTTTTCCATTTTTCTGTTTCTTCATCTCACACTTGCACACATCTCTCATGTAGTTCAAACCTTTAACAGTACCCCTGTACACGTATTGTTTCTCCTAAGTGTCACTGATGTTCAATAGGTCCTCTGTTAGGTTGCCAGCTGTGGACGGCGTTGACCAAACTGACGTCAAGCAGTGGAAATAAAGCTGCGGCCTTCAGGGGAGGAGCACCGGAGGAACCTACAATTACTGCATGACTGTTTCTAATTATTTACGAGCTACTTTGTTGGAACGAGAGCAGCTTTTTTGAGACTGAGTGAATCACACAAACACCTCCACACATGTTTGAGCACAAGCTCGCACAAGATTTGGTGTTAATATCTACAGCGATGGGGGGAAAAGAGACTGTTTACTGGACTGTTTGAGTTTTTGGTAGACAGCAGAGTTAACAGGGGACACATGGCTAAAAAAAAGACCAGACTTACAGTTGCTCTGAGCTGTCAGCTTGTATGTCTAAGTGTGTGTGTGTTGGGGTGGGGGTGGGGGGGCTAAAGGCATATTGGCTTTCTGGATGTTTACACATGCCGTGCAGACGTAATGCATTCCTTTCTCATCCTCTCTTCCACTTCTGTCCCCATTAGGAAGGAGTGCTTTTATTGTGTACACTATCTCACTGTTGAAAACTGGGCCATGTGAGGCATCAAACTCCTCTCATTGTTAATAGAAAATATTACTTCAGAATAGCTTACCTAAAATATTTCTATAAATCCTATTCTCAATCAAAGCTGTGGTTCTTCTTCTTTTTTTTATTACAGAAACATTAATGATTAAATGCTTCAGAAAGTCTCGATGGAATAACTTCTAAAGCCACAGTAGTAACCTGACGTTACCCCGACCGCCAGTAGGGCGAGGTGGAGGGCTTGGCCAGGCCTCTGACATGGATGAGATGCTGCCTTCAAGTGCTGTTGGAAATTAGAATTACCAACCACCAAAGATAAGAACTTTAACAGTGTATAAATACCACTCTATCTGATTTGCAGTGTTTAGCTGTTCCTAAAATGGTGAGCAAAATGGGGTGCTGGTTTATGTGACCTGTCTGGCATATGTTCAGCATAAAATAATAACCCCCCCCCCCCCACACCTAAAATACTGAGTTACTCGAGTCCCAAATCACAGGGACAAATTAGTCTTTCTTTTAGTCTTACTTTATTTAATTTTACACACTGTTTATCTATTTTATGGCATTTGTATTTCATTAATAATTATAGGCTCCAGCACTTAGACATCTGGCCTCAAAGCGTAGTTTATTTACTTGCTTATTTACATCAATAGACTACACATGCAATACATTGCCTAAAATACAAGAATATGAAGAACTACTTGATGATTAAATGGGTAATCCGGTCCTCAAAATCTGTACCTCACTTTAACAATTGATGTTAAAGTTATTTAACATTAAAGTATTTCATATCATTATTAAAATACTTACGTATTTTGGTATTATCAGTCATTACTTAAAAGTAGCAATACCTCAATGGTAAACCACACGTTTACTTAAGTGGAAGTAATAGCAGCTAAATAAAGCAGAAGTGTTCACAAAGTATGGCCCTTGTCTAATCGCTATAGATACATTCATGTGTAAGCATCATGTTATTGTTGCAGCTGTTCATTTGAACTATTTTATGTATTATTGGGCATTTTAACAATGCACCATAGTTTATACGCTGTTTTATAGGCTATGCAAACTGTTCATCCTCAAAATAATGAGCAACTCTGTCAAATACATGTCAGTAGTAAAAAGGAGTAAAAATCACCTCTATGAAATGTAGTAACAGAGAATGTAAATACTCAAAGAACAGGTTTTACCGTTAAACAGCCTTGCACTCTTTTCCCTATTAATATACACTTGACACTTTGACAGTATACTTGTTTTAATATACTCTTGTTTGTTTATTTACCATATTTTTTATTTTTTTGTAAATTTCAATATGTTTCTATTTTTAAATCATATCTTGTATTTTGCACTGTGTTGATTGTTTAATGTTATGCACCATCCACCTTATCAAATTCCTTGTATGTCACACATACTTTGGCAATAAAACGGTTCTGATTCTGATTAAACTAAATTGTACTCATAGGCACAGTGTTTGAGTACATGTTTATGTTACAGTTTTAATTTGTAACAACTCACACTCCTAAACGTGGGTGTTTTCTGAGGCACACGTGAACGCACCGTGGGATTGTAGCCTACTTTGAAGCTGGCGGGTTGGGCCAGACTCCAGTGAATCTACACGGACCGACCGACCGAGTGAGGGAGCGGAGCAAAAGTCGGGCGCAGACACACGAGCTTAAATCTCCAGAAACAGCGCGCTAAACCAACGCAAAGTGTGAAAAGAGAAGTTCTGTTTTAGTGTGCGTGTGCAGACCGCTTCTTCTCCACTTCCCCTCTTTAGTAGAAACCAATGTGTGATAGTGATTGGAGTTGACAAGCCCGCTCCTCCACTACTGTATCTACTCCCTCCTCCTCCTCCTCTCCCGCTCCACACAACCAGGAAATCGTCGAGGTGTGCTTTCTTTACACCGCCAGTTGCTACCCCGTTTTGCGGGTGTAGATGCGCCTTTTTTCCGGCGATTCTTCTCCGTTTTTTTATTTCATTTCACTCGTTTGACTTTTAACGCCGGGGCTTCAGCTCTGAAGTCAGCCAAAACTTAGCCTACGAGGAGAGGATCTCCACTCTTTGGCCGAACAATGAGGTGGGTAAAAGCGGCTCAAATCCCTTCATCTTTCATTGTGTTTCCAAGGCTACATTTTGTGTTTCGGCCACTGGTTTTCACAAAGGCGACACCGTTCAACCCCTGACCCAATAATATCTCTTGAACCAGTTTGTTTCCGATACATTGTATCGTGTTTCGACTACAGAGGCACACTTGCCGCCGTGTAGCAGGTTTGTTTCTAGTGAATAACTTGCTGGTCTGCGTGTCAGAAAGTGTTTAGTGTTAGCGTGGTCCCACTGAAGGTGTAGCCCTGCAGTGTGGCTGCTGAGGTTGTTGAGCCGGTCAGATGACCCAAAAAAACAGGGTTTTTGTATTCGTTTCAAACACTACCATGTTGACTCTTTTTGGCTGCAGAAGCTCAGTATTGTTGTGTCTGAAACTAACCCACTATCGTGCAGAAACACCCATGGTATAAAACTTCAAAAGACAACAGTGTGTTCATAACTAAAGGTCAGAGGTCAGGGTAATTTATAGAACATGTGAAAGGAATTCAGTGTGTTGCTCGAAGGCACTTCAGCATGGTGGATTCTCTATACAGGCGGGCTCACCCTGCTGCACATAACTTGCTGTTTATATATCATGTCACACATTAACCCTTCTCCTCTCCTACTATATTCCTCTCTCTCTCTGTGAATACAGAGGCTTACACCAAATTGTCTCAGTGGAAAGCTCATGTCTACAAATTCCACATCCTGTCACAGCCTGTGCAGTTGGCAATTACATGCTTTTGAAGCCACCGCTCCTATCTGGGGCTTTGTTTTTTATTTGTCACATTTTAAAACGAGTAGTACTCCTACTTATGTCAAGGAAGGACTTTTTGTCATTTGAAAGCTTGACAGAGCGGTGCAGGGCCGATAACCTGTCTGACTAGTTCTTTATCTCAAGCCTCTTGAGCAGGCCTGTTCTAAAACAATGTATCCCAGCTCGACACATGGGTTGGTCCAGGGTTTGTGTTTGTTTTGCACATATTTTATCCGTGGTAACTTTTGATTACAGCCGGAAACAGGAGGCACTTTGAGCCGCCCCGAAAATCCTGCCACAATCACAGTAATGCATTTAAAAAGTGCCCCCTGCTGATGAGGCCGTTAATTAAGTTAATGCAAGGATCAGCAAAGATTACCTTGCTAACATACTTTACAGAATACATAGGCGGGTTTATATGAAATTTTAGCACGCAGAGCAAAATTACATAATCGAATTAGTAGAAACTCCAACCATGTTTTGCACAGTTTGCCACAAGTTTGAGAGCAGGACGGATAAAACACGACAGTTTACTTAAATATGTGGTTATTTGATAAAACTACTTGTATTGGGGCAAGTAAAAAAAGAAGCCTTTGGGCATGTAGATTGAGACAAGTGTGTCAGAAATCATTAACGTTCAACATTAACGGTGAACCCTGAAGATAAGCAAACTGCTGTGTTGTCGTGTTGCTCAAAAACTACTTCCCCTGCAGCAAACCACTGCAGCAACTAGACTGCACCAAAGTATTGGTGTAGAGCATTTTTGTCTACATTCAGGGTTCCTCATGCACTTCAAAGTGGCCTCCTCTCTCCGTTGATGGGCGACATCCGTCTTGATAGTTGTAGGTTTTTACTTTTTGCCCCGGATTCTGCCCCTGCTGTCGCTCCATTGTGGCGAAAACAGTCGATGTCACCTTTTATAGTAGTTAAAAGACCGGAATGCAGCTCCACTCATTGTCATTTATACCCGTGGTATGTGAATGCCGACACACAAGTGCAGTCAAAAGTTTAACAGTTTGACCCAGTTGAGAAAATGCAGCATCTCCTCTGACAAGGTATAAAATAGATGCTAAGAAAACACTGTATCAGCGTTTCAGGCTATCTTATCCTATTGTTAGGTGGCCACAGGAAGTGCATCCCTCCGCATAGTGATTCACGGTTATTGTCAGAGGTGACTCCCACCTTCCTCCCACTCACCAGACGAGGTCTCTGTGACTGAAAGAGACCCGTCCTGTCCTCGGGCTGGAGAGTTGACGCGCGTGTGACGTGAGCAGACAGGTGTAATGCATCTGCTCGCCGCGACTGTTTGCGATCTAAACGAGTTCCCTGTGCTCGGTTTAGAAGCTCCACACGTCTGGAGGCGATGGCAAACCTCCACTCTTCTCCTTACACTCTCTCGCATGAGCTTTTTTTATTGATCAGCCTTAAAGCAGGGAAATGGCCTCCCCCCCTACGTCTCCTTTGTGCCTTGGCTCCAGCTTTTTTTTCTCCGCCTTGGCAGTAAATGGAAAGGAATGCAGCTCGAACGAGCGGTGTTTTGCAGTTTTGCTGTCATATCCTCCGCCTCTATGAAAATGCTCAACGTCTTGACCTCCTGTCCCAACAAGGCCGGTAGCTGTTATTTCAGGCATTTAGCAATATTATTGCGTACATGTCCATGTAAGGATAACAAGATGAAACTCATTGGTGTTGCGATAGGAGCGCATTCGTGCCACGGTGTTGTGTAATGTTCGTAACAGTGGGTCTGGTGTTGTGCGAGGCTAATTCATCATGTCTTTACTTGTTTGTCTAATTCCTTCGCACACGTAGGTTTTCTTTTGAAGTCTGATATCAGTGCAGAGTATAAACAGACTCTCAGCCTGTGTGCTATCAATATTACCCCCTAAAATCTATTTTAAAATTCCAAATATGAAGCATAGAAATACTTGTGTACTCTAAAGAGCCTCAAATGCCTCGCTATAGCTAAGTTAAACTGCATTGTTCTTGGCAGAAACACATTTCTTTTTCACCGTCATTGTCTTTTTGCGAACTGTACCCGAAGACATTCTGCATACCTGTAATTATTGCACTTTCAGTGTGAAACTAAACCGCCTCTTTATAGTCGTTTCTCTCAACCAAAGGGCTCCTAATATCCACGCTTAACCCCACGCACCAGAAGCAATAACAATTTGAGGTAATTGGGGTGTGCATGTGGGGATTCTCATCTATAACGGCGTTCATTTCATGCGTCATAAAGAGTTGCATATCGACATGCACTTGGACAGTACTGTCACTACACGCGCTCTGTTATTGACATGGTCTTGCCTTGTGAGTTGGTCTCCCACAATACACTGCAACCGCCCCCCCCCCCCCCAGAACCAACTCACCCCTCTGAGTCCTCCCACCTCTTCCACTCATAAATAGGCCATTATGCCGGCGTGCCCCATGGATTAGACGCTTTGCTACGGGAGTTGCTCAACATACAAAACCTACCATTGTCTCCTTGGTGACAAATCCAGTTTCCTCTGTGGTTCTTTAATTGTGCTTCTCTAGGTTGTTGTGTTCTCTGTAAGTATGGAATTGTTTCTTCTGTCATCACTTCCTTTAAACTTGACCCTAACTAGCTTCTCTGTCCTGTCTCGCCCATCTTAAGTAGCTCGCTGAGCTCGGTGTTTTGAAACTGATGTTGATCATTTGTCTCAGGAAATTAAGTAAGTTGGTGTGAAAGTTGCGCAAATCACTTGCAGGGCGTTTTATGCACTCAGTCTTCCGTAGTGGTTTGGGCGCTTGATTTGAAATTACAATTATAATCTTGATAATCTACAAATTTGTTGGACAAAAGTGTTTTATATCTTTGTATGTATAATAACTTTCAGTTCTGGATTGTTGGTCGGACAAACAAGCAATTTGAAGACCTCATTTATATTTTCCAGAAACTCGCACCAGAAACTCTTCATAGATAAAACATCCAGATTGGGATGAGTCTGGGTTAAAGCTAATTCAATAAATACAGCACCTGACAAATCATGGTTCTTCATCAAATGTATGTGAATGTGAAAATCCAGTATGGCTGTAAAGTGGTCCTTATTGGACTGGTTTATTACATCCTGAGATATTAAAGTGATGCCTACCGTAAACTCTAAACAGTATGACAAAATCTCGGAATCTTAGCATTGAATATCACTCAGGATATATATCGTCATTTCGTTCAACCCTAATAAGTAATTTAGGTCCGCTTGCTAAGGTTTTTGCAGTTAAAGGTTATAAAGATGGCGGCTCACAGAATTTATAATTGCAATCAATTGGCCTGAAACTGATGCTCCCTTCATTAATTCTGACTGACATTTTGTTTATACTTGCTGATTTCCTGTTGTGAGGGAGAATATTTTGCTTGGTTTTGCTCAACTAACTGTCACAACGGAAGCATTGGTAGCGGTTACTAGAAGCAGTTATCTGAGAAATCTGTTGGTTTAAGAGTTACAATATCCGTTAGTTGGCATACAACAACCTGTACAACTGCCTTGATCTCATCCATGCCTTAGAACCTTTGTCTTTGACTTCTATCTCCGTCACCGGTGTGAAGTGGAGCAGAACTCGCAGCTCTACAGTGTCCGAATTAAGTTAAAAAGACATCTGTGGTCTTCTTGTGTTAGCCGGACTGAGTGACGTCACCCCGGCTGATGGAGAGCCTGGGTCGAACGGCGTAGTGAAACCAAAGCTTGTTGTGGGCAGAAACGCTGTAGTGATATATCGGACGGTCAGCAGCACTTCTAATGGCCACACAGATGCATCGGGGTCCACTGCTTAATGGAGCGTAATGGATGCCAGTTAGTATAAAAACTGCCTTCTGCTGTCAGACATCTTAAACATTACTATCTTTCAGGTCCTCGGATCTTAACTTCACTTATGTGGGCTGATGGTGATACACAAAGGCTGCATTAGATACAAACAGTATTGGAGGAAGTCCAGCAGATGATTTGCTGTGCAGCAGTTTCCTCACATTATCATTAGGCCCCACTTCCACTCTGCTTTACTGTTTCTAACTGAACAGAAAGGACAGGCTGAAAAGCAGAACCTGTTTTGAATTCTTCAGAAGAATTTTCCGCATGGGTGATGCTTTTTTTTTTTTTGTGTGCATGATTAGCGATGCATATAATCTTGTTTACAGAAAGAGTTTTTGCTTTCTAGATTCTTCATGAAGGTCCCACTGTGTCTCTTTTATCCTGTGGCAGTCTGCTCGATTAGAATGGTACACGTTTCATTTAGGGAGTTGATATTGACTTCAGTTGAGTGGTCAGAAGAGGACTGTCCTGTTAAAGAGTCATCTGTTAAAAAAGTTAATGCTCAACGCTCAGTCAAGAGGGGAGATTCGCCTGAATGTGTCATGGATGTTGTTTTTTGGTACATAGTTTCAGTTAGAAATAAAGGTGTGAATCTTCACTGACCTCAATTCAATTATGATCAACGGTGCATCTCAATAATCTATACGACTGCACATGGAAACTTTTTCAAGAATTAATACGAGCAGTCCGATAAATCTTTAACTTTATTTAGAAAGTGCTACAACAGTCAGTATAAAAAGCTGCATCATTTCAATACCAGTATCTGTGTGAGCCACACCAGCACACAAACAATAGAAAAAAAACATGCATGCTCGGTGTTCTGTAGGCCTTAGCCTTGGTGAACTGGAGATCAGAGAAGAAGCGAGACAAAGGAGAGAAGAGAAACAAGCCTCAAAGACAATAAATGACAGCAAAGCGCATTAAAGACTCCCGCTGAGCTGAAGTGAAACCAAACTACTGATGAGCTTCTGTCACCGCATCAACGCTGAGCCCTTCCAGTCCGCATTGAGATGCATCTCAGAATCGAGACATTTCCACACCTCTAGTCAGTCACAGGATAAACATTGCCACTGATTGGCCAGTTTATATATATATATATATATATATATATATATATATATATATATATATATATATATATATATATATATACAGTATGTGTATCTATTGTCATTGTTTTGTGCTTGCTTAGTGAAAAGGATCAGCTGAGGGTTGCTGAGATATCAAGTATCAGGCCTCATTTGTTTCAGCTTTCACATGTGAGACGAAAGAAATGTATCGTGAAGGTCTTTTTAGAGCGCTCGGCCATTGACTTGTTGTTCTGCTGATGGATTCGGCTTCCTTGGTGTTGTGCATTGTGCGGCTATTATCAAAGTAGCCACTATCTGTAAAGTAGACTGACGTCAAAGTCCACACACTCATGCCACTCAATGTCAGTGGGAGGCAGGTAATAATGATCTTTGAGTTGAGACATTTCTTCTCTAATGTGAAGGGAAGACTGTACAAGTCAGGACGGCTGAGGAAGAGTTTTTCCCTCACTGGATTGTTCTTCTCCAGAAAAGTAGACGCTTCCCTCCTCCTCGGCCCGAGTCGAGGAGGAGGATGTGCTCCAACCTGTAAAAGGAATTGAGCTCAAGAGAGGAGGACAGAGGTGAGACGGTTCCAAATATGGGCATTGAGTGTACCAGTAGTGCCCAACACACACACACACACACACTCCCTCAGAAGCAGGAAGGAATCCATCTCCACTCTTGAAGTGGTCACACACAACAAAATGTTCTTTGGCCAAAACGTCTCTTCAACTTTTCCACAATGCTGGATAAACGATGCCAGACAAAGGATGAGTCAGCGTTTAGAGAATGCTGAGGGGTTTTTTTTTTTTTCTTAGTAGAGGAGTTTCAGCTGAAGCTGTCAGACTCCATTTAAACAAAGATATTGAGAAGAAGAGGTGAAGAACGGCTGAGATGGCTTCGATGCCCGTTTCTGTGTAGCTGACTCGTGGAGGCAGAAAGCAGTAGCCCGCAGCCAGTGTGTGTGTGTGCGCGTGTGTGTGTGCGCGTGTGTGTGTGCGCGTGTGTGTGTGCGCGTGTGTGTGTGTGCGCGTGTGTGTGTGTGCGTGCGTGTGCGCTTTAGCAGCATGCTAGGACCTGTGAAAAGAAACAGGCGTGAGGAGAACGACAAAGCAAAGGGGGGTGAAGTTTGCAGTGGAATAAGGCAAAGCTAGCCCTAACCAAAGTCTAAAAGCTTCTCATTTTTTTATTTAGTCTTTACTTTAATAGTTAGGACGAGATAGAAAAACTACTCTCTTAACAAAAGTCTAAAATATATTTCATTCAAACCTCAGAAAGTCCTGTTTGCCCCCTGATTAAGTTCTTTAATTTCAGCAAGAAGAAAACCTGTTTCTTTCTTTCGTATATGAAACA
This sequence comes from Anarhichas minor, assembly GCF_050575085.1. Lineage (NCBI taxonomy): Eukaryota > Metazoa > Chordata > Actinopteri > Perciformes > Anarhichadidae > Anarhichas > Anarhichas minor. Next base: position 4,569,536 of record NW_027466472.1, read on the forward strand.
TAAGAATTTTCAGAACAATTTGTGTTTAGATTGCTGGTTGTTTTTTTACATTTGAAGAAAAGAAGCTGCATCAAAGGGAAGTTTATTCTTGTCTGGGCGTCGGGCTACACATTAACATTTATGGGACAGCTGGACAGGTACTGCACTTTGCAGTTTGAGAGCTTATCTTGTACCTGCTTTTACGGTCCATGAATGTCCCTCAATATTGACATGAGATACAAACAAAAGTTTTCATGAGGTGTATGCTGTTCACAGAGCTCACGTGGGCCCGTTTACATGGCCCGGGGCTGGTTTCAGGACAGCGTACTCTCAGATGACCGGGCCAGCGTCAACAGGCTGTATTGTCTGCTCTTTCCATGTCCGAGTCAGCACCACATGTCGAGTACTTCACCACCTCAGCCCAGTGTGTGCACAATGAGAAGGCAAAGGACAATTTGGTCTCTTGCAAATATGGAAATAACTATGAAGCACATGTTGTGATGCCACGCTTCATGAACATGCAGTGTGGCTTTCACTATGGTGTATACAGTTGGGCATTCCCACGCATGCACATGCTGTGTTTTCCCATGATGCCTCTCTGTAACACTTCCTCTTCTCACTTCTGTTTGTGTTTCTGTCTCGAACGTGACTTTACCTTCACGTGTCTCATCTCTGGATGTGCTGTGCTGTGAAGGGGAAAGTTTCACACTCATGGATGAGATCTTGGTTAAAATCAATAAATGTATGTGTGTGTGTATATATATTTAATTTGCCAGTAAATAGTTTTCCGGTTACCATAACATTCCAAAAGACAGATGAGTTCACCTGTATATTATAACTGCAACAACATTGTCGTTGTACACATGATACAGAGGCATTTAAAGCGGTGCTTGTTTGACTATCGGCTGTAAAAAGTTGATCTCTATTTTCAGAGGCTGTGAAGGGGAGGGAGGAAGTGTTTCGGTTAGACACAGACTATTAAGTGACTTATTGTTAGTTGCTGTCTGGTTTGAATATATGACGTTGAACCGTTGGGGAAGAAGACAAATATCGAATGAATCACTGTTTGTTCATCTATGGTTCACTAATTCAAATATGACACCTGTGTCTCTGCTTATGTTTCACGTTTGGCCTCGAGTCAATTATGAAAGCTGTGAGGAAGCAAACCTTCTGTTGGTGAGACGTATTGTTCGGTCGTTGGGCATGAGTTACTCCTGCAGGTTTCTGTTATCTTTTTTTTTTTTTTTTTAACCACAGAGAACGAGACTTATTCCTGGAGGCACGACCTGGACATCATTAATAAATGATAGTTGGCTGTAGTTGTGAGGGCGAGAGAGGGTTTTCAAATAGAGGTATTCTTCGCTCCTGGAGGAGAAAGAAGTCTGATGAATTAGGAGGGACAGTGAGCCGAGACAAATGATTTTACTCCACTCAGTGTCGAGACAACACTGTGTTACTTCACTGTGTCTTCAGGGCGGATGACTGTATATCATTTGTGCCATTTTTGCTCCGTGAAACAGTCTCATGATACATGTGCCCCTGTACATGTAACTGTATGTTAGGCCTTCTAATCCCGGCACCAAATATAATAATGAACCGTGGAGTCGTGTTTCTGCGTGAAGAGACATCTCTCGACCGATAGTGGCACTTCTGTATAGCATTTAAGTCTGAGAGAATGGTGGGGGAAGTAGAGAAGAGTGGTGGGAGGGTCAGGTAAGAGGAGGAGGAGATGGAGCCACTGGGCCTGACTGTACTTGCCAGCACATTTGGGGAAAAGCACTGAGAGCACAGCCTTATACAGACATTTCCAAGAGAGCGTGTGCCCGGCTGTGCACCGCGGCTTCCTGTTAACCCCTGACTGACCGAGAACCCACACAGGGATGAGGTCTTGAAGATGGGGGGTTCAGTTTTTGTGTTTTTTTAAGAATATACATGCAATTTGAATATCATCTTGGTGAATCCTGTGCTGAAGTCCTTTTGCTTTAGGTATTTGGTGGCTCAGATCCCTCCCAGAGCATCAGCCAGTGACCTATTTGTGCTTAAGAGAAAACCTCTTAAGCTAACTAAGTGACCAGTTGACTTAGCTCCACAGCCAGCGTCACTGGTGGTCTTCATCTGAGGAAGGACAGGAATAGATAGTTTGTGATCGCGCCTGTCGCCGGTTTTTATTCCAGTGCTGAAACCCAGTCCAGTCAGATCCAGCTGTGAGTCTTCTTCTACCCAGTGGACCGGGTCACCACATGGACACACATGCTGGCAGGTTGACGGGTGCGAGGGTGCGCGCGGGTGCTCGTCTTCATGCGCGTGTTTGCCGCACGCTTTTAGCGCCTCGGTGTCCGTAGTTCTATCAATAATGCATCGGCTCACTCTCGGTCTCGCTCCTGAGCCCTGGCTTTCTCTGTCATTAAATATGCATCCGTTTCCCAGTCCGAAGTCTCTGTCCCCCTTCGCAGTTCCGATAAGCCCTCTCTGCCCCGCACATCAACAGCAGGCTGGATGCAGATGATGCAGTGAGATCGGAGAGCGCTGCAGTATTTATCCATCCAGCCCGAAGTGATTGATGGCTGTTGAGTGTTGATTTAAGGCCAAAGTCAACTTTGAACCCATTTCCAGAGTGCTTTCTCTCCCTTGAATTTGTATTCGTTGTTGTCAAAATGTTAATGTGACTTAGTTTATCTAAGATATTAACAGTAACAACCCGTTGGGATGTGACTTTGACAGGTTGTGCCAAACAGAGAATCAAAGATCATAGTTTTGTGAAAACATTCTGTTACAATATTTTGGCATAAATGCATGGCGATGACATTCATAGTAAGGACCCCTCCAACTAGTTTTATATTTATTTATTTATCATTTTTACCAATATGTGAACCAAGCGAGACATTGTAAATTTAAAAAATAAACAAACGTATCAGTGCTATTTGGCGTACAAAGTATGTACTGGAGCATTGTTCTACATTATCCCAAATATTTATTTTTCATTTCTGTAATGTGACGTACATGCAGATGCAACATGTCTGCAATGGGCTGAAATCTGCCAATTCAGTATGCCCAACCAATTTATCTCTCTACCTCATTTAGCATAGACCATTCCTACGTCAACCAGATTCATCCCACATCCCACTACTGTCTGTATTTACACATTTTCTGTGACTTCAAACCTGTCCAAACTGTTGAAGATTAGGTCACGCCTCATTACATGCCTCTCGACTGATAGTGCACAGGGCTTGCCCTTAACGCTTGCCCTGGGCAAGTAAACTCTAATGTTCTGGCAAGGCCTCATGCAGGTGAAAAATAAACGTGATCTCTATTAGGGATCGGCCGATATTCAGTAAACATCTGTGTTGCATTCGGCTGAAGGAGAGCGGGTTAATGTTGGCTGTATGCGGCCGGTGGGCAACACAGTCCTGCTTGGCTAAGTAACGGAGATTACAGTAAAACAAGTGTTGCATTGATTTTCATTATGATGCATTCATGCTCTACTAAAAAAAACAAGTATTGGGCAATGGTAAATTATAACGTGTTCAAATGTAATCTTGTAAAATGTTGTTCCAGGCTTGAAACTTAAATAAATATAGTTGTTTGAAGTAGATCAATTTAAAATGGATAATATTAAAGAGGGAATTATGACCCGTTTAACTTCCTAACACTAGGATTATGCATCTGAGATGTATGTTTTGTGCATTAATACATTTCAATAATTGTCCGTTGTTGTTTGGCAAGTAAAACATCTCAGCTACTTCTCTGTTTGACCAATAGAAATGCAGACACACAAATTACACAAAACTAGTAGTTAAAAAAGTTATTGCTGCCATATGTTTGTCAAAATACAAGAATTACAAGTAAAGTGCAAAACATCTGCAAAAATCTCTCTAGCTGCAGTTTGTCAAAAAAGTTACTATTAAAATTGTACCAACATTGACTGTAGCACAGTTATTAGACGTGTGGCAAAGATGTTTTGAAGTTCATATAATACACGTTTCTGTGATTGACAGCAACCCCAGAACTATCTGCTGTGTTGTCAAATGTCAACTACATTAGGAAAATACCAGACTTATGTGCGTGTGTGCCATATAGATTGTTCAGGCTGAGTCGGTCCTTATTTGGCAGTGTTGGCAACAGGAAGTGGGTTGTGGCTTTGGTGCTGTGTCACTAGAAGGAGCAGATTGTATCAGAGGCGAGACAGATGGAGGGAGAGGGGGGAAGACATGGATTAGGGGACTATGGTTAGAGCTCAGGGGGCAAATGAGGAGAGGAAGGGGAGGATTGGTAAAAAATATATATAGAATTGTAATTGACAGCCACATTTGTTACTGTGTCTGTGTTCCCCTCTGCCTTCTGTTCTTGTTCCAATGTGTTTATAACTCGTACTGTGTTTAGGCCGTGGTTGTGGTGTAGGATTATTTGTGGTATTCTCTTCTACAATGAACGATTAAAGTTCTCTTTAGATCTCAGTGTCTGGTATGCAAATGCACTCACTCGGCAGCCTCTGCTACCTAAACTTGCATATTCCTGAAAGTGTTGTAACTCGTGTGTGTATTCCCGCCTGCATGCGACTATAAATACGCGTTTTGTCACTGATCAAACAGCACACGTCTTCTTGCAAAGTGTGTGGAGGTGGAGGTTGATGCAGAGCAGGTGGGAGATTGCAGCGCCTCGTCTCTTTGGCGGAGCTCCGCACAACTTCCCGTCTTTGTCGGCCTCCATTGTTGTCTCGCCTTCCATCTTGTTTGGCATCGAGCTAATCTCTTTCTCCTCTCAAATCAGCACTTCTCTGCACTCCGTCTCTTAGTCTTTCACCTTGCTTTGACATATAGGGTAGGACACGGGTAGAGGAGGTCCTAACCTTTGGCCCATCCGGAGAGTGTGGGGTAGTTCTCTGTGGCCAGAGAGACACTGTATGACTATCGGCAACACTCGACGTGTTCACAAACTATACTCTATGATACATCTGCTGTATGTTTTGTGTCCTTGCACTCTTGCAGAGGCAATGTGTTGGGACAGTGTGAAACCTCAAGAGGAAGAACTGAGTGTTTGTCCATCCGATGTCTTCAGTTCTTTCCAGCTGCAGTCTAAACTACATATCATTTAATGGCATTTCAAAGTGGTGAAATAAAGAATTATGTTCAAATTATAGATAATTGTTTTGTTTTTTACATTGTAATCTGGTATAACATTTGATATTACAAAAGCACAATCATTTCTGCTCTTTTACACTCAACTCTGTGATGTGTATTCACTGAAACTGAAGTTCAAGCACATAACTTGTTCCTCTCTCGGGGCAAAATAGAAAATAAATCTATAGATATAACCCTTGAAGATCCTTTTAAGCTTATAGATCTAAAGACCATGTTTGTGGTAGCGACCACAAAGATCATTGGCAATATCTGTTGTCGGCTGAGTGACTACCACTAATCCCCGTTTCATGTTTGTGCCAATGTTGTTTTTTTTGCAGTTGCCAGCACAAAAGTGATGTTTTGTGTTGTGTCGGCTTTGACGAGCAAACAAAATGATGCACGTCTCAGAACCTTTATACCCCTTAAAGTCATCTCAACGTTTCTTGATTGTAATGAATGTTCTCTTCCTGTCCTGCTCTCTGTCTCTCAGTGAGTCGAGTATTTGCCAGGCTCGGGCCACTGTGATGATCTACGACGATGGCAATAAGAAGTGGCTGCCGGCGGGCGCTGGACCGCAGGCCTTCAGCCGAGTCCAGATCTATCACAACCCTTCCACCAATGCCTTCAGGATAGTGGGACGCAAGATGCAGACGGACCAGCAGGTACATCTGCTAGCTGTGTGTGTGTGTGTGTGTGTGTGTGTGTGTGTGTGTGTGTGTCATCCTTCTGTGTCCGTCATGTGGCTCGTGGGCGTCTGTTGTCTACTGTGAGGGCCTCAGGGTGTATGAATAAGCAGGCAAGTGTGAGACGGTCTATCTTTGTACGTGCCCGTTCATTCACATTATCGCCATATAGAGAACATTTACTGTACGTACTGTGATCAATTCATCAGCAGTACCGGAGAAGACATTATTGTAAATCGCTCCAGGACTTTATTGCTTATTTTAATTGCATTTCTTTTGTCAATTAGTTACTTTGCATATATGACAGCCTGGACCGCGTCCCAGCTAAATATTTAGAGCAGCTCCAATATATCACACATACCTGGTGACGTGCTGAACTATCACGCCAGAGTTTATGGTTTCACAGTTTCAGCAGAGGCAAGAGTACATCACGTCTACGGGTATATTTCATTTAATTTGATTGTTAATCTTGATGTAAGGAGAGTGAGAGAGGCTGCAATCTGTTGTGTAGCAGTAGTTACTGTCCTGTGTTTTTGGAATAAGAGAGCCATTATACATTGTATATATATCAAGATGATGTTGGTTATGTTGCCCAGCCACACGACACAGAATATGTTTGATAGTCAGCCTTGAATTAGCCTCTTAAGCATGCACACATCATGTGTTGAGTTTTGTCCTTTATTTTTTTTAGTCTAACCTAAAGCTGAACATGTGGCGTTCATTTTGGGCATGATCTGTGCTTAGTGAGAAGAGAGACTGTTCTTCGGATGTGACAATCTACAGGCATGTTGGAAAAGGAGAACAAAGAGGGTTTCCTTGTCATTATCACCAGATTCTGACTCACCAGATATCGCCAGATAAAGGTGGGCAGACTCCAAGTGAAAGTGCCGGGTGAACTGAGTTTGGGCGGCTCTATTCTCGACTACGCCCCTCTCTCTCCCTGCTGCCTCGGTGTCTCTCTCCTTCTTTAAACATTCAGGGCTCCAAAGTGTTCCCCAGAGACGGCTCTTAAAGTGGATGATGTTTCCTGGGGTAGTTAACCCGTTCAACCATTTCCTGTGACAATTTAGGAATGACGCCTGACACCCAATGAGGACTCTATATTTGTGTCTAATGGAGACATGCAATGTGGTTTCGGATGGTGCTGGATGAGATCACAGGGGAAGCTAATGAGAGAGAATATAGCGTGGCTGTGTTTTCTCTCTCCTTCCATGTTCCCTAATGTTCTCTCTCGGCTCTGCCTGCATGTAGAGTAACTTTTAGTTGTTTTTACGCTCGTCTTTTCAATTTGCTTTGTGCGTCCCAGCCTAATTGTATGATTAAACTTCATTGAAAGTGGAACCGTGGTGTTATTGTTTTTCTGTAGCCATTCAGGCTATTTAAACATGCTGCTTTCTTTCACTGAAAACAGGAAATGTAATCTCCCCCATTTCATCCTTATTTTAGATTCTGGTCATCCTCAGTCTGCCCCTCTTGCCTTTCTGACAGGATTGTGGAGAGTTTAGGAATGCCACACTGTCTGCAGTGGCAGCTGAACTTGCAACCCTGTTTTTAGTGCATGTTGCTCGATACGATATTTACCCTGACGGGGTCTCCTCTCCTCCTCTCTGCTCTGTGGAATCCAGAGGCTGTTAAACAAATAGTGAAATGGCGCATCAGCACATTCAGGCAACACTCAAACCCGGAACATTTTTCCCCTTGTGGTTCATAGGCTTCACGCCACCTGCTGGGTGGACTATAAACCAGGATAATCCAACCAAAATAAAGCAGACAGTTTGATTGGGGGTGGATTTGTTGTTTTTCTAGGAAGCTTCTAGAAACTATCCTTTTATTTCTTCGTGCCATTTGTTTGAATGTGGACAAAAGGCCACAAAAGTACTAATTTGGCTCACCATTGCTACCAAAAAGAATCCTTGTGTCGATCATCTGTCCTCTTCCCTCTCCAGGTGGTTATAAACTGTCCCATTGTGAAAGGTCTCAAGTACAACCAGGCCACAAACAATTTCCACCAGTGGCGGGATGCCCGGCAGGTGTGGGGCCTCAACTTCGGCAGCAAAGAGGACGCTAATCTTTTTGCCAATGGCATGGCTCATGCTCTGGAGGTGCTCACCTCCATGGCAGACGCAGGTAAATGAGTTCGCACTAGATTCACAGTTCCATCAGAATCCGAAGCTAATTGAGATTCAACTTCAAGTCCATGAAAAGGGAAATGAAACCGTAACAGGAATAGAAAATGGTTATTTTTATTATGCTGCAAATCCTTTTGGTCTCAACTAATGGAGATTAAATCTCGTACATAATTATTCCGCCCTAATCCATGTCTCAGATATAGGAAACTTATTCCAATAGTTTTTTTGCAGAACTCTTTTTCTTTGTCCAAAAACGTAATGAGAACAGGTATGTTATTTTAGTCTTTCTGTTTGTTTACACCAGCTGGCTGTTTAGATCCAATCTGATCCTTTACGTGTTTTTGTTTTGTTTAACCGTGAACTAAATAGAAGAAATGCTGCATTTTAAGAGCTCTGAACCCAACTGCAATGAATGACCTTAAAATATATTAAAGGTACAGCGCCCTTCTTGGTCCCTCTGTAGTATCATGTCTGTCTCCACCATACTCAGACTTTGCACGCTCAGCTGCCTGGGTAGAAAAGGTGTGTACACTAATAAAAGCACATAAACAGTTGGATACAATTCAAAGAGTGTCATCAAATACAAATCAGAAAGTGTTTAAAATTCACAGCAATGTATGCATGTTCTTTAATCTTGTTTATTTTCATCAGGAATGTTTTTTCTGTGTTGTGTTTCGGCAGGCTATTCAACCCTCCCCCGCCCAGTGTCAAATGGACCTACTCCAGAAGAGCTTGAACAACAGAGAAGGTACCTTCAGGCTTCCTCTAAATGGAACCTGCCTTTATTTTACTGTGCTGATATAATAAACCGCTGGCCACATTTTATTAGAAGTCCACTTGGATGTCTTCTGGGCCTGATTCAGCAAAAAGAAAATGAATGTATCCAGCTGTTAACCCTGACAACATGGCCAGGTTTCTTCTAGGTTTGCAGAGAGATGAACAATGTCAATATTTGTTTTATAAAGTAGATTTTCTTTTGAAGCAAGTCGTTTGTGTAGACAAGTTGGCTGTCCTGTAATGCCATGTGAAGTGTATGTTTCTAACAGAAGCAAACTATCCTCTGGGTCTAGTTGCATAACATCCAATAGCAAGTCAAGCTGTCTTGGCTTTGGAGTAGTCCTGTTTGCACACACGCATACATAGAGGATTTGATGGCATTAGACAGACAGCGCTAAACCCTCCGTCAGCCCCTGTAGGTTAAAGGTTAAAAAGACAGCAAGGCGGACACCTCGCATCAACCTTCACCGTCTCTCCATCCATCTAGCGGTGTCACCGTGCATGCCTCGGCATTAACCTTTTAATCCCATTTAGACTAAAAGGTAATATGTTGCCCAGTAGGGGAGGCTTTGTGATTGGCTAGAGGGACTGTCTGTCAACTTCTAAGCTGTCCCAGTGGTTGATGACATACTGTAGCTTAGGGAGCCTTTGAAAAGCCCTTTTGAAATCCAGCATGGATGCAGGTGTTGGTGGATATAATTTGCATTGATGCTTTTAGGTCTGATGAACGTAGATTCACGATATTATTCACCATTGTCGAATGGCTGTCGCAAAAAAAATCTGAAAAACATAAGGACGTCATATCCCTTCCCCCCTTTCCTGGGCACTCTGCCTAAGTGGATCAGCTGTGCTTTAAATCACAGCGACTCTCGCATTGTGTGCATGCTTGTGTGTGTGGACCTGTACATTTTTGAGTTGGGTGCACATTGTACGTGTGCTGTTCAGTAAACAGCTGTTGTGAGTGGCAGATGTGATGAGGGAGAGGGGAGGGAGCAGTAGTGAATCAGGCCACCGTGTCCAGCTGTGGACTTTTCAGTGGAAGGCTAATCAGAACCTGCGAAATCCACCTCTCATTCTTCTACAGAGGCCGGTGTATTGAAAACAAATCCCGATTATAGCTCTTCACACCAGTGCCAAAAACTATAATTAGATGGGAGTTGTTTGAACACAATGGCTGTTGCATTCATAATCAAATAATTTGGATGTTTACACATAAATTGGGAATGGCTGAGAGCCAGCACTGCCCATCATGTCCCCTTTGCGCTCTTACTATCTGCTCGATCTCATGGTTAGTCTAATGACAACACCCAAATTGAATATGGCAACTTACCGCTTTGTTTATCTGTCCTGTTCGTCCACTGATTTATTTTGTTTGCATACACTTGCCGCTGACAGATGTGTTTGTTTTGCGCGTAGGTTGGAGCAGCAGAAGCTGGAACAGCAGGAACGAGAGCGCCAGGAGAGAGAGAGACAGGAGCGGGAGAGACAGGAAAGAGAGAGACTGGAGAGAGAGAGACAAGCTGCTGCAGGTCAGGAAGCACCTGGGCTGGTCAACACAACTCCACCTCACTCCAATATAGTACAGTCTTAGAGACTTTTATTAAGTGGACACCGTTTCTTAAGGCCCCCACCACACACATTGCATTAACAGGCGTTACAGGCACCTTGCATACTGTGCGTCTTATATATCTTGGGCACACATTTTTTAGCATGTCATATATAGTTTGGGAATGCTTACTGATGGTGCCTTTCTGTGTTTTAGTCTCTATGCCTCCACCTCCACCGCTGGCCACTGGAGGCCCTCCTCCTCCACCGGGCCCTCCACCACCCCCTGGCCCTCCACCACCCCCTGGCCCTCCTCCGTCTATTGGCGTCCCTCCCCCGCCTGGACCACCACCTCCGCCGGCCCCGCCCCTGCCCTCCCTCGGAGGAGGAGGAGGAGGAGGTGGCAATAGTGGTGGTGGAGGAGATGGTGACGGTGATGGCGGGGGATTTGGAGGAGGGGGCTTGGCGGCTGCCATAGCAGGAGCTAAACTCCGCAAAGTATCAAAGGTGAGTAAATGATACTTTTGACAGTCCCGTTGCTTTGTAACTGCTTTTAAAGGAAGGTGAGCTGGACTCTAGTTGAATCCATTATGTGCTTCTCTAATAACACAAATAGAATGCTGCTGCTGTATTGATCCATTGTTCCTGCTGGTGTAGCTATGAAACCTGCATCCGTCAGTGTTTATTGAGTCATCGTGCCTACACAGTATGTCTGCTGAACTCTTCTGTATCTTTTTGCTATTTGCTGCCCTCAGCAGGAGGACGGAGCTCCTGCAACACCAATAGGCAGAGCCGACCCCAGCCGCAGCAGCACCTCCTCTGGCGGAGGAGGTGGAGGGGGTTTGATGGGTGAAATGAGTGCCATCTTGGCACGAAGGTGTGTGTGTGACATCACAAGTTTGAAGTCAGATAAAATATACAGTGCCCGCACTCAATTAAACAAGGCTTAACTACTTCTGGTTTTATTTCTACTTTGACTAATTATCATATTTCAAGTGCAGTTTGTGTAACTCTTCGAAATTGCCCATCTATTGAAGTGTACATGGTGTAACTGAAAGTGATTCCTCTTCACATCAGGAGAAAAGCTGCAGACACAGGAGAGAAGCCCGCTGTGAAGCCACCAGAGAATGTAAGAGTCTGCTGTTTGTCACATTCTTTTTTGTTAATGCTGCAAAGCATATGAAACAAGTGTCTGCATATGTAGTTGATGGTTATAAAATAGAAGCAGGTTGATAATGACTCGCTCTTACAAGGTTTCTGTCTGTTGTTTTTTTTATACAGGATGATTCAGAGCCTCAAGGCCAAGGCGGTGAGAACTGAACAATTTCATCTGTTGCATGCCACCTACACTCAATCTGATATTAATTTTACTGAGTACAAAGTAAACGTCAACAACTGATGATGTTTTCATACATTTTCCTGCTCAGACACCCTGAGAAGACCGTGGGAGAAATCAACTATGACCAGGTAATCCAGGATTCAGTTACTTCCATGCTGCCGTCGTCAATAAATCTCTCCCCCCCCCCCCCCCCCCCCCAGGTGTTGGTGTCTCGTGTTAAAACTCACCCAAAGAGTAGTTCTCCATCAGTGCGAGTGTGGTTGTGTGAACATGTGTGCGTCATTGTTTGCCCGTGTGCGAATGTCTTCCATTTCCATTCTAAGAGGAAGGTGTGTGTGTGTCTCACTAACAGGAATAACTCCATCCCCAAGAGCATGGACTCCACCCCCTCATTGTCCCAAGGGTTCAGGTATACATGCTGCCCCGATCACTCATGACCTTAGTTCCCCTTTTCTTTTCCTCTTCAGAGTTAGAGCAGCACCGCTGCACACCTACGTACTGCTGTAGCATATTGTACAGTCGATAGCAGCACCATCTAATGGATCAGAGAATGGCATGCACCCAAGGGACTTGTAGGCGTAGCAGCCGGGTGTGTTGCCTCCGTAAACTGAATAATAAGATAGAAGCCCGACAGTGTGACCGATGCGTATTTTTCGATGTCACTTCTGTGCACTGGGGTCGATGCTGTCCTCTCGTGTTGAACTTAATATCTGCATTATTGGTATCCTTAAGGTTGACATCACTTCAGAAAGGTAATTATTAGTTATGTTAACCCTCATTGCATCGTTGGGTGTACGTTTCTGCAACTTTCTACTGACTATCCCTTCATCCCTCTGGTGCTGCTACTGGTGATGTGCTAGATTGACAGTTGGCTCGTCACTGCAGTGCCATGGACCTTCTTGGCTTCTTTTTTTTTCTGCTGAAAAACAAACCTAAGCAGTTGTCTGTATTTGTCTGCTTCTTGTCTTCTTCCAGGCCGAAGCCTGCAGCCAACAACGGCAATGATGCAGGTGTCATGGATGACTCGGATTTAGAGAAAATGAAACAGGTGAATTTCTCATCAGCCCAGCGACATCAATTTTCAATTAATAGAGCGGAACGTGAATTAGTGAGATTACATGCTTTCTCCAGTAAGCTTCTTTGTCATTATGCTCCAACACACACACACACACACATACACACACACACACACACACACACACACACACACGCGCACACCAAAAAAAAAAAGTCAGGACCAATGCAGTGTCTTCTATCACAATACAGTTAAGATAAGAACGCCATACTTCTGGCTTTTGATGTCAGGGTAGGAAATAAATGTGACTACAGACCTACTGCGTGTGTACATGGATTCACAGTAACCAGGTTATCACAGTAACCCCGTTTCTTCTGAGTAACCTGGTTACTCGTAGTACGAGTGTTTAACTATCATCCCATGACTGACGATCTGTTTGTCAATCAATATTCTGCAGGAGATCCTGGAAGAGGTGCGTAAAGAACTGCAAAAGGTTAAGGAGGAAATTATTGGAGGTGAGATTTCTTTGTACTCTCTTAAAAAAACGCTAAACATTTCAGTTTTGCTTTACACAGTATTTCGGGGTATGTGACGCTTGTTTCCCCTCTGCTCTTCCACAGCCTTTGTTCAGGAGCTGCAAAAGAGAAGCACATAGTTCTGCTGAGTGTCAGGTGTAACGGAGGGATGCGATAGATGGAGGTGGTCGAGGACTGTTGGGACCTCTCCTCCGCTGTGCCCTCCCATGTAGCCCAGGGATTTTTCTTTTTCTCCTACACATTTTCTCTTTTCTTTCTGTCTTACACAAACGCATGTGAGCATACTTGCTTATGTGTCCATCATGCATATTCACTTCATGTAAATGGTAACCCTCCCCCCCATGCCATCCGGCACGTTTGATGGTCACTCCCCAACGCTGCGACGGTGATCCCATCTATCCGATCTCTCCCTCTGTTCATTCATCCCGTCCCCTTGTGTCCTCTGTGTTCTGTTCATCTGAACCAATTCAGAGCACATAGCTACAGCCACAGTTGGTCTTCCAATTCGTCATCATGTACACTCATCATATCCCTCTTTTCTGCAGAAATCCTGCTACTTGTGTCTTCTCCCTTCTATCAGACGCACCATTTACTGATAGAGCAGTCTTCAGTATTCAGGGACAATGTATTAGTCACATTTTTACTGTAATAGCGAGATGCTGGCATGCTGGGATCCTTTTTCTCTCTTTCTCAGTTGGCAAACACTTGTTCGACCTCAAACACTGCCACAGATAGTTGAGTTTAGACATCTGCCAGTAGGTTGTTGTATCTAATGGTAGTTGGAGGTGGAAAAACAATAATAATCAAGGATGGATCGGAGACCCCAACGGCCCCCGACTACTACAGTGTCGCTCCGTCAAGTGGACTTTCAACTCCTGCGCCAATGGCTAAGAACTAAAACAGCACAACACAAGCCTTCACTGCTGCAAGATGGAGACGTGAGAGGAAGAGGAGACAAGCAAAGGGAATCTGATGGGCAACCTGAGTGCTGTGAAAGAGTGTGTTGTAGTTTTATGATGTGTGAGAAATGTTTTCTCTTTGCATTGCACTTGTTCCAGAGGAAGTGTGTCTGTGTGCCACACTGCCTTGACAGACTATTCCCTCTCACTCAACATGAGATATTTGTTGGCCAGTGCAGTGCTCCTCCACTGTGCTTCCGCTAGTTCATTTCTTCCATTCTAGCTGTTTTCTAACCTTGAAACATGAAAAATGGCCATGATGAGGTCAATTAATTTGGCCATGACCAACTGCCTTGAGAATAAATATATAAATATATATATATGGAAAAATATATATTTGTTTTGAGGGAAAATGTTAGCAAAAATTAAATGGTGTTTCTATTTTAATCGAAATGACTGGTGAATGGGGATTTTTTTTTTTTTTTTTTCAATGATTGTTTTCTTATGAGATGTTATTTTGGGTTTACTGTTTCTTTTTTCTAATAGAGTCTAGGCTTTTTACACTGAAATAATAAGAAAACAGCTTAGAGACACTGGATTAGAAACGCCTTTATAGTCGAATACAGCTGCTTCTTGAAATGCATTACTTTGTCTCGAGTCATCTTTTCTTTGAATTCAGACTAATGAAATTTTGCACAAACTGGCATAGAAATGTTATAAAATACATGAACATGAACAATTTTCAGCTGTGTGGCTCATGACTGAATTCTAGCTTTAATATGACAATAAATATGTGCAAGCTTACTATATCTCTAAAGGCATGGTTTTTACTAACTTTGATCGTTTGCGTGTATGTATTTCACAAACTAATATCTCTGTTTATAGTTGGACTAAAGACTAAAAAATATGCTGTCATTAATTATTTTTTTTAAATAGTTTATAAATGTGATACGGAACTGACGTACATGGGCTGTTTATTGCTTTGGTTTTATGGAGGATAGACTCTTAATTTGTAAAACCGTCAGTAGAAACACGGAACATGTATTATTTTTTGCTTAAATACAATAAAACCCCTTGATTTATCAAACCCATCCTTTACACAGGAGCCACTGTCCTTCCAGAGCTCCCTTGACGCTTCCTGACCGAGAAGCTCTCAGCCGTTTCCGCCGCCATTGCGGATTTTGGACAGAAGATCAGCCGTATAGCCACTGCCATCCATCGATGCAGTGCAGAAAGCACACACAAAAAGGGGGGGACATAATTTAAATTTTTCTACTGATACCAGATTTCGGAAACGCGGTTAACAATATCACATATTACCGTTTATCGTGTTTTTTTTCAGTGTTTCACTGACTGGCTCCCGACCTACACGTAGAGTGAGGAGGTCGTAGCTAGCGCGGTGCTACTGCTATTAGCTAGCTGGCTGTTAGCGGTACCACTAGGATTTCAGGTACGCTGGAGAAGCTCGAGGAACCCACCATGGCTCAGATCCTACCGATCCGCTTCCAGGAGCACCTGCAGGTATGTGAGCAAAATGTGACAGCTAAACGAACACCGACATTATTTGTTCATCTCCCCGGTTAACGGTCGTTTGACAGCTTGCTAACTCAGCTAACGGTAAACGTCAATACCCGAATGAATGACCTCCCCTCCCCCGTTGAGTCAGCAGCCAAGCTAACAACTAGCATCTAAGGCTAGCAGCTCATTCATTGCACTGATGCTGTAGCCGACTCCACACTAGCCGACGTTAGCTGTCAACGACAACTGAGAGAAGACATTCGTTGATATTAGACATTGTTCCTGACCCTTGGTGACCAGTTATTGCTCCATTGACCTATGCATGTCTACATTTTTGGTTAGCAAATAAGCCATTACATTGGCAAGCTAACCATAACGGTTTTTGTGTCGTGAGGGAGCGAGTCACGTCATCTAGTTAATCGTAACGTTGGCTGACAACGTTTATTGCTCGGATGGCTGCTATATAATGCGAATGTCTCACGGACCGTCAGTTGATGAGCTGTCAAGTGATGTACTGAGGCTGGCTAACGCTAGCAGTTTATAATCCGTGGTCAGCTGCAGTATGACTGGAGCCTGTATGCCATACAGTGAGGTTGTGTCACGACAAGACATGTACACAGCTAAAAGGGAGAGGCTGCGGTTGTTCTGTAGAGGTTTCTATCCTCGTCCAGCTGACGGGGGTGAAGCAGGTGGTCCACCCATTCTATCAATAATGACATCGTCTCTCACTCACACATACGTTATAATTTTCTAAAACATCTGGAAACGGATTAAGAGTCAGTTCAGTTATAGTCGAGCATTTCTGACTGTGTGTTATCTGATCAAATTCTAGATTAAACCCCACAGAAGACATCTTTCATACTATGACTACCATGCACCTTGGATGGCCTTTTGCCATCAGACAATATACTCAGTTTATTATATTTTACATATAGAGAGTTGTCTGTTGTCATATAATGAATACGCTGGCAGCTGAGTTTATGTTACATAGTTCACAACAACCGTTGAGAAGTTGTATTTGCATAAATAAAATGTAACTATCTTTTAAACAAAGATGCTTAAGTTATGGGACACTTAAATATGTAAGCTTATCATAATAGTTGTATTAAGATCATTTATATGATTTTTTTCCTATTTACCTTTTTCAAGTGTGACTTGAAATTATTTTTGGATAATGATGCCATAGGTGTTTGGTAGTATGACGTCCCCTCATCATTTAAACTCCTACATATTTACTATCAATACATTAAGGACCACAACGTACATAAATATTGTACTTTATTGTAGTTTTCTGTGATATTCTTTGTAGTATAAACTGTGTTGGCCACGGGCTGCAACTAAAACAAATCATGCGTTCTCATCTCAGCTCCAGAACCTGGGGATCAACCCGGCCAACATCGGATTCAGCACTCTAACCATGGAGTCCGACAAGTTCATCTGTATAAGAGAGAAAGTGGGGGAGCAGGCCCAGGTTGTCATCATCGACATGGCCGACCCCAACAATCCCATCCGCCGGCCTATCTCTGCAGACAGCGCCATCATGAACCCTGCCAGCAAAGTTATTGCCCTTAAAGGTAAGCTTTAGCTTAAATGCATCTCTAGCACTTTTAGCACATCGTTTTATGTGCCACCTAGAGAGGAGAGCACTAAGTTTGTGAAAGCACATTGACTTAAAAGTAAACCGTTAAAGTTTTGGCCGGTCACATACCTCGCTATGGTGCCTTTCTAATACATTTTGGGTCATTTGTGTAAATTCCGTTTGTGTTGTCAGTCAGTTATGTAGCTTTCACAGTCTGCTTTTCATTTTGATGTTCATATGTAGACCACCCCATTTCTGTTTGTCCAAAAAAAAGGTTGAGTAACTAAAGTACAGTGTAACAAATTGAAATGTACAAGACATTGATATTTTAGGACAGGTAGTACTAGTGGTAGTAAAATGTCATGCTGTCATGAATGCTTTGTCTATTTTGCTTGTTTTTGCTCTTTTTTTCATTTCCTACTGCTTTCTTATGTTTGCAGACGGTGAGTTGAATTTTACATATCATGAGTTGTCAAAGTGTAATATTGTGGGCACTGTCTTGAAATGTTTGCACAGTTGGTAATTTGAATGAATGCTTGGATTTATAATAGCAGCGCAAGCAAGCATAGCAAAATTAAGATGTCAGCTTAAAGGACTGTCTTTTTCTTTCCTTGTGTTTTTTATTTTTTCGTGTGTGTTTGTCCCATTTGCTGTACATATATTTTATCTTACAGCTGACCATTTTCTGACACATAGTCGAATGAATACACTGACTTTGGAGGTGAAAACCTCCCAGAAGCTGACTGACAAACGGCAAACCTGAAAGTCTTAAATGTGTCTGCCTCTTCATTTAAGAACATGTCGGCTCATAATAATACAGTTCCTGTGTCACTATCACAATCTGAAGGCACTCGCATAACACAATACACATATCTGCCTTTGAAGAAAACATCTTTTATGAATTGAATTGTGATGTAATGTAATGAATTATAGAATTCAATGGCCAACAAATCCTGGCATGAATGGAAAACCAGTCGAATATTCAGAAATGTTACAAACTATTATGTGCTTTGGAAAATGGTTGGTAGTAATGAGTACGTATGTATGTATGTAGTAAAAGGGCTAAAACATGCAGAAAAAATGATGTGGTCATTTAAACAATCAGAAATTCAAGCAAACGGTGACATTTAGGCTCGTCTTGAATAAATAGTCGGTCGTGGTGTATTTGCTGTCTAGTGGACATGTTCCTATGAAGTTGGTCATTTAGTGCGCTTGACTCGTAAAGCTCATTGGATGTTCTCATTAGAATGTGTGTATGCCATTGGCCTCTGACATTTTAATATTTTTAACGTTTTTTTTACAAATATGTTAGTCAGCAGAGGACAGTACATTCCTAGCAATTTGTAGATTATTGACTCATTATTTTGTTTTTGTCTTTTGTTTCTTGACTTTGGGTGTCGGCCTTTGTTGTGATAATAACTAGGTTTTATGTGCCAAATTTGAGAGAAGTTAGGGGTTAAATGTAGAATGTAGAATGTAGAAAATGTCACACTTTGGTTTCCCCAGTGGTATAATCATGACATTGTGGCGTGTAGCAAAGCACAGAATAATGAGGAGAGATGCACATTTACTTAAATTAAATATATGGAATTAATATATATTTTATTAATTAACGAGCAAGTGCAAATACACATATTTAATAGTTTCAGTATCTATTGAATATGTTGTGTTTCAAGTGCAGTATTTGTGTGATACACTTATTTTCACTTAACTACTTGCACTGTATTTTTATGTAGGCAGGTAGTGTATTTTTCGAAGTACTATACACTCAGTATGACCAAAGTATTCGTTGAGAAATGTCACTGTACACATTTTCACTCATATGCTGTGTTAACAGCTATGGGGATTGGGTTGGTTGAAGCTTGCTTGGGCCTGATTTAATCTCAAATATATGTCTTGAGCTCATGAGTCGCCGTGTGTTTCCTCCAGTGAGATTAGAAATAAATAGAACGGGCGTGAGCACATCCGTCCAGCATCCCTCCCATCACCGCATCTGTTTGTGTGCTTTGTGGTCGTCATTTGCTAATCTGCATTCAGACCCAACCCAAATTCCCACGTCCCTCATTTTGGGATTCGATTTTGATGTGAATCCCGTAAGAGCTATAACAACATGCCTGGAGTTTCATTTCTCCAGTAGGTAGAGTGGGTGGAGGGCTGGACACGGGCCTCATTTACACTTTCACTGGGCACCATGTTTTTCTGCAGATGTTTGTTCCTAATTGACCTGGTTTTGGTTGGAATGATCAGCAGGGCATTGAACCATTGTGTCAAAACAACATGGAAAGTCATTGTTGATCCAGTTGAGAAGCACAGAAAGCCTAGTAGTAGTAGTAGTAGTAGTAGTAGTAGTATTTCTAAGCAAGCATCCAGACCTGAAATAGCACTGCGTTATTGATGCTGGCGTCCTTTGACCACTGGAATGCTGAAATTGGATTCAGGAAATCCAATTTAAGTAATGAATCCGTGAGTTTAAAGGCTTTTTCTTGATGCAGTGCTAATGTCAGTCTGAACAGTCTTAGTCTGTTTGAGTTTCTTAAATTACAAATCTGTTTCATAGATGAGTTTTCACGTCACACTATCACAAGAGGTTTGCATATTCAGCCTCGACTGGATGGGTTTCATTTCACAGTTTTATTGCATCAGACCTAACTGAATGCAGATCCAACTGAATGCAGATCCAACAGTGGTTGCCCTTTTGTTGGTCTTGCCTCTTGTTTTGACACCGATTAGGGCTGTCCCCAATACCACTTTTGAGGTTTCGAAGCTTCAGTGTGAGAGAGAGAGAGAGAGAGAGAGAACCTCCTTCTCTTTATTAGCGTCATTCGCCTCTCACCCATCACTCATTTAGTGAGAGGAACAGAATACAGATCAGCTCGATCTCAGTCAGATAAACAGCTGCGAGAAAAAGTAGTTTTCTCTCGTGGCAGGTTTGTTGATTTTGGAGATGACAAAACTTCTTTATTGAAACGTAATCATATGTAGGCCTTTGAACTAATTAATTAACATATATACCGCCATATTATTTCACCATCCCAAAAATAATTTCAACCCCTCCGAAGTCGATGTAAACCATCCAAAAATGGAATTAGCATTTTATTTGGTTATAGTCATCTATAGTGGTTATTTGCATAAAATCCCCAAATTCAAATGATTAGAAAATAAAAGATAACATTTGTATTGATTTAAAGATAAACGGGTCATAATTTCCTCTCTTAATATGTTTCATATTGCTGTGAAAACATCTCCTTCAAAGAACAATATTTATTCGTTTCTCACCAAGAACTACGTTTTACAAGATTACATTCGAACACGCGATGATAACCTTATAACTTACCTTTGACCAATCCTCAATTTACTTAGTGGAGCTTGAACGCATCGTAATGTACCTCAATGGAACCTCCATAAGTTAGCTATTAGCACAAGTGCTGCCAACGTTACTAGCTCTTTGCTGTTCACATGTAGCATTACCAGAGATGCGCGACTAGAAAGCATCAATGGCGAATAATGATTTGGACGTCTATTATTATCACATGGAAACGGTCGAAGCTTCGAAGTATTTGGGTCAGCCTTAAGACTTTTTGTCCTTTGGTGTTCCTCAAACCAAACCCTGACTACTAACGTTTCTCCAGCATTAGGAAGTTGGTATGCTTAAATTGTATGTGTACTCCCAAAGTCTGCTGTGGTTTGTGTGTGGTAGCTTTAGTCACTAACTGATGTTGCTCCTCTTTTTGTTTTATTATTATTAAGAATGTTTTATTGGGTGTGTGGGGGGGGGGGGGTGTCACAGCATTCATCTACGCCCCTGTGCGTTAACCGTTGTGTCGATTTTCAGCGGCAAAGACCCTGCAGATCTTCAACATCGAGATGAAGAGCAAGATGAAGGCTCACACGATGACGGACGACGTGACCTTCTGGAAGTGGATCTCCCTCAACACCGTGGCCTTGGTCACAGACAACGCCGTCTACCATTGGAGCATGGAGGGGGACTCTCAGCCAATCAAAGTCTTTGACCGTCACTCCAGCCTGGCAGGCTGCCAGATCATAAACTACCGCACCGACGCCAAACAGAAGTGGCTGCTGCTCATCGGCATTTCAGCACAGGTAGTTATTAGGACCAATTGTGAGCCTTGATCATTATTAAACCACAACGGCACAATTGGGCTCTAAATATTTAGGGATGCTGTGTTTCTTCAGGCCGTCTGCAGATCTGTGATCTCTTCTATTCTTCTATAACTCTTACTCTGAGGTGTCTTTTGTCTCTTTCTGCTCCTTCAATTGATCCGGCCTAAGTCTCGCCCATTATCACGTTTTTAGTTGAGCAAGCTTGGTACCCAGCAGAACCTCTGTCCTTAAACTTGTGTAATTTCTCTCCTCTTCAGCAAAACCGTGTTGTCGGAGCCATGCAGCTGTACTCCGTGGACAGGAAGGTGTCTCAGCCCATTGAGGGACACGCCGCTGGCTTTGCACAGTTCAAGATGGAGGGCAACACCGAAGAGTCCACCCTGTTCTGCTTTGCTGTGCGAGGACAGGCAGGAGGAAAGGTACGATTCACTTGAAAAGTGGAAATCAATAAGCATTTTGGATCATGCAGAATCCAAATCAAATGTACTGCTTTTAAGAGACTTATTATCCTAACGTCTCTGTCTTTTTACTTCTAGCTGCATATTATTGAAGTGGGGACTCCGCCGACTGGGAACCAGCCATTTCCAAAGAAAGCTGTGGACGTTTTCTTTCCTCCAGAAGCCCAAAATGACTTCCCTGTTGCTATGCAGGTACAACAACTACTTACTTATGAGGAGATGTGTAGAGCCTGTTTTCCTCCTCCTCTGGTGGGAAACAATACTCTCCACATTACTGCCTTTAAGTAAAGATAAGGGGCATTGTCTAAACAATAGTTTTCTAGACTCTGGTTGGATTTTACTATTGAGAGATACTATTTAAGTCACCTGGTACTCACCCACTGGGCCTTGGTAATACTTATTTAGCTTTAGGTTCAATATCTTGCTAAAGGGTGTTTTCATAGTTATCTTTTTGTTGATCATTTTCATGCTCTAACCAGATTTCTCTTTCTGTAACTCCAGATCAGTTCCAAGCAAGATGTAGTCTTTCTCATCACCAAATATGGCTACATCCACCTGTACGACCTGGAGACTGGGACTTGCATCTACATGAACAGGATCAGCGGGGAGACCATTTTTGTCACTGCCCCCCATGAGCCTACTGCGGGTATCATCGGAGTCAACAGGAAAGGACAGGTACTGTAACGTACACACCCTGGCCCTCCATTTATCTGTTTATTTGTGATGTATAGTAGCTCAGCCCTTACAGGGATACACATTCCCTTTGTTATGTCAGCACTTCTTTCTAGCAACGTGGGTCCTTGGGTGTTGTCTTGTGACTTTGACTGAGGAAATCTCTGAAAATAACTGGCTGTAGCAGCATCTTCAGTGTCAGGCAGCATGTGACACGCACAGCAGGAGGGCTAAGCTTGGCCAAGCAGACTGCACAATCTAATCCTGTTATTGCTCTTGGCTCTTATCGTCAGGTCTACCATGTACAGCTTAGTGCATTGCACACACACATGCACACAAAATGTAAGACTACATGCGGCAATCCCTCCGTGTGATTTAGGAATGTGACAAGTACACGTCTTAGGGTGTAATACATCTATTTCTGCATACAGAGGTGTGTACAAAGAACCTGCCAATTAAGAGGGCTTTGTTTACAGGTAGATGTCAAATTGTAGGAAATAATTCTTAGTTTTTTCGTTCACTTTGCACGGCGTACATGCTGTATGTTTTTTTTTTTTGCTGTAACGTGGACCCTGCATTGTTTTAAAACCCACCCATTTGGTCTCTTCTGTTGTGTACAGCTAATAAAGCGTGCAAATGTGCTTTTTCCAGGTGTTGTCCGTGTGCGTGGAGGAGGAAAACATCATTCCCTACATCACCAATGTGCTGCAGAACCCAGACCTGGCCCTCCGCATGGCTGTCCGCAACAACCTCGCCGGTGCTGAGGAGCTGTTTGCCCGCAAGTTCAACACCCTCTTTGCAGCGGGAAATTATTCCGAGGCTGCCAAGGTGGCGGCCAATGCACCCAAGGTACTGCCAGTGTGCCACCTTTGTCTCAGACCAGGGTCAAACAACGTGACATTATTCAGTTCAATTGATACAAGCTCAGTCTGTTAAGATTGAGCAGATTTCTGTAGCTTAGTATGACGATAAGCATCAGTTTTATGTAAACAAAGTTTACATTTGCATACCAATTTTTGACAAATTTACTGGGGATGAACTCTTTAAGTGTTTCTAAAGTTTCTCAGAGAAATAAATTATAAATCTGATGTTTACTGGAATCACTAATGTCCACCTAACGTAACTGCACACCACCATTCTTCCATGCAATGCTCAAAGGTGACTTTTCTCAAACCGAATCTCCCCACCGTCACTTAATTACGTCGTCTATGCATCCATCTTTTCTCGTCCAGGGTATCCTGCGGACCCCAGACACCATCCGTCGGTTCCAGAGTGTTCCAGCCCAATCAGGCCAGACGTCTCCCTTGCTCCAATACTTTGGCATCTTGCTGGACCAAGGCCAACTTAATAAGTTTGAGTCTCTGGAGCTGTGCAGGCCTGTCCTCCAACAGGGCCGCAAGCAGCTCCTAGAGAAATGGTTGAAAGAGGACAAGGTATGTGTCCAGTGGTTGGTTTTACGGTGGACAATCTTTATCTTATCTTCAGAATGCAGTAACCAGTAGCCGGGTAACTCGTATTTATCATGTATATGGGGATGTGAAAAACACGGTTTCTGTGTGTGTGTTTGTTACAGCTGGAGTGCTCTGAGGAGCTTGGAGACTTGGTGAAGTCTGTAGATCCTACTCTTGCCCTCAGTGTCTACCTCAGAGCCAACGTCCCCAATAAGGTCATTCAGTGCTTTGCAGAGACTGGACAGTTCCAGAAGATTGTCCTCTATGCCAAGAAGGTTTGTGACAGTGTCTGACTTTGTTATTCCAAGTTTATCTTCTATGATATTAGGCTGTTGTGGTACAGAGAAGTGAGAAAATACTATTTTGCCATGTTGTTATCTGTTCCACTATTGTCTTTACAGTTTTATTTTTATATAGTTCCATTTTTATCTATGGCACGCCTCAGATGAAGAGCTATTATGCTTAAAGGTTTGTTGTCTCTGTAGGTGGGCTACACTCCAGACTGGATCTTTCTGCTGAGGAATGTAATGCGGATCAGTCCAGAACAGGGCCTTCAGTTCTCCCAGATGCTGGTTCAGGACGAAGAGCCACTCGCGGACATTACACAGGTAAAGATCATGTATTAATAACACAAGAACCTATATGTCAGATTGGATAAGATATCAAATGGCTTTCATTACATCGGGTGGTTTTCACAGGTCACAGTAGTGGCTTGTAGTGGGTCCAAAGTTTTGATGATTTGTTGCACTTGCTCTGCCTTTGGGCAGCTTAGAGTGAGCTGATCTTGTGACAGGAAATTGCCAATTCAGAGGCAGAATAATGCAATAGCTACTACTCTACACCAAAAAAAAAAAACGAAATAAAATGATGGAAGCTGTTATTTGATTTAAAAGGTATTCCAAGCATACAATCTTTTTGAGAGGAGTTTGACATCTCTGATCACGTTTCTCTTCTGTGTCTCCAGATCGTTGATGTGTTCATGGAGTACAACCTGATCCAGCAGTGCACCTCCTTCCTCTTAGATGCCCTGAAGAATAACAGACCCATGGAGGGACCTCTGCAGACACGCCTGCTGGAAATGAATTTGGTGCACGCACCACAGGTACATCTAGAATTGGAACACCACAGTTTCATTTGGCAGACACAAGTCAACTAACAAAATTCACATTGTGTTCGGTTACAAATTCATGATATATGAAGTTTTACATTTAGCTTTAATATGTGTAATACTTTTTTAACTCATGCTGTTCTTTAAAAAGTGTCTCTGTGTTTCCTTTTACCAAATATCTCATTTCCCTTGGCCTATTTTCAACGTTTCCTGTTGACAAAGCTTCAAACAATGTCGAAATGTCTTTGTCTCTGTTGCGTGTCTTGCAGGTTGCAGACGCCATCCTGGGCAATCAGATGTTCACTCACTATGATCGCGCTCACGTGGCACAGCTGTGTGAGAAGGCCGGTCTCCTGCAGAGGGCGCTGGAGCATTATACTGACCTGTATGATATTAAGCGCGCCGTGGTGCACACACACCTTCTCAACCCAGAGGTACAACACAGACCAAGGAGCACAATAATAGACTAATACTAACAAATATGTATAGAACATGACTGTAAAGCTGTTTTCTATGTTTGCTTTTGAATCGCTGATTTATTCCTGTTTGTCCCTGCAGTGGTTGGTGAATTTCTTCGGCTCCTTGTCAGTGGAGGACTCTCTGGAGTGTCTGAGGGCCATGCTCTCTGCAAACATCCGCCAGAACCTGCAGATCTGTGTCCAGGTCGCCTCCAAGTACCATGAACAGCTCTCTACTCAGTCCCTCACTGAACTTTTTGAGTCATTCAAGAGCTTTGAGGGTAAGCTGGGAACATACTGAGAGCCAAGCACTTCTTAAGCATGTTTTAAAAGTTAGTTCTCATGTTGATTTGAACTGTTTTTTGTCTTTCAGGTTTGTTCTATTTCTTGGGTTCTATTGTGAACTTCAGCCAGGATCCAGAGGTCCACTTCAAATATATCCAGGCCGCCTGCAAGACGGGCCAGATCAAAGAGGTGGAGAGAATCTGTAGAGAGAGTAACTGCTACGACCCGGAACGTGTGAAGAACTTCCTCAAGGTCAGAAGTGGACCGGTGCAGAATACACATTTCACGATAAAATAATCCAACCTTTCTACCACTAATTTATCCAGACTGTCGTTCAACAAAGCTAGCATTTCTAAGCGGATAACATTTGAAATGTTTATCTCTACAGGAAGCCAAGCTGACTGACCAGCTGCCTTTGATCATTGTGTGCGACCGCTTTGATTTTGTCCACGATCTGGTCCTGTACCTGTACCGCAACAGCCTGCAGAAGTACATTGAGATCTACGTGCAGAAGGTACATTATTACATCTTAACCAGGTGGAAATGGTGTTTTTATCAAATCCAGACCAATAAATTAATTCACATTTAAGTCGACCAACATTAAAAGGGTTTCTCTTAGTCTGCCATTTGTGAAAGCTGCGTCCTGTGTCTTGTTTCCTCTCTCCCCTATCCCTCCATTAGTGTTCTACTGTCTCATTGATGCAATGAATGCTTTAGACATTGCACCGCCTCACTCCACTTGATGATCCTTTTCTTCCAGGTGAACCCAAGCCGTCTGCCGGTGGTCATTGGAGGGTTACTGGATGTGGATTGTGCTGAGGATGTGATCAAGAACCTGATTCTGGTGGTTAGAGGGCAGTTCTCCACAGATGAACTGGTGGCTGAAGTGGAGAAAAGAAATCGGTAAGAAGAGAGGAACTAATTGAACTGCATAGCAATAGAGGAGTCACTGAGTCAACACTTGGCCATGTAGAGTCACGAGTCGGCAGATGATTTTCTCTTCAAACCTTGCAATCGTACGTGAAATCGTAACTGTGCGTGTTTCTCCAGACTGAAGCTGCTGCTGCCTTGGTTAGAGGCTCGTATTCATGACGGATGTGAGGAGCCTGCTACCCACAATGCCCTGGCCAAGATCTACATCGACAGCAACAACAACCCAGAGCGATTCCTGAGGGAGAACCCCTTCTACGACAGCCGTGTGGTGGGCAAGTACTGTGAGAAAAGAGACCCCCACCTGGCCTGCGTGGCCTATGAAAGAGGACAGTGTGACCAGGAACTGATTCATGTGAGTTGAACTGAAATCATACTTTCATGTCAGGCAATTATTCGGGTAGTTTTGTGAGTTATTACCATTCTGTTGTAAATGAAATGCCATGCTTAATGATCAACAAAATAAGTTGCATGTTTTGTTGCTCTTTTGTTTTATTAATCTTTCCTGTTTTAAGTTCAGATTACTTTCATGACATTTCTGAGCTGCTGTTGCCTCTCACGTTGAACTGTTGTTGTCTGTTCTGCTTCAGGTGTGCAATGAGAACTCGCTGTTCAAGAGTCTGTCCCGCTACCTTGTACGTCGCAAGAACCCTGAGCTGTGGGCGAGCGTGCTGCTGGAGACCAACAACTACAGAAGACCACTCATCGACCAGGTCCGGCCCCTAAATTATACCACATGACTTCATGTACTTTATTTGTTGATACAAAAACCCGCTGGCATTGCAGACTTTGCTTTCATATAGACCTGTAAAACAAAGTTAACATTCCTATTGTATCCATTTAACAATCTTTTAGTTTTTCGAGGATACATTGTTTTATATTTACTGCTAACATCAGCTGGAGTGCATAATGTCTGTTGTCCGTCTCTCCTGCAGGTCGTCCAGACGGCCTTGTCTGAGACTCAGGATCCAGAGGAGGTGTCTGTCACAGTCAAGGCCTTCATGACCGCTGACCTGCCCAATGAGCTCATCGAGCTTCTGGAGAAGATTGTCCTGGATAACTCTGTCTTTAGCGAGCACAGGTGAGAGAGGCTTGATGTTACCTGAACATCCCAAACATATTTGGCCAAAACGTAAGCGGCAAGTCTCTTGAGACCATCTTTTATTTTGTAGAAGCTTCTTAAATTGTGGTCAAAAACACTCAATTAGAAATGCATTTTCTTTTTTTTTTTTTGCCACATAGAAAATAAGACCCTTTTGTTGTCGTTTTTCAGAAACCTCCAGAATCTGCTCATCCTGACGGCCATTAAAGCTGATCGGACACGCGTTATGGAGTACATCAACCGTCTGGACAACTACGATGCCCCAGACATTGCAAACATCGCCATCAGCAATGAGTTGTTTGAGGAGGCCTTTGCTATTTTTAAAAAATTTGATGTCAACACCTCTGCTGTGCAGGTCAGTGGATTACTGCTTAGCTTTAAGGTGTTTTAAAACACACGAGACATGAACCCGAAAGCTTTTATACTGTCTGTGGACTGTTTTAAGTTGAGCTTGTAATTCAGGAACCACATACTCGCCCTAAACCCTGGATTATAAGGGCCACCAGAATTGTGTTATGGTGCTCGATGTTCCATGATCTGAATGTCGTCTCATTTTGTCCAGGTTCTGATTGAGCACATCGGTAACCTGGACAGAGCTTATGAGTTTGCCGAGCGCTGCAATGAGCCACCAGTGTGGAGTCAGCTGGCTAAGGCCCAGCTCCAGAAGGGCCTGGTCAAAGAAGCCATCGACTCTTACATCAAGGCTGATGACCCCTCTGCTTACATGGAGGTGGGACAAGCTGCAGCCCAAAGCGGTGAGATGAACTTAGTGTATTGCATTTGCTCATTTGGTGCTGAGATCTGAGGAATTCTTTGGATAAATGCCACATTCAGTGTGATTCGTCATTTAATTCTTTATTTAAAGAAGATATTTGATAGTTTTGGTAGATAAACCGTAGATTGATGTGCTTATGAAACTGATCACAGTTGATTGTTTTGTGCAGGAAATTGGGAGGACCTGGTGAAGTTTCTGCAGATGGCCCGTAAGAAGGCCCGCGAGTCATATGTTGAAACGGAGCTGATCTTTGCTCTGGCCAAGACCAACCGCCTGGCTGAGCTGGAAGAGTTCATCAATGGACCCAATAATGCTCACATTCAGCAAGTATGTCCTGGGAAGCATGCAGACATACAGCGCACACTCGTACACACAGATGTTACCACTTAATTCTCTTTCATCTGTTTACAGTTTCTACTTTGCTGATCTTGCTTCTCCCCCCCCTTCATTTTTCTTCAGGTGGGTGATCGATGCTATGATGACAAGATGTACGACGCAGCCAAACTGCTTTACAACAACGTGTCCAACTTTGGCCGTCTGGCCTCCACTCTGGTGCACCTGGGAGAGTATCAAGCAGCTGTGGACGGAGCTCGCAAGGCCAACAGCACTCGCACCTGGAAGGAGGTGAGGAATGACGACACACTTTCATTTTTAACTCTTCACAGAGAAAAAGTCCTTTGAAGAGTAAAGAGTCAGATGTTGCACGTTAGACTGAGTTCAAGCAAAACACTAAGCCCTCCTGTAGTAAAGAAGACGTACTGTGATTAATGTGCTGTCCACAAGCCTACATTAAACACTTTGTTTGGTTTGATTCTCTTCCAGGTGTGCTTTGCGTGTGTAGATGGGAAAGAGTTCCGTCTTGCCCAAATGTGTGGGCTGCATATTGTCGTCCACGCCGATGAACTGGAGGAACTCATCAACTACTACCAGGTAACCGGTGTCGATGTAAAACTCACTGCTATACTGATGAATGTTGTGTAACTACCGAGTACACTATCTGGAACCAGATACAGTGCACAGGACAGTGGGGTTTTCGGTTGCCCTCGTCTCTAACAAATGTCAAAGCTTACAGATGGCATTTCTTTTTATAGCAGTAAATCTGAGGTTTTTTGGTGCTGTTTCAGCCGAACCTGCCATTTCTTGGCTCAGGTGAGATGTTTAACCCAACCTCTCAACATCTGTTAAATTCAGAGCATATCTATTGCCTCCACACGGCTCTCAGCATTGTGACGGCTGAGCCGGCGGCTCGCAGCTAACAGTGCAAACAATGGCAACAGTGCTGACAGACGTAACCGTGTTTACCATAAACTCTATTAATGCTTTGAATGTCGTATAGAGAAGATATTTCCAGCATATATTTTGTTTGTGTTACTGGTTTAAAGGGTTATGGTTAGTGTCATTAAGTCCGTCTGTACCCTCCAGGACCGCGGCTACTTCGAGGAGCTGATCACCATGCTGGAGGCCGCCCTGGGTCTGGAGCGCGCTCACATGGGCATGTTCACTGAGCTGGCCATCCTCTACTCTAAATTCAAACCCCAGAAGATGAGGGAGCACCTGGAGCTCTTCTGGTCCCGCGTCAACATTCCAAAGGTAGGCGAGGGGAACGACTGCAACATCTTCAAATAAAACGTGTTTTACTGTCATTTATGTAGCATCCCCTGATACTCTTTTGTAGAAGCATGGCTTGTTTCGTAGTCTTTATGGCGACTGCTAGATTTGATCCGGTCTTATTGGCCCCTCTCTGCATGGGCTGTTAAAATAGTTCCTGATTTGTTTAATTTGAATATGAGTTCATGCGCTAACCTGTGTGTGTAACAGGTTCTCAGGGCAGCAGAGCAGGCCCACCTCTGGGGGGAGCTGGTGTTCCTCTACGACAAGTACGAGGAGTACGACAACGCCATCATCACCATGATGAACCACCCATCTGATGCCTGGAAGGAGGGCCAGTTCAAAGACATTGTCACCAAGGTAAAAAAAAAAAAAGAAATCTGAAGAACTTATACTGTTATTTTAATTGTTAATTATTGATAAGTGATGCTAGTAACAAGTTATATTGTTACCAACAGTGCCAAAGCCCAATACTGAGCTGTTATTGAGGTAGAAATAATGTGTAGCTGTTCAACTTCAGTGTATGTGCTCTTTTCATTGTAGGTGGCCAATGTGGAGTTGTACTACAAGGCCGTCCAGTACTATCTGGAGTTCAAACCATTGTTACTGAACGACCTGCTCATCGTCCTTTCTCCAAGACTTGACCACTCACGCGCTGTCAACTACTTCAGCAAGGTCCTGGGCCATTATTGCTTTTAAAGTTACAAGTGACTGTTCCCCATTGAAGTAGTTCATTGGTTGGTGGAGAATGATGTGTGATGGTGACCTAAAAATAAATGGACAAGGATGATAAATGTTCTGTTTCTCTGTTCAGGTGAAACAGCTGCCTCTGATTAAGCCTTACCTAAGGTCTGTCCAGAATCACAACAACAAGTCAGTCAATGAGGCACTGAACAACCTCTTCATCGTTGAGGAAGACTATGCGGTATGATGTTTTAATATTGTACACTGTGCATCCAGATAGTATGATCATCTATGTTTCAGATGTTTACATGTTGGTTATGGTGAGAAAGCAGTTAATTTTTCACCGGCAGGATAAATGTTTTCCTGCAGTTGCATCGTGTAATCCCCCTCCCCCCCACCCCCCGCCTCGCTCTCTCTCTTATCTAGGCATTGCGTGCTTCCATCGATGCCTATGACAACTTCGACAACATCTCACTGGCCCAGGGCCTGGAGAAGCATGAGCTGATTGAGTTCAGGAGGATTGCAGCCTACCTGTTCAAGGGCAACAACCGCTGGAAACAGAGTGTCGAGCTCTGCAAGAAGGACAAGCTCTACAAGGTGCTTGACCACTAAAACAAACAATAACTTTCAGTACATACTCCAGTTCTTCCAACTGGTAGAAATCACAGCATCACAAATGTAAACCGGCAGATGTGGTCACTTTCTTCAAGTCAATTTATTGAAATGAATTTCCGCTTTCTTCCCTGCAGGATGCCATGCAGTACGCATCCGAGTCCAAAGACATCGAGCTGGCAGAGGAGCTCCTGGCTTGGTTCCTGAACGAGGACAAGAAGGAGTGTTTCGCGGCCTGCCTGTTCACCTGCTACGACCTGCTGCGGCCCGACGTGGTGCTGGAGACCGCCTGGCGACACAACATCATGGACTTCTCCATGCCGTACTTCATCCAGGTCATGAGGGAGTATCTCTCCAAGGTGGGTTGGCCGGAGGTAACCAGTGTGTGTGCTGTATCAGGAGAAGGGAGAGGGCTTCGTGCGAATGCATTTAGCAATTCTAAAGTAACTACAGTGAAAGAAGGTATTTAGAAGTTCACTATGTTTTGTTTTTTCTCCTGCCGTCAGGTGCTGTTAATATTTATAAAAGCATTTGCAAACTACCTGTGGAGACCTATGTCTCCGAAAATGTCAGATGTGTGTAACACAGAAAGAAATGACAAATTAAATCTTTAATACATTTTTTCCACCCATCTGACACCTAAAGAGCACCAGCAGCTGCTAATATGTGTTTGCAAATATTATCCAACTTTAGGAAGAGTCTCCTCCCCCCCAAGTTCTGCATATTCTTTCCTCCATTCACGGTCATCTTCCTATGCTTCTGTCAGTCGTGTGTCATCACTGGTGTTTTCCTTTTCATTTGGGTTTCCGTCCATTCGAGCTGCTTTTCCATACAAATGTGTTCCAGAGGAGATTCATAGCTGCTGTGTTGCTCCTTCTGCCATTTATCTCCGTTACGTGGCATTAAAAATACATGACCCACCTATTGCTTTCATAACAGACTGCAGACCTGAATGAAGCATTTGTAAAATATTTGTTGCATTTATTTGACTTGAAATGCCAAGTTGGTGGGTTTTACTGATCAAAATCAGCTGTTAGTTCCACAAACATCTGGTGCTCAGTTTTCCTGTGGCTGACTTTTTTGGTGCTTGAACCAGTTGGTTACTTGAAACAGATTAAAACAGCACACTTGAGTCTTTGTTATATATAAAAAACACTATTCATTATGTAGTACATCTTGTTTTAGTGTTTAAACTTACCGTGGGCCCCATTAGTAAATGTGTATTTAGTTTTTTATTCTGTAGAAAAGCAACAAAGGGACATTTCACACTACCAGAGTGATCTCAAGTCTGCATTTGTATCAAAAGTGGCATTATGACCTGCATCTGTCTCTCTGGATTTTTGTGTTTTCTTGAAGTGACAAGCCCTGTGTTTGCTCTTCTCTCTCTTGTCAATTTCTATTTTTGGGAGACTTCCATTTGTTTTTTTCCTCCTTAAGTTGCCTCTCTGAATTTCCCTTCCAGGTTGATGCGATAAAGGAAAAGGTGAAAGTCGAATCCATTTTCTAATCATTCTTTTTGACCCCTCCCCCCTGTCCTGTAGCCTGTAGTTTGGAGGAGTGAAATTAGCCGAAACTGCATGACCCCCCTCTCCCCACCATGTCACTCTGCTGCTTCTGACTGTAAACTCCACATCTCCACTAGACCACCCACCAACCCACCAGACTCCAGAGCGGGGCTCTTCTCACCCATCCCTCAGGGCTCTGCTAGGTTTGCTGGTGTCAGTGATAGCTCCGGATCAAACAGATGTTGAATTAGACGGGCACAAGATGCGTAGCATGAGGAGGCTATTTCTCCAAAGTGTTCATCAGTAATAAATGCTGATTGTGTTATCCTAGTGAGAAATTAAATAGAGATTGCTGTAAACATTTATTTTTGTTAAAATGGGTGCATGTTGCTGTCATGTGCCCAGACTTGCTCACACATGTCAATACAGAATCCATTAGCTCTGATCGTAGCTGAAGCTAGCCAGCATTGGCTCAGGATCTGTGTTTGTATACTTTTAAATTGCAAGATTGCAGTTAGACTTTATCCGCTGAACACTGCTGCCAACGACCCTGTGAGAGCGAACTAAGACACTAAGCCATTAAACCGAAACAGTGAGCTGAAAGACGCTAAAGAGCCCCGCAGAGCCGAGGGGGGGGGGGGGGGGGGACAGCAGGGTCCGGAGATAATTCTTGTGCTCCATCACGGTTCTTCTCCTCAAACGCACTGAGCCGTCCACTTAAGCCAGCACGCCCCACCAGCTCTCCTCTCCCAGAGTGGGTGAAGAGCGCCACTCTGGATAGCAACCTCACCTGCTGTGGTTCAGGTCCTTTTCTCACCAGACTCGTAGACGCATTCCAACGTTAAACTGTCTTGTAACACCGCTCAGCTGCAGTCATGCTGCTAGCGCCACCCTGACTTGGTTCAGGATCATTTCAGGAAGCGCATGTTTTCACCTTGTAGACGTCGTGACGGGAGTTTCTCGGCATGTCAAATGAATAGTTCTTGATTGTGTCTTGAGGGGGTGAAGGCATGTTTGTATTTGGACCGTGGAGCAGTAGCATAGACTGCAGCTAAGTGTAAGACCTAATTTCATTCATAGAAGAGCCACTGAGGTATTTCTTTTTAATTCTGTTGGAGACCTTTTTATATTCATGTATCTCAGTGCCATAGAAGAACATTCTGTCAGAGACCTTTACATTATTTTTCTCCATATTTGTCGGTACTACTGTATTTGCCTCAGTGCCGCACAGATGATGAAAATAACCAACATTACTGCAGGCATATTAAGAGAGGGGTATTTTTCTACAGTATATCTGAGTATTCTTTGCTAAGTGTGGTCTCTTCAAGCAACAAACCGTTGAGCTTTTGAGAGCAGATAATCAGTTTGGGGGGGGGGGGGGGCGGCATCTAGAGCAACAAGCATGCATGTCCCCCTCCCTCGGTAGCCTCGGCAGCATTCAGGCCAGGCTAGGAGACACATCGTTGTTGGCTGTGCCTGCTTCTGGAAACCTTAAATTGGCTGTACAAAACCATCCCCTCCACCCTTCTTCTCACACTCCCTCCACTATGCTCTCTGCTTCTCTTGTCTTTTTCTCTCATGCACTCTTCAAGAAGACAATAACTCGACTGCCGCTTCAGCATGTCTCTCAACCCTTCTCTTCTGAAACGATACAAGAGCCTGTCTTTCCTCAAAACAGCCTGCTTAACCAGACTGACTGTAGTAGTAAACCAGACAGTGTGTAGAGAACTGACCCCGACACCTCTGTAAGAGCAAAGGTCTCACGTAGCGTCACGTAGCACCATGTAGCGTTGTCCTTAGCTGAGTCTATCCTTATTTAAGCTGCACACTGCCAGAGCTGAGGGTGATAGCTGAAGCCTTTTGCTGGCTGCTTAACTCTTTGAATTGTCTTTAGTCCTTTTCCCGTCATTGTCTGCCTCTGGGCTGCTTTGCAAATACTAAAACCAGGCAGTTCTATCAAGTTGATTCTCGAGGCTGCTCCATGCTTCTTGTAGCAGTTCGTACGCAGGCAGTGAAGTGATTGGGCCATGTGTTAAAACTTATATATATTAAAAATAGCTATTAAACATGATAGAATAGGCAAACGGGACAACAGATGTTTGCACAATGTTTATTCTTACCTTCAAGTCATTTTAATAGTTTC
Organism: Anarhichas minor; assembly: GCF_050575085.1. Taxonomy (NCBI): domain Eukaryota; kingdom Metazoa; phylum Chordata; class Actinopteri; order Perciformes; family Anarhichadidae; genus Anarhichas; species Anarhichas minor. Next base: position 4,604,565 of record NW_027466472.1, read on the forward strand.
CACAGACAAAACAATTAGGCAATTAATTATATTTATTCTATTTTGGTGATCAGTTAATTAATTTAATTTTTCTTATGTGATAATAAATTGAATATCTTAAGGTTTTAGAGTTTTGGACAAAACCAGCCTTTTGATGACATCACCTGCCTCAGGCTGTTGATGGCCATTTTTCACCAGTTTCTGTCGACCGTAGTTAATAATCCGTTAATTGATCAAATTAGTTGTCAGATTAATCGATAATGAAAAAATAATCTTTAGATGCGGCCCCATTTTCAACGTGAATCATTTACACTATACTGTATAAACTTGTTAATGTATGTACTTCAGTGCACTTTCAATAAATACATCCAGATACCAGTTGTGTTTATTCATGTAACCCCAACATATACTACAAATACTTAAAAAGACCTTTATGAATAAGCATTTCTTTGAGTACTTGTCCCATGAATGTCCGGGGATGAGAGTGAAGTGTGTATTGATGTCTACAGACAAGATAGCCAACAGGCAAATTTATTTTTTTCTTAACTATTTCATTAGTATCAAGGCTAGAAATATGTCGAGCTCAGACTTTCAGAATCAAGTATTCACCTTAGTTCCAGTTTAACATTTATAATATTTATTTCAGACAGAAATGCCAATTCATGATTGCTACCGAAGGCTAATCAAGTTGTGTGTTGGTCTCTCAACTGTGCAGATCTTGTGCTTAGAGGTCTTAGTAAGTCTATTTGTACTGGTGAGGGGTCGGTTCTCTACATACTCTTCACTTCCAACATGTTAGAGTAGATGATTTGGGTGGCTGGATGGTGGGACCATTATTGCCCAGTCGCCGTTTGTCTCTGTCTCCCCCTTCCTAATCCCTAATACGTTGCACAAAGACGTGGCCGTCTATCTGATGGACTGTTGTAGCCAAGCTTGATAGAGTAGCCAGTAGCTCTCTAGTCGTAGTTTACTCCCGTTGCCTTGTAGAGGGCCTCCCAACACATTAGCGAGGCCTGCCTCCTGCGGCCTGTTTTTCTTATTTAAATCTGGACTGTATTCGTCTTCGCCTGTCAGGAATGGTCCCATCCGTCAGCCAGTGAAATAACCCAGAGGTCAGTCTTTACAAACCCGGCGTCTCAGCCCTTGCTCTTCAGGAGCCCCCGTCGGCCACAGTGTGACTGAAGTCTGACACGTCACTGTTGTCGTGTTTTCCGCAGGTCGACAAACTCGAGGCCTCCGAGTCCCTGAGGAAACAGGAGGAGCAGGAGACTGAGTCTCAACCGATTGTTTATGGTAAAAAAAAAAAACACCACCACTCTCAGAAGTTTATTGTGTCGCTGTAGAGGAAACGGAGAGACTATTTTTACACAGTTTGCTGTTTTAACTCCCCGGTTCTTGTGTTGCAGGCACACCCCAGCTTATGCTCACAGCGGGGCCCAACGTGGCCGTGCCTCCTCAGCAGCCCTACGGCTACGGCTACCCAGCAGCACCGGGCTACGGCCAGCCCCCACAGCCCAGCTTCGGTTACGGCATGTGAACACCCGACACCCCCTCCCACCACCCTACCCCACCCACCACGACTTGGCCCAACACCTTCCCTCCATCTGTCCTTCTCTCTCTGTGTTCCTCACCAGCTTCCTATGGTCTTCTACTCACAACAGGGGCCACAAAGCAAAGCAACAGCCCACTCTCGTTTTGAGTACTATTTTTTTATTACGTCGTCTTGTTATAAGAGAAAACATTTAACTGCATTGAAGGACTTTCATTTGTATTGTTTGAAAAAGAAATTGGACCACATGTTTGTTTGTTTGTTGTTTTTCACATTCCATATTTATGACTACTTATTTACAAATATTTTTGTGTTTATGTTACTGTCATGTTTTGTTTTTTTTTTTATTGGTTTTGTGCAGAAGTGGACTTGCTAAAGCTCAGCAACGAACCTTTGAAGTAGGTGGAGGAGCATTGGATTTTGCACTCGTGAAGAAGTTGACGTAGAGAAGCTCTTACTTTTGATGTACTGAACATGTGAACTGCTTACATTGTCTCGTTTGTCTGTATAATGCATTTCATCGTTGTATATTCTGAGGAAAAAAAGGTTACATATGATATTTGAACATATATTGCCATTTCAAATGGCTATAGCTAGCAACACTAAGTAATGATAGTATATTCTGCACAGGCGTGTAGCTTTATGGAGTTTTAAATGCATACAGACGTATGTCACTGTGTGGATGATGGTGTGTGAGTGTGAGTGTGTGTGTGTGTGTGTGACCAGATGGTCTGAATAAGAATTTTAACCCCCTCTCAGCCTGTACTGGGCTTCCCAATCCATCCCCCTAGATGTTAGCTCTCCTTCATTGGCTCCATGTATTTAGGGGACCTCTTGTGCCGTGTACAGTGCTTGTGTGAGACTGTCTGTGTATGTGCAAGGATGGGACCACGGCTCCCCAACCCCAGGGCCCTTAACCGTACTCTGTGTGTGTGTTTACTCGGAACCCTCCTCGTGATGAGGGCCGCATATGCCAGGTGTTGTAGTGTTTCCCCTCGGTCACCATTACTTTTTTTTTGGCCGTGTACAGATGTGAACATGAATTGAAAACTTTTCGACGGATACCCCACCCGTCTGTCCTCCACCCACTCCCCTGTCCCGTCTCCTCCTCTGTTGATGCGTAGTAGCGAGAACAAACAAGGAGGCAGAGGAAGGCCGGTCGGTGGAACCTTTGGCATCCTAATGACGACTTGATTAGATCCATAAACACTCCTGTAGGTCGTGTGTTTAGATGGTTATGATGAAGAAATTAGGCCTCAGTACATCCAGATCTTTTTGAAGGACGGTCTGAAATAAGAGCCTGTATTTACCTTGATGTACTTAACTTCCTTACATGCTTTAAGCTATGTGTGTGTGTGCGTGTGTGTGTGTGTGTAAAGTGTCATCCTAACCCTAACATAAGTTGAATTCCTTTCTGTTGTCATGCATATTAATAATTAAGGGGATCTGTCATTGATAAATGGAAGAATATGACTCAACTGAAAGGGAAATACTAGCCGAAATAAAAACTAAAAATTGTACCTTGTCTCCTGTAGAGTCGGTCTGTGTGACAGAATATAGTAATGTCTCAACAAGAAAAGTTTTGTTTTTGCAATATGTATTCACTCATAAGAGCTTTTCTAAAACAACTACAGAAATGTGTACATACCAATGATCAAAAGATTATAAAGCCATGAAAGTGTAATAGAAACCTTTTATTGGTGCACTCATTTTTATTTTATTTTTTATATATATGTATGTATGCGTATATATATATATACGCTTAAGTCACGTTAGTACTTGAAACATGTACTAATGAAACATGTTCAGGCTTTGGACCGTGTGAATCCAGCGGTGAGTGAATCAGAGTGCACAGGCGCGGGCCTTCCTTTCCACTTCACTGCAGTATTTCTCAGAGAGCCCTGTAGCCCTGTGCATTGACAAACACATGTCAGGTTTATTCAGTTTAAAGACGGTCATGTCGAAGAAAGACCCATTAACCCCACCCGTACTTGCTTTAGCTCCTTCAGCTTCTTCTCTTTGATGTCATCGAGGCGCACACGCCTCTGCCGGGCCGCCTCCACGAACTGATTGGCCTCCTTAAAGATCTCTTTGCGCTGAGCCACTGCTGAGAGTTCTTGTTCCTTCACCTGATTTCGGATGGCATCTGCGTGACGGCGTGCTTTTTGCTGGTGCTTCTCCTCTTCCGCCTTCTGTTTGATGATTGCTTCCTGTTGCGCCCTGTGGGGAGAAAGGTGGAAGGTGAACCACATCCTACTGCAGGTTGTAAGCGGTATTCGACTTTTGCTCTGGATCTTAAGGTAATTAAAATCGAGTTTCTTACTTCAGCACCCTCTCATACTCTGCCTTCTCCCGGCCAACCTCGATGGACAGGAGGTGGTGTTTGGAGTGAATCTGCTCCGTGCGAGCCGCCCTCAGCATCGCTTTCTCCTGCTCTTTCTTTGCCCTGAGCTCCTTCTCTTTCCTCCTCCATTCCTTCTCTGTGCTTAGTTGGTTCCTTCTAGCACGGAGCTCATCCTTCCAAATGCACAGACACAACATGTTGACATACCGAATGCCTTTGAGTGCAATGATGGAAGGTAAGTGCCTTTAATAATCTGTCTATAGGGTTATGTTCAGCAGGTACCACCTTTGTGGCAGTGGTCAGCTGCTTGTTTTATATTGCTGACCTGCTCGGACTTGTAGTCTTTTGCCTTTTCTTGCCGGGCCCTCAGCCTGGCAATCTCCAACTCCTTCTCCTTCTTCATACGTCTCTGCTCTGCCTCATATTCTGCCTCTCGCTTCTGTAGAGGTCATACAAAGAACCATATTTTAAAAGGCAGAATAAATCAAAGATGAACTTAAAGGGTATAAACTGTCCATGTATTACTGTTTGTCTCTTTGTATTTTCTGCTGGTCGCTGGAGATCAGCGATAATCTCCATCTATGGAGATAATTTGCCTTCTAACCATTTTGTTTCGCATGTATTCCATATTCCTCGTGTCAGCCAGCTTCCCCTCCTCTCTCCTCAGCTCCTTGGCCCGCATGGTCTCCGTGTTGATGCGCATGATCTCTTCCTGCAGACACTGCTGCTCCTCCCTCTTCTTCTCCATGGCCTGGAAGAAGACAACCAGTCAGACAAGAAATGGACTCCAGTGCAAGTGTACTGTCCAGAGCATGTATTTGACTGTGAATACATGCTCTGTAGAGAGCTCTTTTCAGGTGCTTGTGTTTGGTGTTGTCTCTGCACGGGCTGTGGCTGCACCTTGAGGTCTTCCAGGTTCATTTTCTCCTGTTTCTCTTGTGTCTGCTCTTTCTCCTGCTCTCTCATCTCGTCTTGCATTTGCTTATCAATTAGATGTTGCTGGATCTGGTCGCAAATGTTCTGCATTCCCCTGGGATACAACACAGGCACAACAAATGCATGATAACTACACTAAAGCCCTTTGCCTTTACTGCTGATTACAAAAGGGAATCTTATTAAAAGGATGTAGGTGGTTTGCGTTGGTCAGGGGAATTAAAAGCAAACATTTTTTTGCATCACCACAGTGTGGTAAAAGGGTCAATTTTTTATCATTATCAATCCATGAAGGATTTTGTCTGAGTTTCTCCTCACCCGATCCTCTGCTGTCTGTGCAGCTCATCAATCTGCTCCATGGTCTCCAAGGCCTTGCGGCGCTCCACTTCCATCATGGCATCCAGGCGCTTCTCGTCCTCTGACAGCTCTGCCTGGATCTGTTTCTTCTCATCGATCTGGGCGTCACGCGTGGCTTGACACTGAGCGGCCAGGATCAGCTGAGGGTGTCGCACACACACACACACACACACACACACAAACATACACATATACACACACACACACACACACACACACACACACAGACACACACACACACAGAAGTATTGATGACATTACTAGGAATAATCAGCCGCCATTGACAATGATTGGCGGGTCCACTTTCACGTCTACAGCTGCTGCCTACCATGTTGAGCTTTCTGATCTCCTCCTCTTCCTCCATCCTCGAGGCGTTGGCCTGCTCCAACAGGCGCTGCGCTCGGTCCCGGGCCTCGAGCTCCAGCTCGGTCGGTGCCTGATTCTCCTGATGTGAGAGGCCTGCCTCATTGATTAGACGCTTCGTTTCCTCTGCAGCTCTCTGGATGAAATAATAAAAATAATAAAATAAAAAAATTGTAAAGGGCTTATTGTCCATCTGCAAGGTAAAGAACAATATTGATTGGAGGTTTTTCATTTTCCCTACAATTTCCTCCTCTTTCTTCCTCTGATAAGCCTCCCTCTGGGCGTCCCTCTCCTCCTTGGGGAGAATTTGGGATGTTGAGGTGATCCGCTGAAACTCAGCTGATGGCAGAATGATAGAACCCCCTGAAGGATCCTTTGATGGGATCCTGGAACAACGACAGGTGGGGGTTTGTTATATGTGCTTTTTGGGTTTCAGTACTTCATAATCACTGAAGTGTAAGCACCTTTACAATATTATGACATTCATTTGTTATCTCTATGATATACAACAGCTCTGAATTATAGGGATTGATTAGAAAGTATATATTACTTGCTCAGCATAGTGCCCACCTTTTAAAAATGTTCTTGATATTATTTTGAATTAAAATTTAACTACTTAAATATTCATCTATTGAGAAGTGAATTATGCTTTTCGTACAAGTACTGGTTTCATACCGCCACAGGCAAACGGAGAGAGTTTGCAGTTAATCAGTGAGTGTTAGCCTACCTGAGATTGCGAATGAGGTCTCTGGTGATTATTTGAATAGTCTCTCGCTCTTCGTTCTTCCTGAACTGATAATGACAAATATAGTTAGGGATTAGGTGTACATGATTTCTTCCATATTTTCTAATATCTGGTCCCACTGACTTCTAAAGCCTTCTACATTTCAGAAGTGGCAGACAAAAACTTGAATGGCCTGCAGAAATGTGCAGTGACCTTGCCTGTGAGGGGAAATAAATCAATTTCGGACCCTGCTTGCAACACATTACACTCAGTAACGGGTGTTAAAAATGAGCATTAGTTACATAAACTGATGTTATGATCCTGAGGTCACAGCAACATTAGGATAAACCCTTAACGTTAGCAGCAAGTTCATGGGCTACAACATGCACCACGCTCACTCACCGGTTTTGGGCTCCCAAACAGGGTTTGATCCACCTGAGAGGTGGGAGCCAGCGTGCGGTAGCGGCGTGTGAGAGAGCTGCTCCTTGACTTCGTGGAGCTGGATGCGCGTCTCTACCAAGATATAAACATTGTTACCACATTGTGTTAATGCATAACTGTTCCCTGTTGATGCAACAACAATCTCCTAAATTAAGACGCCTTTGGAAGTGACGTTGCTTCTTATTTTAACCTTAAACTCACCTGCATGGTCCCCGGTTGTTTGTGTCCTGGTTCAACGGAGAATAAACAATAAGGGGGAAAGTTGGCTAAATGCTAACGTTACTAATTTGTTGTTAACAAATAGACTGACTGACGCCACGTGTTTTGTTATGAAGCGAGCTTATTCATAAACATGACGACTTCGCGACACCATTTGGAAAATGTGGAGATGTTTGTTGTTTGTTGTCATGGAAATAAATGCGAGGGCGCCGGGTGCACACTTCCTGCGTGAAATTAAATATTTGTAAAAATGCAAGAATAAAATCAATTAATAGGAATAGCTAAACTAAGAATTATTTATTTAAATGCGCAGTAGGCTATAAATAATTGCACGGTTATGACAGCTGTCATAGTAAAGATGTCAAAGTAAACCAGAATTAATGTTCACAGTTGAATTATTGCATTACATTATATAATAATCAGTATTGCACAGTTGAAGATATAAATTATGGGGTTAAAAAAATATGTTATGTAACTATATAACACTTTACAGTCAAATTAACACTGGACTAGACGAGGGTAGATTTGATCCTGAAAGCAATGCCACTTTTAAGTTGTGAACGTCTGTGTGACAATATTAAATGTCTATCTTAGTCTCAGCAGTCTACGAATGAATATTCAAAATTTAAAATTAAAAAAGCCTACGGGCATGGAACCATTTGTGCGGAGCGTGTTCCGTGACGGACAGAGAACGGCGTTGCACGTAGTCATGATGGAAAGTTGGCCAAGTCAGCATCGTTGTAGACCCTCTTTTGGTGGGTTTTATAACTCGCCTGGTGTTTAAAGGGGCTTTTAAATGAGCCTTTAAAGGGCTCTGAGGAATGACGTCTTTTTCTAGGCCACCTCACCAACCCCGGAAGTTAGCATCGCACAGGTTCCCTCCAACACAAATCAATGGTATTTTCCTATTGCATTTTCGATTATTGCAGAAAATAAACTCTGTGGCAACTACAATATTATGACACTTAAACGTTTTGTTCAGCATGATAATCTCCATAGATTAATATCACTGTCAACGTTAATTGATAGTCAACGTGTATGCAGTAAAGAGAAGGTGGACATACAGAGATAGAGAGTTGTTTAATTATAATAAAGACTGGTTTGGTCAAATGCGCATGCGTCACATTTGCACGACCTACCTGCATTAAAGTATGGACGATTATGTAGTTTTACTTTTGGATAGACAAGCATTTTTATTCATGTTTACAGTTATATTTCATGTTTTATTTACATTGTCTTGCCTGCAACCCTCATTGACTTTGTATCTCTCTGATGCAACTTTCTAAACATTTTGAACCCACTGTTTGTGTCGGATAGGTCTTTTGCTGCTGAGGATCATCCCCTCACTCGCAGAGGAGCCTCCCCCTGGTCTGCTGTGACTATTGGACTTTACAGTAAATCATTACCCAAATCAATATGAGGATTCCTTCCATAACATCCTCAGATGGAGAAACAACAACACATACACATGCATTGTTCAAGTAGAAGGACCCTTTTTTTTGTAAATAGGAGCCTCAAGAAAACAACAGATCACAAACTGATTGATTTCCTTCTCCAATCCCTCTGGCTGGCCTGCAGCGGATGGTAACAACCCAGATTAAATCAGCTCCGGGTCAGAAAAGTTGACCATTAACCTCTTTCACTGATTGCAAGCACATCTCCACTTTGTAAGCAGCTGAGTCCATACGGTGGATCCTGTAGCAAAGTTCACTGTCAAGAAGTCTGTCAAACGACAGGAGCTTGCTCCTTTTTTGCTGGATTGGTCCTCTATTCTTCCAGTTTTTCCCATTTTTATAGGACTAAATCTGCAGCCATGGCTACAGCGAGTTATGGATACTACCAAGGCACTATATTTACGGCCATGTTTGTGGGCTACACGCTGTACTACTTTAACAGAAAGACTTTCTCCTTTGTGATGCCTTCACTCATGCAAGAAATTGAGCTGGATAAGGATGACCTGGGTATGACACTCTTGATTTATCATCGACTTTATGCCTGATTGTTGTGTTTGGCACGTTGTCTACATACAAAGGAATATAAGTCACAATTAACACTGGTATAGTGAGGTAGTATTTTTCATGGAACTCTTTTTAAAACATTGGAATTGTAAGGGCTAAAGATGTATGAATTATTCACCCCCAAAATGTCAACATCCTAAGCAACCCTGACTTATACATTGACTTATCCTCACACACTATATTTCTTGGTAGACTGTCAGCTGTGTGCTTTACAGAGAACTGTATAAAGATTTGGGACCAGACCATCTTGCTTTTTACATTTTTTTATCTGTAATGTGTAAATGTCTCCCCTACTGCCCTTCCTTTGTTTAGGCATGATCACCAGCAGTCAGTCTTTGGCCTACGCTATCAGTAAGTTCATCAGTGGCGTGCTTTCGGACCAGATCAGCGCCCGCTGGCTCTTCTCCATTGGCCTGTGCATGGTGGGAGGCATCAACGTGGTCTTCTCCTGGTCCTCCACTGTCGCTGTATTCTCTGCCCTGTGGTTCCTCAACGGCCTGGGCCAGGGCCTCGGCTGGCCTCCCTGCGGCAGGGTGCTGCGCAAGGTACCTTAGCATCAAGCCAGTACATCAGTGCAGCTAAATATAGACATCCAATTCAATACGTTTCTTTTTCTTCTCTTGTGTTTTTAAAAAAACAAATAGGCACCATGATACACCTAGTTGACTGAACTGGGTTCAGTTATAGGTAGAAACACCTTCAAAATCAAAATGTATGCACAGTACAGTATGAGTGAAAAAGCTCCTTCCCTTGTTTGACCTCACGGATTCGTCGCCATCATGCAATTTGGCAACTGTCAAATGACCGTCACACGTGTTATTTATTACCTGCTGTCAATTCAGAAGATTGCACCGATTCAATTATTTCATCCCTCCTGTATATCAAAGGCAAGATAATGTCACTTCCTGTCAACTCTGTCATGACTCCATGTAATTATTTCCTCTCTTCTTCTGTCAGTGGTTTGAGCCTTCTCAGTTTGGGACATGGTGGGCAATTCTCTCCTGCAGCATGAATCTGGCTGGCAGCTTGGGCCCCATTATTGCCACAGTGCTGACCCAGAGTTACAGCTGGAGGTCGATACTGTTCGTATCTGGAATGATTTGTGTGGCGGCCTCCTTTTTCTGTCTGCTGCTCATCAAGAATGAGCCGAAGGACGTGGGGCTGCCCAACATAGAGGCAGCGGCCAAGAAGAGCAAAGGAGGTGAGACTTTACTGAGTGATTCTTAATAACTTTTTGTTGTTTTTTTGCCATTACCTCTCTGAATACGGCACAGTCTATTTATTTTAACATAGGCAGTACTCATACTTAATATGCAGCGGTGCATTGTCTAGATGTGCGTGCGTGTGTGTTTTCTCACAGCATGTGCCTCTTATGTTGTGACTAAAGGTCGGTGACTCTGTGGACTCTGTACCCAGTGTGCCCCTCTCATGCCATTTGTACACAGGCAATGTGAGAAAGAGGCAATGTTTCATGCATGAGTCTGATCAGAAGCAGAGATCCTTCTGTGAATAATAATACTCTGTCTTCTGCCTGCTTCCTGTTCAGGATCCTCCAGTGATGAAAGCACCCTGTCCGAGTTCCTGCTGTCGCCCTACCTGTGGCTGCTGTCCGTGTCCTACCTGGTGGTGTTCGGGGTGAAGACAGCCTGCACCGACTGGGGCCAGCTATTTCTCATTCAGGATAAGGGCCAGTCTACACTTATGGGTACGGAAGAGAGCGTAGAGTAGACGCCTCCAGTTTATGTTTGGAAACATGCTGAGGATTCAGTTTGGTCAGGTTATGTTATTTCTTGTGAGTCACTGTATTTCTTCTTCATAGGTAGCTCATACATGAGTGCGCTGGAGGTTGGAGGCCTGTTCGGCAGTCTCACAGCAGGTTACTTTTCTGACAAGGCGGTGGCCAAAGTGAGTTTGAATATGGTACACGTGAATCATTTTTAAATACTTGTCATATGAAAAAAATATTATAACCGTTTCCCACAATATGGCTGTTTGTTTTTATTTTGGAAGTTATGTGGGTATAAATACACTTACTGGCCTAAAGGGTACATTCAGATATGTGCACCACTACTGACTTTACCCTTTGGCCAATGTAGTCCCTGCAAGGAGAGACAATGGTGAAAGTGTTTTTTGTTTTAACCAGAACTTCCATGGAGGTAGTGTACATGTCAGGGAAGTTCATGATAACTAACCAACATGTTGATTATTCCTGGACTGCCTTGGTCTTCCCTCATATTTTTACAAATCTTATCTGTTTAATTTTTGTAAGATGCCAGTTAGGCATCCGCTCTTCATCCTACACAATAAACAATAATGTCATATACTGTATGTGTTACCGATAAGCACGGAGGACTGTGTCTGTGACTCACACTTATTTGCACAGTCCAAGTCTCAGATGTATCACAGCCCCATAAATGACAATACATTGTCAGATTTTTGGTCTCCATTTTATAATTGAATGAAAATGGAATTTAGCAACAACAGAAACCAGTGTAACTATTATTTATCTCCTTATTTTCTACAGCAAGGCACGAGAAACTATGGCAATCCTCGCCATTTCATCCTGATCTGCATGATGGTTGGAATGTCGGTGTCCATGTTCCTGTTCAGAGTCACAGTTACTCCCGACAGCTCAAAGGTATCTGTTCGAACACAGACATCCCATTCGACAAAAGTTAATAATGAAGAGATTCTTAAATGCCTGTAAACATCACGACTGTGCCTCTCATTTGTACGTCCAGGTGTGGATACTCTGCTTGGGTGCTGCTTTCGGTTTCTCATCTTATGGACCAATAGCGTTATTCGGAGTTATAGCCAATGAGAGCGCCCCCTCCAACTACTGTGGGACATCACATGCCATTGTTGCCCTCATGGCTAACAGTAAGTTGAGTGGTGCACATATGGAGCCCGACGTACAGCTGTTACTAACCGCCGTAACACTAATGATACTTTACAAATAGTTCCTCAGTGATACTGTTTACTTGGTTTAGTTTATATACTGTAAGATATACTTTTTATATTCTCTAATCCTTGGGAGTAAACTTGTCTACCCCTCAGTTGGTGGCTTCCTGTCTGGACTTCCATTCAGCACTATTGCCAAGCACCACGGCTGGGAAATGGCCTTCTGGGTAGCAGAGATCACCTGTGGCATCGCCACGGTTGGATTCTTCCTACTGCGCAACATCCGCACCAAGATGGGTCACGTGTCCAAGAAGGCCGACTAAAACATCTTTACACCCAGAAGAAAACTGGATACTTTAAGCCATCAATGTATTTTAATATTTTTGTAACTTGATTTTTTTTTTTACCATAGTACTTTGTCTTACAGGACGTAAACTAAGCCCTGAGACGTTGAGTGCCTTTTCTTGAAAAAAAGAAAAGTTTGAAAGGTGCTTTTCTACAGTATTAACACTCATGAGATCAATAACAAAATGTAAATGACTGCACATTGTGTTTGCCATATAATGGGAATGTGGCAAAAACACATCCAGAGAACGGTTTCCTCTCTTTAAGACACTTTTGTATTTCAATTAAAAGAGCACAAAGCTTGAACCTGGTTTAAACTGGTATTTTATACAATATCTGTTTTTAAATAAAACTACTTTGTAATATTAAATCATAAATGGAATTACAAGAATTAAACATCTTTTTTTGTAGAAAACTAAACGTGTGTTCTTCAATGGCTTGAATAAATGATACTTTGTTGTTAGGTTTCATAGTTTATGCTCAATGCTCAGCACACTACAGTTAAATCACTCATCAAGTCCATATAAATGCAGCCAAAAACAAACATGTGAAACAGTGTGTAATTAATCTTCAAGTATTTACAAAACAAAATGTATTTACAATTTGTTGACCGACAGTCCCGATACCAACTTGGAAAAAGAAACAAAGAAAATCCATTTGTTCTCCCCCCCCCCCGCTTTTAACCACCTTCATATGAAGTCAGTGAGTCTGTTGTGGTTAGATATCATATCACATTCTATCTAGTCTTCTCTGGTTCACGATCCGGCTCCAAAGTTGCCAGCTTTCTCTGCGATCTCCAGTGAACCTTTCAGATTCTGGTCAAAGAGTTCACACCTGAAAATCAGAGGATGCACGCAATTGGATGTGCGAGTGTAGACACTTGATATGTAATCTAAAACGTAACAAAAACCAACGACTAATTTTAGGACACAGAATGGGAAGCAACATCATCCGTATTTACCTGATTGGCATTTCCAGAGAATAAAACGGGTTCTTGAGTGCAAAATCTGAATAGATCTCATAGATCTTCCTCAACAGCGCATCAATACCGGATTGTCGAGGATCCGCCAGCACGATGAACTTTATACCTGAAAGAACAGCGAAGAAACAAGCAATGAGGAGGACATCAGTTTAAAACAACGAGAGGATACCGAGTGAGTCGATTTTTTAAATGTGACTTAATATCACCGTCTGCTTTTTCCCTGATAGTTGCTCATGACAATGAACATGATTGCACGGGTCCTTGTTTCACCTACAGTAACACGCTACTGACCTGTGAGAGTCTGGAAGCAGTGGAGTTTGAAAACATCCGTTTCTAGCATCTCAATCCCTGAACTGCCAACGTCAGGAGACAGCTGTGAACCTATAGCAAACAACCTGGGGGGGAGAAACACAAAGATAAGGGGGTCTTAATCCACTTATATGGGCTGTAGTTACATCCTCCTGTTACTGTAGACACAGAGGAATGAAACACATCAGTTAGAAACACATCAGACGCAGAGTCCTCTTGACTTACGAGTGGAACATGGATGCCAGCATCAGCTTCTCGTTGGAGCTCAGGCGTGCCCGACCAAAGCGAATAGACACCGGGTAGTTTGCGGGATCATTTAAATATTCAAGGGTGTCCTTCCCCTCTGCTGTGTTCTTGCCCACCACATCGACTCCGTTGATGGACAGCACTGCGTGGCCCACTGAAGAATGACATTTATTAGTGCATGTACTTGATTTGTTTAGGTCTTGAGTAAACTACCTGCTGGCTAGTAGAACGAGCTAACGTTACACTCCAACACGTTACCTCTGATTCCGTCCCGCTGTCCAAACGACACGACGACCTTTTCATCGTGGTGCTTCAGCACTAAATCTAACGGGTAGCTGAATGTCTTCTCGGCCTCCGCTCTCGGGACGTAGTTATCATATTGGTAAATTAAACCTCCAGCCTTGTTCACCACATAAACACTGTAGATCACCATCTTTGCAACGTCCGTCCTGCCCAGCTGACACGTGTCACGTGACCGGAAGCGTGACAGGACAGCAAAAAATAAAAATACTGTTGTTTTTTTTAATTACTTTTATCTTTGTATCAAACTCAAACCTGCCGGGATAACTATATAGTCTATGTGCAAAAACTGAGCAATTCGGTGAGCCAATAACAATAAAAAACAATAAAACTCTATTTCCCATAACTCCCTATTCCATTTCCGCATAAACGGGTTGTCTAAGGGGCTCTTGCACGGGTGGACTTCCTTTCGCTCCGACATCTTGACGAGGAAACATGGTGAGGACAGTTATTACACGTATTGTCGAAACAAATTAAAAAATCTTCCACCTTTCAGTCACTGATGTCGAGTTGTAGTTATTCGGGTGATCTCGCGACTGCATTGTGCGTTCATACGATGTAACCGGAGTGTGTAGATGAAGGATTAACGGGTTAGATTTGACTCATTTAGCGGGTGGCTAGCTTGCTAGCTAGCGTGCTAAATCCTCCATGCTTTCATGTTAAACTGGTTAAAGAAAATGACCCGTCACTGATAATCCCCCCTTAAATTATTGTTATGTAAATATAATTCACCCGTTGTTCGCCAACAATGAACGACTACAATGTCGCCTGTTATAACACTGAGAATATTTAATGCAAATAGCGAGTTTTGAACGTTTTCTGAGGTCTGAGGCAAGGCCATCGCATGCCGGCCAGTAGCGTTATCCTCCGGCTTTTCTAATCAGCTGAACATTTTTTCCATCATAAGCATCATTGTATTTAAAACACGGCCGTTAAACCTGACATGGCCCACGTGTAACGTTAGCCTCAGTGTGAGACTGTGTGAAGGGTTATAACTCGTTGTCCTCTGCTTTTAGCCTCCTAAGCAGGACAAGAAGAAGGACGCTGGGAAGTCCAAAAAGGACAAGGACCCAGTCAACAAGTCCGGAGGCAAAGCCAAGAAGAAGGTATGTAGTGGTTAATAATCAACGATTTTCACTTTACATGTGATGTGGTGTGTGTGAATAGTTTCTGATCAGGCATACTACAGAGCTTTCCTAATCAAAGAAACTATATTTTTTGTGTGATTTGAGCAGAAGTGGTCCAAGGGAAAGGTTAGGGATAAGCTCAACAACCTGGTACTCTTCGACAAGGCAACCTACGAAAAGTTGTACAAAGAAGTCCCCAACTACAAGCTCATCACCCCGGCTGTTGTGTCTGAGAGGCTGAAGATCCGCGGCTCCCTGGCCAGGAACGCTCTCCAGGAGCTGCTCGCTAAAGGTGAATTTATTTATTTCTCTGCCCCATATCCCGCATTGGAGTGTTTAACACCGCACTGTACTACACATTTTCTGTTTGTGTTGAACATTTCAGCTGAGCTTTATACTTCCTTCAGCCTCTTGAGTAATCATCTGCCAGAATACATTTCTTTTGGTTTAAAAGCAGAGGTGCAGATGGTTTGAGGAGCAACAATAACATGTTTTGTCATCTACACTATTGTGATGCAACATTAAGCTCATGTCATCAGCGCTGCTCGTCGGCCTCGTCTTAACATTTATAAAACGCTCTCGCACTACGTATCCATGCGAACGTGTTTCTGTGGCGGTTCCATCGTTTGTTCCCAAATGACCGTGATTTGCATGAGTGATGTGCAGCGTGTCTACCGCTAACATCACTTATCATAGTCGCAACATTGTTTTTGTCATCTATTTTGAAATCCTTCACTCTTCTCTTCAAAACAGTGAACGCCGTTTCAAAACATTTTAGTAATGTGGAACGTTGTTGCTTCCCACCAGACATCAAGCAATCCGTTTAGATAACAAATGGAGGACTTGGTTCATTGTCTTTTCTATATGAAACCTGTAACAGAAGGGTTTGCTGTCTGTTGGAATTAAAAATAAGTAAACATTGCTAAATGCATTAAAGGAGGAACTTTGAGTGAATTGTGTTACCTATCACGTTTTAGTGACATTGTCTCACAGGCACTCAAATCTACGCAGCTTAAAAGCTGTGTTACCATAAAGAGTTAAACTGCATTCATCTACGCGTGGGATAAAAGTTTTCACTGACTCTGCGGCTTTGTTCTGATAAATGAATGCGTATTACTTGTCCCACACACACGGCAACATCGTTTTCAGGCAAGCTACAGTAACACTTAACGTTCTCTGTATGGTACCAAAATGTAATTGTTCTTAAACTGCGGGAGTTCTTTTTCCAGTCATCTCTAAAGGCTGTGGTCATTCTGAGATGTAATGGCTACATCAACTGTGTAGCTGACGCGCATAAATCGCTTGTTATAAGTATTCAAATGAAACAAAAGATGAGTCTGTCAACTCCATTAGACTAAAGCATTAGTTGCAGTGCAGGGTAACTAAAATAAATGAACATATGAAATGGTTGTTTGCATAAAAAAGAGATTGCATAACATTGTACTGTTTTTGTCTTCCAGGCATGATCAAACTGGTGTCCAAACACAGAGCACAGCTCATTTACACCCGTAACACCAAGGGTGGAGATGAGGAGGGAGCTGAGAAAGCGCCAGAGAAGCCAGAGAAGCCAGAGAAACCAGAGAAGGCTGAAAAGGCCGAGAAGGCAGAGAAAGCCGAGAAAGCATAATCGGGTAAGCAAACGATAGATCTGTACGAGTTCTCTTTGTTTTTTTTTTGGTTACAAGCACTGACCTGCAGCCTCTTTGTCTTGCAGGTTCTCCTGTTTCCTCTGATGAGCTGTTTGTAATAAAAGGTGAATAAAAAATGTAAAGACAAAATCACATCCGTGTAATTGTTCACTGTTCATGTCTCAGTAACTGGATTAACTGCTAGGTTGGTAGTTTTTCCAACCAGGTGTTCGTTTTTAGTTGGTCACAATTAATTCATAATTTATGTAGACTCATGTTTCAACCAGGAAAATGACTCTGGACCAAAATAACAAGTGAAATGGTTAGATGGCACAATTTTGTAGTTCCTTTGGTCTTGAGTCAAGCACATACACTCCATATTCATATGGATGTCCTGTGGGTACTTTCTCTATACACCTGGAAAGCTGTGTGTCTGGTATAAATAAGGTCATATTGCATGTATTTGCACTGGACCACGGTACTGGTCTTAGTGGAGCTGGTCCTTGGTCTGATGCACCGTCTGCAAGTTATGCCGAGTTAAAGGTAAACGACAAATGTCCTGACGGGCGATTGTAATCTATCTTGTCCCATGTACAAAAATTATCGTGAAAACCTGACATTAAACCGAAGTTGCTATTGTATGTGCAGGCAAACACGGTCCAAAATTAAGAACATCCTCTAAAAATAAAGGCACATTGCTTCAATAACGTACAAAAGTTTAAAGGGCTTTGTTATTGTGGATAAATTAAATGTCGGTCTTGTTTAAAAACACGTAGCTATGATAAATTTTTTTTACCTTTTGTACTTAAACAAAGCAGTGTGTCCTCAATCTCTTGTGGACACTGGACTCTATTTTTTTATTACACTGGTTGGTTTGAGTTATTTTGAAAATTCGAAGCTGTCAAGGTAATCTGCTCTAAACGGCACACTGGGGATTAGTGTTCACACTCCTGAGCATTTAAGACGACTCATTCACACCTCATTCAGTGCGTTTGGCTTTCAGTTACCATCAGCGTCCTTGTTAATGAAAGTCCTCAATTCTGCTGCATGTACACCATGTACCTAGTGTTTGTCAAGGAGACATCTTCACTCGACTAACCTGGATTTCAGTGTGAGATGGATTTTATTTTTTTTTTCTTGATGCAAGAGATCTATCATTTATGTCTGTTTAAAGCCACAGGCAGCGAAAGGTTATGAGATATTGATAAGAGATGGCATGAAATGAAGCTATCCCCACTGTTGGATGTTTGCTCGGGGCATTAGAGAGAGAGAGGGGGGGGGGGTATTGTGATTGATGAGGTCAGACATCCCTTTGTCACTGCTCAGCACTACCTCGAGCAGCTACAGCGAAACAAACTGCAGGATTCATGCCGCTGACAGATGTGCCTCCCATCAGCTCCTCCAGCATCAGCCTGTGGGAACACATACATTACTGGTTTTTCATTGGAGGTGACTTCTCATGATAAACTGGATTATTGTTTTTTTTTTAGCAGACCAATTGTCACACATAACTAAATTCTTTATACGTGTGTATTTTCTGGGCTCGGGTGTGTCTTCTGTATGGAAGTATCTGTGGCCCATTGGAGGAAAAACCTCATCTGTCACTGGTGGTTGATTTATTACAGAATAAATTAGCATTGCACGAAAACATTTTTGCTAAATACATTCTCATTCATGTAATGGAGCAGATGGCAAATACCGCTCTCTGTATCTGTTTCACCCTTTAAAGTGTGTATGCACAACGAAGGTGGCTCTTAATCTTAATGGAACTTGCTTTGCCACAGGAAGCAAATGTTAAATTCACCCGTTCACTTGAACGGGAGTGGAATATAAACCAATGTTAATTTCTTGCATGCGTGACACTGTCATGGATTACATGGACACTAATAGAAAACAGCACCTTGTTGATGTTATCGGTAACACCTGTGCTTTTCATTATGCAGTAGGCTATGACAAGTCAAATCTTTTTTTTTTTTTTTTAACAGCATCTAGCAACCTTGTTCTGCAACCACCTGTCACGCAAGGTGCCCCTAATTATGCATAACTTTAAGCCTTAATAAAATGTAAACAGACAAAAGAAAGGCTGCAAACACGTTTATTTCTGCTGTAAAGTGGGACATTCTAACATGGGGGTCTATGGGGATTGACTCGCTTTTGGAGCCAGCCTCAGGTGGTCATTTGAGGAAGTGCAGCTTTTAGCACTTCCGTGTTTGCTTCATTTCTCAACACCGAAGGTTGCCCCCTTGACTAAAAGTAAAAAGAAAAGGAATGCAATTTAGAATTTCTGCTGCAGAAATGCTGGTTTACAGAATATCTCTGGCCAACTTCAACCTGAGAAGAAGAAGAAGAAGTCTATTCAGTTAATTACCAAAAACACCCGTGTGGGTGCACTGCCTTTTAATGTTACACATTGTTAAAATTGTAAAAGGTAAAAAAAAAAACTTTGTGTCCATAAATATGTAGGAATTCTTGTTTAAATCTGTTTTTTTTTTACAGCTTCAGTATCTTGAGTGTGCACTATCATGTAGCTCCAGGACTCTTTAACCTGTCACCAACAATAAATGTCGACCAAGTCATCGGTAGGCGTATCAAGCAGCTGTTCCTGAGGATGGGTGAGTGTCCTCTTAATAGTACAAAAAAAAACTCCCATAGAGCCACTTTAACATTTGAGAAGTCCATCAGTTAAGCAAGAGTATATGCAAACTATATACATGCTAATATTTACATTACATTACACATGGTGTTAAATGACAACATAACAGGAGTATGATATGTGACGCCCCTCCCACTGTCTTGGAGGAGGTCCTGGTCAACCTCAGCAGTCAGTTGTCTGACGTGTGAGGCTCGTCAGCTGATTAGGCTCACCTGGACCCTTAAACTATAAAAGCTGGTCCACGTGCTCACTCTCTCCCTTCCTACAGTTGACATCCACTCTGCATCGGATTTATTTTGCACCGTCCCGCAACACACACATGCCACACAGTGCTTTCTACTGATGTACTCATTCCATTGTTTGGACAACCTTAGTTTAATCAATTGTTCTAAGCTGATGTTCTCGCCTCTGCTTGCTCCTCACACATCCTCTGAGCTAGTTTGTGTCAGTTAACTTTTAACTGCATGAAACACCTATTTTAGTAATATTGAAGCATGACCTTGAATCATTGCTTTGTTTACCTGAAATACACAATGAAAGTTCTGAGAATTCACTTTGTTTTGCGACTGACATAATTCAAAAACCTTGACTAAAACAATTCCCTTTCCAACAACTGCAACCTTCACCCCCCCCCCCCCTGTCTATTAATACGCTGTGTTTGCTGCCTGTCTCCTCTGCCACTCTGACTTACTAACTGCCCTCCTCAAGGTCCACCCGCCCACCCCCACCCAGCGGAGCTATCTGAAAGAGCAGCTTAACTTTATGTTGAGAGCCATGACTGAAGTCTCAAATTAGACTGGACTGCACCGAGCCTTGGGTTGGGCAATAGAAAGTGACTCACTGGTATGCATGACAAACAACTGCCTCTGTTCATTACGGATGGTTTCTGTGTGAGAGAGATTGAACCTCTCCACTGATGGGTTAATTTATCCTCCTCTGTTTCTCCCTCTCTCTCTCTCTCTCTCTCTCTCTCTCTCTCTGACTCTGATGATATTCAAATGTCTGCAGGAAGCCTGAGACGGCAGAGGGAGTCGTGGTGGGAGCGCCGTCTCGTGGTGATTAACCAGGGCGCTTCCAGAGCTGGATTTATGGCACGCAGCTGTTGAGTGGCTGACAGACGAGTGAGTGGCTCAAGCACTGCTGCTTCTCCAGCTGCTCTTACCAGCTCGAGCTCTGCTTATACCGTTGCGTAGAGAAGAGGACTGCTGTGCCTGACCACACAACGGTGAGTGCTCTGCTCTTTCTTTCTTTTTTCTTTCAGAACTTCGTCTTTAAAGGTAATGTTTATAAAGGCAACCTTTTTACCTACTGCACAATTCCTCTAAATGTCTTTCTTCTTTGTGCCTCACAATGTGCTGTGACTACTTTGTAGTTTGGAAAAAAAGTGTTTTAGGTTGCCGGCTGTCTAGTTTTACCATACATGGCCAGAAATATTGCCGTACAAAAAGAATTTAAGCGAAAGAGCACCTCACTTATGTTTTGTGTGTTATGAGCAATACTACAGCGTCTTATTTTCCATTAGTTATACCCCATGTAATGTGTGTGTGTGTATGTGTATCTGTGCTGCCTTTTTAAATTTAGTTCACAATGCTGTGTCCTATTTTTAGAAGTTAAGGCATCAGAGTGGAGACGTGTCGCCGGCTACTCGCTAGACAGACACAAACTTCAGCCCTGTGCTCAGCTTTCGCTCGCTCCTCACTCCACACACAGAACTCCTGAGTATTCCTCTGCGAACGTTCTCCATGATTTGAGCTTCCCTAACTCGCTAAAACATTTGCCGTTTGGACTCTGCTCAGAGGGAAGCCTGGATTCTCAATTACAGCCGGACTCCGTGGATTCAGGACCAGCAGTTTGCCTGCCTATCCCTTGCTCTCACCCAGAGGTCAGAGACTGAGCCGAGCCAGGAGCATCACTTGTTTAAGGTTAATTGAGAGGCTGCCCCGGGATGAATTGCCCTGCTAAGAGTCATGAACAAAGTGCTCTTCATCTTTGGGAGCAAGGGACTGTTTGAGGTCTACAGTGCCTTTTTGAAACTTGACTTTTAGTCGTCTCTTGTGGTGTCGGACCCACATTTTGTTTCAGATTGAGAATCTCATTTGAAGCAACCAATTTATCACCAGGAGGCATAAAAAGGCACGAGCCCGATGAAAACTATTTTCCTCCAGAAGCTCAGATTGTATTTCCGATCAAAGTCCTATAACTTGAGCATTCCTGGCACGTGAGCAGTGAGGCTCTTCGGGGAGTGTTTTTATTTGGGTTGCTATGGAAGGAGCAGTTTGTGGCTGATGGGCCGGTGGTTACACTGAAACTGGAGCTGGAGGACGCCTTTAAAGATCCAGCTTCAGAACTGCTTCCTCGTCCCACAGTTGCAGATGTACAGAGTCCTCTTAATGCCTTCATTTAAAGTCATTAGACTGGGTTAGATCAAATCCATTAACGCCATAATGAACAAAGCCAGAGCTCTCCCACCCTCGCCACTCATTTGCCCAAAGTGCAGAGTGGGCTGATCAACATGTTAACATGCAAATGATCTGTGGTGGTTAATGGGTATGGTGCAGGGGATATTGGAATAGGTCAATTTAACAGACAGTAATTCATCTTAGTCCGCTTTTGAGCCTCAATGGAGAACTCTGCGTACATCTTTACTTTACTGTTTCTCTGCTGCGTTACGGAGATTCAATTTGTCATCATGACTCATTCTCAAGTACGCTTGATACATTTAAATGAGGTGAAATGCAGGGGGGGGGGGGGGGGGGGGAAATGACCATTTTACATAACTTACTACTCATCAACCTTCAATATTCTCTCTCCTGTGGAAAAGGCACAAAGTCATTTTTTTTTTTTCTGAGAAAATTCATGTGTTTGGTTGTGAAATAAGGGCTATTCATCACAGCTGGGCTTGCAGGCCATGTGATAGGTCCTGTGGAGAGGCGGGTTCGGTCATAGAAATACACTCAGCCTTTTATGCAAACGCATCTCCTCCCTGTGTTTACTGCAAACGGCAAGAAACGAGCTGTGGCGACTATAGGCCTTTTTGTTATTGGCTCTCTAAAATATCTCCTGGACCTCAGTGAGCTCAGACCCCAGCAGCGAGCACGTTTGCTTTTTATCCATCACCACTGGCTGAGAGGGTGGAATATTTACCACATTATTTACAGAAACGCAATTTATTTCCATTTGTTCATAATGCATGCAGTCTGTCGGCCCTTTTCTTCTTGTAGCCCTTCACATGGGAGTCACAGCGCGATGATGTGCCCAGCTTGAACATCTGTTCATGTCAAAGAAGAAATAGATTTTGGTGTGAAAAGTGGCTCCTTAACATGATGGAAACCGCCTTTACTGTGGCAGTAAGATGCAACATCTGCCCCGTATGTAAATCAGCCTGGCTACTGGATGTAATACACTGCTGAGAGAACTTATATACGGCTTTGTTCAGATAACTTTTCCTATTAAGTTTTTAGATGTGGCTATAAAGTATTGAGGATTTGGAACAGTTTGTTTGGAACAGTTTGTTGTCTGCCGGTTCTGGGTGTTTTTTATTAACTCATAATAATCTACAACCGACAGCACTTTGTCCAGGCCTTGTCCCCGGATGAAAGCAGCTTTCTCTGCAGCTCGTGTCTGGTTATTAATGCAGATTATTCAAAGGAGTGACACTGCTCCCCTCTGCAGCCTCATGGGGTCCTTGGCTCTCCGCTGTGCTCAAACGCACACTAACAGTGTCGTTGTGAAATCTGTCCCTGAGGTTCCCTGTTGTCACATTGTCAGATGGTCTAAATGTGCTGACTGGAGGGCTTGCTCGCAGGTCCTGCACTCCTGCAGTTGGAGCTCCGCTGGCCCTCGCGTGAGCTGAATACACAAAATGATGGTTTGTTGTAATACTTGCTGTGGTTTGAAATATGCCGACATTCATCTCCTTGGTTTTTGTCGCTGATGGCCTGCTGCTGCGTGGCCAGAAGGCGCTGCCTCGCCTCTGTAATAACTGGCATTTTACTTTCTGACTTTGAAAAAAAATAAAAAGTTTTCCATTGGTGCAAAGAGCCAGATATCCACTTGGGTCTGTGCGTGAGCTCTGGGCTCATGAATGATATACTGGGCACTTTGTGAACAAGGCATTGTATGGAGGCGAAATTATTCAGTGTGCACGTATACATCTAAAAAGCAAAGGCTCGAACTGAACATACGTGCATTCAGATTTTAGAGGATGTGTAAAAGCTGCTTGTCAGAGATGGAAATCAACTTCATGACTTGATTCAGAGCAGAAAATGGCTGGTTCAGAGCGTCGAGAAAGGACAGACATACGATGGCAGAATTGTCCTTGAGCATGCAGCCGTAACTGGCCACACAAATATTATGCAGTTTGTGCAGAATTACAGTTGGACAGACACAGAGGTGCACGCACACCCACACAACCGATCACAAACACACCCATCATTGCAATTCCCCTCAGTTCTACAGACATGGCAACTCTCAGCTAATACCTTTGGTTTTCCTGCCCGTAAACGTTTCTTTACTGGTTTCGATATTTCCCTCAAGAGTTGGTGGAGAGCTTAAGTAGAATATTGGAAATGTGATTTCAGATGAATGCTAATGTTCCGTTACTGCTGGATGTGTGGAAAAGAAACAGTTTCCACATAAACTTAAACAAAAAGTGATTGCATAATATAGAGATAGTGTTGGTTTTGTCAAAATAATTCTGTGTAGCCAGATGAGCTACATGTATTACGCATTAATAGTTAGTCTGTGGGCTTTTTATTCTCTGACCCCTTACAAACACCAACACTGTGGCATGTCGCGTCCAATCTGCCCGAACAGCTTGAAAGAGCAAAATGGTTAGTTTTTTTCTTTAACATCTGTTTCTGTCGCCCGTGTACCTGCCTCCGTGCGATGCGCCCAGCCAGCAGATGGTGCGGGAGCAGTATGTCACCACCACCCAGGGCAGCAGCTCGCCCAGGCCGGTGCCCGACCACGTCTACAAGATCGGCATCTACGGCTGGAGGAAGCGCTGCCTCTACCTGTTCGTCCTGCTGCTCATCATCATCTTGGTGGTCAACTTTGCCCTCACCATCTGGATCCTCCGGGTGATGTGGTTCAACACGGTACGCATGACTCACCTTGGCAGTCTGTGTTTTCAGCTGGGATAGTTTCCACTCCTTTCTCTCCCCCCTGTTGTTCTGGGGCTGGGCTAAATGGAGAAAATCAAAATCCACAATGTTTTTGACCAGATAACTCTATATTACGATATTGTCTGGTTGACTGTTGGTGCTTTCACACAATTTACACGGTGAGATTTTTGATCAATAATCAGTAATGTAGATATAAAGACAAAGTGGATAAAGGCAAATATTAGAGCAGTCTGGGAGGTTCAGTAAATGACTTCTCTTGAATGCAACCTTTAAAACCAGGAAAAGACGACACTTATATTACGATATCCAAAATGAAGACGACATCTTGTCTCACATTGATCTATTGCCCAGACATTCTTTCTTCCATGCTTCTTTTTATATCTTCAGTGTTGTTACGTCACTTTCTAATATCATTTTTAAAATTTTGGCTTGTGTATCCATCACATTGACCCAATGATCCTTATTATATTAATTATTAGCAGTAGAAGCGGTAATATTATCTATTATTAACTTATACTTGGCTGTCGAAACAGGATAGTTTGTGTTTCCTATTTCATGCAGTCTTGTTTGCTTCTCAAGTCCAGATGGTAACCAGAGAAAGGGACTCGACAAACCTTCACACACACACACACACACACACACACACAGAGTTATGAAGTGCCTGCACAGCTAAATCTACTATCTGGTTTAGTCCATCGCTAAGCAATTCACATTTGGAAACCTATGAAGTGGTTAGATGACACAATCTAAATTTCTAACTTCTTAACCCGCCATATGTTGGATTCTTACCTTAGAGATTGAGCTGTTCATCTGATTTACTGTCAATATTTCTGCTTTGCTCGCACATTTTTATTTTATTTCTTTAAACCTGCCTCGTTGAATATTTGCCTGACTACATGTGTCTTTGTTCTGGTTGTAGGAAGGGATGGGACTCCTACAGGTTAACTCAGACGGGGTCAAGCTGGAGGAGGGCGAGTCGGAGTTTCTTTTCCCCGTCTACGCTCAGGAGATCCACTCCAGAGAAGTAGGATAATCAGGAACACACACTTTTCTTCACACATTCTTCTCTTCACATTTTTCTTCTCCCAGTCTACCTTCTGCTTTCCTCCTGTCTTTTATTAGCTCAGTCTCATACTTCTGTTTGTTTAGTTAAGTAGCCTGACAGCCTTTCCATTATTGCATCTCACTGTTTACCAAATTTAAACCTGATTGTAAGTTGGATCTGTGCAGAGTAAACGTACTGTCAGCTTCTAAATCTAATTCCTTGCAGACAATCGAGCGGTTTTTATCCAGCTGTAGTGAGTGAATTGCATATTTCTGACTCTACTTTTTTTTGGGAGATGTGTCAGAACAAACTGGATTTGGCAGTCCCACACAGAGCACGTGGTGTGCAGCTCTCCATTAACCTCGGGGATATTTGCGGTGGAAAGTAGTTTATGGCCTGCCTGCTAGAAGCAGATGGGAACACTTTGCTGCCGTTGTTTACACATTATGACTTTCCTTGCTCATAGCAGCAATTTTTTAGCGTTCATTCTTCTTTATGGGCCTCATTTAAAAAAAGGTAATGTATTCCTCATTTATGGACTGACACTTTCTCTAATGTAGTGTAGGGATGTCTGATGAGATTGAGGATCCCCCTCGCCTTCCACGTGAAAAGTTTCTTTTGTAAACGGAGCTCCCTCACAGCTGCAAAGGAGCAGTGAGGAATTATTGTTGAGGCTTCCTCATTGTAAACATTTCATGAAAGCTTACTTTTACTGAGCGTTTGTCATGTTTGTTTAAAAGAAGAAGAAAAAAGTACCACTTTCTAATAAGGCACCATTGTAAAGGGTGTATAAGCTGTAACTAAACACTAAATGAGGTTATAAGCCATTAATAAGAACTACATTTTAAAAAAGCATAAACCAACCTGACCTAACTTATATAAAGTTGTCCAATTCTACCAATATTCTTTCACATAATAAAGCTCAATATTTATTTTGTTGCAAATGTACCGTGTATCAGTTGGGATATACAAAGCATGGTAAAATGGCTTTTTTCTTTCTTTCAGGACTCTTCACTTCTAGTGCACTCATCGGAAAATGTTTCGCTTCACGCCCGCGATGAAAATGGTGATGTCACAGGGAGGATGTCTGTGGGTAAGAGCCTGAAAGAGGACACGTGTACACACAGGGACACATGGAGCACTCGTGCATCACAAAGTATCCCATTGATGTATGAGGGCAATAGTAAAGTCATTCATGCACTTGTCCTGCAGCGATTCCTCATCCAACATTAACAGTGACAAGAAGCCGTCTCTCCATTTATAATCTCTCCGATTTCCATTTAGAATCCATTAAATGCACAATTCCTCTCTCTCTACCGAGGCTTCTGGGTCGTTCTACATTACGCACAGGGCCCCAACGCCAGTGGGGGATCATATTTGTGTCTTTTATGGCTCGCCAACGGCGGCGTTTGAGTCTTTTGTCATAATTAAAAGGCCAACAAATGACCCAACTAATTGCGGCGTTCCACAGTGCCGTTATGTGTCCTTGATCATTAAGCCGTAAAAAGCATCGCCTGCAGAATCTCGGCC
Source organism: Anarhichas minor (assembly GCF_050575085.1). Taxonomy (NCBI): domain Eukaryota; kingdom Metazoa; phylum Chordata; class Actinopteri; order Perciformes; family Anarhichadidae; genus Anarhichas; species Anarhichas minor. Next base: position 4,631,684 of record NW_027466472.1, read on the forward strand.
CTCGGTGAATAAAAGTGAACTGCTCGTTAGAGAAGAGACCATGCCGGTTCACAGTTGTAGGTGCTGAAGTGGGTTAAATATCTCACTGACTGACCCACCTGCTTAAGATTTGTCTCTCTACAGGGCTGTGAATGTTAATGTGTCCGAGGTTATTTGACTTAACCCTTCACTACCTTTCAGTTTGAGCAGTATTGTTACTTGTTTCACACATTTCTTTTCAGAAAGTGGTTGTTTACTCACTTTGTTTGCCACTGCCTGTGAGGAGGTTGAGATTTTCACATAGCAATGCCTGAATCTGCTCCATTATATTCTCTAAGCGCTGCAGATTTGAAAAGTGTGAGGAGGAGAGAGATTTGATTTTGATTGTAATATTTCCAAACCCCTTCAGGTATTCTTGCTTGTGTTTGTTGTTGCAGGTCCAACGGAGGCTCAGGGACACACTCGAAATCTGCTCATTAACTCCCACAACGACAACATGCTGTTCACTGCAGATGGCGCCCAGGTTGTGATTGGACCAGACAAACTACGAGTCACAGGTATACAAACGGCGGCCACCCTCGGATATATCGCATCCCTCTTTGCGGAAATGTTTTTCAGATTTTGGGGGGAAAAAAGACCATATTGACAACAGATGTGAACACAACAGGAGCAATTTGGTTTGACAGCGGATATCTGTGCAACAATCTAGCAACCAAGGACAAAGACAGATGCAGTCATTTTCACAATCATTCATGTCACACTGCTGAGTGCATGGATATCTCTAGATATACTCTGAAGCACACTTGCATATAAATGAAATGTCAGGAGCTCAGTACACCTGAGCTTGCATTAATGCCATGTAGGTGAGATCCATCACATTATGTCCTGTGTGTGTGTGTGTGTGTATTGATTATGTTGTGGGTCACTGACCACACTCTGTGTGGCTGATTCATGTTGAAGGGTGTCATCACCAGTGTCGGCTGATTGCTAAATTATACCCAAGGCCATTTTGGTCGACGGAGAGCAGCCCAGTCTTACTTTTCTTCTTTTTTTTTTTTTTTAAACCAGCTTCACAAACTGAAGTAACACACAGTTAAAACAAGATTCCACAGCCTTGCTTGCAGCTCCGTTGGACTGTACTTTAAGTTAAATGGCAATGCTAACATGCTGAGTCAAATCAAGTGCACTCCTACCAATGTTTACAATCTAAGTCTAACTGACTAATTGGCACAAAACACAAAACACGTCAAATATTCAGTGGTTGATATTTCACGAAAAGACAAAAATGTGTCTTGCTGGTGGCACTAGAACTAAAACCAGGGGAGCACTTAAGTCAGTATTCATCCTCTTGGGACCGTGAATTGATAGTTCAGATATTTCAGTCTGGATCAAAGCGGTGGATGGACCATCAGACCGACATCCCTCGGGCCATGCTGCCATCATGACCAAGAATGTGACTGTAGTGCTCAGATACTGTGTGTGTGTGTATCAGACCTTCAGACATGCCGTGGATTCTTTAACACATCTTGATACATACTTTCTCTCAATCAGGGCCTGAAGGAGCCCTGTTCCAGCATTCAGTGGAGGTGCCCCTACTGAAATCTGAAGTGTTGAAAGACCTGAGGTGACCTGAGGCCTTCTTGTACAAGTCATTTTACTGGAGAATGTATTTCGACTAAAACTCAGAAGTAAAAGGAAGATATTCAGAAAAGAGTCAAGTCCTTTTGTCAAACAAAATGTGCATGATGTCCACTAAAGCAATACCAACTCTTGTACTTCTAATACTGAGCTGTTTTTTGTTTTAGGTTGGAGTCTCCTACTCGCTCTCTCAGTGTGGAAGCGCCAAAAGGAGTTCATTTCAAAGCGCTGGCCGGCAACATTGAAGTTGCTTCTAACATGGATGTCATTCTGCAGTCTAGTATAGGACTGGTAAGAAAAGCAATGTTCACTTTCCAAACATAACTTCAGGTCTGTTTTTTTTAAATCTTACTTGGATTACCAAGGGAATATATATATATACAGTATGTTTTTGCAGCTACATGCTGCTTCACGCTTCTCTAATCTCTCAGTCACACCTGGGAGCTTTTCATCCAAGTGAGTCTCACTCCACTGCAATTTGGCAGTAGCTCTGTATTTTCCCGTAATATGTTTTGACGTTTTTGTCCAAAATACCGTAAAGATTTCTCTGAGAGAGCTCATTAGACCGTTCTGCTTTCGTTTGTGGTGAAACTTGTACCCATTGCCTGTGGCTGGAAAGGGAAGACACTGACATTATACTGTACTGTATCTTTGGACTTTCAGTAAATCTTATTTGTGTGCATGAGGAGTTCTTTATGAAGCACTAAGATCCTTGTCTAAGCTGTAATGAGTTCATTACCTTTTGAGCGCTATAGGTCTGAGGTGCAGTGATTTGCAGTTTCCATGTTTAGAGTGAATGTGGCTAAATAAAGCATTTGTATCACAGGCACTGATTTTGACCTTTTTGACTGCTTTCTCTCAGTAAAGCAGAGCATTTATATGACAACGTAGTTGCGGGGTGTAACACACCCTCATCTCTCTTCTGTTGCTGTAGGGAAGAAAACTGGGTGTTAATCTGCACTGAACTGGTCCTGGATCATTTATTTAAATGTTCACATTCTCTGGTTTCCAGTGTTCATTTGTTTTTCTGCCACGTGAACTTTAATCACATTCTCATAACTTCCTTATGGATCAGTGCACTGATTCTATCTCCCAGCACACTGTGTCATTTTGTGTGTGTGTGTGTGTGTGTGTGTGTGCACTTGGCTCTAAATGGAAAGAATGAAGCAGTGATATTTCTTTGTTGATTCAATACAAATCTTTGGTCTCTCCTTGTATTGTCCTTTGCTCTCCACGCTGTCTGCTGTGCAGCTGGTGCTAGACGCTGAGACGGTGCGCATGCCGAGCTTGCCCCAAAGCGAAGGAGGGGTTTCTGGAAATGCTCAGGGTCTCTATGAGGTCTGCGTTTGTCTCAGCGGCAAGCTCTTCCTGTCCAAGGCTGGGGTCACCTCCACTTGCAGCGAGAATCAGGAGTGCTAGAAAGACTCCGACAAGGTAATCGATTTTCCATCTCTCAGTAGATGCGTCTTCTGGGAGGCAGCGAGCACAACTGTTTATATTCGGCCTGGATTTAAAAAAAAATATTTATACCACAGTGGGTCTCTGATGATCTCAGAGCTAAGATCCCACTGGCACATCGAGGCCTGTAAAAGTACAAATGCCTGCTGGCGTACATGTAGGAGACGTCATGAAATGCATCCTTTTAGTTGCATTTATGATCCTCTAACCATTCAGCTGAAACACATCGTTCCAAATGTATCAGCATCAGAGCTTTGTGAAGATTTACACACACAGTATCATGGCTGGGCAATGAGGAGCTGGTAACAGCTTACATCCTATGCAATATTATCTTGTGGTGCAATAAATAAATATAAATTGACACATATCAAGGGCTTGGAATATAAAAAATCTTTAAAATGCAGACAGAATGTTATTTTGGTCTACATACGTATGCCCTTCTGGGTCCACGCCCTTGGTATGTATTCTTTTGTCTTGGTGTTCAGCATGTTTTTTTATTTAATTGGGGGAAAATATTATGAAATGCTGGTAAATATCTTGTCATTGTCACTTCAGATTGATTTTTTATTATTATTATTTTTACCCTAATCAGATAAAACACTAGGCATCAGACTTGTTCCTTTTCTTTCAACTACTTTTTAAAGTTTGACATTAAAATACCATGTGCTTATGGTACCATAAAGTGTTACTCGTGTGATATCGTGTGTGCAGTTGTGTTTTTGTTTTTTATTTTTTTTAGTTGATACAATTATGTATGTTTTGGCCTGTGTATTTTTAAGCCCCACATAAGCATGCAACTATGCCTTAGCTACAAGACTTATAAGAAGACAAGACTTCTTGCAAGTAAGCTGGTCTGTTTCTTCAGTAACCTCATTTACATCCAATGGTCTATGACTGAAAAAACATTCCTTTTGTCCACCTTAACATGGAAGCAAAAGCTAAACATTTCTAATGGACTACATGTAGTTATGGGTAGTTTATGATTCGGAGTGGAAAACAAGGGTATTATTTCAGTTCTGCTTTTGGGTCAAATATGCTTTATTTTTACACAATACGCATGACGGGGAATAAATTACATTTGTGTCTGTAAGATAAAGATTCTCAGTTCATGAAGTCAAAAAGGGCAATATTTTGTAATGGCTGCATTGAGTTTAGCATTAATTCAACTGCAAGAATGCATAAGTAATATCAGACAATTTTATCAGTATTTCTAAGTAGATAATTAGCAATTCTCACACATGTTCTGGCCTATTTTGATAGTGTGTAATGTGTATTTATTTTTGTATGTTGAATAAACTTTGTGCTATTCTATGATGCATCTGTCAGAGCTATTCATTCTCACACGTGTTTTTCTGCAGACTGGTCTCACGTTTTGTGTTCAATCTTATCTTTTAACAGAAAGGCTGGCTCTTAATGTATTTCATTTTCATAATGTCCACTGTTGGGTTCTTCTGTGCACTAAAGCTATCATGTGTTGATGGAAACAGTTTTGATAATCTCCTGACATGTTTATTGGCTCTCTGATGCACTCTAGTGGAAAAGCACTGCAGTACCGCCAGGGTGTACTAAACGGACAGTACCAAGTCCATTGACAGCAAGCAAAGAGAGCAGCATTTCTGATCTTATTCAGTACATCCCAGTATTGCAGCACAGGTTTGACCTTTGTTTAAGTGTAAGATCTGGCACTGAAAACAAATATTTTCAAATCTAATACTTTCTTAGAATTGTTCAGACTTAAAAGAAAAAAAGTTTTCAAAAATCTTTTTTTTATGCTCTAAAACGACACAATTCCACAATTTAACTGTATCTTTCAAATACAACCCCTGCCAGCTGTGACATTCCCATGTCGGTACCAATAATCGGAGTATATTGACTTCATATCCAGAGAATGTTTGGGGTTGTTTTGCTTTCAAACTTGAAATGTTTAAGGGATGCAATACAGAATATGCCAATTTAAAAGTGGCAAAATTGCTTGAATCATAGACAGAATAGTAGTTCAAACTGTGCCGTCTTTTATAAAACTAGAAATAAAATAGCTGACGCAATTTATTTAAGGGGAATTTATTTTGCCTTCCTATGGTACAGTGTACGTCAACATGTGTGATACATATTGTTCTCCACTGTTTATTCAAGGAGACACCCACAGCTGCCACACCTCGAGCTGAAAGTGGAATAGGACAACAAATACCAAGAAGCACATTTTAAATTTTGTTGGAAAATGACATTTACAATATGTGGTCTGTGTATAGTCCTTCAAAATAAATGTAAAAATCAAGCAAATTATGCAGTTAAACACAAGCATCACAGTTTAATGCTGCTCTGTTCCTTAAACTGGAGAAGTTTAAATTACTGAAAACGTATGAACATGGTTTCATGCTGGCAAAAGTTAACTTAAGGTGTTATGCCCACATATATGGCTCTGTATTTTATCACTGTCCTACTTATTATTCTCTGTAAAAAGAAACAACTTTTGGATGACTTATTAAAGCAAAAGCTGAGCTGCAGTCATCACTGCCCTATCCAAAATGTTAGTATTAAAAGCAGATTTGCTGTAGAGGCCCAGAGTACACTTTGTTCATATGAACAGGCAATGATGCACAACAGTCACCAAATGTTACTGTATAGAGCACAACAGACCTTTAACATGGCTAGAACAAAACAAGACATATCTCCAATGAAAAAAACAATTGCATTTAAAGAGTTTTCCTTTCACAGTTGGATTCTCCCGAGTTGCTGGGGTGACACAAGTGCTCTACAGTTGCAAGTGTGAGTACATGGGTTTAAATAAAAGTGCTTTGTCCTTAACAACTGACTGGCTATGTCACAGAAAATTTACAACTTTTTACAGAAATTATATGAAATCAACCATAACAATACAAAAAAGGTTTACAAACATTTCCTTCCCTTGATGAGATCTTGCAAATAGGACCCGTTGCATAACAGTATATGCAGTATTTGACATTTCATTTTAAGCATATCCTTTCAGTACACTCAACTGGTTTTGTGTGGCAAGAAAATATATATTTATATATATTTTGTATTTATAAAAGAAAGTTAAAAAAAGTTGCATATGTATTAATCTAACTCAGAGCAAATATAGTCAATGTGGGGACTTTGGTACAGCAAATGCTGATTTCTTTTTACACATATTACAACAGCCTAAAAGGTTATGGAAGCTCTACATTTATTTACTGTGCATGGGCCACAGCACCACCATCACCGGTAGAAACTGTATTTGTACCATAAGCAGCCAGCTGGATACTTGTAATTTTATTAAAAATGATACACATGATCTGTATTGCACACAGCCATGGGTGCCCTTCTATTCAGTAGAGGATCTATGCAAACTGTAGTTTCATTTTCATCGTTGAACGGTATTATATTTTTTGCTGCACAAAGGTTTCAAGTTTTATAATAATCCGTGCGGTACATTCCATCACTCTCATTGCCACCTCAGATGTGTATCTGTCGTTGGGAATCTGTGGAAACGGCAGCAGATCGGGATAGCGGGTTCTCAGGCTGTCCACACCATATCCCTCCAGGATCTGAACATCCTTTGAAAGGCCTTTTAACTGGGAGTTGTACTCCTCCACTTTTTGAGCCAGAGCAGTTGGTTTCACATCTTTGTCTGACTTTCCTCTGACTGCATAGTCGGCAGCTATCAGTGCAAGTTTTGTGGCTAGGTAGCATTTGAAACAAACCCACTCATTGGCATTTTTATGGAGATCATTCCGAGCAGCAGAGTAGTTTGCTCTTGCTTGTCTCAGCCATCTGCGGGCTTCCACTGGGTTTCCAACTGTCTTGAAAGTAGGGGGCACAAAGAAACGGTGAGAATGTGATGAACCTGCATGGCTTGTATAATGTTCCCTGAACTGTTGCCTTTCTGACTTGTGATTTGTTGCTTCTTGGTTCCACGATGAATAAAACCTTTGATATGAGAACTTCTCTGACTGGAAGCGGGATGATGATGTGGAGAACGGTCTTCTGGAAGCTCTCTCTGTATTTTGCTGATCAGCCAAAGTCTGTTTCTCCATCCTGTTGATCTCGTTCTGTAAGTGCTTGAAGACTTCGGTGGCAATGTCCAAATTCTCAGCATTTTTGTCTGGATGCCACTTGAGATACAATCTGCGGATTATCTTTTTTCTCTCTGTCTCATGAAGCTTCCAAGCTTGTTCAACTACTAAGGTCACTTCTTTCAGGATCTCAGGCAATGTATGAAGCTTGATCTTTTTTGGAGACTGTTTTTGAGTGGGGGGTCGGAGGTTTTCCTTACCAGAAAAAGCAGGAGGGACCATTCGTGGGCCAGAAGACCGACTGTTTGGGCTTGTAGGAGTTGATGGGGCACTGGTGTCTCGTGCATGGTTACTTTCATCTTGTCTTGAGAATTTGTACAAGTCAAGGGAACTCACTACTTTGTACTCACTGTAACCAATGTCAATCTGGAAGCATTTTCCAAGGAAACTTGTGTTTTCCTCCTCATCTCTTTCTACTTCTCGAACAATGATAGCATATGTATAGGTAGGCTGGTAGGACCCGTAGATGTCTCCACCCTCAGAGTCGACAAGGTAACCCACATACTCTCCTGGATAAAATACATTCATGGGATCCATGAGTAGTGTGTGATGTATCTCAGCTGGTATGGGGGTTCCAGGTAGCGGTAGCTCAAGTTTCGAAGGCTCCGTTGAGTCGTACTTAACCCCAAGGTTGTCCAGCTTTTCTGTGATTCTGTAGATGTCATTGCAACCCAGCATGGCAATCAGATACGATGTGTCAGAAATCAAATTGTCTGTAGCAGACTTCAATGTCATTGCCAGTGCTAAGAGAAAATTTATGTCTTTGCTGTCTGAATGCTGGATGTAGAGGTGAATCACCGCTGTCCCATACCTCTTGAGGAAGGCAAGTGTTTCGCTGCGGCTGTGTGGGATGGGGCTACATCCTTTCACTCTTAATGTTGTTTGGAGTTTCTCAAAACAAGAAACTTTTAATCCTTCACAAAGTGCTTTGCAGAGGCGTATGGCTTTTTCCTCATTCACAAGGTATGCGTTGTCATTCTCATGTTTCATTATTCTGATCAGTCCTGTGATGAACTGCTCTGATGACAGCAACAGCTGAAGGCGGCCTTGAAGTGAGCAAAGACCTCCAAACTGGCACATTCTTGGAGAATCCTCATCAAGTTGCTCTTCAAGAATGCCACTCAATAGTCTCGGCCTTAGTTTCTGTGGAAGTAGCATGATCAGCTTTGTGTGGAAGGCGTGATCTTTTCCCAGATAGCACTGGCTCATGTCCACAAGCATCTGAACTCCAACGTTACCCTGAATTCTGCTCTTGTAGTGTGGGGCATCATCAAACACCAAGCTATTGGATTTAGCTAATCTACCGTCATGACTTGGCATATAAAATATCAAATCTTTGAGACTCTCGAGATCTTTGCGAATTTCCACTGGATCATTTTGGAGGGACTTGAACAATCCTGAAACAACCCTTTTCACAGTTCTCATTTCATTTGGATCAAGCTGCTTGCCCTCTGAACTTCTGTAAATTCGCCACAGCACTTCAACATACTGTTTGGTTGACACAACGTCTTCTGTACCAAGAAGTTTGAACAGTTGATGAAAGGTACCAAGCTCAAGAGGCAATTTGTACAAGTAGGGTTTGAAGTCAGATTCATTTTCCAAATTAATAACAACCTCTTCAGGTTTCAGCAATTTCCAGCCATCTTCAACCATGACAACAGCCACTCCACGAAGTTGGTAATGGAAATCTCTTTTATCTGCATTGAGAAACTCGTAGGTGGACTTTAAAACTTTGTTCCTTGTTTTTACCATTTCATCATCCGGATTGGATATGTTGCAGATGTTTTTGCAGTTGCTTAGGACTTTCTCCAATGGTGGATCCAAGTTGACACCTAATGTGTCCAGCACATGGTCAAGTTGTTCCTGTCCAGTGAGAGTGTTCCCCTCCTGGTCCTTTATGCTTGATGGTGTAGCTTTCTCGGGTAGAATTGGGCAAGATGTCCAAAGCAAGTGAATGATATCTGTTTGCTTGAATTTTGGATTTACCTGAGACCCACTGAAACGAATCAGAGGAATTGTGCCACTCATCTCTTGGTACTGCGAATGAAGCTTGATGAGTTCTTTGGGGGCTCTCTCGGGACACAGGAATGGTATCATTGAGAGCTCCTTCAGAAAAGTACCCTGCAACAGATCTGTCCTCTCATTGAAAATGTGGTTTAAGAGTACATCGACAATGGTTTGCACTTTTTCTTTGGACCAGCTCTCTGTTTGGGCTTTGATGCTGACCTCTTTTGCAAACTGAAGAACCTGCTGCTGTGACACTTCGTGCTTGAGACCAATACTTCTCAGAAAGGTTATCCATGGCGTGAGCAACAATGTCCCATTCCTGGGTTTTGATACCTGCTCAACTTTCTTAAAAAAGTCACTTGGTATGAATGACTTTGCAGGTAGCATAACTTCGAACACCTTCACTGTCTCATCAGAGAAAAACTTGGTTGGCCGGAGTCTGTTTGAGTAGTCATAGATGAACAACAGTCCCTCCAATTTCTCATAGAGCTGATTCTTCATCTCACATGATTCTTCCATTGACAAAAGTCTCTCCTTCAAGTAGACAATGTGTTCAACTTTGGCATCATAGGAAAAACTCTCAAACTTTGGCAGGAGATGTTGAAGGTAGATTTCTAAGTCATCAATTGGCATGCAGCCAAGGAAGGTGTACAGTTCTTTCAGCTGATGATTGTCAGCAAGAAATGCCAAAGAGGCTGTGTGAGCCCATTTGTCTATGTCTGCAGTGGGGATGCTTTTTGCAAGGACGTAGTTTGTCCCATAGTTTGCAATGCTGATGTATCTCCCACTGACTGATTTAAAACACGGGAGGAGTTTTAGGCTCTGTGCATCCTGTTGTGTGAGGTTAGCTAGGTTGCAGTTGAAATACAACAGAAGAGCCTCAAAGTCCTTGTCAGTCAGGTTTGCTGCTTTAAATGCAGATGTCTGGATAATGTACTCTACAGCCTTCAGAACACTTGATGGGTTTTCAATATTTGCTGTGTGCTGTGCCAGAAAAGGCATGATGGGGTTCTCTTTGACACAGATTTTGTTCACTGCAAGCTGAATGCACCCTGCTTTCATTAGTGTGTGAAAGACTTTGTCATTTTGGCCATGTGGAAATATGGCTATGTTCATCAAACTCAGAGGTAAAAGCACATCATGGTCAGGAACAACAATCTTTTCTCTTGCCATGAATTTGATTCCAGGTAGCAAAGCCCAGTCTTTCAGAATGTCAAGCACTGTGTCAAAACTGGGTTTGATGTCTGCCTGATCCTCCTTAACAGCGACATTCTCACTGATAAAATTCCACACACTCTTCAGCCAAGATTCACTTGCAAAGGTGTCTCTCCACTTAACAGGGATCCTTGTCCGATACTCTCTTGGAAGAACAGACCCCAGTAGGTCACCAAAGCAGCTGATGTCAAAGATCTTTGCAGCTCCTGCTTTCAGAAGGATGTTGCTGTACCTGATGTACAGTGTATTCATGAACATTTCTTTCCTTGATGAGATCAGCTCATGATGTGTTGTCAGGAACTTCGGTCTCTTGGAATCAAACACCTGAAGCACAGTGTCCATTGTTATCAACAGAGGCAAACCCTCAATTGTGACTTCATCCACTTCCCTATCTTTGAAGCAGTAGTCGACTAGAAGCTTCAAGTTATGAACTAGCTTGTAGTTTGACTGTTGGAGACGACAGGGGAGTTTTCCAACATGGCAAGACGTGTCTGGTGATGAGAAAGTGTGAAGAAAGTTGCGGACATCTTCTGGTGTCACATAACTGACTGGTATCCCAGCATCTTCCAAACAGAAGTAGAGATTTGCTGTCTCATCGCAGCTGTGAATCAGGTTGAAACCAATATCCAGAAGCAAGGTCTTCAGCCTGTAAACATTTTCAGCCACAGATTTCCTTGAGGTGATGTTGTATTCTGTGTTTTTCAAGTGCTGAAGTTCATCTTGAAGCAGATTGTCAAAAAAGGCTTTGCCTTTGTTTGCAGTGGATGTGTTCACCCATGAAACGTAAATGACAGAGTGCATGTCCGCGTTGTCCATGTGCGCTGCTCTGACAACAGGTAGCAGACGCTTCAAGTCAGCATGGATACAGTTGTAGATTGCTTTAACCAGGCAGTACCAATCTGGCTGTATGTCCAGTCTATTGACTGGGAGGAAGAACAGATATTTTCGCAATGTATCTTTAACAACATGAAGCGGTGTTCCTTGTAGTACGGTCATGGTGGGATCAGGACCTGGGAAGTATCGACGCTTAAGCTGAATCAGCAGTTCCACACAGGCAGGGGCTATCAGTGATGTCATCAAATTGTTATTCCAGTCACTCCTTACCCCCACTCCATTGTCATCTCTCCACAGGTTTCTTCTAGCAGAGTCTAGGGCAAAATGCCCATTGACATGAAAAGGCAAGCCAGTCTCCAGTGAGAGGGGCAGAAAGCAGAAAGCTCGGTGGGGTTTTTTGTAGTTGTGGCTTACACATGCAGCTACCCCTCCACGTGGAAATAGAGTTATGTCTTCATTTTTGTGAGCTGAGATCACACTTTTTGAGACATTTTCAATGTTGGGGAAGCCAGATCGGTTGCAGATCATCCATGTGGTCATATTTCCATCATTGTCCTCTATGTCCATTGTGTAGGTTATCTGTTGGACTGGGATAGCAGTGAGCTGCTTCTTTTTGGTCACACTATCAATGACTGAAGCATGAAACTGTTTGCGTTTCAGCCGATCACCATCTGTTATTTTGGCTGTCACAGAATAGAGCACTTTCAGTGCTCCAGATGCATTATCAATTTCACAGATTGATATTTTCTCCATGTGGTTGAGGAACATCAGAAGCTCTGCACCGTCGGTTTTTAGCTTATCCAGAAGGTTTTGCACCATTCTGTCTGACGCAGGGACCGAACTGATCTCTGATGTCTTTGCCATCTCCTTAGAGCGGATGGGGAATCTGAACATTGTGCTGCGTTCTAACTTAAAATGGACTCCCAAGTAAAGACTGAGAACATCTGAAAACTGAGATCTGAAATCAGAGTCCAAGTCTCTAAACATTCTTCCAGGACTCATGGATGTGGCCCCAGGTGCATACTGTGCATGTGGATCAAAGATACAGAGAATGTCATTGTTTGAGATGAAGGACGGGCAGTCAGTGATGTGATAGACAGAGTTGAATCCTATGCCGTATTGACCGGTTTTGCCTGGATTGGCCTCTTTTGTTCCTCGTCCGAGGTTCTGTATACCTCTGACATCATCCTCTGTGAAAGGCTGGTTGTTATATACACAGAGGGCAGGGCCTTGCATTGGGATCCATTTATCATCAAAGATTCTGTCTGTGGGGTGTATCCTTGCATCAAAAACAAAGTAAATTTCAGTGGCTTTGGCATCATCTGCATTTTGAAGCAGCTCTTTTAGCATTTCTTTTTCTGATGGATAAGCATTGAGAATGCTCTTAATTCTGCTTGTGAGTTTTTCTTTCTGTCCAAACTCAGTCCCAGGTGGAGTGAAGCAGACATTTGAGGCATACCTCTCCAAGGCTTTGTGGCGTTTTGGGACTGCCCCTAATTTCACAGCGACCTCTCTTGGAATATCTCCATGACAGTACTTCACAGAAGAGTCTCTGACTTTGATCCAAGGGCAGTCATTGTAGCATAGTGATTTTGATGGCTGCAATGTCAAATTGAAGTCGGGTAATAGAATCCCACCAAAATGTGTTTGGCAGTATTCTTGGTTCTTGTCTCGGATCAAGCTCCATATTCCTTCACTAATAATTCTGCGACACAACTGGAAGTTCTCCTCGGTGAGTACCCTTCTCCCACATTCTTCCTTCACAGTTTCAAGAACAGTTGAGAAATCTTCGACTGTGAAGCTGGGCTGTACCCCAACATTTTCAAAGAGCTCACGGCAGCTGTTTCTGTATTTGTTTGGGAGCTGATAAAGATGTGGAGCTGCATCAAAATTCAGGTGGAATGCAACTTTGGAGGGATTGACATACGTGTTCTCCACCAGGATGGAATTGAACTCTTTCAGTTCCTCAGTTATTTGTTCTTTTGCTTTCTTATCCTGTAGCATTTCCTCATGAAGGAACTTGTAACAGGCATTTGTTATGTTCTCCTGATACAATGTGACACCATCAAATGATTGAGAAAGTTTCTTGAGTTGACTGATGACCAGTCCAACTGAAGGCTTCCTTATCAGACCAAGGCAGTCTTTCACAGCCAATGACATTGCACCGCAACCTTTGAAAGATGGAGAATTCTCATTCAGTATTGGCTTCATCAGACACACTGTTTCCTGATGTTCAGTTGTGAATAGTTCTCTAGCAGAGAACATTGTTGTTGGGGGAAAGTTGTTACCATGCCATGGCAGTGAAAATCCTGCAGGTCTTGTCAGGAATGGAAGGAACTTGGTGTCATGCAGCTTTTCCAAGAGCTCAGCTGCTCCAGGATCACTCATCTTAAGTTTCTCATCAATGAGACTCAACACTATACTGCTACGAAAGCATGCAGCTGTGTGATCACTTTCATTAAGATCGATAACAGATTGAGCACGTTCAATCAGATCCTCCCATGACAGATCATCTTTGACCATGCCTAACTGCAATAGCTTCACTAGACAAACAGGGTTTAGGTAGTCTTTAGCAGTGCCTTCAGGAAATCTTCCATCATCAGTGTTGTAGAGCTTAGCAACTCTTCCCTCTGGGTGAATGAGTCTGGAAGGTAAAACCAGTTCCTTCTTGGGGCCACAGCATGGGATACAAGGAGTAACCCTGAGGATTGAGTCAAAATCTTCAAGTTTTTCATTCAAGACATAATGCACCAGGGGATCTCGAAGCTCTCTGTCGATTTCCTGGATGTGAGGGAAAAAGACATCTGAAAAGAACTGCTTCTCTGTTAGGGTGTTTTCCATCAACTTTCCTCTACATCCAGCATCATCAAATCCCTCCTTCACCCAGTCAGGCAGCTCAACAGCACAGAGGTCTTGTGAGCCACTCTTCTTGAGATATTTCAAGAATATCTTGAAAGCAGCAGGACCAATGTCTGGCCTACAGAGTAAGGCATCATCAAGGAATCTGACGTATTTGATTGACACCCAGGTTTTGCCGTCTGAGAAAACCTTTGCATGCTCACCGTCACCTCCTTTGGCTATTTCTTGGTAGACACCCTGGCTGACCACTGTGAAGTCATCATGCACCTGACTTGGATCTGGCCATGCTGCATAATAGCTGTAGTCAAGCAGTTCTTCACTTTCAGTCATTGAACGTAGCATTGAGAGGGCTGATAAATAAGCCTGGACAATAACATGTCTCATGAACACAGAGTTCCACTGTCCTTTGGTGTCTGTCTTCCAGATCTCTTTGCGGTTGGAGGTCACAGCAAAGCAGCCGTTAATGTGGACTGGTAAGCCTGTTTTGATTCTGAGAGGTAAGTAACAAAACACTTCTCCAATTGGTGTGGTATTTGTCTTTACTGTCCATTTGCGATTCTCTTCTTCTGAGAGCAGAACAGCCACTCCACCACAAGGCACTAGTCCAAGTCTTTTTCCACTATCACTGAGGGAAAACTTGAGTGCCTCAGTTGCATCCATGCATGAGCAAATGAGCCAGTTGGTGACCTCGACTGCTTTTGCGGGCATGTCATCTGTGAGTCGTCTTGTCTGAACACCTTTAGCAGCCATCTCAAAGTACTGGTTAGGATCTTCCTCTGAACCTCTGAACAGTGGCGAATGGAGATCGACAATGCGTTTGAACACATTATGAAACTCCTCCACCAAAACGCGTATGATGCAGCCGGACTTGGGAACATCAGCAGGTACCCTGTTGGTGCTTGCAACTTTCTTCATCACCTTCGCTGCAGTTTTGAGGATACTCAGAGGTCCGTATGAGGATTTGGATGACCACACACTTTTGTTGATGGTGACGACATCTTGTGCTCCTGCTGGATTTGGTTCCTCATATTTCAAGTATTTCAAGACCATACTTCCGACATGCTGAGTAAACAGAATGAACCGATGGCCACATATGCTGAACTCATCAACCAGGGAATAGATGTCTGTGGTGTTGTAGTATAGACTACTGATTTCACTTCCTGACGCTTCCTGCTCTGTTCTGAATGGGAGTCTGAACAGTGTACCATTGTACTTGTATGGGGAATCCTGAGCTAGAGGAAGCTGGCAGTTGAAGACATTGATGAAAGGTTTGAACTGGTTAGGAAATTTTCTCAGCCTTTTCTGTTGTTTGCTCCAGTTGATTTTAATCCCTGGATTAGACCTGTCTCTGATGTGCTTGCTGATGTGATTGATGTTAGGATCAAACATGATCATGAACTCTCTGCTCATTATGATGGGGATATCAGTGATGTGATAAACGGAGTTGAAGCCCAGGCCAAACTTGCCAACTTTGTCTGCTTCACATCTCTTCACAGAACCACCTAACCGTGTGATGTTCAGAAAGTCAGCGTCTGAGAATACAGAGCTGTTGAAAGACCACAAGGAGGGCCCGTGGCAAACAACCATGCCAGGGTCAAGGAGATTCTCTCGAATGTCAGTGTTTTTTCTCATGTCAATGAGGAAACTGCACTCTGTTGCACTTGCATCATCAGCATTTTGGAGGAGCTCTTTAAAAATGTCTGCTACAGATGGATATTCCTCCAAGATGTTCTTTATTCTCACTGTTAGAGGTTCTCGTTGGCCTGATTGTTCAAAGCCAAGGTTCTCTGGGTTTATCAACCTTGTGCTCAAACATGGCACCTTCAACCACTCTGCGGTTTTCATGGGGATGTCATCATGGACTAATATAATGGGCTCTGATGCATCCTCAAGCAAGTCATTCAAATCATCAACCTTGATGTCACAGTAGGTGCATTCATGAATGGGCTTCAAAGCTAATTTGCTTGGGTCCTTGTAACAAAGAATCGGCACATGCATGTTAGTATCTACATCTATCTGATTGCTGTTCAGCCATCTCAGGATGTTGACTAAAAGTACAATATCATGTTTGCTTTCCTCCTTGGTAATCTCTCCTTCACACCTTTGTTGGATGGTGCTGATGACTTCAAACACGTGGCTTGACACAACCTCTTCAACTGAACCACAAAACTTAAACAGCTTGTGAAACTTCCTTATTGTCTTTGGCAAGGAGTACAGGTAAGGCTGCAAGTCTAGATCAGGGAGGGGCTTTAGTACTGTCTGGCCAGGTGATGAGAATGTCTTCCCCGTCCACACCCAATCAAAGGGAAGGGATTTCATTGCTTCTCTTGCATCCTCAAGATGAGCCTGCATGAAACCGTATATCTCAAACAAGATCTGCTGGAATTGATACCAATCCTCTGTGGTGAATGCTTGAGATTTATGCCAATCATTCACTGCTTTAAGGTGCTGTAATACTTGATCCACCTGAGGCTCTGCGGATAGTTTCAGTGCCTTCTTCATACCTGCAGATGTGTGTTCAACTAGTGCTACTGAAGATCCCACAAGCACTGCATGGGATATGTCACACATCTCTGACAAAGAGCAGATATTGAGATTATCTCCAACCCAAGCAAGGGATTTCGGATAAGTTAGAGGTCTTTCTTTGCAGACAGGTACCCATTTCAGTTTTAGCAATGATGTCTGAGCATCAGCTGATTTTACCAGCTTGGTTTGTCTGTTAAGTATTTGCAGGAGTGTTTTCGCCTTTGTAATTAGGAATTCCATTTCTGGCTCCTTGCTGCTTTGTATCTCCTCTATTTTCTTTGCCACTTTGAGTACATCTTTTTCACTGAGCTGTACTTCATTTCGTAGTCCCAGTTGTCTGAGTGAATGAAGAATATCAGGGGAAGACGTGAATGGACTTGTGGGAAATCTGGTTTTCTCTTCCATGTAGAACAGGTTCTGTAGAATCTCCAGCTCGGGATCAAAAAGATCTGAGGCTTTGACTGACTTTCCACAAGGCAACTGAATAAATGTAAGACCAGAAAGCCATCGAATTACAGTTGAGTTTTCATTTTTTAGAAATGCCAGATGTTTAAGTGCCCAAAGCATGACCTGGGTTGTCTCATCTGTTGTGTAGAACCCCCGCTCAATGTCCTGAATAATCATCTTCAAACATTCTGTTGTTTTCAGTTGTTGTACATTCAGCATCTTTATGAGGCGGATTGATTCTTCGTCACAGCAACCCACAAGATTTATGGACAATTTCACATCTGGTGGATACTTGGCTCTGTGATGTAAAGCTCGAGCCCCTCTCAGTGATGTAAATGCTGAGGTACCTTCAGAGCAGGTTCCCACTTTCTCGAAGATGGAAAGCTCCAGCAGGGTATGCTTTTCCCTCTCTGTAATGTCAGACAGTCCTGCAAGAAAGTTTCTGAGCGCAATCTTCTCTTTGACTGAGAAAGAACAGACTAGGCCGGATAATCGTTGTGTTGGTAATCTGTCCATAATTTGCAGAAGCAGACCAGGAGAGGAAGGATGGATGAAATTCTTCAGCAGAGGGTGCTGCAAACATGAATCCAGCTTTTTTATCACTACTCCTCCAAGCTTTTCCATGATGTCAAGAAGGTTTTCAGAGAGCGGCGCCTCTTCCTCATCCACAAGAATTATGGGGGATGGAGTTTTGAGATGTAGAAGCTTAACTACGTCCATGCTTTCCTCAAGTGGCACAAGTGGGATCAAAGGCATGTCGTCAAAGGTACTTAGGTCATCTGCAAAATGTATATAGAGATGCTTCCAAACCATCTTCAGCCAGGAAACTGTAGGATGTTTCAACTCTCTGTTTCCAGGTTCCCATCGGACAATGAAGTCTCTAGTTAGCCAGGCTGTAGATAGGATCTCCTTGATGAGTCGAGCTGATCGTTCAGAGTTCAGCATTTGTAGCTGAGTGCAGGGTCTTCCTGTTAAAAGTCAAGGAAAAAACTGAAATTAGCCTCAGTTATTATTTTACAGGTAAATGTTAACTATCAGAAATGACAAAGTTAGGTTTGCGGTTGTTCTTGCACGATGCAGCAGTCTGAAGATGAAAGTTCAACTGTCAAAAATCATCTTAACAATCCACTAAATCAGTTTCTAGACATATTGGAGAGCACACTGCACAAACAAATTAACTTTTCACTTAAGTTTGTTAAAAAACGATTAGGAATAATTAGTATATTCACACTCTACATTCAAGATTTATATTGCAGCACATATTTCTGATGTAAACATGCTTGTACAAACCATGTTCTGTACACACACACACACACAGTTCAATGTTGAATGTATACTAAAAGCTTGTCAATCTTGACCTCATTCATATAATTTCAGTGTAAAGGAAACTATTTCTCAAAGACATACATACCCAGAAAAACACTGCAAGCCATAGTGCTGTAAATCTGTGAGTCTTTCTGACTGCACGTGCTGCTCATTTACAGTCATGCATTAGTTTAGTGTGTTATTATTATTACGTTATATTTGACACACTTCAAAATACCTACCAGAACACCCCCAAAGATATTGTTGTACTGTAATTGAAGTGGCACATTTTTTAGAGTTCTGGGATGAATGTTACTCTCTTTCTCTGTCTTATGTAAATTAAAAAAACTAAAACAAAATAATGATGTCTTTCAGCATAGAATGATGAATTGTTTTAGCCTGTCTCAACCTAATGTACAGGTTGGGAAAATAGTTTTGCGGAGAGTGAGTAAGAAAGAGTGAGACATGGGTGGAGAGGGGGAGGTCGGGGGATCTGAGTGAGTCCAAAGTGGTACTTTAACATCATCAACAGGGTTGGCCAGAGTGGGCAGTGGAGTAAAGATTTCTGTAGACACGGTTAATAATTGTACAAAAAAGTGGCAATACTACACTTGTGAAATTCAACATCAAAATAAAAATGAATAGGAGTCCACATTACTATAGTTAAATGTTAAATTACAAAATTCTCTGTCTTTCATCTTGGTTTTAAAGGACAAAGCTGTTACTCAGCATATTTCCTCTGCCTGGCTCACTGCCTTCTTGTCATACTCATGGTTGCGTATGTCAGTGAGTGGACTCGGGATCTGATCTCGTGGGCCGTGTGGAATGTCTGTGTGGCACAAAAACAACTCTTCCATGAATCAGCAGGCTCACTCTCTCGTTCCCGTTCTGCCTCTCACTCCTAAATGATCTATTAGCGGTGACATTAATGCCCTGCTGGCATTGCAGGAGAGTAAAGTGACCAAGCGTTGCTACAACATGGCTGAACCCAGATAACACACAATGTCATCACAAGGACTTTTATACTTCACTATAAACTATACGTGGTACAGGGCCCCTAACATCATTCAAATTAATCACAGCTTTACTGTCGTATACTACTGTTTGGGACCAAGGTTATTTATGTGGAAAAGATATGTTGAATTACCTCTGCTTTTGGCTGCTTCCTTCAAAGTGTCCATTACTAAAGGTTTAATGCTCTCCAATAGGAACCGACCCTCAAGTCCTGGATACAGAGAACTTAGGACAAAGCAAAAGGGAAAAAACGGTGAGAATATTTTCCATATACAACACTTGATGCTGTCACTGATCTAGTCTTTTGACTCCATATAAACCAATAAAATAAGAGGGGATAGAGTTTGATTAAAAACAAACGCATCCCTATCAATACTGAAAATATGCACTAAGGGCCAAATGTACTGTATGTCCACAAAAAGTCATTCGCACTTTTCCTGTCATTGAATTTGTGTTTTCAATGTCCATGTAATTATTGTCTGATTTTTAAGGCAGAAGCAAAGCCGCTAGCTTTATCACACAATCAGCCACAACCTCTTTAATATTCCTGCACATATTTGCATCTGCTTTGCAGATTTAGAAGTGTTTCACCTTAAAACTGGTCTTTGTAAATTGCAGTAACCTCACTAAAGCCACGCACAACGATCCACACTTCATACAGATAAAGGAGAGATGCTCTATTAACACTTTAACTGTGACTTCGGTGGCAAACTGATCTTCCAGGCTGGTGCATCCGTTTAAATCAAGCCTAAATATTGAATATAATATTAAATAATATTAAAATTAACTGCTCTTCATTTCAGGTAGAAATACAATTTTTCACCTATGATAATAATTTTTGAAGTCAAGGTAAATCTACATTAAGGAGAGACTGAGGTAATTTAGACAAGAATTACAACAATTTGTTAGTGAAAATACACATTTTTCTTTAAATCTACCTGGGGTATTCCTCAGATGCAATGTAAATGGTATCTTTTTCACTGACAGAAGATGAAAACGTTGTAAATGTCTCATCTTGCAGTGGCAGGAGCTCCAGTCCTATGAGTTCACTGTAATTGGCGTCACTAAGCGCAAACTCCAGCAGCAGCAACTTCTCCTGTGAGGGACCTTTGTGTTTGTACTTCCTGATCACCTGCCGCAACAAAGATGGAGTCACTTTCTTTACTTGAGTGGACTCAGTCATGCAGGCAGCCAAGATAAAGTCTGCGGCAGCGGGCACCTTTGCCACCGGCGTTCCTGAGCTTTGGAGGTAGTTGATCACAGTCTCTGAAATGTCCTCGTCTGTGTTTAGCTCCGAGAACACAGCCTGGTCCACCCGGATCCAGCTCTCACCGAGGGAATAGATGACCTGCTGCTGTAGCAAGTCATGAAACAGCGGCTGGAGGATGGGTTTCCAGCGGGACTTGACCCGCTTAGGATCTGGCCAGGCCCCATAGGTCCCTGTAGGAGACAATGGAAAGTCTTGGTCCTTTTTTGTTTGTACCCTTTTGATAGCCTCAGTGATGAGCGTGAAGTAAGCCCTAGGGATGACAGTGATTATAAGCAGCTCATTCCACAAGGCCGCTGGATCCCTCCACTGGTCCACTTCCCGCCACTTGATACTCCTACGGTTGTCTGTGAGGCCGAAGAAGCCACTGACATGAACTGGAAGCCCTGTCTCGCTCTCCTCGCCAGGGGGAAGGGGAAGGAAGCAAAAAGCTCGTCCTGAGAAGCCTGATGTGGCACCTTTGTCTTCTTTATTGATCAGAGTAAGAGGCAAAGCAATTCCAATAGTGGGCATAAACTTCAAATCGTCTGCCAGAGAGTCCAACTCGGCACACATTCCTCTGCCTCCAACTCCATTACAAACCAGCCACGTCATTCTCTGAGTCTCTTTAGCCGTTTCATCCTGAGTCTCTATGTTGACTTGGTAAGTGACGCACGTGATGGTCGAACTAGGAACCCCATCGCTGTAGCTGTCTATAGCCTGATCCAGTGTCTTCACTGCATTTGGTCTTTCTAACTTGTCATCAGTATTCTCTGTTGCTGTAACCTGAAACAACATGCGCTCTGTACCATCAGACTCACGCACATGCAAGGAGATCTTCTGAACACTCTTGAGGAAGAGGAGCACTGTGTCTGCATCTGCTTTGAAAGACTCAAATAGCTCCAAAACCTTTTCTTTGTTGTAAATGTTGCCACTGAGCTGGGAGGGTTTCAGGCGAAGCGGGAAGCGGAACAATGTTCCAGGAAAGCTGCCATCCTCAATGGTTGTCTCAGAGCTCCCAAACATCCCAATGTAGGGAGTAAACTGGTCAGCAAGTTCTGTGATCTCCTTCATGTCCGTCTTCAAGTTCCAACACTGCCCAGACTCATGCACACCAAACAGGGTCTGATGAGGGTCCAGCATGGCAATCTGGTCTCCACTAAATATACTGGGAGCATCTAAGCAGTAGGAAGAAAAAAAAACAATATTATTATCAATTAAATATGTTGTTGATTCTATAGTGTCATTTCAGGTCATTTTTCATGCAAAAATGAAAGACGTTCCAGCTTTTCCAATGTCAGGATTCGCTGCTTTTTTTGTGTTCTACGTCATTTTAACACAATTGTTTGGAAAAAATATATATTTTTCTCTGATTTGATACCGATGTAAAACTTATATGTAATTTACAATGCATTTTGACAGTAATTTGTACCTAACCTGTAATATGGTACACAGAA
Source organism: Anarhichas minor (assembly GCF_050575085.1). Lineage (NCBI taxonomy): Eukaryota > Metazoa > Chordata > Actinopteri > Perciformes > Anarhichadidae > Anarhichas > Anarhichas minor. The sequence continues at coordinate 4,653,742 of NW_027466472.1, forward strand.
TTGAAGCCAATCCCAAATCGTCCAACTTTCAAAGGATCCTCTCTCTTCCTGCTCCTCGCAATTTCCTGAATCCCATTCCAGTCTTCCACGGTGAACACAGCATCATTGTAAACATACAATGCCGTCCCTGCAATACCATGAGTGAACACCAGGTCAGCATATGTTCGTATTCAATATGACAACCTAAAACACATATACAGTAAAGGTACAGTGTAAAATGTATTTCAATAATCCCCGTAACGAACGTGTTTGCGTTTTCCCTTTTCATCGTTTACAGGGAGGTCGGAGCAGAGGATCAACTACAGAACACCTGCTTTATGATACTTACGGTAAGCAGGACAGATTCATGCAAACACAAGGGCTGTATTAACTGTAACCACTAACCTTGATGCTGAGCCATGTCAGGTGACCACAGTGACTCCACTCCATACTCCGTCTCATCGTACATGAACTTGACTTCTGTGGCTCCAGCATCCTCTGCATTTTGAATCAACTCCTACAAAATAGAACACAACAAATATGTGCATTTACGAAGGCAGGGCCTTTTATTGCGGTTTTAAGAAATGTAATGTGCACAATGATTTTTTTTTATCAAAAAAAAAAAACTTACGGTAAAATGACCACATTATTATAGAGGATGGCCCCAGCGGGACCTCAGCCCTTCACCCTGGCAGTATTTCTACTATGCATGTTAATAGCTGATGCCAGAGAATAAAGCCAAAATACAACTATGCCCTATATTTTTGTGCAAGCTTGACATAGCCTGTTAACTCAACAACTCAAAGTTAGCAATTGTACTCAAAAAACTTTATTGTTTTTTTCCTGTTTGAGGGATTTGCATCAGGCTAACATCCACAAAATAATGCTAAATGTAACTGATGTCGGTGTAAAATGTGAAATAATAATATAGCATGACACTTACTTTTAGAATCTGTCCACCTTCAGGGTACCTCCTCAGAATATCTTTCAGAAAATCGACTAGCGGTGGTGTAGTCTGTCCAAACCTGCCTGTAAAAAGCCAAGCTGTGTAAGCCTCACTGTTGTAAAGAAACTGTTATACTGCAGAGATGTGGTTGTTTAAATCCTACCTCCCCCTTTAAGGCCTCTTCCCTCGAGTGTGACAGATACTTCTGGGCTTCCAGCAGGCACCAATGTCCCGATCTGCACGCTGTCATCCAGCTGGGAAGGTAGGATGTGTAGACAACGCATAATTTAACATACAACAAAAAACGTGTTTTATTGAGGAAAACATTTGAATGGTCTGGTCTATTATATGGCGAAAATGTAACAACAAACCGGGTACTGACTCAACAAAGACAAAGCTCTTCAGTTTATCAATGTCATTGCTTTAGGAGACTGTAACTAACCGCCCTTCACTGTGTGTCAGAGAAATGTTATTCTGAAAGATATAATGAATGATGAACAAATAATTTCTGCCATAACCTATTTTATTACTCAATGCCCTCATGAAACACTCTGAAAGCCAACTGGAACCGACTCATTTTTATGACAACTATTAACAGACTTAAAGTCGTCCTCTCTTAAAAATGGATGTATCATCATCGGTCTCTCACCCCAGCAAACAGTCATTATTGCACACGTTAGCGTGACAGACGATCTTTGCCTGGTGCATCGTTCTGAATCTATGCAGTAAGGGAGCCAGAGCCGGAACCGGGCCCTAATGCTGCTGCTCCTGCCGTTTCTGGCTTTTCAAGGTGACACTGTGACCCGCCTGCGCTCAGCAGTCTTTGCTCTCTGGCAAACTGAGCTCTGCAGAATCAATTCTCTGTCATCCTCCTCATCACTGTGCAATGATCATTTATACAATTCATGATGAAGGATTCTAAGTCTTAAATGTCATATTAATATTTAATATGGGAAACGGAGCGCTTACAAGTTATAGAAGATGAGCTGTATTCTGGTCTGAACTTGTCAAAGACGTGCGAGTAAGACATTGATATTGGCGGAAATGTGCGCACACAGAACATACTCGGACTTAGAATCAGTAATTTAATTATAATATAGAGAACAGGGTGCTTTGGTTGTACATGTCTCTCTCTCTAACAAAGATTTACTAGTGTAATGTATGGTAGTGTTTTACCTCATTTGGCAACTGGACTGAATGTTTTATTTAATTTGACAGCAGCGGCAGACAGGCTTTTACATTGAATAATGCTTTTGAAACTCACAGATAAGCTAAACTTGCCTTTATGTTTCTCCGAAAAGGAATATTACTCCTCTGCTAAGTACAGTGTCTGGCACAGGGCCTCCCCCATCAGACCTCTGAACATTGTAATTGCATTAGGCAGAACAGGAAGGCGACTTGATATTTAAACTTACATCTGGAGGGAGCAATGGAAATCTTTTTCATAATTTTTGTTTCTAGGAAACGGTTCACATTATAAAATACTCACAGCTGGAACAGAATTCAAGACTTAAATTCCTTTTATTCAAAAAGTCTTATCTGTATTGAAGGACCTACCCTTGTGGTGTATGTGCTATTAGTGTGTAGGTGTGGCTTGCAGCTGGTTTCTGCATATGAGATCAGGGGGGGGGGGGGGGGGGGGGGGGGCTGCAGAGTGCTGACCACCACCTGGTGCTTTCCATCAGCTGCTAAGCCCCGAGACAGGGGGTCAACTCCAGTTATGTTGGGCCATACACGGAAACGCAGTACATTTATCTGCTACAAAAGTGACAAATTAATCCAATTAACACCATCTGTTTGATCCAAAATAAGATTTTTATTGTAAGCAAGACCTTCATTTATAAAAAAAGTATAAAGATTTGCCATATATTTTTTTATTGTATCCATAAAAATATAGTATTTCAGGGTAGATGTAATAATAATAAATCTCAAATGTTGAGAATTACTCTTGAGATGTATATTAGCTTTTGTTCTTAAATTGTTTTGTTTCTATGCTAAGAAGTTATCAAATTATTGCATTTTGTTCTGTGCACTGTGATGATCAGGCGCATAGTCATGTTGCCTATGAGTCAGATCATTTTGGTGCAGTCATTTGACTTGATGATGTGTTCAGGACCACTGCCTTACTCTGTAGGAGTCCAAAAAACATCCGCAGTAAAGATAAGATCAGATAGATAGTAAAATAGATCACTGAGCTCAAATCAGTCATAAGATGAATAACAACACCAAAAGGATTCAATTAATTGTTAACAGCAACAACAAATTAAACCTGGGGGGGGGGGGGGCGGAACTTGGCTCATGGCATCTCAACAATGACGGCACTGTTGGTGGTTTAGGTCAATGTCCTGCAGTAATGGCACGGGGTCATTAAAATAGATCTGTTTTCTGCTGCTGGCAATTACCTACCATTAGAGAAAGAATCCTCAGTTATTCCTTTTTCTCTTTGTGCGTTATTGGAAAAATGTGACGACAACCACAGAACAGCAAGTAAACCAAATAGTCAAGAAGAATTCACATGTCACATTTACAATCCACAAACTGGATAACGGTAAAATTATACACTTTTATAAAATTTCTTGCAACAAAGAATGACAACAATGTAAAACACTGACAGGATCCAGACTTAACTACAAACTTAATTATGGTGAATTTAAAAACCTAGATTTCTGTGTTTTGTCTTTGGTTTGGACCAAAGGGCAATGCTACGTTCCAATGTTTGTTTTATTAGTTGTATCTACTGTCATGCACTCTCATGTTTGTGTGACTTAAAGTAGTTGAGCGACGCCTTCCAGTACATACTGAAACAATGACCAAGCAGCCCAAAAATAATAAAAACATCAGCCTCTCACACACATTGTATGACCACAATGAACAAACTTATTTCATAATTATCAACCAATAACCATGTTGCTAGATCATTTGGATCTGTTTGTGTTGTGATGCCATTCCTACCTGGAGAAATTATCACATTTTGGTATTAGCGTTAGTAGTGTATTTACTCTGTCGTTATAGGGTAAAAAAAAACATACCAGTCTCCCATTGTGAGTCAGCCGTTGCTCTTTGACCGGCAGGTTTGTCTCCTCGTAGAGCAACTGTTTGACATCTTCAACAGATGTGAAGGGAGAGACCTGGTAGGACCTCGGGCCAATGTACTCATGACGAACTGTCACCCGTGGGAACCTAAAAAATAGAGCCAGAAATTGGGTTTGAAATCTGGACACAATTCTGATCAATTTGTTTGAGGTGTGGGTAGAGAAACAAAAAAAGTTGCCTTCATTTGTTCGTGACAGTAGAGATACACACAGGAAACTTAGGGAGAAAGAGGGGTATGTTATGCAACAAGGGATGTTGAAATTATGGTATGTATCTTAACCACTAAGCTACCAGGACGCCCCAACGACTGAATGATTTTGCACTTTTGTTTAAAATTCTGCAGATGCAGTCGTCCGTGCGTTTACGATATCTATTTAAAACGTTTTCTCAAAATGGCACACTCGAATGAAACCCTTGATTTGTTTCATCGTTAAGAGCACTCTGTTATGTTGCATGCATTGAACTATAGATTAATAGCAGAGAAAGGGAGGCCAAAGATCAAATTTAACGGACACGAGAGTCTTCCTTACATTCATTATTGATCCAGGTTCAGGTTAGGAAGAAACATGAGAATTGAAACCTCACCAGGTCCATCTGTTAATGGTCCAGTCGTGCCATTTAGACATCTGTAGGCTCTAGATTTGGATTTTTAGAACTTTAACATACAGCCTGCAGCCTTACTGCACTGAAGTACCAGAAGGTTAAATAAATCCTCTAAAAAGGTTGATTCATCCCCTCAAGAGAGCGGTGCTGTTTGCCATCAGTAGCCTCGTTTTGCTGCTATTTAAGTTGACAACACGGGTCTTTCAGTTATGCAAGAGAAACTCATAAGTTAACCTGTCAACACATTAACAGCAATAAAGCAAAATATTCTTGCTTATTCAGCAGCAGGACACTGGACCCACAGTGGTGCATTCACTGGAGCTCACATGGGTGTGGCTGCACAGGATGTTTGAAAAGCAGCACATACTAATCAATACTGGACCAGTAGTGATTTATGGTGTGATGATAGATATGGACTGACACAATGCAGCAGGGAGCCTGGAAAATGTTGTTATATGTTGTCAGTTCAGCTGTGGAGAACCTGAACAGTGTGCTAACATGAAACATGTGATTGTTTCCAGGCTTATTTTACAGTCAGCGTTAAACTTACCATGGGTCTGGACAGTTGGTCATCTCGTTGCTGTTATGTGTCCCAGCACATACACGTGCATCGGACTATCTTCTGCACCGAGCGCATGAATACTCCACCCGGTAAACAGCTGTCGCAAAACAAGAAAACCCGTTATTCTCATCAAAACACCTGCCTGTTCTGTACAACTGCATGGTAAAGATATAACATCCGTGGTTTGGTGTTATGTTGTTGTGACTGTAGCTAAGAGGCTTTCTTTTAACCGTGTATCGCCGGTGCCGGTGTGATTTCTTTAGCCTCTTTATGGAGCGTTATCCCCACAAACTCACTTGAGTCTGCCCAGTGCGCGCTGATAACGGTCCTCTGAAACAGCTGATGCATTTCACGACAGGCTGTGTTCCTGGAAACAATAACAACAATAGCAAGGGACATTGTTAATTACCCCCCACCAACAACATACTGACTCCTTCAAAGGCGATGTTCTAATAATAATGAATTGCACTGCGCGTGAGAGCAGAAGACGAAGCGAGAGGCTTCACTGCCGGTTACATCCGTGTCGTCTTAAATCCCGTTGGGCACACTTTGTCTGGTCTGAAGCTACCTCTTGCCTTCCCAAAATGTTTATCACGGAAACTACCCAATATATATCATTTGACATGTTTATTTCGTATTTTAGAGGCTTCTGCTACTTCTGTAACACTATTTGAAACTGGTGGAGAGGCAACATTTTGTTTCGCGCATGCGTAGTAGCTTACTTATGTATCAATCTGTTTATTCAAACCGGTACTTGTAAGTATTAACTGTTGCATACTTTAGTGTTAGACATCCTATTATCTATGTCTGCACACTAGCGTGCACATGGTGCGAGTTCATCTCTAGCTCAGTTAAAGGGACACGTCTGCAGAGACTGTGAAGAATCAAAGAGCTCTCTCTTTCCGCCCTATTCAATTAGCCCAGTGTTCCGGAAGTGAAACTATTGATAAGCGAGTGACTGGCAGTTGGAGTACTTCCAAGGTTTGGGTGGGTGGAACCATCCGTTAAAACAATGAGCATCTGTCAGGTTGATTGATTTGAAATTTAAAATGTCCTTATTGTCCCCTTTCATCTCTGCTCACCACCCACTCTTGAAGGAAATATTCATTTCTAATTTGTTCTTGGCCAATTAGCACTCCTGTTGCTGCTCAGGCAGTCATTTGATTTTTCTGGGAAGCTCAGTCGTAGACATTTTAAATCAGAGTGATCACAAAATACAAATTGTAAAGTAAAGCAGAATATAAATGAATGGTGCAGATGGAACATAACAGGCAGACCCATAAGTCTGTAAATAGTTTTTAAAAAGTTGAAAGGCATTTAAGTTAATTGTTCTAATTCCATTTTAAATACTTTAGTTAATAATTCCTAATAATACAAACAATTAATATTACTTCCTTAATCATATTAATTGGCAAATGCAATTGTCGTATCATTATTTTTTTAATTTGGGTTTTAATGCTTCAATTCATTGAATGTGTTTTCTTCATTAATTGATCAGACTACATTAATTCATTTTGATTGATTACAATTAAATCCGGTGGCACACTAGACTCTGATACTGTTTCATTAATACCGATCATGGTGCCCCACTCTATTCTACTGTATGCTAATTTCAGGATGGTCAGTCTGCACATACTGTATACTGCAATTCGTAGCAACACCTAATATGCTGTTGATGTATCATTACGGGTCAAAAGACACCGTCAAGTAATAGGCTACATCCTGCTCTCTATATGACACTGCAGCGTGATTGTAGTGACCTATAAAACATATCCCCACAAGTGACTGCTTGCAGCTGCATTACTTTGATTAGCCCGAGTGGCTTATTCCGTTGAATTCTGGGACTTGTAGTCAGGACACCTAAGGGATCAGACGCCAGCACACTGCAGCCCACGATGCGCATATCAACTTCACCCCACAACAACAACATCCCCTTAAAGCTGATCAGCCACATTCTGTTAAGGCATGATTGTATCAGATTTAAACCATTTACACTGCATCAGACAATCTATTAAGAAATCACACTATCCATTTCGTTGCTTTGGATGCTGACTCTTCAGAGGATGTTCTGACATTGATAGGCTATGCACAGACCATACAACATATCTCTAATGTTTTGATAACATCGTTCAGTGTGGTGTAATATTTTTTTTATTGACAAAACCAGAAGCATTACGTAGAAAGGTGACATCACCTCAAAGTCAAGGACTCCCAGCACCTTATAATAAATAAACTGCTCTCAATGACATCCTGGGTTTCCCAAACCTACGCACTCCAGTTGAACACTGTCCTTTGCAAAAAACACACACACCAGCACACCAGTAGGCTGCTCAAAACATAATACAATAAGACCCAATGCAAAAAAAGGCTACGTCAAACTTACCAGAGTAGGCTAATGCGATTTCATCCTCCAAAGGCTATATTAGTGATTTTCCCTCAAGTCTCATTTATGTCCAATGAAGAAAAGTATTCATTAATATTTTTAACTCTTAAAATATAGTTATTGCTAAAAACCCATTCCCACTGCTCGATCACCCCAGTAGCTTACATCTTAGTGCCGCATTGTGTGCCGAGAGAGAGAGAGAGAGAGAGAGAGAGAGAGAGAGAGAGAGAGAGAGAGAGAGATACTTACATTAGGAAACCAGCAGGCTGGCAGCAGAGTCAGCGCAGCATCTTTGTCCACATGTCCTCAGCATCGCAGAGAAGTTCCTTAAAATGACAGCATCAATTGCACGGCACCCGACCTGAACAGCACAGAGGTGGCACTTTGAATGGATTACGTCGTAGGATGCAATAGTTAACAGTCGTGAACACCTCTGGACAGTTTCATACTGCAGGTTTTAACGCACACGTCTCTTAAAGCGACAGCATGCGTTATAAAGCTCCGATGGGACGCGCCGCACCAGCAAATATGGGATGGGCCAATATAATATTATATAGATTATATTTGTTAAGTGCACAAATATGTTACAATATGCTACTTTAGAATGTAATATAATAAAATCACATGGGCTACTGTGGCTCACTTTTTACTCATTCACTTCTGCCTGTATAATAGATATCATCATATTGAGATTTTGGAAGCTTAATTGTCATTTTGCGTCATCGCTGACAGCTGTTGAGACGCACGACGGAAACTTTCACATCTAAAAAATGTGACGCATTGCATTGTGGGATTGCTTGCAGATAGTGGTGAAAGGCGTTCATGCACATTAACTCTCCCTTTTTTGTCATATATATAGTCAAATATAGTGGACACAGAATGGAATCATATAGGTGCAGTTATAATGTAAAACATCTGTACAAAGTTCTGTATATACATACAAAGGTGTGGTTGGAATGTAAAACATCTGTGCAGTGTGCAGTAGATACAAAGTTTGGACTGCAGTATAGCTAACTAAGTATTGTAGGAATTTGTAATGATCATAAGCTTGCTAATTTAAAAAATGCTCAATAGACACTTTATAGCATGTCAGTAAACACAAACAACTTTTATTTATTTATTTAATTTTGCCTTTATTGAATCAGATAGGTCAATTAAGAACCAGTTCTCATTTACAATGACGACCTGGCCAAAAAGGCAGCAACAGGAGGTAAGTCGTTACAAACAAATCTCAATTAATCTCATACAAAAATTACAACATCATAATGTGTACAATATACAAAACAAAACAAAAAAACATTGTCACTACTTCCAGCAGCAGTACAGCTGAACTAATATACCATGACACCAACGTCCCAGTAGATGGAGACAACAGCAAAGCTTGAGTCTCCTTCTGTATGAGGGACAGGCTTTGCCTGCAGTACAATGCTCTCACAGCTAGTTGACTCCTATCACAGTGACATGCAGATCACTAGTCTACAGATGTAACCTCAACACGTTGGAAATTAATACATACAGTATAAACATTAAAAGAAGAAATTAGAATATTATTATGTGACTGCTACAGTGTGAAATTGTTCTATGATTTCATAAAAAAGAACAAAATAATTACGACACAGACTTTTAATTCAGAATTAATTAATTAATTAATAACATATTTCTGTCATGTTGCCTAAGACACATTAAGCATTTGGTGACTTGATATTCCACAATAGGCAAGAACGTAACAAATAATTACATTTGCAAAGTAGACACTGATTTCCTGGAATTGATACATACAACATGCCCAGACATGTACAGTAATTGGCCACTTTTGCAGCAGTGCTGAACTTTTGTCCTCTGTGTCTTTGCCTTGATGCAGACACACACCAGTTTTGCACACTGCACACTCTTTTTTTTTTTTTTGCCAGAGGTGGATATGATCATGTACATTTTTTGTCAACATGGCTTTTGTCAAATATGTTGAAGTTGCAACTCTCGTTGCCACAATCTTCACAAATGAAGTCATATCAACAAATGTTTTAGGAAAATTGAGACAATGTTAGAATTATCAGAAACTTAAATGTTTGTAGAAAGATTTAAGGTAGTTCAATATAATAATAATAATTGTGGCATTTTCTTGTACATTTAGATTTAAAGTATTTTTTGTAAATAAGTCTAAAACAAATCTAATTTGTATTATACAATGTAATAACATGTCGCGGTAAGTGGCCCAGCATTAGAAAATAAGTCCCTTTACATGCATGGAATGATTTGTATCCATGAATGAAGTGAAGTATCTATTTCCCAGCGTGCGTCCAACATGCAGACAAAATCAGTAACGTGACATTGAACCCTGCTCTTCCCCAGCAGATGGGTTAACAAGTCAGCAGAGGCTCAGCCAATCCTGGAGCTCCCCACTGATGTCATGACATCTGCAGCTCATAGAGATGAAAGCTTCCCAAATAATTTAATGTCGACAACCTCCAAATAGACAGGCAGATTATACTTCAAACCAGCATCACATGACAAGAGGAGTCACGTTTCAAAAAGAAAAGTTTGCATCTCTAAATGCTCTAAAACAGTTGTTCTGTGTAGCTATTGGTTCAGTCATTTAAAGTAGTAAATGTGAAGTCAAACTTGTAAGTGGGGACCGGCAGGGACACTGAAGGACCATCAGATGTCCCCAGACCACAGTTTTGGGAGCCTCTGGCCGGTGCTCAACATTCAGAAGACTGACTGCACTAAAACAGCCATTAAATAAACCACACACACGCACACACACACACACACACACATACACTGGGGAGGGAGAAAGTCGTCATCTTCCTATTCGACATTTGTTAGACCAACCTACTTCATCATTTCCATCGGCTCATTATAAACCAGCTTAAAGAAAAACGCTGTTATTGATCACACTTCGCTGAGTTGTGTGTTTGGCTCTCCGTGGGATCGCGTCTTTGATGTAGTGCAGGCTGATCGCAGATCAGATACACGCGCTTCAGGTCCATAAAGCCACCCCCCCTCCTCCTCCTCCTCCTCTCCCCGCCTTTGATCTGGCCGCTGAAGTCCTCGAGCTGCCGCCGCCGCTGCTCTGTGTTGTGCTGAGGCTCGAGCTGCAGCGCTGACATGGTGAGCGGACCGGTGCGGGAAACACACCACCACACCTCTCACCGGTAAGCTTTTTGACTTTTCAGAACCAGTACTTTGAACAACAGGGTCTCTTTATTTTTAACAGGTAAGAAGCGCTTTTTAAAAGTTTTTAGACATCCACACGTAACGACATGGACCAAGCCTTTGGTGCATTTCAGAATAACGTTACAAGGCATACACCTCTAGTCTCTAACTTAATATTGCATGGATAGTATTATTATAGCGACACCAGAGAACACCGACGATGATGTCGCTTTAAAGTCACGAGTTGGTAAACTACAGTTTGCCGACTCTCAGTCGCTTTACACGTTAGCCTATTGCACGGATATTTTAATGATTTTTGGGGACATGGTGGCAATATTATAGGTTTTTGAGACTTTAAGACATTTATATGTAATGGTGCCATGAGAGAGTCTTCCTCATTTAAAGCTGTGGAAGCTGGCTGAGCTTTAAAGTGCTCAGACAGCTTTAAACGTCTCAGCTCCGGATGTGACTTTAATTCAACCAGCATCAATTTGCTGCAACCCTGCTACAATTTGCACGTGCGTGTGGTGATTTTCTAAAGTAGTACTATACAACATATAATGCTTTGTTTTACAAATATTTGGTTTTAAAAGTGTTTAACCTCCCCCAAGTCCAATTTCCCTTTTACTGTAGCCTTAATATTGAAAATATCATCTTATTCCACACTGTGTGACAGTATCATATGTATAGATGGATATAAGTCTTCATCCGAGCTACGTTGATGTTTACAGTGAGTGGAATAGCATAACCCACGACTCAGTATTTAGATGACATCCAAATGGAAATATATAAGATGTGTTGCACATCATTTTATTGACATTTTCCTAAACTTCAGACTGACATGTTTGATGTCTTTGGAAACTTTTGTATTGAGGATAGTATTGACTGAGCCATCAGTCAGTGAGGTTTAAGAGGTTAAACAAACAGGAACATGCCTGTATTGGTGGTAATAATCAAAACAAACAAAATCGTTTTATCTTAAAAAAGTTGACCCAACCAAATATAGTTATTAAGCGTGTATTATAGAGAGGAGACGATATAATAATATACTTAATCTCAGTCTTCTGATGTGTCCTTTTTTTCAGCTGCAGGCAACAAGTGGCTCATCAAAATGGTCTGGATTCTTCACCATACCTTCTCACTACTAACGGTGCAGCTCATATATTCAACTCTGGTAAGCGAGTACATGATCTGCTCTATTTCATTTTCACTTCTACTCAGTTTTCTTTTAGTGTAAAAGTTTATTTCTGACCTATATGATACAGTGGGTCAACAAAAAAAAAAAACTTAATTCAAGTTGCACATACTCGCTTTTAATAAATAATAATAAAAAAAAAAAAAATTCTCCATGAAAACTGAGCAAACCCCGAAAATGTAATAATTCTCCAAAAGTGAGCTGCAGATGCTACAAACTATTAGTTTTTTCACAAACTTGCACACATGAACTTGAGCATGCCAGTGTTTAAAAGGTTCACACTGTGGGATCTGTGGAGTCTTTGCTGGCGATACTCTGACAATGTTGAGTATCATTTTACTTTTGTGCGCTGCATTGTCCCGATTGTGTTCGCTATCTACGTTCTCATCTCTGGTTTTGGCAATCCCGGTATTGTTGCTTTGGGACTTCGATTCTGCTGCGGTTTACCCACGGGGCTCATTAAAGTTTCATCTTATCTCATCCCACGAGTATCAGACTTGTTCTCAAGGTAGAGTCAAAGGCAGGGGTTGATCCCCTTTAACAACTTGAAGAGAGATTATGTTGCACAGCTGTTGATTCAGTCTGCTTTTTTTCTGTTCTAGATGAAAAGTGGTGATGATGTACAAGAATCTCTAACTTTCACTAAATGACTGTCCTCCTCAGATTCCTGTGGGGGCCGAGGAGCAGACCAGAGAATGCAGAGAACAGGAGTACAGGGACCGCTTTGGGAACTGTAAACCCTGCAAGCAGTGTGATGCGGGACAGGAGCTATCAAAGGTTGGAGCAAAATAGTTTTGGACTTATTGTGTTTTTATTATCTTACATGAATTAAATGTAGTTTAAAAACAAGAGAAGGTCTGTCTGAAGTTCTGTGCTCACTCAGGAGCATTTCCCGTACAGCCACTAAAAGTAAAACATATGTAGCAGCACAAGGGATCCATAACAGGTCTGTTGAATCGACTTCCTTAAACTGAAGAGAAGTGGAATGGATTATTCCTGCGGTAACAAACAAAAACTCTGAAACCGTTGGGTTCATGAAAAGAATGGATATCACTGTTTAGAAAAGTTTATCTCATCCAGGGAACCAACATTATTTATTACTTCCTCTCTTTCATGCAGAGAACAGCCAAGCCGTTATTAGCTTTTGTAAAACACCGACCCCTCTTTAATCAGTCACACCCATGCTTTTGACCTTCTGCAGCTGAATGGCTTCCATTGTTTTTCCCCATTGCACCCGGTCCAACTTATTGTCTTCACTGTTTGAAGCAAGCCATGCCTAAGCTTGCTGCTCTGTCGACTGGGAATACAGCTTTTTCCAGCACCTTAGCCACAGCTTTTTGTGTGCTTTGTACAAACAGGCCTCTATGGTGCTCGCTAAGACTTTCCTCTGGCAGGCAGCCGCCGTGCACCTCCTTTTGCAAGTGTAGGCATTGACGGACAGGTGAGCGAAGTGTAATAACTGAATCAGTTTGTGGCAGGCAAACATATTATTATTAAGAAACCCTTTTCACATTTTTGATTGATTTAACTGTAACTATGGTACACAACAAAAGCTGTTTAAAGGTAAGGACCCAGCAGCCACATTGCCTCTGCAGTATCAAAAAAGGCGTGATTGATTGCACTTTTGAACACAAGTTAAATTATACTGGAGGTAAGTTAAACAGTAAGTTGAACAGTATCAACCAATTTGGCAGATTTCTTCTCCTTTTTTAAAGTTTAAAGGCACACAGACACACAAAAGGAGGAATCACCAAAATGTAAAACGTCTGATTGGAACCTGGTGTTACTCCCACAGTGATTGACGGGTCTTTCAATATGTTTTAAGTAATGCACAGATCAACAAACACTATGACACCCCATTTATACCGACAGTGGTAGACTAAATATTTGAGACACACTTCAGTGTAATGCGATACAGTTCAACAGCCCACAAAACGACCATGAAGTTGAACCAAAACAGTTTAAAGAATGCTGAACATTATAACCTTCGTAAAGGTCCGATCTACAGCAGGGCTGTTGTATCAGACTAGCTGAGGGTACCTCATAAACTAGCAACTGAATGCATGTTAGGATATACCTGCTGTTCATATAGTTGAAAGATATTGATGGGCCTAAGAAAACAAGAAAAGACTGGAAGCTAAATGGCTTTAGTAGTACATTTTGACAACCTAGTTTCAGTAACGCATACGTTTACATTAATAAAATGTCAGCTTTGAGTATTCCATAAATAAAAAGGCGGGTAACCTGACTTTAAGTTGGGTGTACACTCCTCTACATCTTTGAGTACTGGTGAAAAAAAAACCTTGACATCTGTTGCACACATGCATTTAAGTCCAGTTGCCTTTAATCTCAGTGCACACAGACATGCACTTTGTGGTTGGTAATGCGCTTCAGTAGTCCTCGTGTTCCTCCTGCCAGCTCAACAGGCCTGAATGCTGCGAGCCACCCTGGGGTCCTGGTTAATAATTGGCTGCCTCATTCTTTCTCTGAAGGTAGCGGGATGCCGGCTCTCACAGTGGCGACCCCAGGCCTGCACTCAGAGAAAGTTTCCCAGAGAAACAACTTCTGATCTGAGCGCTGCGTAACCAAGACAATCTGTCCGTATTCTGAAAGGCATGGCTGGACGTTGGGAGGGAAGCAGACTTTTGGAGTCACTCTGTGCAGCTGCCATAGAGATCCCAGAGGAATGTGCCCCAGTTTGCTCTGGAAGTTTGCCTCTGGAAGCCGCTCTTAGGCGAGCTGACAAACATCAATTAGCCCCTTCACACCAACTGTAGCGAAAAGAACCACCCACACAGAGGGGACGTCCATTAAAACCAGTTGTTCTTTTTTACAGACATATTTCATTCTAGGTTTCATTCATAGTAAGTTGCCTCGTCTCTTGTGTTGTCGAGGATGACGAAGAAGGAGGGAATTGCCTTCCAGTACATGCTGGAAAACTGCCAGTGGCAAATGAAAAAAAAAGAGGCAGGAACACAACTTTGATGTGTCGACGTCTTGTAGTATGTAGCAAGAGTGTAACATTTCCTTCAGCCACGATCGCAGGGCAAAGGGGTTACTGCTGGCTAACGAGAGAGACAATGGAGGGGTCAAAATCAGAGCTGCTTCTGCGCTATAGTGTCTAAAGAACCCAGACAGTAAAAAGTGTAATAGAGAGAGGGAAACAAAAAGAGCAAGAGTGTGTTTTGTCCCAGACTGAACACAGCTTTAACTAGCATGCATTGTTTTCAGCGCTGTTTCATTACCAGATCAGATGACTGGCCGCCCCCCCCGCCCCCCTTCTGATTCCCTCCTAATCTCAGAAATATCTCTCCGTCTGAACATGCTTCAGGTCCCAGCCAGCTCTCCTCTCTCACGCCGCTCCCCTCCCCTCCACGCTGCTGTTATGCTTGGCATTCTCAGCCAAACTAGATCAGGAGATAGGAGGGAAATAGGATGTTAAGCATCTGCTTTTTTTTTTTTTTGGGATGACTTTGACGTTAATATTTTTTTCTTGACAACATCCGTTCTTCCCAAATATGTAGTTTTATCCCATCCATTTGAATAAATATGTTTTTTTGGAGTTATGTATAGGAAAAAGCGTATACATTGTGCTTTCATATAATAACATAAACATCACCGATCACCACGGAGTATTGTCTTCCTCTCAGCTGCTGAACTAGGCTCAGTCAGTGCAGGATGTCGGCTCTGCACCGCTTTGTAAGCAGGGATGAAAGAACAAAGAGATCCCTCCTCGCTGATCTGTGCTGCCCGGATCAAAGAGGCAGAAGTTGGCTCTCGTTTGCTTTTGTTTCAGCGCTCTGACCTGCTCGTGTCTACGTGGCATCAGCCCCCATCCTGCCATGTGGTGCCCCACAGGCAGAGCTTGTGCCAGTGCTTGGGTTAGATGAGACGAATCATCGCCGGGCCCCTTCCTTCATGTGGAAGTGGGTCACAGGACTTCTGTGAGGTGCCCTGCAGTGGCCGGGCCTGCAGCCCTTTCTTAAGGACTAGTATTACGGTTGAGTGCCGTGGTAGTTTTCCAGCCTCCCCTGGCTCAGTCTGAGCTTCTTTCCCCTCAGACAGGCAACAGTGGGCGGCCGAGTCTTCTTTATTCCGCCTTTCCCCTTTTTATCACTCATCAGCCACCCCCTTTCTGTTTCTCGCTCTTTCTGTCTCTTCCCCCCCCCCACACCTCCACTGTTCCCTGCTCTGCTGGAGAGCAAGGCCTTTTATGGAAAGCTCATAACAACAGCTGCAGTAGTCCAGCCCTAGCTTGTCCACCTCGGGCCAGGCCCTGGCCCAAAGGGTTCAATGTCAGGCCTCACATGTGTTTGGCTGGAAGGGCTGAAATCCTCATCTTCTGTCCCGACTCTGTGGTGCCATCGCACGATCGCATCTTTGCCTCTCCCTTTTTATTTCTTGCCAGCCTGCTTCCCCAAAACCTAACTCCCATATCAGACACTCGTGCCCACATTCCAGCAGGACTGCATGCCCCGGCGGTGAAATGGGACACGGGCGATGAGAGAAGCCCTGTTTGGAGCTGGCCTTCACTTTAATGATATATGAGCACCCCCCCCCCCCCCCGTCTATCCTTCTGGCTTTGGATTGCAGTGTGGCAACGCTGGACAACAGGAGGGCAGCTGCTATGGAGCTGATAATGAATGATCAATGTATGATGTCATCCCTGCAGGGTCTTTTCACTCAGATATTACAGTACAGCAGTGGCGGGCCGTGCATTTTATACCTAGGCCTTCACTGCTGTCCTGCAGCTAAAATACCACATTATAACCACATGATGGCGCCACAGCTATTATTCGTTTTTAAGACTGTAACTATATACGGATTCGTATTAAACCGTTCGGTACGAGGCTTACAATACCTTTGAATAATAGTAGAGGATTTGGAAAATGCAGAAGCTTAAATTCAGGAAAATATAATGTTTTCTGTGCTCATGTAGGACAGTGGTTCTCAGCTGGTCTGGCTATGGGACCCACCATGATTCCTTAATGACAAGCCGCGGCCCAGAGAGTTTGTCTTATGATTTTACTTTCACAACTAAAACATCAGACGTACTGCTCTGCAATGTCTTTCCTCTTCTCAGCACCCTGTGTCACGGTGTGTGGTACATCTCACTGGAGTCAGGAAACTTGTCAGAATGCCCATATTTGATTGGCTGAGCTGCATCACGTGATGTGATTCACAACGCCGACTAAGCCTCTGCTGTTAAGTTTCGTTTCACGATAGTCACGTGCTCGCCCACTGACCAATCACAGCACACGCTGTACCTCACTGCAGAGCTGCACATGGAAACTGAGCTGCACGTAATGCTGACGTAGCTATAGGCCGGCTAGCAGGCTCTGACACGTCAAAGAATACGCCCAACATGTCAAACTAAAGATCTGATTGGTTGAAGACTATGACAATCAACAATATCGTCCCCATTCACTTAAACTGCACATGGATTCACTTGTGAGTCTGCAGGCCTCGGGCCTCTGTTCTTACCTAGAGACACAGAGGTGAAATCTGATTGGATAAAAGCTCTACTAAAAACAAGCTGCACTGGAAGCAGAGCAACTGAGGAAGACAGTAGCTGTGCAATGAGAAAATAAGATAATGGGAAAAATATGTTTATAAATTATAATACATGTACTGTATTTAAGAAAAATATTAAATTATAAAATAGATATAGCTTCTGATTCTGTTTAGGCCAGCAGAGAAGGCCTTGCAGGCCCTGACGGCCCACCACTGCAGTACAGTAATATCAGCTGTCATGTAAATGTCAGTTAGTCAGTGAGGTCACCAGTCTTTCAACATAACTTTTAGGGGTGTGACAGAGAACCAATTAGGAAAGACATCGGCAATACATAATTATATTATTAATACATTTGGGGTTCATTTTAGTGTTGATATTTGGTTCCTTTCACCGTAAGTTATAAATGTGAAAAAGAGTTAATGCGACTGGGAAATACCGATAACTCATATAAACAAACACAATACATATGTTATCTTCTATCCAGACTATATATTTTAGTCAAAGAAAACAATAAAAAGTTTTTTTTTTTTTTTTAACTATCTTTTATTTTTGCTCGTTTCAGGTGAAGAAATCATCAAAAGAAGGTTCGGCATTAGATCAGTCACACGGTAGTAGGAAGCTGTGCTTTTTAAGTGCACTTTTCAATTGTTGACAAAAAGAGTATTCATCTCATTTTCTCCATATACCGCTCCATAATCCTTGCCCCCTCACTGAAGCCTTTCCTTCGCCTGCCAGCCTCTCAATCAACGGGACTCTCACGGAGTCTGCTCGGAGAGGGAGTCGCACAAAAAAACGCAGCAATAAACTTGCAATAATACAACAGTGGGTGTCCCCTGGGGCCTTTATCATTCAAATGCCTGGCCTTTCTGGGTCTTGCAGCGGAAGGCCGCTCATTCATGCTAAGAGAGTCAGGGAGATTATTGCCAGTGTAAGATGGACTCTCAAAAGAAGGCAGGCCATTGTTGTCGTTTGATCCCGCG
This sequence comes from Anarhichas minor, assembly GCF_050575085.1. Lineage (NCBI taxonomy): Eukaryota > Metazoa > Chordata > Actinopteri > Perciformes > Anarhichadidae > Anarhichas > Anarhichas minor. The sequence continues at coordinate 4,672,154 of NW_027466472.1, forward strand.
GGCCAAGATCATTCTTTAATTCCAGACCCCCGGTAGTCCGCATTCAAGCCCTTCTTTTCACCAGCTGCACAGCTCTCCAAACCACCGACCCCACCTCTTAACCGGTGTATTCCTCCTGTTAATCCCCCCAGGAATGTGGCTTTGGTTATGGAGAGGATGCCCGGTGCGTGCCCTGCCGGAGCAGTCGCTTCAAGGAGGACCGGAGCCTGCAGAAGTGCAAGCCCTGCCTGGACTGTGGACTCATCAACCGCTTCCAGAAGGGCAACTGTTCCACCACCAGCAACGCCGTGTGTGGCGACTGTCTGCCGGGGTAAGAGGACAGACACACATCGCCACCAGACAGTTGTTAACAATAATAGTCGGATATGTAATACCTTTAATATGTAACAACACTATGAACTGAGTTTGTGCATGTTTGAACATTAAAACGTGTCATTTTGTGTCTTCAACAGATATTACAGGAAGACAAAATTAAGTGGTTTTCAGGACATGGAGTGTATACCCTGTGGGGACCCTCCGCCTCCTTATGAGCCTCACTGTAAGCACCTTTACGTTCTTTTACCTCTTCTAACAGTTGGCCTGACATCAGTGGGACATTCTGTTAAAATGTTCCCATGAATACAGGCTATTCATCCCAGCCCACAATAGGCCATGTTTTAAGATGAAACAAGCGGGGATACAATAGTCTAAGAGCAAACATCAGCGGCTACAGCACACTATTAAACTCATAGCCCAATGCTATCAGAACCAAAAGCCAGGTTGCAGTGCCACAACAAAGCCTGCGCACACACACACACAAAACATGCCAGCACAAGGCCTTTGGTGTAATCAGAACTACAGACTATAAAGGGTGGAGCAAGCCATAGTTCATTCACTAAGTCTCACGGAGTCAAGCAGCAATGCTGTATGTGCAAATAAATGCTTGGATTTACAAGCTGAGCAGTTGAAAAGCTGAAATGGATACCACTAACATAACACTGGATTATGATGGCTCAGAATGTCACTCGTTTTTGGCACTGAGTTTGGATGAAATGAGCCGACTTCCTCGAACAATACTTCTATTGATATTTCTAGACAAAACATGTCTCAATAGTATTAGTTTTAGCACCAGAGTAAACACCATAGGGAGTGTGCAGCTTCCCTTTTTGATACTAGAGGAGGCCTGCGAAACAAAATGGCCATTGTGTCTGAGAACATAGCTGGTAGTTACTCGGTCCTGCAGGGACTCTCTCCGTGGAGCATTTCCAAATGCTTGAGAGTCCCGCTCCCTCCCTCCAGTGTTATCTTGAGGAGGGTGGTGAAAACTTGAAGGGCAGAACATTCTAATAGGCCACACTGGCCCGGAGCTACGGTGCATCTGTGCAGGGGAGGCAGTCGCCGTCTGGGGAGGACTGTCAATTTTACAACCCCCCCCCCCCTTTCCTCTCCTCCCTTTCCCACAGTGGCTTTTTGGAACTGAGGGGAAAAGGAGATTGTGTTTTATGGATTCCTTCAGCCTCTTTAATGTGTTTCATCTGCTAGGAGTTCTTCAGTGTCACGGTAGATCTAGGAGAGCTGACTGGACCATGCTGTCACACACACACACAGGCGTGCAGACAGATGTCGCTTGTGCTGACGAACCCACAGAAATAATATCACCTGACTCAGCAGTTTCACTAGGCTTTGCAGAAGATTTTATTGTCTTTCGGCACGTTGTTTCGGTTTCACGAGCCGCAGTTTAAATGTTTTGGTTCACCTTCTCTGTTAAATTGTCCTTATTACTATTTCCAACTGGATCTACCACAAGGTAGACGGCCAGTTTATCCTTCAAAGAGAAACAGTGGTGTGAGTTTAAAGTGCAGCCACAAAACATCAGTTATATTTCATCCAGGATTTCCCTTCTTTTCAAGACATTCAGTTATTTGCTGCTTATCCTTTTTTTGCATGCAACTAAAAGAGATCGTGACCATAATCCAGTAAACCTCTGTCCTAGTTACTTGAAGAAAACATAATCTGTCTTCACTCGTGCAGCGCGCTCACTGACTTCAAAGGTTCATGCAACCAGTTCTCACCACAGACGGCAAGAAAACACATCAGGCTGGCGAGGCACAGCAAACATTCCTAACTACGATTGCCTGCCAGCGATTCAAACTACAGCCTTTAAATTTGTCTCATACTCAGATGTCAGCAGCTGGAATGACGATCTGATCGCGGATCAGTTTATCCTCACTGCTGTTCCTAATGGAATTATCATGCAAATACCAAACCACAACCTCACAGCAATGATGGTGCGTTTATATGATGATCATAAAACGTTTTATCACAAACGCAACACCTTGGGAGTCATGACATTATAAATCATTTCTAGCGGACGTATCCAGATTCTCTATTAAATTATGATTTAATATGCTGTACCTCGTTTAATAATACTGCCAAGAAATGCACTAAACGTTCAGAGAGAGCTTCTGTTTAGAATATATTTGCAACTAGAGTAAAGTTCTTGGCATAAATTCAAGTTTGAACCTTTTTAAATGTCTTTACATTAAACAGAATAAGAATCAAATGTTTATTTTCTCCTTTCTGGTATTCAGAGTTCTGCGTACAGAACGGATCGGTTCTCCTAAAGAACCTCCTTAAAAAGAGTTTGTACTGAAGTCAAAGATCCCTCTGAGGTGTAGAGAGGTGCTCCTTTTTATTTGGAGTATGCGGTGTCCCATTAAGTGAACAGGCAGGGAGTGTATGACAGGCTGCGGTTTATTGGTCTGGTTTGTGAGGAGATAATATCAGCAGGTGAGGCCTCTTCAATGGACCAGTGTTTATCTGTGTGTGCTGCAGCTGCTCTGATAACGGGCTGCTTTGTGTTGATGCTCACCTTGACAGTGAAGACCAAATGCAAACACAATGGTTAGAATGTATTTACAGATTAGCAATACAGTGCAGTGCCTTTGTTTATGACCATTATTATTAAGTAATCCCTGCCATGACAATTCATTATGAGTCTCAGACGTGAAGATGAAATATGGTGTTACACTGTGTCCTTGTGAGGTATTTAACATTGTTTGTGGTAATACATTTATTTTTTACATACAGCGTAATATTTTTAAATGTGAGAAGGTGCCTCTGTGTCTAAATACAAATGCTCTTATGTAAACTGTAAATGATTGAGAGCAGTTGCAGTGATTTTAGGATCTGTAGAAGTTGCCGATATGTTTAAATGACAAGTTCTAAGTCATGTTTTTGACATTATGTGCTTTGTGCTTATTTAAAAATGCCCTTTTATTTTGCTCTCTGGGTCAAACTAAGCTACTAAGTGCTGCTTTGAGGTTTTTTTTTCTTCCCTTAGAAGGAATGTTAAAATACCCGTATCCCCTATCTGGCTGAATAAAACAACTGCCCAAAGCTGAAGTCGTGTTTACAGGGCGTAACAAAGAGCTCTTGGATGTGAAAAGGTGGAAACCAGTTCCCTTTATGATTAATGTGCTGAAAAGCAAACAGCAGGGCTCACTGAAAAAAGATTTTCTCAAACAAAAAGCCATTCATTATATTTGCCATATTCATCAACAATCTCTCACAACTTCTTTTCTTGCCCCACACATTGTTAACTGCTCTGTCTGCTTCACAGTGTCAGACCAGCATGCCTTTAATGTTTCCTCTGCCATCATACAGACAGTGATCAGGTATTATTTGATTTGCTGGTAATAATCACAGACAGTTATGTTCAGCTACATGAGCTCAGAGAGAAATGTCACTCAACTAGAGACTTCAGGTGTGCTGCTGTTTCTTCTCCTCTCTTTACCTCTGACTTAGTGCTCGAAAGGATAATTACACGAAGCAGATGACAATTTTCTTTTAAACAAGAGTGCCAGTTCATCTGTCTTACGTTGATATTAAACCCCAATGTTCTGTGTTTGTGGTAACGTGTGTGATGAGCAGCGTTCTTGAAGCCGAAAGTCTCTACATGAGTGTGTAAAGGGTCCTGAAGGCGGAGCCAGCCGGGATATCACGTTTCCCCCTCGGGGCAGGATGAGAACTCAGTCATGAAATCAGTGCATGTGCGACAGAAGTGTAAAAACAAACCCGCTTACACACTAATATCTGAACCATTGCAGAAGCCTGACTAGCATGTCTGCCTCTTGACTTCAGGGCTGTGTGACTGGCATGTGAGGGAGAGCCTGGGGGTGTGGGGGGGGGGATGTCTGTAAATCATCTTCTGTGGGGAAGCGAGACAGAGGCAGATAAAGGGCGAACCCACCACAGGCGTTTTCTCTTTGAACTCCTCTGCGTATTTCATTAGACTTAAGCAAAGGGGCGACTGGCTCGAGGCGCAAGGGAAATAATTTGTCTCACGTTACCCGATTCTGATTGGCTGAGGAGCGTCGGATAACGTGAAGTAGCGGCTCCTCGTCACGTGTTATCCAATAACTGCTATTTTGAGAGATAGGGTGTTTGTGTGTTTGCTCAGAAACACTCATCACTTTGAAATAAGGTGCATATATACGCTGCCATGTGGTCAATCAAAGACTGAATGGACATTTTACGCCCTGCGGTTCAGCCGTATTTCACCTTCATCTCCCTCCGTCTTCCTCACAGGCAGCGGGCGCGTGAACCTGGTGCCGCTGCCCTCGGTGGTGACCAGCCCGCGGGACATGGCCCTGGCCGCGGTCATCTGCAGCGCTCTGGCCACCGTGCTGCTGGCCCTGCTGGTCCTGTGTGTTATCTACTGCAAGAGACAGCTGCTGGAGAAGAAGCCCAGTGGTGAGTCACATCTGCACGTGTGCATGGCTGAAAAAGAGTTTTCAGAATCAGGGCCGTGTGTTTAATAGATGCCAAGAAGAGCAGGAGGTTGAGGGGATTCTTCAAAACAATTTACTAATGATTGGTGCTTTAAAAAAAAGAAGGTATGCAGTGCAATGCACAGGCCTTAAGGTGGATTCACATTCAAGAGCTAAATATGTGCATGTTAAAATATGGGTGCCACTTAAAGAGCCCTTAATAAGGTAAATGATGAGGAGTATTTATAGCTGGATGAGCGTGATTTCATCGCTCTTTTGTTAACAACACAAACAGAGTGCCAGTTCGTCTGTCAGATTTGGTCACCAGTGTTAAGCCCCATTAAACCCTGATGTTGCATATTTGTAGTAACTTGTATAATGAGCAGCATTCCGGAGGCCAAAAGCGTTTTGAGTATGTGAAACGTCCCGGGGCAAAGAGTTAATGACATCACGTTTCCCCCGAAAGCTCGCCTGAAGGTAGAAGTTACTAAGGCGTTACCAGCTCTCTGTGTTTTTCTCACCGTGACGGTGTAAGGTGAATGCACAAGTTAAATGTTTTTCACTCAGTCCAAACATTCACCCCACCCTTTACCCAAGCTGCTTCCAAACGCTGACACTGTTGCTTTTTAAATGATTCAAAAGAATTTTAATCGGCCTCGTGGACCCGAGGGTAGTGAGGCATTTCCCAACACACAAGAGAGAATGTACGTTTAGTCAGATAAACGGCACGACTGTAGCTGGGAGGATTTCACCTGACGGCAGCAATTACAAAAACACAAAAATCCAGTTATTACTAATAAGAATGAAGCATTTCTTCTGTAAAAGTAAAAGGGTACCAACTTCTATTAAGGCATGTTTTTATCAAGGGTTACATTTGTGTGTCCTAGGTTGTGAAACACTTCTTTGACTGTCCCTTCTGCTTGGTAATAAAGCAGTTATAAATGCGCGAAAGCATTACAAAATACTTAAAAGGTTCTTCGGTCTGTCCAGTAAACCTGGCAACCCAAAAGTTATTCTTTTCCATGGCTTGTAACTGTTCTATTAAGCATCAGTAAACAATTTAATAACTATTAATAAAGCATTTATAAAGCTTTCATGCAGGATACAATATTATATTTCAAGTGGTATTAGTAGAAGAGCTGAGACGTGGCTTGTTGTTTCCTCAGCTGCCTCTCTGAGGTCCCAGGATTGTCCCTACGGTGGAGCAGAGCTGTCCTGCCTGGACCCCCGCTGGCTCCAAGACCTTCCCCAGAGACCCTGCTGCCAGTGTCACCTGGGCCCCGGACAAACCTGTGGTAGGTTGTGGTTCCGACCGAAGACATTTTATACAACAGCCGAAGCCGATCAAACAACTGATGAGTGTAAGGAAAGCATTGTATTCTAACTCCAGTGGTAAACTGTGTAGTGGGTCTCATCGTGCCTTTAGGAGGTGATGGCAGGTGGGTTTTTGTAAAGTTGTACATGTGTGTGTGTGTGTGTGTCCAGGTCCAGTCCACGTGATCCCGTCTCTGTGCTGTGATGAGAGCTGCAGTCTGGGCCGCAGCCTGGACAACAGTCCCTTCCAGTCCCAGATGAGCCTCAGCGACGGGTGAGGAATATGTATATGCTCATTAACGCCTATATCTAAACTGCCTGGAAACACGACTGCCAAAAATGTTCAGCCCGGAGGGAAATGACTACAAAACCCTGCAATGTTTGCATCACGCTGGGCTGACTGACCTTTACAGCCGGCTAGTAGGCAAACTCAACATTAACAACCCAACAAACACAATCGTACACAACTGCATGCCTTTGCAAGGTAAATATAGTCACGGAGATGATTATTGAAGCTTAGCTGGTCCCAGCTGTGTAGAATATTATACTGTACCATAAATCACGTAAAGTAAGGAGCATAATCGTGTTCACACGCTGAGAGTAAAAGGAAGATCAGCTAACACCTACACTCATGCTGGTAACAGCTTTCTCATTTCTCTTGCTATTCAAGGTGCTGCAGACGTCATTTAATGGGGTTAATTAGATTCTTTGAAGTGTTGCGAACACACCGAGGGCACTGTGCATAAAAGTGAAGCCACACTGGGTGTGGCTGTGAACAGTGATTCATGGTGATAACCACAGCTTTCTTTTATTATGCTCCCCAGAAATACACATCGGGATGGGGAGAGCATCCCGATGCAGCTGGGAGGACGTCCTGAGTCCCACTGCAAAGAGGCTGGTGGGATGAGACGGAGTTTGGAGCCTGCAGAGTGTTCTGGGTGGCCTCAGTGCACCGCTGAACCTGCAGGGAGACTGGAGGTGGAAGAAGAGGATGGCGATGAAGAGGAGGGGTGCAAGCCAAGGGAGAATTCACCTGAGATGACCAGAAAGAGCTACAGCGAAGCTGTGACAGATGCATCAAGTCAGGAAGGTGAGGTGTCATATTACTCTCATGCAAAACACCGGAAACGTAAGATTAGCTATTAATGAAGCGTGACTTCCTTTTACCAAATGGCACACACATTTCTACTGAGTTTGCTCATAACTCGCCTGGATATGAATCAGCTTTCCTCATGAATGTGTGTGTTAAGACACTCCCATGGCACTTCAAATTAGCTGCCTCAAAGCGAACTGATGAATGATCTTCGTATTATTTATTATTTAGTGTCAAGCAAAGGTATGTGAGAGCGAACTGCAAAGAAGAAAAGGCGGCCTCTCCCACTCAACAAAAGACTATTTATGAAATATTAAAGTGATCTTTATGTTATACCATGACATTTTTTACATACTGTGGCTTTAAGAGCAGCTGGTCAAAGAAACAAGAGACACCACAACTTCTTTGATGTAGACTATCCTGCTTCCAGTCGGCCCCTGATAGGCTCTAGATAGATTTGTTACTAATCACTGTGTGTCTGTGATCCTCTCCCTGCTCTCTTTCCAGGATGACATGGATTTCTTTGGCTCGTGTTCCACCCTGGACTCAACAGCCGCGGCCAGATCCCGGATGAGATTACTCTCTAGTCCCCCCCCCCCCCCCCATACCGATGAGCAGCAGCCACTCTCAAGCCACTCTCGCACCGCCTCTTTGAAATGCCGCTGACCTCAGCGTCCCTTGTCAAGGGGTCCAAATAAAATATGTGCATAGTTACAAACAAAAGCACTGCTGAGGAAAATCAAAGCATGAGGGCAAAGGGGATAGAGATACACACACATGCACACCCACACTGAATGTGAACTCACTGGCCCAGAGGGTGAAATCGAATGAAGTTCAAACGTCAAGGAGTATCGACTTCTTACCGTCAATCACAGTGAATCAAAGTGAGCCTCTGCTCTGCCTTGAGAATGTCTTTCATATTTACATGTAGGAGAACATAAACTGTACCACTGACCGAGCAGGTGGTATTGTGGAGCTTTTGTGTGTAAAGGTAACAAATTTGAGGTGTGAAGAAAAATGTCAAAGGGTATTATGTTGCACATCGAAGACAATCTTGATGATATGGAGCAAGTTAAAACAAGGAATGTCAAAGTGATAGATTTGTTGTAGATACTGTAAAATATTAAATAGGTCAATATTTTTGTAACATAGACATGACTGACAATATGTTTGCTTTACTTCCCACAGTTATAGTGCTGTTGGTTGTGATTGGTCACTTCCAAATATTGTTTTTGTAAATAAACCACGAACAAGTTTACAGACCCAGGAATTTATTTTCTCAGTTCTTTAATAAGTCTTTAAATCAAGCAATTTAGTATTGCAATTCCATAGGGTTGGGGGATTTATGTAAGACAGTATAGTAAAGTCACAGTATAGTATTTCCAAAAAGTCAGTATAGCATGTCGAAAAATTAATAGTATAGTATGTTGAAAAAGTCATAGTATAGCATGTTGTTTAAAAGTCACAGTATAGCATGTCGAAAAAATAAAAAAGTCATAGTATATGTCATCAAAAGTCATAGCATAGTATGTCGAAAAAAGCAATAAAAAAGTCTTAGTATAGCATGTCGAAAAAAGTCAGATAATAGCATTTCATAATAAAAGTCATAGTATAGCATGTCGAAAAAAATCATAAAAAAGTCATAGTATAGCATGTCGAAAAGTCAGTATAGCATGTCGAAAAAAGTCACAGTATAGCATGTCAAAAAAAGTCATAGTATTTCGTAAAAAGTCACATAATAGCATTTCATAATAAAAGTCATAGTATAGCATGTCGAAAAAAGTCATAGTATTTCGTAAAAAGTCAAATAGCATTTCATAATAAAAGTCATAGTCATGTAGAAAAAAGTCACAGTATAGCATGTCGAAAAAGTCAGATAATAGTATTTCATAATAAAAGTCATAGTATAGCATGTCGAAAAAAGTCATAGTATTTCGTAAAAAGTCAAATAGCATTTCATAATAAAAGTCATAGTATAGCGTGTCGAAAAAAGTCACAGTATAGCATGTTGAAAAAAGTCATAGTATTTCGTAAAAAGTCAGATAATAGCATTTCATAATAAAAGTCATAGTATAGCGTGTCGAAAAAAGTCACAGTATAGCATGTCGAAAAAAGTCATAGTATTTCGTAAAAAGTCAGATAATAGCATTTCATAATAAAAGTCATAGTATAGCATGTCGAAAAAAAGTCACAGTATAGCATGTCGAAAAAGGTCACAGTATAGCATGTCGAAAAAAGTCAGAATGTCGAAAAACGTCAGATAATAGCATTTCATAATAAAAGTCATAGAATAGCATTTCATAATAAAAGTCATAGTATAGCATGTCGTAAAAAGTCACAGTATAGCATGTCGAAAAAGGTCACAGTATAGCATGTCGAAAAAAGTCAGAATGTCGAAAAACGTCAGATAATAGCATTTCATAATAAAAGTCATAGAATAGCATTTCATAATAAAAGTCATAGTATAGCATGTCGTAAAAAGTCACAGTATAGCATGTCGAAAAAGGTCACAGTATAGCATGTCGAAAAAAGTCATAGTATTTCGTCAAAAGTCAGATAATAGCATTTCATAATAAAAGTCATAGTATAGCGTGTCGAAAAAAGTCATAGTATTTCGTAAAAAGTCAGATAATAGCATTTCATAATAAAAGTCATAGTATAGCATGTCGAAAAGTCATAGTATTTCGTAAAAAGTCAGATAATAGCATTTCATAATAAAAGTCACAGTATAGCATGTCGAAAAAAGTCATAGTATTTCGTAAAGTCAGATAATAGCATTTCATAAAAAAAGTCATAGTATTTCGTAAAAAGTCAAATAGCATTTCATAATAAAAGTCATAGTATAGCATGTCGAAAAAGGTCACAGTATAGCATGTCGAAAAAAGTCATAGTATTTCGTAAAAAGTCAGATAATAGCATTTCATAAGTCATAGTATAGCATGTCGAAAAAAGTCACAGTATAGCATGTCAAAAAAAGTCATAGTATTTCGTAAAAAGTCAGATAATAGCATTTCATAATAAAAGTCATAGTATAGCATGTCGAAAAAAGTCATAGTATTTCGTAAAAAGTCAGATAATAGCATTTCATAATAAAAGTCATAGTATAGCATGTCGAAAAAAGTCACAGTATAGCATGTCGAAAAAGGTCACAGTATAGCATGTCGAAAAAAGTCAGAATGTCGAAAAACGTCAGATAATAGCATTTCATAATAAGTCATAGAATAGCATTTCATAATAAAAGTCATAGTATAGCATGTCGTAAAAAGTCACAGTATAGCATGTCGAAAAAGGTCACAGTATAGCATGTCGAAAAAAGTCATAGTATTTCGTAAAAAGTCAAATAGCATTTCATAATAAAAGTCATAGTATAGCATGTCGAAAAAGGTCACAGTATAGCATGTCGAAAAAAGTCATAGTATTTCGTCAAAAGTCAGATAATAGCATTTCATAATAAAAGTCATAGTATAGGGTGTCGAAAAAAGTCATAGTATTTCGTAAAAAGTCAGATAATAGCATTTCATAATAAAAGTCATAGTATAGCATGTCGAAAAGTCATAGTATTTCGTAAAAAGTCAGATAATAGCATTTCATAATAAAAGTCACAGTATAGCATGTCGAAAAAAGTCATAGTATTTCGTAAAGTCAGATAATAGCATTTCATAAAAAAAGTCATAGTATTTCGTAAAAAGTCAGATAATAGCATTTCATAATAAAAGTCACAGTATAGCATGTCGAAAAAAGTCATAGTATTTCGTAAAGTCAAATAATAGCATTTCATAATAAAAGTCATAGAATAGCATTTCATAATAAAAGTCATAGTATAGCATGTCGTAAAAAGTCACAGTATAGCATGTCGAAAAAAGTCATAGTATAGCATGTCGAAAAAAGTCATAGTATAGTACATCGAAAAAAGTCATAGTATAGTACGTCAAAAAAAACAGAAATTATAAAACGATAGTATATGTCCAAAAAAAGTCACAGCACTCGAAAAAAGTCATGGTTTAATCATGGTCTTGAAAAAGTCAGTCATAAAAACGTTCAAGTATATATTCACAAAAAATTGTCATAGCATGTCAAAAAAGGTCAAGGTAAAAAAGTAACTAAAAAGTCATCGTATAGAATGACAAAAAAGTTAATAAAAAAAAAATCATAGTTTGTCGAAAACAGTAAAAGTATACCAGTTGATAAAAACAATGAAAAAATCCTATTATAGTAAAAAAAAGTCATTTTCAGAAATTTCCATGGAATACTATACCATCACTTTTTTATGGAATACTTTACTATGATTTCTTTAAAGTGATCTTTACTTCATACCATAACATGACATTTTTACATACTGTGGCTTTAAGAGCAGCTGGTCAAAGAAACAAGAGACACCACAACTTCTTTGATGTAGACAAGACTATCCTGCTTTCAGCTGGCCCCTGGTAGGCTCCAGATAGATTTGTTACTAATCACTCTGTGATCCTCTTCCTGCTCTCTTTCCAGGATGACATGGATTTCTTTGGCTCGTGTTCCACCCTTCAACCACCCTGGACTCAACAAGAGCTGTTGACGGATCCCCTATCAGACTGCTTACTTGTCCTTGTCGTATTTTCTCAATTCTTGAATGAATTCATAAAATCAAGCGATTCAGCGATGCACTTCCAGAGTTGAGGGATTCATGTAATACAGATTTAAACAATACGTTTCACAATTAACTCTATGGCTGATGTATCGTGACCTTTTTATCTGCAGTTTGGTTTAAGCTCCAAAAACACTGAATCTGTCCCGAACCCCAAACTGACATAATCCTGATGACATCATTGGAGTGTTTTTTCCTGGAAATTCAAAACACAAAGTGGTGCTCTTGAGGTCAGAGAGAGAGAAATTCACCAAACACTAATCCTCCTCTTCCTCCTCCTCCTCCTCAAAACTCCTGACAGACAAAACAGATGGAGCGTTGTTAATGTAAAGTCTAAACAATGACCGCATGACAGGAAGAACAGATTAAGCATTGCTCCTCACACTGATTTAATCAGGAACATATAATACTCTGCTGCTATGTGAGCTGAAAATGGCATTAAATAAATAAGTTAAAGGCAGATAAATAATAACCACAAAATTAGGGAACTTAGTGAAATTTATGGGGGTTTGTTACATTACAGAGCACATTTTGTCTGTTCATTTTTAACAACGCTCAGTGCTACTTAAAGGTGATAAAAGGTACAGTATGTACAAACTCAAGATCGTTTTATGATATTAACCAAATACATCAAAACAAGTCAATGTGACTATAAGGGAGACCAGCAATTTATAAAATGTTAATTAATTTACAGACAAAGTAAAGATGCTTCGTAAGAATGAGCGCGCAAGCTGCTGCCACATCTGTGTGCATCATTAGTGTATCACGTCTTTGTAAAGGTCCAAGTCCGCTTCCATGGCGCCAGAGGCATCGTTCAGCTTTCAGAGTCCATGATGAAGGTTTCAAAGTTCGGGTTAAGCTCAGACACCAACGCATCCACAAAGTCCTCCATGGTGGGCTGTCTCTGCAGCATCCCTGTCACACAAACACATAAAGCAGCAGGTTTTAAGGTGTGTGTGTGTGTGTGTGTTTAATGCACATCTGTCTCTGGGAAGGAAACAATACTGTTGGGGCTCTGGGATAAACCGGTTTTCTATTTCCAATCATCTCACCTCATTCTGACAGGAAAAGTGCAGCTTTCTGGAACATTTAAGCTGAATTTACTGCAGTGGTTTTACAAAAGAGAGCAAAAAAAAAAGAAAAAGGCTAATGGGAGCATTTTTAAGAAATCCTTTGAAGCAAGGACTATTTTTATCCCAAATTAAGCTTGAATCTAATTAAGTTCATGGATACCGGCTGCTGCTCCTGAGACTTCTGCTCTAATTCTGCAACATCATCCTCACAAGTATGATGTGTTTTAAAGGAAGGTTATATTCTTAACATGTGGATCTCGTTATTTGATGTGCAATCAGTGCAAAGTATAATATTAAATCTAATCCTTAAATACAGTATGTAGTACTTCATACGTTCTCTCTTTACTGAGAAGAAGTGTAAACAGACACTCAAAGGTATCTCTCCACAGCTTGTTTCTCTAACGGGCCTCAGATGTTGATATGATCCAACAGAGAGCATCTCGTAAAACACGGCGATGAAGTTCTCAACATCTTCAATTTCAGCCTTTACCAAAACCAAAACAGTATGCTGTACATGTCACAGGGGCGATACTGAGCTCACACACCAACACACACACACACACACTCTGGATACACCAGACTATGACTAGCGCTGCAGAGCAACTATGTGTGTGTGCAGCCCGTGAGCGAGCCCTGGGAATGTCTGTCTGTGTTTTGAGAACCTGTCTGCCAGCTCATGCGTGGAGGACTCCCTCGCTTGCTTTACAATTCAGCTGCACGCCCGCTTTGAAGTCAGTTCATTTCCCCTTGTGTAGCTGCCAATGTAAATACCCCCCCCCTCCCCTCTCCCTTCCTGCACGGGTCACCTCCAACGCACACTCACTCAAACACAAGCATGTCTGCACAGGCACGCATGAATGGACACGCGAAAGAGTTTTTACACAGCGATCCTTAACACATGGACACACACAGCAAGACATGGCCGGTCAATCCCACACACACACACACACACACACACTGGGGAGTCTACCTTGCTGCCATCCTGAGAGAATCGCCTTGTATAAGAGTACCAGAGAAGGGATTATCATCTCCTCTTACCCACCGGTCGCTCCCTACCCCTTGGCTGCAAGATGATACCAGCACACAGGGGTACCCAATGCACCACGACCGCAAAGGACCCTGGGTACCTGGAAACTAGGCAGCCACATGAAAGTGATGATTTCTAACCATAAATGACAGTCCTAATTAAAAAGGGCTGCAGGACGTTCTGTTGTATCCACTGCACCTCTTCATAGTACAGTATGCAACAAAACATGAGGAAAAGGGCAGAGCATATAGTATGTGAGACAAAAAGTCATAGTATAGCAAGTAATGATAAGAGTTACTACCTTGTGGTGCCTCCGACAACTAGTGGAATGTCTGCTCCAGTTTACTGTGTTTAACAAGCAACGTTTACATGACAGCAGTGATGAGAGAGGTGGAGGAGAGGATGAAGAGAGCGAGAGCGAGAGAGAGAGAGAAAGGGAGGCGTGATCATGAAAGAGGTAAGTCGGGTAAACAATAGCACCCTCGCCGGCTTCTCATCACCAACAGCTGCGGGTGTCAGCGCCAGGAGATGAAGAGAGGCGCAACAATGAGCCGTGAGGAGTGAGTCTGTTCTCAGCCCACATCCCTGGGAGAGGTTGAGAGGAATGCACCGATAACCTCAAAGTCATAACAACATCGTGGAGAAGTATCTGATGGGAGAAGCGGCTTTTATAGATACACACAAGGAGGTGGTGCTGAGTCGGACATAACACACCGACAGGGCACCATCAGCATGCTGTAAACAGGTGAGCACTGAAGTAAATGGAGGCACCACAGAGGTTAATGGTGGAGCTGTGCAGTCCACAGAGGGAACACCACCAGAGGGTTTATCACCCGTATGCAACTTAAGGCTTTTCCTAACCATCACTGCCTGCCATTATGAATCCATGTTTAATGTATTCTGGTTTACAGCAGCAGTACCTCTGAACAGATACTGTATGAGTTGACAGCATCACAGTGGGCAGACCTCTGAAACTCACTCTTGGCGACGCACCGAGGAAACGCAGAGCCAAACCAAACATAGGCTTTGCTTTGTGTCCTTTGTTAGGAGAGCCTTAGGACAGAGGCTTTGCCTTGTGAGTCATCTCGTATTTAAGAGTTTCCATTTCCATTCATAATGACGCTGACACGGCCATTGAGGACCCGGGCTTCTACCCATTACAGTCATCTCGGGGCCAACTTGGCCAGCAGAGTTTGGGCAGGTGTTAAAAGACACACAACAAAAAAAAAGTGTGAAACAAAAAAACAAACAGTGGATCTTTCTTAACAACTGTATCCCTGCTTTGCAGTTTGGCCGCTGAGCAGCCCCACTGGAGCTGTTGGCGGTTGAGCGCCTCGCTCAAGAGTACTTGTTGGGAAGCGAAGTGCAGCACTCGCTCTCTATTCCTGCCCGATCTTCCTGAGCTGGTGTGGGAACGTTGAAATCACACGTTCACGGCCTCTTCTAGTCTGAAATAGCTATTCTCTCAATACAGAGCAGAGCGATTCTTTCCACTGAGAAATGGAAACTCATTTTAGCCACCTGCTTTAATAACAAAATGACTCAACATGGACGTTTTAGTGAATATTTAAATCCGTTGCCGTTTACTCCCTCTGACCCTGAAGCTGCAACTTGCCCTAATATCTTTCTACAGTTACACTTACACTTGAAAGTTAAATATCTTGCCAGTAAACAGAGCTTCATCTCTCACAGGAGAACATACACAGAGTAATCTTAAAGGGTGGTGGGCGATGGCTATCAGTCAGATGAAGACCTCTGTGTGGCTCTGAGCCTCGGTAATGACGGCTCTGGGGACAAGAACTCAGTAGAAATGTTGCCCAGCCTGCAGCTACTGCTGGTTGAAATCATCAAACATCTGAGTTACCGCCCAGTTTTGGTGGTAAAGTGTCTGCTGAGATACATTCTTTTAAGAACAGATTCACTGAACAGTAAACCCATTTTTGGTGGGAAATCTTGAACATGGGGTTGAAGGCTCGTTAGTCAAAGTAAACAACAACCTCTGGAGTCGTGCATCTTTTCTACAAAAACACATATTGATTTATTGGCTCTCTTGAAGTATGTGTAGGAAGCTCTTTCACACTTTTAGTGCACCAATAGCAGAATACGGCTGTTCTGCTATTAGAGCACTAATCAGCGTGGTTGGAAAGTGTCTTTAACCAATCGGAGGGCTGAGCTGTTGTATAAGAGCCATTGATCCCGGTCTCTTGGGCTTGGCTGTGCTCACTTCTTTCATGATTTAATTGGTTGCTTTTATTGGCCAATTAAACCCACTCGCAGGGGGAGCAGCAGTACGCCACATTTGTGCATTTAAAAAAAAAAAAAAGGGAACAAACTGCAGAGTGCAGTAACTTGAGCCTCTGTAGCGTCACATTCCATGTATGCGTACGGAAAAAAAACACTCGTACAACGACTAGCGCGCGGAGCTTTAAGTCACTTTAAGAGTTGCCGATCACACATTTTCAAAACGTGTTCCTGGCTGCCTCAGAAGCCGTTCAGCTGCTGCTTGTAACCATTTGAAACATGTCGAGGTGTGAAAAGCAGTTACTTCTGTCAAACCTGGAGGCAAACTTTGGCTCACTGCCTCTGTAATTACTCCTTTGAAGTTCAGGAAGCTTTTTCTACAAACAGCACTTAAGACAGGCCCAGAAAGTAAAGCGAGACAAGGGTGATGACAAACGCTGCACAGGGAGGCTCTTTGTTGGCTAAGTGCCTTCACAAAAGAAAACCCTGCAATGGTATTGAGGATAAACCGTACAAAACTCAGTACACCAGCGCTTTAATGTGGGAAAATGTTCCACACTTAAACGTGCAGAAAATTAATCTGTGACAAAATGCTAAATCTGATTATTGCAACTGAGAAACGCATGTACCTTAGGTCTTTATGCTAATGTATAGCCATGCAAGAAGCGCAACTAGTGATGTTGGTCTGTCCAATACTTTACTGTCCAATACGTAGCGGTACTTTGTTTTTGCAAATGTTAGAATGCTAACATGCTAAACTAAGTCAACATGGTGAAATTATTTTAAAAATCATCCTTTTGGTGAGATTTCCATCACACAAAAGCTTCAACAACTTTCTGTCTGAATGAACCTGAACCCGCTCTCTGTCTGAAAAGCTCAGTTTTAGCGCTCGCCTCTTTACGCCTCCCTCATTAAAAAGCCACGTTTGCTCTGATTGGCTAAATATGATGAATCACTGCAAAGGTAGTTCTCAAGCCGTGGGCTGTATATTCTAATGAGCCTGCATGTGACAGATACAGGAAGCCAACAAAGAAACCTGACTAGGTTGTCTTATTTCACGGTTTGTGGGTTGGAAGACACAAGCACTGAAAAAGCGAGTCTTTCATGATACGTCGCCTTTAAAACTTGTATTACTATTGTCTTCACAGCGCTGGAGTCATCAAAAGGCTAAATCACGGAGGAGACACTTCCCTCTAGACCTGGAGGATCATTTTCATCACAAATCATGTCTGCTTTTATGTAAGGGCTATAAATTATGAATTCTGCAGCTTCACATCTTCGCTGTGAAGTTTCTCTCCTCTGGTTCAGGCCGAACTAAACATCATTGTCACAACAGTGCTGTGGGACCGTGCGGACCACCGTGCTCTTGGGGGTTTTATTAGCGACTGTGCAAGCGGTCGTATGAACTATTCAGCCACGCTGCCCTCAGACAAAGAGCTCAGCTACTGAGCCGGAGTAGATCCATTTTCTGAGCTCGGCGGTCGGGGCTCTGGGAACAGTCTGGGCCATGAAAGCCCTCTCTGTGGCAGGAGCCGAGGTTCAGTTCAGTCAGTCGATCACCTTTCCCTCTCTCGCCTTGTTCTTCCCTCTTACTCTCACTTTTTCCTCGGACTCATTTCACTCGGTACCTTGCGCTGCCGCTCTGGGTTTACGTTTCAACATTGGTCTTTCCTGGGAAACATCCAGCGGTGGGGAGGGAGCCAAGCAGATAAAGACTGGCCTCTAGACCAGCCTCGCCCGGGTCTGCTCCGGTTCCCCGGGTGCCCCCGTCCACCACCTCGCCGAAGGGGATCGCAGCGAAATGTTACACACCACCATGTGTACAGGGCTCTTTGTTTGAAAGAATTATGCGTAGTGGGTCGGATCTGGAGTCTGCGTCCTTCTTCTAGTCTCGTGCTCTCTTCTGGCCTAAATACTGCGTTTGACGTAAAAAGGGCTGTTCTTATTCAAACCCGTTTTCCGTTCCCGAATAGGAATTCAAGATGGTTGCTATGAACCTCTCAACCCCGCAGTGAAGAGTAGTAAAGAGCTAAATGTTTCAGCACATGCACCGATGTCCTTTTATAACTCTGACTGTGGTTTTCATGATCTCAATGTAAATCACGAGGACATATGTAGCCAGCTGAGGCGGCTGAATGAGTCTCTTTAAATACGTTTGAGCGTTTCTCCAGACATGGAATAGATATTATGATTTAAAAAAAAGAAAGAAATGGGTTTCAGATGATTATCATAAACGCAGGTGCACAGAGTGGACAAAACAATATGTATTATGGAAATTTGCCAAACATGCGAGACTAGAAATGGCATCTAACCACTTCAAGGCTCTGAATCTATTTTTTGTTGCAAAATGAAATCATTTTGTGTTGGTGTTATTCCCCCAAGCAGACATTTTTGCAGAAGGCTTGTACGATGACTTATGGCTGGGAATGACAGCCGGAGGGATCAATATGACCCGGATAACTATTCCGCACACATGGGCCTTGGCCTATAATTAGAGTAGCGCTCACTTCAAAAGGGAGCCATAAACGCAAATATTGACAGTTCAACAACAGTTAATTGGACAGTAGATCTAATAACAAGGACTTGATCGGTTGGTGGCGGTAATTTCAGAAGCTGGGCGCAGCCCTTAGTCGGAGCTGTCAAAGGGACAATCTGGAGGAGGAGCGAGGAGGTGACCCTGAGGGAGAAATTTACAGTCCACTCCCAAATGTCACCTGATCTTACTAATCCCTCTCCTCTGTTGTCCTGTCCAGACATGCCACAGTGACTGCTGAAGTAGGGGAGGAGGAAGTGGTGGGAGGAGGAAGGGAAGAGAAACAGGAGGAAGTCGTTTGTTTTGCCCCGTCATGTCTATTGGAAGATACTACTTCTTCTGCTGAAAATGACATAACCTGATTAACAGTCAGTTTGACGGTTACAAACAGACGCACCGGAAGATATCCAAACACAAGTCTACAGCCATGCTCGCGGCTCTGTGAGGATGTACACGCTCGCTCACATGTTTGGCTACACACAACGTCACAATGATAACATGCCGATGTGTAGCAGGTATATAGTTCATGATCACTATCGTAGTTTAGCGTGTTAGCATGCTAACATTTGCTACTTAGCGCTAAAACACAACGTACAGCTGAGACCGATGGGAATGCCTTTAGCTTTGCAGGTATTTGATCGCAATACAAATTATTTGACAAACTGAGATTTTGACTTGATGATGGAGCTAGTTCAGTGATGAAAATAGATTAATTAAAAATAAAACAAAGAATGTGTGGCAGGGGAGGATACCCCTGACAGAGGACCAGCCCTGAATGTCTGTTATGTGTTTATTAACTGATTTATTGGTTGAAAAGTTCCCACCAAAGTTACTAAAGTTCAGGGAGGAACAAAAGAATTCACGGCAATCCGTCCAACAGTTGAGAAGTTTCAGTCGTCACCGACGTGGTAGACCAACTGACTGACAATGCCGTCTCTAGAGCCGCACTGCTGGCATGGCTGAAAAATGTTGGTTAAACGCAAAGTTGAATGTACCGGTCTGTGTTTTAACCCTGCAGAGTCAGCGTTTTTTTTATGGTTCAAACCCATAATCATCCATGTCTGTATTTCCTGCCTTCTGGATTTTGTCTGTTTAAAAAAAGAAAAGCAGCATAATGTCTTTGAGCTATGATTTCTTTTGGACTAGCATGAATAGCGTATGGTTGCCAGAGGGAGCTGACTCGACAATTTATACCGCAGCAGGACTGGCTGCGTCTCTGGGTTGATGTTGTAAACAAAGATGAGAAACATTGGGAGGTGTGTCAGATCGGTAAATATGTGCCATTGTGGGAGCTCAAGCACAGAGCGAGCCAAACCACAACAGCATCAACACCCGACCCGACTAATGAACTCAAGCTACGATTCCCCTCAGGTGATGTTCAATACCATCGTTACTGGTGAGGCTTACGGACTGTAATGGACACCAAGTACTCTGGTCAATCTTACTTAATATATAAATACATATTTTCATGTTTATGCTGTAGATTGATAATTCTTCGTGGGTTCACAGTTGTCTCATGGTACTCGAATATATAACAATCTTTACTGTTTTCATGTATCGTTTTTTATTCATCTATTTATCATGTAATTTATTTATTTCTTCTTCCTCTATAATATTTTATAACCCTTTTACACATTTGAAAAATAACTGGTAAATAAAAGAAGGTTACTTTTATACGTGTTTCCCACTGACGCACATTCTAACTCGTAATCAGTATGTCGTCTTTCAAGGATGACTTTCTGCCTCACAGACTGCTGGAAAAAAACACATTTTAGAGCAGTTGACCCTCCAGGCTGTCGAAACAAATCCAACAGCATAATGTTACAGTCATTTTAGCCAATGGATTGACACTTTAATTCCTAAACCGAAGGAAACCTGGAGATGAACTCTGGGGAATCTTAAAACATTTTTTAAGATGGTACAAATGAGCTAAATCTGCCTGGAGAAGAGAAGGTGTCTTGCACGAGGTGGGGCGACTGTTATCTTAAGGCGATGGGGTCAAAAGGTGAGCCGGGAGCCCAAAAATATTAGCAGAACTGAGGCTTAGAAGTCTGATGTAACCCAAACATGTTCAGATAAACTGGTCCTAAAATAATGAGCTTTGTTGAATTTTATGGGTAAATCTAAAAAGATTCTTTAAACATCTTGGGGAAAAAAAAGTGTTGGACATGGTAAAGTTACCTTCCACCATCAGCATGGGCTCCTTGGCTCCTCCATGGGCCAGCATCTGCCGACGGTAACGCTCACCCATGTCCCTGACAAAGAGAAAGACAAACACAGAAGAGAGAAAGAGATGAGGTTACAGACACCTGAATTCTGCCGCCAACAAGCTCCACCACTGCCACTCGGAGCCCAGGGGCCGAGTCTCCTAAGCTGCCTGTTCACAACACACCGGTGACAGGAAACAAGAGATCTGACAACTACAGGTGGAACTAAAGCAATCTCAGAGGGAAAGGGAAGACAGCAAAGGAAAACAAACGAGAGGCAGGGGGGGGGGGAACGCTGCGGGGCTCCACGGCAGATGGTTCGTTTTTCAAACAAAGCGTTTGTGCTTTGTCCAAAGGCAAACACTTCTGTGAATTATATCACAAACCTGCCAAGTCGGCGTGAGTTTCATATTAACGTCATGTTCAATGTCAGACGACGGAGACTTTAACGGTAAACAGGGGAAGACGGCCTGTCGGAAGGCATTCGTCTCAGCGCTACGAATGCTTTTACATCATCCGTGTGCCTCTCCCACCAGGAGCACAAGGTAACGAGTGACTCAAAAGAGTAAAACAGTGTTTGGATAAGAAGTCGAGGATATTCACATTCTTGTTCGAGGGAAGTTGAACATTTTCCCTCCCATTTCTGCATGCTTAATTTGATATTTTGTTATTGAATGTTTTAACCATGAGCAGCTGTCTCACCTGTTTAAAGGGTCCTGAACGAAGCACTGTTTCCACACCATTGAGGCCACGGCGCGGGACATGAGGTAGGAGTAGTACTTGGCCCCGTAGCCAATCAGGTGGCTGAATCTCAGCTGCCACGCCTGTGGAGGAAATAAAAAAATTAAAAAAATTAAAAAAATGTAGCCACAACATTATCACCTTCAGACAGGGCATCTTAAAAAGAATCTGCACGTCAGCAGGTTCTACTTCTACCAGAGTGGATGTGACAGCAGACCTCTGGCAGTAAAGTATGATCGGTGTGTGCGGTGAGGGAGCAGCGTGGAAGAGGACGACATCACAGCCGTAAAAGGCTTAAAATGTTTCTGCTCGTAAAAAACAACGGTTGAAGCTGTTCCATGACCGCAGCGAACTATCCCAGTAAAACTAAATATTAACTACAGATGAGACTTCAACTGGGGAGAGAAACATCTCCGTACAGTGAAATTGAAAAACGAAACAAAAAAACCGTACTTAGTTTTGGCACTACAACTAAATTGAATCATACAACTATTCAAACGCTTGTTTCATCTTTTAAGCCACCTCCATCGTCTTTATTGATGCCATTATGCTGTTGGCATAAATACACCTTTTCCTCCAATAAACCTCGGTAACAAAACATTAAATCACAACCTGACAGCTCCTTCTTTAAAAAGGCCAAATCATGGAAATTCCTAAATGGTAGAAAGCCCCCTTCTCCTCTCTTCTGCGGGGGGGGGGGGGTTTGGGAGCGGCCCTCCGCACATCTATAAAGACGAGCCTTTTTTATGATCTCTGCAAACGGGGACTCTGGGGGAATTCGGCTGGCAAACACTCAAACATTCAGCCATTTAGAGAAGACACAGTTAACAGAATCATAACAGACTGCAGACGCCTCCCGCCACTTTAAACAGCTTTATGATTTATACTCAAGGGAAATAATTGTCTAATGCAAAGGATGTTTAATGAGAATGCCTTGAGTTGAGATTCATAATTTCTGCAACGGCAATGTGCAGCACGACGTATGTGACCGTGCCGACTGCGCATGCTCCAGTTTGGGCCCACACTCTGGTCCAGTTGGTTTGGAAGAGAGGTCGTGTGAGGAGAGACACGTTTATTGAATTTGTCTTTAAAGGAATGCAAAGAGAACCAAACGGCGTTGAGCTCCTGGCACAAAAACGTTGTGGTGCAATACCAAAACACTGAGCTGAAAGAAGCTAAATATCTGAGGGGACCAGCAGTCCGGTTCTCTGTGGGCTCATCAGTACCAGCTAATCTTTTCAACTTACACGCGATCCTTTGTTAATATAAACATAATAACTAGAGCGGTCTCATTGAGATCTAATTTCCAAGGGAGACCTGAGTTCATACTTTATATAAAGGCATTGTGTATTTATAATATTAACACATTATAAAGAATTAATTAAAAAGTCTGTTTCATCAGTTTTGAATTATACCGACTTTATTATTCTGATAAAAAATGTATTAACCTTGTGTTTATAAAGCAGTTTAAAGTCATTGGAGTGAAACAAGGACTGAATTAAAATAATATCACGAAAAAGCCAAAAAACAACAAACTTAAAATCCTGTATTTAACGTTCATGCTACAAAAATACCTTCAAACTGATGTTACTGGATCTCAAAGTGTAATAAACGTTAAAAACAGCTGGGCGATCCAGCAGCGTTAGAAACGATTAAGCTTGAAAGTGTTGACTGGACGAGCTGCTCTGGGCTGCGGTGGCTTCTAATAAGAGGGGAACGCTCTCCTGAGGGGCCGCTCTGGCTCAGAGAGGCCGCGGGCAAGCTAACGCTAAAGTTTGCTGTGTCAGCTGAACGCAGCGGCGCCTTCAGTCATGTAGATGAGAAGTCTGTTATAGCGGCTTGAAGCTAATTCACACAACTGACAAAACAAAATTGTGCATCAATTATTCTGATTCATGAAAGCAACATTAATAAATATTCATATTTGGACTTTTTGTTGCTCAAGTCTTAAATCCAGCCTTTCATTTGGAGACTCTTTGGCTTCCCTGTATGTCCTCATATACTGGAAACAAATACAAATCTATTGAAGAGCTGTTTGGTTTTACGCTGTAAACACTTCAAACGTGCCACATAAATGATCTTCAGACTTCCTCTCTGTTTCCAAACCGCCCCATTGCCTCACATCAAATGATTAATGTCAACGTTAGTGTGCGAGTGCAAGTGGACGACATGTCAGCGAGATGTCCTTTTGATCCCGACGTTCAAGAAGGAGACAAAGTCAGCGCAGGCTTTTAACTCCGTTCCTCTTGTAAGTGAGATAAAAGACACGTTTTGTTCCGTCTAAACTCAACTCGTGGTGCGTTCACATTTCCACAGGAAAGTGTGGATTAAATGTGCTTGAGTGTGCATTAAAAACACTGCTCATTAAAAAACAAAAAAGGGGGGGGGGGAGATCATGAAGCATTCAAGCCAAGAATAGCAGATTAAAGAAATGTCAACACAGCGAGCAGAACATCTTGCTTTCTGCCATTTATTTCCAAATATTATCTTCGGCTCAAGGGTGAGCATGTGGTGTGTGTTACTTACAGCTGATCCTCTTTCTCTCTCTGCACACAGTGGGAAATGATAGCCCTGCTCTATAAACTATACACATGTCAGCATCATCCTAATGTTTACAATCCGCGCTCTTCCGTAACCTATTAGCCACTCAAAAGTTCACGTTGCTGTGGAAACTTTGCCTTTCCACGAGGAGAGAGAGAGAGAAAGAAACAGAGGGCACATTTTTTAAAAGAAACAAGCTTAAGTAGAGTCTGTCATTGAAGGGTCTAAACAAATCTGTTTTCACTCGCTCTGATCCAACGATGATCCAATACATGAAACTTAAAGCGCCGCAATCATCCTTCAGTTTCTGCCGAGTTCAAATGAGGAAAAAGGATCCTGCTGTGGTTGGCTGTGCACACGGGGGCGAGGTGTCTGTTAGATCTTTCAGTGTGGGGTTTGAAACGTTGAAGAGACTATATGACATCAAGCACAACCTCTGGGGAGAGGGAGCTACAAAGCAGGACACGAGCAGAAGAGTGGGAGGACGCTGCCCTGGACTCTGAAGTTTTGGGAGAATATACAGAAGTTCTGTAATCTCTATTCCTGATGGCACCCCACATAATTACAGCCCGGAGTAAATGCTTTATGACTTCTCCCTCCTTTGCCTCACCCACTCGCCCACAGCTGCAAAAGTGGGGGAAATAGAGAGCTTTTTTCATTAAAGGACTGGGAGGAAGAGTTTCAAATATTTCCCCCAGGGAGAGCTCATTCAGAGTTTACCTCCGCTTTGTGATTTTAGCAGGGCTTCAAAAAAAAAAAAAAAGGCTTTAATCCGTTAAACGCTGCTGTGCCTTGGTAAGAGATATGAAACCAGGGAGAAAGGAAAGAGAAGGAGAAAGAGTAGAAAGCTGAAAGGAGTCCTCGTCCAAGTTTGTCTTTAGGGAACCAAAGCACAGAACTTTCCCCAAATTATCAAACCCCAAAGACTGTAATCGATCTAAAGACACGGTATTAGAGACGAGCCACTCAGCTGGAGATGTACCGTATTGGGCGCGTAAGGCAAGCCGTAGAATTTCTGCTGCATCTCCTCCAGGATCTCTGTGGTGGTCTGGTTCTGAGGCTGGCCGTGGTAGATCTGGTCCAACACCGCATAGAAAATCTGCACAAGAAAAAAAAACAGAAAGAACTGTATTTATTTTCTGCTAAGAAAATGAATACAGTTTTCATCAACCATTAATAACAATATTAAAGTAGTTTAAGTGGAATCCCTGTTCGTTAAAACAGCTAAAAGACAAACCAGCAGCCTTCAACAAGGAAAACTAAGGTAATATGGTTTAATAATTAAACTCTGTGTCGGTTTAATGATACAAAGCCTGTGCAGGCCTTTCAACCACAAGATGCTGTTAAATGTTTATGACGAGACACATTAAAAAACGGACCGGAGGCTTTTGTACTTGATGGATTGTTGATCACACAGCGAGCAGTCTTTCTGCAGTTGTGTGTTCTTGTGAAAGTGAAACATACTTTTAGATATAATCGGAAGTGATGCGTGTGTGTGTGTGTGTGTGTGTGTGTGTGGTTGGTCATCATACCTGCAGCTGGGTGTCAGCGGCTCCGCACACCTTCTTTGACTCACACAGGCGAGCCACCAAACTCTGAGGGAGACGCTGAGTAGACAATGACACAGACAGAAGAAACCAGACAGAAAGACATCATTTCATCTCATCCTAGTGCATCCTTTTAGTCACGATAACTGCAGATGTCACTCAATCTTTATAAATAATGTCACAGCTAAAATGAAGGTGTTAATGTTAGTATAATCCTGATGTATTGAATATCTCTCTACAACTATTGAGTAATATTTCAGTGGTTCGAGGTGATGGTGAATCTGAGGGTTTCGTTGTACCTGTCCAGTTTCATAATGGCGCGCAAACTGGCTGATGACTCTGTAGTCGGTGGCAAAGTACTCCATGAGGATGGACGGGACTTCAGCGAAGTCAGTCGCACATCTGGTTCCTGGAGGAGAGGACGTCAGAGCTCAGAGACAAGAACACAAAAACTAAAACACAAGGAGGTCTGACCAAATCACTCCAGAATCGACCCGACTGTGCTCGGTACTGTGCGTCGTTTTAACAGAATGTCAAGAACAACATCTGATAGAAAGAGAGATTTAGAGGGAAAAAAAAGATATGATTAAAGTTACAGGTGATGTGACTGCCGTGAGCTTTCAGACACAATAGTAATTAAAGTAGCATGTCTAAACAGCTGTAAACATGGTGTCCATCAAGAAAACAGCCTGAAGTTGAGTTCATGGATACTGTTATTAGTGTAAAATAAATAGTTTTGGGATCTTCTATTACCGAAGAAGACATCCATCAGCTTTAACTGACAGGAGAAACTGTATTGAATGACAGCTTTACCTGCCAAGCATGATCTAAAGCTCTGGGCTCGTCTATCACATTTACCCTCCATTTTTAATTCGCCACTCTGTTATGAATAACTTAGACTTCATAACTTAACACAATTCCTGCTTTTGACATAATTTTCAGATACCCAGCTCATAAAATGTCAAATCTTCTGCCAGGTAAACAGTTTGAATGACACACGTGTACAATGCTCATATATCCTTGTCTTACTTGGTCATTTATCATTTCTACAGAGATGTAATATTTCAAAAATAAGTTTTGTAAGTTGCACATGGTTTCAGTCTCCGATCTGTGCTCGCAGCTCACCCGTCACATGCTGGTAGCGGGTGCGTCCCAGCATGGAGTGCATGGCGTGTCCCATCTCATGGAAGAGGTTCTCCATCATGCCGGGGGTGAGCAGGGTGGGGGCTCTCTTGGTCGGGTGGGGCAGACTCAACATCAGCACCACGACTGGGAGCTGGTACTGACCCGTTTCCGGGCACCGGCGGCCGCCGCGGATGGTGAAGTGACAGTCCTGAGAGGAGGAGGAGGAGGAGGAGGAAAGAAAAATCACGTAGTTGCATATTTTATCACTGATTAAATTAAGAAAATAACACAAGAGCATGTCACAGATTACAACAATGTCTTCATTGTTCATTTTGTCAGTTCCAAGGTTCCACGTTGCCTTACGTCAGTGAAAGGGGCTTTTATTCTGTTATGCAGATAAAGAATATTTGATCTGAAAGCTGAATTAAAAACTATGGAGAGGCCTATCTCCTGAGGAGAAACCATCAACAACCTGTGAAGACATTGTAGATGTGTGTATGCACACCTGATGAGGTTTATCCTGCCGGTGGAAAAAGTCACAGTAGATATATCCCATTAATCCCTCTGTCTCATGTACCACAGCCTGGGAACACACACACATAAAGACATATTAAAACACATAGTATTGAAAAACTTTGATCTTTGAAATATACACCTTTGCTACCACATGGTAGAAAGCCGTCTTTGTTTTAACACGAGACATAGAACAGACTTCAAACACCAACATTTTAGAAAGAGGCATTGATCCAACACAATCCCAGACATGTGGCTGCATTAGTCAGATTTACCAGTTTGCGGACGTCCTCGCTCCAGACCTCTCCAGCACTGGCGTGTTCGGACATCAGGGACACGCCGTACAGCTGGGAGAAGAGGTTGTTCAAACCCTCCATGCAGGCGCCCAGAGACAAATATGGAGTGTACAGACTGGGCTCTATGTTGTACCTGCCACGAGCAAAACAAACCACAACAAAATGCATTTGAAAATAAAAAGACTTGGCTCAAGTTTACTCCGTGTATGAAAGTGTCGGACTATTTAAACAGATAAAAGAATGACAATGAGCATCATTTCTGCAGAGGTCTCCTTGCAGGCTGAGCAAGTCTGGCTAAAACTCGCCCGAGCATTCCTCACTTGTGATAACTGGTAGGACAAAGAGACCATCGTGAGGAGAGGGTACCCCCATGTTTAAAACGGATGTGTTCATGCTGCTGTAAACGCTCGTTTAGCTTCAACACCACATGTAGTGTGTTATCAGTGACGACTGACAGACTGCGGCTGCCGAGCGCGGCTCTGTTTACCGCACAAACACAATCTGGACCTCCTTTCAATGCGGTCTGAACACTGATGGACAAGCAGAGATAAAGAGAAAATGATTGAGTGAGCGATTGGGAGAAAAAGTCATGAGAGAGAGAGACTGACGAGTGTTTTTTTGTGGGAGAGATCAACAGCTTTTGGATCAACGCGTGTTAAAAATGTGCGAGGCAGAAAACAGAAGCAGCTCAGAGGGGGAACGGCTCTTTGATGCAATCCTTTCTTTAGGAATGTTCTGCTAACTAGCGGAGCCCAAAAACCACCAAACAGGAGAAGATTAGAAATGAAGGGGCGGCACGACGGAGAGGAGGACCAGTGAGCAGATCCACTCCTCCTCAGAAGCCCCGGGAACAGTCACCAGCACACAGATACGCAGGCGATTTGTTGGCAGCTTAAATCCAGAAGGACACACGAGGGATCCATAACGTCTGCAATAAAGATTTATCTAAAACTTCTCCGGAACGTTTGGCCTGTCGTGTTATTGGTCTCTGGAGACTGCTGGGAGGGAAATGTGCAGTTCATTAAGGACAGAGATATCTGCTCAAGTTGGAGACACTCAATGGCAGATGATCGCTGTTCAAATGAGTTTGAAATGAGAAAGGAGTTTGAGTAACAGGGCGCTAAGACCATGAACGTCCCCGGGACCTCTGTTGACTTCTGTTCCCCCATCTCTCTTCCTCATATCTCTGTACTGGATCAAATCAAGTGTTTCAGTAACAAGATCAAAACTATTACAACATAAAAGCAGCTGTTGGTAACGGCTGCAACTAACACTTTTGTATTCTACTGATCCAGATGTGTTCCATTGTTTCCTCGTGTCCAGAGAACAGTCCAACACCAAAACACTTTCTTCCATTTACACAGTTATGGAGCGGCAAACCGTGAATGTTTGGCTTTAATAAATAACTAAACGATTAATTGTACCGTTTCAGAACCATCGTCGGTCACAGGAGACGTTCAACATTATAAACTCCCTCAAATCAACGAGTACATCAAACATGTTTTAAGGCCACATAAATACATGCTATTTCTATTTGCTAATTACTCGCAATAATCATATTTGGTGCATTGGTCATCAAATAAAAAAAATCAGAATAACATCATAACAACACATGACAGCCAGAGAAATAGAAGAGACAAAATGTGTAGGAGCAACAGTTTGACCACCATGATGTAGCCGTGTGTCTCATGTAAACAAACACTGGGGTTCAGGGCCTAAACATGAATTCCCCAAAATGCCACAGCTACAAACACTGAAAAGTGACAACAGGCTGAAGAGGGAGATTATACCAGATATTATTGTCCTGGATTAGAAAGGAGTCTGAGAGAACACTTGGACAACTGCCATACTTCTCTCCTAACACCTTTTATAACGCCCGACACCCGAGGATGAGCCAACAACAGCTCACACCTCGGAGCAATATGGAATTACAAACATCTCAAAGATACTGATCAAGACGACTTTATCAAATGACAGCAGGCGTCAGATACTACTCACCTTTCAGCACGCAACACACCACTGAGGTACGGATGGTCCCAAGGCATGAGCTCCTATGAGACAACACCAGCAGTATTTTATTGACATGCGATAGACTACACTGAATTATAGTGAATCTAATATAGAAACAAAATGCTTTAAACCATTGGGCAAATAATACTGATTAAGCTAAATGTGTAGGAATATGTTGCGAAACAAAAGAAAAAGAAAAATCACTCACAGAATTTCGAGGGTTGAGTTTTTTCTTCATGTTCCTCATCATCGTAAAGTCTGTGGCTGTTCTGTGAGATGAAAAAGAGAAACGGTTATGAGCTCATTGCCTTGAGGCAGTCATTCCAGTCTGTACCTATGTATCTCTCCAGGGTCAAAGGGTGGGGGGGGGGGGGGGAATAGAAGCCTATCCCAGCATGCATTTGGCTGAAGGCAGGGGAACACCCTGGACCGGCTGCCGGGTCAACGTGCTCACATTCGAACCTGTGGGTAATTTACAGTCTCAGGTGCACCTGACTTGCATATTTTTGGGCTGTTGAAGATTACGGATGCCGGCTCAGGGAATGTGACACAGAGGGAAGACAAGAGACCAAGAGACTTTCTTAAAAACAAACTATTAAACAGAGGGCGTGAGCGGCAATGAAAGGAGGTACTAAAACTGGCTCACGGGAACAAAACAAAGCGTGAGCTGTAGCACTTAGTACCAAAGCTGCAAATACAACATTAACTGTAACAACTTCCACACCAAACATTCTGGTTCCTCGCCCGTCAAACCAAATTCCACCACAAACTCAGCATCGTCAGACACTCCAGGCTCAAAGCAAGTCAACGTACAAGACCTGGCTGATGTATTTTACGGTCCTTAACTAATGTTTTTAAAAGGTTACAAACCCACAAAAGACACAAACACATGTACTACTGGAACATGTGCAGTGCAGATGCAGACAGCCACAACAGAGCCCAACTCCAACCAAGCAGAGTGAGCAGACCAGCAATGAAAGAAGCAGTGCACGGATGTGTGGAGATTAGTCATCCTATCGGTCATATTTGGTCGAAGTCAACTAAGATTTCTTTAGTTGATTAGTCGTTTTATGGATGAGAGTTGTAAGAAAGACGAGAGACAGACGGAGCACACGGTACAGCTTTCACAGCCTGGAAGGCCCAGCTGTCAACCCTCACACATGTCTGATGAGGTTGGCCATAACAGCCTCCAAGACAGCGGGAGGGGCGTCACATCGTCTTACAAGACAATATATAAAATAAATATCCGGTCATCATAAAAACCATGTCACAGAATACTGAGCTTTACATCTTTGACAAACACTTTTAGGAGTGGACGGTACCTGTCTGACAGCTTCTCCGTTAACAAATGAAGAAAGCTCATCACCGCCTCTACAAACAGAGAGAAAGATGAAGTTGCAGCATGTTCAAATATCTAAAAAGTAGTTGCCTAACGCACTATAAGAGCAACTTAGAATCTATAATGATGCTGAAGCAACGCGACGTATATCCACCTGGTGTCTTGGCCATCGTTCCCTTCAGGGCTCTGTGTCCGTAGGACTCGTAGCCGACCAGTTTGGCCAGTTTGTATCTGCATTTCAGCAGCTCTTCCAGACACTCCATCAGATCTGCGTTTGGATGAAGGTAAATCATGTACGCTATTTCTCGCACCTGCAGGTGGAAGAGAGAATGAAGAGCAAAATTCATGACACAACATAATATTAAGCGAGATATCAACAAACGAATGCAATCTGCTAATCCAGAGTTACAGATGAGAGATCTTTGGATGGTCATGTGTAGACGATAATGTATCATATCTCTCTACTTTAATTTTTGTCTGGACGGAGCTTTTAACCTCCTTCATGAGAGACATCGGCACAACTATGATGACATTAAGATTAGAGAAAAACGGTTAATATAAATAAAGAGTTTTCTTGTAACTGTATAACGTAAATCTTTAAAATGAAAGTTCGTAACTGTAAGAGAGAGATTATTTGGACAATTTTATAGGCACCTCCAGGAGGGAGGAGCCAATATTTCATTAAAAAATGCTTTCAAACTTTCCTTTTTGTGTTTCGAAAGCTTTCATTTTATCATTAATCAGGAAAGTATTGACCACTATAATTTAAAAAAGTCCCTTAATCTAATATACGGCAACAGTGCCACCTGCTGAGCAGAAGCGAGAAAGGTTTTGTGGTGACCCGGAGCAAATAAAGCACACACCAAGTCATCGGGGGAGTCTGCGTGCAATCCCCCAATTTGGATGAAGCTTCCTTCGTCTGCAAAGTGCAGGTGTAGATGCTCGGGAATCGCAGACCTCGCAATTCTGTTCGGCAGGTGAGAGCCGACCAGAAACTCGTTGTTTAGATCCAACAGCTTCACGTGGAGAGCGACGGCCTCTTTCCTCTGCAGAGGAAAAAAAAAAAGCACCAAGTTCAGTAAAATCCCACTGCATAAAAGGAGAAACACGTTGTCTTTACACATTATTGATTACTTGTCTATATTATGACCACCTCACCAGTTTGTCATCCAGATGAATTCCACTGATTTCAAAGTCGAACAGGAACAGCTCTGCCACTCGTCTAGAAAAGGCAGAAATAAATCAATCACTTACCATCATACACTACTAGACATTGATGTATTTATGGGAAGAGATAAACAACAAATCATTTATCCAGATACTAAATAAGATGACGGTAAAAATGACCTCGTATCAGCGTCCAGTTTAGTCACAATATCCGGGCTGTCCAGCAATATTTTTAGGCTCTTGCAAAGCTCAACGTTGGTGTTCAGCCTGAAACACACAACCAGCGAACATGAACATCATCAAGTGAACATCTATCGAGTACTGAAGCTGTTTAATGTCTTTTAACGACCGGCGTTTTCTTACTGTTGTACAAGTTGATCATAGATCATAAGCTAGATGTGCTGGGGTGCGTATTTGTAGTGTGCAGATCTTTGTTAAGGTGCCACTTACTTCTCCACAACCGTGCCGATCTCTATGCAGGCCTTCTCTGCAGCCTCGCGAAACGCTGGATCTGGATGTGCCACTTTCACAAAGTCTGCCTGTAAAAGCAAGAACAATGACAGTTGGCTTTCAACTCTTCAGATAATACAATTAAGCAGATGATGCAGAATACATGAGTTGTAGGTAGCAGCAGCACAGTTTCAGAAGTGTGCTTTTTTTTTGGGGGGGGGGGGGGGGGTTTAAACTCACCAGATCAGCCACTTTACACAAACCATCAGAGAGTTGGTCAAAAGACTCAACCGTCTCAACGCCTGGAGAACAAGAACAGGCGTTCTCCACCAGACGCTCCGTGTTCTTCAGAGCTCGGTCTGTGACAGCCTGGAAGCCTGCAGGACAGCTCAGCTCTGGCACCCCAAACAAACCCTGCAACCAGGAGGTCACACACACACACACACACACACACACACACACACACACACACACACACACACTGGGAATGTCATGACTGATGCACTCTCTATTTACATTATTTCAGTAAAGCTGCACGCACTGATGTAAAGGTGTTGTAAACTTAGCAGACATATTTAAAGACAAATACAAACCACGTTTTTCTCGAACAAGTTCGGTCGTTTTTGATGTTTGGCGTTGAAAGCAGCTCCAACAGGAGACCACGTTGTGACATTTCTCCGAACATGCGTCCACAAGCTCCGGTGCTTCACAACGTAAAGTAACCTTTTACACGCAGACATGTTGTACTATATCTGCTCCTTCCTGGTGATGTCTACTGACAGTGGCTGACAGAGGACATGCTAAACTTTAGCGTCAATGTGAGCCTGTTTTCAAAAGCCGGAAATGTACAACAACTAATGTAAATAACGTTAATGTATTCAAACTTTATCTTTAATTTAAGCCTAACTGAACTGTTGTTATGTGTCAATAGTCGTACCTGTCAAGCCAACAGACACTCACATGTTAGCTCAATGACCATCTAAGCCAAGCTAAGCGACTGTAGCAGGTGGTACTTTCGTGAAAAAAAATAGAAATTGTAAAAATACATATTTAAAAAAAGTAATCTTCATAACAAATATAATATTGTAACACGCTGCATATTATTTTTGTTAAAGTATTGCATTTTCCTAATTTTTAATGAGTAATAATAATAAAAAACCGTACAACTGACATGTGTCGAAAGTGCGACTGGCTACTGAAAACCATTACGTGATGACGTCACATAGAAGCGACGGTGGTTACTTGTTTTTGAAGCCCCTACACAATAAAAGCAGGTTAATGTCGTGCATCAAAAACACCAAATACATTAAATCTCACCTTTACATGAATGTTGTATGAAAATTATATTTAACTATACAACATATTCGGATGACAAAAGAGCAAATAACACTATTAATATAATAAAGAAAGCAAATGAAATGCTAATCGGGGTTTTATTTCATCTGGAAGCTGATCAATTATTTATCAAGAAATCAATAGTTTTGTCTTCCGGGATTGCCTCGAAACATTTTAATGGGGGTCTGCCATGAAGCATTCAGAGACAGAGCGGCAAAACTACACAACATGATTGTCTCTGTTCAATTAAATTTATTACGATCTAAATCAAGTTAAATCTTAAAAATGGAGACTCGAAAATAGAGTAGTGAATACCATTTAAATGAATGATTATAATCTATTGGGAACTATACTCCCTATAAACATTTCTTAAAATATTGAACTATTCCTTTAATTCTTGATATAAACTCCTTGGGACAGAAATACAATACTTTCGTCCTAAACTTGGATTATGTGTCGAAATTGAATTAGATCTCTACAAGCCAGGATTTCACAAATAATACCTGTTATTGTATTTCTTACTGTCTGTTAAATTTATACCTCCAATGAATAAACTGAGCGAGATGGGTGCCATCTAATTACTGAATATTCATGATGTCCATAGATAAGATTAAGTGAAACACAGAATACACCTTGAAATGATGTCTTTATTAATATGAGGAATAACTCATTCATTGCACTCCACAACCACATTGCATTAACAGTTTTCCTGTGAGAGCGATTTATTAAAGGTGTAGTATGAAAAACATTAAGCAAAATGTCAAAGCGACTGTATTTATAAACCTCCCCATAAACCAAACCAAACCATGTGACTGGCAAAATGTCTTAAGTCATCTCTGAAAATCAATTTAATACTGAAAGTAGACAACGCAGAACAATAAAAAGGTCTTCCCAATATGAGAAATCACAGTATTTTTGCAGTAAGTACTTTTGTTTCCATGTACTTGGCAAAAAGGTACCAATTTGTGACATATGGCAAGACAATGTAGGTAAATGTAAAAAAGAAAGAAAAATAAAAAAGCTCAAATTTAAATAAACATTTTGATACCGACTGATCAACAAACCTTTCAGACAATCTCAATCAACTATTTACATCTATTTACTAGAAAACAACAAAACTAATCAATAAAAAAAATGAAATGGTATGGGGGGGGGGGGGGGGGGGGGGGGGGAAATACATATTCGTTCATTTGGCTCATGTCAAGCATTAAGTGTGTGGATTTACAAAGGAGTGCTGTAGTCAAAGTGTGAACATGAATTCGTCCCAGTGAGTGTGTGCTCGGACATCTGCCAACCTGGAATCGTTTCTTGTCCGTACTTTAGCTCAAAAAACAACTGCATGTCTGAGACTACAGTAAACTTATTTGACCCCTGAGTTTCTAATGCAAAACTAGTGTATGAAATACCTCATTACAGTGTATCTTAGTGCAAGCCTTTTAACAGAGGTATATTAGATTAGCACCCAAGCTGACACGATTCCCCAGAATGGTTTACTCTGCTGGCCAAAATCACAACAAGCAGTATGGGCGGTGGTGTTGTTGCTCTGTAGCCTTGTGAAAACCAGCTTTTTCAAAAATGCTTGAATTTGTATTACATCTATAAACATGTTTTTCATAGAAAATATAAATATCCCTGAATGAAACAGATTCACAGCATTTTCTCTCGAGGACTCCAGTGCTACTACCATAACGTGGCCATCGAGGTCTTTAAAGGTCTCCAGTTAATGTCCGTCTCCCTCTCTCCTCCAGCTGCTGCGTCCTTCTACTCGCTGTCGTGATAACTGACTGTCCGCTTGCCCCGGTTGCGAGTGTTCACGCGGGTCTTTTGCTGCGCTTTGCTGTACAACTCGTCGCTGTTCTCCTCCTCTGAAGCGGACCGTTGGCGGCGCCGCCTCAGCTGGCGGCCGGCAGTCCTTTCCCCGACCCCGGGCTGTCCGTGACTCCTCCTCTTTGGACTGCTGTGGGACCCTGAGCTGGCACATGAGTTTTCAGAGGCTGAAGACGAATGCGCGCTCTCCGAGTCGGAGCTGCGATTGCTGCTGCTGTAGCTCTCCTTTCGTTTGTGTTTCGGCCGCCTCGCATTCTTCCCGCTCCTTGAACGACCGACATCTTCCTGCTCGGCCTCCTCGCTGGAACCGGATTGGGAAGAGGCGTCTTCCTCGTTGCTGTTACCCTCCTTTTGTTTTGATTCCCTTTTGGGACGCTTTGAGGAGCCGGACTTGCTGTTTTTATTGTTCTTAGACACTGGCTCCTTCTTTCCTTCCTCCTCCCCATCTTCAGAGTCTGAGGTGTAAATACGTTTTCTGGTGGAAGACGGCTGATTCCTGGCTTCATTAGGTGAGGTTCTGTTTGACTCTCTCGTATTATACCTGCCCTCTCTAGACGCTGTGGCTGTTTTGTTACCGTTTCCCTGTTTACGCTGGCTTGCAGAAGCAGAGTCTTCCTCAGAGGGACTGTTGTCACTGATGTATTTCTTTTTTGGTAGGGCTCGGAGATTCCGCCGTCTATTTGATGCATTGTCTGAATTATTCGACTCTTCGTCTGATGAGCCGGTGGAGCATTTCCTCCTCGACTTCCTCTTGGGTCTGTATTCCTGCTCAGAACTCTCCGAGGCGGCGGTGTCGCCACGAGGCCGTTTAGATTTGGTCTTGTTTCTCGTTGGCCTCTTTGACTTGGTTTCATCCTCCGACTCCTCACTGGAGTGATTGCTTTCTGCTTTGTGTTCCTCATCTTTTTTCAGCTTTTTCTTGCGAGGGCTGGATCTCTTTGGAGAATCACTGAGTTCCTCTGATTCAGCACCATCCAGTTTATTAGTTGAGGCAGATTTTTGTTTATCTTGGCTTTTTGACGGTGAAACTTTACACTTTTTCTTAGAGTCCTTGTGGATCGCTTCCTCCACATTTCTTCCGTTTTGGTGCGAGTGTTTCTGAGATCTGTTGACTTTCTCTTCTTCATCCGAGCTGACGGGAACTTTGTGTCGTGTGGTCCTGCGATCAGTGTGCTCTTCTTCTTCTTCTTCTTCCTCCTCTTCTTCTTCTTCTTCCTCCTCCTCCTCCTCCTCCTCCTCCTCCTCCTCCTCCTCCTCACTTGTAATCCTCTTCTTCCTGGCTTGAGTGGTTGCTGTGCTTCTAGACGGTTTCTGAGACACAGAAACTTCAGCTTCTCCAGAACTCTCCTCTGCAGCCTCCTCTTGCTCAGAGTTGCTGTCAGACTTGTGATGTTTTGCACTGTGTCCATTCACATGGGACAAAGTAACTGCAGAGGAAAAGAGGGGAAGGAAATCCAACTGTTAGAGTTCATCACAATTCCAAGCAAGTGGCAACTAGAAATCAAAAATGAATAATGATCGATGACATTTCTCACCATTTCCCTTATTCTTAGCAGCTTGTCTTGATGTCCTCCGTTTTCTGGATCTCGAGTCTCCATTCTGCAGATTCTGGGAGGAGGATGAAGCCTCACTGTCATTGCCATCGTCCTCGTCCTTGGATTCGCAACCCGATTCCTTTGTTGTCCGAGAAGCTAGAAAGAGAAACAAGGGCAGAATTTAGAAAATATATCTTGTAAGCTGCCCAAAACATAAAATACAAATATGTTTAACACATGTTTAAAGGACTGTTTGCGTTTACGAGATCTAAGAGCAACTCCTTCTGAATTTAAATGTTAAAAGAAGAGCTTTGTATACCCCGTCTTGATGGCTGTTCATCAGAATCTGAGCTGCTCTGGATCACCGCGGTGCGTTTGCTGCTCCGGCCTGTGTGGCGAAGGCGGCTGCTGCTCCTTCTCGGCTTTTCCTCCTCGTCCTGCTCCTCAAATTCCTCGTCTAATGCTTCAAGGAGTTTCATCTTATTCACAGCCGCCCTCGCCGTCTTTCTCTTGAATGAGCTGCGAACCGTGATCTCCTCTTCCCTGTCAGAGTCCCGGTGGTGACGTCTCTCCCTGCGAGACGATCTGCCGCCGTGACCGTTCATCTCTGCTCTGCCCTCTGAAAACAAGCCATGCGGAGGGATGTTTAACACGAGGGCTAATGGTGGTATGTTGTGGTTCACTAATAGCGAGGCTTAAGACGGTTGTTGTAGTGTTTACCTGTGCGCTTCCTGTCTGCACCAGCACTGTTTCTGGTCAGACGTGTGCTCCTGCTGGTCTCGCTCCTGCTGTTCTTACTCCTGCTGGGGTAGCGGCGACGTGAAGACTGGGAGGACATCTCTCCATCCTCACCTTCACTGTCCTCTTCTTCACTATCGCTCTCTGCAACAACAACAACCACAGTTAGCAGACAACTTAAGAATGCCCCACTAACAGGCGGCATGATTGAAACCTGGATTTGACTCCTGACCTTTTTTCCTCTGCTTGGCACGGTTGCTTCTAGTAACTCTTGCTTTCTGTCTGAGTTGATGGTGCCTTGACGAGCCACGACGTTTCTCCACCTCACTCAGCTCGCTCTCACTGTCAGACTCTGAAATACATTTAAAAATATACATTTTATACATTTATTTGTCTTTGCCTTTGTCCAAGGCGACTTACAATAAGTGAAGGAACCAGAGCCAGATAATTGGAAATGTAACCATCCCAAATAAACTGCTAGAAGCGTGTTGGAGAACTACAGAGTTGGTGAAAAGTGTGCAGCGACTTTGCTGTCCTGACTTCAGTTAAGAGTTCATTCCACCACCAGAACTAAGAAGAGCACGTCCATCAGAAGTGTCAAGAGTCAAAGTGATTCCTACAATGACACTACTTGTCTATACCCGTTAGCTACAATATCAGACTTCACAAATGATTGCGTTTGTTTTTGCTGCACAACATCCAACTAGTTTCATAAGAGGAAGAGTGAAGTTTGGACATAGTTGTGCATGTTAAGTTTTGTATGTTATTGAATTCATACCTGCAAACTCATGAGGTGAAAAAGGTGACAAGTAATCAGTGATTAATCAGTATTTCAGCTCTAGTTGAACAGCTGGCTAGTTAGCTTCTTTTTTTTTTTTTTCTTTTAAATCAATATTATTATTATTAACCTTTATTTAGACAAAATCAATTGAGACCGAGGTCTCATTTTCAAAAGTTTTAGTCATAAAAACAAAGATATGCAAGAGTAGCGAGAACCATCGCCTGTACAAAATAAAGTGATTCGTTTTCATTGAACCCTGTTACTGTATGGCTTCATATTAACTGTTACTGTAAAGCTGTTAGAATTGTGGCCCATCTTCTATTTGCAATTAATATGCATTCAATCCAGTTAAATTATTTAAATGAAAATGGTAATCTACTCTGGCTAAGGTAGCTTATCAAGAGTAAAATAATAGCTGTGATCTATATACACCTCTGCATTAGCAGCTGTAGTTCATCTCCTTGGAGCAGAGGCTGCATTTAGCATACCCTGCCTTATCAATGTATTTAAAATACTGTGACAGCAGGAAGCTGTACTCACGTCTGTTTAGACCTCCACCTTTATCCAGGCCCAGCTCCACTCACAGCTCAGCGTCAAGCTGCGCTACAGACAGCCTCCTCTCCCTGAAGCTCTTTGATCTCATCATCTCATCAGTATCTGGGCCTCATGTTTCGTTATCTTAAAAGTTATTCTGACCACGAAATCGCCTCATTCTACTTTGAGTTAAAAAAAACAACCTGCCAGCAGATGCGCCGGTGTTCCGGTTTAACGTTAATGAGTGACCGTGTGAACTGAACCGGAACACGGGGAGGCTGCATGTTTCATAACGTTACTTTTTTTCCCTCCTAAATCGCGATAATGACGAACGTTAACTTAACCCAGCAAGTCTGAACGGTAACGTAACTTAAACTGCAACGGAGGGAAATGAAGACGCTGTAGACATCTGAACGCTGATTGGCCAAGACTCGTCATATCAAAGATGTTTTATTGTGAAGATCACGACATCACATTTTCTCCTCGTATGACTCCAATCTGAGAAACGCTGGTTGGCCAGTTGGCCAGTTGACCCCCCCCCCCCCCCCCCCCACCCAAAAAAAAAAAACTCTACGGATCTACACGATTCACGTGGATGATATATTTTGATTCAAAACGGTGAATTTCACCGAAAAGTGACAAGTTTGCAGGTATGTGAATTGCTATCAGTCATCTTGTTTACACATATTCAGTGTCGCCAGTAATGTTAAGTTGAGGATCTGGGAGCAGATGTCGCCACTAGTCTGCGCTGTTCAGGCAGCTGGATGTTATCGGCTTAAGAAAGGGGAGAGGAGAGAAACAGGGAGAGCGAGGAGAAGTTGGTTTGGGCTTATCTGGTTGGGTGTTGGGCCTTCACTAAAGTTATGAGGAATGAATTACTCCTTATCATACACCCACGTCGCTGACAATAGTTCAGAGAAACCAACGATGAGACTACTGTTAGGGAACCTACTAAGAGTCTCTTCTGTACCTGGTGTCGAAGCAGCTTTGGAGCCGGAGTCGTCGTCCGAGGAGCTGTGACCTGATCTGTTGCGTCGACTCCTCCTGGCTCTCTCAGGAACAGACACTTTGGCTGAGGTAGATTTGGTCACTGATGTCGACTCCACTTTTTCCTGAGTTTTTACAGCAGCTTTCTTTTGACTTGAGTAAAAAAATAAATAAAAATGAATGCAACTTTTCACCAGACATGGAACACCTGAACCGTTTCCCATCAGATTATTGTAGGAATGCATAACTCAAACAGACCTTGATGAGGCGTTGGACTGATCCTGCTGCTGCATTTTCTTGCGGAACCTCTGACTGCGGCGGAGCCTATCGCTGCTTTTGATGGCAGTTTTGTACTCTGATATGATTGTTCTGATTTGCTCCTCGAAGAAGGCAGAGATCCTCAAAGTCATACTGTAAATCTAGAATAGAACAGAAAAGGTCAGTAAAATAAGCTCAAACAAAATGATGGACCCAAAGAAGATTATACCAAATGAACTCCAAACATTACAACTATATGATTATGTCCTGCATTAAAGAGCAGTTCTCGTGGCATTTCTTCCACTTACCTTGGAGCGTTTATTGGGTGTGTAGGCTTTAGCGTTTGCAAATATTAGCCGGGTGTCTTTGCAAAGCTCTACAGGGTTTTCATAGCGGTCTTCGAACAAAGTCCTTTTCACCGTGTGAAAGTCCATTGGTGTATCAATGATGTTGTGGTAGTCCTGGACAGGCAAACAAAACACCATTTAGACTTCATCAAAACACTGGAACACAAAACATGTTGAACGCTTGCCCTTAGTCTGTTGCGTTAACGCACTGGATAGTTCTGAGGATCCACAGGCTGTCGGAACGGTTCGGAGTCCTCGCAGTCAAATATGTAGGTGAGCAGGGACTTGCACTGCTCCTTCCAGGCGTCTCTGTCAAGCACCACCTCGACAGAGCGCTGCCATAGAGGAAGAGAGGAAATCATCATGACGTGCAATGAATGCTACAGCTGCTACAACATTCTACCAAGATAATCATGTGTTTCAGACTGATGATTTAATAACAAACAATGTTAATCAATAGAATGTCAAAGGCCTTTGTTATCTATTCTATCCCATCTCGTGTATTCACCTGACGCAGTCTGTGTCCAGAGGAGGTTCCTGGTGCTTCTGCATCCTCTTCCTGTAGGCAGTAACCACATTATTGTTATCAACCAGATTACTTTTTTCAGTTGCAAAGGTGACCCAAAGATTGTTTTCCATTTTTAGTAATTCATCTATGAACAACCAATTGTAACTTTCACAGCAGCGCATGTTAGAGCAAAAAAATATAACACTAATGACTCAAGCTGACGGAATCAGACTCACCTCATCATCATCATCCATTTCCTCTACAGCATTGTAAATCTCCATGATATCCGTGCAGCTGGGATTACTGGGAAAGTAGGAAGAATGTGTCAATTTAGTGTGAATGACACTGTGCCTGTTATTACAGTATCATTACATCATCTTAATTTTGACTTACTTGACAAACTTCTGGAGGACATTTGTGATGAGTTTTGCAGAGTGGGCAATCTTGCTCCTTGGCTCATTGAAAGTGCGGGCGTTGTGTGCAATATACCTGGCATCCCAAATTAATGCTGAGAGGTGCCTGTGGATCACCAGAGGGGAGTAAATACACAGCGTCTTCACAAACAAAACATCAATTATTTGAATTTCAAGGACAGAGCTGGGTCGACAGTCAACTGGGCAAATACGTCCATGCCGTTGCTTTGGTGGGAGGAGGGAGGAGGAAGGACTGACCTGTAGAACCTGTTCCTGAGTCGCAGTCTGATGGTGCCCAGGTCAGTGGGATAGGCGATTACAGTGCAGTAGGTGGGATACTGGACTAAGTCCACAGGACCAGAGAAGGGAGCTGCAATCGCTATAGCAGAAACACAGTGGCAGGTGGGTAAGTACGAATGGGAAGAAATGATTTCGCAGTTAAAAGGAACCTATAGATACGCTGACGTGAGTGGATTGGGACCAGACATGTGAAAGTAGAAGTGTGCGATTGAGAGCAAACAACAGAGAGCGTGTTCACGCATACACACCGACGGTGATGAGCTGGTCGATGCCGGCGACGATGCGCTCACACTCGGTGTCTCTGCTCCTCTCCCCCCACTCTTCAGGCAGAGGCTTGTACATCAGTTCATTCATCTCATCTGCAGTCACGGGGATACCACCTCCTTCTGTCTCTGGCTGCTGGGCTGCACGGCAGAGACGAACTTATTCAATATGCATTAACCCCACTGACCCCACTTTGTGAGCGGACATCAGTGTTTGTGTGTGGATGTGACAGAAATAAACGAGTAAAAAGTCTGAATTACCACCATCTGGAATAGGTTCGATATCCCAAGGACTCAGTTTCTCCGTTTCCCCGTTGTCCCATCTGGTGAAAACACAAAAAAGTGTTGCCGAAGTCAACCATCACACTTCCAACAACATTGACTGATACCCTTTTTAGGTTTTAGTTCAGAATAAAGTGTAATTGCACCCCCTGGTCTGAGCCTTAAATAGTCCACCCACTGCAACCACACCTACTTACTTTATTTCATGAGGTAGGTTAGTCCTAAACGGTCGACTCCATCCCAGAATTTGCCTTGCAATATGAAAGCTGATTTAAAAGTGCAGATGGCGTTTTGAGCCATTTTCTACCATGAAATGTAGATTTGTATGTTTAGACCAGCATTGATGCATTTAAGTACAGTCGTATCATTGAGTTTATAGCTTAAAAAAAAAAAGCATGTTTAAGTGTGCAATTACTCTTTAATATGATACAGACATGACACCGTCATGCCTCTTAATAACCACTAGGGGGCAGACAGACTTGTCCTAGACTGACAATATCAAAAGCAGTGTGTCCTAGAAACTAGCTGATATTCGGAAATGATGGCGACGCCACAACCACCATATCTCCAGCTCCCCGTATCACGATAACGTGTGTTGGCCCACCTGACTTTGAAGCACTGGAAGAGACTGTCAGGGTACTCGGGCTGGTACGGCTCCTGACACACAATGCTACCAAACCACCAGGCATCATCTATCACTGAGCGAAACCGGTCGTCTGCACAAGAGAAGATGTGAACCAATTTAGGAGGAGGAGGAAAAATCCACATTATCTATATCTACACAGAAACTCAGAATAATCTGTAGAGTAGACAGTACTTATTAGTCTGAAATGTAGACAAAGTTATAAACTACTTGGGAGCACCTTTCTTCTATATTTGAAATTGATGAAACCGATACGAAGACGATGCTACTTGGCCTCAAAACTAAGATTCAACTTCTTTAACACGATGCACAGACTTACTTGGTTGCCAGTTTCTACGGAGCGCCTCGTCATAACTTTGCCTCAACACGAGGAAATCGATCACATCTGGCATGTCGTGATACCTGTCGGAGAAATATACGTCACTTTAATGCCGAAGTACAATAAACCAGAGGTTCTCAAGTTGTTTTTCAGCTGAGGATCCCTTACAAGATAGAGAATTTACCTAGGACCTCAATAATTTGGTCTTTACCCCTATTCGCACAGGACCAGAATTACCTGGGACCTCTAGTCATTTTGAATAATTGCGAATGTCGTCTTCGATCTTAATCCT
Organism: Anarhichas minor; assembly: GCF_050575085.1. Taxonomy (NCBI): domain Eukaryota; kingdom Metazoa; phylum Chordata; class Actinopteri; order Perciformes; family Anarhichadidae; genus Anarhichas; species Anarhichas minor. Next base: position 4,716,108 of record NW_027466472.1, read on the forward strand.
GTTTAAATCTGCCATGTCGTTAATTTGTTATGTACCGACCATAATTTTGGGATTTGGATTGGCGTTTTTGGGTGTTACACAGAGCCCTGATATCATATCGGAGGAATAATGTCAGTAAATTCAAGTAAATACAGACTTTGCTCATCCCGCGCAAATATGCTGCATGAAACGCAGACGTGGTGGATAATTTCTAATTACATGACGTCCTTTGATGATACTATTAAACATATTTGCAGATTCTAATAGATAGATTCCAGATGTGATGTAGAAATAAATTTAAATTAATGAATCTGAAAACTTTTCACGAACCCCCTGGCAGAGTGCCCGGACCCCACTCTGAGAACACTGCAATAAACTTTCAAGACTTTGTCTTTGTGGAGCTGAAGCTGAATTATATTGATTTGAACCAACACATTACAGCCAACATGTCGAGCCAAAAACAGATTTTTTATCCTCAAAGTTTTGTCCTGATCATGACACTAACCCACAACCAAAATGTAGGCTTTCACTAGAACATATTTTAGAATCATAACCTCCATGTTATATACATTCAGTTTAAATGCCGCCTTCACGTTGAGTTACTGCTTACTTGACAGAAAAGGACTTGTCTGATATTTTGCCGGTGCCGTGGTCAATAAGAGTCAGCTTCAGACAGCAAAGGGTTGGAGGGCAGACTTCGTATTTGATCCCGGTGATCTTCACAAACTCTTGGTCCTAGAACACATTTGAAAAACAAACACAATATATTGGGAGGGAGGGGGGGAATGTGCCTACATTTAAATAACAAAAAAAAACAGAAAGTTTTTTTTGTTATGATATCCGTGAAGATTTTGTACATGATGTTCTTCAGAGTTCTGTGTATTCTACCAAGAACATTTTTATGTTCAAATCTTCTTATTTGCCGTAGTCTTACCCGTAGCTCCATTTTCTTCCAGGGCTGTTTGTCTAGGTTTATGGGGTACAGTTCATTTCGGTTCACTGCCTCTACGTAGGCCTCGTGTCCCTGCCGAAAGTAGATCACCTGACGAGACAAGAGATTCAGAGCTTAGACAGTAAACTTTTTTACAAGATGAGAAACAGGATTGTGATCATGACGTCCTGTTAAACCACCAAAAGATCAATACAGCTGCTGTTTATTAAAGAACAATCTGTACTGTACTGAGTGCTTTTTTCCTCATGCTCTTGTAAATTGCCTCGTTTAAATACCTCATCGCCCATTTGGGGAACAAAAGGAGACTTCCTGGGAATGACGTCGGTGATCCACGGTGAGGGTCTGAACTCATTGGACACTTCTCTGTTGATGGACGGTCGGACCTTTGGACGCTGAAGATGTAAAACGAGGGTAAATATGAGCCTGTTTTAAATTCATCTTTATATTTCCTCCCTGACAGACGCAGAGTCCGGGCAATAGTCAACCGGTTAGGATTCAGACAGCGAGACATTCGGTTGGCTGCTGCGTATACTGCGCTGTGTTCGATAACTCACCCTGGGCGACTTGTACTTTTCTTTCTTGGACTTCTCTTTGCTTTTCTTGCCAGCTTTTTCCTCCTCGTCACTCTGCTGCTGCTTCTCCTCATCCTCCTCATTATCATTCTCTTCCTCCTCCTCTTCAGAGCTGCTGAGTCTGCGCTGCACTCGTTTCCGTGAGGACAAGGGGGTGGAGGGCTGCAGGTTGATGCCGGCGTCTGCCGTCCAGTCCGAGTACTCGCTGGACGTGTGGCTGTCAAATCAAAAGCAGTTACGATTATAATTCTAAATTACATATGAAAACAGGCAGAAAAACGTAGTTAAATTATTTGTTTTAACCTGCTTGGGGTACCAGATGGGTGGGGATTGCCACCTAAGACAACACAAAGGAGTAATACAAGATTTTAACGTGAAAGACAAAACTCTTCTGTCTATATGATCATTCTTGTGATTCAGGAAAACCCTTTTATCTGGCACTCTAAACAAGTTAAAACAAATTCTAAGCCTATAAAACGTTATACCTTGAGCTGTCACTGTTCCACTCCTCATCATTGGAGGAATTCATTTCACTGCCGTCCAATTCATTGTCCTGAACAGATTCAATAATGAAAAACAGGAAGTTGCGTGAACTCCCCCCAAAAAAGACCACAGGTGCTTGTAAATGACATTTTTTCCCCCCCGCAAAGTCACAGGAGAGCGGAGAAAGTGATAGCTCGGTGTGTACCTCTGAACTTACGGTCTCCTCTCCCTCTTCGCAGGACAAGTCCATGTATTCCAGCGCATCACTGCGGCCGTGTGCTCGCTTCGCTGTGTGAGGATCATCATCTGAATCATCCTGAGGGGACAGACGGGCCAACTCAAAACCAGTGCAAAGATTCTTACAGAAATAAGTTGTGAACAGAGGGAAAAAATGCTGACAATTATTTCAATATATATAAATAAATTAACAATCCAACAGAAGCATAGTGACGATACATTTTATCGACAGTATATATGAATGACACATTCCAACACAACACCTTTAATGAATATGCCGTTTTCCTGCCAATTACAGTACAGACTGTGTGATAATTATTCACAATACACGGGTACACAAGCCATAGTTTCAAATTGCCATTGAAGACTTCCTACATTGAAACCTACTCGACAGCTGCTGTAGATAATGCGTCTCTTCTTTGCATTATACAGAACCATCTCCTCATCTCCTCTGGCTGCTCGCAGGCGCTCCTGGATCCTAAAAAAACAAAATCCACTATGAATGAAACTTAAGTAGAACAAACACAAAATGTCATGTAAAATAAACGCTGTAAAATCTCATGAGGTTTGTAAACCACTCTGTTGCTTGATGGGTACGTTTGACATGGATGTTTGTGTTGAATTCTTTTGAGTATTATTAAAATATTGATGTAATCTAAAATGGGAGAAGTATCCATTTCCACTTAGAAACATAAACTAATACAAAACACCACAACAGTACAGACATTGCCAGTCACACACGCCAGCTGTTGACGGTGAAGCTAACATTGCTATCTCTGGTACCTGTAGCTGCTGGGTGCCACTTCGGGCACCACCACCCTGCGCCTCCAGGCCTGCAGGTCTCTCTCTGTGGCCATCTGGCTGCGAGGAGCATTCTGGTGCATCTGCCGGACGCCCTCCACCTGTCCGCTGCGGCGCAGACCCACATTGGGGGGTGACTGCACGTCTGCTCGATCATTCACAGACACTGCAACGAAGGATCACATACCTAGCATCCAACAGCTCACTGGATCAATATCCGATAAAACACGGGTGGCGCATCGATACCTCTACGTGGCGTGCTCGGTGCCAAGGCGTGGCCCTGTGCCTCAGCTGGCCCTTCTGGTATCGCCGGCAGAGCCAACTCTGTCCCAGGCTGGCTATGCCGGTCTTGTTGTTGCTGGAGATTTCGGATGGCCTCGTCCAGAAGGCTGCTGCGTCTTATCGCAACTTCGTCGTGCTCTGCAGTCTGCTGGCTGATCACCTGCTCCACGACCTCGCCATCACCTGAAGACGCCATCAAACAGGGAAACAGAGAGCATGAGTGGGATGGTAGCAGAGGTCAACGCTGGTCAAACACTGAAGACATCAAAGATATGGTTCAGATGTTCTTAAATCGAGATTTGTCACTTACTGTATATATCAAAAAGTGAATTTATGTTTTTGTAAACTAGCTAATTATAGTGAATTTAAGGCGTGCTTCTGGCTGGTTGCTTACTGGTGGCTACGTATCCCAGCTGAGGAACCAGGTGTTCAGCAGCAATGTTCTCCCGGCCCGGGACGAGGCGCTGGTACCTGAAAATCAAGTCAAGACATTTAAAAAATGTGAACTGTTAAAAACATTGCATGCATTTACATAGAACACAAATGTTTGTGCCAACATTTTGAACCCGGCTTAGTATTGCTTTTCATAATGGCCTCGGGCATCGAGAATTTGCATGAGACAAACATTCAAACAACTGATCCCACAGGTAATAACTGGTGTGTAACTGATAGAAGGTCATCGTGTCTACCTTGGTGGATGGGGGTTTCCATCCACATCCACCAAGAAAGGCGGGGGCATGAGATGGGGTGCCTGCTGCGTCTGTTCATCCAGCACGAAGCCGTTGGTGTCCCGGATCAGCGGTCGGTAGTCCGTGTGGAAGAACACCTGGTCTGGAAGCTGTGTGACGACCAGGAGAAAGAGGAAGTTTAAGGTTTTTGTTATGTTCATGTTTTCTTGGACACTTATTTTGAGATGTCCAATGTCAGATTTTTATACTATACAGTAAGATTTGAAAGTGTTAAATTTCAAGGGCTATAACAACATCTGGAAAATGCTGTAGTGTATTTATCAAGTGAAAACAAGTATCCCTAAAAACAGCATTACAACAGATTTCATCAGACTACAATTGTTTGTGTGAACATTTAAACGAGTGGTATCCTTGCCTTCTCATACGGCTTGGAACTGCCGAAGCCAAAGATGAGCAGGTGGCCATGGGAGTCTGTGCAAGCAAAACGATGCCCATCAGGGGTAAATTTGCAGTCAAAAACGGCTCCATGACCCTGGCCCTCAATCTGGAAGACAAACAAAACCACCCCAGGTACAGAAACCCGTTAGCGAGGGAAACCAACTTTCTTACATGCTTTTTTTCCCTTTTCAGATCCTGCAGGACCTTACGTTTTTCTTAAAACACACTTTTTGGAGAGAAAACCAAAAATGCACAATAATAAGGCAGTCAAACTCGTCGTACAGCACAGAAATAGAAAGGAAAGGAACAATGAGAGTTAGAGGATGAAAAACCCTTGAAGGCAAACTGTGAGACCGAGGTAAGCTGATGACAAACATTGAACTAGGTCTGTTTTATTACTGGTTTGCTTATTGCCGTCTTTGTCATGTTGTGTGTGTTATGGTGGGTCTGTAACTGTCCGTTCATCGTGTTACAGAACTGTTGTGTTGACCATCATGTAAATGCCTGATAGTGCTCAGTGTCAGTGTACCATGTTGAAGTAGTGCTGTGTGTTCGTCCCTCGCAGCAGATCCCAGATGAAGACGTTCCCGTCATGGCCGGCAGACAGGATGATCCTGGGGTCAAAAGGGTGCGGCTCTAGGACAAACACCTCAGCCTCATGGCCCTGAAAACAATGTTCAAGTTAGTCTCTCTGGTCTGAAAATAAGAGGTTAAATTAGGTGGTTGTGATATCCACGTTGCTCTATATTTTACGAGGAGAAACACGAACTTTAAGGATATGTAGCAGCTGTCCTGTGTAGGAGTTCCACACTTTGAGGAGATGGTTGTTCACAGCCGTGATGACTGTAATATCGTGGCGATCCCACGCTACCATGGTGACTTTGGGTTTGAAGTAGCTTTCCTCTTCACTCATTGGTTCAACACTGAGAGAGAAAAAAATCTAATTAGATATTACACACACACACACTACATGATGCAACTCTCAAAGCATACTATGTAATGGAGATACAGTTGATTCAATACTGAACACAAATGAGAATAAAAAAAATTAGTTGCTTGTATTTGATGCTATAAAAATGAAGTTGTCCATTCATTTCCCCTTGGTTTTCTCTTTCTCTCCCTCCCTCCCTCCCTCCCTCCCGTTGCGGCCTCATTCCACATGTTGAAACTGGTTCTCGTCCTCCAGGAGATTCAGTCTCTCCCCATGACTCTCACTCCTTCTGCATGACATTGCTGCTTGTTTTTTTGTGTAGCCTGTCCTCATGTCGCAGATGTCGTGTAGTTCAGGCTCCAACTGTTTAGCAACAACTAGAAGGTGCTTGACATCCCGTAAGATCCATCTCCTTTATTCTTTAAACTACCGACAATATTTCTCCCAAATTTAAAATAAAAATAGTAATTTAGAGCATTTATTTGCAGAAAATGACAACTGGTCAAAATAACAAAAAAGATGCAGTGTTTTCAGATCTCGAATAATTCAAAGAAAGTTCATATTCATTTTTAAACAACACAATACTCCTGTTTTAACTTAGGAAGAGTTCAGAAATCCATATTTGGTGGAATAACCTTGATTTACAGTCACAGCTTTCATGCGTCCTTCACATTGCTGTTGGGTGACTTTATGCAGCTCGGCTTTGTTTGATGGCTTTACATCAGCAGGCAAAGCATGACAACAGGGAGCACCAACTCAATGTTTTCACCCTCCTCAGATTAAACGTATTTAGTTAGTTTCATGTTTCAGCGGGCGTCATTAACGCCTTCATTAACCTACAATTCAGAAACAAAGTAAAAATTGGGCAACAAATGTAGTATTTAAAAAAATCATTTACATCAGCAGGCAAAGATGTTCAGCTATCAGAATAATGACGTCATTCAGACCATAGCGGGAAGAAATGTCTTCGCAATCTGTTAACCACTGCTTTACAGACAGGCGAGAAGGCTGTGCTAAGGCTAATACAATCTGACAAGCGCATAAATAAAACATTGGGAAAAAGAATTCCTCAGCTTACATCAGCAGCTGGTTTACTTGTACACACTCCAACAGCTCTCTGAGGCGACCAATGGAGCAAAAGACTGTGCCTAACAAAGCAAATCTTCCAAATACTTCTCTACAGAGACTCTTCTCCTGATGCTTATAAAAGTGTGAGTCCTTGTCTCACTATTTCTTCTTGAGAGACACAAATATTGAGGACACATCAAAAGGAATCTACACTCAGAATAAGCGCTGCTGTACGACAGCACAGTGCTGCTTACCCGGGGAGAGTGGCGGACATGTTGAGCAGGACGGACCTCCACTGCTGACGCAGATGGAGCTTCCAGATCCGTGCTGTTCCGTCTCGGCTTCCGCTCACAAACCTGAGACAGGACGACACCAAACCGTGAACCATCACTTCACACACCGTTACATTTCATTCAGTATATCTACTATTAAACACAAAACAATGGCGAGTTAAGTACAAGGATTCTACTGTACCTTTCACCCGAGTGGCAGAATTGGATGCTATCGACTTTGTCCTGAACGGAGAGCAGAATAGTACTCATGAGTGACTGTGGAATGTTTAATAACTTAAGCTAGATACTACAGCTGAAGCTTTATGTTTTGTTCTTACCGTGTGCTCGTGGAGCTCAGATATCTTTTCTGGACTTCCGCCACCCAAGTAATATATTCGGATGACGTCATCAGTACTTCCTGTTGCTAAGAACATCCCACCTGAAAAAATAAAAGTTTGTCTGTCATAAATTAATTAATTAAATATAAACAGTACAAACATGCAACATAAGCGTCTACCTAAAGTGACTAATACCTGGACTGAATGAGGAGCACACAGTCTGAACTCCGGGTCTCGGCCGCTCTATGAATTTGTGTGGCCGATCGCTTGAAAATATAGAAAGAAAATGTTTTACTGATTTTATTCAGAACAGGAAAAGTGCATTTAACTGAATAACATGCACAATAAAATACACAATATTTGGTTGCAGTGGATATTTAGATGGATTTAAAGAATTGTCTTGTCCTACACATGACTACTGGCAGCCAGCAGTTTAATTCATTTACAGACCTAGCACCAGTGCTCACGTTTACATCTAGTATTGACTTGTTGGCATATCCTTCAACAAAGAAGTAAGTGCAAGTTTCATCCAATCTAACTGGCATTTCCACTTCAGGATGACTGATGTGATCAACAGTCGGGTAAGGTGCTGATCTCACATTCCTTCGTCAGGTGAGACTCATTAACACACTTTGAGGGAATTGAAGATTACTTAAAACCCATTTAGTTCAAGTCAATATTCTATTTGTTTTATACTTTTACCTGATTGCTTGCTATACAACTAAATGATGGAAAGTCAAAGTAAAGCAGGCTCTTTGAATGCACTTATTTTACTAATATAGTAGCCAGTGTTGGGACACAAAGACTGTCAACCCAATTTGACTTGTCTTCCAACATTTGCTGCATGTCTACTGCTGATTTCCATGAAAAGAACAGTCATATCCAACTACTATATACATCCAACAGCCTGCAGTTTACCATGTTAAACTGTTTGCTCAGCAATGTCAATGTTTCCTTTATGTATCCATAAAACACCATTCTCAATCTTTGCTCCTTTAAAAAGAGCAAAACACTTTAAATCAAAATTAATTGACCATTTATTTGTGCAGATGTGTATGTTTCTCACAGGTGTTTATTTTCTTAATTACTACAACTGAATATCACTAAGTCACCATTTTAAATCCCATTTAAAGCAGCTCTCACCTGAAGTTGATGTTGTTGACGTCCCACTGCCAGAAGCAGACGGTGGCATCAGTTCCAGTGGACAGCATGAAGCGTTTGGAGCCCTTGGCAAACGGTGAGAACTGAGAACACAAGACATTCACAGGTGAGCCATCTGAAACCACTCACATTATATTAAAATAAAGACATGGATCCTACATGGAGGGTTAAATATTAACACGCCCCCTGACCAGACCACAGACAACAATGGTAACAGGAAGTATGTTTTTATCCACTTGCAGTAAAGACTTTACACTTGGCTGAGGGAAGTTGTCATCGCGATAAAGACAAGATTGAATGAAAGGCTGACGGAAACATATCTTTGCCAGTCCTGCTACCACCTCCTCTTCTTGTTGTTGTTTTATTTTAGGAATTATTAAAAAAACAGTTACTGTTACCCAATCTTTAAAGCGCATCACAAAAGTATGGTCCAATAAATACAATTATTTTTTAAATATAATAACTAATTCAGATGATAAAATCACATTCGTATAGAAAAAGGATCCTTTTTCCCGACAGAGATCCATTTACCTGTAGGGAGGTAATGGATCCACTGTGCCCCTGCAGCACAGCCACAGGGGCACAGGTACGAAGGCACCACACACGGATGGACTTGTCACAGCTTCCCGCAGCAATCAGTGTGTTCTCGTAATTAACCGCCAAGTCTGTGATCTCTGCAGAGTGTCCTCGTAACGTCGAATGAAGCCTTCCGTCAAACGAAGACCAGATCTTCACCAAACAGTCATCTGAGCCCTGACAAAGACAAATACCAACTTCTACTTTAATATTCTACTCGACACGGTTATCCCCGCACATTAAGTAGAGGAATATTTCTAAATAGGGCGATATGTTGACAAGCTCCATCTTACTGTGAAGATCCTGAGACCGGTGCGATCGAATGCGATACAATACACTGCAGACAGATGCCCCAGGATCCGCCTGTGCAGCCGCATGTGCTCATAGTTGCTGACGGGGTTGACGGAGCTGAAGCGCTGCGCTCCCGTCAGCTCTCTCCCTCGATGGACCTTCACTGTTGATTAAAAGACGCCAATCATCAGAAAACAGTGACGAAACAAGACTGGGATTAACACAAATATGTGGGCATGGGATACATTTACTCTAATGTGATCAGGAGTGGAAGGGCACTGTCACAGGGTGAAATTAAATATAAGAAGCTGTTATTGTTGGGCTTGAACCAAGCATGTAAATGGATCGTCTTCCAATAAACCTTTTTAAGTTTAAAGAATATTTTTTATTTATTGCCTCTTTAGAGCAACAGGACAATGTCAGGAGAACAGGGAGAGAGACAGATGGTATGACACGCAGCAGAGGGTCATAGATTGGAATCGAACCCGGGTTACATCAATTTGATTTAAACATCAACTGCATGAAACAAAACTGCCATCCCCATCTCTAAAAAAAACAACAACAATATCACTGCTGAAGTCTGATGCATCTGGTCCGTACTGTTCTCATCTGCTTCAAGTTCTCACTGCCTCAACATGAAGCTGTTTTAAGCATTTTACGAGGCCTTTTTTGGAGAGCATGTCCTCTTAAAGGTGGCTTAATCAACAGTTTAATAACTTCAACAGCATTTCTTGTAGTAGATAACTGTCACAGCAAATGGGAATCGAGGGAGTAAAGCATTAAAAACACACCAATGATTGCAAATCTGTAGATGAAATGATGACTTATGATCAAGACAATTGTCATGTTAATAGCAACTAGCACTGCGGGGTAACAGACTGCATCAAGGCGAACAATCTGGCGAAGTCGTGGCAACGCACCAAATTGTTATTTGACAACAATAGCCTAACGAAATGCCTTCTACCCAAAATTCTACGGTCAGGGTAAAGAGGAATACACAGTATGTATACAGTACACATAACATACATACATAACATGCAGGGTTAATGGGGAGACGGGAGCAAGTACATGTACCAATGTCCAGCATATCTATTTGTCTATTTCATGTATTTTGATGCTTATTGAGCGAGGCCAGACGTACCTAGGTGTGGAGGTTTCTTGCAGTTGAAAGGCTTCTCCGGGGGTCTGCCCCGGTGAAGGGCTGCATATGATGAAGCATTGAACCGCACACCGTCGCAGTCTGACAAACAAAACAAATAGTGTGTCAGTGTACGAGGCACGTAGAATCACCAATACATGGATAAGGGGAAAAAAAGCCATTTATACATTTTGCAGAAATACTTGAAGATGATGTACCTTTTGCTGTCCTCAGCATCGACTGCTTTCCAGACCCCAGGAGAGAGTGTACACCTGGGACACATGATGGCACGTCTTTGTCAAGAATGGGTCCAATCTGCTTACATATCTGTAGCAAATGGTCAGGTGCAATATGTCTGTTGGCTGCAACCTGACGGGTCACAAAAACACAGAGTAGTGACATGAGTAGTGACCAAACACAGAAGACAACAATTGTTCGAATAAACAACAATTTTGACAATCAATTAGGTCACTAAAATGTCAAACAACCAATAAATAACAACCGGTAAATTCAAGTAATTTTAAGTAGTCACCTGCGGATGTCAGAACTTGTGATCGACATATCTCACTACTTTCTGTTGTGTTTGTAAACAATCGGAACAACAGCTGTATCAATAATGACAATGTTTGTTGGCTTTCCTAACGCAGATGTTAGTTTTTGTAGAATTGTATGTAATGTAGGATTCTGTACTGATCAGTCTGGTTAAGTTTGTTTCATATGAAAACTAGCAACCAAGAAACCCATCTTGATTTGAGACATTGTCTATTTAACTTCTACTATATTCATGACATTGTGTGGTCTTTAGTTGTGTGTAATATTCCAGGGACTGTAGCCTGAACAGTTTAGTCAGAATAAATGTGGGACAGGGTATAGTTGGTGGTTTCATGTGCTTCTCAACTCATATCCCGAGAGGCGTGGCTTCTCTTTTTAATGGACCAATCACAGCGCAGGTCACCAGCTAAATAACGCAGAGACAGCGCATCTCGGTCTCTGATTGGCCAGCGGAGCCGTCTCGACGTTGCAAAGAAGCCGAACTACCCACCCTTTCTGCGGTACAACAGTCGGGGCTAAATAATATTAAACCCTCTCTCTATCCAAATACAGTTTTCTGAGCGACCATACAGTTCACGCCGACGAATTAAGACAGTGGGAACGACTTGCGACCAGGTCGACCGTCCCACCTCCAGATAATCCAACAGTAGTAGCAAGGAAAAAGAACAAAGACCGTAAACAAGAAGCATGGACACCGAGTCCCGTCTGTCACAAGACAAAAACAATGAGACAATGAGCTTTAATAACACATATATTAAATTTAATCTCACCAAATCTTCATATGTTCTCGGGTGCTCGTTTCCCAGCCAGTCCAATCTGCCGGGTAAGAGCTGTCGAAAACACAAGTTTTGGGGTAAAAGCGGAGTCACCACAGAAAAGCACCATGTACACAGCTAGCTAATACGAAAAAGCCGGGTGATGTCAAACGAGTGAGACGTCCAGAAGTATTAAAAAAAAAAAAAAGTAGACAAGTTTCATGCAACTCAAGTCCAAAACCGACGGTTAGCGAACGTTAGCTGTTAACCAGCAGCAGAGGATACACACCTGATACTCCTCTAGTTCGCTCGCGAGGACCTGCAGTAGGATTAAAAGAGATACCGATTAGATTCTATTAACTTCATTATAAACTAGCTAGTCAAACTATTTTGAAATACTACACACTGGTACTAGTCAAAAGCACCACCAAGCTCACCTCAGCCGCTCTCCGACACGGACCCGTTGTTAGAAAACGAGAAATCAAGTAATAGAGCTCTGAAATTGAAACAGCGGAGACATTAAAGCGTGAGAAAAAACAGCAGTTAGGATGTCAATTAGCGCGAGCGATATCGTATGTAAATCAAGCTATCAGTTGGGTTTTTTACTTCTGCGGCTTACCCGACTCAAGGAGCGAAATGTTCCGATTTTTGGCCATTGAATCGGCCGTGATTTTGGAGAGGTGGAACAATTTTGCAAGGCTTAACTTTGTGACTACAGAGAATAGGATATATATTTATTTAATTTCGGTTACACAGCTCTGACCCCCCTCCACGGTTGCTCCCGCTTTCTATTCAGCCTGTTTGCAGTCGCCATTGGAAGGATGAGGCCCTAGCGATACGACTTACTTCCGCCACAGCGGAGTAACACACAGGAACAAGGGGGTGGGGAGGAGCGCGCTCAACAAAAGACGAACGTGTACGTTAGCCCGACGGCTAGCAACATTAGCATTATTTTATGGTCAAGTCAAGTATTGATAAATTTAATTAAATTTAAAAAATATATATATATTTTTTTTAATTACACACAGCGCAGAGATCGAACAGCCGCCTCTTTTTTTTATTTTTTATACCAGGATCGCGAGCTCTGCACATGACGTCATACGCAATGTCTGCCAATTTGCTGTACCAATTTATTGATTGATTTAAATCATCAAACCAGTCCTTAATGGGCGAAAGGCACAATAATAAGACGTGAGTTTATAGTGCATAAATCCTTTTTTTTTTTTTGGCAATGGTGCAATGTAACTAAGTATATACTCAAGTTAAGTACTTTACTTGATTACCTTTTTAATGCTACTTTATAGTTCGAATCTACAACATTTATTTAATCGCTTTTGTAGGTACTCTGTAGATTCAGATTATTAATACATGTAAAACAACTAAAGAATCCTGCTGTATATTTTTACATTAAGCCACCTTGCTTGCACTATATAAACAAAGTAAAATTAACCCCAACTTTACCAGATGTAATATTTAAGTGATGTAGACTAATGCATCAATAATCCAGTAATATAAAATGAGTACTTGTACTTTTAATAGAGTATTTTTTAGACTGCAGGTTTGCTGAATACTTCTTCTACCACTGGTTATCAGATATCCTGCAGGTCAACCTGCCCCAGAGCACGTAGGTATATCATTTACTTACATGATGCATACTCTTAAATTAAGTAATTTTAAATGTATTTAATCAAGCAAAGAAATACTGTGCACAATATAGATAGTGGAAGGTTCCTCAGGACCAAGCTGAACACATTTTATATGGCGCCCTACACACATTAATTTCAGCCATGCTATTGATGCTGAACAAGGTTTTATGCAACATACTTTCCCCCAAATTCCTGGCTTTAATGATGCTAACATTTTTCCGAATGGTTTATACTGTGCGATATCACTGCATTATAACATGCATTTAACACCTTATTTTGGAAACTACATAAGTAAAACCCCATGCTATTTGTTAACTAGCAATTCACTTTGCTTTTCTAACTTTACCGACCAGTAAAACTGTATGATGTAATTAATTACCAATTAGGCATTTTCAAATTGGTCCACCTATTGAGTTTATGCCCAAGCTTTTTTTATCTACATATATTGACCTCATTCACAGCAGTATCAAGTAGTTATCTTATAAAGAATACTGGAAAAAAGGGTCTGTAATGTAAATGAAACATTTAGTGTCCTTTTATGCATGAGCATTTTTTCGTTCCAGACTGGAACTTGGGGGACAGAGTGTAATATTAACAAGACAATGACCCCAAAGCTGGAATTGAACCCAGTTTGTATTATTTTCCTCTCACTGGTGGTAAACAGCAACAATGACTAATTTCAGGTACCAAAAACACATCTGAAATAGTACTTTTCCTCAATCACTGGACACAGGATGTAATTAAGTACATAATCGATGAGTAACACTTCAGAGGAATTCCCATTTTAATTGGCATTTTATATTCATAAACAAAACATTTTTTATTTATTTTTTCTTCTTTTTTTAAAAACCAAGGAAACTGTACATTGGAAGAGAAATCCCAAAACCGCAATGTATATACCCACAAATATGTGGGATACATTTTTGTAGACTGAGGTGAAAATACAGTAATTAAAAAAAAAAAAAAAGGACAAACCATGACAAGAGTAATGAGCTCTGTCTGGCATTTTGTTTTGAGCACAGAGAGTACGGATTAGTCTAACCATCCTCAAATGTACCATCACTGACAGCATATAAAATCAAAAACATGTCCAGTACTAGTGAACGGGATTAAAGTGAACATTGTGAACAAGACTTTCTTAGCATAGCTCACAACTCTCAAACATCCTATTCCCTATCAAACACATAGTATTACGATGCATTAGATTCCAAAACAGTACAGGTTACAAAAATCCCTCAAGACGTCTCGGGAATGTCTCAGGTAAACTCCCCCGAAGTTGAACATTTAATTCCTGATATAGGCACAACTTCATGTCATGCAGAATACTACGACCTAAACAAGGCAAAGTAAGAAGCCAGAGAAACGAGAAAAAAAAAAAAAAAACCAACATGATGACCGAGAGGCCATGAAACTGAGTGGAATTTGTAGTATTTTTAAAAATGCATTTCTGCAATCGGGTGCCTAAAAACATTACTGTCGTATGAAAATAGTAGATAAAAATATTCTCTGCATTGTACAAGAAACGAGGTACAGGGAGTCCTGGCAAGTGAGTCTTGGGGTGTCACAACTACTCTGCTTCTTTGTCGTCTTCTTCCTCATCCTCATCATCATCATCAGCTTTGTCCTCTGCTGCTGCAGCCTTCTGAAGGATGGAGAAAACGTTGCTTTATTATTTCGGTTCTCTTGGAATATTGCTGCGGTGCAGATTTCACATGGCAAGAGTCATGAAGACACAAAAGCGTGTAATACCTCCTCAGCTTTTCCCTCGCCGTTTTCTGCAGGAGTCTCTTCTTTCTCAACCTCAGGTTCGTCTTTCTTCTCCTCAGCAGCCTTGGCCTTTGCTGCTGGTTTGGCTGCTTTTTTGATCTTGGGAGCCACCTACCATGTCAACAACCAAGCAGGCAGTGTAAAACGCACGGTCAAATGCTCGCAACACAGATATAAACTATTTTAAATGGATACAGTGCTCTTGTCCACTAAATAAAAATCTCTTTTTTACCTTTTTCTTTTCTGGCAAAGCTTCTGGCTGTGCCTTCTGTAACACAAACACACCATACAATTATTTACATATTACGCCAACAAAATAAGCATATTAATAGCAGAATATGCACAGTTATTATTGAACAGTCTTTGTAGAACTTACCCCTGACAACCGTAAAGATTTTCTCTGTGGCTGCTGAAGAACATATAAAAACACAATAGTTCAGTCATTTGAAAGTATTAATACATAATATACACATCCTGTTACAAAATGTTTGATGAAACTAATGTTTCTCAATGTGCACAGGAGGGAAGTTATGACACATGAGGACAGAGAATGTGGGGGAATAAATTTAGTTTAATAATCCCTCCAACTCAAGTTTTGTCCTCGTAAAAATGTAAATACTAGCACATGTAAATCAAAATTGTATTATTTGCCAAATTAGTTTCATGCATACATAAGAGGCTCTCTACAGTGAATGGCTGTCTGACATTTCAGATGGTGAGAAATCACCAGTAATAATATATAACTGTCTACTGGCGTCTTGGGGGCAAATGTGAAATATTGCAATGAGGGATTTTGTAGCAAAATACTATGGATCCAATGTGAATTTTTGTCTTGTGCCCCCACAAGGCAAAAATTCACATTGGATCCATAGTCACACACACACACACACACACACACACACACACACACACACACACACACACACACACACGAGCAATTTCCACTAAGCATCTGGGCACTCCAAGTGGCAGATCAATTGGGGGCTCTAGAATAACCAGCGCCCCCTAGAGGCTGTGCAGCTCCTTGAACCCAATAGGCTGACCAGGTTTGGAATATAAAATGTACATTAAAACAGACTAATTGACGTTGTCGTCCTTTGAACCTGAGTTTCTTGCTTGCACGATTGAAACTGTGTTGCACTAGATCGCATCAAAAGCCATCCAGTACCAACAAAGACGGTCTCTTTGTCTTGACAGAAACTAGAACAAAATGTTCATTTGGGTGCAAGTGGGGGGGCCACGGCCAGTTTTGTGAGTTATTACTCGGATACTAACCTCGTCGCTTGCTTCGGAGCTGGTAGTCTGAAAGAAAGAGAGAAAGAGAAGGAGAAGGAAATTTAAAAAACATGAACAACAGCCATTCATGATGGAGCTAATGTGGGCGTGTAACGCATGGGGGGGGGATGGGCACCTATCCCTCCCCCTAGTCACAAAGACATTATGCAACCTTAAAGTGGGGAGGGGAGCAATAACACGTTTTCTAACTTGGATATTTAGCCACTTCTTGGTTTCTTCCCGCCAAGCACAGCATCATTCGTTGAGATCGACATGTTTTTGTTAAGTAAGCATGGTGGTCTGTAGCTACTTTATAGGTAAGAGAAGAAGAAGAGCCCCCTTCCTCTACCTCCACACGCGCTGCCATGCATCAATTCAATGGATAGCGGATCCATTGAATTGATGTATGGAAGCGTTATGTTACAGAAACGACCAAACCTTCAATAAAACGTATCCGACACGACGATAATAAAGGGCTTTGGTTTTAAAAAAGCGACCAGATGTGTCGCTGTCTTTTCGAGGATATTTCAGCTGCCATGACACTCAGAAAAGAAAAAGACATCTCGAATGGTGACGCGCAGCAGCTTTTACAGTACTCTTTGTGAAAGGAGTAAAAAAACAGCGTGGGCTGTAAATACTAAGACAACACCTCGACATGTACCGAGGGCAAATAACCGCCTAAATAGTAACGCGTACAGCCCACGTTTAAGTTACAGCCAGAGGCAACTACGGAAGACATTTCCTTGAAATGGCAACCTGTTCATCGACGGTGGTTGCACCCCTTTGTTTGATGTCAGTACACAGTGAAGACAACATATTATTTAACCACAGCCAGATTAGTTTTTTTTTTTGCAAATATACCGCCAAGTGTAGTCGCTTTCGAGGAGACGACGAAAAAGCACGTTGCACTGCACTAAGTAAAAAGGCGCCACTTCCCTGTATCAACAGCGTCGACACGACAGACGTGACCACAGCAAAGGCAGACCTCATGCATGCACATGGTGTCGCGAGTCCTTACAACGTTACATTAAAGCGCATGCACTGTGAAAAAGATTAGTTTGCTAAAAAGGAAATGCATTCATAAAAAAAGCTAAATTATACGGTATATATTACATGTCACACAATGTACACGTTTGAACTTACTTTAGTTTTCCTTCCCATTGTTGCTGAGATTGTAGGACAGATGTATATAAATAAAAAAAGAACAACGCAGCCTTTTCACCGTTTGGGAAACTAAATGAAATGTGGGTCAGCTGTATACACCTCAGCATACACCTTCAGAGTCGTCTGTAACTCCACATTAACGTCCGACCAGTACTAGAACTAGCTCAAACCGGATTGGATCACCCTCTCTGTATATTTTATCCCTTATCCTACCAACCTAGCAGGGCGAGTAATCCCCCGCCCCTTGCTTCCAGTGATTGGCTTTGGGGCCAAGGCAATACATTTTTGAACCACAACATCTTACCTGTGTGGGCAGGATTGTGTGCCAATCAGTCGGCCCAAGCCAGCTCTCACTTTTTAATCACACTGTGCGTGCAAGAAATGCCCGACAACAACCACGTACATGTTATGAGATATTAAGTAAGAGTGTACAGACACAAACAAAAACATATATCTAAAGAAGCATGCCGAGCCCTTGTGTGTGCTGTCTTTTCTTGTTCTGTTTTAAGTCTTCATGCATACTGATATCATATAAAAGTTGTATATACGCTGAAGATAAATCACACCTCACCAAATCATGTTTTACTGCAACTTATTTTGGAATAATCAACCCCTTTTTGGCCGTTGCAATCCATAATGCTACACAACAAACATGTTAAATAAAGGAGTTCGTTGCTGTTGTAAAGACGACGTGCTTTTTAAAAAAACGCCATTACCAGAATAACCCGAACGGCCTAATTATTATGCAACATTCACTGTGTAACCTCGTCCTGCAGCTCCACAGCTGCAACAAGGAGGAACAAACATGGCGTCGGGCTATGCGTGGTTCCTTGTGCTGGGGTCGGTTTTTCTGTGCAATCTCATGAAAAGCCTCCTGCCGACCATATCCTCTTTCGTAAGTAGGATTCTTGAATATATTAAGTGTGTGTGCATTGAAGGCACATGCTAAAGCGACAACCAATATCGTGAGTGTTAGTGTAGGCTGATTCGTGTAGCTTCCTCTCACAGCCAGCACACTATTGTTGACTAGCTTAGCTTTTAGCTACATGTATAGCTAGCTGATAGCTTCGTCTTACAGTCAGCAGACTATTGTTGACTAGCTTAGCTTTTATCTACACGTATAGCTAGCTGTTAGCTTCGTCTCACAGTCACCAGACTACTGTTGACTAGCTTAGCTTTTAGCTACACGTATAGCTAGCTGTTAGGTGGCTTTAAACAGCATAGCTGTTAGCTACAGTCAGAGGGTGGGGTTTAATCAGGATCCCGCTGTACTTGCTACACATAAGTGGGGAACATTTTGTGCTGCATAATTCTTCAAATGTCGGAAGGTGATTGTGACGTTGGGAAACTGTGTAACGTTAACTGCAAAAAAAACAGCTTACCAAAAGTAGAAATCTGCATGCCAGTCGTTAAACATACATGGGTAATAATAACCACATTTTATTGTCCAGCAGGACTATTGAGGAACTGTGTCTGAGCCCCTGCATCCATAAAAGCCCACACTGCAGTTAAACTACTTCTGTTAACTCTTTAACTCTTTTTTTTTTTTCTTCTTTCAAGCTCACAAAGATGGTGCAGAAAGATGCTGAGCAGGAGAGTGAGATGAGGGCTGAAGTCCAGCAGATGAAGAAGGAGCAGGCCTCGATCAGCATGATGGATGAGTTTGCTAGATATGCCAGGTTGGAGCGCAAAATCAACAAGATGACAGACAAGCTGAAAACACATGGTGAGAGACAAAAGTAAAAAAAAAGTAAAAACATTCATAACCTCTACATACAGCGACACTAGAAATTATGACCTCTTATTAAATCAACATTTCTGTGACAGTCTCAACACAAAATAGAACATGAGTGTTAATTGCAGGGCCATTTCGTATCGGTCTTCCTGTTATTTAGTCCACCCCTATAAAGGTTCACAGATCACCCAAAACCACCGGCCACTGGAGGTTTAGGATGACATA
Source organism: Anarhichas minor (assembly GCF_050575085.1). NCBI lineage: Eukaryota > Metazoa > Chordata > Actinopteri > Perciformes > Anarhichadidae > Anarhichas > Anarhichas minor. The sequence continues at coordinate 4,735,435 of NW_027466472.1, forward strand.
CAGAGTGTTCAGTGGGAACAGCTGCTGCCTGTTACTGTCCTTCACACACAGCCTCGGGATTATCTTGTGCACAGACAGGAAGTGGCTTCAATCAGAATGTCAATATGATACACATGCACAGCAGAGCAAAAGGATGTTAGATCGTTTCTGATTTTATATTTTATTTCTCTTAACTGCACATTGGCAGTTTTAAATCTCCCAGTACCAAGCTATATATTCCATGTTGAATACCAACAATCACTAGTTTAACTCTGATTATGGCTCTCAAAACAGTAGTAGACTTGTAGTCTCTACTTGTGTTCATCAAGAGGAACTCGCCGATGAAGTACAACAAACTGGCTATTCAATCCGGTTAACAGGTGATAAGGCACCGGGTTAGTGTTAAAGAAGACTGTTGTGTCGAAAACTTTGTTGTCAGCACCTCTCCCAACACTGGTGTTTGTTCCTCCTCTCTCTCGTCTCTTATAAAGAAGGACGCATCATCACAAAGATCTGTGTCTAACAGCTGTGTACTTCCTCACTTCTGCAGTGAAATCCAGAACAGCGCAACAAGCCAAGATGAAATGGGTGGTGAACATCGTCTTTTATATACTGCAGGTAGGTGGAGATTGTAAGAAGAAGCACAAATGCGTTTAGTGAAGCTAACAAAACAGCCTTTAGGTATTTATACTTTTGTTTCTTTTATTTGCCAGGCTGCTCTGATGGTCTCCATGATATGGAAGTATTACTCTGATCCAGTCACGGTGGTCCCGAGTAAATGGATTGCCCCAGTGGAGCGCCTTGTGGCCTTCCCAACAGGAGTTGCAGGTAATCAATTTGTTTTTCATATTCCATATACGCAGAACAACTCATCTATAGCTATAAAATACAGACGGAACAGTTTTTCTTTTGTAATACAACATACATTGAGTATAAAACGACTTTAGTTTAGATGTTGTTGGGTTTTTGTACTGATTCAGACACAGTACTGATATGTATGTGTGTGTGTGTGTGTGTGTGTGTGTGTATGTATGTATGTATGTATGTATGTGTGTGTGTGTGTGTGTGTGTGTGTGTGTGTGTGTGTGTGTGTGTGTGTGTGTGTGTGTGTGTGTGTGTGTGTGTGTGTGTGTGTGTGTGTGTGTGTGTGTGTGTGTGTGTGTGTGTGTGTAAGTTGCAGTATGCTGTACTTTCCCTACTCCATTAATTCACTGACGGGGCTGTTCTTTCCCCTCAGGTGGAGTAGGAATCACCTGCTGGCTGGTGGTTTGTAACAAAGTGGTTTCTCTGGGTCTCCATGCCGTCAGCTAGAGATGGCTGCTGAGTCAAACACACTGGTTCTCTAACTTATTGCTCAACGTTCAGTTGATGAAAGCCTTATTTTGTGTTATTTTATTTTCAGCTGCTTCAGGTCAACGTGTAAAAATGCGGTGCATTTTGGCTGATTCATGTTGCAACATAGTTTTTTTGGTGATGTTGAATTTTGTTCTTTTTGTTCTGAGGATGTTAAGTTAATTGTGAAAATGTTTTGACTGAATTGGACCAAAAACAATGGTTTTGAAATGCCTTTTTTAAAGAAAATAAAACGTCAAGAAAAGATTGTAATGTTATAATTTGGTAATTCACAAATAGGGTAGTTGTCCTTTAAGTAAAATTGTAAAAGACTAAAACAAAGTAGATGGATCACAATGGACCGTGTGTAGCTTTTGGTCAAACAATCATTTATTCGGAGAAATACTTAAATATTAGAAAATCTTCTGCCACTACAGACAAAATCTCCTCATCCACTTTCCCTCTGTGTGTGGCAGCTGGAGAGTATAGGTGTGTGAGAGTATAGGTGTGTCACCTGTGGGGCCTCTGCTTCCTCTGTTTGATATTCTGGGCTCTCTTCTGAACAACTACTCTGCTCACTGGTGTCTGAAAACATTTGTTTTTTATAGTTTCTTTGAATAAATACTGTATGACTCTAAAATAAAACACATGTTTAGCTCCATATTACAAAGACCTCATACTAAGTGGGCTCTTAATGGTGTTTGCCGTCTTGTGTGTGAGAGAGTTGTTGGTGGATGTGTACCACTATGGTATTTTATCTTCCAACAACTTTGTCTGTGTGCATTGCTTGTGGTGTCAGTTTCTTTTATTATACTGTAACATTAATAAGTGCTCACCTGAACACGTCTCAGTTTCCTCTTCTAATGAGACATTTGAAGAAATGTCTTTCTCTGGATCTTCTAGTACCAAAGACTCCTGCACTGGATTGTAACACTGAAATGATATACAGGCTTTGTTAATATGAGAGCAAAATCCTGAACTACTTGGATAATAAATAACAAAAATATATGCACTGAGCCCATAACAAATGGAGGTGCAAATGCAAAGAAAAATAAATAAGTCCATATTTAATTAAGTACAAAAAATTAAGATGCAAATATCAGAATTAACTCAAAAAACAATGAAAATAAAAGAAAGAATTCTTCAAAACTAAATATATGGAAGTGCATATCAAATAATACTAAAACAAGCAAAATTGAAACATGTAACGACAATTAAGATAAAATAAAACACCATAAAATAGTAGTATGAAGAGGAACTATGAAGTGATGCAATAAGGGAAAACTAAACATTGTTAAGTGTAGACTATGTTGTAAAAGTGAGATTTAAGCTGCAGTGGAGTCTTCTGATCTCACTGAGAAAAAAGTCAGTTCCAAAGCCGATCGGCCGTAAATGAAAACGTCACCATTGGTTATCAGTCTGACCGGTGGAACAACTTAAAGGTTTTGGTCAGCTGATCTTAGGTGCCTGTTTGGGCTGCAAGGAGTTAAAAGCTCTTAAATAGAATATGTTGCCAGAACATGGATGGCCTTGTAGATAATTAATACAAAGTTAAATAGTTTTATAAAGTTAGTGGGCAGTGCAATGATGCTAAAATCGGAGTTCTTGATAAATTTCAATTGTGAGACTGTGTGGGAGTCAAAACAAGTAAAAAGAGAGTTACAGTAATCCAGGCGTGATGATATAAAAGCATGTATGATATTTCTGGTATGCTGCTCAAAGGGTAAGTGGCCATCAAAAGTTACCCCACGGTTCTTTGCCAACAATTAAACTTGAGTAAACGTAGGCAAACGAGTAAAATGGTCTGATGTAAAAAAAGACTCACAGCCGCAGTGGGGAGAAGGACTAATCCATCTGTTTGAACCATCTTGCTTTCAGTGACTAAAAATCAGAACAAAAAACTGAGACACAACAAATGTGACATGACCAAACTGAGCTAGAGTAGCTTGTTGTGTTTGTTCACCTTTTTTGGACGGTGCTTTTAGGAACCTGTGGGAGTAAATATTGTGTGTTTCCAGTTCTCTCTCTCTATCCTGTAAAGGGGAAACAAAAGACACAATATAAATATAGTTTGTTATTAAATACCTCTCTAACATGTGCAGCTAATGCAACCGTGTGACCGTTGCAAATCTACACCGGGAAAATTCAATTTAGAATGTTTGGTTGTCTTTATGGGATGCTGAGCTGCTCCCATCACTGAAGACAGGAGCTTGCACAATAAACAATACTGTACATTAACAAGGACTAGGATATGTCTAATAAAGAAAATCGCCCAAGCTCTTTTAAACTTACTTGAATTTCCTTGTTTAGCTGATATATTTGCTCTTGCAGATAGCAGGACATCTTTCTCGCCTTGCTGATCTTTCTTTGTTCAGTGACTATTTGACGATTGAATGAGGATCGGCACAATTCAAGATTCTTCTCCAAGTCCTAAAATATTGCGTTAAAAGAGACGCAAAGTGACTGAAATCATAAAACATTCCCGTTCCTATTTATATGCCCTGTGTATTAGTGCTGAGGTCTAATCTATATTTCTAAGCCGTGACCATGGGTGATGCTAGGAGATCTACAGTATCAGCCACCACTGTCCCACCCTCCTGCTCCTCCATACCAGTATCCTCTTGTCCTTGCCCTCCAGCTCTGCAGAGGCCTGGGTCAGCCTGAAGGTGAGTTCCTCCCTGTCCAGCAGGCGGTGGTCCTCATTGAGCAGCTGTAGGTGCTGGAGACTGGCCTTTGTGCTCAGCAACTTTTTTTCTGTGGTTTTTAGCTGCCTTGCCAGATTGTCGCGGCAGGCACGAGTCTCACGGAGCGACCCCTGCAGGACTCGGGCCTCGTTGCTGTGGGTTGCGAGGATCTGGGAATAGGGACGCCGTCAAGGGGAATGATTAGAAAATGGCTGTAGAGCTGAAAAAATATACAAACATTAATTGGAAATACGGGGAAAAAAAGGATTTTCTGACTGGATGAGAGGAACCAATGAGCAGCTTTTATTTGGGTCTTAAATGGGAGTAGATGTAGGTGGTTCATACAGATAATTTAACTCTTCGTTTAAAGGATGAGTACCCACCACAGGCCATGTTTCTGTGGCAATGATAGAAATCTGAGCAGTGATACTAAAGGGAGACAAACCAACCGACCTGGGAGAGGCAGCCCCCGGAGTCTTGGAAGTGCTGCAGTGCCACCGTGTGGCGATGCTGGAGCCTCCTCAGCAGCTTGTTCTCGGTCCTGGCTTCGCTCAGCTGCTGCTGCAGATCCCACACCTGGCTCTTCAGATCCTTGATGCGGTTCAAGTCGGCAGACGGGATCCCCGGCTTTGAAACCTGCAGGGGCTTGATTGGAGGCAACTTGGGCAAATGGTGGCTGGCAGTGTGGTCTGTCTTTTGCTTGCTGGGCCCTTCTGCTTTTTTACCTGAAGGAAGAGAAAAGTCACGATAGTGTGAATTGCATCCAATATATTGTTTTACACATGGACAACACAAGTTCTATTACACAGGTAGTGAATCATGTTAAATAAAAATGCCTTTTTCTCGTCCCCGTGTGTTCGATCTTGGCCACTTGTCTGATGTCTTGACTTCTGGGGCCTTGTCTGTAAGCGGGTCATCCTGGTCTTCAAAGTCAGATGTGTGGTATGATCTGTTAGAGTCACATTGCAGCCTGGAGGGACTGGACCACCTGGAGGTGTCGGTGCTGGATCTCACAGCATCACCGTCACCCTCCTCCTCTTTGGGAGCAAAGGCCTGCTGCCTCAGGCTCTGCATCACTTCTTTTATAGGCTTCTCCACTCTGAGAAAAGACGAAAAAGACCATTTTACCAGTTTAATAAACAACAAGCAAAGCTTTAGGGGTAAATAAACCAACTTAAATAGTTTTTTCTGAGTTCAATAAAAACGTTTTACCCCTGTTTAGATTTTGATGAGAAAAAAACCTTTACCTGCAAATAATCTCGTCGTTTTCTCTCCCGACGGTTATATTTAAGATAGCTAGCTAGCTAGTAGCTAATGAGGCTGACGGTACATTATTTCACCAACAGTTCGCTCGGGGCCTTTTTTTAAATGACTGAAAACTGTCACGGATGTCACCGTAACCGGCGGAAATAATGGTTAAAAAAACTCAAAAGTAAGAGTAACACTTCTTGCAGAAAAGTTGCAATATAAAATAATATTCAATATATATATATATGTATTAAAAAATATAGAGGCTTTATGTTTGTCCCTCATTGGGGCCCCCTACACGGGCCCGAGTTGGTGCGTTTGGAAACCAAAGCCGGACAGCCTATAGTGCTGGTCAGAGCTATTTCTGTCCATATATGCACTCAGTAACGAGCTGAGGACCAGCTTCACTGTCCCCTGCGCCGACAGACAGCTGAAGTTGCCAATCATTGTGGCGCTGCGCCCCTAGGGGCCAACCGGCCAATCCAGCGTTAATGGAGCCCGGAGACCAAAAATAGCAGCAGCAGTGTGTGTCTTTGTGTGTGTCTGTGTGTGTGTGTGTGTGTGTGATCTCGCTGCTATGTCCCCCGTCCTGGGTGAGCTCTAATAATAGAGGAGGCCGCCTGCTCCTTTAAGAGCCTACTTGTTGAATAGCCTACTCCACTACAACACATTGTAACAAACATGGTTATCAAAGTATTCCTCGCCTCTTCGTCGGGATCCACCGCGGTAAGTGTTCTTATCAACTTTCCTCCGGTTGAAGATACTTCTTAAAACCGAGCAGGACTTTCTCTCACACACTGAGCGCTAAACCTTCGACATGAATGTCACTTGCTTGCGGTTTTGGCATATACGTAGATGATGGACGCTTAGTTTTTTACCCCTCTGCAGCGGTTCAATACTTTCATTATCTCGCAGGTCGATGTGATTCACATGCAGATCTTTCTAGAACAGGGGGCTCCGAACGTTCTTCATGTCTCGAGACGCTTTCAGCCCACAGAAACCCTTTATCGTAGTATTTGTGATCAGATGTACCTTGTTTAAACACTATGTGTGATGACCACAGCAGGGCTGAATATATCTTCTGGGTCTACTTTTGGCAAAGCTAAATAAGCAGTTTGACGGCCTGGTGGCCCAGCTGGCCAACAGTGTTTGTCTCGCAGCAGTAAAAGTTTGGTTTTGTCCTCTTGAGTAGATTTTTGTTTGTTTGTTTGTCTTCCATGCAGTGTATACTGGGAGAGGTGCAGGGGCCCCACACTGTGTTTAGAAATGTTACGACTGAATCTAGTCCACTTTGTGTCTTACACAATTCAGATCTCATTCTAATTTGTTAGAAAATAGTGAAAAATAGACCCTCACTTTATCCCAGGACCCTAAAATGATATATTCATGTTACAGTTCCTGTCAAGCTAACAGTCCAAAATATAAATATATCCAATCTGAAGCGATATATTTGGCATTTGTGCTCGATTAAAAACTTCAACAACTAATCAAATATCAAAATAGTTAGTAATTGCTCAAGTCGTAGTTTATATGTTTGGTAGGACACAGGAACGGGGAAAGGTGGTGCACACTTATTAAACACAAAAAAACGCTGGTATTTACAATCTTTAAAGTTAAATATTACAGCCCTTTTCCCCACACGCTGTGCAATCAGTGCTAATTTTCATAACGCGTATTACTATTTGTTCTCCTGCCTCCCAGATCAAGAAGAAGCAGCAAGATGTGGTCGGCTTCCTGGAGGCTCTCAAAGTGGAGTACGCTCCGCTGGACATCGCCTGCAACGAGGAGAACCGCATGTGGATGAGGCAGAACGTCCCCGAGGAGAAGAAGCCCTCCAACGGCATCCCGCTGCCCCCTCAGATCTTCAACGAGGAGGGCTACTGTGGGGTATGTACGCAGAAACAGGGATTTACTGGATTTGTAACTACTACACTGCACATACCTGCATGATGAGGAAGTGGGAATGGAAGATGCAGTGAGTTGTTAAAGAACGTTCTCTTTTGTTTTGAATGCAGGATTACGAGACGTTCTTCGACGCCAAGGAGGACAACATGGTGTATGCCTTCCTGGGGCTGCCTCCTCCTCCTGGGTCAAAGGTTGGAACTATTTTCTTCTAAATAAAATAATTGAATTCGCCCCTACGCCAGATCTGCTGTATTGGGACAGCAGCGATAGTGTTTTTTGTATTTAACCGAAGAGCTTATTGTTTTTTTAATAGCAGGTTTAAAGTTAGTGGAACACAATTAGTCTTTGTGCAATACATCACCAGCTGTTTGTAGTAGACAGTATGTGACATCTGTCAGAGAAAGATGTTCCTTTAGGATTTTAAGTACTAGAACGATACAATTTAGGCAATTTGGCAAAAATCTCACGAGAACCATTAAACCTGTGCGATCAACAGAATTAATCAAGCAGTCATCAGGTTATTAAACAACAAGTTTAGCATAATTTGTTAGAAAATTGTGAAAAATAGACAACATCACTGTATCCCAGAGCCCATAATGATGCCTTTATATTACATTTCCTGTCAAACTAACAGTCCAAGACAGAAACATATTGAATCTGCGGTGATATATTTGGCATTTGTGCTTGATAAATCACGGAATATCAAAATACGTTTCTAATTAAACAACTGTAAAGCGTGCACAGGGCTTGAAATGAACATCAAACACCACTATATATGATGATGTTTCTTTATTACCATGTCATGCATACATCCTGCATACAGCCCACATGGGATTACAAGGCAGCAGAACTCATTTAAACCAGATCCAGAATGCTGCACAAGCATTTTAAAGCAATACTACAGAGTCCAAAAATACTGTGAAGAACAACGCAACGTACTTAATCATGTTGTCAGATCTTGATGCCTATAACAAAACTCATAGGGACTGTAACTGATGAAGCATATATCTAACCTTAAACTTGTTGAAATTGATACAGAGAGGACATATTGACTGGTGATCTAAACAGTTCAAGCCCTGCTTTTGTTTGACACACTTTTGTTAAAGTTGATAATTTTTTATTGACCCAGGAAGCAGAGCAGGCTGACAAGGCGCTCATTGTGGAGAACGGGACCCACGCTGAGGAAACCAATGCCGAGGAGAGCCTTGAGGAATCAATAGTAATGCCGTCGATACTTTTGTTCTCCCCCCGTCGTGTTTCCTTTTTCCCCGTGTCTCAACTTTTCCTCTCCACCCAGCGTAACTTCTCTCCATACCCGTCGACTCGAACAGACTCTTAACTTCCTCTCTGTCCCAGTCATCACCACTGACTAATCTTCTGGAGTTCTGCATGAGAGAGAATTAATAACACAACACACTTGAGTTGTCATATCGCTGTGTCACTGTGTCCGGACTGCCACAGAGGTGTGAAGCATCATGTTCCTACAATCCTGTCTGCAACTAGTATATAACAGAGTGGAGTATGTTTGATTTGCATTGTAAAATGTGATGTTTTGTTTCATTATTGTGGTTTTGTTCAATACGTAAAACAAGCATGTTGTGTTTTTCATACTTCCAGTCACTTTCCTCCCAAATGAAAATCCCTGCTGGACCTCTGTTTCCCCACAGTATCTGCAATGTCATTTTAGGTGCATTTTCTTTCTAGCAGGAGTGCGGGTTGTGCTTTTACCGGTCAACATTTTGGGAAAAATGCACTTATTCGCTGAGACTGAGTTGAGAAAAGTAAGGCCCACTCTCATGTCTGTAAGGTAAATGTTAGCTTAGCACAAAGACTGGAGAGGTGAAAACAGCTAGCCTGGCTCTGTCCAAAGACCTAAAAAGCTCTCAGATTAACTCGTTATACCTCGTTAGTTTATTCTGTAATAGTCTGGCACATAAACTGTTGTCTTCTTCAATTCATGATGCATCATAGCCAACTTTTGGTTCTTTTAACCGCCGCCGCTTCTACCCCTCCTCTGCTTTATTCCCAGGATTGACTAACTCCGACCATTTGAGCCTCTGAACCTCTCCAGCTGATGAACCAGTGCCTGAACAACTATGCCATTAATATTCCAAGTCGCTTGTTTTCCTCCATCACCAGTTTGTTGTTGTTCTCACCTCACAAAAAAAGGAGGTTCCGGTGGAGGCGCGAAATGGGAATGAGGAGGAGGTAGCAGAAGGAGAAACTGCAGAGGAGGAAGTCACGGAAGGAGACGAGGCCCCCGCAGACGAGGAGGAGGAGGCAGTGGAAGAAACAGACGAGGTCACAGAAGACACAGTAATTGCCACTCAACTGCAATCCAACCTCCCGTAGTTTTGCCTCTCCCTCCGTCCCTTTAATGTTTGAATGTAATGTCTTCTCCTCCACCTTCCCATCATTCCTGGAATGCTCTGTTTTTCCTTCCCTCAGCATCTCTACTGTCCCTTTAATGTCCCTTTCTTCCATATTAAGGGTTTGCCTCCTTTTTGAGTGCCTGTCATCCTCGTACTGCATCTCCTTGTCAATTCTCTCTTCAGGATTCAGTCGTTTATTAACCAAAAATGTTCCTCTTCACCGTTCTTGTTCAGCACCACTGTACATTTAACCATTTCACTGTTGTATTTCTGCAACCTTTTGTCCAGTTTCTTTTTTTATTTTCCTCCATGTGTCTTTGTATTTTGCTGACGACGTTGTTTCCACTTGTCTTCCATCCCGCATTTCACTGCACTTCTCCGATCACTATTAACCGCCCTGTTCCAAGTCTGTCAGTAGGGTCCCACAAACACCCCACGTCTCTGGTTCAATGAGCCTGCTCTGTGGATGCTGTTGTGTTTTAGTGTGAATAATGTGCAGTATAAGTTCTGTGTGTGGGGGATCAGTCCGTACATGTAAGCACAGTCTGACATCTCTAATACTGTCTTATCTCTTCTGTCAGCAGGCCCAAGCAGAAGAGGAGGAGGAGGAAGAGGAACAGGTAGGTTTATCAGGAGTTTACAAACACACACCGATGTCTGCTTCTGGAGATCTGAAAATAATGATTACTAACATGAGCTGCACTTGTCGAGTGTCTATTGAATTGTAAATTAATCTGTTTTAATTCTCACGCCAGAGCTGGATTTATGATATTGTAAAAAAAAAAATTGGGCAGATTTTTTGTTTGCCGGCGGTTTTAAGAACCTCAAATAGAATTTCTATTAGTGAGAGTTTCTACTCCCCTTTTAAAATGAGTTGTATTATTTCACACACGACTTATTTACAACAACGTTTCTGTTGTTTTTAATCAGTATCCATGTGAAATCTGTTATAATATATAATCCTCTTTCCTTAATGATGTGAGCTAGTCTCAGTTGATCCAATGCAAACCTCTAATGTCCAGTATGTTAGATAGAAGACTCTCATTCAGAGGTTCAAACCCACTCTGACTGTAAATTACTGTACAACACTCAGGTTTTAGTGGATACTCTCCCATTCTCTGTACCAGGGTAGTGGGTATTTCTTTTTTTAATTGACGCACCACTTGGACTGTGCACAAGCATTTGAATGCCTGAAACTTAATATCTTCAGTTCAGCCGCTGTTTGCCAGACTCTGGTGTTGAGAATGCATGTCATGATCATCAAACACATTTAACAGCCTCACACCACTAGGAAAACTATACAAAGAAGACATTCTGGCAGTGATAGTTGATTTAACTCAACATTTACCTACTATTATGCGGCATGTCCGCAGTTAAAAAATGCTACATTCCACTTTAACTACACAGTTTGGTCTTTTACCGTGACACATTTATATGCCCTGGTAATGTGAGGTTTATTCAGTTCTTATTGCCATTTTTAATTAAAGCTACACACAGTCTCCCCACCTTCTTCTTCAGGTAGCTGCATGTAAGAACTGGCACGTCTCTTCAGCTTGTGTTCCGGTCCATGGAAATCAACTGACTCACATTCACTTAGATGCATCAGTTTCAGAGGTCCTGCAGCAGTCTTGTTCCTCGTGCACGCACCGTACGGCCTTTGACCCCCTCTTTGCCCTTTTGTCCATCTCTTGGTTTGCTCCCTCCAGGAGGAAGATGATTTGCAGTCAGAGGTAACTGTGCGTCGGCGATCATCTCTGTCTGCGGCTCCTCCGTATAGTCATCAGCAGTGTGGGTTTGATGGTGCACAGATCAGGGAAGGCTGCTCCGGTTGGGTTGGGATGGGCTTGGGTGCTGTTCCCACTCATCTGTACACTCTTTAATGTGCTCACTTCACCTTTCTTTCTTTCCCCTTCTATCTTCTCTCTCTCTCCATCACTCTACTCCCATTTGTTTCCCATCTCCTTTCTGCTAACATCCTGTTCCTCATTTCTTCCCAGTTTCTGTAGCTGCCTCCTGACAACCTCAACCATCCCCACGTAGTTTCCATTTTAAGTCAGAGGACTTTTCTATAGCGCATGCCTGTGGTGCTCTTTTGCTCCCCCACACAGCCGTCTGACCTGCTATCTGTTATTTACTTCTAGGAGGAAGAAGAGCTTCGGCAGCTTGAGGTAGATTCACGTGATGTTTCTTTAACCCGCCCCAATCCTTCCTCAGTTTCCTTCATCACTTCCCAGACTATCAAGCATTCCTTCAAATTTTCTCTTTCACTAGATAACTAGTAGACTCAGAATAAGATTCAGGACAACACTGTTGGCCATACTAAGAGGTTTTGCGTGTGTATCGTCTCCACTCACAAATGCAGTGACGATTGAAAGCATGACCTCCAGTGCTTGTCATAAGAACATATCCAATACAAGAATCATTTTTTAGAAAGGTAATACTGCAATATACTGACTAATTTAAAGTCCCTTTACTTATATATGTCATTAGTTTGATACTGCATTCTAGTATGTGTGCAATGAATTTACAGTATGTTCTCAAAGTTCTTCTACATCCCTGTTTGCATTCACACGAGCTCAAGCACATACACACATCTCAGCATGCACTTACACACAGGGGTGTCATCTCTTCTTGGGGCTGGTGGAGACTAGTGTCTCGCTCCCTTTTTAAAGTCTTGTTTTTGACCCACACACTTTTACAGTTTCAGTATGATTGACTCACTAAAAAAACTCTCTAAAAAGCGTCCTCATGCTCTCCAGATGAGAGAATATTGATTCAGTTATCTTTTTTGTTGGACATATAGGAAGACCTCCGGCTACATTGAGCACCACACACTCATGAAACCAGACCTATGTGTTCGATCACACATTGTATCTCACACTGACAGTATTCCCTAGAGAATTCGGACTTAACCAGATCCCAGGATTAAAAAAACAACAACAAAACAACAAAAGTCCAGATCCTAAAATGTCCCTTTGTTTGATGTGCTGTGTGAAAAGAGCTCCGCCTCTCTGAAACATTCCAGCCTCTGCCTGATCTTCTGTCACGTATGCTTCACTGCTTTGCTTCGCCTTCTTTCCTCTCTACCTCTCCATCTATTGTGTTGTTGTCCCACTTCTCTTGCAGGAGCAAGACAAACAAGGCTTTCTGTTGTTGTTTGTGGCGTCCTGTTTTTTTTTTTTAAGGCTGTATAAAATGTAGGGTTTAAACTGTCCTCCCTCTTTATTTAGTCTCTCTCTCTCTGTGTTGCTGCATGGATTTGCCGGTTATCTTACATGGAGATGCCTGATGGTGTGCAGCATGAGAAATATGACAAAATGTTAATTAAACGGAAGGTGGATTTAGTGTGGTGACAAAAATGCGAGTCCATATACAGACCATGAATTACGTTGATCTTCTTTCCTTCTGTGTGACATTTAATTACTAAACACAACACGGTTTTATCTTCCGTAGGAAGAAGAAGAGGCTGAAGTACAAGAGGTACATATTCTGTTCTGCATCGTGTGAATCATATTTGGATTTTGATGCATGATCTGACCGCATACAAAGACAACACAGGTGTATGCAAACATTTCTACTGTTTCCATCCAAGGCAACTTTGTGTCGCGAAGTCAAGTGCACACAAGTGACTCAGCTGTGATTTTCACAGATGAGCTTTGCTTCAAGATGGCATCTGACCACACAGTAGCTGTTGTTAGTTCAGTGTTGCATTAAAGAACATTTACTCAGCCATTTTTCTCGGAGTCTGCCAAGACATCTTTACTTCTTTTTGTTTTGATGCCTTGAGAACAGGTGGAAAGTTTTGATGTGTTGTTCAACCCTGCCTGTTTGCACACGAGCATAACGTGGACATGTTGTGTTGCACGGAGAGGGGACACTCTGACCTGACAGGGGGACATGTCTTATTCTCTTTTTTTTTTTTTTTTTTTGAAGAAGAAGTCATACCTTTTGTTTCTTTTTGCCAAGAGCGCTTTGAAACAAAGTGGATGCGACAAGTTCCAAAGAGGATGGATGAGATGGAGCACTTCTTGTTGTTTTTGCAACACTAGGAGAACAAAAGCACATAAATATATTTAGTTACATCAGATGACCCACTGGGCTATAAACTGCTGCCTACTTTGTTTTCAGGTGTCATAGATCTGTTTGTGTGATGGCGTTTGGCACTCATCTTTTATGGTGCGCCGTCTTAAGCACCACTCTTGTCTCACTTAGGTCATCCCAGGATAAACTGAACTCTGTGGGTCATTAGCTCTCTTTCTCTCTCGTCCCCGCCGTCGTTGCCACCGGCCGCACCTCTCTCGGGTTACTCCTCCATTTATAACCCACCATCCCTACAAACACTAACACGTGAAGTCCTCTCACCTCGCTGTCATTCGGGACCGTGGCTTCACACAACCCCTGTCTTCTGTCTTTCTTTTTTTCAACACGTCAAAGGAAGAAGAAGAAGAAGACTTGGAAGAAACACAGGTAGTATCACAGAAACGAGTTCAATCCATTCTTTTTTTTTTTTTTTTACATCTGAACTGCTGCCTGTGCTTGAAATGCCTGCAGAAAGTCTTGTTTCGCTCTTATTAAAAGGGTGGATCTGTGTGGGACACAAATACACTTTAATCGGGCATCTTGATTATTCAGACCCAGTCATCACTGATTTTAGGAGAGCAATAAGGGAAAAGAGAAGCTTTTGGCTTTTTTTTTATACCATCTGTCGGAGGAATCAGCGTTGCTTTTATTTGTGCAACAAACTAAGCTTAAATCCACTAGGCTTAAAGCCGCACTCACTCACTGGATCCGACTCGGGTCACTGAGACAAATTGCGGACACAACAAGCAACCTAGACTGCACCAATTTGTACTAAATTATTAGATTTTTCAAAACCTTCAGATGCTATAATCACATAACAATTCTACAGAAAGTAATTCAAAACACAGATTTTGACACATTCTTGAGAATTTTCTACTTCTGTCATCTTTCACTTCTTCCTATTTGTTATTCTTACGTGATTATTTCTTTTTCACAGGAGGAAGAGGCCGAGTAGTTGAAGCCAGATGACCTTGTTGATGCTGACTTGCTACTCTCCAGGTGAAACGCGACACTTTCTCCACTGCTTTGTGTCAGTGCTTGTGCTTTACCACTGGAGGGCAGTAACACATTATGTGAATTAATAGCAAACGTTACACCACAGCATGAATAGGTCCCCTTGGTGTTGCTTTGATATTTGGCATTTTATGTAACCAGATTAATTAAACTGTGTTTTGCTTTTATGTGCCTCTTTGACCCCGCTATCAAATCAAAGGCCGCCGAATAATAGCAGGCGATTACGCAAACCTCTCTGCTTTATCTACATTGTATACTGTGCCCATGAAGCAGCGCTGTAGCATTCAGTACGACGTATAATGTTCTTGCCTTTCACATATGGGATGCATAAATCTCATGCTAATGCTGACGTTCCCCTTGCTTCACCTTGGTGTTTGCATTGTGTTGTCTTTTGGTTTTTCCGTTGACTTGCACTTTGAGGTGTTCAGTCAGAGGAAACTAAATAATGCAGCAGCTTATTTACAAGGGACTGCCACTACTGGCTCCATCTGCAGACAGCTTCAGTGAGCACACAGAATGCCTGGGGATCATCTGGAGCCACAACAAAAACATCCTTTTTTTTTTTTTTTTTGTTCCTCTGAGGCAGCGATGATGATGAGGATGTTAATGATGATAATAATAATCCTAATCTTCAAAGCATGTCTTTTAGTCCCTCTGCGCATGTCAGGCATCTATGACCCCGCTGCATTATGGGCCACAGAGCAAGCTTTTGCAGGAATGGGCGACGCTCGTGTCCCTCAGCTGTCTCCCAACCCCTGCGAGCCCCTGTCATGCCTTGTTAGAGGTAGCTGCTAAGTGAGCTTCAGATGTGCCTCCGGAGGAGCGGGCACGCTGGGTGGCACAGGCGTAGCGGTGGTGGTGGCTGTCTCAGCCACCGCAGACTGTCTACTGGGAAATGTGTGACCTCGTTTTTTTTATTTTTATGTTTGTTTCCTGTTCGCCTTGTGTTTCAGCCTGAAGGAGCCTCCCGTTACGTCTCTCCCTGACCCCATGACGCTTGAACCCCTCCACCTCTCCCCGAGGCCACACTGGACTCCACTGGAAACTGTCGGTCATGTGCTTGAAGGCGCCATCCGAAATGAAGAGTCCGAACCCACATTTGCCCCCCCCCCCCCACCCTCTTCTCTTTTGACTGCAATGTTGACTTAATTTTTATATTTTGCATTTAGAGACTGTACTGAAAATGAGTAGCCTAGTGGTGTCAGTTTGTTTTTAATGAGTAGCTTTTGTAAAATGCAAAACAGTTATTTTGTTAGACTCAAACATATTTCTCATGTTTTACTTTTAGAAAGTCGAGTTTTCTAACACAGACAGTGACCTTTTCAAAAAACATTACTGTGGCATACTTCAGCTTGTGGCCTACTTCAGATTCAAAGGTTCTTACTCTCTAGTGTGTTCAGCAGTTTTACCAATGTCGTGCCTTGTTGACTCCCTCCACCAAGTGAATGTATGAATGCAAACTAAGACTTCTAATGGCCACATGAGAAAAGACTACGCACATACCGCAAACTACTCCACCACCACTATAATTACTTCTGCCAATACTGCTGTCTAATCAATGCACTTTGTTGAATGAAGAGGGAAACATGTGACTAAGTCTTGGATGCAATGGAAAATGCAATAAAGTAGACTGGTATAGAAAGAAACCCCAGTGGTTCCATTTCTTTTGTTGACATATTTATAGATCAATGGACCATTGTGCATGTTGAGCAGCGCAGGGGCAAACAGGAAGATGAAGCAAATGCCTCGTCCAAAGAGGTCCCGGGAAAATGAGGAGGGAAGCATACGATAACAAAGAAATATATATTTGGCAAGGCATTGTAAGTACTTTACAATACAATGTAAGAGCTGTCAACAGGGTACAATAGGCTGTCATCTAACCACTTCAGTACGAAGGAATTTACTATGTTTAATTAAAGAAACAAGCAGATCACTGGTGTTGACAAATCTGTGTTCCTCATTTCCAAAATAAAGAAAACACATTAAAAGGCCTAACCAGCCAAAAGTTCTTAAAACAAGACAAAGGGTCTACAGCCATGCTAGCAACCGTGTGAGGCTGCATGCTAACGCTAACGTGCTGATGTGTAGCAGGTATAATGGTTAGCATGTTTAACATCTTATTTCAGCTGATAGCATGCTAACATTTGCTAAAATTAGCCCTAACCAAAAAGTAGTTGAGGCTTAAAGGGGACATATCATAAAAAACTCACTTTTCAGTGCGTGTGCACATCCATTTGGGTATCTGGAGTGCCTACCAACTCATAAACTGTAAAAAAAGACTGGATCAGAAAACATTCCGGCTCGTTGGAATATTTCACTAAAAGCCAAAAATGGAAACTCGTAGTTGCATTAGAGGCAATAAAGTCATTAGGATTCATCTCCTGGGGAACATGAATGTTGTTGAGATATTTCAGTCTAGACCAAAGAGGTGGACCAACCTGACAGACTGACATTGCCATCCAATGCCACAGCGCTAGCATGGCTAACAGTTCTCAAAGCACACTGAGAACTTCATAGTGTACATCTCTCATGTTTACCATACGGCTACATCATCCAGCGTGTCCACAGCCATTCATTTGAAGAGGGCGGAGGTCTACGGCCCCCTGGGAACTGGGGACTTACAAGGGGGTATTGTTTGCACTCTGAGTCACTCTATATTTACATCAGTGTGCAGCACGGGGCAAAGTTCGCACTGAGTTTGGTAATATTTAACAGCACAGGTTTTGGGTGACATGGCTGAGCACCAAGAGTGAGGAAGGTGCAGCATTGTTGACATGTTTCCATCGCGTGGGACACTTGCCGCTGATCCACAGAGACACCAAACTGAGGTGGGTCAGATAAACACTGCGGTGTTTATTGTTATTTACTGTTCAACTTGAACTTCGCTCAGTCGGTGCTGCTTTATGCTGTGTGGGAAATAAATGGTTGAGACACAGGTGCAGCGTTGCAAGTTTGTTATGTACAAGATCTCAGTGATTTTACTGGTTAACTTTGTGTCTAAATAAGTAATCATACTCTGACCTGAATTAAATTTAACTGAAACTCTTACTTTTACTAAAATATGATTTGTTGTAAAATGATCAGAGAGTTCATTCCATGGAGTAACTTTACAGTCCTATTCAGGTAACTTTCTTATTTTTATTATCTTTTCTGTCAGAGATAAAGTGATGGATACCTCAAAACGATTATTGATTATTGATTAAATGGAAAGAAATCTCAAATCATTCTTTTTCATCCTCCAAAGTCTCTCTGTCTACAAATGTCCAACTTAATTAATTAATTAATTAGTTGTATTCAGGGTTAAGCCAAAAACTATGTCACGCCTTCAGCTAGTACAAAATACAGCTGCTCGGCTTTTAACGAATACTAGAAGACAAGATCACATCGGCCCAATGCTGAAATATTTTATGTAAATATCTATGTAAAGTATTGTTTAATTAACTTTATAATACTGAGTTTAATGTTTAAATGACATGAATGCACAAGGATGAGTTAAGCTAAGAATGAATAAAATAATAAATAATTTAAATTTAACAAAATAGAAACAAATTTTTTTGAATTGTATTTAATTTTATTTCCAGGAAGAACTTAAAGGATTTGATTGCAATGGAAAAGTCCTCTTGTCTTTTATAGAGGATGTAGGATATGTATATATGTTTTATATTTTAAAGGCTTTTTTTAAACAAGACTACAGACATGCTAGCAGCTCAAAGAGATACTAATTAGCAGTAAACACGAGTACAGCTGAAGCTGATGTGAAAGAACCATTCACCCCCTGAGTTACATGGATATGTGACCAAATTTCATGGCAATCCATCCAGTAGTTCAGATATTTCAGTCTGGACCAGAGTTGTGGACTAACAGAAAGACAAACCCACTCCTGACGCCTTGTTGCTAGCATGGCTCAAGACTTGAGATTATGATCAACCGTCTTCCTCTGTTGGGAAATAATTAAATTCCTTTTGTCTCCGGTCCGTTCAGCATCGAACAATGGATTAACTGGATCGACGGATTAAACATGGACATCTTCTATCTGTTCGTGCTCCTGCTTTCGTGCAGGATTCAAGGTGAGAGTTCAGTGCAGCTCCAAACAAACACAGCAGCTTGTTTGATTGGAGCTGTGTCACAAAGGGCCAGTGATGTGGTTGTACTACCGGCCACATTCAGTGCTGTGGTGTGCTTAGTAGCAGCATTGTTCAGATTAAACCCACAATCTAATTAGAAGGCCTAATTATCTTTCCTTTATAATTACTTTTCTTCAAAAAAAAATGTGTTCAGTTAATTTGATATGGACATTAGAATTGTAACACACATTAACGCCACAGACCAGACGCGCTGTGTATAGTGTTTCTAACGAAATGCTAATTTACAACACCTCTGTCCACAGCTGCCTATCTTAGTAAGATGAAGACCGTGGTCAGGGGGCTTCAGAGTTACTGGTTCATGGTCCCAATAGGAGCACGCATACATGACGCTCATTAGACTGCCATTCTCTGATTGCGATGAAAAGAAAAAGCCATAAAGGCTGGCCTCGATATTTCTCAGCCCTAATGTCCTGAACGGATGCTTAATTTAGGATTCTGCAGGCTTTATCAAACTCTGTAGGTTTCCCTGCATGTTAAAATGTTCAGCCTGCAGAATGATGCAGTGGCCTTTTGCCAACAGCTACAGATTCATTTACACTCTCCTACTTTTGTTCGTAATTCTTCCCTAAATCCTACTTGCCCTCATTCATGCACCCGTCCAAATCACCGAGAAAGAAGAAACAGTTTTAAGGAGTTGTTTCATTCTCTTTCTTTGTCTCTTTATGCCTCAAAGGCTTTCTCTCTTTCTTTTTTACTCGCTCTCTCCATGTCCTAATTGTTATGGGAAATGTGTTTGAAAGTGACACACTGGCTCCTCTATAGTTCTTGTGTTCTTTGAGCAAACTGAGCGATTGCCTCTACTTACGGCTCACTGATTCTCCACCATATTTATGGGTTTCCTTTACTGCACCAACCTTCAATTCATCCCCGACTATAAAAGGCAAAGTCTCTTCTCAGATAATCTGTGACAACTTCTCCAATAACGTGTTACTTATTATTTCTGTACAAATGTAATCTAACTGTATGTGCGCATTGCATTCATTTTATGTGGTTTGAGATCATTTTTGAAGTAATCAGTGTGCATTGCAAAAATAATGTAGTATAATAATGTTTCCTATCTTGCTAAAATTGCATTCACGTGCTAATGTCACTCAAGAGAACTGTAGCATTTGACTGTTGTTAAACTGTTTATGTTCAGAATATAGATCTGTGTTTCCCTACTACGAGTGATTTTCTGATGAGGTCAGTAGTGAGTTTGCAAAGCCAGCTTAATACTGAATGGCCGAACATTGCTTTTTAATACCACTGGACTCCAGGAAGCCACAGCGTCCGTCCATGAAATAGTCTCATAGCCTGGATATTTTTTGTTGTTGTATGGATTAAACAAAAACGATGTCATGCATTAAGTAGTGAGCTTTAGACGTTGTCACTTTTGGGACTTTGTCACGTTTTGCTAAGCTAAGCTAACTGGCTACTTGCTCCATAGCTACATACTTGAGAGTGGTATCCATCTTTTCATCTAACTCTCAACAAGAAAGCGAATAAGCGCATTTCCCAACATGCCAGACTACTTCGTTCAAGTACGTTAGCAGCAGTGTTAGTCAGTGTTGCTCTGGTGATCGATATGTTTCATACTCAGCTCAACATGGAAGGACTAATGTGTTTTATTTCTGTCTCTCTTTGGTTTTCAGTAGTCGCAGGTCGGATGAAGCTGTCGCCTGAAACACTAACTGTCCTGCGAGGAGAGGAGGTCCGTTTTACCTGCAGTGCCTCCAACAGCCGGTGGACTGTTATGGTGTGGCTGCTGAACGGCACAGCGGTTCTCACCATCGCAAAGGATGGTGGTGTCCTGCCCTCCGTCAACCCGAATGTGACGGCCGAGACAAGCCCCGTCTCACATGGAGACAGCTGGGTGTTTGTCCTGAAGTTCACAGAGAGGCACGACCAGGGACCAGTGACCTGTGACCTCCAGGGCATCGATAGGAAAACAGCAAGCCTGTTTGTACAAGGTCTGTATGTCCGTATGTGTGTGTGTGTGTGTGTGTGTGTGTGTGTGTGTGTGTGTGTGAGTGTGAGTGTGAGTGTGAGAGAGAGAGAGAGAGAGACTCAGAGGAGGTGCTATGTGCATGTGTACGCATGTGTGTGTGATTCACTGTAGCAGGAAGGCAGCAAGGAACTGTTTATTTCAGCTGCAGAGAATTTCAAAGGCTTTCTGTGCAGCCAGAACTCACATTCTTGCAAACTAGAGTCTTGTCCACACACACACACGCAAAGCAGTGAAGGAAACGAAGCAGATGGCAAGTCTCAAATACAACTATTGCAGCGCGAGAGAGTGCAGAAACACACTGAATTTAACCTTGACGAGGCAAAAAGCACCATGTAAAAAGGAGGTAAATGAAGGGACTACAAGTTGTATAGCTGATTGATTCTGCCGACAGAACACAAAGAGTCAGAGACGAATAATGTTGTATTTTGCCTCAGCATTCAAGGCGCTCATCCTGATTCAGTGCTTTTGTTTTAAATTTCTTGAAGTGGGGATTTAAGGATGAAAGTTTTCTGTAAAAGCAGCTGAACAAGCGCCTCAGTGATCAATCACGGTGTGTGTCAATATCATTTAGGCCTGTGTGGTGGGGTACAGGTGCCCAGGCATGTTTGATGGTCTCCGTGACATTGTTGATGACAGTGTGGATGGTGTCGGTTGATGGGAATTGATTGGCCCTCAGATATAAATACCAGGCGGAAAAGCGCCGGACTCCATGCCAGTCAGACCCGGCAGCAGAGCAGGATTTACAGGCCGATCTCCCCTCCTCTCCTGAGAGTCAGGACTTTGTAAGAATCAGTAGTTCTCTGCAGTTCTGATGAGGTTGATGACTCACGCTGAAGAGCACTGCAGCATTTTGACCTGATTGAAAGACAAAAAAGGTCTAAACAAGCAAGTTAGAGCAGATTCACTTAAATTGGCCGTACCATTCACGAACAGTTTCATTTCCACACAAATTAGGGACAGTAAAAAAAAATGATTAGGATTTGTGGGGAGGTCAGGAAAGGTTAAGCAGTTTTTCCTTTTTGCTGGAGGGAGGACAGCCGGGTTTTTTTGGGGGGGGAGGGCAAAGAAGGATATTTCAATTTTGACACTTAATTCAAAAGAAGGATCAAAGTTTTGTACGGCTGTTTCAAGTTCAAAGACTGCTTGATGAAAAATGACACATTTCAGAAGATTATTGACACACGCATCTCTGGGAAGATATTGACCACTCGATGCTATTCACAGTTTGAGCTCACACGGAGGTGGCACACCTCAAACTAGACGACAACTTATAACGCAATACAAAGCCTCAAGACCTGCTTGGACCTGCGTTTCTCTTGACCTTATCATTCAGCTTATTTGCATCTGCAGTACGCACAAACTGAACTGAGAGCTCAGCTAAAAAAATAAAAAATCAGCACGGAAACATCCTCTCTGTAAACAGGCGAGAGGATACAAAACCAATGACCCATTGCCTCCGATATATTACGGAGAGAGCCTCCATTGCTGCCAGTGCCACAAATCCCCACTGACACATGCAGCCATTAACAGTAGTGCATGGTGAATCAGACCCTCTGGTCTGGATGCAGAGGATCACTATGGCCTGACACAGCCTTTGAATTAATTGTGCATCCTGGCACGCCCAGTTAACAGTCAGCAACTCTGCCCGTGATTTGTGTACTGCAGCTTCAAACATACTGTTGGACAGGAGCCACAAATCCACCGCGGCCTGGACGACTCTGTATACTATCATCCGCACTCCCCCCCCCCCCCCCTGCTTTAATTGTCCAGCATGAAGATGATGTAAATATGACAACACACTCCTGCTTCCTTCCTCCTGCTGCTCCTTCTCTGCTTACACACACACACACACACACGCACACGCACACACACACACACACACACACGCCTCTCACTTGAGCAAATCAATACAGTTGCATGCACTGTTGAGTAAGAAAGCGTCTGCAGTGAAGGCTAGAGCTGCAGAAAAGTCTTCTATGTAGATCAGAGGAGGAGAGTGAACAGTAGAAGAGTAGAAGTGCCGTCCTCATTGGAATAAAGTCACACCCACACATACATGATTTTTTTAAAATGTAAGACAAAATTCATGCGCATACACAGCAATCCTGCAGACAGACATGTACAAGTGTTTAAATGCTGCCCTCAGTAATTTACTCTCTGAGGACCCCTGCTGAAAAATCACTGGAATTAGAGTTAGCTGACGGCTCCCTGCCTCACACAACGTCTTCAGAGTTCCCCTACAGTGATTAATCAACCTTATGACACCTTATTTCAGGGATCACTTAAATTGGAGCTTTGGGAGAGAGTGCTGATATCGTCCCTTTCTCTATTCAGATGTATCAACCTGCCGTGATCACCCGGAGCCCCTCATCAGTCAGTGCAAATGAGGCTGCTGGTTCCTCGCCAACCTTTATTCAACGGCGCAGAGATTCTGAAAGAGCAGCCGTAGTCCACTCTTTGAGAATGGGACGGTACGATGTTTATGACACAAAATCAGGCATCAAATGAAAGCCTGCAGGGGAAAAGGGAGAGCCAATAAAGCGTACCAAACCAGCTGAGGATTTGAATTTAAATCAACACAGACGTGTCATTCGCATACACAAAGCATCGAAGCTTCTGTAATTATCTTTCTGTCTGTGGCAATCGTCTGTTGCATTCGGCGCCTTTCATTCTGCCAGACAATGGACTTCACGTATGAGATACTGTATATCTCCCAGGGCCTTAAGTGGCTTATTTGGCTGGCAGGGAAGGAGATGAAGGGGAAAAGAGGAGATGGATCCGTCAGGCAATTGAGACTTTGAGACACGCGATCATTCGCCCGGGACGAATAAAATCCGTCTTTTGTATATGAGCGGGAGAACTGGAGAGGTGATGCTCACCTTTGGGTGCAGATGCATGGATGCAAAAACGTGCATTTCAACAGAGATTCATGGATTCCTGCCCGGCGTTGATATTCATAAACTTACTCACACTCATGCATGTACAGCAATATACATAAGTAGGCTACATGAATAAGAAGAAGAAGAAATAGGTTTGTGATTGTGATTGCAGAAAAAGGCAGCGTGAAAGTCGTTGGGGAAGACAAGTTGGCTTTTAAGGGGCAGTCGGTCCCGTTTGAATGCCAAGCAGCCGGATGGTACCCTCCACCCACTTTGCAATGGCAGGTGAATGACAAAAAGGTAAGTGCATATAACCTTCTCACTACGGTAATATTTAGAAATGACGAAAGGATTTTATATTACAGAACACTCATCAAGCTCAAGGTGTAGCGTTGCAACTCTTCATTTAGACACACACACACACACACACAGAGGAATGAAGTGACTGGGCACTCAAAACACAAGAAAAAACTGTTTTATCAGGTGTAATCCCAATACAGTATAATGCACTCATTTTGGTTTATGGCAATACAATAGGCAAAGAAGGGATTTTTTGTTTCTGACAAAATTCACAGACCTCTTTGTAATCATTTGAGCTCAAAACCACAAGTATCCATTCAAAATCAGTAGAGTCTCTAATGGAGTGGCTCTGCAGAGGAGGTGTATTTGCAGGCGAATTATTATTTTTAGGCTTTCTTTTGGGAGAAAATAACTTAAAAACTCTTCCAGATCGTTGTCAGAGTGTCAGTTTGTCATAGTGACAACTGCACTGCTTTTAAAAGGGTCCAACAAAGCCTACAGATTATCCTGTCATCGTATCTGGAACGATAATTGTCTCAAGTTACATTTTTTGGTGCTAAGTACCAAAAACCAAATGAGCTTCATTACACATTGGTGTTAATGTGAACTACAGTCACACTGATCTGCCACTGAATAGAGCATTTTACTGGCTGAACAAATCTAAAACAGATCCGTCATCTCCAAAGAGTTAGGCGTTTAAAAACAGACATGGTCACAGCGTCGGCTGCATCACAAGAAGAGAAAAAAAAAATACTTTAACATTTGTACTGTTTCTTTAAATACAGCTCTGTTTTGATTATTTACATAATAACTGCAAAACTAATTATCTCTCTCTCTGGGGATTGGCGTGGAGGTGAACCAGGATGAATACAACATCAGCAGTGAAGAGTCAGGGAAGAGCCTCTTCACTGTAACCAGCAACCTCAGCGTTACGGCAGTGAAGAGCTCTCATGTGGCTTGTCTGGCCTCCGTGTCTGCCCTCCTCACACCACTGAAGAGCAGCGTCCGTCTGACAGTGGGTGAGAGGACGCCGCCGTCGCGCTTTGTTCTGTCCTAGTGTAGTTCTCTGTCTTTACATTCCTTCTCTCTCTTTGTCCTTTCTTTTTTTTCCCCTGTTCCTTTCTCTTTTTGGGACGCCTGTGAATCATCACTGGGCATTAATATTGAAGAGGAGAGAGGAAAGAGAAAAGAGCCGCCAGATCAACACTGCATGAGTTTGCATCACAAGAGCAAACCTCTCTAGGCCCAGAATACAAATACTACATCATTATCTTAGTAATGTTCCATTTGTAGTTGTAACATTTTCTTAAAATCCACGAAGAGCAGATTCCCCCACCGCATATTAAAACAGGAGATTGAACACAGCGTTCATTACACTGTGTCTGCAAATCTGTAATTGAATTGCAAGGTAACAACACCGCTTCGACGCTTCTTTAGTGAAACACCGATGAGACCTTTTCCTCCTCAGTTGCAGAGGTGCTGCAGGAGGAGGAAGATGACTGCACGCTCCCTCTGGCACTCACGGCCTCCCTCTCTGCTCTTCTGCTGCTCCTCCTGCTCTGCACCTGCACCGTCCTCTGGCACAGGCGAAGGAGACAAGCAAGTATGCACTTTTGTCTGTCTTGAATTGCTTTAGGTGAGAAGAAAAAAAAACGTCACCTCCCCCTACACTTTTCCAGTCCAGAAACTGTGATTAAAGGATAATGGAGAAGATGGGCGGTTGCACGCTGTGACTCGGCACTGCCCCACGCTGGCCTTCACCAAGGACACGGCTTATATTTTGTGACAAAGGCAGAACATTAGTTGTCAGCGCAAAAAGCTTTTCTTCTCAGAAGACAGCAACAGCAGGAATGTTAGATAAGTATGTGGACTGTATGACTGCAAATCGTCAGGAGGAAGGACTATTAATGCTCACCCTGAATAAACACTGCAGGGGTGAGCCTGAGCGAGACGTTTCACCAGCTAAACAGTGCGACGATACATCTGTCGCCCCAATTACAGTCACTTTACCGAGTCCAACTGAAATTAAGTAGCATGTTTCTTTCTGCTTTAACGTACATATCTGTCCTCCCCTTCTTTGGGGATAAAACTAGAATTTGCACTTTACATCTGCGTCTGTCCAAAATGTCATCACTTCATAATTTTATCCTGTAAGCCAGTGTGTGGAAATTTTCATAATTGGCATATGAATTCTTGAATTATGGCCGAAAAGTGTTTTATGTGCTAACAGTGGCCTTTGACCACCAAATTCTAATGTCTGTTAGACGTAACGTAACACCTTCCCTCAAGACTTTCCGGAGATATTGCATTTGCACAAATAGGATGGACGTACAACTAGATGGACAACCCAAAAACATAATGCCTCCGGCCACGGCTGTCACCGACGTGGAGGAATTATAATCATCAAGTTTCAACTTTGTGCTATTGCACTTTCAATAATGTCTTCTATCAAACACCAGCCAGGAAACAGTATTTCCCCTTTAATGGACTGGTGGTCTTTACTCTACTGGCGCATGATTTAATGAACGTGTTACAGGATGTTGCAGGAAAATAGGTTACAAAAAAATAGGTAACTGCATTGAGTCTCCCTTGGGTAAATAAAGGGACCATGTTCCAGTCCTGGGTTTATATCATAACCCTGTCAGTTGAGACATGCAGATGAGTTGACAGTTGTTTAATGTGGCGACTCTGGACAAGCTATCAACCTGCGTGTGAAGAGGATTACGGCTGTTGGTACACTGGCAGAGATCGTACCTTGGGGAACATAAGGTCCTGACTCACACCTAGTTCCTGCCAAATGAGTCAGTATGTTTGACATGAAGCTTTTGGACACAGCTTGTTCTGTAGAGTTAAATAAACAAGTGAGGCGCCTGTTCAAAACATGCCCGTTCAGAAACGGACCGAATGCCTCGGCAATACTCCTGCCATGACGTAGTTGAGTCGCACACCCAAGTCACAGCTACTCGCGGTCAGAAACACCAGTGAAATAAACTCTGGTTCAGGAAAAAACACCAGGGGCAGAATTTAATATCAGGCGAGGTAGACAACCCGGGCCCCAAATGAAAAGGGCCCCAAACAGCTACGGAATTTTGTGGCTGAGATGAAAACGAGTCGCGAAAGTTTCCGACGGGGGCGAAAAGCATTGCGCCGGAAAAGGGGTGAAAATTAGCTTATCCTCCCAGGTGTCATGTTTGCATCACTGTCGATCTAAACTGGAGCTGATGAATACCTGCGATTACTGCAGAGTCATTTATCCCGGGAATGAATACAGATTGAAACCTTTCCCGCTAAAGACAAAAGCCAGATGTTAGGTGTTTTTTTTTGTTTGTCCAGTGGGAAATGTGGTTTAGAATACTAGCACCTCCAAAACTCACTATTTAACATATTGTAACTCATTTGTCCTTTTTTACACTGAGGTTTTTGTACCGATTAAACAATAAATGTTAGTCAGTAAGCTTAAGGGGCGTTAGGCGTATCTTGTTTCCTTCAGATAAAACCAGGCTAACTGCTAAGCTAAATAATTGCTAGAGTGGCGTTACTCTTCTCATTTAACTCTCTGCAAAAAAGCCCCTGAACATAATTTCCAAAATGTTGAACTACTCCTTGAAGACAAAACATGTTGATTTTTTTGTTTGTTTGTAAAGTCTAAAGGTGACTAAGGCATTACTGAATTGCATGGCTCAGTAATAAGGGCTTTAAACCCCCACACAGTGAGACGGTTTCACTGCAACTCTTTTAGAGCTCAAAACCCCGGCCTAGAATCTGTGTCACCTCAGAGACGTCGATGCCTTGGCAAGTTGGTGGAGGTAAAGTGGTGTGATGTTGTAAAAAGTCTGGCCGGGAAAGAGGGATGTTGCAGAGATGCTTCTGGAGTGCCATCGCCGAGGGGATCGTTGTTCTATAGCACGCGGAGCCGGAGGAGGCCTGTTTGTGCGCGATAACAAAAAGAGGCCCTAAGTCACTCATTTAGAAGTCAGCGTAATCCCCCTGACTGATTGTGAACTGTTGCAAATCACGGCTATGGTTTAGAGCTAAGGGATTATCACGAAGCAGGTGTGACCTTTCTCCTCCGGCAGCCGATTCTGTACCTGAAACGCATGGTACCGTCTTCGCCGTCGTCTTCACGGCTTCTATGAAGCAAAATAAGTTGAATTAACTTGGTGAGGATGTGGCATGGCTCCAAGCCACTAAGCTCTTCTTTGAGTAATCCACCTCAATGGGGAGTAATGTATGCTTTGTAATTTGGGGGAAAATAGAAGGGATCTAATGTAGTCACCCTCAAAGACTTTGGCCAGCGTGACAGCAGGGATTCAAAATATAATGACGAAGGCAATTTCTTTCCCTGTATAAAGGAGCAGTTTATACGTCTCCTGAGGCAAGCGCCATCTGCACCACTGTTATATTGTTGTGTTTTCGCCGTGGCCAGGAGGACCTTTGGCAAAGACAACCATGAAGCGGTATTACAAAACTCATTAACACTCAGCTGCAGCTTTCACCGTTGAACAGCAAACTGACTGGAGGCTATGATATTAGTGCGGAATCCAGAGCTAATAAACAACGGGACATTTACAGCTTTCACACTGTTGTGGTGAGCAAGCACAATGGTTCTGTGGTCAAGGCAGTGAGAATAATACAGTTATTGGCTGACAGCTCATAATAATTCTGTAAACATAATGACTCATTCTCTTTCAGAACCGAGCCCACAGGAGGCAATAAGGTAAGATTTAAGAGCTATTTTTTTCTCGACACCTTTTGCTTTATGAGGCTATTTTCAAACAATGAAAACCTTGGATTTTCTCCACTTTCCAAACCAACAAACACAACTTTAAGATAATGTAAAAGTGATTGACTTGAGGAGAAAGTAGCTGCCAATAATCTGTGAAGGAGTCCCGGCTGTATTGAGCTCCATTTATACTAATATGAAGACTCAGCAATCTCTATTAATACGGGCAACTTATTTCTGAGAATGAATGGGCTTTTATTGTTTCTCATTATAAAAGAAAATTGGAGACATGAATTAGATGCATTAAATAGTCATTACATTTTGCAACAACTTAATTAAGATTTAAATTGTTGTTGGCTCATTTAAGAAGCATTACTGTTGTCAGGATCTTCCATGCGGCTGAAACACGCGTTATAACTTCCCCATTGAGCACATTGCAGTGAGAGTGGAGCACGTCGGCGAGGTCTCATAAAATGCACTGAAAGATGATGACGCTCATTTTTTAATCTGTCAAAGCATTTTATGATGAAAACAATGCAGAGGCCCCTGATATATACTGCAGCTTTGTGAGAAAGGAAAGATTGTCTGTTCACAACTGCACAGCCTCTCTAAAGGTTATCTTTTTCCATTGGACATTCATTTGGGCATTTGCAGGTCCGACCAATCGGTGAGCGGGAGACGCTCGGTTGCTGAGCAGACGGGAGGGAACGTGAACCTGGGATATTCGAGCGAGGGCCCCACAGGTGAGAGAGCGACACACAGTTCACCATGATAACTGTACGACTCTACTGCAACTGTTGAATCACAATGAGAGGGTTGACAGAAGAACATCTGAGCGTACAAATAGTTCAGCTGGGGCAATAACACAATAACAATAACTTTAATTACTGCACAGGTTTTCTGCTGGGGCTTCTGTTTTTTTTTACTTCTTCTTTCGAAAAGACAAATTTGACAGTTTGCACTTTCAAAGATCTCTGATACAGGTCAATACATGTTATAAATGATTAAATATCGCTCCAGTCACTTTAAAAAACATTTTCAGTATGTTTACGTCTGTTCTTAAAAGTTGCACGAGTTGTGTAATTCATCACATTTAACATAAAGTCTGTGTTCATTCTTTTGTCAAAGTTAGATTATGATTGCCCTGTAATGACATTTTATCGCAGATTGATTCTCCATAATAATAATAATGATACTTTGACAAAAAACAGTAACGCTTGATGTTCACTGTGATGGATTACGCAATTTAAGCACGATTCAAGAGTCTGTTAATGGGTATTCATGCTCTATTGAAATGTAAAGAAGCCAACGGATGTCTGGAGTAATAGAAATAGATCGACTGAAATTCCTTAAGCCCTTCAGCATGGTTTGCAAAATGGTTAGCTGTAAATATTAAGTACACATGCAAGACGAATCATTTCAGTCAGAGCTGGCTGTTGTACTTATTTATATGTTTTAAATTGAGACAGAAACAAAAGATAGAGTTTAACTCGGGACGCTGTGTCAATTTGGTAAACATAACAGACAAACGAGCCACTAAATCACCCGATTCTTTCTATTTTTGCCGAGGTCAGCTTTAAGTACAAAGTGGTCCGTATAGCCGGTCAGAGGGACTGCGAGGTTAGATCAGGCTAAATTGATGTTTTTCACCCTGCAGATGCAGTTAACAATGAGCTAATCGGGGAAACTCGTAGGCAGGAGGACTTTGTCATCTTTCACAAGGTAAGAGAGAGAGAGAGAGAGAGAGAGAGAGAGAGAGAAACTGAATAATGCAGCCATTCATTCTGCAGCTGGAGTTTCTGCCACATCCTCCCATGTTGATGGGAACAAGAACAAACTGCTGTGCTGTTGCACCTCCCCTGTTCTCCCAGTAGACAGCTAGATGTTAGGCAGGGATGTGGAATAACGTGCTTTCTGGCACAGCGCCACACAATGTCATCAGCACTATATTTTTCAGTTTACAGGGCACTAATGTGGCGCCATCATCATCATCGACATCATCATGTTGTACATGCTGGCATGGACTAAACTGAACTTTTTTCAACCTTTCTTGTAATCGAGGAATAGATTTATAGATTTATATTTAATAGATATCGCTATGAATATATTCTGTATTGATATCTTGTGCTTTGTCCTGGTATCTAACAATGGAGGAAGGAGGGACAAGTGTTCCCCTTCAGTGCTGGTGCATGTGGCCTTCTTTCCCAATTACGTCTGATGTAGAGCGGCTCTGTGCTGAGTTCACAAGTTCAGTTCTGAGCTCTGTGTTGAGTTCACAAGTTCAGTTCTGATTCACTGTCTTTGAAGTAATGAGTTTGAGTTCGGTAATAGGATTGCCGTATCTGGAGGGACTAAGGGTGGAAGACAGTTTGAGGACTTTAAGGCAATAGTTGTCCTCCAGTCGTCCTCAGATACGTCTGCGTATCCCCAGTGTCACTGCTGCTGTAGGAGACAGGTTTCAGGACAGGAATATCTGTTTGTTGTCATTCTACAGTGCTGATGTATTGTCACTAAAACCTAAATTTAATGGTGTGTGTGTCCCAGGTCCCTGATGTGGTGTCCTCCAGCAGCTTGTCTCTACACAATATGGCACCACCGCAGGTGTGTCTATCAGAGGAAAACTCCAAGAATGTCAGGAGAATTACCACAGTTTGAATTATGATATGAAATATAAAAAGAATGTGGTGTCAATGATGTACACTATTGTACAGGACAGTATTTACAGGTGGGCCACTCACCATAATGTTTGACATTTTTGTAAAGTTGTAAGCTAATCGTTATGTAATCTTTAGCTAAATGTGTGCAGCACATTATTTCTAAAATATATTGTGATGCCTTTAACTTTAATGTATCCTTAAACTGTTTTTAGAATAAACAAAGAAAAAGTTTTTTAAATTTTCAATACATTTTTGTGCTCCTTTATGTTCTTGCCTTACATCTATATAGTTTGAGCAGGCCATGGTAATTTGGACCAAAACAGGATATAAACTACAGTGTGTACTTTCATTCAAAAAATTCCAGTTTATTACAACTTTTTGCAGCTTTGGCTGTAAGATAACATATTACCCAATAAGTAAACAAGATAAAAGTTGTAATACACCAGAATGATCATCTAACGTATTCTTTTGAAAGTGTGAAAGCTTTAAACTGTTTTAATCCTACGGTTAACGACTGCACTCTTGGTTTCGTCTTGCATGATTTAAAGGGACTCTCTAAGCTGTTGCATGTTGATTGATATCCATATTACATCATTTACATATAATCCTGTTTTCAGGAAAGCCATGCAAGGTATGCCTCTTTTTCTGTTTCATACGTGGTAGCATCTCAAACTCAATCAATTTCCCAGTCAAGGAAAGGAAATGGTTTTAAGATAACGTATCAATGAGGAAAGGATGGGGTGTAAATTAACACAATGTGACTGGTGCTGCAATGAGAACGATGTGGTGGTGAGGCTCTCCGCAGTAATGCATGAAATAACAGATGTATCTCCGTGTGAAGTGGGTGACATAACATTTGCATTTAATAATAGTAAAGGATGGAGGGGAGTAGAGCGGTGGAGATGGAGGTATATGAATCTGCCAGACGCTCTATAATTTCACCAGCATTGCTGTTATTAAAAGGAGTTGGCGAGCATTAAAAAGATGACATGCCTATTGCTGGTGTCTGGGGGGAAAAAATATGTCCAGATTATTATTTTTTTTTTTACAAACTGCTGCTGCCATGCGAGTTTATTAAATTGGGGTTATTGTCATATAATGATAATACAATACACAATATCTGACAAAAACTAGCTTTTTCTGGATGATGCTGTATCTTCGTATTGTTTGTCCCCTCCCACAACGGCTGTGAAAGAAATGCCAAATCACGCAATCGGCAGCTTATGCTTCGTTGAATGGGAAATGCTCTTTCATTTCACTGAAAGCCAATGCACATTCTGATTCGCCCTTTCAGCGTTAGATGTGATATATCACCGCTGCCGGCAACCTTGATGAGCTGAGCCCATACGAGAATGGCATGGCGGTTAAATCTCTGCAAATACAAACAATGCTGAAAACAAATGCAGCCGTCTGCAGTGGACTCAACTGTGAAGTTGTATATTTTCATATAATAAGGAATCACGTATGAAGGAGAAATTGTCTTAACCCTTTCAACAGGGGGGGGGGGGGGGTCAGAGCCAGAGGTCAGGAATAAACCAGTCTACTGCAGGGGTGTCAAAAGGTCCAATCATAAAAATAGAAAAGAAGTATATCTGTGTAAATTCGTCCGACTTACTGCAAGCAGCGGGCTCAATGAGGGGAGGTTTCGCAGTAACGACTAAAACGAGCAGTAGAGTAACGTTACGAAGCGTAGAGAGAGATTAAATGAGTCAAATTTAACAACTTGCTTCATCAACTTCTTCTTGTCACAACGTTTGAAAGCACAACGCTATCGCCAGATGAGTGGCAGCTTTGTTCGGCTCATTTTCTGTAACCAGTGTAGCATTAATGCATGGTAGACTTAGCAAGCTAGCTAGCTAACTAGCGGACGACCTGGATCAACGCTCAGTCTGAGACTTCCAGAGATGGACGAGCTACAAAGCAAACTAGCCACCCCTCTCTAGAGCCCAATAAGAGTAACGGGCCCTATGCTGGATACGTTAGTATAGATCCCACATGCATAGATACATGCTATGTGACACAACACGGTGAAGCCTACTGTCAATGCAGAAGCCACCAGTAAAAACAAAATGTCTTTGTCAAAAAGGAGTAAAGTGGACAGTGTATCAGGTTTTGAAAGAAAAAAGGACAAGTTTTCTATTTCTTCACAGAGGTAAATGGGAAGCCAGCTTGCTCAAGGAATATAATATTCAGAGCCACTAATCAGACTCTGAATCAGACAAATACAAGAACTTGCAAGGACAACTGAGAACAAAGAAGATAAAATGAATTACGGCCAAATTTGACACCCCAGGTCTACTGCCATGCTGGCAGTTCTGCGAGGCTGTTTTTGATGCAACAGTGCTTTGAGCCAAATGCTAACATCAGTCAAATTCATCCTTAAAGGACATGAATCAGTATCAAATTTCATGAAAGCGGATCCAATAGTTGGTGAAAGATTTCACTCAAAACCTCACATGTGAACCTCGTGGTGGGGCTAGAGGACATAACTGCATGGCAATCCATGCAATAGTTGTTGAGATATTTTCATTCTGAAACAAAGTGGATTGATAGATGCCATAGACGCTGCG
Source organism: Anarhichas minor (assembly GCF_050575085.1). NCBI lineage: Eukaryota > Metazoa > Chordata > Actinopteri > Perciformes > Anarhichadidae > Anarhichas > Anarhichas minor. The sequence goes on from NW_027466472.1 coordinate 4,769,310, forward strand.
AACCAGGCTGAAGCCTGATGTGCCAAAAGACACATTTGAGCGCCACACTAGTGCCGCTGTTCACAGGGCTTTAACGCTGAATACTCACCACAGCACCCTTCAAATGTGAAGCTCTGTTTTGTTCTGACATTGTGTCGAAGCCAGTTCCATCTTGGCTTTCCAGCAAAATAAATGGATTGATAGGAACTGAAAAGAAAGCAAATGGAATACACAACAAAAAGTTGACGTTTCACAGAAATCTTCCCTGGAATTGTCAGTTATGTGGTGACAGCATGTACGCCTGCATTATTGAAAATAGCACGCTGACATGGTTTCCTGCTATTCTCCATCACCAGATGGCTGACACAGATCTTCACTTTGGAAATCACATCTCGCCAGCGAATGTGAGGAAAGTGTTTGTCCTCTATCTCTCTCCCGCTACGCTTTCATCGTTGCCGCCTTCTGTTTTTCGTGCACCAAACGCCTGGCATTGAAGCAGCGGGCTATTAAATAAATTAGGTTTCCTCCAGTGGGCCTGACAAAGACAGGCGCAAAATGAGAGGCCCATTACATGACCTGCTTCAGTGTTTTGTTTTTCAGCTTTACCATAGCCTTCCCTGGGGCTTACTTAGGGCACCCCGTGGGTGTCAGTTACGCTCCACAAAATGGTGTGCTCGTATCGTTTGGAGGCATCTAAAGCTCAGAGAGCCAGCCAGGGCCGGTCAGTGTCTGCCTTTCCAACAGCGAGACTGTAACAAGCTCCCTCGCTTTCACCCTTCACAGCTGTAGCCATCTCCAGGAGTCACTGTCACTCAGTCGCTGTCTTCTCTGCTCCTCTCCTGCCCCATCACAAGCCGATCTCCTCCTGGCGTCACCGTGTGACACTGCAGTTGCTCTGCACATGCCCGGTCTCCAGCGCCACTCTGGAACTCAGGATCTCTTACGTCGACGCGCAAACTTCTTCCGTCTGCAAGGGACCGGCTGTCAGTACAGCGGGTATCTCCTACCTCACTGCGCGCATCGCAGAAAATTACAGAGTGGAACGCAACCCATTGGGGACAACGAGAGAGTCTGCTGCTTGGGTGCAGCTCCCCAGCATCCTCAACAGTTTTCTGTTGGCAATTAGCAAGAAGCCACTGCACTCTTTTTTTTTTTTTTGGTGTATGGATAAATAAATGGAAACTTTGGCTAATGGCCCTCCGGAGTACAGCATGATGTCTCCAGTGGCTTGTTATTCTGCTTTCAACTTCCCGTTAGTTAAGGTCCATTAGCAGTCCAGTAACTGAACTGCTAGAGAGGAGCAGAGAAAGGACATTAAAACCACACATTTATAAATATGTTAATATGGCCTCCTCTTTGCAATTCATTCTTTATCAGACGATTTTAAAGCATACAGGTAGCAATATTCAATATTTTTGTTCTTGTCAAAAAACACCATGAAAAGACCAAAACGTCTTTTTATACTTCCGTACTTTGTCTGTTGCTCGTAGCTACAAGCTCACTGGTTCCAAAAATAGGCTACATTTTGTGATGGGTGAAGACAAACAAGGCTTCCTATAGATTAAAGGTGCCCAATACGGACTTCATAGCATATCTTTTGCCTCCGTGCGGCTCTCAACATGGAGACGGCTGAGCCAACGGACCGCAACTAACGGTGTTAATTTGAGGGGGATAACTGGAGGGTGGGCACTAAGCACTATACGGTATAACCTTAAAGACTCAAGTGGGCCAAAGGTGAAGACACAGTTCTCCCTCGTCATTGACTTCTAAATACGCAGGGCCACAAGGACTTCTCCAGTTCCTCCTCCAACATGAATACGATAATTGAACATAAGAGAGCACTTGATCATCAGCTTTATAAATATGCATTAATGCACAGCAGACCTCGGCGACACATGAAAAAGCTCAGCCGCTTCAGAACGTCACCGCGTTGATTGACTTGAATTAAACGGGCCCTCTCGGCACTGGTCAGGGCAAATTAAGAGGTCCGTGCTTTGTCCGGCACTGGTAGAACCCCACTGATGAATAACTTAACACGTCCTCTCATCATTGAAAGGCGATGCTTTCAAGAGCATCGTTCCACAGGGCTCCTACTAAATTAAAGGGCCTTCTATAGTAACTCCGTGCCACTGTATTACGTGTCGAGGGCCATTAGCAGCAATTGAGGCTAAAATCCTTGACACAACCTTGTTAGCGTAGGGTACTCTTTATTAGCCGTTTAATGCAACTCAGCAAAGTATTTTGCAGACTAATCACCAGCGTGATTAGCTATTCAGCGATCGGTATTCAAAAGAAAGGAAAATAATTGAGTTGCTTGTCTTTTGCATGCGGGTCCCCGCGGCCGGTTGACTGGCCTCGGTGCAGCGGGTGTCGGTGGTGCCGCGTGGCTGAGTAGAGCTATCAGAGGTATTTCCAATCCCATGCAGTCTCTCTAATAAAAAACTCTTGCGGTTTAGTTTGCTGACCCGTAACAGATTTTGCTGGTTAAATGGCCACTAAACAAATATGAGAATGATTAGCAATAAAGTGTTGCCGTGATGTTCTCCTAAAATGTGGCTTGAACTTGAAAAGGTAGATCTCGACTCCTGTCTCAGGTACATTACCTTAATTAAAATGCTAAAACCGCATTCATTTATTTAATTAATTTGGTGCAACTTGAGCAGGTTGAACTGGCATGTCTGAACAGCTTCATAGCATTGCTATATCAGCACACCGTAAAGTGCACTATTGCACTTTCAGTATAGCTATACTAACCACAGGTAAAAGGAGAACCTGTGTTCAGATAGTCATCCATTTTAAAAAATGTGTTTGTTGTCATTTTAACCCTTGGTTAATTGGAGTAACAATTAGCTCATCTTCAACCTGCAGTTTGATATAGCTGATTTAGAACAATGGTTAAACTGTTAACCGAGAGGTGCTGAATAAATTATGTTTCTAGCAAGGTGGGAAGGTGAACTGATACCAGTCCCGATCAAGCTCTAATGAACACAGAGTCCTTGAGTTTCTCCCAGAGGGACATCGACTGATGAAACTCTTCTGGCACTTTTTTTTCTCCGCCCGTCCCGACCCGCCCATCTGTCATGGCCGTGCTCGGATGGCAACAACGTTGGCGGTGAGGGTCTAGCAGTTCAGCACGTCAGCGCTTCTGCGAGACCACATCCCCTGATAGTGCTGTCCCGATGAATGATACCCAGCTGTCATTGAGCGGGGCACCCAAAAAGATTTACGTACCAACTCTCTGGTAACAGAAAGCACTTCTCCTGAAGTCCAGCACTGACTCGTTGCTCAATGTGACAACCTGTACAGTTGGCTGGTAAAGCAATTCCCACAGATACACAGGGGCGTCTTCTCTGCCATGTGCCGACTCGTGAAAACTGCTAAATATTATGATACCGTTGATTATACGAAGATAAAAATGTTTTTTTTACTTGCCTGAAACACCCGTCAGAGCATTAAGACTAAATTTAAGAGCTTCTTAAATATTCAAAGGACTTCTCCCAAAGAGCCATTACATACAATCTTGCTTCTTGAATTAAAGCTTCCAACATGTCTCTCTCTCTATCTCTCGCCCTCTTTCTTTGTCGCTCAACTTTTGTTTTATTGTTATGTTAGTAGGTAGTTTCGGTAGTTTTCGATTGCTTGGCGAGGTCTTGGGGAGGGCAGGGGAAGATGAAGGGTATTTTACTACTCTGAGAGAAATCCACCTCAGGCTGAGGGAGGAAAGCCGCCCACACTTCATCTGCCTTACGCCCAAAATAGTAGATGGAAAAAAAAAAAAATCAATGGTGTCTAACATGCACACACACACACACACACAGAAGGTGAAGGCCAATTTTTCCTGCAGAAATTCTGCAGAGCAACATGATGATGTAACTGATCAGCGGCCATCACAACAAGAACATGGCACCTTGCAGGAAGTGTGTGTGTGTGTGTGTGTGTGTGTGTGTGTGTGTGTGTGTGTGTGTTGGAGTGGGTATGGGAAAGAGGTTGGGAGTTTCTATTTCTATGCCATAAATTTAGGAATAATTCCTGGAAGTGTTTTTAAACAAACTATGCAATTATCTTCTACTGCATGTCTACAGTGTGAGGATGGGGTTGAAGTTTATTGCACAGACCGGTTGTGTGTTTGGCTCCTGAACGGCTGTCAGGTGGAGAAAAAAAAGGGCTAGTGGAGAATGTAGTTGGTCCCCTAAGAGGCTTTCAGTTCATCACAACATGCTAGCACAGCTTAGTCCACTGCAGTGTTTTATCAAACGGCACAGCAGTCATTTCTGGATGATCCCCTTGTATGCCCTCTGCCTGGATACCACATCCTAAAATTCAATGTTTCCGCAACACACAGATAAGTTTAAACCGTTTCTAAACACCCGCAGACTTATAGCTCTGGAGTGCTGGTAGTGCTCGGCATGAAGGCCTGTTTTTTTCTACTGTGTGAGGACTGGAACCTTTAGTAAGCCATAAAACTGAGATTGCCATTCAAGATGTGTGACATATGTGATTTGAAAAGTAGTTTAACAGAATTTCATTACATTTGTTAATAGTTTCATCCATTTTATTCTCACTTCTGACATACTCATTTTCTTCTGGCAGGCAAATCTCGTTTTTCTCTTTTTACCAAAGACGTGAAACCTTTAGACCTTTAGATTTGGACTAATAATACTGACCACCGGCCCCACAGGGCCTGATGAATGAACATATTCTTTTCTTTTCATTGAAATCAAGGAGACATTTTCCTCCTTTCTTCTCTGCATGAATGTGGTATTCTTGTTTTCTCTTAAATGATCAAATGAAGTTGTGCAATGACTACCATGTGGGCTATTAGGAGGCAATTGAGCGGTTCATCTGTTTAAACACACCGTTCAATGGCGGCAACATGACAAATGTATTCACTGCATAACTGATGGTATTTTGGAATATTGCAGTGGCAGCCTTATTTGTTTAAAGTCAGCTAATTTTTCACTCCAACAGCTTTTGACATGCATCGTGCACTTGTTTGACAAACTTGCTGAAATCTGGAAAGCACTTGCTCGAGGGCGAGCGCCATTCTTTTATTATTAAAATGTTCTCATAGGATATTGTATTTTAGGTTTATGCACTCAAGGGCACCAGTTGTATTCATTTCCCTCTTTAGATGCAGACCAAACTTTATTTCCTTTACAATAAAGCTATGAGGATGTTAACAAACTCATATGTTAATATTGCTAATGACACTCCATAGAAATGAATGAAGGTGTTTCAAATATTTGCATTCTTTTGAAACACTTGTTGAGAATGTTCGCTTCGTTTCATCATCATTTAATCTGCAGATTATTTTAAGCGATCAATACTTCGGAAAATAGAAATATAACCGCAACAATACCTTATATATTTATTCAATTTATTAAAATGTCAAAGAAAAAGCAGCAGAATTCCATATTTGATAACCATCATATTCCTTTAAAAACTTAATCGATTGTCAAAATAGTTGCTGATAAATTTTCGGTACGATCGATTAAATCGACTAATCGTTGCAGATCTAACACCACAGCATGAGCCTGCAAAGACCAAACGAAGAAGCACAGATGTTGCCACAGAAGCTGCAGGTGAGCGCAGAGAGATGATGAAGGTGCATTTGACTGGTGAAGGGATAAACCCACAATATCCAGTTCACGTACTACTAAATAGATTTGTAACTGCAGGACTTGGCCATCATTACTGTATCACCATCCCTAAATATTCACAGTTCAACCAGGAGAGACCGTTGCTACATAATAAAGACAACTTCTGTCCAAAATCATATCCTACACTACCTCCTGCCCACAATGCAATGCACCACATTTTATAAATGTGAAAATGAACAATCATGTGACTTGCTGATTTAAAGTACCGAGTGCTTAATAATAATACTGTAGCCTGATTTCTGAGGTTGACTGATGATTGGGATTACCCACTGAGATTGAAATGCGTTGATCTAGTTATGCACCCTGAGATCTGGTGACACTAATCCATCAAAGCTGCAGCTAAATCAGAGACCTGGACCAACATGAAGAATTGGGTGGAAACATGAGGTTCCTGGCCAAAACATTTGGAAATCTCAGCAGTGGTAAGTTTAGCTGTAAATTCAGGGAAATTACACACTGGTGGCATTCTAGTTCAAACATCGAAAACAAACAAATCAGAGACCTGGGAAATCTATTCTGCTAGAGAGCCCTGCCTTCTTCTCTCCGATATAGCTGGACTTGTATTTCATATTCTACTATTTTGCTTTAAAATATATTTCTCTATATTCTTTACAAGACTATCGAGACACTAGCCCTCATTAACGCTACATTACCACACAGGCAGTGATGTGTTTTTCGGGTCTCTTTGCACTAATTGCATCTTTGCTGCAGGATAAACCACTAAAATCCTTGTTGTATATATTTAGGTTTCCTACCGGTTAACATCCATTTAACATAACTTTTTGTCATAGGTAGGTCATATTTTTTGAGAGTGTTAAAGATGGTCTCAGCGTCCCACATCTGTCTTGGTCTCTCTGTTGGGTGAATGAGGAATGATGAATAGGTTTCCGAGCTAATGGGTATTGATAGGCCATCAGTAATGTACCCTCGTGCTCTGCCAGAGCCCTTTGAAGTCCTGCTCGCGAGGTCTTCTGCTTCGTTCAGCAATTTCATGTCTCATAAAATACAGCTTGAAGTAATCTTCAGAACCAGTTTACAATAATGTCATTGGGAAGTTGGAGGAAACAAAGGTCTTCTGGCTGTGTGGTAATTAAGCACTGACTCATCGCGGCTGCTGAGTTGACTGCTTCTCTCTCTCTCTCTGCTCTTTGGCTAAAATACATCGTTATTCAGTTAATGAGAGAACAGCTTCTCTGTCTTTCCCAGCTGAGCCGAGGACGGTGTGAAACAACGTAATTGCACACCTCCTCCAGAGTGGATTTTTTATTTATTTTTTGGTGCATGCTTGATTTTTACACTCTCTGTTGAGGAAATACGAGTAAACAGAGAATCCCCCTTTATCCAAGGAACACTGAGCTAGCAGACTGTTGTTCTCTGTCCTCTCAAGCGACATAAAAGCTGCAGTAAACCAAACAGAGTGTTTGCCTCCAAATGAAACTCTCTGATGTGTCGCTGTACTTTCAGATTCAACCTGACATTTTGAGTTTTTTTTTAACATGGAGCTCTTCCAGTATACAGATTGTCTGCCTGTTTCTGGTTGTTTTTAGTTTTTAAAGAGTTGCTGTTTGGTGTGCAGCCTGACAAGGCGATAAAAACACTTTCGCATAATGGAACAGCTGCTTTTAACAGCTCCATAAATGTGGTCCTGGTAATGTAAAAGGCGTATAGACGTTCCTGACATTAAAGTGCTCCACTAATTATTTTGTAGAAATTGACATTGTTACTGCTCTATATTGTGACACAAATCTCTCTTTGATATTTTTATGTAATTCATGTACAGGATGATGGCGTAAATAACCCTTAAGTTTCTCTTGTCTCTTTTAAAAGCCACCAGCCTCTTCTCCCATCTGACTTTGTGCAAATAACTCAACGACACTGGAATTATAATATATATAAATAATCAACAGCCATGGAGCAAACAAAAGCAATAACTGAGAACGGCAACACACATAAAAAATAGACAGGTTTATCTGGTAGATAATTCTTAATTGTGTAGAAATATTCTTTCTTGCTGACAGTTAGATGAGAAGATCGATACCACCCTCACTTCTGTTAATAATGAAGCGACAGGAGATGGTTAGCTTAGCTTAGCATAAAGACTGGAAACAGGGGGAAAGCCTGGCTAATATGTTCGAAGCTAAACAGCCAACAAACACCTCTAAAGCTCACTAATTACCACATTATATCTGGTTTAATTTAGAACTTCCTGGAACCACTCAGCTGCCAAGACCTTTTCCTCGAAGTAGCTGAGTTTTTGCATTGTTCTGAGCTTCAATGCTTTGTTCATTTTATTTTCATAGTCCTTCACATGAGGCTTCTCTAGACTCCGCGTAGCTGAGGCACCCTGCGACCCTCACATCGACTTTGTGATCAAATGACAATGCAAATGTCCTTAATTTGCTGCTGATATACATGATGAGAAGGATTGGTTAAAGATGGATTCAATTACCATTAATGTGTTTTCCCTAATATGAATAAAAAGCGGTGATGCCAATATTCCCCCGACCGATCCATCTACGTGCAGGTGCTGACGGTGCACATTGGTTTGGCCCCGCTGCCCGTGTAATACAGTTGGTATTGATCAGCAGCACAGACAAGGCAAGACAAATTGAATCCAGACCTCACCAGTACGCAAAATATCGTTAAATTCCCTCTCACGACATCAAGTCAGCGGGTTCCAGTTCAGTCCCCGTCTCTCTCAGTCAGGCCGACTGACGCGAACACAGCACATCACTTTCCTCTGACTGGCAACAGTCCTAGTAATTAGGCACTAATAACTGCAGTGTGCAGAGCTGAGACATGAAATGAACTGGCTGTGCTCTGCTGGAGATCCCCAATGGGCATGGCAGCTGGAGACCTGGAGAGCTGCACAGCCGGGGAAACGCATGTGTAGAGGGGTGAGGAAGGTGCCGGCCTATAGTGTGTAGAGGCGAGCAAGATGAGCCTGTGTGCACATGCTGTATATGCAGCATGCGTGAGCATTGTAGGGTCAGATAAGAATAGACTTTCATAATCAGGGAGTGCTTTTGCCTATTTTTCTTAAAGTGGCAATGGACACGTTTTTGCCTTGACGTTATCATTATTAAGCAAATGTTGATTGCACAATGTAATAGCTATTGAATAATGACCCCATTTATGTTTGGATTGGTTCCCTTATGAGCCTCGCTTTCACTATGCAATTCTATCTGCCACCGGGTACAATCTCCCGGAAAATGAAGGATCCAATTACGGCACAAAAGAACCATTGCACAACCAAAACGGGTTGTGCAATGTCCAAAACAGGAAGAGGGTAGCGCCGCCGGTAGCTATCCCCAGTTACCAAAGAGTATCAATGTAACTTCTATGCAGTAACTATGCCCGTGTAGCGGAAATCAACTTAAGTAACTGTGGAAAACATAATGCTGTGTGTCCTGTGTTGCTCGGCTCTGAGGAAAACGATAGGCAATCCGGTTATCTTTGCGACAATGGCTGAGGAGATAAAAAAAATAAAATAATTCCCATTATGTCTCACCTCACAGTGACGACAGGACTCCAGGAAGCCACTGTGTCCGACCAAGAAAAAGTCCAACACATACTAACCCCAGTTTGTCTTTTTGTGAATTAAACAAACAGGTTATAATGCATTAATTAGTGAGACATAGATGTCACTTTTGGACAGTACTGTTAATGCTAAGCTAAGCTAATGGGCTGCTGGTTGTAGCTTCATATCCACTGTACAAACATGAGAGCGGCATCAATATTCTCATCCAGCTCTTTGCTTTTCTTTGGCATTTAATAGTCAGATATAACTCAATAGTCCGACTTTCTTTTGTTCTCTCTGATCTTGAACACATATAGGATAAAATAATGATGCGATCTACTGTAACAGAACACTCTTATGTCCTCCAGTACTGATGTAGCGTATGTGTTTTCTTCTCCTCTCACAAACACACAGTATGCATCTCGTTAGCTCGACCCTAGCTTGTCTTCAGTGAGCTGTGTGTCCAGAGGCTGATTGGCTCTGTGGCTTTCAGTGCCCAGCAGCTATAGCACTTATTATAAAAATGGCTCGGCACACTCTGACGAGGAGCAGCGTTTCCGGGACCCGGCCTCGGCAAGACGCCAACTCTACTCCAACACGGGGAGCATCACAGGAACGGACAGTGACGAAGGAGTGTGACAGCAGTTGGGAGTCCCGCGAAGGAGGGGATTATAAAGCAAGGACATAAAGAAGAAGACAAAAGGAGGAGTGAGGAAGGAGGGAGAGAGACAACATCTGTAGATCATGAAGAAGAGGATCCCAGGCAGGCGGAGCTGTCAGGTCTTCCCTGCGTGAGATGTCATTATGCCGCTGTCTCCGGCTCTCCAGAGGTGGCCGTGCTCACAGGATTAGATTAAGTTGCCAACCACAGCTTTGAAAAACAAGGAGAATGTCCCGGGGCTTTTTTTGACACAACGTTTGTTTGGAGAGTGCGAGGTGCGGAAACACACACACACACACACACACACAAATCAGTGATATGTAGTAATGCTAGGATGTACAAAGGAGGCAGCTGAAAGGGCAAACGGTTAACTTCCTGTCTGGATGTCAACGTGTCCTTGAGCAAGACGCTGAACCCAAAGTTGCTCCCGATGGGCGGGCCAGCGCTTGCCGTGGCGGCCCCCGCCATTATCGGTGGATGAACGGGTGAACTGTAAAGCACTTTAGGTATATAAATGCAGCCCATTTACCATTTATCACTGCTTTGCAGTAGTTTTATCTTCATAACACATCCTGCTCACCAGCCCGTGTCACATAATTAGACGGCATCATAGAACATCCCTCAATTACTGACAAACCTGCACATTTGCCCATTTGAAATTCCATTACTGCATACATTTGTTAATCTCTAATGTTGAAAGAACACGGAGACGCAATGTGTGACGATGTGATGATAGAGGCGGCGTAGTAAGGACTTATGCCTCGACTGCTCTGTATATTAATTATATGTGAGCCATATAAACCCCTTTGTGCAAATCCAGCAGACGCAGCCTGCAATTTTAACATTGCACTCACACATCCAGGCAGCCCTGAGCAGAATAATAAGAGCTGCACTTGGCCGGCCGTGTGGTTGTACTTTAATCAGACGTGCTGAAATGGATCAAGGCTTACAAACAGAACAATCCGATACAAGAGGAATGAGGCGGCCTCTCTTCTGTCGTGGCCCCTGAATCACAGACAAACTAACAGACTGAAAGTTAAGGAGTAACTGATCAACATCCATCTTAAAATGATGTGGTCCTAGAAATATGGCACCTTTGTATTAGTAAATATATCTTTAGCTTAGAATTTGGACAGAAAACACAGTTTTCATGTTTCATTTTCATAGAACGTGATGAATTAAACTCTGAGAACTTTCTACAAACTACTGTTGACAATTCTTCAGCACCACAGATTTTGTTCAATGACAATCTTTACGTTCAATACAAACGTACTGATCAACCACCACGATCTCCACACCTTTATCTTAACCGCACTACTACCAGCATTGGCACACCTACATTGTACGTCATTTGTAGGGATGCTGGGTTGTTTGTGGGAAGAAAGATGTTCTGTTGTTCAGTCTGAGCTGCACAACAACACCACCTACAACCCACAACCACCATCACTGTTGCTCTTTGCCTTTCAACAGAAAGAGCTGCAGAAGTTCTTGCTCTTGAAAAGAGAGAAAGACAATATTTTTTATTTCACTTTCAGGAACAAAATGATCAGCCGAGGCAGCGTAGCTGAGCGTGATCACCTTCTCATCCTCCTCATCATCTCCAGTTTACTCTTCTCTTTCTGCACCTCTATCACTTTCCTCGTCCTCAGTTAGCTCCCCACCTGCAGCTCTCATACCATCACATTCATTTCACCACTCTAAATCAGATCACTTTCTCAGTTTGACTAAGATCAGTGCACCTTTGCACAATACTCCCATTTCTTCATAGCCTGGCCTCTCTAGTTCTCCTATTTACTTTCTTCTGTCCCTCTTTTCTGTAGGATCTATAGCTCACTATCTATCTTCTCCCCATCACCAGCTGTCCTAGTCTACCTGGACTTCTTTTCACTCAAAGGCACCTTTGATCCTCTCACTCTTCTTCTTCCTTCTGGCAGCTCTGATCTGTTTGTTCTCCTCCTTCTGAGCGCATAAACTTCCCTGGAGGAAGCTGCTTTCCTTTATATCTCAGTGCATTCAGTGGCATCTTTTTTGCACCATATATTCCCTTCTTTTTAATTTTTTTTGTAAACATTAAGTCATTATATTGCACCGAGCTGAAAGTCTGTCGCTCCTCAACGTCTTTCGCAGATTTCTTACTTTTATTTATTCATCAGTTAATTAACTGCACAAATGAAACCAGGCTGAAAAGTATCTCCTCCTCCCCAAGATCACATGTGGCTCACTCCAATCCCAAAGGCAACATTTACAGCACTGGAAAACGAAGATGCGTTGGAGAGAACGTCCAGCAACACATAGAGCCAATGTGGAAGGATGTTATTTATTGTTGCCAGTCAAAGCAAACACTATTATCTGTGTGTAATTGAAAGCCACCGGCATGTTCTTCGTCGTGTGATACATATCTGGGGTCATGTTAACTGCGGGTAGCGGTCTGCAATTGCTGCTCAGCTTCCTTGTGTGGAGTCTGAAATAACATGACGATAAAGATAAATCACTTCCCTCTGCAGATACAATCAAACTGTGTGGAACAGTGCGTGAGAACACATACACTATGTAATCCTGCAGGGTGGAAGTGTACGCGTGGACTGTTTTTTTGTACCGAGCGCATCGACTGTGCATCACGTATCTGTCCCTTGCAGTGCTCACTGAGTGTGAATTATACTGTACACTTAGCTCCCGTTGTTCAAACTGTGCGAGCTGTCACTGAGTCTGCACCAGTGTCACCAAGACAAATGTTGGTGCAGCTATTGTACTCGATGATTCAAGGGGTCGGCGAATCCGACCGCATGTGAATGCAAAAAAACAGGTTCTGAAACTTTTCCAGTACAACTATTTTAGAAAGATTTGGACTAATCTAGTGAAAACACATGCATTTCTGTCATTATAGTCACTATTTTATAGAATAGCTGCATGAACGGACCATCTCAGTCGGCTCTTGAGATCATATCATACTGTAGTTAATTTATTACAATTTAATTTATATATATATATAGTATATATAGTATAGATAGATAGATAGATAGATATATATACAGTTCATACAGTTTCAACTGGGTCAGTGGAGGCTTTTATTTCCATCCACATTGCCCTGCGGTGAGAAGTCCTCTCTGTGTTCATGCGAATCAACCTGGCGGCTTCTTCAGACGGAGAGAGAGATGAAAGGAAGAACGATCTGTGGCTGAAATGCTCTCTGGTTCTCCTTTGATAAAGATACTTTACTGAGGAGATATGGAAGAGTAACATTGTTAACTGTCATGCGTTGGCCGTCAGATAACACACTTTCAGGATCTGTCTCAGTCTCTCCTCTCGCGATATTACCATAGACTGTGTATAAGAAGTGGACTTAGTCACAGAGACGTCACCCATTGGTTTGTGGACTAAGGTTTTGAAGCCTCAATATGTCCATTGTTATCGTAGATTTTGGCCGTCGTCATCTTGTTTTTTTGCAAAAAGATGGAAGTGACCATAGTTGGACTGCGGAGAAGTGACAGAGATGCTGTAATCAGCTCTGATAGCGACCTGTCAATCACAAGGTAGCCTGGCCTAAAGCACACTCTGCTTTACTCTAAATGGACCATAATTTACTAAATGATCATCATGCTGCATTGCGTTTGAGACCATAAACTCATGTTTATAATGTTTACTGAGGTAATAAATCAAGTGAGAAGTCTGGTAATTTTCTCATAAACTTCTATACAATCAGACTTCTTTTTGCAACCAGAGGAGTCGCCCCCTGCTGGCCATTAGGGACAATACAAGTTTAAGGCACTTCGGCATTGGCTTCACTTTCCAGGACTGGAGGTTTCCGCCTGGTTATTACACCGAAGCGGAAAAACAATCACAAAACAAAGCCACTGTAACAACATATGTCCGAGCAGTTCAATTGTTATCCACTATTGCCTTTGCATTTCGTTTTTCAGGTGGAAGAGATTAGGTTGAATCAAAATTATTAATACCAGAATCTTTATGATCAGCAGCAACGCTTTTGTACTTGTTACATTTTATTCAGTGCAGCTTGAAATTTGGGACCGGCTTGAAAACGAGGTGGTACATATCAAAGGGTTTCTGCTGATATAATATATATCATTTTAAATAAATAATAGTAAAAAGCAGTTTTGGCTCCAGGCCTTGGCTGAGCACAAAAGAGCAGAAGCAATAGACAGTATTACATCACATATGGCGGCTGACAAACTATGGATATTTTTATAGTGACATTTAAAATGACAGAGCATGGACTCTCTCTCTGTACTTGGAGCTTCCCAACGAAACAGCAAAATACTTTCAGTCTTGGAAAAATGATATCCAAACGTCTCCAAAAGGCCTAGTTAACAAACATTTACATACATGTGTGCAGCACGTCAGCACAAACACACACGGAAGATGCCGTGCAACTCTCCGAGGGAGGAGTATCTCCAGCTCAAGCTACACAACAAAGCAGAATAAAGGTGTTTCTTCAGAATAATTCATGAGGCAAAACCCTGATGGAAATACAACAAAGCGGACATACGCGGTGGAATGTGACATAAGACACATAGAAAAGACCTCACAGAGAGATCAAAGGAGCAGAGAACAATGCGCTATAATCAGTCAACATAATAACAAATTCAGCTTTCAGTCACGATGCATTTACACAGTGTGGAGTGAGGTTTGGCTGTAACACCACAGGAGTAAGAACTGCGGTCTGTACATGCATTGCAGAGTCTTTTTTTAGACTGTTAAGTGCAAAATCACAAAAAGATAACGAGTGCTCTACAGGGAAAGAAATCCATAAGCAAGTGCAACATTTCCCATTAAAGAGACTGCAATGTAACAATCCACTGAGCCCGAAGCGAATCAATTCAGGTCCCACATGAATGATGGACAAACCTGACATGAGTGACTGCAGAGTTGTGCTTATCAATCATGGATCCAGAGCCCTGCTGGTTTACACTATACGCTCATCTCATCACAGATTGTTTTATTCAGCGATAATAGAATGCGAACACTGTCGGCATACATTTCCCTTCACGTGCCCCCTCTATCACAATGTGCAATCATTTGTTCCTCTGACTTAAACATCACGTCTTGCCTGCAGGTGGCATCCTGCTTGAAATATTTCACTGAGTTCTATACCTCGAAGACAAAAAGCAGCTGTGTTCCTTTTCATCTCTGATCAATGTATCTGTTAGTTGCGTTTGGTTACGTCACCGAGCATACTTGATCAACACCCTGAAGCTACAACTTTATGAAGGTCGGTCCTGGGAATGGACTCATCGCTGCACAATATCCCTCCACTAAAGAAGTTTCCAAATTCATAGAGGTCTCCCTACTACGCTGTCCAAATGTCTGAACTCGTGCAATGATACTTCTGCGAAGATAGACGTACAACAACCCAACGCCACACACTACTGAGTTCAAGCCACTTCCTCACGCGTGATCTGACCGGCGTCTCTAACTTCATCATGTCCCGCAGGCGTCCTGATACGCTGTGAAGGACAACACGAGCTCGGCTACGCTGCAGGCATCACATATTGTGCTGCATCTACCAACACGACTCCCTTCCCGCAAACTGTCTTGAGCAGAGCGATATGAGGACTATTTGTTTTTGCAGAACAAGGACCCCGAAGCTATTCTTCAGTGCAAATCCTCTCCAGCTTGTCAGGCGCATTGACAGACACCCAAGAGACACACAGGTCAGACCGGAGCAGCAGAGATGTTAGGCTTCATTTGTAATCGGGTTCCAATTCTCCCATCCATCAAGACTCCATTGGGACTTCACCGAAGCTCCATAAGGAAGCTGCACAGCCTTCATGTTACATCCACATCAGAGCTTTGAATATCGGTGCCGATTGTCTTTGTCTGAAACCATTTCCGTTTAGATGTGCAGGAACCAGATGGAGGTTTCTCTGGCTTGAGTCAAGTTGCTGTTTGCTATCTGAATGCACCACCGCCTGTATTGAATTTTTACAAATGGACGTATGGATTTAGGACAAATGATAATTAGCCGTCTCAAATTGATGTTGAAGGGGATGAAAAGGAGGGAATGGATAGAGCTGGATGCAGTTAGATTGAAGCAAAGGGATTACACAAGGCTGCTGGAAATAGACACTGTTCTTTCTGAGAAAATCACAAGCACTTTTTCTTTCAAGTAAGAAATGTAATAATGGTAAAACGCAATCCCTATTTTTGAAATAAAAGACACAAAGGCAGAACATCATTTTACTTGAGAGCTTTTGTTATGAAGCTCACACCCACGCACTAGTGCACGCACTCAGGTGGGATTCACAATGGTAAATTTAGTGAAATAACAATTTCTACTGATGACATGATGACTGGTGCATGAAATGCCTACTGGCGCTCCCGTCAACAGGAGGAGACGAGCTCCGTTTGGCTGATTCTGATGAAAAGGGGCTTACCCAGCGTATGAATATTTTAAAGAGTTGGGTGGTAACTTGGGAGACACATTTGCCCACGGCACTCCTATTGGTTTATTGGTGACGCGATGACACGGAGGAGCTGGGCTTAACACTTTATAAAGCTCCTCTGTCCGCGGCGAGCCACTCTTGTAAAGACCACTGTTGCTGAAACTTCTCGCTCCGCAACTCGCGTACTGGAAGCAGCCGAGAAAACCTCCACTTTACCGTCCATCATGAGCGAGGTAGGACTACTTTATGTTTTTATTAAAACAAAGAAACGGTCGGGTTTAACCCAATTACGCGCGACGCGCGCGCTTACGCGCACAGGGGGAACCGTCGTTTATGAGAGATTTAACGACCACGGCAAGCTGCTGTTGTCGACGGATTTTGTGCTAACTGATGAGATTTCTGATCCGACATTTACTGTTGCAGCGCGGATATAAATCATTACGGAGTGTCAGTTGTTGCACAGCTGCTCGGTCAAAGTGGAGGGAACCCCAGGGCGCATCAATGTGCCGCGGGCTGCTCCCTCCCGAAGCGGCACTAGAGTGGATTTACGACAGATAACGGTGTTTATTTTTCACTACGATGTTTCAGACCTACTTCACGATCAATCGGGATTTTAATCTTCGTGGTTTGACACCAATGTGCCAAAAATTGAGCGCACCGTGAACAGGTTGAGAAGCGTATTGTGCCAGAAGAGAACAGTTTTTTTTACTTTGTCGGTCATAAAAACAGTGATTTAAAGTAAGGATACAGTGGACCTGTTTGTGGATGATAGTAGACGTATAGGTTTATCTCTTAGTATACATATAATCCACAGGGGGGTTTCAGCTTGCAATGGAAAACTGCTGTGAGGTTTTCCCACAGCTCGCGCCCCTCTGATGCCGCACAGTCACAGATGTTACAGCTCCATGCGTTTGAAAGTGCATAGAGAAGGACATTAATAACTCTTTTTAATGGGTAGTTTTTAATCTGCAGACACCATTAAATTCAATACCCTGCTAATATAACTAGTTTTTTTGGGGGGGGGTGGGTGGTTGGGCATCATTTTAGGAAATATCATGCATGCTATAAACATGTCAGTATGGGTTATATTTTTACTAAATAGCAGGACTGACTGACATGAGTACCCAAAGAGATTATCATGTGTTCTAAAGAGCTGGTGCTCTGATCTTTTTTCTCAACAGACGTTGGAACGTTTGATTGTTTTTTGATTGCCAGTTGAGTGACACTGTCATAAGACTTATCTGCACCCAATTGACAACTAGTTGTCAGTGTTTGAAATATTTGCGACGTGTCAGCAGATTGTAAGACATCGTCAGTTAATGCGAGTGAATTAAAATTCAGTTCACGTCCAATCTCAATTATTAACTTTACGTTTTATAGTATGAACGAAACTAATACCAAAACGGTACTTAAAGCAAATGTTGTCTATTTTTGAAAAACAAAAAAATAATCTGATAAATTGAGCTTTTCACTGGCTGTGACTCTTTACTGTGCTTCTTGAAAAGAATGGAGATTGAACGTGAATTACTTTGCCTTTAAATTCTGCTTTGACACTTTATCCAACAAGCAGTTTCGAGTATATTCTGCTGCACGTTAAAACAGTAAGATGCAGTTGCAGTTGTCGGAGTATTCTTGTTTGCGCACGTATGTATGCGGGTATATATTTGCTTTTTGAGAGTATGTGCTTACAGGCACATTTGTGTAACAGCAGCAGTAAACCTCCTCAGACCTTGCACTTCAAACTCAGGTACTCAGGTTTAAGAAAATTGTCCAAATGCCTTCAGGTTAAGAAGGCAGAGTTATTCGAGTTCAATCCTGCAGTCTGGTGGGTATACGGTCTGTCATTCCCTCAAATGGATCGGTGGCAGACATCAGCGTACTTCCCTGTGAGCTGTTTGTAACAAGTCATTCACCGGCTGCCTCAATAAAAGATGAAGTCAGGGTGCACACACACACACACACACACACACATACACACAACAGGAGCTAGAACAGCTTTTAAATAATTGAATCCCTTGCTGGCAGCAAAACACCTGGTCCTTTTTGTTTGGTAATAATGTGCAAAGCAAAGATAAGCTGCCAACTCCTGTTGATTAAAAGAGGTGTCATTTTAAGGAGAGCAGGGCCCCTGTGCGAATGTGAAGAGGAGGAGGAAGAGGAGGCAGTGGAGAGGATGTGCAGTGATTTTTCTGCTTAGTTTATGTTGCGTTGAGTAATGTTGCAGAGTGGAGGTGTTCTCAATCAAAGAATTCGGGCGCCAAACTTGAGTTGAAGCCAGTTACCCGAAGCAGAGCAGCTCAGCACGTTCTGGATGGATGAGTCTCGCAGTGGTCAGCACTGCAGCGCTGCCTCTCCTCCACACCACACCCTCTGCCCTTGTTCTCTCCTCCTCCCTCTTTCTCCCCCTCCTTATCTACAAAAACCTGCCCGGAACAAGTACAACACTCCAAGGTAATATAGTTCTACCCCTTAATCTTACCTTTTTTACCTTTTGCTGCTTCTCTATCGGTCTTTTGGCAAATGAACCAAGGCTTTAAAAAAATCCAAAGAAACAATCAAAGTCCCTAAAGCTTTAGATTGCTGTCAGTGTGTTCATGTCAAGGAGGAATGAACAAGCGCACCAGAGAGACTGAAAAAAACAAAAAACTACCAAGTGCTCCAGATGGTGGAAAATGGCTGACTCAGACACGGTATCGTGTTTTGTACCACTCGGTAGAGATTACTAACCGTCATGACAGTCAGCCTTCACATCTTTGAGGTCTCATAGTTTGCCGTTTGTCTTCACTCCTTCTCGGTGGTGTTGCGTTCACGTATTTGACATGTTTTTGATTCTCTAAGCAACAAAAGACCTTCCCAGAGTCACAGCAAACAGTTCGACTTTGTCCTATTGAGAAAGAGTCACCAGAAAACCCCCAGGTTCCAAGATGGCTACCCCCACTGTTAGCCTTGTGTGGTCACATCATTTAAATCAACTAGAGAGCTATTTAAGCCAACCTGTCTGTCTGTCTGTCTGCTAGCTAGGATCTAGCTATCTAGCTACTAGCTGGCTAGCCATCTAACTATTGCCAAATTGGTGGTTCTTGATTTGATTTCTAATTATTCTTAATACCCCTGATGTTTAAACATGCAGTTTGGACCTGTGTCTATCCCTTATGTTAGTGAGAGTAAATACAGAAAGACTGTCACATGCGCTTTTTGTATACGCCAACTGGCCGGGTTCATACATCCAGCAGCTCCAAGAACATCGCCGTGAATTTTCAAATAGGCGGTATTTGGATAAACTGATCACATATTGGGAATCTAAATGGTTACTTTTTGCAGGAAAAGATGTTTTTCTAAAAGCTTAGAAACATTGTTTTGGCAGGTAAAGGATAATTAAGCTGACAGCGCTAATCAAAGTAATCGCACTTCCACTCTAAAACGGAAGTAAGATTACAAAATGATGCAATGCAGAAGCGCCCCCTAGGTCAGGTAAAAAAAAAAAAAAAACTCTTTCATTTAGCTGAATCAATTGTATAAAATTCTGTCATTTGTTCAAAACACCAAAGATGGATGCAAGGATTACATTTCCCAGTGAACAAGGAGACGTCCACGAATCATTGGAAGTTTTCACAGTTGTCTGGAGGAGGTCAGTGGGTTTTATAAAAGGTTAGGTAGGTTTGCAGTGAAAAAGCCACTCTCAAGAGTTACTGCACATTTCATGGGACATTTTCCAAGGACGCTTGAACTCCTGTGGAGCCGCAGGTAATTTCGGACTACAAAATTGCACCCGGCTGTTATTTTCCTGCAGTCACCGACTCATAATTTCTGCAGTTTCTTGTAAGAATTACTTTTCTGTCACATCACCTCTGTGTTTGTTGCCGAGTGGGAGAAGAAGCAGTTCAGACTTTGAAGACGGTGTCTAAATGAAGTCAAAGATATCCTCAGACAGTATTGATCTTAGCTCGACACCTATCCATACTCTGCTCTGTGCTAATTAACGTTAAAAAAGCATTTTCACGTACTGTTGTCACTCAATGCACCAACACAGATGTGGTGGTTGTCTTTTTAAGCAAGTATATAGAAAGTTGAATGCACGTGTATGTGCATTTGAGAACTGATGGGAGTTCTTTCCCCACCATTAATTTTTATGGCCTGCAACATTTTTGAACAAGTTTCCCCAGCTGGGAATGGACAGGAATGCTAATTAGCTTAATTAAAACATTTGCATAAAGCCTTGATGGTCTGCCAGATCATAACAAGTACCAGCTTCTTTGGATGCTTTTTAATGATAATATATACAAAAAAAAAAAGAAGAAGCCTTTGGTTATGTCAGTAGCTGCAGTGAGACATCATATGCAGTATTCAAGCTACTCTGAATTAGACCCGCCTTACTTTGAAATTCAACAGCCCATGGACAGGAAACATAAATTTGACAGAAAAAAAAAAGAGCCGTTAATCTTCTTTAAAGCAGAGATTGAAATTTCTCCAAGCGCTTAGACTGAAATAACCCCCACCAGGGATGTGATGATGACATCACCACATTAATAGTCAGCACAAATCAGGCAACTCGGAATAGCTTCAAAAGAGCTTTGCTTACTTAGCAAAGTCTAATTTTACTTAAATTCGTGAACTCGTCAACAGCAGATCACCCTTTGGGTTTATTGTTCTTCACCAAATGATGTTTTGAGGCAGTGACCATCTGTCCTCCCAGTGTGTCTATATATTTTATGCTGGTCTGACATCTTCAGACCAGACATCTTCTTGTTTGATGCTACTCAACACTAAGCTTTGGGAAGTCTGAACTGCTTTAGCCGCCTTTTCATCAGACGTTCTCCTCCTCGCTGCATCCTGTGCTTCGCGCCGCCCAAGACGATTGTGAGTGCTTTAAAGAAATACAAACGAGCCAGAGCGTTTCTCCCCCCTATAGCAGAATAATAATGTGTGGAGCCAGACCTTCCTTTACCGCTGACACAGCGCTAAAGAAAGGGTTTGGCTATATGAGACTAGGTAGGAACTGCATGAGGAGTTGTAGTAAAATTTACCATCTTAATGTCTTCAGCCACATTGGATGCATTCTCCACTGCAGCTGGATGCATCATGTTGAAAAAAGCAGTTGGCAAACATTTTCATCCGGGGTCATTATGTGGGGTAGACATGAGAATCTACTTCAGAGAAAGTTATTTTTCTTCTCTGTTGTGCTCTGAACAGTTCAGTTTGTTCTCCACGTCATTTAAAAGCTGACTTCAGCAGGTTTTATCATAAAATGCTCAATCCCTGAAATGTACCTTGTGTCCGAGGGTAGAAATCAGCATTTTTTGCTGCAGAAGCCAATTGATAAATCTGTCCTGGTCTCCACAGAACAGGAAGTGGTTTGTCCCTACGTTCAAATCAAGCATTAAGCAGCTTTAGAGCATGTACTGCTGGATTAGGGGACTTTTGTGGATTGTGTTGATCTGCTGTATCGCAGCCTCCAATGTTGTCGAGGCCAGATTCTTGTTAGCTGTCCAAAAGGCAGATGGACCTCTCTTGGAGGGATTGTTTTTCATCCCAATGGCACACGGGGTTAAATTGGCTCAGCTTTGTAAGTGGAGTAAAACTTGCAAAAATAAATACTCACCAATACTCAGTTGTGAGTTATTGCAGTTAGTCCGTCGCTGCTGTTGTAATGGACTGTCTGCACTAGCAATAATGCCATTTTGATGGGATTACGCATCTACGGATGTTTGTCCTGTAAAAGTACTTTTAGTGTGATGGACAGTTACATCCGTTTGGATGTTCCACCACTTTAGGCCGGATTACAATATCTCCACAACTGTTGGATGAACTGCCATGAAACTGTGTACAGACATTCAATTTAATTAAATTTTCTTGCAAAGCCCAATATCACAAATTACAATTTTACTTCTGAGGGCTTTACAATCTGTACAGCATACGGCACCCTGGGAGCCTCGCATTGGATAAGGAGCTGCACTTGTTAGCATGCCAACACGTTAAACTTATGTGGTGATCTTGTTCAACATTATACCTGCCGACGTAAGCATTCAAACAACCTGTAGACTCTTAGTCTCGTTAAGAAGACAATTGAATAAAAACCTTTCAACAAATAATCTAATTAACAAACACTCCATCAACCAACACGATCTTTATCAACAGCAAAGAAGATATGAACGGCTATTTACTCAACGGCAGCCTCATAAATCACTTGGATCGGTGCCGAACGCACAGTGAAACCATCACACACACTGGGTGGTTAAGTGACTGCGATGAAAACAGTTTTTGTAATGCATGTGCGGTTGTTGTCTTGATTATTATGCAGCCACAAGCTGTGTACAAGAGGATGACGGGTTCCTGTTCCTCAGTTTCATGGATAGCGATGTAAAGTGAATCAATAAAATTAATTGACATCTTTCAACATGTTGCTTTAGTGAAGTGCTTGGAAGGGTGTTTACCGAGCTCCTTTCATGCTGTGGTTGATGGATGAGTGGACGTCAGATCAAACTACGTGTATGCAAGAAAAAAAAGAAGAAAGAAATCCTCTTTAAAGTTTCTGTTTCGGCTTTTCAGGTCAAAAAAGTATGGCAATTCATACTGAAATAAATGAAAAATGGTCAAACATTATATGTTATTGGTGAACATTAATATTCTACATCCGCATCCAAATTGTAACACAACAGATTGGGATGTGAAAGTACAGTTTGACAACCATAAAATGTGTTAATATGTGATAAGAGGCAGCATCTCGGTGTTTAACCCGTCTTCTCATCGGCGCTCGGTGCGTGCATTGCCGTCATGAAAATCATGCACTTCAGCAACGTCGGCAGCAGTGCACCCTGCGTGTGTGTTTCAGTCATTCACCTTACGAGTGGAGCCGGTGGGGAAGGGCTGAATTAGCAGAGCGACATTACTGCTGCTCGCTGCAAATCTACCTCCCACAAAATCATTACAGAGTCACTCTCAAACGGGTTCCAGGCTGAAAATAACACTTCAGGGACTGCAGGGGTTCTGCAGGCCAATTTATTAAGTAAGCAGGTTACAGAGACAGGTTTGTGACTGCAGGTTCCCCCGTTTAGATATCTGCGCCAATGGAAAAAAAAATGGTGGCAGAGGCACATGAATGTGCAGCCTGTTTTGTGCCCTCAGTCATCACTATTAATGTGAAACCTCAGTTATAAAGAAAGTGTTAAAATGTGTAACTTTGCCCTCCTCATCCACTCCCTCAGGCTCTAAATCAGACTGTTATTGTTGATTTGCTTTGATTATATTGGATTTTACAAATGGTATAGATGGTATTAGATGTTGCAAAAGTAGTGGGTCAGATATCATGACGTGAGCTTATATAGTTATATTTTAGCCGCTTTAATGTCTTGTAAAACAACGATTGACAAATTAGCTTTTTTTTCTCTTTAGTCAATAATTAGACTGTAATCACAGAGTCTGAGATGGTAGAAGACGTCAGAACAAGACATTGAATGAGGGTGAATCACAACGTTAGGTAGTGTTCATACTTGTGTTCAAGAAGGAGAATGAAATTTAAAACACTTTCTTCGTCGAGATTTATTACCACAGCTGAGATGCAGAGCTTAATAGTGAGGTTTTCTGGTAATGTTGAGGCTCAAGTCATAAAGACTTTGCTCCTTCAGTTTTGACAATCACAGCCATATACCGTATAATACCTATAAAGAATAAAGGGACTCTACCAAAGGTTAGACTTGCTGTTGAGGAGCCAGGTTCCTCGTGAGACGGTAATATACTGTCTGATTAAATCCAGATGAAACATTTGCTTTCCATCAACTCATGATAGATTGTGAATTATAAATCTTTTCCTCTTGGCTGATTTTTTATGTAAAACAGCATAGTTGTATGGTCCCCTTGGTAATGTTGCATTGCAGGTTAATAAACGTCTATATTCTCAATTTTACACCTGCTGCAGTTGACTTTGTTCTTCGGCAGGACTGTTGTGTCAAATCAGCAAATTGCCTCCGACTCCACAGAACATTGTGAACGTTCCTGCTGGCAGATTTAGGCGCTTTATCTCCTGTGTCTTTATTCAGTCGGTGATTATTATGAGCTGCAGTGCACAAAGTAGAAGTAGCTGTAACAGGAAGGAGCTGGAGTTCACCGACTTGTACTAATGCATCTCCATTTTGAGTAGGATGTAAAGCATAATTTGAAAATACGACAGAATTCATTTTAATATAAGTGTGTATCTCATTATATGGCCACTTACAGAGCAGGTCAGGACAGTTGCGTCAGCTTTCTGCAGCACTGTGCTGGTTAGGATAAAAAAAGCCGTAGTTTTATTGATGGTGTTCTGTGCTCTTCCCATTACGGACTAAATGGAGCCTAACATCTGTGCTCGATTCTAAAAGGAGCTCATGTGGAAAAAACCTGCTGCTCAAAGTAAACATTGTGTCTCTTTGGATGTTCCAGGAAGGGGCAAAGATGAGACAAACTGGCAACGTGGACGGAGATTTGTAGCAGTTGGCACGGCGGTAAAACATGGATTTAGGGAGCGGATACAAATCATGAGCTGACAGCGAACGTATGTCATCGCATCTCGATTCATTTGGGATTGACCCGCCACCTGAGAGCCCAGTAGATCCATATATGCTATTGTTTATGCTCCTGGATGTTGATGACAAGACACACACGATGAAATTTAAAAATCAGTTCATTGGTAGTTGAACTTTAACTGCGTCTTTGGACAGATGTTGAGATAATATTAAACACGCTCAGGGTAAGTATCAGCAAAAACTCTTCTTCTTTCATAAATCCTGCAGCACGCTCATGTCCCCACGGGTCTTTTCTATCGCCGTGTTTCCTCAAAGCAACTCTTGTCACAAACGCCGCTCGTCTGAGCC
Source organism: Anarhichas minor (assembly GCF_050575085.1). Lineage (NCBI taxonomy): Eukaryota > Metazoa > Chordata > Actinopteri > Perciformes > Anarhichadidae > Anarhichas > Anarhichas minor. The sequence goes on from NW_027466472.1 coordinate 4,794,374, forward strand.
GGCATGCGCTGGAAGCCAACACATGCCCTCTGCAGATGTCACTTGAAATTCACAGCAGCTTTTGAGGAACGGTTTCATAAGGCGGCGCCTCAGGACCACATTTATTAAACATGAGAGGTTATGAGGAAAAATTGTGTTAGATGGTTTGATCAGTTAGCTTTATTAGTCCAAAAATAAGGAAAAAGGTGGAGGGAAAATTGGAGCAGTCGGTCTGATGGTGAACCCCTGATGGTCTGTTCATGATCCTGAGCTGGTATGAGATCACAGAACTCACAGTTCATACTGCATCACGGTTTTGAGTGACGGATCGGATTAGCAGAAAATAAAGGGAGCGATATTATTCTATATGTTATACTTTTACTTTGTTATAGTCATCTATATTCTCTATTTTTTGGGGCATTTGTAGTTATAATTATGTATTATAAGCTGCTTAGAGCTAGTGCTAGGAAGTCTTTTATCTCTTATATCTATATACTGCTGTGAAAGAATCTCTTTTAAACAACTGTATGTAGTCAAGTTTCTGAACAAAAACTCCATTTTACAAGATCACATTTGAACACATCATGACAACATATAATTTACCTTAACCCAATACTGATCTTTACTGAATAGAGCATGAATGCATGAATGAATGAGAGCATGAATGCATCATAATGTAACTGAATGGATCCACCGTTAGCTCGTAGCTCCGGTGATATCAACACAGATGTATTGCTCACAATGTAGCACTATTAGGGATGAGCGACTAGAAAGCATTTTTGACTGAATATTGGCCTATAACTGTCTGCGGTGAAACTTTATTCCACACTATGACGCTTGAATTGAGTAATTAATACAGTGTTCACACGCGTACCGAACCGTGGGCGGAACCCGTACGGATCATGGATCAATGTGGTCCGTTACACATCCGTGAGCTGGTGTTTTAAAGACCAGCGACTCATCCGTCTCTGCCCCACGCCTGAAGAACAGAAAGAGGAAGAGGCAGTTTGGCCTTATGTTCTTTCTGCTCGAGTCATCTGTGGCCTACTTCTGGTTTTTTAAATTCTTAATGGCCATTGAGTGCGTCAGAGAACTCTCGGACTATGCCAAGCTGCCAAGTCTTAAAATAACCCCAGAAACGAATGAACAGTATTATTAAATTATTTCCCCCAATTCCTCACCCTTCGTTTTCCTCCACCGCTCTACTTTGATTAAAATGACTTTGCTCGACACTTCAAACTGTGTGATGTTTCGGAACCCACTGGGCATGGAGAAAGGATCCAAACTACGAGTCGATTCTGATTCCTCACATTATCATCATATCAAATGCCTGGCTCTTCTCTTCTCTCGAAAGTTGTTCAATGAGATGTTCCTGCTCGACGGTCTCTGGTGGGACGGCACGAGCAGGGACAGATTCACCGGTCCTCATAATTAGGGTCTTAATTTGAACACCTTGCTCTTTTTTCAGTTCATTTGCAAAGCTACTCTCCTGCTGCTTGGCCCACAAAAAAAAAAAAAAGACCGGATCTTTATCTGGGTCGCCTGGTTACGTATGGCGAAAGCTCCCTGTATCACGTGGACCCCCTCCCCCCCTCGCAGCCGATGGGCGCTTGGCACTGTATCGGAGCAACCGAGTCGGACCGCCAACAGGCTGGCCTTCCTCTGAGCAAACAAGTCTCTCCGGGTCTTAGCTCTCAAGCTAAAAAAAACAAACGGTCAGCGTTGCTGAGCCAGACGAAGCCAAAACATCAATCATCGCATTATGCCAGCCATGCTTATGAATCAGCTATCACAGATTAACAAAGTAAGAAGCTTTCGGGATTCACAATATTGATTTTCTCATTCTCATCTGCTGCGTATAGCGAGAGGCTTTAATGTCCCACGCAAACCGTTAAGCCAAGAAGGAAACGGCCAGCTGACGACAACTCCACGTTTCTGTTTGCCACGAGGAAGAAGAAGCAGCAGGTGAGAGAAAGTGATGACGTGGAACAAAGGTTGGGCGGGGCTACAATCAGATCCAGGATGCCGCGATGTGAGTCTTACTGGACTCAATCAATGCCTGTGGACGCTGTCAGGCCAGCTGTTAGATAAGATGAAGATGAACTAGAGGGCTGCTTACTGGCTGTCTCTACTCTAACTATTCCTTTAAATCAACTGAAACGTTTGACGTCTGTTGGGTCCACCGCATTTCTGTACGCTCTTGAAACAATTCACCCTTCGCTAAGTCCCGCCCCTCGAACTGGCCTATCATAGCGTAGCATCCGCCAGCTCCGACCAGGGTTTCTTTATTTTCGGGCTGGTTTTGTGGACTTCCTGCTAGACATGCGCCATCATTGTATAATAGAGATACACTTGTTACCCGGAGATGTACGTTTCTAAAATGTTCCGTTTCTACGTGAAAATCTGTGGAGTTAACATTAGCAGAGTACATTAGCACATCATTAACCAGCATTAGCAATGATGCTATGCTAACTACAGAAGATACACTGAATGTATACAGATGCTGCTTTTGCTTTAAAATGATTGTAACAGTGAATAAAGACCTACTCAGCTTTCCAGGAACTGTTGATTTTAACATCACGAGGTGATGTGCTGGTTGACTTTTCCTCTGTGATCTGTAGGCTTTAGCTTCTATCTTTATCTTTTTAACCTGTTTTCACCGCTGAATCAGTTTGACATCCTGGATATATCATCCCAACGCATGTTGTTAACCGTTCTGTCGGCTTTTTTTTCTCTGAAATCGTATATTTACGAGGTCTTAGCGAAGGGTCAATTGGGACTTGCTGTGAAAACAAGTGTTGTGCTATCTCAACTCATTGGCTTGGTTTTTTTTTTGTGATTTAATTGAAAAAAACAGATTCTCGTTGCAGAGAGAAGCACTTTCACCCAGCGCACAGCTTGTGTAAATCAGCTGGCTGATTGAACCAGAGCCCCGGCTGATCACAGGGAACTCCCTCGTCTATTTACCGGCTTGCTGGTTAGTTTGTTGCTCCTTTCATCGCTGCAACGTTGCTCTGTGGCAGCGCGCTTTACCGATCCCAAAATGAGGAAACCAATCCCCAGAGATCGGCGACACCCACACTAATGAAAGGAATGCCGAAAAATGTAATCTCGCCAATTTCAAGGCTCATTAAGTTGTGTAACAGATGGGAGTTTGAAGAAATAATTTGAAGAGGAGCTGTAATGTGTTACTCCCCCCTTCCTTCCTCTTCCCCTCAGTGCTTTTCTCAGTGGAAATTGCTGTGAATCAAAGTATTTTTAGATAAAAACAAACAATTTTTTTCTATTTTATTCTAGAGGCCCTTGTAGTTTTGTGATTTCAGGCTTTTCTGGGGCATGAAGGCATTAGTACTTCTTGGCTTGGTGTCGACCGCATTATGTGAGCCGAGAGTTTTACTGCTGCATTGCAAACCCCCCAAATAAAATGTTAGATAAAAAAAAAAAAAGGAAAGAAGTTTGTGAGTCAGTGTGAGTTGGTTTGATGGCAGCTTTTCTGGGGACAGCTTCTTGGTTGCATGACAGCTGGCCTGCTTTCTTAGACTCATCATTTTACCAAAAGCCCTCCTCAGCCCGAACCGCCGAGAAAACACAAAAGGAAGCAAGTCAACCGAATGAGTGTCTCGCACACCGACAGCCGTGTGCATTGTGTGGAGGTGGCTCGACGACGGGCTGCAGAAAGGGAACAGCGGCGTCGCTGCCACTGCTTTGCAACAATGCAGTTAATATGAAGCGTTTGTGTCATCCTCAACGTCAACCGTTCACCTCAGGAGTCCCCGGCTGCCACAGAGGAGATGGGAAAGTGTGCAGCCGAGTTTCTGCGCCTTGTGGTTGTCGCCGGGCGAGACCGTGCCGAGGTGCAGCGTTGCCGTGTCACAGTCACACAGCTGATGTTTATGACAAGCAGATCAGCTGCTCTTCCTCTCAACCCCGCCGATTCGCTCCACTTGTCCCAGAGGCTCTGCTGAGGAGAAAAAAACCCCCATCTCAGCACTTGACTCACAGATGGTAAAAGATACCAAAACCAGCTTCATTTCAGAGTCATTCCCACACCTACTCTCTGTGTGGGCCCTTGTGGAAAAGGTGCAAGAGCATTTTAGCATAGTTTAATGAGAAAAATCGAACTTCGTTAATGGCGTCATCATTAAATAGCATGACAATTCCTCAGTGCCAGAGGCTGCAGAGATGGATTTTGGAAGAAGGTGCATTTCTGAACTGGGAGTTTAGATGCATTTCAAGCTTAATTCATGCTTCTGTTTGCCCTTCAACTGACTCTCTTTATGTTCCAATTACTGCGGTCGAACTCGTGTCTGTCTTGTCAGAGAAAAGAAACATCCCAGGGAAAAGCCAGTAATTGTGTTTCATGGTAATTACTGACCTGCACTGCAACAGCATGAACAGGCTTTCTCATCGTTTCTACCCAGACATGTGCTGGCTACCCAACAAAGGAAAGAAAATCCAAAACATCTGCAGCAGGGAGTTATTGACCCAGCACTGATTTGGCAGTGTTTCAGCATGCCCTGTAGCCTTTATGACAGTATGGTTTATGTAACTGCCAATGGAGCTCATACAGATGAGTGGTCTGTAGCGCGCGCGCGCACACACACGCACACACACACACACACAAAAATACTCATAGTAAAGAGCACACACAGACACATACACACTCCCACTGCCTGCACGGTGAGGACGAGCAGGCTGATTTCTGAAGAGGCAGCAGGAGAATGAGGTCAGAGGATCAAAAGGGAAACGGTGTTTTACTGCGCAGGTTTTCATCAGAGCAGCATCCACCACGAGCTGAACGACGCCTCAGAGGCAGCAGAGGAACATACCGTCGTGAATGATGCCAACGTGTCGCTGTTGTGGAAACAAGGCGTCTTTGCCGCCACACGACAAGATAACATAAACACAATATATCCCGTCTGTTTAATCTGCACACACCAAAGTGTAGAATCCACTTATGTCGTTGAATGTCAGATTGAAAATCTAGTTTCCGACGCTAAGCTAACTGGCTGCACCGTCATAATCACCAAATACATGAGGGTGATATCAATCTTCTCATCCAAGCGAATAAGCGTATTTCCCAAAATTATGAACTTTTCCTTTACAGTTTTTCTTTATATAAACATCAACTTTTCATCTGGTGGTTAATTACAGGATAACACGAGTATATATATCGTTGAATAAACCGACTAGCATCTGAATCAGAAAGTGTCTTGGTGATGTAATGCATAACAATAAACAGTGCAAAAGTCAAGAGACATAATATAAAATAGAAAAACATAAGAAATATGTAAAGATGCATCTGTATTTAAAGTGGAAGAGCAGCATAAGATCTCCTCCATTAACGAGGAACCACATTGACATTTTCTTTGAGAGTGCAGGCTTGAATTATTCTCGACATCCGTCGATATAGAAATAATCTGAACACTTGAGTTTCATTAATGTCACTTTCACAGTTTGTGTACAGCACACAAACTAAAAAGCGCTTGCCTCCAGCATCCTGTTCTGCAGATAAAGGAATGTGGCTTGGAGTGAGGAAAGTACAGGCTGCTCTGAGCAGAATAAAAGGAGGAGGATGTTTTTAAGGATTCTCTCTGAAAAACCTCCACACTCCCCCCCCCCCCCCCATGAATGTGCCCAATCAGAGATAAAACATATTTACATTTCTCTGATTTGCAATGTGCTTACACTCTTCTGTTATTCTGCTTCACTATGTTTGTGAGTGTGTGTGTGTTCGCCTGTATGTCTGCATGTATGTGTGTGTGTTTATTTTTTTCTCCTTGAAGTATCCTAATTGAAAGCCTGGAGGCACGAAACACTGATGCAGCCACTATGGAGTTTGCCGGTAGTATTCTGCTGTTTGTGTGTATTTCACCTAAAAAGGCACACAAAAGAACACACACACTCATCAAAACACTGTTTGTTGACCTTGTGTACCTCGGAGTCTGTTGATGATTAACGAGAGGCACAATATATGCATCCCCGTCTCTCTTGTCAACATCCTATAATAGCTGTTTTTATTTCTGCTTGATTGGTTTCTCATCTACCGCTTTCTCACAGTGCATTTATATTCACTCGAGTACGTCCTGATGTGTCCACAGGTGTGCGGAGTTGTTCGCCAGTGTTTGTGTTTTTCATGTGCGCCTTCATTTATCAGCAGAGCGAAGATCGCCCCCTTTCCCCCCTGTCGGTAATCTCTCTCGCTGTTATTGCAGCTTACATTTGGCTCGGCCCCAGAGCTGCTCGCCCGTAATGGTTCCTCCTCTCTCCGCTGCCCTCGGGGAGCGTTACAGTTTCTCATCACCACTCGCCATAAACAAAATGACCTCCGGTCACGTCTTGTATTTGAGCCGAGTTATAACCCCGCAGAGCCCGTTCTGAGTGTAACATCGGGATGGTCATGGCCGAGCGGCGCCCACATCGACAGCGTTGGTATCTCACAGGAGAGATTTCTCATAGTGCCGTCAGGTTAAGACCTCTAATTCTAACCAAACTCTCATTTTGTTGGTTATGGTTTTTATTTATTTTTACTATGGATGGAGAGAGCTTTACAACCATCGGTTTCATGAAAACATGTCAAATCATTAGCCATGATGACTGTACGTTTTTTTTAGCGGGTTAACTCTGTTAGCAAATTAATGTCACCACGTATGATTGCTCACTGATATCCATTTGAACAGAGATGCAACTGATTGGCTACAAAAAAGAAGAAGAAACGAACAACATCAGCACCAAATTGTAATTTCCACCTCTATGCACATTACGGTATAAACTACGAAGAAATGTATACTAAATATATTTTTTTGGGGAAAAAAAGAGATGTTCTCCAAACAACGGAAGTATGACCCGGTATTGAACAACAAAGCTAAAATGAGAGGAAGGTGATTTAGGTATGATAGTATCTTTGTTATAGACAGTCGGTCAAACGCATTGTAAGAACAGGAACATGCGTCTATGAGGCTACATTGACACTGCAAGCATTAGAGCACACATCTGATTCTTTTTTTTTCCCCCGTTTGGCTGTTTTTTTTTTTTTATGTGACCAAAATCAATTCAAGTGTGAGTTGTCACGTTCCTGTACTGACCCGCTTGCGATAAAGAACATTAACAAAGACGTCACACACAGGACGCCGTTGTACCGAAGTTAACACGATTGAAGTCGGTGTTTACACTTTCAGTTATAAATCCATGTGCAGTGGAAGCCAGTGAATCCGTGAGCAGACGTCAACAAGAACTAGGATAAAGAGAAAGAGAAAGGCAGCCACATTTCTAATTTATGGTGTTTCGTGGAGCAAAGGCTGCTTCTGTAGTGTGTGTGTGTGTGTGTGTGTGTGTGTGTGTGTGTGTGTGTGTGTGGTGATCTTCATGTGAATGGCTTCACAGAGCAGAACTGTGAAGTCCTGTATCTGATTTAGGACCACATATAAAACTGATCCAAATCCATGAAAAAATAAATAAATAATGATCTTAGTAATATGAACAAAACATTTGATCTCGGCCACTTTCGCCTGCAGAGTGAACACAGCCTATGATATGCCTTTTGAATCTTCTTATAGGCCTGTGGGAATGTTTAAATTATGCAGAAGCCAATATAACCTTCACAGCGGGCCTCTGTGTTTAATACAACATTTATCTTTTTGCAACAGTGCTGCAATTTTTACATCAACATCATGTCTTCAAAAGCAAACACAAGTAACTGAAGCAGATGAGCTTGAGGTCAGTTTGGTTTGAGAGTGCTGATGTGGTGCAGTGTGGACAGACTGGTTTCCCTTCTCTCACCCAGCTGGTGCTGTAGTGGAGCAGCCACAGAGCCTCCAACGCAGGCACCAGTTCATTTCATGGCCATTACAAGAGGCGGATGGAGGGGCTCGGCTCTTCTCTTTGAACTGGGATTAGTAACAGGGAGAAACAAAACTGTGCTCTTATCTGCCTCTGATATTTGTGTGGAGCTGCAGGGGGGGGGGGGGGGGGGTGGAAGAGAGCTCAGCTGTGTGACACCACAAAGCAACGTGATGAGTCCTTTCACTTTCGTTTTCCTGACAGACAAATGAAAAGCGGGAACAGGTATCGTCCTGATTAGCTCGACAGGTAAACACAAACTGTAGTGTAGAATGCCTCTCTTACACACTTCAAGTGTTGTTTCCTTCTCAATTTCATCAAAGACCGATCCTCAAATTAGGAATTTCTTCTGGGTGTGTTTTGCTTGCAAGGATGCTTGAAGACCCCCCCCCACCCCACCACCACCCGTACCCCCTCCCCAGCATCAAAGCACAGCACACGCCGTTTGAAATTCATTGAAAGCATCGGATTAATAATGCAGAAAGAGAAGCTTTAAAAAAAAAAGGCCTTTCTCGACTCCTCGGCCATTAAAGCACAGAAACCCTTCTGACGTGACCAAACGGGAAACCTTTGAGCGAGCGGCGGAACGGCTGCAGAAAGGTCGCGGCGGAAGTAGCTGGAGCTGAGTCTCCCTCGGGAGGCGGCCAGACACGCGCTACCTAAATGAAACCGTTTCCTGTTTACTCCGTGTTGTTACCACTCCCCGGTGCTTTCCCTCCAAATGTGTTCAAGAATGGAATACAAAAGACATCAATCCATATGAAGCGCTTGATTGAAATACAAGCGGTTTTCTCTGATTTTACAAAATGCTGTGCATAAAACAAAACGAAGCTTTAACAAGACAATTTGAATATGAACGGTATAGGAAATATAACACAAGGTCCCCGTTCCAGCTACCTCCTCATAAAGGAATAAGTCAACATTTTAGGAAGTATAACTATTTGCAAAAGCGAACAAGCACGTTCTGTTCTTTAAGGCATGTCAGGGTTTTGGTTACTAGGCTCTAGAAACGTAGAGAAAGCTTTTAAGTCGTAACTCTCTGTCTCTCCCCCTATTTTCTTTCTTCTTCCCTCGGTCAGAGAGTTGATTCTGGTCGTTTATCTTCCCAGTGCCAATGTTGTATAAGTACGTGTTGACTGCAGAGGGAGGTATTGATCCCGCTCTCCTCTCTTCATCCTCAGTTCCTTCTTCACTAGAGAAGAAATAAATAAATCCCATCACCACAGTCTCCCACCCAGGCTGTGCAGACAAAAACACGAGCTGACAACCTGCCTCCCAGCTGGCAATAAACGCTGCTCGTTGAGCGACGCTGTAATTCCTGCTATGAATTTTCATTTTGCACATGGTTGATATGGGGGACTCTCAAGCCTTCAACCTCCTCTAACATCGTGTGGTTTCAGACAGAAATCATAAACATGACAAAAATGTTATTAACGAACTTAAACTCACCATCAGGTTTGGACGGTTTCTGGGGGTTTTCACAGGGGAGCATTTCCTTCATGGTGTCCTACTCTGAATGTTTTTTTATGAGTTCTGTTTGTGGCAGTGACAGAGTGTTGGAGTCTGGAGTTTTTTTGCACTTCTTTCTCTCCACTGAATCCCAACTGCTCTTTGGTTGTGGCTGTGAAGATTAATGGGGCACCAGGGCGCTGCCGAACAGCAGCCGAGGGACATCGATTATAACGAGGAGGGCCTAATGCTGAATTAATTAGCAATGGGCTGATGTGGAGGAGCAGCAAACAAACAAGAGGATCATTTAATGCCATCGCATCAGCACTGAGGTTAACGGTCTGCGACACATACTGTATTTTCTGAATAGTTATTTTACTTGTTTACCACGAGTTTTCCAGGAAACCCGTCTACACAGACGCGAGAGTGGTATCTATCTTTCAACTTTTAGCAAAAGAGTAATTCCCAAAATCTGAATACAAAATCAATCGATACAAAACGTAATCATTCTCAAAACTAGTTTTGAATTATTGGACACTGGTAATTGTGAGAAAGCCTTTTAAGAGTTCACCTTCATTGAATTACAGATAGTTTTCTATTGAATATGATATCGAGCACATGATGAACATTGAACATCTAAACTAACAAAATGCTGCATCTTTTCAGCAGAACCCGTCTCCCCAGTGCCACCTTTAAAACAGTGTGTGATTAATAAGACACTAATGATGATGATACCTCTCCTCCTAGCTTCCCTTCCTCAATCCACACTTCCTCTGGCTCCTCCATCATTCCCTGTGATATCTCTTCTCCCTCTTTCTCTGCTGCACGTTAAAAGCCGGACTCTCTGGTTCTAAGAATAGCTTTCCCTAACCTGCTCATTGTGATGGAGTGTCACTCCTGTTCTCCTCACTAACACGATGTCTGCTTTACTCCTTTTCACACCTCTAATGCCGCCGGCTCCTGCCTCAACCCTGCAGACCTCTGTGTAGAAGGATTTGATTTCAAACATGCCATATAGCCTTTGTTTTATGATTTTTTCATTTCTCTCTAAATAGCATTCATGTAAGGAGAGTCAGACGGTGGACATGTCATCATGAGGTGAAACTCTTTCAGCTCCGTTGCGTTGAATCTATTTTTAAGTGAACATTGACAAACTCACACGTCAGACGACATGGAGGCAGACGTACGTTAACGCGGCCACTCTGAGTTATTTCTCCAGAGATCGGGGCCTATTTGCGGTTTAATATGAGGAAAGCAGGCGTTTGGAATACAGAACACGGCGCCGGAAACAAATGGCTGCGGGGTAACGAGAGTCGACATTTAGATAAATGCTGCCGCATTAGTATGCAAGAGTGCAATGATTGTGTTGTATCGGCCGAGTGTGGCCACGTGCCCGTTGTGCAATCAGCACATCTGGAAAGCCATTTGTTGAGCAGGAGAGTGCACAGTAACACCTGGGGAGGCTTCAGACTGTATAGAGGTGTTTGGTTCTACTGTATAGGTGCTTTTCTCATTTGCATCAGTCTGTCCTTTTTTTTTTGTACACTACCTTGTGGTGTGAAGTGAATTTAAATAAGAGTGAATGTGATTATTACCATATGGACGAGAAGAACCAACACTAATCTGAATTCTCTAACTCTTAAATTAAGCTGTTTTTGAATGAAACCCTTCATATAAGCAGAATGTGGGGATATTATATGAATGTGTAATACATATTTTAGTAATATATATTGATGCGAGTGGGTACATTGTTTCGGGGTGTAAATTATTTAAGATGGAGTTCACACTCCATTTATTCTGTGACTTTTATTTTATTTTGAAAAATACGAATTTGAAGCCTTTATTCAATGGTTTAACGAGACATTATACTGTAAATATATAGACTATTTTCTATGAAAATACACATGATGCATTTGATTCCACTTTCTTCAGATCGGCACAATAAGCAGAATAAAACATACAGAGGGAACTAGGTAATTTCCTTTGTTCTATGTCGATATCTTTCTGACCTCTGTAGTGTCACAGTGCCAAAAGTGTAGTAAACCGCAACACCTCTGGCATGGTCATTGTTACTGTCACGGGGCCCTCAGCCTGCAGGGCCTCCTCTGTCCAGCTCATGAGGTCATAACAAGGGGACCCCACTGGCTGAAAGACTCCAGAGTGGAGGCTTTAGAGAGCGTGCGAGCAGATTAGGTGGCAGCTTAGCCCCCAGTAGATGTCAGAACAATCGTGAGGACGAGGCTTAATTAGTAAAGGGCGAAGACCAGTGGCGCGTATTCAACTCGTTTGGATATGATGACAGGATTGTGGGAGATCTTCTATTGTTTTGCTGAAGTCTGGTGGAAGTGCTGTGAAAAAGAAAATGTCCATCTCATTCATGTTTCTCTGTTTTTGCGTTGCAGAGACAAGGATCTGGAGCAGCTGCTGACAACAACAAGACATCTGGAGAACAAGGTAATAAAAAAGTTACACAATTTTATGACGTTTACTTTCAAAACATCCCCTTATATTTGCATCAGCAGCGACTTACTGCGAGTGCACAGAAAAAAAAGAGAGACAGAGAATGACTGACGCACGGACAGGATGTGAGCGAGGGAGGGAAAGTGGGCCACAGTTTACAGTACATGTGGGCTCACGTACGCAAGACGAGCTTTAAAAAGGCAATGTCACATGATTGACAGTACCGGGGTCTGAAGGACAGCTTCCATCCGCGCTTCCATCCGCGCACGCACACACACACACACACACACACACACACACACACACACACACACACACACACACACACACACACACACACACACACACACACACACACACACACACACACACACACACACACACACACACACACACACACACACACACACACACACACACACACACACACACACACACACACACACACACACACACACACCTCAGGGCTTTCCGTCAGATCTCATCATGATCCGACGAGAGTTCAGGGGGAGAACATTACATAACATAACATGAATTAGTTTGTTCGTCATATTTTTAAAAAAAAATCTGTTTACAGAGTTTTTGACAGTTTGGTCATATACAATGCCCTCCAGTCATGACAGTGTGAGCTCTAGAACGGTGCCATTTGTTCTAAACTTGCACATGGTTGTTCATCAGTAATGACTCATGTTCGAAACTAAAATATAGAATTTTTTTTCCGCACGTGTCGTGCCTTTTACAAAACCAACTTTGCTAATAGTTTGGTGTTTCGCCGAGGTTAGATACTGCACCACTTTACATTTTTCTTATAAATCTATTGACAGCTTTAACGTCCTGACTCAGCGGGGTTAGAATAATACAGACACCAGGAGACAAGTGTGAGATGACCATCAGCGTCCGTAAATCCAACTCTCTGGTTGCCCCCCCCCCCGAGCAGAGATAGACTGCCTGCAGCCGTTCTGTCCGGGGGGAAATAAAGATCAGCTCCGAGCACCGAGCGCATAACAAATCATGTTTATTGTTGAGCCTTCTGTCATTAAACCTTCATAGCCAAGCAAATAAAGGCTTCGACGCGAAAACTAATATCTCCCCCGCTTTCGCTTCCCCTAAATCATGCCCGTGATTTGGAGCGTCGCGCTGACTCAGCACCACTTCAGTTTGAGGAGGAGCTATTTTGATTTTTATAAAATAGTGTGCTCTGTGATTTATTCAACAAATGAATACATGATGTGTTTTATCAGTCAGTGGAGTAAAGTGTTAGCGTGAAAGTGAGTCCTCTGCAAACGTGTCCGATTGTCTAAAGATCAGAAATCTTAAACTGATTGTTTTGTAATTATTATTGCAATGACTTGAACCGTGCGGGTCAGTTTGGTATTTAGAGATTCAAAGTATTGTACAGCTCATGATGACTATATCACAACGGTCAAATAAAGTTACAAGTATGCAACCTTGAACAGGTGAGTGAACAACCTCCATACATGCCATCCTGACTTATTGAATTCCCCTTTCAGCCATCGGGGGATCGGTGTGAAACTTCACAGATTCTCAGTCTGAAGAGGCCCAAATGGGTCACTTTGGCACTCCTGTCGCCAAAAAATGTGATATAGAAGAGAATAAAGTTATAGCTTTACGAAAGAATTAAAGAAATCTCTAAAAATCTTCTTGTCCATCTTGAAGAGTAAGAATTGCTGGCTGAGTTGAAACACCGAGCTGCAGAGACTAATTTTTCACTGCCTTTAGGATTCAGGTCCACGTCTCTATTCACTTAATAAAACCAGAGAAGGAAAGTACAGCGCCTGCAGTAGATGTAGACACACACACACACACACACACACACACACACACACACACACACACACACCTTTCCTTTGTTGTCTGACCTTGACAATTAATTTGATGCCTGGAAAAACTGCTTTCCCAGCGTGTCTGAAGTGTGCCTCTCTCAATGTAGAGAGAGAGAGATTGGGGGAGAGCTCTCAGAGTGGGCGAGGAGGGAGTAACGCTGCTATTGACTCTCGCCCACTCGGCATACACCCAGCACACACTAGTCTTTAGAGACAACCTCTCGCAGGCTCAAGGACAGCCACAGAGGGACGTATTCATGTTCACTGGAACACATTTCTGACTGGGTAGGTCCAGGAACGTGCAGCCGTGGTGCACCTCAGCAATGCAGCAGAGGCTGTTTACCTGATAACAGCGCTAAGAGATAAGCCGGAGGAGGGAAGTGTTTATTGCAAAGATAACGGCTCGAGATTGAATGTTTATCAAGTGGACACAATGGAAGCGACCTTTTTATTTCCCCCCCCCCCCCCCGCTTCGCTGCATCGTGCTGTTTACTTCCAGACACAAAATCTGAATCAGAAGACGTTCATGTTGCTGCTCATAGTGTTCATTTTTCATTTTAGTATTCAGAACCTTTACCTTAGTAAAAGCAATACTGCAGCGTACAAATACACAAGTATGCTGATTAAAGAAAATACAGAAGGAGACGAATATAAAAGCAAAATATACGAAAAAGACCAAAAATAAAAATGCTCATTATGCAGAATAGCTTCTTTGACTGTGTTACATTATTCTATGAATTCAATTATTGAATTGCCTTTATTTGAATCTGGTCTGGTCCTTTGTCAAGATTGAAAGGAGTAATAAAGTTTTCTGAGTTACCTCCTTGTTGTTGTTGTTGTTGTTGTTGTACACTATTGTGTATAGTTTGAATATGTCCGCTCCACACAACATTATTGGTTGATGCCTCTATTAGCAGTGTGAGGGTTCAGAAAAATCAACCTTGCTCCAAAAAAAAGAAAATTTCGCTTTTTTTTGCAGTGTTATATTCGCGTCCTGTATGAAAGTACTCATGACCAAAAAAAAGAAGGTTTGGACAAATATAATGACGTGCAAATTAATCAAGAAGACGTCGAACATGTGACCTATCAACTGCAGGTAATTCTACCTCACGTCAATGTTTCTTTTAAGTGCTGCAGAGGTGAATCTTTTTTGTGGGCCAACCCCAGAGGTTACCATTGCACTGGTTCCCTCGACAATAAGCCAAAGGGATTTTTCCATTTGATTACTGCAGAAAATGAGCTCTGAGGTAAAACAAACCTTTGTGACACTTACATGTTTTGTTCAGCAAGATCATTTTCATAAACGAACACCACTTTTATGATGATTTTGAAGAGTAAATCCAATCGGCAGGAGTAAAAAAGCTAAAGTTATGCTGTAAACCAACTACACCACAGTTACATGAGTGTGAGGCTGTGAGTGGTGTTTACTGATTTATTTTACATCATAGAACATAATGTTAAAATCTGTGTTAACCACAGACCTTATATTTAGGTATCCAACCTAAACATAAAAAAACATTGACTTCAAGACGAGGGAACTGAAAGTGCTAAAATGCTAAATCATTTCTGGGTTTTAGGACTTATTCCTGCACCACTCTATTAGCGTCTGGCCCTTGTTTGTTTGTGCTGTGAGAAAAATACCTTACATGCTACCTGAGTTTGTGTACTTTCTTACTATCCAACACTGATTCAAACTCCCTTACCGGCTCGGTCCTTTGCTCCTAAAAAACTGTTTTCTGTGACATTGGTTGGACGCAGTTGGAGTCCAGATGTCTGTTTATTCGGGCCGTATGCTCCATATGTCCGCTGACCTTATGAGTCCGAGCACAACACAGACTGTCCCCGTCACAGTAAACAGCTGGGGCAGCAGGCTTCCTCCAGCTTTACGTTACACTCTACTAAATAATCATCAGCTCCATTCCTTTATGTAAATGTTAAGGCTTGCGGGGAATTGTTCAGGAACAATGTGGAAACGGCAACACCACCATCAGCCCCCCCCCCCCCCCCCCCCCTTGTTTCAAACAGCCACAGGAGGCATTTCAAATGGGCTCACCTCAGAGATCAAAGTCGTCCTTTTATAATTAGCTTGCGACGAAGATGACCCAATTTCTACACGCGTTTTAATTAGCTTTACTGTACTCAATTATAGCCATATTGAATTTGTCTTATTGTGTCAGAAATTGTTCGTGAACGCACACTGTATCGCTGTTTCAGGTGTATTCAGTGCTAGAAAGAGCCGAACACATTTCCTCTGTAGTTCTTTGAACATCCCACGTTTTTTTAAATGTGCGACCACATCCAAGTAGGTCACACAGAAGCTTCCTCGCCGAAGCAAAATAAAAGTTGACAAGTAGTGAAAAACCAGAGCACACGGTGCTAATCAATACGCAACCGGTCCTTCGTGTGTACTTGTGTATTGATCGCTGTGGTTTCTCTCACGCTTTGCTGCCCCTCGGGTGTTTCAAGGCCTGAGGGGTCGCTGATATTCTCCTTTTACTTTCACACACTGACAGGCACAGTATGCACACACACACACACACACACACACACTCAAATGCTCTTCAGTTCTTTTGAAAAAATGCGTGATGTCTCTGTATCCAGAACATCCGGCCTTGACTGGTGGATGTCTTATTCTTACATGTTATGGATACCAAATTGCAAACAAATAAAATCAGGGAATCAAACCTTCTCAAGGGGTTTCTAAAACCTCCCTGGGATGGTGCAATTTAAAACACAGTTGTAGCAGAAAAGAAGGTAAAAGTAAATTTAAATCATCTCCATTTTATTGAAAAGCAATTGGGGCTGCAACTAATAACGCATTATCATTATTATATCATAATAACAGTTTCCATAATGATCAAAGCTTCTTTTTTTTAAGATTGAATGATTGTTGTTTCGTAAATTAAATGTCAAAAATGACAAATTCCCATCATCAGAAATCAAATTAATGTTTCAAAATTGCTTCTTTGTAGGATAAACACGAAGTTAATCAAGTTATTTATTTAGCTTTGAGTCGCTGTAACCAACAAATGTTGAGCTTTTCACTTCATAAATAACTGAAGAGATTCCTTGATAATCAAGATGGTCATCTCCAAATGTTATGTTAATTGATGGCTTACTTCTGCAAACTGCTCATATAATTGCTTTCTGGGAAAAAGACCAAGAGCGTAGAATACAGAATATTCCCTTGATTTACTTTTTCCTTCTTTAATGGAGCTAAACATGGAGCTGCTGTTGGCTCTCTGAAGGAACATTTTCATTTGCACCTTGGGACGGCTCATTTTAGTGACAAATACCTGCAGCTCTGCCGTATTTTAAGCCCAAAAAGATGTCCACGCATAGCGTGTAAAACCGTTTAAGTCTCACTTCACTTTCCACAATCTGTCTTTCTTGTCTCAAGGTCTAAAAGTCCTCCTTTAATGCCTCTCGTTCTCCGCTTCCACAGAATCCCTCTCATGGCTCAACTGGTTTTAAGCAGTGAAATCGATAAGACGTCTCAGCTTCTCACCGGGCTTCAGAGCAGCTTTTAAAAAGACATTTTGAAAGACGGCCAACCGAGGGTGGTCTTATCGTGTCACTTTTGAACCCGCTTCCATCTGAACTATAGATAAAGTTGGCAACATGCAGGAAAGTCATGACTGAGAGAAACAAAGTAAATCCATTGAGCCTGAAACCTAGAAGCATGTAGGCTTCTATTGCAGCAGTTACCAAACACATAAATAAATACATTTCTCTCCTCCTCACTGAAAGCACAGTCAAGATGATCCAGACGGGCACTCTGACAGCAGATATAACCCCCCCATTAGGTGAAGACAGGGACACACAAAGGGCTGCCAGAGGTAATAGGTTTGTAATCCGTTGTGTGTGTGTGTGTGTGTGTGTGTGTCGATGAATCCTCAAACTGAGGAGAATGATCCGTCATTGTCACATTCAGCCACTGCCTCCTGTCTTGGAAAAAAGAAAAATTATGAAAATCTATCGTCAGGCCTGAGGAAAGCCTTCCATCAAGAGGACGACATGATTCTTTTAGATGAATGATTCCTCTGAATTATTAAACTGGACTTGATTAGTAGAGGAGATGCTGCTTTTAAAGTGGCCACCCTACAAAAGACTGTCGAAAACTATACGGATGGTAAAGTAATAAGTATCTTCACTGACTTGTGTTTGCGCTGCATTGTGAGAGTGAAAGAAGAAAATAATGTCAGAAAACTAAAGATATTTTGAAAAGAAGCCAAATAAAGTTGTGAAAATAAACACTTTTTTTCTATTCGTGCTGATGAAACTAAATGTTGCCCTCCAGACACGGTGGCATTAGTTCAGGCAGAGCACTGGAGTCACGCTTGCATTAGCTGGTTTCACAATCACTTGCTCCTCCACAGCTGTGTGGCTCATTATAACTGTGATAATACGCTGAGGCCAATAGTGACGCTGCCACCTCAAACCCATTTTTTGGTTATTGTTGATTCAAGTAAGATGTATTGTTAAATATTGTTGCTGCTTAGATTCTTTGAGAGCTCTCTCAAAAGGATCGGACCCTTTTTCTTCAGAATCTAAAGGCTGGGATGTTCTCAAACCAAACTAGTTTTTACGGTGTGACGTTCGACCAAGGAAAAAACGTTTTAGCGATTTGACAAGCAGTTTGGTTGAAGCATACTGACCTCTTAACTGTAACACCATTCGCTATAAATGGTCAGAAATGTCTCCGACTAGAAAAACCAAAAACTTGACTTTGACCCCTTTTACATGTTGCATAGAAATGCGTCTCGTATCCAGATCGTCTCTGTAATAATTGAAATTGACGTCTAGTATTAATACGTCTCTCCAGCGTCCACATTGAGTCCAGCTCAAACAACCAAATATCACTTCCTCCTCTCATTTGCGCAGGACAAAAAAAAGAAAGAAAGAAAAGATGGCTGCCATCCGTGAATCACTATTGGCTAAAGCCAACGGCTGTTACCTCGCTGGTTTGAAACACGATTTTGTATCGACGCCTACGCAGTTGTTTTATGTGGATAGAAAATGCAATTGAGGTTACATTTATGTCCAATGTGGTCACCGTGCATCCCTGACCACCTCCGTTAGCGGTGGAGTCGGTGGGATCAATGCGTTTTGGATGCATTTACATTCATGTGGTCAAGCACAAGGCGTAAAGGTGGTATTTGTTCATTACTTTGTCAAGCTGCACATCCGCCCTCACAATTACAATATTCCTTCCAGCACCGGATCACCTCCTGCGTGTGCCTACACTCTGACAATGTCATCTTTTTATTAATAAAAGGAGCTTGTATTACAAAGATTGTGAGCATGTCTGCTGTTGACGCGGCGGACAGTACAGCTCAATAGCTAATGCTGCTGGGACGAAAGCAGCGGGCATTAGAGCGTCGGAAAACTCAATATCAATTAATGAGGGATTCAAAGCTGGGCTTGACACAGCAGTTAGCGTTTCCTCCTTGAACAGCAAGACAGAAGTACTCCAGCTCAGCCCCAAGGGAACCCAAGGATTAGCTGCACAGTCGATACATGAGTCGCCTCTCTGCTTTTCCTCTGCTTTCGGTCCTCCTCTCTCTCTCTCTCGCTGTCTGTCATGTGTGTTTATGTACAGCAGCCTCTGCTGATCAAACCCAAGCGGGTCAATCCTTTGCAGGGGTGTTGCGAGGAATTAAATGGCTCCCCTGCTGTACTCTGTCGTGAAACAATTAGTTACTCTGAGAAATAAAAAGGTTGAAACCGCTATCTGGTGATTAGGTTTCATCTCAGCGTGAGAGTCAGTGCAGACTGATGACAAGAATCTTACATCAGCTTCAGTATATATTAACGTAAGTCTGACGTAATCATCTGGTTTGTTACTTGCGGTGACATAAGCTGTCGCAGACATACGTTCCAGCCACAGGGAAACCTGCTCGGTTAAATGTTAGCTTGTTGTGGCCTTTCAATGTCCTGAATATCTCTGCTTCTTTACAGCCGACAGCTCTGTAGCTCCTTTCAGCAGCACGCTCCTGTGCTACAGCAAACACTTCTTTTTTTTGTCGATACAAGATTGATATCAGGAACACCACAACCGATTGGTATTTTGTCAAGTCACAACATAATCACAGCATGTCCAAGTAGAGAGATTAAACCTAAATGTCCTAATAGGTCTTCTCGGTCGGTGTTGGCTGAGCTCCAGAGGGGATTAAGAACCGGAGATCAATTCATGCTCTGGCCTTTGACAAGTGATCTGCTCCCCCATGGGAACTCTGCTCCACCACTGTAATGAGGGACGGGGTTTAGGAGTGCTCGTTACGGTTACGTGTCACTACATCATGTTACTGTTTGAAGAGACGGTGGTTTATTGTGACGGTATTAATGTCGGGAATCATGATTAATTCATTTTCTGAGAGTACCAGCAGTGTTAGGAAATGTTACAAACCTTATATGGAACAATATTGTACTACAAAACTGCCGTGCAGTTTTCTAATTATAATAAGCTAACCGTAGCTGCACAAATTAGTGTAAAATGCCATTTCTGGTTAACTTTGTAATGTTCTCAGCTGACTGTGTATATCTATGCAACATATAGCTACATACATGATGTCATGCTAAAGGACATCATGTTTCCAGCTGATGATCCGCGTGGAAGACTTGTTTTGCTCCAACATAACCCTGTTTGGTTACCTGTACACTTACATTCGGCCTCACTTTCAACGTGACAAGACAAAAAGGTGTTGTGATCAGGACTAACACAAGTGTTTGGAAAATGTAAAAAATATATATGTTAGATTTGCACATATAAAACTAAAATCATAACAACACACTTACTGGATAATTTATACAGAAGTCTGCATGTGAATTATTTAAATAGGATCTCTTTGTCCTCACTCCAAAATAGACATTCTGTTTAAGCCCAGTAGTTCTGCACAGTTGCAGATAAAGGGGCGAACAAAATCATTATAAAATGTCACATTTGAAAAACTGACGACAGCATAGATGGTCTGTCAAAAAGATTTGAGACAGAAAAATTGCAAAAGGGAGGGGGGACTTGACCATGTGACCAGTCTGTGTACACCACGGTGAGTGACGCCCATCTTTTCCTTTTCCCTCCAGATGCGTCCAAGACGGACGTCCCAGAGGACTTTGACATCGACATGGAAAACCCGGAGACCGAGAAGGCGGCTGTCGCCATTCAGTCCCAGTTTAGGAAGTTCCAGAAGAAGAAGCGCGTTGAGAAGTCCTAGTGAGCGCCACACGGTGCTCTGCCACTGTGTGTACGGACGGCAGGCGGACGAGGCGGCGCAGTGACGATGGTGTGACATTTGCATGTAAACAAATTCATACCTGTTGGAACTCCAGGGGTTGTGATGGGGTTTTGGGGGAGGGGGGAGAGAATGCAATAGCCTGTTCATCATATAACATGTCTGTGAATTTTCATTATCCTATTATTATAATTACTATAATTTATGATTTGACTGCAGTATCAATAAATGAGTAACAGAAACAGTTAGAAAAGAAGATTTGGTTTCTGTCCTGTCCCGTGTATCATGAAGTCTAGCTGGTGTTTGTGTTAGAATATGTTTTTGTACTTATCCCGGCCTCAATAGTTATACTTGCAACGTCTCTCTCTGTAAGGCTTTAGGACTACGTTTCCCAAAAACACCCGTTTACATGTGTGTAGATGGAGCAAATGCTGACGTTGGATTGAAGGTTGTTTTTAGGAAACTTGGCCTACAGCTTTCCTTTCTGAACAGAATATCTCACCCAGAGGCATTTTTCTTACTCGCATGGTACTATCAAGGTGTGTATCAATGTACATTGAATAAATAAAAAAATGTGTGGAACTGGTGTAGACTATGTAAATTCAAAACATTTGACAAAAGCCTCGAGCTACACGTCGAAAGTGGCTGCTGCAGTATGTCTGATATATTGCATTGACATACGCTCTGCAGGGATAGCTGTGGGACTTGCATTCTGATGACAAACTATGAATAGCAACCTCTTCAGAATGAGCCGGGCTGAATCTATTCCCTTCTCAGCTTGATGACCTTCTCCATGTAGAGCCAGGCTAACTGATTGACTGATTCCCACTGAGCTGAGAACAGCTCAGTGGGAATCGGATCCCACCAGCAGCACCTGCATAAATCCAGTAGATTCTAGTTCAGGATTATAGGTTTATATTTAGTTATTGGGGTACATAACTTATTTGATCTGCTTTGTGTTTTTGATAGAAGACGGGTTAAAAAAGAAAACTATTTGAGGGAGCGTTGCCATTTGATTCTGTCGTAGTTGTCCAGCTTCTGCTCCAGACTTTTTTGGACTTTTCCTTCTGCTCTCTGTAATTAACTGGACGGCCGTGATTTTGGCTCCGAGGCAGCTGTCACAAACAAGCCGGACTCCTTTCAAAGTTCATCACAGAACGGCAGACAGCTTCCATCATTATACAGCACACTGCTCCGGCACATTATGTGGTCTCCCTCATTAGCCTGCATGAGGACAAATGAGAAAGCACACAAACAACGGACCAGAAATACTGTAGGTGCTGCAGCCTGAAGGATTAGTCCTGAACTCCACAGGAACAGCATGGCATGATATGTCTTATGTCACATAGAAAGACATCATTTTCTAGTTTTCTAGCGAGATGTTGATCTACATTTCATGAACCATTTCGAAAAGTAGAGTACATTTGCTTATGGGGTGGCTTTATGGATGGCAATGTCCATCTGTCTATGGATTGCGATGACATTTTGTACAGATAATCATGGTACCCAGAGGATGGTCCTGTCTGACTCTGGCGATCCCCTGACTTCTCATCTGCTGTAGCATTACCGGCAGGTCAAAATTCATCAGCATCTTCGAGATTGATTGGCAGAAAATATTGCACAGACATTCATGATGCCCAGATGATGAAGCCTAATCACATTGGTGAGGTCTGACCTTTCCTCTCGCGCCTCCATGAGGTTGACATTTGTGATTTGGAGTGAAATGTCTTGACTACAATGGGATGTGTTGCCATGAATATTTGGTTGAGGACAGTTCATCCCGACTCTGGCCGTTTTTAGAAGTGTAAAAATATTTAAGGTTCTTTATAAAATTGACACTTATTAAGTAAGTATCACCCTTACTAGAGTCCAATGTCCAGTACTTCTGCATTTGGAGAATGTCCTGCCGTGCCTTGTTACAGTTGCAAGGCTGTGATTGGACAATGCCGTCCAAGGGACATTTATGGGAAAGAATTTTCATCGTAGCACCGTCATCTAGTCCAAATAACCATTTGGCCAATACATTGGTTTAAGATCAAATACCTGCAAAACTAATGACATTGCCAGCAGCTTCAGCTGTACTTTGTATTTAGTGCTAATTAAAAACAACGAATAAATGAGTTGCACTTTCGGTTCCCTCGTCTCAAAGTCAATGGGTTTTTAGTTTGATGCCTGAAATAAGGTCTGTGGTTCAAACAAGCTTTAGAGAATTTAACGTTTCGTCCAACAAGGTGTAAAATACATCAGTAAAGACTTCTTTTGTGAATATTGAAGCTTTTGCGTGTCTTAACAAAGGCAAACAAATGGCTAAATGAGACTACAGCCTCGTATTGTATACTCACACTCATGTGACAACGTGTAGTTTGTTTATAGGCTAACGTTAGCTCTTTACCTCTGCTTCAAAAATCATAAAAGCGGTGTTAATTATCTTGCTGAACAAAACGTCTAAGTATCATAACAGTTTATTTTCTGGCATAATCCAAAAATGATTACAAAAGGTCAATGGAAAAATGTTTTTGTAGAGGGAACCAGTTCCGGGGTTGGCCTACAAAAATAAAAACATCCCCGCAGAACTTATAAGGTGCTCCTTTGTGTAACCTTTTTAATAACAAAGAGTTCAGTCAGGTTCTTATACAGGATACTCTTATGAGAATGATGATCCAATAGAGACGGGAATTTAATCTGTCAACGGTTAAGAAAAGTTGCACTGATTTTCTTGCGATCAGGACCATAACACTGCACACGGGTGAGTTACTGAACTGTACTATAACAAGGTCAGTGATGGCCTTTGCACCCCAGGGAATTGATCCTCACAGCAGATCAGCTCTGTAAACCCGGGAGGA
Source organism: Anarhichas minor (assembly GCF_050575085.1). Taxonomy (NCBI): domain Eukaryota; kingdom Metazoa; phylum Chordata; class Actinopteri; order Perciformes; family Anarhichadidae; genus Anarhichas; species Anarhichas minor. Next base: position 4,818,020 of record NW_027466472.1, read on the forward strand.
TTAAACTGCCATGACAAGTTCACTCGATTCCTTGATACCCACGGCCAGATGGTTCCCAGTGCAAACCAACCAAATAAAGGGCATGCATTACATATTCATATAGTCTAAATGCCCATAAAACTACATTTGCAGTAACAATATTGTGCAATGCTTATGTCAAATCAATACTAGGCAGGTTTGTTGCCATAGTCTTCCTTCCTAAAAACAGACAGTGACCTTTTTAAGGTCCTTGTCTCATGGAAATACAGACTCGCTGCTGTTGCCTGTTAGTTTGCCTGCTTGTTTTATTTTCCACCCAGAGGACTACTAAAAAGGATCCTGCCGAGTCATCCGAAGGCCCGCAGAGGACGACGGTCCTCCCCGAGGTTCTGCTAGTCTCTTCCTTGTGTTTGCGTTAGTGAGTGTGTGGTAATAGAATTAATATCATATTATTAACATGTGGAGATTTTCTTCTGATCTTTTACAGCGAAGCCTCTCTCTCTCTCCTCTGCGCCGCTCCCGGCTGATGTAGAGAGGCTTGTTTTTCGAGGTTGACATGAACTCTGGATCGTCACCTCTGGGTGCTCATAACGTCCCTGGAGTATGACTGGAAGGTGCAAATCACATAGATCACAGCACCGCGGTCTCCAGACAGAGTTAAACTATTTTGCAGTTTTAAAGTCAACTAAGCCACGTTACCTTGTGCTTTAGAAACAGAACAACACTCATTCGTTCTTACTGTCTGATTAAATACTGTAGACCATTTTGGGGACGGATATGAACCATTCTGGGGGATAATGATATGTTGATAAATGCACCGAAACTGTATCATGATGAAAATTCCCACATGTACCGAGAATGAGATTGTAAAAATGCACCGCCTGCCATCTGCTCTGCCCAAAGAAGAATATCAATGCTCTGCAGGAAGCGGAATAAATCTTCCAGAGGTGGAGGATGGGCCCGAGTCAGTGGAGGCAACATATAATGTGGAGGCAACATAGATATATAGTCCATCAATTATCCTCGCGCACTACTTCACTACTGTTTTCAAGGCAAAGGAGATATTACTGTGTCCTGTTTCCTTAAGTCCGGACAGCTACGGAAATCAATTTCACACTATGAATGTTTTGATAGTGGCTAATTATCTGTGATCTTACGAAACCTGACATTTTCATGGTTCACGCACCACCGACTACATCCACTCGTGCATGCATTCCAACATATTTCCTTGACAATAAAAAAACGAATCTGCTGATATTGGTTCTGTTCATGCGTATAAGTGGGTTTATGGAAACCTCCCATCTCGTGCATTCTTCTCGGGTTATTTGATTTGTTTGACGCTGTACACCTATACGGTCCCTGCAGATGGGGAGATGGATGATTCTGCTAGGTTTGATTCATTAAATTCACATTTAGCGGCCTGTCACACCAACAGTAACATGAATCTGATCTAATCAGCGAGTGCGTGCGCCTGCAAGCTTGGTCTGAGGAATTTCGCTGTCAGAAATAACAGCTGCGTACGAACGACTGATGCTTCCACTGGAATCACAAAAATACTCTCACTTCATCACACACAAAGTGTAAACGCTCTCAAAAACAGTTTGGAGTTTATCGGCGCCTACAATCAGCAAATCTCTCCTCTCGGCTTGATTAAGTATTTTGATTCCTTCGCATCATAAAGTTTTACCACCGTTAAATCTCTGAGGAGACAGGGAATTGAGTGTTGATGGATTAAATCAAAACCTAATTCTCACAGCGCAGAAGAAAGCAAAAAACTACCGCCGTCACTCCAGAAGCTGATTAAAACTTCACATTTGCATCCTTGTTGTCAGGAACACAGACAGGTGCCCGAGGAGTAGGTTCTAACGTTTTCACATGAAGCACATCTTTGTGCCGTTCTTTCAACCGGGGTCTTAAACCCTGCACGTTGCCCTCAGAATTACATCCCTATCCCTGACACAAAATGTTTGAAATTATTTATGTAAAAATACGTTTATTTACAAAGCTGATGGCGAGCATAAAGCCAAAGATTGATTGGAAAATACTGGAACTTTCCTTAGACTGACTACAAACAGTTAAGTGTGAAGTCTGAACTTGTGATAAGGAGTCATGGCTGTGCTGGTTTTGTGCCGCATTTCCCAATTTTTTTTATAAGCAACTCTGAGTGAACTGGCAGCAGCCTCCAACTTGAGTTGCTCTGTTGAGAGTTGAGAGCTACAGTAGGCTACAACGGAGAACAGTTATACGGGATCTGTGCTGCCATTAGAGCCGAAGTAGTTATGGAAAACACCATCTTACACTCAGAAAGATAATAAAACGAGCAGCTGTGGAAAAACAGTAAATGTTGCCGTCGTAAAAATTTTAATGCAGCAAACACTGTCGGTAAGAATATTACAATGTGGAGACCCATTAGCTTTAGATCACAAAGCTGTCGTCATAATAACACCACGTGACTCTTACCATATTGCATTATACCACATGACTGATACTGTATATGTTGTGCATGCTGAATCATGTCTCTGTAGATCACACCACTCTTGGCAGGCTCTATAGGGCTAGTGGTGTTATCTCAATACAGGTAGCACACATTACATTTGGTGGTGCGGTGATGAAAGTTCAAAAAGGTATTAATATTTATTTACTAGAATTAAACCAGAGTCACTGTATGTAGAAGGATTACGGCTAGAATGACCTAGATGAAATGTATGCATGTAGATAATGAGCAACAATCATTCTGAAAACGGATCATGGCATTTTCGCCTGAGGGTGAAGCTAACGTTCAACAGCATCTGATGAGCGATGCCCCGTGGCTTTAAGCGTATAGATGCAGGACGGTTGCTCATAATGAGTGAGCAGCGTAAAGTCTCCGAGCCTGCAGGACGGCGAGATGAGACGATGGGAAGTCACTGGTTTCTGCTGATGTAAATGGCCACATCCAGAAAAAAGCATCTCACGGAACAGTACGGTGAAGTAAAGCTGTGTTATCTTACTCAAGACACTGACTTGAGCACATGACGAGTCTCTGAAGACAAGTAGTCGAGCAACACGCTTTTCATTGCAATCCATCGCTGTTGAATGATGGAATATGATGCAATACTCAGAAAGATTTATTTAATTTGCAAGTGTTTAAGTGCTGATAAGTATCCTTTCTGAGATACATGCTACATGGTTCACTCTGTAAGTCCCTCTGTGGACAGCTTGAGGTTAAATCAGATCAGATATGTGAGCTTATCTAAAGCACATTACAATACCAGGAGTGAACACAGCGGATTCCAGTGAGAGTCAAACCCCATGCCGTTTGTGTTTAGTGCCGTGGTACACACACAGCTTTTATTAAAGATCAAACGCTAACTCCTTGTTACGCCAAGACGCCACAATAGGTTATCCTTCTGCGATATAATGCATTCAACAGACCAATTACAAGTACGATTAACAGCCCCTATGGGCACCGACCCTCTCCTAATAACACTCTCCAGTATTTAATTATGGTCGATAACATAAGACACATAGAGACCACATTATGTGCATGCACATCTGTCCTTCTGACGTCAATACAGCCCAAATATTTAACGTGTAATCTAATGTGTAATGTCTTATATTGCAATTACTTCAGCGCAATGATGACAAGTTACTTTTTGATTACTTAGATTGTACAGAATGTATTTACAGAATGTCAGGGTTTACTAAACCAATCCTAAAATAATCCAAATGATGCGTAAAAACCCTCGTCTCCACTTTCGCTCTGAATAATAAGCCCGTTTTTTTAATAACCCAACAGATGAGCACATATTTTGCTGTTTACTATCCGTGATTGTCTGTAAATATTGTATCTTCCCATGAATAACAAATGTAATAGACAGCAGAGAGCTCAGAGAAGGGTGAACTTATCTTAACGGACATGGAAGGGAAGCTTTAATTAAAACAGAAATGAATGTACCACACCAGGTGTAAGCTGTCCTCGTTAATGACTTTTGTTTCCTTGACCATCAATCTCAAAGGAAAGTTCTGCAACAGCGATTAAATGCTACGTACTGGAGGCTACGCATTAGCCAATACATCCACACAATGAATCCATGGGAAAAAAACAAGTGTGGCGGTGACCAGTTGCTGTGAACATGTCCGTTTGTCCTATCTGACAACAAGGAACCTCATGGGAAATATTTTTCTTGTCAGAAACAACTCCTCAAGTCCTTCACTGAGGACAAGGGCAGACGGGCAACTGGATCAATAGAGCAATCTGAGACAGAGAGAGGAGGAGATAGAGGTCAACACAGGGTAGAGAAGAAATATAATGATTAGGGGAGTGTTGTGGGAACACAGGGGGAAAGTCCTTCCGTTTCATGCTCTCTAAATTACCCCCATGTCTCCTGCCAACTCTTCAGGCACCTCATTATGAAAGCCAGTAGGGAGGATGCTGGTCTATTCCTAGCCTGCTTCTGCACACTTGACACAACACGTCACGCTTTGGTTTCCTCGGTGGACAGTCAAAAGGAACCGACTCCCAGAGATACCTGACAGGGTACATGGAAGCTCATTTGAAAGATGGAAATTAGGATTTGGTTTTAGAAATGTAATCCTCATATTAAAATCAGCTGTTGCTAACACCTCAGCTTAACAGCAGATGTTACAGTTGAGAGTGCGTACAAATGGTTGAAATAGGTATAGCTAGGAAATGAATAGTTTGATCGCTTCGTTAGAAATGTTGGGTGAAATGCTAAATAAATAACTAAAATAACTGGTTAAATAGATAGCTAAAAGTATTTGATAAATGGTTTAATAGTTACTAGTTGAAATAGTTGTCTAATGTTATGAATACATGAAAACTATAAGTAGTGGACAAATGGCTGAAACAGCTTACAGCAGCCTCGTGGATAAATAGCTGGAAGTAACTTTTAAACTAATTAGCAGTCAGATAGCTGAGAGTAATAGATGAAACATGTTAAAGTTAAAGATAAGATAAGATGATCCTTTATTAGTCCCACAGCGGGGATATTTGCAGGATTACAGCAGCAAAGTGGATAGTGCAACAAGAGACATCAGTAGAAAAAAAATCGATAAAAAGATTTAGCTCAAAGATGAAAGTTTAAAATACCTAAAAGGTAAATGAAAGAGCTTGTAGTTTATCAATGCAGACAGAAAAAAAACATTTGCATATGCCGGAAAAACTTTAAATTGTATCAATATTACTACCAAATCATGAGCACAGGCTTAATAGGCTCTTCCATGCATTTGATTATTATTAAGAGTAAACCTAATCTAACCTAAACAACGAAGCCAAAGAAAACCAACCAGACCTAAACAAACACCATCCAAGCAGGTTAATCTCACATGTCAGTGACTTCTTCACCATCATCTCTAATGAGGACCATGGTCTTCATCATTCAACGGCCATGATGGGCATGAAAGTAGGATTTGAACTTACCTTGGTCGGCTTTGTGACGGAGGCGCTGCCATCTTGCATGTAGGTGCATGCGTGTATCTTGGGAGTTGAATATCTCGATTATTTCATCGTAATCCAATTAATTTGCCACATCATGTTCTTGTGACAGTAAAATCAAGTTGTTTACTGATGACCAGAGACGCGTTTTGATCCCGTTTGTTGTAGAAAACACGTCGAGGTGTTATTGGAAGTTTGGACGAAGAAAAAGTGACATTTCTGTCACGAATTCCCCTTCATATTAGTTTGTTTTCATCCTGTCTGCTTGTTTAATTAACTCTCCTGTCATTTCAGATCCTACCATTCACACCGGATCATCTCTCATTCCCCTCACCTGGTCCTCCACACCCATCTCACCTGCAGCCCATTCCCTCGTTAGCCCTCACTATTTAGGTCCCCTCACTTGCACTTGTTCCCTGCCAGATTGTCTTGTGTGTTTTTGCCAAGTTCTCCAGCGTATCTTTATATTGTCCATGATCTGCCTGTTCCGACCCTGTCTGCCTGTTTTCGACCTTGGATTTTTGCCTGCCCCTTATTGGATTTGTTCGCCTGGTTTGTCTGACCTCCCGGTTTTGACCCTGCCTGAACTCTAGTAAAAGAACTGAACTTGTATCTTGTCTCCGAGATGTGCTTTTGGGTTCTAGTATCTGTAATCCTTACAATTTCCCCGATTTAACTTGATGTCTCAGCTAACACTTGTGCTGCTAGCTTCATTAGCTCTTTCAGACATTTTCTCTTTAAATATCGTGCTATGGATGTTTGCTTTGACGTGTTAGTTATGTAATTTTGTAGCTGCCAATGTTCAATTTCACTATAAAGTGTTAAGTCCACACCTTGACTCGTTGACAACAGCGACTGTGGTGCGGCGCGCACAACTTTATTACACGCAACGGTCAAAGGTTAGCTCTGCCCACATTGGAATTGCAGACTTCTAATTGGCCAATATGTACGAGCGACATCTCCAGTAAACCAATCGTGTTCACAAAACAAACGAAGAAGATAGATTCCCTTATTTGATTGGGTAAGCCTGTGGTCAAACTGATTAGCTAAAAGTAAAACGGTTAAAATAGTTAGCAACGGCTGAAATAGCGAGCTAAAATCAACAGATACAAGGTTCTTCTTTTGCCATTTCGAGCTGTACCTTAATAGTGCAAATTCACACTTAACCGACCTTAACATTGGCATTTCATTTGAAAAATCACAAAAAATATATCTACTTTTATATATGCTAATCAATAGTTATGACATCCACCTTAAAATCACGTCTCATTTTGAATATGATAGGTGGCGTCGATAATGGGGCTTGAGTTAAACTGACAGAGCGGTGGGTAGGCCAACATCAGGCATAAATAGGTTTGGGACCATTGTACAATCTTTGATTAGATTTGAAAAACTCCTCTTTCCATTTTTCTTATCTCAGAGCTTCCCTCCCTGGTGGGAGGTGTGATAATAGCCTGCTGCCTCTTCCTAATGTATGAGGGCAACTAAAGTCTCCTCAGTGTGATGCGGGCCATCTATCTTCATTATACTACCTCACACCAGTGAGGGGAGTGCACAGATATATATATAAAAAGAAAGAAACTGCAATCATTGTAATTCGCTCATAGTAAATCTGTATCTCTAGTGTGACCATTTTCTTGGAATAGTTTTTAGCAACTCTATGAAGTTTTCCTTGGTGCATGCAGCAACATTTGCTTCCTCTCTCTGACACACCATCTATAAAATTATAAAATAATGTTTTTCATTTTCTGGTAGGCAACAGAAATACTTAATTCTACATCGGTGGCATTGATTTCCCAAAAGATTATTGCAGCGCATTTGTATCTATATGTATATCTAAGTGTACACATGCAGTCTCGGCCCTGCCTCTGCTGTCTCATCCACATTGTCGGGTGCTGTGGGGATCAGTGTGATAGACTAAAACTGATATAGGATCCTGTGTCAGTGCAGGCATGAATAATTCACTGTGTTCAGGGTGGTGTGCTCTTGCAAAATGGCAGACAACACACCGGAAAACAGACTGCCGGGCTGCCCTTGATGTCTCTCTCTCCAGGTTGATACAAATAGTTTTGGTGCTGAACCATCTCATTCCATTGCTCAAAGTCCTCAAGCTCACTCCCTGTAAGCAGCAAATGGACTCATTTTAGTGACTGCACAGCGCCATCTGTTGATGGCTGCATCAATACAAACCTGTTTTTATGCCTTTGGAGAAATCCCCTCTCACCATCTTTCCATTTGCTGCAGTTCATTTGTGCATGAAAACAACTTCTACACATGGATGCAGTAATCCTGCTCGGTGAATATGGCAGGGTTGGTGATGCTTGAACTCAGATTGTGTCTGTATGTTGATAAAATGAAAGTATTAGCTTTTCTCTTGCTGTCAATCACTTGACACCGAAATAAATAAAAGTCCTCAAGATAATCCCTTCAAACAAGTCTTCTTAAAAGCTTATTGCTGAATCTATTTTTAAGCCAAGTCTGCTTTTACAAATGAAAACTATTGTTAAAAATGTATAAACAACATTCCAAACTAAATGATCAGGAGGAAATGTAAAGTGTAGTATCAGTTAAAAAAGGCAGAGAAACACTGGCTTTTAGCCCCTGAATCACCAAAACACTGAATGCTTCACTTCCCATAATGCAACTCTTTGATTAGACCCCTCCAAGCCCCCAGTAACTGAAGCTCTCTGTTGTAGATTACAAGCCCAGGCTGAAATAACCCTGATGACATCAGGACTTGTAAATTGACATAAATCATTGGAGTGACCCTTTAACGTTCTATATTCCAGCTAGATATTTGCCATCTAAAAAGGTCACAAATTACCAAGAAGTATGACACGTGTGATGCTTAATCAATGACTGCTTCTTTATACTATGTTTAGTTGTGGAATATCAGGTTTGAGATGTATCGGACCGCCACAGTTGCCCTTCTAGCAGTTTGACGACCATGTTTGACAGGTCGCACTAATTTGAGAGTATTGTGGCTACTAGCTCTCATATGTGAAAATGGAGAGAAACAGAAATAAAGAGGAATCAGTGCTGAAGGGAAAAGTGATGCACTTTGACTGAAACTGCTGCAAAAACAAAAAGGTCTGATCCTCAAAATGAATCAGTAGAAGTGATGGTATGAATCTGAGGGATCACGACATGATTAACGGGACAGAATTAAATAAAAATATATATTCTGCACCTCAAAAATATGCTTATATATATGTATTGAGGCTTTTCCGTGTTATTTTCTTGTGAACTGCTGGATCGTTTAACCTGTGCTTCATAAATTTAACAATCTAAGAAGGGAGGCATTACTCACACAGTGTAAACGCCTCATTAAACCTGTGGCAATGGGGACACAAGCCAAAAACACTTGGAACCTCTGACTTATACATCAAAATCAGGTACTTCGGCAAAGTGAATTTGATATTAACCACATGCCGGTTGTTAGCATGATTCCTGAGGGCAAATTGAACAGTTAGTTATGAGTCTTAGATTTGAGTGTGGTCCATTTCCAGTCTTGCCTACTGGGACTACCGTATCTTTCTGTAAATGACAGGTTTGAATGGAAGGCACAAGCAGAATGTGGGTGAGTGGGACGTATGGGAGGACGGATGTTTGGCTCCACCGACATGAATCAAAGTCAGATGTGTGCAAACATGACTAAGGACTTTATTAACCAAATCATTTTCCCCATAATATCCACAAATAAAAGTGATCTCTTTATATATATTCACATTTTATAATTTCATAGTGTGACAAAAATTCTCTTTTTTTTTGGATATCCAGCCATTCCTATTAATTGTCATTTGATCAGTCGCCATGCAGTCGTCAGAAAGGTTGAAAAACATTACGGTTGGTCAGAATTGGCGGTCGTGTCCGGCGTCACTCCTCTTCTCCTCGATTGGCTCCTTGTAGTGCTAAAAACCCCCTCAGTTACCCAATCACAGATTTCATCACACTGCGACAATAAAATAAAAATAAATTAAGAAAGCAATGTTCTCCTGCAGAGTGCTCCAGAGTCCTCCTCCTCCTCCCTTTCCCTTCTTGTTTTTTTTTAGTTTTTTTTTTTTTAGATATTTTCTGTTTTTATATAATAATAATAGTAATAATAATAATGACTATAATTGTCCTTAATATAAATTCAATAGTATTTTTTTTCTCTTTCTCAAATTTTAAATAAATCATTTTGGCAATCCTCATATGTTTTCACTTTAGAATAAAAGAATACTCAAGTAGAAAATAAAAACTGTGAGAGAAAATTCATCAGAAGAGGAGCGAAAGGTGTGAGAGAATGAAACGTGTGAAAGCAACAGCGAAGAGCGAGAGAGGAAAGAAAGAAAAAGAGTGAAAGAAAGAAAGACAGACTCAAAGAAAAGCATCCACTTCAGACGCATGTCAGAAACGTCTCTATATACAACAATTTCTGTTGTGGTAAACTGTCCATCCTGTGCCTGTCGTCTGTCTCCTGTCCTTCCTCCTGCAGTAGTCCTGTTGTCTGAAGCAGTCCGGTGTGTGTCCCAGTGTTATACCAGAGTGTAAGACTTGGCATAGGGGTTGTTGCTCTGTTTCAGGTGTCCTCTGGAGTCCAGCAGGGACTCCTGGGAAGTGCTGAGCTTGGCAGCCTGTGCTTGGGCTAGGTCTCCCGAGGAGGGGGCCTCTGCCCGGACCTCACCCCGGGCCTCTCCCCTCTCCCGGACATCCCTGTGGGGGAGGGTGGAGGCAGTTCCTGGCTGCCACTGCTGCACCTCCCTGGGTGACGGCACTTCCATGGGGGTGGGCTCCATGGGAGGAGGCCTCTTCAGCGTACGGCTTCTCTGGGGTTCCAAGCAGGTCTGGCCCATGGCTCCTCCTCCAGCTCCTCCCACTCCTCTTGTCTCCCCCGTAGCACCAACTCCACTTGCTCCTCCTCCACCACCTCCACCACCTCCACTGCTGCTGCTGCCACTGCTGCTGCTGACCCCTCCACCTCGGGCTGCCAGTGGCACGCCACGATTCAACAGGAAGTCCATACGGAGGTAAGGCGGCAGGTGAACCAGCTCCCCTCCTGGGAGAAGGAGACAAACAGGAGACAATTAAGGTTCAGTTCAATTACAGTTTGTCTCGATACACAGTGATGTTCTGTCGTGTGGTTGGACAGAAATGAAAATACTTAACAGCAGCGTGGATTGATTTCTTTGGCCACTTGGGGGCAACAATGATGTCACCCTATTAAGCTAGAATGAATGGCTGTGATTGGTCACTACAGATCGTTTTTATTGGAAACATTGGGACCAAACGGTTTCTTATTTACACATCCAGCTGACTCAAGGACTTGGTACATCTGAAAATGTAACAATGCATCCATTTAGCTCTGTTTTTGGTCTCCACCAACTTCTCAGGGAAATATCTGCCTCTAGCTGATAAATACACCACCATGTTCACCTGCTCGTCACTAACTGTGTCTGGCTGCTGTTTGGTGCTGCGCAGGTAGCTTACAGGGTTTGTTTTTTGATAAGACCAAGACTGTATGACTGCAAACAGTATATTTTCAGACTACAGAGGCCTCCCCTGCCCCTCACTGTTGCTGTTGGTCAGCTTGGTTCCATAGTTATATTCACCAGAGAGTCTCGCCCCCACAGACTCTCTGGGATGCCCACTGTGTACAGCGTGTGCTCCTTACCAGGTCTGAGCTTCTCCACAGACTCCATTTGTATTGCTCCTTCCTCTCCGCTTAAATTAACAGCATAGAGAGTTGAAAATCCATATTTAACTCACATTCACACTGTTACATTTGCTCACCTCGGGCCCTTCTGTGATTATGACTCACGTAACTATGATTTTAATGTAATACCAACGTTCCACCAAGTGTGAATCTATTTGATTGAATAGTTGCTATCAGGAAAAAATGTGCAGAACATAATGTAATATGGAGCTCAACATTACAATGTTACAAGCTATCTGACAGGGACTGATGCAATGATTAAGTTATATTTTCTTAACGTGAAGAAGCCGAATGAGGGTCTTCATCTATATATATACTACATACATTCTTGCTTGCATTTGGTTGTATCTAACACCTTTTGCTGCAAGTTTAGTTGCATTGTAGGAGAGAAAGAACTGGAGTCTCATTAGGAACCAGAATAACTTGTAAACGCCCGTAGCCAGATAAACCAGGTCAGATTTCATACCCTAACTGAGTGATAAAGCACGATTATAAACTGTCTCTTCAATCTTTAAGTAATCGTCTGAAGCGTTAGATAAGAGGTAGAGAAAGAGAGCGAGAGGCATTTTAAATTTGGTTCAGTGACTTCATGATACCTCCACTGCTATTGTATCCCTTTAACTCATTGGATTACATATTTAACACAACAAATTAGTGCCTCACAAAAGGGTGTCGGGTTGCCAGATCTGAGCTGAGGATCTGCCTGAATTGTCTCATGGCTGCTGAAACGTTCATCTTCACGTTCGTCTTTCAGAGGACCAGAGATCAACAAGCGTTTACAGGCGTGCGAGTCATCGCTACAATCACTTTTCAACACATGCGCTCTCTCTCCGGCACGTGCACACAAGTATATACCGCATGTACGCGAACGCGAGCTACGTGCCAGCTACTCAGCGTTACTGCAGACGGCCTCCAACATGTGACCTCGGAGAATTGCTTTCTGAGTTCATGGGGAGAATGAATAATTTACCGTGTTTTATATTAAGCCCTATTAGTGCCAGCAAAGATGATGAATGGCTCAGAGTGTTAATTGAATTAAATATAGATTTAAGTGTTTCTGCGGGAGCTCATTAGAAATGTAGCTTTAGAATTCATCAGCCAGTAAATTGCAGATTGTACAGTAATGGGACAGTATGTGTAACCAAACAGCAATTCTCACCAAGCCGTTAATCTGAGTATAAGTGCCTGATGCATCTTCGGCGAAGTCTGGACTGTTGTGACAAGTGATGTTTAAATATTCCCCGACCCGTATTTCTATCTTGTATGTGTGTGTGTGTCGTTCAGATACACACAACAACATATTTACAGGCCTATCATAAGAAGACCGCTGCCTGTATCCCTGTAATTACCAGCACTGCTGTAAAAGTTTATGAGCAAAGTGCTAAGGGAACAAGCGGTTATGGGACACAGACCCCATGGATTTGCTCTTATGAGGCACTGAAGAGGAAGAGCATCCAATAAATAAACTGTTACTCTCGTAATAACAAGTTTGTCAGGTGGTCACGTGAAATGAGATGAGACAAGAGAGAGAGAGAGAGAGAGAGAGAGAGAGAGAGAGAGAGAGAGAGAGAGAGAGAGAGAGAGAGAGAGAGAGAGAGAGAGAGAGAGAGAGAGAGAGAGAGAGAGAGAGAGAGAGAGAGAGAGAGAGAGAGAGAGAGAGAGATGAATGAGAAGCTGCCTTTGACCGTTCCGATGGAAGGTGAGGTCGGTCCAGGTCAGTCAGATGTAACAGAGACGAAGACGAGGCTGAAGCTGGGTCATTCACCAGCTGTCAGTCAAACTGCTCCACACTGGGTCTGAGTTACAATAGATTAATACTGTATTACACTCTACTTGGAATCGACAAGTTTGGAGAGAACATTTACTTCTACTATGGATTATGGAGGTGAAAAGTGATGAAATGACTTAAAAAAGTAGATGGACTCCACTTACTCATATGTGCTTTTGGTCTGGGACTGTTTCGCATGGTTTGAGCTACGTATATAGAGGTTATCTTGAAGCTGCACTCAATATTTCTACATGAATATTGGGTCAAATGACTATATGTAATGTTCCCTTGTATAATATCAATGCACGTTGTTTTGAAATGAGGTCTTCAACAATCACTAATGGGCATAATATTCGTGTTTCCATTGTTTCCACGTACTTGTGGCTATTTAGTCTTACCATGGAAGGATTAGTTAACGAGAAACAAACACTCAGCCTTCTCATATGCAGAATCAAATTCTCACAGTAAAGAGAATTGGTCAGGACAGCTTTTTACAAAGGCTTACTCTCTTTTAAGCCCCTGAGATCCTGTGATTAAAATGTTACGTGTAAATCCAGCTGGCCCTTACGGTATCTGGGTACTTGTGAATTGTGAGTTGCTGCACGCCTCTCGTAAAAACCACAATCCTATCATTTTACAGTTCATTGACTGTAGAGTCAGCTGAAACACATAACATTTGACACAGCTAAAAAAAGCTTAAAACGCTAATACTCAAATGAAAATACAGTATATAATACGCATTTGTGCCTGACTCACTCACGACATTAGAAATATGCCTTCAACTTTCCTGCTTAAACCGAACATTCTATATGAGCGCATTTAATGGGTTTTTTGTGCAATGTCAAAACAGTCAAGGAAACCGTAGAGGCCAGGCAGCTTGATTCTTATGCCTATAATGTATCCCCCAAAGTAACTGACACCAGAGTAGCAGAGCACTCTGCGATGCCACACCAGCCTAAGTGTCTGGTATTACACTGAACTCCACTGTGGCACTTAAGTGGTGTTTTGTACCGAGTGACAATAGCTTCAGTTAAGATTGACAGATGGCCTTTAGTTGCCCTCTCTCTCCACCCGTTGAACTTGTGATACGAGTCTGCTTTCTCGTGCACAAACGTTCAAAACATAATGAGGCCTGAAACTCAAGAAGCCGATCTGATGTCCTCAACCCTTGTCTGATCAAACTGTGTATTGTGCACACGCACACAGACCTATATTTCAAGTCCTCGGACGGGATGCCTCCAACAACCCTAATTATTTGGGGACCACAGACACACTATAACATGACAGCAGATGGGATGATGAATGAGCTGTGTACGTGTGTCCGTCTCTCTGAATGTCTGCGCTTCTGTGTGTGTGGTCGGCAGCTCGTCGGCACGCTCTGCCAGGACTTGTAATTGATCTGCAGGGCTACCCGGAGGAGCAGAGGGTCACGTAAGGTAAGACTATAAGCGGAGAGGAGAGCGCAGGACAGCGCAGCAGGTTTCCTCAAATTGCGGAGGTCATGAAAGACTTTTGAGACAGAGCCTTCATGTAGTTTCCAAAATAACACCATTTACCGGCAAAAAAAAGTTTTCTGTTTTCTTACAATAAAAGGCATCCCTGGGGTGCTTTTGGAAGAACTGAATCTCCTAATCCTCGCTCATGACGTGTGAAGTGCTTGCTAACTGTGATAAGGCTCTAAAAGTTGGAGAAACACAAGGAGCTACACCCACAGAAGGCCTAGAAAAAACGCTGGAACACTTCCACTAAGATTCTTGTGTAATGTGTAAAGCGTTTATGTGACTATACTGTAAGTAACAGCGGTCTGGTGTGCATGTGATGCACACCAGGATTGAAAACTGATTCAATTAAAATAGAAGTAGGCTATTGTTGGTAAAAACTTTTCCAAAGAATGCACTTAAGGGCTCGTCCTCCACCTCCTGATCGAACGACACAAGTGAGAGAGGTGTGAGTGAAGCCAAATAAACCTTTGATCGACTGGTTTGCTGTAGAAAGTGAACTTGAAAGCTAGATTGAGATTTGTTTTTACTTAGTGTTGGAATGGAAGGGGGACAGAGAGGCTGCTCAATGATTGTAGAAGAAAATACAAGGTTGAATGAGTTCCTCACCAGGTCTGTGTGCCTTGGGCACGGCCATGGTCATGACCCGACTGACATCCTGAGGTTTGGGCGGCGAAGCGGTAAAGCGGCAGATGCCCGACTCAGACGGCGTGCTGGAGGTCACGCTGTCAGTATAGTCGTTGGTCCCTGCTGTCATCTGTTCGGATGAAGTGTCAGATATGAAGCACTCGGTGATGGTGAACTTGGCGTGGCGGAGCTGCTCTTCCATCTTGGCGTGCTCGTAGGCTCTGGCCAACTCCTCGTAGGTGGAGGACGCACTCTCAGTTGATACCATGCTGCTCCGTGCACGATCTGAGAAATACACGTTATGATGCACAAGTTTAATTAGCATAGAGTGCAGCACTAGATTTTTTCAAATACAGCTGAAGTTTAGCTTTATTTATATAGTGCTTTAATATGGTTTAATACAGTACAGATATAGATCAAAAAGTATTGGAGAGAAAGAGGGACGAGACGTAGGCTAAAGTTGGATTCACACCCTGGAAGCCTCAGTCAAGAGTACGCCACAAAGCGGCATTTTCAAATGGAAAAAACGACTGGCAATGTGTTTTGGATGGCACAGAGCCTCGTGTGACAGTCATGCAGATCGCCACCACACTTGACAATGTCACTAAAGCGACATGATTTTGGTCTCACACAACTTTCTAACATTAATTACATATTTTTTTAAAAGGCTGTGAGTTCCATGTTGTTCCTGGAAAGCTGTGATGGTCACCCTGCTCGACTCTACCTGTGTCCTGAGAGGGGCTGACACTGTAGCTGTCGCTCTCCTTGTCCACAGATCCGGTGGCGCGTGGCGTTGGGAGTCTCCAGTCGGTGGTCAGGGTGTGGGAGGAGCTGGTGGGGTGCGGCCGGTTCAGGGTCCACTGGCTGGCGTAGCGGCTCCGTGCCGCGACAGGACCAGCTTTGGCAGTGCGTCTGGCAGTGGGATCTGGTGAGGAGAGAACAGGATGGATTGTGGGTGAACAGAGCTAATAACAGCTACTACATTTTTCAGTTGATAGAATATCAGTCTAAGGCCTATGACACAACATTGACTCGCACTTTTACTATTTAAAAGGACTCCCGTTGTCTGGGATCTAGCTTGAAATTCAAGTGACAGCATTTATTCTATGAATAAATAGATTTCAGTGCTTGAATGAAACAGTAAATCATTATTCCATTCACACGCACACATCAGTGTTTACTGACAGAGTCAATGTGCATTGGATAGTATAAATTGCATTCCCTCAAATTTGTCTTTAAAAATTGAATTATGAGAGTTGAGTTAGTCTCTGGGGGAGTATCTTATTTTAAAATGACTCAGTAAATCATTGAAGGGAATAACATATTTCTGTCTCCATCGTGCAGAATAAAAATCTTTAGGGATGGCATCAAACAAACAAACAAACACAATTTTCCTCCAGCAGCTGGGGGCCTAATTTAAGAATCCACCCATCTTCAGTTGCAAGACAAAGTTAACTCTGTTTTTGGATCATTCATACAGCTCACATGCAAATAGATGTTTAGATGTGGCTCATCAGTAACCAAAAGCTACACGATTTATAGCTGGAACGAAGAACAAGAAGGGAAATATATGTATTTCCTGCTGTGCTGTGGTACAAATCTACAGTTCACCCCTTCAGTGAACACAGAACATTACCATCCCACAGCTCCCTGGAATGACATTATCATCCATCTTAAGCTCTCACTGTCTCCATATAGACATATAAATAGTATGATGTTCAGCCTGACCCAGACAGGCTGCCGCTTTGTGCACTGCTGGGCCAAATCAGAGTGAGACCCTTTAGAAAAGGCCTGGATTGGATCTGTGCAGAGAAGAATGGTGCTGGTAATTGTAGTAGGTCAGACAGTAATCCTATCAGCGGGGAACGAAGGGATGAAATGATGGAGGTGTTTGGCCAACAGCAGGAGGAGAAAAAAAAGGGCTGAGTCAGCAAACTGGGTTCATGCCCCACTGGCCAGGTTAAACGAACCAATCACACGACTATATGCTGGTGTTTCAATGCATGTGTGTGTGATATTGTTCTGTGCACTTTATGTCCTTGTGCACAAGTTCATATGATACTTCGCAGTGTGTGTGTGTGTGTGTGTTACAGATGTGGACATACTGTTGGTGATGGCAGATAACAAACTTAAAAAGCATGCTATGGTAATGGAAGAAAGTTTTTTCTGGTGATATTTAGCAGATTGTTGAACTGATATTTTGTGCTTCTGTAGGAAACTTTACTGTAAAATTAGATGCAGAATTTAAATGTTAAACCATTCAATTAGCACAAGATAACCTGCATGTCCATGTGTACTGAAACTATTACAAAAGTGAATATTAGAAATAGTATCGGCCTATTCGTGTGGGAAAATATCCACTTTCTGCACCGTCTGCACAAAATAATTTCAGTGCACCAGTAATCCGAGTGTGTGCGTGATTGTTTGAGTGTGCATGTGTGCATGTGTGCACTCAGCTCCAACTGGCCAGTTGGAGCAGGGCAATCAGGTGAGGACGTGTCAAGAAGAGGCAGGAGGATCGCTACTCTTCATCTGTTCTGCTTCAGCGGAGCTCGAACACCAGAAGCCCAGAGGCCGCTCTGCAGCACGGCTGCTGTGTCTTTGTAATCTCACTGCTGGAAGCATGCTGTATGAGGGCAGTCTACGGTTAAGCTGAGACAAGGTGGAAAGGCTGTTCGCCTCGCATGCAATTCAGATGAATGTGCAATGAAATGATATTAACAGTGTTCATATTTTACGGTGCTGAGGCAAACTTCTTTTAAAGGGACATCCATCTACCAAAATAAAACTATGTAGATTCAGGAGGAAAATTGGCCGTTCTCGATTCCTGACTGCAGAGTGACCAAATAAAAAGACACTTTTACAACATTATATTATTGTTAGTAACACAGGACTAGTATTAATATTAGTAGTAAAAGGAAATAAATGTTGGGCACTGACGGTGATGGGACTCACTGGTTCCAGGCCTGGCATCGGACACGTCCACCAGTGGTCCGGTGGCCTGGGACAGAGACTGGTAGTGGACTGTGTGGGTCACTGTGGAGGATTTTTGCTTATTTGTCTCCCCGAAGTCGTTGTCTGTCAACAGCACGGTGGACCTGTCATCTAAGGGATAAATAATAGGGAAAGAGGGGAGAAGAAAAGACAGAGATAGGAAAAGAAACAATTACGTCAGTCATAATGGATATGGTGACATGAAGAGTAAGAGGTCTCACTTCGAGGGTCTTACCTATTGTCTCCATGGTGTCCCTCTCCTCGATGAGGAGCTGGGCTCTGGGGATGTCGATGTGCATTCTTAGTGTCTGCTGCTGCTTGTTCACTGTGTCTGGAGTCCGTGTGTTCTTACTGAGCAGATAAATGAGAAAATGTCATTACTTTTCAGCTGCGTGGTTTTGCATTGTAGCGCAGAAATGCTAATTCATTTAAGTTGATAAGTAGCTGCAAGAAGGCAAGAGGGACAGCATATAATTAGATTTTTACTGATAGATACTGTAACTCTGGTCTACATTGTGATTTATGGTCGCTGCTTAAAGGAAAAAAGCGGGCATAAATTACAATTAAGCATACGTACCTCATCAGCATTTCTGCCAGGCTTTTGGCATCTGTGAAGTCAGCAAAGAGCTAGTTAATACCATAATAGTACCGTCCGAGTTGATAAGCTACAGCCGTGGACATACTGTACAATCACTGACAATTCCACTTAGAAAAAGGCAACGAAGGCATTGTTAAATTGAGAGTTGGAAAAATTTAAATATGGGTGTTTGTCCTGAGGAGACAACTACTCAGCAAAGTTTAGCCCCAGCTTTAGTTTGACACAGTTTAACTGTGATGCAGTAGAGCATAAAATATCTCATGGACTGGATGTGTGTAGGCAACTCAACATGTATGTAAACAGTATGCGCACGTGCTCGGGGACTAAATATTGTGTAGTAGTTTCTTCGTATTAAGCATTAGGAGACGCACTTCATACGAAATAAACCGCAATTTGATCTTCAACCCACCTCTGAGTCTCTTGAGCCTCTGCTCCCTCCGTCTCCTCTTCAGCACCATGAGCATGATGAAGACCAGTACGGCCACCACGAGAACAGAGGTGATGGTCACCACCATCTTCAGACCTCCGCTGCCGGACATGTTGTCTGAGATGGGATCTCCTGTTTTCAGCAGGGGAGGGATGGTACCTTCGAAACAAAGACATTCAGACATTAATGAGGAATTAGAGGGACATCGAGAGCCTTATCGTCATGTTCATCTGTTGCTTCTAGCTGATCTGCACATCTTAAAAAAGCATTCTGGCTGGTCCACATGTAGACAGATAAACACTCACATGCAAACCCTGATTGGTCGGTGGAGTCAAACCCTCCGCTGCTTTATTGATATGGTTTGATTATATTGTTGTTCACACTAACTGGATCACTGCTTTGTGATCCTAATGACTTCCCTTTCCTTAACTCCACTGTTGCAATGTATTTTTCTGCTCGGTAGTGATAGGACGATCGAGGATTTTTATCACAGATCACAATAAAAAACACTCACAATAAGTTGATCGTGGTGAATTTTCGTTATAATTTATCTTATCATGCAAGAAACATATGATTACCTTATTTAAGATTGTTTGATTGTTATGAGATTGATAAGATTGTTTTTCCTAAAAAGGATGTTCACTGAAAGATGTGTGTCCTATCTGTGATGCGATAAACATATTTGTTTCTTCACAAAATGTAAGGTAAAAGGTTTTAAGCATATTTTGATGATGATCGGGATAATAACATGAATCGCAAATATTTTGGCCAGGGTAACATTCATTTTCATACCGTACTATGCCGACTTCTTAGTCATAGTAGGAGCACCAAGTTTGTAGGAGACTGAATACGTCCTTTTAGGCTGCTGTGCTGAGCTGAGCTATAGACGCACTGTCAAACCGACAATAGCAAAAGCACATCCACTCACACATTACATCCTGACAGGCAGCTAACACGTCTCGGCAAAACCCTTCAAAGGAAATTAATGAATAGTCTGGAGTGTAGCACAGAGCTCTCATCGTCCACGATCCTTCCTTACAGCTTAAACACTTCCTTTGTGCATGACTGACACAATCCGTAGCCCAAGGCAAATTAAGCTACACCATGGCCCGCGGAGAATCTGAAGACCGTCCCTGTTTTCTTTCTCAGCTGAGTCGTCTGAATACCTGTCAATTTGCACAAAGGCTGACAAAAGCGTCTCAAATCCCATATACTCTTGAAAACACACACTGTAGCAGAACTGCAGAGTGGCACTTCGTGCTGAAACAAGTTGCCCCCAATAATAAAGGGCGATACACTGTTTTAACTGGTTATTTCTTCTTCTTTTGATTGTGTGTTGATGTGAAACAAAGCGATGCCTTGCTTCCAAACTTTGTTAGAGAGCTAATGTACCCCTTTTAGTTGGGTTTTATACTTGTTCCATGTCATTAATGTTAAGAGTAAACTAACTAGACTGACACATTTGGCCAAATTTAACAGTTTGGAGAGACTTTTTATGACTTTTTTTAAACGTTTTTAAATTACCACTGAGTTGCTACGTATACTTCTATTCCATCCTGATCCAATGATCCTCGCTATCTGTGCAACAATCTGTTTAATCCAAACTCACTTCCGTCAGCATTGAGAGTAGCGAAGGTGATCCTCTTTTCTGCTGAGCCGGCGCTGTTGGTGACCTTCATCTGCAGTTCGTACCAGGTCGCCTCCTGCAAGTCGTACAGGACGTAGCTCTTGGTCAGCGATGTGCGCTGGGCAGTGGTCCAGGTGGCCGCGTCCACTGCTCGGTACTCCAGGATGAAGGAGGTGATCGGACAGCCGCCGTTGTTCCAGCCAACCAGGTTGAGCCTGGCCCTGGTGGAGTTAATGCTGGTGAAGAGTTCATGGTCTTTGGCAAACTGCGGCTCTGAGGAGAAGAAGGATAGAGCGGGTGATTCAGAGTTTAAGATCACAGTTCGGCTCAATGTCTCCCAGTCGAACAACATAAAAAATTTCATAAATAAAGTCAAATAATAAATAAATACCAGTCAACTAGCACTCAGGAAGATGAGTTATAGAGGAGTATAATCACTTTTACCCCTGAAATTTGCCACTATTTAGTGAGTTTTATGGGGGTTTTGAGTTATGAGTTTTTACGATCAATCGTGTAATGTCATCAAATTTCAGTGGCTGAGAAAATAAAATATTACTATTCCTACTTTTATTCTTTCCACCTCTAGAGTTATTAGAGAAGTTTGCAATATCGCGTAGGGAACATGAGTACCATGAATGAATCATCTTACACAATGTCATTTATCAGAGAAATGTAGCAGACAAATTCTGTCCTCCTACCTTTCCCATGGGTCTTAGCTTCAATGATCTCACTGATGCGCCCTGGCCCCACTGCATTCTGGGCCGTCAGAGTGAATTTGTACCAGGTGCCGCACTTCAGGTTCTCCAGGCGGTACGAGCGTTCACTGGGGCTGATGGGAAAACTGCCCCACTGCTCACTGTTGTCCTCTGAGTACTGCAGGATGTATCCTGGGACAGAAGGTTTGAAAGTAAATCCCTGTATGAATGCACTTACATTTGAGTGCACCTTTTAATTATTAGTGGATGTAAGACAACATTTAGTTTGAAGACTAAAGAGAGAGTAACAAAACTAAAAGTCTGCAGCCACACTTGTCGCCCGGTGAGGCAGTAATTCACAGTGTTGGCTGGATGATAGAGTAAACTCTGCTTTGTGTTAATTACTTTCTGGAGCAACTTTTAGGCACAAAAGAATTCCACTACACGTTGTATTGTGTATGATTGTGTATGACAAAAACTTGATTTGATTGAATCAAACATCCTCTACACACTGGCCATTTTACATCTCAGATACAGCTGGTCATGTTCAGTCGTGACTCAGATTTTTGGAGAATGACTAATGCTGCTTCTGTATCATATGAAAGTTAAAGTATTACCAGTTTCTGACGTGTAAATACCGTTCTGATCAAAATCCGAGTGGTAATATTGAGTGGAAATTTTTTTTTTTTCAATTTATTTATTCTATTTGACCAGACTTGGAGCTGAATAAGATGTAAGTATAGCATTAACGTGTCTTAAAAAAACAACCAAGGATACCTCACATCTGTACATTAAGCAACATTAATTGTTGAAGAATTTGGTCAATCTCAAAATCAGGTCTGCCTACATGACTAAAGCTGAACTAACCCATACTCTTTTACAGCTGCTAACAGGAATACAGTTATTAATACAACTAAATGAAGCTTGTAAATAAGTGTTGACTTTGTGGAAAGTGTTGACCTGTTGGTGGCACTAAATAAAAAGCCAGAGATCGTTTAGATTCATCTTCAGGGCATCATGAATGTAGTTATCGAGACAAAAGTGTTCGCCGACCAATATTGTCTTCCCTAGAGCAAGCTGCAAGCCTGGCTAAAAATAGACAACCGTATGCTTCGGTGTGTGTATTTTGGTGATGGATGAAGCTGCGAGCAGGGAAGCAATAACAAACATCACAAAAAAAGGCATCACAAACAACTGTTATAGTGACTGAAACTCTAAAGACAGGAGCAGATGATTAGGTGCGTTGATGAATCACCACAAATAGTCTCACTGTGATTGCGCGTTCTTTAAGATGGAGCGCTTTAATCTCGCACTTAAACGGGCCTAATCTTCCCTGCTGCTTTTTAATCTACCTTTTAGGACTCGAGTATTCAGGCCAAACCACCAGATAATGAGAAGCAGGGATGTTAGACCAGAGGAAAGGAGGCGGCGACGTTGGTTATCATAGGGAGCTGAAGGGAGCTGAT
Organism: Anarhichas minor; assembly: GCF_050575085.1. Taxonomy (NCBI): domain Eukaryota; kingdom Metazoa; phylum Chordata; class Actinopteri; order Perciformes; family Anarhichadidae; genus Anarhichas; species Anarhichas minor. Next base: position 4,840,832 of record NW_027466472.1, read on the forward strand.
TATTTTTATATAACGAATAAAGCACTGCTCTGTTTCAGATTCATTTTTCTGTGTGTGTGTGTGCGTGTGTGTGTGTGTGTGTGTGCCACTGTGCTGCTCTCACCTCTGATGGAGCTCCCTCCGTTGTCTCCAGGTATCCATGACAGTGTGATTGATTGGGTGGTAGTCTTGGTAACTGTGAGGCGCGGCTGGTCAGGAGGGACTGAGGACAAACAAAGTTAACCGCGTGGTTAGTATTCGTATTGAACTGACTCGTGTCTTTGAGTGTTGGGACACACTTGCCTTGGACCTGCAGGTTGAGTGTGATCTCGTCTGACCCCCAGTTGTTGCTGGCCACGCAGCTGTAGTTCCCAGAATCCTCTGCTTTCACCGTGCGGATGATGAAGCTGCCGTTGCCATGGACACTACGGCGACCGTCCACAAGGACGGGTGTGGGAGTTCCGTTGGTGCTGGAGACAGACGGGAACAATGGTTATTGCTGTATTTCTACAGGACGTGATGAAAAAGCCGCTACATTGCTTGATTCTCTATCTGTGCTGAGCAGCACTACACGATTGTTTGTGTGCGACTTACTTTCCCTTGAGCCACTTGATGGTCGGAGGAGGGTCTCCGACAGCCTTGCATGGTAAAACAATGTCCTTCATCCAGGGAGTGGTCACTGTCCCATTGAAGGTCAGAATCCTGGCTGGAGCTGAAACACACACAAACACACACAACTCTGTGGTCAAGAACATAAGACAGAGGTTTGCAAATTCCTTTGGTTAATAAAAAAGTAGTTAATGTGATTACACATATTCTTGGTATCTGTTATCGTTGCCTAAAAGAGACCTTGATATCATTGCATGTTCACAATTATGTGTTTATACCTGAATGAAAACATTCCAGGGACAATAAACTGTTATTAACAACACACGTTTAAGTGCGTTACTGTAAACATTACTATGTTGCACACAGAAGAAGACATATAAAGCAATACCATTTTATACAATTCAATAACAAAAGTGCTCTGTACAATGACTGTCTGAATCTGAACGACATCAAAGGCCAGCTCTGTTAGGGTGGTGTACCTTTGGCCAGAGGCTCCACTGTGATCTTCTCACTGTTGTTGCCATGACCAGCGGCCGTCACAGCCACCACCCAGATACTGTACTGCCGGTTTCGAGCCAGATTGGGGATCCTGTAGAAATAAGCATCTGGAGACGCCTCAAACTCGCTCATCACCTGTAGAACGAGAGAGAGATAGAGAGAGAGAGAGAGAGAGAGGAGGGATTAATGTATCATTGGGCAGCAGCAGTGAAGTCCAGAGAAATGCCATTTTGGAACAGATGTCTGCTTTTCATAACATACAGATGGTCTGATTCAAAGCGTCACGTAGCAGCATGCCACGTTTTGAGCTACTCCCTGGACAGGCAATGATAAACTGAAAATGTATTTTTTTAAAAGACCACTGAATATCTTTTGGTACACAAATGCTATTACCATCGGATGCAGGTTTGAGCAGAAGACGATGTATTTCCTGATGATGCCGTTAAGTTTGAGGGGAGGAAGCCAGGAGACAAACACCACAGAGCTGCTGGAGGCTGCAGCCTTAACCCCCGCTGGAGGACCAGGAACTGGGGAAGAAGAGAACAGTGCAGGGCTTAGAAGAGCCAAGACATGTAGTTTCAGTATGTATACGTATAAATCACACTGAAATACAGCCTGTGATGTATTATCACTGTAAAGCATAAGCAGATTAAATATCCCATAATGAGTTTGTGGTGTTAAAAGTGGTCAATACATATTCCTCCACTATACAGCACCATGTTACACTAACTTTACTCTATTGCTTTTGTGTTACATGTTTTTAAATTGCAACTCAAACATGATTGACAAGTAAGAACTTGGATACGTATTGGGTTGAGTGTGTTGTTTCTGTTATATCTGGTTATGTATCATACCATCCTCTTTAGTGCGGACGTAGATCTGTTCACTGCGGACACCATCTCCAGCGTTGGTGAAGGCTAAGACCTGGATGCTGTAGTTGGTGTACTTCTCCAATCCGTCCAGCTCCAGAGACGGCTGATTGGTGGTCACATTCCTGATCTCTCCCAGTTCTGACACAGGATTAGAGGCACATTTATAAGCCTGGGTATCAAAATTGGTACGCACTCTAGTGGTATGCTGCAGCTTAGTGTGGTTATTAATACCAGCAACAGTTAATTCAGCGTTCAAATGTTATCCAAATATTGGTTTCCTGTAATGAAATATTAACTTTTACTCCACTCTGCTGAGTGAATTAATGTAGAAAATGGATGTACAGTAGAGCAAATATATGGGAAGCACTCCTCTGCATAATGAAGTATTTTAACAACAAAAATAAAACACAGGTGTTAAGGGATTTCACTACTCCCTTGTGTCCTGTCACTCAGAGCTGAGACAATGGGCCTCACTGGCTTATTGCATTGTGAATTATTGATGGAGGCCAGCCAGACTGCAGGGTGGGTTCACTGCTTTACAGCCCGTTGTACATTTAACACAGGAAGAACCACAAACACCCCCCCCTGTGCAACGCAGACTTTCTATTTCCACTGTTGTTCAGCACTAGTAAAACATCTCATACAGTCATGTATACAGGCACGTACTGAAAGATCAGATGTTGTTCATCAAGTATGTAGATTAAAATGTAAATCAAAAATGTATATTGTAAGTGCAAATTAGTTGGTGGAAATTACACTTAAACATTGAAAAGTAAACAGTAAATCAGATAAACAGTAGAATGTGTTACAATTGCTCCACTGAGATCAACTACTGTTGGTCATTTATCAGCAAATAACTGTTTATATCTAAAAATAGTGCTAAATTATATGAAGAGCACACACAGGAGATTGGAATTATCCAAGTTACACCAGCTCTTCAACTCACAACAGCATATTACAGCATGGCCAACAACACCACAGCATCCCCTAGTGGATCAACAGTGTTACGCAACGGCAATGGCAAACGGCAAGTAAACGCCATCGATTAATAAATCATATCATTGTGTGGGTGTGTTGCTGGTAATACCTCCGTCGGGCAGGTTGGCCCAGTAGATGACTCTGTATCCCTGCAGGTTTCCATTGAGAGCCTCTCTGGGTAGAGGCATCCAGGAGAGAGAGATGACCTCTGGGGACTTTGCCACAGCCAGGACGTTTTCAGGAGACCGAGACGGCACTACCAAGGACACAAGGGGGGGAAAGTGGAGGCTTAATGAAGGCCTATTGGAGTGGCAATCTAAAGTGACTGCCTGTGCAGGTACCTTCATTTAGGCAATTCAACAAATGAGTTTAAAAATGAACTGCTGACACCGAATACTACATCTGGAACATCCGTTTGGATAGATAAGTCATTTTTGTTCCACGTCTAACAATGAAAAAGCACTCGCATCCTTGTTTATTTAGAGAACTAAATCGTGTAATAACCAGAGGAGACATTAGTGACAACAGATGTTCAATTATAAAATGGTTGAATGTTTTAGTTGTTTAAAATGTCATAAATAATGACAACTGCAACTATGATGTTTATTGTGAGTGAAAAGATCTTAATAAGCAGCTAAATTAAGTTGGATACATTTTTTTAAGGTATTCCAATTTATAATTTTATTGTGAATAAAGAATAGAGATAAAAAAACAAAACTTTTTGTAAAATCAGCCTACATGTCCTCCTTAATCAAAGACTAGTAGTACTAGTACTAATAGTACTAATGATTTTTTTGTCTGATGTAATTCTACAAATGTCCAGTAGAGGGGAGCCTTTCCACAGGAATATGTTAGAGATGTGTTGAGAGCCATAGCATCTCAAAGGCGGATGAAACAGAGATGTGGTTCAAAATAACAAGTCCCCCCCCCCCCCCCCCTTACCATCCTCCAGGGTTTTGGTGACGATTTGCTGCGAGGAAGGCCCGGTGCCAGCCCTGTTCGCAGCCTGCACCACCACGCTGTACTGAGTGAACTTCTTCAGGTTGTCCAGCACGATGCTCTCTGTGGTGTCTCCTGTGGTGTCCAGGCTGATGATGGTGAACTGGTGGCTGCCACCGGGGCTGTACTCCCTGTAGCCCACCTGGAAGCCGCGGATCACACCATTCTGCAGGTGCCTCTGGGGAGGCTGCAAGACGAGGAGGAGGAGGAGGAGGAGGAGAGGAAACGGTAAGTAGTCCATCAGCTGTAGTGACTTCAACACAAACTATTCAAACATTAAACACCAAATCTAAAGCAAACAGAACATTGATATATGGGATGTTTCTGCAAATTATTGCAGATTGACCTGATCTGTTGCAAATGAAATATCAATCATTACCTGTTAATTTGATATATTCATGACGTTAACGTTTAATTCCTAATATTTAGCAAATCAGTAATACACAACGTTTGGACATTACCTTCCAGGAAACTTTGATGCTCTGCGGGGAGGTGGGCTCCAGAAGAACATCCTGTGGTGGGCCATCAGGAGCTGCACATAAAGCACATCATTCATCATGACTGCAGGCTTGTATTCACAATGAAAGAGATGATCCACCACTGAGAGACTTTGTGTCCACTTCCACTAGATGCTGCTGTTGAGTTAAGAATGAATTTCCCTTCGTGCACTTGCTCATTTATCTACCTTGCAGTTTCCACCTCAACTTAATGATAATTAAAAAAAACTTCATCAACTTTAACCTTTAAAATAACGTGAGAAATGATAGATGTTTTATTTAATTTGAAGTTTATGACTTTGTTTTAGCAATGAATCCAGTCAAATGGGGCATTTTAATGTGCTGCTATGCCTGCGGGGGGATCATTACAGGCAATAGAAGATAAGTGAACACTGATAGAGACGACTAAAAGCAACAGTGAACTGATCTGTTTCCCCACGTGTAAAAGATGATGGCCTCCATTTCAAACAACCATAAAATAATTATGTGCAAGATGACTCAACAGGTTTGAGGGCCAAGAGGAGGAAAAAGATACTAAAGATGAGGAGTTTCTTTCCAAAGCAGCATTCGGACGAAGTGACAATTCTCTACAGAGCAGAGTTAAAGTATTAAAATGAATCTTAGTGACAGTGTAAAGTTGATAATAGCCAAATTAACAATTTAACAAGAGTGTGATATGGAGAAAGTGGAGTTTCATTTTATGTTCGAGGGAAAATGATTCCAGCAGCTCTGTAGTTAGACTACTTACTTCCTTTCTGTCTGCAATGTTCAGATGCTTTTCAGTAACAATTCCATTCTTACTGTGAACTTTGTGTTCGAATGAAGTAAAACCGTAAAAGAAAAAGCATGTAAAATGCCTCGTGACTCATGGTTACCTGCTTCATCAGTGGTGATGGTGAGCTCGTTGCTCGGGTTGCTGTTGCCGATGATGTTCTTGGCGACCATGCGGATGTTGTAAGTGGACGAAGGGTGGAGGTCAATAATCGTGGCCTGGTTGAGCTGCGGTGACACATCTTTGGTTACCTGGGCTGATAGCCATGACGCTAGAACAAACGGAGGGAGAGAATGGATAGTAACATCTGGATCTCTTGTTTTCTGTGAAGCCATGTTTCAGAAATAATTGTTACATAGACATGAACCCGTCGTTTCTTCAACTTGTGTCTACCTGATTTGTTCTTGCATTCAATATCATATCCTGTGATGGGGCTGTTGCCGTCAAAGCCCATGGTCCAGCGGAGAGCTATGGTCCGATCTTTTACCTCGCGGATCTCCACCTCTGGAGGGTCGGGTGGTTCTGAGGAATAGTGTGAACACAACAGAGTTATCACAGCGGTCCTGAAATAGAAGGCGACGGCAGGCAGACCACACAGACGTATCGTTTTTACTCTGTCTGAGATTTCCCCTGTGACAGTTTATGGGTAAGTCTGCAAAGAGCAGGAGTCACACTGTGCGGCAGTTAAATTAATAAATGAATGTATTAAGTAATAAAGGATAGAAGACATTACTACTCCGGATGGGGATTTCTTCGAAACAGAGCTAGTGAAAAAGCCTCCAGCTGAACTGAGTCTTACCTTGCACTGTCAGCTGTATGATGCCTCGGTCCTCACCGAAGGAGTTGATGGCATGACAGGAGAAGAAGCCTGAGTCCTCACGAACGGTTGGCATAATCTGCAGAGAGACACAACATATGCAGGGCATTGGTGGGGGGCAGAGAGTTAGTTAGGAATCTAAAATGATGTTTCATAACAAGTGATTTTTGAAAAAGGAGGACGGGCAACGTAAATATTGAGAAGGGGACAAATCCTCTTAATATAGAAATAAATATATAAAGATTTAAAAAAATGGCAGAAGGTGCACTCCCCAAAATGAGATTTAAAACATGTTTGCATGACGGTGATGCCGAGCACTCACCACCAGCGTAGAGATGACTTCGTCGGCCACCTCTTTGACGGTGACCACGTATCGGCTGGTCTCCGGGTTGATGATGCGTTCTTCTTTCTCCCAGCGCACCATGATGGGTTTCTCCCCGTGAGCGATGCAGCTCATCTTCTTCTCCTCGCCCTGCGTGGCCAGAGTGGTGTTGGGGTAGGAGGTGATCATGGCCGGGACTGGACGGAGGTGACAGACGTTGAGGGGAAGAGAGTAAGAATAACAAAAGAACAGGGGGAGAAGAAAAGAAAATAGTAAATCAGTTAAAACAGTTATTTTGCACATTTTCTGCTGAAGATGTGAGTAGACAATTAGATAGACAACAAACACCTTTTTGAACAGTATATCTACTTTGCCTTCTACCAAGGGCCACTTTCATATTAAGAAATCAAAATTTTAAATCAAATCAAACATTTGAAAAACCACAGCGCATATGCATTCTGTGTTTCCTGTCTGATACTGAGAAAAAAACCTCCTTTTCTCTTTTCTTCTGACGATTATGACAACCACTTAAACACTCCAGGGACCATCGTGAACTCATGTTTGAGTCTACATGTCTCCCACAATACTTAGCGATTGAAACGCAGCCCTTCAGGTAAGCCTGCGCCTGCTTTGATAATGACAGCGAACTGTAACGTGCAGCTTTCTGAGGATGAGGCAGAGGAACGGAGACGAAAGTGGTGACTCCTGACTGAACTCCCATCGGTCTGAGCGTGGAGCCGGTCTGGCTCTACGCCGTAACCGCACACCAGGCTCATTAGCAACACATCTAGCCTGTGTGTGAGTGTGAGTGTGTGCTGTGAATGTCTCTCACCCAGACTACTCACAGACTGTACTCACACTCACACTGTTCTCATACTCACGCTTTCTTTCATTCTGTCTTTTTCTCTCTACTGGCATGAAGCCGTCTCCCGATTATAACACTCACAGAGACTTTCAGGTGCTATTCACAGTATAATGATCTCTGCAGTGTGAAGCTTCTGAATTGGAATACTCTATATTAACTTACGCGGTTTGAGCAGACTGAACTAATATGTTGATCTCTATCAATCTGGACATCATGAACATTATCATAATATGCAGATGTTGAAATGCAGGTTTTGCTGCTAGTTGTGTGATGGCTTATAAACTTGAGACAATCTGAATGAGTCAATGGACATCGAAAATTTGTCGGCAAAAATGATCCTGGGAATCAATTCGGAGCTCCGTGCGACAGATGCAATTTAAATCCCTCCAGGTCTGTTATTTTACAATGGCCAGGATGACATTCATTGATGTGCAACAATCAGGCTCTAAATTGCAGAAGGAAGAGAAACACTGAATATCTGTATCTTATAGATGGTCAGAAAAAGACAGAGAATAATGGGTAGAACATATTCAACATCAACAAATCCAATAGTGGTTCTCTTACAATGCAGAATAGAAATACATTAAAGGGCCACTAAAATAATCTAGTTTAAAATTATTTATTTCTTAAATAATATGAAAACCAATTTTAAACCATTGAAGAAATGAATTTGTTGGAAAAAAGTCTAAAGAGACACCACTTTAAACTACGGTAGCGACAAACACTTTTGTTTTTATCAGCGATTAATCTGTTGATTAATAGTTTTTTTTACATCACATAATCGTTTTGTCTGTAAAAAGTCTGTATACAGTGAAAAACAGAGACTTTTCTAATTGCTTGTTTTATAACCCAAATATATTCAGTTTGCAATGATTCCAACATTTGTCCTTTAATAAATTACTTAAAGCTACATTTATTGACGTTTTTGGCCACTAGGGGGCAGTGGAACCGAGCTATAAACACACCACTGACATATTATCACTCCTTTAAAGTTTTTATTGCTTGTTGGCAAACAGTTGCTTGTTTACACATCCACAGTTCCAGAGCAACATTTTCACTCATTTGGAGTCCTGTTTGTGTCCACCTGATAGATGTGAGTCTAATATTCACTCTCCTTTTAGATGTGGTTCAGTCTTTACCAGCTAGACACTTAACTTTGTTTACTGTAAAGTGGGTTTTGGCATTTTTTCCCCACTAAAAACACTCCTATTACACGACACAAATTACATAATAACAATACTGATTCGAGCGGCTTTCATCATCAGTCAGGTACTCTTTATTTACATCAAACAGGCTGTTGTTTAATCCTATACGTTCATTAGAAAACTGTGTCATTGAAAAGGACAGCAGTGGCGGCCACATGTGGCAGGTACTTGTGCAGTCGAGGTCGGAGGCCCTCTCCTCCAAGAAGAGATGCGATATGTGTGTTTGAGTCAGTGTGTGAACCTCTGTACACTCCTGAATAATCTGTCTGTGTGCATGTGTATGAGTGTTGTACTATGTGTGCATATGCATGAATGTGTGTGCACGAGAGCGGCTGTGTCTGTGGGAGCTAAGTGGGCGAGCACAGAGAGCAGAAAAGACTTGTGCTCATGACACATCTCAGCCACGCTACACGATGGAGGAGAGAGAGAGAGCATGTACCCCTGCAGCGCTAACTATGATCCCTCTGCCTCGCTCTCTCACTCCATCTCCCTCCTCAGGCTCCCACCAGGACAGCGATGATTTAATGATGAGAGAGACCACTTTGATTATTCATACGCAGCAGACAAGTCCGCTGGCCGTGCTGTTGTCTCACACAGACACACACGCATTCGAACATATACCGACGTGCAAGAATAACGACAGATGCGCGCACGCGCCCGTGCACATCTGGAAATACAAAAAAAAAGACACATACAGAGACCTTGCACACTCGAACAGTATGCAAGTGTAGAAACACTGTCAAAATAGAAAAAATGAAACATAGGGATGCACATGCACAAACAACTGCAAACCAAAACAGAAGCAATGGCACACACAAACAACTGCAACCACTATTTAGAAATACACACATGCTTCCCCACACACACAGTATTCCCCTGTGTCAAAACAGTAATGTAGATAACTTTGTAATAATTTGTTTTGGCTTCACACAGGGGCCAGTCTGGTACAGTTTGCTCGTACTAGGAGTGCAAGGACGGTTAGACAATAAACTAACTATAGACTAAACTGCACTCGTTCTGCAGCACAAGCAGGCGGAAAAATGCTACGGATTGTTATTTATTACTTCAGTGGTACATACAGTATAAAGACGTATCTACATTGTAGAGTATGTGCATACATGTGTATTAGAGCATGACCTGTTCTGATTTTGTTCATTCTGATTCTGATATTTGGGAGTTTAAACAAGACTTGAGAGGCAAGCAGCTCTGTGAGGATGAAGGCTACTTAGGCACAGCGGTGCTTTGAGCTAAATGCTAACGCCAGCTTGCTAACAAGCTCACAATGACAATGCTGACATGCCGATGTTTAGCTTATATATAATGGTTAAAATGCTGCCAGCATGGCTTAGCTAAAACACACTGATATAAGTATATCTGTTATAAATGAATATCTGACAATAACATTGGCTAAGTCCAACACAAACAAATGAACACACACAGACTCCGTCAACGTGTTTCTGACTTTCTTCTCACAGTACATTTCCGTCTTTGATGCAGCCAACACAAATCAAAAGGGGGAGCTACTTGTGTGTGTGTGTGTGTAGCGCGCACATTTGAGGCCTGTGCGCTTGTGTGTGCGCGTACGTGCACCTTCAGCCCCAGCCCACCCCCGGCATGATGAAATGTGTCAGACTTGGGACTGCCAACGTTTAAACCTCATCACTTATTCACTCGCAGCCCCTCCCTCTCCCTCGCTCCCCACACCATCATCCCCTTTCCCACTGCCCCCGCGCAGGAAATCGCTGATTTATTTTGCATAGCAACTATGAATTTTAAGTGAGTCCTATTAAAAGAGTCTTCTCAGCTCCTTCTCTGAATGTTATTGCTCCTTAACAGGGGCTATTTTCTCCATCTACATCGGCGGCCTTGGCAGCGCAAGTTAACACTGACGAAGCTGGTGTTTGCTCATCGAGGGAGAAAGGGCACACAATGACAGAACGCAAGACTCAGTGTGTGTTAGTGTGTCTGTGTGTGTACGTGTTTCTGTGTGAAATCAGGTCTATTAAAATATGTTGGTTTGAATGAGCGCATGCTTGTCAATATGAGTTTCATTCCGCCTGTGACCTTGATTGTGTGTGTGTGTGTGTGAGTGAATATGTGACAATGAAACATGCTAAATGTCTGCGCATTCTACTTCGCTACCATGTGATAGAAACCGCAGTATCTAAAATGTCCTACAATCTTCGCCGATCTTGGTTGTGCTTCAGCGGCCCAGAGCTGAGGTGAGGCCTCATCTCATCTCTATGCATCTACCGTGCAGCACTCGCAGGGCCCCGGGCTAAACCTATTCTTTTTGATAGCCTATAATTGCTTGGTTGATGTATATTTTTTAATATCCAGCGATATTACAGGGGCCTGGTAATAAAACACGGGCGGGTAGAGGAGAAAGTGTGAGTGGGAAGAGGGGAGACAGGGGAGAAAAGAGAAAGCTGAGAGGCTAGAGAGGGAGGGAAAAGGAGGGGAACAAAGAGAGGAAGGTACAGACAGGAGGTGAGGGACTGAGCAGTGTGGAGAAGGCTTCACTCATACTAAGATGAGTTAAATGTTGTATAATTAAACCTGAAGCACCAGTTGAGTCAACGGTGGCATCGCACAAACTCTTTTGAATGGAAACGGGCACTTCGGAAATCCTATTTCCCCAATTACCTTGGTGTTAAAACTGTTTAAGCATTCGCAGATTAAATAGGAGCTCAACAATTAGGTGATTAATTTGACGGAGAGAAAATGAATTGGTCACTATTTGATGGGCGATTAATCAGACAATTTTATCAGATGTAGCTAGCTAGCTAGTTAAGCTTAAGTTGACTTCCTTATAGTTGAAAACAGTGGCTCTGGTTAACATTTTAAAATGAGAACCCTGTAAAAAGTGTTTTAAATATGCACTTGATGGCTACAAGTGAGCCAGCAGTATGATGCTAACAGATTTAGGCTAAAGTGGCATGCAAACTAGTCAGTCTGGCATGCTAGCTTTGGCCTCTTACATTATTGAGCAGATAAACGCACTGTTTAATCCATTACTTACACTTTTTTCTCGCTTGTTTTCAGAGAGCATGAATAAAAAGACACAAGCCTGCGAGTATACAACCAGAACAATTCTCTTTTGACACTATACATGACTCACTATGTTGACACTGTGATTTAAGAAAGAAGACAACAGCAAAACATGCACACAGACACACAGAGGAGCAGTGCAGGCGGATGTAGAATGATTTAAATATATGATACTGTAATATTCATCTGGGATTAAGACTATTTTGTTGGAAGAGTGAGTCAATGAAGCTAAAAAAGGATCTCTGAATGGTAAATAAATGTATGCTTTCTTGTTGGCAATGGGATATTTAGACACTTGGAGGACACACACAGCTGCTATCAAATGAAAAAGGCTATAAAATTAAACAAATAACGTCTCATTTATCTTTTTAATCTTTCTCGCATTGCTGAAAATGTAAGAAACAAAGACAGACAGAGAGTGCAAATAAAGCAAAGAAACATGTGGACTGCTCTTCCCTTGAGCCCCCTCTTCGGCTTCTAATTGAAGTATTGACGGATTTAAATGAGGCTGAAATGCACTCAAGAGTTCCAGTGTCTCATAACACACACACACACACACACAAACATACACAAATGTGCACACGTTGCGTGCAAGCAGAATGAACAGAATGCACCATGAATGGATATAAAAAATAAAAGAATCTAAAAAAGTAAAATATATCTACATTACAATCATACTGTATGCTTGAAAAGAAATGTGTTTGAACACAAACACTGAGAAATGGACATGATGGAGCTGGTGACTACAAGCACACTAATGGTCGCCGTTTTTCAAACCACTCATGCAAGTAAGTACACTTTTAGAGAAAGCATCTTGTGCGTACGAGTACAGTTTGGGGTTTAAAGGGCATGAAATGTGATCTGTTGATGAGTGACTAGCATGCGGCTGAGCCAGCATGTAATGACTGAGCAGCCAATGGCAGCAGAGGAAGGACAGCACACGGTGCTATCGTAGGCCCAGAGAACTTAGAGCTGGCTCCTGTACTGTGAACTGTTCGAGCTGCGCGGACGGCACGTCAATGCTAACTGAATCTGAACGACTTGGAGGTTTTAAATGACTCTGCAAGAGAAATTTAATTCAGGAGTAAATGGACAGAGTGTAAAAAGAGAACTGTGTTCACATGTATTTAATCCATAGTCAGTGCGACTAATGATGACATATTCCGGTGATGTCATGGGGGAACTGTTAGCATGATGTTAGCAGCAGTATCAATGGTTCTGGAGATAAGCAGATATTGGTAGGCAGATTTTTGTGTTTATTGTAGCTAGGGGTGGTGCGATATACCGTGAATATTTTAAAAATAAATATTGATATCATGTTAGTTATACACATAAAATAATATTGTATAAATATTACAGCACCTCTTAAACATTTTATTTATATACAGTTATGGTAACAGACTCTCTCTCTCTCTCCATCTCCCTTCATTTGCCAAAAAAAGAGACAAAAAGTTACACGTCCGGTTCCGTTGTCTCAAAGTCAATGGGTTAATTGAATGGGATTCTAGATAGATAGTTAGATGCGTGAAATAAGGAGTGTGGTTAACACAAGCTTATGAGATGTTAATGTTTTGTTCTATTATATAAAATGCGTCAGTAAAGACCACTCTCATGAATTTTGAAGTTTTTAGGTACCTTAAAAAAGGAGGTAGCTAACAAGTGGCTAAATGAGGCTACAAAAGCCCGTCTTTACAGCCTCGTTGTGTATACTCGCCCTCACGTGACTGTGTTGTAGTTTGTTTATAGCCCAACGTTAGCTTTTTACTTCTGCTGATTTCATTCACGCTTAAAAAGGATCTTGCTTTTGGATTTTTCTTGAGGGAACCAGTGGGATGCTTCCGGTTTCGCCTACAAAAATACGTCATTCCTGCAGCACTATATTTTGCAATCAAAAGCCCAAGGCTCCAGGAAAAGTGTATTCACTTATAGATGACTGCTAAAGGGAATTCTGCATATTTGAGAAATAGTAAACATGATATTCAAATGTTTTAACAGCAGGAGTTCTTCAAATAACCATAATTATATGCAGCAAAGGCTCAATAAAATAAACATGTAAATACTTCTGCATAAAGCGCCAAATCCAATGAGACAGCGGTGGTTCTGAATAAGACCATCTTAAGAGGGAGGAAACGATATAAATAATAAAAGCAGTAAATAATGTAAACATTACGGTTCATGTTAATGAAACTACTAGTTATGAGAAGTAAGCTTACATTATTTAGCACTAAAGCTGTCAAAATTCCCTTTGATAGAGCCGCGTACAGCATGAAACTGAAGCCTAGAGCAACAACAGAGTGCATTCGGCGGGTCAAACATCTCTCTGTCTCTCTCTCTCGCTCTCTCTCATCTACTTTGGTAGTTGATACAACCGACTTTAAAGAGCAATGAAACCGAAACTATGCATTCAATCTGAGTATACTTCTCACACTGCCCTTATCCCCCACATCATTACAAGATGCACACCCATAAACTGGTTGAAAACTGATCTATATCATCTCACTCTAACCTGTTTGAGGTGAGTCTTCTCTTTGGCTCTGACGGACTCATTGGAATAGTGGAGTTCAGTAAATACAGTCAAAGCATAGCATGAACAAATGCACACTGTGCAACACAAGACCTTGTTTGCTTTAGTTGAAATAAATAAACAATGTCTTAAAAAAATCGTGGTTTGGTGTTTGGCGTTAGATATGCTACAGAGAGTTGAATCTTCTGTAGCTGCAGCTACGGTGTTTGCTCCCTACTTGGTGAAAAATGGAAGAAAAAAAGGTTAGTACAGCCATAGGTCAACTTGCTGCATAACTGGGTGCTACAGTCAGCAAACTGACCTATGAAAACACAGAGAGCATGTTCTTCTCTGAGCCTGAACCCTGACAGCTTCACACAGTGGCAGCTCCCAACCTTGTACACTGCGAGGCTTAATTACAGTGACACATGAAAACCCACTGCAATGCCAGCTGATATTAATGATAACAAGTGCTGATTTATCCAGAAGGAGATTATTTTGTTGGCTTCCCGTTTCATAGAGAGGTCAGAAGTCAGAGTTAGTTACAACTTCCATTACATCACTTAAAACAAGTTAGATGTGTCAGGTTCTTGTTCTCTTTTTCACATTTGTGTTCTGTATCTCAGACTTGGTGAGGAGAGAGAAAGCGGAGAGAGAGAGAGAGAGAGAGAGAGAGAGAGAGAGAGAGAGAGAGAGAGAGAGAGAGAGAGAGAGAGGGAGACAGAGAGAGGGCTGCATGTCAGCAGGGCTCCTCGTGATCCGGTTTGATAACAGTAGCACAGGGAAAATAAGCCCCACTCGCATCTAAGCGCCATGAAAATGAGGAGCCACTCCTAGCACTATAGGGGAGCTACATGCTAATGCCTCACTGGAGGCAGGAGACCTGCAGTCGGGGACATTAACATCACGCCCACTGACACAAAAACACTAACATGCTTAGATATACTAGCTGTTTGCATTTAGATGGGTTTGTGCAGAAAATTCTGCTAAATAAAGGTTTGTTTTTTGTCATTTTGGATGGATAATGACAAGAATCTGTAACTCTCAGACTCAGTTCGTTTATCTTATGCACAGCTTGTCTATTGAATCTGCTGATGTCCTTCCTTCCATGTTTTTTTGGTTTTTTTTAAAGTTAATGTCTAGCCGATCAACTTTACGAGGAGTATAGCTATCTGTAAAATCTCGCAGCTGGAAATCCTTTTTAACGGCTGCTTGTTGCTGCACCAGCCCAGACATTAAAATACACAATGATTACTGCCCATCAGCTAATATTGATTGTGCATCAGACACAGGCTCTTACTTTTGACGGTGAGGTACATGGACTTGCTGACATCAGCTCCCACGTCGTTGCTGACCTTACACAGGTAGAAGCCGCTGTCGTCCTCCAGCACGTGTTTGATTAGAAGCGAACCGTTGCTCAGCAGCTGCACACGAGAGCCGCTGTTCAGCTGGATGGGCTGAAACTGGGGAACGCCCGCGCCTGAGACGAGATGGAAGATAAAAGACAAAGAAAGAGAGAGTAAAAAACATCACTGTAAATAATGAGAAAATAAACATTTCGATACAACATCAGACTCTTTCTGTAGCTCATACAGTACATGAAATGTACACACATGCCTACATATTGATCTATAATTTTCAGTAGAGAAACAGATGCGTAATGCTAAAACGGGATACAGTGCTGAACAGTAAGCTGATCTCCAGTGTGTGTGTTTGTGTGCGTGCATTCATTTGACCACTCGTCTCTGTTTACAGATTTGATGACAAAGCCTGTCAGATTTAGGGAGGATTGTAAACATGTTTCTTAACACCAGGCCTAAATCCTTAAACCGCCAAACAGCTGCCGAGCACAGTGAAGCAGGCCGAGCTGCCGGTGTGATGCAATCAGAACAGACATAATGCTCATGTTTAACAAGACAGCAGATTGGTGCAGAGGAACAACAGGCAGGAGGAGAGCAGAGCGGAGAGGCCTTGCACTGCTGCTGGCCTTCAGCACCGAGGCGAGCCGGTGATATTCAAAGATGTTAGCTGCAGCTAGACATGGATGTTTTTCCAGACTATTTATTCCCGTGCGTCAAATCTCTGGGTTTATTCTTTGCATGTATGTTTGTTGAATTACTAGTCTGGCCTTGGTCGAGGACAGACTCATCCTACAGGCATGGATTTGTCTGATTAGAGAACAAGTACCGTAAATCTCTGCATGCCGCTTTTCTCAATTCTCAAAAGTCCAATACGACTGACACTTGATATCCATCTCTGAGGCGCCGTTGAAATAATTGGACTTGGCATCTCTGACATATTCTAGTCTGCGTGTAATTAATATCTATCTTTTTTTAATAGAAAATGATATAATCACTCTTGTTCTATTGTTAAACAATACAGTATTTCATTCTGCAATGTCCGCAGGAAATGTCACCGACGATGAATCCTAAAGCTTCACATCTTCGGAGCGGTCTGCTCTTATAGTGATGAAAGCACTGTGTTCCACCTTGCTCATGTAGTATTAAACACATGTGTGAACTGAGCCAGACGTTGCATTAGCTCGTGTTAAAGTAAGCGTGTAGAGATTAGGCTATTTAGTGAGCTGTGGGTTTTTGCTTTTTAATTAAAATGCAGTCAAGTGGCCGTGGCTAGCAAAGGGTCAAGTGGTGACTTTGTTCCTGCTCCCCTGGCTCCGACAGGGAGAGGAGGGAGAGGAGGGAGAGGGAGGGAGATGTGTTCTTCCTTGAATTATGGATTTTGCATATTCAAATGGTGCTAGTCGTTATGCTAATAGCGGTTGACCTTTACTTACTGTTCCATATCTCCCAGAGACACTCATCTGGCTCGCACCTACTTCTGTTGCAGTAAAAGCATGCCAGACAGCCATTCTCTGGACAAACTGCCCTCTGGCTTACAACAAATTAGACGACAGATTCCCAAGCCGCCTAACCTGGATGTGTTTTTGTTTTGGAGGTGATTTTCATTGCTTCTTTGCTCTGAATGACATCCTGCACAACAACATATCATAGAGCACCAGGAAAGATGGGTGTAAAAATATGTGCGAAGGCCTGAAAAGAAACAACAAAACTGATCTGAGGCTGGGCCGACTGAACTATGGGGCACTTCCTGCTGGATGCTTGTTTTTAACGCTACGATTGAGTAGTCACACAAACACTGCTCAGCCTAATCCCTCTGTACTGATCAGAAATGGACGGTCAGACAGTACTAATCAGGCATGAGGCCTGCTTGTCTCACATCCACACACACACACACACACACACACACACACACACACACACACACACACACACACCACTCCTCATTGGTTGTTGTCGTCCTTCTGTTGGTGAAGCTTTCATCCCTGGTTATATGGATGATGGAGCAAACACCTGGGGCTCCTCTTCATCTGCCCTGCTCAAGTGGCCGAACTCACCTGCTGCCTCCCTGCCCGTCTGTCTGCTAACGGTCTATCTGTATATCTGTCTGCTGATTTTTTTTCCCTGTCTCTCTCTATCTGATGATTCTCTATTGGTGCAGGTGGAAACCCTGCAAGCCCCTCAGCCCGCAGTGTACAGAGCAGATGGCTGTGTGTGTGCTTTTATCTCAGTGTATTCGCACACATGTGCTCCGGCTTCGGATGAAGCAAATGGAGGCCACTCACCTGCAAAAGCACTACTACTGCACTCGCCTTCACACACAGTTGATTTAAGAAACACAACCTGAGACCAAGCTAGCTGCAAACACACACAGCTGTACTGTAGTTGGCATAATTATCATTTAATAAGATAACTCTTGATGCAAACTCAGATTCTTTACTGGTCAATCATCATTCATTTTGTATTGTAGTATAACAAAAACAATCCTTTTCACATGATTATGCATTTCCCTCTTGCATGTACAGTTAGCCTGCATGGAATGATTAAATAATGGAAAATTATTCATTAGAAACTAAAGGCTGCAACCTTCAATCACTGCAGTTCAATACAGACCAGAATCACCATTGAGGCTCAACGATCCTAATGCTGTGAGCTTGAATCCATATTACTTTGCGTTTCAATACTCTGTTCATTGTTGCAGTGAGTTGTTGAGAGGTGGTCACTTAGCAATAAAAAGTGGAACTAACCAATATTGCGTGCACATCAAGAAGGATTCCCATGTTTACCACTTGTAAGTGTTCACGTCGTTGAACTAAAGACAGTTATGTGATTGCAGTTTGTCTTGTGAGGGTTAAACATTGTCTGAATTATAACACTATATGCATTACATCTGGAGTTAATTACCTTGAGTGATGGACCTCTGTGTTTGATTGTTTTACAGGCACTTTGTATTATTACTAAATCAGATAGGATGGAGTTATTGCTGAGCATCCTGGTAACTCGGGAGACTTAAGTCTGCTTACCTTCTCTGTGAGTTTGAATTCAAAAGTGTGATTTGTTTTTAATTCATTCCCTCGTAGCCGGCAGGTTCACCTGCAGTGGGTAATGCATGCTGCGTTTAATGTACCTTTGGAGTGTTCCCATACGATGGTGGGTGGAGGGTAGCCTTCAGCTGAGCAGTTAAGAGTCACAGTTTTCCCATAGATCCCATCTTGATCCTCAGGCTGAACCACAAACTGAGGAGGAACTGTACATACACAAAGATCAACAGTTGACATTGATACATGATATTTTGCTGGTGTCTTTATTACACTTGTAGCCTGTGTGTGCAGTTTCACACAAGTCAAACACTGCACCAGTCGATTTTACCTCCAGCCAGACAGCAGGAACTAATAAGTGAAGTTTGGTACTGCAGGGATGGCTTAAAATGAAAACCTGCACACATACTGCACATTATAGCACTCCACCAGGGTGCCATTAGATATATAATCTGTTCCTTTGTGCTTCCTCACCTCTAACAATGAGCTGACTCTGGTGCTCCACTGCAGCAGCCTCGTTGCGGGCGACGCAGGTGTAGTTGCCGTTGTGGTCGGGCGTGAGGTTGGAGATTCTCAATGAGCTGGTGAAGTCGATGTTGTCCACAGTCACACCCAGGCTGATGGGGATTGGCCGTCCATCTTTCTGCCAGGTGATGTCCAGCGGGCGGTCGCCTGACATGACCACGCAGGGGATGAAGACACGTTGGCCGATGGTGAAACGCTGGAACTCAAAGGGCTGAATGTAGGGAGGCACTGACAGGCCGAGGAGGAACGGGAGAAAGAGACACCAAGATTAAATGTGATTTCAGCCGTGAGTTTCAAAGACCGCCTTAATTTCCTGTGTTTTGTCCTTTTCTCTTGCTTTCAAGAGGTTACTGAAGGAACACAAAAGACCTGAATAGCAAAACATTCTGCAATAAGTTCCCGTCATTCTCAGTCGGGAACATTATGTTCTTTCAGAAAAAGAAGAGCACGCAGAAGCAGAACAACAGAAAAAAAACTTTTATGTGACTCATTCAGGCTGCTTGGAGAAAGAAATCTGAGTGACCCTGAACTTTTCCTCTTTGTCTATTGATCATCTATTGATCTACTACCTACATACTTACCTATCTTCTAGACTGGCGACTACATCAATCTAAGATTGTATCCACCACACAAAACCCTGATTGCCGGCCTAGTGCGTACAAGAAAACAAGTATTCACAGAGCAGCCAGAGTCAATCTGGCTGCATAATATAACGACACGGTTACACAATAACATTTATTTAAATTGCCTGCGCTCTATTCTCTGGGAAATCTCCAGCCATCACACAAGTCATCTGTGTTTGAGTGTCCAGTGAGTTGAAATAACACTGAAATAAGCAGCACTTTAGCACCTTATTTAATTCACAACAAAGGGGAGATAATGGACTCCAGGGATCCCCAAAGACACTTCTGCATTTTAAGCATGAGCAGCGTAAATTAACAAATGCACTTGCTCACTATAGCACCACTGGGAAGTGTTGCTTTATATCATCGCTCTCTCTTTAGGTCTCACTCTCTCTCCCCCTCTGTTTCCCTCGCTCCATTAGAAAGTGTAATATAGTGACAACAACCTAGCATACTGTACAGAGGGAAGGACATGGAGCATAATGGGAAGCCCTTTTGAGTATTACCTTTTACAGCTGTAAGATCTCAGTGGAGATCAGTCACTCAGCACTGTAATGTCAGTGACACTGATATTACATTCTGACATTATATTCCTATTTAAAATATCTATCAAATTCATTGTTATCAGAGCACAAAATATGGGACTTTGGCATAAATTCAGTTATGAGTTTTAACACAAAGTCAAAGATGTGACAGTCTAAAGGAACAGTTCAACATTTTGGGAATACGTGATTGCATACTGACAGCAGAGACTCCAGGAGGTCACTATGCCTGGGGAAGAAAAAGTCCCTCACATAACCCCCATAAAACCACATCTTTTACACTAAACTGATTTAATTATTGAGTAAACAAATGAAAAGAAGAAAAATATTAAATAGTGAGAGGTGCTGGTAGGCATAGTTTTATAACCTGTTTCACCTTCTTTCCAGTCTCTGTGCTAAGCTAAGCTAAGCTAACAGCTAATAGCAACTATAGCTGTAGCCCTATACGTAACAGGAAGATATGAGAGTGATGTTGACTTCCTAATCTATCTCTCAGCAAGAAAGCAAATGAGCATCTTTCACAAAATATTCCTTTAAGAAAAACAAGCAGATGAGATGGCTAAAACAAAAGGAGTTGACAAAACATTGGATTGACTTGTTTGATTCATCAGGTTTATCAAATCAGCTCTATGTATT
Organism: Anarhichas minor; assembly: GCF_050575085.1. NCBI lineage: Eukaryota > Metazoa > Chordata > Actinopteri > Perciformes > Anarhichadidae > Anarhichas > Anarhichas minor. Next base: position 4,861,521 of record NW_027466472.1, read on the forward strand.
TAACAACACTTGATTCTAAACTGCTATATATCTGTCTGTCTCAAGCTGTAAAGACTAAAATTGTATCTTTGCACTGAATAAAGGAAATAGCTGTTGAGTAACTATGTTATATGCAGCATATTAACTCAACCACCACAGCTCTATGGGACTAACCTCTCACACAAACATGGACACTCTGGGAGTCCATCTTGTTGGGTTGGACCATGACCTTGCAGGTATACTCGCCAGCGTCCACCTGCTGCACGTTGGTCAGCTTCAGTGTGCCGTTGTTCTCAAATGCTCGCTGTCGGTGATTGAACGGTAGCAGTGCCGAGTTTTTGTACCACTTTATGGAGTAGTAAGGGTAGCCAATCACACGGCAGTGAACGAACGCATCCCGTCCAGCAATCGCTGTGATGTTTTTCATTGGACGAATGTTGGCGCGGCCTACAGAGGGACAGAGAATGAGAAACGATCCTCTATAAAGACATTCAGTGGATAGTGACATCAAATCACTAGAGCTTTATTTTTGGTGTTTTTGTAAATAAAAATATACTTCTAACTCATTACTGTTCAAACATATGCAGTAGTTAAACAAAGAAAGGTTAACTGCTAAACAGAGAACATAAAACAGAGAACATTTCTCTCCGCAGCTTCACACATGGTACCTGCCACTGAACTATTTAGAAATGCAAAAGAAACTGCTGTTTCAAGCTTTTCTCGTTTGTTTTACCACATGATGTTAGGCTTAACTCAAAGCAGAAGGCTGTGAAATGACAAGCAGATTAAAGTGTGCTAACCATCTGAAGGAAAACAGAGCGTTTAGATAACACTGTACTCCTGATACTTATTAGTCTGCTCTTGCTGCAGTAATACATTCTGTGTCTCATAAAATGGAAACAGAATAATCGCTTTAACATCTGTTCGCGGAGAGTTGAATTGGCTGCTTGAGTAAACACACACAGACACTGACACACATGAACACTCACTCACGCACGCACACAAGCAAACCAGAGATAAATGTATTCATGCAAACAAAAGAAATATATTTTTCTTCCGGCTATTTACAAACCAGCCCATTTTGGAACCCAATATCCAGATACGCTTATGTGCAGCAAACCAGGATAATTCATTTGACCTAAAATACAGGCATGTAGGAGAAGCACAGTAATAATTTGGAGAGAAAAAGACGAGGCTACAATATTAAAATGTATACAAGGAGCAGAGAAAAAGAAAAGAATGCATAAAAAATGGAGGCAAAATCAATCAGAAATGTAAATGTGATTAAAGACTTAATACTAGAACTAATAAATACTGAGCAAAAATAAATTTAACTTTAACTAAACAAATCATCATGAGAGAACCCTACAAAAGCAAGGAAACCAAAATATCCTGATCAATAACCAGCGCCCATGTACTGCAAACGCCAGAAAGCCAGCTGGACAGAGAGAGAGACACAGACAGACACACAGAGAGACAGACAAGGTATGTGTATTGTTGTTCTTGGAGGAGCTGATTTGACAAGCACCTCTTACGTTTATTCGAGCCTGGTGGTACACGACCCCGGCCGAGTTGCTGCACGTGCACCGGTACACCCCGCCGTCCTGCACCTGGGTGTGTGTGACGTTCAGCTGGCTGACCACGTGGCCCTCGTGGGTCTCGTAGTGGCCCAGGTGGTGGTGGGTGTCTTTGATGACGGGGTCGTCGTCCAGCGACCAGGTGCATCTGGGAGGCGGCGTGCCCTTGACATTGCAGACCAGGAAGACGGGCTCGTTCGGGTTCACCACCTTCTCGCTGAAGGAGGACAGGATCTTCGGAGTACCATCTGCCACGAGGGACAAGGTGGAACCGGGGTGGGGGAGAGGAATACAACGGTGAATAAGAGACATGTTAAACTGTGACCATCGTCAGCATTGCAATGTTTTAGTGAAGCATTGATCTACAGTAAGTTTTAAAGTTACACTTCTATCATACTTATCCTGCACAACACCTGACTGACCATCAACCAACCAGGGACTTGTCTCCAACTGCCGACTGTATCTTAATATATAGTATGGTAGAAAGTGAAATGTTTACATACAAGATCAGTTAACGCCTGTTAGGTTAATCTGACTTTGGCAGTTAGGTATGTTCGAACAGACTGACTAATTGTTGCTTTATCAGTCATAGAAAAAAGGCGAGCACAGAAAGATAAACTGGACCTAAAACAATTCGCAGTGTCATCTCTACAAGGTGATTGCGGAGGACTTATGAAGTATTATTATTATTAAACGATGAAATCATTTCTATTTCACAATACTTGTTTTATTTTGACCTAGTAACAACTTGTCAGTACAGCCCACTGTTTTAGCTAGAAGAGCTGCTCTCTGTTCTCGTTTCTTTCTTTCAGATTGTTGGAGGAGCTTCATTTGCATCACATTTGCATGTATTGATTGACGCTTTTGTCCAAAACGAGTTCTCTCTGCAAATAAAAAGTGGGTGCAATGACGTTGCCATATTGACTGCATGCTCACCTGGTAAGGTTACGATTGGACGATCGTGTTCCTGAAGCAGTTTCTTGTTTTTTAATAATCTTGGTATTCCTCTCAGAGAGCTGCTCCTATACGTTACTGCATTCTGTTGTACTGTATAATGGATGTACAGTACAGTGTATACTTTTTGAGGCCATGAGAACTAAAATCACAAAGCTTCTAAAAACCACTTCATGTTGGGTTATTTCCTCATCAGTTATTTATTCATCAACAGTCACTGGACAACAGTTTGAGAGAAGATGTGTTATTTGCTTTTCCATAGTAACCTTTTTTTATGAAATAATAATAAGATATCATTGGAAAAGGAAAGGTCTGGCCTTTTTATCACTATTCTTTCATTATGAACAGTGATCCGGGAGCTTCCAGTTGGCTTTTGAATCGTCTGTGTCTGCCTACTGCTGCTCTGATAATCTAGATCTGTTCCACATGATTATAGATTATCAATATCTTCTTTTAACAGCTCCCCGGCCACAGCAGACAGTTGCCTGAGCAACGCTGCCCAGGTGAGCTATTGGATTCAAGAGTGTGTGTTCATGTATTTTTCTACGTGTTTGTGGAGTGTGGGATGACCATTGTAATGCCAGCCTATAGCAGAGAGTCACAGCAGGACGCCATTAACACCTAAACGCTGTATTGATCTCAAAGGCCTGACTCTGTCTTTGATAAAGCGCTGAATATACATAATCATGCTGCTACAGTTTGCCGTTTGCTCAGCGTTTGTGTGAATGCCACAAATCACATGCACACATTTTACCTTCAAGGATGACTTGCACAAAGTCCTGTGCCGACATCTTGCCCTTCCTGGCGAAGCACTGATAGGCTCCGCCGTCGCTCTTCGACATCCCCTCCATGATGAGGTTCTCCCGGTTCAGCCCGCTGAAACGGACATTGTTGCCAGGGTAGATGATCTCTCCATTGCGGTACCAGGACATCTCATACTCGTCTGAGCCGCTCACGCTACAGGACAGAGACACCTTGCTACCCACGCTGCCTTTCACCTTCCGAGGGCTGACCACTGACTTCAAGGGCTCTAAGCACACAGAGATAAGAGACACGTTGTCATTTTAAAAGGAGCATTCAACGATTTGTTTTGTTTTAGTGACAATAAGGTTAACGGAAAGACCGTAGGGCAGATAGTGGAGAAAGTTCAGTTTAGATTTGATCAGCATTGCTACATAAGATTTCAGAGTAGAAGGTTGAACCACCATCTCCAGATTAGATCTGAAAACAATAAATCGACTAATTAAGCAGTCAACTCACAGAAATGTTGAAGAAAAAAATCCACTGGTTCCATCGCCTCAAAAATGTATGTTAAAAATTACATTTCTTTGTCATCTATAAAGGGAAACTTCACATCTTTGGGTTCTGGACTGTTGGTCGGACAAAACAAGCAATTTAAAGATGTCACCTTGGACTCTGGGGGACATTTTAAACTAATTTTGAAAAACTCTCCAAATTGCTCGTTCTGTCCGCCCAACAATTTTTTTTAATTACAAGAGAGCAAAGCTGCAAATCTCACATTTTAGAAGCAACAAATGCGCAAATGTTTGTCATTTTTGATTGATAAAAACGTTATCATCAAAACTATTGTCAGTTAATCTTGTTGATCAACTAATGAATCAATCAACTAACTGTTGTTTAGACAGATACAGTTATAAAGAGGATCCCTTCCTTTTAATAAAAGACTTACGTTTGACATACAGGCGCCCCATCACCTCAGCGTTGCCATAAATGTTCCACACTTCACAAACGTACGTCCCAGAGTCACTGGGCTGCGTGCTCTCTATCAGCAACCCGGTGATGGTCTGGCGGAAGCGGCTGTCAGGCTCCAAAGGGCTGTTGTCCTTCAGCCAGCGGTATTTGGGCGTTGGGTAGCCCGAGGCCTTACAGGGCAGCTCCACCCGATGATTAATCATCACCTCCCGCTGGTCAAAGCCATCCAAGATGCCTGGCTCAGCATTGGTGGGGTCTGGAAGGAGCAGAGAATTTAGTGTTAATTAGTGGTGAGCGTTGCCAGGCGCTTGACAGTGTAATCCAATATTGATTCCTGGGGGTCACGATTCAGTTCTATATACAGAATATTTGGTTATGTGAGGGAGAGGAGAGAGCAACAGTGTGTTCCTAAAATTGTCCCCCACAGTCAAATCAGAGATGGCACCATGGATTACTCCTTTTTTATCCATTTATTTATCTACATGCTAAATGCAAAACATGTAAAATGGCTGTCATTTATCAAACTACGCTACAATATCATCAGCACAGTACAGCCTACATTGCAATGGTTGTTTGTTGCTGACTGGCCCAAAGAAGGGCTGCATAACTCACAGTTGACCTCAGAGTGGATCGGTCTGCAATGACAGGTTTGGACAGACTGTAAACTTGATCCCAGCCCTAAACGTACCCATTCACTGGTCTTGCTTTACAAGCCTGCACATCAATCAAAATTTCTGAGGAGGACCCATAATTCATAGGGGAAAATAATTCTTGCTGCCTGCAATTTTGAAATGCCAAATCCGCCTTAAAAGTGTAATGTAAGGAAGATCTATGGCATTATCTACAGGAAGTATCCAGTATAGTTTCTGCATGTTTATTTGACCTATGGTTTGATTGAATCCAGTACTGACCTGACACAATGAGACGCGCGCTGTTGCTCTGACGAGTCTCGCCGGTGTAGCGGTGGCGCGTGGTGCAGCGATAGTTATTCAGCCCATCCTCAGGCAGGACGTCCAGAATATACAAGGCTCCCGTGGATGTGATGAGATATCTTTGTCCTGGAAAAGATTAAAAGGAGCGAATCGAAACAACATGAAAGGCAGCATTTGTGTGGTTGTTATGTAGGATCAAAACAACTTCAGTATGAAGAATTTATTCACCCCGCCACAACAGAAGGATTTCTTTCTCCATAGGGTGTTTGTTGAGTGCACGGCAAATCTGTAGAAGCTTGAACCTCACAGCACACAAAGCCTTTAGAAGTCATTCTTTATTTCTACATGAGACGAGAGAGTTTACTGAAGCAAAATAAAAAGGAATTTATCTTGTGTAAGTAAACTACCAGAGATTTGCTGTGGAATGAGACTTAAACTTCTACAGATAAACGCACCAATATTTGGACTAATACTGTGAAGTACTGGATGATGGAACGCACCAAATATCCATAAATAAAAATGTAAAAAAAGCAGAAACTGTCTTCAAGTGCATATCAAATCTTTGTCCCCAAACAGCTTTTATTGTCTTGTCTTTGACTTCTGCCGTTGCAATAACCTCGCTGGCGCCAACGTCTGGTATCGAGAGCCAATCCCTCTTTGGCTGTCACAGCCAGTTCAGTATGTAGGGTAATATTATGTTAATTCTGCAGATCAAACCAGGCTGAGTGGGGTTGTCAACATCCATAAGGAAGGAAACCCTCCACTCCGCCATCATACGAATGCCCACATTCCCATGGGAGCAGATTGATGTCAAAACTGATCGAAAAAGCAATTTACAGGAGATTGTCTTCAGTGCACAGCGGTGGGCATTCTAAGACAGAGGCAGCTTAGGGAGCCTTTAAGGGCCGAGGAGAGACAGCCCTGCAACCGCTACAGCTAATGTTGACGGGGTCCACCAGAAAAACACTGCACAGTGACGTCACAGGGTGAAAGGAAATGAGTGTGTGATACATTAAAGCCTACATTTACTTTGCATCTCTACCTTCTGATTGTATGGAAACACAAAATGTGAAGTTAAACAACATACAGAGCTAAAATATTTACTCATTTGTTATCGTTTCACACTACAAATGTTTTGCTGGCTTCAAATGACCTGCTCACTCACTAAGCTAATAACAGATGAAAAAACAAGGAGACATGTATGTGACAATGTAGTTTGTAAGGTGACATGTTTCATCAGGGAATATTTCCAGGTGGAGCTTTCTATTTCATCTTGTGCTCATTGACAGTAAGCAGAGCACAATATGATGTGCACATTAATATGAAAACGTATGACGTTAACAGGGAAACTTATACAAACACAAATTAAGGCTTTGTGTTTACTGCGATGGATTATCAAGGTCGCTCAATTCCTGTCTGTGGAAGTTGTTTTTATAATTACGGTCTAACAATATACCTGTACATCTAACTACAGAGACCTGCATGTAAGAAGATGATACATTGCACCAACACTGGTAAAGTCTTGGGTGACTCTGATTAAGGTCACATGCTTGACTGCTTAGATTAGCAGGAATTCTCTCTGCGTATTTGATTTTGATTGCACCCGTGTCTGAAGGCAGTCACATCAGCGATTTATCCAAAAGTAGAACGAGCTGGGGCGGTGTGGGAGCAGCTAAAGTAGATTAGCGGCGGGTAATTCATTTACGTTCAACAAGGCGAGCTCTGGGTTTTCTTGTGATTTTTTCTCTAAAACAGACATGCAACATATAAGATGTGTTGTTTAGATTCATGATACGAAAGAGGGTAAGCCTGTCGGACAGCAGCAAAAATTAGCAACGGTTTTGAATTCATCTGCTTATTCATCTTAAACTGGTGCTGTTTGAATATTCATTGTTGTGCTTTTAGTCAAAATGGCCTCTCAAATAGACAATTCAAGATGCTATGAAAAATGCATGGACAAGCAGGTGCAGATGTTTCTCTTTTCAGTGCGGGTTAAAAAAATAGATGCCACCTCCCTTAGGTCACATAACATCATCCCCTATAGATCAGAGCGAAAACAACTGCTGTAATTGCACTGTTTCTCCTACATTTCACATTGCTGTGTTGAGTTACCAGACAGAATAACTGCACAGTCCAAACCAATTAGCTGAACAAATATTAATGACAAAGAACCTAAATGTAATTTTCCTCAAACATTAGATGTTAACATCAAACCGCTACATGTTTTAATATTCCACTTGAGACTAATATGTATGAAAGAAGCAAAGCATACTTAATATGCTTACATTTAATATGCATTTTTGATGTTTATACATGCAAAGGAAAATCAACCTTGTGGGGTTAAGCAAACAGGGGGAATACAGAGAGAGGCGGGTGGAGAAGAAAAAAATTGCACAGCTATTGTAAGCGTTGACCTAGATAGAACCGACAACAGATTCCACGGATTTGATGTCCTGAAGGGGTTTCACTGGTTTACATACAGGGCTGTTAGATGGGCAACCAGCAAGTGGAATCTATAAAGAGACGGAGGGAGGGTGTGACTGTGTAGTGTGTACATGTGTGTGTGTGTGCGTGTGTGTGTGCTGATGCCGGCAGCCATGCATGCATGCCAGTGTGCGAGACGATTGGTGGGAGGAAATCTTCTCAGAGGTTGAGGGGGCCAGATGCAGAAAAAAAAAACATTGCTGTTTATGATCATCGCCTTTGCTCTTTTTTTTCCACCGGTTCTGTGCACGGCAGAGGGAGAGATCATTTTTTTAATTTATTTTCGTTTTTGTTTTTATGGCCTTGTATTTCAGTATTATTTAATTAATGCTTCACACTTTTTTTTGTAACTGGTCACAGGTAGCTGTGATCAATACCACAACAGCAAGAAAACAACGAGAAGTATCTCACAAATAAATAACACTACATCGGAAAAAAGTTGAAAACCCTGAAAGATATATATTACCAAGCAGCAGCAAAAACAAAATTCAGACATCTCCAAAGCTGTCCACTCCACACACACACACACACGCACACGCACACACACACACACACACACACACACACACACACACACACACACACACACACACACACACACACACACACAGCCTCTTTCCCTTTTTTCCCTCCTCCCTTCTGGCTTCTCCATTTTGATTCTGTACTGGTCCTCTGAAATCTCACTGTGGAATCCATCTTGAGTGAGACAAAATGGTATTTCACTCCAGCCGCTGTGAGCTGCTGCAATTTTCTCTTCAAGCACCTCTATGCTCCTGCAATGCCTTTTAAGACGTCAGAGCTCAGTTATTTTGTTATGACAGAATGAAGTGCAGGCAGAGGGGACGCTACAGTGGGGAGGGGATTCAAAATGAGAGCTATTGTATTGAATTGTGTTTTATTGTATTTCTTCTCCGCGACCCGCTCCCTTTAATTCCACTGCGTTGTCTTTAACTTGCTCACTGCTTCAGCATTTAGGAGTCATTCCCGTCCACAATGCCAGCGTGTTGAGTAAGAAACTATGCACAATGTCCTTTAAACACTAAAAAGCCTAAAGTGTAGTGCAGTGAAGTGTATAAACTGCTATGGATTAATTAAGTCAGTAATTGAGGCCTCAGTTCCCAGATGCATTAAAACATCCCCTGGACAGAGATTTCTGTGTTATTGTCAGAAAGTGGAGCCTTTCCCTCCATTCATTCACAGGCACTGCTACTGTAAAGTGAAAAAGTGCTCCACTCCACCACACACACTTTATCTAATCATCCCCACTTTGCCAGAGACAGAATCTAATACGAGCAGCGGGCTCTCACTCTCAGCAGGCTAAATAAGCCTCGACGTACAGATGAGCTAGTGTCACAGCATCCTCACTGCCGACAGGCGCTCAGGAGTCGCTGTGATTTAAATGAGAGCCGGGCTGGTCAGATCTTAGCTGACAATCTGCACTTGAGTGAATTAGTTATGAACTGCCAATGGGTTTATTCTGATCACTCATGCAAAATGCAGTCAAATATAGTTGCAGGAGGTTCATATTTGTGGCATATTACCACTAATAAATCAGTTTTTTTAGAAGCTGGAGTCACCTGAAAAGTCTACAGCCACGCTAGCGGCGCTATGCGGCTGTTAGGCTGCACAGCCTTGCAATGCTAACATGCTGATGTTTAGCAGATATAATGTTTATCATGTTTAACATCTTAGTTTAGCGTGTTAGCATGCTAACGTTTGCTATTTAGCACTAAAGACGCAGCACCGCTGAGGCTGATGGGATGTCGTTTGTTTTGCAGGTATACGGTCATAAACAGATGATGGCAAGAGAAAAGTCAGGCGATCACAGGAGATATTCAAATGGCAACATGAATATCTGAACAAAATGTTATGCTGCATCCAGTATTTGTTGAGAGATTTAACTCAAAACTACAAATGTGAACTTATGTGTCATAGGACATATGAATCTTCGAAAAGTCATAGGATCACAAAAGACATCAGGAGTCATCTTGGAATCATAAATGATGTTACAAAAGCTTGAGACATTTCAAATGTGTATATCTATTATACTTCATACACAGATCATATTCTGTCAATGCTTATTTTCTGTTCATGTCAGGCAACACTGATATTACACTGAATATATGAGTTTGAATGCACTAGGTTGGAAATGTTTAGTACACAGAGTAATCTCTTCTATAAAGGGTGAGTTGGTGAGTCAAGAGTTCTTGTTGTTTAAAGAGGAAGGTGGGACTGGCTCTGAGTACACTGTGAGTCAGACAGTGAGGAGGGACCCAGTTCTAGTCGGGTCAGCAGGGAGAGAGAGATGATAAATGGGCTTCTGAATGTTCCAGGTCTGTGTGGTAACTTCTCTGGCCCACTTCAACTCTCCTGAGTCACTTCAGACATTAAATTAAAATTAAAAACAGATAGCTATCTATCATGGGCTTACTGCACACTGCATCTGTTGAGGAAAAAGCACCGCCTATCCATTTTTGTACAGCTCACAACTTAAAACTGCTATTACTGCCATCGGCGTGCTGTTAACCTGAATACAGAGCATTCATTCCGCAGTGGTGCGCCCTCGCAGAACAATACTACCATTTACGTTGTTTAATCTTTGCAGAGATGGAGATACAACGCTACTAAACCATCAGGGAGGGAACACCGCATTTGACACCTGCGGTGGCAATGTCAGAGGAGTGTTCTGTAGTCTGTGTTCTCAGACTAATTTCGGCCTGCTCAGAGTCGGGGGGGTAAGTTGCATCGCGAAACAGGGGCGCGGGGGGGGCCAGACGTCTGATCGTAGCTTTAATCTGAGCTGATTGAGGTCAGATCGCAGGACTGACCTCTCCACCGCAGAGCTCCTCAGGGCTGCGAGGCTGCATGCAGATAAACTGAAATGATGACTATTCTGCAGACCAAACCATGAAATACCTATTGTTACTCCGTCTGGCTATTTACATTATCAAATATAATCAACAGCCATATTTAATGACTCTCATGCACTGTTGAAGAAAACACATCACACTGAACTTAAAGCCAGTGTACTGTAGGTGTCATACTGAGCTACTGCACATAGCAGACCATCAGGTGAATGCAGACACTTTGGCTTTCTCTTGGATCCATTTAATTAACATGATGACTCTGGAATCAATAAAAGACATGCTAACGGTCAAACTGCAACACTAACACTCTTTAAATCAGCGGACACAACCCGCTCTGATGCCACACTACAGTAATGGAAGAGCAACATGATACTTAACACGAGGAAAAAGAAGCAGCTTTTGAAACAAAATGTCCCACCCTTCCAACACCACGGGATCTAAAATTGTTTCTACACTAAACTCTGGTTTTGTGGAGATCAAACAAGACAAAACTTAATAATTTGTGAGCTTTGCAGGCAGATTTGGTCACTTTCGAAAGAGCAAGGCTAACTGTTTTCACAAGTCTTTGCGCTACGCTAACCGTTTGTAGCCTCACATTAGGCGGACAAACATGAGAGTGGTATCGATATTTTTCATCTAACTCGACGGCAGAAAGCCAATAAACATATTTCCGTAAACAGACTCAGTACTGTATTGTGACCACTGATTTTTACATGTACAGTATGGGTCTTACTTGGATAAGTTTCCAAACCTGTGATTGCACTGTCTGCTCGCCATCGGTTATGTAAAGATGGGCCATAATTCCTGGTCACAAGTGGAAGCACTGGATAACTTGTAAAGGTGCAATCTGAGCAGCTAAAATGGAAAATTAGGTGATTTTGTAGGAAAGGGATCAACAAAGTCTCTTTTGCACGGCTGATGTGTTGGAGACACTCTGGACCTTAAAGCAAATGTGTTCTGTTGCACTTTTGTTTGTGTGTCACAGCCAAACAATATGGATTTTCAACACTGCGGTTAAGTAGGCAGTTTGTCATGTCTAAACTTTCAAGATGATTCTAATAGCTTGGTGGGAAAAACAATGAAAATGGATTTTGCATGAAAATCTAAGTGGTGGGAAAATAATCATGAAAAACAGAGTGTGTGGTGTATTTGTCTTGAGGCAGGAAATCTGAAGAAAAAAAAAAATCAATCCTAGATAATATAGCTTAGGAGTTGGCAGTTAAAATATAAAGTTACTTTTACAGTGCCATCATCTGCAATGACTCACACATCACTTAAAATAGTTTTGAGACACTACAGAACAAACATAATATGAGTATCTTGCAAATATAAGTTTAAACTAATGCTATTAAATACAGGTAAAATGAGAAAAGCCTTCAGCACCTGTAAAAGTCACCTATAAAAATCGCTTTCTCTCAATGCACCTGCTGTGTGAATAGATTTTAGGAATACAAGTAAATGACAGAGCTGCCATTGAAGCCTCAGTGAAGAAGGCATCCTTGGTTCAGTGAAAGTTTTGGCATCAGAGGCTCTCTGTCTCTTATTCAGCCTCAAAAACCCTCTGTGTTCCTGTTTGGCTCATTCTACTTCCTCTCCTGCTTCTTCTCTCTCCTCTGCGTGGTCTCTCTCTTTCTCCCCCTCTCTGCCTCTCCCTCTGTGTCCTGAATGCTAAAACAGTGGCTGGCTGTGTCAGAACACCGCAATGAAATCCTGCAGTCTCTAACGCCCACATCGAGTAAACACCTCACTTTGCCTAGACGTTGATCTCAAAGCTATATCTCACATTAGGTTAAACATTAGTGTATAAAATAAAATCTGATTAAATACTGAAATTACTGAAGGTCTTTTAATAGATTTATCAATAGATCATTTGGAGGGGGAAAAATGAATCTTACAGCAATAAATAAATAGTTCGACAACCTTTCAGAGGAATTACATATTTGAAAAAGATGAAAGGGAAAGACGAATAATGCACATACAAGAAAACAAGAAAGTTGACTTTCAAAGTACATTTCAAAGAAATAGACATAACAGAAAACAGGACGACAAAGATGAGTGAAGTAAACATGAACATTACCTACTATGCACAGGTATGAATATATGTATACAATGTATCTAGATATCTATAGAAAGAAAACTACAGCACAATAAATGTAAAGATATTGTGAGACTTTGGATTTTAAGGATATGAAATTGCTGCCATTGAAGGCTGTTTGGATAAATAAGAGAGAATAAGAAACTGTGTTTCCCTGAAAACATCCATTTGTTTGAAAAAAGAGTCACTGGAGCGTCATGTATAACGTGTATTGTCAATGCTTTGTATTCCTGGGGTCACAGCTAAAACCAAACACCATTTAAGGCCACAATTCACTCAAACTTCATTTGTTAAAATAACACACAAATGCCATGCGGTTATGTATTTAATTATATTTCATGTATTTTTAAATGAGAAACAGTTCTGAAAGAGGCAGAGTGAAATGCAGTGACTGTCAGTGTTATACCACCGATCTTTTAAATTAAAAATAGGTTTTCATTCATCATAAATAATTTGTGCGTTGCAATCCATGCAAGAAATGTCCAACTGCCATGAGATGAGCAATTCATATTTAATGAACAACTAAACAAGTGAAAGATGTCCTCTTAATAAATCATGTGACCCCCGGTCGTATTTACTTGCTGCTGGTTCTGGTCAGATTGCTGCTGAATATTGAGGTACACAGATTTAGTGGACACAAAGGCATGACATCATGGGCAGTAAAGAGAGATTCATTAGGATAACTAAAATGAGAAAAAAAACATTTAAATTCAATTTTCGTCATTTCTGTTTAGGGGTGTAAGAAAAAAAAACATTATCCGTTTTTAATTAACAGTTTACATGCAAAGATTCGTGGCAGACAGTGGTTTGTTTTGTGTTGTGTTTAAAGCCCCATAGATAGCAATGTTGTAATCTATCTTCAACCACACTCTGTTTACATTTCTTTTATTTACTTCATTTGTTTACCTAAAGAATCCTGTAAGCTCTTTTATTTTTTACTGACATATGTTAACTCCCTTGCTCAGATTGCACAAAAAGTAGTGCTATGATGTTGGATGTTAGAGTGACTGTGAATGTATGTATATATATTTTTTGTTGTTTATTGTAAATTTGTGTTTGTACATTGAGAGCGGAGTGGAAACCGGAGTCAAATTCCATGTATGCGTAAGCCAATAAAGCTGATTCTGATTCTGATTCTGATAATATCAAATACAGAACGCACTGTTCTGATTGCATAAAAGAGTAACCTTTTTTTTCACTCAGATTTTATGCATTTGTCGTTGTCGTGTGTTTAATATAAATATCAGAACTATTCTTCTCCGAGTGCTAATAAACATTCCATTTAAATATAGTTAAATTAGCAAATATTTGATATTGTTATTTCTTCATGCATTACTGACCTCTGAACTTTGTGAAAAGAGTGTAAACAGACGAATGACTCATAGATGATGCATGTTGCCAAAAACATCACAAAGCTTAACATGCAGTCCAAAGCTGTCAAACAACAGTATGCTACAGCGCCGAAGGAGGAGCAGCACCGAACCCCTGTGAGGAGACGGTTTCACGTCGTGAGAGGAGAGCCCCTCATACAAGAGCCTATGGAGCGAGGATTATTCTTACATTAATGTATAGTAGCTTGCTGAGCCTGGCTGCGGGCAAGCACTCACGCACGCACACATCTCAAAAAAACTGCTGAAAAGGAGAGTCGGGTCTCCAAGGTTTAAGAGTCTGGGGGTTGTTGATGTCTTTGATGAGGTCAGCAATCCAGTAATCTCTGCCGAAGCTCAGAGCCATTAAACAGCATGTTGCTAAGCAGGTATGTGCATTGAAGAATGACAGCAGCATCAAAACAACAACCCGAAGTTTAAGATGCTTTTTCAGTCAGGCAGCAGGAGAGACACGATATTATGTGTTTTAGTTTGCCATAAAATAACCAGCATATTATTTATTTATTTGGGCCACCATATCCTCCCCTTGCACCGTCAGAAAGTTACAAATGTTCCTCATTCTGACCATCAGACGGTACCATGTCAAACCGCACTCCATTAGGAAAGTAGCCTCGACAATATTTCTCCCCCGTGTAATGAATTCAGTGCAAGATGCTGAAGATGTCATTGGTCACTCACTGCTACAGTATAACATGTTGAAAATCTGGCTATTTAGGTTTGGATACTATTTAGATGCTCATGCTATTGATGGAAAACAAAATGGAGCTGGATGGCTGGAAATGGAGCACTTCATTTTGCTTGTTTAGCATGCAGTAGCCTACATTGTGGAAGGTTGTGTTGGTTTATAGGCAGAGTGAACAAGACCTGTTGTCTAATTCATATTAGGGCTCAGAAGAGATCCACAACTGTTGCTCCAAAAGTTTATCTCAGAGAAAAGCCTCAAGCAGGAAGACGATATCAGCTCATACTGCACCAACTTTCACCCTCCTGCCTCGATGCTTTGTCTTGCTACACATATTTCCACAGCCAAATGGCCAGCTACCGAATCGATTCATTTACTCAGCATTACTACATTACGGTCTACTGTAATTAAAAAGAAAAACATCTCACTAACCAACAGCAGGAGAAACTGTTGTCATCTGTTGCGCTCTGCGTTTGACTCTACGTCTGGAAAATTATACTCAGATGGATAGTAAAATGAGTAATTAAATCTAGCTTTCTATTTCAACCATACTGAGGAGAGCGTGTTGGCTTTGGGCAGCTTGGTTGTGTGTGTGTGCGTGTGTGTGTGTGTGTGTGTGTGTGTGTGTGCAACACGTGTAGCAGCCTGCCATCATAACCTAATTATTGCAGCAGCTTAACAACAGCAATTAGCACATTTCCATCAGACGACACTAATTTGTGAATTCCATTCCAGCACCATTCAGGTCTGAGAGAGAGAGAGAGAGAGAGAGAGAGAGAGAGAGAGAGAGAGAGAGAGAGAGAGAGAGAGAGAGAGAGAGAGAGAGAGAGAGAGAGAGACTTAATTCACTGTTGAGCTACTGGCAATGCTAAATCCATATCTATAGAGCTGTGAAAATTGCTTATGGTAATTGCAGTTATTGTAAAACTAGGCTGAAGCTTTAATGAAATTTCAAATTTTAATCATTTGTTTTTTGTATAGTCCACATTTACTGACTTCTCCCCCGAGGGACCCCGTGTTTCCTCATCTGCGTTCCCCATAAAATGCCCTTTCCCGACAGATAAATGGAATTGTTCCATTAAACAATGATTTCCTCTCACTCTGGGGAGAAGGAGAATCTCATTTGGCAATATTCATTCATACCCCTATTTATGTAGATTTCTAGCATTAAATATTCTGATGGTAAATCTGTAGGAAATTTATAATTACTATGATTATATATAATTAATACAAACAAATGTCCAATTCAGAAATAATCATAATAATAACTGCAACCTGCAAAAACAAGCTATAAACATGACCCTGACATAGTATGACATACATTTTCATATTTTACTCATCTAGCAGTTACAGAGCAACATTATCATTCATTTGAAGTCGAATATGAGTCCAATATTTACACTGCTTTTAGCTCCATTTTTTGTCTCCACCTCCTGAGGGAAATATCTGACTCTTTAGCTGCTTATTGCTCCAATATGTTCACCAGATAGTTGCTGACTTTGTCTTTCTGCTGTTTGGTGCTGTTTGTAGCGTACAGTGGGGTTTTTAGAGCTGTTTCGCTGAAAACAACTGCGTGCTGGGGCTGTAAACAACAAGCGGTGAGGGCGAACCAAAACATAAAAACCAACCAAAACAAGATGCAAAAAAACCGCTCCGCAGAGCTGAGGTGAAGAGGTGGGTGATAATTCACTACCAGAGACCACTTTCACATACAACTAGCCATTGATAGAATACATCATCTTAGCATAAGAGTATCGATTACTGCAGCTTTAAAGATCTTGAGCAGAGACAACATTATTATTATTTCTTGCTGAAGGGTTTTTCCAATCTTTACCACTACATGTTGTTGAGAAAGTTTTAATAAGTTGTTTGTAAAATTCTCCAGTTATGACTAATGCACGATTTTTGAAGACTTTTCTCATGAGGATTCAGTGCTAGCGCATCAGTCAAAAAATGTTAAAGGTGGACGACTCCAGCAGCTTTTGTGCATACAACTGCTTCAGAATAACACATCCTCCCTGCTTTCCTCAGCCCCCTCATTTTCCCATCTCCCTGCCTTCCTCTACCCTCTAACCCCCCCCCCCTCCCTCACTTCCTACGCAGAGATGCATGTTGAGTGATAGGCCTGTGGATGAGTCTGGACAGTGCGTCTGAGGCCCTGGTTTTTAATAGGGTTCTGTTCCCAGTAATTATGCTGACACAATTTGATCAGCACGGGGCTAAGTATCTTCATCTGAGGGAGATCGGGGGGAATTAACGCTGATGTAATAAGTACAATTTGTCACTATTAAGACGGAGGTGTTGACAGGCGCTGGTGTTGTCAGGGCAACTGATGGCGCTCCCTTGCTACAGTATGTATTCTGCTGCATCCGGCGAGCAGAGCTGTCAGGCCCCCTCAATAATCGATTCCTCGGGTTGGTCTGCACAAGCCAAAGCACACAGACTGTGACACGCTGATATACACGTACAGTATAATAAAGACAGACTGCACCTGGATGTGCTGCAGTGTTGCACGCTGACATGACGCACGCGCGCTACACACAGCACACGGAGTACGAACAAAAACAACACACAAGCACAGGAGCAACAAATCACTAGGAAAAATGTGTTTTGTCCAGCAGCTATACTGTACATTAATGTCACGACTGAGAACTGCTGCCAACAGCTCCAACAATGATGTGTGGACTAGTGGACACTCACAGACCTCTTGCTTCCCTGCTACTAAAAAAATGCACTAATGAGACAAGACTTCAGGCCTCACTCGTTGCCGGGGAGACAACCAATGCCAAAATCTTGACCCTCCGATCCATCTCATCGAGCATTTTTCTGAAAGGAATCCACATTAGCGATTTATAGACGAGGCGGCTGTGCAGAGTGAGCTGCTGCTGCTTCAGTAAAATCTCAGCTTCTGACTACATTTGTATTTTCAGTGTGATAATGTTCAATATGAAGTATTTTAAGACTGTAGGAAACCCTAAGCTGTGTGCTTCACACCTCACCGGTTATATTTTTCTCTCAGTTGGACGAAAACAATAGTTTTTTTTCTGAGCCTACATATTTAGGGCCTACATGTGCAATATCACCTTGCTGTCATAACGGTATAATGGTTAAGATGTCATTCCTGGTGTCGTTCCGTAATAGCGAGTGCGAGTGAACAGGCTTCTCGCAGTTCCTCTGATGAGTAACTCTTTTATGTGGCTCCAGTGCGTCATCGAGCTGTGATTTCAGGCCTGCCCAAAAAAATCCCAAACACAACAGTTTAACTCCACTATTCTTTTGTTCACAGTCTTCACAGTGCTTGCAGCAATTATTTTCAGCAATGTGTTTACAAACAAAGCAAAAATGTTATTTTACCCGAACATTAAATGTTCACTACGTCAGACCATATTCAGCAAAAGCGTTTCCATATTCCATCCACATATATATATATATATATATATATATGCTCCAGTGTCAAGGTTGTGATGTTGAGCATGCACGGTCATATTAATGCTAGTAACACCTGTGATTTTGAGAAAAATCACAGGTGTTACTATAGCATTAATATGACCGTCAAAATGTCTTCCGTGAAAAAGTCCTAGAAAAACCTTAAATGAATATAAAGACCAATGAATAACTTACTCACATTAACAGTATTGTGCTTATATTGGAAAATTGATGGAGATCCACTATGCTGTTTTTTTTTAACACCGTTGTTTCCTTACTGTGAATTCTGGAGCCGTCTCCGCTCCGGACTCACTAAACACATCCCGTTAAGCCCACCCGTCAGCGTATCTTGGTCTTTACAGACACAAACACACAACGTCAAACCCAGCAAGTCTGCCCCAAGCTACAACACCATCGATCCGAACACACTCTGCTCAAATATCTCCAAACTGTGGGTCAACCGCCTGTAATACACAATCTGTGACGCAATCCTTTGCACAGACAGAATATTATTTTCATATCCATACCAACAATAGATATTAATGGTAAACAGCTTGAGTCTTCAGTGAGTAAGATGCTGTCCTTTGTCAGAGTTGCGGCACAATAGCAACTCATAGGTGGACACCAGTAAAAACCAAAAGCATAGTCACAGTTGAAGAGCCGTTCTTTGTCACACAAAGAAGTAAACTAAACAAATGACCAAGTTGTGGCGGGTTTACCCTCCACTACATGTTTGCCTAAGTGCCATAGAGTACCCTAAAGAACAGGATATAAATCTATCTATCGATTGCTTCACTGAGAAAAAGACATGCTGTCAAAAGTATTGACAGCATTTGTCATAAATTAAGCAGAGATTGTAGAATATAGCATTATTGATGGCTGCGCTTTTAAAAGCTTTAGAGAAAAGGTCAGCATATATGCAGTCCTGTTAGGAACATACTAGCTGCGCTGCAAAACTGTAAAATATTCTTCTTCATTTAGCCAGCTAGTAAAACATTTTAAACAATATCTTTTAAACAGAAGTTGCATAGGCTAGTGTAGAGTTTTGTCGCAATGAAAGATAACACTATGAAATAGAAATCATTTAGTTTTTTAAGATTGCATGATTGCAAGATGCAATAAAAAGATACTAAATGCTCAGTCATTCATCAAAGAATTATTTACATCAATACTATGTCCCTTCCGAATTGTACAGAGCAATAAGTGAAACAAGACGAACGATCCTGTTAAGGATATATAGGCTGAATCTTGCCTACAGTACGTGGCATCTTAAAAATAATCTTTAAATCAAAAATGGTCAGAAACATTATTCAGGATTACACAATCACCTCTGGCCATAGTTCACCTGAGCGAGAAGGCCACAAGGATGTTAGGGAGAGGAAGACATGATGGGAGTGAGTACTTGTGTGTGCGTGCGATATGCAGCTGCTACTAAAAGTCAGTGTTTGCAGAGAGAGGAAGACAACAAAGACGGAAAGAGCAAGTCAGAAAAGGTGAAGACAGGAAGAAAGGGAATAGAGGAGAAGGGCAGAAGTATCAGAGCAACAGGAAGCGCACGTCGTGTGTCATGTGCTTCCTGTTGCTCTGATACTTCTGCCCTTCTCCTCTCTCACTCTAGCAACACAACCTGTTATTGCACTTTGAGATATGCAAAGTACACACAGGAGGTGGAGCTAGGCAGCAAAAGTAGGCAAACAGATTTTCATGTAAACAATTAATTTTATACATCATTTAATTCTATTTTGCGAGCTGGCTCACTGTCACACTGCCGTGGCTGTCAGGGGCACTTGAATGGAACGGAGCCATCGTTAATGTTATCAGTTACGCCCGTGCTTTTCCCACTGTGACCAGTCAAAAGGCCCGTTAGCCGATAAAAGTGTAACCTCTACCATCCTAAGCAGGTTCGACCAAAACTAACAGGAGGGTCAGACAGATGTCAATCAAGCTCAGTTAGCACACACGCTCCTCCGTCAGGGTCTCATCAGGCACAGTAAGACATCTTTGAGGGTGGACCATCGGTGTGTAGGGGCTTATTTATGATGCCATGAAGCTCTTATTAAAGGTCTATCCATAATAACATTGTATGTTGAAGCACAAAAGAAACAGAAAATGCTCCATTACAAAAAGGTAATAGTGTCACTCCTGCCCTCTGTTTCTTCTGCCAAAGTTTTCAGGTTTGAAATATTGATGCTGTTTTTTGTGTGGACTCAAAAGCTGTGCTATACTGCAATAACGCAGGGCCTTTCTTTGTGCTTTGAGTAATGTGCCTTGTATCTGGTAGACTCAGGCTTTTGTCAAAGAGATGCATATCAAAAAGAAGAAGAAGAAAAAGAAAATCTCTGAGATGCTGAAACTTCAAGCTGGTGTGTGTGTGTGTGTGTGTGTCTGGCGGTGGAGATGAATTAAGCCTAGATACCTCCCTGTCCACACATATACATTCATATAAGCACACAGTCATTGCAGCTTGTGTACGACTGCTCTTCTTCCATCAAGACCACTCGCAAGGATTTTTTAATGTTTCCCTGCTGCTCTAAAATATCCCTGATGAGGCCCCCGCATTCTGTGAGGGAGCCCACACTGCGGGGGGAAAAGAGTCACTAAAGATTCCTGTCATGTCACGTTGTCATCAGGGTGTGACATAAAAGTCTGTGACGTCTGACATTAACCAAAGGTCGCATGCAGACTCATTCCGCAGCGGCTCGGAGCCTCAAAAAGGAATACACGCCATCATCCAATCACATGGGCGGACAGAAGGGAGCCAAACAGGAAGTGATACACACTGAGCGCTGTGGATCTGTGTCTCGATTGGACTGCGTCGTGACATAATCGCCTCTGGCAGCTCAAATCTGGATTTGGATGCTGAGGACTCATGATGATGAAAAATGTGAGGTTGTTTTATTTGACAAGGGGCTTGTTAGCAGTCGGAAACACGCACACATCGGGGAACGATGTTGTAAACCGCTGAGGATGGAGAGTGACAGCACGGACAGGAATTGTGCTATCTGGTTATGGGATCTGATGGGGCATCTGTTATTTTGTAGCTCCTTGTCTATGACACACACAAACGCACACACACACACATTTGCCTGATATGCTGTGATGTACAATTTTCAGGCATTGTCTTGGCAGGCATTTTTTTTCTTGTGTGTGTGTGTGTGTGTGTGTGTGTGTGTGTGTGTGTGTGTGTGGGGCTCAGTCAGCACTTCCACATGCTGTCCAGCTGACATCTGGAGGCCAAGAGCTACTCTATACCAACCAGCCAGGCAACCCCCATCCACAAGCCCTGTGAAAGCTCTGGATCTATGCGTCCATACGGTTCTCTCCTTCTGCTCTCCGTCTCCTTTCCTTTTCCTTCATATCAGTGCACGTTGTTTTCTTTCTCCCCGTCTGCTTACATCTCTTACGTCCTCATCATCTTTCATCAGCGATGCCTCTCTGCACTTTCTTTGTCCATTTCTCTCTTATTTCCTTACATACTTGTCATTCTATCTGTGCCTTCTTCTCTGGCCTCTTGTCATTCTCTCCCTACTTCTTCCTTTTTTCCTCTGTCTCTCCGCATCTGTCTCCATCCCTCGCTCCTGTCTCTCTCTCTCTCTCTCTCTGTGTGTGCAACCCTTCCTCTCTCCTTCCTCTCTTTCTCAAAGCGAACACTGCCTCTCCTTGTCCACAGTCAAAGCCTCTCCTCTGTCCTCTATGCACCGTTTTGGAGAGCCACTGCAGGCCTGCCGCTCAGTATGCACAGTGGCCACGTGGCCCGACAATGGCTCATTTCAACCTCAATTTCCCCCGAAATGAATGGGAGCCCACCTCGGTGCACGCGGCATGCCTTTTAATTGGCCCAAGTTAGATTCAAACCATTAAACCACTGATGTCGACACATCTACCACCGCGCCCATTGGCCTCTCTCTCCTCCACCCCCATTCACACACACACCCTCTTTCCCTCTCTGGCTGCCAGAACATAAACGTCTTATCTCTCGGCCCCAACCGTGCAGAGGCGCCATGAATATTCAGCAGCTTCCATCTCCGTTTCGGGGCAGACAACAGTAGGCGCATGCGAGCAATTGCTTGCATACACACACACATGCTGACAAAAACACACAGATATATAAACACACAGGCATACACGCACACGGACCGGGCCTTTCTCCTGCACCCACTCTCTCAAAACGGGCATTGTTGACGCCAGAGGTAGCCAACACGGTGCCCGCGGGCACCCTGTCGCCCGCAGGGACCACGTGAGTCGCCCGCGAGACATGTTCTAAAAATAGCACTAGTCACCATTGGAGCTCCGTCTAAAATTGTAGTTGCTATTCTTTTTTGATCAAAAACGCTTGCATTAGTGTAGATTTTAAAATGACAATATTTCTTGTCATAAGAGAGTTGGGTAACCGGAGGCGCACGGCGGACAGCCAGGACGAGGCAGCGGCACTAGGTTTTCAGGTTCCGAATGGCGGGCGCTTCCCGTTGGCGCCAGATGCGCGCCGCGAGCGCACCCCGTCGTCAGGTCTGTAAATCCTCGGAACAGGCCGCGGGGCAACAACTCAAGGGTGGCGGGGGTAGAGGCGAAGCAACGCAATCCGCCCGAAAAGGCCCAGACTAGAGGTTTGAACGCGGGCGCCCGAAGACGCTCGCGCGCCTCGGAGGGTTGGATCCCCCGCTCCGCTATAGACAAGACTGGTTACTAGTTTCTTCGTGGAGAAAAAGGTGCCATTGGAAAAGCTGGTGTCGGTGACAACAGACGGGGCTCCCGCGATGACGGGCCGGCATGCGGCGTCATTGCGCAATGCAAAGGTGACCCAGACTTCCCAACATGTCTACATTACCACTGGATCATTCACCAGCAGGCGCTATGTGCAAAAGTAACCGGCTTTAATCATGTGATGATACAAAAATATCAGAGATGTGATACCTCTGACTTTCAAATGTTGAAACAGATTAACAGAAATAAAAGTTGCATGTTTAAATATATATGTGTAGATACCATCATTGTTGTGGAAATCATTCTTAATAATTATTGTGAGGAATAATTAACTGACATGTGATCAAACAGTCTCTTCACATATATTATTATTATTAAGGTGATCTGTGCAACTTTGTTATTCAGGAAGTTTGTATCAAATAAGTAGCCCTTCGTACTACTCGGTACCCTTGAAGTAGCTCTCAGTTTAAAAAAGGTTGGTGACCCCTGGTTTACGCTTTGCTGAGTTTAGCTCGTTTGTCTCTTTCCCCTCATTTGCTACAGTATGAGCAGTGTATATCTGAGAGGTATTGATTAAAAGCCAGGGGAGAAGCACCACAGCCGTTCTCACAATGTGCAGATATTAGCCCATTCTGTGGACACCAAATCAACATTTTTCACTTTAGAATATCAATAAGACTTACCTGTTTCCAAGAGAGGGGCGAGGGAAGCATGGAACAGAGAGAGAGAGAGAGAAAGGTTTAGATTTTTGCTCTGCAGCATCAGAATACAACATGACCGTGTACAGTGTGTGAGGATGTGTGCTTATACAGTTTATAGGCATATCGATCAGGTACTTTTTCTGCTTTTTTTCATTATTGTGTTATCCATCAACAGTAATTAAGATAAATCCGAAGGACGCAACCTTTGACACGGAGGTCAGCTGATCAAAAATCAAAACAATGTTGTCTTCATCGCACCTGAAAACAAATAATATGAATACATGTGAAAGGCTTAACCGATAAAATAAAGGTGAACGGAGACAAAAGATCGGCTTTTAATGACTTTGCCCTGATACAAATGTGCTTGAAGAACAGTATCTGTTAGGATCAGTCGGTCATTAAATAAAGACCAGATTAATCAGCGAGTGCCCGTGGCATGAGCTACAAAACCGTGTCTAATCAGAGGAGAGGCTGGGAACCAGGTGTGTTTCATCTCTCTGAAACACAGCCTGAACCCAGCCAAGAAGCCCAGCCCCAGCTCTACTCCAGCAGCCCTTTGAAATATTTCACTCCAAATTCACAATAGCCCAATCCCCCCGTGGATGTTGTCAAAGATGAAAGAGGTAGCGTGCACTGGTGCTCTGTCCGCACTGCTCTCTCTCGCTCTCTCTCTCTCTGCTCATTCTCTCTGGAATAGAGAGGAAAAAGAAAGTGAATACTCAAGCAGCTCCTGCACTCTTCAACCATTTTTACATTACCTGCTTTGATCTCCTTACAGCGTGCCGCCGTCATAGCAACGGATCAAAATCTCATTGTCTTTGTATTTAGAAGCTTCTTCTCCGTCTTTTACCTTAGTTTGACTCGCGTGCATATATTTGCTTGTCTAAGCCGTCCCTCGTCTCCCTCTGTGACTCTCTACGGCTCTCATCCTCCAGTTGCTGGGAGGGTTTTCCTCCTCGTTTAGCTCGTTAGTCTGTGGCGGTAGCCGGCAGGATCAATTACGGGGGAATGTGAGCGCGCGTCTCGGTATCATTACCCAGCAAAAACTATATTAGTTCAGTCTGAGGGGAACACATGGGCAGTCTGATTATTATCCCAGCCTGCCAGCAGCCAGCTAGCTACTGTTCCTGCTCTTTGGCAGCATCTGCTACTGATCTCCAGCCGGTACTGGCCTCACACACTCCTCCGTTACGTTCTGATCTAGAGATCCTCTCATGTTCACTTTGATCAGAATCTAAATCTTAACTGACAACGAAGGCACGGAATGTTTTTTTCCTGGTGACACGGCACTGAGTAAAATTCAGAATCAGACTTCATGTAGAGCCGTGTTTCAATTGGTGTTTCTGGGGGAAGACATTTTCCTGCTGCCGACATGCTCAAAGAATAAAGCCTGCATTCACAGCAGAAAACATACTGAGGACCATACACACATTTATCTTCAGCATTGAGCCGTCTTTATAGAGATGTAGGCCTGGGAACCTAATAATAATATAAATAGAGTTTTGGTCTTTGCTGTAAGTTGCATAAATGTATTTCCCTGCACGTACTATTTAGTAGAGAACATCCATTTGCTGAAGAAAACCATGTCATATTATCAAAATCTTTCTGAACGGCTACTGAATGAACCTTGTTTTTGTCCACTGCTGTTTCCAGGCACAAAGTAGAACTTTCAATTTATACATTTTAAGCCAACATGGGATGAGCATCACCTATATCTGCTGAGGAAGACTGTGTGATCCAATTGAAAGCTCCAGAACAGCTACTGATGGACTTTGTGCTGAAATTGTTTTTGTAAACTACTGCTTTCAATCTCAAATGCAGATATTGTGCATCATACTAGAATGATGTGTTATATTTTATTAAAGACATGATGCCCTTAAAACTAGGAGTAACATTAAAAGGTGGCCAGCTAGCGGAGTTATAAATAGAGATATAACTAACTATAAATTGGCTGTAACAAAACGGCCATCACTGAAATTCCATTTCAAAACATATAAATGCAGAAGGTTATAAGTATTCATAGATTATCATCTTCAGGTTTGCTTTGATGAGTTTTGATCTCTCCTAGTCAGCTCTTTATCACATTCCTGTCATTCTCCCTCTCTCATGTTTCTCTCACTCTCTCTCTCTCTCTCAATCTCAATAACTCACATCTGTTTCTCCGTTGTTCCGTACCGCCCAAATCCCCTTTTGTTTCACACTCTTCATCCCTCTCCTTCTCTGTCCCCATTTCAGTCTTCATTTCTATTTCTCTCACTCTTTTCTTCTCCCTCTCGCCTCCCCCCCTTCTGAGGGCAGACCGAGGGAGTAATCCAGCCTCCTAGACAGCTGCACATCACCAGCTGTCTGAGGAAGCTGCACACTCTCTCTCCTCTTCCTCTGTCTGACTCCCTTCCTCCTTCCTTGTCTTCCCTCCCTCAGCCTCTCCTGGCTCATCTGAATACACAGAGTGGGTGCAGCCAGATGCAGCCCGTCACTGGTGTCGGATTGTGACACAAATTACCTCTATTTGACGGTTAATGGAGCCATTTAGTGTCAACCAATGCTCCACTATTACACGAGAAGAAAGGGATTTTTACTTCAGTTTAAACTGTAATCCCATAGATAGACCAAATCAAGTTGAATATACAAGCTTATGATGATCTTGGTATTCCTTAATGCATTGATTGAAAAAAAAGAATAAAACGACTGGATATGTTCCTGATTATCATCATGTACACTTTTTTATATATGTGGATCTTGTCTTCCTCAATATATACATATTAATGCATTGGGGGTTGAAGTAAATTCAATAATCTTGCCAGAAGTTTGTGTTTTCATTTTCACTGATTTCATCTTAATATTTATATCTTGTTTTGTCAAAATGTGTATTTCTTGTACAAAGTTAACTATGATAAAGATAGTTTGGATGTTTACTGTTATAATTGTGCCGTCCTTCACTGTTTTTACGATACTTTAGTTGTTGTCATGTCTCAGATTTACAAAATGAAAAGCTCCATCCCCTCCATCTCTGGTGCTACAGTATATGCGTGGTACACAGAAACAGTGCTGACCCCCCCTGAGGTGTTTTGTTCAGCTGGCCTCATAATGCATTATTTAATGTTGGGGATCGTCCAGGTTATCAGTGAACAATGGCCAGTTGTTTCACAGTATGGGATTATAGAGGACCACATGTCCACACAAAAACAGCAGCCTCTACGAATGAATCAGGAATAAATGAAAACCTCCCTGTTAATGCAGAGCATGTGTGGCAGATTAAAGTCCCATACATGATGTGTGCATTTATAAACCCTTTACTTGGCTTTAGTCCCTTGTAAGCATGGTGAATTAAAATGTAATCCAGAATAATTATTGCACAGAAGCTACCTTGGTGCCTCCTGATATTTGGATTTGTTGAGATTTAAATTTTTCATATTTGGGGTTTTTCTTGTATATGTGTCAGGTGTCTGTCTCTGCACGATGAGACAAAGCAACGTCCAAACATCACATTGCACAAGCCTTATATAAAATGTCATCAGTGACAGTGAATATTTAGCAAAACATTTAAAAGAACAATTAAAAGTATCATCCTCAGCAAACATTTTAAGATGCAGTGCAGCGTGGCATGCGCGATGGCCAGGATGGATCCTCATGGAAACTGTTTTACCCAAATTCACTTTTCTCCTGTCATAACTATTAGGCAAGGCTGCGTGTGCTCTGTGCTGGTATCACATGGTTTATGCATATCTCATGTGTGTGGATGGAGGACAGAAGAGCAGAGGGAGGAAGGGTTAGGGGCCCATGAGGTAAAAAGAAGAATTTTAATGATGGAGTGGACGGGACTGGTAAGAGAAATCCACACGCCACAAGGTCACAGTTTGCATTCGTCAAGGATTAATTAATTAAAGATTGCATTCTGGGATGGTGTACATGAAGCAAAGGTCGCTTTGCGCTGGCTTGCTCCTGCCATAATTTCACACTTTGGGTTAGAAAATTCTGTGACAGATTCAGGACTTTGTTGGAGTTTCATTGCCAACAGGAAAACTAGTTAAAAGGTGACTTTCAGTATTAAAGGAAGTCCAATTCTTTATTACGTATTACTTTTTGCCTCAAAAATCAAGCTGCTTTCCCTCGTCTCTCTCTCTCTCTCTCTCTCTCTCTCTCTCTCACACACACACACACACACACACAGGGGAGATTAGTCACTTCTCACTGGGAACTTAAACAGACAGTCAACCACTTAACCAGTCTAATTGGGGTGATTTCCAGTGTAAGATTTCATTTAGCAACTGATGACAAGCCTCACGTGACTCCTCCTAACAGAAATAAGGGCGACAGAGACATTGTTGCCACAGAGACCGGGAACGAGACACTCCAGGTTTTGCATAGGGCTTAATTTGATCTACTTGAGATTGCAACTTCCTTCCACTTGATGTAATTAAACCGAGAGATGTGACTAATTAAGTTGACGGTGAGAAACGAGAGCACGGCAAAGGCAGCTGATGAAACGGCGGAGGCAGATGATAGTAAATATTGACAAAGGAAGTTGATTGGAAGCGAACAATATCACAGGGCGAGGACTGTAAGGGCTGGAGCAATGTGAGGGCATTCATCATTCATCACGCAGATGATGATGTGAATGTGTGTGTTGTACGTGTGTGTGCTGTCTGTTTGTGTGCTTCAGTGTGTATGTGTGAGTTACTCTGTCGCGGTGGAGGTGAACAGATCTACACTCAGGCAAATACAATCATGTGTCTGTAACATGAGAATGTAAGATGTGTGATGAATGTAAGATGTCTCTCTTTACACAGGTAGGCAAACTCAGTATCTTCATTTGTATCTCTTCTAAAGACTCACTTTTATCTCATGGCTTTTTCTGAACTGATGGTATATTGTTGTCTCTACTTTAATGATTTTAACTTGCTGATATCTTGATCTTAACTACTTTTATCATGTTTTTATTGTAAAGCAAAATTAGCTATTTGCAATTTTTGGTTTCTTGGCATGACTTGAGTACTCATGTGACCAAGGTCCTAGCACCACCTATTTGCCGCCCAAACATGTGCAACAAAGGTAAGCGGGTGGAAGAGAAACGCTACAGTCTTTACACGCCCACAAAGTCCTGAGAAGAGCTCTAATCAGACAAGACACTATCAGTGGAAACACCTGTCGGGCCTTGAGATGCTAAAGTAAGGCCCTGGAAAATTGTTCAGGATAAATGTGAGACCGTCTGAGTGGTTTATAAACTCTGTTATTAATAACTGTCAAAGTAAGATGCTAGACAGTGACCCAAATGTAAATGGGTCTCGATTGAACGCGGGCTAATCGGCAATAACAACCCATAAAACATCGCACAGGAAGTGCAGAGTCAGCTCTTAGTCATTAAAAACCTATATTCACACACTCACACACACACACACACACACACAAACGTCTACTCGATACTGTATGTATCCTTATACGCCTTGTATCTGTTCTCACACACTGAACGCATCCCACCGAGAGCCTCTTAACCTGTTGCACACACTCATATTCATATCCAAGAGGCCTGCCTATTAACATTTGGCAGCTGTGTTTTCCCAGATGAAATACTCAGATCTGAACCACTAAAGGTCTCCTGAAATGTTGAGGTGTATACTGTAATTGCCAATCTGTGCCGCGCCCAGAGGCCTCGTTCACTTCATTTAGGCCTTTTATGGGGCCGCAGCAGACGGAGAGGCTTTAAAAGTACATAAAGGAACAGATGTTAACATCATAGTACTGGTCTGCCTTGTTCTCTCTTTCTCCTTATATCTACATGCCATATCTTTTTGTTTCTTCAACTTGAATCAAGGCAGTCATATAATAGTGTCATGATAATAAAACTCAGTTGTACTTTTATTTGGCTTCCATCAACTAAATGCACATTTTCCGTCTTATGACAAACACGAACGTTAGATATAATCACTGAATGTGATTTATTGGCTTTAAATGGAGCCACTCAGCAAAGCAGAGCAGGCAGCACCCGCACACACTTTTACCTTTAATTGAATTTTAATCTGTGTTTGCGGTCACAAATCATGCAGTGCAGGGTAATTATCTATTAACGATAATGTTATTGGATTTATATGGAAATGCCCAGGCAGCAAACTGAACTTGTTGCGTGGTCATCAGCACACACAGTGTATTCAGCGGATGTTGCAGGCAGGGCAGATGCTTTTTATTTTGTATTTTTCAGAAGGATCCCGGCCAGTCAACATAGCTGGTTTCTTATGTGCAAAGAGCAGATACAAGACAATGGCAATTCTGCCTCCATGCTGCCTATCGTCCCTGTGATATATATCTCTGCTTTTCTCTGTGTCTGCATCCCTCTTCATCCCCTTGCTACTCTCTCTCTCTCTCTCTCTCTCTCTCTCTCTCTCTCTCTCTCTCTCTCTCTCTCTCTCTCTCTCTCTCTCTCTCTCTCTCTCTCTCTCTCTCTCTCTCTCTCTCTCTCTGTCCTCCAGTGGTCTCATTAGGGCGGGACTGTGAAGGGAAGGTGAGATGGTTACTGTGACAACAGCAGAGAATGACGGGCAGAGTGGCAGAGCAGTGTGTATGGTTGTGTGCAGATTTGCACTTGTGTGATTGCAAGACGCTATTCAACAGTATTCATTATCGTATGTGCATTGCACAGTAAATGTCCCTGAAGGTGGCTATTTTGTGCAGCTTTTCAATGCACAATAAAGTCTTGGAAGTCGGGTTCAACTCAGTAGTGAATATCACTTATTTTGTCTAAAACATAATAATACAGTGAAGGAGTTGAGTTGATGTATGTTTGCAGAGGAGGAGAGACGAGAAGAGGCAAAATAAACGTAACAGGGCGGACCACAATGGCGCAGTATGGAGCACCACTGCAAAAAACAAGATACAAGACAACAAAACACCATTGCATAATTGAGTGGGCCAACCATTAAAGTCCTTATCTATTTCAGGGGAATTAAGCACACAGAATCTGCTCACTGCTCCACAGTGCCAGGAAATGATGGGCAGCACTGAGGGGCAGAGCTAAGATTAGACCAGAGTGATTGACAGGTTCATACAGCCAACTGGAAGCCTGCCATTCCTCCCTTAAGATAGTCTCCTTACAGTAATGAAGCAGAGTGAGCCAGCTCTACATGAGGGCATAAGCAGCCAAGGAGATAATGAGGAAGTTGAGGACAGTCTGTGCAATCCTTCCTCTGTCTGTCTCACTCGCTCTCTGTCTCTGCCTCTCGCTGAGGGGTTGAAATAAAGAAGAGAAAATGTCACTGCAGCCTTGAGATTGTGGCGTCGACCTCTGACCTAAACTGGGTTTCTTCACTAGTGAAAGCACAGGAAACCCAAGAAAGAGGGTGGACGCCATCTTTTGAGGCCTGTGAGGAGCCGAGGTGACAGAGTAAACAGCACTGCGGGGAGTCTGTAGTGTGGATGCTGCCTCCTGTGGTGTGGATGACCTTTCCAACGCTACGCAGCTCTGCAAGACTCTGATAAGACCAGCTGGGAGGTGACAAAATGCCCTTGTAGTGGACACAATAGCCACAGTGGAGACACACACAGGGGTAAAACACACACAGGGGGCAACCAGCTGGCCTAGAAATATAATTTGACTGAGGTCACTGGTTCAATTTCTGTTTCCAACAGCAGGGCGGATTCCAGGTCAGACATGGCAGCTGGAAGGTAGCCGGCACTAAATCTATGATGCCCTGACAAGAATTAAATGATATGTGAATGTACAGTAAGTCTGGGAACATGCAAACTGAACTCAGCAATAAAGAATAAATGTTACTGAAAGAACGGGAAGAAAAATGAGAATCTGGACGTGATAACATGGCCCCAAGGGAAAGCCAAAAAGCATTTGGAGGACTTTGATTTAAAAAAATGTCCTTTTCAACATTAATTAGCTTCGGAGAATTCAACAAGAGTCGGAGAGTGAGAGGAGGAACGATGAAAATGAAAGATGAAAGGAAAAGATGAGAAGGCCAGTGTGCCTGCGTTAAATGGAGCAGAATATGTAAAAGCACAGCGTGTGTGACACACTGACACGCTACGCTTCCTTTTAAGCTCCCTGTTCTGGCTCAAATACCTTCTGTGAACCAACCTGCACCTACAAACATGTAGCGTACGCATACGTATATAACACACACACACACACAGACACACACAGACACACACACACACACACACACACACACACACACACAGAGCACTGACCCTGTTTTTGGACTATCTAAAGCACAGAGGTGGTAACAGGATCAGACCGAATGAATGTGTTCTGGCCACATATGCTGACAGGCTCACCAATAGTAACAGAGCTGAGTCCAATCCAAATGACCAGACATTAACACACACACACACACACACACACACACACGCACACACACACACACACACACACACACACACACAAACATGCCCAAATTGAACCAGTAGTAATCTGATTATGTAGCAGCTGTCACAGATGGCTTTCATTGCCTTGGTTTATGAGTCACTGCGCACACACACATAATGTAACAGTCACAGACATGCATACACTCACTCACACAAGCATATGTCCAAACACAAACTGTGCATTCACATACACAAATACTTCATCAAGTTATGAGCAAGTTTTGTGGATCACGCAGCAGCTCAATATCAGCAACTTGTTTTGAATCCTTTCTACACTGATTGCACATTATAGACAAATGCAACAAGGTACAGCAGATAGAACTTAGTCAATAAGGATACAACATACTGGATGGTTGGTCTCCTCCATTTAAATAAACACACATACACACACACACACACACACACACACACACACACACACACACACACACACACACACACACACACACATACAACCACCAGTGTATTTCTTTCCAGACTCTTTTCGTATCTCTTCATTTCATCCCATTTCTTTTCATATCAGAGCTAATGGGAAAAAATGGAAATGCGCCTGTCAGTCTGACAGCCGTCGTGCCGATATCAGGAGCAGGGTTTTCCCGTGACGGATGAGTCTGAGCGACCGTCAGTTTGGTCAGTCTGCAGACAGCAAGTCAATCAGTCAGTCAGCAGAGAGTCTGGAATTTAGTGGGTCAGTCAGTTAATTAGTGAGTCAGTGAACCAGCCATGTGGCTGTGTTAGTTAGTAATCCAGTTAGCCAGCCAGCCAGTCGGTAAGTCTCCACTTAAGTCAGTCATTTAGATGGCCAGCCAGACAGTCAATTAGAGTCAATATGTTAATCAGTGACTGCTGTCAGTCAGCGCGATAATGATGAACCAACAGTTCATGAAGGACAATGACAGTCAGTCTCACGCAGCCAGATGTTTCTTCATAGCTTGTTTTAGAATGTGACTAACACGTGAACAGATTCAAGATTAAACCTTTAACTGTGAAAAAGCTAGAAAGGCCAGCAATATTGGTTATATATTATGCAATATCCCATATCCCAGCATTTACAGTAAGAGGAAGCAGGGAAATCGGGGTTGACCCTCCATTAACACTGGAGGTAAAAGCCACTATTTCCCTAGAAAACACCTGCTAGCCAGACTAACAGATCAAGAATTAGCAAGCAGCTGGAAACTGTTTGCTCTTGTCTAGTGTGAGTGTTTCCCGTTGCAGCAGGGGGGGTGGGGGGGGATAGAACAGACTGCATAATGCCAAGAAAGAGAAAAAAAAGAGAGCGAGAGGCGATGTGAGGCCTCTCTGATCACATCCACGCTGCACATCAAAAATCAGAGGCAGAAAACGTTCACTTTCATCATCTGAGAGTCGTTTGCTGAGGGGAATTGCACTTTGTCGTTGTCTTTGACTGCGACAGGAAAATTGTGTCTGTCGTGTGTGTGCGTGCATGTGTGTGTGTTTGTGCATATGGGTGTGTGTTCATTAAATGTAGGTGTGTGTGTCAGTGTTCCGTTGCATGTGTGTGTGTGTATTTAAGATGACACAGGGGGTGGTCGCACTTAGAAACAGAGTGGCATATGGTGCCTTGCTTTTTGGCAATCACGAGTGACAAGTGAGCAGGGGAACCAACAGTGAATGCAGTGTGTGTTGAGGGGTTGGGGGTAGCAATGGGAGGGCTTTGCTTAACGATCTCATCTGTGCGTGAGTGTGTGTGTGTGTGTGTGTGTGTCTATTTCCACCCTTAGGCAATACAGTACTGTTTTATGTAGATGAATGTGGAACAGGTCTCGTCGTTTAGCAGCGTTATATAAATACATTATAACAATACTGAGCAGGAGCTCAGCACAGAGCGGTTCTGAACGCAACGTCAACAGCTGCCTCGGGGAACGTTTAGTTTTTTTTCCTTACTGCGTTCAGATTGAAAGATGAAAATGTTTCACAGTCCCACCACCGCTCCACCTTCCACTGCCACCCTTAACAAACAAACACCCTCCTTCCTACAGCGCTAATTGCAGGCCCCAAGAGGCAGCAGGATGGGGCCCTCAGAGAAATGTCCAATTTGTTGCCTGGTGTCTTCTGGGTTAGGAAATGGTTGACTAACGAGCACCCTGTTCTTCATCCAGCTGATTAACACATCTGTCAACATTATCTGATTTAGAGGCATTAATCCAGAGCTGTGTTTTAACCTGTGTCCTAAATGGAGGTAGAGTAAAAAAAAAAAATGCCTTTGTGTCGAAATAGTAAGTATTTTCAGGAAAATCTACATTGTGAGAAACCTCTTATTTCTTGTGCACATAAATGTGGGTCGCTGATGTACCCACCAAACCTGGAAATGTAAAAGGAGAATATCTCTTGCTTCTGTGGATTCCTGTGTCAGAAGGCTTGTGACACAACAATGCATGGATTTGGAGCCCGTTTTTTATGACACAAGGGGCATGTGCTTCGCATCGAGTCGCCCTCTCTCATCGTGGCGTTTTCAGGGCAGTTCGGTTTTCATGCTGAATGCCTGCTAGTCTTGTGCCTAGGAGATAGCAAAGTCTGGTTCCAAATTTGCTCTGGCCCAGTGGAGGTGATGTTGCCTATAGGCCTATGTATAACTCTTCAAGGAGACCTGTATGTCATTAGGATTAACACGTAGTTTTAACTAGCTAATCCTTACCACGCACAGTACTGCAATTAGATCCTAAACATGTACTGTAGAGTCTTACTGCAGAGTCCACTGTCGCCAAGTAGACTCCCTTACCTCTGCACCCGCCGCTGGACGGGAGGCAGTGGCACATCTGCATTTAAAGTGACAGGCACTAAAAACAGCCATCAGTAGGAGAACTGAATACGTGAGGTATTTTCCATTTTCTGCTAAACTCTGAGACCTCAATTGTATGAACTTCTTCAAAAAGAAAAAAATAGATGACCTTTAATTCAGATTAGCCTGGACTATAACCCTCCGTTCAGTCCAGCAGGTTTGTGAGTAACGTAGAGAGAAATATATTAGCTAGCGTTAGCAGAATGACAGCTATTGTGAATCTTGACGTGCACGGCGGCCATGCTGATTGCTGCCTCACTGTACATGGCCCCGGCCTCCTGGATAATAGGAGACTATTTTTAGATCAGCGGAGAGAGGGGGGGGGGGGGGGGGGGGAGATTGAGAGAAATGGCTGAGAAGAATAGGGCCGAAGTAGAGAGGGAGAAAAGGAGGCGAGAGAGAAAGGGAGATTGCATTGACAATCGTGCAACACTGAAGTAGCAGAGGGAAGACAGGAAAATGTTATGGGCAACCAAGCAACTAATAAGCTTGAACCTCAGCACTCTGCATAATGCGACAGCTCATTACCGCCCAATTAGGCATTACAATGCCTTGCTTACTGAGGTTTATTGATGCAAATCAACCAGGAAAAGATACCCTGGTGCCAAAAAAACAGGAGGTGAAATTGGATGAGAATTTGTCGAAAGTACAGGCTCTGTGGCAGTTCAATCAATTTACAAAGTCTCTGCGGGGGAGGTTATCCAAATTAGTATGTGATTCTGACAATATGGAGCTGATTTATTTTCATCCTCTTGTTATCAAGCAGCTGAGGTTTCCTCTGATGATATTATGATGACCCTTTTTACAGCATAAGGCCACACGCTCTGTTTCCAGTGATGTCATTAGCTACACCATCTGTCTGATACGTGGCACGCAACGGCCTCCTTTACCTCTTCCTACATCCTCACTGCTGATCACACACATGATCATTCAGACATGTACACAGAAAACCTTTCATCACAGTTACAAATCATCACACACATACACACACACACACACACACACACAGTGTCATGGAGGAGCCTAATGTTCCCTTTTGCAGACCTGCAGACAACCACCAGGACACTTTAATTTATTTATTTTCTTCTGGACTTCTAATTCCCCTTCTCCCATATGCTGCCTACATGGATTATCACATGCTACTAAACTCAGTCTGGATCAGGCCTGAGGTAATTACTCTAAATACATAATACCGTGTGTGTGTGTGTGTGTGTGTGTGTGTGTGTGTGTGCTGACCCACCATGTTACACTGCATTGATATTTAAGTGAGAGGTTGTCACGACAGTTGCAGATGAATATGAACAATTATACATAATGAATACACGATTATGCTTTTTAGGTCTGTTATATTAATGCATTTCCTGTCGCCACTCTGTCACATGTTGTGCATCAAAATGGCAACAAACGTATTCAAATGTAGACTTCCCTCATGATTAGCAAAATAAAACATTTGTATGAGGTCAACCACATATATGCGTAAGCACAGTTCATTTTTGAATGATTTTTAATGTTGTTTGTTGTGTTATTAATATGATTTTGCAATATTATTTTCATTCATTCCTTGTCTTCTTTGAAAGGTAGCCTGACTCCTCTTTGGTACTGGGTAGAAGGTTTCCACTAATCTACTTGCCTCACTGCAGGAAGGTGAGCTTGAAATTGCTGTGAATATTCTTTAAAATCAGCCAAAACAACACTGTAAGAATAAACTTCCAATGTGTCCGACCTGATTGAAACATAAATGTCTAGAAAACGTCAAACACATAAAATGCTTCTGCGGATGTTATACTCAAGAAAATGATGAAACATGATATGCTAAATAGGACTATAATAAAAAAATAAAAAACAGGTTAAAAGGAAGAGAACTAGCACATAATGGGAAACAAGGAGAATGTTTTGTTCTAATTTTGTTATTTTTCTAGAGTTTACTGACAAGCCATCACACCGGTTTTGACATACATGAGGCTCATTATAGTTTTACAGCTGAAAGCTTGTGAAGTTGACAAGGAAAGAAGTAAAAGAACTGTGTTTTCCACTAATGATGCATCTGATCTACAACACAGATTTATGCATACAAATTGCAAAAATTAGTACAAATTAAAGGTTAATAGTCACAATCCACAACTATCTGTTCACTTATGTTCAATGTCTGAATGTATTTAGACTGTTAAATCATGCAACAATACTGTGTTCACACTCAAATAAAGCTCATACAATATGTATTTTTCAATATCTGCTGTATGGTAGATTGCTGTAATATTGCCAGCAATTATAGGCACATCCAATAACGAGGTGTTTGGAACAGCTCCTACTTAAATGAAGAAATTGTGCATCAGGTTTGGTTTGTTCATGTTGCTTCCTGATGATGTGTGGCCTCAACACCAACTGCAGCTGTTTGCATTTAAATAATTCACCAGAGAATTGCTGTAGTTATACATCTGGAAGTGTGATACGGTCGTTTAAAATGATAGGTCAAAGTCACTCTCACAAGAGCTAACTGTGGTTTCTTTGCTACATCATTTTAAGAGGAGGAAGACAAAGCAGAGAAAAGACCAGTCTCCATTTTGTTTCACTCCCAAGGACACAGAGGAAGGCAGACACTTGCACAGAATTTTGAACTAAATATGCCCAATTCAATGAGAGATATTGCCGATCAGTCACAGACACACACATACATACACACACACACACACACACACACTGCACACAGGCGGTAATAAACAGACACATTCAATATACACACAACAAAAAAGAGCACACACACACACTCAGGCTGGGTCGAGCTAATATTCACGCGTGTCAGGTGGAACGGTCCATTCGGGGTGAGAACAGAGGGGTGCGAGTGTGCTCGCAGGTCTCCAGTGTGGCTGCTGTTAATGGTCCAGTGGTGTAGTCCGATAAAGGGCAGCCATCTATCTGCACCCACCCAGTCAACTCTGACACTGTTTCCAAGGAAACGCCACCCGCGGGAGCCAGAAAGGGAGGGTGGGACCTTGAGGGAGCATATTCTCCTGTGCTGTCAGAGTGCCAGGAGGAAGGAGAACAGGGATGGAGTGATAGAAGGACGGAGGAGTGGCGGGAGAGGGGAAGGAGAGATAGAGCGGGGGGTTGGATACAGAGGAGGGGTGCACCAGCCACCTCACAGGGGTTAACTTTAATCAGACATGACACACACAGACCTCAGGAAGAAAGAGTGACAAATGCAACTACAATCACACATAGATACACTTTCACAGGGAGAGGCGGACCGTCACACACATGCACAAATGTCATATGTACAGCAGACACACAGTCTGCATATGTGTCTGCGTGCAGGCGTCAGTTTTACTGCAGACGGGTATCACGGGACCCTTTGCAAAATGTGCAGCAAACACAAAAAAAAAATGACACGTCATATTTCATTTTCAGATCCCTTTCTTTTCCGCTTCTCTCCAGACTGTGGGAGAGACAGGAAAGCCGGCGATGCAAACGGCTGAGATAGAGATGCTTTCACGTAGCCGGGCCCACTGCATCATCATCCGGAGACCAGAGCTCACTGTCGCCTCCAATAATGTCACACATTAACAACTTTATCATTCAGCATATGGGTGGTGTCAGGTATTTGTTCAGCCTGATTCATTCATATGCAGAGTACACTACTGCTGAAGCTTTAAAAAAATATATACAGAGGCAGTACACACAACTCGACAACTTCTTAACCAACATGTTTGTGTTAGTATACCATAAATATGTGTATTTAAGTGTATGTAAAAAAGATATTGTTGTGGTATCGGTTCAGAAACTCAAGTGCTGTATAATTGTATTGTATTTTATAGCCAGCCTGTTGTTAAGTGATTTAAACACCTTAAAAAGTGAGATGCTGGAAGATGCTGTACCTTTCCTTTAAATTTAATTAAATTATATTCCAGCAGTAGATACGTAGTATGAACTTGTTTGCTTCTCCCTATCAGAGTAGATTTTGTTGGAAAGTAATGATTAATGGGAGCATTGCGTACGTTCTGTTTAGCCTCTCCTGACCACATGCTTCAGTACATTCACTGCAATCCTACAAACACACTGTTTTACAGTTATTCTCATCATTATTGTAAATCCACACTACATAAAAAAAGCAGTCTACACAGCACTAAACTACACTGAACTACGCCGGCCCACAGATGCTCGCAACAATTAGAAGGTGTAATCTCTGCACATCTATCTGCCAGGAGGCCTGGGCACAAACGCTGAGCAGAGAGAGAGGGGGAGAGGGAGGGGGAGAGAGAGAGAGGAGGAGAAAATAACCATTATTATTAGCAGACAGAGCTGTCTGCACTGGAGGCCTGATCACCTTCTTCACACACACACAAGCTAGGAGCTGCTGGGCTTTGTGCAATCAGATGACACACACACCTCCTATTTTGCCTTGTAATTTTGACTTTATACGGACAGTTTGAAGCACCACTGCTTTTGTCGTGCAGTCTGTCGCCATACTATAATTGGGAAGTTGTAAAACCGAAGGATTTCTCATCCATCTCTGTGTCCTAATGCTGTCATCCTCCTTCTGCCTGGCTGCTGATTACAGTCTGTGTACTCTCTAACACTGTGCAACACTGACTTAATGTTATTTTGCCCGAGCAGAGCCATTGCAGCGACCCAGATGTCCATATACTATAATCTAATCTAAGATGATTCTGGCTCGGGATTGGCTAATCCAACACCACTCTTCCTAATCTGACGTCTAATAGACGGCATCTGGACAAGACGACGTAAAAAAAAAAAAAAAAAAACGGCCCGGAGACAATCTGATTGACTTGTTTGCGAACGATAATCTTGTCTGTACAGTAACGTTGTTCCTGTAAGCATGAATTTATCCGCATGTTTATCACGAAATAACACAGACTGT
Source organism: Anarhichas minor (assembly GCF_050575085.1). NCBI lineage: Eukaryota > Metazoa > Chordata > Actinopteri > Perciformes > Anarhichadidae > Anarhichas > Anarhichas minor. Next base: position 4,901,063 of record NW_027466472.1, read on the forward strand.
TATCTTGTCTTTGGGACAAAGCTTACAAGGACCCATCGGTCTGGCATTAAAGCTTTTTGATCAAATGATTTCACTAAACCTCAATGTGATTTTTAACATGGTACTTGTTTTAGATTGGAATTTTGGAAGTAAATAATGATATTGTAAATAATGAAATAGTTAATAAATAGTTCAAACAAACTCCTCATATGCACCTTCTTCTTTTGCCAGACAGCATGAGTCTCCCTGCATTCACACCTCTGCCTAAAAAGAAATGAATAAATACAAAGTCTATTTCTGCTGGTGTCAACATGTTTCTTTGAGTGCATAATGGATCAAATCATCAATAATCAATTGAATGTGGCACCTCGCAGGAGCGGCTCCCCTCATTTCTTCCGTCCACTCTTGAGGTGTGATGCGACACCTGATCCCTGTCTTTTTCCAGCTGCAGGAGACCTTCTCAAAGAGCATAGCAACAGACCTGTCTTCCCTGTAAAAATAGGATTGGCTTCTGTGAGGCCGACTCGACGCCACAGATACAACACACACTTCCCTTCATTGATTATGCGCCCAAGCCCCTCAGAGCCCAGCTTTGCAACTGATGTCTTCCCCTCTCCGCCTTGCTCACTCTCCTCATAGCTCCCATTTTCACCCTCTTGCTCAGATTTGGAGCCATTTACCTCACAACCGCATCAATATTTCAGCCCTCCTGCGGAGGACTTACCCCTTCTTTTTTTGTACATTTCTATTGTTTCCCTGGATAATGAAATGTTAATGTTATTTGGGAGCACGAGAGACATGCTGTGAACACAGGCCGAAGACAACCATGGAAGCTACATTGCAAAAATCAAGAACACGAAGGCCATCTGCTTGGGTGGATCCTCGCTTTGAGCAAAAACATCTGGACTTGAGAGCTTTGATTTGGACGCACTCTAATTAAGTGGACTTATTGTTAGTGGTTATAGTAGGGACAACTGTTACAGTTACTGGCTGAACACATTTCCCAGTAACAGTGTTTGACTAAAAGGAAAAGTCCGTCAATACTGGAGATTTTTTTTACCGTCAACAAATCCCATCAAAACACCAAAACCAAAAATGATTTGATTTTACTATGTATTGTTTGTGGAGCCAAAGCCTGATGTATGTCATTCGTCTGTGCCATAAAGCTCCATTGTTGTTCAAAAACTATTTAAATCACATTCTTTTATCACGCTGAACACGAGCACTGTTGTGAATTTTGTCTCGATCCCACATTCACTATATATGTGGGATCTGCTGCCATAAACTCTCACAAGTGCAACGAACGTGAATTATTCCACAGCTGAAAATAATCCCCCCCCCCAAAAGATACAAATACACTCCTGTTTGACTGACGTTGGCTAAAATCTGCAGTGCCCGGCTATTTTATGAAATTACTTCAGCTTTTTAAAAATGGCACCATATATTCGTGATGTAATTTTTAAGATTTACATCTTCAGTAAAATCAAAAAGTCTTGGGGAAAAAAATGAATTCATTTTTTAACATCTAAGCCTAATTGTTCCTAAGCACCTTTCCAATTTAGGTAAAAGTCTTGCAATTATAATTTAACATTTACAGATAAAATGTAATTTACCTCCTGTTATTGCTATGTTATTGTTATGTTGACTAATCAATGTTATATTGAGCTGTGAGGGATGTAGTGAATCTAAACTATGCAAATAAATGCAAAAAAATTTTTTATGAAACATTGTTTTTTTGTGAACACTTCATGAGACTATTGTTTTCCATTCTTTGGACTCGTGTACGTGAGAGCTCTGTGTGTCATACGATATGGACTGCACACACCTCGGCATGCTGGTATTTCATGCTAGCTTTCAGCAGCTGTCTATTACCATCCGATAACACATCGAGAGAGGTATAAAACGATGGCGCCGGGGCAGAGGAGGCTGAGCAAACAAACACACTGAGAGGTGGGGAGAGAGAAAGGACAGATGTATTGAAAGCTGCTGAGTGATGTGTGTTTTCTTTTTTGGCTGTGCATACTGTTGACTGAGAGAGAGGGAAGGAAGGATATGCAGGCAGCAGAGAGAGAAGGTGAAGTGTGTTTCAGTAAGAATACAGTCCTTTCATATGGGTGTTAACCAAAACAAGGCCAGAAGGCACTGTATATGGAAATGTGGCACAGCAAGTGTGGCCATGAGAGTACCTATAGCGCATTTCTCTGTAAAGGCTTTTCTCTGAATTTAAATTCAATCTCAGACATTCGGCAGCACATCTCTGTTTCAGAATTTGATGATAAAAAAAACACCACAAAATCTAAATCAAGCCTGCATCTCTGATTTCAGAGTAGCTGAAATGCTTCTTTTTTGGACAAACCCTTTCTCCGAATAGCATGTTCTCATTAATGGTTTCTCACCACATCTATTTGGGCATGATTTTAAAGAACTCAGATTGTGGGTTATCCTGGATTATGCAAAGGACCCTGTGCACAAACACTTATCAGTTTAATTTCTTTGTCCTCCCAATGATATTCATGCCAAATCCCAAAGCGTCGTATCTTTGCTCACAGCTGGCAAGTGTAACTAAAGGATTATGCAAGCAGCTTCTACAAGCAAATAGATTTCTCCCTACTTCAGAGGAAACTGCTAGTTATGCAGCGCCTATCTGTCCGCCAGGCATGCACAAAAACATGTCTCCCATTTTCTTTTTCTCTTGTTTTAACAGTGCGAGGGAGATGGAGAAGAAACAGGAGAACGGGAAACAGCACGGTAAACAGAACAAAAACACATGTACTGAAGTCTGTGTATGTGCACAGCCGTTCTGTATCATCAGGTGAACGTCTGCATTTAGGTGTTACATGTTTTACTGGAATATGGCAGCTGAAACAAAAGAGGGGGGCTGAACTTCATCTTAACTGGATACGCATTAAAGCACCACCACCTAAATTACCAATTAGCACGCAAGTATGCCATTGGACAAGCTCTGATCGTCCACCAAGCGTCCGTGAGTGAGCGGACTGAAACACGTGAGGTCAAGCTACTTCCCGTATGCAAATATTTCTCAAGGTTTCTTTCCCATATATGGTCCAGATCAAGCCCAGCCTATGATGGCGATTTTCTGATTCTCTGCGTGGCCTCCCCGCTGTCCCTGAGGGAGATGTGTATTAATTAGCATTGATCTGGAGCAAGAAAACACACAGCAGATTGGGACAGGTCCAAGGCTATCGCAGATACAGGAGCTTGCTTGAAATACAGCACAGAATACATTTACATTTTATATTTTAGGCAGCTAACTGACAGCCAGATCCGGAGAAACGCAACAGTAGAACAATTGCCACGTAATAATTTTCACTCAGATTGTATGCAGTTATATAAAAAAAGAATAAGCGTTGCCATATTTGCTTCTATTTTAACTTCTCAAATATTAGAGTAGTAAGCATCAGGATTTTAGTATCAAACTTTTTCTGTCTTCCTCAGTCCTTTGTTTCTAATATACTGCACATTACTCAGGGTCATAGTGCTGATCTAGGCTCCCTCACCAGGATCCTTTTGACCATTTTTCTTCTGTAATGACCTGAAAGCCATAATGTAAATGTTTCTAGATCAGCAGTCCTAATCGCGGACCCAAGATGCAGTCCATCTCTTCTTGCTGAGCAGGCAAGGCCTCTTTGAGCCATTAGGCTCCAAACAGCTGTGAATGCCTTGTTATGCACACAGCAGTGTATCATTGGAGTCAGGCAGGGAGCTGGTAATATCTAATTCAGATTTTAAAAAAGGGTCCATCTGACATATTTGTGTGTGCGGCAAACTCAATTTAGGATTATTCTAGCTTCCTTCGCTTCTCTATTCCTGTCTGTGTCTAAACCAGGAGCAGATTTTGTGCTTACCATCAAAAAAAACCCTGCTAAAGCTGTGACACAGCAGTTTTCATTGATTATCTCCAAACTTCCCCAAAACAGTTTTATTCGAACGAAAATGGATTTATTCCATGTCGTTATCCTTGATCTGAAGTGCTCTAAAATGATTGTGAACATTTTACATATCTTGAGCTAAATTTTGTTGAACTCTTTCTCATTCTACTTTTACATTTGCTAATTTAAGCTCGCCTTATCTGAGCTGATATGTGCATGCAGCACTATGTGAGAGCGTGGCAGTTTCATGTGATTCAGTAGATCTTGTGCTGTAATAATCAGCAGAATAAAATTTTGTTACTGCAAGGATTTTTTTAGCATATGATCAAAACGGTACTGCGCTGACTAACACTGAGACGCAGTAAAAAAAATCACAAGCATCAAAAAGAATAGAATATGTGAAATCAAATATATTTGCTTTTAAATTTAACCTATTTTGACATTCAATCTATCATTCATCAAAGAACAAGCTAAAATACTCAAATGTGAGATTTGTCACTTGCGTAAAATGATAGTGTTATTAACGTCTTTGGGTTTAGGGCTGCTGGTTGGGTAAAATAAGATATTGGAATATGTAATTTTAGGATTTGAGACATTGTGATTCTGACACTGTGTAAACCAATTATTTTTTTTTATTGTACAAATAATAGGTGAATTAATTGAGCCATCATTTTTAGCCACATTGGTTGGATATACATAAACTTCATTCTGATTAACTATAAGATTTTTGATAAATAATCATTGGTAATGTGGATATAATGATTAAGTGGGTTAAGGCAATTACTAGAACAACCAGAAAAATATAAATAAAAAGTAAAAAACATCACTTTACTGTAATTCAGTCTTTAAAACCACAAAAAGACAACAAGTACTACAGATTATCTCAGTCGATATCTAGTCTCGTATGTCGGTATCGATATATTAATCATATTAATGTTGTAGATGGTATGCGATTGCAAAGTTATTTGGGTATTTTAGTTAGAAGTATGATGAGCATAGATCTTTATGTAACATCTCCACACTCTGGTAAAGAAAAATACAGCTGTTAAACGTATCACTATTATCCTGTTAATAATAGTGATATAATAGTAATATTGATATGTTGTACAACAATTACACTTGCCCTAGGAGGCCGAGGGAACCTGACCACGTTGCTATGGAAACTCAAGTACAGCAGAAAGTAACAGGAAAATCAATTCAGACGGAGCTTATCTCTCCCTCTCTCCCTCCCTCTCTCCCTCCCTCCCTCTCTCCCTCCTCATTTCACAAGGGCTACAAAGCACGTTTCCACTCTGAATCACATTTTAACTATTGCCGGGCTGATGCAGCACTAATCACAATAAACACAATGATGTTTCTTCTCATTCCCACCTAAATGACATTATGTGGATTTATAGTGACCAGAAAAAAAAAGAATACGTCTTCAAAACATGCACACCTCTGAAATTGTACGAGAGAAAGATGCGAGTGCGAGTGTGCTACGACTCGACACAAATCACCCTCTGTCTCAGGCGCACCGTTCATTTTTTTTTTTTGCTCTTTCTTTCCTTTCCTCCTCACTCGCTCCCTCGGAGGGGCAACAGCAGCTGTACGCAGGTGATAAGCCTGTGCGGCGATGGGCGCTCGGCTCTGATTGGCTGGCTCAACTCCTACGCTGATGTGAAGATTGCAGGCTGCGTCTGTCAAAAGGCCACTCTGCTCGTGGTTGTCATCTCGTGACGTCACTGCCGCAAATGACAGTTCGACTGGCTTCACTCGGAGCGTATAGCATGAGATTTACATTGTTCCTGCCGTAGTGTTTCTGCATGACACACTCTTAACATTTAAGAACCTATCGTACACAGGATGCAGGACACGTTCACAACATAATCATAAATGTATCAGACATATAGCCTCGGCTGCTTTGCACACAGTCACATCAACAGCTCTGATCATTGTTATTTGGATCTCAGTCGTTAGCTGTACAATGGCAAGGTGAGGTCAAAGACGGGCTGCAAGTATACTAAGTGTGTGCGTGTGTGTGTGTGTGTGTGTGTGTGTGTGTGTGTGTGTGTGTGTGTGTGTGTGTGTGTGTTCTCAAGGCTCACGCCAAAGAAGAGGCAAGAGGAGAGAAAACGAGCCTTGAAGAAAAATAATGCTTGATGCCTCATACATCAAGAAAGAGATAGAGGGTCACCTTGCAGTGAAGTCGGCTGGTCATTTGTTACTGCAGGAGTCAATCTTAAGAACCATTTGTAGAAATCGCAGGAGAAACTGATATGATGCAGTAAGACTGTGCAAGAATTCAATATTTCCTAACTATTTTTTATACACGATTATATGTATATGTTTAAGATGTTAGAGATATCCTGACAATGATTTTAACCATTTCACGCAGCCTTTGGGTAAGTCTTCCATCACACATTTACGTTAAATTACTGTTATTTACTTTGCAATCTCAGCTCATCTTGATACAGATGGAATAATGGTACAGACCCATATAATGTAACGCAGTGTATGAAGAGAGCATTATAATAAAAACAACTATAATGATGATATTCATTTCAGAATCCAATTAATGTTTGCAAATCATTTACTGACATACCCAACATTTGTTGAACTAATTCTACACTTTCATTCATGTTTCTGTAGTTGCTGCCACCAAACTTTTGGTCAATAAGCTCCAAATATAGAGGAGCATAAACAGAAAATTATTCAGCTTTTCTGGTTGACAAAAAAGTTTAAAAGATTCAAGACAGTACAAATAAAGGCCCACTCCAGCAAATTAATATTCAGTGTGGGGACTTACAAGAGACAGATTAAAAAAAATAATGGTCAACATCAAAGCAGCAGATGTCAAGAAATCCTGACTTTTAGTTCCTAGTATGGTTCAAGGCCCCAAAACACTGGATCCAACATATTGCTACTCAATGGTGGTTTTCTGGTTAAATGCATATGGAGGAAGAGCGGGTCGCCCACTAATCGGAAGATCCCCGGCTTATCCGCTCCGCATGTCGTAGTGACAATGTGGGCAAGATACTGAACCCCCAAACCCCTAAAGCTCCGCCATCGGTGTGTGAGTGAGTGTGTGTGAATGAATGACAGAATAAGATTCTAATGAGCAGTTTGGCACCTTGCATGGATGTGTGGGAATAAGGCTGTGAGTGGTCAGAAGACCAGTAAAGGTGCTATATAAATGCAAGTCAATATTAAATTATTATTCCAAACTTTGGAAATCTCCTTCCAGAGTTGCAGAAGACATTATACTACTGTTTTCACAGGCTGTATAGTAATCTTTGTGACGAGTAAACTGAACTTTATTGTGTAATATTTTAAGAGACAAATCTACCATGTATAGATCCATAAAGTGTTTTGTGATAAAAGCACTCAATTAGATCTCCTCTTCTGATTGGTGTCCAGCAGGCGCTCTAAAATCATGATCATGTCTAATCAGTGTTACAGATGCCCAGCAGGGGGGCACAGGCACCAAGGCTCTGTGTGAAAGTTGAAAGAGGCTCAATGCGATGTACTGTATTTTTCCAGATTAACCACCCTGGGAGCAGCATAAGACCATGTATTAATCCTTGATTGGATGGAAGGCGGGAGAGGAAAGAAATGGAGTGAAAAATCCCTATTAGGTCAGCAGGGTGATTTGAGTTATTAAGTGCCTTTTTTTACTCTAATCAGTCACTTTTAAGATGGGATCAGACACTGTTGTATTATGGGATGTGATTGAGCACACCAGTTTGTCTCCATTTCCCCCAGCGCTTCAGCTGGGAACATATGGGAAGGTTCCTCCACGAACCTCGCCACCTGTCACTGACACGCGCGGTCATGAACAGAGGCACTTTGCACCTACACAGCCACAGTCCTCCAACAGCCCACATCCAGGAGAGTTTATAAACAGAAATTAATTGCTTGCTCCGGCTGTAATTAGCTCGCACCATGCTTATTACTAATCTGTGTCTTGGCCTGACGCCAGGCCCGTTCTGGCCCGTCTCCAGTCCATTTTCAACACAGTGTTGCTCTACAGTAATCCATAAGCTCTGGCAGGATGTACCCGTTCCACTAACTGAGCTGTTCTCAACTAAACACACATATTTCTAACTTTTCTGTGAGTCCTCATATTAACTCTCTTTCTATTACTGTATTGCGCTGTCTTTAAATGCATCGCCCCAATTTGAATGTGCTGATTGCGTAACAAAATGTGTAAGATCCACAAATTTAAACTCTATTTTTGAGTTTTGATATTGAGTGGATTTCATACGCATGACTTATGCACAACCCAAAACTGTAAAACTAATTGAGGACATTACTGTAAACCCGATTCCTGCACTAAAATAACGGCACACTCTACCAAAACAGTGCTTATTGGAGCTTCTGCCTTCAATCCGAGTTGAAAACAAAGGGGCATCCCCATCGCAGGAAGTCAAATTGCCTATTAAAGATGAGAGCATGTTCAGTCTCCCAATGCGCCCTGCCATCACCACCCTAATCATTCCCTGCCTAAACAGCCTAATGGCTGCCATATTGCTGCTGTTTATTAGTAAACACTGATGGAAGAGTGCCCGCTTCAACAGTTGTTGATTTTGTCTATCCGTATGGAGTATCAGCTGGGAATCACCGCCACTGTGCCAGAACGTTGTCTGTTGTTCAGTCTGCCGTCACTAAACAGTTTGCTTTATTTATTTTACGTGCATAGTGATTAGGATGTCAGTAGATGGCATAATATAATATATAGAGCTCAGATAAGGCATTAAACAAATGTGAGAGCTGAGAACAGCCCTTCTTCTGGTATTTCTAAACCACCAGATTGTTCTACTGATGTGTTGTAAAAGACAATGTGAAAGAATTAAAATGTGCAGTGTTTTTTTCGGTCACAAACTACAAGTGTGTGCGTCAGTAGCTGAGCCAGAAGGACACTCCAAAGATGACCTTAGGTTTAAGATGCTTTTGGGAAGCCTGGTCCAAGATCGATTTCCCTCCATCTCTGTCTCAGTAACCCTTCTATTGATCCTTATCAAATATGTATCACGTCCTCAAGCCTTCACCGCAGCCAAGATGGAGACTTCAAACAGCAACAGCTCAAACAGAAAGTCAAAGGAGAGCCGGGTTTCTCTTTTTTCTAAATGGCAAATCTCATTGCGTATGGGAAGATGTGAAACCCGAATAATAATGTAAAAATAACTCAAATGTGAGCCAACACATCACGAAAACCACAACATATTATAACAGCTTTAAAATAAAAATGTAATCTCGGCTTGTTTCAAAAGCTGTAACATCAAAGCTTTCAAATATAACACAGAATGCATGCTATCCTAAAGCAGGCTGTACAAAAGACAGTGGGGTTAGTCATCTACAGAAGGCACCGGAGAGACACACAATACACGAAGCAAACACCCCCCAACTATCTCGGCTCTAACCTCACTTCTTACTAAAAGGGTCTCGTCTCGTCCTCTTCCAATTCCCCAAACTCCCCTTCACACAGCACTCATATGTTGCAAATGCACAAAATGCATCCTTCAGCTCATGTTCCCATAATTCTCTGTGGCAGCAGCGTGATTAATGCACACAACTATTGATTTTTCTTTTTTTTCCTTTGCTCTTTTTTTCTTTTCTTATTTCTTTCAGGAGAGTGCCCCCCCCCCCCCCCCCCCCAACGCTTACTTGACAGTATCACACTGTGTGTGCACTCTGTCACACACACAAATATAGACAATGAAAATAAATTCACAATTACAGCACCTTTATACACACACGCTGTACAAAACAATAAGCAGCCCCCTGCCCCTTAGCTTTCAGGCAGCTGTGTGTGAGTGGACTGGGAAAAGGGGTGCACTGAAAGACAAGGGTCAGCATTTCACTAACTGCTGATCTGTGTAGGAGGAGGGGGGAGCAAAATGATAGGCTCTGTTGTTTTCATAGGGTTTCACTGCAGGATGGGTGGAGTAGTGTGCAAAAAACCCCCCAAAAAACACATCATGCACCCACAAACAAAAAACTCAAGACACATATGTGCAGCACATCACGCACACACACACACATGTTACAATCAAGATCGTCCTCTGAATTGCTATGCAGGGATCAGCCGTTATCGAGCCCCTGAACAACGAGAGGCAGAGATGGAGCGAAGGAGAAGTGAGAGAGGAAAGGGAAGCGGGAAGGGGAAGAAGGCAGAGGGAAAAGATCATGTGGCTAATGTGACGCAGTCCCTTGTTTACAAAAGAAAAAAGCCTCGCCCACTCTCCTCTACCTTTCAAACCTCTTCCTTCTCAGTCTCTTGTTTCCCCAGCTCCCTCTTCCACTCCTCTGATCTGCCCTCTCCTCCTACTTCCTCGCATCTTCTCACTTTCCCAAGCTCAGTTCCTCCACCCTGCCCTCCTTTCAAGGTTGGCCTGACTTTAGGCGTGTTGAATTTACAGCCCCGTCTCCGCCTGCCTCTCAGTGCCCTCGCTGTCAATCTCAGTGAAAAATGGAGGCGGTGGCACATCACTGGCATGATAAATTCCTGCTGAGCAGTGATCCTGTAAACCAAACACCTACAGTTGCCCCTTTGAAGACATCCTTAACATTCCAGCGCCTGAGCTGGTGGCTGGTTAAGACTGTGATTCTATTAGCAAGCAAACTGTTTAATTAGCCTCTATAAGCACTCACAAGAACCCATGAGAGAGGAGTGAGCAGAATGCCAGAGTGCAGAGGCACTTTCATCGCTTGAAAGCTAAACGCGTGGATGGGAAGTGGCCGACATGAATGTGACTGAAAAATGTAACTTGAGATTTATTTTTACTGATAAAAATGCATAAAGCAAATAAAAAAAAACAGCATTTTCCACGCAGGAGGAAATTGACTGGGGCGCTGTGCCAAACAGGTTATGCAATAAGATGAGAAGAGGGGAGAGAAGACCGACCGTCAAGGCCAGCGGAGGAGGATGGGAAGAAGTGGAGGATGGAGAAAAGAAGAGAGGAGTAAATACAAGGAAACTGAAAACAAGGAAAATGGTGGGAACATAAAGAATGTCAGCATCTGACATATATTACAAAACAGATATTCTATATACAGTATGCACAAAAATAAAAACTCAATTGAGCCTTTGCTAAGCCCCTCCCCCCGCTGCTACTCCGTCACGCTGTCAGAGCTACCATGGAGCCCACACTGTCACTAACTGCTCCATCTGAATGTACCTTTGTTTTTTGGAAGAATTGAAAAGCGTGGACACAACAATATTCCCAAAAATAACATAATGCTACTAAGCCGACCAGTATGGTAAAATGTCATATGATTGACAAATGTCTATTGTCTGACAGTATATCATCAAAGAAAAAAATTGATAACTAGCCACATACAATTAAGAGGATGGAATAGCAAGACGGAGGCACATCGAGAAAGTCGGAAGGTCAAATTCATTTGTTAGGATAAAACCGCTTGAGATGTACAATCTTCTTTTCGAGGGGGTCGCAAATGGCTTATGGAGTCGTCCCTCTCGCATCGCTGTGAGCATGCGACTTAATACGGAATGAAGCTTCCCGTCCTCCATCTCCAGCTTAATCTCCAGCCTGAAAAGATGAAAGGCCTGCTTGTTTGTTTCCAGGAGGAAACCCTATCTCTCCACACCAGAGGAGACCTTTCTCCCTCCATTCCTCTTTTCTTCTCTCTTTTTTCCTCCCCATCTAACCTCACCTCTCCCCTCTGTTCCTGTCCTCTCTAGGGGCGACATACAGGCCACCTGTCCGGCCTGCACTTCCTTATCTAAAGCTGTGTGAGGCTTCCCACTGGATGAGCGACTGGATGAAGGTGTTGGAGCCGTGTTGCTTTCACGTATAGTTAGCATTGAGCAATCTCTGCATTAAATGTTTTGGGTTGCAACTAACAATTAGTTTCACTATGGATTAATCTACAGATTATGTCACAAGTTCCCAGAGCCCGTGATGACGTCCTAAAATGTCTTGTTTTGTCCGACTAACAAAAGCTAAAGATATTCAGTTTACAATCAAAGAGAATCTGTGATTTTGCTTTTTGAAAATGATGTTCAATTTCGAAAAAAATGTGTTTCTGGTTTTAAATATGACCAGCACCTCACCCTTTATTAACCTAACCCAAACCAACGTGTGTTTAGTAAACAAATCCTAATTAACATTAAATTAGAACAATGTGTGAGTAGGGGCACTTCCTGGACGGAAATAGAGTCTGTTGGAGGTGCTTATTGGATAAGGATACTCTGTTTTAAACAATATTTTCACAATATTAAATTAGTTTGAAGTGTCTAAATGATGAACAGAATATCATCCAGCCTTCACTACTGAGACAAAATCGAATTTGTCTCCAAATTTCCAAGATGCCTACACTTACAAAACAAGATGTGAATGGATGCAAATGTTGACACATGCATAAAAAGCTCTGAGAGCGGCACTTGCATGGAGATTATGTTGACTCCGCTCTACTGTTGCGTCTATATCTGTAGAAGGTAGGAAAAGTCAATGAGAAATCGCTGTGTGGGAGATGTACAAACAATCGTAAACATATACTGAGCGGATATATTACAACTAATACTGCACATTAGGAGGACTCAAACATCTGAAATATTACCGTTAGTAGACACAGAATTGATGTTCAAATTGCACGACATACAACTGCATGCGTCTTCAAGGAGAGTGCAAGGTCTCAGTGACAACATGTTGTTTGCAGCTCATTCAGTATCTAATACTGGTTTCGCTGAAGCTCTTCTCCGCAACCAAGGCCGCCCGGCTCATTAGGCTGCCTCGTACCATGAAGGATGAGAGACAAAAGGTAGGTAGATGGAAAAACACAAAACCGTTGCAGCTCCATCCCTATTCAAAAGCATGGCCACTTGAAAGACACAGAAGCATGTACAAAAAGAAAACACGACACAGACATAACGTATGCACGCTGCTACACAAAGGTAATCATGTGACAACACCGATACACACATTCATTGAAATAAAGCTCCACCATATGAAATCCAGGCAGCAACACGGCTCGACTCCTCCCCGCTCCACTTTATAGAATTATTTTTTGTGCCTCTTTCATCTCTCTGTTAGCTCTGTCAATTGTTTATCAAAAGCAGCGAGGAGGCGATCGGAGCCGGGCCTTTGAAAGCTCGTGCTGCGAGATCCATTTTAAAATTCATGAGGGGTTAATGGTATGTTAGTGACATTAGGACCCAGTGAGCTTGCGTCGTGCTCATTCACATTGAAAACAGGCCGCTTCAAATGACTACTAAGCAGTCCTCATTCTGAGAGGTAATTCATATTGTAATTAACTTTTCAATCACAGCTGATTAATTAAGACAGGCCCTAGTCTGTAATTATGCATCTATTTCTGACCCGAATGTGAATCCCTGGATATTCAAAGATTTCAGCGGCCACGATTTTAAGCCTGAATCCTCTCCACGCGCTCATTTTACTCATCGTAAAAAGCACATTTACCCCTGACCATATTAAACTATCACTAGTGTTCATAGGTTTGGATGTTTCAGGGTATGTAAACTGGATGTTCATCAACATTTGCTTACTAATAAAGCGACATTAATTGTTCAAGAACACCACGGTGGTGTTGAGAAATATCAGGAGCCGTGGCTGCTCTTCTTCACATTCTGATGCACAATGCAAGGTAGGGAAGTGCACTTGATGTTACCGTTCCCAACAAAAAACCTGAGATTAATAATTCAGTGTGGTGTTGGATACCTTTATTTTGTATCCACTGAGACCAACTCTTCTTTCATGAAAAATTGAAAAAAAAAAAAGAGCGGCTGGAGAAGGAGTCTGAAAACTAGGCTGGGTCAAGCTGCACCCGGTTGCCACTGTCAAGCCCTGTTGGTATCCTCATGGCCTCTCATGCGCGTGCTTTTCTCGCTCACGCACAAACACACTCGCGTGCACATCCTCCTAACCCTCGCTCCTAGAGTAAACATAACCTCTCCATAACAGTGCGAGGTGAATCCGCTCATGCATCGGAATCGACCATCAAATATTCATCAGCGAGCAGCAGTGATTTTGACAGTGCGCTCGTGCTTTTGACAGCACTCGCCTGCTGCAATACGTATTGGAGTAAACACGGACAATCCAATATCGTTGTTCTTTTGAACACTTGCGAAAGAACTCAAAAGAACACCGAGCGCACAATATAATCCATCAAAACCTCACTGCATATTCTATAGACACTCAGACCTGCTGTAAAAAAGAAAAAGAAAAAGGGAAGACGTCATTGTAGCACTATAAGAGCTGATTTAAGGTAGTGATTGCCAATGATTGTATTCAATACAATGGCGCACACACACATGCACACTTCAAATTAAAATCGTACATAAAGAGATGGTCTATACATGTCCTTGTCTTTTTAATTCAGGCCAACAGACCTTTGCTTTTGATAAAGATGAAGAGGAGTCAAATGTTAAAGCATTTTATCCTCATAATAGATCCTTTTTTTTCAGGTACGGATGAGATAAACATCATCTCTGACTCTTGTCTACATCATTTATTTCATTTACAGAACCTAATCATATCTGCATGCTGCATATTTGCCCGCTCTCCGTGACATCAGGCAATGTCTTCAACCGGCAGCTCGCGGCGAGTAACTCGAGTAACCTCCAGTAAATAAGTCGCTGGCATGGATCAGAAGACACATCTTCATGCTTGAGCAGACACATTTAAAATGCCACCAAAACACCGTCCCAGATTCTGCCCTCAGTCAAATGACATCAAGTGCTCACTTACAGGTCCCTGAACGCCCCAGTATGAAGCGAAGTCAGCCAGCGGGTATACATGGAGCAATCAAGAGATAAGCATCCCATTTAACTTGAGTAAAAATCCAACCCTCAGAACGTCCCGGTGTCTTGCGTTATCACGCTGTGCCACTGGATTCAAATAAGGAGGGTAACTAGGTCAATGACGCTATGTAAACTGTTCCACTTTACCCCTTGCTGGACTCAAAATGGAGTTGGCTGAGGTGAGGTGTGTATAGGAGAGAGAAGATCGGTGATTCAAAGTGACAGCTATCAACATCCTCTGGCTAGTGAGAGGACAGGGCCGTGCAGAGCTGCAGAGCCTCAGTAATGGCAGACTACGACAGAAACCAGGTAAGAAGATGACTCACAGTGAAACAGAACATAGTGTCCAGAGAGCGCGGAGCAGAGCAGAGCAGGGAGGGGTGCTCGGATAAACAGCAAAACAAAACAAAAAAAAGCAAAACAACTTTCCCTCCGTCAAAGACTTAATCTTACAGCACAAAACGGCTTCTCTGTGTGCTCTTTAATACCTGAAATACCTTCGACAAAGTCATTTCAACATTAACACGGGCGTTTTACCTTCACATGTTACACATTCGCCTTGATTATCAAGGTGTCACAGGTCGTGTCCCTGGATTTATTTTAACACTAAAAGCTCTGTACTGAACTACCCATTTACACAGTGTACAAAGTATTTTACTTGTCTTACCTGAGTTGAGTGAAACTGTGTCTTTCTCCCATGATACGACAGTGACGTAGGCCTCAACAGAAGTGGGGATAATGCACTTGAAGACGGCTACACTGCCTCTCATAGCCTTCTGGTCGGCCACTCTGACTGTGTAGGGTTCCCGTGAAACTGTAGATCAAGAAAAACACATTCGTGACGAGTCTCATTCATAAGAGACCAACTGCTTTATTGTATTCTTCTTTTTCATTTTTAGGGGCAGGGTAGGAGTCCAGTTCAAACCTTCTGAAGTAGTAGTATCACAATACTACTACTACTTTGTGGTGTACAATTATGCAACATTACACTATATTGAGTCCTTGTTGTCAGCAGAGATTTGGATAAAATGTGGTCACACATTCAAGATTTAATTTGTGTATGAAACCTAACTTAAGCAAAGGTCAAACAGATGACAGGTGGATATAAAACACTATTCTAACAATTGATGTTGCCAAGGTTAAGAATTAACTATAAATACTAATCTTTGTACCAACATGGACAAGAAGTCCTTAAAGTGTCCTTAAAAATCTACAAATGCATCTGCTGAGGAAGGTCATGTGATACAACAGAACGCTCCATAATAGCTAATGAGAGGACTTTGCCATCAGAATAAGCACATTTTGCGTCATTGTGATTTCAGTGCAATTTGAACTCTAGCAATCAAAATGAATATGTCTCCTAACTATTTAAGGCTTTTGATGTTTTTAACACACATGCTGTGACAAAGTTCAGCCGATCTTTCCGATCACGTATCTGGAGCAACATATCAATCAATCAGACTCAGATAAATTAAATAAAGTCATCCTCAAAATGCTTTGAACTTTTACTCGTTGTCAAAGATGACGGAGTTATTATATGATTTTGGAAACCTGCACTTAATTCATTTGCAATTAATTTGTCTTTCAAGTGTTTGATTTTACCACTGTATTAATACCAAAAGCATCATTATTAGTAGTGTTGCTACTATTACAACTACAACCTACTGACCACTACCAGTACTCCTGCTACACTAAGCCCTCCACTGTGGACTCACCGGCTTTGATGTGGACATCCTGACTCCTAATCTTGCCAGAGGGGTTCTCAGCAGTGCAGTAGTACGTGTTGTCGTGGATCAGCTTGCTGAAGCTGGACGGCAGGAAGTTGAAGATCTGGAGGGTTCCATTGGGGTGGACATGGCGGATGCCCGGCACATCGTAGATCTCCTCGCCGGTCGCCAGATACCAGCGCAGCGAGGCAGGGGGCGCGCCACCAGCAGGACAGGGCACAAAGGTCCCTGTGGTGCTGGCAAATACTACCTCTTGCAAAGATGCATTGACAAAATATAAGCTGGAATGTAGGTCCTCACTGAAAACTGAAAGAGAGGAAACACAGAACGTTCACTGTTACAACCACGTTTATTGTATTTGATCACTTATCCTGTAAATTGTTTGGAAGCAAAACTTTGAATGTAGCCTTTCAAAATAAATCTAGAGTAGAGAACACAAATGTTTGTCGAGAAATGTAATTTTTGTTCTTTTTTATAATCAGATTGTTTGGCATTTGAGCATGAAAATGTAAAAAAAAAGCCCAAATTAGTATTCCTCCTAAGTCAGTCACTGTAAGTGCTTCTAGTTATGGAACATGATCGGCAGTTTAGGATTCATCAATGTAATTCCCATCCCTGGGACCTCGGGAACATTAAATTAACATAAACTACTATCAATTATGAAATAAGGTCAGTTGCCTTGATCATGTTCAAGCTTTAATTCATGGCAAAGCCAACATCACAGTAAAGAGACAGACGTTAAATGCAGTTTGTGCAGGAGCATTCTCCAGAGGAGAGGAGGGTAATAAATGTCAATGTTGGACCAATTAGCTCCATAGTAATCTACAGCTGTTTGATTTCAGAGAGCCAGCATGCATGTTTGCAATCTGAGCTTCTGTGTATGAGAGGCAGTCTGTTTTTAATGATTTCTAATTCATACTTGTATATACAGTATGTGTGCATCTCTCTTGCCATCTCAGCCTGGTGACGAGCCCAGAGGCTCTGCTCTAAATGGCTCACAGTGGCACTGGCAGCTGGCTTGGACCCTCCCAGGGGAGAAAACATTTTAGCACTTCATAAATTCCTAACAAGGTTTCAAATTGCCGACGTTTCCATCCTTTCCTCTGCTCCAGCGGCTCTCAACCAGCAATGAGACACTCCAATGACCTGCTCATGTACACACGCACATCAGCTCAACGCTCATTTGTTGTTACAAATTAGGAGCACTCATTCAAAATTATTAGCACACTAAAGATCAATACCGCAGCATTGTTGTACAGGCATTTGTTGACATATTGGAGATCCGGACAGTTGCACCACTTCTGAAATGCAAACAGCTCAGCACTCTGTGCGCATTGTTAAATTTATTCAGATAATGTGGACTGACTGTGGGGGGGGGGGGTTTCATCCACATGACAAGGAAATGAAAAGGCAGCCGTGTCCAATCATTGACGTCTGACCACATGCATTATTACATAGTGAAAAATGTTAATGATGGCTATGAATAAATACACTACATAATGTATGATTTCGTTTATTATCATTGTTTTCTGTGTGCCTCACTTCTTATTTTGAATTGAGGTCACCAAATGAGTTATTCAGATGAGAAAGATGCAAGTAAACTATTAAAGATGAGGCCTGAAGACCAGTCTAATCAGCCAAATGAGTGGAAACACCTGTTCTGATGTGCTCGGGATTTTTATAAGAGGGGGAAAAACACATAATTAAAGGTGTGCACAATATATTAGGATATTAGTACAATTATTTTCACTGATTAAGACCTGTGCTGACAGAGTTGAATATTGATGAAACTTTGAACATGCACGTTGCAGGCATTTAATATAATGCGTTAATGTGTGGTACAGCAAAGAGAAGGCCAGGACGTCTTGTTGTTTTGCTAGCAATATTTGACAATATTTAGCTACAGTGGAGGAAAGTGACATTTAGTTATTCAAATAAGTACAAAATTCTAAGGTAACAGGCTAACATTAACGTTAGCATCAGGTTAGCATCTGGCAAATACATCAAAAACAGAAACGGTGTATACATTTTAACTGTATTTAGCGCCTCAGGTGTTATTCCTGCTACGTTTTATAATACATTAGCTAAGAGAAAAAACGACCACCAAACATGTTCTTTCTCTTTTAGCTAGCAGCTCCTGAAAGAAAGGACTTTGCAAACAGCTGCATGTCTGTCACTCATTAAGAAGCAAACAGGTGACGCAATTATTAACATAGGCTACAGTACAATAACACAACTTATATTTAAACCTCTTCTTATAATAACTGTAAAAATGTATAAATGAGCCATACTGGACGTTTACTAAATATTTTTTATGTAGTCATAATATCGTAATATAAGTCATCAAGACAGTGTTTACCTACGCAGCTGTTTTTAGTAGTCACTGTAACACAATTAGACTTTGACTGGGATGTACATCTTCAAACACTACTCAACATTACATGGAGGAAATGAAGGAAGGAGCACACCACCCACAGCCTGCAGACACTGTGGTGAAATACTGCAGCTACAGCTTGTATCAAGGTGTCAGGCCTGACGGTTTTAGTAGCAGGACAGTCTGATTACTGAATCCATCTATTTGTTTACCTCTGTGACTCTGCTTGCCGTCTGTCTCTGTATGTATGCTGATTTCATTTGTACATGACGACAATGCACATTCCTGACACTGCTGCACAGAACTGTTTGCTATTTCCATTTGT
This sequence comes from Anarhichas minor, assembly GCF_050575085.1. Taxonomy (NCBI): domain Eukaryota; kingdom Metazoa; phylum Chordata; class Actinopteri; order Perciformes; family Anarhichadidae; genus Anarhichas; species Anarhichas minor. Next base: position 4,920,120 of record NW_027466472.1, read on the forward strand.
GAACGGTACAAGGTGACGACTAACAATGCACCTCTGGTTCTTCACATATTTCTGTGAATATGTTAGATGTTCACTCTATAGAAATTACCCTGTGAACAGCTTCAGTGCTTATTGAGTCTGGTTGTATGTTGGTGCATGTTTTCCCATCATTAAACATCAGGAAAATGGGAAAATGCTATTTGTCTGTCTGACTGTCAGTGTTTATTTCTAAATAAGGAAAACAAATAACTGAAAAACTGAACATTTCACTAGATTTTCTTTCCCCTCCTGAATAGGTTGAACCCTAATCCTCATGTTAATGAGTAATATAAGTAGTGTGTTGTGATCCGATTACCAAAGCAGATTGTGTGAACTTCACAAAGCATTTTACATATGAAACACACTGGTTCTCTAACATATTGGACTTCAAATAAAATATTGAGAAGTACAGTATGCTCCCAGGAGAGAAACTTATGTACAGTCTCTTACATCAAAACGTTTCAGCCAATTTGAATCTTTTAAAATGCGGTGGAAGGTGTGCTGGGTTCTCGGTGGGTCTGTGGCACCGGCCAAGATGAAAATAATACATCAAAGTCATATTAAATTCTGATTCATTCTCTTTTTTTCCAGCTGGCAGAGGGAGTATCAATCTTCTCAGTGCTCTGTTGATAATACAGACTGGAGCTGTGAGGGGGAGATCAAAACCCCACCTGTTCATGGACGGTGCTCAAGGTTAGTAAGAAGGAGAAGATCACTCCTGTCAATATTCTAAAACACACAGCCTTTACTGATGTTACTTTTTTAATTTTTTATAACACACGAAATGTTCTGGTGATTATAATAAAGACTCTTTGTAAATATGGCTTATGAATTAGTGTAATATGTCACCAAAAATCACACGATCATATCGAGTGGATTCTGGAAAAGTAAGTGAAAAATAAAAAAAAGAATTAGCAAAAAAACGAAATAACATTTTCTTAAATAAGAAAAATGTGACAGACCCAACTGGCACAGATCAAAGTTTTCTGCAAATACAATTTGGGTACTTAGTTAATTGATACTTTGAACGTTACAGCGCCACAATAGCAAACGGCTGGAGAGAAGTAGATCAAAGTGTGTGGTTGCTTGGAAAGCTTCTATTCTGTGCAAGCATCGGAGAAATTGGATTAGGATTTATGTCATGGCTGTTTTCATATTCGTCTATTTCACATATGAAAAGTACGTGAGAGCAACTCAATTTAGACTGGCTGAGTGATAGCGAGATTGATTTAATTTAAAAAAAGAAATAGACTCTGGTGGAAGGGTGCATATCACTGCGCTACTCGTTTTCCTAATTGACTGAGCTCAGGAGCCAGGCCACAAATGGACGAGTGACGCAGGTACATCGCCCCCGCAGACCTCACAAAGAGCACCGTGTCATGCCCCAACAAACGGCCTCGGGGCCTAACCACTTACTACATTGCCCGAGAGGAAATCAGTAATTGGCATAATTTTTCATGAGCTCAACCGTAAAGGTGAAATAAATGACACTGTTCAATAATGCATTATATGCATCTATAATTGACTATGATTTTTTTCCTATGGGATATCTTCAGGAAGAAGGGAAGAAGGAACAAAGCAGTTCCATTTAAATCTTTTTTGTTTCTGGGCCAGAAGAAGAGCTAAAATGCTAAAATACCTTATAAACATTGGTGAGGATTACGCGTTACTCTGGGTCTCCTTGTAACAGGTAATTTAGTGCATTACATTTCCTATGTATTCTTTTTAAGGTGTATGCAATTGTTTGTTTTTTTAATCTGAGCTTTATTTTCAGTTTGGTTGGTAGACATGTAGGTTAGCATAGTGTAAGATTGCACTCACAAAAATAATTTTAAAGATTGTAGATTATTATAATTGTCTTTTACACTGCTGCAATTTCCAGTGTTGAGCAACTGCATAATGGATATTGGGGTAGCTAGCAAACAGTGGTTTATTTAGACCAATCCAAGTCCTATATTCACATTCCTTAGAGCTCAGTTTTGGTCTCCACCAACTCCTGAATGAAATATCTGACTCTGTAGAGGCTAAATGCTCCATTATATTCAATAGCTAGTTGTTATCTTTCTCTGTCTGCTGTCTGGTGCTGAGCAGGTAGTGTACACTAAGTTTCTGGGCGGAAAGCATCTGCCTGTTGTGGCTGAAAACAGCGCTGATGAGTGCGATGAAAGTGAAAAGTATAGTTGGGAGCCAGAAAACCAAAACAATCACATACAAGATGCCAAAAGACCTATTATCACCTGCAGAGTGGGTGATCATTTTCTGTGTTCAAGAATAAAACCTGTGCCTTGCTTATTAGCACTTCGACATTGTCTTTTAAAGAGCAGAGCAGCTTTGCTCTCCTGCAGTGTTTGAACTAGAAATCCTCCATAACGCTCTGTCTGTAGTCTTTACACTGTAAATGTGACATTAACTGTGTGTAGGATGTTTTTGTCGCATAGTTTTTAGTAGAGAACAATGTACATGACGTGACTTGAAACTTGTGGAGTTTCTTAAGATATTACAATAATCCAACAGCAATTTATATGTGTTTTTTTGTAGCTGCTCCGATAACAATCATGGCGATGTGCATCAGAATCTTGGCTTTATATCATCTGAACCGAATGCTGCATCACAATGCATTACGTAACTGTGCAGGGCTGCAAATACATACTGTAACTGCTTGGCATTTATTATTTTTTAAACAGAATGAAACAGAAGCACACTGATTCATGCCACTTTTAGCAGAGTAAGGCAACATATATGTTGTCTGTTTTTTTAATATTAAGAGACTTCTTTGAGAAGAAAAATCTAGTGTAAACTCTATTGAGCTGTTTTTCACAGTATTTACACTTTGATGATTGATTACTTAATATGTGATTTGGGAAAGCAGCTGCAGTAACGTTCCCACAGAGTTACCGTACAAAATGACAAACAACACCTATGGTTCAGCATCATCAAAAGACTGTGATCCTTCACACAATAGAGCTGATCAGTTGACAGGGTGTAACCAACCATGACAGTGTGCTTTCAGAGCCACTGGGGCGCTTCATTTAAGTTAACGTGCAATCAATGCCGATGGGAGCGAACAGCAGGTAAAGATGAATTCACTGACTGGCTGTTTGCAGAATCACAAGAAGGAAGAAGTTGCCACAAGATCACATTTTCAATCTCGCGATCACAGCTGAACTACTTTTGGGGCTACTTGAACAAAACATGTGAAAGTCACGTAGAGAAGGTGTGATTTTTACCATCTCATGTACCTGCAGCGCTAAGTGAATGTTCCCGGTGCACGTGGGAAACTGGCGACAACCGAGTAACTCTCACTCCGTGGTTGCATGTTCTGTCTTTCATGCAGCCGCTGGCTTTATTCATGAACACGCTCTGACATGGGAAGAAGAGAGAGCAGCAGGGAGCAAACAGGAAAAGGCAAAGAGAGAATCAGAGAGACAGTGGGATTGATTCGGCTTCCCATATTTCAGAGGGCACTCGCGTTGCATCTGTTGAGCGAGTGGAGCCATTGTCTGAGTTGTCATCGCCGCCGCGGTAGGGGGACTCAGCACCGCATGGCAGCGTGGCACCGGGTGCTCCACACTGACAATGTGACAGCGGGAACCCTGGGTAATTAAAGCAACTCTCTGCTCTGTGCCCTCAGGGCAAGTCTGCATGGGATGTGGAGATCACACTCGCATGCGAGACTCACAGTAGCCACAGCAATTTTCCACCTTAACACATTCCTCATTCCTACTCTGTGGATTCATGGACAGCAGCATTGATGCATGATGTAAAGCATGTGAACGAGCTGTGTTCACTGCAGCTAAAAATAGGACTTTGACATGTGCATGACCTGTATTTTAAATATAGTGTGCAGGCATTTTCTTTTTAATTTAAACTGATTAAATTAGTTGAAAAAATATTTTACCGAAGTTCATTTAGCCGTCTGCCAAAGTCCATTATCCTGAAAATAACATAGAGCAGCTAGAAGTCCTGAGACAGGCAGACAACAAACCATCAGGGCCAGGCGGTCCAGTATGAGTAAGCATTCCCACTGATCTGATCTGCCCAGAGGCAATACACCATGCACGGAAGTTAAATGACTGTCTTCCAATTTGCTCTCATGAATATTAAGCAGTGCTGTGACAGTAGAAAGGGTTGGCTGTATGCAAGCGGCTGATCCACACCGACAGATCTGTCCTCTGATGTCTAGAAGGGGCGGGCAACGCTAAAACGAGGCCCCCACAGCAGATGAGCCTCCTCCTCCCCGGTCTATTTTCACGTCTTAAATGGGCCAGAGTGGCTGCCTGTCTCATCAAGGGGGAAGCCAGAGACCCTGGACTGTTTCTCACTTTAGTAAAACTGAGCGATAACGACAACGATGTCTAAATTATGCCGCTGCTGCAGATGATGAGTGCATGGGAGAGGATCTGATGAGGGATTACACGGTAGCAAACTATAGCAGCTCCCTCTACTGCTGATTATGAATAAAAACGTCCACCAGTACAAATCTAATATTGCTTTGTGATGTAAACAACGCAAGTGTAGGGAGACCCATGTCTGTAATGAAGTCAATAAAACAAAGATTGCATTTAAAGTGTCGCATAGATTCAATGTGTGTTTACTATGAGTGTGAACCGAGAAAATGCTACTGATGTGCAGCAGTCTTCACAATTAAAAGGAACATATTACTCATCGTTTTCAACACCTGCAATCTACCTATTAATTAAAAAAGAGAGCAGCCTCTCCTCAACCCAATTAACAAGAATGAATAACTATGTATTTTTAGAAAGCTAATGCTAATCATTCTGACAAACGGTACGAATATATTTATAAATATTTCTTTTATGGTTGATTTATTCTTGTGGCGGCGGTAACACGCAGACTGCCTAAAAGTCAAGCTGTAGCTTTTGAATGAAGTCTGATGTATGTCTGCAGAGACACACAACCATAAAGAGTCACATTATAAAATCAAGATAGATAGATAGATACTTTATTTGTCCCTGCGGGGAAATTGGTTTGCAGCACAATCACAAGGCATTTCATCAAAACACAATCACAGAAGTCACCACGAGACATACTTGTACACATGATTCGCATTTTGCAACAAACAAACTGATTATGATATTAGGTTTGCTGTCAAATCAAAGTCTGAATTGTTTAATAACTTATTTTGAGTGTTTGAAATGTGGCTGTGTAAGTTAGAAAAAAAAATGTCTCCACAAAATATGTCAGCGTCACGTACAGTGTATATACTGTATCTGCTTGTTCCAGCGCATCATTAAAGCCAGTATATCATGCTTTCATTGACACAAATCAAATGGAGATGTCTTGCATGATTTTTTTGCACGTTTTGCTGCAGTATACCATGACAGATTTGTCATCTTTAGAAATGTTGGGACTTTTAATACAGTCTAAGAGGAGCTGGTTTGAATGATGCTTTGCAGCATAATGTGTTGAAACAAAAGACCCATGGGTTAGCCTGAAGGTAAGAGCGTAATGTGTTGGAATAATGGAGAAAATTAAAGGGGATACGGTAAAGTAATCAATTAAGAAATGTATTGCCATGTCATGGTTCCGCTAACAGAAAATCACAATAACACAGAATAATTGCACAGCTGAATTGGGATACAGCTGAACACATGTTAAAGATCTGCCTCTGATTGGATGGACTCCTCTATATGATTTAATAACAATCATTTATGCAGCAAAATTAAGCTTCAACAAACATGTCGACCACCTGTTAATGAGTTACCGGTTTCTCAAACTATTCACCAAGCCTGTACAAAAGTCTACGTCATTATGACATATGCTGTATTTTGGATGATGAGTATAGTTCAGGGCCGCTGCCCCGGTTTTCCAGTCAGCATCAGAGATGTCTATGCTTTAAGATTCACTTTGTAATTAACTATTATACTTAAACATGTCTGATTGAGACTTGAGTGGATATAATCAAATCACCTCCAAACTAATCCAACGGTCAGCATACACGACCTCGCTTGGTAACACGATTAAGCAGCAGCGTTGTCGTTGCACAGATGTCTGTTTGTCAGAGGCCTTTCCTCAGTTAAACCTGTAGACATGGCACATAGCGGACAACCAACCTCATTATGTCACCAGACATTAAGGTAAGGGGCCTTCAAAAGAGTTGCTGTTGATAGTGTCTTAACGTGACCGCTGTCCACCTGCATGCCAGCTAAGGTAACGGGATGTCCATGCAGGTTTCAGTGAACACAGGCTGCGACATGAGAGGCCGCTGAAGAGAATGACCTGACACTGACGGCCTTTGGCCCCGAAAGGATCTTATTTCACTTTGTGTTACCTGAATCTGCTATGACACACACTTCCTTTGGAAAATGGTGGCAAAAAGAACTTTTTTCACTTAAGTCCTGCCTTTGTATTCTGAATTATTTGGGTGGTGACTCATCTCAATTGGTCACCGTGTGCTGGATTTTATCATTCCGCGTGCTTACAGGCCAAAGTCCACACCTCATTCCACCAAATGAAGATTCACCTCAATCTACGTATTTAAAAAGAAAAAGGTTAAATATAAAATAAAAAGTTGAATAAATCATTGCAGACTACAATAGTGTAGGACAGACCACAGACTTACTTTCTATGTTGTGGTAGCTATTAGCTTTGAGGGAAACATAATTGCTTCAAGGATTATGTCCTGTGGCAACGTTTTTTCAAGTAAAGGAAGTGCTACGTTTGAATATTGAATGCAAAGTGGTCGGGGTGGATGATCGTTGTACAAAATGCAGGATTTTGACACCAAAGCCTGAAGTTTACATCCTTGGTGGCTTCGTTTAGGCAACAAAAGCACTCGGTTAAGGTAAGGGGTAGATTGTGGTTTGGGTTCACCGTAACAACCACAACTACGCTTTTTACTGCACGAGCAGATATCGTAGGACAAACTAATGAAATACGTTGTCAGTGAATACATATTGAAATCATAGTTTAGGTGGCATTCGTTGTTGTAAATTAGTATATAGACGTAATTTTAGGAGACAGGCTTGCTCTTTAGTCCCAAATGTATTTTTCCTGTATCGCATTTTTGTTTTGGAAAAGCCATTGCTTTCAATTGTGCCACCAGTGCGAGTCCTCCTTTTATTCTAGCCGATTGCTGTTGGCTTTCTACCTTTTTCTCAGCACTTTTGAAGTTATTTTGAAAAAAAGCAATACAAATATGCTGCTCTCGCTACTAAGTGTCGTACAGGTAATAATGTCATTGAAAGACCATGGCGGCCCTTTGAAGACATACCGCTATCCCTGTTTTGTCCAGGAGACGTCTGTGACCAGCAGCTGGTGGAGTGTGTTAATGTTGATGTCACAGCAGCTGGCTGCTCTCATCCTGTTAGCTCTGCCTGCCATTATCAGCCCCCCCCCCCCCTTCCTCCTCGTCCTCCTTTAAAGCTGCTGCTACTGCTGCAACGTGCCACACTCATTTTAATACTCCAGACTCATTTGACCGTCTTTATGGACTTATCATATTAAACATTTATCGCAGCCATTTCCCTAAACCAAGCATGTTTATTCAACACTTAGGGGAGCACAGCACGGCTCCTTTCAGCAACCCCCCTCCCCTTCCCCGCCCCCGCCATACACACACACACACACACACACACACACACACACACACACACATAAACACTTATTTTCTCCTTTTCCTTGTTTCTCTCCTCCTCTCTCCCTCAGCTCCCCCCAGCTCTCTTCATTACAACCCTCCTCTATATGTGCCACTGCCGGAATTAAAAAGTATTTTTGTGCAATTTCTTCCCTCTGGTCTCTGGTCATTCGCTCTCCCGGAGGCTGGGATACCGGGGGACCCGTGTGGTGTGAAGCCAGGCAGTCGAGCAGACACAAATGTATTCTGAGCATTTAGAATTTCGGATGAATCGAGTTTTAATTTAATCATCTGATCAAACACTAATTAGCATAATCACTTGATGTGATGGACGGTCCAGATAGAGAGACCCAGAGCGACACATAATAGACCTCATCCTGGCAACAGTCTACGAGGACACTTAGCAACATGTAAACAGCTACATGCTTCTGGGGACAGGACTGCGTCCAAATTACCTTCCTCTGTACGAACAATGCGTCCAATTCTCTATTTCCTTCAACCGCGCAGCCACTGCAAAATGATCTATTCACTGCTAGGCGACCCAATAATCAAATGCACTGCTGCCAGGCCCTGTGCCCGCATATTTGATCTTGGACAAGATGGCTTACTGCAGCATCACACCGTGGTCTGAGCAGAGGAGGTCTAGGAATTCTAGGAATACCACAAAGCGCTAAGATTATTGACAATGCACTCAGTCTCACACGGGGCCGGGGGATCGATGAGTGGCTAGAAGGACATAAATCAGACTCCTGTGGCTCCACTCCATGTCACACCCTAACCCACCCAGATACCCAATTAAATGCACTCACACAGGCACACACCCACACACAGGCAAGTAAGCATGCACACAAGAACACACACTCTGCAAACCCGGCACCTCCATACAAATATAGGTACTTGCACGTAAACACCCGCAACTGCACAATAAAGCACACACACATGCACACACTCTCACACGCCTTACCTCAACTCCAACAAGATGACAGCGCTTTAAAAATGGCCGGCTAAAAATAACCGCCACTAACTTGGTCTTAAATCTTAGCATCTGTGCTAGGTATAAAAATAAAGAGCAGTGTCGAGAAACCACGCTGGACCCATTTGTCTTTCTGTCACTCTGTCTATCCGCCTTTGCCTCCATCCCTTAGCCTACTTTAATATTCAGACTGTGGCGCATCAGGAGCACGGTGAAATGTCTCCTGAAAATGTGGTCTTGAACAATCCGATTGAGAGGTGGATGTGAAATATACAGAAAAGATGCAATGGTTGGAAAAGTGCAGAGGGTGTTGTGTGTTGTTGTTTTTTCCTGCAAGTCCATGAGAAGTGAGAGTAAGAAAAAGAAAGAGACGGTAGACACGTGAGTGTGCTACGATACGTCAGGTACATGCATCATGTCCAGGCCAGAGTCGCAGGGATCAATTCAGCCTTGGGCCTCAGAGTGTGTCGAGTTCAAAGCCCGGCCCTGGTATGTGGAGGACTGGATTAAGAGGCAGTATTTATGAGGTCCAGCGTGAATGTTTGTCTTGGTGGGTGATGGATAGCAAACTCATCACACCTCCGCCACCTGTCCTCCACAATGAACAAAAGCTCTGGTGGGGAGCTCAGCACAAGGACTGCGGCTTTCGTGCGCAGTGTACAACACATGCAGGGTATTGTGTGCATGTACAAACTCTGTTTGGTTAAGGTGAGGGAAAGCTTGTGGTTTTGGTTAAATCTTACTTTAATAAATAAGTAAACACGCCTTAAGTCATTATTGACTTTTCCCTAACCTTAACCACGTGATGTGATCATAATCACAATGTACTCACTGGATATTGTTGGAGAACAGTGAATGATTCCTCCTTCTTGCACATTAGTATTATATAAATGTAATTTCTAGGAGACAGGGACAGTATGAGGCAATAAGATAATATTAATGTTGCATACTTAAACCATTTTACTTATACAGCAGAGCAGATAAACAAAATAAAGTGAATATAAAACACAATGAAATCTTGGACATGGAAGGAAATCCATCACCACTGAGAAGAGAACAATACCACGAAAGAGCTCCTATATTCTGTGTATGTTGATGAGCGATGTACCCGCAGAGTATTGGCCCTCTTTGGAGCTTTGGTGTCTCATGTTGATTCGAAAAGTCACATATTGGTGACAAATTCAACCTAAGGGTAGGGAAACAGTATATATTTGAGATTTTGCCATATCATTTATACTCTGGTAGTTATCCTTTTAATATCTCTGGATGTGTCTCAGTGGAAGACTTGAAATATATCATTGCAAAACACAGTATGTATTGATAACACGCGGAAGCTTTAGGATTCATGTATTCTCAATACAGACGTTACTTGGATGGCCACAATTTTGATATTGTTACAGTCAGAAGAAGTACTAATATGCTGCTATTATGAAGTGAATCAGCACCAGGCTTTACATCTTCACATGACAAGTCTTGACTGATGTGTCAAGGAAAAGGTTCGGAGACTGGTATAGAGAAAGTCGTAGGTCAAGATCTCTCGTGTCTGACGCAGGCGTTTTATAAACTTCTACATACAACTAAATCAAGACAGAAGCACTACCGCACAGGGGAGCAGAAGCACCGCTTCCTTGACTTAGTCAGTTCTAAACTGCCAAATAAAGCTTTTACGCCAGTTCCTCCGCTACAGTACCTGTGCAGTGCAGCACAGTAATATAACATGTCACTTTGACAGGTGCTGAGTGAATTAAAAACATCCTCTCTACTGAGAACCCTGTCTGAGAGGGAAACCCCCGCCAGATGTACTACAGCTTCACTTTGCACGCATGATCAAACACCTACATCTGGGTGCTGAGGGCTTCTCTGCTCTTCCCTGCAGATGCTAAATGATATCGTTAACATTTTAATGCAACAGACATTTACACGCGGGCTCGCGCAATTACAACTCTGATTCAGTGGAAGCCAGACAGACACAGTGTGATCGGTAATTAGATTTTACATTGGGTGAAACGCAGCACGCACACACACACACACACACACACACACACACACACACACACACCAGTCGCCGAAGCTTGCTCCTAATTAGAGAGCTAGGCAGGCTCGAGGAGGTACGGTACAGTAGAGTAGCCCTCATTATACAGCTGGGATGTATGAACTAGGGGATATCTATTAAGATCACACATCAGGTTATCCATTATCCAACATTAGCAGCCCTTTCAACTGGAATCACACACTAACTTCTGAATGTAACCCAACAAACCCTCCGATAACTCACACAAGTGAGCAGGAGTTAAGTGGGTTTGTAAACTTAATTTATCCCATTAGATATTCATATCAGAGTACGACTGCACGAGATGATCTATCACTTGACTGTGCGCTACGTGTTTTCGTGGGGTAATTTAATTTCATGAGCTGTGATAGCGCTTCGGCAACCAAACCCTAATTGGTAATTAGTAAACAGACTAATGCCTGGTCAGGTTTCACTCCATTGCCTTAGAGAGCCTGTGAGCGGCCACTGTGGCCGCTGGGAGGCCGCTGATCGTTGGACATCTTTACACAAGATTGAGAATCACCTCACAGCTCTCATCAGTGCACTGCCTTCATCGCCTCATGCTTCATGTGGATTTATTGCCATGCAAAAATCCGGTTCCCCTGTTCTAGTCGCAGCCAAGTTCAATCCATCCATCCACCCCGTTCCCTGTAGCGTTTTCATCCGGAGTTTCAGGTTGCTAATAATGTGGGGTCATGTAAAATTGGCAGGCTAACTTATGTTGGCAGCTATGTACTGTACTGTAAGCTACACTGGGTGAGATGCTTCGGAAGAGCTTCCTTATTCCAAAGTGGATCTGCCTTTACCCGGAGAAATGTCACAGCTAATTGAGATCAAAATTTGATTGCGTGATCCCCCTGACCTCTGCGTAAATGTTCATTTATTGAAGACTTACGAGATAAGCCTTTTTAAGTCACGAGCATCAGGTTAAGCCGCGTGTATGTCTACAAATCACCGCAGTCTTCGTGGGGACTGTGCGAGAAGCCGCGTCTCATTATATCTTTGCCATGAGCGTTTGAATAGGCCGGTTTAGCTTGCTGTGGTTTTGCCCAGAGGCAGCTTTCAGGGAGAGATACTTAATATGTTACCTCTCCTGTACTGATGACTGAATTCATAGATTCTACTTTGATGAGCACAGGAAATAGAAAAAGCATGAATATGAGAAATAAATGAGCCTGTTTGCCGTTAAACATGTCAGATTTAACATTGTTATGACTCTTATCTAAGGACTGTGGTTGTCTTTTGCTGCCTTTTGACGTAACTTGCGATGAAACTAATTAAGATTAAAACATTTGAGAACATTGTGGAGGTGTGCATCTATTTTCTGTTCTTTTTTTCTTTAATCGGTTGCTGAGTTCATTGATCTGACGTAAATACAGTGAAATGACCACAAGGCAATGTGGAAAAGAACCCTGGTTGCCATTTGGCCACTTATCACCTGACACACTGATGTAACAGGATGTGATTAGCTGCTAATCAAGTACCTCTGGGTCAAGTCAGCTTGAGAAAAGAGCCAGACTCCAAAATCATACCATATATGCTGTATAGTCCACTATTTCCATTCTGCCATTTTGTAGTGGCGTCCGATTCGTCTTAGAAGCATTATTATACCAAACACAGTGGACAAAAATGATCCAACCAAAACGAGAACCATAGATTCTGAAGAGTGTTTGATCTTGATGTTTTGCCACCAGACAACAACACACCATATAGTTTTCTACCCACATATATATTCCAGTGAATGAGTGAACGTTTTCGGACGCAGCCCCTGACACCCATTAAGGAGGTTACCATAGAGACAGGCCAGTGAGCATGTGATAGGCCAAACTCTGAAACAGCAAGAATTGTCTGGAATCCAATCGCTGCGCTGGTTTCTCTCTACAAGGTCACTCATTCATTCTGACAACGCCTGCTCAGCCGACGAACACCACATTTTCATGATAATCAACAAAACATCCAACGGCAGAGGACAAAGTCGTATGGCTGTGCCACTGTACGGGGATGGAGGAATCAAATCAAATGACAACGCAAACAGAAAGTGATAAAAGCTCCGGGATTGCAGCGCGAATGACAAACACGAAACGTGTAATGTCTGCACTCAACGCCGTCTTACTGCTTAATCCCTATCAGTTGTTTGCCACAGGCCTCCTCAATAATCCCTTATGCAATAAACGGACACAATCTTGCATGGCAGTTGATCTAATGTCAGAGTCAGATGATTATGATTAATGAGGATTCCTTATTGTTCCTTTATGAGTTTCAGCACAAGCTGGGCTGAGGGAGATACCATTTTATATGGAGTCGGTGTCAATAAACGCAACCGTGCGAGGGTTGCCTCGCCACTGAAAAAGCGACGACACAGAAACAAAAATCCATTTCGAAGCCTTATTCTATCATCCCAGCCAGAAGGGAAAATCCATTTTGGGGACACGCCATATCATATCAGGGCGCCCCGGTGTGGTTTATTGTATTCATACCTGTAAATCCCCAAATATTTGCTCTGTGAATTCAGCTTTTCTTGACCCTTTAAATAAAATGCAACCAACCGCAGGCTTGATTTTGTTTGAATACGTGAACAATCCCCATCTTGTCACCCTGATGTGTTTTCTCAAAGACATGTTTCCATTTTCTATCCTTCTCCCTCTCCTTCTTTCGACTCTCCCTTTTTTTTTTTCTTCCCCTGTTTTCGTACACACCCAGTCAGCCATAATCCCTCCCTGTAGAAGGGGCTCTGGCCAATAAGTGAATGCAATAAGCTGTATCAATTTTCTGCTATTGATTATAGATACACTATATGAGCACACAAATATGCGTGCACGGTGTCAGCCGCATGCATGCATGTGTGCACTGGTGCACATGCACTCACGCAAATACACGTGTGTGCAAGAAAGCACAGACAAGACGCACAACCAAATCTGGGTGTTTGAATACAGTATTTAAATGGAGAATCCGACTTTCGGATATTTGAATGGAAAACATTTTATACATTTTTTGTGTGTTTGTGAACTACTTGTGAAAAAAGTGACCTCTGTGGAATGTGTCAAATCAACAACATTACACTTTTTTATTTTCTTAATCACTAACATGAACAATTTGTTCTAAATGTGGTAATTTTCTCCCTACAAACTAAATGTAGAAGTAAACGACATGAAGCTGTATTCAAATTAGTGACAAAATTGGACGCACAGATGTTGTGAACATTCTGACAGCCAGAAAAAAAATTGGACATTTTACATCAAATATGTTCAAAATGAAAATATGGATCACTGATTCTTTACTATGTATATAAATTTACCATTTCTATGCAACATATCAATTTAGGCCACTTTAAACTTGAAAAAATATGCTCACTGTGGGGGAGGGGGAAGGGGTTAAACCAAATGTCCATTATATCAAATACGTCACTTATTACTAAGGGCCACAGTGGAGCAAGGTTGTGACAGAAGTAGAAGTATCACTAGGCGTCCAATAAAAACATTACATTCATTGGATGCAAATGAAAAAATAATTAAAACTTGACCCCTAAAAATAATATCCAACAAACACAATCAAACTAATTAATTAAATGCAGGTCCACACAAACAAAAATGTATCTGTTTTATTTCATCTGACTCAGGATGTATATCTACAGGCCAGAGATGTGTAAAGGTTTGTAGGAGAGCTTGAATGGTTTAAAACGCAATTCATGCCTCGCCCGTCTCTCTCCCTCTCTATCAAGGGTGTCAGCCTTTTGACAACCATATAAAATCCATTTCATGTGGGTCACAGGTGACCTCCATCCTCCCTCTCCAGTCACTTAGCTGTCTACCGGTGATTTGCCTTCTGCAGTACGTAATGAGCGCTAATAAAAAAAAAAGACGAGCCGGTGAAACTTACCATTCAAGATGCTCTGGAAGAAGATAAAAGCCAATATCCACATGCCCTGCTCCGTTCAAACCCCCCAAGCTATGCTTTCTCTTCTTCCTCCGACCGGTGCCTCCCTGGGTTTCTCTTCTGTGCGCTTGGGGTAAGGTTAAACATTTGCCACTGTCTTGATGCAAACCGGTCCAAGTATCTACTTTTAATATCTCCTTCCTACTTTTTCGTTACACACGTTTCGTTTTTTGTCTGAGCCCTCTCTTTGCGCTTGGAACATAAACGCGCCTCTGTGATTGTCTTGGGGAGAGAGAGAGAGAGAGCTGTGCTCAGACTCTCCTCCTCTGCTCCGCGTCTTGCTGCTTCTCGCTGTTATTCAGAAGGATGCTGAAGGGGTGAAGCCCAGGTGTGTGTGTGATGCTGAGTCAGAGCCGGGTACGAGCGGATTCTGAAACAAAAAATGAATGCAAAAAAAAAAAAAGAGGCTAAACTAAATCTTTTCTTAAAAAAAAGCTCAGTTTACCAAAATAAAAGACTGACTGACGGATCATCCTCGGGGAGGACTAAATTAAAATTTCACAAAATGAAAATAACTAAAAGAGCAAAGAAGCAAACAAAGGGGAGAGGGTGGTAGAATAAGAATGAAAATCAGGTTTTTTCTGAGACTCCAAAGTCAGATCATCTTCATCGCCTCTGAGCGTCCAGCAAGAGGCGAGCAAGCGCATCTTCCCCGCTGCCGCTCTCTAATCGCACCACACTGACTCTCTGAGCATTGCACAGAATAACCCTCTCCCTGCCCCTGCAGACGCTTTAATTCCTCATTGCCTTAAAGGAGCAGAGGCGGTTACCGCTCGGTCCTGAGGGCAAGGTACTTCTGGAGGTGAGAGTGTGAGAGCACACAGTGAGAGGGGGCATTTGCATTAAGGAAATGAGCCGCACCTGACGCACCGAGGCACCTCGGATAACATTTTTACGCACGGAGATGCGCGGCTCAAACAGAAAGCGCCGTGTGCCGGTGTGCAGGTGCACTCATACCGCACTATATATACCAGAGCTGAGCTTGAATTAAACCAATAGGTTATTTCTCCTATACGGATAAGAACAGAGGAGAGTTCCCTGTAGGAGTGGAAATCTACAAGGACATCCAATGACGCATGTTTAGTGTCCATTTAAGTGCATAAATGAGGCTTTTGTGTTGCATTTCAATTACACTTTTAAATGTATTGAAGTGGTTTAACAATTGTGTGAATAGCAGATAGAAGGGAAAGGCAACATTTTGACAGCGGTTGCAGAAAATACAGGGTTAAACTAAAGCATCCCCCACCCCAAACGCATGCACACATGCACACACACATACATACAGACTCCATACCGCCCCCCTCAACCCTGTAATCCACCACCACCACCACCCCTCCATTTTAATGCCTGCCTTGAAGTCAAGGGTGTAGCTGTAGTAGGCAGTGGACGCCGGTGGGCCTGTCCACAGAGCCCGGTTACACTGAATGTGATATAACCAGCAGGGCAGTCTGCATCTCATTCTCTATTCCACATGACAGAATACACTGAACGTGAAATCCTGCTTATTTACCCCAGGATACTCATTTTCTGCTCTTATATCTGGACTGAGGAGAGGATCTTTACAATTCTGAATGTAAGAAAATAATTGGAAAAAAACAATACATGGCTTGTGTGTGTGTGTGTGTGCGTGTGTGTGTGTGTGTGTGTGTATGTGTGTGTGTGTGTGTGTGTGTGTGTGTGTGTGTGTGTGTGTATGTGTGTGTGTGTATGTGTGTGTGTGTGTGTGTGTGTGTGTGTGTGTGGATCACGTACTCAGTCTTCCCTCATCTTATTCCTGGTGATATAAATGCTCAGCTCTGGCGTCTCTGTCTGGGTGTATAGCTGTGTTTGTCTAAAAGAGATACAGTCTAATCGCTGGGAAAGATGGAGGCATAACTCTACCTTTCCCTGGTGTTGTGATCAGTCTTTCTATGTGTGTTTACAGCATATCTGTCCACTTGTGCGCCTGTCTCTCCCACAGTGTTCACTCCAGTGCAGCAGACAAACACTGCTCTGCCTTTGCTGAAGTCTTCACCAGAACACACTGTTAGCTTGCAGTAAAAGGGAATGGCTACCTTTTTCTTTTTGCACTTTGTATTCAGCAATAGCCCAAATTAAATTGTTCTTTTATCACAGATGTCCTCTTTTTTAACTATTATTACACCAAAATGTATGTTTAATTGAGTAGGATTATCATTTGACTTCCTTTTTGCCCCCCACTAAGCTGTAAGATAAACCCAAACAAGTTGATGTCTCTGTAGCGCTGAGGAGAAAACATGGGTGAATCAGGGCAGTGGGTCAGAGATCCTGCCTGTCATTTAGAGTGGATTAGGAGCGCTGTGCTTGTGTTTCAGCTCTGGATTCTTGGCTTGGATGGGCAAGTAAGTTCATTAGCAGCAGCAGACTGGGAGATATGATCATTTAAGATGGAGAATGCAATGCCAGCCTGGCTGCAAATTTAACAAATTTGTTTATCCTCACAAGATGCAAAGCCATTTACATCAGAAAGGCTTCATCTTGTAGTGCCACTGAAGAATTTTAGTGGGAAAAGTGAACGTAAAACACCTTGCTCAAGGGTACCTCTGTATCTTTAATGTACTTTTTTCTGTAAAGTCCACATGTAAATGTGTATGTAAATGATGCCAAAGGCAAACACCTATTCACGCCCTACAGGTAGTCAACCACACCAGTACTGCAGTAGTACATTTCCTTGGTTCAGCCTTCAGCAATTTTTGTCACTGAAGGTGACATTAACAGCCAGCTAAGACAAACAAAACCCACAGAGGCAGGAAAAAAGATCTGACTGTGGGCTCAAGGGATTGGGAGAGGGGATCCGTGGAATTAGAGGGTGCCATCTGACATTTTAGGGTAAATGAGACATTGGTATAATCTAGCTCAGCAAACAGGATTTTATGAGAAGCCGAAATTTAAAAAAGACTGGAAAAAGAAATGAAATAAGTAAAGAAATGCAAATCAAAAGGTTATATTTGTTTGCATGGGACGTGGAAACTAATGCTACCACAAATAGAATAATTTAGTCTGGCATCATTTGAGCAGAAAAGAGGAGCGGAGGCTCTTTTCACTCCAGTACATATACTGTAGGCCAGGGTCACATTGGCAGGGGGGGGCTAGGTGTTGTGTGTACAGTATATACACACCAACATAACTGTACACACAGTACACATATGTGGGAGTTGCCCATCTAAGCACAGTTTCACAATGTGTGTTTGACAGCAAACAAACTCAGAATAACATCAACACTGACCAGATGACCTTACAGCGACCAAATGACAGCAGGTGTGCAGGATAGCTTCTCAAATTACTGATATTATAGGTTGAGAAAAATCTCTATAATTGTACCTTAATACGTACAATACTGTATGTATGACTCATAATTGATCCCTGTATTAGTATTTAATATCTGGTTAGTGAGGGTTAATCACCCTTTCCCCTTAAAAACTGTAATTATAAAGAACTTCCTCCTTCTCTGTATCCACAAATGTTCAACTATACGAGGGAGGCTTTTAATAACATATGCATTAAAGTGCAATCTAATCCCAGACACACGACGAATAACAAGAACAGAGAGAAACTTAGTTTGTTGCCGGTGCAAATATCACATTTAGCGGACCGCGGTGATACACACAGATCAAATGTTTCTGTTGGTGCTACGCAGAGACTTCCATCCTTATGGAAAACAGGTGCTGGCGTTCAGCACTTACACACAGCAGACAGCTGTACATCTGAACAGGCTACTTGTGATGTGAAAGACAATACCTTGATTTTCACTCTGAAGACAAGAGCCTTGACCTTGTGACCAGTGGGCTGAGGTATTCAGTGGTGAACCCCTAAACAGATTATATTCAGGCATGTAAGCATATGCTTGCCAACAGCAAAACCAATATCTACGTCCTTATAGGGTTAATGTGAATTATTGTCACTTATATACTGAATTTAAAGCCCATCATACTTCTTAATTAGTATATGATTAAGGAACACTTACAGTTAAACTGCATCATAAGAAACACCAATCAGGTTTGTCAGGTTGCACCTGTGCCATGTAACTTAATCTTGAACTCCAAACAAACAATACAAAGGAGAAATAATGTGGTAAAACACCATCTTATTTAAGGCGTAGTTTATTATCATATATCCTCATGACGACAGGGCATACACATTTAGAAATATTACATGATAAAAGCAAATAACTACATGGCCCAAGTAACATAATTCACTTATATTTTGAGTATGAGTAAAGCGGATTTTTGGTGGGGTTTGAGTTATCTGCGTGGGTAGTGGGTATGAAAGGGGTGTAGTTCATTTTAGCCCCCCAGCGTGATGCCTAAACAGTGGTAAGCGAATGTGACAATGAGGCCCCTGGGCTGCTGCAGACCGTCTTGGCCTCGCTGTGTGGCCATGCATGTCTGTGGGTGTGTTTACATGTGCCACCATGTCAGTGTGTGGATACAAGGAAAGAAGTGGAGCACATATGAGACGATTCATGGACACTGCTCACCCCAGGCCGTGACTCCTCTGACTGTTATACTCACACTGGCATGGGATCTGTGCTCGGTGCTCTTTATTTTACTGCCAACTTCATCATGAACGATAAAACAGGACATTAATCAGAGTGTCGGTGGAAGTTATATCAGTGGAAGTTGCGGTATTTTAATTTATCCCACATAGCAATGTGAGAGCTATACTATGTGAAATCATTGTGTGTAAAGGCTGTTGATGTCTGTAGGTGAATTAACTTAAGATACGAAATATTAGGAGGGGAAGCATATCTGAGAATCCAAATGTTTGGCAAACAATACATTAGGATTAAATCTGTGGTGAAAAACAGAAGATGTAGTTGACTGGATATAGGAAAGTACAATACCACCATTATCACTGTACCTTACTGCATTACCTTTAAAGCATTACCTCAATATGAAATTCAGAGCATTTCTATTGTCTCCACACAGCTCCCAAACATGGCGACGGCTGAGCCGTTTCAGAAACTTCAGATTTTTACTATTTATGACATCAATATTTCTCAAATTTGTGTTTTTATTGATAAGATACTTTCAGGTGAAGGGAATACTCCTGAACATTTCAAGACATACTTCCAAGCAAATTCACAGGTCCATTCTTACTCAACTCGTCAATCTTCAAATCTTCATCCTCCTAAATCACTAACTTGCAGAGGTCAATTTTTGATAAGATTCAGGAGAACCAAATTACGGAGTGGCTTTTCCCACTTGACAAAAAGATGCTTCAAAGACAATTTAATTGCATTTTTTAAATTGCTTTCCTTGTGTATTATTGTCCATGTATTCCTTGTTTCAGGTTTTATATTATATCTATAGTTGTTTCACTCATAGCATAGCAACATGTAGCATTACTACCGTTTAGGAGTTAATGCAGGTCTATGAAACAATATCCCCTAAACAAACACAAGCCCACACCTACTCTAGCATGCACCCACATGCACACATACTGTATGCACGCTCACATGGAAAATAAACTAAACCAAACTAAAACAACAAATGATCAATAGTGATAATGGACTAAAATACGAGAGTACAATCTGCTGTAAATATTTGAAAAGTTCCTGGGCATTAACGTACATTAAACATCAAAGAAAATGCTAAAGACACTGCTACCATGCAACTTCACCGTCCACTCTGTCATGCGCTGTCCTCGACTGAGCTAATGAATTGAGATGAGATAGGTAACAACACACAGAGTGCTTCAGTGGTCACTACTAATTACATCACAAGCTAAATCAAATCAAGTGCTTCTTGTGATTTATTGAAACATATTGCAATAGTACTGTGGTCAAGTTTGCATGTAATCACTTTAATAACCGTTGTTGTTGCAAAATAAATGAGTTGAAAGAAAGATAGAGCCTCAGCTATGTTTTTTCTTCACGCCCCACACATATACACACACACACACACACACGCCCCCCCACCCCCCCCTCACTGTACCTCTGGCCGACCCTGTCCCTGGCGTGTGTGCAGACAGGCTGGGTAATCCCTCAGGATGGGGCCTCTTGTTTTGACAACTCCTGTGAAGCCCAGTGTCTCTTACAACAAAACACAGACTGGCCTATCATATTCAAAATGTCAGCCCTCGGCTCACTCCTTTGTCACCCAAAGGAGGATCAGGTTGCCTTTACACTATGCGACCCATTAACTCAGAATAGAAACATTCTCAGCACCAGTATAATGATCCCCTTTGTTTGCGAGGACAATGACATTGATAAGAGACAAACCGCACTCGTAGCTCCTGATAGAAGTGTGTATAAGGTTACATGTTGCCCGGGCAGGAGAGATGTGGCTCCTAAACAGAGTTCAGGGTGGTGTACTCTTACCCTCTACTGGTCCCAGTGGGATGAAAAGACACCTGCAGGTCAATCAGCATCAGGACACATGCACACTCTTCAAATTAGGACTGCTATAACGGGGTTTAAGAAGTTAACATGTCAAAGGGACGAATGATAAAATACGAGAGAGCAGATGTGTTTCTGTGGAGGTCAGTGGAAAGAGTAGAGGAGTAATGTTCTGAGGTTTGATTAACTTCTTTAAACCCACATCAAAACCCACATCAAACATGCACTCCAGACACTGCTTGATGGCGTAGATAAAAGACTTTATAATTTGAGTTTATATATTACAGAAACAGAAAATCTTAAGCTGTGACTTGTCAACTTTCCCGGATAAAGTAGGATCTTTTTTAAACTTCTAAATTCACCTCTTGAGTGAAATAGTTTGGGAAACCGTTTTGTTGCGGAGAGTTTAATGAGAATATCATTAAGCCAGTTAGCTTAGCTTAGCACAAAGTCTGGAAACTGTTTTCAGTCTTTATGCTAACTGGTTGCTGTAGCGTCACATGTAATGGCTCATGTATACTCGCATGCGGTGTGTGGGTGTGTGTGTGTGTGCACTGTCCACAACAATTTATAGTTACATACTCGTGCATGCCGAGCTCTCGTTATTCTGTCTGGAACACTGTAGAGGGAGCTGTGGACCAATCTGCAGCAAGTGCACGGAAAGGCTGCTGTAGAAGGAGAAAGAAGGAAAGGACAATCGCGGTTCTCAGTTAAAACTATTATAGTGGCTGCATGTTGCCAGTGCACAGCACATGTGCTGTTTTCTACTTCCTTTTACGTTCTCCTGGTCTTTACAAATACGTTGGTTATCTGATTATCTGGTTTTGGAAGGAGGCTCATAAGCCAATCATTAGCATGGAACTAGCACAGTTATTGCGGCTCCAACACAGTGATGTTTCAACTTTTGAGAGGCGTGGTATCTTCTCGTCTAACTCTCCGCAAGAAACTAAATGTTGAACTGTGCCTTTAATTTATTGATCAAAATGTTCCTATTTCTAATTTGGACTCTAATTTAGATATAACAGGATTTCAAAGGAGATACATTTCTGTAATACAGCCCCACATTTCCTGAATACTGTATTTTAACCTACAAGACTTCAGTTCCACTCTGCAGAATGGACCACAGTACATGTACTACGGTAACCTTTTCCATCTCCCTCTCAGTTCACAATACCAACATCCTAGCCTGCTACAGCAACCCCAGCCAGTTTCCCATTGGTTAGCCCCAAGGCACAGAGGAGCATATCTGTAGCCAACCTTGACGTGCTAAACTAGGACGCTGAAGGGGACAGAAATGGGAGGAGAGAAGGGGAGAGGCAGGGGAGGCAGGGGAGCGAGCGAAATAAGGAGAGGGGGGTGGGGGGTGAAAAAACGTAATGAAAGGCTGGAGAGTGGCAGAAATACGGAAGTGAGGATGGAGAGCTGAGAGAGTGATGGAGAAGAGGGGATAGAGAAAGCGGAGAGGGAAGGGAGTGAAGGTGGAGAGTGCAAGCAAAAGGAGGGAGAGAATAGGGTGGGTTTTGGTGATTTGTACTCTGGCTGCATATTCGCCTGGTCTCCATCTCCTCCATTCTCTGCTTGAAAACTGGAAAAATCAATACACCCACAGTCTAGTGTATCCCCACATGAACTGGATCATTAAAAATATATAATCAAACACCCCACCGTCATTTTTCATCACTATCACCATCATCACGTTTCTGAACAGGCACGGATATCGGTATATCACAACATGGCTGTAACAATGTAATAACCCAATCAATGGCCTCCTAATTATACCAGTGGCTCAGTTAATCGTCCAGTTAAAGCAGTCTCTCAGCCTTGACTCTCAGAACGGCGCACGGAGACAGGCTGCTTGTTATCAAATGCACACAGCAGAACCGAAGTGAGGCTGTTGTAATAAGAATATCTGACTTCTCAGCTTCACAACTCAATCCAACTCAGGGTCGCAGTGTTGCCTAGTAACGATGGCACACTACTGACCTTATCTATGTGGTCATAAAAATGTATGAAGAAGCCCCCCCCCAACCCCCCCGCATGCCTTCAAACCCCTCCCTCCCTTCCTTTAGTCCTTCCTACAACCACACGACCACCCTCACAGCCCTTACCTCCCCCTCTTTTTGAGTAGCGTCTATCCAGGGGGCAAGCACCCTCCTCATTCTCCTACCCCTCTCCTACCGTGAGGTGAGTGTTATCTGCCCGGGAGCTCCCCTCTCTTTTATTACGGGAGGAGGGGGGGGGGGGTGTACGCACTTGTGTACACTGTACACTCACAGTACATGCACGAAGAACACAACAGATACAGCACTGGTGGGTGGGCAGTGGGAGGCTGGAAGGATGCAGATTGCATGCTATGAAACTGATAGATAGCTGTAAGAACAGAGGGACACAGTCAAGCGCAAAGGAGACTCAATACCACACCGCAAGGTGAGTCGGCACCCCAGCCTTCGTGAGAATATTACTTCAGAGTGGAATCTTTGCTCTGCCTGCTGTGGGAGCAAAGAAACATGGCAGAGTGTGAGAAAATGTGCTTGTTTGTATGAGTAAAGGACAGAAAGACAGTAGGCTTATACCTCTGCAATGAGCATCCCAAATTTGCTGCATTTGTGAAAGCAATTTGCTGGTGAGAGATGATATGTATCTGATCTCTATCCACTCATGAGTCCTTTGAGCCAGGTTCAGCTTTTCTAATTGGCTATCACCTTGGAGATGCCCATCCTAATGAGGAAACAAACTCCAGGTGTCGCACCTTATATAACCCCTGAGAGTCACAGGGGGAGTGTGACACGTACTGGACACACACACACACACACACACACACACACACACACACACACACACACACACACACACACACACACACACACACATCTGCTCAATCTGTCTGCTCTACAATTAACTCTGGCAGGCCATAATATGTCAGGATTTCCACCGCAAAGTAAAAGCAAACATTTGCAAACTGCTTCTATGTCATTTATTCAACTCTGTTTTGGAAACCAAGTACCAGAACCAGGAAGTTATTTAGTTTTGTGCATGAAACCGACTCTAAACCATCAAAATGGGTTATTTCATTTGATCTATTTTGGCTAAATCTAAAAACAATTTCTACACCAAAGTAAACATCTGCAGCTAATATTTTTGTTATTTCACACCGAAATAACAGATTATAACTCATGACATCCGATGCGAAGAAACACCACAGTTTTCCTGTTTGGGGTGAATAATTATAACGGCGGCTGCATCATACCAATCCTACTACAGCGTGCCCTAACTATGTTGACAAACAGCATCTCAATAATGTGGACGGCCGAAGCCCGCCACCGCTCTCCTTCCCACTACTACATCTGCTCTGTGGCACCCGACGCATCAGGTGGGATCTGTGGCATTTGAACAACCACGGACGGCATATGTTTGTGTATGTAAGCGTTAGAGTAGGGAGACTGGTGAGGGTATGAGTAGTGCCTTGAGGCGAGGAGCAGAATGCGGTGGCAGGGTTCCTGACTCCCACCGCGGCCTGACACTAGCCTCTATGACTCATCTACGTGTCACTAATGCTTTTCCTATGAATGAACAAACAGATACAGATACACTGCAGAGAGGCAATGCTACCACCACGGGGGGGAGAGTAAGTGTGAATAGCCTGCAAGACTTGCATGAGCCATCCTTAGTCATACTCCCGCCTGTCTAAGCAGTGAGAGTTGCCATCCAGTTACAAGTAATTGATGTAAAAAAAACAAAATAAATCAAAACCAGCTGTCTTTTATATGGCTGGAAACATGCAGTGTGGTACCAGGGAGTGAGCAGTGCTGTACCCACGCACCTGTTGTCTGGAATGTCCCTCTCATCTTATTCAGGCTCCCCTCATTTGGGCTGCTCTCCTGCAGCTGTGAATATGTACACCTTGTTAGGAGGTTGACAGTTCTGGCAGAGGGAGAGACAGGGAAGTAGCTTGTTATGAAGAACAGGCTAACTTTATGTCAATCCCTGCTATGCAGAGACAGGAAATACAAAAACAGACAAATAATAAACAGGAGATCTCCTTCAGAATACGGAAAACTAAAAATCGACTTTTCACTTCAGTCTAAATGAATTAATAGAGCAAGCCACATGATGTCAAGTTAAATATTTGAATGTACCGAGCTAAAAGCTAATTGACCCCAGCCACTCTGCTAATAAAACAGCATGGTAGACTGGATATCAAAATGAGATTTGCCTCAGAAACATGTGGCCGGCCTGCTCATTATGACCAGCCCCTCTGTAATCCCTATTTGCCGCTCATCCAGCTCTGTCATGCCTCTGCTGTAATTACACTGCGTCCTATATCACGGGGAAATGCTAACAGATTCAACAAATCGCTGGTCAGCATTATAGACTTACAGTGATTGGGGCTGTCTGTGGGGCTGCTTATCACAGCTCTGTGTGACGCTATAAAATACAGAGAGCTGGGGTCACCAAACAAGCAAAATGGCTAATTCAAGACTTTATAATGCACTGTTTCTAAGTAATCATAGCTAATGTTTCCTAAATGTAATGTAGTACATTGTAACATACAATGTAAATACTCGCTTACTTTTTTACAGTCAAATATTTGAGGGTGTGATATTGTGTAAATAAGTTGACATGATTCTTATTCTTATTTCTTATTAAAACAAATACAGAAATTGCATTAGTAAAAACTCAATTAGCAGCTTCAACCGAAACTGCTGGTGTTACACAAACCAGTTCTAATCAATATTTGTAACAATAAGTGACCACAAAACTACAGCCTAAACAATGCTGGAGTTATATCTGTGATTAGGTGGAGATGTGTGTGTGTTGTTCAGACAAAGGTGGGTGCATATGAGATAATGTAATGTGCTCTCCTTCTCTCCCTCATCAGCTGTAATGATCAGAGCTGTGAGGATTAAGTACCAATGTCCCAGTAAAGGAGCTTTGCACTGCCAAATGAAGGAACACTGGCTGTCCTAAGCTGCCTAATTTGCTCACATGCAGACGATGCTACAGCACCCTTAGATTGGATTAAAAGCACAGGAATGGTGTGGAGTGCCTTATTGTGGCTAGCAGTGGAACTGCAGGGGGAAGATGCATGGACACATTAGAAATACCGAATCAACAGATGCAACACAGGCACTTTTTTTTTTTTTTTTTTTAAACATAACCAACAACAAAATTTACTAAGTAAAATAAAGTTTTGCAGGGCAGTTGGGACATTTTTCCAAATTCATGGACAATTCACTATAACCCTCGCTTCCATGAAAAAATCATTATCATCACAAATCGAAAGCTGTCATTTCTTCTTGATCTATCGGATTAAAGCTTTCCTGATTTGTATTGGCCTTTTAATTTGTAAGATATCAATCACCATGTATGGTACATTTGCTTATTTGTGTGCACTAATAAAAAGACAAATGTGCACAACTTCACAGGCTTCTGGATTCATATGAATTTTATTGGTACCTGAAAAAATAGGTTGTGAGCCAGATTAATGTTGAGAAACCAGCTAACCCAAGGAGGTACAACACACATGATCAACCACTGGATTCGCTGTGTTTCATGGATAGTAACAGACAAGTAAACAATGCATACCTGCTTCCTGCTGTTTTATACTCTCAGGCTAAGGAAATATCAGTCACAGGGAGGAAGAAACAGGAATTGTGCTTAAATGGGTCATTCACAAGACCGAGTGCATGACAAGCAATACACCGGAAAGATGATGTTTTGTGGTCACAGTCTTTCCCCATAATATTCAGGTTATTGTAACTATAGTGATTAACTTCAAGAGTGAAACAGAGAGGGAAATGGGGTGAACATGTGACAGCATAACTGTGGACTCATGAGGATTTCAGAGTGAGACAGTGGTCGTCTCTGTGTGAAACAGACAGCGTGGAGAAGGCTTGTGACATTGATCTTGCCTTACCACTGGGATCTTTTTCCTCTTTCTCTGTACTGTCAATGCGGCAAATGAGACTGTCCAGACTGATGCATGCAAAGGCTAAGAAAATCCCCTGATTTTCTAATTTGGAAAATCAAATGCAGGAAAACCCCATAATCTATACAAGAGCTGGTATTATTCCTCATATTGTAGTGGAACACTGACCAGCAGCATGGTGCTTGAGAGTGAACTAAAAAAGCATGGGAGGAAATGCATGTGACTGCCGTTGGCATTATTTGTGACGACTTAATCGTATGTAAACTAATTGATATTCGTGCATTGGCCAGGTTAAGCATGCTATGGGAGTAAATGAGGGCTTTAAGACGCTTCTGCGTCAGGCTTATTTGAATAATATAACTGTGCTTGTCATCAAAATGAGCTTATGTGAGCATGTGAAGGTATCTGAGCATTTTGAGACTTTAAAGGAATAGTCTACTGTATACAGGTAGTGTGTTATGAATGTGACTGAATGGGCTTCAACAGATATATTGTACAACTCCAAATACAAACTGTAAATATCATCATAATGGGCTTATGGTAATCAGTGTACAATACTGAGCATTGTGAAATCTTAATGTGGTTTTTACTCTCATATGTGGGAAACAAATACAGTGGTCTGGGGATTGTCTTTAAGATTTAAAAAAATCAAAAAGCATAACAGTTATATAAATAAGAAAAAACATAGCTCCCATTTATATATTATCTTGGTAGCATTAACACCTGTATTATAAGCTACCTGTAAAACAAGTAAAATACAGGAAGGTTTTTAAATATTCAAAACATTTCAACTGAATTTGAAAGATGTAATAACTTGTGTTGATTGTAGCATTAAGCCTCTGGTGTAGCCTAAGCATGAGGAAATGTCCTTTTCTGTGACTGAACACATTTAAATAGCCTGCTAGAGTACCATAACAAGACAACCAAAGGCTATGTGCAAAGGATGGAAAATTAGATTAGCGCTGTAAATGAGGACACATTAAGCGAAGCAAAAAAACTGTGGAACAATATCTAATTTTGGTGACGCTGTTAAAAGAGGAGACACGCTTCCTGAAGTGTTTAATTACCTGTCCGGAGTGTTCACGTCAATTCAGGTTATAGTGGGATGTTGTTCCCACTCCCTGGTAGGTTAAAATCTATCACCTAGCACCCAGGAAGTGTAAAGAGCAGCATCAAGACTGTAAAAATAAGACAAAGTTTGAATTCAAAATAAAAGTTTTCACAATACAAAAAACCCCGTTAAATGACACAATAAAAAAAAGACGTATACTAGATTAAATTCAAACTGTTGACATAACATACTATATATGAAGCAAGCGCCACAAGGCATTTCAGCAAATGTGAAAAGGGTTGAAGAATATATTCATTGCTCATAATACGTTTTCCTGGTATATTCTGTGATGTCATTTTGGTATTTCTTCCCTTTTATAATGATGTATGTGGCTCATATGCCTATATTAAAAATGACTGTCCTGTTTTTGTGCTATAAAAAAAACAATAAACAGCTTGGATTTACTTTAATTTGAAAAGTTTACATAACCGGAAGTTATGTTTCCTATTTTATCGAACTTGGATACAGTTCTCCAACTTTAGGCTTTATTGTAGCGAAACTATCTCGGAGTCGGAGACACCGACTGCAGTGGAACAGCTGTCACAGTGCTACTCATACTGTGGTACCACCATGACTGCATGTTTGACTCGTTTCTGACGGTGGAGAGGCAGCGTGTTTCCGTGATGTCCGTTACCGTAGAGGCGTTTCCACGGTGGTCAAACTGAAAACTTAAAGGAGCAAAAACTTTGAGCGAGGAGACTTTCTTTTTTTTTTTCTCCCCAGACTTTCCCCTGTTATCACTAGACAGCGTAACAAAGCGATGGCATACACTACTGTTTCGATATGGGCATTTGTTTTTAGTGTATACTTCGACGTGTCAAAGTGTTACTTTGCTATACCGCTCAAAATATACTCCGGGAGATACAATGTATCCTCGGATCATGTGGATTTGACCCGGAGAGTCGCGTTAACGTCAGATGGAACCGGCCTGTCTTTGGCCTCTGATCCCACCGGTACCGTGAACTTTCTGGACATGGTAAACAACTTGCAGGGGGACTATGGAAGAGGCTACTACATAGAAATGTCGATTGGTACTCCTGGTCAAAAGGTAATGTAGTCGCAAACACTGTTTACTTTTAAATGTTTTTGTTTGACACCTGTGTTTTTTTCAGTTTTTATAAGACTATTTAAGGTTTTTAAACAGAATGAAACTGAATGTACTTTCCCCTACTTTCCTTTTATTGTTTTAGTTTCATTGTGTTCACACAGGGTCATGTGCTATATTCAGACACTTAACTGTGTGTGTGTGTGTGTGTGTGTGTGTGTGTGTGTGTGTGTGTGTGAGAGAGAGTGAGAGTGTGAGTGAGTGTGTATGAGTGTGTGAGTGAGTGAGTGAGTGAGAGAGAACAGAACAGAGGCCGGTCGGTCCACAATGTGACCCATTCAAGGCAGCTGAGTGTTGATTGCTTCACCCCAAGGCTCATGCAATATTTCATATATTTACATACACTTAATGATTGTTTTATGACCCTAACAGCGGAACAACGACCTGGGTCATGGGAAGATTAGGGCATATCTTGCTATCACTGTCCTTATTAAACAAAATCAGCTCTTTTTTCCCCTTTCCCCAGGCTGGCAGGACGGTTGCATTAGCTGCCTCAAGTCTGCACAGCCTTTGGGTCTGGAGGTAGACTAAAGCCCTGCTCACATGCACTCACATGATGCTGCCTGTGAGGACCTCTCTTTCTTACCAGGCAGCTGATGGGGATTATGAGGCTCCCAGGGAGCAAAGAGCAGCTCCACAGTTTAGTACAAAAACAGCACGAGCCCTCCAGGTACATTTCGCTGCTTATTTTCTTTTGGTTGCACGGAAATAGGCCCGTGTAATTCGCTGTCGTTTTATACTGCTTGTTATGTAAAGTGCCTAATGAGATCATATTAATGATTAAGGGGGACTAAATGGTCCCGGAAGAGTTGGCATGGGGTGGGGGGGGGGGATTCTCCCAGTCACTATTAAAAATACATGACGCATTAGGGTGTTGTAGGTTTAAGGCAGTGCTTTGCCATTGTGTTGTAAGAAGATGCGTTTGGAATGGAGCTTAATCCGAAGGTGAATTATCTCATTAGTGACTTGACCTGTTGTTCCCGAGCCATCTCAAGTTAAACAGATCAGAGATTTTAAGAGTCTTTGGTGGCAAGGCTCAGATCCTCAGGCTCACAGAGGCTTATCAGTGCTATACCTGCCACGTCATAATGCAGTACGTGTAAGAGTACAACTTTACAACCAGTCCAGAGTTGCACTTTGGAAAATACACTTAATAATATCTGCTCAAAGGAGGAAACTCTCCAAATCGAATGTTTGTTAACGTTGTTATTCCTGTGGACCATCCTCGAACTGCATAGAGAGCAACTAGTACACTAAGCTATGCACGCCCTTTAACCAGGCACAGCTGTGTTTGCTTATCAGTAATCAACAGTCAACCGATAACTGAATGAATAACAACAGATTTACAACAGCATCATCGGACTACTTCGTAATTAATACCCAGTAGAAAAACTGATTTCAAGGATCACTTATCAAACAAATCACCGGTTTTATCTTACGAGAAGCAACTCAAAAAATCCTTTGTTCCATATGGGAGTAAATATAATAATAAATACAGCAAGTCTCAACAAAACATTATTAACATATTTTATTAGTTATCTGCATTTAGGATGCTTGTGCTGAATCTCTCTGTTTTTAAGATCCTCAGTGTTTTATGAGTCATTTAAACAAGTACTGTCTATCTATAGCTAATAGGACTAATGTTTTTAGTTATTTATACACAGTATATTGGTATTCTGAAAGGCATCTGTGATGCCAGGGGTGCCTCACCTGGTGAATTCTAACAGACCGTTGTCACATTTCGACTTGTCAGGTGCAACTTAATAAACACTAACAATGGCTCAGTTTCCTGCTATGACATGACAAAGATAAAGCTGTGACAAAGGTCTATTTGGGCTCTTGTGTCAAGTGACTTGCTGTCTGCACAGCCTGAGGAAGCTCAAGAAGAAGTGAACATTGAGTTGAATACTTAATGTTTTTAACAAATACTACTTTGAATATTCTACTGATGAATGATGATGTTGTTTTTGAGGAAAATCCGTTCCACCTCTTGATATTTCTCCTCTGATATTCCAGCCTTTTATACTCGCGTGCCTTGTGTATATTTATGGTGAAACCATTATTAAAAAAATGTTTGTGCCAGCAGAGCTCAATCCACGTTGGTTGAGATTGGTTGCGCAGTGCCAAAAAACGTGCTGTAACTCAATACTATTGAGTTATACTCTCAATATTATTCCAACTAAATAATGATGTGATTACAGGGCTGCGGTGTTAAATGAGGCACTATTCAAATGAGCCAATAATTGCCGCATCTGTTAGCAATGCGGCACAGCCGGGCGGAGGTGTCGGATGGAGAAGCCTCACATCTGCTAATTGGTACAAACAGGTAGCAGATGCACATTGCCGCCACGGAGCCACTGCCAATTAGACAAGTGAGCGCTCAACTGCAGGCTGCCGCAGCAGCAGCGGGGGTGGAGGTTTCGCCTGAGGCTCAGCAGCCGCGCTAAGGGAGGATAGTGTCACCAGAAAAGATACGCGGTGCGGGGATCAGGAAATGCCCCTGCTCCCCCCTCCCGCCATCCCTCCCTCTCGCCACGAGGTTTCAGTATTTTCCAATCTGGCCTGTTTGGCCGGTTCAGGCCTCGTGTGAGAGGACTGATGCCATCTGCACGGCAGCAGTGGGGGTTTTAGATGGCACAGCCACAGCGATGGGGACCAGGGCCGGTCCAATGAGGAGGAACTGATAAGCCCGACTCCCATTGGACGGGCCAACCAGGGCTTCCTGTGCCCGACTGAACCGGTCGATAACACATTGTTGATAATTGCAGGGTTTTTCCCTCCCCAAGTGTTTTATGGTGACTTCATGCACAAATGAGCACGACAGTGGGATCTTGGCTGAAATAAATAATTAATAATAGTGAGGAAATAGTGTGATGTAATGATGAACATGCTCCAGTTAGACATGGTGTAGGTGTGACAGGCTGGAGGAACTAAGCTTGAGGAAGTGGATTTCTTCACGCAATTATTGGAATTCCTTGTTCCTTTGCCTGTCAAACACTTACATGTTTTAAATAAACTACTTCCTGCTGTTCTGGTCTTTCTAAAACGGGGGTAGGCAACCATAGGCACATGTGCAACCAAGTGTGCAAGAGTTTTTTTTTTAGGGTCGTTTAAGTGCCCTCTCATCCCCGTGCTACCTCTTTCCCAACATGCTGAATGAACCCTTTTTTCTGTAATCTATATTTCCAATGACTGTGTCAAGGGACATCATTGAAAAGCTACTGTATGGACCTCTTTGTTGTTGAGTCATCCGGTGGCCATGGGGCATTGGCTTCATGACCTCGCCATGGTGAGAAACGCTCGCTAGTGAGTGTTAATGTGGCCACTGCTCAGTAGTGGAGGTGACAGAAGTCTGCAGGCTAATTAGTTCCTGCTCGTTGACTTGATGCCTGGAAGACAAGATTATCTCAACCGCTGTTAGCTGGTCTCCACTGTGGTCATGACACACACACACACACACACACCGGCATGGCTGGATAGGTCATAGAGTATGTCAGTAGCTAGAGGCAGTCATGTTTGTCTCAGAGATCACACAGAGAGCAATTATATTACAGATGCAATAGTCATTTAATTTCCATATCATGTTTGTGTTTGTATTCACTATATTTAGTTTTTATTGCTGTTCTTCTGCTTTTTCCTCCTCTAATTAATATTATTTGTACAAACAGAACCTTTAATGCCTTAGTGGCATTTTAAAAGTCTTCTTATCAATGTGTCACTCTGTTACTTTTACCCCGTGACTCAGCAGCTCTGTGAGGTCGGGTGGAGTCGGCCTGAAGCAGATAACTATACTGGTTGTTCAAAGAAACTCTCCCATGTGTGTTTCAGGTGAACATCCTGGTGGATACAGGAAGTAGCAACTTCGCCGTGGCTGCAGCTCCACACCCATTTATTACTCACTACTTCGACACTGCGCTGTGAGTGGCTGGGACACTTTGTGTGATCAAAAAAAAAAAAAAAAAAGAATTGTAAACATTCATAATGGGAACAGAGTGGAAATATAGGGATTATTGGGTTGTATTAAAAATTCGACAATTTGGGTGTGCAATACTAGGCCCCCCCCCCCCCCCCCCCCCCCCCGCCCCAAATACGTTAACTATTAAAAGGTATGCTTTTTAAATTGAATGTTGCAAAAATTCGGCAGCTTAACTACCCTTGAAAAACCCTAAATGCGATACACAAACTCTTGTTGTTGAATAGCATGATCTCTGCTATGTAATGTCTGTCTTACATGTATCTTTTGAGATGGCCCGTTTATTACAGTCCTAAATCACCACACATTTAGCTTTTTTACCTACCACAGGCCTTTGTAACTATTCACACTGCTCGCCTTCGTCCCCTGTGTTTAGCTCCGGCACCTACCAGTCATCTGGCCGGACTGTGGCTGTCAGGTACACTCAGGGCAACTGGGAAGGTGAACTGGGCACTGACCGTGTCTCCATTCCCAACGGCCCAAATGGGAATTTCACCATCAACATAGCTGCCATCCTGTCATCTGAGGGCTTCTTCCTTCCTGGGGTCAACTGGCAGGGCATCCTGGGCCTGGCCTATCCCACACTGGCAAGGGTGAGAGAGAGAGAGAGAGAGAGAGGCTCTTAAAGTTTAAATCTTACTTTGAATGGTAGTTCAAGGAGGCTACGTTTTGTTTTTTTTAACGGGCCATACGTTTTTTTTTGTTTTTTACATTTGCAGTCCCAAAACAATACAATAAAATACAAACAAACAAAAGCAAAACAGTCTGCAAAACAATACATCACATATTAAAAAACACCATACAAAATAAACATTACACAGTCTCCATATTGGAAAACAGTTGGTTCCATACAAAGTTTAAGATCAGTGATCACATGATTGTTTTTTCTTGAGCTTCTTATTTTTTCTTTTTTAAAAGTGCTATTGGGAGCATTTCTGTTGCCTCTCCCGGCGGCTCGTAGCTTACTGTGCTAACAGCGCTAACAGTGCAAGCTACATCAAAAATAGGACAGGGGTCCTCCTGTTCCTCTGGTATTCCACCACAAGCTCAATGGTTTTGCTGATATTCAGCTTCAGGTGATTGCCGTTGCACCATGTGATGAAGCTCTCTATCGGTCCTCTGTACTCTATAATAATAATAGTCTCTAAGTGAAGATAGCAGGCTTCTCACAGGAAGTGATTCACTGGAATCATACATGTCAGTATTGTGAATACTTCCATTTCGCCAAAGAAATACACTTTTTATTAAGTTTCTTCAAAGTCTGGACAGAAATGGATATGAACTTGACTGGTTGGTGGAGGCATTCAACTGTGAGGCGGCCATTCTAGTTATAACTTGTTTTTTTGAGGTCTGACTTTGTGTCGCGATCATTGAGGAATATACCATGAGGTAGGATTGCCATTATTTGCAGTAAAGAACTAAAAGCAGTGCATATCAACAGTAAATGTATAGTATTACTTTTATATGATCTTCATCAAATGATAGCGAAAAAGATATCGGGTTTTATCAAGTTAATCAAGCAGTACTACATGACTTCCTGCTGTCCTACATGCCTTTTACAGCATTGAATAACTTTGAGATCTTATCTGGGTTTAGTCATGGACATTTCACATGACAACAGAGACGTTTCATGTTCATGCTTTATTTTTAGCAACAAGGATGTGATGCTTTTGCATAATAAAAAAACAACTCAAAAGTATTACCCTGTTGTACCAGATCAGTGAATTAGTTTTGTCATGGGTTAATTAATGGACTTGGAACATTCATTTCATTGGATAAAAACTACATATGATTATCCGTAATGAATATCCGATTATATTTTCTCACTTCCATTCTCTGCGCCTCCCCTGAAACTGCTATACAGTGTGTGACACAGGCACAGAACCAAGGTGTCTTTAACGCTATGATATAGTGTCGATGGGACAAGGATGACATCGGTGACATTCGTTCATTCTGTGCCGACCACAGCAACCTTTGGTAGCGAATGCCAGTGATGGAGGGGCAGATATGCTCACACTGACCACTTTGTTTCTGCTGGCGTCTCCTGAGCGTTCACGGTCAACTTTCCCGAGGGCTGTTTGTCATGCGTGACTTGAAAACGCAGCACTGATCTGAAGAAGACAGGATGCCCTACCAGAGAGGAGAACATTCTAGACCACTGCTACACCACAATCAGCAGGGCCTATCACGCCGTCCCTCGTGCTGCACTGGGACTCTCTGACCACGTCATGGTCCATCTGATTCCTGCTTACAGGCAGAAATTAAAGCTCTGCAAACCTGTGGTGAGGAAATTCAAGAAGTGGACCAGTGAAGCTATGGAGGACCTTCGAGCGTGTTTGGACTGTACAGACTGGGATGTTTTCAGGACTGCTACCAACAGTCTGGATGAGTACACAGAGGCTGTGACTTCATATATCAGCTTCTGTGAGGACAGCTGTGTTCCATCAAGCACCAGGGTGAGTTGCAACAATGACAAACCCTGGTTCACAGCAGAACTCAGAAAGCTAAGGCTGCAGAAAGATCAGGCTTTTAGGAGTGGGGACAAGGACTTGTACAAAGAGTCAAAGTACAGGTTTAGCAAGGCGGTGAGAGATGCTAAACGACTGTACTCTGAGAAACTGCAACATCAGCTCTCAGCCAATGACTCTGCTTCTGTCTGGAGAGGTCTCAGACAGATTACCAACTACAAGCCAAAAGCCCCCCACTCCATGAACGACCTCCGCCCGGCAGACGAGCTGAATGAGTTCTACTGCAGATTCGAAAGACAATGGGACAGTCCTGACTCCATCAACCAGCCCCAGACCACCAGCTCAGCAGGGGCCCATGCCTCTGTATCACCCATCCCAGTGTCCCCCCCACCCCCCTCCCCAGTGACGACTCTCTCTATTCTGGAGAGTGACGTCAACAGGCTTTTTAAAAAACGGAACCCCGCAAAGCAGCCGGCCCAGACTGTCTCCCCCTCCACCCTGAAGCATTGTGCTGATCAGCTGTCTCTGGTGTTCACAGACATCTTTAACACCTCCCTGGAGACATGCCAGCCTGCTTCAAGGCCTCCCCCATCATCCCTGGCCCTAAAAAAACCTGGGAAGCTGGGAAAGCACGTCTCAGCCTCCAGGACCATCAGCACCGGTTCCCCCCAAGGCTGCGTTCTTTCCCCTCTGCTCTTCTCCCTGTACACCAACAGCTGCACCTCCACTCACCAGTCCGTCAAGCTCCTGAAGTTCGCGGATGACACCACCCTCATTGGACTCATCTCTGGTGGGGATGAGTGGGAGACTGACCATCTGGTGACCTGGTGCGGTCTGAACAACCTAGAGCTCAACGCTCTAAAGACAGTGGAGATGGTTGTGGATTTCAGGAAGAACGCAGCCCCACCAGCCCCTATCACTCTGTGTGACTCCCCCGTCTACGTGGTGGAGTCCTTCCGCTTCCTGGGCTCCATCATAACCCAGGACCTCAAGTGGGAGCTGAACATCAGCTCCATCACCAAGAAGGCTCAGCAGAGGATGTACTTCCTGAGGCAGCTGAAGAAATTCATCCTGCCAAAGTCAATGATGGTGCATTTCTACAGAGCCATCATTGAGTCCATCCTCTGCTCCTCCATCACAGTCTGGTACGCTGCAGCCACTGCCAAGGACAAGGGCAGACTGCAGCGCATCATTCGCTCTGCTGAGGGGGTGATTGGTTGCAATCTGCCCTCCCTCCAGGACCTGTTCGCTTCAAGGACCCTGAAGCGAGCACGAAAGATTGTAGCCGACCCCTCTCACCCTGGACATGATCTGTTTGTGCCCCTTCCATCTGGCAGGAGGCTGCGGTCCATCAGAACCAAGACCTCACGCCACACAAACAGTTTCTTCCCGTCCGCAGTCGGGCTCATTAACAAAGCCCGGGTCCCCCACTGACTGTCATCCCCAGGACATTTCCTTCTGGGCTCTCCCCTGCACATCCCTGTTTCTTTATTTAAACACTCTCGTCACTTTTAACATTTCACTTACACTTCACTTGTTTTACAGTCCTGTTATCTGTTTTGTTGTGCACTTTATTTTATATTTTATTGTAAATTTAATATGTTTCTATTTCTCGCACTGTGTTGATTGCTGATAGTTTAATGTTATTGTTTATTGTTAAATGTTACGCACCAACCGCCACGACAAATTCCTTGTAGGTGCAAACTTTCTTGGCAATAAATGGTTCTGATTCTGATTCTGAGAGAACATCCTTTAGTCAAGAGGCACACCACCGTCTCATTCACAAGTCCACATGCGCATTCTTACGGATACACTCGTACACAGTGGTCAGAATTATTTATTTATTTGTTTTTTCAATAGTTTTCAGTTCAGTTGTGTATTTCTTTAATTCACACAAAACATTTCGTTTTTACATTTTCATACTCTTTTTTTTTTTCTTTTTTTTTTTTTTTTCTGACCGTAATTAATTTATTTTACTGGCTGTCTATACTTAATGTACTCTGTCAGTATGATACTCATGTGTTAATGATTGCACATCTCCTGTCTCTCGATTAGCCGGACTCGTCCGTGGAGCCCTTCTTCAACTCTTTGGTGCAACAGCTGGGAATTCCGGACATCTTTTCCCTCCAGATGTGTGGTGCTGGACTTTCAGCCAGCAACACAGTGGACACCCCTGGAGGCAGCCTTGTGAGTAGTCAGGAGGGGCTGAGTGTGATCAAATTAACTTATACAAAAAGGTTTGATCAAAGGCAAAGACCTTTGACCTAAGCAGTCTTCTGACCCTTTTTTGGATTTAGTAACACGCCCCTAAATGTGTATGTTTTTGTCCATTATGTGCTTCACTCACAGTGGACTGGGATGTGGTTGAGCACTCAGACAAACACTAAAATCCTTAACTAGTGGATCAGACATAGCAGCTGAGAGCAGTTTAGAAACATAATAGCTGGTATCCTCCTCGTCAATGTGGTTTCTCCACTGGAGGTCCAGTCTAGTTAGAGCGGAGCTAATTAAGCTAAGATAGCATCCTGCTGAGAGCAGGTCTGTTGGTGCCTCGCTCACTGCATCTCCATCATGTGACCCACTGACACGAACAGATGGAGTGTGTGTGTGTGTGTGTGTGTGTGTGTGTGTGTGTGTGTGTGTGTGTGTGTGTGTGTGTGTGTGTGTGTGTGTGTGTGTGTGTGTGTGTGTGTGTGTGTGTGTGTGTGTGTGTGTGTGTGTGTGTGTGTGTGTGTGTGTGTGTGTGTGTGTTCTGCCAAATTGTGGAGGGATCCTACAAACCTTTGCTAGAGCGTCCTCTTGTAAGATTTTGTTGTTGTAACCCATAGATGATTGAAAAAGTATTGTTTTTTTTTCCTTCCTTAGATCTTGGGAGGGGCTGAACCAACTCTGTATCAGGGGTCAGTGTGGTACACCCCTATTGTAGAGGAGTGGTACTTCCAAGTGGAGGTTTTGAAGCTGGAGGTTGGCGACCAGAATCTGGAGCTGGACTGCAGAGAGGTATACTTCAAACTAAACTATAACTTATGTTTGAAGCAGAAAAGCAGTAAGTTGGAAACCGATAACATTCTTTCTTTTTTTTTTCTTTTTTTAATCAGGAATTATGAGTTGATTGTATCAAGGTTACAACAAGGAAATGAAACGTGAATTTGAGACGCAGTACTGCAGGGGAATGTACTCGAGAGCTTCCTCGTTTTACATTCTTTAGTTTGCTCAAGGTCCTCCACACTGAGCTGAGAATACTACTACTGCACTTCACTCTTTCTCCCTTTCTTTCAGTATAACATGGATAAAGCTATAGTTGACAGTGGGACGACGCTGCTGCGCCTTCCTGTCAACGTCTTCAATGCGGTGGTAGAAGCCATCACACGCAGCTCTCTGGTAAGCTGCCGTCTCTCCACAGACAGTGATGAAACATGTTGTCAGAGCAAAGCGATGCAGGCGAGGATAGCACACGCTCGCTGCTCAAGGACATGGTGGCTTTGAGAGGAAGGAGCAGGAGTTTTTCTGCTATAAAAATGTGTGTGCGCGGGCGGCAATGCTTTTTTGTCTTTCTTTCCTCATTCTACATTTTTCACCTTCTGTAACTGCACATAAACAGTGCTCAAGGTTAATTTGAACCTGGAAGCAACATTTTCAATTAATGTTCCCACATCCTTGCAGATTAATCCCAAGTGGGGAAAATGAAAGAGAACACAAAAACCTGTTTTGGTGTTGTACTGACCTTCTGATTCTGTGTGTGTCCTTCTGTCTCCCTTTGTCTTTTTCTCTTTGTTTCTCTTTGGTTCAGATCCAGGACTTTTCTTCAGGGTTCTGGGATGGCAGCAAGCTTGCATGCTGGATGAAGGGAGAGACCCCCTGGAGGATTTTCCCCAAGCTGTCCATCTACCTCAGGGCCACGAACACCAGCCAGTCCTTCCGCATCACCATCCTGCCTAAGGTACCGGGATAAACACAAACGCATAAACAAGTAATCGCTTCTGCTCCATCAACACGAAGAGACACGAGCACTCGCTGGTCCCCTTCAATCTCTTGATTTGTCTGTCGTGTCACAGCTGTACATTCAGCCAATCACAGACGAGGACGGCATGTTGGACTGCTTCCGTTTTGGATTGTCTTCGTCAGCTAATGGCCTGGTGATCGGCGCTACTGTTATGGAAGGCTTCTACGTGGTGTTCGACCGCACCCAGCGGAGACTGGGCTTCGCGCTCAGCAGCTGTGCAGGTGAGGGTTCACACAAGACTTTCACTAAGACAGCAAAGTATGTAAAACGTATCGTTTCATGTGTCCGAACATTGTAAGTCAACAGTGTATCCTAAAACGTTAGTGAGAATAATAGTAAACTGCAAACAAGACAGTATTTAATTGTTCAGATTGCCAATATTTTTATATTTTTGTCAGCCTTATGATAACATTTTGTATGTGGTTTGAAATGTGTGTGGCCAATCTCGGTATGCTATTTTTAGTGTTTGCTTTGTAGGGAAGTGCTAAACTTAATTATTCACAGCAGAAAAGACTGAAGTTTGCACAAACTATATATATATATATATATATATATATATATATATATATATATTCATACTACGTAATCAACTAAAATCACCAGAACACTTTGATATCATATTGACTGTCAAGTGTCAACTACTCATACATATCTATATGCTACGTCTCTATAGCTAACGTTGCTGATGATATTGCTTCAAGACATTTAACTTTTAACAAAGAAGACAAATCATAGTCCAGAAGTCTGTAACGTGCCTTATTAACTGATAACTTATGGAAAGGCAAACGGTAAAGTACAAAGTATTATTTAACATTACTCACAGGTTCACTGACCAAAACCCAGAGAATATCCTGCTCATCAGGACCTAAACAGCAAAAGGTTAAACCTTTTAACAGTCACACTTCCCTGTAGTTTTGTGCAAATATGAGCTTGGACAGGGCTTCCAACTCTCATGTTGAAGCACAAAGATCACCTTTGTTCTGTATTAAGCAAACAGACTTGGCAGATGTAGGCTGAAGGTTAAGGATGCAGGCTTGTGACAGTAGGGTTGCCAACTGTAATTTCCGAGCTGGCTGGTGAAATCTAGACAGAGAACTATTCTCATCATCTATTGATGACTTGTCCATGTATAAAAGAATTAACCTTTAAATACTTCAATGATGCCACCATTCTAAGACAACTGTTGCTGTTTTAAGAGGCTCATACATGAGTTTTTATTGCTGGTGCATAGATATTTTAAGTTTTCCAGCACATTTATATTTGACTTTTTACTCGCCAGTCAGACGTGAGACACGCAACGATCTGTCTTGTATCTCTCTGCAGTGAGCGATGGAGAGGCTCTGTCAGAGATCGCAGGGCCCTTCTCAGCAGCAGACGTGGCGGCCAACTGCTCCGGCGGGCGGCTGAAGGAGCCCCTTATGTGGGTGATCTCCTACGCCCTGATGGCGGTCTGCGCGGTGGTCCTCATCATCCTGTTGCTCCTGCTGGTACTGCCCTGCCGCAGAAACCGCTCCGGGGAGATTACCGACGAGTCGTCTCTGGTCCGCCACCGCATCAAGTGACTGAGGGGAAAAGGATGGGCGGACAGGGCGAACAGCGAGCTGAGCCCATCCACAGCGGTGCAGAAAGGGGTGCGGCTCGGCCTGCACCAAACAGGGACGCGTGCCTCTGAATGTCTGACTGATTCTAGACTGGACTCAACGGCTTGGCCCGTGGAGATAGACACATACAGATCAACTGCCTCTTGACAGGAAAATCCAGCCTAAAAACTCTTCTTAAAAACAGCTGTATTCATGCTTCCAATTTCTTGTTTGAGGGTGACCATTGCTTATTCTCACTGATGTCATGTGTGACACAGGGGAAGACAGATGCAATTTCTCCACTGACTGTAGTAAGTCGGTAATGAAATGTAGCTACAGAGCAGTTTTTAGTAGGTATGACGACAGAAGGGTGAAGCAAAGTATAAAACACTTCATCACAAAATAAACTCCAGACGCACACTAAACAGCACACCAGCAATGACGTATGACAGTATCATAACAGCTAAGGGTGGAGTCTTCCTTAGACAAACACAGGACTGCAGGTCCTCAACAACCGTTGGTGCATTCTTGAACAATTTTAAAGTTACTGATTTTCTCTCCAGGCAAACCACCTATTAAGATGTGCCTTTACAGTCTGTGATCAGTGAAGGAATGTTCCTTGTGCCTTCTTATATTTTGAAGTTGACCTCCAGTCCTCTGTTGAGTGAAAGTGATGCCTGTGTACTTTGAAGTTAAGGGGAAAAGCTGCTCAATCAATCACTGTCAATAGGAAGAATATTACTAGAGGTTACTCGCGTTTACAGTGCCTGTAGTGCCATTAAGTCTCAGCTCACTGCTCCTACCAAATGATAAACAGTATCAGCACTTTGAGACTTACTCTGCTGAGTTGCACTTTGTTTAAGTCAATCAAAAGTGGATTATATAGCTAAAGATCAATATTTCTCAATCTGTTATGCAATTTGTTGTGTTAATGTAATCTTACTAATTATGTCCAAGCTTATATTTAATTCTCTTTGAATGTGATTCTATTCA
Source organism: Anarhichas minor (assembly GCF_050575085.1). NCBI lineage: Eukaryota > Metazoa > Chordata > Actinopteri > Perciformes > Anarhichadidae > Anarhichas > Anarhichas minor. Next base: position 4,962,211 of record NW_027466472.1, read on the forward strand.
TCCAAATGTTTGCTTTTTAGACACTAGATATTCAAGGATACATATTTCTAATGCATATTTTATACAAACAATAAATCAGACGATTTCTGAAACAGACACATTGGAAACACATGCTCATTCTGGCTACATGTGGACGGTTGGCTTTCTTGCAAAGCTGAACGACTTGTTAGCAACAAAAGGTTGTCAAGCGTTATGTTAGTCTCTTTATACAAAGTCAGTGTTTCAAGCTGCACAAATGTGTCACTGTCTGCCAAAATGTAAAGTTGACAAATTAAAGCTACACTTGAATCTTTGAATCTCACCTATTTATAAGTATTTCTTTTCTGTGCCAAAATCGTATTTGTGCTGTAAATAAAATAACTTTGGATGAAATCGAAGATGTAAATCATCTTAAATAAATAAAGGTGTGTTTTTGTGAAAGGTTATGAAAGAACAAGCTGCATGTGGTTTGTGAGTGACTTGTGGTTTTGTTATGTTGGCACACGGTATCTATCTACCAGCTTAAATATCACCATTTATTAAAGTAAACACTTCAACCATATTTACAAAGACTATAATTAAGACTTTAACTACACATGTATCAAATTAAAACAAACTAATTGTTCTGATGAGATAATAGGAAAACATTGTTCATTTGAGCTTCTTATGTGAATTTGAGCATCAACAGTAAATCTAAATGATAAAAACACGGAACAGTAATATGTAGAAAATACATTATGTAACTGATACAGATATTGTTGAGGCATTGATATAAAGATGCATCTTTGCACACTTAAAAAATTAATTGTAAACAAACATCTCAGATGGTTCATCTTTGGTCCTGTCATCCTCAGTCATCTCGATGCTTCTGTAAAGAAAATACAAAATAAAATAAACAAGATGTTTTTTGTTTCATAATTGTGGGTTTTTACAGCTGTAATTGAGATTAATTGCTCACTGCTCTACAAAGACCCTGCTTATGTCAAAGCTCCGCTGTGTAAGTTTTCTCACTGTACGTCCAGCATGTGTCGAGCAGTAATACTTGGAGCACCAGACAGATAAACCTTATTGCATCTGGTCTTCCAAGCAGATTACATCAAATGCTACAAATGATCCGTACATACAGTACATGGAAATCCTCTGCATCAATTAGAATCTGGTTTTGTTTAACTGCCCTTACAAGTCCAATCTTTCATCGGTTTTTACCCTCATCTGATTGTAGATCCAGTCCAGAAAATAGGTGACGTTGCCATAAACGGCTGGTTTGTTCTGCTCGGTGCAGTGTTCCCCCCAAATAGTGTCCCCTATGAGCCACCATACTCCATCCTTCAGGGACACCAGAGGGCCGCCGCTGTCAGTCTGAGAAAGAGTTCAGCACAAAACTAATTGATATTTTTATGAACTACACACACTGGAAGACACATGTAACACTTATTAAGACTCCCACATTAAAGAGCAAACGCATTACAATGATCTTAATGTCTCTTTTGGTGAGATTCAAACACCATAAAGGCTTTTCATGCAGTGTCGGAAGCATTTAAGGTCTTTCAAGGATTTCCGAGGTCCATAAATAAAACATATCATGGTCAGCTGCCACCTCAGTGATCTAACTTTACATTCATTGTTGACTGGACTGTATGAGGGGTTTGTTGTAAGTCACAAAGTGGAACTGTTTATCTAAAGCTTTCACCATGTACAGAACATAATGCAGGTCTTGTTGGACTAGGCCTCAAAGCAAGTTACATAAAAGCATGAAAATGCTTTAACTGCTCAATTTGCCCCAGAAAATCTCTCATCATAAAGAGTGTTTGTTGTCGCTTTGGCTGAACTCTCATTTCTTTGAGTACATTGTTCTATCGGATCACTTCTGTATTTATAGAATGTATTTGCAGCTGATATCTAGACATATTAACCCTGGGGGCAGTCACACTGCAACCATCTGGTACTTACTACAAAATAAAAACTAATAGTGACATGTTTTAATATGTGTATCATTGTCTCATCAAAATGAGATTCATGTTTTTAGTATCTAAATCTCCGTGTGGTTTGTCTTACATGGCACACGTTGGCTACTGCCTCCGTCTCTCTGGCACATAACATGTCCTGTGATATTCTGCCATCGTGGGCGACGGACTTGTTGCAGTCTGCAGTATTTATGAGAGAGACCTGAGCCTCGATCAGGTGTGGAGAGCCGGAGTCTGTCAAAATAAATTCATATACATTGTATGTGATAATAGGCAGTGGTGGAAAGTGACAAAGTATATTTACTGAAGTACTGCACTTCAATAGAACTTTATTTACTTTGCAGAATCAGATTAATAATAAAAAATATAGTTTAAGATTAGATGAGACTTTATAAAGACAGTAAAATGATCCTCAGCTTTACAAGCTGTGCCATTAAAGTGATGTACTGTACACAAACTGCATCAATATGTACAATCCAATAATATAATATATTCTGAAATGGACCATTATGCATAATGAGCTTGTTTACTTTTGGTACTTTAAGTATATTTGAATGCTTCAAAAATTCAGAATGCAGTACTTGTCATAGAGTACTTCTACACTGTAGTATTGTAACCTTTGCTGAAGCATAATGTCAGAGTACTTCTTCCATCACTGTTAATCACTACCATTGAGTGCGGAGTGACAATTCTCCAGACTCTGGTGTCATCCAGTGGTAGTCAACGAAACAGACAGCAGTGAATACTATTGCTTTTATCTTTAAACACTTCTAAATTGGATTAAAATTCTAGTATCTTTAAAACGTCTTGTCGTTGAATCACAACACATAACCACGTGTCAGCAGAACTGTCTCACCTCCATTTACTGTGCGACTGAATCGTGTTATCCAGCCCTTCTGAGGATCAGTGATGTTTACGCCAACATTTGGGAGGCACACAGGTCTGATATCACTGGAGGCTACCGAAAGAAAGAATATGTCTGTTGTCATTTATCAGCTGGTTTCCACAGAGGAAAGGATATACACTCAGTAGCTGGTTTATTGAGTTCACCTCGCTAATACTAATGCAGTCTAATGCAGCGGTCCTGCAATAAATCCTCCCTTCATGACGGTTCAAATATTCACTTGCAGTTGAAACTGATTTAGAGAGGTGTTGAAAATAAAAATGTCATTTTGGAGGCTGCAGTTTGTGGGGCTGTTGAACTGTATTACGTTATACAGAGAGGTGTTTCTGGTATTTAGTCTACCCTCACTGATATAAATGGGGTGGACAAAATAATAGAAACACTTGACAGTATAACTACATCCTCAGAATTGATCATACAGTTGAATCAACAGCGTTCTAAAACATTTTCAACAAAAACTGAACATAACATTCATGAAGAGAGAATTTATTGCAGGACTTAGTTTTAGCTAGGTGTACCTAATAAACTGGCAACTGAGGGTATATAAGAGATATATACGATAAGTATAAGTATATATAAGTATTGTTATTACACTAACTAAAATAACTGACTACACAAGGACAACCCTGTGCTTTTATTGTTGGTCACAAAAAGATTTAGGTCTAAGTTCAATAAACTAAATATTCATCAATGTTTATCATCGTTGTGTATGTAAATGTGCCTTTAAACACCTGTGATGTCCAGAGGTTTAGAGAGCCTCATCAGAGCGATGTCATTCCTGCGAGTGGCCCAGTTAAAGCCTTCGTGGGCTATAATGCGGCTCACAGAGTATGCCGGGGTAAACAGAGTACCTAGTGGATCCACTATCCCAGCGTACGCTGCCCAGTCTCCGGGGCTGGAGGCCCTGCAGGGGAGAGACACAGAGAGTAGATTCAAGCTGGATCAGGCCACAAATGCTGTGGTGAAAAGGCCTCACCTGGCCACACAGTGTGCTGCAGTGACTATCCAGTAGGGTGAGATGACGGCTCCTCCACAGCGGTGGGAGCCTGCAATCTGCAGGCTGACCTGCCATGGCCAGGCCCCCGGTGAGGCCAGCTGGCCCCCAGAGGTCCTGCTGGAGTTCACCCCACTTCCACAATCTGAGGGAAAAACTGCTGTTAGAGAGGACGCATTTCACTGCTACAGGGCTTTTACAAGCAGGTGCAAAAGGGGGCCACAACTGTTTAGTCAAAGTGTGGATAAAAGTAAAGAATAACTGTAAAGAGGAGAGCAAAGATGCAGAACAGTGAACTGAAAGTGAAAAGTCATATAATTATAGTCTTGTCGTGTTTTTTTTAATGTAATTTTTGCATTTAATGTGATGTATGCACACGACATAGAGGAGACCAAAGCCACCGCAGAGAACACTTAGTCCTGCATATTATTTCTCCAAAAGCTAGCATGTCTTAGGTATATTAAATATAAATATATCAAAAATCTTTAACTGCAGCAAATAATCAACACAAATGCAGAACCAGTTCCACCCACCCCTTACACTTCATAGTATTAACATACCAGTACAACGCAATGTCACCGCACTGTTGTTGGGACAGCTATTGCTGCAGATGGCAGAAGAAAAGACATTTGAGGTGTAACGAGGTCCATGTTGATTTAGCATGAACACATTTACACTGGTTCATCTCCACCGGTTCACTGACCTGAGCACCAGCTGTTGCAGTATGGAAGCCTCAGGGTTGAAGTCAGACTTAGCTATTAAGTACCCATCATCTGAATCAGTCTGCTGTTGGCCTGATTTGAAATATGTGCCCCTGTCAAACCACATAAGGGAAAATATACGGCTTCGGTTAAACACACAAATCCTTCACATATCAGACTATGAGGGGAAAAAAAAAAAAAAGAAGTGAAGGAGCATCTTACCGGCTGAAGCCAACATGCTGGCAGCTTGCTCTCCCCTGCTGGTCGGTCCAGCCGTGAGAACAAACAGTCCTCCAGTTTTTACTCTGAGTCGAGTAGATCTGGAGCAGGAAGCTGGAGCCATGCAGCCTCACTGAGCACAAACAGTGGGAAGTGGATGACCAGACTCAGGTAACATAACAGATAACTGGCCTTTAACAACAATGTTCTCTTTGGACTCTTTGGAGTGAAGTTTGATGCTTTAAGTGCAGATCCTAAGTAGTCTTTCTCTTAAAGATGACACTTTTTATATAATTTCTATCAACACTATTACCCCACTAATGATGGCCAATTTAAATTATGTGGAGCTACAGGACAATCCTGAGCAGCAGTGTGTTAATAGGACGTTAACAAATACAGGCACAGATGTTAGATGTAATCTATAATCTAAGATTGTAGAGGTTAAATTAAAAAACAATATTAAAGTGTTCCTTTTAGCTGTAATAAATGTGTAGCTTGGTTTTATAAATATAAAGGCGAGTGAACATGTTTTCAGGTGTGTCTCATCCCGCACTTTGGCCCCTGGAGGAGCTTGTTTACCGCAGTTAGCTTCATCCTGGCCTGAACGACAGTCCGTCACTCCGTTACACCACTGGGACTCCCACACACAGCTCCCGTCACCACACTGCATCCCGTGCGCACAGGACGAGGAGACTGAGGCGACAACAGACAAGAATCAACTCACAGATTCTAGGTTGTAATAGCACATGAGCCGTTACAGCGGACACAGTAACCTGCACTCACAGTAATAAGCGAGGAGGACTCCAGCCACCAGCAGGAGGAGCAGCAGGGAGATCACAGCAGCCACAGTGAACTTAACACACCTCTGTTTCACACCTGACAGGACGACACACACACACACACACACACACACACACACACACACACACACACACACACACACACACACACACACACACACACACACACACACACACACACACTTGATAAATGTGTTTAATAAATGCACTTTTAAGCCAGGCTTTATCTATTTTTAATTATATAACATCTGTTATTTTTGTTCTTTGCCGTTTAAAGAAATCTGTAAATAAAACACTTATATGAATGCATCTCTATGGAAGTACTGTTGTTGTATTAGGCTGACATACAGTTAGTAGTCATGAGTTGACCACATTTATTCTGTAACTCTAACATACAAAAATTGGAAAGTTTATTTACATTTTTGGATTTTTTTTTTTAACTTTTAGTACAAACTGTAAACATTGAAATATAAATGTCATATAATACATTGTATTTTGCTTGCAATTAGTCCTTCTTTGCACAAAGAATCACTTTAACAGTATTGAACAGGAGACTGGCTTACTTTTGTGTTTGGGACAGAGGTGGCTGACTTCAGGTGGAGGTTTCGGGGCCACATGATGAACATACTGAGGCTTCACATCTGATCCGCTGAGTGGAGGAAGGTTCATCCTCTCATCTTCCAGGTACTGTCAGTAAAGCATAAGTGATGAGACAAGAGAGAAGCGCTAATACTAATGGGATTTAGGAATTTGAGTTAAAGATGAAAGAAAAGTAAATGTACTTGTGAGATTGTCCAGCTTTTCAAACACAAAATCGTACGCATTTTATTCACTCACATTTATAAACTTGTATTTTCATTGTGGTATTATTATAGTATGAAATGGACTTCACCTTCTTCAAACCGATACAAATAAAATGAAAACTTACCGGATTGGTGGTCATTCTGTTTAACCAAAAAATATCTTACAATCAACTGATGGGTGCAGTGTGAAAAATGTCCTCCTGCGATATTTCAATCATCGAACTTGCACGTAAATAATCTGGTCAATATCAGCGTCCACTCCGAGAGTTAGTGAAGGTACAAGATAAGCTCTGCTCTCTGAGTTCTCACATCACAGCGATGAAACAAAGCGTTTGTATGATCGTCCGAGTGGCCGCTCCCCACACTCCACTGGCATCGCTTTGAAACTTCCCTCCTGAGCACACAACAGGCACAATGAGGACTGTTGCCTCGTCTAAACATCCCACAAGTGTTGCTCTGCCGAGCTGTCAGTGTGGTGAGCGAGTGCTGTTACACCGAGCAATGGAAAGGTACCACACGACATGAACTGTATACAGGCAAACACATGAAGCCTCCATACCGGAGTCAATGATTGACAGAAAACGCAGTTATATCTGTAAATAAACTTCAGTCAGTTAAATTGAATTAACTGAGAGATCATTTTTTGACAAAAATGTGTTTTTACTGCCGTTTGTTATATTTATTTAGTGATACAGAAATCATGTTAAATGGCAGCATTCTTTTTTTTACAGAAGAGGTACATAATACAAAGTATAATCTGTACACATATCGTACATTTCTGAAAGCATTAAATATACTCTTGAAGCTTAACAGCACATAATATTCACTAATTTAAATGTAAAAAAAAAACGAAACTGGAAAACAGCTGAACTAAAACAAACTCCTCTTGGATAAGGCTCATCATACATTCATAAGGCGTGTTCATGGTGAACAGCTTCGGGTAGTCATTGGCAAAAAATTTAATAACTTCATACGACAGTCAAAAGCATGAAAACATTCACATGCCATGGGCTAAAAAACACTTTTACATAAACATGTCAGACTCATCTCAGCACTACAGCTCACTGGTCTTTTTAAATTCCCTCAGGAGTTTGCAGTAAAAAATGTGATTTTATGGTTTGTTTTGCACGAATTAGTGCAAGCAATCTGCCAAATTGAATTGATGGTCTGTTAAAGTGCAACGGTTAGCAGAAATGAATAATTTGAAAGACAAAAATGTTGATCTGTTGGTGTTTACTCTGAAAACGAGTACTAGAGAACTCCCTTTTATTGAAGATGGTCAACAGACCAATAAACAAGTGACCATGGGACTTGTTTCACCATGTTTATATTCTGAAGCTCATTTGCATAATGTCTTATTTTTCCTCAAACTATGTGGTGATATTATTCCTTCAACAATAGACCAACAGCATTATTTCTTTTGCAGGGTAAAATCTGTTGCAATCCAGATGTTTTCAAATAGTTTGACTTCCTAAAGTCCGCTTTTTTTTTCTGGCACAAGCAAAGAGCAAGAAGCCTCAGTACTGATCATACAGAGGAGAAGAAGAAAGCGTCCACATCAAACGTGTTGCCTGAAGCAGGAACTTAACCAGCGTGAGTGAACCTCCTCTCAAGTCTACACCCAGGCCTGCCAGCCTGGGAAGAGTCTGCTGAGGTTTTCGGGGTCCATGGCTTGCTGGATGAGCAGGTTGACCTGCCCCCCCACGCTGAGCACCGTGCCCTCCTCCACCCCCTTCAGCTTCTCCTGCAGCCTCAGCAGCACCCGCTCCGCCACTTTGTTGAAGCTTTGACTGTCACTGCGGGAGGCAAGAGTATACGACGATGAGACAGAGCTTTAACAGAGACAGAAACAGGACTTCAACATCATCGAAAGGGCCGTTTAGGAAGCAAAAGATTAAAAACAGTTCTCATCATGTGCTGTAGCACCTGGATTTACGGTGGTTGTCTATGTCATCTCCCCCCCCCATGGTGGAGCCGAGCGTTGCGTTGAGCTCCTGCTGCTCGTCATGCTGCAGTTGGAAGGCCTTCAGCGGGTTCATGGTCCAGTCGAACAAAGGGTCATACAGCAGCACCTGCACAGCACATTAACACACAGACACACACAGAGGCAACACTTTAAATACGGTGAAAGAAATCCCACGTGGTTTAAGAGTCTGTGTGTGTGTCCAGTGATCGTACCTCTACAATAGTCAGCAGAGCTTCTTGAGAGCTCCTCATCACCCCCATAGTCTTCTCACAACATCTGACCAGAGAAGACAAGTGAAGATCATTCAAATTCTGTATTCATCAGGGTGTCTTTGAAGGCACCACTAACCAAACCGTTTTAAAAATGGCCATTTTACACTGTTGTGACATGAATACAAAATAGTGGAAACCAATCTTAAAATGTATAATAGTCAGGAGCAATGTCGAGTGTGTACATTGTAGTTCATTTGTGATCACATTTGTAGTTTTTCTAGTTTATCGGCTAAAAGTTTCATGACAAATGAACCTCACAAAAATGAAACTATGATGAAAAGAAACCCGATATGAAAACATTCTCAGGTTGGACTTCCTATTAGTCTTCGTTTATGAATGTTTGATAATATCAGAACAAACATGTCGTCGTCCTCCTCCCTCACTACTCCTCCTCCTCCTCCTCCTCCTCCTCCTCCTCCTCCTCCTCCTCCTCACCTCCTGAAAACCCCCTCCACTCCAGTGATGCCCATCCCATCCACAATGTCTCTGGACAGTCTGAAGGGGACAGTCTCGGGGGTGGGGAGGATCTTCCCCTGCTCAAAGGCCACACCTGAACACCAACAGCAATGAAAAGTAAACAGAGAGAGAGAAGTGTGTTGGGATGCATGTTACACCATTTATTCACAACGTATTGATCTTTGAGCTTTAAAGAGTTATAAAGCTGTGTGCGTTTTATGGCAAGAGTCCATATCTCATTTAATTTATTGTCAAATCAAAAATGCATCAAACTCTTCTAGATGCAGGACGGATCTCCTGCAGAGTTACACAAGTCTGCGTCTCTTTGCATGAACTACAGCGAGCTCAGTACAGTCAGCAGTTGTTTACACAGTTAACTGTTAACACATAAAACTAATGAGAATGATTTTTACCTAAATCGATGTGCACCAGTTCAGCAGTCTGCTCATCAACCAGAATATTCTGGATGTGTCTGTCACCCAGACCTACGATGTAGCCAACTGTGGGCACAGAACAGAAACGTTATCAGTTCATCGGTTGAATTCAAAAGTGTTTTCTACACGATTATTGGTTATAATGAAATGAATTAATACCAGTAATAATTTGCTATGTCTGTGTCACAATTTATACCGTTTTATACCATGGCCCCTTCGTAAGATGACCTGAGGTGTAACCTGGTATTGAGCTGAACACAAGCCCTGGGGTGAACATGCAGGACTGTCTGTACCTATAGAAGAGGTGGCCACACTGCGAGTGTAAGCCAGCCGTTTCTCCATCCACACCGCGGGGTCCAGGAATCGCTCCATGCAGAAATACCTGAAGACCGGCCTGAAGTTCTTGCACACCTCACTGTAGGCCTGGAGCTTCTCATCAAACCCCAGCTTCAGAGCCTCCTGCAGTTGGACCGAAATCAATTCAAATGCAAAGATGGAAAAAGACCACGATTAGCAAACTGAGACGGCTGTGGTTTATCAGAAACAAATCCCTGAGTAATTGTGTAGGACTGTGTTGAATATTTTCCATTTAAGCGATGGATATGCTCCGAGCAGTACCGTCATCCTCCTGCGGCAGGTCAGGTTGGTCGGGTCCTGAGGTCTGAAGCGTTTGTGGGCTCCTTTAATGGGATCCACCAGAAACTCCCCGATAGGCACCGTGCCTGAACACCACTCCAACACACCGCTGCGCTGTGAGAACGGCACCACCTGGGATGAAGAAGAAAGAAAGTATTAAGTGGTTTTTTTTAAACTGCTTTGATGGGTTCTTTCAAGAAAATATGGGAATTACAAGACGACAACACAAAGATCAAACATGTAACAAAAAAAACTCCTCCTGATTTATTATGTTCCCCATGAATTAAAGAGCAAAAGGTTTAAATACGAGATCAAGTGGTAAAAAAAGGATTAAATGTGTATTACCTTGAATCGTCTGATGTTGAGCTTCCTCTTGCGGGTGTCCGTGTTGCGCTGCAGCAGCATGGAGCACATGCTGAAGACCTGCTGCATCACTGCGTCCTGCCGCAGGTCGTCCTGACCCTGTTAACAAAGAGCGGTCACTGGAGAACATACTGTGGACCACAGCACCGAGAGCCTCCGTTTAATTCTGTGCTCTACAATTAAAGCAAAGGAATTATTCGTTTTTTTGCCATTTTTCTTCGATCAACACTAAAGTCTTCAAAATACAAGAAAGGCTCAAGACAGACTCAGTAATGTGAAATTCATTCTGATTTATGATTGTGTAAGATATCCCGAAATATTCCACATATTTCTCCATGGGACATAAACACGGGCGAACAAGGTGACATTGAGAGCACAGTGATTGAAAAGTAGAGTTCACTGAGGTTAAAGATCGGGGGGGGGGGGGGGGAACTGCTCTGGCCACCATGACTCTCCCAAGTGTCTAAGTGGTGAATTATTAGCCTTTAAGTGGCTGACAAGTGGTACCGCAACCACAAAACATGCGCACACACACACACACACACACACACACACACAAACACACACACAATGTCTCCTGAAGAATGTCCTCATTGCAAAGGTGTCGGAGTAATATAACACACTTTGTATTTGTCCTGGTACAAAAACAAGGTTAATCATTGCTAAAGTTAAAAGTGAGCAGGTTCCCCGTCGGGGCTGCTCAGACTTCAATCACACATGACAGCTTTGGCTTCAAAGAGAAGAGATTTGTTTAGTCGAGAAACAAATGTCTTTGCACACGTTTTGTAACATGAGCTCTCTTCACGTACGAGTCAGGGAATCAGAGACACTTGAAGACGCACACTCTTACCTTGACCAGTTGTCTTCTGCTCTTGCCGTCGGAGCCGACACAGTCGATGATCTTGGGCAGGTTGACTCCTCCGACCAGGTGATACTGAGGCATGAAGGATCCGACGGTCACCAGGTTGTCATAGCGTCCAGATGGATCCACCTATTGACACAACGAAACAGCACTTGTTATTTCACAACACACTTGTTTAAATATACTGTCCTGAGTGCTAAATACCTAAATGTCTCATTTATTAAATGTGGGGTCATGGGCGGAGCTGCTTTGTTCTGTACTGTTGGTACAAAATGATCAAATACTGGTTTGATATCTCAAGACATCTGTACCTGATGTGTCATTTGCTGCCAACCATGCTCAAGCAACTCAGACACAACATTTAAATCTTTGTTTTTTCACATTAAGCATAAAAAAAGTGCATTAGAGCAGGAAATCTATTTTATAAAGTGACATTCAACCAGAATATCAGCAAAATTAAATCCATTGGGTTAATCGAATTAAATCAAATGTAATAGGAAGTCCCTAGCATTCATAAATATTCAAGTGTCTTCAGGATTTACATCACACAAAATAGTCGGGATAATGAAGAGAAGTTTGATCGTGTTTTACCTTGATCTCCATTGTGGGGATGGCAACCTCCTCCAGGTTTTTGATTTGCATGATGGGCTGATCAGCAGGGATGGGAATAGCCTCTATAATGAAAAACACACACAAAGGATGAGGAAACATCTAAATATTTAATACACACATTTAGGGGTAAGAAAGAGATTTCACTCGAATCAAAACAGAAATGGCGAACTTAAAGCCAATCGCAAAGTACGTAGAATTTTCAAGGACAGCTATCCTTAAATCCTTGAAAAGCCGTCCAGTGCGATTGTTTGTGTACGTCACTGTGCTCTGGCTACTCACTCTTCTCCGTCTTGTGCTTGCTGACGTCCATATAAGCCAGAGTGATGTAGGCGTCGCACAGACGCTCGACCCCTCGGATCATCTTGCCTCTCTTTTTCCTGATCCCACTGATGATCTTCTGGGCCACATCGGACCGCTCCTGCACCAGAATAACTTCACTTGTAAAAACAGAACTGGCTGTGTTTAGAAAAATACATTTGGGAAGGTGACTGAAGGATCAGGGTGCATTTTCTACTTTCTAAAACTGGTCTAGAATAAAACTAATGGCTATAAAAACATTATGAATATCTTGATTTTATCCAAGAGAGCACTTTAAATTGGGCTTTTATTAAAACCTACTCATGTATTTTCACAGGAAACAGAGAATAATCGAATGAAAGTCCCACCAGGTCGAATGGTGAAGGCTGCCGTGGAGCGCTCTTAGACAGTCGGGTCTTGCAAAAGTTCTCGTCTTTGTTGGCGTTCACCAGGGCGAGGATGATGAAGAGTGTGTGGTGAGGGTGCTCCAGAGACGCTCGGCACATCAGCTGTGAGGAGAGAAAACAACTGAAGCAGCAGCTTTTGATATATAGCTGTTAATTTGTATTAAAAAAAAAAAAATGTTTGCATTACGTCGCTGAGGACAGCGTGGAAGCCGGTATCCTCGCTAATGCCAGTTGCCATCTTGGTTCCCATGCGAGCAGCCAGCTGATACATGAGAGGCAGAAACTTGTAGGAAGGGATCCGCTTCACCCCTTTCTGGAACACAAAATGAGTGAAATGTAAAGCACTGAGCATCCATTTTACAGAGCGACTTTGGTCCCGAAATCAAAAGCAAAGCGACTCGAGTGTGTTTAACTCACCTTCATCATGTCGTTTACGGCCTTAACGCCGGCATTCTCCAGCCACAGTGAAGCCAAGCGAAACACCCAGGTGTCGTGCTCCTCACCTTCCTCCAGACACTGGATGTAATTCTCCACCGCCTTACACAGGAAACGCTGTCTGTCTGCCTGCAGGTTAGACAGGGCCGTCTCATCCAGCACCAGCTCTTTCCGCACCTTTATTGTGTACCTGTGAAGTCAGAGGAAGAGCCCATCTATCCATTCAGCCATCTTAAGTCTCCCAATTGCTTTTTATTCATTCACGTAAAATGTTAAGGAGACAATTCTTTTTTTTCCCTCGCTGCCGTGTAACAAAAAACAGAGATCTTGTGATTTAAACAAGTGAAAAAAAGCAATTAACAGAGGACACACCTGTTGGAAGTCACGTTACGCTCATCCATCAAGTCCACTTCTTCTTTGGCCTTCTCTAGCAGCGCCTGCTTGTTCTCAAACTCAGAGGAGTTCATGTATTTGTCGATGCTCTGGTACTGAGCGTCAGAGAAGCGGGCCAGAGACAGGAAGGCCTCAGTCCGCTGACTCTGCAGCCTGGAGTCCTGAACTCTTGATTCCTCCTCGATCACCTCCACTGCCTGACAGAAGAGCACAGGAGACACTTTAACAGCTTCTCTGTCAAAAGCTACTGGGACATAAATGATGGGTAATTTCTCTGAGGGAGGCCTGCTGTGTGGGCACAAATATGTGTACTTCAGGGTGTTAGAGAGATTCATCAGGTTACACAATATTCAATATTTTGAGACGTTTCGATTTCTGTTTGTCGCCTGAAAAAATGCCATGAAAAAAAACAAACATTTTATGAGTTTTGCAGGAACTATGGACACCACTGTTTATATGTTGCTGTTTCCCTGAGCAGATATCCATGAAAATACTGTAAGTCATACAACAAGGCTTGCCCGTAAATCTGGCCTGTTGTCGTTTAGCTTCCTCTTACCCTCTCCAGGTATTTCTCCAGTATTACTCCGGGGCTTTCCAGGCAGGTCTCAGCCAGCCAGTTACCACACAGCCTGAGGCACTCAGTGTAGACCGGGGCCAGAGCAGGATCCATGTCCACCTGGTCAACAAAACAACAAAACAGAGAGAATAGTTCAACGATGTCTCTTGACATTTGGGATTTTAGGATGTTCCATAATTAAAGTAATGTTTTTTCATAGATGCTAAATATCCACGTTTTTGGGGGATTTGTTTGTCTGCGTGTTTAGGTCTGACCTTCTTCTCGAGGTTGTGTATCATCTGTCTCAGCAGACCCAGGGCCAGTCCCTGCTCCCCTTTTACCCAGAACACCTGGGCCTCTTCTAGTTGCCATGATAAGACAGAGGACCCCCCACCACCACCACCACGCTGCTTCATCTGGAAGACTGCCCGCTCTGCGAGCTGGACAGGAATCACAACACTGTGAGTACTTTATAGTTAAAATAAAAGACACACACACACACACACACACACACACACACACACACACACACACACACACACACACACACACACACACACACACACACACACACACACACACACACACACACACACACACACACACACACACACACACAACCTGTGTATTCCCAGCCTTTCGAGCCAGCCGGCAGAGCTCCATGAGGTGGTCAGTGAGCACCGAGCTGAGGTACTGGGTGCTGTCGGAGTCTCCCGCCCTGGATATCAGGGTGTGCTGGGCCACAGTGCGGACGGCCAGAATGGGCTCCACCAAAGCAAAGTCACTGTCAGCGAGCAGCTGGGAGTGCTGTCGCCACTGGCTGCAAACTTCCCTCAGAGTCAAATCTGAGAAGGGCCTGATATTAAAAGTAGAAATATCTCATTAGGAATGTTTCTATGAGACATCTGGACATCTCCATCAGCCCAACCCAAGACGGCAGGGAACAAGACTTCCACACATATATCCTCAAGATTCCTTCCTGTGTGACTACAATGTTACTCATGTTCGACTGCTCACATCACCTAGAAAAGAGCTGTTTAACACTCTCCAGCTCCCTGATGCTCTGCAGGTTCCTGAGAGACGGGTACAGAGAAGACACAGCCTCCAGACTGCCTCTGCACAGCTCCTCCACATCTGCACCCCTGTGGAAACACACGAGCACATAGATAAGTGGATTACTTTACGAGTGGGGAAAACTGAATTAAGAGTTCAAACTTGAAATGTCGTGAGATGTCTATCATACCTGGCCTGTTTCATAGTTTCATCAAATATGGAGAACTCTTTGTCCCTCAGCGCTTGCAGGGAACAAAACACCGATTCATGGAAGCTGGGTTTGGATTTCTCATTCCTGGTACAACAAATTCGATTCAGAGGGGAAAAAAAAAAGGTATTAAGTGAGTGACTGCCTCTGCTTCTCTGATGGGTTGCAATTGTGTTTTGTGTAGCAGGCACCACGCTCTCTGCTGTGTGTTCGCCTCACCTCTCTGGCAGCTCACAGTCCCACTGTGTGTTCCTCCAGGCGGCCTGGAAGCGGAGCTCTCTCAGCTCAGCTCCCCACTCCACCCCTTCGCTCTCCAGACCCCTCATGTAGGTGGCGAGGATGCTGCTCAGACCGAAGTTCTGCAGGCCCTGTTGGTGCAAACGCTACACCTGAAGAGGCTGCGTTACATGCATCAATACCCGTAGTAAGAATCTAAATTTTCCTTCGTTATTTTACCTCCACAATTCCCACTTGACGAGTGACCTCAGGCAGTGTAGTGTGCAGGTCGTATGAAGTCAGGGCCTTCCCCCACATAGCCTCATGCTCATAGGTTCGAATCCTATAAATTAGTGTGACAAAACGACCTTTGTAGTTCTGATAGTGATTCAACACTGCAGGGAACGAGTGATGATGTGAAAGGGATGCAGGTCTCATTAATCTACTTATTGATTACCTCGTCAGTGGACTGGTCAGCGTCTCCCCGCCGCAGCCATACAGACTGTCGGGCTCTCCGATGCTGCGATACACCTCAATCAGCAGCTCCTACAGAAAACGTGAGAGAGAGAGAGAGTGGAAATAAATCCTCTAAAGCTCACGACAGAATGACTTTATATTGGATTGCGTACTATTTTACAGCCATTTACACTGTTCTGCCTTACAATGCAAGTTGTGTCCATTTGTCACAGGTTTTGAAGTTGTTGGTCATTAAACTGGACTCATATTGGGTAATAAACAATCTAACTTTAACTGCTTCGAGGGGCATTTTTGAGAAATACATCAGAGAGAAATCTGAATGAGCAAATTGCTTTGTACTGTTGATTTAGAAAACAAACTTGATGAAAAAACTGACCTGCAGGCTGATATCGGTGTCTTCCATACTCTCCTCAGTGAGGCTGGAGATGGTTAAATTCTGGCTGTTCTCTTCAAAATTCATCTTACGTGTTGTTCTGGACTTGGTTCTGCAGATTTGGTAAACGCATGGATAAAATTAAAGGTGCTCTAGTTTTTCAGATGTTTCAAAAAAGTGTATATACATATTGTTTATAAGTAGAGAACCAATTCAACATTTAATGTGTATGAAAAATAAATGTTGAACTGAAATAATATGTAAACGTCTTCAACACGTGTTTAGAAGTTGCATACCGTCGGCTTTCCTCCATGTTGGCTTTGATCTTATCCACGTAGATCTCAGTGTACAGCAGAGCCGTGAAATGTGCTGAGCAGGACTGAGCAGCTTTGGCCACCTCCAGGTAGTTCAGCTCCAGCCAGAAGTTTGAGTCACACACCGTGCCACAGGAGTTGCTGGAAGAACGATACAGTGTTTATTTCAAAGACACTGTTTGTCAGTTTACGTGAACCTTCCATGAACAAAGACACAAATCAGAGTAAGAGCAGGTCCAAATACAGTCCCTGAACATCCGACACATATTTGGTTACAATAACAGACCTATCAGCTTCCAGTGCTCTCTGTTGGTGTCTCAGATAGTCAATAACAGCAAGCATTGTACGTAGAGAGGTCTTGTCGTACAGGCCCTGACTGGCAGCATCTGACTCTGTAAAGAATAACACATTTTAATCAAAAACAAACACAAAAACATACAAACTCCTGAATGTGAGTGGACGGAGAGACAGGCATATTATTTGTCACACTCTCAAGCTTACCGGAGTCAGAGTTGAGAGGTGTGGCAGAGCGACTGGCAGCCTGAGCGCTTCTGGAACAAAAGCTGAAGAAGTCCCGAATGTGGGAGGAGAGCAACTCCCTCCACACACCATTGTGGTCTTCCAGAAGGATGGAGTGAATGATGAGCGGCAGCAGCCTCTGACAGCAGTCCACCCTCACCTGGAGACGTACCGAGGAAAGAAGGCGCTGTTAGAGCCGGAGCTCCGGATTCAAACTAGAACTGGTTGATGGAAAGTATGAGACATGCTACAAAATGCTCTAAAACACGAAAGCACAGTCCAAGATGTGGATACTTTCTGCACATGGAACCACATTCAAAAACTGTGTATGTGTAGGCAGGGTAACAGTTCTTCAGCTAACTTCTGTGTGCTCACCAGACACAGCGGTCGGGACAGCAGCAGGGCTTCACTCCTGACTCCTTCGCTGTCGAGCAGGGCGGTGCACAGAGCCTTCAGCCAGGCCTTGTGGCCGCCTGCCTGAGGAATCCAAAACTCCTGATTCACCAGCTTCTCTCTGGCCTCCAAACTCTCCTCAGCACTCACGACTGCCACCTAATTAAGGAAAGCCAGTGGTAAAGATACAGATGTTACATGTGCATACTCGAAAACACATTCATACAAGTGAGGGAGATACATCTGCGTTCAACTGGAGAGCAAAGTGGTAAGAAAAGGGTTGATCTTTTTTTATTAATTAGTATACATACACACTCTTCCTTAACCCACCTTCTCCTTGGCCTTTCTAAAGGGGTTGAGGTAGGCCAGCATGGGGTCTCTGTTGTCTTTGTGTTGCTCCCAGAAATCGACTCCAGACTGAGTGGCGAGGATGCTCTTCACACACCGAGCGGCCGCCTGCCTCACCTCGATACTGGCAAGACAACCGCAGCACAGACGACAGTAAATATAAACACAAGCCGCTCCCTACGCCATAGTCATGTACAACAAACGTTTGATTACTGAGATCTAGGCTTCAGCGTACCGCTGTTGAGTGAGTGCGTCGTTCATGCAGTTGAGGACGATGTAAAGACACTGTGACTCCGTGGAAGTGAAGAGGGACACAGCCTTTTCATACAGGGGGTCTCTGCCATGAAGCAGGGCGATGGTGGAGAAATCCACAGGACCCAGTTCTCCCAGACAGCTGCCCGCTGCCTCTGCAGGAACAGATTTGTGTTTGTACTCGTGGAAAATGATTAATGTGTCCAGACAAGGCTGAGAACACAGCATACCGTCGCCGTAGGAGGTTTTTTGATTTCATACCAAGAATGTCGGATCCTCCCGGGTGGTTGGCTGCGAGCTTACAGAGCTGCAGCAGACTGAGAACCAGCTTCACCAGCACACTGTCAGTGGGTTCAGCTACAGGAAGGACAAAGACGAGTGAGAGAACAAGCTCATTAGACATTCATAACGTTATTATGCATGGACCATTTCTCCTCAGCTAACCAGCTTCAGCACCGTACCTTGGCACTCTTTGAGCAGCTCTCTGATCTGTCCCTTGTTGTCATGCAGCTGTCTGGTGAGCTCCTTCAGCCCCTCCAGTCTGGTCAGAGGTAAGGAGTCACATGACGTCACTGACAGGAAGTGGGCTATCTCCTGTGAAAGGGAAACATCGAGGATGTAAATTTTGAATTGTTCGTTTTCATTGATACCCATGAAATTTCCACCCCGCAAGTCACTGAGAAATCAGAGCTACATATGCATAAAAAAATGACTGGTGTACATGATACAAATACATGGATATTAGTTAGGTTATAACCTGTCTCAGTGTGAAGCTCCCAGTGTTATATTTGAGCTTGTGCTGTACAGAGCGCAGCTCTCTGAACTCAGGGAGGTCAGGAAAAGGCTCCAGCCTGCTGATGGCTCCTTTTAACTTCTGTTGATTTTCTATCACGAGAAACTGCAACAGACTGTTCACCTAGAGGGGCCAGAGGGGAGTAACAATGAAAGTTAATGTGGCGCGCAAATGCTAAAAAGGAGACAGATATTTCTCTCAAAACAGTGCAAAGTGAAAAACAGTAATACATGTTTTAAGGGGAGCTTGGGAAGTGAAGAAACAGCAGTTAAGTCTATAAATCCAAGAAGCATTTATCAAATAAGTATCAACCAGTCCACTCTTTTGTCTGTGTTTTTTTTTGTGGCACTTCTCCGTGGATGTAAAAACTCTCTAAAAGAGTATCATATTTAGAAAAATGTTTATACAAGAACCTATATGTTCAGATGTGAATGAAGTGGGCGCTTCTGTCCACTGCGTGACATACCTGCATGTGGCAGTTTTGCTTAACGCATGCCTTCTCCAATGCATAAGTCTGTTGCATTTTCCTTTAATTACATATAATTTCATTGAATCTGCTAACTTGCAAAACAGGAGACTCCTGTACATCGACTCCCGGTTGCTTACCTGCTGTGTGATGGCAGGCCGGCTTTTCACCTGAGCTGTGAGAGTCCCGACGATGACCTGTAGGTGGCAGTCTAGAGCGTCATCACAGAACTCCAGAGCCGCCTGACACACAGACGTCAACAGGTCGCAGCACAGAGAGAGGCTCCGGTTAGAAACCTCGTCATCGCATTGAACCGGTCTGAGGATGAGAGAAAGACGGGAAGACGACATAGTGAGTGGCTTGTGTCCACACAGCGTGTGTGATACTGTGGATGTTTGTGTGCACCAACCTGCTGTTGAGATGGTGGATGAGTGTGTAGATGATGTCCCTGAGCACGAAGGCCCAGGCTCCCCCGAGGCCGTCCTTCACCTCTCTGAGCAGCAGGTTGACAAACAGGTGGTACATGAGGAGGATGCGATGACGTTCATAGCTGTTGGTCGTCTCCGCTGCTCTTTCACACACCGCCAGCAGAATCCTCTGGATAGAAATCTACAGCACAACGAAGGGACGACAAGCGGGTTACGAGCTACTAAAAACTACTTTAGAGCAAAATAATGTTGGTCAATGAAACCACGTGAGGGATAACTTGCATGTCTTACCGGAGTTTTTGAAAGAATGGCTACCAAAGTCTTGTGGTTTGCGCTGTGGCACTTGCTGAGGTAGTCCAGTGTAGCTCTAATGACATAGGAGCTGAAGTACGGTGGGTTTGGTACAGGGTCCAGCTCCCTGAGGGCCGTGAAACAGATATTTTGTCACATTTTCTTAGATTTAGATTGAGACAAACAACTTTTATTAATGTCCAGGGTGAGTAAATAGAAAAACAAATTAACACATAAATAAAATAGACTCATATGAGGAAAGTATAGTAAATTTGAACAACCATTACCCTATGAAGCGGTTCAGGTCTCCTCTGTCCCCTTCAGCTCCACTTCCTTCGTACAGAGTCATCAGCAGTTCAACCACTATGTCCGCCAGGTTACTGTGGATCAGGTTGTCAATTTGCTGCGGAGACATGCACAAACAATTTGCCATTGAATTACTGGATCTTTACGGCACACACTGCACACTCAGTTGAGCCTTTGATCCGGGTACATCTTCACCGGTGAGCAACTTATTCAGACTGGGGCGACACATTCTGAAAAAGTAACGTGTACGTGAGACAAACGTGCAAAAATCCCACAACAAATATCATGCCGACACATTATGGAAACCTCACAACAGTCGCTGTCCTTTTGCACTTCAGATGCAGCTTCTACTAACAACTTTAATGTGATTTAGATCAGTGTGCTGTAAGTCCACACCTGGTGCTGAAAATCATATGTATTTGCTTTCCCTCTCTGTCTGTTTTCACTATTTTCAAAAGTGAATTACTGTCACGATGTGATCAAATTATAAAAGCTGCATATGTTCAACAGCCGTGTTTACCTGTTTGCCCAGACAGTTGGCATCTTTGAGCAGGTCGTACACTTTGTGGGCCTTCTCCCTCTGCTGTGCGACCTGTGAATCCTGGCCCGGCAAGGCAAAGTGTGGCAGGATGTTGACCATGATGTTGGGGAAACAGTCGGCCAGTAACCCTTTCCAGTCCTTCTCAAGATACCTGCCGATAGACTTCACCTGCTCAAAGTCATCCAGGAAGACCAGGTGGGGGATTAACACCTGGTAGGAAGCGCTTCAAGGGGACACAAGACAACAGCTATGTTGGATTTTATTATCATCTATGACAGTGTTTTACTTAACGTAAGATCATTGCATCCCGGGGAAAACAACATCAAATGGAGTTGTGACTTAAAATGAAAATAACAGAAGTTAAGTCCCTCACTTGTAGAAGTCTTTGACTGTGTCGTGGTTTAGGAGGGTGTAGGGGAAAGATCCAAGAGTGTAGCGATCGTCAGACTGTCTCTGCGCCAGCCACTCAGCGACCAGGTAGTACAGGTGAGAACTGACAAATGTTTTCACACTCCTGTAGCCCAGCGCTCTGGATACACTGCACAGCATCTGTGACAAAAAGAAGGACAGAACCGGTTCCTCTCACTCTGCTCTTTCTGCAGTTTGTTGTTTCATAGGGAAGAAGGGCAGGCTTCGGATTAGTTTCTAGGTCATACTGTGATGCATAAAGATGAGCTCAAGTATCGGATTAGTGGTGCAAAAGTAACATTTACTTGTTAAAGCAATTTGGACGATGCTGTATGACGTTACAAACACTATTATAGACACTACTTTCATTGATTCAGTTTCAAAATTGTATTTTTAAAACTGCATTCAGCATTTTGATCCTTTCACAATGCACAGGGCCCCGACATCGTCACCTTTTTGATGAGCTGTTCCTCTATGTTGTTCTCCTTGTAGGACTGGAAGAGGGCAAACAGAGACTGCTTTTCACAGACTGGGCTACAACACAGCACAACGGACAAAGTCTTCAACAGGGTGGCTTTGCGGTTAAACAACTCGTCCTTCTGGTCTTGGGAAGAGCTGCTTCTCTGTGTACGATCACACAGACACAAGAAGCATTAGGAGAGTCAAACAGAGGTGGAAAAAACACACGCGTAATACAGTATTCCTAATGAACTCACCGGGAGCTTCATTCCTTCCTGAGCCTTCAGGTAAACGTTCTCAAAAGCCGCCTGCTGGTGTTTAAGCGGCAGCATGTTCCTCTTATCTGGATGCTCTGGTCTCGTCTCCAGAAACAACCTGGAGACGCAGGAGGAACAATGGTGACAACCAGATCCATGATTTACCATGTTTAGAAGTGACATATATTGTGTGATGTACATCTTTCACTGAAATGTATCCTGAAACATCATCAGCTCCCGGCTAAAGCGTACCTCTCCACTGACATGGCTACCAGCATGCGGACTTGGTGGTGGGCGTCTGCGAGGTGAGAAGGAAGGATGACAGACACCGGGCAATCTTCCTCTCTGATAGTTAAGACTGCCCAATTACAACAAGGGTCGGCCTGTCAGAGGGGAGGGACAGAAAATATAGAAAGCAGCTTTAATATTTTGACTCAAAAAAACACACTAGCCAGCAATAAAACCAGTCGTCTTCACAGTCAAACAGTCTCTAAAAGTTTATTAAACTAACATATGGAATATATAAAGAGAAACGCTGCATTTCATGGTTGTGCAGATACATAACAATAACTGTGAGAGCTCACCTCCAGCAAGGCAACCAGACATCTCACTAACGCAGCTCGGACAGCTGCCATGCATTTCCCCGTTTGACTCAGGAAACTGAAACACATTATAGGGATTGAGTTAGTATCAGAAGGGGTGCGTTCCAATACCCATACTACCATATATTTATTATGCTAGAAAAATATTTATATATATTTCCTAATACATGGTCTGTCAAATGCAGTATCCATGCTCATTGACAGCTTCAAATTTCAGACTATGGACTGCGATGGATATATGAGCAAGAGGGTCAAAGACAGTACACACTTTGTAAGGGCAGCTGCAGTACGTACCAAAAGTAAAAAGAAAAAGTACGCGATTTGGAACGCAGCTCAAGCTGCCGACAGGTTATGAACGAGTGGATCGACATTCACAGAAAACTGAGATTCATGTTTCCAAGTCTAATACTGTAGTTATCCCTTCAAAATGTAATAACAATATAACTTTTAGAAGGGACTTTGTTTTCCTGAGGCTTTGTTTCACTTGATCCTCCTTCAAAGACTGCTGGCTCCTTGCCACAGACAGACGCTTCCCTTTAAGTCATAATCTCTCATGCGGTAAAAATATGCTGCTAACCAGAATCCAGACACCACTTTCAGCAGAGATCCCTGAACATGTCTCATCTCCTCCGGCATGTGGTGGGTTTTCCCGAGGCTCGTGATGGAGGGTAACAAACCCAGCAGTACAGCAGCACAGATCTCGTGGTCCTGACGGTACGAAGAACACAGGTCCCTGTAAACACAGCAGCAGCACAAACAAAATACATTAACTAAACTTCATTATTTCAATTCATAAAGACAGAAATGGATGCATTCTAAAAGAAAACATTCATTTGTGTGGCAGAAAGATTTCCCTACGCCAGAGGACGGAGCAGGGAATCAAATTCCTCCGGAGAGAGCGAGTCCTCAGCTGGAAGCTTCTTCAACAGGACAAGATACTGGAAGAGAACCAGATATTAATGTTCATCCGCTGAACCACCACCATTGCCACTGCAACCACGACTCTCCACAGCTACATCTGCTACCCACCATGTTGAGGTGCAGCGCTTTGGTAAAGTCCATCTGCTCCACCAGCAGCAGCAGCCTGCGCCGCACCTCCTGTGGTTTGAAAAGCAGACCGTGGACGTGCTGGATGGAGCCGCACTCGCACAGGAGCTCCAGGACTGCGAGGAGAGCCACGTCCTGTTGGGCCAGATGATCGTCTGCTAACAGACTTTTTGCACCTGCCGGAGGACAGAACCCAGATTCTTTTAACAGTCATCCACTTACTTGGTTTTACTGGTGTCTGGTTCCTTCTTTCTTTCTAATCCCACACTGACACAGAGAGCAAGTGATCCCTTCGTACCTGGCCCACAGGAAGCCTCACTGTTGTCTCCCTTCTGTCTGTGACTCCCATCGGTGCTGCTGTGGGACTCGTCGCCCTCATCAAACAGGTCAATGTCATCCCCTTGTTGAGTTCTGGTCACGTCCAAGTCATCATCCATATGATCGTCTTCGTCCACAACACCGACTCTCTTAGAAACGCTGCTTAACTGAGGAGACGAGGAAGTGAGATTATTTCTTCTTTTTTTTTTATCCTCGAGCAACAAACATCTTGAATATGCCACGTACGTAAATATATGTCACTTACCAACAGTTTGCAGATCTCAGCCAGTTCACTGAGGAGACTGGCCGGCAGAATCATCATGAACAGACTGGAGGAGATAAGACAACCATTATCCTGCAGAAGAATGGACAACGATTTACTCAAAAACAAAGAGCTCTTGGACAGCATCCTTCATTTTGACCGGTGATTCAGATTTTTATCTGTATGATGTCAGCATTGTGCATCCTGTCATGATGGAGGCTAGCGCTGGGCAATATGGAGAAAATCAAATATACCATATTTTTGACCAAATACCTCGATTTCCATACTGCTACGATATTGCAGGGTTGACTATTGGTGCCTTCAGAAAATATTTACCCAATTTGTGATAAATAATCATCAGTGATGTGGATATAATGACTAAGTACATGAAGGCAAATAATAAAACAGCTTGAACAGTCTGGGAAGAAGACTGCAGGAAAATACATCACTTCAATGCAGCCTTTAAAACCAGGAAAAGACAACACTTTCCATATTACAACATCCAAAATCTAAGCATTATCTGGTCCCATATCACGATGTCAATGTCATATGAATATATTGCCCAGCTCTAATGCAGACTTGTGTCACCTTGTTGGTTCTGCTGGCTGACTGTGAGCAGAGCTTCATGACAGATCTCAGTGTGCTCATGGTTCCTTCCTCGGTCATCTTCACTCTCACACTAGAAACAAAACCGCTGAAGTCCTGGGCCACGGCCTGGGAACAAAAACACACCAACAACCTTAACCTTCTCTGTTTTGACGTAATGTTTTAATGTTTAAGAGGCTGGGATGATTAATCACCAAGAATGATAAATCTACTGCGATGCATCTGAATGCTACCTTGGCTTTAGTGTAGAGTTGTGAGCGGCAGGCCTCCTCCTCAGTCAGAAACCCAGTGGACACGTAAGCAGCTAGAACTCCAGTCAGCAGACTGAAACAGCGCACCAGGCACTCTGGAGGCGTGGACTGAGACTGTGGTCGGGGGGGGGGGGCACATCAGAATAAATACCAGCCGTCACTGTGACGACTATACAGACACATAAACACACAAGCATCAACTCCCACTCACATCGGGAGAGTAGCAGTTGAGTAGGTTGTCAGCCACACAAAGCAGGGATTGCTCCAACTTGTTTCTGAGGAAGGGGACGGCGGCGAATTGGCCGTCAGTTGAAGCCGCTGTCGCTGTATCGCCAGTGTCTCTCCTCGGTGACGGCAGCGTGTTGAAGCTGAACTGCAGGTAAAGCCTCTCGATCTCCTCCAGGTTGTCTTTGGCGTTGGATGTTGTTTGTTCTTGAGAAAAGGCACTTTAAAAAGAACAGTAGTTGAAAGATTAATTATTTCTATTCCAAACGGCAATCGACACATGGATTGTGCAAAAAGGAGGTGTTAGGACGAAGGTTTGTCTTCATCGTTTGTCTGTGATTTTGGTACTCTGTACACTCAGCGTGTCAGACCAGGACCCTCACCTTTCTACTCCCTCAGGACCCAGCAGACGCTTCAGGCCAGCTCTCGTGTCTTTCAAGGTCAGGGAGACCAAGATGTTCGCTATTAGGTTGTAAGGAAAGTCTCTGCACACAAGATCATAATCAAGCATTAATTTAGAGACCTTTATTTTAAAATCAAAGAAAGATAGATCCATCTTAAGCTCCATCATGGAGCTTGTATTTTCTGTTTCTGTAAACGCAGCACAGTGCATCCGCGGGGGAACACCCGTCTGTAACTGGAGCTTCCCACTATTTAAACATGAACGCAGTCTCAAGATATTACGATTCATGTCCTTAAATTAGCGGGTACTGAACCAGGATAAATGTATCTACAGTCAAAGTCCCATAAACCCACAGTTAACATGGAAAAGCACACACAGAGCCAAACCTGCAAATGATGGGGTGGGGTCTGGAGCTATCCTCCATCTCTTCGCTCTGATCGGTCATCAGCAGCCAGGCTATAAGGGTCTCCTTCAGGTTGGATGTCGCAGAACCCTCTGTGGCCCCCACATAGTCCCTCCCCGAGCTCGAGATGATACTTTTAGGGGTCGGACAGTTCAGCAGGGCCTGGGCCAGACAGAGAGCAGCACCGCTGTGGAAAGAGAGAAACAAGGGGCTACTAAATGCAAACACAAAAACCCACACATCATAACAACACATTTTCAGTATTAACAAATGTATTGATATATGTCGAGGAATGGCGAAGACTCACTGAGACGGTTTACATGCTGATCCACAGAAGAGCTTCCAGAATTCTGTATTTCTCATATTGATGAGTCCACCGTGGACAATAGACCTCAGCAGGTCCAGGCTGAGGGTCTCTGTCTGAGGTGAGCTGACCCCTCGCATTGCCAGGGCCCACACCCGACCCCACAGCCGGGCCAGCTCCGTCCTGTGGACGCGGGCCCTTTCCGGGTAGCCGGCCTGGCACCGGGCCACCTCCCTCAGGCAACGCAGCACGTACGGCCCCCTCTCTCCTCTCCGCTGCTCTGCCAGGAGCTGGTACAACACCGACAGCAGCGGGACCAGCTCCTGGCCGGGCACCATGGACGGGTACTTAGAGGTGAGCACTGCAGTGATCTGCAGCCTGAGAGGAGGAAAAGAGGGTTTGAATATCATCACAGGCTACTTTAAGTGTTTTCTACCACAAAATACGTTTTTTTTATTTTTGGAAAGTCATACTCAGAACTTACTTATTTACCTTTAAAACGTTCTTATTTTTATTGTAATAAGATTTTCATACCATGGTATGACATCAAAGTCATTGTGCTGAGGCTGCAGATGGTCCCGGAGGACCTCCCAGCCCACTTCAATGCGCCGGCGCTTGCTGGCTGCACCATGGGTGGGACTGCCCACGTGGGTGGCTCTGACGGAGGCCTGGGTCACCTCCACGATATGGGGGTCATTGTCATCCCTGAACAGCTGCATGCAGGAAACACAAGACGAAGGAAATAGTTCTGACAACTCAGCATTTAATATTAGCTATTGTATAAACACTAACATTAAGAAAATAGTGATTTTCTGTATGCATACTTCAGACTTGAACTGTGTTACCTGATGACAGATGTCAGCTGTGAGCTCAGTGAGATTGTCTTTGACAGCTATGTGTCGTGTCCCAGTGACGTACTTCCCTCTGCTGCCTATATTGCTAATTTCTCTGATTAAGGCGTCATACAGGTTGTACAGCAGACTCCCCCACCGGGTCCAGTCCTCAGCATGAGCACCTAAAATATGAGAGAGCGGACAGCTAGTTAATGGTTGTTAGTTCAAAGTCATACCTGTGGCTTAAGATGTTTAATTACCTTTAAAATCACATATTCACAACAATTATCCAAAGCAAACCCCTGTTCAGCCACTGGTTTTCAATCATTTGACGGTATAAACTTGTATTTTATTGTGTTTTAGTTCATGCAATTTTGAAAGATTGCTTGATATCAGTAATCCATCACCATTCATCTTTAGTCACCTTTATTTTATTTTAAATGTTTGTCACAGTTGCATTATTATCACTCAATAAAGCAGATGTTCTTTTTGAAATCTTTCCTTGATGGCACAGTTTGAACTTTAAAGATTAAGTTCGTCAAATTTCTTGGAACAATCACAATAGTGTTATCAGCCTTATATGGAACTACACACAACCCACAATAACGCCTGTCTACCGCACAATGAAAACCTGCGGTGTCACGATTAATCTACCTGTGTCTTCCGTCTTGGCTCCTTTGGGGTGGTGAGCACAAATCTGCAGGTTAAAGAACTCCACGATCTCCTCTTTGAGACCCGCACTGGGCCTCATATCCGCCCAGACATACAGTATAGAAGGCAGAAGCTCCTCTCCCAGGTGACACACCCTCATGCGACAGTTCATGGCCGCGGATCTCAAGAAGATGTTGAGCGCCGAGACGAGGTGCTCCAAAACAGTCAAGTGTTTCTCCTGCCTAGCAGGATCACAGGATTTTGAAAAGACGACAACAAGTGCTTCTATTTGTTCTAGTGGGCGTACACTATGTAGCAAAATAATACAATTTAATGTTGATTAAACAAAGTCTTTACCTGGCATTTAGAAGTGCTTTGGAGAAGAAGCTGAAGAGAGCGTCGTTGAATCCGTCGGTCTGCACGCAGCAGCCCTGCACCACCGTGTGGATCACTCTGCTCACCAAAACACGGTTGATGGACTTGGACGAAGTATTAAACAGGTCGCAGTATAAGTTCAGAAGATCTAAGAATCACAAATATAAACAAAGGCAAGTTTGTATTACAATATCAGACATCAGTAATAAAACAGTATAATCTAAAGCAATAATTAAAGATTCGTTATAGTTCATGAAATGTTGCTAAAATTCTCGTATCATTTATATGAAATATATATAGTTTGAATGGATGTCCCACTGACTGTGCCACTGCTGTTGAGGGATGTCACACCAGTACTTGCGGACAGAGAGGATGTCCTTTACTAAGAGGCTGCTATAATCTTGTCCATAAGCTGAACAGCTGAATGAATTCTGCAGGACGTCCATCACATGTTTCAGCATCTCACCGCACTTAAGACGAGGCTCGCCTGCAGAGAGAGAGAGAGAGACACTTTAACTGCAGTCCCAACAATACGTTCAACTGCTCGGAATATATTGTGAAAAAAGTCAGTGTTTCTTACGTTTGTTTGCGTAACGAATGAAGTATTTGATCAAGCTGCACATTTCCGCCATCTTCTTCTGCCGCGTGGCCAGAGTAGTCGCAGTGACGTTGGATTTACTTGATTGCATGCCTTCTGTCTCCTTCTGGACATAACGCTGCAAAAATCTGACAAGGGGGGGAAAAAAACAGAATAGAAAGTGCTTATTCAGCAAGACCATTGCATCTGACAGATAACTGAACCTAATAAAACCCAAACTTACATGTATGTTGCACAATATGGAATGAGAAAAGTTTACTGGGGAAAAAAATCAGCCATTGTAATTATACAAACATCATATTTAGTATGTTGTTAAGTGCAGTAGGTCAAATTTCCATTTGAATAATGGACACAGGAAGGTTCCCAGAAGTCAACTGGTATTCATTTGTGATGCAAAGAAACAAAAGTGAAACTAAACAGATCATAGTTAAGTAAGATGTGCAAGTGTACAATAACACATATCAGATTACCTGAAAACAGCATCCCATGTGAGTTGCTTGGAGCCTTTAGCTTTGAGTCCGGAGGTACGATCCAACTCCTGTACAACATCTGGACTTCGAATGAGTCTCCTGAAACGCTCAGCTTCTTTCTGGAAGCAGGAAGAGAGGATACAACTGTGGAAAGTGTAGGATTTATACCGCACGTACTGGTTAAACTTGATTACAGTGAGGCTGACAAAAAAGCATGGGACAATATATCTGATTATAATGTTTAAATGCAGTTCACATGCAGGTGTGATTACCTTCCTCTCTGTGGCCTTGTCATTCTCCAGCCCCCTGCAGCAGA
Organism: Anarhichas minor; assembly: GCF_050575085.1. Classification (NCBI taxonomy): domain Eukaryota; kingdom Metazoa; phylum Chordata; class Actinopteri; order Perciformes; family Anarhichadidae; genus Anarhichas; species Anarhichas minor. The sequence goes on from NW_027466472.1 coordinate 4,992,030, forward strand.
CCAGGAGATCATGAAGAGCCAGACTCATGGTGCTTCACAGTGGGAGGCGCAGCTTTCATCAATGCAGATAAGGCTTTTCTACCTGCAAGAGCAGGATGTTGACAATAGAGAATATTGATCTTTGGTACACATTATACAAAGCACTCCTGTCAAAATATTGACATTAAATGGCAGTTTAACTACCTACCACTTAACCTAAATACAAGAATTCACTTTGCATTACCTTAGCTACAGTAGCAACAGCTACTTTAGCAACACAACATTGCCAGATTAGTTGTTGTTTTGATTCACAAACGTCCATTCAAACACAACTCAGTCCGTCCACTGACCTTTGGTGGCTGTCCTGATTTTAGAGACGGAGCTGTCACACATTTAAGTTCAGATGTTCACTACGGTGCAACGGTTGCTGGTTGAGCTCCTGATAACTTTTTGCTTTTCCATCCTGACGCGCGTTAACGGACACACGCACGCACACGCAGACCACGCAGGAAAATCCCCGCCCCGGCATCAGCAGTGAAGAGGTCACGTCACTTCCTGGTTACGGATAGACCCGAGTGTGTGTTTCCGGTTAGTTTAGAGCCGACGGTCAAACGAACTTACTGTTTGGTCGGGTGCAATATTATTAAAGTGTTAGAAAGCATATAGAAGTCATGTCCGATATATTACACGTATTAATGTATAGAGCAGAGTGTAGTGGAGTTTGACGTTTCGGATTGGACTACAACTACCAGCACTTCCATCGGGACGTTAATCCACAAACTTCCGGGTTACGCTTGAGTTCCCCGCCTTTTGAGTAAGCGACATCATCCCAGGACCTTCACAATAATAACCGCTGACGGTTTTTTAAATTCGACTCGGTATAACAGATTTTTTTGAGAGATTTTTCTCAACATGTAGCTTCCTCTTGACTCCTAATATCAACCAACAGGCAGCCATGTTGCTGCCGTCCGACGTCGCCCGGCTTGTTTTGGGTAAGTCTAATCAAGGTTTTAGTGTTGTCGTTCGAAGCGAAACTGTAGCTGTACGTTAGCGTTAGCCAAACATGATACTTAATTAACGTTAACTGTAAAAAGGTGGCTCAATGCGTATAGCCGTTACCAACCTTCAACGATAAACCTGCAGTGCATTTGGGTAATTAACTATCGAAATTTGCCGTTTGAGCTTTGTTATGCTCCTCTGATGATGTTGGTAAACGTCCTTCTTCAGGGTACCTCCAAGAAGAGCGACTGTGCGAGACAACCCAAGCTTTCATCCACGAGTGCCCAAACCTGAAAGAGTACGCCGAACACTCCACAGAAGATGGGACTATTCCTGCTTGTGTTTTTGTAAGTGCGCCTTTTTTGTCTCTGATAGGCCCCCTTTTCACAAACTCTTCAGTGTGTATGTCATGATGCTCGTACATTGAACTGCACATCTGTGATTTCTTGTTTGTCCCCCCCCCTCACAGTCCATCTTTGGGAAAGGCCTGACAACCATCCTAAACGAGTATGTAGCTGCCAAAACAAAAGGTGAGCTTATCTGACATTGTTCCACCTAGAAACATGTAGCATTTGTTATATATTCTTAAAGTGTCGCGCTTATGTTTTGGGTCATTTTTCAATAGAGTCTTGTCATGAGGTCCCTGCAGTGATGACCTCGTTGTGGAAAAAGCTGGACTTTACACTCAACCAGATCAAGTAAGAAGCTTCAAGATTCATCTTCTAAATCACTGCAACTAAGTTTTAACTGACCACCGTCTCAAATCTCAGTGACTTCTATTCAAAGCTGACATTCAACACTGTTATTGTTCCATTATTCTTCTGTATCTTATCCTTAGGTCATTGCAGAATTCCCCAGCTATATCAGCAAATCAAAGAAGTAAGTCTGTTATTAGTTTTTCCATTTTAATTTGTTGTGACAAAGGGTACATTACTGCTACATTAATGTATACTGCAATGTTACCAATGTTTTTTTTTAATCGACACCCACCCAAGTACGTTTGTCTCAGCTATCAAGATTTTTGTATTATGATTTCTACCCATCAAATGTATGTGTGGTATGCAGTTGAAAGTGTAATTGTCTAATGTTGAGGTGTTCTGTTGTCGATTGGTAAAGTTTTTATTTATCTTATATTTGCTGTCTGAGTTGTGTTTTGGCTCAGGGTTTGGTTTTAGGGCCTTTCATTTACTAGTCTCTGTTCATTGCAGTACGTTCACGCATCGGATTGGCTAACATGGCTAGACAACGGGTGTTGACCGTGGCTTCGGCTGCTGGTGTCGTCTGCTCATCGGTCTCTGAGACGAGCTCCATCGTCAGCCCTGCAAACATCTCCCACAGCATGCTCGGCCACTCCACTCCCGTGAGCTACACTGCCGCGCACGCCCGACCAGCCACCAGCAGTGGCGCACACCAGCAGATCCATGATGGCAGCCGGTTACTAAACACGCCCAGTCAGTACCACAAAATAAGCAGTGCTCTCTATATATTTGGGTTTTATTGACAGTGCAGCTGAGGTGACATTTTTAATACTGTAGAGACGTTGAAACAAACATGTATTCTGATTTTCTTTGAACAAAAGTAGTCTTGTATTTTTGATGATTGCTTGAAAACGTTGATGATTGTCACAAAACAAATTTGCTTGTGTATGATGTGTGACGTAATGTGTCCACCACAGGGGATTCACCAATACAGATAATTGTTTCAGAACATCGGCTAAATCCAGGTCCAATGTCTCCTGGACGGCGGAAATGGTAAGAATGATTATTATTGTTATATTGCAGTTAACGCATTGATGCATTTGATTGACAAAGCTGCTTTCTCGATGCAGAACTACAGTACAGAAGTAGATGTAAATGCTTATTCGGGGACTTGACTAGAATGCATACCGCATTGCATTATGGGATGTTAATGCCGCCGTAGTGTCCAGTCTTTGCATACTGTAATATTAGACTGGAAATAGTATGCAACTCACAGCCTATTGGTTCCATACTAAGGTTTCGGACATATTAAAAATCTCACATTCTGTCTTAGCTACTAAATAACAGGACATTTTGGAAATCACCAAAATGTCTACCGTGAAAAGAACTACTGCAGTTTTGATATTTTAATCAATGTGTCTGTATGACCGTGGCTCAAACTCTGTGTGCGAGGTACATGGCCTCGGTTTAGACCTTATTCACTGCAGACATTTGCACAGCTAACATGTGATTGCAGGGAAAGTAAGGGTGCTGCTTACTACATTTAATGGAATGTCTGTTTCAGCCAGCTGAGCAGAATAGAAGGACTGCGGAACTGCTTCATCTAAATGGAAAGGACTCATCGTTAATGTTATTAGTTACACCTGTGTTTTTCCTGTTAACGGGTTTAATTTGGGGTGTTTCTGTATGAGATAGCGCTTCATGATATTGTGTTGTCCATGCCTTGTGCATGTTGGCAGCCACCTCCTAACCTCTTTTATATATATATATTATGTTTTTTTTCTTTTTCTGCTGCCTTCAGGGACACCCCCAGGAAGAGAGGTGGTGCTCAGTGTGGGTCCAGTACCCCCAGTAGATGTGCCATGACTGTCAGTACCCCCAATGCAGAACCTCAACCTGAAGATGGTGACGGGAACTTTCCTGTAAGTAGATCTATATGTCAGGAGTTACGATGATGTTGTGCTGCAGATTAGGGCTAAATTACCTTTTTAGATTATCACCTCTTTAGGATCCCTGAAATAAATGTGTTTTCATTTTTGTAGTATGGTGAATGACTGGATGCTCTAGACACCAGTTTGATCTGATTTTGGTTCATTGTGCAGGGCCAGCTTCCCTGGGACATGTCTCAACACTTTAATCTATTATTTATATTATTAGAGTTAAGTGAGGGGTAAAAATAACTGTTGTTTCTCAGACCAACAGTAGGTGACCTCAGCCGTACCTCTGTTTCTGGAAGCAATTAAGTGATAGTAAAATGTCATGGAATCAGAATTTTTTAGGTTTTATGTTTCATATATTTTTTTGACCTCACAACACGTGCTAATTTCCACAGCAGCTTGTGATACAAAATGCACGTGACAGGATATTGGGGGACCGATCGTTACAAGAGAAGCTTGCTGAAAACATCAACAAAATCCTCGCCAAGTAAGTTTTCAGTTGTCATTTCCTCACTGCGTTTGTATTAAGTTGTTGTGATAGATGATTTATGATTTTGTCGATGGCAATCAAAGTTGTGACATGTCTGCAAGGATGTTATTACATGGCTGCACCAATTTCTCCTCATCAGTGAGCCAACGCCCCAAACATCTAAGGCCCCTTCGAGTACAGTGGAGGCAGACCAGTCTATTGATGAAATCCTGGGATTACAGGTGCTGAAAAACTATAAATACTAATATCATAACAATATAATTATATATATATATATAACAAGCTGTGCTTATTTTACTGTGTGTCCTTACATTATTTCCTGACATTTGTCCTCTGAAACAGGGGGAAATCCACATGAGTGACGATGCCATTCATGACATTTTGGAGCAAACGGAGTCCGACCCAGCTTTTCACGCCCTCTTTGAGCTCTTCGACTACAGTAACCTACTTTGCTTTCATTTTGTTTGCTGTGCAGAGCACTTCTGAATCACTTCTTTTTAAATTGTGCTATAACGCACCATAGAAAACCAAGTTTTCTGATGTATATTTACAGATAAAACACGATTCCCTGATGGCGAACCGGGGGATGGAGATATTGGCAATATTCCAGAAGAGGGCGACCCCGCTGGACCTTCATCTACAGTCGGACCCCTTCCGAGTGATGATCCAGGTATTCTTACAATGTCACCTTTTGATTATTGTCTGCCTCACATAGGCCAAAGCAAGTTTCTTGAATTCAAAGTTTGGAAGGAGAATAAGGTCTATTGAAGACCAAGCTGCATTAAATACACACATGGGGACAGATACTAATACTCAAATATTTATTTAATTTTTCAGTCACTGCACACCGAGATGCTAAGGCTTCGGATACAACGGCAATGGCCGTAAAGATGAGAGCTGGACAAGAGCATAGAACCAGGAAGTCTACTGCTCCCACCTTGTTGAAGAAAGTAGCTCTTGGCCCCAGCGGCAGAGTGTCTAGAATAGAAAACAGTTCAGCCAGGTTGTTAGTGAGTCACGGGGAGCATCGAGGTGTCTCATCCGCTGCAGTGGACTCAAACAGAAAAGAAAAGGCCTCACTCTTCAATAACTTTGTTTTTGTAACACCGATGGATATTGATGAACCGTTGAACACCCCTCCCCCTCTTTCAGACTGTATGCTCATTCAGGAGCCTGCCACGAAGGAAGGCCCGTGCATCATAACTTCCCCCAGTGAATCAACCGTTCTTCCCTCCGCTGTGTTTAATGTGCCGGAAGCGACATCGTATGTCGTTCAAGGACCGGAGCATAAACAAGCGCCAGGATCTAAAGCGCAACTTGCTCCAGCCCCCTCTGCTTTTTTGTTTCCTTTGCAAGTGGAACTAAACAACACTCCGATGCTGACGGCCGACCTACCTCATATGTCTCTTTCAGGCAGTGGGATAGACACTCAACCCGGGGCTTCTCTCTCAGTAACACCTGAATCTGCCTCTTGCACATCTCCTCCTAGCAGTGCCGCGGTCACAACTGTGCCTGCCTCGCCCTCATCGGCACCCACATCTGCTTCTACTTCTGCAACGCTAACGGCTACGCCCGCCTCATCCTTACCCGTCTCACCCGCATCCTCCTCCTCCTCTTGTGCCCCAGTTGGTGCAGCACTCGATCCTCCATCTGCCAACCACACCACTCCAAGCAAGGCTGCAGTGGATTCCAGTAATATCGTTTCTTTGGAGATCATTATTAGCGACAACCAGGAGGAGGATTTTTCCAGCAACGCGGCCTTGAATCAGGCAATGTCTAGCATTTCTGGAGACAAGATACCCACCATCTACCTTTCCTCTCCAGCTAAGTCCTCCGTAAGCCCCGGCACACCAAAGGCTACCTTGGATGAGGCGGCACAGGCAGTTAGTGGCTTACAAACCTCTGAGGCGCACGCCAGTCCTCTCAGCTGTAAAACTGGAGCTGTAGTCGCATCCCCGTTGACGGGGACGTCACAGGCCCAGCAAAACTTCATAATTCAGCTACCCCTGAACATGGCTAATCCTGCCCTCCAAGGAGCCACTGCCAGCTATTTCCTTGTGACTGAGCCCCCTACTGCAGATGCTCAAACCAGACAGGTGTTACTGTCTGCTGGAGTCTCAACGGTGCAGCCTTTGCCCACCAACCAGTACGGGGTGACCACACCATCTCGCTCTCGAGGCTCTTCCACCGGTAAGAGACAACAGACTACAGTAGTGGGTCATCTCGGTAGACAGAAAGTATTCTCTAGTAAGTATCACTAGCTGGCTTTGGTTTTTGTAGTTGCATCTTTTTTTATATTTAGTTTGTAATTGTCTTAACTTACTGTGAAAGGGACACTCTTCTCTTGTCATGTCTCTTTGGCCCCATTTTTATAGAATGTGATCATGTGTATTGATAATGAGTTATGTTCCTATGAAGCAATACATAATGCACAATTTGGTATGCTCGTCCACATTGACACACAGGCTGCAGTGCAAAATACCTGAAAATATAAAACATGTTGAGTACCTCCACAGAAAATTCAGGAAACTCTAAAGAGCAAAGTTCATTGAGATTAGTTTTTTTGCCATAATTCATTTTTTTTTAAATTTTTTATTTTGTGCAGGGCCAACACTCATCTTACCATCACCTGTTAAGCCCATGTTGCTTCCTGTTTCTGTTGTGGGGCCAAATACTCTGGGGAAGGTCCAGATGCTGTCCAATCAGGTAACAGAACTTTATCTGCACTTCTTCAGTTGGTAGTCAAAAGGTATTTCCTTTCTTAACATGTTTACCTAAATAATAACATGATTCCTGATCATTCAGATGATCATCTACCATTCTGCTGCAATTGTATTGTGTATGGTAAAATGAACATTAATGCATCACTTTTAGCAACGCCCAGAATAAGAAAACTTATCAACATTGTTGTATTTACAGCTTGTTGCCATACCAAACCCAGCACCGGTACAGCAGCCAGAAACTGTCACGCCAAAGTCTCCCACAATCAAACGGTCTACACCTGCTGGTGAGTTGCAAGTTGAATTGGAGCGGTGCCAGCTCGCGCTATAAAATGTTTTGCTTCATGTTACCAAAGGATGTCCTCTGTGTTTCTCTGCTTAATGTTTTAATGTCACTACCTTCTTTCTCTGAATTCCAGGCCCTGAGCAACACCTGGTCGGTAACTTGGTTCAACCTGTGTTGGCTGAAAACACGGGCCAGCAGGAGACAGCAACGGGTCCTCGTCATAGGAGAATTCTATGTTTTGACTCTTCTGCAGAAGTTCAAGCACAAACTGCTAAAACAAGAAGAAGCACCAAAGCTAAATCGACGCCACGATCTGCCCAGCAGACTGACAAAGATGATAAACAGTCGGGGACTCGAACTAAACCTTCTATCTTGAGTGGCAACAAGCCCCGGAGGAGAATAGAGACCGTCAGATGCTCAACAGATACCCAGACCGGAGGAAGCTTCATGAAGGAGGCCGAGAAGGCCACTCCTCCACAACAGCACAAGAAACATCCTCTTAAAAAGAACTATCGCAAACAAGATCATGGCACCCATAACGAAGAGTCTCAAAGGGCAAGTACCAGCAGGGTTGATGCCCCTCAGCCCGAGACTTTGAAAAAGTCAGAATCGGGAAGGAGATCAAAATCTATAGACGGTATACACAATCATGATAAGGATGGTGATGCAGCACAAGCGAAGGATTCTCGTACTTCTAAGTCCTTGTCCTCTGATTCTGCTCTGAAATCAGGAACTGTAAAGGAGAAAGAGGAGAGCAGCAGGAAAGAACCTGTAGAAAAGGCTGCTAGCAAATCACGAGAGGGGTGCACAGAAAAGAGGACTCCTACTCAGGAGATGCCAAATGTGACGGCTAACAAGGAAAATGAGATGAAAGGCAGCTTGCAAGAGCAGCAGCAGTCAACGCCTTCATCCTCGGCATTAAGAGACTTCAGCCCTCCGGTTGTCACCCAGCCTGCATCGAATCCTCAGTCCAAGGCTACAAAAGCCCCCTCAAAGACCAGCTCTCTGGCCAAACAGGCAGCTGAGATGCTGCAGGACATCCAGGGGCTCAACTCTCCTTCCTCCCCAGTCAAGAGGCCCGGAGCAGGCGGCTCAGACCACAGCCTTCCCTGTACCCCGGGGACTGGTCGCAGCCAGGAGGAGTCTGCTGACCGCGCCCGGACTCCTTCCCGACAGAGGAAAGGTAAAGACGGAGAGGGGACTCCCAAGCACCTGATTCCTCCCAACACCCCGGACGTCCCCACCTGCAGCCCAGCCAGCGAGGCCGGCAGTGAAAACAGCATCAACATGGCCGCCCACACGCTCATGATTCTCTCGCGTGCCGCCATCGCCAGGACGGGCACTCCACTGAAGGACAGCTTGCGTCAGGAGGAAGTGGGAGAGAAATCGCCCACGAGCTCAAAGACCTCTAAGAAACGCAAACAGCCTTCTCCCACGGCCAGCCCACGTGCAAAGAAGGAGTCAAAACAATCTCCCAGCCAAAAGACAGACCGGGTGAGTACCATACAAGGATTTGTCATGTTTAGAATGTGTTTGGGTGTTAAAACTACTTTGTTATAGACAAGTTCTGCTTCAACATTGTTCTGTTTTTAGATGTAGGGCTGCAGACAACGACTTTTTTCACAGTGTATTATTTTTCCGTTTTAATCGTTTGGTCCATAAATTGTCAAGAAAAAGAAAAAAATGTTACAATTTAGAAAAGCCCAAGGTGATGTCTTCAAATCGCCTTTTTAATCAAAACTCTAAAGGTTTTCTATCAAATATGGAAAGCTGCAAGTTCTCACATTTGAAAAAAGCTTCAATAAGGGAATCTTTCATATTTTGGACAACCCTGAGAGACAACCAATACACTCTGGTTTGCTCTCTTAAGCAATTCTAATGATTATATGTAAAAACGGTATACTAATGAAAGTTAAGTTTAGTCTTTTAACTTAGGACTGAGCCTGACAAGCTGAGAATGAGAGATGTCCTAACATGACATGCCGGTTTGGTGCATTGGACTCTCTTTGCCTGTAGGTGTGACTGTGTCGCCATGTGTTCGTCCTCTAATAGACTGGTGCCCTCTGTGGCCCTGAACAAGATAAGCAGTTTACAGAGTGGCTGGATGGATTTAGGTGACAGTGCGGCCTTTACTCTAGTGCCACCATCAGGCTGATCTTTACTATTATTTATTGTTTGCCCCGATCATTAAGAACTAAGAGGATCCGAGCTGTCTCTGTTCTGCATCCATGCAACACTGTGTGTGTAATGAGCAGCACATCTACACAGAGCCACAAGATGTTCTCTTGCTGAAGAACTGCCTTTTGCTGTCTGTACTTTACTTTTATATTGTAATGAAGTGTTTATGCATAACCCCATTAATACCATTAAAAGAGGGGATGTTGATTCACATCACTGTTGTGTAATTCTGACTTTTTGTTTCAATCTGCAGGAAAGGAAAAAACTTGTAGACTTATTCCCCCATGACCTGGATGTGGATAAGTTCCTGTCCTCACTACACTATGATGAGTGAAACCGGACCCTCCAACAGGAAAGGACCTCCGTATCGCTACCTGCTTAAGTTACTATCCAGGAATAGAACAAGCCATCTGCTAAATCAGTGCCTATGGTTCCTATTAGGGACCTTGCCTGAGACCGTATAAGCTGCAATGTCTCCTTCAGCCAATGACGGGCTTTGATTTGGTTGATCAGCTTCCATTTTGGATGATCTGCATAACGCCTAGTTTCATGCAGCTGTGGAACTTTGTTGTATTTCCCCCCCCCCCCTCATGCTCACTTCTGTTTAATTTTTCATTGTTTTGTACAAACATCAGTTGTTTTGGGGCCCTTTGACATATTGGGTGCATGTTGATAAAATGATGACTCAAAGCATTTTCTTGGTCAATATTTGACCCTAGTTTGATAAATCCAGCTTCCACTGGCTGATAATCTTTTGTACCAATGTGTTTTGATAATTGGGATACTGAAGACTCATTGGTTTTAGTTTGTCATGTTCAGTGAAGTCTGGTTAATTGAAAAATACAAAAATGTGAAATTATATTTTATGTCTCACACACGTATACATACATGGAATAATGACACACAAAAGTGCTGCAATTGTTCAAAATTGCGTACTCTGCTTCATTCAATGTAATAAAACAAAGTCTTTGTGTATTTTTCCTCAGTGTACACAGAGATGTGTTTGGCTTGAATGTCATGAAGCTCAATAAATTAAGTTTTGCTCTCTCTGAGTAAAATAATGATATATGTTCAGTCTGCATCATTGCAGTGAGGTAAAGGGTCCTTTAAGGGCCCAAAAGGAGATCCATCAAGTATACAATGCAGACCTGTTTTACAGTTGGACACTCCTGATGGACAGACGGACACTGAGACTGACCAACAATGTTCAGACTTGATTTAGGATTAATGCCATCTTCATCTGGTTCTAGACTAATATTGTTCCATGGCTCAAGGTTAAAACTAACCCACTGCGAGTGTTGCAATAGTCTCACTTTGTTGGCAAATTTGGCATCCTCTGATTGGACCATGACACACACTTTACGGAAATACGTCTCCAATCCAATTTCACAATAAAAGCATCACCTTTATGAGTTAAATCGTATTGAATTAGAAGGCAAGACTGTGCTTTATATATACTACGCATTGTTTCCACGTTTATACAACGGATTATTTCACCACACCAGGATAACAAAATTTGCTTGAAGAAAAATATGTCACGGCTGAACGGGTTTTACTTTAACACGTCCGAGGTTTGTTTCCGGGTCTAGAGGACAGGAAAGAGGTACGACTGTCATATGATTTTAACAAACATCGCGCTAGATCCCCTCAGTTTGGAGTAAATGTTGTCATTACTATAGCAGCAGAACGAGAAGGAACGTTTTTTTTACATATCTCCTCACAAGTAAGGCGACTCCTTATTAATATTAAAACCCTTTGATGTAGAAACTGCCTCCGTCCCTAGCTTAGCCGTTAGCATGGTGGCTAACCGGTTAGCATGTGGAGGATTGTGATGTGCACGCATTCGGCATCATATATTGTGACAGATTAAACCACAAAGCGACGATTATTAAGTAAACCACACGTTGTTGTCACGAGGCAGTTGGTAACATGTTCGTCATATATCTTGAATGATATTTAATCTTTTTGTAATCTCATTTAAATGTCTGTCGGCGTGTTGACGAGATTTTTATTTTTTTTTTATTTTTTAAAGCTGACAAGGTTTTCCAGACAGGCATGTGCTCTTTGGTCAATAGGAAACGAAAGAACAGTGAGCGAGCGACTGTTATTCTCTTGTTCTCTTGTCTCCTAGCCTGACCTGCTGAGACCTTGATAGACATGATGGCAGCCAATGGAGCGAGCTGTGCACGGCAACAGAAACGTGCAGCCAGAGACAAACACAACGGCAAGTCGACAGGTCGGTAAACGTCAAACTTTTTAAATGTGTACATTAGAAGAAGTCAACACTCATCTCCGAGGTGTCCCTGAGACGTGTAGCAGGTGTTATCTCTGATGCCACAGTACGATAACCACCATATAGTTTGAACAAGTCATACACACCCTGATTCATTCAAACTATTGGCTTATAATAGAGCTGGTTGGTGTCACGTGGTATCATGTATTTACCATTAACAGCTCAACAGAATACAATAGTTGAAGTAGAGGCAAGTATGACAGTATTGGAGGTTGATTGCAATTCTGTCTGCGCTCCAGACTCTTCAGTGAGAGAGAGGCGACAGGAGGATAAGGAGGACCGCCTGTCTCTGGTGGTGTGGAGGAGGCCCGTCACCACACTACACTATTTCCTCCTGGAGACTCTTATCAAGCTAAAGGAGTGGACCTTGAAGTAAGACGTTGAACAGGTTTTTCTAGTGTTTTTGTCAGGATGTCATATCTGTTTTTCTTGTTAATCTAGTCTGTATTGCTCACCAACATACCCGCTGACTTAAATAATAATTAGTTATTTGATCTTGTTTACTTATTGACATTTTGTTTCCTTTCTTTCCTTTTCAGGCTTTGGCAGCGACGAGGCGCAGTGTTCTTAGTTTTGTTGTTATGTTCTCTGTTCTCCTTCGCCTACTCTACGGAGGGAGCACACCAACAAGTAAGGCTTGACGTTAATAATCAACACCACTGCTCTGTCACCAGCCTGTTTAAAGGTCAATGATAAGTCACTCTTTAGCCACCTAAAAACATTCTTGTAAGGCTGTTGGGAAATAATGAGGTCAAGTAACCTATTATCATACAGTCAGTTGGCTGAAAGTTGTGTTTACTAATTCCTCTGTGCAGCGGTTCGTTACTGTTCGGTTGAAGCATCACCAAGCTTCAACATAAAATGAATCTCCTTATATTCCTCACATTTACAATGATGAACTAATATGTAACTCACGACAGCTCTTAAGTAAATCATTAAATATCAGTACGAAAGACTCAAACTGTTGTTTAAAGTAATTTAGAATTGCCTTTTTAAAAACAGACATAATTCAAGCAGCATTTGCCTTCTAATCAGTTTTATTTTCCTCACTGAAGTATGTCGAGTACCTGGAGAAGAGGTTCCTGTGGTGTGCCTACTGGGTAGGCCTTGGGATCCTGTCCTCGGTTGGCCTTGGGACCGGCCTGCACACCTTTCTCCTCTATCTGGTAAGATAACACTTTATGGTTTGGCAGAAGTGTACACACCAGTTTTTGAATTGGGTTTGTACAAAATACAGACACGCTATCCCAAAAAAAGATATGAAACAAAAAGTATCAGGCTGCACTGAATTATGAAAGTGCTGCAATCCCAGCAGCCACCTCACTGCGAGGGCAGCTGTGGCTGTGAAAGAAATCTTCCGTCTTAAGATGAGCAACATGACAAAAGTGAGGAAAAATATAAACTAACGCATCTTTATGAATGTGAAGCCGCCTACTGTTCTGGCTCTATATAAAGTTCAAACCAACTGGAGCAAATGTTGATGTAATGCCATTTAAATAAGCAGCATGAAATTGTAGTAACTGGGGGAAAAATGGCGAGAAATGCCGGTCAGTGATAAAGTAATTTGCCCACCTGTACACACTGTAAGTGCAAACAAAAACAGACACAATAAATAGATGTAACGTTCCACTTAAACCACATTAATATCTAATCATCCACATGTTTTTGTCACGATTGTACCCATTACTACATTTACATATTTCTGGGAAAACTGACTCAGCTGGCCAACATGCGACCCATTTCTCAACAGTCAAAAGGCTGCAAAATGAAAATGTCTCGAAGGACACAGTGTTATTATCTGGTCGGATGTACTCGGCATGAGTCAGGATGTCCTGTGTGTATCTATAGTATGCAGGCTGACGTCTCATTCACCACACACTTCCCTTCTAGACATACCTGCCTAATGGACATAAAAGCTCCATGTGTGTCTATTCCTGCAGTTGCCAGAGGATGGCGTCACACTCCACAGTCATTGTCTTCCACTCATTCCATTTTGTCACCCTTCAGATCCAGAGCGAACCAAAAGTTCAGTGTAATTTTTCCCCTGACATGCAGTCACAGAATGACCGTATGACTGAGTCACCAAAATGTGTGTCATTTGTCTTGTGGTTTAAAAAAAAAAAAAAGGAGAACGTAGCAACATGAAACCAGAGTGCGACATAGTCCTCTTTAGACCGATGATGTGGCTTCTGTTCTGTGGAGTTTGTGCAGATGTGGGCCTGCTGAGTCAGATGTTTCCATGCTAATGAAATCATGGGAACAGATATTACTGGGCCCTCCATGTGTCGGAGATGCTGTGCACTCCTTCTGTTAATGCTTCACATTGTTTGTTTGACTGAGTTCACTGTCCTCTGTTGTCTATAGTTACTTTAAAAACTCAGTCCAACAATAACGCAGCGGTGGCTCATGTTCTCTTTAACACTTTAGAAGGTGTGACCTCATCCTCTCTCCCTCCTCTGTGTGAGGGAGGTTTTCTCTCTGAGTAGGCACCGTCATCTCCCCCGGATGGAACAACCGAGCATCTGTTAAACCAGTTTCTCCTCATTTCTTTTTTTTTTTTTTTTTTTTAAATGACCAGCTTTTACTTTTGCAATGGATACTATCTGTTTTTGACAACAACTTTCCTTTGCGTCCCACTTTGATGGCCTACTTGAGGCTCTTCTGATCTTGTTTTACTAAACCTGATAAAATGTTGAAATTCCCATCAGAAACATTGTGTCTAGACAATAAAATGTAAACCAGTATTCCCGAAATGTTAGTGGCTAGCAACCTTCATGTTACAGGAGAAAAGTGTTCTGTTGAAAGTCAGGACAATCCTCCCATGTCTCTATTATAAGTGGGAGGGCTCTTGTGGCCCAATTAGCGACAGAAGAACGTGGTGGTTTGAATTACAATTAACTTTACATTATGAACTGAGCAAAGATACTATTAGGTTCAAGGGGTTGTAGCCGTGGAGGAGTGCTTTTGAAGAGGTTTAGAAAAAACAGTTCCAGCTCATCGGTCCTTTCCCAGCTCTCTGTTAGACCTCCTGCCATCTCCTCACACCAACCCAGGCCTCCTTTATCGTAGCCCCCTCCAGACTGTATAGCCTTTTCTTCAGCTTTTCACACATGTTGACCATAAGCCCTCTGCTCATAAGGAGACTATTTCCTGTGTCTCTATTCACTAGAACTTAGCTCGTGTTCAGTGTCACAGCTCCTATCACTGATGCCTACTTACTCAGTGTTGATGTCAGCCGTAGACGGGGAAACCCCCGGTTTTAATGTTGAAGGAAAAACATCTCCCACCTGCACACGTTGCACTGTGAGTTCACATCAAGCCTGAAGCACGAATAGATAGCCCCATAGAGAGGAGGAAATCATCACGCTCATGGGAGAGGGGATTCACTCACCAGCATGATCTTATGATTCATCATGATGTGTTGCAGCTCAGTGCTGGATTCTAGTCGTACTAATGTGGATGAAATAAGAGAAAAGGCACGTTCATACATTGCTTTTACTTGGAGATGTATCTATTTGATCATGGTTTGATTAAAGCTTCTTTTCCTCCTGTCATGATGGCAGCTAAATATGGCGATCCAACCCTGTCTCCGTTCACCTCTTTGGTTTAGAACACCTGATTAAAGTTGTGTATGATGTTCAGAGAATGATTCCTAATGTTGCTAACGTACACTTATCAGGTCCAAATTAAAGTCAACCAGCACAGGCTGTTTTCCGCTAATTATTTGTTGGATTCCATGAAATGTGCTGTGGCTGTTCATGACCCCGAGATGATTAGATCGTAACATTTTTGGAGACACGGAGAGCTACGCATGAGAACTTCCCTCTTACTCGATCCAGAGGTCAGAGTGTCAAAGCAGATTGCCGTGAAATTTTCCTGAACTCGTTTTAACATTTGAATCACTCCGTGGCCCTTCCTGTTGAGTCACCTTCCCAATAACTTTGACATATTTAGACCCATTACTGGTGAGAAAAGGAACAATTGGTAGTATGTTGTCTGTCCCATCTCTGCTGCTTTACGGGTCCACTAGCGGTGCTTTTGCGAGGTTGTCTCGTTCCTAAACATGATTTGTAATCTTTTTTTTTCATTTAATGGAAATCCACTTAGGATACTGCGCAAAGAAGTAGTTCATCGGCCCTGTATGCAAAGCGTTGTACTCTGGTGAACAAAGAAGTTCCCCGCAGGGCCAACGTATCGCCGGTCTGATGAGTGTCGGTTTGGTTTCAGAGTTTGACTCGCAGCTGCTTAGTGTTTCTTGTCGTGTCGTGAAGAAACGCCATTAAGTGAGCTCCTGTTTGGTTTGGAACAGACCGTGTTGTGTCAACTAAAGAAGCCTCTTGTGCGCTCATACGCGGTGGCGGGGGGGGGGGAGTAATTTCCAGTCAACACAGATTAATTGTGCGCTGTCCATCTTCTGTCAGTGCTGCCTGTATCACCTGAAGGAGGCATAATGGAGGAGCTGTGTGCTAGTTACAGCGGGGCCCACTGTTTTTGAGGCCAGGTGGCTGGGCCTAACCAGACGTCTTTACAATGATAAAGGATGACATGCCTACCTGTCGGAGAGAGACTGTGAGTCAGCTACCGTCGGTCTGTGTCTGTACCTGTGGGCACAAGAGCTCCTTTAATCATGCAACAGCACATTCAATTCACCTAAAGTACTTGTGTAGGGCTGTGCAATACAGCCATATATCATTGTTAAAGGTCCAACAGTTACTAAATACTTAAATACACACAGTTGCCAGTTTATTAGGTACACCTAGCATTTACTGACCGTGGTATTGGCAATATTTAAACTTTCTTCTGTTGAGAATATTCAACAAGGGTAGGCTAATAATAGTATAGTATATGTCCACTAATGCAGCTCATCTTGTCTCACCTCTCTCAGGGTCCTCACATAGCATCGGTGACCCTGGCAGCATACGAGTGCAGCTCCACAGACTTCCCAGAGCCTCCGTACCCAGACCAGATCATGTGTCCCCAAGGTGGAGGGCTGGAGGGGAGCATCTCCCTCTTCTCAATCATGTCAAAGGTCCGCCTGGAGGCCTGCATGTGGGTAAGTTTGAATAAAGAGACAGCTCAGTGATGCACACTGACAAAGGGCAAGACTGTTAGCCAGCGGTGGGTGGTATTGTGACCGCTGGAAACTACTCTCAGCCTCATGTCAACATGCCTATGGAAGGACAGAAACGCTATGATACTTGTATATGCTTCAAATGCTTGTGTCGTGTGTACGAAATTCAGAAGTTCATGGTGGCATGAATTAGTCGCCTGTGGGTGAAATGGATTAGCAAACGCTGACGTGGAGCATTTTTGATTGTGCTGGTCTAGGGGGCAGGCACTGCCATCGGGGAGCTGCCTCCGTATTTCATGGCCAGAGCGGCTCGTCAGTCGGGAGCTGATCCAGAGGACGAAGACTACGAGGAGTTTGAGGAGATGCTGGAGCAGGCAGAGGGCGCTCAGGTCAGAGTCGCACACACACACACACACACACTCACACATCTGTTATGAGAACCAGTGGTTTTGTCATCAGCAGATCATGTGCACAAAAATACAAAGAATGTTTTGATCAAGATTTAAGAAGCAGTACCCACCTCAGATGACCTTTTCATTTGATCTGAAGTGGCAAACGGTTACACCTTAAAGCAGAGTGTGTAGTTTAAAAATCTCCACAAACACAAGTTAACTGTGAATAGGTTACATTTTCTTTATCCTCCAAATTTCTCACATTTAGTGCAGAAGTTAGCCTCGATTCAACCTCCTGTCCTCATTGAAGACACAACTACCCTGAATATTGAAGTGTTCGTCCCTCTACTTGGTTCCATATTAGCACAGATGTTTACACTTTACCAACCCACCCAATATGACATGATCATATCTGATCTGGCCTCATCTTTATAATGCACGACTGACCATGGAGCCACTGTCCAGCGATTGGTCCTGAAGTGCCATGTGACTTCAGTGAAGCCCCTCCCTCCTTGCACTTCCAGTAAATCTGTCTGTTTTGTGGGTGAGTCACCCTGAGCACAGCTCCCCCCTTTAATCATCCCTCGGGCTACGCTCTCTCTCTCCTGCCTCCCTCTTTCCCTCCCTCCCTCCCTCCTCTCTTTTCACCGGCCTCTAATTTGACTGACTGACAGTTCTGTCAGGAACCTAAGCTCACATGACTGGAGACGGCTGAGATCAGATGCTGAGTCAGCAGCAGCAACAGAAATCAGAGGGATTGTGTACGTTGTCTCCATGACCTGTTTCTCAGATGAATAGGCTCAAGAGGCCAAACCTCACATCACACGGGTCTCATCACGGGAATGTGTTCAGGACGTATCCGCGTGTGCATTTCTCACATGTTTTCTAAGCAACCGGCTCACAGGAGAGTCTGAAGCTTTTTTTATTAACAGCTGAGGAACACATGGTTCATGGGAATCAATGTCACACAAAATATCTTAAGAAGAAAATGACTTTGAGGTGTGTATTGTTATAATAAATAATCTCAAGTCAGTATTCTTCATAGGACTAAAATAACTTGCGATACATTGAAACAAACTTGAAAAGAATGAATCATAACTTGTAACTGAGCAAATATGGCAGATGTTTGTTTTTTTATGACGGTCACTATATCCTGAGTAGTTATTTTAAGTTGCCGACTAACTTTAATGCTTCATCTTCAGGGTTTTTTGTGACGTATAAAACAAAATTCTGAAGATGAAATCAAAGATGAATTGTAATTGTGGAGACTGAAATGTGAATGGCTTCCAAAATCGACGTTGATGAGCTGCCCCCTTAATCTCCCTCCTGCATCGGCCGTCATCTCCACCATGTATTGTGGAAAGTAGCTGACGATGGCTTCTACCTGAAACATAATTAATGAGGAGAACCTTTATTTGTGAGTGCTGGGTTATTGTTTCTATTCATCTTCACCATGTAATCGCAGACATCCCCCCCCCCCCCACAGGGCTGAAGATGGGAACTAAAGATCCTCTGCTCTTATGTTGAGTTTTCAGCTGTAATGTCATCAAACCAACAAAACTAAACCAAAATAGATTTTATTTTACTTCATACAGTGCTCAGAAATAGCAGCCATTTCACCCCAGTACTCTCAACAGTACTCTCGTTTCTTGTAATAGTCTTGGCAGAGAATCTGCTCAGCAAACCACACATCTGTGAGAAACACAGCTCGAGTATTTTCAGAAATGAATAAAAGGATGACGTGTTGAGAGACACCCATGTATTTAAAACTTGTGCCGTGTCATGCCAGTCTTTTAAGAAGATCTTACCCATTCATATCTGACGGCTGTAATGTGGTTTGAATCTGTTTTTGCTCATTTGTTTTTCAGGATTTTGTCACAAGAGCTAAACTGGGAGTGCAGCATATGGTGCAGAAAGTGGGGTTTTTTGGGATCTTGGCTTGTGCCTCGGTAAGTTCTTTATAATGTAACAGCAAGTTTTATGCATGTGTGATGAAAGATTAATGTCTTTCCTCATTTCAATAACCTGTAACAAGGGTAACTTATACATTAATATGTGATTTCTGTGTGTGTTTCAGATCCCTAATCCTCTCTTCGACCTGGCTGGAATAACCTGCGGTCATTTCATGGTTCCCTTCTGGACCTTCTTTGGAGCGACTCTAATTGGGAAAGCCATCATCAAGATGCATATACAGGTCGGTAGCTCAACTAAAAGCTTTTTTTTATCAGAGGAGGTTATACACGAGCAAAGGACCAGTTCACATCAAATCACACCAGGTTTTTCCATTTTAACATAAAGAAAACCATACAGGCACACTTAGCTTCAAATATGACTCATCTTTTGTTTCATGTCATCACAATTGCCTATCCACATAATGTAATAAAGCATGTCAAAAAAAAGGGGGGGGGGGGGGTTATGCACTGCTGACTGATTCACAACCTCAAAACGTGTGGGAGAACTGAGATCAAACCTCCAGCTTAGATCACGGGTTGGTGGCTGTGAGAAACTCCTAATTGTGCACTTTTGGTTAACTCTTTCTGACTCTGGGCCTTTTGGGGATTCCTTATTCTAGTTTTAGCTTTGAGATTGATCCAGAACGTATAAACAGGCTCCAGATGAAAGGAAGGAAGCTTTTAAGAAGTCTTAAACAAGAGTTTGGATTAAATAAAACTCCACTAGATCAAAAAAAACCTGTTAATTATGGGTCGATTGTTGAGTCTGCCACACCAGTGACTAATATAAGCCGATACAAAGGGAGTCTGTCTGCGGGTGAGTCGCTGAGTGTCTTAACAAACTGAGCCGATCCATCTCATGGTGGTACCAGTCGGTGATCTCACTCTGAGGCCTTCCAGACAAAGGTTGTGGAGGATGTCGAGTGGACATGAGAAGCTAGACATGAGAGGAGGAAGTTAAAGAGCCGGTATGAAGCTGCGGGGGGGGGGGGGGGGGTGTCTCTTTGTAGTATTTTCCTTTTTTTGGTACCTTGAACCTCTTGGGCATCACGTGTCATGTCCCGTCTGATTTTGTCCAGGGGGCCATGTGTCATGCTGTTTAAAGCTGATCAGTTTCAGGACCGGAGAAAGAACACACACACACACACACACACACACACACACTTTGGCGCTTTGCAAAAACCACACAAAGCCCCCCGCAGCCCAGAATTTAGCTTACTGCCGGGTTTGGGTTTCGTAATTAGTGTGTCTGTGGACTGTGGCAGATGTGGCCTCAATTTCCCACAGCTGTGCCGCTAAAATAGAAAATCTAAAGATGTTTTATCCGTCAATATATTTCTGTTTGTCATGTGTGTTTCTCAGAGACACTTTGTTGTTTTGTCCCCATGTCCTGTAAAACACCACTTTACATAAACGTCTATCATTTTATGTCAGGGAGGTTTTCTGTGTTGTATTCCTCTGCATATTATCAGAAAGTAATTGTTTTTAACGCTTATTAATCTCTCTCGTTTTCTTACAGAAACTATTTGTTATCATCACCTTCAGCAAGCACATAGTGGAGCAAATGGTGTCTCTCATTGGGTAAGTGTGTGTGTGCGTGTGTGTGTGTGTGTGTGTGTGTGTGTGTGTGTGTGTGTGTGTGTTTGTGGAGCCATTGTCTTCACCTGGTTTTGTGGACCGCAATGCATTTGTAAACATTTTCAGATGCATTTTGACCACTGATTGGAGATCCTGTATGAATGAATGCTTTCACTGCGGGGGTGTACGTGCATGCATTTAGCGTTTTTCCACAGAAAAGGTATACCCCCCCCCCTCCACACACGCATGCGTTCCATCTCTCCAGCACTGGTGGTCAGGCATGTGAGGTCCCATCTGAGCATGTTGATCTGACTCACCAAGTTCAGCTTTCACTCAGATATTTGCCCCAGCGAGGCGGGAAACGTAATCATAGACCATAGATGGAAAAAAAACCTTCTGACTGTTGAACTAGTTTAAGGAATTCAAGGTAGCGGTAATGTCCTAATTGTTAGCTTTAATGTAGCACTTTGGGTGCTAAAATGTAGCATTCACAGTAAAAGAAAAAGATACTAATTAGTAATCATTGTAGGTCAAGTAATGAATTATCAGTAGGCCAAATAAAAGCCAGTAAAGAGTTTAGTCAGACTTAATGTTAAGTTCATGATAGACTAGATTAAATAAAAAATGAGCAGTTAGTGATCTTAATCTAATGTCACTTTAATGTACGTCCAGGAAGTAGCTTTGACCTGAATCTATGGTCATAGCCGAGTGTTCTGTGTCTTTTTGATTGAAAAATTAAATTCAAGGTTCTTTCCCATGAAGTTCAGACGGTGACTCGCCATGAGAGCTTCAGTACTGATACAGGATGTTTTTTGTGTGTGCTTGCATGCTAAGTGGAAGAGATGGCAAGAAAAATGAATGAGTCAAACTAAAACTAGTTGGGTTTGTTTGAAATGAGCAATTACCCACTTCCCTTTAGCTATTAGTTGTTTAGTAAATGATCCAAAAACATGTTTATGTCTCAAGTTGGGACAGAATTGAATGAAAGAAGTGGGAAGTCTATATAGAAAATGGATCCCTTTCAACTGTACCACTGCTGACCAACATGTGGAACTATAACTCCATTGCTTCTCTATGACATGAATTGATGAGCTGGTATCCATTATGATTGGCCCCCTGGTGAGCTAATCCACATTACCAAATAAGGACATGAGCACGCCCTGATTGGATATCATTCCACAAGAAGGCAGCAATGGTGGTAAAGGTGATGACATCATGTCGACTCACTTCCTGATTTAAGGGGCTGACACGGGCTCCTATAGAGAGCTGAGGAGTATAAGAGGAGGGCCGAAGGGTTTCTACTTCATTCCTCTCTGCTGTCTGCTCCTGCTCACAGTAGGTGGAGGCTCCAGGATGGGCCCCTCATGTAGGACAGGGCCTCCAGCAGCTGTTACAAAGGATGCTGGTTGAGGACCTTTTGGTAGTGTTCAGGGAAAGAGAAGACTTCAGGCTCTTATAGGGAACAAGTGTTCTAAAGCTTCAATTTTTGTGTGTCCTTGTCAAAGGAAGGGTGCTTTAAAGGGTAAGTGAACTAATGTTCTTCCTCCCCGTCTCTTGTGTCTCTGTGTGCATGTATGCGCTGTGTCAGGTCTGTGCCCAGAGTGGGACCATCACTCCAGAAGCCCTTCAGTCAGTACCTGGACGCACAGAGGAACAAGCTGCACCATGCTGGAGGAAGTGCATCAGCGGTAAGAGCAATACTAGTGGTAATATTTGACCACGCACCACTTTAGAATGATGACTTCTTCTTTATATCACAAAAATCTGACTTTTATTGATGTATTTATTTGTTAAGATTAGCAATGTATGTCTTTGAGCCTTTTGTCGTGCTCTAGATGGAAAATATAAACAGAGTTGGGAGCTTGTTTTAATAAAGCCCAACAAATTTGAGGCCAATATTTATATTTTGGAGTGTTAAAAAAAAGCTTCTTTTTTTTCTCGTAATTGCAAAACATAATGTTTTTAAACATCCTTAAATTTAGTTATTACCAAAGTGTGATTATCAGTGCTCTCTGGTGGACAAATGATGTAACTAAGAATTTTTTTTTAATGACCTCAAACATATCTTTACCATTTCTGTACTGCAATTTTATTTTAGTTATCGACCAACGTATGCGTTGATACTTGTATATTTGCGAGCTGTAGTTTTTAGTTTGAGTCTTTGGCTGCTAGAGAACACGCACTCCATGGGTTACATGGATATTCGCAATATTTTTGCCCCATGAACTGAAATATTACAATATGCTTTTTTTTATGAGGGTAACTGATGGCATACGCACTCCCAATTTCTTGGGTTTCCAGGATGAGAACTGGCTGTCGTGGGTGTTTGAGAAGGTGGTGCTGGTCATGGTCTGCTACTTTGTCACTTCCATCGTCAACTCCGCGGCTCAGAGCTACGCCAAGCGCCTGCAGCAGCAGAGGCACTCAGAGGGGAAGACCAAGTGATGGCGAGACGGAAGCGGTTCAAAAACATCCAAGTGACTGTTTCTGCTGCTGCTGCTGAGAGAACCTCCGCTCAGCCACGGCCACTTACGACTTAACAACAAACCTCACCCCCCCCCCCCCCCTGCCCCCCTGCCCCCCCCCCCCCAATCCAATCCATTCTCAGAGGCCGACCACTCAAAAAACCAGGCACTATTTGTTGGCGTGTGTGTGCGAGCGCTTTTGAGGATGTATGTGCTGTTTGGCGTTTGTCCCTCTTCAGGTTTTGTAGTTCTTCCTCTCATCTCACTCTCTAGGTGTGTAGTGCGATTGGTTTTATTGCTGATCTTAACGTGTTACTTTCTGTTAAATTAACCCATTTGTTGACCTCAGATGTACAGCAGCAGTTGGGTGGTGACTGCTGTGTAGGTGCAGTGCCCATCAGACGCTATGCCTTATGCAAGACGGGGAGGTCTCACTTCCCTTGAATATAGTTTTTGACTTAACTTGATTTTTATTTAATTTTGTAACATTTATGTACGGATGGATCTTGACTTGTTTGTACAGTGCGCTGCCAAGATAACTGCTGTGGATGGTCTTTCTTTTCAGGGTTTAATTGTCCTGTTTTTTGTCCTGTTAAAGACCAAATTTGTCTTTTTTTTGGTCTCTGGATTTGTCAGTTTAAAATAGTGAAGAAAAAAAAAAAAAAAAGAAGCAATATCAACTTAAGAGTGTGGTGTTGATGGTTTGCACATTGTGTAAATATCTTAATATCTTTTTGACAGTATGCACAGATGTATTTCTATTCTAATGGTCTGTGTGGACATGAGTTAACTTGAACCAAAAAAAAAAAAAAGGTGATATCATTTGTAAAGTGACATTGTACTCTCGGCTAACTAGACCCATTTCTATTCTGTACATTTAGGTTGAACCTTGGATCAGATCATATATAAAACATGTAAATCATAGCACTGGTTTCCAAGTCTGATTCTCTCTTTTGTTTCACATTCTTTGAGTTGAAGATTAACTTTTAAATGTTCATCCTCATACGCTGTGAGATATTGTGACGTTTAAAAACTGTTGTAAAGTTTCTTTAAATCCTCGTGACGGAGCTAATGGTTAGTTTTCTCTGAGAAATGATCCTCTTTAAGGTAAGTGAACAGTTCAGCACCATCAGTTAATAGTTCTCTTTGTATCAGACTCTTCATGTCGGGGTGAAGTCCGGCCTGAAACGGACTCTGCAGATTCTGCTCCACTCCGGCTTGTGGACCCCGCTTCTACATTCTCATGAACATCCTTGACTCAACTTTCCCATCCCGTCAGCTAGCTTATCAGACTGGTGTTGGCTGTTAAACTAGCACGGCAACAGCAGTCTGTAAGCTGGCTGAAGTTCTGGGCCTTCAGCATTTCGTTTCTGACGCTTGGCTCGTGTCAGAACTGCACTTCAGCCGGTCCATTAGTGGACACACAGACCGGTCTTTAGTGAACCCCTGGTTTTATGTTGATCTGCCCACATCTGGAAATACTGTGATGGGGGGGGGAAAAAATGAACAATAAAGTGATGAAAAGTATGTTAACTGCTCTTGTTACGTTTCTTTGTTTCCCAATAATTGCTGAACATTCACATTTTCTAACTAGAATAGCTCCGTAGCTGTTGATCACAACACATCTTCTTCAGCAGATGGAGACGCTGCGTTGTCATGGAAGTGTAGAAGTTGACATTTTTCTGAACGCAGCATTTGATAAAATGATCTAATCCCAAAGTCCATAACTAATTAAATGTAATAAAATAGTTCCAACAAGAGGAACTGAATGTGTCCCAATGATACTTTTGGTGTAAAGAAATGGTCAAAAGTCAAGGAATCAGTTTCTTTCAGTGAACCAAGTAAATAAATCTCTTTTTTTTATGTACATGTTTTAAAAAGAAGAAAAGCAGCAGCAATGTCCCACGTCATGGTATTCTGTTTGGTACATACAGTCCAATGGGCAGGTGGTGCTTGTTAGTTTTCTCCATTTCTAGTGCAGATGTTTGTAGCTGGAGATGACTTGCTCAATAGATGTGAAGCTGTCTAGAAAGTCCTCCTCTGAGATCCCAAACTTAATGTACTGGTGAATGTAGGCCCTTTAACAGAGGAAATAAAACGTTAAAAAGAAACACTTCCTAAAAGCGACATTTTTTCCCCCTGAGTAACGGGGCTGACTCACCTGGACGCAAACATGTTCCAGGCTTTTCCCACCATGTTGTCCAGAGGTCTGAGCAGAGCCTGGCTGTTGCTGACCAGCGTGGCACATTTTTCATACTTATTAAAAGGCACTGGGGATTTCCACGAGTTGAAAGCTTCTTCTGATGAGAGCCAGGAGGTGTACAGGGCCGGGTCCTCGAAGCCACCTGTGGACGGTACACACTTTACATCTCATGCATAGCGCCACATCGTTCCAAAATGTCATCATATCCCTCATGACTTGTGGATTAATCAGGTAAAATAAATACATTTCAACCAGACCTGTCTCTGCGCTGTAAACGTCTTTCCCTCTCAGTATGAGCAGGTTGGCCAGAGAGCGGTTGAAGCTGGATCCTGTGAGACTCCTGGTCCGCTCAGAAGCTGCAGGTGGACGCACCTGCCAGTCTATACCTGAGACGGGACGAAAAACAGCGATCCTCAGAAGTGTTCAACGGATTACACTCACTTTCAAGCCATATAATGGCTCAATAAACGAATCTGAAACTGAACTACGAGGTTAAATTTGATAGAACTTGCCTTCCTCCATCTTGGTGTTGGAGATGAGCATCTGTCGTAGGTGTTTGAGCATGCTCGGCCAGCTGAACGTGCTGTAGGCCATGGAGGAACTAGGCATCTGAGGGATGGTGCACACACTGAGCAGCTTGTACTCCGGGTGGCACGCGAGGGCGCTCACCAACTCACCTGAGAGACGACAAAGAGTAAAGTCCACATTAGGGGTGAGACGTGCTGGCTCATGAGGACGGCACAGGGTACAACATTCCCTGTGTAGACTCCGCCTCTCCATCCAGGCCCTGCGTGTCTCGGCATGGCTCACCCAGAGGATTTCTGCCGTAGACTCCATGGGAGTCGGCGGTGAGCGCGGGCTGCAGGATGCTGCCCAGCTGGTGAGCGATCACCTTGTTGACATCACCGAAGGAGATGTGTTTGATGTTGAGCAGCTGACCGCAGATCCTGTGCACCGTGTCGTTCTCGTGCACCAGGATGGCGTCGGACAGCTGGTAGAGGTGAGCCAGCGTCAGCACAGAGTTGTAGTTCTGGACAATCACCTGAGAGGACAGGTGAAAGATTTTAACAGCACATTATTCTAATATTAAAGACTAAACACTCGGTAGCCGTCTCCGTTACCTCCCCGGTCCCGTACGGCCAGGTGAGGTGGTTGAGGATGAAGGTTTTGGGGTAGATGTCTCGGAGACACTGAGTAACGTAAGTACCAACGCCGGACCCCGTTCCCCCCGCCACACTCATCATGGCCATGAGTCCGGCCAACCTGTCACAGCGCTCCACCTCTCGCCTCACCAGCTGCTCCACCACGTCTCTGTGACGAGGCCCGTGGACACGGTACCTGGTGGGACACAAGAAGCACATCCTGTGTTTGTGTTGTGTCTATAAAAAAAAAAAGTTCCCACTAAGTTACATTTTGCTTGTTTCTAAAGCATGAAACAGTCCCAACTCAAACTCCGCTTACTAGCTTCTTATTGTCAAACTGCCATTTTAAAAAAGGTCTAGAATGAACTTTGATGCTTCATTTCAGAGCTGAAACAATTAATTGATCAGTTAGCGGATCAACAAAAAATGAACGAGCAAATGTTTGGATAATCAATCAATCGTTTCAGTAAAACTTTCAAGTTAAAACTTATCAATTGTGATAATTTGATGCTTTTCTTTGTAATACATGATACTAAACGGGCACGACTTCGGCTCTGACAGAATATAAGGGGCATTGTTGACAACAGTTACAAGACATAAGAGAAAAATCATCTGCAAATTAACCCATAATGAGTCATATTTAATTTATAAATCTGAACAGATTATGAGCTATTGAGTTAAGTCATCATGACCCATCCCCAACAGCTGAAAGCTCAGGGAAGAATGCTCGTTAATAGGCCTTGAGTTGTGAAAGTTTTGACATGTTTACACAATGATGAGGTGATTGCCGATGTTTTGCTTTGTAATATTCATACTACTATAACAAAAACAGTGTTATTTGCATTTACCAGATTATTAGTTTGTACATATTTTACAGTAAAAGGTGAAATGGTCTTACCCATTAGCCCAGTTGTTCCCAGAGCCCTGCTTCTGGCTGAAGTGGGAAGACTCTCCATACCTCCACATGCCACACTTTGCAGCCCTGCTCATACTCTGGTTGATCACTTTGGGCTCCATGTCAATCAGCACCGCCCTGGCTACGAGCTCTGGTTTGTAGACAGGGAGACATGACAGTTAAACACGTGTGTTTATTATTTATTTAGACGCTTATTTCACCCACTAAAGGAGGACATAGATCAGGTGTTTACCTCCACGTGAGGTTTGGTGGAAGAATCGCTCGCAGCCCGCTGTGCTGTACACTTTCCTCTGTCCCTCCAGAGCATCGCTGCAGAGGACGTCAAACAGCTCGTGGCCCACCTGGTTGCCGCACTGACCGAGCTGAACTGTTACGATGGACATGTTCTCTGGAGGATCGATAGTTTCCCCGATCAGAGTATCAGAACATACAGTCTGAAAGGTTTCATGACTGAGTCCACGGAGCTGTCAGCATCTTTGTTGTTTAAAAGCGGCGCACGTCCTGTCGTCATCCGCCACGAGAAGTTAAAATGGCGTTTCCGGCCGGAACTGTCAACACTTTCAAAATAAAGCTCCTATGCATATGTGATGAGATCTGATTTAAGTAATATGATGTAATGTACATTGGGTATTATTATATTATATTATTATATTATTATATTGTTATATTATTATATTATTATATTATTGTATTCTTATAATAGGGGTTTATAAGTAATGGTAATTTATTATGTTACTGGAGTGTTTGTGATTTGAATATAAATTAAATGAGAATGACAAAAACATTTCAACAACATAGTTTCTTCAACGTGGACTGAATTGTTTCAAGCATAAAACATGTCAGTATTTAGTAGCGGAGAATGTTCATGTTTAAAATTAACCTGACTATTTTAGGTGTGACCAGAGACCCTAATAGTACAGTCAGAAAAGGCTTGTTATGAATGGCAATGGAAAGATTTGAATAGGTTTATTTAGTCTTTTATTTGAATTTGTAGTGAATACACTGATGTTGGTTTATGACCAAAAATAAAAGCGAGTCATACAGGGCACCGCCCCCTTTTGTCGGGTGTTGCAATGCGCATGCTCAGTGTAGTAGCCGGTTATGGCGGCGGTGTGTTTTTGTCCATGAGGTGTGGAGACGCCTGCTATTCTTGCGGTCTGTGACGGAGCGATCCGAGCGAAGCGCTGCCATGGCTGGAATGTTTGACATTGATTTGGACCAGCCGGAGGAAAACGTCTCCGACGATGATGAGAACGAGGAGGTACTTTCATGGAGGATGTTGAGACGTGACTGCGAGAGTTGTCACCGCAGAAATTCTCCACGCACAGTAGCTAGCTGTTAGCCTGTTAGCCTGCTAGCCTGCCACAGGCCCTGCTCCTGCAGCCGGCGCTCTCAGGCCTAACAGGGTTAGCAGAGGCTAATGCTAGCTCGCCACCGTTAGCCTGACAGCGATCATGAAAGCGAGCTGTCACTCGTTCTGTTTCTATTCTACCAGTAGCGATAGCTCAGCGGTGAGCTGCATGTGTTTTTAACCCCGTCTCGTTTAAATAGAACCGTCGCTGTCATGTTAAGAGTTGTGCAAACAGAGCCTTACTTGGCCAAATGTGCTGCAGTGATAAATGTGGCTCGGTGTGCAACAGTTTATTTTGGCAAGACTGCTACAGAGTGTGACTGTGTGGACATAGAGCTGGTGTCTGTGTGTTTCTATTCACACCGAGCCTGAAATACAGCAGCACAACAACTGACTGTACACCTAATTTAATACAGCATTAAAAATTTAATAAACCATTTTTGCTTATTATTTTATCTATATAGCACGAATTGGGAAACTGTTACTTCACAGCAGCTCTTGTTTGTCAGTGTCCCATCACAGCTCCTGTTTTAATGTGAAGCCAAACACCTTTATAAACTGTCAGATAAGACAAGGAAATGACCCTTTGAAAATGCTTGATTCTATTTTTAAGTCGTTGTCTTTTTTGTAGCTATTTATTTGCATCGCATGACAAGTATTGTAAATGCTGTACTATCATAGTAATAAAACAGACATAAAGCGTTAAATCACACAGGGAAAAAATGAAATACAGAAATGTCTTCATGAGATCAAAGGCTCCCTATAAGAAATGAAAAACCGAAGAAAGAAAGTCACTCAATCAAACTGTGATTTCGAGCACTGCTCATGTTTTCTCCATTGGAGTCCATCCTCTTCCTCGTGAGAACAGAAAAGCAGAATGACTTTTGTGTTTATGTCGTGTTTTCTACTTTTCCTTGCAGGTTCAAATCGGTGACATCATGGACCAGTGCAGTGGATTTGAGTTGTAAGTTTTCACTATGTCCTTCCGTGCTTATGTTCATGTATGTATGTTTTGTTCTTTTTTTTTTGCATTTGAATCAGTGGAAAAACAAGAACTCAATGCATTGAATGTGTCTCTGCAGCAACATGGACGACTGTGAGAAGATTGAGATATCGGAGGACAACGTCAACCAGGGGACGGAGAACATCAGACCCGAGTGCTTTGAGCTGCTGCGGGTCCTGGGGAAAGGTGGTTATGGAAAGGTACCCAAGAAGCATGAAGCCTTGAGAAAGTACACTTAACACGCACACACGCCTACAAATGCACACGTTGGATTATTGTCCCTCTAGAATGCAAAGGAGTTGTATTGACTCGAAAGTGTTCTATCTTAAACATGTTAATCATTTCCCCTTTTGTGCAGGTCTTTCAAGTTCGAAAAGTTGTTGGAGCTGCGTCAGGCAAAATATTTGCCATGAAAGTTTTAAAAAAGGTACATTTTTCTTCTTAAATATCTATAATTAGAGCAATGTACCGCCGCTCTCAGTTTGTAATCCTGTGAATGCAATTGCATGCTTGTTTTTACAAATAAACATTATATTGCTTCCGTCTGCAAATATTGGCTGTCCTTGAAGCCAGTGGTGGGGTAGGATTTCACTGCTCGTTGGTAGACTGCCATCTGCGCTGCTGCAGCCTTGGCACTTAAAAACGCTCTGCCTCAGCCCATTCGATTCCGCTTGATGTTCACGCCGCTTCTGCTTGATTGGCTAAAATGACCCCAGTGACACATTGAAGACCTGCCAGATTTCAACCGGTCGTTTTCAATCGTTCAGCTTCAAAGTGGCAGGCGGGCCTGTAGTTTTTGGGTTAGAGCACAGGGCCCGTATTTATGAAGCATCTCAGAGTGAGATATCAGTCATGACTTGCCCAAAATTGTCAGTGACACACATGCAGTGGTGCGTTTAGGCTTTTCCGGGTTTCAGGAGAGCTGCAGAACTGTCCCAATCAGTTCAGAGTTCTCAGATAGCAACAGGACAGATGGCAACATACACTCCAGCTCGTGTACACAGTCACAATGTGCAACATTTGATGTAGAATAACGAGATTTTTCAGATTGAATTGGAAAAATAAAAAAATCACATTTTCAATATAATCCTCCTGCAGAAAAAGTTACATTTTATTGCAATTTACACTGAATTCAAAACTAAAGTATAGCTACAACAGCAACGATGTAGAACGTTATAGCTATGGCTGCTATTGTTCCACCTCTAAATGTAATTATATACTAACGTGTAATTCATGTATCATGTTTATTTTCAGATGAAATATATTTGTAGTCTTTTTGTGAACGAAACTATCTTGTAATACAAGTAGCATAATGCTGTATGCGGTCATTACTTTAGATTTTCCTGCTTCACGATATTTCTAATTCAGTCTGATTTGAATCTGTTGATTGCACATCGAACCACAGAGAATGATGAATAAGTGGCATATACCAATTATGTCATTTACTCTTAAATGAGAACTTCGACTCCTTGCTGTGCGTGTGTAGCAAGGCTCGTTAATAACTAAAGTCCTACTCCGAGGTTGAGTCACAGTGATTCTTAGTTGCTTGATAAAAATGGGCCCAGATTACAGGAAGTTAGGGTTTAGTGGATGACGGTTAGTTACTTTTGGTAGTCCTGTAAAGGGAACAAAGGCCTAGTTAGCGAGCCGGAAAGGGCTTAAAATTCAGTAAACAATGCACGATTCCTAATCGGTCTCAACAAAAAAGTGAATTGCAAAGACCTTTTAAAGTATCTCAGTCAGCAAGCTCGTACTGCACCATTTCAAATCAACGGGCGCGTCGCAGCCTCGGTTGTGGTAGTTCTGACACTCAAAGCTGAAACAACATTGCTGCCGACAGGCGGCTCTTTAGCTTTCTGACATAAGTGGTTAGCAAACACAAACATGAGCAGGAGAGAGGAGAGGAAGAGTGTGGAGAGCTGGAGGAACAGAAGACACTGTACATATACAACCACAGTAGTGCTCGGACTATTGACGTCGTCATTCTTCCATAGAACAAAAGCAGCTCATAAGTCGGCGATAAACAGACTGTTGGCAGGACATATTTGTCGTTCAGTGCTATTCACATCTGCATGGATGAAAAGATGGCCATTGTTTCACCGTTCCGTCTGCCTCTGGAGTTGACTAATGTTGGTGAACTTCTTCGGGTTCGGGGGCACAAGGCTATGATTGTACGCAACGCCAAGGACACGGCCCACACGAAGGCAGAGAGGAACATCCTGGAGGAGGTGAAGCATCCCTTCATAGTTGATCTCATCTACGCCTTCCAGACCGGAGGGAAGCTGTACCTCATCCTGGAGTACCTGAGCGGTCAGTACGAGAAATACACACACACACACCTGGTACACAACGCACACTCTAAAGGAAGATCAATGCATATTACGCAAGTGAGAAATCACTTCCTCCTGGCTGCGACCTAACCTGTGGAGGCGGGAGGGATGTATGTGCGTGTTAACAGCATAAAAATGTGTTCACCTGCGCAGGAGGAGAACTGTTCATGCAGCTGGAGAGGGAGGGCATCTTCATGGAAGACACAGCCTGGTGAGTGTTTTTATTGAATAGGGACGGACAGATATCTCGGCAGACTATCGGTTTATTTTCTTTGTATTTCTCTGTAGT
Source organism: Anarhichas minor (assembly GCF_050575085.1). Taxonomy (NCBI): domain Eukaryota; kingdom Metazoa; phylum Chordata; class Actinopteri; order Perciformes; family Anarhichadidae; genus Anarhichas; species Anarhichas minor. Next base: position 5,024,302 of record NW_027466472.1, read on the forward strand.
TTCTACCTGGCTGAGATCTCCATGGCTCTGGGCCACCTGCACCAGAAGGGCATCATCTACAGAGACCTGAAGCCGGAGAACATCATGCTCAACAACCACGGTGTGTGTGTGTGTGTGTGTGTGTGTGTGTGTGTGTGTGTGTGTGTGTGTGTGTGTGTGTGTGTGTGTGTGTGTGTGTGTGTGTACACACACGTGATGAAATTAACTCAAACCTTCCTGTATAATTTATCCAAAGAAGATGTCTTACATTTCTTTGTATTTGTCCCGAAACATCACTATCCATATGCACAAATATCATGCCACAGAAATGACAGTAAATAAAGATCATGTTGCAATTTCATAATTATCAACAATTGCATCTGAATATGTGTTGTTTTTCCTTCCAGGGCATGTGAAGTTGACAGACTTTGGATTGTGTAAAGAGTCAATTCACGACGGCACAGTCACCCACACTTTCTGCGGTACCATCGAATACATGCAAGTGGAGCAGTCCTTCAATCCCACTCACTTGCATGCAAATATGCCTCCTCACTCACTCGTTCCCCTCCTTCGTCTTCCACGCTTAGTATCGACTCATTTACGTTCATTCGTTAGTAACAGGTGTGCACTCGTGTTGTTGCAGGGCCCCAGAGATCTTGATGAGAAGCGGACACAACAGAGCAGTAGACTGGTGGAGTCTGGGCGCTCTGATGTACGACATGCTCACAGGAGCGGTCAGTTAAACTTTCACAACATTTAAAAAATATCTTTCTACTATTATAAGATATGAGTCATAATTTGGTAATGTGTGTGTAACCCCCCCCTTCCTCTCTTTTCCCACTGTAGCCACCGTTCACTGGTGAAAACCGCAAAAAGACCATTGACAAGATCCTGAAGTGTAAGCTCAGCCTCCCACCCTACCTCACACAAGAAGCAAGAGATCTCCTGAAACGGGTATCTCCTGTTCGCTTAAAGCTTATACGACACGTGTTTATCCAAAATAAGTGTGGCGTTGTTGTGTAAGCATTCTTTTGACACTTGACTGCTGCTTGTACAGTTGTTAAAGAGGAACGCCTCGTCGCGGCTGGGAGCGGCAGCAGGAGACGCCACAGAGGTGCAGGTGAGAATGAATATTATTACCTCTCAGGACGTACTGGTAGTAACATACTGTTGTTTAACATCTCCCCGACGTAGAAGCTCAGTCTTATGGCCCTGTCTTTGTATTTGATGTCCCACAGGCTCATCCCTTCTTCAGACACACCAACTGGGAGGATCTACTGGCTCGGAAAGTGGAGCCCCCCTTCAAACCTTTCCTGGTGAGTATCAGAGGAGCATGGAGTTCTGAATTACATGTTGGAATTAGATCTCTGTGAGCTGGAGATGAGTTTTGTTTCCGGCTACCTGGCCAGGTTGAACCAGCTGATCGAGTGTTTGGTAATCAAACCCAGGTCGTCTCTTGTTCCAGACCTGCGTGTTGTTAGTTGACACATCTGCTCATGTTGCTGCACCTCCTCACCTCTTGTTTGTCTTCTCCTTCTATTTTGGCAGCAATCAGCTGAAGACGTGAGTCAGTTCGACTCGAAGTTCACCAGCCAGACGCCGGTCGACAGCCCGGACGACTCGACGCTCAGTGAAAGTGCCAATCAAGCCTTCCTGGTACCTTCTCTGGCTGCGTGTTCACGTCTTTTGTTTGTTTCGTTCTGCCTCCGTACATTCGAGAATTATGACAAATGTTTAATAGGATAAAATGATGACATTTTCGACAGACATGGATGTAATCTGCCACATGAATATAATTCTAATTTTCTCGTGAACACAAAAGAAAGAATGTTGAGAGCCTTTTTATTTTAATTTTAAATGAATTACTCAAGCTTTTGGTAACAATTAAGTTCCATCTTAATTACTTCCATTTTACCTTAATTAATGTTTAGAAAAAAAGCACACACAACCAAATCGGTCAGGTGGAGCAACAAATATCAGATTGAAAGTCGCTGCATTGCTGATTGACGCTGCTGCTTCTGACTCGGTAATGAAAAGAGGTCTTCCTGCCCCTCAGATGTGATCGTGCACCAACCGTATCTGTGCTTGTCTCTGATGTCTCTGTTCCTGTAGGGTTTCACATACGTTGCTCCGTCAGTCCTGGAAAACATCAAAGAAAGGTTCGCATTTGAGCCAAAAATCCGCTCACCTCGACGCATCGTGGATAGCCCGAGAACACCTCTCAGGTATTTGGGCATGTCTGCAGCAGCCACTTGTACTGGTTGGCAAAATCAACCCCTTATTCCCACCCTGAGTCTTTGTTTAATTCCTGATATTTCTCACCAAGAGAAATATTGTTTACGTCGTGCTAACTGCACCCTTAACAGCAGCTTATTGAACATATGAGTTTTGGCTTTTTCAATCATGCGGACTAATTCGTTAAGACCAAAAATGATAGCAGAATACACATGAAAACAGATCTTCCATATTGCACATTGTTACAAATGCCTCTCGGTTACATCTGTCCCGTTTCCTTCCTCTCCTCTCTGTGCTTTCAGCCCAGTCAAGTTCTCAGGTGGGGAGTGCTGGGCCCGGAGCCCCCTTCTCCCTGGCGCAGGACCAAGTGTCCTCCAGTCACCTCAGGACCAGGCCATGGAGCTGTCCACCCCGGAGCAGATGGATGTCACAACCAGCTCCGAGGCCTCGGCCCCTCTTCCCATCCGTCAGCCTGCCGGGGTCAACCTGGGCCAGATGAAGCAGCAAGCCTATCCCAGCATGGCCAAGCGGCCCGAGCATTTACGTATGAACCTATGACCCACCGCGCCTCTGTAGGAAAGTTCATTTATTGACTCTTTTTTTATTTTTATTTTTATTTTTAAGAAACAAAGCAAAAAGATATGGATGCTGGAGACGATTCAAATCCAAAATTGCACATCCGCACACTCCATATACTGTCACAACCTGGAGTTAGTGCGTGGGTCTGCGGCTCCGGCGTGCTGCAGTTGAGGCCTCGCCGCTTCTCCTCCGACACCTCAGGTCTCATGACCTGTGTCTTCTGAACTGGACTAGTAGGACTGGAAACCCCTTTCTTGAGGAGCCACAGCCTTTTTGTGCGACCTGGAAATCAAAAAGGCGACAGAATGCACAGTATGCAAGCTATTTACTCTAAAATGCCGTCAGTCTACTGTACAAGACGACGTCCAAAGTGCTTCGTGCTATTTGAATGAATGCCGGTGAGGCAAACTGCTTCCATTGGGAGATTTTGAAAGTTCTTCTCAGACAAAAAAAAAGTAAAAATGCTTCCTGGCTCTGAATGAAATGATATAAATTAGGTTAATTATTGAAAAAGAATTGAGCATTGTGAACAGAGGTTCTGGTATTGATGAATATACACAATGGATGCATTAACTGTGCTATACATCAATGATGAATCAAAGCCGAGTTTCAAAAAGAGAGAAACCTTGACTTTTTACGTTCTTTCGGCATTAAAGGCGTATTTGATGTGGGAACCGTACTTTGATTCTCTGCTCTTAAGGCGTGCTACACTGCAGGACGAATCGCTGGATTAGTTGACACGTCACCAGACATAATTCAGCTTGACCACCCGAAAATGTCTCACTGATCTGGGTGCTGCTTTGTGTGACCACAATCTGACCCCCGGAGTGAGCTCATACTGGAGACTCTGGCACCAGTTGATCTGGATCCTCAGTTGTGGGGTTTGATGCTCAGAAAACTCGGGGCAACATTCACAGCGTCCGACATCAGCTCACTTGTTTAGGAGGGAAGTTTTAGAAAGGAAAATTCAAATAAAAAAAAAATAAAAATACAGAATGCATCGTGTCTTTTTTTTGTATGAAAGGAAAAACATCTGGAGACCTCACAAGTGCACGTTTTTTAAATCACGTATAAGATTTGTTTGTCTCAACATTACATCCTGTGAACGTCAAAGATCCTCACATCAGAGCATCAGAGAGCACTGCTGCGAGCTTATTTAAATGTCTGACTTTACCATCACCCTGTGCTATCCTTTTACTTTACGATTGGGAATTTAGACTCATCGTAAACTAAAGTTGTGCAAAGTAAAAATAATTTAAATAAAAGTTAAAGGATTGTGAGAAAAATTAAAACTTTTTTCGCAGCTGAAATGCACCCAAAAGCCAATTTAGCAAATTAAAGTATCTGATCTGAAAGTGATATAAAATATAAAAACAAATGCACATGTTGCTGAAATCAACAGTGTCACAGTCTAACATGTTTGTCAAAGAAAATCAAAACAACAAATCCAGTGCCCTGATAATGAGAAAAGGCTTTCAGGAAGAAGTGTCATGAGAGCGATGTGCTGGTACAAATACAGGAGAGAGGCCCAATAAATGTCAAACAAAGGCATGTAGTATGACTTTTAATTTTAATGCAGCGTAAGGGACTTTTGTGCATTTCAGAGGAACCATTGGCCAAAGAACTGCTACCTCAGCAATCAAACTATTTGACCTTTTACATGTAGTTCAAAAAGTCGGCATCAGAATCAAATTATGCCAAATGAGTTGAAAATGAAGCTCTCCTGACATGAACCCTGATTGTGTGCTTCAACGCTTACATTTGACAGACGTTTTTCAATGCTGGCTTTAGAGAAAAATACTGTAACATTCAATTCTACGTACAATATGAAAACATAAACAGGACATGTGCGTATCACGTGTCTCTTCAAGGCTGCTGGTCCCGGATCTCAATTGGTTTTGGGAGCAAGAACTTCACTGTATGTATTTAATTACAAAGGCTGGTGGTAACGTCCCACTCTGCAGAACTTGGCTTTATGGATGTTAAAATGTCGTAATTGGGACTCCTGTAATACATTGTTGCATTGATAGTTAGTATACAGCATATTGACCTTTTACATAAAACGTGTTTGAATAATAATGCAAATTAAAAATGCCCCACTGACAACCAAGAGGTCCGAAATGTTCAAATCCACACTGTCCAATAATGCCATTAAAGAATTGATTTGGTCCTATAAAGAATACAACCGATCAGATTTAAGGAAAGTTTGGAAAAAGAAAAGAATGCTCCAAGAAAATGTTTTAATATTTCAGACATCTCAGTTCACTTGATCATTGATGATATCGGTAATAATGAGGAATGTGTGCTCAGCGTCATATTATGGAGTATGTTTTGTGTAATCTACCAAACCAGAAGACAGACTTTGAAACACCAAACAAGGCAAAAATCACTTAAGAGGAAGAAAATATATATATTTAAATAATGATTTAAAGAATCATTGGTTCAGATCTGAGTCCAGCAGCAATCAAAGATAATCTTCACACCGGGTTTAAACACTTCCATCTGTTTTTTTACCTTTAGTATCTGTTAATATAGATTCAATGGTGACTGGCCGGGAAGGTCAACAAGAGTCTTAAGTGCTAAGTTTACTTTTGAAGTTATTTTTTGCTCATATTTGGGCCAAAAGGTAAAGAAACTGCAGAGAATAACTGAACGTGAAGGCAGGTAAAAACACACTAATAAAGTTATTTGAACATATTCTTTGAGCCAGCTCTTGTTTGGTTAAGCTGTTCCAAGCAGCAGAATATGGTTTCAAAATAAAAATGTAAAAACTTCTCAGCTAGTCTGACCGGTCGGTCCAGTTTTCAGAGTCCTTCATCAGATTTGTGTACCTGGAGTTGACAGAGGTGAGAAAGTATGAGTGTTTTCTTGACGCAGCAACTCGAGCACGACCAGCTGGACTAAACGGACGAGAAGTGGAACAATAACACGTCCGCCGTTCAGCTGTTTTTTGGAGCAGAGTATGCGGAAGTGCAAGAGGAAAAAAAAGAAAAATGCACTGATGAAAGTGTCATCACCGACTAGCTCTGCACCTCCATGCAGCAGGCTTCTGTTCCTGCAGGTGTCTCATCTTCTTCCCCAACCACACCCACCAGGCTAAACCAATCACAACACACACCACCGACTCCACGTAGTAGCCGTCCAGCGTGGTCACACAAGCGCCGCCCTCCTTAACGCACAGCTGGAGACACAACAGGGAGAAAGGAATCAATATATCAAGTCAAGGTAGTTACATACTCCGCTGTGCAGGATTATTTCCCTCGCTGCTTACTCACCCCCGCCTCCTCTGGAGAGCCACAGCTCTGCCCGGCGGCCCCCTGACACTCCTTAGAGGTCAGGGGATCCACCATCCACAGAGCCAACGTGGAGGGCCAGTTCCCACCGAGGTTAGTGACTGTGTTCAGCAGGGTCATGTAGGTCCCGCCGATGAGGGGGTCGCTCACTTTGGCGTGGAAGGCCATGCAAGCCACGTACATACTGTATAACGCCACCTGGGGAAGCAACATGGGAAACATTTGTTTATGCTGCTCAATAGTCAAACTTACCATGATATTTAACTTCATTCTTATCACATCAATTTTATATTTTTATCTGCTGTTTTAATGACCGGATGGCAAAAATCCAAGGTCCAGAAAAAGAATAATTGTATAATCAATAAAATGGTTTTTATATTCTATTGAAAGACAAATAGAAAGAAAGATGCAAACGTAACCTGTCTCACTAAAATATACCACAAATGTAAAAAAAAGAAAGAATGAGGGGACGACTATGTTTCTGTCCCTGATACTTTAGATGTTCTTCTGTTGCACATCTGCGGGCAGAGACAGGAAATGAAATGAGGTTGGTGGGAGAAAAAGGAACTCATCTTAACACTTGTCTGCCTTTATACTTAAAAATAAGACCGTGACAAACATCTGTGCATCTGCAACACATGTTTTGATCAACCTGCCATTCTAGCAGCACTGCAAGGCTGTGCTTTGAGCTAAATGCGAACATGTAACATGTAACATGTGCAATGCTTACCGTCTTTACCATGCTAGTTAATTTGCTACTTAGCAATAAACACAAAGTACAGCTGAGGCTGATGGGAATCATTAGTGTTGCAGGTAATTGGTCATAAAACAATGTATTACACAAAATAGAATTTCAGAATTGACTCTCTAAGTTGTGGTCATTTTTAGCTCATTGCAGCCAGTTTCCATTCCCCATCTTACGAGCAGACTTAGACATACAGTACTGTTCATAATGTGCAGAGGGTCAGAAGCCCTTTCTAAGCAGCAGACTGTCACTATCTGCACACTGCTGACATCCTGTCACCTGGAAAAACTATGATAAGAGCTAGAAGCAGTAAAGGGAAGAAAAGCAAGATATTAAAGAGAGTAACAGAAATACAAACCTGATGCAATGCGTAGCTAAACAGCACTATGGCGTAGTAGTAAACAGGGAACCCTCCTTCATGTTTTACACTGGGCGTCCACCACACCAGCAGAGCGTAACCCAGTCCTATGAGCAACCTGCAACCGCAAACAGCAACACTCTGTCAGCTTTTAGTTTGTATGAATGGGTTTGTGTATATGTGTGTGTGTGTGTGTGTGTGTGTGTGTGTTACAACCTGAAAGGGAAGGCCTTGTAGAAGACGTCCAGCGGTCTAGGCCCTGCTGTGTATTTGCTGATGATCACAGGTAGTAGGATCTGCAGAGGCACCATGGGCACTGCCAGCAGTGCCAGCTGCTCCTTGGGAACTCCAGCCTCCACCAGCTTCAGGCCCGTCACTGCATCTGCTGCCGAGAAGCCAATCTGAATAACAAAAAAAAGAGAAGAAATAGAAATCTTCCATTCACATTGGATGTTTGTGTAAAGCAGCAAAGTGTCCGTAAGCAACACTTTCTAAGTCATGTTGTAAAAGTTGTTTCATGTAATGCTGAAGTACTTTAGCAGTGAGAAGCAGGGAACAAAAGGTGGAGACTGTGGGCATCTTGATGATAGAGAACAGCAGCTTGTAGGTCTCCATGACGCCCTGTGTTTCCTGGTGGACTCTCTGCTTTCCTTTGCCGTGATTATTTTCTTTTTTCATGATGGCCACCAGAGTCGTGGAAATCAGGAACACAATTCCCCAAAAAAACAAGAACTCTGCAGCCGAAGAACAGAAGGCATTAGAAATGATTACACGTCACCCAAAATCACTGCTCTGTTGTAAGAGAACAACAACTCTGTGAGGTCAGGGGTGAATAATACCCGACAAGGTGACGATGCCCGTGTCCTTGGGCTCTACTCTGAGGTACTTGTTGCAGAAGTCTGCAGACTCCAGAGCCAGAAAGAGCACATTCCCCAGGAAGTACCCAGCTGTCTGGCCCACAGAGTTGCATGTAGAAGCATATCCCACATTCTCTCTGGACAACATGGTCAGGGCCCAGCCATCCACAGCTATGTCCTTTGAAGCAGAGAAGGTACCGAAATTGGAGGACAGGAGGAAAACTAATCTAATTCAATGTATTTATCTTCCCGAATGTGCGTTTGTGTCACAGTGTTTGCGTCCGCCTACCTGTGTGGCTGCAAGGAAGGCAAGCATAAAGAAGACGGCAGTCAGTGTTACCACCTTCGGTCCTCCCTCGCTTTGCATCAGTGAATTGACCGTCCCGGAAAGGTAGAGCATGAAGAGGCCCAGCAGGTACTGTGTGGGCACCAGCCATGACTTTCTGAAAACCAGGAACAATATACACATTGTAGGGGGAAAATATAATCCTCCACGCAGATGCAAACATCAACATAAACAGTACGCATGTGTCCTTCTTACCTTCTCCCAAACCTGCTGAAGTAGAGAGCGTCCACCAGCGGTGCCCAGAAAAGTTTGAGACTAAATGGCCAGAAGACAAAGCTGAAGAAGGCTTGGTCTTTGTAGCTGATGCTCTTACTCTGTAAGATCAGAGGGATGCTACCAGCCAGTCCCAGAGGAATCCCTTGCAGCACATATAGGAACAGAAGGAGCAAAACGTTCCCCAACTCGTCACGGATCCCGGGCCGGACTCTCCTGTGCCTCCTGTCCTCAGAGGACAACACTTTGATAAGACCCTCCGCTTCCTCTTCTACTTCAGGTTCAGAGGAGCTCGTCTCTCCCCTGTCCATGCCCGTGATGTTTTCGGATAAGAAGGTGGTACCCACGATCTTCCTCTGCCGCCCGTTCTTGTGCGTCATCAAATCTGAGTGCTCCATGTTGGAACAGTGGGCATCAAACCAGCTGTGCCCTCAGCGAATCTGCAGAAAAAAAAAAAAAAAAAAAAAAAAGAATAGAGGAGACTAGTTCAGCAGCTAAATGACTGAATGTCTGCCGTGAATATTTCCAATCATTTGAATCCCATTAAGATTGTTATCGTTGTTTGAAAGGCATAGCCAAAACAGCAACGGTACAGAACTTCACAGGCAGAAAAAGCTGTTCATAGCGAGAGTAAAGATACAATAAAGAAATGGAATAGAGTAGAATGCAAACATTCAGTGAACTACAAGCAGGGACGCACTGATCATGCTTGAACAAAAGCAGTCAGCAAAATGGTCAAGTGAGTTTCTGACTGATTAGAATAATGAAAAGCAGACTCGCATCATACGTACAGTGTATACAGTGTATGTACACTTCAAATGACGAGATAAAAGAACAGAAATCTGTGCAAAAGGAAGAAAAAATAAATAGTGTCAAGTCATTGTTGGGGTGAAAGGTGAAGGAGACACTTCCAGAGGCTAACCAATAGATCCAGGATTAGGTTGGTTAGAAATAAGAAGTTATCGAGCTTTTGTATTTCATACTGTATTGTACAGTACAAGGAAAATGTTCACGGCTGTTTCCTGCTGTCACCTAAAAATCACAAGATGTTAACTTACGTTAGCCTAAACGTAAACTATTAAAAGCAATAGTTTCTAGTACACATACAGACGTAGAAAGGACATGCGCGAGATGAAAAGGTAAAAGGTAAATCACACAAGCAGTACATTAATTGACGTGTACCTGGTGATGATAGCAGCATGCCACACAAATAATGCCAGATCAGGAAAGAGATTGAACACAAACGGCTGAATTACAGAGCAAATCAACGGGAGGCCGATTTTATTCTATGTTCTTGCAAATAGCGAGTTTGCGGCATCTTAATAGAAGGCAAGAAACACGAGAAAATCACTACCGTTTCACTCAAGGCAGGTTAGTTAAATCAATACACTCTCAAGAGAAGATCCAGGATGTGCGGCATGTGCGACGTCTAAATGGGTCCGGCACCTACAGATGACGTGTCAAAGACGAACGGAAAGGAGTTCCGTTTCAGTGCTAATGCCAGTATGTCATGTAGGGGAAGGAAAAGAAATTCAAAGAAGTGCACTCTTAAGCCCTAATCGTAAAACTCGAGCCTAAAATTACTTTCAAAAATATCCTCACAAACTCAGGTGTCACACACACACACACACACACACATACACACACACACACACACCACTGACTGGTGATGATCCTTTAGTAGAGGCTGCTTCCTCAGAGGTTGGAAATATCACACCAATAATAACATCAGTTCCACAAAACGCCAAATTAACCAACATCATTAAAGCATACAATCACAGAGTCGGGAAACTTTTAGGAAATACTGTCGGTTGTCCTTTCATTGGCATGTTGTGTTACATTCACATACAATTAAAACAAAGACATGGCATTTAAAACACCAAGCAAACCAGGAAACAAGAGACCCTTCAAGTTTTAGCATCATCATCAACTATAAGAACAAGGCAGACAAATGGTAAGTTGATCAGTTTGCAAGTCTTTAATCGGGTTGCATATTAATTAGTCTACACTAGTCGCAGTATCACTTTATAATAGGACTAGACGACATTAATTCATTCATTGTGAAGCCCATAGCATTTAAAACAAAAATCATTATCATTTAAAGTCTATCACACTAATAATGTATTGGGAATGTATTATTATTATTATTATTATTACGAGTAGTAGTTTGTTTTCTAAATTAACACGAATTAACAGGAATGATGACTGATTGAACCGAAATCACACTCAAACATTCTCCTCCATCAAAAGATATTCTGGTGATGGTCATGATGCATCCACCCCATTTAAATTAGAGGTAATGAATAACCGCACGCTCTGCCTTGTGGTTGCTGTGAGTGCATGTGAAGCTGCTTATCCACACCGATGGCATGTGACAACACACAGGCATATTTGGGTGGATCAGCATGTGACAACAGGAGCACTGGGAAGTTTTAAACCATGTGAGAGGGTGTCAATCTACCATAACGTGTCCTGATATAAGAAAATAATGCACTCGTCATCAGAACGGAGTACATTATTGTACTTACACCACGGTCACTAACCACAGAAGAGAGGCTTGTAGATATGAGCTTTGTCAAAACAGACATGGTGCATGATATTCCTAAAATAAATGACAAAAAGCAGAAGGTCAACAGGGACCCACAGATCAGTTCTGCCTTTTAGATTAATCCAACCATGTTCCTGGTTTAACCAGTGATAGTTCACTGAGGAGGAAGTGCTTTTATGGTTAGTGTTCTTTGTGCACTGGAGTGGAGGTTATAGTTTGACTGGTTATAGATTGACACCTACCAGCCAATCAGAAATGTGTATTAATCATGGCCATGGTAACAATTATGTATTTTTCATTACATTTTCCACAGGATGGCGCTGATATTACAGCACCTCTGCATATCAGAGCCCAGTGGTTCTCAACCTCTGGTTATGTGCCTTCAGATGTTTTAATATCCCATCACGGGCGTGTTTATTGAATGTTTGTTTTTAACCCTAAACCTGCGATTCATATGAACAACTCTTTATTAATTATCTTGTGATCTGCAAGAACTGTGGTTCCCAGACCTTTTCTGTCAGACTCCTTTGAAATGTGGGAAAAAGACAAATGAGAACCAAGCACTTAATCTTACAGTAAACATTTTGAGTTGTCGTAGCAGGTAATACACTGATGGAACTAATAACATTAATGTAGGCTCTGTTCCAGCAATTATCCAAATGATATGCCACAATTAATAATGTAATTAGATGCAACAGCAAGTGCCTCGTACAAATGCCTGCTTTGAGAGAAGTCTATTCAACAGTGTAGTTATATTGACACATTTTACCCTGGTGATGTTTGCCGCCCCCAGGTTGAAAACCACTGCCTTACTACTTCTGAAACTACTTTCTTTAAGACACTATCATACCTAGAATTTTTTTTAAGAATCTAGTAATGACAAACTTGTTGGCACAAAGTGGACTTTGACATCTGCCTATTTGACACTTGTGTTTTTGCTGTGACGTTCCTCTTTAGCTTTCAGTGAAGCGGGTTGAACAATTATGAGAGAATGTAATAATCTTTATGTCGAGAAAATATGGATACTGAAACTACATTATTATTAGATAAATAAAGAAATAAATGTCAGTGGCAGACAAAAAAGCCACATATGAACAATGAGCCTGGAGGTAACTTATGTTGTAATATATTGTCTGAAAAAGAAATGGCAAGAAGAAAGGTTGTGGAACATATAGTACAGTATGTGTTAAAGTACAGGTGGTTCCTACTTGCTGCCTCTGCCTGACGAGACTCTGAAGCATGAGGCTCTGTAGACTCATTGTGCTTGCTGGCAATGTCGCAAATACGTGTGCAAGACTGTTTTATGCGGATGTTGATACTAGTACTAATTAAGTAATTCAATAGTCAGATATTTAATTCACTGGATAAGCCAAAAACAGAATTTACCATCTTTTTTTTTTTTTTATCTGCAGACGTTTTCCATAAAATGGTGTATATTATGATAAATATTGATACTGCAATATAAAACAAATCATAGCGTGTGTGGGACAAGTTGTTTATCCACACCACTGTGCCCCTGTCATAGCCCACAGTTTTATCTTAGAAAAACCTAGATATGTCAGTATTGTATGGTGGATCAGGACAAATTCCCAAATTGTTAAAAAATCGAATTGTCTCGCTTTGGATACCTCTGCGGTTCGGGATTGGCAAATATCCTGGGAGATCTGGACACCTCTGTGAAATGTACTATTACATTGCTATAAACTCCATCTCATATTCTATATAAACATACAAAAATTAAGCACCCAAATGCTGCCACTATCATAACATGGTCAGTCACATTCTACTATGCTGTCTAAGCCCAGCCCTCTTCGGGGCCACACTGTTCTTTACTCTCACTTTGCGCTCCACCCCATGATGCATGGCAGGTTTATTTAGTCTTCAGTTCCCGCTGTGAAACTTATTCCCAGCCGGAGTGTAGGAGTCTGTGTGACAGCCCATCTTCAACCCAATCTGCTTTTGAAACAGTAGTCGGCGTGCTGAGCCAGGAGCGAACCAGTAGCCCCCTCTCTCTTTCTCTCTCTCTCTCTCTCTCTCTCTCTCTCTCTCTCTCTCTCTCTCTCTGTGTGAGAGACCTGGGACACCGAGAGGAGAGCTCATTCCACCACACCACAGTCCTCCATGGCTGTGTGCAACGGAGACAGCAAGGTCAGTGGTGCGGGGAGAACACTTGGGTTGACCGGTTGCCTGGTGTTAGGACCCTGTTTGCCCGTGTAGTCCCCCCCGGTTAATTACGGCCTGTGTGGGGGGAAAGTTAGAGAGCATTCAGCGTTATCATCAGTTCCGCTGAGGAGCTCTGAGTACCGCTGTTGCCTGTTGCTGTATTACATTAACATGCTGCTCATAGCCGCTAGCCGCACAGGATATCTCTATTACGATTAGCATCTTACACATTTAAACCCTAGCCGTGGCTGCCTTTCTCCTTATTCGTGGATCCCTCCCAGGACCCTTTGCCTCCAAAGCACCGCGTGGGTTTTAGCATAGCTCCGCTAACTTAGCCAGCAGGACGTGCTGCTAACAGGCTAATGGTGATTGCTACTGTTTACACTGTCCGTGACCTAGCATGCTACATAGGCACTGTGTTAGCTAGCTCTAGCCGGGGCAGTCAGAATGTTGTAACGATAGTACTGCTAACCGACAGCCATGCAGTATGACTGTTATATGCTTTTCATTTTGGGAAGTGGCATTGAACAGTAATTTATTTCCCTCTGCTGCTGTCACACACTTTAAGCTAACGGGACGTTAACTGACAGGTTTTGCTAACGTCGTCACGGAGCTAGTATGAGCCAACTTGCGGTTAACGCTACCTCTCTGACAACAGGAGCCATTACTGCTGTCTTATCCGCTCATTTGGTAAAGTTTTGGTATATTTGTTTTTGTGTCGTGATTATACTTTTAGAGCTGCTGACGATATGATTTAACGATAATACGGTAACTGAAACTGAAAGGTAACAAGTCTGAGGTGATAAGGTAACGTTAGCATGCCTGATGAAAGTTGTTTTTAGAAACATCTACGGGCGGAAGTGTTTCAACAAACCACGTGGGATCATGTTTCTCTTCTTGCCGTCCTTATCATCTACTCTCATTAGCTATCAGTGATCTGACATCTCTCTAGTTCTTGTGCTGAAAATTGTTTCCCAAACTTCGATCTGCGCATATGTTTATAAAAACAATCCAGACTGGGAAGTTGTGTCAAAGTGAAACGGTACATCTTGCTCCCAGATAGCCTTTGACTAACTTGTGGGTTTCATGTGATTCTCCTGATGGGCTGAATGGATACACCACGTTTCACGGGAGTGACTGTCTGTCTTGTATTGAAAGCTCACATGTCCATAATTGTCTTAGGCTTCATTGAGTCACATTTTTCCACGGGGGATGTCTGAAGTGGAGCCCAATTAAGTCGTGGAGGAGTGGGTTACCTTACACCACCGAACTGTTAAGGACAGCATTAAGGCTCGTCAAAATCATTCAGTAAATACTCGTGTGCACGAGAGACTATGTATATACGTTTCTGCCCTGCTCGGCTCAACACAAGCACTTAAAATCAAGACCGGGGTTTTTCTGTCCACAGCTGGAGATCAGCAGCACAGAGCAGAATGGATCCTGCGAGGGGGCGGTGGCGATCCTGGATGCTGGGGCCCAGTATGGCAAGGTGATTGACAGACGGGTGCGGGAGATGTGCGTACGCTCTGAGATCCTCCCTTTAGAGACCCCGGCCTTCGCCATCAGAGAGCAGGGCTACAGGTGAGCATGAGAAGCATTTCAACCACATCATTGTTATTACATTATTCTGTCATTATGGAAGTGTTTTATAATGCATTTTGCCTTTTATTGTTTCCCTTCTTAGGGCAATCATCATTTCCGGAGGTCCAGCTTCTGTGTATGCAGAAGATGCGCCCTGGTTCGACCCGGCCATATTCACCATAGGAAAGCCAGTCCTTGGGATTTGCTATGGGATGCAGGTATCTATGCACATGCATGCATACACAGTAAAGTTCTGGGATTTTATAGTGCTTAGGCCTTTGTTCCAGGAAGCATTTGTGTTACACACATTCACAGTGAGCAGCTAGACTTAAAGCTGCTGTTCAGCTCTCTCCTGGGCCAGCTGGGACTTCACCACCTTCTTCAAGGGCACTTTGACACTCGCTGAGGGAGATGAGAGAATTACTCGCTCAATTGTTCCCCAGCTTTGCCTGGAAACTAAAACCAGCAGCCATCCATTCTCTAGCTCATTTCTCGAGGCAGCTGGCAGTTACACCATCTTTGGAATCACACTAACATGTCATTTTCTGTGTCCAAGTGTTAACTTTGCTCTGTGTGTTTCCTACAGATGATGAATAAAGTTTTCGGCGGCACAGTACACAAAAAGAGTGTGAGGGAAGATGGAGTGTTCACTATTGGACTGGACAACACTTGTTCTCTCTTCAGGTAATATGGTTGCTCAACTGGATCGCAAGAAAATTAGTTTAATTTGGGTGTTATTATAAATAAGTGTCAATATGATCTTCTTGGAGCTGCACATTCTTACACATCCTTGCATTTTTAAATTTATAATCTGATATGTTTGGCGTGAGAAGATGACAGACTGACGAGAAAACATATTGAGAGTTTGTGGATGAGGACAGAACATACAATTATACTTGGTGCAGGAACAACATGGTGTGATGCACAGTGAAGAGAGAACAATATCACAAGGAAGGAGAAACTAGGGTTGGGCGACTGGAGTCCAGCCGACATGACTTTAACCTATTGAAGATAGCCAATGTAAATAAGCATTCACCAAATCCCTTCTAGATCAGTCGGCAAATTTACAGTACCATCTCTTTCTCTTAAATAACTGAGGACAAAATGATGTGGGCTGCGTAAAGCACAACTGCTGCTCAACAGGTTTGTCCCCGTGCTATATTTACGAGATAAACTGCACAACCACTCCAGCAGTCACATATTTCCCCCTGGTTGTTACACAAATACTGCAGACTCTAAAATAGACAGCCGCTGTCTGCCTCTCACACTTGACTCGCATGCACTGAGTAAACGCAGGCCTGGACACATTTAACTGTTCCATGCAATGTTATTGAACGTCACACATCTTCCTCTGACGTGTGTGTGTGTTTATCTTATCAGGGGCCTTCAGAAGGATGAACTGGTCCTGCTGACGCACGGAGACAGTGTGGATAAAGTGGCCGACGGCTTTAAAGTGGTGGCCCAATCGGGGAACATCATTGCCGGTGAGCATGTTATGTTGTTTGGATATATTAAAAAAAAAAAAAAAAAAGAAGTGTCATTCAAAGAGGATAAATGGTAATGTTAACGGTCCTCCGCCACATCTGATGTCCCCACCAGGGATCGCTAACGAACAGAAGAAGCTGTACGGGACACAGTTTCACCCTGAAGTCGACCTGACGGAGAGAGGCATCGAGATGCTGCGTAACTTCCTGTTCGAGATTGCGGGATGCACCAGTAATTTTACCGTACAGAACCGCCAACAGGTCTGCATCGACGACATCAAAGAAAAAGTAAAGAAGTCTAAAGTGCTGGTGAGTAAAACTGCACAAAGTTTCATGACGGTGTGTGTTCTTATCCAAACTATTTTTAGGGCAGAGAGATGAAGGAAGAACAGCAGAAAACAGAATAAAATATATTCTCAGCACATTTTAACAAACAATGGGAGATCATTTGACTGAAGTCAAAAGCTGGGTTGCTGAGTGTGATATTTAGTAGCCGCTCAGGAAGTGGTGACGGCAGCAGCAGCGGTGGTGGGAAGTAAAGTAGAACCAATTAAACTCTCAAATTAAACCCTGTTTTATCTGAAAAGAGGTAGTCGACTCCCTGAGCGCCTTCAAACTGGGCTTCATCTCAGGGGATTGTGAAGGCGATAAATGAGTGGAAGAACCGGCCTCCAGGCACGTGGTTTATATTTAAAGAAATACATGCAGCCTCTGTTTCCTGTTCTTCAACTATAGTCTGATGCATGTTTCACTATTTGCTCCTGTCGTAGTGGTGTGTGAGTCACAAGAGTTAATAGTCTGCTAATAAGTAAAGAAGTGTCAAGGCTGTAGTCATCTATCTTTTTGATTGAGTTGACAATGCCTAATATTTTTACAGCCTGCCATAAGACAGAACACCAGATATGTCAAAGACAACATGACCAATGTCTTAGGAGGCTAACATATATATCGATATTAGACATACTGCTTAGAGAGCGAGGCAGAGTAGGAGCTCCTTCCTCCTTAATCCAGCAGAGGGTGGATGTGACTGCACAGTTAGTGACTGTTTCTAACGGTGTATTCAGGTGCTGCTGAGTGGCGGGGTGGACTCAACAGTTTGCACAGCTCTCCTCAACAAAGCGCTGAACCAGGACCAGGTGATAGCGGTTCACATCGACAACGGCTTCATGAGGAAGAGAGAGAGTCAGAGTGTGGAGGAGGCCCTCACCAAGCTGGGCATCAAACTCAAAGGTAGGGACACAATTGTCATTATATTCTACTTTAGACTAAATGACTCATCAGTTTGAAAATAAAATAATTCTCTTTCTGCTCTAAAATGTCGCTCTATTTAGTGGTGAACGCTGCTCACACCTTCTACAACGGAACGACAACCCTCCCCATCTCTGAGGAGGACAGGACGCCACGCAAACGCATCAGCAAGACTTTGAATATGACGACCAACCCAGAAGAGAAAAGGAAAATCATTGGCGATACATTTGTCAAAGTGAGTATTGGGTCTTAATCAATTCTTTTGTGGAAAGTGCTACGTAATAAGTTTTTGTTATATATCACATGTTTGTTTCAACCTGCCAGCTTGTCTGCACTAACATGCAATACATCGTCATTTATCACATTTGTCAACATCTGCCAATATGGCTGCTTTATTGTTTCTTTAATTCACTGCTTCACTGTTGTATCTGACGGTTTGGATTCCGTTGCTTCACAGGTGGCAAATGAAGTTATAGGAGAGCTGAATCTGAAGCCTGAAGAGGTTTTCCTGGCCCAGGGTACCTTGCGGCCCGATCTTATTGAGAGTGCCTCTCATCTGGCCAGCGGCAAGGCGGATGTCATCAAAACGCATCACAACGACACTGAGCTCATCCGCAAACTCAGGGATGAGGTACTGCACACATGCACACATCCACACAAATACTAAGAGGCCAGCAAACAGCTGAACGTCATTCACTTTTCATTGAAACATGCGTTTCTACATCATCCATCGTCCCCTTAAGAGGCTTTCTTTCTTCAACAGTTGTTCAGTAGCCCCTTTTTTATAGAAACGCACAACTCCGCAACACCGACGCATTCACCTCACTCCCACTCTGTTGTAATGCTGATTCCACTCCTTTGTGACCCTCCAGGGAAAAGTAATCGAACCACTGAAAGATTTCCATAAAGATGAGGTCAGAGTGCTGGGGAGAGAGCTGGGCCTGCCAGAGGAGATCGTCTCCCGACACCCTTTCCCTGGCAAGTACATGAACGCATGCCAATAATGTGACTGCTCTGACAAAAGGGATTATTCATATAATGTTTGATTTCTTTCTGCCATTTTCTCCTTTCTTTCCCTCATGTATCATTTGCCTAATTCAATCAGACGGACTCAAAACTGTCCTCGCGTTGCTCTTATATTTGCTAAAGAAGAAGTGCCCCTCCTCCTTGCTTTTCCTTTTTAGGTCCGGGTTTGTCCATCAGAGTGATTTGTGCAGAGGAGCCCTACATCTGTAAGGACTTTGCTGAAACAAACAACATCCTCAAAATCATCACAGACTTCTCTGCAAGCGTCAAAAAGGTCAGAACAATGCAGATGCAAAAATAAATTGTAATAAGTAGTCATCTGACGTCCTGTGTTTTAGGGAAATATCATAAACAACTTGTCACTGTAACAGGATCATGATTCATGTATTTGCAACTAATAGCTCTTTTTCTGCAGTTTGGATGATGCATGCACATTTTTTTAATATGAATTGAATCACTGCTTACTGAAAACAGCCCTCTTGGCTTGTGCGCTCACTGTACATTTCCTGATGACAAACATTAGAGGTAGTACACAGATCCAAACAAACAAAGATTGGCTGTTTGCTGCTGGTTGTCTGACGGTAGAACCGGGGACTCATTTGCCATGACACGCAGAACAGCTGTTCATTTGATAAATGATGGAAGTTCAGAGTTGATCTACTTTGACTTCATGAATCAGGGTTATTGTGGCTGTACTGACTAAGACGATGGACGCATCGGAAAGCCGGAAAATGAGAAGTGTTCAAAAAAAGAGTTAAAAGTAGTCACAACATAGACAGAGCTACTTCTGAGGTCTCGGTCCTTGCAGTTCCAGTTTTACATTCTGCTTTAAAATTCTCTCTCTCTCCTCCAGCCCCATACCTTGCTGCAGAGAGTCAAGTCGTGCATGTCGGCCGAGGAGGAAGAGAAGCTCCTGCAGATCACCAGCCTTCATTCGCTCAATGCCTTCCTGCTGCCCATCAAAACTGTCGGCGTCCAGGTAAACCAGCTGGTCAATCGACTCATCAACTCCAACCGGTCACTGATAGTTTGTGTGTTGTCTGTCTGTCCACATATTTCTACAGTCCGAATGCTTTAACCTGCAGTCAAAATGGTGTTAAAGCAGACTTGCTGCAGTGGCTTCTTAAAGGCCCAAGTAAAAGTTATAAAGAGGACATTTTGTAGGTTGATCCAAACATTTATGTCTAAATGTCTTCAGACATGCAGATAAATGTGATGCAGGAGAAGCAGGAAGCGGTGTGTCTCACTTGTGCTGGTTGTCTCGCTGTGTTTTCACTATAATTTAGTGGTTAACCGCGAGACACACCCACCCACACAAAGCCTCCGTTTCTTACTTTTTGTCTCTCTCTCTCTCTCCCTCGCTCTCTTCCTAGCCAAATGACTGATCTGTTGTAAACATTGTGACATGTTTTTGTTTCTCCCCCAACTTCTCTGATGCTAACACATGACATATGCCGAGGGTGTGGCTAAACGCGGCAAACATAATTTTCCAGTAATTTAACGGCCCTTTACTGTTTCCAGGAGAAATGTATGGTCATGACTACTTTCCTCCCCCAAACATTGCAGTCGTCCAGTGACTCTGTGTGGGTGTGGGTGTGTCCTAATACTTCCTGTTTGAGTTTTATATTCACCCTTAACCTCAAATTGTGGGGCAGACAGGAGACGGTGGACAAACACAGGCAGCGTTTATTGCCTGTGGAATTTGTTGGAAGTGAAAACACTCTATTTATAGAAACTTCGCTGTTTATTTAAAAGGAAATGTTTGGAGAATGACACACGTGTGTGTGTGTGTGGTAATCTAACATTTGTTGCAGTTTTATTGTCTTTGTTGCTCTGACTTTCTGATAAGCCTATAAATGACTGTAAAAATACGTTCTTCTGTCTCAGGGGGATTGCCGGTCCTACAGTTACGTGTGCGGCATCACAAGTAAAGAGTCTCCTCACTGGGAGTTTCTCATGTTCCTGGCCAGACTCATCCCTCGCATGTGCCATACTATCAATAGGTAACACACCCCGCTCTGCTCTTCGTCTCTCTCCCCACTTATATGCCTCATTACACACTCTTGTGTATTCTATGGACACTCATCCATTCATTCACGTCTCTCCTTTTTCCAGAGTCGTGTATGTGTTCGGGTCTCACGTGAAAGAGCCGCCTACAGACATTACCCCGACCTTCCTGACCACAGGCGTGCTGAGCACTCTCAGACAGGCTGACTTCGTAGCTCACTCTATCCTCACAGAGTCTGGTTAGTGTGTGTAGCCAAGTGATTTTAGACATTTTAATTTAGCCTTATGTCTTGTATTACAGACTACAATATAACAATGTAGTCTCTCTAGAGCCATTCTCTCCTTTTTACAAAGCCTGGTATTAATATGCTTCAAGAATAGTCTACTCATCTGCATACTTGCATCCACATGAGGAATGTAACGTTTCCCCAGAGGCAAACCACATACTGGTTGTTGTGAGTCTGTTCCTGACTGTGTCTGTGATTTCACTCAGTAGTCCGGGGAGGATTTGAAGATCATTTTGTCCACATTTAATATCATATAAATGATCCATAAGAGTATGGTGTAAGCCTTTTTTGCTTCATTAACAGATGAACATGATTAAGTGACAAAAAGCATGTTGTTATAGCAGCAATGAGAACATTTTCTCTCTTGCAGGCTACTCCAGTAAGATCAGCCAGATGCCAATCATCTTGACCCCCCTGCACTTTGACCGCGACCCTCTGCAAAAACAGCCATCCTGCCGGCGCTCTGTGGTGGTCCGCACCTTCATCACCAGCGATTTCATGACCGGCATCCCTGCCACGCCAGGCAACCATATCCCGGAGGAGGTAAACCATGATTGAAGCGCTCAACTTAGTGTTGGCATTATCTCACCATCATGAATACCGAACCTACGTTAAGGGATTGAGCATTATCAGCCCCAGAATGATTTAAATACATTTTGTTCAATGTTATAAGAGTCATTTGTCGTGTGATCTGTTTCCGCAGGTGGTGCTGAAGATGGTAAATGACATCAAGAAGATCCCGGGCATCTCCAGAGTCATGTATGATCTGACCTCCAAACCACCCGGCACCACTGAGTGGGAATAAAACACGACATGACGTCATACCGACAGGACACACACACTCACACACAATGCACAAATACACTCAACCGATATCAGAGTGGGCTGGTGAATTCCTCCTTTTCTGTCGCCCCCCCCCTCTCCTCCTCCTCCTCCCTCCCTCCCTCCTCTTCAACATTCCCACGGAAGGCAGACCGTACTGTGACGGGCGCACATGCAAAGGCGCTACTACTCTGCTCTCCCCACCACTCCTCCCTGGTCTTAATATTTTTGGCGATAGGGATTGATTAATGTTGGTTATTGATAATATATTGTCACTTTTGGTCCATGTGCATCAATGTATTTCCTCTCTATGACTAAAAAGGTAAGTTGCTGCTTCCTTTTCTTAAGGTCAACCATTAAAGGCCAGTGGTGAGAAGCTGTGAAAAGTTAAGAAAGTGGACTTTGATGGTGTGCCTCAGGTTGCATTATGGGATGAGCTAAACGTGAAAACAAGCAAACAGAAAGGTCACGAACTGAAGGAGAGTTGTTTTCTGCCTTTTTTTGTCGGATGTTTTTTTGTTTCACAGCTGTGGGTCAGAATCTTCTCAACCTCAGACTATCCTCTCTATTTGTTCATTTTCAGTTTCTGCCTGTGTACTGTGCTATGAAGACGGTTGTCTGTTTTTAAGGTAAATACCCAACGGGCAACCTATGTGACCAATCAATAATTTTTCAGCTTTTTGTTTTGCCAAAAGTAGAATAAGCCGTGGTGATGTATAACATTGTGGGCTCCTCTTGACGATCATGTTGTTGACGAGAGCTCTTGACTTGTTGCTGTGCCACAGGGAGGACAGCAGACAACCCAAGATTAGCTTCAGTGTGATGACTAGTGTGCAGGAAGCCAATATGATGGGCAGCTTTGTATGTGCCTGTTCTGTTGTTTGCGTTAATTTCTTGATGTGACCCGACCTGGACTTTAATGTTTCTGGAAAAGGACGATATAACACTGTTTCTCTTCATGCTGCAATATGTATGCTTTTTATGAAGAATAAACACAAGAGGATTAACTAATAACAAAATTATAAGTACAGTAGAGTTTATAACCACATTGTGTAAATTGCAATTGTCTTTATAGCATTATTTGGCTGCTCTTTTGTTGCGCAGGGGCACATTTTTGCACATTTTGTCTTTTGTTTTCTTTTTTCCACCCATAAAGAAAGCCTTGGTGCGGAACAATGCATCCAGTGGGAACGTCACCACATTCAAGTGCGTCACTGTGTAGAGTCAAAGTTCAGGTTGTCTGTTACATCTCTTAACTCAAGTTCACTGTGTCTCAAAAAGGCATCGACTGCTTAATTCATGTCCGTTGTCAGAACATTAATTACATCATAATCTCTAGTCTCGTCATTTAGTCCTCAGTGAATACAGTGCTCGGGTTTAACTGAGATTTTAAAAGTGTATTGTGCCCCCCCGATAGAGCCATTTCACTCGGACGCAGTGGTTGTCATGTCTTTGTGCCTCTCATTCTCTGTTCTCTCCGTAACCCGTAGTGGCAAACGTACTCCTAATGCGAAATAAATTGTTTTCCTAACTCGTCTTAACCGCCATTAGTGTCCCTCTGTTCGGCCTTTTATACATGTGTATTTTCCGTTGCATATGTCACCATAGAAAACAACAGCTTGATAATATTGGACACACACTTTCTTAGTTGGATTTAATTGCAATATCGATAAGATTAAGTTTTTTTTTTTTTTTTTTGGTTTTGTTTTATAATTTCTGTTCAACAACGCTCATTCTCCTTTGTAACGTGCCTCAAACCAAGCCACTGCATGCAGTTTCAACTCTGATGACATTTGTACAATGGAAAACTGAGCTTTAATAAAGATCTCCATGTTGAAACTTCTCACTTCTATAATGAGCAACTTATCTCTACTGGTTTACACTTCACATTACTTTTTTTCTAATGATTTTCATCGTGATAGTTTGTCTTCCCACAGTTTGAGAGTATTGATTATTTGGAGTATATAATGTAAATAATAACCCCAACATAACAGCAAAATACAGAAGACAATGAAGAAATCAAAAGCACTTTTAAGTAAATTAAAGCTTTCTAGTTAATGATTGATTCAAAGGAACTATTTTTAAATTATAGAACAATATCCAAATTTTGATATTAGAGAACTTGGTAAATTCTGAGGGTAAAGTGAGCATTGCAGAGATTAAGTTTTCACATGTTATTAGACCTTTTCCTTATGTTGTCGCTATTTGATTTCCATTTTTCCATTCCACTTGATTTATGATATTTTTTGTCTGGAGGGGTGGAGACTGGATGATGATCTAAATCCATAGAGGTGAAAGTAAATATAGTTTGTGTTAACCTCACTCCCCGCTGCTTTAACTATCCACACTTCATCATTTTGTCCCCCCCCCCCCCCCCCCCAATTGGGTTGAAATTATTCCACATGCTTCCGATGCGGCCTTGTGCATTATATGTACCAACTATAAATCACAGCCAGAATACAGAAGTACAGTTTTCTTTAGGACTGGAAGCAACTTTATCTAACTTTATTAATGTAGAAGTAGTTATTCAAAAAGTAGAGTAAAATGGGAAAGTGGAAGACCCTTTTTCCATTTAATCATGTGCCTCTTTACAAATGTCCTCCTGGAAGAGGCCTTTAAAATAATTACATTAGCGCTTTTTATGAATTACCACATGTAATTGATTTCTTGCAGCACACATCAGTATCGGTCAGATGTCTCTCACGTGCCTGAGAGAGATCACATGGGCCCAATCTCACACACACACACACACACACACACACCCTGTAGGTCATCTTTGATCATCAGCAACTACATGAAAATATCCTCCTGTTAGATTCCTGCTTTCTGTGCTTCAACTTCCCTTTCAATCAAATCCATGTAAACAGCCATATTGTTGAGAGAAGTTTAGACTGTAGCTTATTTGTGTGCTGTTACCCAGCAGAGGTCCCTCTGTGTGCCGGGGTTCAGGTGTGTGTTTCTCCCCACTGACTGAGAGACAAGAGCAGACAAGTTCAGTCATCCATCAACACACACTCAGACCCACACTCAGGGGACAACCCATGGTTTTGGAACAGTAGCCGTGCTGTTAAGTTGCGTAAAGACTCTACAAGTTACCACATGCGGCTGCCAATTAACATGTGG
Organism: Anarhichas minor; assembly: GCF_050575085.1. Lineage (NCBI taxonomy): Eukaryota > Metazoa > Chordata > Actinopteri > Perciformes > Anarhichadidae > Anarhichas > Anarhichas minor. The sequence goes on from NW_027466472.1 coordinate 5,049,196, forward strand.
CCTGTGGCAGTTTATCCTCCACAGCTGACCCGAGTGCAGACTGATAAACTGATTTGTCTCAACAGGATTGAAGAAAGAGGAAACAAAGAGAAATTAAATTATGGGATGTTTTTTTTTTTTTAGTTTATTTGAAGTTGAAGTGTGTTTGTGCACGTTTTGTGGTCCAGGGTCCAGTTTGTGCGAATGGAGGGAGAAAAAAACAGAGTAAAACTTTTTTAACCAAACATCATTTTATACACCGTTAATGAGATCATCATTCTTTAATAATTACTAAAATCATCTAAAATGAACTAAGTCCTTCTTGTCTATGTTTCAATGAAGATTAATATGTCCTCATCCAGTGCCCTCCTCCTCACTTTTGTTCTCAGGTTTCCCCGTGCAGCACATCTCCCCTGAGAGCAGACAAGACACCTGTCACACTTTGCTGTCTGCCACAGCGAGAGCTCTCTTGACTCCTTTCTGCGCCCGCATAGCATGGAAATCGGTCGCTTTTTGCTTGGATTATGTGCCTTTTTGTACTTGTACAGATCATTTTCAGCAGAGTCCACATGCAAGCTGAAGGCCAAGTTCAACCTGAGCGGCTACAAGGATGTAGAGAAGAAGAAGGTTGTCGTTGGGGGGATGTTTCCTGTTCACCAGCGTATCGCTTCCAGTGATCGCAACACGTCAAGGGTGCCGGTCTCCTCGGGGTGTGAGGGGTGAGTTGAGCTTCTCATTTGTCTTTGTATTGGCCTTTTGCTTAAATTGCTGTTAGAATATATTACACTAATCTTAGATAATCTCAAAAGCCTAATTAAGTGACATTATTTCATAATTTAGCCCCTAAATGAGAAAAAGATTTACTAGAGTATATGTTTCAACCTCACAGTGTGCTTCTGAGAACTCTTAACCTGAGGATTTTACTATAGAAATCAAGAAAGAGCTGGGCAGCACCTCTGGGGGCCAATTAGCCTCAGTAGCCCATATTATCATGGAGACAGGCCTTTACACTCTAGTACTATGCAACAATAATCAGAGAGCCTGCAAACTGCCCTCTTGTGGCTAATTTAGGTAATAACTTTCAAAGGACTAAAATAGTCCGTGCATATCTCCCAGTCATGAAGTTTTGTGTACCGTTATCTCATCTCTCTCCCATCATCCTCCAGGTTTAACTTCCGTACCTTCCGCTGGACCCAGACCATGCTGTTTGCCATCAACGAAATTAACGAGAAGCAGGACCTGCTGCCAAACACCGACCTGGGCTACGTCATCTACGACTCCTGCTTCACCATCTCCAAGGCGGTTGAGGGCACCCTCACCTACCTGACGGGCCAAGACGAGGCCGTGCCCAACTACCGCTGCGGGACTGGGGCTCCTCTGGCTGCTCTGGTGGGCGCTGGGGGCTCCGATCTGTCCATTGCCACGGCGAGGATACTTGGGCTTTATCACTTCCCACAGGTAGGTCAATGGGGAGTTGGATGAAGACAAGGAAGATGAACAAATAGAAAGAACAAGTGCAATGTTCGTGTCCTCTCCTCTGTCATCCTTAGGTCAGCTATTCTTCCACTTGCTCCGCCCTGGAAAGTAAGTTCCAGTTCCCCACCTTCCTCAGGACCATTCCCAATGACAAGCACCAGTCCACAGCTATCGCCCAGCTGGTGCTGCACTTCGGCTGGACTTGGGTGGGCACCATAGCTGCTGATGATGATTACGGCAAGTATGGCATCAAAGCCTTCAAGGAGCAGGTTGAGGAAGCTGGTGTCTGCATCTCCTTCTCTGAGATCTTGCCCAAGGTAACACCTCTTCAGTCAATATTTCACTGTCCCTCCTTTAGTTCTGATCACACACTGTCATGCCGGTCTTCTCGAGGGATGTATTGCAATTTATTCCTGTTGAAAAATGAATATGTTCTTTTTTTTTTTTTAACTTCAGGTGAGTTCACAAGAGGACATACAACGTATTGCTAAAACCGTAGTTGAGGCCACGTCCAAGATCATTGTGGTCTTCTCGTCAGACGTGGACCTCAGTCCTCTGATCCTCGAGCTGCTCCGGCACAACGTGACCAACCGCACCTGGATCGCCAGCGAGGCCTGGGTCACCTCCGCTCTCATCAACCAGCCTGAGGTGAGTGCTCAGTCCAGTGATGACTGAGGGTCAAAGCTCATTGATTGATTGACTGAACAGACATGAAGCAGATGCTCCACAGGCTCTGAATCACAGTTTGAACTGAAGTCGACAATGTGCGTGTTTTTACCCAGGTGAACTCGGTGCTCGGTGGTACTCTGGGCTTTGGGGTAAAAAGGGCTGACATCCCGGGGCTTCGACGCCATCTACTGGATTTGGACCCCTATTCTAACCAGCTCACAGAGGAATTCTGGGAGATCGTGCGTTTATTAAGCTCTCTAATTGCACAGACTGTCACCATATCTGTCTCCACCCATCTATTAACCACATGCAAAATCTCATTGAGACAAAATGACGACGAACATTCAGTGGCAACTCTAAAAGTCATACACAAATCTAGAAAAAGTTTGTGACCTTGTTTTTTCTCTTGTAGTTGTTTAACTGCACATTGGACTATGGCAAAGCAGTGAAGCAGGCCAAACAGAGGGACAAGGAGGTCAACGGCACGCTGTCCAGGGCAGTGAGGGGGGTTCCTGACGGGCTGTGTACGGGCGGCGAGTCTCTGGCACAGCTCAGTAACACCTACTCTGATGTTTCCCAGTTACGAATCACTTACAGGTCAGTTCTCACTGCCCATATTGCTGCTACAAGTATGAATTATTTTTACCTTCATGCTACTGGAATCGCCTCTACAACACCTATTGTCTCCACCATTAAAGGGTCAGTACACCCAAATTACAAAAAGTAACACCAGGCCATAGAGATTTTGAGATAGAGACACTGATGTGCCATGAAGGCGTGATTGATAATGGTGGTGCTGATGATGATGATGATGAAGATATCTCCCCACAGTGTGTACAAAGCTGTGTACGCTGTGGCCCACGCCTTGCACAACCTGGAGCACTGTGAAGACGGACAGGGGCCATTCATCGGGAAAAGCTGTGCTGACATCACCAACTTTGAGCCATGGCAGGTAAGCCTGTGTGTGTGTGTGTGTGTGTGTGTGTGTGTGAGTACAACTGTTTTTACGTGCACGTGTTTCACTCAGACGTGGCTCCATCGTTCTCTCCCTCAGCTGATGTACTACCTGAAGAACGTACGCTTCAAAGTGCCGCACACGGACGAAGAGATCTACTTTGAGGACGGAGACGTGGAAGGCGGCTACGACATCATTAACTGGCAGGTCAACAGTCACGGGGAGATATCCTACGTCACTGTGGGAAGCTACAATGGCTCAGCAGCTCCAGAGGACAGGATGACCATCACGAATGACTCCATTGTGTGGAACAATGAAATGTTGGAGGTCAGCAGCATGTTGATCAAGACGGAGTTTAACTCTTCTAGATTAGGATTAGTGTCACATGCATGTGTGGCTCTATAAATCGGTGTGTGTGTGTGTGTGTGTGTGTATATGTGTGTGTTTTTTAGCCTCCTCGGTCAGTGTGCAGTGAGAACTGCCAGCCGGGCACCAGGAAGGGAATCCGACAGGGAGAGCCAGTGTGCTGCTTTGACTGTATCCCGTGTGCTGATGGAGAGATCAGCAACTCAACTAGTCAGTATACAGCTTCTAAACTGTACCTTATCGACATGACGGTGTCTTCCTGAAAAGTCTGAACTTTTACTGAAATATAAACCTGAGTGAATAAAGTTACTTTTATTTTAATTTTTGCAAAGACATTCAAGATTGATGTTAGAAGAAAACACACATCTGTTTTTACTTAATTTAATAGCCTGAAAATACTTAACTTAATCTGTCTGAAATACAATGCTATTGGGGCAAATATAAAATAATCACAAAGTAAATGTGATAATGACATCTTATAAAACTTGCTATAATAACAATGTATTATTCAAAATATGCAAATTACCACGGTGAGGAAGCTGCGTTAATTTCGCCTCACAAAGATTTAATATGCTGCAAAACTAAGCATGGCGTCTACAAAACCCATCGGAATCCCCTTCGACATATAATACACTACCAAAATGTCTATTATTTTACATTTTATATTCATTGACACTTCACACTGAAATGGTTCTGGATCCGGAATCTCTTCTGTCATGTTTTAGAGGCCACTTGTATCTGCTGGGCCTCTTGCTCTTAATTTCCGGGTCGTTTCCAGACTAAGTCGGAGTTCCTCCCTCTCTGACAGATGCTCGTGCATGTATCCTGTGCAGTTATGACGAGTGGTCCAATGAAGCTCATGACAGCTGTGTACCAAAAATCATTGAGTTCCTAGCCTTTGGAGAGCCGCTGGGGATCACTCTCATCATCATCTCGGCCTTCGGAGCGCTAGTCACCATCGGTGTCGGGGTGAGACAAACCTCCCAGTGAAGCCAACAGATCCCTTGTTGCACAGAATAAGGAGCCAAAAAACCCCAAATGGTGTGATTCACTGTTCTTCTTTTTCCAGGTGGTGTTTGTAGCGCACATTGGCACCCCTCTGGTGAAAGCCAACGATGCTCTGTTGAGTTTCTCGCTGCTCTTCTCGCTGGTGGTGACCTTCCTCTGCTCCATCGTCTTCCTCGGAGAGCCTCAGCACTGGAGCTGCATGACCAGTCAAGTATCCCTGGCTCTGGGCTTTGCTCTCTGCCTTTCCTCTATCATGGGTGAGTCCACTGCTTTTTTTTTGTTTTTTTACTGCACTGTTATGTGTGTATGTATATGAGTATATACACGCAGTCTGTCTATCTACTAACTGCTCTGTAATTCAGGTAAGACAGCAGTGCTGATGCTGAGAGCTCAGGCTCTGAAAGCGGCCCGGATCAGAGCCAAAGCAGCTGCCAAAGCTGCAAAGTTGGCTGCAGCTGAAGCAGCAGCCAACGGCGGTAGTCCTGATGTCATCTTCACCAACACCTTTATAAACAGTGACTCCAATGCCTGTGCTAACCCTGAAATTGACAGTCTCACCTGTGCCCACCAGAGGGCGATAGCTGCTGTGGCAACTTTAATACAGGTAGATACAATAAATACAGGAAGAAAGGACGTGAAGCATCTTTACTCTGACCTGATCCTGTATTATATCTGACATCCTTCTACCCAGGCTATAGCGTGCACAGTGTGGCTCATCATCCTCCCTCCACACCCCTTTGAAAACACCGCTGCCCAGAATATAAAGATCATTCTGGAGTGTGACGAAGGCTCTGTGGTCTTCATCTGTTGTATCTTCGCCTATGACATCCTGCTGGCTCTGCTGGCCTTGATCTTTGCTTTCATAGCCCGCAAACTGGAGGACCACTTCAGGTAGGAAACACACAAGGTTTCAGTCGTAAACAGAGTTGCGTTGTAGTTGATGTTTGACATTGTATTGTAACGTAACATGTTAAAAGGGATGATTTCTTTCTGTTTTCCTCATCTTCTTCTCGCACAAACACACAAAAGTGCCGGTATTAATCTGTGAGAAATCAAAACATGTGTGCTATGTAACTTTTCTAATTCAATTTCCACTTGTTCCTCTTTCTCTTGTTCAGACATTTTGGTGTAAAGAACATTTCTCTTGACCCTAAAGCAACATGTTTCTTCCTCTGCCTTCCAGTGAGGCGAAGTGTGTGACCTTCGGCATGCTCGTCTTCTTCATCGTGTGGATCTCCTTTGTCCCAGCGTACCTCAGCACACGCGGCAAGTTCATGGTTGCCGTCCAGATTTTTGCCATCTTGGCTTCCAGCTTCGGCCTGCTGAGCTGCATCTTCTTGCCCAAGTGTTACATTCTTTTGGTCAAACCTGAGTGCAACAGAGAGGAGATGATGATGCCCCGCGCAAAACCACGCGATGGGACCTCGACCGGGACCTCGGCTTCATTCGTAACAGCTGCTACTGAGGTCAATGCGACGATTGCATCCACTGCTATTGATGATTAGTGGAGCTGCACTAAGAACTAAACAGAGCCACAATACCGACATCGTGAAATAGTTCATTGGCTCATTAAGCAACTGGTCCAGCTGATTAGGGTCCCTAGTCTTGTTATTCACATATATTTTACAATCATCATGTTTTTACTATGATGTCTTTGAGTCATGCTAAAATATACTTTAACAAGTTCAGACTCTTACTATCAAATTGCTGTTGTTTCAGTGTTGTTTTTGTGTAGCATAATTGCAATAAAGGCAACGTTTTACCTCAGATATTGTACTGTTGTAATAATACATTTTTTACATTTTAAAGTCAACATTTTACCTTGTGATTTCCTGTGTTTTGATATCTTCATGTTTCATATTGCAAGTCCAAGTGCAGCATGGCGATACATAGAAAATGTAACTATCTATTTTCAATTTGTGTAAAACATCACACACACAAGTTGGGTTTTTCCTTCTATACAGTTTAAGGAACACTGTGCTCTTAAATTAGCCTGCGTTGATTCTAGACAACTTCAATGATTCATTTCGAGACGTTCTCGAACACTTCCTACTCCTGAAGGACTTTGAGGTTTAGTTTATCTTCCTCGGTCTCCATGTGATTGATCAAGAACTAAGTGAGTGTGACACAATCCAAATGAGCCAAAGAGCTAATGTCATTTGTTTCCATTCCAAGTAACCGTGCAGTCAACTTCACAGACGTGTACTGTGTTAACTAAAAGAGAGGAATTGATCAACTTTTAATCGCTGGAGACAGAAACTCTCAGGAGATGCAGAGAGGAGCCTCGCTAATCATCAACATGCGGTGGTCTTGTGATTAATCATTGTAGTGTGTGGGCAGGTGCAGTGTTAGTCACTCAAAATGATTAATAGAGTTTAGTGTGTGTGTGTGTGTGTGTATGGGTTTGTTGTATGTATGTGTTTTAAAGCTTTATTTCAAGGCTGAAATAGAATTAGTGAGTCTACAACATATAATAATATTAATAATAACTTCATAGCACCGTTAACAGAAAGTTTAACAACAAAGGTAAGAGTTAAACCTGGATAAAACAGTACAATAGATAAAACAAAAACAATCGATACGATAAAAAAAAACGAATAAATAAAAAAAATAAAATAAAATCATTTAGTAAAATCAACAAATACAAATAAAACAGTAAAGCGACGACGTCACATAAAAGCCAGTCTGTAAAAATGTACATACACCAGCAGAGGGAGATGCTAACTGATGCTGATGCTGCTACAGTGAGTCTAACCATAGATCAGTAATAAGATCAGGGACAAACAAAACGAAAGATGAACAAAGTGTCTCTGTGAGGTGTTTGGCAACCCCAAGCCTACAGAGCTTTATGCTCCTTGGCATCATTTTTTTTAAACCTTTATTTTTTCAGGGAAGTCAAACTTAAACTCCACTGGAGGGATGAACGCCGTTCTTCATACGGATATTCCCTCATTTGGTATAATGATACTGGGCGTGGAGAGGGCTGTCTAACATGTCACTCCAAAATCTCCCACAGGAGTTCAGCTGGGTTGAGGTCTTTTGGCCGTGAAGGTGATAAAACATTATTCACAATATTATACAGACTGTACCATCCATGCCGGATTAGCCAATCAGGTGAGAGCCACACACTCATAAGTAGGCTAATGGGCCGCAGGTGTTGACACTGCAGGCTGCCCTTATGCTCAGACAGTGGTGATTTGTGTGTGCACTCGGCTTAGACTGTTGATCTGTACATGTGGCTCTGGTAAGAAGCCAAACCTGTGCTTTTAAAAAAAATCATTAATGATGTTTCATCACTATTTTGGTGTTTTTGTTGTTTAGGTAGTGGAGGGCAAGCACCTTGATGTGTTGTACTGTTTAATCATTGTGATAGAGTGGGTTTGCCTTTTATTGTAGGTTAAAAAGCCGAAAAGAGATGACTGCCTGCCAGCTGGTGCAGAGGTAGGTAATGTCTTTCGGGCATCTGATCAGAATGCCAGACGCCTCCCGCCAGAGGTTTTCCAGGCACGCCCAACTGGTAGGAGGCCACAAGGTAGAACCAAAACACGCTGGAGAGATTGTATTTTATCTTGCCTGGCCTGGGAAGACCTTGGGGTTCTCCAGGAAGAGCTGGAAATGCTTTGAGCCCGTGATGAATCACTACGTCTGTGTTTGTGTGGATTCTTTGGTGATTTCGTCTGATCCATGGTGATAAATTCTCTGCTCTCAAGACCAATTTAAAAAAAGTTCAGATGGGTATTAAAAAAAGCTCATTGTTCTTGGCGGTGCAGGAACAAACTGTCAGTAAACCTACTGTGTTTTTGCTGTCGGTGAAATATCTGCTCTCCAAATGCCATTTGTTTCCTGATCTTCTCAAAAACTGACATGTTGCAGAGATTAAGAATTTACCTGACTACAGTGATTCCAATGGAGATCATTTTTTTTCTGTTGTCTTAAACATTCATTCACTATCTGGCTCTCAGACTAATTATACACCCACTCGGTATCTGTAACTCCTTTAATCCCACACTGTCTTTTTAAAAAAAACCTTTTGGTCTGGGAGAAGAATACACTGCACCGGTTCTTGCAACTATTGATGGTTTTAAGGTCAGAATGACATTCATTGTGCAGTCCTAACGTACCAGCGTACTAACTCATCACTAGTTAACTAAATGGATGTCATCTTTAAAGCTGATTATCTCAGAGTTAAAGGCAGATAGAACCTCGTCCATATAAATACATGCAGCATCTTGTTAAAATAATGCATAGTGCAAACCACAGAAGGTGTACAACCGCACTCGCAGTAGTAATTAGACTAATTAAACAGCATCTAACATATTCAGAGAAAGAGTTGGGTGTACCACGCAGGCCTGTGAGTGTGTGTGTGCGCCCGTGTATCAGTTTGCGTCTGGGTAGGCGTTCAGGATAAACTACTTGAATGACAGATTTTGTCCATGCTTGGATTTCTCTCCTAGTGACGAAGACATTGCAGAGAAGCCAGATTGGGTTCACTTTGTGTGACGAATGTCCTTGATTGACAACAATCAGGTCATCCAGACAAAGTGCTGTGAGCAGGCGTGTGTGCGTCATCTTAAATGTGACATATGTCTTTTATCAAAAGGAGCCCACAGTCAGTACACTATAACCTAATAGAAATCAACCCCTAATACTTGAAAGGGTTTAAGCTCTGAGGCATTGATGATCCTATACAAACACGTTAGTTAAAACTAATTACATCAGTTGGGGTTGCATGGTATCTAAAAAACCCTTGTCAATGACTAGCACATCAACTTCATTGTATTTCCCCACTGTGTTGAAGCCAGTCATGGATGCTATCAGAGTTTTAGCGGCGCTAGCAGCTCATGTTCTTTTTTTGGATTTGGGTAAGTTTACACTCCAGAAACCCCGGCCAACTTGGATAGAGTTACGTTAGCTAAACATGCAGCTTTAGCCCTCAGTCTGTTAAGTATAATATCATGAATATATCCATCAAGAGCATCCATGCAAACAGCATGGATGCTCTTATTGTAAGAATTCAGTGAGTGAGCTTCAACAAATTATACCTGACTCTTCTGTCATCTTTGCAGTATGTGATCAGCTCACATTAAATTCAAACAATTGTTCAAACATTTTGATTAAAATTAAAGTAGAGTTCTCCCTGATGCTCCCCAAACAAAGCTTGCTCTCATCCTTTGGTTTGGACATGTCAGCCAGCACTTTGCTCAGCCAGCTTTCATGATAAATGAACTCCACACAGGATCCAAATTCTCTCACTGCCTCTCTCCTTCCATCTTTAGACTAACTTTGAACTTCTCTGTGTACTGTGCTAAACTTGTGTTGAGTCAGGTGGTAAAGGGCCACATCGGCCCCTTGCTCTCCTGCAGTACCTGACATGAATTAGCATCTCATCAGCATGCAATCCCCCTCCACCACACAAACGATGATTGAATGCCTGCATCTCCTGGGTCCTTCCACTCACCTTCAGTAAATATACTCTCCCCTCTTCGCAGTGCTGCTTTGTGCCCCCCCCCCCTCTCTGGTGCATTCAGGCAAAAAATCAAGTTTGTTCGTGTGTGGTCAGAAAAAGTTCGGAGGAAGATTCCAAAATCTGCTTGAAAGTTGTCAGGACGGATTCAAGAAAGGCTCCCTGTTAGTGTGTACTTGAACTTTGAACTTCCAGCAGATCAAACACACACAAATGGAAACAGTGAATCACAAAGCCTCTATGACTTTACAAATAAATATGCACGAAAGCTTGGCTGCAGTGCTGTTCTTTTCATGCTTTCCTCCTAGATTAAACATGTAATAGTCGGATATCAATTTTGTTGTTTTGGCAAAGTCTGAAATACTACAAGTATTTAACATGGTGTGCATCTGTGCTTGCATATTTTGCAGCCAAATGTGTGTGTTTCCACATTGTTATGTCTGGCAAATTTGTGTTTCTCTGTCTGGTGTCTTATGACACAAGGAATGGTGTTAAGACTCCAAGACTCTGAAATGGTCCTGCAGGAGTATAAATATAGAGTTGTCACTGATACCAACCCTGGAGATAAAAAACAATGAGCCTCATGCAGGAAGCGATATACAAACAAATTTCCTCTTATTTTTGTTTGTATCCATAATTTGTTCTTATTTTGTTCGTACCCATTGATTAATGGGATTCATCAATGTTTTCTTATTTTTTGCTCTTCTCTCAGAGACCACGCTTACCAAAATAAGAAAAAAAAACCCTCTTGTTTCACAGTCAACCAAATTGTTGGTCCAACGCAAAAATATTTTTTAAATTTGAGGGGAAAAAACGCATTAATATCATAAACCTCTTACTTGTATAGCGTTTAGGAGGCGTGTCCTATGCTCATTTTAAACAATCTGCCGCATGCCTCGAATTTATAATCAAGTGGGATTCATCATTCAGCTCATCTGGGTCAGAGCAGGATGATTAAGAATTTAAGTTTGGTGCAGCTGGAGTTTCCTTTTTTTCTCTTAACAAAAAACATAAGAGACATTTAAGAGAATTTATTTTCTTATTTTTTCTTAAATGTTGTGCAGGGTGTGTGCGTGTATGCATTGCCGACACCCTGGCATGTTTGGCTCCCTTCTTTTAGACCAGGGCTGGTGGTGACGAGACAAGGAAACCAGGATCCTGTTTCAGGCTGGAGGAGGCTATAAGAGAGAGAGCAAAGTGCACGGACAGAGAGAGAGAGAGAGAGAACTCAGGATAAACAGATAGGAACTTGAAAACAAAAGGAAATGTAGAGAAAGGCTGTGACAGTCAAACAAAAGAAGCTTTCCTGAATGCTGCAACACTCTGAGCTGGAGTGATCAGTCCAAAAGAAGGACTTGGAACCCTGCAGCTCCACCTCTTCCCCTTGCCCTCTGAACTCTGCCCTTGAGGGGAAGGGGCACCCTCTGGGGCCATGCTAGCTGCCCGGGGTGTCGGCGGGGGGCACCAGCCGCACTACCCGCACCGCAAACACTCGGTGGCCTCTCTCAGCGGGACGAAAGCCCAACGCAGCCAGGATGCCAAGCGCGGTTCCACATCCGGGAAGCAGGGGGCCCAGCACAGACACAAGGCGGCGCTGATCAGAGAGATTGAGACCAGCTGCTACCTAAAAATGTCTGGACTGGGCAAAGAGGACACAGTCGCGCACAAGACTGGCATGCCCTACAGGTCAGTTAAGCCCTGTGAGTGTGGGAGAATGTGTGTGTGTGTGTGTGTGTGTGTGTGTGTGTGTGTGAGAGAGAGAGATTAAATAGTGCCCATGCAGCCACACGTGACACAGCGCAAACAGATAGAAGTCCTAATGTTTTGTACAGAGCTGCTTGTTGATGCACAAAATAATTTGGCTCCATGGACAAATTAATCTCAGCAGTGCTCACACACACACACACACACACACTAAAAAAAAGTATTAAAGGTTTTTTGCTCAGTAAAAACACATGGTGTGTGCATGTACGCTGTATTTTTGGCCTGGACCATCAGTTGACAAGTGGTCCCCTGTCCTATCATGTCATTTGTCACAAAGACCTCCGGCCTAGAGTTGTGCCACCTGATCTGGCCGTAATGCTAATAGCCAGCATCTGTCTTGCCGCATTAGGCCGTGTTGACATCCTCTAACACCATGGTGACAAAACATATGGAGGCTGGTAGGGAGTGTTTTTATTCTTGTCTGTGTGACTGACAGACAGAGGGCACCAATGGCGCTGGTTAGCGGGCCGTGACGTGCGCGACCGTTTCCACCTTTGGAAGTTAGAATATTAGCGCAGCAAGTGGCGGTGATCTTGTGTTCCCATCTCCTCCCTTTCTCTGTCTCCTCTCTTTTTTCTCACACATGGATATTTTTAGTATTGGGTTACCCCTCCAGTTCCTTTGCCATTACTCTACTTTCCTTTCTTGCTGCTAAATGCCTAATCCGTCTGTGCCCCATTCTAATCATTAAAAGCCTAAAGCTCCACATTCATGGGTCTATCGTCCAGCCTTTCTCCCTCCCTCTCATCTCCTCTCCTCTCTTTTCCCTCTGTCTTTATTCTACAGGCTCCCCGCTGGTTTGGGCTCTGTTCACTCTCTAATTTAGAAAAGCAGAGACGAGGATGATTAAGAGCCAAGAGCGGCGTCAAAATGTTGAGGTCTCCCAAATATTTATGGATCCATTTATTTTGTAGAGCAACAAATCAATGTCACAATTCAAATGGATTTCTATAATCATTATTATTAGTTGGCTGAAAACTGGAGGAACTTCAATCGGCCTCAAGTAACTTTTGTCCATGTAAGATTTCTGGCAGCTTTTATGTACTGTGTGATCTCTTTTTTTAAACCTCGTTTCAGATGTAGAATACAATGTAAATGTCAAAGATAATTTATATTGGACATTAAGGGTTATCTTTAAAAGTGATTGGCTATTTACTTCATTAAATAAAATGTTTGCTTTGTTAATAGTTACTCATCAGGAGATATAAGGTACAGGTGTTACATTAGCTATTTACAAACAAGCTTGGCTTTTACTGATGTCTCTTATACAAGTGTTGTTAAAATGTAGAATATTTAACAATGATTGCACCCTTTTCCTAACCTTTTACAAGTGCTTTTGGTTGTCATAGCATACCTTAACGTACTTAACCATGGATTTGTAGGACCAACCAATTGGTTTCCTAGCGTACCAGCCAACTAGCAGCTAATCGGCTAGTTTGGTTAACTGGCTTGTTGGGGCAACAGTAAATCCCTTCGCATTTAGCTACAGTAGCTAATCCAGGGGAGTAATTCATGCGTTTGTTTTTGTCTGGACTCAAAGACAAAGTGTTTGAAATAATTTACAGTGTTATTTGGAAAATTTAAGAAACTCATGCTTGCAGGCAAGTTAGCGTGACCCAATGTCAAAACGGCCACAATTCTGTAAAGAAGACCCAGCTTGATAAAAACCAGCTAATACTTTAAAATATAGCAATCGCTGCATGCCACTGTAGTGTTGACAGATGGAGATTTTAAAGTCAGTATTGTTTCAATCACTTCATGCTACTTTCCACCTCTCAAGCACTTTCAAAGATGGAATGTACTTATTATGCCTTATAGGCCTGTTAACTGAGGAAAAATACGACTCGTCAGATTGTCTTTTGGGATGTGGCTTCTCATGTTTTTTTTAAGAGTTGGCTTGGCGACATGTTAGCAGTTGCTGCACATTTCACATGGTCTTTATTTACAGGCTCATAAAGATATGATGACAGCCTCTTGTGGCTCTATTGACAGGTGCATGTGGAGTGTGTGAGTGTGACTAATAGGTATGTTTCCGAAGTGATGAGCTCATTGGGAAGATCCAATAAAAAGGGACAACGCTGTGTAAATGACTAGAAGATTAGCACGGCCGTCACACACTTAGATACACACACACACACACAGATAAGCTGTACTCACACACACATGGACAAAAACACATTTAACAATTGATCCCCTCTGGAGAATCGATACTGATCATTAGTGTCTGATCACTAGGACGCCATGATTATGACGGGGAGTTGGTCTTCTGCTTGAAGGAACGGTTGTCTGTGACCTAGAAAAGACATGAGCATGAGATGAAACCCTCCAAAAGTCCCCTTCATGTGAATCAGCCAACTCGTGCCTCACACACACACACACACACACACACACACACACATGCTGTCTGCCAGCTCTCCTCTTTGAACCCCTGATGCGGATGCCAAACAGCATATGATGGCTGGATATCCTCTCTCTCTCGTTTGAATCAAAACAATTGCTACGATTTTTAGCTCTCCAGTGATTCTGCATAAAAACTGGGGCAGAATGTAACAACAGAAATCCCGGGCTTTTATAACTGAGCTAAAAATAGCCTTTTCCCCCCTTCAAATATGCATTTTGTTTCCTCTTACAAATGAATTTAATGCTAATGTGCTTTTAATAGAGACAAGATTATTGAAACTATTCCTTTTCTTAGTTGTCTTCATGCATGTGTAGACAATTTAACACATGCATTCTACCTTACTAGATCAAGGTAACTGTATTTACTGAATTGTATCTTTAGATGGTGTTTGGTATTGTTTGTATGGCATCATGTGCACACATGCACTCTGATGTTTGTGCTTTCCTGGGATCACACGGTTTACAGTATTGTACACGTTTTTATTTTACTCTACTGGGAACAGAAATCCTCTTATGTTTGGTTCAGAAATCGTATAGAATGAAATAAAATAATACTTTGATGAGCATGCAGCAACTATCTAAAAAACAACTTCATGTTGCAATCAATTCTGAAAGTTGCCGACAAGCCAGAATTCTTGCCTTTTTGTGTTCACACCAACAAATATTGACTTCCATGTGTGTTTTTCTCTTCTTCTGAATCGCCACTTTATGGCAACATTTAAAGCATGTTCCCCCTACAACAGAAAGCACAGAAGGCAACTTGTTTGGTTAAAACGACAATGGGCAGCCAACCGTGTCACTGCCCTTCTCTAACCAGGTGTTGGATATATATTTCCTCCCATCCTTGGCACCGGAGACAAAAGGTGTGGTAACACAATACTTGTGGAGAACAAAAACACATATTCCAGTAGAGCTTGATGAATGAAGTGCGGGGCTGCTGCCAAGATTAGTGGTTTGATTCACACAACAGAGACATTTGCACAGAGCATTATAATAGTATCCTCACTCATTCTACTGTAGCCAAACTAAATACAGTTGAATAGTGTTTTATCTCGTTGGTTCATCTTTTAAAACCTTTCAGATAATTAAAAGAACAATGCGATAAAAAGAGGAGCCCTGGGACAGCTGCAATGTTAATTATGCAACGCTGCACATGTTGACTTGTCCATATATTTTATACAGTCAATGTAATATAATGTTATCTTCCTTTGCTCTCACCCTTCAGCTTAAAGCCGGTCTAGATTTTCAATGATTGTAACAATGGGATTTATTGGAGAATGTAGGCCAGCACACTGGTGTTAAACAGGAGCAGCACAGTCCCTGAGGCTTAGAGACTCATCACTGGCATAATTATTGCTGCTATAGAGTCAGATGGCATAGAGAGAGCTTTCTCATTCAAGTAAACCACACAGAGATGTTGTTCAATGCACTGCAGATTGCTTGCGAGAGGTTACAACGTGAACACAAACTTCAGTCACTTAATGTTTTTTTAAATTCATCCACAGAAAAAGGTGCACAGCGATGTGCTGCGGTATGCTGCTCTACTTGTTGTGTTTCTATCATGCTGTGCGCCGATGGATAATTATCAAACATATGCGATTATTGTAAAGGGATTCACTCACTAGAAGGAGTGCATGTGGGGGTGGTGGGGGGGGGGGGGGGGGGAAATAAAAGAGAAAGATGGCTAATTAGTCTCAGGGAGCATGAAGCCGATGGAAAAAGTTCAGCATGAAACGGTAAACAGATAAGAGAAGAGGAAGTGAGATAAGTATAAAAAGAAGAAAGGAAAGTGTAAAAGGCAGACAAGCAGTTTGTTACCCATAATGCAGGATTCCCATACTCACTGCCATAAACCCCCAACTGGACCCCCCCAAACTGACCTCTCTCTCTCTCTCTCCCTCCCTCCACCCTCACCCTCTCGTTTTGGTATTATTGTCAGTGACTCAACTGCCCACAAGCTGAGCGGCTCAAAGGAGATTGTGACTGTTCTCAACGCCAGAGGCCAAAATTAAAGAGGAAAAATAACAGACAAAAAAAAAACAAAGCAAGAGAGAGAGAGAAACGCGACACGACTGTAAAATGAAAAGTGAATTTTTATTTTAGAAAACCACGTTAATTCTTTGTTATGGTGGTGATAATAGAGTTTACTGTATATGCGTTATGTAGTATGTGCATACCAGTATGTAGGCTCCATGTGTATGGATGTGTATGCTTCTAGCGACTATAAATACTCGGTAAACACACTGCCTGTTGCATAAGCTCAGCTGATATTTCTGCTGCCAGGCAGGATCAGTTTTTCCACCCATCCTACTGGACAATGGACACAGCTGCCCCTCTGCCTCAGCTTCCCTCCCTAATTCTGTGTGTTCGGTTGTGTGTGTGTGTGTGTGTGTGCATGAACCCGGCTGCCTTTGCACTGATACAATCAATTCCTGCCACAGGTTCAGTATGGGAGTCTGGTAGTGGTCAGTCCCTCTTGACTAGAAACTAGGATTGTACACAAAAACAATAAAACTAAAAGCCATGCAGTGACACTCACCAGAGCCTGCTGGTCTGCTGTCTACACAGTACACAAAATATTCGGAAACAAAGGACAGCCAAGCAGTCGGTACCTGGTACCCGTAGCAGAGAAAAGAGCTTCTTGATCCTGACAAACAAAATAGATTTATGTTACAATTAAGAGCCTCAACAGCACATTCACAACTGGCTCCATGTGTCATTAATTCATTTTATGTGCTTCGTTTGTGTGTACATGTGCAACACGAAAAAAAAAAAAAAAGTTCTTGTCCATTTACACGAATCATTAGATTTCAATTTTGTGACTATTTCTCTAACTGCCTTGAGGCTGGGCTGGCATGTGTATGATGGACCAACCTATGTTTGGATATTTTGGCCTAGTAGAAATTGCGAATCCATTTGTTGAATACCTATGAATGTGTGTGTGTGTGTGTGTGTGTATATATATATATGTATGTATGTAGTTTGTAGAAAGAGTGACGGTGTGTGTCTAAACTCAAATTTCCTGATATGGGAGAATGGCATTCCTTATGATTCCCACAATCCACTGAAGGACCAGACGTGATGTCACTGAACACTCCCTTGAGGAGGCCAGAAGTGAGAGATTATGTGTGTGTGTGTGTGTGTGTGTGTGTGGTGAGAGAAAGAGAGAGAGAGAAAAAACAGACCCGAATAAAGAGGCTTCCTTATTTTATTTTGTGGTTCACTTCATTACCAAAACACTGCTTACAGACTGTGTACAATTGTGCATAACTCGCTGTCAGCTTGTGTAAGAGTGTGTGTTTACTTTAGGTGTTTGTTATGGGCCAAACTCCAGAGTACACTTTGTTTAGAGAGAGAAAGGGCAGGCAGGGCAAAGAATGACAGACAAAAGGAAATATTAAAAGGGTATTGAGGATGTAAAAGTGAGTAAAACATACACACATATGTGTATATTTATGCCGGATAAAAAAGAGATGAGTGGAAGAAAAAGGAAAGCAGGAAAGAGAGACAAAAGGAAATCAGGAGTTAGTGAAAGGGCTTGTGACAGAGGGAATACTCTGAGACAAAGGAGGGATGATGGGGAAAGTGAGAGAGGATAAGAGGGAGTTGGAGAGAAAAATGCTAAAAGAAGGGAGGGAGAGAAACGGAGAGAGAAACAGTGAGGGAGGGAGAGAGGGAGAGAGGGAGGGAAAAAATGTCCCAGATTCCCATGCCATTTAATAGGGAGCAAAACCAAACTGAGCTTATAATGTAGACTGGCTGAGCAAGGGGCAAAGTGACAGCATGTGTGTGTTGTGGGATAGAGTGGGCAGAGGAGAGAGAGTGGGATATCTGTGTCTCTATATCTGCATGTGTGTGTGTGCACAGAGAACATATGGGGCACAGCAAATGGAGGAGCACATGAAAAGAAAAACCCTGTTTTCCTGTGTGGACGTGCAGCCTGCAGACAGATTGGACTCGAGTTTAACTATGGACTCTTGAATACGTTTTTTTCTCTTTTCAAATTATGTTATTCCAAGTTGGATTTTCCTACATTTCGTCTTCTTCTTCTTTTCCTTTTCTTGGAGCTTTATCGAGAAGAACACTTCACTTTCCTTTGAGCTTTAATCACACACTCACACGAGTCCTCTGCTCCATATAGCGCTGCGTGGGCGAAGCGGCCTACCTGGATTACTCTGAGCGTACATGTTTGTGGGACAGAATCACAGAAGACCGGAGAGACTGAAAGAAAAGGTTAAAGTGAAGAAGAAGAAGAAGGCAGGAAGATGTACCTGTACAAAGCAACGTGCCCAGACATCCCCAACCCGAAGCAGAGGGGGTCCAGGAGTCAGGCCCAAGGCCCTGGTCAGGGGAGGCTCGCCAGGCAGACGTCCGTGGGGACGGGGCCGCGACCCTACGCTCCTCTGATGTTGTGGGCGCCAAACAAATCCAAAAGTGTGGTGCAGCTCAAACAGCTGGAGGAGTTTCTCAACTTCCACTCATTGTCGCTGCACGACACGGTCAAGAGCCAGACGGGCATGATCTATAGGTAACCTCACTTGTGTATCTGTGTGTGTGTGTGTGTGTGTGTGTGTGTGTGTGTGTGTGAGGATGTTTGTAGGACTCCCCTGGAGGACTCCAAGGCAGACGCCTGGGCAAGAAGACGGATGGATGTTGTCTCTGTCCACTGCTGTCTTGAGAATAACTGAGCTGTTTACGTTTTTTAGAGTGTGTTAACTTTAGAGTCTTCCCCCTCGTTGATATTATTTGACATTATTTCATCATCTTTGGTTCTAGAATCGACTTTCTATATGTTACAGGTGAGGGACTTGTTGCTGCGGATAGTTGGATGGTGGTTGGTTGTGTGGCTTGTAGTCATTTGGCAACTGTTTGATTGAAAATGCTTTGTATGATGTCATGTCTGTTTACGGGTTGAGGGATACGAGATAAAAAAAGAAGTTTGCACACCATATAATAATAATAATAATAATGACTCTAAATGGAGATCTGACATTCGGGAAAAGCCGGAAAAAGTTTATCTAGTAAAACCTGCACGTTCATACACATACTGTATCTTTGTTTCCAACAGTTATAAGGTCACCCGTGTTATATCATGCAATGCCCACTGCATCACGGGGACTAACGACCTGAATGTGAAACGCAACAGTTGGCTGATCGCTCTCTGAGGGCACATTTATCTC
Source organism: Anarhichas minor (assembly GCF_050575085.1). Classification (NCBI taxonomy): domain Eukaryota; kingdom Metazoa; phylum Chordata; class Actinopteri; order Perciformes; family Anarhichadidae; genus Anarhichas; species Anarhichas minor. The sequence goes on from NW_027466472.1 coordinate 5,068,457, forward strand.
GGTGTGTTGTTGCATGAGTAAGTGAGAGAATACTGTAACTCTCATCTGAGTCATCACTCTATGGCCCTAGACAAAGTCATTCTTAAAATAAACAACCAGAGAGGCAAATGGGATTTACCAATTTTTCCACTTTACCACAATGCCAATCAGAAAATGTCCAAATTAGGCTTCACAGTGTTGATAAGAAACAAGGTGTCCACGAGTGTTTTATATTTGGAGAGACCGCTGGCTATTTCCATGAACGGTATTTTTGAACATGTCATTCCCCAAGTGCTGTCATTACTGATTCTGTGGCTATACTGCAAAACATATTTGACCATATTACAATCAGTGTAATAATAACATGACCAAAACTGATGCAGTGTGATGGCAGTCTGTGTCTCTGTTGGGTCAGTGGGAGCTCATATGGCCTTGTGCTGTCAGAATTTCACCTTGGGACGTTGGCATATGCGTGTTCATGGGCCTGTTGGTGTGTGTGTGTGTTGGAATGTTTGTTCACTGCCATGGTATCCTGATAAAACAGCAGGCTGGGGACTTCCTTTTCCAGGTCAGTGTGTAAAAGCGGTCAAGACCTGCGCTGGGCACTCCTTCCGCACACACACACACACACACACACACACACACTCTCTCTGGCACAAACAGGAGAGAAAATCTATTTTAGTTTAGGGAAGTATTATTTATCTAGCCTAGGACTCCTGAAATAGCTAAAAAACACTCTACACTACAACCATGACTTTGTCCAAACAGAAACAGACAATTACAAAATATGATGATTGTGATTGGTTTGCTGAAATACAAACAGGCCAGAGAATTTTAAAGGGCGCAGCCAACAAAAACGCCTGAACTTTTTCTTTCTGTTTTAATTCAATTTAGTGCTTTGCAAAGACAGACGTGCAAGAGCACATGCACTTCACACTCTCATGCACGGTTTCTATTTTTGCAAACCCGTGATTCATTCAAACATGATACAAAGAGCACAGATGGGAAGAGGAAGAAGAGACAAACTAGAGATGAGTCTGAGCTTCACAGCGTGCCCTCTCGTGCCCTACACTTTATTATTCATGAGTGTGTGTCTGTGTTTGGGGTGTGGGTGTGTGTTTTTTTTAAGTTGTGAAGGAGCTTCTGAGTGTGTATTAGTGTGTTTGTTCTCATGTGTGCATGCTAGCTTCATTGTCAACATGCAACTTGACCATGTAGGCCGTGGTGACAACTTACTGTGTTCAATTCAGCATTCAACTTTTCCCCGGGGCTACCATGGTGAATGTTAACGCAAGTGATCTAATCAGGGCCAGACACTGTTGCTATGTGACAATGTAAATGAAACGTGTTAGAAAGGCAGACATCAGACACTTTGCTCCAGAAAGAGTTCATTATAAAAAGCTTTAAGCTTTAGAAACTGACTTTGACAGCCAGCCAGTGCACATGTCGGTCCTGAACGCCTCACCACTGCATATTTCCCCCCGCCTCTCTCATTCTCCTTCTTGGCTTTATTTGCGTTAGTCTCGTCTTTTTGCACTGCATCAAAGAGGGTTCAGCTTGTGATTTAAGGCCTCCACCATCTGCCATTTTTCGTTATCACTTCAATGTGAGTAGTTCTTCCTGCTTTGGTTGAAACACTTTATTCATGCCAGAAATCAACAAAGCAGGAGATGATGAAGTTTGTATTGCTTGTTATACATTTGTAAAATGCTGTGTTATGCCATTGTGATGCAGCAATACTTGCTGGTTTACAGTTTCTGCAGTTTTTGTGATATTATGATGCGATGTTTTCATTTGGGTAGCTAAAAGAATATTAAAAAAATAACTTTTCTGTAAATAAATAATAAAGCAGAGTACATCCCCTTTTAACCTAAATGGAAAATGCACTCTGCTGATTTTTGATCACACTGACCGAAATTAAAGCAGTAATCATTTCAATCAGCATAGTGATGGAATAGATTAATCAAAAGCCCATGATATTATTGGATACGGAGCAGGGAATGCTGGGTAAAGCAGTGACAGTGAGGGGGGCGTTTAGACCTCAGGGGGCGGAAGGTCACATTATGAAGCATATGCCATGTGTTCATGAGTGTACCAGTGTGTGTGTGTGTGTGCGTGCGCGCGCGTGTGTGTGTACAGACAGTCTGGATGTTTGACAGTCCATCTGATTAAATGAGCTCTGCCCGCTGATCGACTGTGTGACAGAGTTACAATGTCCCCACAGTTGTTTCTCTCCTCCTCTGTCACTCACTTTGTTTCTTTGTGCCTCTGTTCTTTACGCTTTTCTTATTTTTCAGTTGATTCATCATTCAGTGCGTTTGTCCTTCAATCACTTTTATGAGAGCTAGTTTAAAAATAAATGTATGTAAAATCTCATTAATGATCCCTCTATAGTTTCACAGTTTTTAACTATTATTCTGGTACGTTATGAGTGAGGCAAATCTGCAGAATAATCAGGAGACTACTTTTTCATCTCTACTTTCTATACCCGATACATATTCTGAACTGTTCTTTCACAAGAACACTACGTTTATCATACACTGCAGTGACAAATATCCCTTTTGCAGCGGTGGACTTCATACATTTTTCATAGATGGGAAGAAAAATGCAAATCTGTTTAAACTGATCTGCTCCTTTTAAAAAAATCTACGGGCTAAAGAAATAGCACCAAAGGTGCTCTAAAACACTGTTTAAAGCATGCATTATTATTTGCTCTGGATCTTATTATGCATTAACACTGTTAACTAGCACTTTATGTAAAATGGATGTAAAGATACGAAACCACATATAGTTCAGGAGTTGCAGTTGTTTGCTGAATAGACTCGCCATCTAATTTTCTGATTGATTCTGTCCGAGTGAAGCTTTGCTCTGTGGAACAGTTTCTGACCTGAAATTGAACAGTGTTTGAACCCCAAATTAGAGGAAGCTGCAGTAAATGTTTATTGACCGCAGCCAGTCACCAGCCTGTCCTCTCTGGACTGGAGCCTTGTGTCCACTAAAGTGTTTAGACTCTGGCAACTGCCTATGTAAGGAGAAGCTGCACAGGCACACAGCTATTTACCATGGTGCCTAGCAGACAGAAACAAGAGCGAAGAGAGAGATACACAAATAACAGAGGACTAGTTTAAAAAGGAGAGACGCAATCAAATAAGACTGTATGTTCTTAAACACTAAAGGAAGCATGTGGTGTTCATGTTCAAGGACAGGAAGATGGGGACTGATTTGTCTCACTTTATATTGTCGGGATAATTTGCGTCTGTCTGTCGGTGTTCTTAATCGGAGCCTAATGGAGCTGTAACCGATCGACACTTGAGAAGCAGTGAGTGAAATTGTGCACTCAACCAGTGATTCATAGACCACACATGGACACACACACATACACACACACACACACACACACACACACACACACACACGCAATCAGAGACAGACATACAAATACGCACGCAGATAAATGAGTCAATTTCTCATCCTTTATTTATCTTGGAAAACAAGTGAATATTTAACATGGGAACTGGTATCCTCACTAAATACTTAATTGGTCAGGCAGTCGCAGAAGTGTGTGTGTGTGTGTGTGTGTGGAGGCATGCGTCCAATTGTATAGCACTATAAACTAGCTATTTTTTCATGATGTCTATTTCATTGGTAAGAAATTCATTACACTGCTTTGACTCTTTCAATTGGCAAATCGAGTGTGTTTGTTGTATGGGATTGAAAGTCTAAAATAGATAGTAATGAAAAAAGAAAAGTGTAAAATTCAAAGACTAGATCATAAATCCTGTAAATTCTGATACTGATTCCAATAATATTTGATATCTATACGGTCAGTTGAGAGCAGAGGAGAGGGATGGACTTCTCAGACAGAAATGCTTTAATTAAATGTATACTGTTCTCTTAATCTTACTGGTCGATCATTTTGTGCACTGCCTGCTCTCTCTCTCTCACTTACGCATTTGTTTAAATGTCACGTCTCATTGACTATTTAATTCCCTAAAGGACCACCCTCATCTATATATGTCTGACCCCAAATTTGGGACGCCAGTTTCGTCCCCCATTAGTCCGTGCTGTTTCCGTACACTGGTCTTAACAAATCTCAAGCTGCTTGCTAAATGTGACACATGGGCACCGCGCCAGCACCCACACAGACACACATCACCACTTCATTAGTCGACTAATGAGTGAGATTATTAATCAATGCTCCAGCTTGGAAAATGAACGGGACTATTGCATTCATCTCTGTAACTCTCAAGAGTCTCTGCACACACACACACACACACACACACACACACACACACACACACACACACACACACACACACACACTCTTCTGGTATTTCACTTGTGTCAGCACGGGACAACCGAGTGAATCAATAGGGCATCAGTTTGTCCTATTGACGCGCTCGTTTAGCAGAGCGACAGGTGGTCACTGTGGATCACCATGCTCAGCTGACACTCTGACACTCTCAGCTTTAGAAAAATAAAAACATTTCTGCCTATTGTTGCTGAGAAATACACACAATGAGACGAAGGTTTGAACGTCTGCAAGCAGCCTGTTGATTGGTATTTTCCCTCTAGTCTTTGCCGTCTTAACTTTTCCTTTTACTGGACACTACAGGCTGTGAAAGTAAGAACAAAACATCTTCCATTAAGATGTAAATGACCCGTCTCTCCGTCTTTGTTTCTCCCCGTCTCTCTCTCCGCTCTGGTCTTTAAGTATCGCTGACTCGCTCATCCCCTCTCTTGGTATTTGTCCATTATTAATGAGAGCTGATAAGTGGTTATTTAAGAGGCAGGGCTGTCCTTGTGTCCCAGTGAGGTTGCCTGAGGATAACGCCCCAGTTGAGCTTACTCTCCCAACACCGCTTCATGCAAATGAGAAGGAGCCGTGCCGTGCGAGCTTTAACTTTAACGCACTCATCCTTTTACTTTAAAGCTATTAGCTGATGTGCAAGGGGACCTTGTAGCCTCTGGCAAATCAGACCTCAGCCAACATATCCCAACTCACAATGACAGTCTGAGCACATATTCATGCAACCCGGTGAGAAATCTCCACAGAGACTCACTTAATAGGTGTGTTCTGTGAGGGGATGTGTGCAACTGGACTACTTTCAGCTCACCCACAGTAGATCTTTCAAGATAAGAGCAGCCGTTATAATAGCTCATTTGTAATGATGATGCACATGAGGGGGTAATAGCGTGGGTGTGTGAAGAACCCCAAGAGAGCTAAGTAAGTAGAGACCCTTTTAAAACGTGTTTACCAGCGATGTGGTGCATGTGGGTGGGTGAGTGAGTTGCAGTACGTTAGTTACAGAGAGGAGATACAAAATGAGAACCTTGGGAGATGCAAAGAGAGATCAGAAGAGATGTCCTGTAATTAGTTTTACAGTGCTGGTTGATGGTTTCATCACTAGGGGGAGCCGTGGACCTGCTGTCACAGTGACGATGGACGTAAAAGTGTGGGAATACTGGTGAGAAATAACACTTTGAATAGCAGTCACTTCCACTTCCTTTGTGTCCTTTCGGCAAGTAGAAAACTATAAACTACATTTGTGTGGCTATTTTATTTAATTGGGGCAGTTTCATATTTGTACGGCACGGTTTTTCTCATTGATTACACCTCAAAAAAACTAAAAGCCTGTGTCCACAGCTTGATGGCGGTGAATCAAAGCAGCGGAAAGTCAATTACTCGTGAGAGCCCGGAGATCCGGTGTGTTTGCCAAGAGGAGAGAAAATGTCTGCCCAAAGGTAAATACTGTAGTGCTTTAAGAGCAGCTGCAGTGCTCAGGCAGCAGTGGATTCAGTTGTGTCGCAGAGAGATCCTTGAAACCGTGACTCCAGAGGGGACAACATAATATCCAAACCAGGTCCCTCAGCAGACAAACCATTACCCCTCATTTTCCTTCCTGTATTTCCTTCTAATTTTCCCTCTCTTCCTCTAAAACCAATTTTCTCCAAGCCTTTTGTCTTCCTGCTGTTTTACCTCATCTTGCCCATTTCTTTCATTCCCCCCCCCCCCCCCCCCCCCTTCTTTCCTTTCCCTCTATCAGTCAATCTTTCTTCCCTCGGTCCTGTCATTAGCGGTATCCCTCCATCTACCTTTTTTGCACAGTCATGCTCAGAGTGGACACTCAGTTTTAGTGTCACCATATATCTCTGCTTTACAGCACTACGCTGATACACTGACGCAGGCAAAGTTTATGCTTCCTCGGATCAGCACTTTTCTCGTCTTTTCTGTGTGTTGGTGTCTTTACAGATTGGTATAGAAAAGAGTGGAGCTTGAGTCGTCGCCAGTTTGTGTGTGTGTGTGTGTGTGTGTGTGTGTGTGTGTGTGTGAGAGACTGTGGATGTGTGTTCTCCGGGTGCGGCGCTATCTTTTGAAAGAAAAGGTAATATACTGTGGTGTCCTCCAAGGCCTATTTAGGGAGGAGAGGTGAGATGACAGGGGATGCAGAGATGAGAGATTGCCATCGTAATAATGACTAAAGGGGGTAGTGTAGACCCAACACACACACACACACACCCTCCCTGTGGCTTTTACTGCAGTATTTGTCACTGTTTAAACAATAAGTGCAATAAGTGCAGGGAAAGGCCGTGTCAATAGATGCACAACACTCTGAGCATTGTGTGCAAATGCTGGTCAAGTAGCTGCATAAATCCAAATCCTTAAATGAGCAGTTGAGTGTTTTAGTGGCTTCAGTGCAGCAAGGCAGCAAAGATGCAGCGACCAGTGACCAGTGTCTGCAGTCTCCTGTTTAAATGTGTCATTTCACGACTATTTACACATATATGTTAAAAGATTAAGTTTGTGTTGACTTAGAATATTGCATAAATAAGAGTTCTGATCAAAACCAGACCTCTTAAACAGACTACTATAATGCTGTTTAAGTACAATTTTGAGGTACTTTACTTGAGTATTTTTACATTTTACGCTACTTTATACTTCTACTCCACTACATGTATTTGACAGCTATAGTTACTGGTTTTTACAGATTCAGATGAATACATAATATAACTATTTAACAGCAATCAACTTATAAATGAAGATGTGTTATCACAGATTAAGCTACCGAGTAGTAAAAATTATCCTGGCCTACATATTAATAACTACAACATTATTTATTATTCTAAAATGGGCCATTCTGCATAATGAGTACATTTCATTTTGGTACTTTAAGTATATCTTTCTGCTAATACATGTAACTCCATTACAATTTTGAAATCGAGATGTTACTTGTTACTCGTATTTTTGCCACTTTTACTGAAAAGATCTGAATACGTCATCCACCACCGGGGTGATTGCAGTTCATTCAGAGTCTGAACGTGCACTAATAATGGAAATTGTGTGAATTTGGAAATGATTAAATCTATCTTTCTTCAATACATTTTCGCTAAAGGACTATTGCACACCATGTTTCTGCAAGTTATTAATATAATATATATGCAAAGAATTATATAAAAGATATAATCTCCCCTGCTGGAACAGATACTGATGGAAACGATCTCACCTGTTTCACACAGACGGTCAATACATCTCTCTGAGTGAGTTGTGTGTGGCACAGATGATATAATGGCGTGAAGATGCGCTGCAGAAGTTCCCTGTCAGCTCACACGAGTTATGGGAAATCCCTCATGTGCAGATCATTGCACAGTAGTGCTCACACATGCACACGCATATATCAGAACACACACACACACACACACATTTTTCTTTCCATTTCTTGCTTGGATCAACCCTTTTGTATTTTCCAAACGCTTTTGCAAAGTTGTGGAACTTTTGGATTAACACGATTGATGTGAAAACACGGAGAAGGTTGTCCTCATGTTTTGTGTTGAACATCAGAAAACATAAGTCTTCCTTTTACAAGTTTGGACTTCAATCCCAGTGTGACTTCCCAAACCTATAACACTGTCTCACCTTGGTGAGGAACACAGCCACATGAAGCACTTATCAGAAGAGCCAAGTGGTTTGGCAGGATGGAAGAGCCCTCCCTCCTGTGACCACTTCACCTCCCCATTATCTCCAAGTGGTTTCATTTCAACACTTTTATGGTTTGTCATTTTGCCAATGATCATCCTCTACAAAGTGGGACAAGAGATTCATTTCTCTAAGAGGGTTATAATCTAAACAAAGTTGTGCAGATTACTTTACAAAGTGTAGTTTAAAAAATGTTGACTTGTAACTTGACTATATATAATTCATAAATATCATGTAAATGAATGTAAATATAGTGCACTTACAATTTTAGTTTTTCATAAATTATTAACACTTCAAGATGAACAGAATAAATCCATAAATGAACGAAAGCCAAGTCCACCCACAGCCGAGCTCACAACGTTTTGTAAAGTGAGATGTGTTGGAGAAAGTTTTGTAAATGCAAAATAAAAGTCATAAACTAAGTTACTTTATTTTTAACCGACCCGGCCGGTAATCGTCAAGTAATTAGAGCATGAAACTAAAGCAGAGGGAGATGCGCATTAGACTAGACACAGGTGTTTGATATTTAATCCAATTAACAAAATGAGGCGAAGCACACGCGATCTACTCTCTCACTCTGTGCTCGTCTCTTGAGCTCTTCGTCTCTCTCTTTCTCTCGCAGGCTCGAAATTGCTGATGTAAGTGCACATGTACATGATTGCGCATGCAAATGAATACTCCCAAGCACGAACTTATACGGACGCAAACAGACCCGCCATCTGTTAATTCTCTAAAGAAGTTTCTATTCAGAACGCAGAGAGCAAAACTGAGCATTAAGGAACCATTTTACATTAAAAATGTCTTCATTAAATAAAACACACTAGGAGGTTTGGGGTGCTTCTGCAAGAAAATGTGAAGGTTTTTGACTTGAAATGATTGAATTTCACATCATTTTGTCTTGAAGAAGCACACTGCACTGTAACCACAGTTGTATGCCTCTATCAGTGTGCTGAGGATGAAGGTCATGAAGCCTTTCGAGCCCATTTGAAGGTTGTGTTTGTACTCTTAAAGCCAAGGCTACAGTACATAACCATTGCTCTGACCTTTGCTTTGTGTGCGTGTGTGTGTGTGTGTGTGTGTGTGTGTGCAAAAATGCAACTCTCATAGCCCAACTCAAATGTCAAGAACACATAATGACTTGTGTAATTTGCAGCAAAAGTGTTTTTGTCTCTCATTACATCGATTTGTTGCACAAAATAATTCCGATGTCGGACTAATGTCTTGATTACTGCATTGTCTAAAACATGCCCAAACACACAGGCACCTCGTCTACATTCAGTACAGCACATTCACAAACTCTTTTCCCCTGCGACACAAACAAAACTGCTGCAGAAATGTGTGTGTATGTGTGACCAAGAGAAACGGGTCTGTTCGAGAATGGACATGAAGGTCATGAACACAATTTGAAAAAATAAAATTGAGGGCAAGTTGGTTTTGAGTTTTCTCGATGTCGGCTCTGCATGAGTGCTGCTGCCTTTTGTCAAAGTTTGACTTGTTTTTCAGGTGATGAGAAAGTATTTTATCTATTTCAAAATCAATCCTACAATGTGATTCCACTTTAAACAAAGGGAAAATTGTGGTACCGGCGCTTGATAGGCAAAAAAACAAAAAAGAAATCAAAATGTTCTGCCTTATAACACAATACTGACGTGTTCCCTGAATTGTCCACTTGTTTAAAAACAATGATTTTGGTTTAGTCAAACATTTTAGCAGTGTACTTCTCTACAAAACATCTCCTTTGGAGGTGTTATGTGGTCGTGCTGAAGCAGATCAAAGTGTCTTTAGCATCGTGTCTCATTACACCCCTTACTGTACACTCTTCTCCAAGGTAACCAGTGTGTGTCCTTCGTTCCTCCAGATGCTGCCTGGTTGCCATCTGGCATGTTCATTTTTTTGTTATTTTATTGCTGCTTTTTCCCACACACATAACGCCTCCATACTGTTTCCATAGCAATGCTATTACTGAGATGACGGTTTTCTCTCGTTGTTACCACTCTTCACTATCAAGTGTCCATATCTGGAGACTCTCCAGCAGCCTGCAATGCTGCTCTCTGCAACAAATAGCTAATTGTGGTGCAGGTAGTGTAGGAGTGCGTGCTTATTACATGGTGCAAGAACAACCCCGTTATGTCATGCATTTAGGCACAATGCACAAAAGTTTCAGAAAAGTTACGCCTTACTACCTTCTCCAAACTCTTCTTCGATTTACTTCATAGAGCATACACAGAGACGGTTGGAAGAATGGAGATTTTCTCACACACACACACGCACACACACGTAAAGATTCAACTCTCAGCACAAACGCCGTACAGCTGAATCTCTCCTGGAGAAGTGTGAGAGCACAGTGCCTTGCTCCCAGGCACTTTATAATGAGGTTGTTGTTTGTGCTTGCAAAACATTTCAGTCCAGACATATGATGCTAACAGCTCTATGCACAGATATTACCATGGTGACCAACCTGCGGGATTTAAAAATACATCTTTTTTTAAACATTTCACAATAAATGTTTTAAAGAACTGTGCTGCAGCTTCCGCTGATATCATCACTGTTTCTGTGAGTTTGAGCTCTTTGTTCATAGTGGTGAAACGAGTCGTGCCAAATCACAATCAGTAAGTCTAAGTCTGCTTGAAGTTTTTATTTTTATTTTAGAGTGACATGTAATGATGTTTAAATACACACATTAAGACTTCCAGGCGTCGAAGTTACAACATAGACCTAGTGCTGTTTTTGTACTGTGTTGCAACGTGTTGAGTTATCTTCTGACTACACATCTACTGTGAGACTGCCTCGGTACAGGGAGTCGGTCGTGGTCGTGATGGATGGAAGTTCATGACACTTTGACCCTTATTATCTTCACCAGCTGTCTCAAGTCTTATTAATAACTAGCGGTAGTTTCATGCTCCTCTGGCAACAATGACAGCCTCTAAATGGATACACCCGAGACCATGACCCAGTGGTGACCTGTGTGTGTGTGTGTGTGTGTGTGTAATTGATACAGAGAGTAAGGAGACACACGTGTTTGTGGTATTTTGTCAAAGTGTAATTCACTATTAAATTTATAATAGAACCAAATACAATCTATATCACACATAGAACCCACTCCTTGTCATTACTTTACAGAATTTCTGACGGAATAAGCGAGATTTATCTTTGTTTCTATCTAAAGTATGATTACATGTCTATTACTACAGTAAGGCAAACAAATCATCAGAAATTCTCTGTTGTTTGTGCATGATTAGTACACGCTTTGTGGAAGGCTCATTTTTTTCTACCAGAGAACGACAAAACAATCTTAATTATAAGCTCAACTAAAGGTGAACTCTCAATTTGGACAAGAATTAAGTGGGGTCATGTACTGTAGTAATTAATGAGCACTCTGTTACATAGGCCTCTCTTGGTCTGGAGGAGATGTGGTTTACTGTTCAGGGGTCATTTTGTTGATACTTTAAATGGTGGTGGCAGCTGCAGAAGGTCTGGCATCTTTCCTCCGTGACACACCTCAGCGCTCAGCCACAGGATAATGGAGACTCATCGCTTTCATATGCAAAGCTGAGTCGGGATATTTTGTAGAGAAATGTTCCTCTGCTCATATGTCACTGTTTAGGAGTAATTAACCCAGTTGACCCTTCTTCATTGTAAAACAGAGTTAAAATAGAGTTTTTTATGATGCAGACATGCAACATAAAGTAAGTGTAAGTTTCATGAAGAGATCATGAAGACTCTTGTTTGTATAAGCTTATCATTTTTCTTATGGTGACCAAAAACACCTCTGATATCTCACCTCCTGCACACGACAAATCAGAGTCTTTGATGTATTTCCACAGTTGCCTTGTGGTGGCTCGTTAAATGAAATAGCTTGTAATGATGAAAGATATATTCACAAAAACAAAACAATTAAGCCAAATAAAAGCTCAGAAGTCGGTCATTACAATCACATTACAATCCATCTTAAGCTCACATGTGCTTCCCCTGAAAACAAGCTCCCAGCTCTGCCACAGCGAGGAGATGGAGGAGGGGATTGTCATTTGAGGCCCATCACATCGTTTCTTCATGGCCCTTGATTGATACGACGATGACCTCGGGGCCACGACTCATCACTGTAATACGCTTATGGTCGTCGTATCCTTGACCCGTGTAGCAATGTACGAAATTTAGTGTGTGCAAACATTTCATCCTTACTACGCTCTGCCAATATTTAATAACTGCACAGGAAATTAAATCAGGCTCCGTTCACAGTGACACACACACACTCTCCCCAAGATTATTTCAATCCTCATTAACTGTAATATCGCTATACGCTGATATTTGTACTGTCAATTTGCCGTAATCACTTTTTAATGTATAGTCTTCACAAAGATACTTTGAATTATTTGATTATTTGATCATTTTCATATAATAATATTTGCACAATATATGAGGAGGCATACAACGTGCCTTTGCTTGAAACATGTAGTGGGGGGGGGGGGGGGGGGTTAATGGATATGTTTGACAAATGATGCAGAGAGCCTGCCGATAAGGGCATCGGATCTAAGAATGCTTCTGCGTGTTGTTCTAGAGGGCACGGACATAATTTTAGTCATTTAATTTGGAGGATTTGTTGCCTGATCCACTAATACACTTGATTCATGTGAAACTCAACAATCACCTCCTCACTATGGGCTTTAAAAAAAAATTATTTTCTGCAAAAGTTATGGAAAAACAGTTTCTGCAACCTAGTTCTAACACCTGGAGAGGCTTTTTAAAATACCTGACTCACCAAGGGCAGACTCAGAGTTGGAAGATTAAAATAAGTTGTTGAACTGATGAAAAAAGAGGGTCAGGTTCTTCAACTTTGTTCCCCTGATCTGCGCACAGGCTTTTTCTGTGTTTTGCTTACCGTACAGATTTGTTAGCCCCCCCCCCAGCTGCCTCCCCACAGCTGCCACAAATGGTTCAATCCAGGGCAGAGCTTACACTCACATGGAGGGCTGACGTTCCTGATGCTGCCATGTCGACTTACGTCGTGACACTTCGGGCAGCGCCACAGACAAGTGCAGCATAATACAGCATGTACTGTATTGAGTGTGTATGTGAGCTACAGTTAAAAGAGAACACTGTTTTGGTTATAGGCAACTGAGACCAATACCTTTCCTAAACAAAGTGATGTTGTTAAACCGAGTTTTCTCTTTAATGAGAGAAATGTAAAGAAACAGCACCCTAAAACTCTGCTTCTCTGCTATTTGAGTTGTATTTTCACTGTGGCACTTAAACTAGCACAAGCAGCACTATAGACCGTTTCCACAGAATTGCATTGCTAGTCAAAAGCTTGGGTCCATGTTTACTTCCTGTCGGATAATGTCATTCACATACACTGCAACAGGAAATTAACTGGGACGCATTTGGAGTGTTGATGTTTAATGTAAAAGGATCTATAATTTGTTGATATTTTTAGCTGACATTGAAATGCACTATTATTATAAGCAATATGAAAATGAGGCTGTGCGATGTATTTACGTTTCTGCGTGTGTGGTTTCATGAGCATGAACTGTTATGCATGTACATGTGTGTATGCGTGTACAGTATGTGTATGTTTTGTGCACTCTGAATTAGTGTTGGGCTGTTGTAAACATTTTAAAACCGGTTTGATATTAAGCGAAACATCGGACTTAATTACTGATTAATTACTTTGACCACTAGTTGTTGCACTTGACTCAGCAGCCTGCTTTCTTTTGTTGGCTTCAAATCCAAAATGTCGCCATATTTGTGCATATCTGGTTGTCTTTGAAACTATCTCCGCCATGTATCGTCGCCCCAGCAGTATGACGCGTTGCCATATTGCTTATTACTACTAACGCAATACAAGTTGGATTTAGCACTGTGGCAGCATTAGCACAGGTTGCTGATGTAGGCTACTTTTTTAATTTGCCAGAATGTGTCATAATGACAAATGCCGGTTCAGCTGGTTTGCATGAAATCAAACTGGTTTAAGTTCGTACACCCGATCAGACCAGCAAAACTGCAAATGGATCCAACTCTACTCTGTATCCTTTAGAACGTGGCTGTCTGCGTTGTGAACATCATGTGTGTCATAGAAATGATGTTCACATCAGTGTTAGGTCAGGTAGGGTTGACCACTGTACAGAAACACACGCACAGATAGTGTTGGGCATCTCAAGGGGATTTCGATATGTAGTGTGTTGACTTTTGCTGACAAAGCTCATTACCCAGCACACACACACACACACACACACACACACACACACACACACACACACACACACACACACACACACACACACACACACACACACACACACACAGCTGCAAAAGTAGGACACTGCCTTACACTCAGAGTATGAGTATGTCATCACTGCATGTGGGGCAGCTGGGAAAACAAAAACAAAATGAAGAAAATGGTGCAAAGAGCTTCAAATATGTGCAACCAGACTAATAGATCATAGAAATGGTGTGTGTGTGTGTGGGGGTGGGATGTCAATGTAAGTCACTGTGATGGTCAGTAAGTCGATTCTAAACACTTCACACAGACCTGTGCTCATGCTGACTCTCATCAGGCTGACTGCTGCATCAGTTTGACTTTAGCTCGGCTGGAAGAGCAGAGGCATAAATACCTGGCTGTGTAGCTGTGGTCTATCATGAGTTATGTGTTGCCTCTCTACCTCTCAGTAGCCAGAATTAAATGGTCATATAGGCACAATCAAGATCAATGAAAAAGACATTTGGGGGTTCATGTGTTGTATTTCCAACAAATGTTAAATTGCACTTTACTTCAGGCAATACAACTGCTGCAGTAGCGCCTCAGGAAAACAGCACATACTGTACATGATGAGTGACACTTCACATTGTTTGAGAAGATGCAGTAGCTGCTGCAGAATACAAGCAAGCTAGAGGACCTATAGCAGTCATCAGTCAGCAGAGGTGCTGTCACAGACGTTAAGATTCTTCTCAACAAATACAGTTTATCAGTAGCTCTCTGAGCTCGCCTTTTCTTCTCTTCTGTGAGCTGCAGAATGGCTTTCAAACTTCTAATAAAACATGAATTTTTATATTAATTGCTGCTGGAATTGAGCCTTCTTTATTGGGCCACAGCCCAATAAATGTGTGGCGCTTCAGATGAAATAATAAAACTTGCTACAGTACGCGTCCATACGTGCGTTCACGCTTGTGAGTGCAATTGTCCTGTTATGTTGGAAATATTGATTTCATGCTGCATCTGTCAGTGACTGGGTTTGAGTCATAACTAAATTGTGCGCACGTGTGACATTTTGTTCAAACAAAGCAAAGACGAAGAAAAGATAAAAGAAAAAGCCGATGTTCCCAAACCTCCGACATTTAAACTAATGGTTTGACTCAAACTGTAAGAAAACAAGTTTGTGCTGGTGGCTCTGTTAGACTGAGTGACTTGCTAATATGTTCACTATGATAATGCTAACATGCTGATAATGATATGCCTATAATGTTTACTATGTTCAGCCACCATGTTGTTGCCATGCTATCATTTGCTACTAGGCACCAAACACAAAGTAAAGCCCAGGCTGATGGGAAATGTTGTTAGCTTTGCAGGTATTTGGTCGTAAACCAAAGTATCAGAAAAAATGGAATTTCAACCTGATGATGGATTCAAAAACTAGGGGATCGCCAAAGTCATTACAATGAGGGTAACACGATTAAGTGGATCAAAGTCAGGAGAATTTCTCTTCTTTGTCGCCGTCCAGTAGTTATATTTCAGTCTGGACCAAAGTCCCGACTGACTAACCACCTAGAGCCACGTCCGTCACTGGCATGGCTCAAATAACGAGACCTAAACTGTCTTGTTTACTTCTGGTGTTTTTCTCGCTCAGTTCAGTGATCCTCACTTTGCTTCATTAACTTGTGGGTCACTGCGCACGACCTTCACATAACAGACCTGGGTTGAGTTCTAGGTCAGAGGAGTGATTCACAGTTTAAATATAAAATGAGTCATCTCTACTTTAACAACACATGTTTCATAACCTTGATTTGAAGATCACGCTCATACACACAGTAATATAAGAAATGTTGTTAAAAAGTGTTTAGAGTAACACACTCACATTTCACCCAGCAGCTGTTTTGACAGTGATGGATGGAGGCCGATGAGTTGCACACACACACACTCCAGGACAGAAACACACTCTGCAACCACAGCGCTTTTTCACTCAGCACTTTTGTGCTCCTCATTAGAGGAAAGAGGGTTTAAACCAGCTCCAATTCCATATGGTCGGGGAGTCTGCTGTTCCGCTGAGGAGTGGGATGCAATCGATCGGGAATGAGCTGCTGAAGAACGGCTTTCCTGTTTGGTATGAAATTGATCTGAGGCTGCGTACATCTTCTCAACAAGGTGGGAAAGACTGGACAGGAGGGCACGGGGTGATATGAAGAGTCCATTTATAAAGGACTGACAAGAAACATGCTGTCTGACTTTCTCCTCCATAAAAACATAGATGACAACGTCTACAATAAACACGACGTAATGCATATCACACTACATAGAATCAGATTTTTGTTACTCGGAGGGAAGTTTTATTTCAATGTTTGAAAATGTAGTCTGATGAAAGGTGTGTGGTTCTAAGATGATTGCACAATGAGCTTCTGTGCTGTTGAAAACAAATCAACGAGCAGTTTTAAATCAATGGCCGTTACCCAGTTCCTATAATAAAATGTAATGAATTACCTCCATAATTCACTTTACCCCAAATGACTTTCATTGAGCGGTTCCAAAGCCCTCTTCAGACGAGGTCAGGAGCTCCGGTAATGGCTTCAGTAGCATGGATGTATTTATCATGTCATGTTTATAGACTGCATATACCGCTTTCTTTTACGTGCAACACTTATTTTCCGTGTATTGATGACACCCGCTACAGTTTGAATGGATGAATCTAAAGCACTTTATTGCTGCCAATTCATTTTGAGACAGTTGAGTTTGGCTCGTTATCGAACTTCAATACTTTGATGGAACTGATCAAAGTAATCAGTAGCGCCGTATTGAAATGGTCCAATAGTATTGAATGCCGGGTCAGTTTTATGTTTTGCCTGATCATTCATCAGAGTAGACGTCACCTGATTTGAATAAAATTTTTGCCAATGTTAGACGATTACTGTGGTGATCAAATTTCATAGTAATTTATCCAATAGTTGAAGAGACATTTCACATCAAAGGGATCTGTCATATGAATTCATCCTCTGGGCATCATTTCTGGTTGGAGCAAAGTGGAGACCCGACTTTAAAAGGTTTATATGTTTTTGTATAAAACGATTATTGTCCTTGGAGTAATGAATCATAAAAAGTATTGTTATTGGACCAAAGGTATTGTATCGGCACTTTAAAACAATACCCAGGACTGATGTTGGGCACTGACGTTCTCCTGTGTGTCAAGAAAACGAACCTAACAAACATGTGGCTCACATTGTTTGTGTGAAGTGCTGGAGAGAGATCAGATATTTTAAGAAATATATCAATATGTTCTTCAATTAATTCCTTGTTCTTGGCTTCGCGCCTCCCGCCTCCAGTTTAGTGCTGATTTTGAGAGACACACCAGACTGATGACATCATATTTCCACGGCATCTACAGACTTATTCTCTCCTTGTAGATTGTTGTTGGTACATTCTTCTTCCATGTGTGTTAACATTAGACATTTATTAGTTGTAAAAATATCTGATGACAATGGAGAGAACCACACAAACAAACCAAACCAATTATTCATAAAATACATAACAAATACTGTATTTTAATTAAATGTTTTTGCATATTTGTCCAGACAATCATATTTTCAGTTTCTTCTGTCCAAACACTTGCATATACAAGCGCTGCAGCGCTGACATTTACACCACACATGCTCATCCACTGTGTGCACACAGAGAAAGAGAGACTGTTGAGACCCTGCAACAAAATGCTCCATTTACCTCTGTTTGACACCCCTTATAGAATTACTGGAAAGCACACAACATAAACACCATACTCTGTAGACACACACACACACACACACACACACACACACACACACACACACACACACACACACACACATACAGTTAATTATATGCAGGCAGACACTTGCATGTGCAGTAATCGAACACTAACACTCTTCTCAACTCTGTTACACCTCAGCAAGCTGTTTTCAGTCATTTTCCTTCGCTTGATTGCAATCTCTGCACACCTCCCCCATCTTGTCCATCCATCCTCCTCTCGTTTGCTTTCATTTGTAGCTGCATGTAGGGGTTGTATGTACAGTGTGTGAGGGGATTTGGAGGAAAACATTTTACTTTGTCAGTAGGCCTGTATGTTTCTGACTTTTGTTAAAACGGCAGTGCTAAAGGACATAAAGCCAAAAGATATTTGTTGCTTGTGTACTCCAGAAAAAAGAGAGAGAAAGATGGAAAGAAGAAGAAAAATGAATACCATACAGAGAAAAGCTTTGCTGCATTCAATTGATTGGATAAGAAGAGAGGCAGAAAGCTTCAAAGGTGGGTGGCAGGTGAGAAAAGAGAGTGAGAGGTTGAGTGAGACAGGTAGAGAGAGAGAGAAAAATTGAGTGTGTGTGTTGCCCCACATGCCTCTCAGTTCCCTGAAGGTGTGCTGTCGGCGAAGTAGCTGCTGCCCTGCTGAGACAAACAAAAACAACAGGAAGAAGAAACAGAAAAGCGGAGCTTTCCAAATGAGAACAAATATCAGAGAAGGGGGGAGAAGGGGGCGAGGAGTGAAAAAGGGGGGAAACTGGGGCAGAAGCACATTAGTGATACTCATTAACGTCGTCAGGCGGGCAGAGGAGGGGGGAGATGAAGAGCGAGGACAGGAGGGCAAGAAGTGATAAGATGGGGAAAAAGTGCTGATGGCAGAGGTGTGCTGGTGCACCCTGCCAGGACCTGAGAGTGACTCCCTCCCCTTGTTTCCTCCTTCCTCTCTGCCCTGTCTTCTTCTCCCTTCTCTGACCCTGTCCCCTCCTCCTCCCTCTCTCTCTCTCTCTCTCTTGCTCTCTCTCTCTCTCTCTCTCTCTCATGCTTTCGCTCTCTCCCTCTCTTCCCACAGGCAGACCAGGGAGAGCAGAGCTGCATCTCCGTCTCTCTCTTTCTCTCTCGCACTCTCCCCAGCTCCTCTGTTTGTCATTCGGCAGCTGAAACCCTGTCAGAAAATCCCCCGAGCTCGGCGTCAGAGGCAGGACGCAGGAGCAGGACGCAGGAGCAGGGAAGACCGTGGGGGAATAAATTGGGGATCCCTCAGGAACTTCAGTCTTTTGTTCTTTTCACGCTTTTGATGATTGACCTGTTCCGCTGCCTCTCTTCTCCAAGGAAAGACTTTAAATGGAAGACTTGACGTGCTTTATTTTGCCTCACAGAACAAAGTGATGCAAATGAAGACACAGCGTTTGGAAGTGAACAACTGAAGACTTAATCCATCTCCAAGAAAAAGAGCTGCAAAAGAAGCAGGAGATTCTGAAGACAGACTTTGGGTGAAAGAGGACGAGACGCTGAATCAAGAGATCTAAAAACGTCCCCCGTCAGTCTCCGTCTCCACTCCGTCTGTCCCGTCAGGACACTTTCCTCTGCGTCTCGGGCTCCGCTCCCTCCACTGAAGCTCAGCCATGCAGGTGTCCATCGCCTGCACGGACCACAACCTGAAGAGGGGCAATGGGGACCACGGCAAGCAGAGCGCCACCAGCCCCAACGTGGTGAACCAAGCCAGGGCCAAGTTCCGCACCGTGGCCATCATCGCCCGCAGCTTCGGCTCCTTCCCCCCGAGGCACATTTCACTCAAGGAGTCCACGGGGAAACACACGGGCATGAAGTACAGGTGTGTGTGTGTGTGTGTGTGTGTGTCTGAGTTATGGGCAGGGTTTAGTTTGCACTGTGTGTGTTTCTTGAAAAAAAGCTTGTTAGGTGTACATGTTTGTGTGTGTTTCTTTTCTTGTCCATCTCAGCTGCTACATCTTCATTACTCTTTAATTATGCCGCTTAATATTTCATTAGAATTGAGTTGTCAACACATTTGTAACTTTGTGCTTAATTCCTTTCATACCTTTTGAGAGTTACAAAGTTGAAAGGATGGGTTTTAAAATCTTCCAAAGTACACACTACCTAGAAAGACCCTTGTTCTTTTTTATGTAAATGAGAAAACAGTTTTGTTCAAATCTCGTTGATAACTCACCGCCTCACTGAAAGCCACAGAATTTTCCTTTTTCTACCTTGAAATCCCCACTCGCGTCATATTGTGGCATCTCATGAAGCCACTCTTGCCAGCACCATCTGAGGCCACCTTCTGCCAAGCCTGCAGTATGCTTTCAGTGCGCTTGGGCTTCACATTTCAAAGACTCATCACTAAGTCGTACAGAAGCCGCTCATTCCCTTTATATGTCACAAGCAAACCGGGCAGGTTTTAGGAATAAATGCCGTCTGCTACCTGTTTTACTGAGTTTACTGACGATTCCTACTGCTTCTTTGTCTGTTCTCTCTGTCATCATGTCTCCTCTCCACTTCCTTCTTTCTCCTCACAGTTCATTTACGCTTTCTCACATATACAAATGCTCTAATTCTATTGCTTTCAATTGCCATGAATGGAGCAGGACTCTTCATGCTTCGCTCCCACACACACACACACACACACACCTAAAACACTTTATTTCTCCAAACCCTCTCTTCCTCTGCCTCTCTCCATGGTTTGGTGAGATGGCTCTGCAGTGTGGGCAGAGTGTCTGAGTCGGATTTGACCTCGGCAGTGCTGCTGCTCAGCTGACTTGTGTGTTTGACTCTCATGGCCTCGGGCTGTGAATCTTTCGGAAAATAAACATGGTGCCATTACTTTCTTTTCAAGCTCTGCAGGTCACTGTGAAATCAAATTGTGATGTGTGTGTGTGAGTGTGTATGAAGACATGTTTTGTGTGTGGATATGTAAAGAAATAGTGACAGATTGCAGGCTGAAGGTATCGTTAAGTGTTCAGCACAATTGTATGTGATGGTGTTGATATTCTCTTCAGGTGTTTTATAAAACGCCGTGTCAGTACACATCAGACTTCAACCTGACAAACGTTTTCCTCCTGTTGATGCGTTTTAGGGTTGTTTTAGGACTTAACATGACGCTGATGCTGAAGTTCTGTAGACTGCCCTGTTAAAATGAGGGTGATTGTCACGCTCTTAATATGGTAAAAAAAGGTTTAACAATACAAAATAGTTAAGCAAGACTTGTAGGGAAATACATTTTTCGTCCACAGAGAAAAGATCATTTCTTTTCTCCTTTTTGATGGGATGACATTGATTTTTAACTTGGATAAAAAGGTTAAATAAAACAAGTATTTTACTGTTGATCTGGATTTCTCCTGCTTTAGTTGTGTTTGTTACAGTATTGGCTTCTCACAGTGCACACTGTTTTCTCAACTTATTCTGCTGCTGCAAGTGTTTTATGTGTTGTGCTAAAAATGGAAATATAAGTGTAAGTCTTGACTACTTCATTATTGAACAGGGCAGCAGAGGACACAGTGAAAGAAACTGAATATCAGCAGAATGAAGCACGTAATATGTCTTCTGCAATAACTCAAACATGTGCCTGAGTGTTAAAAGTACAGTATATATATATATTTTTTTATGTTGTGACGTTTTATCAAGTATTACAAATTTGATCTGGAACACCTGGTTGGGACTTTGACAACACTGTTCAAAGGCTAATAGAAAACTGGAAATCTTGGACTCAGTTTTAAGACTGGACTTACATTACATGTTATCCAGACTCTGAAGCAGTCTAGACAATATGTAATGTAAGTGGGCTGTGATGCAGCTTGACAGTAATGGGAGCTGGGAGACGGGTCAGCAGCGTACAGGCCATGGCTCGGTGCCACTTCACTCTGCATCGGAAACAGCATCCCAGGAGGGTGGAGGCAGTGTGCGAGTAAAAATGAAGTTTACAGAGCTGGCAGGTGACATTGAGCTGTCAACCTATGGATTCAGTTCTGTAGAGCTAGAGGAATCCGAAAATATGGTTCTTATAACGGACCGCAGAAAGACTCTAATAACTTAAAAACATGCTTGAAACGTTTAAATGAATCGGTAGCAGACACTCGATTCCTATCGCTATACCTGGAGGGCATGCCGATGTTGTTTAAATTGATTGATGTGTCAGCACTTCAGGGGAGAATTGATCAGGCTTCATGAAGAGAACTAACAGGCATGTGCCTGTACCTGAGAAATCTCATGACGCCTCCTGATGGGGTTTATTGAACGGTTCGGACTCTGTCATGATACGACAGTAATTTCAGACACGTCTCAGTCACAGACTATTAGCTGAAAGTTGTAGGTAATAGCTAAGGAGAGGACGATACATTTAATATCCTGGAAAAGCGAACAATATGTGGTGAAGACTGAGATGGTGAGTGTTTTTGCCACAAAGTTTTCCCCCGATCTCATGCCAACAGATTGTGTTTGTATCCGTAGAGGCTCTTGGGTCGAGAAGTAAGACGCCAGAGGCCTAAAAAAGATTTGGCTCTCGTCATGTCACAGCTGAGTGTCATGATGTTGCTGAAATGTTTGTTTGGGTAGTTTGGCCCGCCGGAACGTTCGCTACTACGAGCTGTGTCAGGTCAATAACTTCTCATGTTAGTACTTTTTACACACCAGAAATAAAAAAAGTCATTGGTTAGATTTAGTCTAATGGAAGACGAATAAAAACACGTTTGTATTTTCTCAGTTCTCCTAAAGAGCAGATGCTTTAAAATTGATCAAATACCTTGATCATCAATTTACAGCTGGTTTGATGGTTAGTAGAGATGTATGTTGACAATGCTGTTCCATGGTTGTATGCAAGTCACACGTGTTTAACTGATGTGGAGGTCTGGCTGTTCAGGGTTTCCTGTACTGCTAATGCCATTGTTTACTGCTCCTCTGCTGTATTCTTTACGGGTAAACAGAGGGCTATGCAGAGACGGACTGACGGTGTGTTATCGTGCGTGCCAGGATTCTGTAGTGTTAAGGCCTTTACACGCCCGGGGGCGTGTTTTTTCGTGCGATTAATTCGCACTTCAGTAAATGTTTTTAAACTATTGTTTTCTTCATGCATACTTGCACACAGAACCTGAATATTCCGTGGCAAAAAATGTGTATGTACAGACTTAGAGGACAGCATATTTCATGTTATTCCTACCAGAAGATGGACACTTTACTTGAGGTGATTTGTGGCAGTTTTGGGAATGGGTTATTGATATTGATGCTGATTGTTTCATGGAATATACGTGTAGACCAGGGGTGTCCAAACTTTTTTCAAAGAGGGCCAGATTTGATAATGTGAAAATGCCCAAGGGCCAACAGTCTCTGCTGACATTATTTTAAACAATACAAGTAGCCTTGTAGATAAAACGGGGATGAATTTATATCATTGTATGAAGAGAGTGACATGAGAAGATCAATCTCATGTCTGTAAGTGGTTAGTGACTCGTCTAAAACATTTAAAAAAGGAATAACTTCAATAGAATCATTCTATACACTGTAGCTTCTTTACATTCTATTAGAATGTAAAGAAGCTACATTCTGATACAATGTAGCTTCTTTACATTCTATTAGAATGTAAAGAAGTTACATTCTGATACAATGTAGCTTCTTTACATTCTATTAGAATGTAAAGAAGTTACATTGTTGCCTTTTCTTTTCTTCCCACAAGAACGTAATTTTGTCAGGTTGATAAAAAAATGTCACTTTACTTCCTGACATTGTTATTTTACCACAGGGGTGTCCAAACTTCTTTCAAAGAGGGCCAGATTTGATAATGTGAAAATGCCCAAGGGCCAACAGTCCCTGCTGACATTATTTTAAACAATACAAGTAGCCTATACATACGTTGTTATTTAATCGTTTTATTTTCAATGACAGCAAATAGCAATGTAACCAAATGTAAGCATTCATGTGTGAACACATCTCAACAACTATTCTGCCTTTCTTTCACATCTTGAAAGTCAGATAACACAAAGAAAAAGCCATCTAAAAGCTAATTACATAGAAACCGATCAATATTCTCACCTCAAGACAATCTTAAATATGACTTAGTGAGGGTAATGAAAAGTTGTCTCACATTTAAGTTCAACACACATGAAACAGGCTAACGAAACACATCAAGTTGTCTCTTAGTATCTGATGATAGCTCTTCAGTGTTACGAGCCAGGCAAACATTAGCAAACTCGGTCTTCTTCTCGGGGCAATTATGTTTTCTGCTATTTTCATAACACAGTCTTTGATAAACTCACCTTCCGTAAAAGGTTTGTCATGTTTAGCAATTACCATGGCCACTTGGTAGCTTACTTTGATGATGTTTTCATGTGAAAAGGACCGCTGCTGTGTGGCCAAGTTATCTTGGAGTTGCTTCACTTTTCTAGCTCGGTCGCTCTCTGATAGCTTGTTGTAGCATTAGCATGTTTGGCCTCGTAGTGTCTCTTTACATTATATTCCTTAAACAAGGCAACAGTCTCATGACTAATTAGGCAGACACAGTTGTTTCGGTTTTCGGTGAAAAAAATATTGCGATCTCCACCTCTCCTGGAAGCGGCGGCCCTCATTATCGACTTTCCTTTTTTTACTTGCCGTAACATGACAGGTCAAGGGTCAGAGCCAATTTCAAACAGCCAGACAGTTACAGAGTGGTGCTGCCACCATGAGGTAAAAAGAGGAATTGCATGTTGAATTTGTATGATTTATTCATTTCGTTTTGACTGTGCTGGCGGGCCATAAATAATGCATTTTAAGACAGAAGGTGCGGGCCATATCAAATCTGACCTCGGGCCGTGATTGGCCCGCGGGCCGGACTTTGGACATGCCTGGTGTAGATGATGATCATTTTCCGTTATGTTTTTCTAATTTCATTTTCGTATCCATCTTTTCATTTTCCGGACCCTGAGTGCAGAAATAGATTCAAATTGATCGGTTCATTTCAATCCCCTTCTTGGAAAATGCATTAAAGAGTGTGAGCAGTGTTATAGCACACACACACACACACACACACGCACACACACACACACACACACACACGCACACGCACACGCACACACACACACACACACACACACACACACACACACACACTCTCTATACACAGCTTCCTCTATCGGATGCCCCGTCCAGTGCGGTCCTGTCAGTTTGTCATTAAAGGTTCAGTAGGCAGAGGAAAGATGGCGAAAATTGCCTCTGACAATAGATGAGGACGGGCTAGAGTTTCCGCTCACAGCTCTATAGGAACAATGGGAGGAAAGATGGAGAGAGAGAAGAAGAGAGAGATGGAAATGAAAAGAGATAGAGACAGATGACAAGAGACAATACCTGTGTGTGTGTGTGTGTGTGTGTGTGTGTGTGTGTGTGTGTGTGTGTGTGTGTGTGTGTGTGTATGTGTGTGTGTGCTAATCACTCAGTGCTGCATGGTCTCCTTCTTTCTTTTGGACGGATAGATAGACAGCCTCTACCCCCTCCTCCATCTCTCCCTCTCTGTTTCTTTTTGTCTCAGGAAGTGAACTCAGGGTTGTGCACACCATCTGCTCTGGCACTGCATTGTCAGTGAAAGCATGACAAGCGCGTACCTGTGTGTGTGTGTGTGTGTGTGTGTGCGCTTCATTTCGTGTGCTTCTTACAGCACATGACAGTCACATCAGGGCTCGACTGGCTGGCAGGAATTGTTACGAAGGACCTTGAGACTTTGAGAGTGTCAATTGTGCCTAATAGAATTAAAAAAATGTATATCAAGCACTTCTGTAACAGAGAGTCGGAGGTGATGGTCCTCTCAACTTCAACTTTGATGTTCAGTTTAGGCGTATACAGAATTTTTAAAACTCCATCAATATTGTCAATGACTTATTAACTGATGTAATTATGTTGTCTACTGGTGCCCTATGCAAGCGTGACTGAGCAGAAATCATTTACATTTTAATAGGTTCTGACCACAGCAGAGCAGCAGAGTCGGAGCAGGCTTGGTTCGTGCATGTGTGGAAGGGTGGGGGTGGTGAATGCATCGCCGTACATCTGAATACGGTGAAAAGATGCTGGATTATGGGGGATTTATGTACCCACTCTCTGCATATCCGACAGTACAGCAGAAACAAAAGGTTCATGGGCTATTTTCTGAGTCCGTTACAAAAACGCATCAAGTCTTCCTGCCGTCGCTCTTGATGCACTGTGCGGGGAGAGCTCATTCAATTGATAACGATTTATTTTACTTTCAGACTCGGTAAACAACATTTGCATCAGTCAGACAGGTGAAAGAAGATACACGGGAGAGAGAGGGAGTGGATTTAGATGGCTCTTGTGGTCTGACTACTGTATGCAGTATGCACTTGTATAGATGGAGCCACCAGGGTACAACTTAGTACAGCGCAGATATAAAAGGAGGAGCAGGAGGTTGGTATAATTGATAGAGGGGAGCATTAGGAGGCAAGAGGCTGTGCTTGACTTAATAACAAATCTATTAATAAATCAGTAGTGAGTATGTGTGTCAGTACAACCCCCTCACAGAAATATGTGAGGCATTGAAATACTTTATTTAGTTGCATACGTTCCCTGTCCTCCAACAGGCTTCACTGTTCACCTTATTGAGGCTCTGACTTTTTGCTCTGACACACATCAGATGGCAGGATGCTGAACAAAACACCTGC
Organism: Anarhichas minor; assembly: GCF_050575085.1. NCBI lineage: Eukaryota > Metazoa > Chordata > Actinopteri > Perciformes > Anarhichadidae > Anarhichas > Anarhichas minor. The sequence continues at coordinate 5,095,026 of NW_027466472.1, forward strand.
GAGACTGTCGGGTTGTGTTGGTATGTGGTTATTTCTTTGCGCAGTGATTTTATAGAGATGGAGAACATTTTAAACCCTCCACTGTTCAAATCCATGTTTACTATGTCAGTCTTCTTCTTCACAGCCTTAGCTGGTGCATTTCTGGGGTTGTTGGTGGTTACTGCCACCTGTATGATATTGTGAAACCATTAGGAAGAATGTTTATTGCGTCACCAACATGTGCATGCATGCACTAGACAAAAGGGGACCCACTCATAAATACAAGAGGGCCACAAACTCCTCAGATGCCTTTTAAACAACAGTTACTCTGGGAGCATGTAAAACACTACAGTTCCCATTAAAATGTAAGCTGCCTCAAAACAATCCGCCAAAAATTCACTTCTTAGTTCTAATTGCAACGGTCTACACTTCGACACAGTTTACAGCCCTCTGAACAAAATGTACTTAAGTTTTCTTACTTCTACTTGTTTTGTATTCAGGCCGTCCAACACAGGTTTATGAAGGTTTAAAAAAGTCCCTTTCAGGTGGTTCTGTGCTGTCTGAACACCTTTTCTGGCCAGCCAGCCGTCTTTTATCCTCTATTTAGAAGAATATCACATTCATAAAAGCCCTTGCCTATGGTTTTGTCTGATTCCAAAATATGTTGGAGTAACGGTTTACAAAACTCATGTCAGGCTGAACCCATGTTGACAGAATATGCAGGCTGATCTGCACATTATTGAAGCATCCTGTACCTAAACGTGTACGCACACAATTCTCAGAGTGTGGATGTTTGGGTTTGTATATCTGACACACAATATTTTCCTTCATGACAGCTAACACTGCTGCTGTGTTTTTTAGTTTTTCTGTAAAGAGAGAAAAGAGAGGCAGCAGATGTGGGAGTTGGGAGGCATTCAACGGCTTACAGCAGTCAAGGCCAGAGACGAGTGACTCTGAAACACACAAAGCAGTGGAAGCGCAGAAAAACACAAATATAAAAAATCTGTTGAAATTGGTGGTATGAAAAAACAGAGCCTTACAAATTATAGAAATGTTTATTCACTGGTCACCGCTGATGTTCCCATATGTGGGGGAAGAAAATAATGAAAGAAAGCTAATTCCTGATGACATTTCAACATGTGTTGAAACAAACCAACATGAAGGCTTTGTGAATACTGGGCAAGCTTTTGCACGAGCCAAATCACAAACGGCTTATTTGGCAGAAGAAGGCGGGTGTCCGCTCAGCTACTGTACGTAGCCTGCTGAGCGCGCGCACGGCACCGTGGTGTGAAAGGCCAGATTAGCAACTGCTGTTAAAGTGTCTGTGTGATGTGCCATCCAATGGAGGAAGTGTGAAGGTGCTCTCTGTGCGCGTATATGTGAAAGACCTAAATGTTTTAGTTGTAATTCTATTATCAAGTCTTTTTTTTTTTTTAGCACTGTATGGACATATTGACACTATAAGTCCCTTTTGTGTTTGTGTTATAGAAAGATGACAGCTGTTCATTTTCACCTAGCTTTTTTTTTTTTTTCAAAAACAACAACAAATTCTATACAAAGGAGAAAAGCGGATAACGTGTGAGAGGATGATAATTAAAGGAAGGAATTCTTCGTGCCTGCTGGTCTTGCTCAAATCCACCACACAACAAACACATCCTCTCTGCTTGTTGCTATGGTAATCATGTCCTTGGCTCTGTCGTGCCATCATTCAATTTAGATACACAGGCTCACACATTTAAAGAACGACTTAAAGCCAATGGGGGGGGGGGGGGGGGGGGGGGGGGTAAACTGAAAAGGCACCTGAACTAAAGAGTGACATGAATAATGGGATTGATAAAATGTCATGAATGCATGAACAGAACATACGTTTATTGATTTAGGGCACAGAGTAGACGGTCCATGGTTTCATTTTTAAGATTTAGGCTAAAAGAAAATACAGATCTAGCAAATAAGCGTCATTTTAAGAAAGCAAACATTCCTCTACCTGCTACCTCCCTTTTTTAATCCCTTGGATCACAAACATCAGTGCTGTGGTGACTTTAAGAGATTTGACATGGGGATTGAACTCTATTTATGCTGCAGGTATTCCCTCAGAGTGATGCAGGGATGGTAAAAAAGAACAAGAGGAAGAAAGATGGCAAAGAGAGAGTGTCAAATATATGAATGATTCAACTTTGAATCCCTCCAGGGGCCTATTATATTGCATACTATATAACTGGGGGCAGAATAACAAACATTGATTGTCTATTGTTGTCAGTTTGTCTGTGAACAGTTCCTGTGCCCTTGGGCGTCCAGAAAGACACTGATAGTAATATTAATTATAGTGACAGGTCTGCAGCTGAAGCTATAGTTGGAACCTTTTATCGGGAATGTGGCAGCAATTGATAATAATGACTAATACCTCTCTGTGCATAGCTGAATAAAATGTTTCGCTCGTTCTGTAGCCGCTGAAGTTACAGTCAGAATGAAGATAAAATAATTACACTGTCTGTCACTTTATAGTTGTTCTCGTTGGCGTTACTCTGACTTGATCCCACTGTACAGCTGTCTCTGACGTTAGAGTTGAGGACAATGGGGTCGTCCTCATTTACATGCTTTCAGTGCTTTCTTCTCTCACTTGTGGTTTTAATTAAAATAAGTGCTAGCATTGCTTGTCAGGTTGGTTCCGTGGTGTGACAGGAGAGTGATTCAAAGGGAGCCGAGAGCCAAAAAACAAAAGTGAGCATCAGCGAGTTTATTGCTAATGTTGTTGCTGCCAAAAAGGATAGAAGAAAGAGAAATGGAGATTATTCGGGTGAACTAAGAAACTTCATCAATGATTTTACTCTATACAGATGTTTTTAAATGCTTACCACCATCTTGATGAAAGTGCAGTACTTTCTCCTCAAAAAGAATCGTCCCTCCCAAAAGTCTCCGAAAGTTTAGCTAGTGTGGTTTCATTGCTTAGATGTTTCCTAAACTGAAGCAGTGATGCAGCTGTGACTAACTGGGCTGCAGTTGAATTTCAAAGATATATTATGTTCCATATATCAAAATGAAAGACGGTGAACGAAATGTTTCTCTCAGTGGATTAGCATGGATAATGCGTTTGGGTCGATCCGCTCTGCTCTTGACTTGATGCCAGTTAAAGACTATGGGACTGCAGTGCACAGCAGGTGCCAAGGAAGCAGATGGTTTTATGACTCTCTGAGCAGATATTGTTCCGCAAACTGAGCTGGAGAGCCATAGTCTGTCACTAGCAGCCTGTCGGTCTCTGGGGATCAATCACGGCATGTATAGCAAAAAGTAAACTTTGCTCCTCCTCTATTGATGAAAACTGTGTTCAAAAAGCAGAGCAACTCCTGAAGCAACACAGCATCCTCATTGTTTCCAGCTAAAGATCTCCATAACAGCCAGTGTTGAAAGGACAAGGCCTATCAGACAGGCGGCTGTCCTCAGGGCCCCTGTCTCTTTCACACTCGCTCTCCTGACAGCTCATTTTACCGGGTTTACAATGATTCACTGTGAATCTTTTTCTCGTGGCCAACAAAAGGAACAAGAAGTGCGAACTGCACTACAGCTGGTATATAGAAGCTATCTGTACAGCTGCTGCTCATGAATCAGTTTCAGCAAGGAATATGCTCTTGAGTCTTTTGTTTGTGAGTTAGTGGAAACTATTGCATCCTCATTTCTGTGTTTAACCGACAGTCAGAAGAAGTAGTTCTTCGTAGGCGCTTGTGTTTGTAAATGGCTCTTCTCTCTTCAAGCCCTCCTCTCTTTCTGTCTCTCTTGCAAATTCACAAATCCTGGGAAACGTCTAACGCTCTTTGTTCTGATCACCCTGTTGAAACATACAGTCGGTGTGTGGAAATCAAAGATCATACCGAGCCCTGAGGACTTCACTGTGTTGTAATTTAACACAACTGTGCTTTGTTCTCTGGCATATTGCAACCGAAACATTAGCTTCCACTTTGATGAAGATGTTACTGCCAGCCAATGATCCATATCGCTCCTCCACATCATTATTTAACAGGGAGGACATTTTTGCTGATGATATGATATCGGCATTGCATTGAATTACCGTCAGAAGGTTGTATAGAAATTATTTATTGTGAGGCAAGAAGAGGATGGAGAGATGAGAGAAGATGCGAGAAGTATTGTTGATTGGTTCTATTACATTTTTGTACTGACTTTGAGCGAATCCTCAGCTCCAGCGATCTGCTAACTATCTGTGCGCCTAATGTGTGTGTTTAATGCACGGCTTTAATGAACTTGTGAGTACTATATGTCGTATGTGCATGTGAACGGCTCATTCCTCAGTGTCTATGAAGTATGACACACACACACACACACACACACGCACACACACACACACACACACACACACACACACACACACTAACACTTCCTTGCCTAACAGATGTCCTTTTTCAATTCGCTGACTTCCTCCGTCCTCAGATTATACCCTTTCAGTCTCTTTTTCTGTTTTTCTTTTTTTAAATTCATCTCCCTCCCTCTCACTTTTTCTCCCCCTTGCCTCCCTCCGCAGACAGCAGTGGCATGCTAAACGCTGTGAGGAATAGGTGTAACTGTGCGGTGTCTGCTGAACTCGGTTCCTTTGATCCGTGGCATAAATCAAAATCACAGAACCGTGCCCCGAGGCTGATGTCATGTTTCCTGCATGGTGGGCTAAATTGAACATATCCCCATATTGTATGCACAAACACATAACATGCAGACATGATAACACCTACGCGTGTCATTTACATTTTACGCGTTCAGCTGATGAATTGAGTGAGCAGGTAAGGGTTTTATATTTGGCTCACTGACACACACCAACACATGGAACAGCATGGAAGGTCTCGCTGTGAAGTAGAGCCGAATCGAGCTGTCAAATACATCATCAGTCAAGCCACAGAAAAATATACTACCGTACATTTACTAATTCTCAAGAATAAAGTAGAAACTTTCCTGACTCTACATTGTTGAGGTTTTGCTTATTTTGTTTTCTAGCATGCACTAGTCACTGCATCAGCAGCTCCTTCTGGCTGGTTGGGTCGTCTGTCCAAGAAAGGGGAGGAGCTTGAACCTGCAGCCATGAGGAACATGGTGAAAGTGACAAAACGAAACATTTAGTGTGAGCACGCTGCAATAAACCCGTTCTATCTGCATAGTGCGGGGGACGAGTGCTGTGTTTCCATATGAAGGCCATATAATTGACTTTCGTCTCCATGGAGATGTGAATGAGTGCAAACGCTGCAGTCGCGTAGGTTTGTCTGATGTGTGTGTTCGATTTGACTTGGTGGAGGTTTTGTGGCTTCGTTTTTTGGTTTTGGTTTGTGAAGACCATTGTTCTTCAATGTGGAATTGAAACAAAACATGATGTGCATAGTTTACTATTTTATTTTATATATGTATATAAATGTTTTTGAATATGTACATCCAGTTACTTCCGATTGTTGCGCTGGTGAAACTCAGTTTGTGATTCTTAAAGCTGAGATCTGTGATGTGAATTTTCTCAGTCTTTTGTTTCTGTTGTCTCTCTCTCACTCACTCACTCACACACACACACTCACACACACACACACACACACACACACACACGCCTTTGCTAAACACACACAAAACATATGAGCTTCAACACCCTGTAAGGGAACCCTCTTTCACTATACACGGATCGATAGAGTGAGTCTTGAGTGAGCACAGATGAATTAAAGGGAGATTGTGTGTGTGTGTGTGTGTGTGTGTACAAAGATAGGGCGTGATGACGAGTGAAACGGGGATGAGAGTGAGTGAAGAATGGAGAGAGGTAAGAGAAGAGATGGTGAGATATAATCCATCAGCTTATTCTTTAAGAGGACTAAGATGGATTTGTTCTCCTTCTTCTCCCCTTTTATTCACAACTGGTTTTTATAGTGTGTCAACATCAAAGCTGAAACAATAAAATCTTCCTATAAGAGCCTCTTATGTTCACTGCACTAATCCTCATGTAGTTTTAACACGCCCCGCATCATTAAAAAGCACCTGTCGGTTAAAGGTAGTGGGTCTTCAAATGTCCATTATATTTCCTAATCGAAAAGGAGAATGGGGATCTTCTTCTCATTGTTTCTCATGAAGTTAAATTGCATCTGCCGTTAGAGAAGAGAGCTGAACCGTGTTAATGTGGAAGCTGAATCTTGGCAATGGTTATAGAAGTGAAAAGAGAGACTGATAAGAACACTGGCAAGGTGGATGCAATAACTCTATAAACTCATTACTGTAATTGAGAAGCATAAGGCTCATATTTCACCTCTCTTGGCTTCACTTTTCTACTGGATTCAGCTTACATTTGCAAACTCTTCACCCCATATTGTAGGGGTTTATTAGGTATCACTTACTTGTGGCCCTGTCTCCTGTATCCATTGCATACTACTAATTTGTAACAGCAAATTGAAAATGAATGTGATAATGTGATAATAATGTGATAATAATGAATGTGATAATTCCTGAGTTTCCTTTTATTATAAAAAAAGTCTTTAAAACCCAAACAAACGGGGATTGTTGTTTTTATTGCCTATAATACATACAAAATGAAAAGATTGCTTTTTCTTAGTGCGGGCATTTTAGGGTTAACTAACTAGTTGTTAGTGAATGTGTGCTGTTGTGTGTATGGTAGTGCTGTTGTTGGAGCCTCAGTATAATTTAGAAATTGCTCTGTTTTTTTGGAGGAAAGAGAGAGAGGAACATAAGAAGCAAAGAGACCCAATCGAGATTACATTTCCAATATGATTTTGTTTGTGAACAACATGGTTTTAGGTTCATTACAGCTTCGCCAGTCAGCAAATCAGTAAATCGTTTTATATCACTTCGCAAGCACTTCCTCAGCCGAAGCCTAATTTATCACTTTCGTTCCTAGAGTCTAATAAACCAATTACATAAACAGCTGGCAAACACAAACATACCTAGGGACTTATGTCACCTAAACCTTACGATGAGCACATTAATGCCCATATTTCTGACCATGAACCATGTTCCCTAACTGTCTGTTATTAACACTTAAAAACTCACTGCCTCTGGGAAGCAGCAGGTGCCGTCCAGCGCAATGGGAAAAGTTAAAATAGTGAACTTCAGCCATGAGATGTTGAATAATTGACACGATGAAAAGTCAGATCCGCTGTGTAAACTTCTCAGTAAAGACAAAGCTGTTGACCTGCTAAAATTTGATACATGAAGAAAATGTGCAACATATTTAGAATGTTACTCCATTTAGGAGAGTTAAATTGATGACGGTAGCCTAATTATAGAAAATAAAACTAGGACAAAGGTAACAAGTCTCCTCTTGTATCTTTTAAAGACTTCACGTTAACCACGTGAGTAAAAGGTAAACTATTAGCACCAACACAACACAGAAACTGGACCTAAACACGATCCAGTACAGCAGTAATACAATAACTCACTAACATATATATATATATATATATGTTAGTGAGTTATTGTATTACTGCTGTATATATATATAACATATATATCTTCATTCATCCTGAAGGAAATTATTACGCCAGATACAACAAAGATAAGAAGTCAAACTAGCACCAGTGCCTAGTAGAAAAGTAATATTGTCCATGATATTGAGAGTGATATTGTAAATGAAAAAAGTAAAAAAACAAGTTATATTGCACATAATATATTGAAAGCGGGAATGCACCCCTGCATCCGCTTTGATGAGATGATGAATACGACCTTAAGTAATGAATGAATTGATCTCGCCCTCACGTCTGAGGTGTAAAAATTCACATTTAAAACATAAACTGAAAGCGAACCTAATTCCCAGCAATCCCAAACCCCTAACAGGGGATGATGACCCGCTGAGATAATGAAACCTGAGCGATCTCCTGTAGATCAGGTTCTGTGGTAATGATGCAGCTGATTGGTCCAGGCAGACGGCGTGCTTTTCTTTGATGGTGTGTAAAAGAGTCTTCTGTTCCTTTTTTAATTCCCATCTTCTTGTCAACCCCCCCCTTTCCACACATGTTGAGTAAGAGAGAGAGGGAGCTAAAGCGCAATGGAGCAAATATTTCTTGGTGATGGACAAAACCTGGAAAGAGTTCAAACGAGAGAGAAGTAGAGATGACAGCACAGACTGTATAGGTGGTGTCAGGGATGCTGCAGTGTGGTGCACGGCGGAGCAGCAGTGGTGCTGTGTGGTGAATAATGCAGGATGGAGTGATGAAGCCATGTTTACTGAGTGTGCTTATCTTATACATGAACTCATTCACAGAGCAGATGCTGGACTGAACAGTACAGTTCATCTATTTCTCAGTGCAGGTCTGTAGGAGAGTGAGTCGGTGGAGAAGTCTACAGTCTGTGTGCTACTTGTTATGGCTCACTCTAGCATTAGCTCTCTTTCACGTTCATGCAGCATGTTGTAGATAATGTACGGGCCCGCCTGCCAGTGTTCTGTTTGGATTGGTAAACCTACAAATGTATTCTAAATCCCATCGTAGTTCAGCAAAGGTCACCTTGTTGCAGTTAATTGAAGATTCACTTTGTTTTATTAATATATCTCACAATTGAATCAAAGAGCTGGAGACATGTATTGATCCCTGGAGGGATTTAGGCGTCACACAGCAGGGAGGATGCTCGGGCTGGATGCAGTCTAAATGCCAAACAGTCACCGTGTTCTATTGTAACATACCGTTTTAGAGAATTCTGAATTCAAAATAGATCATATTAACATACATAATACATTAAAAACAAATCTTGTCCAAAAGCATCTTGTGCTGCTCTTTTAGACGAACAAAATAAGCAAACAGAGACTGCTTTATGCGGCAGGGTACTGTATGTTCAATATGCCTGTAAAAAATAATGTCTAGGTAGTTGAAGAAGCATCGAAAAAATGTTGTCCGGCATTGAAAAAGCACTTCCCTTTTATGTTTAAAAAGACTGCAAGAGTGTGAACTCTGCCATCTTCTGCTCTTTGCAAAGGCTGCAGATGCTTTTTCCTCCAGGAACACAGAGACTGTCTCTTTCTCTTACTGTCTCTTAGTAGTCGACGCTGATTCATAAAGCCTTGCTCCTGACAGGACATTTCACACATGACATCCTTTTTATACTTTTTATTGTTTTTAATCGCTAAAAAGAAGAGATATCTTGTATTATTTTCGCTTTGTTCTGTGCCATTTATCATCACTATAAAACAATACAGTGATAACAACCATAAAACAGCATTAAGTAATAATAATATGCTGGAGATTCAGCAGGGCTTGTCTCTCCCCTGGAGCAGCCGAGGCTTTTTATTGTCCACAGCAGTTTTATGACATTTATTAAACTGTTTAAGTGTGTGTACTTGTGTGTGTGTAGGAGTTTCAAGACCTTTTTGTGGGAGTGCAGGCATGCGTGTGTGTATCTGCACCTGTATCAATGTGAATGGGGTGTGTGTGTGTGCATGCACGTGCGCTGTTCATTGAAGTCTATAGAGCAGTAATTTAGTGAATCCATCGGAGCGTTTCTGGTCTGCTGCTCCGTAGGATTTATTGATTGTGTCCCCAACATGCACTCTGATGGCCAGAAAATCAGCTGGCTCTGACTTTTCTCCGCATCCCATGAGTACATTTAATTAAATCTCCGCACTTGGGTGGGTGGAAATGTGTGTCCCAACTACTGCATGTTGGAAGCAGGTATGAATGCTTGTAAAAAGAAGCATTTGTCTCACTAAATTCTGTCTGCTAATGTGCATGCATTTTTGTGTTTGCATACAGTATGTGTGTTTTGTGCTATGGGTTCGTGTGTGTGCGTCTACGAATATGAGTATGCCTGTATGTGTGTGTATTTGGATGTGTTTCAGAGTTGTTCCTGTTTAATTACAGCTTTCCTCATGATGAAAGGCTCCTGAACGATATCACAGCCCATCAGGGTGAACATGTTCTCCTTTAATCTGAATGAAGCCTTGAAGTAAACTGCTTGTGTGTGCAAACTTTAATTAACAGCAACAGTGTCGGTGTGTCTTTGGGGGATGAAGAAGTCCTAAATGAGGGTATTCATTCAAAAAGACAAACATTAACATTTAATTACCTTCAACCATGCATACCCCAAGATACAACAATTGTTTCCTTCCCCATAGTAAATCGTTTTTTTGTGTCCTCAGTCAGGTATATAAAGAACCAATTATACTGTGAAGGGCATCCTCAAATCAATTCAGCTCAATCCTTAAAAACAAACTTGCATGATAAACTGCACCTGCCTCAAAATGTGAGCCTCTGTACACGCAACCAACTCTGGTTTTATTTATTGTAAGGGAGAATCCGATTGTACCAGCTCGAGGAAATGAATATAAAACATGTTTTTTTGATAATGTTATTCATTGCCATATGTTTCTACAGCTAGGAGCAGATAGATGCTGACATTCACAGGCGGCAGCACATTATGAGATGAACTCAAGGCAACAATCTGAACTGATTGAGTTATTTCTTCATGCATTCTCGAGTTGCATGAATCCCAGAGATGGTAAATTATGGCAATGCATGAAGACAAGGCCATCATGCTTTTATAAAGCCACATGGACTGAATGCCCTATTGGTAAACCTGCAGAATGAAAGGCTGAAGCTCACTCAGTGTGAGTCCATCTGACTTTAAGGTGAAGAGTGGTTTGAACTTGTAACTGCTGCTCTCTCTTTTATCATTTGTTACACAACTATTTCTGTCGATTCAAAACAGCTATTCACATTTTTGAACTATAAGTTCTGGCCGAGCATACAGTTACATAACCCTTAGTGTCCCACACACGGAAAGCTTCATAACTACCTGTTGTTATGATAGCAAATGTTTAGTCTCAGTCAAGTTTAAAGATTCCAGGGATTAAGTGAAAATGTAGGAGTTCAGGCTCAAGTTTGGTAGACAAACACCAAAAAGAGACAAAAAAGAGGAATTTTACACATTCTTATACACTTTACACATGTTTTTTGTTCATATTGCAACCATTGCCCCACATATTGTGATCTATTTTATTTATTTAAATAACACGGCACCATCAGTATTAATTAGATGTATTTAATATTCTATGCGATTATCTATTCTATGTTTTTCTTCCACCGATGTGATCTAGTTAATTACTCAGTGCTGCTCTGAGACATTCCTGGTGGACTCTCCCATCATGCAATGACATTCTGGTTTGAGAACGTGCTTCTCTAATGTAACGGCCGTGACCCAGTAGATGAAAGAAAAGCTCATTTCTGTAAATAATGAATTAGAAGCCTGGTCTCATTGTCTGGTCATTGGATCAACATTGTTTCCCTTCTATAGGCTGCATACATTAGACCACTTGAATGGGGAGTAATGCCAGGTGGTTTGATTGTATCCCTCACTGTTGATCTCAGATTCACTGACTATAATGCAAAACAAAAATGTAAATTGAGTCATTGCGGAAGAAGAAGAAATCATTTTAAATCTTATCTTGTGACTTGCACACAGTTCGGGATTTCAACCTGCGCTCTTCTAGTGGCAAGACCACTTAGATACAGTATCAGTGAGTTGGCTGCTGTCTCAGTTTGTCCACCTCCGTCTCTCTGCAGCGCAGCAGTGAGTCTCAACACGAGGAAATCAACCGTGTGTCCTCATTTACAGCAACAGAGATGCTGACCAGGTGACAACAGCATAGGCAGACACATCTCTGGACATCAGACAGAACATTCTGCTGAGTTTTATGTTCCCGGCCATCAGCCTGCCATTCTCCCTTGTCTCTCCTGCTAGTTTGTACATTTTAATCATAAACAATGCAAAGTCATCACTGTAAGCGGCCGAGCCTTCCATCTGTATTAGCGTGACGTCTTTGCCCCATGCCAGCATCGTCTGGTGAGTGTTGGTGTGTTTGACAGATCTACATGTAAAGATGGACCTTTAAGAATAAGTCCTCTCTTACATTTCATTTATTATCACAGCACTGAGAGTTTGTTGTTTTGTCAGCAGTTTGTTTGTTCCTCATTTGGTTGCAGGGATCTGCAGGCAGTAATCCCCATATATACTGTATTAGTCTGGTAATAGTGGATGTTGCATCCTTAATTTTAGTCCAATATGAATCTGACGTGGCTGTAATACCTTTCAACTACAAACCTTGTGTTCAACCAACACATAACTGTTAAAGCAGACAAATTTGGCCCGACATGCAAAGTAACACTACGTCAGGTTTTTGTCGTGCAGCAGTTTGTCTAACCAGCTGCTCATGTAAGTGGAAGTGCAGATCAGCATGTTTTCCATCCAGGTTGAGAGCTTTATCGTGTGTAAAAAATTCTCTGGAGTCGTACACGTAACAAGGAAAAAGTATATTACAGGTCCTCCCCTCCCAGTAAAATGAACCCAGGCCGAATCGTGATATAAATCCTCACTACTGAATGCAAGGTTGTGAAATCAATAACACGGTAGAAGTCGCAAATATATATAGCGTGAACACATCCATTTGTACACTAGTACACTTTATAGGCACATCACACATATACAAACACAGAGAAACACACGCTCACAGTGAGTGATGTGTCAAGTCAAATGGACAGACAAATAACTTCTACCTGAAACTTTGTCTTTGTGCGCACATGTTAAAATGCCCAACTTTACAGCGGAATAAACATGTGTACAGCCTTGGTGTCGATTTCAAGGATTTGATTTTTTAAGGCACCACATCAATAATGGTTCTTACGCACATCTACAGCAAAGCTCATTGCTGTTTTTCAGTTATATACAGTAGTTCCTACATGTTAGTTGTGGATCATGAACGCCTTAACAAACTATTTTGTTTGTTTTAAGTGGAATGTGCAGGTGAACTCCCCTGTCTCTGCTCTGGCTGGCGGTAGGACAAGCTGCTGTAAAGGTGTAATCCAAATAAAATAGATTACTAACTGCATATATGCTGGACTAGTGTTATAGTCCTCTTTGTCTGACTAGCTGAAATCTTTAATGTTTTTATCTAATACAGTATATTGTTATTAGATCAATCATTTCAATAGTGTCACAGGAGACCAGAGGCTCAATAACATCTAGCACCAATTCTTTTGTAAATCATTTATTTGTGTCATGTTACCTACGTCGATGGCATTTTCACTGAATGCCAAATAAAACTAGGTCAATCGGTCGGTTGGTGTGTTTGTCCGTCCCCTCCCTCTTTATGGGAAGAGAGCCCATTCAACAGCAGAAAGGGACATTTTTCATACAATCACGATTATGGTGCTGAATCTCATTACACTGAACACAGGATAGCATTACAACTGTACGAGCTTCAAGCTGCGTGTGTGAAATAGAATCTGGGATCTTCTAAGAATCTCATTTAGTGTTTGTTTTGTTTTGCCTCCGGGCTTTGAGTCTAGGTCCACATTCGAGGTTTGGGGGAAATTGCATCAGAGCTAGCTGTTCTTACACACTATAAAGAATGCATTGATTATTTTCCCCTTCTCAAAGACCGAGCACCAAACAATGTGGTAATGTTCAGAAACAGAGTTTTGTTGGGCACTCAAGAGCCTATAGCTTCATCCTCTTGGTGCTGGTGTCTTGCAATATTAACAAGTTCAGAAGAGAAATCATGACTCGCAGCTTCTTAGGCTTGTGCCATTTTTAAGGATTCACCCTCAAGCCACACTCCAATGTGAGTGCTTTAATTTCCCTATCTTTAATTTCAACAGAATTCTACACAACAGCTGTTGTCAGAAACAAAAATAAGAGCCAGTTCTTTTCCAACAAATCTGTGAGAAAAAAAGTTTCTTCCCTTGTCAGCATTTCCTCCACATTCTGTCCTTAGTTTGCACTTGAAGTTGCTGCAGCGCTCTAATGTATTCTGCCCCTCAAGTATACAGTCTCTGACAATTGTTTGCAATGCCTCGGATGGAAACAAAGCCATTGGACAAGAGATGACAGAAGTACCTGACTGTTGGGGGGGGTGGGAAAGGATTCTGTAGTGTTATGGATCTTGGTCAGTGGAAATTGCGTGTCCTTTCTCAGATGTACTGGCTTTATATAGCTTTGGAAACCATTTAGTCTCTGTTGCTGAACAGCAAGGCCACTTGACAACAAATAGATCAGAGACTTTGGCAGAATGAGTCAGGCCTGAAATGTGAGGATCTTTTGCCCACGCAGCCACTCTGAGCCACTGCAGGCACATATGGAGCTGTGCTCGGTTGTGTCCTTCTCTAACTACTCAACTGTGCACATAATGACTGGTGAACACACATACATGGATGATCGTTTCTGAATTGTCTTAAACACGTGTTAGAACATCCACTCAGCCTTTCAGCAGTGCCATTACACTGATGAACACCAGATGAACACGGACAAATACATCACTAGCCTGTCTCTGTGAGCATGAAGCTAATTGTGGGTAATTTGCATCTTGAGCACCTTACTTAATGCAAATTGGCCTCAGGAGAAAAAATCAAGAGGTATGTGTGTATTTTACATAACAAGGACACCGCCAGTTCTTACAAACCTGAAAGGATGGAAGTAATGCAAAATAGTCTATTATGGCTCCCGGTGGTGTGTTGTTACTGTAGGTGTGGAATTACAGTACACTGTAGGTTCTTTACTATTTTGCTATATAGAGACCTGAGACCTCATTCCTCATGTCCAAGTTAGCCTCTGTTGAATAAGCCTGGAGTTCTCTCATTCATCTCTTTAATAAGCTGAGACACAACATTGGGGTTTAAGCAATGTGCAGTAAAATTTAAGCTCCTGTGAGTCTCAACCACGTGGATGCCACTAACAAAGTAATGATAGTAGAAGACTGAGAATATAAAAGAAGAATATAAGAGCTCCATACTGACAGCTCACTACAGTGAACAGTGATGCTAGAAGGCTACACATTTACATAGAACAAAGGCAGTATCGTGAGTGTATTTATATCCAAATATTCTATACTGTAGATGTGTGAAGCATTCCATTGGTAGGTAGAAGAAAGCCAAGAGTTGCATGAAGGAGGTTGAACAAGAGCGTCATATTGTCTGAGCCTTTCTATTCTCGACATTCCGAGGATTAAAACAACTATAGTGGAATCATTTTTTACCTGAGCAGAGAATGAAGTTGCTCTCCCTCTCTGTGTGCGTGTGTTGTTATCCCAGCGTTGGCTACCAGCCTCCGTGCTCAGGCGTTGAGATGTTGAGGGCAGTTGAGAGGCAATAGAAATGCTCCCAATCTGGTATGCAGCACCTTTATTATATTTCATTTTGACACGCTAGCTGCATACACCAAGGGTGCAAATACTGCACAGCAATGCATTTTCGCATGACCCATTGCTGAATCAAACGCGCAAGCACACGTGTGCACACCGGCACCACCACAAATCTCTCCATACTCCCGTTTGCTGCTCTCGTCACAGTATGTATTGCAGCTGCAACTGTGAAGGTGTCAAAAGACTGATTTGCTGAAAGTGTGCTTCTTACTAGTCCCATTGGCGGTGTTATCTCGCCTCGCTGGCGAGGTGACGGCTATTATATTACTCCCGTACGCAGGCAGCTGCATTACTCTACCTTCATGTAGGCTTTGAGAGCTGCTCCCCCCTCACAATCTTCAAACACCCCCCACCCACTCAGAGCTCAGCGCTGGATGGACATGAAATGGGGCCCCACTGCTGAGATTGCTCCCGAGTCACATGGAAACAGTTTTGCTCATACGGACGCGCAGGTACGGACTCGTACAGGCACAAGATGCAAGCAGATGCAGATGCATGTACAGCCGAGCATGTACAGCCGAGCATGTGCTGCGACCATATACTCAAATGTATTCATGTGTTTATGCATGCACGACTGCAAATACACATTTAAACAACCACACATACTGATTGCTTTCAAAGGACACTTTTCAAAAATGATGGTTTCATTTTTTTTTTTGCATTTATTTGTTTTTCCTATGGGACTATGGGTGTCTTTGAAGCAATGGCCAAAAGGTGGATGGATGTGCTCTAGAGATGCAGCCTGCAGGATATTGCAGCACGGCAGATGACGTGGTGGATGTGAGGAGGGGGAATTTCTCCCTCTGTTGTGTTGGTTTAATGTAACATAGAGATTCTAAAAGATATGATTGGAGTTGTTTTATGTTTTTCTTATTGTCAACAAATCTCATGAAAAGACCCAAACCAACAATGGATTAGTCAGTCTCTCAGGACTGTCTGACTTTCCCGAATTTGGCCCCAGTTTTGCTGCAAAACCGTTGATTTCCTGCACATCGCGCTGGGTCTACGCTCCTCTCTTTTGCAGCAGATCAAGTTTTTTCTTAGAGGTGTTAGACGAGCATAACAGTTAAAATATCCTCTACTTTCCAGCACAAGGCCGTGGAGTCACACCCAGTGGTTGCGCCTGGCTGCTCCCACCAAAGGGGCATTTCTCTCCTCAACAAACGATGCTGCTCCTCTGCTGTCTCTTGGTTTCCCATGAGGAGAGAGCAAAAAATGCCCCCCCCCGCTAAATGGACTCCTGCCAGTTCAGATAACTTTCAACTAGAAGCATACAGAGTGCTCTGAAATGCTTCTAATGCTCTCTCCTCATTCATTGGGAACAAATAAAAAAACAAGATGCCCGGCATAATGCTTTTGTTTGATGGAAAAACTCTCCAAGGTGTTTTTAGTTAGAACGACCTGATGTCGCTTCCGTCTCACTGTTGCCCACGGTGACTATTGTTCTACGCAACGACTGGTACGTTAGACTTAGAAAGGAAGGGAGCAGCTGATTGGTCCATGGGAGGTCGTTGCCTTAGTAGTGTATCAGCTTTTTAAATCTCACGTAATAGATCAGTGGTTGTTTTACAGAAATCATTGATAAAGTATTTTTTTACAGCCACAATTTAAGTAGATCAGTTAAAAGACCCAGAGGAAAGCATTCACAATGTATCCGTACGATTGGCTGTTTTTCTTTCAGTCCGTTCGTCTTTATTTCCTACTGAAGGCAACTTCTTCACTCTCATTTTTCACTCCTAGTTATAATTAAGCCTTTAATTGGTATGTCATTAATCACCATAAACACAATCTTGTTCTGATCTGCAGCTCCCTGATGCAGTTTATCAGCGTCTCGCTTGCTCCGTTTTTTTTTTCCCCCCCACTCTCTGGTTCCGTTGTTCCATCTGGCCGACATAATTGCATTAAAGCTCGCACATCTTGCAGGATTTGGAAGTCGTGACATTTTATCGGAGGTTACAGAATTTTCTGTTTTCTCATCTGAGTTTCATTGATGTGTCTCATAGTTGATATCTCAGCAGATCTGTGTTGGCTTCTTTTAGTTATTTTTAATCAATCATCGCAACTATCTCCCTCTCTTAATTACTCAGTCAATTAGATATGGAGAGATAATTAGTCCGCACAACATGATGCTTATCTACAGATGGCTCCCTTTTCCTCTCAAGTGAAGTCATTAGCAATGCAGCCTTTAACCAATAGAATATTTCATGCAGGAATGTGTATATCTCATCCCCCCCCCCCCCCCCCCCCCCAAATTCCAGTTATACAATCTTAAAGCTTAATGACTTTCTAGTGTCTCATCTTCTTCTGTACATCCCTATCACATGAGCAGACTTCGAACAGGACTTGGCCCATTTATTTCCTCTGGTTATGTAAACTCGGCAAAGATATCGAGGAGTTGGATGAATCTCAGGTTGAAGATGTTTAAAAGAGAAACACAAGTCAGCAGCAGCTAGGAAACAGAAAGTGAAGGGCCTTTTTGCCAAGTTGCCAAGTAAACTACCGCGTAATTCAGGCACCTTGTTGACCTCCAGAGTTGAATATGCAATTGATTGAGATGAATGTAGGCCTACACAGTGGACTGGTTGCAGAGTTGTCATGTTTAATAGATGATAGCATGCAAGTGGGTGGTAAAAAAGGGTGAGAGGATGGGCAGATTGTTGGTCTGTGTGAGAGGAGATGGATGCACACATGATGACTGCAATATGAGTATATGATATATATATATATATATATATATATATATATTATGCTTTTAAATGATTTGCAAAACTACATGTAATCAGTTTTTCTTTAAGCTAAAATCAATCAATGTAGTTTGAATGTTTGCAGGTGATTTTCTACACTAGTAAAATGCTTTCCAATTGAAAATAGTGCTTTGTTGATTATTAAATATGAAGTCATGAAATGTGCTGTATAAATATAATTGCCTTGTACAGATGGACAAAAATGGTAATGGAAAGATTGAGGCAGATATGAAGACAAAGCAGATCAGTTTACAACACGAGATCACAAGGTTGATTGTCATGAAGTGCAGGGAAAATTACATGTGTGAAGACGACAGATAGTGTTAAAAAAAAAAACAGAAACTAAGAGGGCAATGAAGAAGGATCAGAGAACCAATGTGGAGAAACAGAAAAAAAAGAAAGTGGGGATAGAGAAACACTTGCAAAGGCGTAGACGGACAGAAAGACGGTGACATGGAGGGAGATTCAAACAGTGGTAAATAGAGTTGAAAGAAACCATAGACTGTAAGTGGACGTAGTCGTGACGCCAACCATTGGTTTGTGGACTGCAGGTTTTGAAGCCGTGAGTTTGGCATTTTGGCCATAGCTATCTTAGATTTTGGCCGTCGCATCTTGTTTTTTTGCAACCAGAAGTGAGAGGAGTGACGTATAGACGCCTTATATGGCTCTGGTAGTGACCCGTCAAACACAATGTAGCCACGCCCTAAAGCATACTCTGCTTTATGGTCTGTTTTACTCTAAATGGGACCAGAATTTACTAAATGAACATCATGCTGTATTGAAGAAGACTTGAAACTAGCGACTGAGACCATAAACTCATGTTTACAATGTTTACTGAGGTAATAAATCAAGTGAGAAGCCTGATCATTTTCTCATAGACTTCTATACAATCTGAATTATTTTTGCAACCGGAGGAGTCGCCCCCGATGGCCATTAGAGAGAATGCAAGTTGCATTGGCATTCACTTTCCAGATCCGGAGGTTGCCTCCTGAAAGAAACGTGAGGCACAGCGAGGTAACTGCTCTTGTCTCCATGGAGTGTGAAGTGTCGACATAGACGAGCAATGTGTGATGCCAAAAGTTGGGTGATTACTGTAACATTGTAAACTACTTTATCTGGAGCTCAGGTGGCCTTTGGCATGCTCTCCTGCTTTCCTCCTCGTCCTCTTTCCCCCCGTCTCATTGACTCTCTCTAAAACACACACACACATACACACACACTCACCTACACACACACACACACACACACACACACACTGTTTTACACTCGATGGAGAAGTGTGTCAGACGGTCTCTCGTGGCTCATAACCTTTCCGTATCGTAAACAGTAATTCAGAGTTCATTTTTTAAATTGGTCACAAAAGTGAAACCAATCCCACAAAATCGCTAAAAGAAAAGTACACCCATAAATAATACACTGACAAATATTGACCATATACTTACAAGGGCGGCCAAGCAGGAAGTTATTTCTGTGCTGGGTTAGCTTTCATTGAAATAGGCTCTATTCCAATAGACATGACCCACTACTATCACATGGTTCTAAGGGAAATAGATATGCAACATTGTTTAAAAGTAATCTACTCAAAGTAACCATCAATAAAATGTCTTCATGGAAAAACTGATTGAGAAAATTAAAACACATTTTTAAAATGCAGCATAACCTTATCTTTTCTTCCTGAATACTGAGCAACTGAGCAGCTCCCTCAGCTACTACAGCGGAGGAGGTAATGGGTGAGTCAGTGACAGTGTCTGTGGGGATGATTGTTGAGAGAGAGAGAGAGAGAGAATAATATTGCCCTAGTATCGGGGGGGTATTAGAGAAAGTATTACTGTCCATCATCAGGCAAATGAAGACACGTTTAAGTGGAGATGAATAGCCTCATTGATGGAGAAGGCTTGTTATGGTATATCTGTTTGGAAACCAGCTACGGGGGGTTCATATTTCAATAAATATTTGATGGGCGAGGAC
Source organism: Anarhichas minor (assembly GCF_050575085.1). Taxonomy (NCBI): domain Eukaryota; kingdom Metazoa; phylum Chordata; class Actinopteri; order Perciformes; family Anarhichadidae; genus Anarhichas; species Anarhichas minor. Next base: position 5,114,874 of record NW_027466472.1, read on the forward strand.
AGCTGTGTGTGTGTGTTTAGTAGTGGGGCTTTGGTTATTTATGTGTGTGGCTATAAGCATTTGCATATCTATGAAGAGTCATTTGAAAGGGGTTTTAAATGAGGGAGAAGATCACTTTCTCACTCCATCTCCCAAGTGGGGAAATCTTATTTTCTTCTTTTTTGCCTCATTCTCTCTATCTCATCTATTATCCCCTTCACCGCTGTCCTTTCATCCATCTCGCAATCTATTGGTGGGAAAGCTGAATAACGGGATAACCGGCAAAACAACTGATTTCATTTAATCATTTAATTCCAGCCGGCTACTTTATTATATTACTTTTTGTTTCATCTCCAGTGTTTGAAAAAACATATTAGCAAAATAATTGACGACAAAACACATTAAAGATTGCACAGACGGGGGACATCCTCGTTAGACGGGCTACTTCAGGAAACACTGGTGGCAGCAACATGACGACTGAGCAGGAAGCATTCAAATGTCCACTGAAAACATGACATTTTACAACTCTAATCAGTTAGGAATAGGCGTGGTTTTAAATATTAGTAGCTATTTACAGACTGTGAGCTAAAGCGCACAAGAAGCCTTATTCTCCTTTTAAAATAATTTGTTACATGTTTACAATCGGGAAGGCAAACCTATTGAAATATGCAATTTTGTAAGATCAGTCAGTGCAGGCAATGAGACGAAAATGGTGGCATTGGAAGGTGCTAGAGGAACCAAATTTGGGCTTTTACGACCAAAATATTTCACCAGGAAAGCATGCACCCCCCCCCCCCCCCCCTACATGGCTACTTTTTCCCCATTAGCTGGCTACTCCATATCACTGTGGAAAGCTCTGCAACAGTGAGCAAAAGACAAAATACCCAGCTATAAATGGCAAGTAGCTAGAACACATAAGATACCATCACTCCATTGGCAACAAAAGTACTCTGAGTGGATTATGGTTGTCGTATCACTCATCTGAATGTGCCGTTTTCTGCTTTGATGGGTGATCCGTCTGTGCTCTGCTCTGGCTCCAACCAAGCTTTTCTCTTTTGGCCTGAAGTAGAGGTCCCCTGTGTCGTAATCATTCATGGTTGTGGCCGGGGAAAAGCGACATCATCATTAATCGCCTGCAAGGCACCCAAAGCCTGATTCGGCACCTCTAGTCCCGCTGGTCGGAATTCAAAAGATTGCCCTGACTATAGGCAGGCCCGTACTTTTTTTTTTTTTGGGGGGGGGGCAAGAAAAGTAACTTTACATAACCTTTATTAATGCTTTTTTTTAACCTGCTCACTCCTGTTCAGGTTCACTGCACATTTTTGGTGAAACACGTCTAGATTTAAGCTGAACACAGAGTATCAATACCTCACATTGACTTACATCAGACAGCGATTATCCACTTACTTAGGACCTAGACTGTGGAAGGAAACAAGGGGTGTCGTTTTATACTGGCATTGACGATAACTGTGCTATTTAAAAATGAAAAATTTACATCATGTTAATAATACACATGTAATATTGTGTAAATAATCCAGCACCTCTGAAAGGTTACAGACTCTCTCTCATCACCTCCCTACACTCGTATTATGAGTGTAATTGATTTTCTAAAAGAGACAAAATGCACAATAAACAAAGGTTAAAGATGAACTTGACTGAGCGACGCTTAAACCATATTCACACATAATCGTCTCTCGGTGCTGTGTCTGCAGAGCAACAGAAACTCCTGTGACTTGTTATTCAAGAGCACCTTGTGCAAAATGTTCAGTGTCCTTTGTGGAGATTCTGTAGGTTACAGAGGATCTAATGCATCACCAAGAATCGATTTACTAAGGGTGTCTCGATTTTTATGCCCAATTAACTATTCTGATATTGAAGGATGTGGAGGTGACATGTCAGCGATGCGCAACTAAAGCGGTTTTGAAAGATGAGCAAAAATGACAGAATGATTGCTGACAGCTGTGGATAATGTACTTGTCAATCAATGCACAAAACTGAGCCTGTAAATCTGGTGCTTTTAATGCGGCTATGCATGTTTTTAATTCATGACTTAAAATATGAGAATTTAAATTACTTCATAATAGAGTTTTAAAGGCGAACTTCCATACGTGAATTTCCATCGGTTTGTGTTACGGGCAGAACCCAGTTTGCAGTGAAAACAGAACAGCATGTACTGTACCTCACAAGAGACACAAACATGTTGTTTTCTGCATTTTCTGCAGATATAAATCAAACTTTCCACAACTACATCACTTGCTTTTATTCAAGTTGTTGTTACACAGTATGGAACACTTCTTAAAAGTGTGATTTAAAAATAGCAAGTTTTGAAATAACAATGATGACGGGGGTTTTAATTTGAGATCAATTTTCAAGTTCACTCTCTAAATAGGATTACTTAGTAAGTTGGAAAGTGCAGACATAGCATATGCTAAACTGTGCCACCTGTACTGCTGACAAGCTGATTAATCAGAGCAGTGGTTTTAGCTTTGCACCTGCTCAAAACTCAGAAGTGTGTGTGCGTGTGTGTGTGTTCTGTAGCATCAGTTTAGTCATTAGTCCTTGGATGCTCTCACAGGAAACTGACATGACAGGACAATAACTCTTTCTCATGCTTGATTTGACATGGCAGGGATCTGCCAGTCTGCCTACAGTAGTGCAACAGGCAGGAAGGACAACCTCTGCTGTAATCTTAAGAGTTAGTCAAGCATCTTTCAGCTCATTTATCCATATATGTTTTTTTTTACAAACCATAAACTTTACTGTTTTGCATCACTCTCACTGCTGTCTTGAGCATCGTTTTCATGTAAAGTAGGCGTCTGGTTTTAGCAAAAAAGCTCTGTAAACCACTCTGCACACTCACTACCTGTCCAGCATCACACAACAGACAAGGTAAAGAGCTACCTGGTGAACATAGTGGAGCATTTAGCAGCTACAGATAGATTCCTTAACCAATATGTTATGATCCACTACAGTTAGGCCCAATACGAGCTGGATAACACCCTGTTTTTGTTATCTTCGCTGCCATCTTGACTGTAAGGGAGCCGGGAGGGAGAACTCAGCGAAACTCTTCTTTGTTTGGGAGGAAAGAGGGAGACACACCTGGAAGAGAGCTGCACTCTACTGAGTGCACTACTCAAGTTATTTAGTTATTCTCTCCAGAGGGGATCCTCAGATGGTTCGATTGTGGCTCAGTGGTAGAGCAGGGTCGTCCTTCAATCTGAGGATAGGCGGTTCGATCCCCGGCTCCACTCGTCCATGTCGATGTGTCCTTGGGGAAGACACTTGGGCAGAGTCCTGATGGACAGGTGGCACCTTGCATGGAAGCCCCTGTCATCAGTGTGTGAATGGATGTGAATGACATGTAGTGTTGAAGCACTTTCATATACAAGTACAAGTCCATTTACTATGAACAGGGTAAAAGGGCAATGACACTATAGACATTATAGTCAGTATGTTGCTGATGTTGTTGGTTAATGAGGTTGCAAAGGTAGGTGTGGAATTATTTAATCGAGGGACAAACTAAATGTTGTGTGTAGGGATGCAGGTACATGACTGTACACACACACAATAAATCTAATTCAAGCAGAGATTGTGTGTGTTGTTAATGACACAGCTAATGAGGCTACTAGCAAGCTAATAGGATGCATTAAGTGTAGAACACACACACACACACACACACACACAAACACGTCATCTCCATCCTGCAGTAAACCATTTGTAACTTTTTTTTCATTGTTGTTTTTTCACTACTGCGTGCGCTGATTTGATTAGTATTTTCCAATTAGTCCAGTGTTGATGTTTCTTCATTAGTGTGTCTTCCTCTTGTCTTATTTCGATCTCCATCATTCTGTTATTGGGTGTTTGTTCTCACGGCTGACTGGAAAGTACCATTAAAGGCCTGATGACCAGGTTTCCTCCTACACACATGCACGCACCTATTTACACACGGCGGGATGTTGACAGTGTCGGCACGTCCACCTCAAGGTCTGCGAAAGGGAAATTCAATTTCCTGTTGTCGAGAAATCAGAAGAACTGTCAAGCTGTCATGTGATTGTCTAAAGCAAAGCAGCATCCATCCACTCGTAAAAATGAAAGGCCTGATTGTTATTCACTTGACATCATTTTGCATACACAATTTTTCATCCTCTACGGATTGAAATGTCCAACAAAATGCAACTTTTAATATGATTACGGTGGAGTTGGATTACCAGCTGATCCTTATTCTTTTAATTGTGTTAACAGATGATCCAGGGTCTTTACTGATCTTCTGTTTGGATTATAAGATCCTCTAACTTATTTGGTTTAATACATGTGTTGGATTTAGCTTTTATGTGATTCCCTTTTTTTCTGTTTTTGCAGGAACCTTGGAAAGTCAGGACTCAGAGTATCTTGCTTAGGACTGGGTGAGTAGACTCTCGGCTTCACTACCCATAATGCCTTTCTCCCTCAGGCCTTACTTATCAGCAACAACACCAACTACATTAACTAAACAAATAATACAACAACAAAAAAGAGACCATCTTAAAATCCAACAACCTGTTTCTATTGTTTCATGTAGAACATGTGTAGATAAGTTTAGCCTTAAGTCATTTACACACTTTATTAAGTCACATGTTAATCAGGTGGTGTGTGTGTGTGTGTGTGTGTGTGTGTGTGTGTGTGTGTATTGCCATATCAATGTGGGTTGCTGGTAAACAAAATGTTCACTCCTCATACAAGAGACTCAAACCCACTCCATTTCAGCTTCAATATATAGCATGAGAGTGGGTAGAAGACAAAACACGCACACACACACACACACACACACACACACACACACACACACACACACACACACACACACACACACACACACACACACACACACACAGTACTCTGTTGTTATTTGAGAGCTCTCCATGGTGACAGATATAGGTATGCTGCGTGTGTGTGTGTGTGTGTGTGTGTGTTTACTTGTTCCTGCTATCTCAGACAGAGTTGGAAACTTAAATGGAAGCAATAGAAGCCAGGAGGATAAACGCTACTATACACATCCACTGTATTTAGGCCTACAAGATTATAAAGATTGATAAATTGTAGAAAAGTTACAGGATACAGGGCTTGAAACTGAACTGTTCAGAGTTTGATTGTTTCTTTAAAAACAGTCTTTTGATTGGCTGATCAACTCCTCAGAATCATCTTGATCGCAGGAAATGGAAACAAAATCTGGTGAAATAAATGTGACGAGGAACACAGACTGATTGAACTTTACTGAACACTGATGATTTACATAATCACTGAAACGGCACACACGCGTTCAGCTATAATATGTATTCTGATATCATCCATGAATAAATCACATATCTTCTTAAAAAGAGGATTTCAGGGATCTTCCACATCCCTGAAATACAATTAAGTTGTTAGACAAGGAAATTAGAGTTTGGCCCCAACAACGTAACTAAAGTTGTTTTGACCACCTGAGTACTTACTGTATACAAACCAGATTTATTTGTTAATTCTACACTTTTACACACATTTCTACAGAATTGTTTTCCCTTTGAAAACCCAAGTTTGAAAAATCAAGACTTCAATCCCAAGCAAAAGACATATGAAGAGTTATACTGTAAGTAGTTCTTCAGTATCTGTAGGATCCTCTGGATGAGATAAAACACCTTCCTCATCGTTCTCTCTGCTCAGAGGCCCTCGGTGGCTCAGATCAGCCAACTTCCTGTAAATCGGATCACAACTTCCAGTTCTCACTGGACATGAGCTTTAGCCAGCTTAGAGAGGTCGACCTTCACCAGGATGTTTCATACAGCGTCCACAAGCAGACGATTCAGTCGCATTTTAAGGCTCTGAGTTTTTAGTCAGCAGTGGCAGACGAGACGGGGGAAGTGATTTCCTGTCAAACAAGATGATCATGTTATTTTGCTTTGGCTTTAGTTTTGACATGCTCTCTAGTCCTGCTTTAGCCTGTGCTTGATTATTTGTCAACACTCCCAACTTAAAGGGTTAGGTTTAGGTAAAAACGTGACCACCTGGTGGAGGTCACGGGGGGCACGGGCACAAGGGTTGACCTTCACTGTGCAGCACGATGTTTGTGAAAACAGCTAGTGTCAAACTCGTATGCACAGTTATCTGCTGCAGCGGGACAGTTCATCTGTGCTTTTTAGGAGTAGATGTAATTTTAAGAATTTTTAACTGGTAGATAGACGCATTTTGTAGAATATCTATAGCAGGCACAACTTATAATTCAAAGCAGGGTATTTACATTCATCCTAATTATGTATAATTGATCTTTAATGTTTAACTTGAAAAACGCCAACATTGTGCTTTTTTGTATGGTTCTAATTGTGTTTTGCATTGCTTTACCCAGCACTGTATCGTCGAGTTGATGCTGATCTGTCTGTGCAGGGTCACCAGGGACCTTTCAATATGAAAAGTGTCTGAGCTGGCTGAATAGATTTGTCAAGTTGAGCCAAGAGGTGTCGGTGGTAGATTACATAGAGAGAAGTTTTTTGGTGCCATGGAGAGCTTTTGTTTTTCAGAGTGTAATGTCTCTGTCTCAGGGCTGGATCTGAGCGCCGCTGCCCCAGGTGGTTCACGGTAGACTGAGAGGTCTGACTCGATGGCTGAGCCTTCACGGTACAGAAAAGGTCAGCATAATGCCAGCTGCCTGCCACATGCTGCGCCCAGGGCGGACATGATGCTGGCAGGGGGAGAGGAGGAAGAGGGAGGGCAAAGAGCAGGATGCTAAATGCTCTTTCACTGTTTAACTTGAAGGAACAGTGTCAAGAGAGGATGTCCTGTGTGTGTGTGTGTGTGTGTGTGTGTGTGTGTGTGTGTGTGTGTGTGTGTGTGTGTGTGTGTGTGTGTGTGTGTGTGTGGCATGTGTGCAGATATTCTCACAATCGTACTGTCATTATTTACAGATGAATTCAGCAGAACCCACACACTGAAAAATGAACAAAACACACATTCAGTCATGTTAAATCGGGATTCAGTCATTTGTCTCCATTTGTCGCTGGTTGTGTGAACCACAGCCAGGAGGAGACGTGACTGTCGCAGGATTCACACAAAAGCCAATCTGCAACAGCATGACGATGCCCCGAGAGAAACATCGTCTCACCTGCACTGGCTTCATTTACATCATAGTGTAATTGTTCTAAGACTCCTTTTTCACAACATTACATTACAGTCATTTAGCAGACGCTTTTATCCAAAGCGACTTATAATAAGTGTATTCAACATCGGTATTCAAGAGAACTGCTAGTCACCAGAAGTCATAAGTGCATCTCCTTTTTTAAACAAGCATCTAAGAGCATAAACCAGAGCATATACCAGAGCAGAAGTACAGTGCAGAAACAAACTAATATGAATACAATAAGTGGTTGTTTTTGGCGATTCCTAAAAATGTAATTTAGAGTGCTTTGCTCGCTGTATTACAGCTGCAACGTGACTTGAGACCAAAGGCTGCTTTTAAAACATTGAAACTAAGCTGGAAACCAGAATGCGTTTTAGATGAAAAACCCAAACGTTATGCAACAGTAAAGGAGCAGAGTGACCTTCACACGGAGTGACTGGCTCACATCTACTTCACTTTGTTTCTACGAGGACAGTGATAGATGGCTGCAGTATTTTGGATGCAGACTTTAAGCGTGCTCTTAAGCAAGGCAGTGATGGTGAAACTCTGACCTTTAATTATGTACGAATTAATGCGAATTTAATCTTAATATAATGTTGTTGTTTTTTCCTGGTGTCATTTTCAATTCATTAAGAAAAAAGTTGACAAAGTTTCAGTGCTGTGTATGAAATGAACCATTCCCACTTAAATATGTTTAATGAGCTGCACAATATGAAAGAAAATAATTTGTCAGTAGAATCAGCCAGCAGCTGACTACCCATTTATAAGACTCTAGTGAAGAGATAATCACATGCAGAGTTATTACTTTCCTCTGCTATAAACATCTTGCTGTTGATTTAAAATTGAAATAGTTTGAGTGTAAGATCTTTCTTTATTTTCAGTATATTATAATGTTCAGTGTAGATCATTTTCTAGTTGGCTGAATTTATTCTTCACCGTTTTAAATGGGAGAAATAAACATCTTGCCATATTTAACTCGTATGTATAACTATGTATGTATATAATATACACACATCAAATGTGTGTAGCTGAGGAATTAATACCAGTAATAATTCAATATTCTGGGGGACTTTAGGGAGGTTTTCTTACTGATGCCGATTTTTTGGGGGGGGGTTTGGTTAATTTGCTGTGAGCTAATGTAGGAGAGCATCTGAACAGGCAGATGAATTAGTATTCCACACAAACTGTCATTAGGGACAGAGCGCAGGACGAAGGGAGGGGTGATGAGATGTGAACAGAAAGAAAGGAGAGGAGATATGCGACTCCTGCCTTGGCAGGTTTTGTATCTGTCCTGAGAGTCTCCACCTCTTACACTCAGTCTATCTCATCCCTCCATCTGTATCTAAACTCTTCATCTACTCCCCCCTTTAATGTCAGCGCGGGAAGAGGAAAAATAAACATTGAGACATTTAAGCAGAACAGAAATTGAACCAATAGAAATAAATGCCTTCTTTCCTTTCTTACTTTCCTTCTTGGTGTTGCTGTTTATTTTCACTCGCACTCGCGACTCGCAATTTGCTTCTTCATGTTTTTGTTTTTCTGCTTTCTCTGCCTTTGTGCACATTGTTCTCCAAGGGCCCAGCTGCTACGAGCAGCTTGTTATTTGGTTAAAAGAGGTTGGATAGAGGTTAGCTCTGTGCTCAGGCAAGATCAAGAGGGCACACACACGCACACACACACACACACACACACACACACACACACACACACACACAGAGAGAGACAGTTTGCCATACAGCAAGCAAAACACTTTTGACATTTGCAGAGGATATTTTATTATCATGTATGAGAAAATCAAAGAATTGTTTTTGCTGTATTTGCTATATACAGCAACCTTGATATTAATAACAGTACTTTATAACACTGTGCTGCGCCCTCTTTTTCCTGCAGCAGTTCACATTGAGAAACCAATACTTGGTCAATTCAATATCAGCTATTTGCACTCCATTAACAATAAAGAAAAGTTAATTTCCCATTCCAGAAGAGTACAATTTAAAATCAGTTCAATTTAAAAGACTGAATACAGGGAGATATGCAGTGGCTTCACTTTGCTGTCACACACACACACACACACACACACACACACACACACACACACACACACACACACACACACAGGTTCCAATGACGCTAATTGGTTGTGACAATTGGAAAAACAGAGCGTTTGCATGTGCAACCCCGTTTAATTGGCTGACAAAATGAAAAAAGTCGATGCAGAAGCTTTGCGGTCAGCAGTATCTGAACCATAAGCAGTTATTTTTTCCCTCACACATGCCACACACTGTCCAGGTCCATATTTGCTCCTGCATGCTTGCTCCGCTGCTGCGGTGCTATCGACTGATGAATTATTAAAACGGTTCTCCACCGAAACATTCTGCGGTTTTGAAAAGAAAGCAAGAGGAGGGACCTCAGCATGTTTTCACTGTGTTTATTTTTGCAGGGGTGAATCGGAGTGGACCAACATGTACTATACGGCTTCTTTCCCTCTACTTCTACACTTGCTTTCCTCTTTGTTTTCTACTTTGACTTGTATTGTATGTATTATCAATTTATTGTATTACTCGGTAAAGTAAAAGTCGAAGTGAATTTTACCTTGATTCCTCCTCGTTTGCAGCTGAAATAGAAACTTGTCTCCAAACATCGACGTTGCATCAGACTTTTGCTGAAATCACAAAGTACATTGTATTTTATCAGTCCAGCTGTGATGATTGTGATATTGATCAGTAGAATTGTGCAGCATGTGAAAACAACAATTTGAACAACCCTAAAATATCGTGCAACTAAATGCAAAAGCCTTTCAACCAATACTAAAGCTTATTATCTCTGTTGATACTTTGATCTTTTGTGAGGCTGAACTTTGTGATGCCGTTTTCAAAAACCTTCTTTCCACTTTTATGTCAACCGGGTGGAGAAAAGAAAAACATATTTTCGTGCTGTGTTACATTGTAAAGGGTTGTTATTGTTTTGTGAACCCCAGGTAGGCCGCTGCTGAAAGCGTAGACAAGACAGAAACAGATAGATGTAACAGTATAGACGGAGGCGATTGAAGTAGAATAGTCAATAGAACTTGAAGAAACTGTACAGGAGACGGGGGCATGCAACTGAACAGAAAATAGGTGCAAAGGATGGCGTGTGTGTGTGTGTGTGTGTGTGTGTGTGTGAGAGAGAGTTTTTTCCTTTGTGTTTGTGTCTATATTCTCTACAAAAATACAAGGTGCCATGCAGGGTCTTCAAGCTTTAACTCACACTGGCAACATCAGTTTGCTCTGATCATTTCAAGAAAAGAAAGTGGTCTGTTAAAAAACGTTATGGGACTTTTGTAATGAGATTTAAATGGGTTTCTGCATAACAGAACATATTCTAGATACTTCAATGTAATGATAATGGGGCATCCTATTGTTGTAGTGTTTAGAACACATCGGCAACAGCATAACCAAAATCTCCTTGGTTCGATTTCAGCTTGTGTCCTTTCGCCCCATGTTTCCGGTCTGATTACCAGCTCCGACAGCGATGCTGGTATTGTTTTCACCTTGTGAGTGTGTGTGTGTGTGTGTGTGTGTGTGTGCAAAATGTGATCCTGGAGCGACGTATCTTCATACAACGATTCGAATGATATCTTACGAAAAGTTACTCCTACATTTTTCGCACATTTTCCTACAAAAGTCAGCAACACGTGTCAATTTCAGCTTGTTACATACAAACATGTCTTTTTAGAATAAACTTCTGTATCCACAGAAAACGACTCCGTTAGGTTTAGGAAAAGGGTTTGGGGGTAAGGGTTCCACCGCCCCTCCTGCCTACACTGTGTGGGCTATTGCGTTCTTTATACTGCCTCATTCATGACTATATGGATAACACCTGTGAATTACAGCACATTATTTTTCATATCTATAGCTTTGAATGCTGGATGAGACCAGTCTGCCTGGAGACACTACTTGACGTCATGCTGCTGTGATCCCATCACAAGTCTTTAGTTTTGTACTTTTGGCTATCAAATAGAGGCAAGACTGACAAAAACAATCATTCATTATTCATTAATAATTGATTTTAGCTCCTTGAATCGTTCAAAAATGTGTCTGTTAGAAGATCCCGCAGGCTACAAAGCAAAGTCCACAACCAGATTTAGAGCTCGAAAATTAGTCCAACAAAAGAATATGACTCATGCTTTCTATCTGTAGGCAGACAAGCTGAAAAATGCTGCAAAAGAGAGTTGGGAGGTCAGTCAAACTGAGACACGAGAGAGACATGTTTCATTAAATGTGTGCCATCTATCACGCTGCCAGGCACGCAGACTGGATTCAAGAGTGAAGAATCGGGTTAAAAGGATTCACAGCAAAGCTGGAAAAAAACAAAAAAACAAACGACACCTCTTACCAAATCTAAATCTCTATCATCATTTTCTCACTCCATGTTCTCCTCATTTTCTCTTCCCTTCTTTTCTCCTTCTCTTCTGCCATGACCGGATGGGCTCATGTCAGCTTTGCCTTGTTTCTTTCGACCTCCCGATCGAAGTGCGATCGACGTGTGTGGATACCCGGCAGAAATATCTCTATAATGGGAAAAAATATTAAAGTAGAAAAACGTTGCTGAGAGGGAAACATTGGGGGCAGTGAAGCGATTTGAAATCAAGTCAAACAATAACCTCCTGATTGTACCATTTATATAAATGCTACAACCTCATCAGTTTCTTTGTCAGGAGTTCGTTTGAGTTTGAATGTTTTGCTTGAACGTCCTTCGGCTTCAAGAAAAAGCACTGCCAGGTTGTTCGATTTTTGCATAGCAACGTCAAGTGCCACTTCCGGCACTTTCCATTAGCAACTTCCAGTAAGAAAGAAAAAGAGCCGTTTGTCAGTTACATGGCCTTAATGTCCATCAAACAGAATATTCAGTTGAACATATAAGAGCGGTGGCCTTGACAGTAGAGCTCTGCGGGGAGCTCTTCCCATGCTGAGCCGCTCGCTCTGAAACAAATCTTCTATGAGGATACATTCATGTCCTCATAGAAGGAAACCTACACAGGCAAACTTTGCATGCATGCGACATCACGCACGTACTGATAATCAGGGCAATTGGTAGTGACTGTAGTGGAGGTGCAGTTGAGGCTTAATGTCCAAATAGCATCTTTTCAAATGTTGCAAAGTGTATGTATGCTCGCTGCAGAAAAGTAGCAGTTGAAGCATTTGAAATGCTGACACAGTTCAAGTTGAATTGGCGGCCGAAATATTAGATATTCACAGACGTTTAGTTAGCAGTTTAAGTGTAAGCACAGAGTAAAGCTGAAGTATCAGCTATTACATATGTTATGTGTATATATATATATATAATGTCAGCTCATTGGCTGGTATATCGTTATCAGAACTCTCACATATTGGCCTAAAAATTCCAGTCGCTGTCAGGCGATATCATACCGTACAAATAAAGTCTGATATATTCCATTTTCATGTGGCGAACAATGTCCTTGTCTCCCCTGCCAAATTTATAATACACTGAAACACTGACTATCTGATATCTTATCAGGCAGCCCAGGACACACATAATAAGCCATGCAGCATTTAAAGGTTTGCAGACATGTCTGTAAACAGTTTTGACATAATCTGAAACGTTTCCTGCCACAACAAAGCCTCATACATAATTCAGAGAAAGAGTGTGCAGAGGATTTAGGGTCTCTTCTGGTTGAGGTGGCTGAGCTTTGTGTCCGGCTTATCAGCATTGTTTGCAGCGTAATTAGGAGCATGTTGTCAGATGTACACACACACACACACACACAAGGTCTTCCAAATATGCCAGTGAAAACAGAAACTCAAGGTGATCCTTGATCAGATTTTTCTTTTGGGAACTTGACAGCAGGGACACAGTCCAGGGATTACTGTAGTGGTGTTTATGCTAGGGTGTTAAACACACACACACACACACACACACATAAATGTTTTCTAACGTTGAAATGTCCTTTTCTTCCATGCAGGTACATGGGTGACGTTTGGGGGACAGATAACAGACGAGGTATGATTCCTTTCCTTTCCTTTGCATGCCTATTTCATCTTAATGGCCTCTTGCTTATTGATTGATACATTCCGTTGTACTGTATATGCAGTAATGTAATAAAGAGGGTGGGATGTATTGTGTATATAAACATGTACACCTGATGTCATGTTACCAGGTGTCTTGTGCAGAAAACATTGCGGACAATGTTTGATATTGTAATAAACCATTGGAATGGAACACAAAGTTTAAACAAGAACATTCTTAACATCGGACAAACTACCTCTGTTGTCTCTTAAATACAAATTTACTTTGTAAGAACCTTATCCCTGTATCATGTTGGCTCAGGTCATTGTGGGGTGAGTTTGATGTTTTCTTGATGTGAACACAGTGATACATCATCAACAGACAGACGGTCCCGAGGAAAAATGTCCTGAGCCACTTCCAACTCGTCAAATACTGACGCTTGGTCAGTGGCCCCAAGCATCAAGCTATGACGCTCTAGTCAGCATCAGCTCGTTACAGGCATACTGTCTTTTCAAAATAAACTTCCAACGTAGGTTTACTTCGTTTTTAGGTTTACTTGGTTATGTTAAGGCAACAAAACTACTTCATTAGGCTCAGGAAAAGTTTGTTGCTCTGACTGTCCAATAATGACGTAGATTTATTTACATTGGAGTTAGTTGAAAGCCAACCAGTTTTGCGCCTCTTTTGTAATCTGAATGCAAGCTATGAAATTTACTTTGACTGAACCATTAATAAGCAAATGATTCCTTCAGTGTTTCATTCACGTTTTTTCAGTTGTCCGTCTCACGCTCCTCTTTCAATGAATGTTTACACAGCTGTTGTCACAGTTAACTTTGATCGGACCATCAGCTGGCTGACGAGCTCTAATACCTAAAGGCTCAATTAGCCTATAGCTTAGCTCCCCTCACATGACGTAATGACAGAGGTGGACAACCGTCACAAAGACTTCAGGTGTGATGATTCAAGTTGTTGGCACCGACTGAAGATTTGGTGGAGTGACCACACAACAGCTACAGTACCATTCTCCAACAAAATGCTGTTGGGTTAAAACATCCACCGCTGTCCTGAATGCCCCCTGTTCAATGTCACTGGTATCAAAAGCCCCCTAAATAAACTAAATTGTCCTCAGCAGAGTTCAGTGCCACAACTCTGGCACAAAAACACAGTTACCACATAAAATCTGTGTCAGTGCATCTGAACCGAAATGACTGGAAACTGGGAGAAACAGCGAGCTTCCAAAATACTCAAACCGTCACCTCTTGAGCTCATTCATTAACTCGTCATATCTGTACACACACAGTATCGAATTCAAAGACCTCATCCACATTGTTGAAATCACGTGAATATTTTAGATAATCGCGCGGTGGCAACAGGCCAAGCAGGCTGACCCAGACTTCCCTCTCACCGGCAACATGTTCCAGCTCATTCTGGGGGATCCCGAGGCGTTTTGCCACCGCGACCCGACCCCGGATAAGCGGAGGAAAATGGATGGATGGATGGATATTTTAGATAATGTTACGCTACGATGTCTGTACTCAAACACCAAACTCTGCCCGGCCGACACTCGTGTTTCCACCGCTGGCAATAACAATAACAATCAGAGCCTGTCAATGGCGAAAACAAGATCTTTTAGTAGGCGAAAATGTCAGCGCCTAATTACCCCGATATGATTACATTGCAGTTCATTCAGCGGCTTCCTTCTGCAGGCGCTCTCGCATAATAGTGGACCAATTTCAGAAATTGTTGTCCCTAGTAATAAGTTAGACACAAAAACATGGTAAAATAGGGTCAAGGTTGAAAAATACCCAAATCTTGACGTCACTGTGAGGTTGCCAGAAAACCACAGTAGATCCCAGGAAACAGCTGAGCCCAATAGACACTTTTCACAGCGGCCATTTTGACACGTCTTAGCAGGGTAAACACAGGTGTCATTGATCAAATTAATTATGGTCCCATTCTAATTAGTGTGTCACAGTCATTCTGGTGAGCCAGCATGCACAATACCAGGGCCCTGACTAAGCTAATCACCTGCAGGTTCTAGCTTAATGTGTATCATGCAGAGTAAGAGGACGGTTTCTCACTTAAAAATAAGGTCATTGAAAGGTGTATATATACTAGTGTGCCTCATCAAAGGGCTACTAAGTTTGTTTCACTTGTCTGGACAGCAACACATTCCCAGACAGACCGCTCACAAGAGTGATGGTGGGCTGCAAGTTAACATTACTCATTCAAAAAGGCCAAAAGTGGATCCATAAATCATAAAGTGAATTGAAGAAAGTGTGTCTTGTCGATTTTAACTCTGATGTAGGGAGTGTGGAGGGGAGGAGGCAGTGCAGCCATAGAATCATCTCAAGGCTGTGTGGGTAGTATGTGGGAGGCTACCACGGCCTTGATTCTAGGGTTGTGAGAGATGAAACGTTTTTTGTTTTTTTTTCTCACTCACCACTGTTCTATGTATGGAAACCAAACCTTTTGTGCCCCAGAATAAAACAAAGACAGAAGCCTGAAGCGTAGCCACCCATGTATTTCTGCAACTTAACAGTGACTCAGTGTTTTTCTGAAGGTGAGGGCAGAATTGCATGTGTATGAGTTTGTCCGTTACAGACAGACTGTCCTTTTACAAAGAATACCGCACCACTTGAAGGCCATTAGTAACATTCAGTTCGTCCAAAACGGCCAGAAGTCAGAAATCTGTGTAAGCAGCAATGCTTCATAATCAACACAAACGTCCTGACCTAGATGTTGCTTTAAGCACTCCACGACAGCGATTGAACTTCCGTCTTACAAGACTCATCGGGATTGAGCAATCTGCAAAGGCCAGTCATCCGACTCTATCACCCTCGTCTCGGCTCTCTGTGTGTGACTTTCTGCTCATCTGTGTCTCGTCGTCTGTCTTCATAAAGCTGTCCTCAGCATGTTCCTCACCTTACCTGCAAAACATTTATTACCCACTGTGTTTGTCACGACACTCTCTCCAATTTCCATTACCTTGCCCATCCAGCACTTGATCACTTTTTCCATTTTCTTCCAACGTTTTCTTTATCCGCCATCTATTTTCTTACCTCGGCAAAAAAATCTCTTAGCAGCACCTTCCTTCACTTTTATTGAAAATCACCCTCCACTGCCCCCAACAGTGGTGAAAGAGATTGTTTCCTGTATGTGCACTCGGCAGAGAGAGAGAGAGAGAGAGAGAGAGAGAGAGAGAGAGAGAGAGAGAGAGAGAGAGAGAGAGAGAGAGAGAGAGAGAGAGAGAGAGAGAGAGAGAGAGAGAGAGAGAGAGAGAGAGAGAACATGCTGTTCATTTTCTGTCGTCCCTGTATTTTCCAAGTCTTTTTTTCTCCTTAACTGAGCTCTTCTGTCTTTGACCTCTCCATTGTCTCGCTCTGTCTGTTCATTCTTCTCGGTCCTTTACTTTCCTGACTCACTGCCCATTCAACTGTCCCTGAAAGCAGGGGATTTGCATCTGATAATGATGAGATATACTGGAGATAGTACTGGTTATACTCAGAATATTATTAGTTTTCTGTCACAGACCCCACATGGGATCGCAGTACTGTATGTACGATGCAGCTGCACACTCACTTTTTGGTATTTTTATTGACTTGTCATCCCTTTATTGTTTACTTTGGTATCTTCTTTAATCTTTAATTATGATTTATTGTCTTTATTTTTACTTCTTTTATCACATCATTTTTTTTTTATTACATCTAAATTCGTTTTGCACAGTTTTATTGTCTTGCTATATTACAGTACTTTGGTTGTTCCTTCAAAGTCTTTAAAGACACTAATAAAATAAATTGTATTATTAGTTTATCATCATCACACATAGGCTTGGACTGCTGCCCAGTCTGCACTGGTTGCAGATAGAAGGCCAAGACAGATTCTCAGAAGAGAGATTATCTAATCCTTCTAGAAACAACACCTCCGCTGTCTGCCACCATTGAAACAGCAACACACACACACACACACACACACGCATCTTCTTACTTGCAGGCACATACACAACGGCAGATAGACAGATTCCACGCACACATGTAAACACAAACACACAAGCGCCACGTGCGAAAACACAACCTTCTGTCAGCACACGTTTAGGAACTCAACTCATGCACACACACACACACACACACACACACACACACACACACACACACACACACACACACACACACAACTCCACAGGGAGATGATGGAAAATTCCCTTAAAGTCCCCATGTTATAAAACTCACCGCAGGGAAATTGGATTTCGGTCTGATGATTTATGGTCACCATGTCTGCAAAAATATGCACATATGCCACAAACACACTTATGTAAAGCACAAGCACTTATTAACTAAAGAGGAATGAGTTGACACCACCGTACATCATTTTTTTTAACAGATCCCACTTGCTCAATTAAGTCTGTACTTAACAGACAAGCCATGTTTGAGTATGTGCGTTCAAGCAGGCTACTGGAGTGTGCAGCTGCATCGTACATACAGTACTGCGCTCCCTGCAGCATTTACTGTCTAACGCATCCTTTGCAATATAGAGCCCTCCTGTTAAACCTCTGTGCACAACTCGCTCTTTGGCTCTGCCATGCCTGCTGCACTGCTGTTCATGTAGCATTTCATAAGCCAGCCCAGCCTCCAACTGAGGGCTCCAGGGAGGGTTGTGCTCCAACAGAACGAGTACTACAATTCGCTATAGTTTTAAGTGTCATAGCTTTTCTGTGCGTCTGCGCTCAAAGTCTGCCATCATAGAGAGAGAAATCGTTTAAATGCACTCAGTTGTTCACATGAAAAGTGACAGAAATAGTACAAAATGAGAGCTAGAGATCAAACGTTGGATTGATTTCTAACACCAATAGACGTTGTAAAGAGAGGTTCCGAAGCCATTTGAGTGCTCAGCAGGCAGTTCTGATTCAATATAAAACTCTGCACATATTCTACAATCACATAATAATCTATTTCTCGTGAGCTGGCTGACTAAAAAACGGCTATATAATGAAAAGTACAATGTATTGTATTGGTTCGTAAATTATTTGTGTTCGGCAGAAGATTTTGGTAAAACCCCAGAAGACGTGTTTGCTTTAAAGAGACAGACTCTAACTGGGCGCTCGCTCAACCTCACAAATATAGCAGCTCTTTATCCCAGCATTTAAAACATTCTAACAATTAAGTGTGATGGCACATTGGTTGTAGTCCTTGTTGTGAATTATTAGTGTTGTTTAGCCTGCGTCTCTGCCTTTTGTCCCTTTATTCACCTCTTGTAGCTTAGAGAGTTTGCACCCCTACTGTAAGTTGCTGTGGTGTGTTGTGTCTGTTCTATTGACTAAACAATACTCATTCTCTCAGGAAGGCCTCAGGCTGAAATGTGCCCGCAATGACATCAAACAAAATGATGAAGCTTTGATGGTGTGCCATGTTTTACTTCTTAGATAACGTTTTTGGCAAACCTGGAACACTATAGCTGTGGAAACACAAATGTTTGTATTTAAGATATTGATGAGCTAAATGCTACAGCTCTTCCATGGATTTGTGTTTCGAAGGGTGTCTTAAAAAATGTTTCAGCACACTGACATTTCTGTGTCCTCTCTTCATGTGTGTGTGTGTCCTGACCTCTTGCCAGGTTGCAGAGCAGCTAATGACTATTGCCTATGAGAGTGGAGTCAACCTGTTTGACACAGCTGAGGTCTACGCAGGCGGCAGGTAGGTGTCGAACCAAACCAACCTCTCACTTGTTTTTTAGTTCAGGGGCCGACGTGTGGCTCCACGATGTTTTTTTAAAAATGTTTCATACATGCGGAGTCGAATTTGTTTCACTCATTTAGTGAACCGATGAACAACCAGTTGGTCTGGAGTGTCGTGCAATTTCAGAAAAAGTTTCCACACTAGACATGCCCTATATTTGAGACCGGGTAAATTCACTTGGACCAACTGCTGTTAATGTGAGGTTGGATTCATTGTTTTTAATGATTAATTATGTTTTTCTGGCTCCTTGAAGTAACCTGAGCCTGTGCCTTTGGATATTCTTTGAATATGAAGAAAAAAGTATTACATTATTATTCATGCAGAACCTTGATCTTGTTGATCTTTAGGATTAAAGGAATGCTTTGCAGCTCTGAAAGGCTTACGCTGTGAACTAATTAGCAGAATCTGATATTTATTATTTATTATTTATTTAAACCATCCGATGTCTGAGTCTGATGCAAATATGAGGAAAATCCTGCAAAACACCTTTCCAGCCTGTCCTAGCTTTATCAGGGCAAGTGAGAAGATTTTAATTTTTGGCTCAGCATTCAACAAATTTAAATTTGGGAAAATCACCGTGACCATACATATTAGAATTGGAGAAATGAAATTCATGTGTCAGTGGGGTTTGATTTTTAAAACATCCACCAATAAGGAGTGATTTCCTTTTAGCTGTATCGTAACTTACCCGAATACATAAACAACAAAACAACAATAAAACCCAAATTCTGTCAAACATAGCCTCTGTCACTATAAGATGGCACTTGTGATGTAAAATGTTTAAAACATGTTTTTTTTAATGCACCATCATTTATGGACACAGTGGTTTGCCATCTTTTCAACGCATGGGGGGGAGTTTAGTTCGATAACAATAAATTGCAGAGTTGATATTAGTGGAGCGAATGTTTATGAATTCAAACTGCAATAACACCACCTCATTTATATTTCCTTGCAGGGCCGAAGTCATTCTAGGAAACATTATCAAGAAGAAATGCTGGAGGTAATGGTGACGTAGATGTGTGTGGTGGCTTCATCCCTTTTGTTGTGAGAGAGAAATGAAATGTGTGTGCACGTTGCAAGAGGCAGCAAGAGAAGTGTGCGCGGGGCGTGTATGAAACAAAGACAAACGGGATGGGAGCGAGAGATGTTTTTTTTTCATTTGGTGTGTTCAAATGCACGTGTTAGTGTTGTAAGTGTGTGTGAGAGACCGACATGTTTGATGTCAAAGTGATGCTGAGATCTGGACTACTATCTCTGCCAAGTCAGTTTATTTTTTATTTTATTTTTTCAAATCTGACTACATTCCTTATTGGCAGTAATTTGTGTATTTCCACAGACACACAGACACACACACACACACACACACACACACACACACACACACACACACACACACACACACACACACACACACACACATTCCATCACAGTACAGCAGCATGAAACTGTATAAGAGTCTGCCTGAAGGCATTTTTAGTTTCCTCTAATCTCAAATATTCCCTTTACGGAGTTTTTCCAAACATGCTCAGTCTTCAGCTCAGTCTATTATTGATCGACTGCGTAGGAAACAGAAAAGACAGACTTACAGTATCAAACCTGACAACTAGCTGCAATCTATTATGACTGGACAAAGCACACACAAAGATTGTTTCCACAAACTTTTAGTCTTTGTACATGTTTGTAAGCACAAACATGTTTAATATGCAGTGCAATTTGCACCGTAAAGGCCAAAATCGTCTCAACAGTCATAATGCATGCCCCTGCTCTAAGTGTCATTGTTGACATTTGACGCTGGTGCAGTAAAGACTCGATGGACGTGGCATTTCTGTCCGAGTGTGATGTATATTCACACACATCAGTCCAACTTTGTCCCTTTGAGGGAAGGGGGACGTTCGGTCACATTAAACTGCTTCAGACTGGACACAAATGTGCCTCAGTGAGAACAGATGATTATGGTTTGAACTCAACAGCTAAGCAGAGAGAGCAGGATGAGCACTGTCAGTAATAAACACATCCATGGAGCACAATGCATTATGTATCACTCATTCGGCTGCATGTTTCTTCTGACTTTCTGTATTTTTCTCTGCTCTTTCTCAGGCGATCCAGTATGGTCATTACAACTAAACTCTACTGGGGAGGAAAGTAAGTAAGAAACTCTGATTTCCGATGTCTGATGTCTGAAGGCAGATTGTGAGTGGTTGGTTAGGTTTTATTTAGTTAGGAAGTCTCATAGAGATCAAGGTCTGACCAGAGAACATCGCATAAGACAATTCAGTCGTACAAAGCAGTCATCACACACAGACACACTAATTTGCACATCCACGAATATTGTTAAGAATATCAGTGAGTAAAACGTCAAAGTCCATCAGAGGAGCTGAGTTTCACTACAACAACAAATCGGTTCTCAAATCTGTTGATAATCCGTCATGTATATAGCGATAAATTACGCAAATCCACTGTGCAAAGATAATAGTTCAGCCTCTCAACAATGAACTTTTTCTCTGTAACAACCTGAGCAACGTCCTGCCCCGTGCAGTAACCAGTACAGTAACCAATGGAACAACCAAGTCCTCTGCTGAGTCTGGAGAAAGAAATAGAAGGATAAAGAAAAGTTGTATAGCACACACACACTCACACACTCACACACACTCACACACTCTTTAGCTGTCCAACTGGGTCTGGAGATAAGGTTGAAGTTATTCCTGAGCATTCCTACATGTCTGTGAGGAAGGTTCAGTCCTTCACCTCCCCAGAGTTTGGTTGCATAATGATGCTGAACAGTTGAAAGCTCACTGACCCGTTTACATAAAACAGCCCGATGCACACTTTCTCATGTCATGTCCCCTAGCCGGGGTCAAAAAGTGATTTAAAAAAGCCTTTCACTCTGCTTGGAAAGCTAGACGACTGATATTTAGAAGTTGATTAAGCACCCGAAAGTTCAGATAATATTTGAGTTATTTCTATGCCACAAACATCATCACACAAGAATAACATGGTTCATACACCCATTCATGCTGACCTTACACTTCACAAGAAGGTCAGAAGAGCACAGAAATAAGAACTAACTCTTTTCACAGCCTTGTCTGTGGGTTGAAATGTACTCCGACAACAATGAACCCAATAACCAGAAGATACGTATTGAATTAATATGTACATTGTAGCTCATTGTTTGCTTTGTGTTTGTCCCATCAGAGCAGAGACGGAAAGAGGACTGTCCAGGAAACACATTATTGAAGGTAAAACATGCAAACACACACACACACACACACACACACACACACACACACACACCAGATAAACAAACAAACAACTTTAAAAAAGTTCACTAACAACAAACCTTAAATAAATGTTCTTCTGCACTGCACACTGCTCGTCACTTCACCCTCCGCTATCTCCGCCTTTGCATCTCTCCGTGCCTCTCAGGTCTAAAAGGCTCTCTACAAAGGCTGCAGTTGGAGTATGTAGATGTCGTTTTTGCCAACCGCCCTGACAGCAACACTCCCATGGAGGGTGAGTCATATTTCAGGGGATGTTTTGTGTTCCTGGTTATAGTGACCTCGATGTCCATGTGTTCTTCAGTGTAGTTAGGCAGCCAGTCCTGTATAATTAATGATCAAGAAGTTGTTTATTGGCATGCATATTAGTGCATGGGTTCCTCGTTAGTCATCTGAAATGAATTGTGTACTAATGCATTCTACAGGTAAAGCCCTTTAGCTGTGGGGTTTCTCTCAATGCCGTGTTAATTAGTGCTCACAGCTAATCAATAAGGAAGTTGTATGTCAATTAGTCAGTTACTTTTGCTTTTTTTCCCTCAGAATTCCAGCTCTCCTTCAGTGGGGCTTTTACAATATTATGTATTTAAGCTGCGTAGAAATATCATACATACATCGATCATACATCATACATTCCCCTTATTGAAGACTGATATGATACTGACAATGCACATAAATGACAAACTAATGAGACTTTATGTTTTTAACTTTGATGTGATAGTTTGCATATGATTTCTATATTTAGGTCTAAATTGTGATATTGTGGAAGCTGTTGTTTTTCATAATTTAGACTAGCAGTGTAGTATATGATGCATTCAGACAAAGACCTTGATTTTATTCTTCATAGATTCCTACTGTGCTGCAAACACAGCTTACTTTTCTCCACCATCTGCACTCACTGTTCATTTCCTATTTAATTCCTTCAACTATTAGATCTATCGCTCTTCCTTCCTTCCTTGAATTCGTTTTACTCTCCATCTTCTTCTCTCCCTTCTTATATTGGACGGAAATTGAGGCAACTAGTATTTAAATGTGAGCGCAGTGTGCACAATCACAGCGTGTTGCAGGAGCTGGGTGGAGATGAAGGCAGGAGTAACAAGAGACAGAATTGTTTCCTTTGCTTAGTACTGTGTTATTTCCTTCGACAGGATGGTATTAAGTAAGACATCTGTGTTTGTTAATTATCATTTACAAAACTGAATGGAAACTTAGAAGTCTTTCTCGGTCTTCTTGATTATACTTTTTTGCAGATCTACCTTTTCTTTGTGTTTCTAAGCTTTTTCTTTTCTTTTCGTTGTTTTCTTCGACCTTCGTATCTCTCATATCCTGTCGATTTTGCCAAGAGCCAGTTATGCAGAGTGAAATACAAGAGTCCTGCCACAGTTGAGGATTGCAGTATAATTGGAGTGAGCGCAGGGCGGTGATGAATAACCCTAACTGCTATTGGCCCTGACTGCTGCTCGCACAGTCTGCAGTGTTGGAGCTAATTGCGTCATTAAAAATGCGGCAGATGGAGTGTGATCAGAAGTGGTTTAGTATGTGAGCTTGTTAGTTTGTCCCCCGAGATGTTAGGGACGGGTGATGATCCGTCAGCAGGTAAGAGAGACTCGAGGAGGCGGGTGGCCTCTGGGGACTTTTTGAATACTTCATCAGTTTGTTAAAGTTTGTGTGCTTTCAAGGCCAACATTTATCTCAGATGAGTCTCTCTTGTTGTCTTGATTTTTCTGATGCTAAACCCATTCCTAAATGCCTACTTTCTCATTGTTTCTGTGTCATTCATCCTCTCTGTTTGACCGTTTTCTGGGTTTCATCCATCTCTCTGTCTCTCCTGAGGCATGGCTGTTGTTGATTCAGAAAATATTGCCTGCCTCCGGGAAAGTGAAATCTATTGTTCTTTATCCGTATCTTTGGTAGAAAATAAAGCAAGCAAACAAACAAAACACATTTTCTAAATCACTTTCTCTTTCAGTGCCAGCTGTGTTTTGTGCTTTCTATAAGTGGATTACACATCAGGTGTGTTATCACCTCATGGATATGATAAACACTGAAGAAAGAAATGATCTGAAGGATTTGGATTCTTATTTTGAATATCTTGAGGTTTCTTTTAGATGAAGTGTTTGACCCGTAGTGACATTTTTCACAGTTGCACGATTGACAAATTGACTGCAGTTTGACCTATAATGCTCTAGATAGACTCATTAAGCTTCAATAAGTCTATTGCATTTTAGAATGAACTCTACTGAGTGAATAATGACTTTAATTTATACATTGAATACATTGAATCCTGTTAACTGCATTAAGAGAAGAAGGAAACAGGGTGAGAAATATTCTGTTTTTACTGCGAGCCTAGAAGACTCAACCGTTTTGTTGAATTCATTTTGAATGCGCTTTGATCCGGCAGGGACGGATATGATTCGTTTGTGCCGAATTGAATTCAGGATAAATGTTGCTGTCTGTTACTAGCACTGCACAGGGTGGTTTCAATAAATACATTGTTTACTGTTGATCCAACTGACTGATGCGATGTGGGCATGTGTATATCTCTGCAGAGATTGTTCGGGCCATGACTTATGTGATCAACCAAGGAATGGCGATGTACTGGGGGACGTCTCGGTGGACGGCCATGGAGATCATGGTAAGACTTTGTCTTTGTTTGTCTTTTGGAGTAAAAAATAAATTAAAACAAACTTTTTCTATCAGTAATAAAAGTAGGTTTTGAACCTTTAGTGAAGCAACGTTTTTAAACCACACATAAGGTGCAGAATAAATGACTTCAATGTAAATAAACTGTTATTTAGTTGCTGTACTGCAGTTTTAAACTTTTCTCAGCTCGTCAGAATTAAGGAATGAAATGTTTTTTTTGTGATTTAATTTCAGGGGAAAGTTTCATGTTGCTTTGGCAGATTAGATTTCATATCCCACTGACTAGAATAGCAGAAGATAGACACTTTACTGGGATTCAAACCTTTTATTTGTTGATTCAATGATCCATAGAATGAAGTCTCAAGAAGCCATATTTACTCTAGTTATGTTCAGTACCCTAACATCATGAGAACCCATTCTTATCCATGACATTGCTTATGCATAGTCATGGATTTGAAAAGGTGATGAAAGGAGAAATGGAAGGAAAATTGCACTGTGTGTTTGAGTTTAAGTTTGTTTCTATGAGGTGTTCCCACAGAGGCAGAGTGGTTTCCTCCATCTTTGTTTGCGCTTTCCGTCAGAAACAATCCGCCTCCCGTTTCAACTCTCGCTGCAGTAATGAATATATACAAGGGGAGTATGAAGCCACAGCAGAGGGTTATGAAATAAGCACGTCTAAACTGACATTCAAGGACCTAACACCAATTCTCCCCTCTCTCATGTCACTCTCTGGCCTCTTTCTCACCCTCTCCCTCCCCCTCTGAGCACAGCGTGATGTGTTGACACTCTGTCTCTGTGTTCTCAGTGAAAAGGAGCAGATATCTTTGTAGAACAAAAGCGCAGATGAAAGCCGTGTAATTTATAGCATCAATAAAGAAAGGGGGGGGGGGGGGGGTAAACACATCTCGGTGTACGACAAGGCAGGTGTAAAGTACACACACATACGCAGGCTCGAGGGGCATATAATTTGTAAGTTGAGTGATGGCACCGATGTTATCGTTGCTAAATAGATTCCCCCCCTCGTTTACTGCTCTCTCATCCTGACATTTTTCACAGCAGGAGCCTGAAAAAATGAAAGAGTGGGGAGCGTTTAAAGAAGCAGCAAACCCAGCGTGTGTGTGTGTGTGTGTGTGTGTGTGTGTGTGTGTGTGTGTGTGTGTGTGTGTGTGTTTTCTCTGGCATGTGTTGAAGGACACATGGAAATCCAGATGAGAAGCTATAGAGGGAAATTTGAATATGATGCCTCGGAGAGTTGTGATATGGAATATTGATTGGGTGACTTACTGTGAGCCCTTCATTTGAATTTGTCTCACGCTCCCACGAGCTGATGAACAGCCTCTCATCTCTTCCACCAAGAAAACCCATCGCTATCTATGGCTACCAAATGTCTGCTCTCTCTCTGTCTTCTACCCTCATCGCTTTTATTCTCCCCAAAAAGAAAACAAATG
Source organism: Anarhichas minor (assembly GCF_050575085.1). Classification (NCBI taxonomy): domain Eukaryota; kingdom Metazoa; phylum Chordata; class Actinopteri; order Perciformes; family Anarhichadidae; genus Anarhichas; species Anarhichas minor. The sequence goes on from NW_027466472.1 coordinate 5,141,077, forward strand.
TATTAGTGCGGCATTACATTAAACGCCACATAGAAGGATGATGCTGCAGTGAGTCATGACAAACTAATTCTTTCCCCTTTTCCGTTTGCCCTCCTTTTTTTTTTTTAATCTCTAGGAGGCCTATTCAGTGGCAAGACAGTTTAATCTCATCCCTCCAGTGTGTGAGCAGGCAGAGTATCATCTCTTCCAGAGGGAGAAAGTAGAAGTGCAACTGCCTGAACTTTACCATAAGATAGGCAAGTATTCTTTGTGTTGTATACTATTGTGGCGAATTAGCCAACCGATGGCCCAAGAGAAGTTAGCACAAACGTCCTGTGGTCAGAACATTCTTCCACTCAGTTTCTCATAGATGAGTTAATTTAATGAAACCGATAAATAATCTCTGTGCTTATCTGTTGCTCATCCCTTCTGAGTTTTAATTATCTTTCCTGGCACTGTTCTCACACATTTCTTTTTCACACTTCTTCCTTCAACACATCTTACTAAAACTCCTGTTTAACTCATTATGGTCCCCATGGTGACAGGAGTTGGAGCGATGACGTGGTCACCGTTGGCGTGCGGCATCATCACAGGGAAATATGAAAATGGCATTCCTGAATCTTCCAGGGCTTCCATGAAGGTATGCAAAACTTAACTTCACCATGATTATTTTCTATAACGCATAAAATTGATCTGCTCTGTTCCAAAAGTAGAAGCACCGTGTGGATGGAAGAGAAAGCTTCCATCCTTAACAGATTTTAAATTTTCTCACTATTACTTTAATTAGTGTCAACGTCAGGGAGGGCGATGGAAAATTATGATTGAATGTTTTCTGCAGAAGCTGCTAAAGCTCTAGCTTGTTTGTCCATGTGTTGTCCAAGTTTTAATGTATGCAGACTTCACAGATGATCAGTGCTACCGAAAATTGTTCCAAACTAGACAGCTTTGTATAACATGGGGGTCAGGATTTCAAGATATATTGATATATTAGGCACAAGATCACTGTGACAATCTCCTTCTTCTAAGTCTTTTAAGTCGTATGTTCTTAAAACAAGTGACCGAATATTATGTAAACTTACACTGGATATGATTCTGCATCTTGTTTTGATTGTTTTGTCATTTATTGTCAATCTTCTTAACCGCATTATACAGAGAAAGTCTATTTGATCTTTCTCTCCTTCATGTGTCTGCGTCTAATCTATCTTTCACATAACTTCTCTTTCCCTTCCTCATTCGCTCACGCAATCTCTTTCCTCTCCTCCCTCCCGCCAGTCCTATCAATGGTTGAAGGAGAAAATAGTAAGTGAGGATGGAAGGAAGCAACAGGCCAAGCTGAAAGAGCTCAACCACATTGCAGAGAAGCTGGGCTGCACTCTGCCTCAGCTGGCTGTTGGTAAGACTTCATATTTTACAGCAAATACTGTGGAAGCAACCGGAAGCAGGGCTTTGACAACACAACTGCTCAGGGCTTTGAGACAGGAACGTTTTAAATGTGAGACATCACCAAATCCTTTACACAATGTCTGTGTTTGATTCCCCCTGCAGCTTATAGCGACAAACAGACTTCAATATCTATTTGTGCTTTTAATGTAATTAAATGTTTAATAAATCTGTGGTGTGCTTTGGGAAAAAAGGCCGGCTGACATTTAAGGTTTGCAAAATGGTAATGAATGGACTTAAACAAACACAAACCTTTGATTTGTAGGTAAATAAGATAAATTGTTGTATAGATCTAGGAAGAGCAAATAAAGGAAACGACTAAAAGCTCAGGTTTATTTGTGTAATAATCAATAGTGCGCCATCAAGTGGGCTCTGTGGGAACATCAACCTCTCTTTCTCCCTCCAGCGTGGTGTCTTAGAAATGAGGGAGTGAGCTCAGTTCTTCTGGGAACATCCAGCCCTGAGCAGCTCACTGAGAACCTCGGGGCCATACAGGTGGGAACATGCAGGAACACACACAGCTGTTGTCGAGATCCAAATACTTTTCCCCCTTTTTTTGCCTCACTGTATATTTCACTTCCTTCCTGCCAGGCATGTTCAATTTATCGTTCTCTCTTTTTGCCCAGGTCCTTCCTAAGATGACATCTCATGTGGTGTCTGAAGTCGACCACATCTTGGGCAACAGGCCGTACAGTAAGAAGGACTACCGCTCTTAGACCAGGCGGGTGGACTCAGCCTTCCTACTCACCTACCTACTTAAGCATACTGCTACCATGGACCCACCGTTCAATGTTCAAGTCCATGGTTCTCTCCTTGGGCCCCACTCAGCTCCAGCCCACTTCAGCCTGGAACAGACAGCCTTGCCCTGCACAGATCGGGTTCATCTCAGGTCCAGTCCAGCTCAGCCAAGAGACGCTTAACCAACTCAGCTTTTTGCAGCCTCCAAACGCAGCTTCAACTTCAACGCAAATCAAAACTTTGTTCCCCCCCCCCCCAACCAAGGTGTTTTCTTTCAGCGGCGGTCTATTTAACTATGTCTATGCAGAGCTTAGTCTTACCCGTACCACATCTCGGTTCAGCTCCATCCAGGGGTCTCATTAAGACATTTAGAAATCAGATGGCAAGGCGTGCAGGAACAGCTCTTAATAGTTTGTGATACACATGCACACATATTTACACATTCACAGTTGGGATTTGAGCAGGACAGTATGAAAAGCACTTCAGGAATATTTCAAGTAAAAGTGCCTTGCTCCAGGGCACCTTGATAGTAGTTGTTGAGGGAGACGGTAATGCTACTTATTCATACCTTCCTGCAATCCTCCCAGTGACTCAGACCCTCAGGTCTCAATCCTCCTCTCTAATGCCCAGACTTCCACCCACAAGCTATTTCATTTGAGCACAAAATTCATACTGAGCACATATTTTATTCATGACAATTGCTGTACCACAAGCTGAACACATCAATACAAGCACCTTAGACTTGTGCGTTAAAGGTAGCTTAGGAAAGTAGACACTGTTGCATGAACCCCCCCCCCCCCCCCCCCCCACCCCCCAGTCAGTCAGTGCTTTCATTTCATTGCTATGCAGTGCAGCAAACAAAATTAGCATATGAGCTCAATCATCTCACCTCTTGTGTCAGAGGCACTCACTCAAAACGTGGAGGGAAATGTCTTTCTTATTTAATGAAATGTGAGGTTAAGCAGTGACCATGCTCATACTTCTTGAAAAGAGCTTCATGAACGAGGCCTCAGCAAACCAGTTCCCTGTTAGCTTGAATTAATCTTAAACTACCTACCAAATGTACTCAGTCCCTTATTTAGCGTAACACAGAATAGTATTCAGTAGATATTATAGGCTGCAAATCCTGAGTATATTATCCAACAGGTGCATGTTTCTCCTGCTCTAGTGTGCCTCTCGTTACTGTTCTACAAAGCACAGAATGAAACCGAAAGGAGCTTGATGAAAAATACTGCAAGCTTGTCAACTGTTTGTGATCGGCTGTGAAGCAAAGGATTGTGGAACACCAGTGGGATCGGGACTCTGTTGGGAGGGGGGAGAGAGGGAAGCAAGTCGCCCCCGTGTGGTCTCTTTCAGGAACTGCTGTTCGGCTTCATTCGATTATAGAAAAGAGAAATATTGCTTTGCAAAAGAAGTGGAACTACGTTTCTCTCGGTTTGCATTCATGTTTGTTGCCTGTGAACTGAACCTGCGATGCTGATGGGCTCAATGAACCTGGCAGAAAATGACTGATAGCAAATCTATGTTATGAAAGGATGACTGACCTCCTGGCTGGTCATGATTATAATATCTGCAAAAATTGCTTGTTAACGACACAAAGAGGCATATAGGCAAGGTTTTTTGGAATGTGGCAAAGATTACAGTATTTATTCTAGAGTAGTTAATATATATAGAAATTTATTTTGACATTTTGAGATATTGTTTGGAGATCTATGGGGATGTTACGTGTACATAAAATGTTACGGCATACTTTGTAACATAAGCAAAAACCAGGAAGAAGCCTCTCGTGCATATGAGGACTTCACAGTACTGTATGGCAAATACATAGATATGATGTAAATAGAGTTATTTTGTTGCTCCTCTGCAGTGTTTGAGTCACTCTTCGTCCATCCGCGTCCAGCCTGACTTTACACTGTCACGGGATTCATTTCTGCCTCCTGAAAGATATTTCACAGAAGTATTTATAAGGACTAAAGGTTAAATTTTCTTTGTTGTTGCATCATGACGTCAGATTATGAAATCTGTATTTATAACGACATTTAAAGAAGGAGCTTCTGTTCGAACTTAAGCATCGACCTTGAATCACTATCTCTGACCAGGTGGCTCAGCTCTCACGGCTCGTGTCGCCTTCGTGCGTCGTCGTTCTGGTTATTTTTTTTCATCTGGAAAACAAGCCATCGCAGCGATCAGCAGAAATGTTGGCCTGGTTTCAGTCGAGTCACTGTCTTGTCATCGGTGTACATTTGTTGACTTGTAGCTCAAACACCATCGAAGGAAATTTCAGCCTGTATAGATATTTTCCAGAAATGCTGTTACACATACTGAAACACAGCATCAGTGAGCAGTGTTTGGCTCCCGCTTTACTTTAAGAGGTCTGGCCTCGGATAATGAATAGACTTTCTTGTGACTATTTGCATTGACTTGTTGTTGTATAAAAAGAAGTGTGACCTGAACTCCTCTTGGTCATCATTGTAAAGCAAACGACCAGCAATTTACTAACAGAAAACATAGTATATAAACGACAAAAAGGTCGTTTATATACTAAAATAGTAATCGGTAAACTGTCTGTAACTCCTGGTGGCAAAATGTGTGGTGTGTACTAATGTGTCCTTTCAGTTTGGTTGCAAGTCAACAAGCTGCTTCTCAGTTTGAATCAGTGACCATGTTGGACCGCGGCCTGCCGGTGTGTGTGGAGACTTCTCCACCCGACAGAGTGCCTTGACTTGAGTCCCACTACAGGAAAACAAAATCAGGGATGTCTTTCATTACGAGTTGTTCAATGGTGTCCGACAAATAAAAGTGAGAATAGAACAATAGGTATGCAGATTCTTGTATTATTAGATTGCCTAATCGACACTATATATTAAGTATTACCTCATTTGGACAAACGCTTTTGAAAACAAAGCAGTAAGACCCTCATGGCACCGTTTATGTAGAGGTAACTTTTTTGGATATTGACTTAACGGTATAGTATGCATAATTTAAAAAAGGATATATAGAGAGATACAAATGTAATCCCTCTCAATCATCACTTCAAACCAACTGGAAGTGTGTGCCGGTGCCTTCTGGTGTTTCTGTGTAACCCCCAGCCAATAAGCAGGTACAGCGCGTTCGAATTCCGAGGTCGTCAAATAACACCGCTGTCATGCTCATGCCGAGTCACCTTTTAGGGTCTAATGATACAAAGCGGCAGTAAATGGCGACCAACTGGTTTCTTACATTGCTGTGTTTTTACACACAACCACAGATGCTACAGCGACAAGATGCAGCGTGCGGCAGCTGTGCTTTAGAATGTAACCGCCTTGAAACAATTAGAAGAAAAAACTTTTTATTTCTGATTCACTGCTTTGTTCTCGTCGCTCCCTCTCTTCATTCACTCTCTTGCTCGCTCGACCAGCGCTGAGCTCTCTCCCTTGTTGCACCAGGAAGGGAGAGGCCAGCTTTAGGATGCTGTGCAAACAGCCACAGACAATGCTGCATAGTATACCTTTAAAATAAAGAAAACAACGACTAGAATTGTCATCCTCGTCCACTAAGGTGTGGCTGAACTCTGATTCACATAACATGAAGAGTCCTGCAATGTGACACGTCATCTTCAACACAAGATTTCCTGTTCTGGTATGAAGACAACCTAGATTCATTCTCATAAAAATGTCAAGTAATCTACTCTGCAGATTTTCTACAACATGTAAATTTATAGATGGAAAAGACTTGACATCGAGTTTGTTTCTTTGTTTTGTTAAAGTGTTCAATCATCAGCGTATCTTTTTGTTTTCTCTGTAAATAGTCTATATGAAAGTGTGATTCTAATTAAATGCATTGCCAATGGAAACGTCAGCGTCTCACTTTTGTCCAACAATATTTCAAAAGGTTACTAAACATAATATATAATAAATAACAGGGCTCTCAAGCATACTGAATGGCACACACAATTAACAGAGAGGAAAAGTATACCTGGTTGCTTTATTTGTTACAAAAAACAGAAGAGACATTTGATCATGAATTTCATGAAGTTGAAATGTGATATTTCGGCCCTTCAAACCCCGTTCCTAACTTAAGTGAAAAACAAGTGTATACCCATCTTTAACCCACTGCCTCCCCTCCTAACCAAAACCCACCCCTCCTGATTTGATTCCCCTTTTCTTCCTCCTTTACTTGGAGCCTGTGGACAGCAGAGCGATGAGTCCTGAGGAGGCACTGATGGACAGAATGTAGTTGCTGGAAAAAAAAGTAGGTTAAGGCAAAAACTTCAGAGCGTTTAATGACAACTCGTAAAGATCAGAGTTGAAAGGAATTAGTGTGGAAATGTGCAACATCTGCCTTCACCTGCGTGAAGCGTATGACAACAAAAGAACTGCACTAATGCCGTTTAACGCTTCCAATCCCAAACGTTAATATGCCGACGGCTTGTACATTGTGATTAAAAGGATACACAGAGGGGTTGAAGTTCCTGAGCAAGAAGAAGGAGGCGATGATGACGAGCACCAGGAAGAGAGTGTTGTTGTAGAAGATGGAGAAGGTGGTGGCCTCGTAGTCGGCGACCTCATTCTTCTTCCACAGGATCCTAAACAGACAGAAAAATAACTTTCATGGTCATGTAAAAAAATACAGCACAATATGTGTCTCAGGGGCACTGCAGACTCACACTGAATCAACAGGCTTTCCAGTAAGAACGTGGAGAGACATTTGAAACGTTAACCCACGTTTAAGAAGACCGTCTCTTCGGCCATGTGTTCCTTTTTTTGTCACAAGACGTCAGCACTATATTTATGCTTTATACACATTTATGTTTTTGACATACTACACTAAAACACACTTTATTTGCCAAAGCTAATTGTGAAACCACACAAGCGCAAACGTCCAGCTCAACACACACTGTATCGAGGTTTGGCTTCACGATATGATGCATGTTTCACCTCTCGTCTTTCTCCTTGCGGGACATCTTACGGTTGTCTGCCTCAGACAACTTCCTGGTTACCTCCTTGGAGACGGCATCCTCACGTTTCTGGGCAACTCTGGAGGATGAGGGGAGAACGGTCACAAATATTTAGTATCAGGGGAAGATTTTTGTTGAGCCAGATTTATAAAAACAAGTACTTTGGCGCACAGCAGTTCCCCTCTAGTTGGTCGTCTATGATACTTTGTTTACCAAATGTATTAACAGTGTGACATACAAAATATCCCCCTATTCTGTGTTTATTAATACACAAGTCATCTGTACCAACAATGTGACGGTAACATGAATGCACCCCCGATCCAACTAATGTACTCGTGCAGGAAAGAGAAACTTCAGACGTGACAGATGCAGAGTAGTGCGTGTCTGCTTCTTACTTGTGTTTGAGGACAAACTTGACGTTCTTGTAGGCAAAGGCCACCAGGTAGGTGCTGACCAGAGTCATCACAGCGTACAGAACTGCAGACTGGACAAGGTCCATGTGCCAAATCCTCCAAAACAGCCCTAGAAAGATGGAGTCAATCAATAATGGCCACATATGCAGCATGTTGATTCAATACATGTCATAATCCAGGTGTGCTAAATCTAAAGTAACCACACTGACAGGGTTAGCAGTCACAGTCATTATTATTGATAATCTTGTATTATTATGCTCTTCTGCCTTTAAACGTTTATGTGCTAATTAAGTTCATTCAAAGTACTCTTGACAAGCTCATTAAATCGTGTTTTTCCTAAATTACTCCTCCAGTTTAAACTGTGGTAGCTAGGCTAGTTAGCATCAGCTAGCTGCTGCAGCCTATCTCTGGTACTCACAGATGGGGATGGCAGAGACGATGAGTGCGTTTCCGTAAAAGAGAGCTGTGGACTTCGCTGAGAGGTTTCTGCTGAAGTCCTGGAGGAGAAGATCTTCCTCTGACTGCTGCTTGCTGCTGCCTTTGGGAGCCATGTCTTCGGATTGAGCGGTGTGTCTGCTACTCAGCTCGGGACACAAGAGGACTGACACGTCGGAGTATGAGGAAAAGGACGCGTCAGCATAAACCCGGAAATACACTGGCTTTCTTCTTCTTCGTCTTTATTTCTGGCACTGCCGCGTATTGCTTCCCTCCACAGGAAGACAAGGGCACTGCACCAGTAACGCTTCATCACTGGACGGTCAGTTCACAAAATATAACCCGAATCAGAATCAGAATCAGAATCAGAACCGTTTATTGCCAATGTATGTAACATACAAGGAATTTGTCATGGCAGGTGGTGCATAACATTAGACAATCAACAACAATCAACAGTGCAAGGAATAGAAACATATTAAAATGTACAATAGAATTTAAAAGAATATAAAATAAAGTGCACAACAAACAGATAACAGGACTGTAAACAAGTGTAATGTAAAAGTGACAAGTGTATTTAAATATGAAGGGATGTGCAGGGGAGTAGTAGGGAGGGAAGGACAATTGTCCTGGCGATGACAGAGTCAGTGGGGGACCCGGGCTCTGTTAATCAGCCCGACTGCGGACGGGAAGAAGCTGTTCGTGTGGTGTGAGGTCTTGGTCCTGATGGACCTCAGCCTCCTGCCAGATGGAAGGGGCACGAACAGTTTTTGTCCAGGGTGAGAGGGGTCGGCTACAATCCTTCTTGCTTGCTTCAGGGTTCTTGAAGCGAACAAGTCCTGGAGGGAGGGCAGATTGCAGCCGATCACCCTCTCGGCAGAGCGGATGATGCGCTGCAGCCTGCCCTTGTCCTTGGCAGTGGCTGCAGCGTACCAGACTGTGATGGAGGAGCAGAGGATGGACTCAATGATGGCTCTGTAGAAGTGCACCATCATTGTCTTTGACAGGTTGAATTTCTTCAGCTGCCTCAGGAAGTACATCCTCTGCTGAGCCTTCTTGGTGATGGAGCTGATGTTCAGCTCCCACCTGAGGTCCTGGGTTATGATGGAGCCCAGGAAGCGGAAGGACTCCACCACGTAGACGGGGGAGTCACACAGAGTGATAGGGGCTGGTGGGGCTGCATTCTTCCGGAAATCCACAACCATCTCCACTGTCTTTAGAGCGTTGAGCTCTAGGTTGTTCAGACCGCACCAGGTCACCAGATGGTCAGTCTCCCACCTGTAGGCGGACTCATCCCCACCAGAGATGAGTCCAATGAGGGTGGTGTCATCCGCAAACTTCAGGAGCTTGACGGACTGGTGACTGGAGGTGCAGCTGTTGGTGTACAGGGAGAAGAGAAGAGGGGAAAGAACGCAGCCTTGGGGGGAGCCGGTGCTGATGGTCCGAGAGGCTGAGATGTGTTTTCTAGCTTCACGTGCTGCTTCCTGTCAGACAGGAAGTCTGTGATCCACTTGCAGGTGGAGTCGGGCACGTGCAGCTGGGAGAGCTTGTCATGCAGCAAAGATGGGATGGTAGTGTTAAAGGCAGAGCTGAAGTCCACAAACAGGATCCTGGCGTAGGTTCCTGGGGAGTCCAGATGCTGGAGGATGAAGTGAAGGGCCATGTTGACTGCGTCATCTACAGACCTGTTGGCTCTGTAGGCAAACTGCAGGGGGTCCAGGAGTGGGTCAGTGAGGGTTTTTAGGTGGAACAGGACCAGGCGTTCAAAAGACTTCATGACCACAGAGGTCAGGGCGACGGGCCTGTAGTCATTGAGTCCTGTGATCCTTGGTTTTTTGGGGACGGGGATGATGGTGGAGGCCTTGAAGCAGGCTGGTACGTGACATGTCTCCAGGGAGGTGTTAAAGATGTCTGTGAACACCGGAGACAGCTGATCAGCACAATGCTTCAGGGTGGAGGGGGAGACAGTCTGGGCCGGCTGCTTTGCGGGGGTTCTGTTTTTTAAAAAGCCTGTTGACGTCACTCTCCAGAATAGAGAGAGTCGTCACTGGGGAGGGGGGTGGGGGGGACACTGGGATGGGTGGTACAGAGGCATGGGCCCCTGCTGGGCTGGGGGAGGGGGGGCTGATGGTCTGGGGCTGGTTGATGGGGCTGTGGGGGATGGAGTCAGGACTGTCCCATTGTCTTTCAAATCTACAGTAGAACTCATTCAGCTCGTCTGCCGGGCGGAGGTCGTTCATGGAGTGGGGGGTTTTAGGCTTGTAATTGGTGATCTGTCTGAGACCTCTCCAGACAGAAGCAGAGTCACTTGCTGAGAGCTGATGTTGCAGTTTCTCAGAGTACAGACGTTTAGCATCTCTCACCGCCTTGCTAAACCTGTATTTTGCCTCTTTGTACAAGTTCTTGTCCCCACTCCTAAAAGCCTGATCTTTCTGCAGCCTTAGCTTTCTGAGTTCCGCTGTAAACCAGGGTTTGTCACCCTGGTGCTTGTTGGAACACAGCTGTCCTCACAGAAGCTGATAGACCCCATGTTTCCTCACTTTCCTCTTGGTTATAGTTGTGATTTTTTGTTGTTGTTTGGTTGAATCTTTGCACTACTGTTTAGTTAGTTAATTTAATATTATTCTATTTCATTGTATGTATTGTGCATTTGATATTTGCATTTGATATTTAATATTTTTACTTTGTTATTTTATTTACCTGTACCATAATTGCTGCTGTAGCGAAAAAATGTCCCCTTGCGGGATTAATAAAGTAACTATCTATCTTCTATCATTTCGGCCTATCTGAAACCTGGCCGAAACGCTTACAAGAAAGCTGTTTCATAGCCCGATAATACAAGTCGCTGGAGTTTTTTTTTTTTTTTTTAACCTCTACAGATTTTTTCTCTTCTCCATGCACCTTATAAGTAGCCTCAGTAAAGTTGTGACACAAACCCTCATTCTGCCTCTAACATTTACAGTCTGTAGATATAGCAGCTGAATGTTTTACCTCTGTTCAGCTTTGTTCTCCTTGTTCTAAAGATGTACAGTAGGCCTATGTCTATTTCTGTGTGTATGAGCAACGGAAAACCAGATTTTCACATATTTGCAAATTCTGATTTACTCTAATGCAATGAAGTTGACTGGACTTTTATTTGTGGATTACTCTAAAACAATGTGTAAAAATTCAAAGTGTCTTGGCAACTTATCCTCTGCCCTTAACAAGAAAGGAGTACAGGGGAAACATGGTAGCACCACCTGCTAGTGTATGCAAAACTAACTGAAAATGTGATCAATTCAGTTCTTGTTTTACTGTTCTTTTAGTTTGGAAAACTGCTTTCAACCAACTCAAGCTGGAGAAAGAAATAATTGAAACAAATGTGCATGTTTTATACAGTAAATCTTAAAACCTGCGCAAAGAAAATATTTTTATGCACTTTGGATGAACTGTCCCTTTAAAAATGGGTATGTTATATTACTTAATTAGAACTGCCATCTGCTTCCCAACCTCTTTCTAATTTTTTCCAATTTTTGTATTGTGCATTTTTGTGAACTACACCAATGCATTTCCATACAAGTGTGCTATAGATAGTGAAACAGAGGTTGTATTCCTGCCATAACCAGATGTTCAAGAGCAACAGCAAGAACTAAACTAAAAAACAAAAAAAATAACAGAAACACACAATGGTAAGAAAAGAAGACAGATAAATAAGAATAAAATAAACTTAAAAGGTATGTAAGAGAGAAACAGGTGAAAATGGGGGATTTGGGTGAGGAGAAATCAAGAGAAAATACAATGCTTACCTTCTAATCTAACTACACAAACAACAACAAAAAGGTTTTGAAACATCAAAAGGGCTGTTCCTCTTTTCTTCAGAGTTCTTACTTCTGCATGAATCATGCTCAGTGCCCCACCACATCCCATACCATTACAGTCACATCAGCACATTTATTAACATGCTGTGTCTTTATTACTGAATAAATACTTTTTTTTGGTAGTACAGATATTTCCTCCTTCCTATTTGGAAACTCCAAAAATACTTCTTCATTTCAGCAGTTTTGACCATTTAATGAAATACAACCCTAAAAACCAGATACTGCAATATGAAAAATCGTATTTTTGTGATGGTTTGAAGAGTAAACGTTCTACAAGAGCTACTGCAGCAGAGTTCAAGAGTTCACATTTCGCCCACTAGAGGTCAACATCTACATGTCTGTACATGTCAGTTTAGGTGTCCTACTGCACACTTCCTGAGCGCCTGGCAACGAAGTGCAGCAGTAGATCTGCAGGTTGTAAATCACAAGGATTATAAACAAGCAAGAAGAGTAAGGTCATGACCTCATGCTGCTTATAGTGGCAGAGAAAACTTATTTATTCAGTGTTTTAGCATTTTGTTAAAGCGCAGTTACACAGTGTAGAGAGGTGGATACCATTCAGGAGGAAGATATTTGAGTTACAGAAAATCAGCTAAAGTTTGGACTGACTGGAGAGACGTTTTAGAGACTAAAGGGAGAAGTGAAGACTATCTCTCCCAAAAGCACAACAAAAAAATAAAATCTCCATAAACAGTAATGAGACTTCTGTCCACCCTACGGGCCCACAAACCTCATGCCTGCTGTGGAACGTCTGCTTTTAAGTGCACACACTTTAATCAAGGTGCTATTTAAAGCTCCTCCTCCACACATCCTCATCTTACAAACATGCCACACTCTGTGGTGTGCATGAGAGTGTGACCGTGCAGATTCATGACCCCATTAGTCGAGCACGAGCATCTGCAAAAGTCCCCCTCTCTTCCTTATCTCGTCCACCAAGCCTGTCACATGCCCGCCGCCGGAGACATTTCGGGGCCGTGGAAAAACCAGACAGATATTTCGGCCTGCTGCTGCTGCTGCTGCTGCTGCGGCTGCAGTGCTTAACCGCCTGCTGAGCTGTTCTCTTTCTCTCTCTGTGCGTGACACTGAGTGCGTGGGCTTGTGTGTATGTGTGTGTGTGTGTTAGAATGCAATGCAGACAGGCAGGTTTGCGTGATGTCCATGTCTTTAAATGGGGATAGAGCTTAGGGATTAACCGTGCACTTCAGGGGTGCAGGAAGGAGGCAAAGAGGAGGAGAGAGGGGGAGGAGGTGATGCCAAGAGGCCTGCCAACACAATGCCAGGCAAGGCTGGTGATCTCTCTCTCTCTCTCTCTCTCTCTCTCTCTCTCTCTCTCTCTCTCTCTCTCTCATGTGTAAATGCTAAACTTGTTGTGCCAGATTACTTTGGCTTTGGTGGTACCAGAGACATAACCACAGGGGCAAACACACATACCATCAACAGCCAACAGGGAATGAGGGAAAAACACACACACACAACACACACACACACATAGTGGACTGCTCTAGGACATTGTGCCTAGCAGTGCTGGTATGTTTTATCTCACTCCGATCGTACCCTAAGGAGCATTTATGACAGATCACCTATCATAGTGACAAATTATTTTCGAGTTATCTCACCTGCCCAAAGCTAATCTCTTGGAGCCCTACATCTCTAACATCTGCAGGCCACAACATTGTATGTGTGTGTGTGTGTGTGTGTAAAGATAGTACTATTGTGCCATCGGCTTTCCAAGGCTATGAGATCAACATGAATCTAGCACGTAATATTCATCAGTGTTAATGTCTCTCCAACTTCATAATCACAGAGACAAGAATCTGATGAAGTGATTCATTTCAATGAGTCCAGTCCTTTTTGGATTTGAGAAGGTATCTAGAACAAAAGTGGTTACAGAATGAAGTCCTTTTCCACAATGTTGGATATTATGGAAGTCCCCTGCCACTGCAAAAATAATTCACAATGAAGTATGACTGAGCAGGCGTGTGGTCACGCAACTCCGGGTTCTGATGGTTTACTAATCTTTTATCACCGACATGTGGCATGAGTTCTTAAGTTGGAAGGCTCAGAGAGGGACTTTATAGATTTCTTCCTTTTCCTCGAAAAACGTTGGTTTCTTAGTTTTCTACGAAACGATTCCAACGAAAGGGAGCGGTCCAAAACACAGCTTTATTCTGCAAACTACTGTGTGTTGAAGTGTACTTTGGGCTAGTAAAGTCATCTTTTAATAGAAAATTTGATCAAATGTGCTTTGCAGATTTAGCAATAAACAGAAATAAAATAGATGAAGCTGAAAACAAAATGCCATGCACACATACTAACAGTGGATTAATATCATGCTTTGTTAGGTAAAACAATAACTCCACAGTTAACAGTCAATTGGTAAAGGGCCAGTCACCAGCGTTTAAAGCTGCCAAATTTCGGGGCTAAATCAACTGGTGAGCTTTGACAGGTGAATTGACATCATGGACCAATAGTTGACTGTCTTTAGAGTCCTAACTCAAAAATAGAGGAAGCTATTGTTAATCGTGTTGCACTGTTCCTCTTTATTTAACCTCCTCTGAGTATAGACTGCTCCATAAAAGAGGCATGGTCTGCAGACAATGAGACAGGAGTTGACGCACGGAACCAATAGGAATAATCTGTGTGAATTTATTGTCCAGTCAGCGACAAAAGCCCTTTGATAACTCTTTATTGCATGAAATGATGAGAACAAAATGCCGAGGATCAGTAAACAACACTGAGCACAGGAAATGGAAATAAGCCCAGGGAGCTGAGTAGCTCTACAATGTTCACGGCTTGCTCGTGTGTTAGCTGTTAGCCCACCTAACAGACAGGCAAGCCCCCGAGAACAGCGCTGGGCTTTGAAGACAATTTTAACAGTGGCCTAAGCGTGGAGTTACAATTTCATCAGTTTCACACTCCCAGTTCCCCCGTCTAAAAGTCAATGGCTTTTTGATACTTTAACTATTTTAGATATTATCATAGTTAAGCAACAGCAGTAGTTTGGCTGATGTTATTCCTTTCAGATTTAAGAGTTCCTTTGGAAAAAAGGAATATGCAAGGGTACAGAACCTTGATATATACAGTATATATCCTTGAGTCAGGGTGAGAGATGAATGTAGAGGTTGTAAAATGAACAGATTAGAGGAGGAGAGGATAGACAGACAGAAGCACCTGTGTGATGGCACTGGAGGCGCCGTTCAACAGTTTCAGGGTCTGGTGACATCTCTTCTGTTATATCTTGCAGGGAGGGATTGTATTCCTCCAACACAATATGCACCCAGCCTCTCCACCCCCACCCTTTCAACATACATTTGCTCAAATGGTTGCGTGTGCTTCTCCAGTCCCATCTCCTTCATGTCCTGTGATTTATGTCCCCCCTTCGGCTAACAGGCACAGAGGAGAATGTGATATGGTAGAGCTGGAGGGATGGAAGGGATAGAGGTGAAGGGTGGGGATCCCTCAGAGAGATGAAGGGAGGAAAAGGAGTGAAATATTTGTCTTTTCAAAGGATGCCAGACATGTGTTTACACTTTCTGCCCACTTTCACCATAAATAGTTTCCTCACCCTCGGGGTTGTGCGCTTGCACATGAACCTGCATGCGAGCATATGACTGTGTGTACGTGTGTGTGAGAGAGAGATCGCGGAACCCGGGGACCAAACTTTGATCTATTTTCACCATCCCCTTTCTTCATCATTGGTAGGAAAATGTGTAGGAGTTAAAACTATAAAATGTGTGCGTGCCATGATACACACACATGCACACACACAAAAACAAGATTATTTGCTTGCTTTTCTTTTTTAAACATCAAATTTTGAAATCTATACTCATCCCAATTACCGGTACTTTTTAAATTAAGGTGGAGATATTTGGTTTAGGATTTTTAGTGACCAGACTTCTGTTTCTGTGCCGATACAGCCTGTTCCAAGTATCGTTTTGCTACACTTCATCACATCGAAGCCTATTTCTGGAATATTCCTATAAGTGAAACACTGTAAAAGAAAAAGGTTGTTTCATTTGCAGATTCTTAAAAAAAACCTACATGAATCTCTTTTGTATCTGTTGATTTTTTTTTCTTCTTTTGCCATGTGTTTGTGTTTCCCAACTGATGATGACTACGTCGGCGTGTGAGAGTTACGCTGTAGGTGTGGAGGTGTAGCTGCGGTTTAGATAAACATTACTTATCGGGTCAGCTGGACCCGGGCGATGAGTTTCTTAACTATCCGGACTGCGATGACACAGGCTTGGCTTCCACTGGCAGAGTTATGGTGACCCTTCAGGCAGAGCTCGGTCCCAAAACAAACGCTGCCGTGGTTCATTCCTTCCCAGCAACAAATCCCAGATTTCACAGTGTGCTCATAGAAAAACAAAGAGATAAGATTGTACTGGTCTGTTTTAATGTGTAGATACAGGCAGAGTGCACCATGAGCACGGTTGTCTGCATGCAAGACAATTTGCTGTTGAATGAATTACTTAGGAATTTATATCCTTCAGCAGATCTAATAATGAGAACTCTGTGGGCAGGTCATTGTGTGTGTGAGTGTGAGTGTGAGTGTTTAGTCAATGTGGGACATGTGCAGGGACATGAAGGCTAACCTGCTGCCAACTTGGCTTGTCTAAGAAGCAGAGAGAGAGCAGAAGATGTTGACATTTTGGCAGTGGAGAGAAGCTGCTGTCCCATCTGCATCTGAAAGGTCACCGCGGTGGGTTTTGGAGCACAGTATGTGTGCCATTGTGTAAATGTGTGTGTATGTGTGTGTGTGTGTCCCTGTGCCTGCCAACAGCAATGTGTTTAATGTGTGTGTCTTTCTCATCAAATACAGTGTGAAAAGAGCAGAGGAGAGCTGTAAACAAAGATGCTGGAAGTGTTGGGCACAGCACAAACAGAGTAGTAGGAGTCCGCCCCCCGCCTCTCTCTCACAAACACACACTCATACATTCACACACACACATTTTTGCTTTGAAGATGTTTATAGGAGCTACATAGGAACAAACAGTTGAACATTTCTGCGAACGGAATACTCTGACATTTTGAGGAATTCTGTCTTACCAACTTATAGTTAAATGAAGTTTAGATCAGTCAAATCTATGTCTGACATAGCCTAATGTAGCACAACCACTGCTAACTCATCACAACTGAAAACTGTCTTATTTTCACTGTGTTAATACTGTATTTGTGGTTAATGTGTTAGTAAACAGTTCCCTATTTACACATCCAGATTCTTCTGAATTAGAGTAAAAATATATTTTTTTAGTTAGTCGTTAACTAACTAATGGCTTAATTAAAGAGGAGAAGCAAGTTTGGACATTGCGGACAATGACCAGAGGAACTGGCTTCTTGCAGTTGGAAGCTGAAATGGAGACGTTTGTGCTGGCCATGAATAACAAACACACTTGCGAGGTCGACTGGGGAGTGAGTTGTGCCAAATGACAGGAAGGGGTACAAACCTTGTAAGCACAAACCTGCAGTGAGGATGTGGTGGGAATGTTCACTTTGGAACAATGTATTTCAACTGTCACCTCAAGTGTGCTTGAAGACGTTGATCTGAAAGTTTGGCAGTTGATCCGCTGCCGTGGAAGCAGCTGCTAGGAGCTACGGCCAAAAATGTGTTCAGTGCCTTCCTGTCATAGTTGCGACCTGAGTCTGCTCAGTTGTCTGGTGAACTAAGTACTTCACGGCCTGGTGGTTACGGGTCACTTGTGATCTGAGCCTCAGATTCACACAGAACAATGCAGATTCCATCATGGTCATGTAACCAAAGACCAGCTGTTCACAGTCTCAGAGATAATACATGAATAATGAGAGCTTAGCTAATTGTGTCCGCACGTTTTATAGATCTGTAAAAGGCAAAGATCTCCCGAGAGAAGTATGTGTGGCGTGTGGAGAGCCAAGAGTTTAGCTGGTCTTTGTGCACTTGGTGTGAGAGTTGCATTCATGGCATTAAGTCAAGCTTTTTAAAGCTGAGTGTCAATGTAACTGTTTATGATGTTCATAGATGACATATCAAGATGCCAGAAAGGTTTGGAAAGTGTCCAGTCTAGTGACATTACAGTGGCATCTCTGTTGTGTGCAGATGATATTGTCCTTTTTGGACTCGTTGGACGCCACAGTGCAACTATTTGCCTATTTATTTTAAATGTGAGACTGTGATTTTTCACTTAAATAGAAGCGACTACTTCCAAAAGGTCCCCGTCAGGTGGCGCTTTACCAAAATGAGGGAGCAGCGGTGAAAGGGACTGAATGGTGCCTGTTATACCTCCGAAGATTAAGCATCTCAGTGAATTAAATGTTTACTGAGTGGATGCGGTGGGATTGTTTGACTGTGTGCGCACACAGCTGTGCTGCTTCATACATCCTGCACATGTGTATACACTAACGCATGCCTCTGTGAACATCCCTGGTGTGTTTGTTTGTGTCTTTGGATGTGTAAAACTCACCATATGGGGAGCATGAGGGATCAGACGGTGTGGTTGGAGAACATGTGTGAGATAACAGAAGGAATTCTTCTTGGATACTGCATGTCTGACCTACTCCGTATAAAAGCCAGGATCAAAGCTGGAGGGCTTCTGCTGCTGCAGACTGTCTGGTTCTACACATAGCAGCTGATTGTGATTTAGCAGATAGATATTTTCGATTGTGTTAGTTTCTGTCAAATTTTCAAAATTCACTTTGATTGTTGTTTGTCGTCTGTCCCTGTTTTATGTGTCCTTTTTAATATTCATTCTACCTCAGGCCTCTCTTACTTTTTTATTGGACAATTGATCAACTCAGTTTAAGTTCAGTGGCGTTGCAGGAAGTATTGTGACACTTACACACTGCAGCAAATGTGGAGGCTTGAGTCATAAGAGGCCCAGCAGTCAATGTTGGATTTTAACCGCAACGACAATATTTCTGTAACCTAGTTTCCTATCGTTAACTATACTTCAACCATAATATACAATAAAATATAGCACAACAAAAATGTATTAAGTATTTAGTGAGACAGACTTTTTCAAACATGCTTTCTGCTAATAATTGCTGGACCAAAGCAGGTTTACTATTCATGTTCTACCGTTAGCTTAAAAGTTACAGGATTCAGAGGACTTCATGTTCATGACTTCATGTTTTAAAATCCAACATTTCAAAGCTGCACTGATAAATAAATATTCAATCCACAGCTGTCGTGCTTGACCAGGAGAATGCCATTTTAGATTATGTCACAGTTTAAGCATCTAATTAAAAAAATCATATCTTGAAGACCTTTATGACAAAATGTGATATTCATAATTTTAAAGGAAAAAAAACAGTAAATGACATCACTTTCAACTATGAGTCACTTGAATCACACAAACTCTGCTCTTTTAAGAGATTACGTCACTGAATTTAATCATGTTCGCTTTCTCACTAATCTATGTGGCATATTTTTTTGTTCCAAAAAGGAAAATAAGCTTTTTCTAAAATCTCAACAAAAGGAATAATTGTATTTATATTATTTTTGTTCTGCTGGCTGGATGTTTAACACTGTTCTGGATCTGTCTGTTCAATCAGTCTGTCTGTGTGTCTGTCAAAACAAGGTCAAAGATATGAATGACGTCCTGGTCCCCTGACAGGCAGCTGACATGCACTGTTCAAATGCGTGTTTGTGTGTTTTGCATGTGAAACACCACCTATGGCGAACGTGTGTGTGTCAAGAAGGAATTGTGTGCAGAGGCCACCGATGGCATGGTAATAAAAAACATATTTGCACGATGCTCTGCATGTATGCATGTAAGACTGTGAATATGGACGTACTTTGTTTGCTGGTGTGCGTGTCACTTTGATCATATATGTTCACGGTGCATGTGTGAGTTAATGTCCAATTCAGGCTGGCATACTTGCATGAGAGAGTGTAAATGCGTGTGTGTTTGTGTGCCACTGGGTGAGGCAGGGGCCAAGGTCTTATGAGAAGAGTGCTGTGCGTGCTCGCATGTAGGGGGGGAGAGGGGAACAAACGTGATAGTGAAAGGGATGCTAAATGAGGAGTGGACGAGGTGGGCAGGAAATGTGTGAGTGCTAGTGTGTGTGTGTGTGTTTACATGTGTGAACCGCTGTCCTAATGAAATGTGAAAGCCCTCCAAGTCACCTCTGCCCTCCCTCTGCTGTACTGAATCCCGTCGGGCACACTCTCCCCCTCTGTCCCTCTCACACACACACATTTTCTCTCATTCTCTCTTTCACACATAAACAGACATGCGTGCACAGCTCGTGTTAACATAGAAGCGTTAGCGTGGAAAGAGGTCTTCTCTCTGTCTTCTCTATCTTATGTGAGACGAGGCTCTCCCTGGGCATGTTGAGAGTACAGCTGGCAGTCCGGGAGCCTCCAGACACACACACACACACACACACATGTACATGCATGCAGACAGAGGCATGCTAGGCAGTAGGTCATGGAGCCGCTGGCGTGAAGGATAGACGGTTCTGACACCAGAAAAGCAGACAGCCTCCCTGACATGCACTGGAGAGCATTATTAGGATAACAATGGCGTGTTTCACTCTGACTCTGTGTGTATGTGTGTGAGTTTGTGTGTGTGTTTCTGCATGTGTGTGTGGATAGGTTTAAGTAATGCTGTATGACAACGACATGCTCTAGAATGTGTGTGAGTGAAAGTATAACAAAATACTAAAAGACCTCTTTGCTAGTGTTTAAGTAAGAGCATGCAAATTGAACATTCACCTATGTAACCCCTCCCCAAAACAGCAATTGTGCACTGGATTATTCCAAATGTTGAAATAGTAAAGATG
Source organism: Anarhichas minor (assembly GCF_050575085.1). Lineage (NCBI taxonomy): Eukaryota > Metazoa > Chordata > Actinopteri > Perciformes > Anarhichadidae > Anarhichas > Anarhichas minor. The sequence goes on from NW_027466472.1 coordinate 5,161,632, forward strand.
GAACTGCACTGAACGTTAACGGTTCTGTCCTGCACTATTGCATTTGTGGAAGTCTACACTCTTAATAACAACCCCAGCCAAACTCATCATCTGAGAGAGGGTTATGTTCACTAGACAGAGGCCTTGTCTTGAAATGTAAAGTGAAACATATTAATTGAGAATACAAACCATGAAGTAAAAAAGTCTTGCATTATTGTCCAAGTATGTAAAATAGTGAGCAAATCAGGAATATGTAACAGTCTCATATTACAATTTTCCTTATCATACTATTTTTAAAAAAAAGTGAGTGTGTGAAGAAAACGAGGCAATAAAGAGAGCAACAGTGAATAATCTGTTTTTTACTATTTCTTGTAAAGTTCTAATGAATCAATCAGGATCAGAGGGATTCCTGGCATGCCCCTGACGGTTCTGCAACATTACCATCAATTTTGTGAATGACTAGCTGTGTTGATGGTGAGATCCGGGGTTGTGGGCCCAATGATGCAACATAGTGCAAACGTGTGTGTATTTCTACTGTAGTTGACTTGTTCGGGAGGGTGGGGTGGGATGAATCCGTTAGTTCTCAGGAACACAAATTTTTGCACATGTTGGCTTTATCTGCCACACGTAGGCAACACAGACACTGATGTGTGCACAGACACATGGACACACACACACACACACACACACACACACACACACGTACCATACACTTGCAGCTGTGTTCCAGATGGGTCAGTGGTCCTCCAGTGAATCATACAATATGACTTAACCGTTGCACAAAGCCGGTAGCAGGCAGCACATTTTCCATATTACCACCTCCTCCCTAGTGCTGCGTTAACTCCCACCACTGTCTGTACTTCAGTTTCCCTCTCTCACATTTACTCCGCTTTATCTGCTCGACTGTTTCATACTTCCTCTATCCGCCGTTATCTCACTTTTCTCTGGTTTCAATCATGGTTCACTCCATGGAAATGTATTTGCTTATGCTGTCTGTCAAATATGAAACTAAAGCCAGCATGCAGTTTGCTTAGCTTTGTATGAAGACTGGAACTAACAGCCCCTCTAAAGTTCACTAATCAACATGTTAGATGTGGTTTAGAACAACGTTTTGTGTTTTTTCGAGTAGCTACTGTAGGAAATTTGGGTTTAGAACTGTGCTTTAAGAAATTATAATAGTGTTTAATAATTCATAATTAAGAAATCATAATTAGAAGTGTCTTGGAATACATAATTAGAAGATTCATAATTGTAGAAGTGTTTTAGGATTTGTAGTTACAAGTGATTTGTAGTTAGAAGTGTATCTTAGTAGAATTTGTAGCACCTTTAGCTCTATGCTTGTGAAACTTGTGAAGTTTTTGCCAAAAGTTGCAAAACCTTATCTTTATATAGTATGTTTATCATAGAAGTGTTAAGCCATAAAAGACAGTCATTGAATGTATTAAACTGTAAAGAGTAGCAGAGGGATAGACAGATTTCTAGACAGGCAATTGCAGCGGACGCAGAAGGAGCATCACCCGAGCCTGGGGGGTCCTAGCTGGCTGAGAGAGGAGGGAGCCAGCTGGATTTAGCCAATAGGAACTACGGACATTATGGGATGTTTTTTTGAACTATGTAAGGCGGGAGAGAAAGAACCGCTCTCTTGCTCCTGTTCCACGGTGTGGTGGTAACGTTTCCGGGGTGAGCGGGTCATATTCTATGTAACTGTAAATAATGTACTTCACTATGCAACTGCTTTAGCATCAGAAGTATTAAATGCTTTTGTTCATAATTGAAACCGGCTGACTTTTAGTACTACTGGGTCAAAGGTGGCAATTCCCACAGTTTAAGAGGCTCCCGAACTCAACACTACGTACGGGACTATTTCTCAGCCAGGTGCAGTGACTTTCTGGTGTCTTTACTGGAACCAGGCAACCTCACGATGACGACAAGACTACAGGAAGTCACAGCACCAGAGCCAAAAAAGTCCTGTGCGTAACCCCCCATATAATCACAAATCGTTGCTTTTGCACTTCACCTCCAGCTTCATATAGGAGACAGATATGAGAGTAGTACCGATCTTCTCATCTAACTCTCAGCAAGAAAGGGAATGAGTGCTTTTTCCAAAATGTCGAACTATTCCTTTAATTTGTGAGAGAGAGAGAGAGAGAGAGAGAGAGAGAGAGAGAGAGAGAGAGAGAGAGAGAGAGAGAGAGAGAGAGAGAGAGAGAGAGAGAGAGAGTGTACGGTACTTTCATGTGTACCAGTCCCACTGGTCTGGATTAGTACTGTGTATAATTTCTGGGAAGACTGAATAGGCTCATACCCACGTGTTTAGACTGCACACTCCCTAGCATTGGTCGTGCATGTGTGCGTGGGTCGCGGACGTTTTTGAATGTTCATCCTTTACAGGAAGTGAGTCACTCAGATATCTTTTTTTTTTTTTTTACACAATCTTTTCCTTCTGCCTCTCCCCCATGCAGCAGGTGTATGAAAGCACAAGGCCAGGAGGTGGAGCTAAAGTCTTCATATTTCTCAATCAGGAGCACAAACAAGTGTAATATTATTAATGAAATGATAGCTTGTGGCTCCCTATAAATTGTATCTTGTTTTGCTTCCTTTCAAGAGGAGGTGAGAGATCAGGGTCAGATAGAGAGCTGGTATGGGTTCAGAGTCTTGCTCAAGGACACCTCAGCAGGGAGTGTGTTTATCCTCAGAAGGTCATGAACTGTGGATGGAGGACGACTTGTTGTCCATTATACCACCCTGCTGCCTACACGTCCTGGACTTTGTGTCATAAAAGAAGACTTGTCCTTTGCTTTTTCTCTCTGCTGTTCTACTCCCCTTTCGATTCCGCCTCTCCTCTCGTGCCACTCTGCCCTTTTGCCAGGAAATGAGGTGATTGACTCCATTTCAAACCATGCGGCAACACAAAGGCAACTGCTGTACACAAGCTTCCTCTGGAGAACGTTCGGGGGATAAAGTTCACCCTCTGTGTGAGTCAGTTATCCTCCAACTCGCACACAAACAAGCTGGTGAGCGCACACTTGTGTATTTAGCATCTGCAAATCATGTACACATTATGCACAAGCTCATACCAACCTTTCACCTTTAGCTCCGTTACTCATAGCTCATTTCTGACACTTATCGCTGCTTTATTTCATAATGCTGCGGTTGCCATGCAAGCAGGAACACATACAGAACAATGTACAGAACAATTCCTGTGTGTGTGTGCTTGTCAGTACCCTATGGTGAATCCACAGAGTCAGAGGGGAAGTAATAAATGAATACTCTGTCCTGGCAACAAGCTGTTTTCCTGTCAACATTGCCGTTTCTGTGCATGAGGGTGTATGTGGGACCATTCTGCCAAAACTGTTTTTCCAGTCAGGAAATGGTGGATTCTTTCTATCATCCTCCACTCCTCCTTCAGTCAATATACTTGAAATCTTGACACTAGCCAACAGCCCTCCAGCTTGCTTTCACATAGGTTTTTTTTCTGCTTCTCTCTCCATTCTTCTGAGGCCTTTGTAAACGTGTCATTTGGAGTGATGGATGGTCAGTGAGGGAGGATAAGGAAACATAATATGACAGGATAAGTAGAAGAAAGGGGTATCACAGATCAGTGGGAGTGGGAGAGACGGAGGAGACAGACAGAAGAGGACATGATAACAGAGTTTGTGGAAGGAAAAATAAGTTTAAAGCCGCACTAGTGGACGCTACAGCCAGTAGACTTCATTGCATCATATGATACGAAAGTTACAGCCAGAAAAAGATATATCTTGTGGGAAACGTTGACATTGTGGCCTGAGTTTGGCATAAGAGGAAAGCACCTGAAGTGCCCAGAATAGAAAGGATTCCTCCTCTTTGTAGCGTGAGTACGCTTGTAAATTTCACTAGATTTGAAAGGTTCTGTGAAATGTGATTCAATGGTGGTGCTGCTTGAGAGGTCAGGAAGTCATAAAAGTATTAGTGTTCCTGCTCATGAGATCATAGATATCCACAGTAAATTTGGTGATTATCAGGCCAGTAGTATCTGAGATCATTTGCAATCGACCAAAGTATTGATTAAGACGGATGAAAGGTCAATGGGTTAGAAAAGTCACTGGGAATCAGCCTATGGGGACCAAAGATACTTTATGTATTTCATGGCAATCTTGCTCTTGAACAAAGTTTTTTGGCAGATATACGGATGGACAGATGGACCAAACGAAACCTTTAGACCCACTGGTAGCAGTCAGACAGTAATACCGATCAATATTAAGACTGAGGAGAATCAGGGTGTCCGGGGGAGAAAAAATGGCCTATAAAATTAAAGTGGCATTCAAGGTCCTCTTTCTAAACAGGATTAAATATGTTTCATACAACCAAATATCAGGTTACATGTCTCCACACAGTTAGTTACAGTCACATACTGAGTAACATGTGGCAGTAACAGATGCCACAACTGTAACATAGAGATGCCAGCAAAGCAACATTTACCACTTCCTCAACAAAAAGAGATCTTTCATGTCCTCTTTTCTCTCTTTTTGCTGGAACTTCAAGTTTCTGTGGTTAAAACCTGCACGCCAGGGGCGATACTGGTCACCATGGCAATGATGGCACCACTCGGTCGAGTTCATTCCCAGGTCAACCGGCTTTACAGCGTCTTACATACACAGCAGTGATGGCTGACTTCAGGCCAAGAACAGGCTGCAGACTCAAAAACTGACTTTTAGTTTCATGTCCTCAAATTAGATTTCTAACAAAGTTATTCATAACTGCATTTTACCCCTTGAGCTGAGGGGCAACAACAGAACAGGTTTCATATTCAAAAGCAACTAATCATAACAACAGCGTATTATCTCATACTGAGTGGATTCCTGTAGCCTGAGCATGATACAGTAACGTGGGGGACAAATACTGAGAAGATAACGAAAACAGGAGACAGTTCAGTAACGACGAGAAAGCATATGACTCTTAGCCAATTTAGATATTAAAGTATGTAATTCAAATATGAGACTGATGAATTAATACACGATTCAGTTTAAAAACAATAATGTATTTATATCAGCAGTTAAATGGGTCTTTAAATAACATGAACTCATTGCACAATCAGCTTGTATAACATGTGCTATAACCAAACATGGGACCAAAACAGGGACGGAGAATGAAAACCAAAACCTCCCCCCCCACCCCTCTCACACCCAACACACACAAACACTCACATATCACATGCACACAAGAGCGCTGTAGCAAAACATTAGCTAAGTCATCTTCTCCAGAAATGATCAGAAGGTTACAGAGAGATAGAGAGACGGTTCCCGAGGCTTGATAGGGTGAAACACGGTGCAGCGTCTGACGGAGAAAGGAAAATAGCAGATCACACCACTCTGAGGGAATGTGACGGGCTGCGTCATGCTCGGGTCAAAGTTAAGCTTGGGACATCAGCTGAGGAGGGAAAGGGAAAGACAATATGCTGTCATGTAAACAGAAACTTAAAGGAATCATTAACTAGCTGTTATACGTGACTGGAAACAGGGATTCTACTTCAAAACACACAGAAACCACACAAACACAAGCCCTGTAAACAGTAACCGACATTGATGGCATAACTGAGTACAGATACAAAGGTGCGGTAGATAATGCTGCTGCTGATGGTCCCTGCAAATAACAACACTTGTATTTAACTTAACAAGGGGGAAGTAGAAGATTTAGAGGAGGAGGATATGGGAGGTATCTGAGGCATTTTGCCACTGCAAACCTGCTGGGCTGGTTTCTGGGTCATTAAAATTCCTCTTCTGCTCTCCTCACTTCTCTCTGAAGCCACAGTTTCTGCCCCAAGCGACATGCTGGCTCATGTCCACCTGCTGGGCCTCACCTCCTCTCCTGCCCCGTCAGTCTTTCTCTCTGTTATCTCCCCGCAGCAAACTGCTTTCCCTGTGAGTCAGGAAGACAAATTTCCCCAGAAGTTTTCTCTCTGTGTTCTTCTGGCTGCCTTGTGTTTCCCTCTCTGTCACCCCTTTATTTCTTTTTTCCACATCCACATGTGATCGCAATAAAGTCTCCTTGACGGCACAGATATTAGTCATCCCTCATCTTTGTCTTCTTTCACTCCCTTCCAACTTTCTTTTTTTGTTCTCTTCAACTCACCTTCCCCTCCCCGGTGTCTGCTCCCTCTTTGTCCACTGAAGCGTGTAAGGCGGTATTCTCTGGGGTGTCACTTCTGCTCAAATCTGAGATGATGAAGCAAACAAAGTAAACGTCAAACCTGCCCAGACTCCTTACCACTTGTGTAGGCGTCCCCTGCCAACAACAACCTCAACAAAAACAGCCATGACCTGACTGAAATATGTTCAGGCAACCGGAGTACCCAAGCGCTTCCAAATGTCACCTACACAACAGAGAAAACAACAAGTACCACAAAAACTGCCACGAGAAGCATGTTGAAATTACTTTAGCAAGTAGCTCCAGTACTTGATGCTTATTGTACGTGATGGTTGAAGGATTAACAGTAATCTGTTTATGTGACACAACTCACCATAACTGTACTATAACATGATTTAAGAGGCACTGGGTTATTTACACAATACTACCATATGTGTATTACTTAAACGATATCCATATTTCATTGTTTAAATATCACAGAAAATACTGGTATAACGCAACACACTAAACACAACATGAGCTATTTATTTGTATCAACATGACAAAAATATAAGTCAGGATAAAAGCCAGGATATCTTGGACTGCTGCTTCAATGTTTGCTATTCTTTTTAAAAAATGTGTATCTTGCAAATCTTTGAAAGTGCATAAATAAATCACTGGAGAATCATTTAATGTTTGCTGCATCAACACCTTCAACAAACCCCGAAAATGAACTATGAACTAATCACAGCCGCCACTGGACATAATGTATTGGGGTTACACAAACAACTATTTAAACCAATCCCTTTGTGATATATGAGTGAGGTGTAAGGTGTCTGTCTATCCATCCAATAAACAATACGTGTGCTGTGTGATTCAGTCCAATCACACAATTCAAAAAGGCTGTATCGTCCAGAATGTTAAATAAATGTGTCTCGTCAATAAAAATTAGGATTTGCTTGCCAACCAATGACCCCAATGCTTCTTAATACACTGTCTAACAACAGCATCTACCACAAATACCGTCTGTGACTGCTAAAGAGACAATAACTTCCCTTTATATTTCAAACTGTAATCCCCAAAACTGCCCACTACTCTTTGACGAATGGCAGGCACACAGGACCTGCTGACCCACAGCACACATGAACAACCACACACAAGCTCACACTCCCACCCGGGCTAATCTCCTACACTGCCCCCCCTCTAAGAGCCAGAGCTTGCCTTTGATCAGCATACATTGTCAAGGCACACTGGGTGACCTGGCTGTGTGTGTGTGAGGGAGGCAGAAGTTTGGTGGGGGTGGGAGGTCCTAACCTGAAGTGCCGGATATTGTTGCGCTACTTCCTGCCCTCTAAGCCCTGACCTGGGGAAGCATGGCCAAAGAGCTTTTTGTTTAGCTGACCCTCAACCTCTCCTCTGCCCCTCCCCGTCTCCCTTTCCCCCCTTTTCTTTCTTCTTGACCTCTTTTCCCTCTCTCCTTGAACCTCAAACATGCACTAATGCCAAACTCTTGGAATAGATCATCAAAGAGACCACCAAAGCACACGCTCACACCAACACACACACACACACACACACACTCTCTCTCTCTCTCTCTCTCTCTCTCTCTCTCTCTCTCTCTCTCTCTCTCTATCTATCTCTCTTTCTCTCTTACAGACACACATGCATTCCTGTTATGTTGCCATAGCAGCAGAGATCCCTGATACCAAGCTTTGAACCTGTATGTGAGTAGGTCATTCTCACCTCTAGGGGTCTACTCAGACAGATGTGATCTGACACTGAGACGGTTCCTTCTAAAGGTTAATGTATGATTAGAAGCTTGGAAAGGCTTAAGAAAAGGTAGCATGCATTACCGGGACATGTTAGTGTAGAAAAAGATGAAAAAACAAGTCACTGATCAGCACTAGCAGCGTGGCGTCTGGGACGGTAACTGCAGTCTGTCTATCTGTTGATTAGTCCACCACTTTGGTCCAGTTGGAAATATCTCAGCAACTATTAGACGGATGACAGACATTCATGGTGGTCAAAGGAGGAATCCTAATGACATGCTTATCCTCTAGCTTTTCATGTAGCACCATCATCAGGTCAAAATGTTTCTTTGTTCAAGACTAATATTTTTGTCAAAAATGACATTCTCATCAGCCTCAGCTGTACTTTGTTTTTCGTGCTTATTAGCAAATGTAAGCATGCTAAACTAAGATGGTGAACATGGGAAGCAATATACCTGCTAAACACCAGCATGTTAGCATTGTCATTGTGAGCATTGTTAGCATGCTGATGTTAGCATTTAGCTCAAGGCACCGCTGGGCCTCAGTCTTGCTTAACCTGATGTAGAAAAATACAACGTTATAAGACTTTAAACAAACTACAACATGGTCACATGACTTTATGTTACCACCACTAAGCTAAAGGCGGACTAGAGTTCTCCTTTCTTACTCAGCCACTTGTTAGCTCTAGCATTTTTTAAGACAAGTAAAAACTTACGAGAGGGGTATTTAATGACATATTTTATGACGGAGAACAAAACTTTAAAATCTATTAAACTTATGTGAACTGCAGACTTTATTTAAGGCATCGAACCAAAAACCTATTCAAAAAAACGCATTGACGTCGAGATAAGGGAACCAAATTGGTGACTAATTTCTGGGCTTCAGACTCATTCCTGCAGCGCTCTATAGCACTTTCAGAGTAACATTAATACATATTTAAAACTGAGACTGAGTTAATGCGGTTTACTCACATCTAAAGCTCTTTACTGTAATGTTGCTGTAAGATAGTTAATGTCTGCAATCTGATGCATTGGCCCCTGTGCTGACATCACATGCAGGAATGCATTAGCTAAACCTCATGCGCACACATACACACACTACATCTAGGGTGGTATTTTAGGATTCCACTCAGTCTACTTAAACTAGCATGCTTGTCAAAGCTCTTTAAGTTATTTCAGGTAATATACTGTTGTCAGAGAGAGACTAATTTAGAGGTAGCCTGACTGGTTAGATCACAAGGAGAATGATGTCTGTGTGTGTTGTATTTCAGAACAAAAGGATAATGAGAGTGTGTGTCTGTGACAGTAGTGTGCAGACAGATGAAGGAGGGTTCAATAGATGTGAGAAATTATTTTTGCCACTTTATACTGCAGCCGTGAAGGGATCCTCGTGGGTTAGTACCACCACCACATTCCCTCCGCCCCATTAACATCCCATTCAACCATTTTAGTCACCATCATCATCTCATTACCCTTAAGAATTCACCCTTTGTGCCTTTTGACTTTAGATTTTGCTGCTCACTGAAATGCATATGTTTCTAACAGAATGCATCTTTCTCCCCGGTGTTTCCGGTTTTGTTTGCATGTGTGCAGTTGTAACACAACACACAAAGAGAAGACGCAGAACCATTTCAATTATTTTAGTCACTGTTCACCTGAGATACCTTTGGGTGTGTTCACATATCAAAGCCGCCCTGCAAAAAAACAGTTTTTTTTAATGTGTCTTCTTTCATCATTTGAGGAAAGTTGTGCAACAAAATGTAAACGTAAATTGGGGTCTATCTGGGTACAGGCAGGCTACTAGGTTGCTCATTAGTGATGCTTCACATCTCTCTGTAAAACTCTGTTTGCTTTTGAATCTCATTAATTCAGATTGTTTGACAGTTTGTTGACTGTCTAGATGGAAATATGGTTCACATTGCATGATATTCAAAGCAGGTGTTTGGATTTCAGTGAATCAATGACCCAGAAATACATGATTTAGATTTGCAGCAACAGTGTTTTAATGTTGTGTTTAGCCCTACTACTTTTGTCATAATGCCACTTTGACTTGTGCATATCTCTTTTAATTTTCCATGTGTTTTGTTCTGTCTTCGGCTGGAGTAAAAGAGTGGGAAAATGAATCATATATATACAACTACCCCTCATTTAGCATTATTTAATGTATTTCCCCAGTATTCATGTGGCAAGTTCAGTCTTTTATTTTCATGGTGTTTCATCTCTTGCACAAAATAATTAGTCGTAAAAAATAAATGGCCTTGGCACATCAGCTCAAAGGTGGTACAAGATACACAGAACCAGTTTCAATCTGAAAGAATGGAACAAGCTTCGTCGCTGACTCACAAAATCAAACACCTGCTATGGGCGTTGGAAGTTACACATATCTGGAACTTTAGTCATATAAAGTCAGTAGTCTCAGCAGGTAACTCACACTGCACTCTGTTTTATCAGTGAAGCCTGACAGTATTCAGATAATTCACTTACTAACAAAAATGTACACATACTGCATCACAAGTCCTGCATCCAAAATGTTTTTTGAGTAAAGGTTAAGAACAATAAGCAGCTAAATGTACTTAAAGTACTAACTATGCAAATTGGTATAATGTGTGAGAAAATGTGTTATGTTCCACTTGTAAAACCTACACAACACATAGCTGTGTGAAGCCCATTGAAATTCACATGAAAGAGACAAAATGACTGGCCATAATGACAATAATTATACAACAAGACTTTCATCATTGTTTATGGCTCCCACGGGTTCCACAGCCAATCCAACAACAATTACCTCAATAAAATGTATTTTTATGTTTCCACGCTGTGAAACCCTTTTGTGCGTAAAACAGGCGTGTCAAGGCTGAAGGACTGTCACCAGTGTTAACTGATCTGCCTCCAGTAATTGTGTCATGTGAACAGATAAGATTCAGAGGGTGGGGGCTGAAACGCGGCACCTTTACCCTTCCACTTAAAAAGACCCACCCAAATGTCCTTTCCTGTGCTTTGGGTTGGTCGACTAACTGAAAAAGTTGAATGTTAGTATCAGTAGTAGTAAGTTCCTGCTACTGTGAGCATCCGCCCTACTGCTCTGACCTTTGACCTCCTTTTCAGAACAGAAATTTAGGGACTGAAGCATCAGTACGTTTTTACTGTGAGTTTACCTAAGTTTTGCCAAATAAATACTGCAATAAGTCTCCCAGTACAGATGCTGACACGCTTCATGGAACATTATGTTCAATCTCCAGTGATACGTTGGTAGTTTTTCTGTAATGTTTCTATTACGCTTCATGACAGCACTTCCCAGATGTATGGAAGGCCCATCACAGTACTTGTTGTTTCATGCGTTGAGATCACTCACTGACTTTAGTAAGGCAACAAGTGAGCTGAAGTTGGCAGGCAGGTATCTCTTTTATAGGGCGTCCTCTGAGACAAGTCAAAACTTGAACAATAGGACGTCGTTATGCATGTCAGCCAGGGAGGAATGCTGGAGATCCGTCGGTATGCAACCAGGCAATTACTCTCATGTACGTCAGCTCTCCCATGTCTTCAGCAGCAAGCCTGCAATTTCCCAATTACTAACTAGCGTTTGCCTGGAAGATGGTTGCGCACTTTTGTGTTGATCTCTGACCTCTTGAACCGCAGCCTATGGAAAAATAAATAATTTAAAAACTGTGCCGAGATCTGTCGGTGCTGTGTGGGTGTTAAAATGGTTTGCATGTAAATAGCTGTGGCACATCAGGTTTCCTCTTTTCGCCTTTGTCATTAAAGTTTAGAGGGTTAATAGGCAGAGATGTTAAAAGGTGTGGGTGCTTAAACGGCATTGAGGGGGAGATTAATAGGTAATTAATCTCATGAATAACATATTAGATGTGGTGTTTCCTCCATAGTGGCTCCCTCAGAGATCCTGGGGGGGAAATGAGGGTGATTTTAATTTCCTGTTATTTCACTTTCTAGATCAGTAGGAAAAAGTACAAGACGGAGTGTTTCATCCTACTGTTGTCTCCTGTCCTCACAGAGAAACTGTACACTAAACCTTAATGGGTTAAATACTTGATTGCGTTTTTGGAGGTGTTCTTATACATTTTTTTTTTTTTTTTTAAATCTGTCTCTAATTCCTGTTGAAAGGGAATAATAGAGCACAGCTTGTGACTGTCACAGCAGGCTTACCTTTAAATCCACTCATCTAATGTCACATTGCATGAAGTTATAACTCTAGCCACAACAAGGATGTAACGTAATATACAAGAATCCCTGAATTGTTTTTGTTATAATCTGACATACATGACTACGTGCTTGGTTTGCATTTTGTCTGCTTAGAGAACGGCTCTTTTGTGAAATCCTCTCTTTAGAAACTGTTTGGTTGAGCAGGCTTGTCTGCACACAACGAAACTTGAGCCGGAAGGCAGTGCAGCACAGCAGGTTCCTAAAAAACTACTTCTGGTAAAACAGGGAGGAGAGGGAAGCTGACTCAATGAACTGTCAGTAAACAGTTCACTCCTCTATGGAAATGTGACCGATCAACTGCACAGGACATTGAGGCCAGTAAATACACCAATAAACTAATAAATACTAGCATGAGAAAATTACTCATTCTCTTGTGCTTTTGATGCAATTACAATTATGTCTCAACAAGTTTCATGCTTAGTCTCATGTGAAATGATCTGCTGTGATCCATCCAAATGTTTCCAATGCAGTTTAACTTCTTTACAAGACCTGTCATGAGAGGAGTAATAATCATATTCACACAACATAACATAACATGTTTCTTTTATGCAATGAACTCATGTTTGAGGCGGATTATTACACTGCATTTCAATATAACCGCTGTACCGACGCTCAAACTTCACATGAGTATTTACACTAAATTTAATGATAATAATATGGTTCACTATATTTCAGATGCCTATTGCACTTTTTACTCAACTACATGTTACTTTGTAGATTAAGATTTTTCTTACAAAAGATTTTTTTTACAAAAATTGAAAAAATGTTTGGGGCGCTTGGTGCACTCAAATAGACTTGTTTGAGGTGGTCTTTGGATAAAGATACATGTAAACACAAAAATCACAAGAGCACCCCAAGGCACTCTCTTTGTAAACTATTAAAATGCTTTTGTTGAAATGTAATGTCAGACCTAAGAGCAAACTCTGACACGCTTTGGCATCGAACCTTCGTCAGGGAGCCACAGTTTGCGGGTGAGCTTTCTTTTAGGTCAAACATGACATTACAATAAAGACATTTTAAGTGTTTAAAAACAGAGGTTCATGGAGTTTTCTTATCATACATTGTTATTGTTTATTAAACCACTAAAATTAGCTCCAACTTGACCAACTACAACATTAAATTGCTGATCACCACTTTCTTATATGACATCCTTTATAAGCGGTATCTAATGGCTTTATTAATGTTCATGAAATAATTTATTTAGATGATTATAAAATAATCACAGCCCAAAATAGACTATTTTGTTTTTTCCAGGTTGTAAAACAATCCATTTGGTGGGTGAATAGTCCTTTGTAAGGACCCCCACAGTATTTTTTATTTAACTAAATCCAAATTACCAACCAGACAAAGCAGGCTACTGCCCTGGGGCCCCAGACCCCCGAGGGGCCCGCAAAACCAAAAAGTAGGCCTTCAACTAAGAAGGGTCTTGCATTATTAAGCTACCTAATCATGTGAACCCGTCTTGAGGGGTCCTGGTGTCATTAGACCCTTTTTTTCCTTTAGCTCAAACTAACTCACAAATGGAAAACTCATAAACGTGTTGTACTGGTCCAGTATAGTAGCCCCTGGTTGTTTAAAGGTTCTCTGTGTGAACTGTATTTAGGCAGTATTTGTGGCAGTGTGCATACACACAACACACTCAACGATCAATAGGTTCACGATACATTTTCTAAAATGAATCTGGCAACATTATACAAAGTAGAATAATACTTTGCAAATGTAAAAATAAATGCATGTGTGTGTTGATTTCATAGGCTGCAGATTTTACTTAATGCAATTATCTAAATGATTGTTGCTGGTCTGCCTTAATGGTTATAATAATGGTATAATAATGTCATTTATTGTCTTTAATCCCTACTTTCGGAGCCCGACAAAGCCCCCCCCCCGAGGGACCGCACAACCCCCATGCAGCTTCCTCCGATCACCACCAGACGACTCCCTCTTTCCCTCCCCCCACTCTTTGAAGCGAAGCCCCGCCTGTGACCAGGTTACGGGGCGGGGCCTGGTTGTGCGGAGCCGGGGAGGCAGGCAGAGCTCGCCACAGCTGTGCTTCGCCCTTTGTCGGTCTCTGCTCCTCGCCTGCGCCTTTTCTATCCGGTAGAAGGATACAAAGAGAGGGGGGACAGACAGCATGAAATAGAGACCGAGCATGAGAGCGGCGGGGGCAGCAGAGGGACACGAGAAAACCTAACCGGACTACAGTCTAGTCCAGACACGGATACTAATATCTCCAGACTGGATACGGAGCTCCGCCGATGTACGCACTGGATTTTACCCACCAAAGAGTGTCGAGACCAGGGGGAGAGGGGCGGACTTTATCGCGCAGGTAGGGGTGTTTTTTTGTCGTCTCGTTGTATCAAGAAAGAAATGTAGCGAGGGTCTTTTTTCCCCCCCGAAACCGGCTCCGCGGAAAGCTCGCACTGCTACAAATCACCCTGCCTGCCTACTGCAGTGCTACTCCGGTTGGTTTTTAAAGCGTTTCAACTCCGCAGCCTGCACCGCACCGGGTCTGCTGCAAGAAACGTTTGTTAACGAGATGAGAGCTGTTGTAGCGAGGCGGGCGAAATTACAGCTCCGCGGAGCTCTCCCCGTGTTTCTTTTGTCGCTGCTCCGCCGCAGTGCCTTGTGTGTGTGTTTTATTTAACGTGTCGACAGTAGCCTACGTGCAAACTTGCTCGCGTAACGATGTGAAAGCGGCACGTAGACGGCCGCGTATCGGACTCCCGTGATCAAGATATATAGTCCCGGGAGAGAGAGAGAGAGAGAGGGGTTTTGTTACAGTGATGATTTTATCGCTCCTGCTCGGGCCCAAAGACGCACAAGAGTAAAAAAGCGAAATACGGTCCGATTATATATTCTCATTTTTTTCTATAAAAAAAAATTTAATCTGAAACTGGTGACTCTGTTAAAGTCTACAGCAGGATTAGGTAGGCTCATATTTTTTTTTTCCGCTTCAATAGCTGGATGCGAGCCGCTGAACCCGTCTCCTTTCCAAACGAGATTCATTATCGGCCTAACGAGCTGTAACAATCATTTATGTGTTTATAATAGTCTGTTTCAGCTGATCGTTATTGCAGCTCTGGCTGTGTTATTCATGTTAGGGCCTATTTGTGTTTAATTATTCCTGCAGGGTCATTATGAGATCAGACCAGTCTGTAGTTTTTTTTTTTTTTTTTTTGTCAGAGATGTTAAACAGGTTTCGTTTCTGCAGATGAAACGAGGGGTTTCCTTCCCATGAAAGGAAAGATGACTTTCCACAGTTCTTTTTACAGCATAATAGCTCGTCCGACCTATTAATCATATGGCTTTATGGGTGACAGGGTGACTTCACCTTTTAAACTAAGATTATAGGATTATAGGTGTTATCTTTGATGACTACATCTTTCTTTTTTCTCTTTCTTTCTCCCAGGACTGTCGGGGTTTTAGGAGGGCATCATGGATAAAACTTTGCACATTCTCCAGAAATCCACAGACGGTGTACCGACTGGGATCTCCCTGGATATGAGTTTAAATATGGACGAAGGGGAAGACTTCACGGAACAGCGTATAGTGGGTCTCCCGGACAAAATACCTCTGGTGAAACCTTTTTTCAAAAAGAAGCCGAGGAAATTGGACGCCAAATGCCTCCACCGCGCCCTGGGGGACCCCATACTGACCACTTTACTGAGCACGGATGCGCTGGTCTCCGGGGATGGGGTGTTTGTTCCCCGGAGCCAGCCGGGCAGGACTCCGGGCAACCTGTGCGCGGCGGTCGTGGTGAAACAGAACTGTATGGGCCAAGTGTGTCTCAAAGACCCGGGAGCCGCTGGACACACCGCGGCTGGGGCCGGAGTACCGGGGCTGTTGACCCGAGACGGTGATGTGGAAATAGCCGATACTACTGCGGAGCTGGAGGAGACTGAGCGGCGAGGGGAGCGACCCAAGATCGCGGATCCTACTACCCCCGATAGCCACTGCTTTCAGCCGAAACCTGGCCTCAGGGCGGCCGGCAGCACGGTGACAATAACGGCCCCCGGCAGAGATATACCTCCCACAGTTGCACCCCAGGCTCTCCACCAGGAGGGGAGCATCAAAAGCAATGACCTCTTAACCTCTGGGTCTAAAAACCCTCCAGTGAAAGACTGCACCGGTGTCCCGGGCCCCCTTCCCCTCCTCCTGCAGCCCGACAAAAGAGTGCTATTTCAGGATAAAAGTGAAGAGGCCTCCTTGGACTTGGTTTTTGAGCTGCTCACACAGCTCCAGTATCACACACACCAGTCGGACTCAGTGGACATTTGCGTGGATTTCCTCCAAGGACTGTGTGTGTACGGCAATGACTGTGCCCACCACCACACTGTCCTACCCTACTACTGGCAGATCCGCAGGAGCAGTACTCAGACGTGGCAGAGCATAGCGGACGACTCCCAGGAACAGCTGGAGAGACTGTACTGCAACCCGGACAATGAGCAAGTCAGGCTCAAGTTTCAGTAAGTATCCCTCTCTATAGGGTTTGAGCGGTATTATCCGTTATCGTGTACACTGTCTGCCCTCCAGTTAGATACAGGATCTTACTGTGCAGGGAAGCAGTAACAGAGCATTTCTGTTTTAAATCTGTACCTGTGGGCAACATGGGGGTCAATTCACTTTCAATTCAAAAGAGGAACTGAAAACATTTTTCATGCGCTTATGGTAAGGGATCGGTTTCCAACATTTCTGTTTATTCTAGACAGCAAGACTTAAATGTAATTTATAATACTTTTGAAATAAAGATTCCAAAATAGACCTTTTAATACCCTGATAGCAGTACACAAAAGCCCGTACTTGCTGGATCGATACAGTACATTGCACCCACGCCAGTATATTGTAGTGTCCTAAGTACTGCTGAAAAGGAGTCCATTGATTAGTTACATTGTCGCCATGTCACAAGTACCTATGAATTAACAAACATTAGACTCTTGCGACATGGCAACAATGGTGCAGTAAGCCGATAGGCTGCTTGTGAATGATAAGCACCTCTAGTTCTCCGTGTTGGAAACAGTAGACCTCGGCCTGAGCTTCCTCTTTGGTTTCACCAACAGTGACAAACTGAAAGCTTTTGACTCCACAGCTGTTCTGTGCATGTGTGGCTCATGGACCGCAGCCAAGTGAATGTGCCTGTTATTTTTACAGTTCCTAATGCCATCAATGTGGTTTATTAATGTCTGTGTGAAAGCGTGTGCGTCGGTCCTTTTTTTTTTTTTTTTCTTTACCTCCTGCGTGGGTGTGTTTTGGCCTTCACGTGTCTTCTCGTTAATGTATACCTGACTCACATCTTTATTTGAACTGTGATATCAGCTATTGTGCTGGGATACTCCACATCCCAGCCCTGGTATTGGTTATCTATTTCCTGCCCCCCCCCCCCCCCCCCCCCCCCCCCCCCGCGCTCCAAAACTCACCCTGTGATTGGCCGGAGCTCCGTCCAACTTATGGCAGAAAGCTGTTAACATCCATGACCCCCAGTTGCGTTGTGTGGTCACTGACACAGACGCACTTGGC
The DNA here is from genome assembly GCF_050575085.1 of Anarhichas minor. Classification (NCBI taxonomy): domain Eukaryota; kingdom Metazoa; phylum Chordata; class Actinopteri; order Perciformes; family Anarhichadidae; genus Anarhichas; species Anarhichas minor. Next base: position 5,179,213 of record NW_027466472.1, read on the forward strand.
AGCTTCTCATCTTCCCTCGGTCATAGACATGCACACTACTGTGTACACACACACACACTGCTTGGCACGCAGACGCTCGCACGAATAGGCTGCACAGAGGAGCTAGCTCAGTGGCTTGCAGTGCTCACACGCACGCCTTTTTGTAGACTGAGATAAACCTTTTTTTCACTCTCTCACACACCCACATAGATACACACACACATGCGAGCACTTGGCAAGCCCCAGTGGGGTGACATAAAGGAGCATGCACCGCTTCCTGTGAAACGGTACTGTATGCAGGCACATTCACACGGACACTCACGCACAAGGAGTATGTACACATGGCCGCTGTTGACCTCGCTCTGAGCACAGGTCGCTTATTGTTTGTTCTGTTTACTGAATCTGTTTCACCCCATGCTGTCATGTTCATGAGAGATCCTGCCAGCAAACTGGTCTTTTTATGGGTCTGACATTTTGTTGCTCTGTACCGATTCCACAATCACAGTTCGTTGAACTTGTCAAGTTTTTTTTTTTTTTTGTTCGGACCAACTTTCCAAAACCCAAGATATTCAGTTTACTATCACATAAATAAAAAGAAGGAGCGAATCCTCCACAGTTGAGAAGCTGCAACTAGAGAATGTTTCCTATTTTTGTTTGAGAAATTACTTTTGGTTCATCGATTATCAAAATGAACCGACTCACTATTTCAGTCTGTATGTTTTTTTGTAACATTTACAGTTACAGACATCGTCAAGCAATTGAACTGTTATCCCAAAGTCAGCGCACACGCAGATAGTCATTGTTTAATTAAGGTGGAGTTGACACGTCTTTAAGGCAACTTAAGCTGTCGACTACCACGTTCAATCTATTTTATGTTCTCTTCAAGTGTGACCTCATAATGTAATCAGGGGATTTGAACAGTCTTTGTCATATTATCGTCTGAGTCGGGTTAAAAGTGCAGTCTGTGTAAAATAACTCAATGACACAGAATTATGCCATTATACCCTCAACCACGTCCACATCATCGGGTCTTTCATGATTAATGGAGCCCTTTGAGCGGCCGTGTGTGTTTGTCTTTGTTTATGTCTGTGTTGACACTACACACACGCACACACACACGGGTTTTTGTACAAGGATTTGTATGTGTTTGACTTGTTGACTGATGTTTTCAACTGAAACTCTATGCAAAGTGCATATTGCTCCACAAACAAGACATGCACCTAGTGGTGTCAACCCAAATTCTTCAGAGGCCCGTTTAGTGTGTCGTGCTCTCAGACATGCCCACCTGGCTCACTTGATATATATATATATATATATATATATATATATATATATATATATATATATATATATATATATATATATATATATATATATATATATATATATATATATATATATATATATATATATATATATATATATATATATATATATATATATATATATATATATATATATATATATATATATAGTTCACCTGTAAGGTGTCAAACACATTCTCCTCATGGCTATTCTTTATCATAACCCTCCTTGTTGCTGCTTCCTGAGAGCATTTGTACTTTTTTTTTTTTTCCCAACCACCCACGACATAAACCTCTCAAGAATGTGTTTTTGAAGTATTTCTAACCCTGACCCTAAAAACAGGTTTGACTGTATGAGAATGGTAGAGTGAGAACGTAACGCACAAATAACATTCGCACATATGTAGGTTTTTTTTTTTAGTGGCCATGCATTCACATCCACAGTAAGAAAACACGGTCTAATTCCTGGTTTTAAAAAAAATAAGTGTTTTTAAGTGTTGTCTCCTAATCCCATGTTTATTTAGCCCACAGGTTAGCACTTAAAATAGACGGTTGAGCTGCCTCGGGTGTATGCGAACGTTGTGGAATTGGTATCTTGACGCTGGCTCAACTCAGTATTGGTTTGGGTCTCATGAGATCTGATCAGGTGATGAGAGGCAAACCGGAAAGTCAGTAAACTGCTCACACTGTTGTGGCTATTCAGCGCTCAGCTCAGTCATTTACACTGTGTGTGTGTGTGTGTGTGTGTGTGTGTGTGTGTGTGTGTGTGTGTGTGTGTGTGTGTGTGTGTGTGTGTGTGTGTGTGTGTGTGTGTGTGTGTGTGTGTGTGTGTGTGTGTGTGTGTGTGTGTGTGTGTGTGTGTGTGTGTGTGTGTGTGTGTGTGTGTGTGTGTGTGTGTGTGAGAGATACTGTTCTTTAGAGATGCAGTCCAGCCTGTCTTTTCATGCACGCAAGTACACACACAGGGCATCACTGTGGTTACCACAGCCAAATGATAACATTGTTAGCGATCTAAAGAGCAGCAGATGACTTAACAAGCTTTACTGGCGGTATGGCAACACAGGCCTGTTTTTACCATCTGCCGTCTGAGTGTGAGGAAGAGAGGCAGTGGACAGAAAACGTACGAGCATTTTTGTGTGTCTGATTATGTCCTGTGTGGCCTATTGTAGTGTGTGCGCTGAGCTGTTCCCATGTGTGTGTGTGTGTATGATCCATAGCACAGGTTAATCCCATCCATATGATGAGCAGGAATTCAAGTCTGGCTAATCCGCCTTAGTCATGAACTCAGCAGTAAGGAGGAATGTCACAGTCATCGCTTCTAAAAGTTAAACTGTGATAATCTTCGGCCGTACACTTGCTTGTTAGCAGATTTATGCTGCGCTGTAGTGTGTGTGTGATTTACAGGAAACCAGACATTCTCAACCAAATCTCCTATGAGGTCGTCAATTTCCTGTATTATCTATCGGAGACTTGGATAAAACGTTGCTCTGATTTTTACGTTACCATGAGGAAGCACATATTTTTCATACGTGTGTGTGAATGATTGAGAGAGACTCTTTTATAAGCCTGGCCTGTCATTAACTGCCATAAAGAGTTACGGAGCACTGAGGGCAGAGCGACCTGACACCGGTTTGTGTGTGTGTTGATATCGCCGGGGATTCCATGTTACCTCATTGTGTCACGAATCAAAGAAAATCAAGGACGGTTGTGTCTATGAGAGCTTGTTTGCGTGTGGTGATTGTGCGTGTGTGAAAAGAGTCAAGATAATCAGACTGAGTGTGTGTGTGCGTGAGTGTGTGTGAAAACAGGCGGTGTCAAGATAATCTGTGTGTGTGTGTGTGTGTGTGTTGGGCTATAACGTGTCAGACAATCCATGCCATGAATCAGTCGGGCGAGGTCTGGGTGGCTCTGCCTCTTATTACTCAGAGTCTGCCTTCATCCTTCCATCTTTTTATTTTTTTTATTTCCTCCCCTCTGCTTCCTCCTATTTTCCTTACTGAATCCTTTGGCCTGTACATTTCTTTGTCCCACCCCTCTTTTACTCCCTCTCTCTGTACCCCTTTTTTCATTCCTCAATAGCCCCTCGGGGTCCTAAAGAGGTGTAAGAGATATGGAAATGTGTGCTTTGCCTCTGCACTCGAGCAGTATCCTCTTTTCTCCTTTTCAAGTGTCCCCAAGTGTTTGTTTTTTTAATGTCAAATTCAGTTATCCTCCCATCTCTTCGCTGGCGCTTTCACGCTTTGTACCTTCAGAAGAGTTGAAGGGTTAAAGGACTTAGAGAGAGGACAACCTGCACTGCTAGCTTAATGATGTGCGATAGAGGACAGGTACACACACTCTTAACAGGAACAATCCTGGACGCGCAGGAGATGCTGGTGGACATTTGTTCCTGTTCTCTTTGTGTGACTCCATGTTGTTCACAGCCTTAAGAGCAACAACAAAAAATAAAAAAATAAAATGAAGCACATTTGAATAGATAACTGGGAAGTGAATAGCTCCGACATGAGGAAATAACACTTACCCATGACATCAAGGTTGTGTGTTTGTGTGTGTGTGTGACGAAGACTTCGTCAGCAGATTTGGTTGACTGACTGACTTATCAAGGCGTGACTGGATGAAGTTTGAGCGTGTGTACATGAGTCTGTCAAAAGAATGTGTGTGTGTGTGTCTGTGCGCGCAAATGAGTGAGCTCTCATGTTGTATTTTTTTCTAGCCTGTGACGTTCACAATAGCATGACTGATGCTGGTATGCGGGTCCTTGTGTGTGCAGTCGTGAGAAAGTTCAAAGGTGTGTGTGTGTGTGTGTGTGCTAAAGGCAGTGTGGGGCATTAACAGCCATTTTGACAGTGCTGTGCGTTCTCTTAACCTTTATTTATCCAGGGAAAGGTTCTGCTGAAACTACTTTTTCTTTTCTCCAGCAACACCCTGCTCCCATATCCAGCACTGATCCACACACCTGGGAGCTGCCCGCTACAGGAACAGAGCTGGCTTGGTGCATTTTTATTCCACGTCCTTGCTCCGGGGCCTTCTTCTTTCACCTTTACCAAACAAACACCCCTCCCTATTCAGCAGTTGGGTTTTCCGTTTCAACGTCTTCAAAGTCTTTTCCCTGTAAAACTAAAACGCGCTGCTCTTTCAATTTGTGTTTTCTGTTGACTTTCGAGCGTGTGCCTTTTGCACAAGCTGGAACAGCCCGACGTTCGCTCCTGAAAGTGTCGACCTTGCCAGAAGTGGGCGTGCTTTGCGACTCTTTCCAACTTTTGATTGGCCTACTCTTTGAAAGCACTGAATCTCAGTGCACTTAATTTAACCGGCGGAATTTTATTTTTAGAACAGCACAAACTGGTCTGGGAGCGAGGGAGGGGAAAGGACTCAGTGAAAGGCTTTGAAAATCATTGACTGACCTTTCTGGAGAGCTGTCTTCTTCTGTGTGTGTGTGTGTGTGTGTGTGTGTGTGTGTGTGTGTGTGTGTGTGTGTGTGTGTGTGTGTGTGTGTGTGTGTGTGTGTGTGTGTGTGTGTGTGTGTGTGTGTGTGTGTGAGAGATCGAGGTGATCAGTGGGGTGGGGAGGCTTCTTGTAAATGCGACAATTAAGTTCACATAACCTCCTCATAATAAAACCTGAAAGTGTGTGTGCAATGTGCATATCATAAGTCAGTCTGAAGTTCACACACACGCATATAGAGAAGCTCTTGTCATCATAACATATCGCTGCAGGCAGAAACTGTTCTGTACTGAGAGACGGAGACTGTAAAAGAGAGAGAGAGAGAGAGAGAGAGAAGGCCATGCAGGTGCATCTTTCTTTTTCAGACATGAAGTACAGAGAAACGAAAAGAAGGAGTGAAACAGAGCAGAGAGATGACGGAACAAATGAATAGAACAAAGTGAGCAGGGGAGAACAGGGGTGAAGTAGAGGATGTACTGTTTTCACCGTGCATTTGTTTCTGTTACATTCTCAGTTGATTGCCTTGCCTTCTGTATCCACGTCTTTTCTTGTAGCGCCTGTTTCCATCATCCGTTCTCTTCTGATTCTCTGTTCTTGCTGTTCTGCCTTTTGATATTCAAATTAAATTTTTGCTTGAATTGAAACCGAAACATTTTATTTTTAAGTTTCTTGAATGCTTGAACGCAGTCCAGAGAGAAATAACTCGTGGACATCTGCATTGTGCATCTGCCTGGTCTTTCTGGTAAACTGGAGACCTGATAATCGGTGACTCACTCCTCGTTTCTGTTTTGTTTCGGCACGTGCTCAGTGGCTGAGTTCCTATTGCACTTCCTCTTGTAGGGTAGCAGTCACAGTGTGACTTAGCAGAAACACAACCTGTGAATACTGTGTATGCAATTAGTATTTGTGTCATTTTTTTGGTTTTATTTTTGGAAATTGACTCCGCAGCTCTCATTAACACCTTCCTGACCAAAACTGGTGTGTGTGTGTGTGTGCTTGTGACTCCAGTGACCAGTAATGGCACTTACAGCAGATGAAACTATATACTTGCATACAGTGTACCTATTATTATAAAATGAGGTTTCACATCTATAACATCTATAATGTAATTCATGCGCTTTATTTAGAACAAACCTGAGGCACCCACGTTACCAAAACACGACCCCTGCTTTACACACACACACACACACACACACACACATTTCTAGACAGACACTGCACTCGGCGATGTCTAACCTTTGACATGACATCCAATTAGTTTCCCGGCATAAATCAATGAACCCATTAACACTGTCAGGCTATGTGCATTCTTTGTGTGTTGCAAAACGTGTGTGTGTGTGTGTGTGTGTGCGTGTGCGTCTCTGTCGGGCTATCTTCCATGGCATAGCGTGCCAGTCTATGATGCCCACATTTATGTGAGTGGTATGTCTGACCCAGAAAGGATTTGCCAGAGGCCTTATGGAGGACTAATGTAGAGAGACTGATGAACGCACACACACACACGGGGGTTTGTCCCACGCTTGTCGAGACAGAAAGGGGTTACGGAAGGTTGTATGCACATGATAAGATTAGGCTATGCGTTTCTAACATTTATTTACTTAGCAGATGCTAACACTTTGCGGATGCGAACACATTAGACATGTGTTCATTGTTCTAGCTGAACCGGACTGACAAAAGGACAAATCAGTTTTGCAAAAATGAGAGTCAAAGCTTTGCAGGAATAGCTTGACATTTTGGGGGGAAAAAACTCACTTTCATGCCGAGAGTGAGATGAAAGGAACGATACCACTCTCGTGGCTCTACGCTAAATATGAAGCTACGGCCAACAGCTTGTTGAGCTTAGCATAAAGGCTGGAAACAGGTGAGAACAGCTAACCTGGCTCCGTCCAAAGGTATAAAAGTCCCCCTATTAGAAACCCAAAAGCTCACTTATAAACACATTTTATTCAATATTAACGAAGCTAAGTTAGTCAGCTATGCCACAAAGTAAAACAGCAGAAATAGCACATTCCTTGGCAGTCTTGCTTATGTCATTCTGGTTTAAATCTTGACAGAGTAAAGTAAAAGTAAAGTTTAAACATTAAAAATGTTATGTTTTCCGTTTGTGTAAATGTAATGATTTGGTCATATTTGTCTTTCTATTCTCTGCAAGTTAACGTGACATGTAAGTCATGTGGTTGACGCTGTCACCCTGCGTGACTCAAACTAAGTGAGCAGTTAGAGGTTTGGTCGTCTTGCTCCGGGGCACTTCGGTTAAATTAAGGTTTCATGGAATTATAAACTGTGACCATATAGGTCACCGTGCCACAGCCACATGTTAGCCGACCGTGCTAGAGTACTTTGTTTTTTTCCCCGCTGACTGCAGAAGTTTCTGATTCCTAACGATGTTTTTTCAACCTTTTGTTCCAGGGGTCGTGTGTTTTCCCTAGACTTCGGGGCGATGCGAGTGTGTGACCTGGAATTCGACCGCGTCCGACGACTGACCACTCCCGCCAGCCCTCTACCCATGCCCACAACGAACCTAAACCCCACCCCCAGCTGTCACACGGTGTGGAAGTACTACTGCAGAGACAACTTTGGCTGGAGGGAATACTCCGAGGTGAGCCACTCAGTGCAGTTATGCATGTGTGTTTGTCTGCGTGTACGCTCTATTAACATGAGGCCAGACGCACTAACTTTGCCCACACCGATTGATCATCAAGCCACTGTGATGGGATCAATTGAGACACGCATATATACACACACACACACACACCTAAACACCCCTTGTGACACAGCTCTCCCCCAGCAGTTTATTTCACCAAATCAGTAAAGATTGACTGTTTTTCTATCTGTGCGTTACTGTTTTGTGTTTCACGATGATGTCGTTATTAGCTCCGCTTTCTGTTATCTGAACATTGTACCACACTTCACTGACATTTCCCTCTCCAGACTCCCCCCTTCCTCTTTCCACAGTTGACTGAAAATGCAGAACAGTCAACTGTGTAAAACGATAAATGATTGAGTCTAATCACATCTTTCTCTCCCTTTTCCTTCTTCCTCTTCTGCTACTCAGCCGGTGGTGAAGCTCATAGAGGAGGCCAGTTCGAGGGGTCTTAAGGAGGTGCGCTTCATTACGCTCCAGAACCAGTATATCCTCAACATCAGGGAGGGCTTCCAGCAGAACGCCGTCTTCGGGTTCAGGCGTCAGATCAAGAAGCGGCCCACGTTCATGTCCTCTGTGATGCTTACACCCCTCCTACAGTAAGTAAAGACATTTAACACTTGTCACCATCCCCGCTGCTCTTAACTTACGGATTTACGGACATGTAGAGGTCCTGCCTGGACATGACCAATCCAGAGTTGTTTGTTTAGCCATAACGGTGCTGCTATACGGATCACGTTGTCGGGACTGCCGGTCGGCCCACTCATCAAAAGTTTGTGGAGACATTTATGTCCCCCCTCAGCATGCATTGTAATACAATTTGGTCTTCATTTGGCTTCTTTAAATGTCTTCAATACTAATTCAAATACCTGCCAGACTAATGACATTCCCATCAGCCTCAGCTTTACTGTACTGTACAGCTGTATATTGCGCTAATTAGCATAGTTAGCATGCTAATACGCTACACTAAGATGGTGAACGTGCTAAACGTTATACCTGTTAAACTTTACAATGCTACCATTGTTATTGTGAGCTGACATTAGGCTGTAGTTTTCTGCCAATCATCTCATTGAATAAAGGACGAGCGGACCAACAAGCTCATTTTCAAACATGTTTGTTGTTGATGATGTGGACGCTATTTAGATGCAAAAGAGTATTGTTTCTGAGACGTCTTTTAACCTCCGTGAAGGATTGCAAAATATTCTGATAAATATCAGGGTTTAGCGGCTAGTTAAAAGCAAATGTCAGGAACACTCAGTCCTCAGTTGATCGTTTAGTTCTCACATCTCAACCTTGTCAGGGAACATTTCGTATTTTGGATAGAAAGCAACATTTAGTATACGAACAAAGTCCTCGATTTTCCATTAAGTTAACATTAACACACACACACACACACACACACACGCACAAAGTTGACTCTTCAATATGTGATACACTGTCTTCCTGTGGCTCTATGTGTTCTGTTTGGAGACAGACAAGCACACAGAGGTCGGTACACAGTGCTAATGTCACACTTGAGGCTGAATACTCAAAATCCTCTGAACCACATTCACCTTTAATCCGTTCCAATACTGTTGCACATTGCTCGCCTGAGCCGCACTTAAAACCCATGTTAACGCTTGAGTTTTGGCAAATCAATCCGAGTTACCGGGACACCGGAGCTGACCAGAGCAGAATGAAGACAACAAGACAAACGGATAATAGACAACGAGGCAAGCGAGAACATATGAGGCCGAGTGTGGGGAGCGGACAGATAAAGAATATATTTTAATTGTCTTTTTTGTCTGATCGTTAGTGAGGAAATCTCTGAATAAGATGAGATCTGTTCACTTTCTTCTCGAGGGAACAAGCAGATTTCAGGAGTCTTCGTCTTTCAGCTGCCATTTTCTCTGCTGCACTCGCCTCAATGATATTCCTGAAACAAGTGATACCAGATTGGAAACAAGTGGAGTCATCTCACCCCATTTGCGGAATGTTTCACTTCCGTCTTGCCAGTGTCCCGGACAGAGCGAACGCCAGTACGAGCTGTTCCTGAATGGCCTCGACAGTCAAGAGGAGACGAGATGGAGAGCATGAGATGGAGGAAAGAGGGAGGAAATTAGATGGAGGAAGCGGAGGACAGAGGGAATGAGGGGCGAGAGAGAGGTGGCGAGAGAGATAGAGAGCACAGTGAGAGGAAGTGAGAGCAGTCTAAATGGTTTCCAGACTGGTTGCACAGCAGAGCAGAGTGAAAAGAGTGTGAAATGTGACTGTGGGAAGCAGGAATCTTTAGGATCGAGGGATTTGTTCCTGGGACTTTTTCATCCGGTTGTTGTTGTTGTTGGGGTGTGTGTGCGCGTGCTTCGATTAATCACTCTGCGAGACAAAAATGTGATCACACACAGTCACATTATGGGAACAAAAAGCAGGCGAATTGTTAAAATCTTAGCATTACATTTAGTGTTCCAGGGGAGTGACTGCAGGTCAATGCAGTGTCCTTCCAAGTGACCAAAAACAAGTGTGTGTCAGGAACAATCTGTGCTAGGCTTAGAAGTTGAGGTCATTAGCTTGATTGGCACTCTCCCTCCCTCCCGTCCTCTCTCCCTCTCCTTCTGTCATCCCTCTCTCCGGATGATGTTATTTTCAGCCATCTTTCCCTCCCCCGTTATCAGTCCTAGTCTTTCTCCTTTTCTTTCTTTTCTTCTCTCTCCTCAACTCCCATCCCTCTTTTGTTGTATGTCCCTTTTTCATTTCACACTTGTTTACGGCAGCAGGCTGTGCTGTGATCTCCTCAAAGCTCACATGGGGGAATAGAGAGACATCGATTGCGGGGAGAGATCGAGGCCGGACGGGCATGATAAGAGAGAAAGAGAGCGAGAAAAATAAATGAGAAAAGCTGTCGCCCTGACTCCGGAGTCGCACTGATCACAGTCTCTTGACGACACACACACACTCACACACACAGCCCTATCCGCCATAAGAGAGTAACAGCATTTACACTTAGAGAGCAATAACTTGACAGCCAAACCACTGTTATTGACTGAAATGCCAGACACAATAGCTTTTTTTGTCGCCTTCATGACAGCTCTGCAATTGGCTTTTTATTTTTTATTCTTCCCTCTCTCTTGGTCTCGTTCCTGTCAGTCCCTCACTCTGCCTCCCCGTTGTCTTGGTTAGTGTCTGGGTTTCTTTTTCGCACTGCCCTGCTGGTTTTGTTTGGTCGGTGGCGGCTGACGGCTGCTGTGGAGCTCCTCCGCTCAGCAGCACAGTGATGTCATTGTTGACAGTTAGTGGAGTAGGATTTTGGAAGGCGTGTCGGTTCATCGCAGCGGTTCGTTTTTTACGTTAGGATGCAGCTTCGATCGGAAACACATGGGAAAGGAAGCTGTGGGAAGGAGTAGAGATAGGCATCAGGTTGGGCTGTAGTTTATAGCAGGAGCGGTGTTATAAGCTGCGGCAGCTAACAAAGTTAACTCTTTTACCATTCGTAATGTCGAAACTGTTCTAGAAGTGTGCTCCACGTCTCATCACTACAGATGCTGCTTCAGTTGTCTGTTGAGGCTCTGGTTTAAGCATGTTGTGCTATATGTGAAGACCTATAAGAGGAAGTGGGTTATATAGTACAAACATATATATATTTTTTAATTCTATTTATTTATTAGACTGTATGTAATCACCGTTTTCATTTATTATTTATTCATCTTTTGAGAATTATTTTAAGTCAGTGCTACTGTAGCTAAAGTACAATAACGATTAAGCTAATGACAACGTTCATGTTGGGGAACAAAAGTACGTTTATTATAGGTAGTGCTGTGCTAATTGTAGAGAAACAGTTATCTGAGAGTTGTGTTGTGTTTATAAGAGGTTGTTGATTTCCAGTAGAATTACGTCTGGAAATTAGCTGGAAACGATCCCTCCATTTAAACCAATCATGCTATAATATTCTACATGTTTGTTGACGTGTATCATTGTTAGTTATCAGATTTCACATTTTTGCACATGAGGTTGACATGTTGAGCACTGACTTAAAACTTCTTGACTCCAGTTTGCAATGCTAGCAAAAGTAATTTGTATTAATTAATTGGAAGTGTACTCAACAATTGTCACCCTCAATTTTTTCTATCTCTCTCTCTTTCTCTCTAGGACTTTGGGCGGCCTCTCTTCATCCCCCCTCCCCTGTTCCTCCTCCTCCTTGTCCATGGATCTCACTCTGTCGCATCCCCTCTCGCCGACCACCACCAACCCACCCAGCCTTTTCCCAGAAACATGGTTGCCCATGACTATGAGCCAGGACTTCCTGCAGGTGCCGGTGTCACGTGAAGACCGCAGCTACCGGACGGTGTACAGCCTTTTCCACAAGACGGTGTCGGAGACCAAGTTTAGGATCCTCAAGATCCAGCGTGTGCAGAACCCGTTCCTCTGGGAGAAGTACAAGAGGTGAGCCACTTCCTCATTGCTCTGTTACTCTAACCTTTAAAAAATCTTTCAAACTATACCGAGGGAACATTTCAGACCGGGTCAGGTAGTTTGCTGTCGTCAGGTTTGAATGACTTTTCCCTTTACATGCTGTGTGGTGCAAGTGGCACATGACTTGGAAGCATTTGTGATTGTGAAGATAGTATTTAGCTTACAAGCATACAGAATTAAGTCTGTCATCTTTATATTTCGAGGGTACTATGAACCCAAAGTGGTGATAAAGTTGTACCAAAATGTTAGCATGGTGTGGTTTCTGTTGTGTTGTATTATTTGGTGTCTCATTCGCCCTAGCTTCACATATTTTGCTGTTGTGGCACAGAATGTATTGTTAATCTTTTTACCCAGAGTGCTGTTGTTGACTTCAAACTATATCTGACACAGCTGCATATTTACTTGCAGACAGAAACACGAATAAGAACATCTCTTAACAACAAACAGGATGAATGAGAAACAATGTGAGAAGAGGGAGAAAAAAAAAAAAAAAAAAAGGGTCAACTGGGACCAGCTGTGTGGGACTTCGTGAGAACGAGTCGGCGGTGGTGTGTGAACACGACGGATGGAGAGATGTTTGGTGATGATGGTGTTCCTGTCGCAAACACACAGTGGGCTAACCACTGCTGTTAGAGGAGGGCGTGTTCTATCAGCTGTGACAGTTATAGCTCTCTCACACTGACTGGTACCACACGGTTTCACAATGACTGACAGTGTATGTGTGTGTATGTGTGTCATTAACTCTGAAAGTGATCCCCCCACCCCCCCCCCCCCCCTCTCTCTCTTTCCTCTTCCCACACTCGGGTTATGACAGGGAAGCAATTACTGCTTGTTTGCATGTCTGTGTGTGTGTGTGTGTGTGTATTGGCTGGTTGCTCATATCAAAGGAAGTCATCCTAGAATTGGATAGTAGGAAATTGAAGTGTGTGTGTGTGCATGCTTGGATGCATCAAAGTCTGTCTGTGTCAAACCACAGGCAACGGGGTCATGCGAGGTCACGCCCGGGTCACAGCCTCCCTGGCTCGAGGCGCTTTCACCTCTGAATGCCTGATTGATCCGCTCACATCAAACGGTGTGTGTGTGTGTGTGTGTGTGTTGCTCATGAAACGGATTAGTCCCAATGTTCTTAACCGGTTTAGAGCAAACGAGGCTGTGATCACAACGTTTCAACAATAGAAATAGCAGGACTTCTCCCAGCTGTTTACTAATTCTCTCACAGTTCATCTGCCTAGTTGAATAAAGAATAAGAATGAAGAGTACGGGATTTGTTTGTGACTTTATTGTATTTAAAGTTAAAATCAACAAATCTCACCTTCTGTCCCTTTGTGCTCCAACAGGAAGAAGGAGTACATGTCGCGGCGTATGTCAGAGATGGACCGGCTGCTGAGCGAGCGCCACCTCTTCCACGGCACCTCGGCCGACGTGGTGGAGGGCATCTGCAAGCACAACTTCGACCCCCGAGTCTGCGGCAAACACGCCACCATGTTTGGCCAGGGCTCCTACTTTGCCCGCAAGGCAGTCTACTCCCACAACTTCTCCAAGCGCTCGCCCAAAGGAGTCCACTGCATGTTCCTGGCCAAAGTCCTCACTGGCAGGTGTGTGTGGGCGCAGTAGTTAACAAGTTGATATGGGAAACATTTTAGTCTTTGGTTATGGATGGGATTTTTCATGTCTCGTGTTGCAACTTCATCACTGCAAAAAAAATAAATAAATACACTGCAAAAAATGCCTTATTAGGGGTTGGTGATATGGATTACATGTTTTATTGTAGTATTTGTCATTTTATATTACAATATTGATGTAAATTGTAATATAGTAACATTTTTTAACGTTCCATTATAGATAAAAAAACAGCGAATTCAATACAGTGAATGAGATATTTTTATAGATCATTGCACTTCATCACAAAGATGCTAAATCCTATTTATTTAATTGATTTACAACATTGCCAGCAATAACATAATGCAACCGGAGATATTAAAGGGATAGTTTCCTCTATATAAACAAGTCTCGCATCTCTCAATGTGATATTGAGCCTCCAGATTTCTCAATATTAGTGGAAACATGTTTAATTCTTCTTTTTGTCAGTGGTATGTTTTAGTTAGGACATCCTGCTTTGGTTAGAAGTTAGGGCTTCATGTTCCCAGTTGTATTTGGGTTCCATCTTTTACACATGAGCTGTTGTTCCCTCCAGCACATACCTCTGCATAAACAACAGCACTCTCTGATGCTATCACTATCTCGCTCTCAGTGCTTTCAAAAATATATTTACAAAACATATCCGCATTAATTTGGATCATGGAAATCCCGAGGTTCTTTTCCATAAGCCATCATTTAGTCATGCTGTGCGTAATGTGACTCCCATTCCCTGACAATGCAAGTCAAATCTAGAGCCACACATGTAAAATGGCTGATTTGGCTGACGCCATCATACATCACTAGTTTTGTTATGGCACAGCAGACGGTCTGCAGTGAGGATGGTGTGGAAACACACTACACGTACCCCAATGTGTTCAACGTGTTCCACGCCACAGACGGGGACATTGCTTCCAGACCAGACCAGGGATATAGACCAATAAAGAAGCTATCTGTACAGTGTGGTTAACTCTCCTGTCTGAAGCTGTATCTGGCACATACGCTGTGCAACGTCTCTACCCATCCCCTTTGTCTGTAGCTGAAGATGTTCTCATTTTAATATGTTTTATTTATGACCCCAGAGGAAGTGGAACAAACACTGATGGATTACAGGTCTTTAGAGTTTGACATTAATATTTGAGAGAGGAAAGACACTGGTTACAATGCACTTTCATTTCATATACTTGCAATACATACATTTCATGCATATACAGCATATGCTAATGTTATTAAAGGTGCCCTAAAACGCACAGAGGAGCAGCAGTCTTGTTGTTATAGTCTTCTTTGAAATTGTAAATTCTTCTTCTGTAACTCCAGACTTGCAGAACTGAATTAAAATCTGTTGGATAATGCAAATATAAAGACCGTTGCTTTCCAGTTTACACTCCGTTTAACTATGTATAGTCCAGACCACATTACTAACCTTGTCTCTGTTCTATTTATTATATTAACAGGTTTACTGTAGGAAATCCCTCCATGCGGCGACCTCCACCCATCAACCTCCGTGACCCCTCCAGTGACCTTTATGACTCCTGTGTGGACAACTGGGTGGACCCCCAGATCTATGTCATCTTCAACGATGACCAGAGCTACCCCTACTTTATCATTCACTACGAGGAGGTACCCAGCACTGTCGCCGTCTGAGCCCTGGACCAGACCTGGGTCTGCCGGTATTTGCAAACTCATAGTTTGTTTTAGTCTGTGAAGGTGCCAGATGTGTGGAGTTTACCACTTAAGGTGAAAAAACGAACAGTTTAGGCCAATAACGAGCTGAAATCTAGACTCACTTTGCCAGACTAAACTTCACCCATCTGCTGCTCCGAACAGGTTAAAACAGATGTTTGCAAATACTAAATGATTTAAGTCTGCAGTCGGCTGGATCCAACCAGACTGGACCGCAGCAAAGAACAACAGACTGGTCTAGACCGGATTAAACTGGACAAAACTGGACCAGCAAAGGACAACACCTGTCTCATCCAGTGTTCAGAGGTGGATGACAACTGACATCAACAGCTGCGACTACAACTGACTTGACTGGACTCGTATACCACGCTTTGTTATCTAGTAGGATCAGGAGCCTAGTGATGATCACAACAGGATTTTATCTACCTTATTGATCTGGAGCAGATGCAGGAGAAACCAAACCGAGTCCTCTTATCGTTTTGACTTAGTCGTATGGCTGTACATGGACTCAGTTCCACACCAGGACAAATGCTGCGGTAGACCGTTAGCGTCCTGCCAGTACTTTGAATGACCAACTGGCCGTATTTTGTTCTGAGGAAGCAGCAACCAACCAATCAGACGCTTCCATAGAGAAACCATGGCGACACTGACCCCCGTCATTCTCTTACAAAAATCATCGTGTTTACCCAGCCTCCGGCCCTAACAGGGTTTTTTGTTTTTTTTTCAAGTTTTTGTGCTGCGTGTTTGAATCTTTTAATTTAGTGCAAATGAATCTTGTGGCCTCTTCAAACAGACAAATGGACGTGAGTTTCAGCGGGACTTTTACGAATGGACATCCACAGAAAACCTCCCGGCAGAGGTTTCACATGAAGCCAGTGCTGTGCCCGGTTGGCGTTTTTGCCTTTGCGCCCACCACTTTAGTTCCTTGCGGGGGGATTGCAGAGTGTACAGTTTCATGCTGAGACTCGGCAGCGCTGTAGCGCTTCGTCAACAAATCCCCCCCCCCCCCCCCCCCCCCCTGAAACTCATCTCTCTTGGACCGCTCTCGCTCTCTCTCTGAGAGACAGTAGACATGTTTTAATGAGACAAACTGTACAGACGTTCTCTTTGTTTATATTTGAACTGTGTGCCTTTTGTTCATAAACAAATTTATTTATGTTAGTTTAATGTAACATTGATTAAATAAAGAATCTAAAAGAAAGAAAAAGACCAATTGGTGAACTTGTGCTTTATTTAAATCCGTTAGTTATGAAGCTGTAACCTCCACATTCCTGTAAACATTAGACCAATCGGTACTCTCTCAAGGTGTTGTCTGTAGAGGGAGCAGGAGACTTCATTCACTACAAACTTATTTAGAGAATGCATAAATATATCTATTGTGATCCCAGTTGTTTCTGAAAAGAGTGAGATGAGAAGAGTGATACAATCACCAAACCGCTGGTCTCAATATGAGCTACGTGATGTTTTATGGTCAGCGGTTTTGAGGCGTTCATCTGATTATTTGTTCTCTGGGTCTGGGTCCAGTGGTATTAAAGGCAGAAAAGAATTTGCCGTGCTCAGCCCTCCCTCTGTCAGCCACCTCCCCAGGCTCTCCTTCCCCCACATCCCCAGCCCAAGTGTATTATTTGAGCACCATGTCTAATGCGGTCCAGAGGGAGGCTGGCGGAGGTAGCTGTCTATCCCAGCCCAGAGACGGCACACATGGGGCTCAGCAGGAGAACACAACCCCCCGCCCATCCTCCTCGTCCTCCTCCTCTTCCTCCTCAGCTCATTCTCTTCTGTATCTTTCACCTCATCTCTTGTCTTTCTGTCCCTAATCCTTTTATCTGACCTTCCTTTCTCTCAATCTGGCTTGTTCTCATTTGCAATTTTATTTTGTTTCCAGAGACAAAGCCACCATTGTGAACATCAATGAAATCAGGTCCTACTAATTTATTTAAATTTTTTAATTATTAATTATTTTTGTGAATTTGGGCATTAATGGAATTGTTCCACATTAGCTTAGAAGACTGGAAACGGGGGACACAGCCAGCTCTCTCAAAAAGTAACTCAATCTGATACGTCTCTCGATACGTTATATATATCTTGTTTCTTTAAATTGTGCAATAACCGAAGTGTATAAAAAACTATTATGTGGTTTTAGGGGGCTGTGTGCAGAACTATTTTTGGTTAGACTCATTGACTTCCTGGAATCTCTGCTAGTTCTCTCAAAAAAAAGTTCCAACTCATAACCCAAACTATTCCTTTAATGTGCACATGGTGGTCAGTTTCTCAGCGTATTAATCGATATGTTTAAATTGGATTACTTTTAGACCAATAAAATAATAAAATAAATGCATGTAGAAGGCTTAATGTAACCCTAACCCCAAAACAAACAAGATATGGATAAAACCAAATAATACAAAATACAAAACTAAATCTTTTTTTGTTATATGGATATGTATTATCTGAGAGTGGTGGGGTGTGTGTTGGAGGATTATATCTAAAATCCTGGCTTCGGCCCTGTTTATTTCAAAGTCATACTTGTTGACCCTCGTGACAACAATTGTGAGCAATAAAACGGAAAAATTGATCTAAATTATATAAATTTCACATGAAAAGTACATTTTAAACACAATGCAGCATCACAGTGATTGACAGCCTATATATGTAAGTGTCTATGTTATCTTTATCTAGGACTCCTCATCCATCAGCACATTTTTTTGTGCGACCCTTTACTCCCATTTCCTTCCTTTCTCTGCAAGTGACTCCCCTTGGTTGCCCCCTCAGCCCCGCTCTCTGCCCGGCCTTTGGGTCACCGTGTCGTGTAAGACTGCCGTGCTGAGCTTCGCTTTTTGGCAGTGGAGAGGGGAACGAGGGAGATAGAGAGAATGGAAGGGGGGTTGGATTGGGAGGGAGGGAGGGAGGAGTTATTTTGCTCTCTTCGTGCCTCCTCGTTGAGCTGCGTGCCTGTCTGCTCTTCTCGTGTGCATGCAAGATCGCGCAGGTTGCCCTCTATTTGCCCCCATCTCGCTCTATCTCCCGTCTCTCTTCCTTGCCTAGCTTCCTCCTCTTAATCTCTCTTACAGCTTTTCGTTCTCTTCCCACTTTTTTCAATCTCTTTTCCCAACCTGTCCAAACCAAGCTCTCATCCGCTCTTAGCAGTTTAAAATCCTTTTGCCCTCAATGATTCAAGCCCCCCCCCCCCCACACTCTCTCTGTCTCTCTGTGAGTCATGCAGCGGGCATTGGGTAGGTTTGTTTGCCTGACTGCCCTTCAGGAATTGCTGCTGGCACACAGAGAGCACTACTTTGTAGACCTGCTGGCTGGGGTTAGAAGAGGAGGAGGAAAAGCAGGAGAAGATGTTTAGGGAGGATGAGAGGAGATAGGAGATGAGAGAAACAACGGGAAGGAGAAAGGAGAAGAAGAGGGACAGAGGAGGGATGAGGTTGCAGAAAGGACTGTGTGTGTGTGTGTGTGTGTGTGTGTGTGTGTGTGTGAGAGAGAAAGATAAAGGCATGCAGAGAGTGAAGTATAGCCTTCATAAGAGCAACGACAGAACTTTGAATTATTCAAAGCAGTCAGGATTATTGTGTGTACGTGTGTGTGTTTACGTCTGACGTTGCGCCATCTAAAGTAAGACTGAAGGGAGACCAGGCTTCTAAAACAGATTCAAAATCATTTTGGATGCATTCATAATTCATTTGGGTCTCATTGTGCATTAAGTTCAAATGTGCATCTAGACAGACACACACACACACACACACGCACACACACACACGCACACGCACACACATCAGTTTGAATCAAGTTTATTGAACTTTCCGATCTAAATTATTCAGTGTGTAAAAAGGGGGTTTCCTTTGTAGAGAAATGAGACAGTTAAATACCCCGACACTAATTTGTAACATGCAGTTTTGCAATGATTGAGCGTGTGCAAAATTGCCTTTGCTGATTTTTTTTTTTCCACTCAAGGGTTGTACTACTCTTGTAGTTATTTTCACATCCAATTCGGGATGAAACACAGCAGAATATCACCTTTGTTAATCTGCTGCATACTGAGGAACATATTACTTCTGTGTGAAGTAATATGTTCCTCAGTATGCAGCGGGTACAACTACCTGGTGACTGTGTTTTCCCCACAACACACTTTTGAGAACTTTTTTGTAATCTGCTCTGGTGTACTTTTTATAATATGATGCGATCTTTTCTGTAGTTTTAAACACTCCTCTCTGCTGCTCTCGTCTGCTCAACCGAAACTCTCCACACACACGCAGGTTTCATGCTGCAGCCCCTAACCTTCCGACATAAGCCTTGTCATATTGCTCTAATATCTCCCTCACTCGCACACATGCCGACATGCATGCAGACACGCACGTAGGAGCTTGCATACATGTGTTTATTTTTCAGACTCACACTTGCACATGTATCTGGAAATGTCTAAAGCTTAGGACTGTATTAACCCCATAGCTTGTTCGTATTCGCTCACACGCATGTACGGATAAACACTCTAACATACATGCACATATGTATACACAGACACACACACTTCCTGCATTAAGCCCAGGTTCATATTGCTCCAACGATGCCCAGCTGCAACCAATGAACATTCCAGTTTTCTTCCCTCCCTCCCTCTCTATCATTTCAAATTTCAGCTCTAAGCCTTTAAGAGAGCCAGCAGCCAAATATGGTCAGGCTTGTGTCATGAACTTTGCGCGACCTTCTAAAGCGGCATCGAGATCGTGACCTTTAAGACCCTGCCTGAGGCTGAGCTTAGGCACCGTCCTGCATGATCACGGAAAGAAGTCAGACGTGCGCGTGCGTATATGCACGCTGTCGTGGGTGAGTCCGAGAGAGAAAGTTCATGACCTGTGACTTCTAAATGTTTCTGACCATTTAGCGGCTTGTTTTACTGTTTGTGCACCCTCGCTTTATGGCTTCCTCATTCTCTCCAGCAGTTATTTTTATGGTCTCATTTTTTTCTCATTTGCCATTTGATTGCTTCTCCTTAGTGCTGTAAGAGATTTAGGAAACAGGACTGAACAGTAAAGTGTATATATATATATATATATATATATATATATATATATATATATACACAGTATATATACGTCTTTTCTCATAAGACTCGATGGGGAGAGAGAGGATGGAGATTTTCCAACGGTCTTTGATGGGACTACATCTTGTTTTTGCCACCTGAAGCCACAAACAAATAGTAGGTAACACTAGTGCGTGTGCCAAGATGTGGCCTGAGGTGGATACCATAATGATACCAAAGATCCTCTGAGCCACCTGAGTTTTATTGATGTTTCCTTCTCATGTATTCCCCTCTGAAATTGTGGCAAGCAATGTCATGACGCATGGAAGTATACCAAACACGAGCGGTTAGAAAAAAAAATCCACCTGCGTCCAAAAAAAAAAATAAATACTAGTCTGTCTCCGTGCTTGATCTGAGCAGGTACAAAATGAAGGCCCTTTTTCTCTGTGTCCAACTCTCTCTCTCTCTCTCTTCTAGCATCCATCTCTCCGGCAGAGCTCCACCAGTGCTGCTGTCATCTCCTGTTTATCTAATTGGGGTTCAGAGGACTTGAGTGCGGCAGGGAGGAGGGACAGGAGACGGAGACGACGAGGAGGAGGAGGCAGAGGGACAAAGAGACTTCAGGAACAGGCCTATCAGGAGCCTGAACAGGCGGGAAGATTCCAAACAAATTCAACTAATTTGTTTGGTGTGCTGGTCTGCACCGTCAGGAAGCGTGGAGGGTGGAGCCCAGTCTGCAGTGTTAAACCTACTGAAGGATTCTTGTTGCCCTGGTTTACAGTCCTGGTAAGTCCACCAATGACTTTAAATCAGGGATTCATAGCCTTGCCTGCAATACAGTATACAGTATGTACATACGACGATTCAATTAAAAAAATACACCAGCAGATAAATGTAATCACTAATCTCTGGCTCTAAAGTTAATTCCAAAACCCCTGGTCTTAAAATGTGAGCAATGCTAGTGTAAGTATATATTTGATGGTTTTGTTAGTTATAATCCTAGTTAACTCTGCTGTGAGCAGTGTCTACATGTCTCTGCAAGAATTCTCTCTTTAAACAGAAACATTAAGGCTCTAAAGAACTCGCTTCTTAACTGACAAAGTACCGAGCCTGTTTTGCAACATGTTGCTACAGTGTGTGTGTGTGTGTGTGTGTGTGTGCGTGTGTGTGTGTGTGTGCGTGTGTGTGTGTGTGTGTGTGTGTGTGTGTGTGTGTGTTGCTCAATAGTAATTTATAACCGATGCTGATGGGACTCTGGGATGGCCCATAAGAAACAACACCATTTGGAGTCATGTTGGGACTGCAACACAGGGAGCACACCACAATTATTGCAGCTTTATTCTGCTTCAGTGTGTCATGACCTGTCCAGAACCACCGCTAACTGTTGCCATTAGCAAAGAGGGAGTTCACACCAGCAATTATTAGCAACATGTCTGTTGAAGTATCAAATGTAAAGCATCCAAATGGTGGCATGAATTAGTTTGTTTGTTTTTAATTGCCGGCATGTTTCGCTCAATTAGCCCATCTTGTATGTATGTGCATCCTGTTTGGCATACCGATATACTTCCAATTAAAAACGTAGAGTATAGGTTGTTGCTACTCCCAAGAAAACAGCATTCCTTTCTCTACCAAAGTGCTCAAATGCGTGAGAATCGGGTGGCGTCTGCTCACAGCAGTCGAACCATGTATAATGTGGCCCTTCAAGGAAGAAAGACAGGAAAGATGGCTTCTAATCAAAGACTTATTCAGGAGCCTTCGACGTACTCACGCAGGGTTGCTGCACATTTATGTTTGTATCTCTATGTATGTTCATGTTCCGGCCGTATGCCTGTTTGGAGTTCAAAAGGTTAACTGAGCCATATGGAGCTTGCGTGCGTGCAGGCTCATGTATGCCAGTAAGCATGCAAACCAAGCGCGTCTGTGCTGAGTTCAAAAGGTTAGCCGTGCCACAGGGCTGTGGATCCTGCCTTAATAATTGAGGCTTAACAAGCACAGGTTTAAAACATCATGATCCTCTAGCTCAGTCAGTCAATGCATAGACATGAGAGCAGCTTGTTTGTCC
Organism: Anarhichas minor; assembly: GCF_050575085.1. NCBI lineage: Eukaryota > Metazoa > Chordata > Actinopteri > Perciformes > Anarhichadidae > Anarhichas > Anarhichas minor. The sequence continues at coordinate 5,201,427 of NW_027466472.1, forward strand.
AAAATCAATTATTCACCAGTTCATATACCCAATGGGAAGCCCAGCTCCTTTCTCCTTCCGCTTTAGTAGTTGTTACTGGGAACTTTTGTTCATTTTTTAAATATATTTTTGAATAATTAGTTCTTCTTAGTAGGAGGAACAAACACACCTGCCCACTCACCTATTAGTCACAATCGGACAAAATCATCAATCTCCCCACATCTCTCTCTCAAGGAAGGTGTGATATTTCTCTCAGCCAAACTGGAAAGCTAGGTTGCTGATATCACTTTCAACTCATGACTATACACTTTTTTTTTTTTTTTTTTAACTCCTGTGTTGCATATTTAACACTGAGACATAAAACAGCCGGAAATCTGAGGGGATTACAAAAACAGTAATGCCAGTTATAACATTTCAAATCTCTATCTAGTTCTCCTTTCAGGCCTTGACCATATTAGGCACCAGCATCCGCTTTACGTGTTTGATAATACAATGAGTAGGTATTATGTGTTGTGTGCTAGCTGGATTATATCTAATGAATGACATTACTTAGAACCGTCTAGTCTGACTTTGAAAGGCATTTTGTCTCACCCCCTGTTTTAAAGTGCATTAGAAGTGCGTTCTAATGACTTGAGCTACATTTTCTGATCACTTAGTTGGTAAAATAACAATGTCAGGAAGTAAAGTGACATTTTTTTATCAACCTGACAAAATTATGTTCTTGTGGGAAGAAAAGAAAAGAAAAGGCAACAATGTAACTTCTTTACATTCTAATAGAATGTAAAGAAGCTACATTGTATCAAAATGTAGCTTATTTACATTCTAATAGAATGTAAAGAAGCTACAGTGTATAGAATGATTCTATTGAAGTTATTCCTTTTTTAAATGTTTTAGACGAGTCACTAATCACTTTAAAAGAGTGATTATAGCTGATTTAACTTACAGACATGAGATTGATCTTCTCATGTCACTCTCTTTATACAATGATATAAATTCATCCCCGTTTTATCTACAAGGCTACTTGTATTGTTTAAAATAATGTCAGCAGGGACTGTTGGCCCTTGGGCATTTTCACATTATCAAATCTGGCCCTCTTTGAAAAAAGTTTGGACACCCCTGGTTTAAGTCAATGTTAAAGGCAATTAACAGTAAATAGTGGCAGTTTATTTATTGTTACTGTATATCTCTTTCATATGTGGCACACAAGTGGCTTCTAATCTGAAATGCAGCTTGAATTTGTCATTACCTTACGTGTGAAAGCAAACTGAAAGAAGCTGCAACTGATTCCATTGGAAATTGGGTTACTAATGTTACTAATTATTAGTATATAATTGAGATGGTCCTACCCAACCCATGGAGGTATTATTAGTCGTAATATACATCCATGACCCAACCCTGATTGTCATTTAAATGAACACTATGTTGCTGCTTCCAGTGTGTGTGTGTGTGTGTGTGTGTGTGTGTGTGTGCAGTGCAAACAGGCTCACACAATGCAAATGTTCAGCACAGCTGGCAACACCTCAGCTCTCTGGCTCGCGCACTGTGCCAGTGCTCATTCCCATGGCAACATTATCAAAAGTTCAACAGCCATGTGGCAGCTGTCCTACGTGTTCCAGCGAAAATGGCCATTCAAATGTGGATTTGAATAAATGTGCTCATCCTATCCATTCAAATTGTAATGTGTGGATCCGTGGCTGAGAACAGAGTGTGCAGAGAGGAACAGCATGCGACAGAAGAGAGCAGCCTGGTCTCTCTGGGTGTTCAGTAAGCCTACATCTGGGGATTTAGAGTCAGGGAGGAGTAGGAGGAGGCAGGAAGGGTGAGGGCCAGCAGGGGCTCATTCCCAGTGTATACAGGTGGAATTAATGGGAAGCAACAGGAAAAGGCTGAATGTGTGCACACCTCCCTAAGGCCTTAAGGATTATAGCTCGAGCACACACACTCACACGCAGGCTTTTCTCAAACACTCGCTCAGTCTTGCAAATCTCATCGTTACTGCCATGTCCACACTACTCCGTTTTTACTCCGTATTTGCTACGTTTACACTGAGCAGCCACACTACGTCGGAGTTTTGGAGCACCCTAAACGGAGGGATCTGAAAACTCCGGCGAGGTTGGAGGTGTTTGAGAACTCCGGGGTTGCGTTTGTGTGTGGACGGTCGGATACGGATGTGCTTAGAAAAAATTACGCCCACACCCGTGTTCGCTACTGGATTGGTTCTTGGCAACCATGACGTCTCCGTCCCTGATTCGTCACACTCACTATCACATGACCCGTACCCGGAAGAAAACAAACTGGGCTACCAGCGATTCATTTCAACATGGATAACTAATTGCAAGCGTTGCTGCTAGCACAACAGCTAGCAGCAGCTATGCAGTAAAAGTCTGCATTTCTGTGGAGGAAGCAGCTGTTATTGGAGTGATTAGCGAGCGGCGTGACCGGCATCAGCCCTATGGAGCAGCTCGTTGTTTTTAGATTCTAATTAGAAGACATGCTGCTCTAACGTTTTACTTCTTCCGTTTGGTAGCCTTGAGAGACCTTAGTCTGTAAGTATGTATTCATGGAGCATGAAAATATGTACGTAGATATATTCTATTCGCGTGTTTAGTATAACATTTGTGTTGTATTAAATGCTAATCGCGGTTAGCATTTCTCCATTGGCGGTAATATTAAAATTAGCTTAGAAGCTAGCTAGGCGGACATGTTACATGCTGGCTATATCATGGATTGTTGTTTTGTATTCGTGTAATGTGTATAGGGACAGTTCGTAAAGCCATATTTCATATTGTGCTTCCACAGTTTTACAAATAAAGATTCACACTGAAGTCTTGAAACTCTTCTATGGATTCCATGGTCTTTATTTCACGGATCTACTGTTAGCGATCTGCTAAGCTTTCCTGCACGAAGGAAGAGCAGAATAGAGTGAGAGACGTGTGTTGACCACATGTATGGACCTATATTCTAGTAAACGTTTACGTGTAAGTGTTGATTTTAAAGTAAATTTGATGTGAGAGAGATAGACCCGCACCGCTGTAATGCTAATCGCGGTTAGCATTTCTCCATTGGCGGTAATGTTAAAATTAGCTTAGAAGCTAGCTAGGCGGACATGACGTTCAGAGCTACTAGTGAGAACAGACATCAACAACACGGAGGAAACGAGTGAGAGACCACATTGATGGACCCATAATCTAGTAAACGTTTATGTGTAAGTGTTGATGTTAAAGTAAATTTGGAGAGAGAGACAGAGCGAGTATTTTTTTTTTTTTTAACTAAGCAAGCAATTCACTTCCTGTTTACACCGTCACGCGCATGCCCAGTGTAGTTAATGGTCACGTGATGTTCGCCTTCGACGGCTGCCGTGTGGACGCAGATCAACTCGAGAATGATGCTGAAACTCCCGTGTGGACGGAGATCGTTTCTATTTGACAAATCTGCATCCAAGGAGAAACGGAGTAGTGTGGACAGGGCATCACCTCAGATGCTCATACATGGGCAATCTTGTACGCACAGATGCTTGTTTTTGCTTCTCTCACACCCAGAACATTATATTTCCCCTCCACTCCTTATTTACTCAGGCGTATGTACACCTTTAACAATTAAATTACAGGATGACTAAATTCTAGCGGCTGCCAAAAGACGACTGGTTATGAATCAGCACACCCATCCTTTTTCTTTTCACTCTCTGTACTGCAGTGTTTCTAACATAATGTCCTGGGAACTCAAAATGTGTCTGGCTGCTCCCAACAAGATAAATTAACTTGTATGTCTTTTTCATCCATCCAAGTCAGCAATTGAGGCTAAATATGTGAGAGCCTATTCTTGTCCTCGAATGGAACAGAAGCTGCTCTGCTCCATGCAAGACCCACTGTGTCCACACTGGCAGTTTTATTTGAACAGCATATTTTATTACAAATAGTCTTTGTGCTTTAAATCAGCATCAAGTTTCCTGTTTCCTCAATCATTGGTTTGAAACAGAGTCTATGACAGCGCATCCGACGAACGTTATATGTGGATGTACTGATTACAGTCAATAATCAGATCAAGATAATAGTTTGATTAAAGCATTTACATGGTTCACAATTAGACCCGTTTTAGCCAAATAACCATCAAACCAATGTTTGCCAGGCTGCTTTCTTTCTTTCTTTCATTGTCTCTCTCCCCATGTATCCCCCTAATAGGTTACAGAGAGGGGAGGGAATGCAGAATGGTGACAAGCAGGAGGAAAACTCATCTTATCAAAACCATTTTGTTCCCCATCATCCCGGCCAGTGTGTAGGTAAAATAGAAAACAGCTCTTTGTGTCAGAGAAAAAATACTGGTGGTGCAGGAAGCAGTGCGTTGAGGAAAATGATAATGAGCAAACGGAAAGGAAAGGGGGTAAAAAAAGAAAAGGAAAGTACGGAATAAAGAAAGAAATAAGTCACTGTTTCCTGTCCTGTATGCTGGAGGAAGAGTGGGCACCATTGTGGGAGTAGCGGGTATGGTGTTTGAGAGTGTGTGAGGCATGCGTACGTGCAGCGTGGTGTGTGAGCCTTGGCGGAGGTGGGGACGAAAGAACAGGATGCACGGCCCTTAAGGAATGTATGCAGCCTGGTGGCACGTCTGTGAAACTCATCCCTCCCTCCGGTGCACCACTTTCCTTTCTCCCTCTTTCCTTCCCTCAGCCTCCTCTCTGCTGTCCCTTCCCTCCCTGTACGGGACAGCAGTCACACACAGTCAGCAAGAGGGGCAGATCTGTACGCTGAGATAGTGAGGGAAACTAAAGGCGAGTGGACTAGTATGAAAGAGACTGGCGACGGGCAGAGGGGGAGAGAAAGGGCCTTTGGGACATTGAAAAAAGGTCAGAGAGATTGCCTTTGAAGGGAGAGTGATAGAGAGATGAGACAACTGCAGTGACCGAGACTCACTCCCATTATTACTTTGAGCTCTCAAACTCTCCCCTCTGCACCGGCGAAAGTTTCCTGCTGTACGTCACATCTTGCTGCCCTAGCATGAGTCACATACTGCGGGATCTCAGGGGAGCCCTGCAAATGACTGCAGCTCGCAGCTCACGACTTCAAGGGTTGCCCTGGTGACCTTCGTGTCACGTGCGGACGCCTCTCCTCCGCCTGCATATACGCTGCAGAATCTCTTGAAAGTGGAAGAAGTCATTTCACAAAGTATTTCGCCTGACTTGTAGTTGTACCGTTTACCTTACACCTACACTTTCATCTCGTAACTCACTCTTCTGTATCAGGACCGGATCTTATTTTTTTGACAAGCAGCCTTGGGCATGTTTCCTTCCCGTTCACATTCTTTTCCCATGTAAAAACTCTGCCTTCTCCATTTCACTCTCGCACCCCTACCCGTTCCCATACGCCCCCCCCCCCCCCCCCCCACACACACACACACAAAAAACAGCTGCTCTCCATTCGTCCTGATTTTCGTGGAGACCAGAACAGAACAGACCATGTAACAGAAAAGCACAGACTGCACTTTATTTACTGTGCTGCATGCTGCTTAGCTCCGGCTGGCTAACTAGCCACAGCAGGCCTGCATTCCAGCCTTCTGCAGTCAGCTTGCAAACTGTGTACCATACTTTTTGGAATTTGTAGCCAAAGTGACTCACCTTTCATGTATCCATCCAATGCTGTAATGAGCTGGATGGTTGCATTTTTAGCCAAATTTACATTAAACATTTAACATTTTATGATTGTAAACTGAATATCTTTGGGTTTTGGACTGTTCGTCGGACAAAGCAAGACATTTGAAGATGCCAACTCTGGCTTTGGGAAATTGTGATTCGTCTTAATTTTGTGACACTATAAACTAAACAATAAAATCGATTCATTGAGAAAATAAACAAGAAACAAATCAACTTCTAAATGCTTTAAATGTAAATGTAGCACAAGACTTTTCTACAGAGTCTGTCACTGTTAGCTGCAAGCCAGAGGCTGCTGCTGTTACTGAAAGAAGGCCAGTAATAATCTGACATCCTGGATCTGTCATTTGTCGGTGGTGTAGTTTTGTAAATGTTTGTTGTTATTTCTTTTCTCTTGTAACTTTGACAACAAACCATGGGGGCGTCATGGTCCCCAATCGTCAGATATTGTTTTAGCAGTCAAGATGTCCTGCCTGATTGAAAACTGCACACACACAAACACACGCACACACACAAACACTGTAGTTTGACATGGTGCTAAGGGGGGTTTACAGGATATTGGTGGGTCAGGGCTACGGGATCTGGTTCTCTGGGAAGTATCCAACACACGCCCTAAACCAGGCAGATGGAGAGAGAGAAATACCAGACTTCGAGGAACAGATCCTTGTATTCACTGGGGACACGTTACCTGTTCTGCTCTGTTTCTATTCCAAACTTCTTCAGCGGAGGACGGTGGGAGTTTCAGGTCATTTTCACTGACTCAGTCTTAAGCTGTTTGTACTTACTAGCCGAGCGATGTTTACTGCCAAACACAGCTGCTCGGTAAGGTGGAGATTGTGGGGTACAATGGAAAGCAGCATGAAGGGCAGGATGTACATTTTCATGACTGCATAGCCTGTTTGGCTCTAATGGCAAAATGACAATACTTTGCTTTTGTATGTATTTATTTTTTTTGACATGTATTTTTCATTATATTTTGGTTAACTAGTCAAATGTATCTGTCAGTTCATCATATCCAGTTCAGTGTCTGTAGAAATAATAAAGGTAGTATTGTGTTAGCATATACTGCCCATTAAATCCTTCAAAATGTGACTCCTTTGTTCCCTTGTTTCAAATTCAGGTTCTGCACACGACAGATAACACAGCCTGGCTCTGCTCCATTGTCTTTTCTTTTCTTTGACAATGGAAGTTGCCCTTCAACCAGATGTACCAAATCAAGCCCTCAAGACCGCAAGGGCATTAAAGCTTTGTGGTTACTATTCTGTAGCTGACCCTGACATCTGGCTTCTTGGGGCTGTGGACCATAAAGCAAGAGTTGACATTTTGAGAAACGTCATTAATGGTTTTCTTTCCAAGAGTTAGATGGGAAGATCAACACCACATCTGTCCATTAAATATATATATATATATATATCTATATATATTATATCGTGTTTGTTTAATCCACACAACAACAAAAAGTGTTTCCAGGAAACCAGCTGGGACTTCAGGAAGTAACAGATCTTGGCAAAGAAATAGTTCCCCACCGCTTTAAACTGCATCGTGTCCTTTTTACATTACGTCTTTTGTATGAAATAAAATAAGCAAGATGTAATGTCTTATTTATTGAGCTTTGGAGGGGCTGTTAGGTGGACTTTGTTCTTCAGACAGAGCCAGGCTAGTACTTTACCCAGGTTCCAGCTTTCATGCTAAGCTAAGCTATCCTAAACTGCTCCCTGTATTGGTATAGCCTATTTACTGGATAGATTGGTTTCGTCAATGGACGTATTTCCCACAAAGTTGATCTGTGCCTTTAAAATGATCACATTATTACTTTTAGCCAAAGCAAGATACAAAATCTGGCCCCAAACCTGGACAATAGTGAGCATACAGTTCAACCACTTCCTGAGAGTACGAAGCTCGCAGATGAGACATATCGGCACGATCAGCCTACATTTGCTGCTTGACAGGTGAAAGCAGGTGGGAGGAGCCGTGGGTGTCGTTCACTCGAGAGGTGAGATGAAAAGCCCAGGACGATGTCATTCTCCATCCTCCCTCTGTTCCGATTTCTGCTCCTGCGTTGGTGTGAGTCCGCTCTCATCTCCAAGGGCAAACAGAAACGGCAGCAGGTTGTCAGGGCAACACAGGAGACACACACACACACACATGCATGCAGGTGATGCAGTTTGCTCGAGACGTGTGCTGTGAATACGTCACCGTAGTTCTGTTTAAAGCACGAGTGAGAGTTTGTAGGCTGGAGCTGAGGAGCCGCTCACGACTCTCACGACGCTGATGAGTGGGAATCTAAAGTTGGCAGCATCTTACAAGCTTTATTTATACAATGATGTATCTTTAGTCTCACAGCTCGTGTCCTACTTTAACAGACTTTGGAGAGGATGTATTAGTCTACATTCAAAATAGTATTCGATTGAGATCATCGTGATAACTTTGTGTGTTTCTCATGAGTTCCCTGAGACTATACTGTAGGATTTTCGAATGACCAATGCTTTCTATTCTAACTAACAAGGCGTTTATCATTATGTTGCGCCTCCTCTTAACCTCTAAAGAACGTGTCTTTGATAATCTGTTCTCTCTCTTTTTGTCTTTATTTCTTTCTCATGTGTCATTCATGTGTTGTTCTCCCCCCCGAGAGCCCCGAGATAGTTTTAATGGCTGGGCGTGCCCACGCTTCACATGCAAATGTGGGAAAAGTAACGACCAGACAAAATCAAGAGAAAGACTCAAAACAAATGCCTAATTAGTAGCTGGGGATTCAAATGGAGCCAACAACACCACAGCCAATATAACAAACATTTTTGAAGATGGGGAGTCAACAGAGAGAGAGTGATATAAATGTCAGGTTTGAAAGATGCGTTAATGTGCACTATCTGGTACAGAGAAAGCATATACATGGCTGACTAAGGGGTTTTTGTGTGTGTGCATGTGAAAGCCATTGTGCACATCTGTGTAGTCAGCCTTTTTTTTTCTTACGTGTGTCTCGCTGTATGTGTTAATTAACTACGATATGCAGAGAGCATTACCGAAGGGGAAATAGATCTGGAACAGCTCGAATGCAACCACCTTGCTCAACCATGCAGAAGATCAGACTGACGCTGTCAAATTCAGCTCTCGCTTGCAGATTAAATGATCAATCTGATTTTTGGATCGCAGCCTGGGATGAATTTAGGATTCATTTGCTAGATGTTCTACAAAGAATGAATTAAGCAGGTATAGACAGGCACATACGGAGAAACAGAAGGGTGAAATAAACCCTGAACCTATTTGCTTATAAGAAAAGCAATTTGTCTTTTTCACCCCTTCTAAGTTTTTTTCTGTAATGTATTAAGAGAGGAAATGCTACGCCTGAATGTTGGCATCCCCACCAGGGTCAACAACAGACAAAACAATATGAGTACCGAAATTAAAATGGGTAACTTTGTAAATAAGCAGGCGGCCAAATCCCTTAACGCCCTCCAAGATCCCAATCCTAATAAACTCTCCCGTGGTCTCTGCCAAGTCTAATTTGGTCACTCTGCTTCTGTTTCTGCACAGAACAATCTTGATTAAGATACACACCCCTCCAAAGGGCCTGACCAACTCCTTATCTTACAGCAAGGAAGTGAGGAAGGAACCATCAACACTGACACAAAGGGTGGGCCACTTGCGATGTGAGCCGGCCATGTTTTGGTTTTTGCAGTTTCCCATTAACTGTGGAGTCTAGAATTTGTCTTATTATTCTAATGGAAGGGGGGGGGGGGGGGGGGGGGGGGTTGTACACTGAGCATTACGACATACAAAATGTGTGATGACAGAAGGATCTGCTCAGAATTTATACTACGTGCAAGGAACAAACAATGAATGCTATAAACACTATTTCTTCACCAGGCTTCAAATTGCATGCATGAATACCAAAACACATGTATTGCACATGTATTACTGCTGAAGCCAGAATATGGTGGAAAATAAACCTAAAATAAAGTAATTCTACCTACTTTTATATTTTCAGAATACAGCAAACTCACATCTTTGTCTGACATAAAGTGCATAATCTATTACATAATATGGAATCATTACTGTATGACTTAAATGCAAATCTAGATTGATAAATAGCACTACAGGTAAGACCCATCGTTTCCCCCCCAGGTTCACACTTTTAGCTCTGTTAGAACTGTTTCCATTGTTTGCACTGTTGCTGTTATTGCTGTTAGCACTGTTAGGATATATTCTCTGAATTCCATTGTGAGCACCTTTAATGAATGACAAGTGAAAGAGAAGAAGTAAAAGAGGACGTGGGAAAGAGGATGTAAAAATGTGGGTAGGACAAGTGGTGCTCCTGTGTTGCACATCTCTTCCCTTCAGCAGGGGTGGTCCTCTGGCTAGATAACCCCAGCCAGACAGCCGTGGGTGATAGAGATCAGATTGAGATGACAGACTGGAGAGCTGCCCAGAAACACACACACGCACACACACACACACACACACACACACACACACACACGCGCACACACACGCACACACACACACACACACACACACACACGCACACACACGCACACACACACACACAAAGTAATGAGGAGGAAATTAAAAAGGCATTCTCTAGAAAGAAAAGAAAAAAAATCAGCATTTTTGTTTGTCTAGTTTGAGAAAAAGAAGTGAGTGAAAACAGAAGGCTGGAAGTTCTTTGTTCTATCAAACAAACACGTCAACTTCCCAGAACTAGTTTGGTGAACCTGCAACAAATGTCCTTTAGCTTATCCTCAGTGTATCTTTTACAGTTGATTATACTTTATCTTAAAGAAGAAAAACACTTCATGTTGTAAAAGGGGCTAATTTTACTTATGATTGGATTTGGGTTGGAATATCTGGCACAATTCTAGACTGGTTTAGGTTGAACAGATTGACATGTTACTGATGAGGCGGCTGTTGCTCAGAGGTAGAGCAGGTCCTCTTCTAATTGGAAGATTGGCGTTCAATCCCTGGTTCCTCCGCATGTTGAAGTCTCCTTGGGCAAGATGCTGAAACCCAAATTGCTCCCAAAGGCTTTGCCATCTGTGTGCGAGTGTGCGTGAATGTGCATTAGTTTAGACCTTGCATGGTAGTCTCTGCCTTCAGTGTGTGAATGGGTGAATGTTGACATGTTATGTACAGCGCTTTGAGGGGTCGGAAGACTAGAAGGTTGCTATATAAATATAAATGCAAGTACATTTAAAACATTTTCTGTTCAGGAAGAGTAAATATTTCTGGTGTGCCCCAAGGTTCAGACCTGGGCACCCTTTGTTTTCATCCATAAACGTAGTTTCCACTGCTACGCAGACAACACTTCTACATTTCTCACTTGATGATCTGAGAATTTTGAAACCAATTACAATTTACTGCACTTTCCCTCCTGGCCATTGAACATTAACTTTTTAGGGGTCTTGATTTTTGAGGGTATTGTGCACCAGTTTGCATATTCAAAGTCAAGACAGTGGAGCAGAAACCGCCGATCCTGCTGACAGACTAAAAACATGCAGCTCAGATTAGAATTTACAAGCAGGGGATAGGCATGTAGATACTCTGTACTTAAGCCTATCCGTGAGTATCTTTCCATGCTTGTGTGTGTGAGTGTGTGTGACGTGTGAGAGGCTCTATCCGAGGTCATTGTCTCTGGGTCCAGACGGCTCCGACTCAGGTTCTCAGTGTGGCTTCACTAATCTGCCTTAATTATGTCTCACAGCCAGCTCACTCACAGTCACACACATACATTGACTCCCTGTCTCCTTGACGCCTTCTCCGTTTTCCCTCTCTTTCTCTCTTTTTCTCTGGTCACCTCAGGATGGCTATCAGTGCATGTGTGTGTGTGTGTATGACACAGTGTTACCGATGCAATGGGGCTACTACACTGCCAACACACAGCTCAAAGGACTCCCTTCACAGCTTCAGGGAGAAAAAAAAACAGACTCAAATGCCTTCGTGACTTGCCATATAGTAAAAGGGGTTTCCACTGCGAGAGTCATCCGCTGCACACATCACACCCATCTCCCCCGTCCTGCCACTGTGACACATATCTTCCTTGTGCTTTATCAGCAGCCACGCCGCGGGGTGTGTGGTGATGCAGAAGATGTGTGGGCATCCTAAATCCAGACTACCTGACCAGGTTAATGAAGGTTCAGTTTAGGGGGAAGCCCTTGCTGTAATATTCTTTTGACACACACTTTGGGGACTGTTGTTAAGATATAAAAAAAATGTTATGGGCTGCAAACACTGAGTGATCCAATGATTGGTTGAACTCTTAAAGAAGAACTGCTGTTTTAGCCATCTTTCCTATAGGTAGGAACATTATACTCACCAAATTAATGACTGAGATCTGGAAATCTCACAACAACATCACTAAAGAAGGTAAAATAGGGCAAGAAACATGAGCAGTCAGACGATCATACAGGTTGGACACAAATCCCCAGAACTGATTTTGGAAGAGAAAACAGAAATTAATTATTACCCAAACTGTAAACATCCATCATGCTTTACCTCCAAATATATTACTTTAGATAATCTGACTAAATTGTTGGCTTGTCTGATCATCTAACTGCTCCAGTTTCTTTCCCTGGAAGACTATATCTCAACAATTATTTTCGTTAAAACAAAGAAAAATGTCCAGTCCTGTGAAGAAGAGACCCACGCTGGTATGAACCAGAACGATCCTAAACTCAGAATTGTAATGCCAGATGAATATGTTTTATTAGTTACTTTCCTATGTCCCTATTTCTCTTTCTTTCTCCTATTGTCTCCACTGTGTAGCACTCATTATATTATTACACATTACCCTAGCGTTTCTGCATAATAGTAGGAAATTATCATCATAATAAAAAATAATGACCATGGGGTTCATTTGATGCTCAACAGCTGAGCCTGCAATTTACATCCTTATTGTTTTCACACAACACTCTTAAACCACTCCCTCTGCATGACTCCTTGTTATGTGAACACATAAAATGTTTATCTTTGGTTTTGAAACAAAAAATACAGTTTCATTGAACAATAAATCTAAAACTAGAAAATAGTTACACTACCACTGTAATCACCATTGAGTATGTAAGTTCACATTTGTGTGACGCTTTTCACTCAGTTGCAAGGCACAGGTTCATTTTTGCTGTACAGCATTAAACATGTTAAATAAAATGAAAAGCTTAATATGGTTATGCCAGTTTTATTTAGTTGTTATTTAATAAAGTGTTTTCATATCAGATTCTGCTTTACATTACATTCTGCTCACTGTCGTTGACACTGACACTCCTCCATAAAATAATCTATCAAAAACATGTCGCCTTTCTGACTTTATTGTCATGTGGAAGTCTTTTCATGGAAGTTTGTAAAATACATTTTCAGTTGTGTTTAAACAGCGGTGATCATGGTGTAGGTCAAAGAAAAATGAAAAGTAATATAATTCTAAATGAGGGAATCAAAACATAAAATGAACCAGTGTTTAGGTAAACAATGAATAAAATTAGGTAGAAAATAATTGAGTTAATTTGATCAAACAATCGACTGTCCCTGAATGCACCTTCTATTAAAGCACATATATTTAAATCCTCAGGCATAATGAAGAGTTATTCTGAATTGTGGTCGGCACTCATTTAAATTGCAGTGATGTATGTTGAAGTGAACTCTATTCAACCCACAGTAATTTATTCAGAAGGCAGGTTGGCCTTACAGGACAAACCTGTTTCTTTTCTTTGTGGGGCCTTCGGCCTGTATGTCAGAGTGTGTGAACCCCACTGAGCTCATTAAACTGTTAATATCGCTGTCTTCCTCTTCACAAAACCTGAAATCTCACAAGATATTGCATGCTCAATGGCTGTGACACACAGCACTGCACATACACACACACACACACACACACACATATACGCAAACACAAAGCCTCGCAAAGCTTTTCTGACTAAGTGCGTGCCTGACTGCTTGCTTAAACACACACACACACACTCACACACAGACGCACACACACACGGCTGCAGCACAGCGCTCTTATTTAAACTGATATGAGTGCTGTCACGACATCCGACTAGTCCTATTTGTTCCACAGAAGCCTTGGCGTGAGAGAGCAGGGTCACCCCACTGGCTCTCATGCAAATCCATTCAGCACACACACGCGCACACACACACACACTCACAGACACACACGCACACACACTTAATGGTCCTGCAGATAAGCAAAAAGACAGAGAGACAGACAGGCAGGCATGCAGAGAGCCATGTAGAGATTCAAGCAGAGAGAGACGAGTGGACAGTAAAACCATTGGGCAGAGAGCCGAACAAACTCAAAGACAGACGGACAGCAAATAATAATAAAACATTATGAAATTGACAGTTATCCTGAGCTACTCCACTTAATAGTGGGCTGGTCTCGCAGAGTCAGATCTATCTCCACTGTGCTGGCCCCACAAATTTCATTCTGGCATAAGGGGAAAAAGGTGGATGTGCTTGTTTGTATTTCTTTAAACCAATCACAAACGTAGTAAGCGCAGCTAAGCCACAGGATGAAGCAGCCACGCCCATGCAAAATAGATAGGTGAGATAGAGAAAGGGGAGGAGAATGCCATGTGAAATACGCGACAATGGCAGACTAATACCCATAGTCTAAATCTGGTGAGTCGGACTATTAGTGGCCCCAAATGGTAGCAAGAGGCTAACTGTTTGAATTTGAAAACTTCGATGCAGGTGGAGGTAGTATAGAGAGGATCAGCTACTGACGGGAGGTTAAAAGGTCAGGGTTCAAATGTGGGGATTAGTTACATAGAGGCATCCATTTCCTTTGTTTATTACACTGCCTTCTTCTGGGTGCACTGCACTATGTATAAAACCAGAGATAAGACTTAGAACAGTTTGTTGGCCATTTTTAATATAAAATGAAACCTGTGAATTCAAACAGAGCTAGCTAAGGATCAAGGCGGTGTTAATGGTTACAAGACATGGATGTGACAATAAAGTTTTAAAGGTAACATGTTTTGAGTGGTTTCTTATAGATTCAAGTTATTTGCACTTATTATTTGATGTTATTATTTTAGATGTTGTTGCTTAATAGGTACAAATATCAGATTTTTCAGATTTTTGTGTTTCCGCATGAGAGGCTGCTCTTAAATTGATTGGGCATTCCAGTGACAAATTGGCTGGCATCTGTGTGAATGAACAAATCAGTGGTCTACAAATTCTTTGTGAATTAGGATCAGGAGGTTACACACAGTGATGCAACATAACAGGTGGACGAGACTTAGATTCAGATGGAGTGGACAGGGCTTGTAAGTGGAGCATGGCGTGCACAATAGGATCATTTGGTGTCACCAAATGAAATACCAAGGAAAGCAGCTCACATCCGACGAGCGCAGGGAAAGCGGTGGGTGGGTTGGACTGTTTGGGGTAACTGGATGAGTGACTGTAGAAGTGCTTGTGTCACAAAAATGATATCATAATACAGAAAAAAATAAGACCTTTTAATTCCAAAGTGTGTGTTTGTGTGTTCTGAGTGCTTGCGTTCTCCCTTTGTATCGACGGTCACAGTTGTGTCTGTGCTGGTGCTGCACTATCTTGTGGGGATTTTGGTGAGTTAAACCTGCATGGTTGGCCATTGGATTTGTCCCGCATAGCCTAGCCCAAATATGTCAAGCGTGACAAGAGCAGGGTCACCCCACTGGCTCTCATGCAAATCCATTCAGCACACACACGCGCACACACACACACACTCACAGACACACACGCACACACACTTAATGGTCCTGCAGATAAGCAAAAAGACAGAGAGACAGACAGGCAGGCATGCAGAGAGCCATGTAGAGATTCAAGCAGAGAGAGACGAGTGGACAGTAAAACCATTGGGCAGAGAGCCGAACAAACTCAAAGACAGACGGACAGCAAATAATAATAAAACATTATGAAATTGACAGTTATCCTGAGCTACTCCACTTAATAGTGGGCTGGTCTCGCAGAGTCAGATCTATCTCCACTGTGCTGGCCCCACAAATTTCATTCTGGCATAAGGGGAAAAAGGTGGATGTGCTTGTTTGTATTTCTTTAAACCAATCACAAACGTAGTAAGCGCAGCTAAGCCACAGGATGAAGCAGCCACGCCCATGCAAAATAGATAGGTGAGATAGAGAAAGGGGAGGAGAATGCCATGTGAAATACGCGACAATGGCAGACTAATACCCATAGTCTAAATCTGGTGAGTCGGACTATTAGTGGCCCCAAATGGTAGCAAGAGGCTAACTGTTTGAATTTGAAAACTTCGATGCAGGTGGAGGTAGTATAGAGAGGATCAGCTACTGACGGGAGGTTAAAAGGTCAGGGTTCAAATGTGGGGATTAGTTACATAGAGGCATCCATTTCCTTTGTTTATTACACTGCCTTCTTCTGGGTGCACTGCACTATGTATAAAACCAGAGATAAGACTTAGAACAGTTTGTTGGCCATTTTTAATATAAAATGAAACCTGTGAATTCAAACAGAGCTAGCTAAGGATCAAGGCGGTGTTAATGGTTACAAGACATGGATGTGACAATAAAGTTTTAAAGGTAACATGTTTTGAGTGGTTTCTTATAGATTCAAGTTATTTGCACTTATTATTTGATGTTATTATTTTAGATGTTGTTGCTTAATAGGTACAAATATCAGATTTTTCAGATTTTTGTGTTTCCGCATGAGAGGCTGCTCTTAAATTGATTGGGCATTCCAGTGACAAATTGGCTGGCATCTGTGTGAATGAACAAATCAGTGGTCTACAAATTCTTTGTGAATTAGGATCAGGAGGTTACACACAGTGATGCAACATAACAGGTGGACGAGACTTAGATTCAGATGGAGTGGACAGGGCTTGTAAGTGGAGCATGGCGTGCACAATAGGATCATTTGGTGTCACCAAATGAAATACCAAGGAAAGCAGCTCACATCCGACGAGCGCAGGGAAAGCGGTGGGTGGGTTGGACTGTTTGGGGTAACTGGATGAGTGACTGTAGAAGTGCTTGTGTCACAAAAATGATATCATAATACAGAAAAAAATAAGACCTTTTAATTCCAAAGTGTGTGTTTGTGTGTTCTGAGTGCTTGCGTTCTCCCTTTGTATCGACGGTCACAGTTGTGTCTGTGCTGGTGCTGCACTATCTTGTGGGGATTTTGGTGAGTTAAACCTGCATGGTTGGCCATTGGATTTGTCCCGCATAGCCTAGCCCAAATATGTCAAGCGTGACAATATTAGTCATTGCATGCCAAAAAAAGAATAGTGGGTCATATTCACCCCTCCTCTCCCTCTCAAATCCGTGCATGCACACACAGACACACACGCACTTTCGCCTCTCGCCCCTCCCCTTCCCCTCCTCCTCCTTCCCCTCTCTCTCTCTCTCTCTCTTACACACACACGCAAGCACACACTCAGCATGCTTCATTATACACTTGCCCACACAGCATAGCGTGCCGGAAACAGACTCAATAGATGCCAAGCTCCCGGTCCCTGCAGGCTCAGTGCCCCTAAAACACTGGATGCACCTTCCCAAATTAGGTTAATTCGCTTTTGCCACAGAGAATGCCCAAAGTACAGTCTAGTGGTCCCACAAACCATTGTGATGGAGAAATAATTAGATTGTTTTGGGGGGAAATTTCAGCTCCCATCAACTATTAACCTGGCTGTTCAATAATCAGACCAGCTAAAGGGAAATATATATGAGCTATTAAAATCACGACAATCAAAATGTTATGATAACACTGATGTAGATACTGTATATGCAATCAGACTATTCTGAAAGTAGGTTAGACGTTTAAAAAAAAACATTCAGTAATGTATATGTCACAAAGAGAGCTCTGATGAACTTTACACATGCCGAAATTATTCTATTGTCTATTGTCCATTGTGGTCCAGTTCAGTACTGCTTTGTGTACGGCGCTGCATTACAGTAAATGCCTGCTACTGCTCTTTTTCCTATGCCCTTATCACAAGGGGTATTTGAGGATATGACCGGTTTCAGAGAGGGGAGTGAGACAGAAAGAGGAGGGGGAGTGGAGGCAGGGGGATACAGAGAGAGGGCTTGTCTTCCCCCTCTTTGGCACAGTGTGGTGCAAGGCTTGATTACTGTCTCTGCCTGAATCCATTTTTCCCCCTTTTGTCACGTTCACCAATTTCTTTTTTGTGCTGTGGAGGCAGATAAACAAGCACGGAAGGTAGGCTAGACTTGAGTGGGCGAGTGCAATTTGCATCAGAGCAACTGAGTCTGCACGATTCAGTGACGGGTCCAGAAATAGCATGAACATGCATCACAAATGTAATCATAGCAAAGAGTTCTCTCTCCCTCTCTGTAATGGTGGGGGGGTGACATTAGCCCAGATTAAGACACAGGTTTGCTTTGGTCAGCCACAGAGAAATGAGGGCAATTATATCATATAAAAAGGCAAAAATGTCTGTCCAAAGACATTTACAAACCAACCCCGCCGGCCCTGCGGGAATGTCTGGCCGTTATTTCAAATTACTTCTGAGGCAATGAATTAAATGCACACAGCCCAAACAGAGCATGCAGTGTGACCTATGCATGCAAGCAGGCAGAGCTCAGCTGATTTGACTTCAAGGTGTTGTCTGCCTGCGTGTTGTACACAATTGCTTATTCATTCTCTATTATTACAAACAAAAATAATGATGTGTACTTTAAAGGCAAACTTATTCTCACAAATTGTATTTGAGTCAGCTTTTTTTGTGTGCGCTTCTGGGAAGGCTCTGACATTTTAGAAATTACACTTGTCAGCCATTTACATAGAACTACATCATAAATATATTAAATTACGTGAGACGATCAATATCAGTTTCATCTTCTTGTAGCTTACTGTAATGACTCCCCACATCTCAGCTGTTAACTCTGTTGTTGCAAGTCATGTTGCCACAGGAATGCCAGTTGCCTGTTCATGTCAATCAGGCCCCTTCCTGCCATGCTATGTCTCTGGCTGCCAAAGCATACAATTGAAGTGATGAGCATTACCAACTGATGATTCCATCCCCTAGGACTGACTGGTTGAGGTGGTGGCAAGGCTTAACTTACTCAAGATGCCAACTTCCTCACCAATGGTTGATGAAAATAGAAAAGTTTCTGAGGTCTAAAGATGGTCCAGGGTTAAGATGGCCTGTTAGGGAATCTTAGGGTATTTCCCCTCTGAGTGGCAGCCATATCCTCCTCTAATGGGATATCGTTTTTATTTGCTATAACAAACTGAATTGAATAATTTAGCAACATATTGTATGTGGTTATTTGTGCACGAGACACAAACCAATGCTCATATTAAATTCATTATAATGCTTTTATTTTGGTAGGAAAATAAACTTCCTGTGCTAAATCCCGCTGACTTGACACTGAACGTTCCGCACTGCGTGGCTAGACTGCGTCATAGCCATAACAACAGCCAAAGCACACGGGTCGTGTCAGGAAAAAATCAGTCAAACATTTTAGTAATTCAATGATTTGTTTCCTACTTCACTCCGTAAGAGACTGTTGACTATGGGTAGGTAAAGGTTTGTTCTGTTTACGCATCGATACAAGTCCAAACAAAAAGCTTCATTCGTGCGTAATTGTGGTGGTAAACGCTACTTTACGCGAGAGTCCGCACTGATTCGTTTACAGTTTTTGAGAATAGCGTCATTTCATTTCCGACTCAGTTTCTTTTATTTGTTTGTCCCTCTTTTATTAAACAACCCTACAGCAATGCAGAGTGTTTGATACATAATGTTTACTGTGCCTGCGTGTGCGCAAACCTGCACTTTTGACACAATGCACATCGCAATTAAACTAATGTAGGGACTTCATAACAATGTGTCTGTCATTTAATAATGAGTATATGTAACTATTCAACTCCATTGTAACATAGATGATATGTAATCTCTGCAATGTAGCTTATATTAAGAAACTTAAATCTGCTTTCTAAGGATGTATGTATAGGCCTACACGCCATTCACACACAGTTTTCAATGTTATCCATGTATTTGGAAATGACGATTGAAAAAAAAAAAAATGTAATTCTCTGTGTCCGGGGATAAATATAATAGTTATTCTTCATATTCTTCTAGTTGTTAGATAACACTATAACAAAGCTTCATGCTGCTCACCATAAATAAACAATTGTCTTGTGGATCAATGACATCTAACTATTTCAACCCCATCTGCTTCCTTCAGGGTGGGGTCGGTTGGGGACATTTCTCCATCTTGTGTCCTCCCTTCCAGAGTAGCCGAATGTTTTTTTCCCCCTTCAGTGCTACTGAACTACGGGCCCTTATGAGTCTATATGTTCGTGCATGTTTCCTCTCATGACTTAGGCATGCGTCCATGCAGAATAGATGAGTTTATGAACAGCTTGCCTCTCTCACATTAGACTGATTAATAGTTCAATCAGGGCTAAAACGGACAAAATGTCACGGGGGAACAGTTGTCGTGCAAAATCAGCTCTTTATATCTGCGGCCATCCAAAAGGATAGGCCTGCTTAATGCTGTCACAGGGCGTTACTAATTTATCTGTGTTGTGTGAGCCAGCCATTGAGGATCTCCGCCGTGTTTTAAATGCAGAGCCTAGAGACAGTAGGGGGGCAATCAGGCTATTGGTGTGCGTGAGCATGAAGCTCTTTGACTAGGCAGGGTTTTATATATCTGCACTGGTGTGTGAGTGTGGAAGAGACCGAGGGAGTACACGTGCTTGTTTACATGCTAGTTCTTGAATTATTGGTTTGTGTGTCAAATTAAACCTGCTTGACTTTGCATGAGTTCTTAGATTGGATGTGCATCTGTCTGTGTGCTGTGTGGCCAAATCCTTGTGTGTTTGTGCTGTACATTTCCCTGCGTGTTCTCTCACTCTATTTCCCTCGCATGGCCTGTGAGGGCATTTACTGTCTGGCATGCAGGCGTGCACAGGGAACCATCTGATAGGAGAGACCGTTGGCCAGAGGTATTTAATCTGAGGTCAAGTGTTGAGTTGGCGTGATGCTTTTCCCCTCACTAATGGTGCACTGATAGATAAACGCCCTGAGAGCTTGCACACACAGCTATAGACAGACAGAGGCTGCGTTAGGCTCGCACTGTTCTCCTCGCACGACCTCACTGGCCACTATTGCACAACATGGGAGAGCTGGACTTTCCTTGGTTTGCAACTAAGAGGCTGAGCACAGCACAGGGTACACAAATAAAAAATGTTCTTGTCCTGTTTGACTGATTTTGTGGATATTTAACACACTTGAAGGTTGAATCAGTCCTTGCGTCGCCCTGCAGTGGAAGACAAGCTAATATATGGCGTACGTCAAAATACCCTTAGCTGTAAAATGCAATAATCTACAGTCTATAAGCTTAATGCCATGAGCTTGACTGATTAATCTATTGAATAGATTGTACAGCAAATGGGTTTAATATGGTGGACATCACGCTAAGGGATTTGCCCTTACATTACCTCAGAGGCTAAGTGCTATTCATCAGTTTAAAAGTGCCACCCACTTATATCATGAAAAGAGTCAAATTGTCCTGGGTAATATTGGGAAGAACACATTGTCTTAGGATGGTTGTAGAAATACTTTGGTATCAGGATTATATTTATTTTAGAGTGATTAGGAGGCATGTTTTCTTTTTACACACATTTGGTCCTGAGGCTGCTACTGTTAGTCATTGTGTTCTGACTTGAAAGGGGCTGCATTTTGTACAAGAATCTGGAAGTTAATTACAGAGAAAAGAGAAAACACAGGGAATCACCCCACAAGAGCTCAGTTTAAGAACTAACAGATAGAAGAAAATAATACCTCTGAAACAAGATCGTGTTTCTCCCTTAAAAGCTTAAAGTCGGGATGAAATAAAAAAAAAAGGCTTTTTAACTAACTTCAACAATCAATGCAAAAAATCTAAATCCAATCTTTCTGTAAAACAAAATATGACGTGTGTTTACTTTTGCCAATACTGGCCACTTTCAACCAATTATATAATTTGAATTAATTCCTTCTTGTAACTGTACACCGTTCAAATATTCCTTTATGGGAATACGTCACAGTACCGAAGCTAAAGATGCTCTAAGCTCCGTTTCACTGGGACTTTAATGTTTCTACATTAGTTTGCAATAGAGCCAAAACAATTTAGTCAATATATCAACTACTTGATGATCAACTAATGCCAAGTTTGATGTTTAATTCATTATCAATTAATCATTTATAAAGCAGAAAATTCCAAACATTCAATCATATAGATCTTCATCGTAAATTGATTATTTTGTGCTGTCTCCCAGGCTTTGGGAATTTGTGAAGTTTTGTTCACATTTCTGACTTTGTATAGACACAATTATTATTCCATTCATTAAAAAGCTAAAAAGACAGATTAATCAGCATTCAAAATATGCATAACACACACCAAATACCATTTCCAGTGTAACTAATCCTGCTGGTTTTCTTGTGTCCAGGAGACGAGGAAAGATCTATGGAGGCGGAGCAGGAGGGAGAGAAGGAAATGAAGATGGTTCGTCAGTGTCCTCCGATCTACCCACTGCCTGAAGAGATAAAAAAGGTAGGCAGTTCATGTTTCTGAAAACCCCTGGCAGGTACTTGTATATTTTTTATTTGAAGTTATATCTGAACACCAAGACTCTCCTCCCAGTGGAACATATACACATAAAATCATGTTCAGCACACATACACACACCCTCATTCACTTTGGAACCGTACTGTTACCTTTCAAAGCATGCATGTTGATGAAAGACCATATTGCCACAACATATGTCGTTAACAAATGGGATTTTTTACAACCCAGAAATACAAATGCATATGTTACATCCTGATGAGCGTTTCAACACTGCTCTCTCTCATTATGCTGCAGTAATCCATATGATTTGAACAAGAAATGGGACAATGTCTCCTCTTTCAATCTTCCATCTGTTTTAAGATAAAGCACTTAGGCAGTAACATGGCAATGATGGCGTGTTGCTTTATATGCTTGTCAATGTCAGGTGGCAGTTACATATTGCCATATGATATACCATATGGTATGAATATAAATTAGCAGGGAATATGGCTTCCTTTGAACAGAAAGCATACAGGGTCTCTAAAGCAGTGTATTCTCTGTTTGTCAAAGGAAACTATATCTCCAAAGACCACGTTTTCCTCTTTTTTTTCCACGCTGACGCAAAATCATTTTTCACATGAAACTATTTTGAAAAGGTTCTTTTTATATGCCCTGACATAAGAAAATGTTCTGAGCACACACAAAGCAAAGTAATTAGACTAAGAAAATGGTTTGGCCAATAGTTGTAACCAGTAGTTTATCTTCCCATTCTGACTGTCACTAAACGAGTTTAGAGTATTTTCTACCGTGGTCCTTAACAAAGTTATTTAATTTCTCATGTCTTTGGGGAACCCAGCCAACATGGCATCACTTACAACAGTACCTTTGTATATATCATCTCTTCCACATTAGACCTGCAGGATAAACAAACGGAGCAGCTGGCTGGGTATGAGAGGGACCTCTGTGATTGCTTTACCTGTAGCTCTCCAAAAGGCTTGGAAGGCTTTTACACTCTTTCCACTCCACGTTGCTTGTGCTGTCAGACTTTGCTGTGGCAATGTCTTTTCCCAGCTCTCACTATTTACAGAAACACAATGGTATCATAACCAATAATAATAATCTGGATGTATCCTTTGCTCAGCTATACTGTACAATATCAATTACATTTGGTCTTTTGTGACCAAGTCAACATAGCATGACATAGTGCAGCAAGTTCACAAGGGTAAGATTACTCAATGGATCAATGAGGCTGCTCTCTGTGCTCTGCACTCTCTTCCTGTCCCTCTCGGTTCCCGTGTCTGTCGCTCTCGAGTAATTTGTGGAATTTCTCATTGAGGCCAGTAGATGGCCGTGAACAATACACCCCCTGGTATTATCTGAGGGTGGCCTTTCCATGCTCACCTACAGAAATCCCCCCCAGCCTTCCCTGAATGTCTCCTACAAACACATCACAGTGCACACACACACACACACACAGTCCATTCCCCCATTTGTCCATCTATCTCTCTGCCTGCTGCGCCATGGCTAACAGACTCACATGGGAATCCATTTTATTTATTGATTTCTGTGGTGGCCATCCATCTCTCCCCAGAGTGTGTGTGTGCATCCGTTTCAGTGCTTCTGTTTGTGACTTGTCACAAGGGGCATGTGATAACCAGACACAGAGCACAGGAAAGAGAGAGAGAGAGAGAGAGAGAGAGACAATAACAAAGAACAAGAGAGGGAGGGAGACATTTTGATCATAGCCCATCTGGTTCAGTCACGGGATCTACCCTCCCTCCCTCCTTTTCCTCCCCCTGTCATCCACTCAGATTCCAATAGGTCCATAAAATAGAGGATGTTCTGGGCTTAGCCCCCCGCTGAGTACACTTCAGCACCATTTATTGGAGGAGGCTTAGGTGGCTGCGGCGAGCGGAGAACAAAAAACAACAGAGGCAGTGTGCGTTGCAGGCGCAAAGCTGTGGGCAGCACCATGTGCACTAGTCGGCGTGGGAGGCAAAGAGGAGGTGGTGTACTAACAGGCCCATTTAAGTGCTGTTAATCCTGGTGTGCTGGGAGAGGGCTGGCACCAAGGTTTAATGGTGGGCTGCTGAGAAGGAGAGCGCTGCGGTTACACACAAACACCATGCCTCCCACCCACACACTCGGGAACAGAAACACACATACTTGCACTGAACTTTCCTGCCGAGAGTATGTTTGTTGTGTATACAAACACGGGGATGCAGCTCAGATACAGCTACAGGTACACACACACACAAAAATACACCAACTCATACATTACAGGACAGTGAAGTAAATGACGTTAGACAGGAAGTGACACCATCCACTACCTACATGAGTTTCCTTTTTATTCGTGTTTTCTCTCACATTTAAAAAAACATGCAAGTTGGGTTGATTGAAAAACAGATTTCCTGTTGTGTATGAATCTGTTTTGGACATGCAGCATCTGGTCTGGCAGTCTGTCCATGGCATCTCCCTTTTGTCCAGTGCATGCTGGGACAGTTAATCCTATTTATGCTGCATCCCATTTGAACTGGGAAGTCAGAATTTGGAACCGCCTGAAGTCGGATTTTTGAAAGTCGGATTTCAGAAAGTCAGATTTCTGAAAGTCGTTCTAACCCCACCGTCCCTGACCTCCAAATCCAAGATGGCTGCTCCTCGCATGCTGTTTATTAGCGTGTCTGTCTTATTTGTGTCTCATTAAATCATAAGTACTGTCCAAATTCAATCTGTTGACTTGTTGCTACGTTCTTTGTATTCCCAAAATACCGTTATAATGCGTTATTATCAACGCATCATTAGTAACTCCCCACTCTCGAGGTGTTTCACGTAGATTAGTTTGAAACTTGACAGTGACATCCATTGTTCCACATTTCACATTGTAAATATAAGCATATGTCCCAGTTTGTTTCCTGTTGCAGTGTATGTGAATGACATAAGCTGACAGGAAGTAAACACTTCTCCACTGTCTTCTGGCTTAGTTATTTTTAGTGAGGTTCAAGGGAGAGTAGGGAATGGTTTCATTCTTTTGTTACATATTTCTGCAGAGCTAAATAAATCACTCTCTGCCACGTACCAGTTTTTGCAAGGGAACTGAAAGTAATGCAGTATTATATTTTATTGTAAATATGCTGAGATGGTGTTTTTCAGTTTCACCCTGTGTCCGCTTCCCCTCAGTCCCAGTCTCTATCTTTCTCAAGGGCACATTATCACTCATTATTCAGGGACCAGAGAGCGTGACTCCTTCCTTTCACTTGATTGTCTTTGAATTGAAAATCAACTCAAACCTGAGGTCAAAGCAGGTGGTCAGACTAAAAATAGCACTGCATTAAAGCAAAAAAGAGAAAAGGCTGCGTTGGCGTGTTGCTACAGGTACCAGTGGAAGATGGAATATGATCCAGTTTGATTAAAACATCCATTAATTAGAAAGTTCTGTTGCCACCACCAAAACTCAAACAACACTGTTTACCCCTTCCTTTTTTCTCCCAAGTTGTCAAAGTGACACTTTTGCTAGCAGTGTTCTAAGTCCAATTGTGGCTCAAGGATGAGTTGTTTTCAGCGCAGCGCCGAGCAGAGTACACCGCAGTCTTTTTATTCAGCAGCTGAGCACCTCTTGTTCTCTGCAAGGCCCTGAAACCACCTATTCACTTCTCAAGTGTCACAGTCTGAGGAGCTCAAACACACAGTGGAACAGGACAAGACGTTCACCTCCAAGAGCGAGGGAAGCACAGGGAGAGGAAGCAAGAATAGCAAATAGAGAAAGACGGAGACAAGAGGGACAATACCCTCTGTTAACTTCTCAAATGTTATGGTCTGTGAAGAGCTCCGAAACACAATGCAACGGGACAAGACGTTCACTTTCGAGATAATTGGAGAACGAGTGCAGAGCGCGGGAGACAGGAAGAGAACAGGGAGCATCTCAATGCGTGTGCAGGAGAGATATGTGACTTTCCTGTTTCATTTCCATCCGAGGGAAAGAATCAATGGAGAGAATAAGACCAGAGAGACCAAAAATGAAGACACTTTCCATCACACACACACATTCATAGAAATACACATGCAAGCAAACGAACGCATCCAGCTCTCTCCTTTATGCTATTTATCTTTTTGTTTCATTTCATAACACCAGACATTCACATTACCAACACAACAGGAGATTTTAGACAAAACATTGGTATCTAAAAAGGGCCGTGTTTACCTACCCCTCTCCACACATACACGTGCACACGCGCTGCACGTCATGGCACGCATTCACTACCTGTCTGACTCTACTTTCATTCATAATTGAGGTGCCGAGTTTGGTTAGCCAGTGCATTCACATTTCAGCCCGAGGCTGCCATCCCTACTACAGTGTCTCAGCAACTTGGTACTTTTCCTTCCATCTCACTCTCTCTTTCTATATGCAGTATAGCACTGCATAGCTCTGCACCGAGAGTGCACTGGATGTGTCACCATAGGACAGTGAGGACATTTTTGTAGTGTAATAGGAGAACGTTTAAGCCGGTAGTCACCTCAAAGACTCAATGTATCGGCATTGCGAAAGCAGCACGTTAGTAGAGCAGCAGCAGCTCCAGTCCTTCATCTGCGTCTACACAGGATGTGTGCAGGCACAGCACTGAGTGCAGGTAGCATGCGCTCTGGCAGCGCTCAGAGCCCGGCACTTCATCACTGTAGTTGGGCCCTAAAACAGCAGAAAAAAGACTTGAAGCACGTGCACAAGCAAAACGCTAGCCTCTTATGAGGCCTTTGTATACAGACAGCTGTGCAGGCGCATGAGATGCATGGCTGAAAACACCTGCTGTGTAAACAAGCCTTTGATATTCTGTTTAGATTGAGTTTAGGGGGGGATGCGGGTGCATTGGTTAACAGCAGGATATGAAGTAATAAACAAAAATTAATTAATTAGAAAAGCAATTTCATTTTATCACACTCAAACAATAAATGTGGATCAGACAGTGGTATGTCCTTTGCTCTGCACGCTTCACTTTTACAGTTAAATGTTTACCTTTTCCTGCACTGAAGGCAGACACGCCATCACATCTGACTTGTTTTAATAAATGCACCGGTCACCGTTTCACATGGAGGATAACTGGTGTATAGAGACAGACCTGTTGATCTGATCAGCAGAGCTCATGCTTTGACCACACTGCCCTCTGTATGTTGGTAGCACAGGCACAAAAGGTTCAAGGCCTCACTCATCATCATTCAACTTGATGCAATTGAGTTTTGACCACTGTAAAATGCCCGTCATCTCTTTATCCAACCGCTGCACCTGTGTGACTGCTGATTTTTGTTCTATTAGTTTACAAATTAAAATCAAACTTCTAATTAGCTCCTGATGGTTTTTTGGGTTTTTTTTAGTTTAATTTTCTAAAACGTTCTCTGTTGTTGATAAGATGTTACATCCGTCAGACCTTTTGGCTTGCTGAGCCTCTCTGTGTAATCATTCTTTTTTTACAAGGACGTAATAAAATCTGCTTGATTCAAGCTGTCTTGCAGAATATCTAAAACAAACCTCATGTGGTGTATGTGGTAAAACTCGCGAGGGTGTATGTGTGGACCCAAATATGTTAGAAAATGCACCGCTGTCGGTATCCGCTGTGGAGTGGTCCCTTACAGTGTGTGTTATTTTCTAAAATCTGCCGTTTTGTTGGACCGTACACATTTGCCCTGCATCTGCCTCTCTGATGTACAGTGTAGATTGTTTTATACAAATACACTTGAACTAAAGTCATTCTTCACTCACTCGAGTTATACAGTCCCTTGTAACTTAATAGAAAAAAGTTGAATCCCTTTCCTGGTACATCCTGAAGTTCCCTCAGGGGATCAATAAAGGCTTATTTGAGAAGAGATTGGAACTTTTTAAAGCATTTATTGTAAGAACAGAACAATATTGCAGGGCAGCAGTATATAGACATTTGAGATGTCTTCATGTAATCTGCAGTCTACTATATACGGTAGTACAGTGTGTTCTTTCGGACGACTCACGGGAGATTCGGTTGTTGAAGTTACAACATTGAAACTCTCCCATCACCAGTGTGGTTTGTTGTTTCTTTGTTTTTGTTCTTACTAAAACCTGACACTTAAAATGATGACTGCAGCAACTTCTCTCACTGTTTATCAATGTAAAGGTGTAAATCAATGTCCTGACTTGCCTCTTTGGTGTCTTTCCGTGCCTCTGACTGTTGACTGTCCAAGCGATGGCTCTCAACTGCTCTTGCTCTCCTTCTCCGGCCATCCATTTTTAATGTGAGCATGGCAAGTCTTCTGGAGGACAAGAGGAGACTAGAGACAAGCCACATGTCCCAGTGAGCTACACATCGCTCCTTTTCTCCTCTGTCTCTTCTCTCGCTGTCTGTCTCGCCTTCTTTCTATATCGTTCCCTCAGTTCTCCTTTCCTTGAATAATGGCTCGTCTTAAACCAGACACCCTCCTTCCCTTTGTTTTCTTGAAACAGAAGACCTCAGAAGGTTGATGGATAATGGTCGCACATCTTTATCTCAGACTTGTTCCCTTTCTCCTTCTCTCTTTTCATTGTCTTTCTCACATGTTCTGCACCTTTTCAGCAGGGCTGGGCGATGTGGCAAAAAGCTTCTACTACAATATATTTGATCCCGATAACGATATCCGATTAAGAGAGAGAGGGAGCGAGGTCATCAGGTGATTGCTGATCTGCGTTAATGACTGAGAGACAGCGGGGGGGGGGGGGGGATTATTGTGCAATATTGTCGGGTGTTGTCTGGAGCCTGGAATTACGAAGTGACAATATTACACGGTAATCCAAAAGGGTCATTGCAAGGTCCCTGTTGCTGTCACGAAGCTGTTGCCATGCCAACCATTGTGGCAGTTGTTTTTGAAAAAGGTAATCAAGTGTTCGGACATTCAATCCCAGACAGAAAATGATTGTCAATGTTTGTTGTTTGCTGCCCTCATCGTGCTAAGGTCATGTCAAGATACCTCAGGTTACGACTGAGTTTGATCGCAGAAAAAGTATCTCCAGCGTTGAACAGGGAAAACTCAGTATGTTGTTCTGATGCTAAACAAGTCACAGAGAAAGAAACTCATAGTGAAGAGGCAAAGAATCTCCTCAATGGACCATTATCCGTGACATTCACAAAGATGTATTGTGTTTTCAGCAGGAGGTGCAACTATCTCTTTTTGAAAATAAATGTACTACTATCATTTCTTACAGCTTTCACCCCTTGTACATTTTCAGAGCTCAATACAACTAGTCTCGGCATGTTTGGTGGGCGCTTTTAAAAGTCATTCAAGGAAAACCTCAATAGGTGATGTAGAGGTTGAGGGAAAGTGGGTACAATGGAAAGGTAATACACCACTTAAGAAATGATCTTATACCCAACAGTGCAAGAGGACAGGATTTTCTTGTAAAGATTAAATTAAAATAACTGCCTCACATTTAAAAGGTGGCCTTCTGTGTCGTACAGCTTGAGATATTTGCACAATGAAAGTGAATACGATCGTCTCTGTTTTTACTCATTAATAAGCGTCTGAAGCTTCTTTGCCTAATGCACTTGAGCACAGAGTTAAACACTGCAGGCGACGGCACTTGTTTTCTCTTGCTTAAGAGGGTTAAATGAGGTTGCCTTTTACTTCGCTCCGCTGATTGTCATCTAGTCAGACAGAATGTCATTCCACCTGGTTTAAGCTGCAAATGAAGAACACAAAAGTAGGATAAATGTTGAGAAGGTATTGGTTCACTGACAAGCTTGACAGCGGCGAAAAAACACACAACACACCCAGATAGACAGGCAGACAGGCAGGCAGACAGACAGACGCGCACACACACAGATTTCTGCCAGTGTTACCTCCTCTGACCTCTCCGGGCTTACTGTTCCGTGCCGTGTCGTGCCGAGCCGTGTGTTGTGATGCGTGGTCTAGTGAGGTTAACGGAAGCACATGTGTTGTCTGCTAACTCTGATTAATGTAACAGGCTATACTCCCCCTTCTCTCTCTGGCTTATTTTTTTTTCACTGGCCGCCCTGCTGTCCTGGCTTCACCTCTTACATGTATGTCTGCACTTAGTCTGTGTTTCAATCCTGTGCCCTAAGAGGCGAGAGAGTCATTAAATTATAATTCAGTTCCTCTCTCGTTTTGTCGGTATATATAGTGCTTTGTAAACAATATAGCCTGAAATGGTACAAAACGTTATTGCAGGGCTCAGGACAGTAATGCCAAAGAGTCTGTTGAGGAGCTGTTGAGGAGCTATGGTAACATTATACGCCCAGTTAAGGGGGCATACAGTGCAGAAGGAGTAACTGTATACATGGAGGAAACAGTAATCATGCAGTTTAGAATGAGGGTCATTTAGTCTAAAGTTACTGGCATAACGTTTTGTCATTTAAGGTATGTTGTGTACTTTTTGTGAAATGTAATTCAAAGTCTTCCCAGATTACATTGCATTTAGATGCGAGGTCAGATATGTCGACCATATTGCATATTCCCCTTTTTTTACTCTTTCATCTAAACAGGTCATATATTAGCAAGCTGTCAGTTTTGTCAGTTAGTTCAGTTAGCTATGCAGCAGGGATTTATGGCAGTTAGGTGTAAGTATTTAGTAGTAATAAATAAAATAAATTAATAAAATTCAAGCAGGTTTTATGATTAAGTCTCATGCACATTTCAAGGCATCACAGCATCTCAAAATAGCAATTTATATAGATTGTTGAGGTGGCATTCTTGAAGATTTTCTTTTAAAATCTGTTGAGTCACTATCTATCCCCGTAGGAACATTTACGTATTTGCAGTATTATGAATTTGGTGTCTGAGGCGACACTGCGGTATTTTCGGTGTTGCTCTTGGCAGATAAATTAGGCCTGACTTTCCAGTGCCCCTGATAATAACTGTAAAAAGCTACCTGGCTGCCGTGGGCGAAGTCGGTAGTCAGCTCTGAAGACGTATAACGCTAACTTTAAGAAATTAGATTACGGCAAGAGGGCTGATTAGTTGACTCCCACATGACCAAACCCCATCACACACGCACAAGAAAATGGACACAGTCAGTCTTCTGCCTGCTTCCCTCCAGGCTAGTTGTTTGTTGTTGTGTGTGCCGTGCCGTGCCGTGCCGTGCCGTGCCGTGCCGTGCCGTGCTATGCCGTGCCGTGCCTCGCCCTGTGTTTGAATGTGATGTGATGCGTGGCCAAGTGCTGGTCGAGGCAGCCATAGGTGATTCTTTCCCTACCACTGCCCTTTCCCCGCTTCCACGCAAAGGAGCAAGTGAGGTAGACGGGGAAGGAAAGAGAGGATAATGTAACGGGAAGACAGCCAGTCAGCCGGCAAACATGCAACCCTGGATTATACGGGGGGTATGAACCCTTACTTTATTATACTCCCAAATTTCCATTACTACCCCCATGACTCAACCGCCCCTCCTTCCTACATTTTGTCTGCTCTGCTGACTTTGTCCTGACTTTTGTGCAACAGTGGCTGATCACTTCAACCTCTGCTGTCTGCATGCACACATGTGTTGTGTGCGAGTGATTGACTGTGGATTCCTCTATGCTACTCTTTCATTCAGTCACACACAACCCAGAAACGGGCCATCTCACACACTTTGATTCATCCACTCAACAGTACAGTATGCCCCTGATCTGTCTGCCCCCTCCCTCCTGTCCTCTCTGCATACTCGCACGCCTCTGCCCCCCCCTCTTGCACTTCCCTTTATCCCTTGTGACCGCTACTACCCCTCCCTATTTCCTCCTCCACACACACACCCAGATACACACACATGCACACCCAGATGAACAGGCGTAGAAGACACTCGCACCGTGCCGTGGTCAAGGAACTTATACAAACACACGATATTCACACGCATGCCCACATCTACACTCAAGCACTCGCTCACAAACACACACTTGTCATGTGATGTGTAGTGCGCCATGGGGTCCAGATGAGTGGAATCTCAGTGTTGGCTCTCGCTACACTGAGCACCACAGGGGGTCTTTATCGTCGCAAAAATCAACAAAGCCACAGTCACGAAGCGCTGTCTCGATCACACACACAAACACGAGCACACACACACGCACACACACACACACGCGAGAATGTGTGCACACGTACTATGTGCGAACATGCGCTCAGACATCACGCACACACAGGCAAAACACAAAAAAAGCAAAAAAAAATAAATAAAAAATACAGTCACAGGAAGTGACAAAAGCTCACAAAAACATTCTCATTTTGACACGCAAAGACAAGAGCACAGCTGGACAATGTTCTCAGTGGACACACACACACTCCACAATCTCTCACGCACTGTCGCAGTCCGAAAAAAAGAAAATAATTTAGGAAAATTAGGGGAAAAACAAGGATAAATCCCTGAACAACTTAATCCCTTCTTAAATGCTTGCGTGATCTATCGCATCTGTGATGTCACAGACAGAGAGAGAAGCGGGATGAAGTGCGAGCTGAACAGATGGAAAGGAGAAAGCATTTGTTAGATTGAAATTGGGAGGGAGAAAGAATTTGAAAGAGAACGAGTTTAGAAGGATCCAGATATGATGCGAGGCAGCACTCCTGCCTTTGTTTTTTTCTTTCTAAATCTGCCTCCCATCATCATATCACTTGATTAAACCTAATCCTAATGCCTCTAATCCTCCAAGCACCAAAAAAAGAAAAATGCCTAAGTGCCTTTTACCCCTCCATAACATCTCTCAATAGATATTAGTGTGCACTGGATTGTGCCTCTATACAGTATTTCTGTGACTGTGTTTTGTAAGCGTGGGCTGTAGTTTTTCTAGCCTGCATGCTTTCCAAAATGACTCGAGGGTTTTTCAGATACTGAGGATGAGAGAAAATAAATAGTTTAGTCTGTTTGTGGAGATCTGTTGGGGCCTGCTGTCTACAATACTCAGTTTCTGCCTGCTTTGTATAGCCTGCATGATGTCCCTCCTTTATTAAAAGAGTTCCTATCTTTTAAATGCAATTAAGAGACTAATATGATTTTGTATTTTTTTGTTGTCAGATTTTGGCTAGGCTGATATAATGACTGATCTGTTGGCCGATAAGTACCAAAAACTTGCAGTACAGAAGCCAAAGAAATGTGATACGAGGTCGTTTTTAAATCCACAAAGAAACACCGGAAATATTGTCGGCCTTGTAAGTTGTAACACAAAGGAAAAGGGGAAGAGGAGCTGCTTGATGCAGAAAAGTGAGACAAATGAATCTGCTTGTGGAACGAAAAACTCACAATCATAGCCTTTTTATTTGCCTTTAGTGCCTGATTTTGTTGTCAAGAAAGAAACTGCTCATAATATAGCTCTTCTAGCTTCTCCCAAAATGTCTGCATTTCATAACATACCAACACGAACGTAGCGGAAGAAAGTTGGGTAATTTCTTTATCCTTTTAATACGTCTTGTCTGCATGCCAGCCTTGTCTCCACTCTCAGTACATGAGACAATGAGCGCAGACATTTTCACACAGACACACACGCAGACAGTCAGGGAGTTAAAAAGGCATCACGTAAATTAATTATGTTTCTCGTCCTGGCAAGACACCAGCCACCCACAGAATGCCCCCACCCTGTCGCCCCCACATGCACCCCCTGCACCACTCCACCCCTCCTAAATGTTTCACATCAGGCGAGAGGTAATAGCCCCATGTTTAATTGATGGAGGCAATGTGGCGATAACATGGACTGTTGAGGGGGTCCGAGTCACAAAATGCACACTCACTCAGGTTCAGTTACAGTAAGAGGTGGATGATTCAGTGTCGGCGCTCTGTGGTTAATGACGTCTACGTCACTGATGTACCCTGAGGCGTTCTTCATGTTTTGCATATTTACATACAGCATGTTGACTTCATAATGAACTATTTTGTAATATATATACAGTATATACTGTATATATGTATATGTATATGTATATTTATTAACTCTATATAAATAATAATAATCATTACCAGATGAATGTGGTTTGAGTAAAAGCTGTGTGTGTCTTAATATTTGTAAACCGCTTATGGCAACAGACCAGCATGCTAATGGAGTCAATCAAGAGACAGAATGAAAGAGAGATAAGAGAGACACAAGGGGAGCCATAGAAGTGTTGTGTGCACTAGAGGACAAAGAGGTTTTTGTGTGTAGGAGAGAAGCATCTATTGGCTGCTGGCATGAAACATTTAAAGGACAACAAGATTTGTCCTCCTCTCCCTCAGTCTGTCTCTCTTTTTCTGTCACCTCCATGTTTCATTCAAACCATCCTTGTCTCTCTCCTCTCAGGTATTTTTTGCAAGCATGCGTGTAGTAGTAGTAGTAGTAGTAGTAGTGTGTGTGTGTGTGTGTGTGTGTGTGTGTGTGTGTGTGTGTGTGTGTGTGTGTGTGTGTGTGTGTGTGTGTGTGTGTGTGTGTGTGTGTGTGTGTGTGTGTGTGTGTGTGTGTGTGTGTGTGTGAGCGGGTGGAGGGGTTAGTTTTGTGGTTTGAGTGCTAAGTGAACGTGTCAGTGCCCAGGGCAAGGGGTCTCCCCAAGGGTCCGAACTCAGTGACGGGAGCACACATCCACTGGTGGCACAGACCATCTGCCCTCAGGGTATGTGTGTGAGTTGAGAGTGAGCGATTGTGTGAGTCTCCTGTCTGTCTCAAGATGCCTATGTGAGTAAATTTGCCTTTGTATGTGTCTGTCTACGTCTATTTCTTTTGTTTGTGCCCGCGTACATGTTGGCACTTGCATGAATGTGGGTTTTAATGTGAGTGTATCTGTTTGTCGCTCGGTACGTCTTTGGGTGTGTGTGTGTCTGTGCCTTTCATCTGCCCATGTATGCAAACTGTGCTTTTGACTGTTGGTGCTTGTTTGTATGAGTGTGAGAAAGCTTGCCTCTTTGTGTGTGTTTGCGTGTGCGTGTATGTGTTAAGCCATACTAATGCACGATTCAGCCCTCAGGCCACTTTAACATTGTCTATTGCCCCCTTGTTTGTCTGTCTTCAAGACTACATCTCTCACATAAAGAACGTGCACACCCAAATTTACATGCATAAGCATTTTGGGATAAAATTCAACCCCCACTCACAAGCACACACACACACTTAGTAGTTTTAGCTGTATCTGTGCCTGCAGGAACCATGAGGACATCTGCACAGTAAACACTAAATCCCCCTGAGCCCCTGTCCCAAATATTGCTCAGACTTGCACGCACTTATGCTCTTTCTGGCTCTCTCTGTCTGTGTCTCTCACTCACTCACACATGTACATACTCACACTGCAAACAGATAATAGCCCATATTCTCCAGAGTTCATTATGTGGCAACACAATGTAATACATTGTTGTGCTCTGGTCTGGAGTCTTTTCCCCACCCACACTAATACACTCCCTCTCCGACCTCTCTGTCCCATTTTTTCTTCTGTCCATCTCTAGACCTTTGTCAGGGCATAAATGTCTGGCACGGGGGAATCCAACACCTTCAGGGAGGTCATTAGGAGCACATCTTTGCTTTTTTGTACAGGCATCCAAATACATATTGGAAAGACATGAGCATAAAACTGTACAAAAGGCATTCAGGAGTGAAATCTGAGTGTGTCAAATATGGATTTTGGTGTTGATATATTTGAGGGTTGCAGGTTCTGCACTTTTAACATTATTTTCTTGTCCAGTACTTCCTTATTGACTGTTTTTACATTGAGTTTTTGGACTTTTGTTGAAAAAAACGTTTTGGTTTGCATTTCCCATGTCTACCTGCATGACAGACTTGCACGTTTTGAGCCTTTGATAAGGTGTTGGATCAATTGGTTGGTCAGATGGTCGGTCTGCCACTTTGATCCAGACCATAGACTGTATATGAAGATGGACGACATGACAGCTCAAAGTGACATCTCAATCACCCTCTGGTGTCTGGCTGCAGTATAGGTCATTAATCCTGTTCCCTCCATGTTAGTAGAGGGGACATGGGCCAAACTAAAAAGTGAAAGTACACTTCAAAAAAGGTTGTCCCAAAAATAGTTTCTGTCATTTTAGGTAGTTCTTATCATGCAGATGTATGTTCAAGTGTTCATTTTTTCCTGTAAGTTTGGTGTAAATTCGTTATTATTTGATGCTATAAAAATGTTGTGAGACATCGTGATTGACAGCTGTGATTGACAGCTGCTCCGAGCGAAGTGGTCGCTGAGCCGTAAGCCCGGGAATTGTACGAGTGAGATGTCATTTAAATTTTCCATAACCGTCACCAGTCTGTGGAATAGAACATGTGTCAATTTGATCATAAATGTAGTGAAAGACATACTATGGTTAGTTATCGTGTCTTTCTAGCCAAACAGCTACCGGGGTGCTAACTTAGCAGCTAGGTGGCTCACGCTAACAAGCCGCGGCTCGGTTCTTGATTAGCACTGTGCTAATCGGCAAATTAACATTGTAAATATTACTGCTAGCATTGCTGGAGACCGTTACTCTTGTTATTATTTGCTTGCATTGCATCGAAGTACCTCATTTAGAAGAGCAGTGCTCTTCTTGTGAAGTCTTATTCTTGCTGTCTTTCTGTCTGTCAAGGCTGCGAGAAGACAGACTCCCGTTGTCCCGAAGACATGAGACAGACATAATCTGCACCTTGACCTGACATGGATAGACAAGATGCTAACACCAATCAAGAAGGCGCTGTGATAGGTCGGAAAAGACAAAGTCTTGGCGTCACCTGTCAGTCATTTGTCACGTCAAAAGCACTTTCAAGTGTTGCTGTGTATTTTATCTGTCGTTCTCTTCTCCCACACTGTCATTCTCTTTGAATTATCTCTTACCATATAGAAGAAGGACACAAGAGAGGCCGAGAGAAAGAGGGATGATTAGTTAGTTCATTTTCAAAGCATGAATGTTCACATGGATGTCTGTTTAAGAGAT
Source organism: Anarhichas minor (assembly GCF_050575085.1). Lineage (NCBI taxonomy): Eukaryota > Metazoa > Chordata > Actinopteri > Perciformes > Anarhichadidae > Anarhichas > Anarhichas minor. The sequence continues at coordinate 5,238,379 of NW_027466472.1, forward strand.
ATGCTCATTATAAACTGGGCAAGTCTGGTCTGAATGTGACACTGGGGAGAGGGCCATAGCAGAATGAAAAGCTTTAGCTTTCACTCTGGTCGTTAGTTTTTTAGATGTTTTCATCACACTCACACTAAGTGGATGGCCAAATGGACAAAGGCAATCATATGGCCTCTGTTCCTTAACAGCAATAATTCAATGATCTGTTCTGTTCGTTGTCTTCCCATCAATGTCAGCTTTGTTTCTGTTTCCTTCACCTTGTTTACATCATGGAACAATCTATTTCGGAGCTTTCTGTCAGGGGAGCTGTCAGCATGTCATCCAACTATCAGCTGCCTCTCTGCCACATATCATCATGAAGATGAAAGCTCGGGGATGTGATCTTATCCCTCATAAGCCTAAAAGAACAGCTTGGAGAGAATCCACTGACACGCACAGAGAAAGAAAGATAATTTTGGGAGATGTTTTTTTTTCTAACAGACAGCAGTAAAAACAATATCTGAAGGAGGATTAGAGTATCTGTGTTCCTGTGTGTTGAACTGCCGAGGGATGAAAAGATGTTTTTGACACCAGTGGTTGCAACAGATTGTGATGGATAATGGGGCCTGTAGTTGTCACTCTAAATGTTTTTATAGACAGCTTTGATACTACAGTTGTAAAGGCCCCATACAATAAGCCATGCAAAAGTGAATGCTATTTCTAGACTCATTTTCATTCCCTGAAAAAAAATCACGATATACTGTAGCTGTATGTTTATTTCTACATTGATTTATATAATATAAAGCACACTTGAAATTAGTTTTTGATTATAAAGGTAATATATTATATTATGCTAGAGAAAGGCTCATCATTGTGTCCCATATTTGAATATGCAATAATACTTGCCTGAGATGTTTTCTGGGGATTATGGAGGATGGGGATATCCAATCAGACTAGCGCACAAGATTTACAGTACATGTTTTTTGTGATGATTTTTTTTTTCAAATTTATTTTCTTTGTATAAGTCTAGACTACCCTCATTTGCACTTGTTGCATGCAGTTAATGCCTTGTTACAAACATGACAATAATCACTCTGTCTTTACCATTCATCGACTTATTTTACACTATTGGTGGTTTATTTATTTAATTAATAGCTTCTTACTTAGGGGTTCTTAAACATTTTTGGCTTGTCAAGTATACAGGTACAATTCATAACATAAGGAAAAAACTGCATTCCATTGAGGTGAGCCATTTCCAGGGTCCTGGTATTTTGCGCACTGGCTCATAAAAAAGGTTTATAGCGTGCTGACCAACATGCTGTGGTAAAGGTTTGAAGACTTGATTAGTAACCAATCATACACTAAGAGAAGGTACATTTTTACTTGCATATATCAAACTCCGTTTTAGTCTGTTGTGCGACAATATAGCCTATTTTAGTCCATTCAGTTTTATGTCCATTTTCTCTAATCAGCTAACTAATGGGCTTTGACTTTTTAAAAATGAGGGGTTTTCTACCTTATTTTGGCTAGCGATTTGTTTTAAATTTCCTAAAAACTTTTTCAATCATCTTTTAACTATAAGAAATAAAGATTTGGAAAAAGGTGATTTCAAATAGTTCCACACCCCAGTCGAAATGTTGCAACAATTGAGTCAGAGTCTTTACATTTTAGACGTTTTGTTAGTTAATAGTTGTACTTCTGTAGTTAAGTTCAAATAATATTGTTATCATTTTAATCAAAGTGTGTGTATTTTCCCCTCAGATGGAGCGCAGTGAGACGGTGTGTCGTTACTGTGGTGTGAGCTACCTCATCTTCCACGAGTTCCATCAGCTCCACACCCGACTGGCTCAGCTGGAGGAAGAGCTCCAGGGACTGAGAGAGAGCACCCAGAGAGAGAAGGCCCAGCGAGAGGCACTGGAGCTGGGCCGGTTGGAGTGGGAGAAAGCATTTCACCTGGAGGTGCAGCGACAGACAGTGGAGAAAGAGAAAAGCACAAGAGAAGAGCTGGAAGAGAGGCACAAAGACGCAGAGAGAGCTCTGAGAGAGGAGTTTGAACGAACGTGCGATGTGGAGAGGCAAAAGATAAAAGACGAGTGTCAGAACATCTGTGAAGAAAAAGAGAGCCGACTTAGAAGAGAGCTGGGAGAGCTACAGACGGAGACACTGAGGAAGCAGCGACAAGAGCTGGAGAGGACGACTGAGGAGAGAGAGAAAGTTCTGAGTGACGCACTTCAAAAGGCCAATAAAAACTTAGAGGAATTAAGAAAATATCTCCAACAGCTGGAAGAGAGGTGAGGTTTGTATGCGTTTGTCTGTACTTCGCGTCCCTGGTGTGAAATGATCTCTAATGCCAGGCTTCATGTGGGCAATTATCCTGTGAGTCACGCTGCTAACACAAAAACACACTCTCAGACAAATCCGAGATATATCCAGCTGGTGTGTGTATGGAACTCTCTGACACAGACCTTGCTGTCTAATTATATGTTCCACTGTCATCTTCAACGCCTCTGTCATCCAGTACCTAGAAAAGGAGAAATAGATATATGGGGCTTGGTAAAACGTCTAAGGAAGTGAGTTATTTGAGTAAACTTTACTACTTTAGTACTGATTAAATCCCAAGTGATTCAATTTGATTTCTGGTAAACAAGACTGTTTTACAATATTTAATAGGCTTGTTTGCTTGAATTGTTTTGCTCAACAACACAGGCACATGCACACTGTTGTAAGCAGGGCCTGACTGATTATGGGAGGAAATAGTGTGTTAGTGAACACAATGTTTGACAAACATCCTCCTCATATTATCAGAGAATTGAAAATATCTTTGTTGCTTATATTTAGTAGAACTGCAGCAAAACTAGACCACATTGCTGCATTTTCACTATCAATCAATGTCCAGAAATGATACATGAGGGGGCAGAGGATCGACAAAAGTTTCACAATGAAACAAGAAAGTATATCTTGTAGGTGGATGCTAATTTAGTTTGTTTGCAACACTCTACATGCCAGACTTAAAAATTTGATATCTTGCTTCATTGTGCTGTTTTTTTATTTACTCATACAATGTTACTGGACTCCATGATGAGTACAAAAATATTTTGTGACTGAACAAAAGCTTTTGTTAAAAAGCACTGCAATGCTAATAAATGCTAACTTGTTTCTGCTAAGCCGGTAGTTCTTCTGCAGATGTGCGTTAGCTGCTTGCCGTTTGTAGACGCACCTCTAGTGGTAGCCCTTGTTAAAAGCTCTCATAATAGTAGCAGCCTGGGAGTGGTCTTAGATGGCATCGTGTGCAATGCAATCCTGGTTGTTGCAGGGTTTTCACCCAAGGCATAATAGGTAACTGCAGGTGTCGGTGGTGATACTACTTTTTAAGAAAGTACATTTTTTTGGTCTCATGCCTGTGAACACCTGTGAACTAATTTAAAGACTCATGAACAGCCGACCTAGCCGCAGCGCCTGGAGCTGGTCGCCAGTGATATCATTTAATTACAGTGACACAAAAAATGTTGTGAAACGTGATTGTAGTCAAAGTTTTCCACATATTTCAAAATTATATTATATCAACCCAATGTCTTATTCATCAAAGAAAAACATTTTCCAAAAAAAAACCAATACAAAATGGTAACATATGACATGATCACAGGATGATGAAAGGAGATAAGTTAGATATTCAGTATGTATACATGTACTATATAGTAGGTTCTCAGCCACGAGCCCAATGTTTGGGAGGAAAGTACAAAGGCATGTGAAGGATGACTTGTTTTCTGTTTGCGTGTACTGTACAGGCCACAGCCGGTATGCTCATATGGCTAGCTGGGGGTTTCAGGTTGTCCGTATGTTGCTATGTGTATGGTAGACTGGTGAGCCAATCCACTATCTGCTCTAATGTAAGCTGATTATCTCTCACTCCCTCTTTATTGAGCCCAAAACACACGCAAACACACACACACACACACACACACACACACACACACACACACACACACACACACACACACTGCACTCAGTTGTGCTCTGGAACCTTGGGGCTAAGCGTGGGTCAGGAGGTCACAGTTCAGTCAGATAACGATGCACGACACAATGAGGTGTGAGAGGCCAGCATGGACTAACAGCAGTGGACTCCCTCTCCTGCTCTTCTGCTCTTCATTCGTTTATTTTTCATTTCCTTCTTCTTCTTTCATTTCTTTTATTCTTTCTTTAATGTTCCGTCTCTGATCTGCCATCTCTGCATATATCTCAATGCTCATTTACTTTCAAATATGCAGCATTTCTTTTTATTTTATTTGAATGTATCCATCTTATGATTTGCCATAGCTTTGCTGCAAATGTGCACCTTCACCCACACAGGTGGTAATGAACAGATTAAAAGAGTGAGGGAGAGACAAGGAGAAAGATAGCATGCGAGTGGGAGTTAATGAGGATGTTCTGAATGGCTGGCTACACAGCAGGAGTGTGACTTTGTTATGTGAGATGCCTTTATGATTGACAGTCCACCCCCCCCCCCCCCTTCCTTTCTGCGAGACTTAATAGAGCTTTTGTTGGGAGATTATGTAATTTACCATAAAAGAACAATAGATTTTATTAAATGAGGAACGTTAAGGTTTCTAGCCAGCAGGATACTTTTTTCTGATGCTGTTTTTGGACTTGTACCAGTTCTTTAGAGAGCCTGATAATGACCTACACCCGGACATACAACTACAACAAAACCCCCACACACACACAGGTTGTCCTGCTTTCTTCTGAGTTAGCTGTTTGATCCTGTGTTTGTCTGACAGGATGAGAGGAGTGGTTGTGGTGTGTGTGTGTGTGGGTGTGTGTGTGTGTGTGTGGGTGCAGTGGGAGAGCCTGACTGGTAGCTCGATAACAACACACTCAACATACAAACCAAACCTGATTAAAATGTCACGTGTCAGACAGCGTGTTGCGAGTGTTTTTGTGTGGATGACGGGTTTATGACAGAAGATAGCAAGGGGAGAAGGGTAGTAATGTGCAGAGTGCAATTAAGCCTGATTTTAAAATGCCACCTGCTAGACAAGTTCAAACACAGATGAGCAGGAGATATGTTGATCTGCTGAAGAGAAAGAAAGGTGAAGGGAAGGAGAGAGTGATGAGAGAAATAGACATAGTCACGTCATATTAGAGTTTGCCAGTTTTTGTAAATGCCGTTTACGTCAGCCTCCCAGTCGTTATTTTGACTTTGATATGGCATTCAACTTGATGCCAAAGTTTGTCAGAGGCAAATAGACGAGATTGTCTCACGTTGTCCATCAATCAAAATAATAACACAGAGATAGTAATGCGATGCGACTACTAACTGGTAAATGAACACTATTATTTGCCCTCACATGTGCAAAACTCAACATTACTATTCAACCAGGGTGTGAACTACGCACATTCACAAATAGGAACACTGGCATTGGTCAAAATTTGGAGCAAATGCTAAAATGGAAATAAGGAAATAGAAGTGATAAACACAACATTAGAAGGCAGCGGACAATAAGAGGGTTTTAAGCCAACAAATGTTTTCCAGAGGATCTAAGAGCTGTTTCATATTGTACAAGCAGGTCAGTAATATATCATGTGTTTTACTCGCTTTATCTTTTTAAGCAGCAGCTTCTGAACAATTGCAGGACTTTTTTCCTTGGGGATTAAACCAGGAACTAGACCATAAAAGCAATCTAACTGCCTGGTGATGAAGGCACGTATTAGTTTTTTTTCTAGGTCAGCTGTAGACAAGAGGTTTTCTTTAGGTCACAGTCTATGTCGACTACTCCCAGATTCCTGCGCAAAGCACACCCTGTTTACACAGAACACTTAATTCTGTTGTCCACCACAAATATGCTTTTATTTGAATCAATACAGGACTGACGCTGCTGCAGTTCCACTGGCGATGTGCTGCTCTTGCCACACTATGATACACCTGTTATTTCAAGGTGTCAGACGCATTTGATCAGCATTTCATGTCATATGCTGTTCACCTCATTTTCTAGTTGTTGCTACAGGCTGTGAACATTAATTAGGCTGCCACTCAAAACAGTTTTTGCCCTCTCAGCCAATAAAACGTGATTACAAAGTGTAGTTACTCGTAATCGTTAAAAAGCTAAATCTAAATTAATTTTATTCAGACTTTGATGAGTGGATTCTATACTGGATTCGGCATACACTTGTCAAGGTTTAATCCCGGCTTGTCATCACAGTTTGAGCCTTCCTAAATACACCCATTTGGTACGCGTTCTCTCTCTGTCTCTCTGTTTAGATTAGTTGTTGGGTAATGTCAGCCCCTAGAAGACATTGACAAACAGGACAGAGAGTTCATCTAACTGGAGACAGGTTGAAACATATCATGCAACTTGTGCACATCTTATCGCATTGAGAGACATGTCTGGGAATTTAATACACTCTGTTTGCTCTCCTTGGCAGCTGGTCTCAGTCTGGATCCAAACTGTTACTCTGGGTGTGAGTCTGTTTGCGTCTGTACCCGACTGTCTGTGTGTGTAATGCATATTCATTTGTGGGAGTGTGCATGCACAGTAAAACAAATTATACCTGGCAGTTATGAAGAATAAATCAGAAATGTGTGAGAGCACACACACACGCCCATACACACACACCTGACCTGGGGCTGGATTGTAACGGTGATAAGAAGACTTGCAGGTGTGAGAGTGGGAGTGAAGTAGACACAAATGGATGACAAATAGAAAGGCATCCATTTGTAACAAGCAAGTGCTTTATGGCAAATTAGTTTTGTACTGATGTGGGTTTATTTTAATATCTGGTTTCCATGAGCAACCGCGGAAACAATACACAAATCACCATATTCTCTCTCGCTCTCTGTGTGTGTGTGTGTGTTATGTAATATGTAAAGTCTAGCAGGGTCAAACAGCCGTCAAAGCCAGCATGTGAGGTATTAGCACAGATCCAACTTTAAGTTCACATTACCACATCAAACGTGTCCCCATTTCAGCTACACTGGAGGAGAACGCTCCCTGACAGAGGATGACCTCTATTCATTCAATGTTACTGAAGAGCTCATGACAACAAGATAAACAAAAACAATGTTATTAATGAGTGTGTGTCAAGAACACACACACACACAGACACACAATATGACAAAGTTTATTTGGTAATCAACATGTCGGAGCCGTAGCATAGCAACCCAGCCACACAAATGACACACAAATACGCTTTTCCGAATTTTAATTACAATTGACAAGCTGGAGCACAGATGCACTCTCATATCCTTCGAGTTTATTCAGTTAGCCATAATATGATATCATTGTTACTGCCTGTACTTTGTGTATGCCGGTATGCTGTTTTGATGATCACTATCATTGTTATGGCATCCCTGACATGGTTACCAGATAACTTGAATACAAATATATACACACAGGTGTCGCACTACACACGCACAGAACACTTGCTCTAAAGGATTATGGTTATTAATGAGGCTTTGACTGATCAAACTTCTTAAAGTTTTCATCAAAACATTTTACAAGTCCTTAACAAGCCCAACGTGTGTTTTCAGCTTTTTAATTTTTACAAACATTTGGAAGATGTACATACACTGTTTATGAGCTTGTGTGTGTGCGTGTGTGTGTGTGTGTGTGTGTGTGTGTATGTGTGTGCGTCGGTGTATCACGTTCTATTTGTGGTCCTTTATGGTCACAGTAAAATGTTTTTTAGCTTTGCCATCTCTGCCATATTCTTGATCAAAACAGTCTTTTAACTCACACACATGCACGCACACACAGTGGGGGAACAGATGACACTTTGATACGGGTAATTATGGGTAATCTTTTATGTCACTTCTAATGCTGACAGGAAATGCCAGCACAAATACACACTCGTATGAGTATGCGAGCACATTTACACTGACATGCACTCATACGTTATCACTTACGTAATAGAAATAGTAATAGATATATATATCAACCAATGCCAAAGGGCCGAGAACAGTACATGTTTGACATAAACTTGTGTTACAGCTCCAATGTGTGATCAGTGTTGAGAGATGGTCTCTTGTGGCTGAACAAGGAATTGCACCAAATTTGTTTTGGATGTTTTTGAAGGCACCACTGATGATTCCCAGTGTGGTTGTGCTTCTAGAAAAATGATAACAGATGAAGCAGCAAAATGTTGTTGTACAAATTGATACTCATACAGTAAACTAGTGAAACAATTTAAGCAAAAGAATGTCACATATAATTAAAGCCAGTAAAGCAAAAAGGGGCCTTAAAGCTATTATTATAGGACGGTACTAAAACCAGGATAAACAAGCATAATGTGGAAAAACAAGCACAATGTAACAGGACATTTTGTACACAACCGTAGGCTGAAAATAAGCCTTCTAGCTTTGTCACATTGACCTTCAGTCCAAATCTCTGAAAATACGAAGGAGCACAAAACTGGTAAACCCTTTGACACATACACACCCCAGAAGAGAAAACATTTGACTCGGTAGGTCAGAATAACACTGTGGCTGGCAGATCAGTGTTGTTGTTGTGAGCGCATGGCTTTGCGTGTGCGCGTGTGTGTGTGTGTGTGTGTGTGCGTGTGCGCGTATGACATGTCCTGATGAGGCAGTTGATTTGGGCTGCTGGTAGGGGGTACTCTAATCCGGCACGCACTCACTGGCACTACGCTACCTAGTTATTCCACTGACAGCCACCGCCCTGGGAACAGGAGCTCAAGCTCACGCTCACAAACCACACACAGATTCAGATACAATATACACACGAAATTCACACACACATTCACACAAACACACCCCTCTCGAGGCAATGTTCTTTCTGATCTCGCTTTGGGACTGGTGGGGACAGATGGATGAACAGTGGGAGTCTGGGCTGCCATGTCTCAAAAAGCAAAGGCATGCATGCACAAATACACATACACACACACACACTCTCTCGCACGCACAGGATCGCCCTGACTTGGTAACAAAGTGGCATACATATAAACAGACTAAAATGCTCACGGAATAGTCTAACTTGGTCTGTCTCAATCACACACAGATTCAGACACAAAATACACACGAAATTCACACACACACACACACACACACACAAAATGCTCAGCCCATTCTCACCCCACACGGCTCTCAACCGTCCCTCTGTACATGCAGTTCTTACAGACAGATTAACCGTTAGGAACAATACAATATACCCACATCACAACAGCCACTCCCAATACGATGGTAATGAATAGTGCAATAAGCACATTATTGGCAGAGAGGATGATTGTACCACCGCTTAGAAAACTAGTACTAGACAATATGTACTGAGAAAGTTTAACCTCGTAATTGTAGCAAAAAGATGTTTCTTCCCATCGTTATACAAACAATAGCGCCGTCGGTCTGGAAGAGAATGTTATGTTACCGGATATTTTCCTCGCACAGGGCCTCCGAATAACTTTACCTCACATTTGTTTCTAAAGTCTTGCCAATAAGCAGAACCCCCCCCCCCCCCCCCCCCCCCCCCCCCGGCAGGATCACTGCATCTCATTCAAATTATACACTTCTTGATTAAACTGTGACGGTCATGATTGTTACCTGTCTGGTTTTAGTCTCCATTTGTCTAGCCTGCTAGCGTGTTTATTCCTCTCTCTGTCTGGCTGTCAGTGCTTATTTGTGGTGTTTTAGGAAAGAACAGGATGTGTTGTTTTCTGTTTATGTCTCTGGTTTGATTGCTGGAATTTGTCTGTCAGATTTGATGGCTCCTGTCTGGAATCAATCAGGCTGAAAGGCAATGCAGAGTACGGGGTGCGTCGCAATACCCCTACTTGCGGTATTTGCGAGTGGTCAGGAGCATAAACTTGAACTTCTTCATGTCCTTAGATTATTGTTGGCCATATCTCATGGACACGTTGCGGCCAACGACTGGACTGGGGTGGTACAGGAGACCTTATTGAATCAGGGATGCTAGCGTGGGTTAAATGTGCTGCGTGTTACTAATTTTCAGGTGTGGGCTACTTCTGCGACTCATGAATATGCACTTCAGTGCTTAACACTGCGACTGTTAAGCACTGAGTCCCTAACTCTATTCAGATTTTATTTAAGTACCTCTACACTACCCTCAAAATCTGTAGCACTTTGAGAGTAATCCACTTTCCTCTTCTTTATCTAATTTGCATCTCAATTCTATTAATTATTTGCCTTTATGCATTGCTTACTCTACTCATTCAAATCATAATTTATTATGTATTGAATTATCTGAAACTACATAACATAAGCGGGGAGGGCCTCTCTCTTTATATCAATTACCTCTGAGGAACATTTCAATTTTTCATCTCATTCCATTTCATCACGATCATCCTCTGCTCATTAAAGTTGCATCATCTATAAGCTCATTTAACCCCATGGGAGGGCAGTTCCATTACATAGGCTTAGGTTATCCAATGAGTGAATATTGCTCACGGCTCTTGGCTCTTCATCCTCATTCTTCAACTATCTTCTTCTTCCTCGACAGACTGGCAAAAGAGGCTTGCACGAAGGAGGAGGCAGAACAGTTACTCGAAGAAGAGAGGAGGCAAGGTGAAATTCTCAGGTAAGGAAACAACCAGAGTGAAAAGAGACAAAGAAAGATGCAGTGACATGAGAAAGTGGGGGAATGGTGACGCGATAATGTTTGGTAAAGCCAAAGTAGGATGGAAATAAATCACAAAAACAAAAGATGAAAAAAAAAAATAAAAAGTATTGGTCTGCATCACCATGATTGGCTGTCAGCTCCATGACCAGATGCATGGCAGGAAGGCCAGGGCAGATGGGAAACAACTGTGTGAGATGATAGAGAGGGAAACAACAAAAGAGGGAATGGAAAAACAGAGGAGAGAAAGTCAATTCAGCTGACCCTCCGGTTATTTCCTGGAAATAAAGAGAGAGATTGAAAAATGACGTGACAGGAGTGGAGGAGAAGATGAGGAGTCAGGGAAAAAAAAATGTTTTCAATCAGGCCACTGACATTGAAAGCTGCTAAATGACTAAACCATCGGGTGAGGAAACGCGTGCAATGCTCTCCTTTTTTTCACTATCTTAGCCTTATCATCGTTGACAGATCTGGCTCATATCTGTTCCTCCATTTGGTGCTGTCAGCCTTATGATTTATGTCATCTGACATTATAAAACGGGCTCTCGTGACAAGCAGTGCCTGTGCTCTCTTCCACTCTGCACACACACACTCAGGCACCAGGAAGGAGCTCGAAGTCTTCCCTCTCATCCCGTCTCGTGTTGGACTCCGTTCATTTTTGATCACCTTAAGCCACAAACTCTGAATGAGAAAAACAACAACCACTCAACCCCGCTGAGCTCTCAAAAGCCATCACGTCACTTTGCCCACAAGACCCAGCCATGTTCATAGCGTTTGTCCATGACTGTGTCTACAGGCTTGTGTGTGTTTCTGCAGGTGTGTGTGTGTGTAACTGTGCCTGCAAGGTATCCATGGGCCTCGTGTGTGTGTGTGTGTGTGTGTGTGTGTGTGTGTGTGTGTGTGTGTGTGTGTGTGTGTGTGTGTGTGTGTGTGTGTGTGTGTGTGTGTGTGTGTGTGTGTGTGTGTGTGTGTGTGTGTGTGTGTGTGTGTGAAGAAAATAGGAAACTGTTCAGTGTGCTCTCGCGCACGTGTTCTTGGAATAACAGAATGTTCTATTCCAGCACTCTAGTTTCCCACATCCACGCTTTGCATGGGTTTGTGACTTGATTGAACATGCGTGTGTGTATATGCATGTGTGTGTGTATATGTATGTGTGTGTGTGAGCTGAGCTAGTGATCTTTCTTGTTGCTCAAAGTGCTTTTCGTCTGAGCATATATCCTTGAGAGTCAGAGAGAGGGAGGAGAGAGAGGGTGCTGTAAAACATGGCTGTGCCCTTTTTTAAGGACATGGTGTTTACATCAGTCCTCCGTTTCCCTCTCTCCGTCTCTTTAAGTCACCTATTTAATTTATTTTACTGTATGTCCTGCATTCCTTTTCTGTATATTAATTATATTTTTTTCTTTCTTCTCGTCATTCATTCCCTGCATCTGTGGAAGTCTATAAATTACAAAATAACTCAAAACAATTCAAGCGCTGTTTAGTCTGAGAGTCATTTGAGAGTGTTCAGCCGCACATTTGTAATAGCAGAACTACATTTTCAAAATCATTTAAAAATAATAATTTAGCTGCTTAATCTTTACTTTAAAATGCAAGCTTTTTTTCCATACAGTACATGGCTGAGAGGCAAACGTCATGATATATCTCGGGAGTGTTGCCACCGAACGCTCAGCGTGCTCTTTTTCAGAAATGCTCTGCTTCAAAAGCCCACAGTTACACATATTCGCACCAGGGAGCAGTAACCACAGTCTCCTGCTCTTACGCGCTACTAAACTTGACTGGAGCATATGGGGATTTAAGTGTCAAAGTATTTTGTTCAGGACGGAGAGAGATTGGCTTGAAGAATTTCAGTCTTTTCTACAGTCTTTCTGAACCACACCTTTAATGGCTAATTTTGTCTTATTCACACACTCGTCATTTTAACAGCACTTGTAAACAGATCCCTAGGTAGCTATTAGTTGTACTGTCTAAATATTTATGTGACAACTCCCACAAAATGTTCAGACATTTTTTGGCATCTGTGACATAGCAATGAAGTACTGTCAATTTATGGAGACAGAATGGTTAAATGCTCTGTGTTTGTGTGTGTCAGAGGAGCATTTGTGCGGCAGCAGCAGGCCCTGCGAGCGACTCTCTCCGTGCTCCGATCCTCTGGCAGCGATCTCACAGATGTACGGGGTTTCCTCAGCCAGCTGACAGGGGTCTGGCAGGCCTTCAGATCTCAGATACTGCAGCACAGCGCACAGGTGTTCTCAGGTAAACACATATACACATTGACGCACTGAGACACACCAACTAAAGCTTCTCATTTGAAGAGAGTATGAACAGATAGAGTGAGAAACAGCGATTTAGATGATGTATGAGGGTAGCACAGCAAAACAGAGTGTATATTAATACAGAGCTGGAGCGGACATAAAAGAGAAATATTGGAAAAAAGGGTTGAGCAAATAATCTCTCAGGGGGAGTTAATATTAGTTTAACTGTGGTATGGACTCTTTTAGTTCTGATGGCAGCACCCACAGTGGATGACTAATGTGTTTATGTGTGTTTACAGTCACTACTCAAACTTAAAGATAATTTAGGAGGGAAGGAATGTGTGCGTGTTTATGGGTATATGTGTGTAAATGCTGTAAACTGCTGAAACTCTTACCATACATTTTAAAGAGAAAAGCAGAACTGCAGAGTGCATTTGTGTGTTTGTGTTTATCGTTGACAGTAAATACCCGAAGGAGAGCTAACCTCCGGCTCACCTCATGGGTGGGTCTTTTTCTCTTTTCTGCATGTTCCCAACAGCTGCCAAGGATGTGTGTGTGTGTGTGTGTTTCAGAGGGACAGAGGGAGGGAACAAGGGAGAATTTGATAGAGGAAGAGGAAGATAAAGAAAACAGTCTGCTGTCGGTATTGATGCCGTGTGAGTATGTGTTTGTTCAGTGACGTGAGCATGAAAGGCAGCTGCTGCACGAACCAACAAATGCAATAAAATACACACCCAGGAATGCGCACACAAACACACACATACGCATGCATGTAAGCAAACATGCACACAATACAAATTATCACAGAAACCTACATTTTCTCCCAAACTAATCATCACATTCAGACACGCACACTCAGAAACTTACAGTAAATTAGGGGTCATATCAAACTTTATCTTGTTGTATGCTGTGCAGTGTTCTACATTTAGTTGTCTTGTATAGTGTGTCTTGTCTCCCAAAATAACTATTTGTTGCACAGGCAAACAAAATGCAGATGATGATGTGAATGGTATAAAGATCTACCCTTTTATTACCTAGGTAAAAGAAAAGGATGTTTTTGTAGAAACTTGCCTGGATGCGCGCAAGTTTGTGGCGCTTCTCAACTCCAAAAAAGAGCAAATCTTTAATTTACCATAAATATAAAAAATTACAAAGTTGATTTAAATACAATTATCAATATATGAATTGATGTCTGAATAAATCAATTAAGCAATCAATAAATCAAATGCTCTGACAAAACAAATGTAAAACATCTGGTATTTGTCGCTGTCCCAGGACTGTAATAATTGTTATGATAATTTTGGGGGAGTGTCTTTGGAGGGAGGCCCGAAGGGACTTTTGGAGATAGTACTGTTGGCTACTTTCATTGGAAAAGAGTTGACACTGGGCTGGATTTGTCAGTTGGTTCATTTTCAAAATCTAGCGTACTCTTGCTAGATACTCAAGATGAACAAAGTTGCCTTTAATAGTTGTATTAATGAGCCATATGTCCGTGGAAATGAGCCTGAACTTTGCCAGAATTTGTAAGAAGACCTCTACAAAGCACACATGAGAGTCCAGACTGATATGGGCGTTAGCTCACAGTTAAACACCTGTCTGTCAGCGTTCTGTGGTTAGCCTCAAACAGCAGAAGAAAAAACAAGGAAAGTCTGAAAGACGGTGAGAAACATAAGGAGGTTGCCTAATGTGAACAGACGAATGTGGTTTATGGTTTGGTGGAGAAGAAGAGGGTGGAAACGAGAGAACAACCTCAAGCGATGTGGAATTTTACAGAGAGCACGACAAAGACGAGGACAGAGGGAGATGAAAACATAATTCATCCGTGATCATTTTGTGCAGATGTCAGCAGCTGACTTTACTGACAACTTGATTTGAAGCTGACTGACAGAGAATTTTGAAAGTGTGGGAGTTTTTATTCAACACGCTGGAAAAGAGGATAATGGGTTGACAGGGAAATCAAGGTTAAAAAGCAATGTGTGTGTGTGTGTGTGTGTGTGTGTGTGTGTGTGTGTGTGTGTGTGTGTGTGTGTGTGTGTGTGTGTGTGTGTGTGTGTGTGCGCGTGTGTTTGTATGACCGATCCCTGAACCGCAGCCATCTGCCAACACCCTGGGCTATCCTTAGACTATATGGTGTCTATTTCCTAGGAAACTTTGTGTGTGTGTGTGTGTTGATAGTGACAGCAGCAATATAAAAACATCAAATATGTTCTCAGCAATGTTTCCATCTCCTCCCCGTCCAGCACTGTCTCCACATCTGTCTGTTACCGTCTGTGTTTTACTGTCTGTTAGCCATGTAGTATGACTGTACTATGTCATACCATATATACTGTTGTCAAGAGAGCTATTACGTGAATGTTCGATTAAGAAATCTATCTGTTGCAACATGCCTAAATCATTAAAAGACGTATGCACTGCATTAGAAATAAACTCATTCCCTGAAATACAAGCATCAGCTGGAATACAGTTCGTGGTTTAGAAGCCGGTATTGCTTTTATTACACATAATAAACTCTGCAGACTCCCAACAATGTTAGCGGTACCCAACCACTTAAGAATGTGATATTATAGTTATGTAGACCTCCAATGTCTAGCTGCTTGTGTGTTAATAGGTAACTGTAAAGGTGTGATTAACAGGACCCTGTAGTATCACATGGTCCTTATCTATACTTCACGCCTTATAAATGGCCTCATACACTGTCAATACCAGCATATCTGGAGGTGCTGGGTGTGTCTGTGTGCTTTTGTTGGTTGGAGAGAGAATATGGGATCAATTATTGTGAATTGCAATTATTTCATGTTGACATTTGTAAATTTATAGTCTATGTTATTGCAGAACACAGTATTTGTGAGTGAATATATGTATGAGTTGTGTGGTACTGTGTTTCTCCCTTACTTTAAATCTATTTACAGTAATATCGTTATCCATGAAAAACTGGCCAATGATATTAGAGAATCTTTTTTTCTAATTTTACGAAGTTGTGCAGATAAAAAAACAACTGATAAGTCTTGACACTGCCTGTTCTTTTCACATTTTATGTAATTCTGAGATAATTTCACTTTCAGTATCACCTACATCAAGTTTTCTTGTAGATTGCTCATACAGTGACCTTTTCTTCTTCCAGTTGTGTTCGCACTGAAAGCAATAAATGACGCATCAATTGAGGCAGATTGATGCTGCTATGGCGCACTGCAGGCATCCGGTTTGAAATGCCAACACCACAGAGCCAGCAGTATTTATATTACAGAAACCCATGAGCACCATATCTATAGGCCATAGTCACTAAAGTAAATATTGGAGCCATTTTCACAAGCCACATATCTTACAAACATTCTGACTTTAATATTGGAAGAATCGAGGGAACATTTACGTTTTTCGAAACCTAGCTGTGTAAATGTCTAATCGAAAAATTCAGTTGTTTGTGTGGATGATTTGCCATAAATATCTGAAGCTTCTCTTAACTCCAAACCTTCCCTGGCCTTAATGGTGTTGAAGTTACTCAGAAAGGATTTCTATGAGGACTGGTCAATATGTCAAAGAGGAGGAAAGTACTAGTGTTTGTACAACTAGTTTTTTATCTAGTTTGTCATTTCCGCCGTCTACTGCAACACTGCAACAACCTGCCCGCTAACAATACTGTAAAACGGTTACCACATCTAGTTACACTGTGTGTGTCTGTGTGTGAGCACTGTGACACACAATAGAAGCACTGCAGACAAAGTCAGTCAGGCCTGTTTGCTTTCATTGCAAAGTCTTTCTGCTCCATCAAGTATACAACCATTTCTGTTTGGATGTGTCCATTACTGTTTGTTTTTGTGCTGCTTGTGTGTCTTTCTGCAAGTGGCTCTTTTCCCGTCAATTATTGTGTGTTCAGTATTATTATTGTGAGTCTGTGTAAGTTTCTGAGTGTATCTGTGTTTGTGTATCTGTGTTTGTGTGTGTGTGTGTGTGTGTGTGTTGCTTTACCCTGGCGAACCTTGTCATGTCACAGTGACCAGAAAGCAATTATCGGTGTATTGCCGCTTTGAGGAGGACCTCCTACACTTCCCTCTTCCTGCAGAGAGGGAGCGAGGCCAAGAGAGAAGGAATAAAAACAAAGCCACAGAAAGAGAGGAGAGAGACAGCGAAGAGATGGATGAAGGAGAGAAAAACGGTGAGAGAGAGAGAGAGAGAGAGAATGTTAGGAAAACAAAGACTTGGAGGAGGAAAATGTCAGGCTGACATTGCTGGATCAGTTTGAGGGCTGTCCAGAGTCACAGCCACTTTTCCCTGCGTTACGCTCAAATGGACCCTCACAGGCAACTCTCTCAATATAGATTGGACACACACACTCGCAAATACAAACACATAACGCTTCTTTGACACACTCCACTACTAGCCTATCGGCCATACAAACAGCTAGTCAGACACCCACACAGAGCTTTTGTCTGTTAGCTTTTTTTTTTGGCTGCTTTTTTTGCTTTATAAAACAGCAAGGACTCAACCTGCAGTGCATGCAGGACCACCATGACCTGAGGAGCGCTTGAACCTCTTGGTTACAAGGCAGCATGGGCGTGTGTCTATAAAGCATCACAGTTCCATTGTCACACCTTTAGGGGCCCCCCCCCGCCCCACACACACACAGAATTGTGTCATGACTTACAGACGTTCCTCAAAGTCACGTTTGCTGGAATAAAAAGCATTTCTCAAAAGGTTTGTTTTGTTTTATGCATGTTTGTAGTCAAATATGTCTGCACGCGGAGTGATCCATTAAAACTACAGAAGAAGCACCTTTCTCTCCACAGAACTATAGTGCAGCCGTGCATCATTGGTTATCAGACACTGAATATGCCGATCGTAATTGTTCTCATTTTATGTTTCTCACTTCTACTTGAAGCCAGTATGCAAATATTTCTACTGAAGACAGTTGTGTGCACAGCAAAAGTGGTGTTTTTTTTCAGAAAACAGTGACGTGCCTCGAGTTATTCGCCACTCAGACTTGGAGCTTAAGTGCTTTTCTCTTGCGTGATATCCACTGCTGCCTTGAGCTGCTGGCCTAAATATTGCAGTTAAGCATTTCTTCCAGGTCTATTCTTTTTTTTTTTTTATAAATGCATCCACCGGCCTGGAAGTTGTTATGTAAATTTGAATTTGCCGAGCAGAATGACACTCCCTACCTTTGCAGGATCACAGCAGGTTCAGATTCAAGCACATAGAAATTAGCCATATACAGCCTACAACATGCTCACTCAGATCAGGTGTCTCCTTATTCAAAATGTTTCCAAGAATTCATGTTCTACTAGAGTCCTACTATATTTATTAAATATTTATTTGCAACTAGCTTTCTAATTCTTTTATTTTGTATTTATTTTGTATTGTACGTCATTGCTGTATACGCATTGTATCATAACTGACAAGGTGAGTATGGACAGACAGTGAAGGGAGGAAACAGTAGCAATACAGCAGCTACTTTGTGTCAGACACACAACAACAAAGACTGCCAGACTTTGGTGTACAGTTTCATGGTTTCCCTTGAACACAAACTCCCTCGTACTCCCTTCTTCTCAACACTGTCCCACACTGTCCCCTCCTTCTACTCCCCCCATCTTTCCCATTTTCAACTGCTTCTTTGTGTCTCAATTTACCACCTTGGTTTTCTTTTCAATACTGCATTTCTCACCCTTCCTCCTCACCTCTTGTTTGAGGTACTCTCATGTTTCTGTCTGGAACTTCTGTCTTTCTTTTGTTCCCCCTCCTCCAGCTCTTGTTTTGTTTCTCCTTCCAATCTTGTCACTCTCTTAGATAGATTAATTTGGTGTAGTAACAGTGTGATAGAAAACTCTACTGTACCTGTCTTTCTCTTTCTGTAAATCATACAGTGTAACAGCCTCTGGTGACAAGCTTTGAGACGGCGTTCTATGTAGACAAGCTTTTTAATCCCTGTGTGTGTGTGTGTGTGTTTGTTTGTTTGTTTGTACAGTGCTCAGAGAGGAGCTAAAGCATTCCAGTGCGGAGTTACAGAAAATGAGAGAAGAGAAAGAGCTCCTAACTCAGCAGCTGATGTAAGTGTCTACACGTATGTGATAAAAGCATGCACATGCACAGATGGGGACGCAGGTGGATTTTGGTATGTGGAATGTGCCGGGTGAAGAGAAGGTCATCGCAGGGCTTGGCGCTGTATAACTTTCTTCGACCAATCAAAACCTTCTAAACAGCCCTACTTGCACCGCCCAAACCAGGAAATGCTCACGTTCCACATACCGGGCCTGCTAAGCTGCAACAACAGAGGATTTTACTTGTATACACTCACACAAAGGTCTAGTCAGGGGTTTAGGACTTCAGAAAAAAATATGCCCCTGTGGCTTTTGAAAATATGCTGATGACGAAGCTCTATCAGTTCAAACAATTTGCTGCTCTTTTGACATTTGTTGTTTTCCCTTTTTACCTGGACCTGCAGACACACACACACACACACACACACAATGTGTAATTTGTCTAATGGTTTGGTTTATGACTAAATACCATCAAAACGAATGACATTCCCATTGTCTCAGCTGTACTTTGTTTGGTCCTACCAGATTAGCAAACATTAGAAATGCTAAAGAGCAAAACTAAGAACATGGTAAACATTATACCTGCTAAACATCAGCCTGTTTGCATTTTCATTGTGGCCAATGTACCTCTTAACCACAGAAGTACTTACTCCATGGACACTGTATGCAGTGTTTTCCTTGTAGCATCTACTGTTATCATAAGCACCATAAAACGATCACTGTTTAGGTGTAGTTTTGCCGTCCATCAAAAAACTTCGTCTTTTTTCACTCTACAAGAATTCCAAATAGATAAATTATTCCATATTTGGTCATCTCCTGACTCTAGGTTGCACAGAACTGTGGCGACTTTTACAAGTGTTTGTGCACGTCCCACATTCTGAGTTCGAGTGTTATTTTTAAGCAGCAGTGGATGCATTTTGATCTTGTTAGTGACTTTCATAATATTTGACAAATGATTCACTTTGAAAGTGCACACACAGGCACACACACAGGCACACACACATGGGCAAACGCCCACAGAAACACTCGCAAAAGTAGACAAAAACACAAACATCCCCCTTTACACACAGGGAGTAAATGTTAAATGTTGCTGCTATCTGAATATCAGCACATTAAAGGACTACTTGACCTGACAGACTGCAGATGAAGCACTCATTTGCTCTCTAATGTTTCCTCCTCCTCCTTCTATAACCTCATCGGTCTCTGTCTCGCTCTCTCCCAAATGTTTTTTGTCAAGAATCTATGTTTTTGACCTTTAGAAATGTCAATTTAAAGTGCTCAGTTATGGGAAAAACTATCTCATGCCACACAAATTGTCCATGCCACTTCGTGCATGTATCCAACACAAATATGACTTTGTGTGCGCGTGTGTATGGTTATGTGTGTATGGTTATGTGTTTATGGAATGTGCACGTCAGGGATGCAATACAGGGATCAGGGCTGAGACAGACAGGATGGAGGGGATGTTTGCAGTCGAAAATGGGGGCTCACCTCTATCTGAGCAACTCAACTCTGCTGCTTAATGTGTACACTTCAGTACTGCGTACAATATTTAACCTAAACTGTAGGCCAACGTTTTTGCCAAATGTAGAGCAATAGTTAGGCCTATCATGTACCTTATTGTTCATATTTTTAACAATTTCTCAATTCATATTTTTACAAACCTTATTGTAAGGGTAATCAGTCAAAAAGCGGTTTAATTTGAGTCATGTCAATTTAATCTGTATAGCATAAAGTCACAACATGTTTGTGTCTTAAACAACATGACAACCTCAATTTCTTCTGATATGAATTTTAAAAAGTAGACACAAGTAGCAATGGTATGAGGAACATAATTACAATTTAAGGTACATAAAAGGTGTAATGAGTATAATGAGTAAATATTTGGTCTAGTAAATTAAGGATTTTCCAGCAAATAGTAGTTATGAATTATGCCAATCACAAATTGCAGTGGTGGGGAAAGTTTTCAGATCAGAGATAAAACATTGAATTGTTAATTAAATATTATTAGCAAAAAGTACTGAATTTAGAATACTGGCCCCGGCAAGTGTGAAGCTAATCTGTATATATATTGTTGGGCAGTTTAAACAATATATCATATTTTACAAGGTCATCATATGTTTTGTAAGTAAAATATTTATTTGTAACGTAACGTAGTGGATTAGAAGTAAGAAGTTAAAATCCATCACTAACACAATATAAACACAACCCAATGATTTCTCTTTTTGTTCTATGTGTTGACAGTCATGCGAGGTCTGGACTTAGGTCCACATGGGACGTCTGAGTTGATTGGCTAAAGCCTCCTTTCACTCTCCTGTTGATGCCGATTGGTTTCCTGTTCAAACACCCTCTTCCGTGTGTGTGTGTGTGTGTGTGTGTGTGTGTGTGTGTGTGTGTGTGTGTGTGTGTGTGTGTGTGTGTGTGTGTGTGTGTGTGTGTGTGTGTGTGTGTGTGTGTGTGTGTGTGTGTGTGTGTGTCCTTTATGTCTCACCATGCATCATATCAGCTCCAGAGCTTCACAAACCCGTGATGCTCACTTGAGATCCAAGAACAAAAAGTACCAGCTTGTTTATGTGCTAGAGGTGTTGCCATGACAACTGCCCAACCCTTGACCCCTCCTCCATCAAACATCAGTGTTAGGTTTCTCTGGCGCCAGCTGCATTGCCTTGGAAACTCACTTACACATATATTTCAGGGGCGGTATGAGGACAGTGAGAGGCTGTGGAATCCTTGTGATCCTAGCATGCAATCTGATCAGCACGCCAGAGAGACTCTCGAGGGCAGAGTGTTTGACTATTTACACGCTTCAGGATCTTCTAGCTTCTTCTCAATCTTCTGAATGTTCCTGCACTCACACTATCTGTGCATGGACTTCCTTGGCATGTGAATAGTGCTGGTTGTCATGCTTGTAATGATGTGGTGATCAGCTTACCTGACTTCCAACTCATACCATTGGCCACTGAACAAGTCCATAGAAATGATGTGCAGTTACAGTGTGCAGTTTCCCCCTCGGGCACTTTGACAGCGTTTGTCAAATAGGATCACAGAGAGCGCCGCAAACCCCCTCCTGTAACGTCTGGGTGACACGTATGTCAAAGGTGTTTGGGAAGCTTCCTGCTGCATCCAGATTGGCAGGAGACGTTGAGCTCATCCTTTCATCAGAGGATGAACACATGGATCATCCAACACAGAAAGCAGGCCAGGTTGAAAGGATGGATTAGAGGGAAGAGAGGAATAGATGAAAGACGGGATGGATGCGCTGAGCAAGGGAGGAGAGATGAAAGAGTGGATGATGGAATGAGTGAAGGTCAAGAGAGAAAGAGCAAAGGATTCATGTGATTGATGTGATACAGCTTGTTTTCATAAGGCGGATGCACGCGCAGGGCGAACGAGTATGTTAAAGTGCGTGTGCGTGTGTGTGTGTGTGTGTGTGTGTGTGTGTGTGTGTGTGCACCTTGTGGTTCTGTGCCTGTCTGACTGTTGGCAGTAAAATAACTATTGATCCCAGGGTGTATCCAAGGACCTCATTTCCTACAAGATCTTGCTCTGCCATTTGCCTGACCCACACACACTGACACTTTTCTCTCACTCCGTCGCCTCGGTCTACTGTTTATCACATATTAGATAAAATCAATCACAGCCTTTAAGGAAGGGGGATGCCTTTTCCCTCTTTTTTTTCTCAGAGGAAAAAACCCAACTCATCCCTCTTGTTTGTTTCTCTCTCTCTCTCTCTCTCTCTCTCTCTCTCTCTCTCTCTTTTTCCCCTCTGGGCTCTGTTATCATGTGAGCACATGCCCCACAATAAATGGTATTTTCCTGAAATGCAAAGAGGCTTTTCCCTCTCATGTGGTTTTTTGGTGACTTGCCATTCACCACGGTGGGAGGAGAGACTCATCAGGGTGTCACGGGTGCAGTACAATTTCAGTGTCAAGATTCACCATGTTTTTTGTCGTCTGCCACCCGTCACCACCCGTCTGCCACCCGTCTGCTCAGACTAGATCACAGCAAACTATGCTCAGTTTTTTTCACTTTAATTTGTGGAGGCACACCCTCATGTTTTGCTTGTCTGTTTTACTTTTTAATGATACTTTGTTTGACCAGCTGGCATATCTAATTACATAAAATTTATATATTTTTATTCTGAAAATGACCAAGAAGGCAGAGTGAAGATAATGTTTGATTATTATCAGCATCTGTCATCCACAACACCTATTTAACTCTCCACAGCCAGCTGTAGGCGGCAGGTATGCGTTCCATCTGCAGTCTGTAATTTGAGAAAAGTGTGTTGTCATACTGTCCACTGTGGTCTTACGAAACCAGCTAACTTTTTTCCCCTCCTTCAACACATAACTCTGACTGTTTATGATTCATAAGTCCACATAGTTTCTTAGTTTATGCTGTGCAAGCTATTACAAGTGGAGACGGTGGAGTCCTCAGGTCATATTGAACATAACCTGACACGCCAGATGGTTTGTTACACAGAACCATCTAAGACCGTCATTATAAACTGTTTGGAAAAGGGCAGACACTTTCAAAAAATACGTGGCAGGTAATTGGATGAACCATCTGTCAATCAAACTCTTACCAAAGTCAGTTGGAAGAAAAGCAAAAACATCTTTGTCATAGAGAAAAGCATTCAGTGCTTGTCTTTCAACTAAGACACACTCTCCACTTCTGATTTAACTGATGCTATTGTAGCATCTAGGCTAACCTCTTTAGGAGCCGCCATTGTTGTTTAGAACAAACAGTGGCCTTTCCACGTTGTCTCGCATACACCTAAGCCACGCCCGTAGCTGCCAGGAGCTCCTCACAGGATACCGAGTGATCTGGTCACTGGCCTATCGTGTGATATGTGATCCCGTGATTCTCTTGGACCTTGTGACACTAAGAGAATCCAGCTGACGTGCAAGGAAACATTTGACTCAGCCGATTTTACACTTACAACCTCTCAGGAACCTACATGCTGTGATTGTAACTTGCCCCCGAAATGCCCACTGATAATGTATGACAATAGATTCTTCTTAATCTCACCTTGTTTCCATGTGCACACCGGGTACACTTCATGCCTGCAGCCAGATTATACCCAATGTGCTCCGCTACTCCTTCGGTGCACTGTGTACTTGACTGCACTTTGAACCCTGCACCTTACAGTAATTCACAAAAACAACACCTCCTGTTTTACAGTTCTCTTTCTCTGAACTTCCTTCTCAAGTCAGGAACAGGAGACCAGCGGATAATGAGTATTGGAAACAGCACCCAGAAGTCAGATATCATGTGGTCTCTGAACGTGAAGACAGAAAGAGGGTTGAGACAGAGAAAGACGAGGGTTACAAACAGGCAGAATGTAGGAGCACTCAGGGGGCTGCTCTAAATCACCAGTAGCTGTGACAGCACGGGACGAAAAGAGGGTTTAAAAAAAAATAGAACAAGAGAGAGAGAGATGAAATGCACATGGAGATGTGTGATGAGAGGTACAAAGAGAGGCTGACAACTGGTGCCAGACAGCTGTGAGTGTATTACCCTGATTGTGTTTGTGTGTGCTTATGTCTGTCTGCGGCTATTGCACTATTCGTTTTGGAAAAATAATACTTCCAAATATCCTTATATGTACAGTAGCTTTCAGCATCATGTTGTTTAGTTATACACTTTAAAGGAACAAAAGCCAACCAGCCTACCGATATCTGGTGTGATGCAGATATGATCAATTATTGATGGAGTGACGAGCTGCACTGGATGCTTTACTGAATTCATTTTAGTCAAATGTACAAATAATTCCACACAGTTGCCCAGAAATGTCCGTCGTAGATTGGCAGTGAAAACAGGCTGTCTGCCTGTGAGCTCAGACGTGAGAGCCCTCTCAGTCTGTATCCTCATTGCGTGTGGCTGCAAGGTCACAGGGCTAGACAGCCAGCTACACACACACACACACACACACAAACACAAACACATTAACTGATCATGCCGCCAGAGAGGGGATTAGGCTGGGAAGCTGACAGGGTTGGGAGGGTTAGGGTAAAGTCTCTGTGTGTGTATATGTATGTGTGTATTTGTTTGTGTGTGTGTGCATGTGTGTGTATTTGTGTGCGTGCACAGGAGGCGGGAGTACCACATACTGTCATGGCACGCAGAATTAGAATTAAAACTGATTTCCAATTTACTTTCTCAAGAACGAGGCAGCAGCTGCACATGGAGGACGAGGTGATTTCAAAAACACAGCCGCACACATGCTCACAGCTTATTTGAATTTAACAACAATAAAATCTAAATGACTTGTGGAAAGCTGCTCAGTTGTAAAATGGCAACCATTTTGTAAGCCAAAAAGAGTGGTGATGTACTTTCTTGAACTTTTGATGATCCCAGAGGGAGAATTCAAAGTCAAGCTTCTTCCGCACAGAGATTCAAGCGTAGGAGTGGAAAGAATAGGAGTTGTATGGATTCGTTATCTTTTCAATGGCACTTGAAAATGTAAAATATTACCCTGGGAGTACATATTATATTTCCACCTACCTGATTGTAAAATGTGGGTACAATTAACATGAATTACATTAAAAGAGGAGAGGATTATTGTATTTCCAGCTATGTCAGTCTACCTTGGTCTTAAACGTTCTGATTCAACAAATGGGAAAGATTGAGTGACCATGCTTTCCACTTTGTGTCAAAAGGGAGCAGAGGAGACAGAGTGAGGAGAAGCTGTCCCAACAGAAAGACTCTGAGAACCAGCACAAGGAAAAACTACTCCGGTATGCTGAGCTCTCTTCTTTCTTTTTCTCTGTACTTTTGCTTTACCACGTGATAAATGCCCGTCTTTTCCCTTCTCCAACTTTCCCACAATCCCTGTACTTATCCCACTCATTGTCCTCCAAATCATCCTCTTCCTCTGCTTCATTTCTCTTCCTCCATCTCCTTCCTTCCGGAGAGAGGTGGGGATATTAGTGTCAGCTGCGATCTGCTCTTGGGTCAGTTAAGGAGATCTTAGGCTCCATAAAGTGCCAGTGACACTGCAGAGAGCCTCGTGTGAGGATGGTGAAACAGATGGAAGCACTCCTGAGTTGGCGTGGAGTCATGTTTCTTACACACACGCACACACACTATCATCTGTGCACAGAGGCATGCACATATTATAGATATGCAGAGACACTTCTATCGGACTGCATCACACTAATACGCAGGCAGACACATGTGTGCACACACCCAACCCACATGCGTCCACCCACAGACAGACATATACACATGGAGCCTCTCATCTTTCCGTGCAGGCGTTAGATGTATGTGGGGTGTGTATTTTTTCACATGGTATCTGCTGCTATTCTTTTTCTAAGCCATCGGCAGCCTGGTGTGTTCAATTACACTGTCAATTTATTTCCCTTCCCACACAGCAGTCTGTGATCTCACCCTCTGGCTCCTATACAGCTCAACACATAATAGCACTCTGCTATTTCAGTAGGGATGGGAGGTTGGGGGTAGGGAGGGCGCCCCCCCCCCCCCCATAGCGCAGAGGAAATGTAACAGGAGACAACAATTCACCAAATTGTCCAAGATTGGAGACCACCGGTGCCTAAGGATAATGTTTATGTGGCCAACTAGCTTTGGTTTCTGCAGAGAAATCAATAACTAGATGCTATCTAGTAGTTGCTGTTTTATGTTGAATGGGTGTTGTTAATATGTCCAGTTTCACTTAGTTCAAATTTGTTGAAATGGCTTTTCATTAACTGATTGTCATTAACTTAATTGATCGTTACAACTGATTGTCATTTATATTGCCAAGCTTTCCTCTGACTAAGGAGGAGAGATTAGCTGAGAAAACACGTCTTCATGTGTCCATTATTGTCTCCTTCGTCTTTTAATTAATAATTAAATGTACAGTAAAGTATTAGTGCATAAGGGCTTATTCCCAGTAGGCCTACTGCTTGACTTGCCAAAGTTCACTGTCAGAATAATACTACAATGTTTGGGCCTTGAGCTGTGTAGAAAAGCTTTTCTGTGTGTTTTAATACACTGAAAAACAGAAAAGGTGTTTGAATTTAGGGTTTGACCGTGCTTTGGTGTGTTTGTGTGTCAAGGCTAAAAGTAGCCTGATACGGTTTGTTTGTTTGTATTGTTATTCAAAACATGCACAGACACACTGTATAAACATGCAGATGAAAATGTGTCCTCCTAGAAAATACATAACAGCAGCTATGTGTGTTTGTGCTCATCTTCTCCATCCCTTCAACAGGTTAAAAGAGGAGTTGGAGGAGAAACACGAGAGGTGGTTGTCATGCCAACGCAGGTGTGACATCATGCAGGAGCAGCTGTCGTCATACTGCGCAGCTGAAGAGGAAGTGACACGACGGAGGGAAGCTCTGGAGAAGGTCCAGCAGGAAACGAGAGAGCTGAGGAGAGAAAGGTCACGATTGTGTTATCTGTCCTGTCCCGCTCTGTTTCCTCTCGCATCAGAGACTCTCACGACCGTTAACTATTGCAGTCTGTTCCATTCACAAATATCTTATACATCCAATTCTGAATCTTCAAGTATGACCTAAAAAATTCAGAAACACATTTTGAACCTTGAAATGTGTATAATGAGTTGACTTGTACTGGTCCCTCTCAAAGCTAGTCAGAACCCCGTCTCCTATAAAGTCGGTACCGTCTGACAACACAGTTGTCAGAAATAAAATGTTGACATTGTAAGTTTCTGCAAACCACTGATACGTTGAATCTCGTCGTTTCTAAACCAAAAAATATGTTTCATATCAACATTTCTACGTTTTTTTAACTGCTCATCGCGCTTTTGATGTTTGTAAACTGACCTGACCTCTTCCCTATGTGGACTTTGATTAAACGCATTTGGGATTTGTGTCACCGCAGTGTAAAAAATTGGCTGCTAGTGTTGGCCAATTGCAGCTCGCTGAGCGCCAGCTTCAGTGCGTGGCTGCGCTTTGCTTTTTTTAACAGTGACATTACAACACAGACTGGTGGCTGTGCTATATCCCTTTTTGGGCAATGAACTGTTTTGTTCTAATGTTAAATATTTACAACCTGTTTGTGTCTGAGAGCACATGGGGTGAGTACAGGAATCCTGTGTATGTGCTGTTGTCATTGCAAAACCAAAGGCCCACGTCTTTCTCCAAGTGCAGAATGGGTTGATCTAATAGAGTGGTGGGAGCTGTGCCCACTCTCTTATGTAAGGTGTTACCTCTCCCTGTGTGGTCAGCTCACTCTGCCCAGCATACTGCTCAATAACCTGGCATTTACAGCTGTTTATCCATGTCAATACCTTTTATTTTTTTGGACTCCATGTCCCTTGCGGCACTATTTGGAGATAAAGTTGGACAGTTGACAAAACTCAGGGGTGTTATATCGTGCCTCATTTTCTCTTGTCAAAAACTTTAAGTCGAACTATTGAAAAGTAACATTTTTCTAGATAAGATGGGATAAAAACAACATTATCTCCATTATCTTATACTCGTTTAAGAGCTGAGGAAAACTGTTCTCAGCTTGGTGCAACTACTATTATATTTCCCCCCAAAAGATACACCTAACATATCTTCTGGTTTTGTCTAGATAACGCATAAAGATAAATAAAGGGAATATCAAGACCCTTTTATGCTAAATGTTGGAGTGAGTATATGCGTGTGTCTTTCCATGCAGGACCTGAGAGGTCATCTCCATGCTGGGGCTCATAAGTTACAGTGAAGTAACATCAATATATGATGCATATAATTAAACTATATCCTTCATCTGTTCTAGTTCGATATGAATATTTGAATGAACATTAATGGCGTGGTTGGACACAAAGAGACACCCAAGCCTGTTTGTCTGCGGCATTATCATTGTTTGAGATCTAATGGTGTGTGTGTGTGTGTGTGTGTGTGTGTGTGTGTGTGTGTGTGTGTGTGTGTGTGTGTGTGTGTGTGTGTGTGTGTGTGTGTGTGTGTGTGTGTGTGTGTGTGTGTGTGTGTGTGTGTGTGTGTGTGTGTGTGTGTGTGTGTGTGTGTGGTGTGTGTGTGTCTAAATGTTCTTTCTTCAGATGTTCAGAGAGGCTCAGAGGAAAAGGCTGAATCACTGACTTGATTGTACTCACTTTATGTCCTGACCACAAGTACTCACACATACGCACACATGAACACGCGCACACATTCCAAGACTTTTCTTTGCCTTCGTTATAAAGTCAAGGGATTTGACCACTTCCACTGTCCTCCAGTGACCCATGAAAAAGGACACGCTGTTCCCTTAAAGGGTCTTCCTTGCACACTCACACACAGATTTATACTACATTTATACACTTTATGCTCCCGTGCTTCCTCTTGCCATGTCTCCAATATTAATCCCATCCAATTCCATCTTTGTCCCCTTCTAACCCCTGTTATCTCATTCGCACATAAACACACACACACACACACACACACACACACACACACACACACACACTGACTCCACCCTTTGTGCAACGGCAAACTGTCACTGCACATCGCACAGTGCCAACACTTCTGTTGCATGATCTAACCAGAAACAAGCGTCATCTCTCCACCCCCGGGACCCGTTTATGCGATATGTTTATAAATGTGGTAGATTGTTCTGTAGATTTAAAATACATACTGTACATCACTTGTGTAATAGGCATTTTGCCGGTTAATAGGGGTTTAGGCTTTAGGGTTTAGGACTTAAAACGTGTTTATCTCTAGGAGGCTGCGGAGATTGAACATATAGCGTTATTCCCCCTTCATACCCGTCATAATGTTTAATTTTGCTCATAATGTTTAATTTAGCTGTAATCAGTTGTCAAGTGACTATGATTTAAAATGTAATATTTAATATAATGAAAGGAAAGAAATTATCTTACCTTTTGAAATATAAACCGTATTAAATAAAAAGATTACATGCAGAATGAAATATTGTGATTTATTTTGCACTCAGTTATGAGCAAAATCTGTCATCCAAAACTGATGTCTTTTCCAATGAGAGGTATTTGTATAATACTAAAGTCAAAACAAATTTAAATCAAAGCTAATTTACTGCTACTGAAGAAAGTCACTCAGTCACATTATAATTTCCCCCATTGTCTCTATATTGGCTGCAGTTTTGAATCTTATAATGTGGACCAATGCAGATGTTGATGAAAACCAGTTGTGAAGTGACATTGAAAAGACAAGTTACCAGCAGACAATGGTCTCCCCAGGGCAGAGCAGTGTTATTGTGGGGTGGGAATAAAGTGAATGAAAGACATATGAGTGGAAAGGGATGAAGGAAGGAATAGAGGGAGGCAAAGAGAAAAGAATGATGGACAGGGAGGAGGATAGTGAGGCGCATGAAGGGAGGAAGGAAAGGAAGGAAGGAAGGAAGGAGGCTGAGAGAGAGGGTTGGAGGCAAGGGGTTGAGGGATTGTTGTAGGGAGGAGGGATGGAGACCATGACTGTGGTTGCAGTGGTTACTTCACACACTGTCTGGCTGTCGCATGCACACAGCCTGGGTCACAGGGGCTGCACACAATCGACGCACACATATGAAACATGACAGCTTGCCCTTGATTCGGTATAACTGACACAAAGTTAGAAACAGAGAGACAGAGCGAGAGAGGAAGAGAGGAGGGAGAGGCGGAAAAAATAATGAAAGTGGCAAAAAGTGGAGAGAGTAAAAGATTTAAAAGTCAAGAGAGGTCAGGAGTATCTGTGCAGTTCCTCATCCATCTGTTAAATGTGAGAGGACTTGTTTCAAGTGGTTTCAAGCAGCGGAGAAATGTTTTCATGACAGAAATTATGATCCCTAAAAAACTCTCCCGTCTGTCTTTCCCCATACAGAGCAGTGGTTTAATGCCTTAGGCTTTACACAATTAGGCTAATAAAAGATTAATGTCAGCAGCACATCTATAGAATACCTCCTTCAGTTTACCCCTTTCAAACAGCTCTTTGTTCTCTCTTCTGTTTTCTGTAGTGGAAAGTATTATATCATACTTGTCTGGGTTTTTACTTTTATTGTGGCTTTGTCCTTTTTGATCACTTGTCATAAATTGTCATTTGCTGTGAATTCATATGCCAAATTTTTACAAGGCAGTCCGTTCCTGCCTTGAAAGCGTGGTGAGTGTGAGAAGATTCTTGACTTCTTAATCATCTTTCCAGGTGGAGAGTTTATGTCCCTGAAAAAAAAGCATCGAGGCTGTATGAGATGATGTCAGGGAAGATTCCTGTTGATCTACGTTGTTGATTCAAACACAATTAAAAAAATGTTTAAAATTGCCCTTGAGCTTTGCTGTAAGAATCGGATGTTATATGGAGTAGAGTCAGCTTTTTGTGTGCGTGCGTGTGCAGATGCAGATTGTATCCGCATAAAGTGGGAAAATGGAATGTGCCTTTTGATGAGGTAGCAGCCGCTCACACTGCACACGCACCCACACACTGTGCATATACACACTCGCCTGTCCTTAAAAGCAGCCTGGCGTGTGAGTGAATGAGAGAGTGCTCCCAGATTTTCCCATCATTCCTCCCTGTAATCCCCCCAGACCTCCTTCTGAGGGCTGAATTTGCACGCTCACGCTCCCCGGGGGGTCGCACACACGCATAGACACACATGCCAACAACCACACACATGTGCACATGCAGGCTTAAAGTTGATTTTAAAACTTCTACCCTCGCAGGGGGCTGCTTTTTTGATAATCAGGGAAGCAGAATTATATATGACAGCGGGATACAAACACGCATGCATCAGCAGTTTGTTATACATTAAAAAAGCTACAGCTTCATAAAACATCAAATCCTCACTTCCAGAGGTTTTTCACCAGCTACGATTTAACTGCAAAACCCTTAAAGAGTCTGTGCTTTGGACACAAAAAAAGGACAAAAATCGACATTATCTCGGCCGTGTAAAGTAGAAATGTCCCGAGCCGTTCCTAAGTATCTGTATCTGGGGCTGACCCAAAAACATCCCCAGTGTAGAAGTATCGTGCCACATAACTATCTCAAACCTATCTATCAGAAATGTTATTATACTGGTGGATAGTTTCATAATGCTTGTCTAACAGCAAAAAATGTTTAAAGCTTATATCTCATCTTTAACAAGGCTGGGACACATTTAAATGAGCTTCAGGAGTCAGATCTTGGCATCAAACCTGCAACTCTTGGGGAGCATTCATGCATGGCTGTCTGTCTGAATCTATTTGTGTGCTTGTGTGTGTGCGTGCGTGCGTGTGCATGGGCGTGTGTGTGCGTGTGTGTGTGTGTGGTGAGTAGGCTGATGTGATTAGCCAAAGCCACTGGAGTGAATAATATTGTGTCTGCCCCGAGTATGAAGAGATGGAATGTAGCTGCTGCTCTTCATTATACAGCAGATCATCCACTCCACTATCAGATATACACAGAGTCAAGTGTGCTTGTACACACACACACACACACACACACACACACACACACACACACACACACACACACACACTTTTCTTATACAGATGGGCCCACTTACTCACACAAAGGGCTGTAACGCAGTGGCTGTATGACATAGGAATTTGCACATATATAGAAATGTTCTCATGTCATCCGCCTTTGCAGCCAACTCTAACTGTTTAAATATTGGTAGTAAACGTAATGTCTTAACTTGGGGCTGGATTAAGATCCATGCAGCTTCACATCTTATCAGCCAGACCAGCTGCTGAAATTACACATTATGTTTGGATTTGGATCCGCAAATCAATGAAAATTCCCCCTGCTATGTCAACTCTGTCTCTCTTTCTTTTGCAGATGTTTCTTTTCCTTCATCATCTCCCTCTCTCTTTTTCCCCCAGAGACTGTTGGGAGTGCTCTTGTTAAAAAAAATGATTTATGCAACCAGACATGCTGAGAGGATCATCAAAAAATAAGCATGTGCAAATATTATCAGAGCTTTTTGGATTGTGACGATATAGATGTGATGTTGGCTCACTTATCTATTCAACTGCAGAAAGTGCTGCACGGACAAAATGGTTAATGCAATCCTGCGTGTGTGGTTTGTGTATGAGTGAGAGCATTTTACACTTCCTTCACTCACTGACTGTCATATCTGCCTGTGTCACTGCATGCTATCTTTTAAAAGGTGTGCAGGTTTGTTTCTCTGACTTTTGACATTGGTGTCAGAATGTATGCATTTGTTATGTTTTGTTGTTGTTGTTGAATGTCCTCCATCTGAAAGGGTATTTGTAAAACCCCAGTAGATAAAGCTGCCAGTGACTAGCATGCTATTTTGCTCTCATATGGGAATCTTAAGGCATTAACAGCAGAGCGGTAATGGTTTTAGAAACGGATGGAAGACTGGCCGCTGCTGTGTCACGTAAGGGAAGGAGTTATTAGGGCAATTACTCTTTGAACATGGTTTCAGATGTTGCTGTTGGCTGATGCTACATTCATATATATATGTTGTCAGATTCAGTTTTGATTGTACATTTTTTGAGGAAATGTAAGGGTCCAGTGTGTCGGATTTAGGGGGATTTAATGGCAGAAATGGAGTCTAATATTCAAAAATAAATTCTGTACTGTATATCACCTGAAACTAAGAAGCATGTTTTTGTCAGCTTAGAATGAGCATTTCATATCTACATACTGTAGAGAGCGGGTCCTTTCTCATGGAGTCCGCCATGCTGCAACTGCATGTTTCTAGTAGCTCGGAATGGACAAACCAAACACTGGCTCTAGAGGGGGCCTGTCACGTTTTTATTACGTTACCGGGAGGCCATTGTAGGTTTTCAATGCGCTTGGAAAGAGAGAGGTGATCTTAAGGGTAGTTAGTTGGTTGCAATCTGCAACCTAACCGAGCTAAATGCCATTAAATGGCTTTCCTTTAAGTTATAAGTACAGGACATTACTTTCATTGCAAAGCGAGATATCCCAATGACTGAATGCTGCAGTATATGTGTATGCTGCCCTGAGTATTCATATATTTTCCTTGTGTGTGTGTGTTTACAGGGAGATATTGAGAGAGTCCCATGGCAGAGCCCTGACCAAGATGGAAGAAGACTGCAGACAGCAGATGCACTCAAAGGTAATTATTTCCCCTGCTGATTACGTATAACCACAGTACTATACACTGACAAACAAACAGTAGGTTTGCCCCAAGCCAGTTTGTAGGTTTAGTATCTGTGCTGATCCAGGCGTTTTATTTTATGGACAGTATCTGCTCTATAAAAAACATTTGGCTCCTTTAAAAAAAAGGGGAAACACAATTGTTTCTGGATATTGATTACACGGTCTATAGATGTAACATAATTATGTTTGATGAACTTAAATAGATCCAAACATTACTCATACGCTCAGTGACTTTGGGTGTATCAGTTCATGACTGGCAAACATTTAGTTCCAGTCTGTTGAAGTAAAATAGAGTCTAGGACGGCATCCAAGCCATTGTCACAGTTCAGAGGAGTTTAACAGGGAGGATCCTAACACACGCAATCTGGATAAGATTATGAGGCTCCAAGACCACCAGTCTGTTTGACACCAGATAAACTGAAAACATGCACACACATACACAAACACACAAAATCAATCTGTCTTTTATTAGTAAAACAGTGAGTGTAGTGTCTGCCTCTCTGGCTGCAACAGTGACTGAGGTTTAGTTGAATGTCTAAACAAAAAGGACATTTCGCCCCAAAAAAAGAGAAAAGATTAGCATTAAATCACTGCTGTCTCATGTTGGTATTTTGTCTTGTTAACTCAATTTTTTCTTTACAAATTCTTCTTAGTAGAACAACATTGTTGCTTTACATCGAACAGCGCTCTGCGTTTTCTTAGGATCAGGATCCGATTACTGGTTTTACAATTGAAGACCATGATATTGGAGGATGAGGACAATTGCTCCAGTTGTCAGATTATACGTAAAACAATCAAACAGAATCAGTTGAATGCAATTTTTGTGAATAGAACAGGAGAGTATAATGTTTTACCTTTTGAAATCATAATAAAATTCAACCAATTTTTATTGTTAAAATGACTCATTTTAATTCTGTCCAGTCATGACACACTTTGCATAAGAAATGGTAACATTTGTTAACACATGTTTGTTTTTTCCTGAAATACTTGCAGAACAGTGTTGTGGAAATTGCAGTGACTTTGAATAACGTACCGCCTTTAAATTGTGGATTAGCTCACTCTACGCACTGAGCTATTGCTCATAAAACTGAGTCAACATCCTACAAATATAGAATTGTTCGGCAACATCAACCATGCATGTATTGAGGA
Source organism: Anarhichas minor (assembly GCF_050575085.1). Classification (NCBI taxonomy): domain Eukaryota; kingdom Metazoa; phylum Chordata; class Actinopteri; order Perciformes; family Anarhichadidae; genus Anarhichas; species Anarhichas minor. The sequence continues at coordinate 5,273,382 of NW_027466472.1, forward strand.
AGTGGATCACATGATTGATCGCAGAGGCAAAGTCGTTTCCAGCGGCAATACTGTCGTGCCATATTCACTTTGAAAGAGCAGCGACCAGTGAGGAAACACCAACACTCTACCAGCCAATGATGTAACTTCATCAGTCAGCAGCTTCAGTGACAGACTCGAGCAGGCCTCGGTTTGCAGCGGCCCATCCAGAAATGCCACAAGCAGTACCATCTGACAGATATACACACAGGCCTACATTAAAGCACATACTGCACATCTAAACACGGATATTAATATGTAACTAACCGCTTACTTATATTTGTTATTATCATCTCAGGAGAATCATGCGATTGCTTGCATGTGTTTGCGTGCGTCTGTGAGTGAGTATGCACCTCTGTGTCTGTATATTGTGATTTTGATATTATATTTTATGATTTTATATGAAAACTGTATATTGTATTTCAGCTAACTCACTGATCAGTTTCCATTTAGAATTTTGAATAAATCACTTCTCAAATACGTCACCCCTTGAGTCTTGCACTCTATGGGTGTAATATTTGCACCAGGACGGTTTCCAGACACATGTTCATACAAGTTATTGTTCATTATGGGCTTCCTGGCTAATTCCTGGCATGGAAAGGAAGTGATCACTTTTTGAATACAAATGCCAGCTGTGTACATGCACACATACACACACACACACACACACACACAAAAGGATACACACCCACAAACCATTCCCACACGCACGCTCACCAAGCAAAGAGGAAGTGGTGTTTTCTCATTTGATCTTGCACACGCAATCTTCGTCTCTCATACAGTCTCTCAAACCACAAGCATAATACACACGCACACCGGCTTTCACACGCCAATCTGTCTTTTTTTTCCTCTGACACCCTCGTGCATTATTTTTCTTTTTGCACACTTGCAAGCATACATGCACACACACACAACCATGACCTAAGCCCATGGCACTGACGCTCAGTTTGTTTGATCTTCTAGAAAAGAAGGTAGCTCTGGCAAAGCCTCACTAAAAATATGTCGCATGCAACTTTAGCCCCACTCTGTCAACAGCCAAATCGGGTGTTTCATGTCCCTGACAATTACATTTTTCACTGCCAGTGTTTGATGACAAGGCCAGTCACACAGCTGTCATTGTCACACTTTGTGACAAAGCTTTGCATAACCACAGTGCCCCTCATATACTATTAAAAGAGTTCAGACATTGTTTGTATTTAGAACTGTAATACAACCAATGTCTCATATCAGACACATTTTCAGGGTGTATGAGTGTTTCAAGCTTCTTATTAAACCCTGTGTAGAAGCTTGGTGTGACTGTCCTTCCTGTTTAAATCATGAAGAAGTCAGCACTTCACTGCCCCTTTTAGACTTTGAATCAGAGACAGGCCTTAGGATCTACTTGGAGTTTTTTGGAGTATCTTAAATGGTCAAATACCTAATGTTGTCATTACTGTGTGTGAGAAAGAACACGCACTCCTAAACTGGTGTGTCAATGTATCCTTTGTCTTCCTCTTTGATTTTGAAGCTCGCTGCCGCCCTGGAAGAGCAGAGAACCCAGAATGCATTGCACCTGTGGGAGCAGATGGAGGAGTCCCGCAGGGAGGTGGAGTTAGAGCTGACAATTCACAGGGAGAAGAACCAACTGCTGCTACTACAATACCAGCGGGACAGCACACAGCTTCAGGAGAAGGTGCATACATGTTAATTGTAAATGAAAATAAAAATGACAGTGAACACTACACAATATTACATTGCAGTAATATATCATTGACATGCACTTGTAACAGGCAGCTTCTATTTTTTATGTTTAGCATATAAAGCTTCTTTAATTAAAAATGTTTCTTTCTATGCCCTCATCTCCAGCTTTCCTGTCCTGTCCCCTTTCTTCACTTCTTTCAATCACCATATTTTGAGAAGAAATCAAAAAAGATGACATGAAGATAGATTATCCTGTGGTTGCAGAGCCTATGACAGACCATGTGTCACTCAGGTTATTGACTTTTTTAACTTTTTATTTTTCTTGCCTTCACCTTCTTTATCCATTTCCTCTCTGTGACTTTCTACCTTACAGGAATTTAAGACCAGGATTTTTAATTTTGTTTTTGCGTGTAATGCTTGTCTGATGAGCCTATGCTATTGTCTGTATTTCTGTTTATGTTTCATATGTGTCATTAATTCCCTTACATGCCTTCCATATTATTGGAAACAACATTATGAACACACGCTCTACAGACTAGTGACACACACACACACACACACAGTGTGAATGACCCTGTGGTTAGTCTTCGTAAGTACTGAGCGGATAAAGAAGGAAGAAAGACAGCATCAAATCTAGACAGTGGGGGTGAGACAACAGAAAACAATGACACATTAGGTGAGCTGGCTTCCTATTGTTACCACACACTGAAATAAATACCCGCCCACAGCACAGTATGAGTAACAACCAAAACACGAGGACGTGTCAATATACCTACATTTACTAATATGGCATGTAGTGACAGTCATGAATTTCCGTAGTGTAGTAAAACCGAAACTACCCCTTAAGCTTCCACTGTGCCTGGCACTGCACATTCCCCATCTACCCACTTCCTGTGCAGAATCTAAACTGGGTAACAGAAAACATGTTGCATCCAACAAATGGCACAGAACCTATTAACATTCATGTCAGCTTGATTTCCATGTAATCTTTGCTGCAGATTTGGGTGAGTCAGTGTAAGAGCAGAATGCTGAAAAGCATCATTTCTTTTGGTATTTGAGATAATCACATATGCACATACATACGATGAATGAAATTCATGAATTAATGAGCAAAGAGCAAATCCAAAAACGTTGGTTTCTTTGATGTTTATATCCATTTGACAAAACATAACAGTTAAATAGTCGTAATTCAATGAAAATGTAAAGATCCACAAATTGGAATCCACTGTTTATTCTTCTCCAGCTGGAGGAGAGAGAGCAGGTGCTACGAGGACTGCAAGACAAGCTGCAGGAAGAGAGGAGAAGCAGGGTGGAGGAGAGGAGGAGTGAGGAGGAGGTACGTCAGGAGCTGCAGCGCTCCCAACAGCAAGAGGCCCTACAGCTGAGCCAAGCTAAGGCTGGACTACAGCTGGTGACTAAGAGGAATGCTGAACTTCAAGAAGAGGTGTGTGTCATTGTCTGTGCATGTGTGTTACCAATGTTTCGCCATTGTGTGGTGTTCAATTGTCCACACAAGAATAAGAAATACAGAAAATAATGTAAAAACAAAATGAGATTTGATTTAAAATATTATATCGGTGTGTTTCTGTGCCAATTCTATTCAAACAGATTTGGATTACATTTAGTCGGTGTGTGTTGTGAGTGTGGTCACAGCAAAAGGAAGTGAGTGAGCATGCATACAGTCACATACACAAACAAACACAATCCCACACAAGCAAACACTTGCCTTCCAGCTCAACTTTAAATCTAATTTCTCTTAGAATGTACCTTGTATGTCTAAAGGCGCAAGTTCCGGGTAACATTTCGATTGCCTCTCGACAGCAAGCTAACCGCACAAACGGTGTAAACTACGGCAAAAGTGCTGACAGAGCCAACAGTGTTGACTGTCAGCTGTCAGCCCACCACCATATACATTTGCGCGTGGGTAAGAGCAAATCTTATGTAGAAAACTTAAACAATCCCAGTTGAATTATAAACGACGGGGCAAAGATCCCACTGAATAATTTATTTTGCATTTCATCCTTAACAGTTGTTCGTATCATGGTGCACAAAAGTGACTATACTGTCCATTGTACGCAACAACAGAGGATTCATTGAAGGCTGCGAACACTGGGTCTTTCTATTCATTTATATAGGATAGGATGCTTCGTCGAAGGTGGATGATTCGGTAATATACAAGGCAATCAATATCAGAGAAAACCCATCAATAAAAGCATCCATCCGAAGTCTAGAAAGGTCACTAAGTCAATTCACTGTCTCCTATTCTCTTCTCAGCACTTCTTCATCGCCTCCTTTCCTTCTTCTCCACCTCACTCTCTCATTTAGCTCAGCTTTGTCCTGCTGCAGTCAGACAGCCCTCTAACAGCCACTGTCTCTTTAACCGCCTCCCTCTCAGACTGCCTGTCCAGATAGGTTCAGCCGGTTCAAGGTGCCCTGATGCCAATTTCACAGCTGACATGCTCTTTTATGTCATTCATGGACCTTCAGCACAGCAGCTCCTTCCCCCAACCACCCTTTTCTTTCTGTTCTTTCTCATCTAATTTAAAGGGGCCATTTTTACTGTGCTGTGTCTGTAGTTTTAGAGCAGATCAATCAGTATAATCCCTTTTAGATGACCTTTGATTTTTATTTCTTTTTTCCTTTCTTTCCAGCCTTTTAACACTGTCCTTCAGTTCTGTCTCTAATGATCCCTCTCAGTTCTTATCTAATTCAAACCCTAGCTTCTATCATCCTGTTCTTTAGAATAGTTGTATTGATCTTTAGATGTTTGTATGTGTGTGTTGGTTAGAGATAATCAGGTTTTGATCATGACCTTGTGATATCGCTCTGTTGCCCAGATACCGTTGCACTGTTGAGCCATTTTCATCATGAAGTGTTAGAGCATGTGTGTGACCTTTTAACCAGTCGATTTTAAAGATGCATGACTGAAAAAGTCATTTCAGGACAGCAATCAGACCTGAGAGTCTATTTAATTTTCACAAAAACTGAACAAAAAAAACAAACAAAGAAAAATCAGAACTACTTTAAGCATTTAAAGACATATTTACCAATTTTTTCCACACTTTTCTATAAACTTTCTATCTCATTGGGCGCCTCTACCAACAAATGCTGAACCTGATGACCTTATGTGGCTCCTATTTCTAGTCGTATCCAATAAATCAGCACACCAGTCACCACGAATGCAGAATTTCAACTGCATGGTACGACTCGACTCACTTTTGGTACCAGGTACTTTTCTCGTTCGTTTTCCACTGCAGATAGTGAATTACAAAAATAGCTGCCGCAATTGAAGGTAGCTTGGCTATTTAAGAATGAATAATAAGAATCCAAAGCGAGTCGTGTCGAGTCGTGCCGTATTATGCTGTACAATCTTTAACAATACTTCTCATAATTACGTCTGCCAAGGACTGTTTTCATTTTGGTTTTTTTGTCTGTTTGTTAGCGGGATTACAGACCCGATTTCCATGAAACTTGGTGAAAGGGTGTAGGTGGCCAAAGAAACAACCCATTAAATTATGGAGCAGATTTGCCTTGGCTCTCCAAGTGCTCTTCTAGTTCATCAATGCAGTCATGATTGAAAAGCCAAGTCCTGTGTCCTCTTCCTTAGAGGAATACAAGTGTGTGAATGTGTTTTTTCAGGCCTACCAGTGACTTTATTTACAAAAAAAGTGTATGATATGTTTAAATGATTATTTGCACATTTGTTTTCTGTTTTTTGAGCTCGCTGCTACTGTGTTTTGTTCCAAACGTTTACAATCTATCTCTCCAGCGCAAACATTATCTCCAAAAGAAGTTTATTTATAATATTGTCATTCAATGGCTGATACAGTATGGAGATGTGATTAGAAATTAGTAAAGCTTCGGTGTGTAATTGTGCACATGGGCACACACAAGAACACACACCCAAACACATTCTGGTGGTGCCCCATTCAATCCCTCCCCTCCCTCCCCTGCTTTGTATTTTCTGTCCGCTCCCTCCCAAACTCTTTCACTTTGTCTTTCTTTCTTTATTTTGTTTCTCTCTCTCTCTGTCTCTGTCTCCCCCTGCCTGTCTTGTCTCCCACCCCCTCCCCTCCCTCTCTGGCCTGATTGCAGTTGGACCAGGACAAGAGGAAAAGGTCACTGTGTCTGGGGGAAAAGACGCCTGACCTGTAACCTCTCACTGTGGTCACACAACACACGTGTGTGCGTGCGTGTGTGTGTGTTGCCGCTGGAATGTGGTTTACAGTGTTAGATTAAAAGCAAGGGCTCTGTGGGCCTGCGTGTGACTTCCATCTAATAGCCCTGTAATCCTGCTCTCACTAGGAGCCCCTAATGGTGGCTGTCTCTCTCTCTACCGCTAGACTGGCATGCAAGACATCACACGCATGCACACACGCAGGATGTAACACATGCCGGCATATAAACAGAGAGGAAGAAGACTCACACTACAAGTCTTGCATACACACAGAGAAAGGAAGCGGCCAAACACGTATGTGCAAACTGTCACACTGACAGTAATTGCAGACAATGGCATAAGGCGTGACACACCGCACATGGATATTGAGGCATATAGGCACCTATTAACACATACGCATGTGTTGACAATTATAGACCCATAAAAAGAAAACCATACCCAAAGTATGATCGTAAAAAGAGAGTATACACACAATTTCTACATGTCTTTCATATTTGGGGATTCCCCTCACAGAGCAGCCAGGACCAGATTTAGATATGTACACACAGAGATGGTAGAGCTATATGTCATCCCTTAAAAGGAACACTTCAACCCCAAAGTGATCTTTTGCATATGAATCACTCACCCTGTGTTACGTAGAATTTTTGAAGCAAACTTTGTTTTTCTCGCAAGCCTTCATGTTGAAGAAAATATAGGCCATGTTTACTGACTCACGACTTGAGTATACGACTTGGATTATACTGTACGAGTTGTGTCACAGTTTGTAAATGGATGTTGTCTTGTAGTTTTAGTAACAGTTACTTCAATTTATCAATAATTTTACTTATGGTGGCTATTGTCAACAAACTTAAAAAAAGATATTGCTGTATAACTGGCATTGCTAAGTCAGTTCATTGACTCTATAAATATTCTACTTGAGCTACTGTAACTATGTTTTAGCATTTACCATTACCATACCTCTAATTATCACTTGCTAAACGGCAGCCACAGTGTTGTTTTAAAAAAAAACACGTGCCGAATGTGTGAGCTAATGACTTGTGATTTGCGCGGCGTACATTATATTAGACTGCCAACAGGAATCTGCTCGATTCTTTCGTTAAAGTATCTGTTAAATTCTAGTATTTGCATTTGTTACCCAACCATTTTGGGATGCATAAAATACAAGTCTGTTATCAGTCAGCAGATGGTTGAAATGACGTAAAACCATTCAAATGGCACGTGTTTGTAATTAAATGAGCCAGTGAGCAGTGTTTATGGACATGTGCCATACTGGTAGGAAATGCATGTAAAGTGATGAGAAAGCTATGAGTGGCCTTGCGAGAGCAGCATTCATTTTATTTATTTTTTAAACTTTGGATCAGGCCTTGAAGTGAGCAGCTTTCCTTTTTCTATCCGGCTGTCATATAACAAGAGCTGTAGTTTGCTTGAATCCGATTCACTGACAGAGGCTCTATTTCTCAGTAGACCTGAAGATGTGTATATTGTTTTGTGATTCTGGAAAGAAATGCACACATATTGTTTATGCCTCGTGAATATGCTTATTTCCCAAAAGTTATACATTTTTGGTTTGAAACTTCAATACTACAGACTAAATGACTTTCTTAAATACTACTCTCTCTCTCTTCCCAACCTCCAGGTGGCGTTACTCCAGGAGACAGTAAGAAGGGAGTGTGAGGAGAGGGAGGAGCTGACTGCTGCTCTGTCTCAAGCACAAGGGGAGCTTCTTGGCCTGCGATCCCCAGCGTCTCATCAGGGCTCCTCCAGGTCTCCTCCAAACCCCACGGAGAGACAAACACCCCCAGTGAACAAGCATTTCCATCTCCATAGTCAAACCCGGGTAACTCTTACTCGCTCTTTCAACTCCCCAAACACACTGCGACCCTCCCCTCCCTTTACTGACAAAGACAGAGGCCAGGGCACAGATGGAGGAGGAGCGGGGAGGAGTTTAGAGTCTCGGAATCGAGATGAAAAAAGACAAGACGGGACACTGCCCAGACTGAAAGCCAGCAGCACAGTGAGCGAGGTCAAACGTAAGGTCCGTTTAGCGATGGAGAGGAAGGAGAGACTGTAATACAATCAGAATGAAGGAGCATAAATGTATTACAAAACAAGTAGTGCAGCGGTTCAAAATAAAACACGATTTCAGTGTTGTTTTGAAATATTTTTTTATAGTATTTCAATATTAATCATATTATTTTAATAGTGTTTTATTATTCCCTTAGAGTTAATAATACACACAATTTAGTCAACTATCCCTATAATTGTCTACTCTAAAACTCACAACACAAACTTTATGCACAAAACACAACAACTGAGTTCTGCTCGAACCGCAGTAATCTCCCCAGACACACACTCTCTGACAGACATGCACTTGTTTTCTCACAACCCAACTCACGCAGTCTCAGTGGCACGCACAGGATAAACACACACACACACACACACACACACACACTCAAACATGCAAACACACACACACAGCCTGTCACAAGGGCAGAGCTGAAGGAGCATGACAGCGTGTCCCTGGCCACCCGTGGACACAAAGAAAAGGCAGGCAAACACAAAAGAAACTGTAAGGCAAGCACCCCCAGACACACATGCACACACACGAATTACCCAGCCCTCACCAATCAGGCATTGTGTGTTATTGACATCATTCACTCCGTGCAAGGTCTTTCCATCCCTCCCCCCCTCTCTTCCTCTCCCTCTACATTTGGGATGAATTGGCATGATGGGAGAAATGTGTGAAGTGTGTGTGGCATGGAACTCATTTCCCCGCTTACTGGCACACATGGAAAGCATTTAGTTTGACTTCCTCGTGTCCCTCGCTTCCAACCCATCTGTGAGACAATGCACATGCACGTCGTTCACACAGAAAGGTGGGATGATAATGATTTTATCCTGCCAAGGTTTCCTCTGTTTGCCAAAACACACACATATGGTTTATCTGCTTAGGGTCTCGGTCCGTGGGGAGAGGACGTTCTGAAATATGTAACAATGAACATTCTGTTTCATTAAAAGCTAATTTTTTCCCTCCTCTGTTTTTGTCACGATGGTTAAAATGGAACATTTCATACTACACATGTCAAAGTGGTTCATGTTTTTTTCTGAAGTTGACTGTCATGAAGTCTGAATATAGAAATGTACTTTGTTTGCATAAGATATTTAATAAGATTTCCAAAGAAATCTTCCTCCACAATCAACACTCCCTAGCTGCCCCTTTATGAAAAACAGCAATAAATATTCCGTTCCTTTTGTGCTCTGCCGCTGACTCTTTGTTGCCTTCCTGTGGCCTTGTGTGTGTTTACTCATTGCATGAGACTTTTCCACGTGTGTGTGTGTGTGTGTGTGTGTGTGTGTGTGTGTGTGTGTGTGTGTGTGTGTGTGTGTGTGTGTGTGTGTGTGTGTGTGTGTGTGTGTGTCTTCAGTGAGTGATTGTTTCCGTCCTCGCCACCATCACTCAGTTTTTTCAATCAAGTAATCCCACTGAAGGACATTGATTATACGGTAATCATCACAATGTGGTGTGTGTGTGTGTGTGTGTGTGTGTGTGTGTGTGTGTGTGTGTGTGTGTGTGTGTGTGTGTGTGTGTGTGTGTGTGTGTGTGTGTGTGTGTGTGTGTGTGTGTGTGTGTGTGTGTGTGTGTGTGTCCATATGTTACATGTGCACTGAATGGTTAGTTTTTCAATACAAGTGCCTGTTTTTGTACCAAAATTACTATTCTTTCATTCGCATTGAGCAATATAAAATGAGCAAACCCTGTATTGATTTAACACAATAAGGGAAAAAAATAATTGAGCTTGACAATTCATTCACAAAACAGTCTCAACTCAAGGTCCACTTACTGGCTTGTTCCGAAACTTCTGACCTGATCAAATGGTCTTCATCAGCAGATGAGGTTTGCTCAGTTGTCTTTAAACTGTATGTGTTGAAACTTTCCATTGTTCTGAGCACTTGTATTTCATTTTGGCTTAAGCGTTGAGTTTGACGGTTTATTCTCTTTGTCAACTTCAGTTTAGATTTAAATTAGGAAAGGTCTAATCAAAGAATAACTAAACAGGAAGAAGAAGAAGACCAGACATTTGTTGCCAACGTTTACTCCTTGACAGTTTTAAAAGCTCAGTGCAACAGATACCTTGATGTCAGTTCCAAAAAGGTATATTGAGGTTTTATACCAAGCCCTATAGACCCTTTTTGTGGCAAACGTGGACTTGTCAAAGCAGGAAAAGCACAAGTGGAATTAATAACATTAATGATGGTTGAATTCTATTTAGCCGCCTCAGTTCCATGGCTCTAGTGTTGTTCATGCTGTCTCACTGTCACACTGACATGGCTGACTGGGTCACTTGAACAGAACTGGGCCGTCATTAATGTTACTATTTCCACCTCTTCTTTTTTCTGCTGTGACAAAATATCTGCCGTGAAAAGGGTCCAGTCCAGACATATAGGCTGACCTGTCGACAACCGCTCACATTCTCCCTGCACATGCTCTTCTGACCGTTGACATTTCCTTTTATCCCGGCTAAACTTCCTCCCACCGCGACCTGCATGTCTGCTGCGTATTTTAAGAGATAACCTCTTCTTATGCCAGTCAGTGGCATAAACGCACTCTCCCTGCTTCTACTCTCTACCCCACGATACACACTGTTCTGACAACACACTTTCTGTCTCCAAGACCCCCCCCCCCCTCTCTCTCTCTCTCTGGCACACACACATAAATATGTCTATTTGTCAATATTCTTTTCAACTCTTTGGCCTTATTTTATCATTCAACCACTGTGACCCTGTTTCTAAAATGGACTTCCCTCTCAGCCTCTCTGTGCCTTCACTTTATTGATCTAGTTAGCTCTCTCATTTCTACACCTACCTTAACCTGGTGCCCTTCCTGGTTTGTGTGTGTGTGTTTGTGTGTGTAAATAGATACAACTCCTTGAAATACTTTCTACATCTTGATATTTATGTAACAGGCTCCAAACATAAAGCACAATTACGTTGACATGAATGATCGCCATTAAACATTCAAATGTAATCAGCCTTAACAAATGGCCACACACACACACACACACAAACAGTCATATGTAAACACACCAGGCGTGCCTTGCACACACATTTGGAGTGTGATCTCCTTGCAGTAATTATCATAGCAAGGCAGGCATGCACACGTGTCCCTGGGGAATCTGTGCAAGTTGCTCGTAAACACACACACACACACACACACACACACACACACTCCAGGGAGTGGTGTGTGTGTGTATAACTAAGCCCTTGTTCGTCACTGGGCGGCCCTGAATGCCTCCTCGGGTGTGAACTGCGTCGTTTTTTGGTCGTTCCTGAATTCTGCTGTCCCGTGAGCCCTCCCACACCCTATAATTAGTGTCACCCGGGCAACCGGAGAAAGAATGCTCAGCATTCTTGTCGCTGTGGTAACTGCGTAAGTGCGGGGACCCGAGGTGCTGGTTTGTAGGTGTTGGTTAATGACGGGGACAATGAGACCTCAGTCTGCCACCTCATGTGGTGTATTCGGAAAACTCAGGTAGGTAAATCTGTGTGTGAGTGTGTGTGTGTGTGGGGGGGGGGGGAATATCTGTCTGCCCCTTACATGCCACATAGAGCCTCAATCAGGTTATGAAAGCAGACCCTTGTGCCATGTTTGCATGATTATGCTATTGCTTACAAAAGCTTTACACACACACACACACATGCATATAATCTCAGGAAATAACCAACCATGGTAGGATTAAGTTCATGGGACCTAGGGTAATAATTTGCTCTCGGGCTCCTACTGACCCCCACCTCACATGTCATCCCCCTGTGAGTTGTATCTGTATGGTCCCTGTACTATACACACTGCACACAGCAGACTAAACGTGAAGACGTCTCTCTATTTGCCTGATGACCTAATAAAAAAACAGAGCTCTTGTTGCTGGAAAAACTACCCTGCCACAGGATTGCTATGTGTCAGTTAGTTGTGTTGTAATTTGACTAAAAACAACTGTATTTAGGACTACAGCATATAGCATAATACAAACCAGTTCAATGGGTCACTCGATTAATCTGAGATAGAAGTCATTGTTTTCACATAATATCAATTAATCCTAATTTTACAGATTTAAAACATTTTTTTGTGAAATATTAGCGTTATATAGTTTTACCTCTAACACCCTGAGAGGGTGGAATTACTATGATGAGAGTTTGCAAGTGGATGCTGCTTAGTTATAAGGGGTCTCAAGCTAAAAGCTTGGAAACAACCAATAGAAACTAATTATTTAAGGTCTTAAAACTATACTTCCAACAAGACAAGGTATCAAGATTAGGTAATAATGCAGGATCCGCCATAGTTGAGATTTTACTTTTGTGGTGCAAATTCCCTCACAAATTTGTGGGTATAATCAAATTATAAAATACCAAATGATTTGCAGTGAAACTTGAGTTTTGGCACCTTGTGCAGGCCAATTGCTCTCTTTGCAAAAAACAACAGAGACAATACCAGCAAAAATAATGTTTGGGTTTATAGATACAACATTCACAGAAACAAACTACAGACACACACTGCAGCAGTATAGGCCCACAAGTCACTTGTTAGTAAAACTGTTTCAAACATAGAGGCTGTACTGCAGCATCAGGCTGTTGGTGGGGATTCCGTACAAGGTCAGTGTATAAATCCTCATTAGACACATTTTAAACGCAGAAAGATCATTGCTTCATGGGCCACCTGACTTTCAGAAACCTCAACTGGTGGGTCTCTAGCTCTCTCTGCTGTCTGGTTTTAGTTACTGCAGGGCTTCAGGCTACACCTTCCTGGAGGGAGTGAACACAATGTGCCCTGTACAAACTGTTCACATGAGGCTGCGCCTTCTTTCACAGAATCAATGCCAAAGTCCTAAAATCAAGCTCAGTTTGTCTTAAACCATTTTGTCCTGGTCACCCTACCTGGGTTACTGCTTTAAACGGTTAAAAATAAAATAACAAAGCTGATATCACTGACTTCCTGTACATTTTGTGTAAAATACGACAGCGAGTTCATAATAAAATCTAAGTATCCGCTGTGACTCATAGTTCTCCTAATTGGCGGATGGATATGTTCCATGGGTGAGAAGTCAGGACTTTCCCGTAATGCACGTCACTGAAACCCTTAGTGGTGAGTCGTTGCCTTCGCGTGATGTTGGAAATAACACACTTACCGACTACACTAATGAAATGATTTAATGAGATGTCTTTATTTCTAATACGAAGTGATATTTAATGAGCTAAATACATGGGGGGTATTGTTTTAATTAATTGTAAAACTGAGCCTCCATATAATAATTTAAAAATAAATCGGTTAAATCGAGTGAGACACTTCTCTGGTGTTTTCTTTCTGGATGGCGGATTACAGGGTCTGTAGTGTCAATTAAGATAGTGAAACAGTTTTGACCAACAACTATTAACTGTTTTAGGATTCATTTGTCATTATTTGACATCTAAAATACTTCTGATATTGGAAAATTGAGCTCACATGGAGCTCGTGAAGGAAGCATGAGATATCATCATTTGTAATGGAAAACCATGGAGCCATTTGTATCTCAGATCAGCGGATCTGTTTATTAACTATTTGTATAATGCGTGATTAACTTTGTTTAGACTGTCGGGAGTGTGCAGTTGCAATCTCCAAACAGGTGAGAGAAAAGAAGAAAAATAACCGGTAAATGACTGACCAATTGATTAACGGTGACAGATTAAATGCATGTTACACTCCAGTGAAGTTCGTGAACATTTGGGAGCAAAATGTCATGTAGTTTTTGTTCAACGCATGAGTATCGAGGAACTATTTTATCGGCGCGGATGTGCACAAACGTTTGCGTCCAGACAAGCCGGTTACGTCACGTGCTTTGTCAGTCACCCTGCTCCGCCGTCGTTCCGTCGAGGCTGGACGAGTTGTTTGCTGAAAACCGAAAAATCGCTTTTTCTGGGTGAAAATGGCCGCAGGTCCTCTCTCTGTCTCGTCTAACGCATCCACAAACAACGATGGCATCCTCATCGGTGACAAAGTTTACTCGGAAGTGTACCTTACGATCGACAACTCGCTCATACCGGAGGAAAGGCTCTCTCCGACGCCGTCGATGGTCGACGGCCTCGACTTGAACACAGAGACCGACCTTCGCATCCTCGGGTGTGAACTGATCCAGTCGGCGGGCATTCTCCTCCGGTTACCGCAGGTAAAGACTGCTTCGTATTATATATGTCGGTGTGTGTTTTATTCACATTGAGGAAATGTTAGTATTTTTCATGGCCTGGTGTTAGCTGTTTGCTAACGTTATCTTTTGTAACGTTGGCGTGGTGTAGTTAAAATGGCGGCGGTCCATTGTGTAAGGTTAGGCCTCCTTATACAAGGTCTGTATCTTTCTCGACAGGTGGCAATGGCAACGGGGCAAGTACTGTTTCATCGTTTTTTCTACTCCAAGTCCTTCGTCAAGCACAGTTTTGAGGTAAGTCAGTTTAAGCCTCTGGCTCACTGTCAGGCAGCTGGTTATACTAATGTTAGCATAGCTTAATGTTAGCATGGCTTATATCGTTGTGGTTACGTTTCATGGCGGCCATGTTGTCGATACGTTGTACCAGCGTTTATGAACTGCTGTAAGACGAAGAGGGGACATAATTCAAATCAAGAGGAAACTAATCAAACACTTGCAGTACAATAATAACACCGAATCTAATCATTCATTTTCTATAGTGGAAGAACTTAAATAATATAAAAGTATGGCAAACGTTGCACATGTAAGTTTATCTTAGTCTTAAAACCTTTTTGTTATAGATTCAATTGGTCGTTTGTTGGATAGTCGAGTATTACTACAAGTATTTGATTGGTCTGTCTGAGAAGTTCCGCCCAATATGGTAAATGCTCAATCACACTGTTCATTGTGATGTGCAAAAACAAAATTATATACAAATTTGTAATTTCTTTAAAGCTGTTCTATTCTCCGATAATAACTCCTCCCACGTGATGTAAATCTTCCAGAGATATTAAAATAGTAGCTACCATAGTATAAATAGGCACATAGGAACATTTCTTGATTGTTGGTACATTTATGTCTCCTCATTGGTATATTTTAATGTGTCTGTACTCTATTATCTCTGGATGCATGCCATAGGTTATTATACTCTGTCTTCCAATCGTTTGTTTCAATCATCTTCTTTCCAGATTGTTGCGATGGCTTGTATCAACTTGGCCTCCAAGATTGAGGAAGCACCGCGACGAATTCGAGACGTCATAAATGTTTTTCACCATCTGAGACAGATCCGAGGCAAAAAGTAAGTATCGCCAATGAACCCAGTCTTCTCTTTTGTGAAATAAAAAAAAAACTATTTTAATGTTGTATTGTATGTTTTGTTTTTTTTGCTGTGAAAGTGCTCTTCTGTATATCCTTGTACTCTAAACCATTTTAAAACTTTTCAGTTTCCGCTTCACTGGTAGTTTCTGAAGTGTAATTGTCTACCTTATAACATCTGAGTTTGACGTTACACTGAAATTGATATCGTGACAAACTCACTTTTAATAATTGGCGAGCATTTTAAGACGAGGCACCGCTGCTCTATTAGCGCGTGTGCCTTTTGTCTTCATAGAAATCTGTTCATGTCTATTCTATAGACCGTGGCATTAACTTGGCTTCTTTTTTCCCTTGCAACCAACTAACAGCGACCAGCTACATTTACCAAAGCCTGGGTGATGTGGAATGGTACGTAAGACGAAGCAGTCGGCATGACAACCATGATGCAAGGGGGTCTCTCCTCCCCCCCCAGGGCCACCCCACCCCCTCCTGTGGGAGACGCCCGTGGTCTGAACCCCCGTGGGGCACTGGGATCGGGGATGACAGGTTGGCCGAAGGTCCTTGGCCCCCCGGGGCGCCTTGAGGACTCCTGTGGTTCAATCTTAAGCTTTTGGGTATCTGTCCGTCACTCTGCGGACCGTTTGGGTAACGTAGTCTCCTTCACTGACTGCTCTTTGCCGTGCATCTTGTTTGTGCTTTAAGAGTAAAAAACCCCATTCACCAACTGTCTGCCAACCCATGGCTTTTATAGAAATATCACCTTGTTGATGTTGGAGTCATTAAATGGATACTTAGTAGTCCATGCGGCTTATGTTTTAGTTTAGGGTCAGTGCATTAGCTTAGCTTAGCATAGCTTTAAGAGATTGGTATTAAATTCAAGGGAATATGAACCGATTAAGAGTAACTGTAACCGTAACCGTGGTGCACTTGAAGCAAGTCTGTTGATTTAGATGTAGATTTGGACTGTTGGTCGTGTTAAATAATGGACATCACACAGATGCGTTTACCATGCATGTGGCTTTTAGCATGACAGTATTCACATTAAATTTGTTATTTGAGACATCAGAATGCTAGATTTTGATTTGATCATTGTTTGTAAAGATGCTAAATTATTCTGAAAGTGTTTAAAGTTCTATTTATTCTGGTATTGTGATATATACTGCATATCATACATGGTACATGATGTATTATAGGGAGGCCGACACACCGCCTGTTTACAGATTTACAGATCAGAATGCATCTAATCTTAAGGTTAATGCAGTTATTGTGATGAATGCTGAAAATCTGTTTGTATTAGTAGCATTTGAAATGATCTGTGTTCAACCAGCAGATGTGTTGTAGGTTTGTACAGTGTTCTGTTTGCAGTGACGGTTTTTGGTCTGGATATGCTGCTGTACTATGAATAAAAGTCAAGTGGTTTTGGTTACATAACAGATTATTAACTTAACTGGTGTATAGAGTATGTAAGAATAGGTGAGAATGATTTGTGACATCTCGTCATAGTAGTTTTGGGTTTTTATTCTAGTCCATGTTTGAAGATTGTAAAATATTTCTCACGTTGCGGTCGTGATGTGGGCGATGGTCTGAGTTGATATTTCTGTAAAAGCTGTGACACCTGGTGAATGAGGTAGAGGGCCGTCTACAAAATCCCATAACGCTTTCACGTGAACCACAGGAGTCCTCAACCCCCAGCAAACTGTCAGGCATGCAAACAGTTAAACCTGTTGCTTTTAGTTGGTTGAAACGGGAACAAAAAAGAAAAGAGTGCAAGAAATCAAAAGGGCACTTTCTTTATTTATTTTTATTTCCAAAGGGGGAAACATTATTTTATTTTGATTCCTTTATGAACCAGGACTCCAAGTTCATTGATACTTGATCAGAACTACATAAATACCAAAAACCAAGTCATCAAAGCAGAACGGCGGATCCTGAAGGAGCTGGGCTTCTGTGTGCACGTCAAGCATCCTCACAAGGTGAGTTCAAGCCACACTCGCACCTATTTAAGTTGTGCTGCGCAGTGTACTTCAGCTATTGCAACCACACAAGAAGCAGCTTTTGCAGAATATTATGAAGCATCTGGAGGCGTTTCTGTGTTTTTAACGTACAGTTTTTTCGTACAGATCATCGTCATGTACCTTCAAGTCCTCGAATGTGAGAAGAACCAGACGCTGGTCCAGACGGCCTGGTAAGTTCCTCCCTAGTTCTCCAATGTCCATCTCCCACAGCAGCAACCTGTGTCATGTCTGCAAGAAGTGCCACCAGACCTGGGCTAAATATTACGTTGAACGAGTTTCAAATGGTTGAACCGCTTGAAGAGCACTTGATTTATCTGCTAGGATCTCGGAACAAACCCATATGTGGAAACGACACCACCTGTCGGATAAGTGACGTTCAAGTGCCTCCATGTGTTCTTAAGCACAAATTTTGAAAATTATTCAACCACCATTTCGCCCAGGTTTGACTGCGACGTTCCCTCACTCCATTTTAACCCTTCCACCTCTTTATTTTTTGTTTCTGATGGAGCAATTTTTTTTTATTGCAAACCTGTTGCGTGTCTCACTCTCTTGTCTGCCCTTACATGGCTTTGCTGTAAAGTCTGTTTGATTTGCGCTGCCCGTGGAACTTGGTTTAACTTTGTCCTTTCTCTCTACTCTTTGATTAAAGGGTAGTCCATGCTGGTAAGTCACATAAAGAACCTCTGAACTCTGCCTCCTCCAACCACATGACCTAAGGAAGCTCCCCCCATTGGCTGGCTGCCCCTCTCCAGACAGCCAATCCCAATGCCGAGATTCACTGAAGGGGGCGGGCGGGCCTTTCCCAACAGCCAACATCATCTTGTTTTCTCTTGGGTGTCCAAAAGGATTTGTATTTTTTTGGTCTTGCTACAAAGGTTTTAACTGTAATACCCAGTTTTGCTAAGTAGCTACATATACATTTATATTCTGACTTTTTTTTCTAGTTTACTTGCATCTAGCAATGAAGTAAACTTAGACACAACAGAATAACTTTTTTTTTTTTGACCAGTTTACCTGCCTATTTTTTTATTATTATTTACAGTAGTATACTGTGTCCTGTCCCCAACTTACTTGGTGTCCAGACATGTGTCTGTCTTACAGGCTGATCCAGTTCTCAGGTTTTTCCTCCACGGACCTGTCTCACCCACGCAGCAGTCAGAATCCAGCGGCCCTGTGTTGTCTATGGTAGCGTTAGCAGAGCGGGTTCACGCCGACGTGCCAAAGTGCAGGTCGTTCGATGAAGGCTGGCTAGACTGGAAGTAATCCTGGTGTGGCAATGTCGTTATGAGATACTTGTGGCATGCTTCCAGCAGAGCAGCTCATGTTATATGAGTCGAACTGTGGAACTTGACACACAGTATTTGGAGACTTTTCACTGCTTTGTGATTAGTTGTTTTTTTTTGTTGCTGGTTGTTCCTCTTGATAATCTGAATGGGATCAGTGCTAGTTTACCGGGGTTTAACCATCATGTTTCTGTTATCACACTTTTTTTGTCTTTAGGACTTCTATGTTTCTTAAGGACATAGATGCTCACACCACCCTGTACTCCTCTGATTCACATCCTGGCCATTTTGTCTTTCCTTTTTTTCCTAACTCTTCATGGCTAATCTAATTTATCCATTGTTCCAGACAACCCACTGACACATAATCTGTTTATATCACAGAGATTTCACTTAACCGAAGTAGTGAGGCCTACGTTGCCACCTAATGTCTTTTTAGATGAGTTAAAGTGAAATGGGGTTGAAGACGATCAGTGGTCTTCCGGGGGTTCGTTTTAAATCGTGGCTGGAAAGCATTCATCTTCATTTAAAAGTGGTTACTGTTTTGCAGTTAAGCCTTCCCATCAATGTGAGTATCACAAGCAGGCTGTCAGAATATTCTGCCAGTGCTGCATCATTTGATGACATCAACATGCCACTGACTCCCAGACTCTAGCTGTCGTGCATGCCACCATACATGCTGTGCCTCCCTATTCTCTCAGATGTAACAGTTTGAAAGCAACTGCATTCTCCATGAATGTGTTGAATCCGTGTGTCTGCATGCCTCCCCCCCTCTCCCTCCCTCCACACACGGCATGTGTCATAATCTCAATCATCATTAGTCTTAATCTAGCTACTCAAAGGTCAGTGTGGTAAAATGGTGTTGGCAGGTCTTCAGTAGATTTTTTTCCCATTTGTGTCTTCATGCTTTACCTGTGACATACAGCACTCCCATGGATGCCCCAGAGAGAAATGGACAAAGTTAAATTTTGACAGATCCAAGTGCATATTGCTCCTCAGAATTGTGTAACTCAAACTGTATAACCGTGGTCTTTATCGCTATCAGGGCTTATGATTGATTTGATGCTGTCAGGGCCTCTGTTGGTCTAATCCTTAGTCAGTGAGCCGTTAGTGTTGATGCTTGTTCAACAGTCACCCACCGAAATGTCTGGGTGGTGAAGAGGTTGTTTCTTAGTCGTAAGATTGAGCTAAATTTTAAAAAGGAATGAAAAATCTAAATCTTTATCAGAAAGTTAAAAACATAAAGCCCTGATAAATCAGCCGATCACTGACCGACTAACGACCTGCGGCTACAGCTGTGACACGTCTTTAAGTGTGTCGGTATGGGTAAGAGGTGGCTTTGTGTAGAGAAGATGCTATGTTTTTGTTTCTATGTGTTGTTTTTGTCTTCATAGGAACTACATGAATGATACCCTGAGGACAAACGTGTTTGTGAGATTCCAAGCCGAGACCATCGCCTGTGCCTGCATATTCCTCGCTGCTCGAGCCCTGCAGGTAGTTTTCACATGGCCTCAAATGCTTTATCACTGTTTTTGGACTACATGTTGTCTACTCAAATCCTCTCTAGCTCTACAGTATTGTACCTTTCACATAATACTACCTTCTGTGCATGTGTCTGCCAGATCCCTCTGCCATCCAGACCTAACTGGTACCTTCTGTTTGGAGCCAGTGAGGAGGAAGTTAAAGAGGTCTGCATCACCACCCTCAAGCTCTACACCAGGAAGAAGGTAGGCATCTTTAGAGAGCACAGTACTAGCATGACTGTGCATCATATGAATAATGCATTAGTTAATAGATAGTTGTGGAAGTATCTGCATTTGAATATTTCAGCATGCTTCATTTCATCCCCAAATTTTGCCCAGATGACATTTTAAGCGTGTATGATATATAATTAGGAACCTGACTATCCATCATTGGTCGTAGACTGAAAAGACGGTCTAGATTTGGGATTAAAAGCTTACTTCATTTGGTGCATTGAGTTCAGAAACGTTAGTCAACGACACTTATAATATGGTGTTATTTGCTCACAGTCGTCTGTGTAAACTGACGGCATGATTTCTTCCCCAGCCGAACTACGACCAGATGGAGAAGGAGGTGGACCGGAGGAAAATGTTCTTGACCGAGGCCAAGCTGAAAGCTAAAGGCCTGAACCCCGACGGTACCCCTGCACTGACCACGCTGGGGGGCTTCTCTCCGGCTTCCAAGCCCTGCACCCCAAATGTGGCAAAGGTGGAGGAGAAGTCTCCAAACCCCCAGACCCTCAAACCCGTTAAGAAGGAGCCAGAGAGCCGGACTCAGGTCAACAAGAGTCCACACAATGGGTAGGAAATAAACACATGTTTTAGCAATAGCCATCCTCACTTTCCTTAAATGCTTTCCTTTTGCCTTCATTAAGTTACTCAGAGTACAAGATGGCTGTCATGCCACTTATCTAACAGTGTTTGTCTTTCTATTTTCATTAGTTCCTAATATATATGGGGCTTTTTTTCAGCTTAAGGAAAGACATGAAGATTGGGAGGAACAGCAGGAGCAGAAGTCGATCTCATTCAAGAACACGTTCCAGGTCTAGATCCCGCTCACCTCGCAGACAGTAAGATCACTTGTTTATGTCAAAATGTTCTAGTTAAACATAACTTTTATTTATGTTTAACTAGCTGAATGTATTGCTCATCTTCCTCTTTTGCTTCTCTTTCCACAGTTACAACAGCAGACGCAGTCGCTCAGGGACGTACAGTTCTCGCTCACGCTCTCGCTCTCACAGTCGTAGTCCATCGCCTCGCCGCCATCCGCCCTCCCCCCTCCTCCCCCACCTCAAGTCCAAGTCCAGCCACCACGGCAACAATAGCGACTCCAAGCCCAGCAGCCGCCACAGCAACAGTGGAGGTGGAGGAACCGGTCACAAGAGGAAGCGCTCGCGCTCTCGCACACGATCCCGCACCCCGGTCAAAGTAGACCGGGAACGGGACCGAGAGAGGGAACGGGAGAGAGACAGAGACCGCGGCTCCTTTGACCTCTCCACAAAGAAACACAAACACGAGCGAGGAGGTGGCCATCGAGGAGACCGGAGGGAGAGGGAGAGGTCTCGGTCCTACGACCGGGACCGGGAGCGGGAGCGTGGCCACAAGAGCAAACACCACAGCAGTAGTAGTGGGCACTCAGGACATAGCCGTCACCGCCGCTGAGACAACACACGCACACACGCCCCTCTTTGGGACTGATGGTCACTGAAGCATTTTCAGTATACGCAAAACTAAATCAGATTTTTGCCGTGTTCTCTGAATGCAGTGTGCTAAATCAGTGTAACTGCCAGTCTTTTCATTTAATGAAGTCACATCTTGCAAGTTCTTCCGAAGGTTGAATGGTTGCACTTAAACTATTATGGAAGTCATATATCTGTCGGATGACTTTGCTGACATGTCATCAGACTGCAGCTCTGCCATGGGTGAGAGAACAGGCCAGGTTTGGTTTCATTTTGAGTATATTACCAGCCTAATGCAACATAGTTGGGTTTCTGGGTTTCTCATATGCATCTGGAAAATGACCATTTAAACTACTCGACTTACAGGAATGTTGATTCTCCTCAAGCTTTTAATTTTGTTGGCCAAAGTCAAATAAGTAAATATTTATTTTTTTTAATTGAATTTTGCCTTGTCACCGGTGGCAATTATGGAAACGTTGAAATTACCTAAATCCTACACATACCGTCTGCATGTACAAATGTCTTTGTTATAGAATATTCATTACTTTGACTCGTCTACACGACAGCACACTTGTAGCTGATATTTGGCAGAGGTGGTTGATGTTGTGTCTCTTATGGTTTGGAAGTGTGCGTCTGAGGAACCCAGGCTGCAGCAGTATCTACCAGCATTCAGTGGACTATTTGTAGGTTTACCAACCTTTTGTTTCACCCAGCTCAGACACGATCAGTGGTTGAGGGAAGGCACCAACGCAGTGCGACATCAGTCCCAGTCCGGTTGTCCTGCCCTCTCCCAACTATACGTTTATCTTCATTTTTCCCATGATACCGCCACTCCGCACACCACCACCATCTCTCTAGCCTCCCTTATGTTCTTAGTTTTACATGTGAAGTTATGGACTTTAAAACAAACCTTATTTACAGTGTAAAGATGGATGGATATCCGCTGACAAAATGTGAACGCTTTGATTTATAAAAGCGAACCGCTCAGTGGAACCATTGAATGAACAAATGTAAAATAAAAGCGATCATTCAGGAAGATCAGTATGTTTGCACATTAAGGGACAGGTGGGCGAGTGGTATTTGTTTCCATCTCTTTTTTTTTTGACATGTTGCTAAAGCTGTTTTGTACAGTTTCAATTATATATCTACATTTTCCTTTTTTTTTTTTTTTTTTTTTTTTTTTACAGCAGGGGATGCAGATTTGAAGAAGTTTAGGGTTGTCAATTTGTTACACTGGTTTTTAGTCTGCATGTGTTCATGTCCAATTTTTATTCAATAATAAATGAGTTATGCCACTGAACTCTCTGGTCTCCATTGATTTGAACTGTTGTAACTAAATAGAACAGCACAACATATTTGATGTATGAAGAGGAGAAAACGCATTGGTTTTGGAAAAGTTTGGTCCATATGATGTGCGCATGACATGATTTGTGTACCATAAATGTGAAGCTGATTATTGCAGGGGGTAAATCCTTAAAGTGTGTGTTGTGACAGCCAGAGGGTGCTGTCGGCCTTACTAATACAAGTGCTCATGTCTCTGAGCAGTCTTGTCAAATTTCGAGTTGGCTCTTAAGACTAGTCGCATTCACCAGGCGATGGTTTAGGGAACAAACCCACATCGGTTTTGTCATTGTCCGCATCTCTTTTGTTCCCCATACTGCTCAATCTATGTCACGGAGTGGTCAAAGTTCCCAATCTTCAATTAAGTACTTTATCATGTTGCTGTTGCACAATAATTAAACCTGCCAGAAAGTCCAATGACCCCACACACACACACACACACACACACGTAAACTGACAGAGCAGTCTGATGCTTGCTTTGCAGATTTTGCTACAGGAAGCCAGTCCACACTGCCAAAGCATTGGGGAGCACTCATCTGTGATGTGCATTAAAGCACCTTCACATACAGGTGACACACACACATGCCATAATATCCACCTTTGGCCTTACAAATCTGTAAATCCTTCCTGAGCTCTTTATATAGCCTGTTCTATGGCAGAATATACTATATTTTTAATGACAATTTTATACATATGGATTGGCTATGTTGTAATATTCATATGTTCATTCTGCAACATATTGCCCTTCTGCCCAGTTGCTCTCCCGGAGTTTTCTTGGGGGGAATTTTTCCTTAATCCGATGTGAGGGTCTAAGGAATTGTAAAGCCCCCTGAGTTTCTTCCTGACACTTTATATCATACTATACTAGGACATTTTTAAAGCCTTCTTTAAAATATGACTTTTATGACTGACCTTTTGGAACATACTACACTGACTTTTTTCAACATACTACACTGACTTTTTTCAAGATGCTATAGGCTACTATGACTTACATGACCCACAACGATCACAGCAGACTGATCGAACGAGAGGGATCCAGTCATAAGGGTTTGGAGTTTTGGATCTTCTTGTGAAGCTGCAGAAAAAACATTTAAATTCTTCAATTATGTTTTTTGAATATATATATATATATATATATTTTTATTTTATTTCAAGTGACAAAAACCAAACCCAGGAGTGGAAAGACACAAAGCGAGAGGAAGAGAAACTTAAGATACTTCACTAGAAAATATTTATTGTACAATTGTGTCAGGGGAAAAGAAGGCAGTGTGAGACATGCAAAAGGTGCAACAAGCAAATATACAATCCATACCAATATCAGATAACTGTCAATAAAATACAGCATTCATTTTTTGCAGTATTAATTCATAGTAATATAAACACAATGTAGGAGGAAGGGGAAGACAGAAGCCACATTCATCGTTTCAGTAGCCTTTCTAGACATCATTGAAGTGTTACAACAGTGCTTGTACAAAATAAATATTGACCTTAAATGAAAAATCAAACGTAATTTAACACTCTAAAGTTTCCTACGATTCTTTACACAAGGCTCAAAAATGTTTTTATACATTCAGAAAATGTAGCACGTTCATCTTCACATATACAGTTTGTGATTGTTGATATCTACAGTCTTGTTTCCGTTCTCTCAACTGCAAATGGAATCTCTTTGTGCCTTAAAGTAGTGAAAATAACAGCTCACTTCTCTCAAGTGTGAGACGACAGACAGACAGATAGATGCTAGAGTATCCATCCGCAGTCTATTTACACAGCTGCCTACAAATGAAGCTCTAGCGTAAGTCAGGAAGACTATACTCTTGTATGCTTAGTCTTGTAGTTTATTTCTCATACATCTGCCATTCACTTCTCTCGCATGCTCACTCATAATTTCCTTGCTGTCATTGTTCCGGGCTGTCAATCATGAGATCAGCTGTGTAGATCAGCTGGTCTCTTCTATCCATTAGCACAGCACTTAGCGAAGGGTCAATTGGTCATGTTGGCTGTAACTGTTGCCCCGTGAGGCTTGGAAACTAGGTCCACACGGCAGTGTGACGGCAGAGAGCGTTCATATTATTACTTCAACATTCATATGATCAGACATCCACCTTCCAACACCAATAACTCAACACAACTGAAGAGGCAGGGTAAAGTCAGCACCATGGTACATTTAAAGCGAAGGGTAGAGAACTTCACTTAGCAGTGGAAGGGGATGTAACGTTTGCTTGCCAGCCGGCTGAACGGCCCAGATAGGTAGGTTTGCCACAAGACAAATTCCAGAAAGTGTACATAATCCATCAGTGTTGTGTAAGTAAATCTGTGCATGATAACATCTGACAGCTAAGTAATTGTCCTGAGGTGCTAAACCTGACACATATGTTAGTTTTCTTTAGGACAAATGATAGTGCATAAGTGTTAAACAAGGGACAGCGATGGTCAACTTAAATCTGATGCATTCTATAGGTCAAACCAGACGAGTCTATGCTATTGGCTCTGTACTTAAACACTGCAGTGCTTTGAGCTAAATACTACTATGAGAAATAATGTCGATGTTTAGTTAGCATGCTAAACATCTTAAGGTCTTTTCTTAAGAGTACCTTGCAACGTAAATGCCTTGCAACATGTTTGGTCCCACAAGGTGAAAATGCCAATATAAGAGATCATATTATGTATTATCATATTAAGATGACCAGAATGCAATATACAATAGCTGTATATTGTACAATAGCAATTATATTGCACCTATTATGCAATCCTTGCGTTTTGTGTTGTGTTATTGTACCGTTTTAAAATAAACTCCTATGTAGGTGTGTCAATCATAAAAGAAAAGCAGAAAGCGAATCAAATTGTGAAGGACAGGCATGATGTAAATAATATTATGTGTAAGCAGTCACCTCTGCTGTGTAGGGGGGGGGGGGGGGGGCACAGAGACAGCAAAAAGTACAAACAGTGGTAACCTGAACGGGTGGGAGAGGCAGTGTTATGACTACATGACTACATGACGACAGGGTTATAGCTGAAGGACAAAGTAAGACCAAAGTCAATGTGCTCGTCTGTCACACCAGTTGAGATTAATACCACCCGAGGCATTTTTAAATGTATCCAACGTTGGATTCTATATATTTAACCAAAAGCAAACACATTTGATAAGAGACAATGCTTCCACCTGTGGGCAGAAACACACCACCCATAAAGATAAAGATCAAATCAGACATCATACATAATAATTGATTCGTCACGGCCGACCGTGAATGTTTGTCTGGTGCAGGCAGTTCAGAGCTTAACAGGGGCAGTACATGACACGAGGAGTTTTGTTTTGAAACAAAGGTTTGAACTGAGCCCATGTTGGTTTTTAAAAAGCGGACTTTTCAGAATGAAACGGATCACTTTTCTCAACATAAGGGAGTCATAGTGCTCCACAGAAGTACTGCAACAGGCTTCGATTTTTCAGGTGGAAAGTTGTAAAGAAGAAAAAGTTGCGCTCACTCAGTCAGGTGCTCACTCGCACTTCATCCAATCTCACAGTTTCAACACAAGACGACAAAACACACAAGCGTTTCCTTTCTAACCTTTGGAAAGGGCCTGTTTTAAAATGATGGAGATTGCTGCATCACCACAGAACAAAACATTTTACTGAATCGTCAGCGGAAATTAAATCAATGTGACTGAAGTGGAACAGTTTCTAAATCCACAAGGAAACCCCAAATTGACTTCACTGTTGTTCTTATGTTTCAAACACCACTGTTGAGCAACAGTTGAGCTAACACTGCTCCTCGTAAAATATGGAGTGAGTTGTTGCAGATTTATCTTGTTGAGGAAAGCCAAAAATAACCAGGTCCATGTAGAATAGAGATTGCAAAAGAACAGAAATATGAGCATTGCACTAACTCTTAGGGGGCTCGCTTCATAAGTACAACAGCAGGAACAGGGTCGAAATGTTTTCTTCACACAAGGTGCTCTTATTTTTTTGGAGGAAACATTTCAGATTTTTAAATAACTCAACTTGAACCATGTCTGCTGACTTTGCGTCATGACACAAATGATTTAAAAACACTGGCTCAACTGTGTACATCCATATTCCACGAGAAAACAATATGTCAATTAAAAGAATAGTTCCACATTTTGGGAAATACACTTTTTTTGCTTTCTTGCCAAGAGACAGATTAGAAGATCGCTATTACTCTCTTGTCCGTACGGTAAATATGAAGCTAGCAAGTCGGTTAGCTTAGCATAAACCCTAGAAGCGGGGAAACCTTTAGCCTGGCTCTGGTGAAGGAGTTGTGCTTTTACAGGGGGTTATGTGCAGGACTATTTCTTGGTTGGGAGCAGCGACTTCCTCAAGATTTTACGCCACCATGAAATTGCCAGTTAACAGCGTGAGAATCCAGGAAGTCGCTGCTCTTAGCCAAGTAATAGTCCTGCACATAGCCCCCACAAAACAAATAAAGTTTTACTTTGGATTTCGTACAAATTAAACAAACAAAAGTTGTTGACTAGTAAGCTTGAAAGGTGATTCGATTCAGAGGGATTTTGTTACCTTTGGACCGAGCCACGCTAGCTGTTTCCCCCCGTGTCCAGCCTTTATGCTAAGCTAAGCTAACTGTCTTCCGGCTGTAGATTCATATTTAGTGTACAGACATGAGAGTTGTATCAACCTTCTCATCCAACCCTCAGAAAGACATTTAACTTGAAGTGAAGTTGAACTATTCCTTTGAGGCTACGTCATACTCTCTCTCTCTTACTCGGACACACACACAGACGAAGACATTATTCTAGTATTGAGTGCCCTTCCAAACTGCTGTCCATTAGGCTCCTCTTCCTCATCATTCCTGCTCTCAAGAAAGACTCTTCAGTTTCATTATTGCTTCAAGTCCTAATGACGTCTTTGCTTCTATGCAGTCTTTATTGTTAAATACTACCCTGGCTTCAAATAGATCTCAATCATCATGCATCATTAAACTCACAAATCCAACGTTTCCACAGATGCTGATTTAGTTTGGTTGTTGAAGCTCGCAGTAGTGTTTGGTCTCAAGCAGAAGAATGTCCATACTGTAGAATCCAGTCAGGCTAAGATCGTGTACAACTTCAAAATGTAACACTTATGTATACTGTAACATTAATTTATGATGGTCCACAGCTGTAAATGCATCAGTGAGTCCATGTGTAACAGCGAGGAACAGTAACATCCTTCCTTCTGGTTGGATAAACAACATTGCTGGTTAATTAAACATTTTATTTCTCTAAAAGTACTGCATAAAAAGTGTTTTGATTGTTTTTGGAATATTGGAGGAGACCACCAATTACAGATACAAAGTTATAGTACTGGCAGTGGATGTTTGTGTCTACAACAAAAACGACTCAGTGTATATATGACTGTGTGTGTGTGTGTGTGTGTGTGTGTGTGTGAATTTGTATGCATGGCATGTGTTATCAATAGTCCTGTACTGTGTGTGTCCTCATTAGTAAACAGTGTTGCTGTTGCTCTCACAGGTAGGTGGTAGCCTCTCTGTTCTCCCTCTCTCTGGCCTGAGCCACGGCCACGTTGATGCACTGCAGCCACTCCTCAGCATGTTTCTCATCCTGAGCTTTCAGCACATACGTCTTACTGTCAGTGAAGATCTCAAAGGCCCGTGGCAGGCCCCGATCACGGCGCTTCTTGGCTACCACCTGTGATGAAAAAAAGAGAAGCAGATGACACACTCGCACTGAAACATCTCTGAAATGTCGCTCTCCTTTTTTAGATTGATGTGATTTGGCTTCATGTAGCCAAAGGATTTCGTTTGGGATCCACCCACACGGTACACTCTACCATAATCAGATGACAGCAAAAGCTTTGAAATGACAATAATGTAACGTCACTTAAAAATCTAAAGTAAAAACAACAACTATGAAACCAGGTAAACTGCTAATAATGGAAAAGAAAAAAGATGTGATCGGTAGGGAAGATCAAAAAGGTTTTGGGAGCAGGTTTTTGAGGGATGATCACAATATAACTCCTCACCTTGACACTTTGCACCTTGCTCAGCTCAATAGGGATGTCATCCAGCTCATCTTTCTGTGGGGTGGACAAAACATCACAGTAGTTAAAAAGTCTTCATTTTCCAACAGCTTTTGTAGGATTAAGAGGTGGTCATTTTAGCAAAACACAGCTGGAGTCAGCCACCTCACTAGTGGTAAAACTATAAACCAGTAAAATAAATTACAATTACCAAAATACGGCACCATGGTCTGAACGGACACATAACAAACACGAACAAGAAGTAACATTTGCATTTTGGAACATAAAACAGCACACGTAACAGAATACTCAGTCAGCGCTCTGCACCTGCAGGCACGATGGCAAATGTGGGCCGTCGCTATCGTTAAAATACTCTCAGCACTGGCAGACGGCCCTCAGTGCAGCGAGAGGTGGCTCATTTTCTCTTGTTTCTCTCTTCTTCAATATCAGAAAAAAAAAAAAAAATCCAATATTGGTCTGGCTCTAGCACAAAACCAGAGCTAGCTGTCAGGCTCGTGGCAACTGCCAACATCCTTTGTGTGTGTGTGTGTGTGTGTGTGTGTGTGTGTGTGTGTGTGTGTGTGTGTGAGACACTGTTTTACCTCCCGGCTGGCTGTGCTGAGGGTCTGATGTTTCCCACAGCAGATTCATGTCAGTGGATTCGTGCAGTTATTTAATTGGACAATTGATGGATTTTTGCCATATGGCTTGTGACAGCTGGAATCCGAACCGGAAAGTCCATTAAGACATTCTCTTATAATGCTTTAAGTAATCGCACCTCACTAACGTGTTTTTGCAAGTATTTTGTACCTTAATGTGTAACTTCTTTCATATTTCTTGACAGCTTGCATTTAATGAGACGATGGTGCTAGAATTAAGCCAAAGACTTAAATATCCTTTGGCTACTCAAGGTGTCCAGAGATTTTCTCTCAAATCACCTTGTACCTGCATTTTAGAGATTCTCAGAGCAAGTGAACACACCACAATTAATCGGTGAGCATTTAATAAGTCTGCTGTTCCAAAGTGAGATACAAGACTTACTCTCAAACCTCTCACATCAAATGTGGATGAAAACAACCAGTTTGTTTTGTTCTTAATCTCACTCCTTATTTGGGAAAGGGTCTTTCACGACATAGGCCTACCAAAATACCTCCAGAACAAAGATGGACTGAGCTCTGAGAACAAAGACTCAAAACCTTTCCAAATTGTGGCTGCTGCAAAAAGAGAGGAGTGCAATACCATCTGGAAAGGAGCACAACGACTATTGTTAGGAGTTTAAAAAAGAGAGCTCAAATCTACTTCTGCATTTCAACCAGCAGAGAATATCCCACTGTTTCCAGATATCCTCGTTGATGTCGTGCCTCCCTTTTACGTTTTGGGAGCTGATTGTATAAACATGTCTAAAGATCCAGTTGACACCCAATCTCCTGTCGGCTGTGAACATTATTTCAATTATAATAAATTGTTTCACTCCTGCAGATGATCGCCAAAGACACGGATATAAGCACGAATACACGGAGGTGTAGTATTTCCCAATAAATCTGATTTTCTCATGGACTGATCTGACTGAAAATATTTTTCTTCCGTCAGTGGGATAAAATCAAACTTGACCTTTTTTTTTTTTTTTAGCAAACTTTGACCTGAACGAGTTTTTGATCGTGCTGCTTTCGCTTTAAGTTTTGATTAAACAAACCTTTCCTTTCCACAAAACTTCTCCGATCAGTAACCTTAGCCTTTGTTCAAACTTACAGTAAGTCACCAGCAAACACATTGCTCATTGCTTCAATGAAAACAGTCTTTTCTTTAACTCACACCCTAACCCACGAGGCAGTACCTCCTGCTCGGTGTTTGCTACTTGTGCGTAATTATATCTGCTTTGAGTTATAGTGGGTGAGAGTGACTCAGGTTGTTGCAGCATCATGCTTTGGCCTTGGGAGTCCCCCAAGAGTCCTTACCGGGGCCATTGTTTGTTACGGTTGGATTCACCAGATGCTCCTGAGGGATAATGAGCTTATCACGAGATGTGATTTCCACTGTTTCACGCAGAGTTTCACCATGATTCAAATGACACGGAACTAGGAAACATTAATACAGATTTTCTGAATGAGAGGCCAGAGACAGTTGTCTCTGTGTGAGGAGGCTTAATTTCCATTGATTACATACTGATTTGCCTCTACGGAAGAGGAGCTGGTTTCCTGCCAGGGTGAAGTAACGGGTTTTCCAGCGCTTGATGAACTTCCAGCGGACCTGCTTCTCCTTTAGCTTCCCCTCGATCAGAGGCTGTCCCTCCTGGTTCACAACTAGAGGGCCACACAAACAGAGACAGAGACAGAGAGGGAGAAAGACGCAAAGGAAGAATTATAAAGAAAAAGATGAACGAAATAAAATATAGTGCTTTTTAAAAATGTTGTTGCCCATTTACTTGACTTTATAGCTGACCGTCAATAGATTGATCTGAAAGGTCTGCCAATATGATGCATTCATGAGCTGGTGGAGGGGTCTGACATCTGAGACTTGAATCAGCCATTGAACAGTACTGTGGCTATGAGCTATGTTACTAGAAAATCTAGCCTGAAAGGTGAAATAAAAAATGTGGAATGTTTGCAACCAACCAGCAAGCAGCAGGTTTCTAGATTCTGGAAATAGATTTTTATAGCGTAGGGCAGGCCAGGCCAGATGCAGCTCACGGGACAATTTCATAACCCCCTACATGGTTAGAATTTATTATAACATCTGGCTCACTAATGTCTATTTTTCCATTTCTTCCTATTTGGATTTTCCCCAGTCTAAGTTTAAGTCTACAGTAATCATTTACTTTTTTATTATTATTATTTTTAGGATGCAACCTGGCTCATGGCCCCTGAATAATTCAAGATTGAGACCCATGCCGTAGGGAAATGAATGGAAGCCAACGGCTGCCTGCAAGATGTAAAAAAATTAATTCCCATCTGAAAAGATAATGTTATGCTTTGGACATGGGCTGGCAGCAACATAAAATATAACTGGCTAAATATACAATACAAAAGCAGAGGTATGGTACATTTAGGCCAGAAAGACTCTGAACATGTTGTAACAACCATTGTAAATGTAAATGAATGCACAAAATGCAGATCTTTATCCAAATAAAGTGAGTGCATTCAAAGCACAGCTCAGCCACCCTGCTGATCTGAGACTCACATCATTAATTCTATTCTGTTCTCAATTTCCTTCACTTTTATTTCATCCTGTTTCTTTAGTTCGTAGTTGTAATGTTTTATAACCCTATTAAGCACTTTAACAGTTGTATCTGATTAAATTGTAGGATACAAACAAACTTCAACTTCCAGTGAACATCAATGAGTTGTTCAGTTCAGTTACTACATTTAAGCAAAAACATGTTGTATTACTTGTGTGTGCATCTGTGTGTCTTTCTGATAAGATGAAGGAGAAGTCCCCCGAAGTGAAGTCTGTACTGGTCTGATTACAAACACTCGTATGTGTGTGTATATATATTTTGTTCATGTATATAACTGTTTTGCAACATCCTTTGCAGGGCTGTAACAGAAACATTGATTCCTTCATCATCCGTAATCTGTTTTTTGGGGGCGTGGCCATTTGATGAGTTTCGTCTGGGAGTGTAACCAGCATCCAGCAGCTAAAGTGAACTGCTGTCAATGGGTCGCGGCCCTGTTGCTGCACAGAGCGCTGTTCACATTTTTATTCAAAGTGTATTAATATTAAACGTGTGGCATGTCCAAATGTATCCGACTTCGACACTGCATGTTCTTGGGTACCCAGCAATGTGTGAAGTAGATCGGATGAACGGTATAGATATGCGAAGGACACACACACACACACACACACACACACACACACACACACACACACACACACACACACACACACACACACACACACACACACACACACACACACACACACACACAAATGTAAAACATTTACATTCCTTCCAAATTGTCAGTCTGCGTGTGTGTGTCCTCTGCACATTGACTTCCTGCCAGACTGTTGAGACAGACACACTTCTCATATACGGTTGGACACACTCCCATCGTTACTGTGTGCCGGCTTCTCTGCATCATCTAAGAAATATTCTTTGAGTGCAGAAATAAACTTGTCTGCTGCATGAATCATTGGGCCTCGTGCCGTATCTTTGCTTTGAAGCGGACACCTGGAAAGGGATCCCTGGATTTGTTGTCAGCCTCAGGCAAGTACTGTAATCCACAACACCTCATCTGGGACACGCTGGTGTCAATCAATGAGACATAAAACGCACACACGGAGTCGCAACAAATAATGTATGTTTCTGCTGCATTTAGTCTTCTATTTAGATCCGTCCACGTGTAGTCACATGACCCATAACACATTTTTATTTCTGAATCTGAATAAGGCTTCTCTGCCAGTGCTACATGTTCAGCCTCATGGAGGACATGATTTCAAACCTGTGACAGGAGTGAAGTGTCCGACCCAAATCATTAGCAGAAACAGCTGTCCCTCCAAAGCAGCCTAATTATGCCCCCAGGCCCAAACATCAACACGTTCGTGTTGGGATATGTCAATTTGTTTGGCTTTAATAATGTATGAGTGCATTTGTGGTTTGGTGTTTGTAGTCTTTGGCTAGAGTACAACAACTTCAGGTTGAGGTGTGAGGAGAACAGCGAGATGTGTCCTGCAAGACAAATATGGGTTTAAACCGCAGTTCCCTGACTCACCCTTGTTAACCATCAACATTAGGAAGAAATGTGGTTGTAACCAGGCCCCCACACATCCAACTGTGTTAATGTCACGTTTTTCCATCCATCCATCCATTTTCCTCCGCTTATCCGGGGTCGGGTCGCGGTGGCAGCAGGCCAAGCAGGCCGACCCAGACCTCCCTCTCACCGGCAACATGTTCCAGCTCATTCTGGGGGATCCCGAGGCGTTCCCAGGCCAGCTGGGAGATGTAATCTCTCCAGCGTGTTCTGGGTCTTCCCCGGGGTCTCTTCCCAGTTGGACGTGCCTGGAAAACCTCCAGTGGGAGGCGTCCAGGAGGCATCCTAATTAGATGCCCGAACCACCTCAGCTGACTCCTTTTGACGCGAAGGAGTAGCGGCTCGACTCCAAGCTCCCTCCTGATGACCGAGCTCCTTACCCTATCTCTAAGGCTGAGCCCTACGGAGGAAGCTCATTTCGGCCGCTTGTAGCCGCGACCTTGTCCTTTCGGTCACAACCCA
The DNA here is from genome assembly GCF_050575085.1 of Anarhichas minor. Lineage (NCBI taxonomy): Eukaryota > Metazoa > Chordata > Actinopteri > Perciformes > Anarhichadidae > Anarhichas > Anarhichas minor. The sequence continues at coordinate 5,307,596 of NW_027466472.1, forward strand.
GAGTTCGTGACCATAGGTGAGGGTAGGAACGTAGACCGAGTGGTAAATTGAGAGCTTTGCCTTCCGGCTCAGCTCCCTCTTCACCAAGACGGTCCGGTGCAGCGCCTGCTTTACTGCTGCAGCCGCACCGATCCGCCTGTCGATCTCCCGCTCCATCTTACCCTCACTCGTGAACAAGACCCCGAGATACTTGAACTCCTTCGCTTGAGGTAGGCACTCCGTCCCCACCTGGAGGGAGCAATCCACCGGTTTCCGGCAGAGAACCATGGCCTCAGATTTGGAGGTGCTAACTCTCATCCCCGCCGCTTCACACTCACGTTTTTCCTTTCTGAGTAATTGTAAAAAATGCCAAGTTACAACAAAGAGAAAAAGTGCTTCTTGTAACATGCTGAGCTTTGCGAAAACATGTTTCAGAATAGAAAAAAACAACAGCTGAGGGGAATCCCTGCAGGACTCTGTGCTGTTTGTTCACAGGTGATACTTTGTTTCTTAGTGACATGAAGCACAATGTAGCTAATCTGACAGCTAGTCCGTACTTTCTTTGTTACTCTGCACTTTTTACAATATCTTTGCTCTAACTTTTATTCATGGTATATCTTTCCGATTCACAATAGCCTCCAAGAAAAAACTCAAAGGCTAACTATTGTCTTTCACTTTTATTGGAAGTATGTTTATCTTGCTATGCAAAGTCCTGGTCCTGCTTGGACATTCAAAACCTACAGTATGTAGGTACCACTATGCTATGAAACTCTATTTAAGAGTCTCATTGATATCAAGATCTCTACTTCAAGAAGCAAACAAAGCATTTACAGTGAGAGAGCCAGAAGAGAACCATAAAGTTTGACAAACAACAGTTAAAAAAGTGTCACAAAGAGTCATAAAAAATTCAGATGATGAAGCTGTAAAACCTCAAACATGAATAAAACCTCTCCGACAGATAGTTCTCTCTCTCACACACACACACACACACACACACACACACACTTTATTTATACTTTAATAAAAAAGAATGCCCTAAATGCCAATTTTCCCCCTGGTATCAACAATTGTATTGAATATCGATATTTTTCAAAATATTAGTCAAAGTTAGAAATTCCAGTATTGTGACTAGAGCGGATCAGGCGAAAGCCAAGGAAAAACCTTTTATTTCTCTGCAGGGTAATTTCCATAATGTTTCAGACATGGATAATAACAATCTGAGCCTGTCAGTGGCAAAGACAAGCACTTTTAGTGGACACAATGATGCATTGATGCTGCGCAACTGCCCTCACAGCTCGTTTCGCAGCTGCCAGTTCCATTGTTCCCCCACAACACTGGACCAATTTTAAAAAATTGTATTGCCATTAGTCACTTGGATACAAAATAATGGGAAAATATGAAGAAAAAAAAACAGAAGTTACCCTTTAAGTCATTATTAGATTGCCTACTGCAGTTAAGATTTAAATGAGAGAAGAGTGGAAGATTTGACTGTAGAGCTTTATAGGCCAATATTCTGAAATAGTTATCCCTTCTTGTCAATAACAAGGTATTAGCCAACATGTGTCCTTATGACCACAGCCCTGCCTGAGGATATTAACGGCTCCCTTGACAAATGCTGTCTAAAATTATTTAAGCACACTTCCCCAACTCTCAAAACTCCATCTTTAATAATGACACTCACTTATACACTTTGGCACAGCGTGATGAACGTCTCCCTTTAGCCAAGGAATCTCCTGAATTTGCAACATAATTCCTGGAGGTTGGGAATTTCTGTCCAGCGTGTCTTCACTGATTGATGGCAAAATGATGGAAAGTCATCCTTGGGGTTTTCCATCTTTTTTTTTTTGCAAACAGGGGATCAGTCTTCCAGACAAGAGTGAATGTGTGTTCAAACCCACATGTAGAGGCACGAGGGAGTGAGGGTATATATGCACATTTTAAAGTGAGTGCATGTTTGTGATAAAAGGCCTAAAAGTCCACTCAAGACAATTACAATTATCTTCTGTCTTGTTTCTAGTGGTTTCACACAAACCAGTTATCTCTGTGGTAAGTTTGGTGATAAGGCAATAAAAACTCAATGATGCCAGAAACACCGGAAGTGAATGAGAGAGGGAACGTGTTGAACCTGTGCATCTTTTTCTGGCATGTCAACACATACAGTGCATGCGCATACACACACACACACACACAACTCTGCTCGTTACCACTCACTTCAAAGGCATTCCAGTAGTTAAACTCAACAGTATATCATAGAGCATCATGGAGTTGCAGTCACAACTGGCCTTCACAACGGAAAAACACTTCACCTTTCTCTATTTATTTTTTTTTACCATTAAAAACATGAGACCAGCTCCTTGCTTGTGTGTGTGTGTGTGTGTGTGTGTGTCCTATGTAGTAAGGTGAGCCACTATAAGGCAAAGTCAGCGAGCATTTCAAAGTACAATGTTGGCGGGTGGCAGCTGTTAATGTGAACAGCATGCGTACATGGTCAATATGTGAAGTGTTATGTGCTGCATTTGTGATGGAAATGCAAAAGTGGGTCACCTAAAAGTGACATGGATCCAATTCCAAACTGCACAGGGTCTGAAGTCAGGTTGTTACGTTTGTTTCAGTGAGATGAGTAACTTGACCTCATATGCTGGCTGTGGCTGGACAGCTTTCAGTTGGACGAGTAGAAGTTTCAAGTGGACTTTTTTCTTATTTCTGGCTACGACTGCATATTGCGAGCTTGTTTTATGGACATATTCATTTTGGTGAAAGACCTGTTCATGTTTTACATTTTCACAAACCATTTGAATTAAGGTTGATGTACATGAGCTATGTTTGTGTCCACTATTTGATGGCATGGATACAGGCGCTGTGGTATGATCACTAACCCAAAATATAAAAGTTCTATAGAGTATGTACCAATTATTTTGTCTAAGGTGAAAACATCTTTCCTGAAAATCCCTAAAAAAAGAATTAAAAGAAGAAAAAAATGGTCATAATGTTCTGTAAACATGTTGTGCATAAAATGTAAAGTAGCCCCTGTTCTTCAACGTTATGTAGCTTACTGTCGACAGCTGACTGATGATCAGCGGCAGATAATGTTGGTTCGGGGCAACTGACATGTGTCATGTGACTGACACAAAAATGTCAGGCCTCAGGTGGTAAAGGTCACAGAGGGGGTCATCACAGAGGGGGTCATCACAGAGGGGTCCCTTATTTAACACAGCGGGTTGTTTGAATACAATGCAGGATAGATTTACAGCCAAGAAATTCCTTATTTCCTTGACTCATATCACACATACTCAAGTGTACAAGTATATGCTGGCTGTATGTTGCTCAATTGCTTTGGAATGTGTTAATTTCCTGTTTCAACAAAAGCTCTCATCACTGGCCATGCTGAGGTGAACAGCTGACTGTTTGCGTGTTAACTACTATGTTGTTTTTAACAGGTTTAATGATAGTGATTTCAGCTCTGCAGTTACAGTAAGTGTTGTCTGGGCCGGATCTCAATAGAGATACAACGTACACGTTAGAGCGACTCTGTGCTGTTCGGTTGTGTTTTACCTAATTCTTTTGATTATGGCTGGCTGGGTTTACAATAATTAACAATATTAAAATGTGTTACCGAGCCACAGTGATGTGATGGGTTAATGGAATAATTTAAACACTAATGGCTAACATACAAAAGTAGATGTATTATTGATTTAACAACAGGGAGATTACATACTGTACATACAACACATGCTGTATAATATGCTGTGTGTGCCTATCTGAAATTATTTTAGTTGAATTCTCGAAATGTCATTTACCAATGTCATGCACACCACAAACACAATTCCATTAATTCTCTTTGTAGTAAGGTGGAGGCAGCAATCTCACTGTTTGGCTCGTTTGTACGCAACACATCTTCATACAACGGATCGTAAGATATCTTACAAAAAGGGAATTCCTATTTTTTGTGTGTTTTTCCACGAAAGTCAGCAACACATCCTTCCAATATAAACTTCTGTCTTCACAGGAAACAACTCAGATGGGTTTAGGAAACAAAAATACTTAGTTAGGAAAAGATTGTGAAATAGTTAGGTTTAGGAAATGATCATTGTTTGGGTTAAATTAACTAAGAGGGTGCCGTTACTGAAGTACGCAAGTTACGTGACAAATGAATGAACGTTGACTTCTTGTTTTACATGGGGAACAGACAGCGGTCTCTTTGGACCCATCTGTCTCCACTCCCGCCTGCCCTGTGTTTTTGAAGACTTTATGCTTCCTTGTGATTACGTGGATAACATACAAAATCCTTTCATGGAATATCTACGGATTACAGCGCATCATGTTTCATTGGTATAGCTACAAAGCCTGGACTACGAGGGGTGAGTGGTTTTATTTTTGTCATATGGGTGAACTTAACAAAGCGTATTCCAGTCAGACATGCAGAGCAGTCGAGCCGTCCAAGGATACAAAGACACAAATGCTTTTGTAAACACATGTATTCACGCACGCACGCTTCCAATTACACCATCCCAATGGGAAAGTACTACTATTCATTTTTTCAGTGCTGTAATGTAGAGAGACTGGCAGGAATCTAAAAGGTAATCATCCGTTCCTTGCAGTCATTCAGCTGGCTCAGGGATTGCAATGTTCTGAGCAGCAGAGCTGGAAGAATGGCTTTCATTTGGCTTTTGTTCTGTTTGGACCGGGCAGGCTGACGGGTGTGTGTGTGTGTGTGTGTAAGTTTACTTCTGTGCGTGTGTGCTTGTGTATTTGAAGAAATGGATGATGACAAGGGAATGACATGGAAGAACGTGAAAATGAAAACCCAGCTTTATGACAGCTTCCATATAGATGAACCAAATGAACAGTAATTCCAAGATCATTCATCACTCACTAAATCATCTATTAACTTGATTACTGACGACTACAGAACCACTTCCAAGTGAATTAGTGTTGTTCCAGGTGCTCAATGTGCTTGTGACGTATATTTCTGCCTACATTTTCACACTTATATTACACTGATCGACAGTTGGTGGCTGAAACGTGGAAGGAAATATGGCAATGCAGAAAAGAAATCTGACTCAGAAGCCAGTCCCTCTCATTCTTACATTATTTCTTCATCACACAGCATCTGCCACGAATTGCACTCTTCTAACACTCTTATATAACTAATAGCTGCTTCTATGAAAGACTGCCCGAGAGATACACATGAAGATTTTAAGCCCAAACACATTTCCTTTGAAGGCTAAACTGTCACTCATTGATTTAGAGACTCTGTAAACGTCTCATCACTCAACTACACACACTTCCTTTGTTTCACACAGTGGAGAAACGAGTGAGAAGAGACAGGCACCAGGGGAGAGATACATAGCAGTGTAAATAAGATACGATTATCTCTTATCAGTCCCACAGCGGAGGAATATGCAGTGTAGCAGTAGCAAAGGGAACGGTGATATAATAGATAAGTAAGTATAAAGCTCAGCTATAAATAATAAACGGTGGAAAGAATATATAATATTAGACGGACTGAATGGATGAATTCACATCATGAAACATGAAAAACAGACCTAAGGAAGAAAGTCTGAATAGTGAGGAGTCACTGTTAGACAGGCGTATAAAAGAGTTTGTTTTCGCTTTGATAAGCTTTTAAATGTGCTCAATACATTTTTGTAAAAATATATTTTGGTCACATTTTATACAGCTTTAAGTCTCCAGTGTGTGGAGTTGAAGAGTAGACAGACAGAAAACACAAACACAGTAATCTAAATGTCATTTAAGGATGTTGGTCACTATTCCAAGTCTGACTTCATCAGGACAACGTGCTCGTCGAAGGGGGTCGCCGGTCCAAAGTAAACTAATCAGCAGTAAATCATGATGGCACTGACTGACTGATTACAGTGCTCCTTCAAATCAGACTGCCAGCTATTAAGAGCTGCTCTTTGCTCCATTTCTCTTGACTGTTCTGAGAAAAGATTATTCCCCTTGATGGCGTTTTGAGTGAAAACATCCCATTGAGCCAGACCATCAGACCACAACTGTGTGCCCAGGACAGCTTGTGACATGATAGAAATGAGGGAAAAAAACAACGTAAAACCCCACTTTGGTTGTTCATTGCTCTGTTTAGAGAGGACAACAAGGGGCAGGAGCAATTTAGGGGAAACCACAGAGGAATTCAGTGGTCAAAGTGAGTAATTTGATGGTAATATATGAGAGGATATCTGAGGCGCAGAGGGTCAATTTGTTACATTTTTTCTTCCCGTCTATTTTTCCTTGTGTGCTTCCTCTCTGCCTCACCCTTTTTATACTTTTACGGGCCGTGAAACTTATTGATTTTATTTGCTTATTTCATCCATCAGCGTTTTCATCATCATTAATTCACGACATATTCATTTCACTGTTAAATTCAACGTATATAGAACAAAAAATATTCTCACAATAACGGCTAACTGATAGAGCACTCACATTTTGTATGTCAGCCTATGAAAATTGTCTATATTCCTAATCCCTGTCTGTTTTCTTAATGAAGATTCTGATATTAATATGAAGTTGATGAAACAGAGAATGATATTTTCTTGTTCAACCGCTCCTAAAAAAAACAACTATAAATCTCAAATTTTGAAACAGTTGAAACAATAATGTGCTTTTTCACAAACTTCTCCGTTTGTATGAAACCAACTTGGTTATGCCCGTACAGTAAACTATGTGTACTCTGATCATGGTATTATTTGGCCTGTGTGTGTGTGTGTGTGTGTGTGTGTGTGTGTGTGTGTGTGTGTGTGTGTGTGTGTGTGTGTGTGAGCGTACCTGTGGCCTTCTCCGGATTGTTACACATGAAGCAAAGCCAACCTTCCTCTTCCTCACTGTAGCCAAACAGGTCAAAAAACCGCACCTCCTCCAGCTGAATCTGGAGACTGTCCAGGTCCTGCAGACAGACGGAAAGAAAACAGAATAGCTATTAAATATCCAGTAACTATATTTTAACTTCCTATTCAGTATATCTGTATTAATATTGACAAAATATCTTTTTCACAGAAGACAATTGGACATGTCATGGTAGGAAAAGCACGAGTGTAACTAATAAATATAATGATGTCTGAATTCCATTTAGCTTCTTCAGTTTCCTGGTATTGCGCATGCTGGCTCACTGTGACAGCTTACGAGGAATAAATACAGGGAATACTGCGTCTGATCCATCCAATCATATTTTATTTATTCTGTCCTGCATATTACATCTGCACATTGCCCACATAGTCGACATTATAACTGAAATATTAAGACATTTGAACAGCTGTGTATTATTAAATTACAGCCGGCATCATCAACTTTCTTTCATAGTTTAAGATGCTCACATTGTTTGTATGAGCTAATACTGACGCATCATCCCTCATTCTGATCCCATGGATAGTTTCTATAACACAAAATACTATAAAGACTGAGAAGAAATAAGAAAACTAAATGGGAATTTATAGGAGAGGTTTAACCAGCCCACATAAATCTGTTAAAGCTTGTTAAAGCTGCTGTACAGGAACACACACACATATACCAAATCACAAGCTGTGTGTGTGTGTGTGTGTGTTTCAGAATAGAAAGTAATAGAAACCAATACAAATCCCTGAAGAACCCCTGCACATGGTAAGAGTTATACTTCACTTTGAATACACACAAACACACTTCAATGAGTGAGTTAAACCCACGAGATAATACATATTTATCTTAAAACAGGAACATTCAAGAAGATGATGGATTACTGTCATCAGTCTTCATGACAAAGAAACAGTCATCCTGCGTGTGTGTCTTCATACTGTTCTTGCGTACATTTGCTGTTTAATGAACTCACAGTTTAAATACCCTGACCACCAACGCGGCAGAATACTCCGCTTCATCATGTCTCTGAACTCTCCAGGCCTTTCACATTTTCTGATGATCCATTTAGGAACGTAGTGTGGCGTTATTGACCACGGACAAGGTACTCGCATGAAATGCCCAGAGGGAACTGGATTTTAAGAAGTATATGAAAAACAGGTAGCTGTAGCGTGCTTGACCTTTCGACCCGCGCCCCTTCAGTCAGTCCTTGATGTTAACGAGCGAGGATTTAAATACATATAAACCAGGAACATGTGTGGCTGAGAGAGATCTGTGGATTTACGCAAACCTTATTATACTGACGCGATTTAGAGGACTAAGTGGTCTTCAGGAGACGCATGTTGCAAATTTGGGAAATCCTGATTATGATTACTGAAAAGTGTGAGACAGTGTGAGAGGCTGAAAGGTGGATGAAGAGGTGAAAGAAAGGGCAAGAAGAAGAGAGGCTGGATAAAGAAAACATCCGCAAATGGTTTCAGAGGAGAGTACAGTACGAGTACAGTACTTGAGTACAATTTTGAGGTACTTGTACTTTACGTGGCTATTTCCATGCTATACTACTTTGTACTTCTACTACACTAAATAAAAAAATGACTAGTGTAGTTACAAGTTAGTTTGCATGTTAGAATTTCACACGAATACAAGATGCACTCGTATAGATTTTACTACCAAATAGTAATGTAGTTAAAGGAGAACTCTACCACCGTTACACATGAAGTTCAGTTTACTCATCATAAGGAGCACGACTCAGTCTGTGTAACGTCTTCATGTGGCTCTGGAGAGTAACTCGAGTACCGGATTTGGATACTTCCTCCAATCTAGGATACTCATTCAAGGAAATAATGCTACACAGATGAAAGATGAAAGAACTACCACTTGTGGCTGACAAACAGAAGTTGCTCATTGCAGTTACGTGTTGAATAACTCAAGCCTGCACACAGTAATCATTCCACCGAGTTTTGGCTCTCAGAAGAGACAATCAAAATGGAGACTTTTCTGGATTAAACAATGCCGACACAAATGCCGAGGTAATTAAAATAGCTTCAACATTGTTCACTGATTACACAGCAAAGCTGAGCTGAATCATCTATTCTTCAAAAAGCAACAAAGGAAAGACAGAAGCGGAAAGACGATGAGGGACAGACTGTGAGTCAGAAGTTGAGCAACAATGTGCGAGAAACAATAAATCAGGGAAAACACGGCCAAGATCTGCTGCATAACACAACGAGAAGGGAATCATTAACTTAAATGAGTAAAACACCACGTATGCGTATGTGCTTCCGCAGTCCATAATACTCCGGAAGGCCATAATAAACAGATTAACTCATTTGTATACGGTTTGAATGAGCCTTTAGGAGGAAGTCGCTGTCTTTAGAGTGACACATGTGCAGCTGGACAACAGACGGATGTGGACAAACATAAACCCAAATTTGATCCTTCAGGACCAGAGAGGTGGATTCAATAAAGAGATGGCTTTACAATGAACAATGGCTGAGTGTGTGAGTTTGAATATAATCTGTCTATCCTCATGTAACCCCCTTTACCCCCTTCAGCACGCCCCCTCTCTCTCCTTCTGCACGTCACCCTCCTCCCTCGATCGCCGTTTGTAGATCACCATTATAATGTGATCCCGATGCAAGATTTTTAGTGCACATGACAGATTACAACTGTAGGCAAAACAGCGACGATGGAGAGCTGTACTGAATCTGCAAAACATGTTCAAAACAAAAGCAACTCTGTTGTTCTCATGTTCAGTTTTAAAAAGCTATTTTATTGAAATAAGTAAATCAATCAGAGTGGAGCGATTCCCTCACTGCGTTCTTTGTAGTCTCACCTATTGTTGTATTTTATTATAATTTAAAAGGAGAACTTCATCAATTTTACACATCAAAGTCTGCTCACAGGTCCTGGGGAGTCTGATATGTTGAAGAAGAGATCAAATGAGAAGAAGCTTGTGATAATGAGACGGGACAGGATTAGACAAAAGGAGAGGACAGTAGAGAAGACGTGAGGACAGAGATGCTTCATGGAGGTTTCCTGAATAAACTTAACCAGAGACAGAGAGCAAGGACAGTGGGAGGTGGAGACAGGAAGAGGAGAAGCGAGGGGAGTGGGAGTCAGGAGAAAGATAAGTGGATGAGAAGTGGGAGTGTTGGAAGGGGGAGTGGATGAAGGAAAGGCAAAGGCTTTGGCAAAGGCTTTGTCTCTCAGGAAAATGTCCAACAATGTCTGGGCATGAATGCATGATGTCCTGATATTATAAGCCAATTTTAAGCAGGCACAGCACATCCTGTAAGTCTTGTTGCTCCTTTAAAAAGGAGCAATTCGTCTTCTCACCCTACCTTTTGTGTTGTCTTTCCTTCCCCAAATATCTTTATCTAATCTCAGTCCTTAGCTTTACTCTATCTCCTGGTATTCAGCCTCCTTCATCCTCATCCTCTGCCAAACTTTATCTCCACCCAAAGTTGTATCAACAAACGCTCTAACTCCGGGCTAAAGGCAGAAGGTGAAACAATACTTGTCAAGTATCTCCCTTCTCAGGCTTCCACTTTGCTGCCGTCATATCTTATGCCATGTCTGCCCTCTTTTCCGCTTTCTCTTCCTCTTTTCTCTTGCCACATCCTTTATTCTATTATACTTCTTCACAATCTTTCCCCCCCGTCTTTTTCAGTCTGCATGTTCACATCTTCCTCCTTCATCAGTGTTTAATCACTCCACATATCACATTTTTTGTCTTTACTTCTGCTTATTCTACTTTTTTTGTACTTTCCTCTCCTTGAACCATTATTTTTAGTAATCTTAGCTCTCTCTCATCTCCAGTTACCACTGTTATTCGTCTCTAACCCTCTTTAAGGGACAACAGACGGTAGAGGAATACTGTGCTTATTCTTAATCACTCAGTGCCTGGATTCTTTTTTCCAATCTTGTCCATTATTTCCCATAATGTCCTTTTCTTTCATCCTTCAATCTCCACTTTGCTCTCTCGTACTGATCTATGTCTCTTGTGATCAACGCAATGATGGTACAGCTCTCTAATTTTTCGTGAGGCTCATTTCAGTTTAATCTTCGATTAATCTTTATCTCTTGACCCCTGACTTTTCAAGTCTTTTTACTGTTTCCATTTTTTAAACCAATTACCTTTTTTTTGTTAATGTATCTTTCTCAACCTTTTCCTCACAAGAATCTCACATCCTTTCATTTCTGTTCATCCTTGAAGCTCTTACCTCCCTCCATCCCTCCCATCTTTGCTCACACCAGCTTTTTATTATCTCTGTCATAAAACCATGAACATAAGATGCCAGAGGCTGTACATAACTCATTCTTAAACCTCTGGAGCCTCATGAAGCCCTATAGTATCCTTTTAAACCTCCCTGTCAGTACAGACACAATCGATAACCTTTTCCGTCTGATGTGTGTAATAGCTTTTCTTCCTCTCGCATCTCTTCTCTCCTCGTCTTCCACGACATGTGTTTCTGATTGGCTGACAGGGACAGGAGTGAAGCTGTAGGACTAATAGAGTGGGAAAGAAAGCAAAGAGGAAATGCAGAGCATATGGATGGAGGGAAAGGTCGTGGCCTTCTTATTCCCTCTTTGCTGTTAAATCTCATCCTCTCTTTTTGGTGTTTTTCCTTGGTGCTACCTGACAAATGAAAACCCATATTAAAGCAAAAAGGCACGTCAAAAGTGTATCACTCTGTCAGTGTACACTGTGTACTTGGCAGGTTTGTTGGGTCGCTACCGGTTACAGTTAGTCATCTTATTAATGCCAGCTCTGATCATCACATCACACTTTGTTGTCTTTGGACAAAGCCAAGCTAGCTGTTTACTAGAACTATTTCCCAGCATTAGTTACTAGTTGCTTAACAAACTAACAACCAAACAGTTGATACAAGTACAACTAAAAATGAATTTAAAATAGTTCTGGTAATTGGTAGAGTCATTTTTCATGCCAAAACATAATATACAAATTCACAAGTCCAGCTTTTAAAATGTGAGGATTTGCTGCTAATTATCATTATGATACAATGCTAATTATGTTTGGTATTTAGAATTTATGCTTAACAGTTTTGAGGTCTGGACTGTTGGTTGAACAAAGCAAGCATTATGATGGTGTCACTTTGGGATCTGGGAAAAGCATTTCTCACAATTTTATGATTAGTTTTTTACACACCAATCAATCACTCAATTAATCATTTGAACTATTAGTTGCAGTCCACTAGCAAACTACAACAGCAACATCCTGTTTATCCAACTCTACATTAATGCATGAGTAATAATAATCTGATGATATAGTATATAGCAGTATGACAGTCACAGGGATTATTTTTCTCTATCTTTTACTCTTAATACGTTAGTACGTTTAACTGATTATACTTAAATATTTTAACTAAAAATGTTCAATGCAGGACTTTTACTTGTAACAGAGTAGTTTTACAGTGTGGAACTTGTACTTTTACTTCAGTAACGTATCTGAATACTAACTCCACCACTATTACCCAGTGTAAAGTTAGTGTGTTTATGAATAACTATGTTCATGCTCCATGTGGTAACTATAGCTGGTCCATCTGATAGAATACACAACACAACTTTAGAGAAAGACAAACCGCAGCTGTATTTTTCCTTGTGGGTCTAATTATTTCCCAGGGACCACTTAGCTTGTCACATTATGACAGCATGAGGAACACCACCCATATCCACACACTTACAAAAACAGACATTGAAATGAGCACGCACACACACACACACACACACACACACACACACACACACACACACACACACACACACACACACACACACACACACACACACACACACACACACACACACACACACACACACACACACACACACACACACACACACACGATGAAGACGAGGCGTCGGGGTGAGTAAGGCCTTGTATACAGAACTGTCTATTTAGTGCATTCCATATTCAAACAAAGTGGATGTTGAACTTTGACACTTTCCTATGTTGGAGTTTAGTTTTTTTTTCGTTTCACTACCGATGACTTCATTCCCTCTGCTCAAGGCAGATAGGGGGAAGCAGCATGCACGCACACACAGACACACACAAACACACCTTCCTGTGTGGGGTGGTGTTCTGTGTCATAGCCATGGGGAAGCTGTGAGCTCCTTTTAGCTGCGTCTTCTCCCAAAGGGTGGCAAGCCTCTGGACACACTCATCCTTGGAGCAGAGAGCGACACTGGATTTACTCTGGTCAAAAGAGAGAGACAAGAAAACAGCAGGGAAACAAAATTAAAATATAAAACAGAGGCATGGTTCGGATAGAGACGGAGTAAAAATATTGGAGAAAAAAAAGGTTGGGAAAACAAAGCTACTCTTGTTTGCCAGTTTACATTCGAACAGATGCAACCACATCTTGCGTTCCAAGATAATCCTCAACTGTACAGCTCTTCATATGTTCCCAAAATGACATGGAGACTTTCAGAATCAACTGTTAATTTAAAGCTTGTTATATTGATTCATTGCAAAATGAAAGTTTTTCAAAAGGGCACAACATGTTTTTCTACTCTGCAATGTAAATCAACTTCAGTGAGCAAACCACAACCACATTGCCTGCGCACCTGTAGGTGTAGCAGCATGATGTGTATCCAAAGGTGAGGCCGTCGGCTGGTCATGTTGAAGCAGGACTTGGCGTACAGACAGTAGTGGCCCTTAAGAGGACAGGAGAACGACAGCTTGGCCACACACCCTCGATTTGAATCTGACACACAAAAAAAGACAAACAAACACATAAAAATTCAAAATTTATATTTAGCAGATGCTCAAGTTGAAATTTCCAGGCTAAACCAGTGTCGGTTAGCTCTCTGTCTTGGTGTGCTCCTCTCCGCCCCTTGAACATGAAATGTATGTAACTTTGGGAACATGTTTACAGAGTGATTCATGCAGGGACACTTGTAATCATCAGAAGACGTTTTCTCTTCCCACCACCACCTCCCACGAACTCCCACCTCAAAGCCAAGGACAAGAAACCAGGGACAATAAACCGATGACGGTTTCACGTTTCTGTGCTTCATGTGGAAATCATCTAGATCAGAATGGTGATCAAAATATGTATTTTTTTGTTTTTGGAGAGCTTCATTTTAGCATTTCATTTGTATTTTTTGCAATAAATAAGAACATTGTTTTAGTTGTGTCTGATTTAACGAGTAAAGAGGTTTAGGATTTCTTCTGTGTTTAGAGTAATAATTACACAACATGTTGTTAATAAGTCTATTCACTTTGTGGTGGAAAGTCAGAGGAGAGGATGGATACACTCAAAGCAAAGAATGTCCATCCAACCCAATAAAGGAGCCTACAGCTGCAGCACAAAAGACAGCGTACAAAAGAAAAGCAGAGGTTGTCCGCATGATGATATTTGCACGCTCCCAAAATTGTAATTGACGCCATGTTTTTATCTATAAGGCAAACATCCATATGAGCATTAAGCAGGCTATACAAACAGACAAAGGTGCGGCACAAAATGTCTCGTACAACGGCAAATAGTTGTTTTTTGTGTGGATTAAACAAATCAGTTATTAAGTGCTGGTAGGCAGTTACCTTTAGTCGGAGGCAGGGTAGCTATTTCCCCCTGTTTTCTTTCGTTTTGCTAAGCTAAGCCAACTGGCTGCTGGCTGTAGACTTATATAAGAGAGACAAACATGAGAGTGGTATCAATCTTCTCATCTAACTCTCAAAGAAAGCGAATAAGAGCCTTTCACAAAAATGGTTAAAGAAATCAAACATCTTCTATATATCTTCTCTTAATAACAAAGTTATCTGTCCATGCTTCAGGGGACTGAAGTGGTTCAAAGTGATATAAAGCCAAACTCAACCTTACTTTGTTTTTCGGCACATGGGATAAACTCGGATGCCTCAAAATTGCACAAAACAAAATTGTAGGAGACACTATGGTAGAGAATTTAAACCTACATGTGTCTGAACTATAATGTGTATGTTTATCCTGCGTCACTCTTTAGCACAGGTGTGTTTCTAAGAGAGGTTGTTTGTTTCTGATAGTCGGTGACGCTGTATGTTTTTTGTCTCAACATGTGTGTGTCGATGTTTGGATTGAGGATACATGTGTATAATCCTCCTCCCCTGAGATAGAGGGGTCGGCAGCTCCATGATGACATCATCCAGCTGAGACCACCTGTGACATCATCAAGTGCTAAGGGGTCAATTCTCATTAAGAGAAAATGCAAAGCACCAATTATGAATGGAGGAGTGAATGTCTGTCTATGTGTATGCGTTTAACATGTGTATATTTAAATTCAATCAATTAACCAGAGGCCAAAGGAGGAGTTTGTTATTTTTTAGTCTTGTTTCCTGTTTTACACATGTGCATACATGTGTGTTTGTGTGTGTGTGTGTCTGTGTGACTCCTGGCTGCCTCTTAGTTAAAATGACATTAAGGCCAAAGGTGGAGCAATAACATCCCCTCCTGTCAATCAAAATGTGTGAACTTTGTCTGTTCCTAATATGTTCAAAAGACTGAAGCTGTGTCCCCATAGGTGGGGCTCACTGCTGCAGATGACTCAGACTAAGGAATAGAGAAAGGACTTTACTGTCCTATTGCATACTCATGTAAGTATTTCTGGGTTGTAAAGTGTGAACTGATGTGTATTGTTGAATTTGTGCACACACATAAACAGAGGCGTATGTCACGGGGCATGATGGTGGACTCAAACGCAGACCAGAAGTAGTGTTAAAAGGAATTTAATGAACACTTAACTAAGAACGTGAACACTACAAGAACACAGGGAATCCAGGGACGAGACAAGAGACGAGGGGGCAAATCCAGCAGGACAGGCAGATGTGGGAAACCGGGAGCAGGACAAGACAAACAGGCGGGTACAACACAAACAATGACCTGGCAGTGAGTGACTGAGAGACAGGGGTTTATAAGGTGACTTGAACAGGTGAGGAGAGTTGTGCTGATGAGGGAGTGCTTGCTTACTGAGGGAGTGGCTGAGTTAGACTGGTGCTGAGGGAGTGAGGAGGGTGAAACTAAACAAAGACACACAGAACACTCAAGGCAAAGCCTGATCGTGACAGCGTAAGGTACCAGTGGTCTGGTTGAACAGATCAATGTTTTTCATGTCTATATGTGTTAATCTTGTAAAATATGTTCATCTCATGTATCAAATGCATATTCCATGTTGGCGTTGGTTGAATTTAGCTGTTCGATTTATATCCCATTTAGCTAGGATCTATTATTACAGGAGGGGCTGCATTAAAAACAACAAAAGGTGAACAGGCGGTGCGACGTAACAAAATGGCAATGAAGTCTTAATTCAAGTGAAGCAAATCAAATTGAAAAAGCAGAAATCATGAGGCATTACTGAAAATATATCAAATATCAAATTGCTGAATATGAAAAGAATCAGAGGGGAAATGTGAAAATGGATTACAAAGTTTAAGTAAGTGGATTAGATTAGTTTGGAAGAGGTTTCGCATTTCATTGTTTTTTCACATGAACTGCTTGACCGCTGTTTCTAGTCAGTATGCACTGCTAGAACGAAGGTATGAAAGCATGCGTGCACACACACACAAAACTGCACCTATACATGTACTTCATGCATACTACATGTATGCATAACACTCTTCTGTTCCTACTTAAACCTGACTATGTTGTAGAGATGTAACAGAATCTAATAACCCTGCCCATTTCAAAACAATTCCTTGATTAATTTTTCCATTAACAAATTAGCTCAGTGACATTTGCCATATAGAGTTTGGGCCATAGGTTTTATATAAGAGTACATTCTTTCCCTCCAGATTAACAACAAGTACAAGTTCACTGGAGTCAGCAGATGAATAAAAGGATAGGTCTGGCAACTCTCCTCTCAAAACAGTAAAACCAGCAAGAAATTGATCACACTGATCCCTTTAAGATGATGCCATTTTAAATCTGCAGTGCAGATTAACCAACATGTGAAACTGTGAATGAGGTCAATGGGGAACAAAGACAATTAAGTAAATTGTATCATTCAACATCAAATTTAAAGACCCGAACTAGGGCTGTGTTTGGACAAATGGTCTAGGGGAGGTAAAAAAATAAATCAACAAAATATTTGCTTTGCTTCTCAGTGTCTGTCCAGACAGGATATGAATCATAGAAGGAGTGTAATTAATACTGGGGTAGAAGGGGGAAACAAATCACTGAGAAGCACAAAACTATTCCCCCTCCAGGAATAAATCCCTGTCTGACTGGGTCTAAATGTGTGTGTATGTGAGATGAAGAATGATAGTGTGCGAGGAGAAGAGAAGAGAAGAGGAGGTGTATCATTAATCATCCCCAGCCACCACTTCTGAATGTAATCTCATTCAGGTTCAGCAGGCTACACAAACCCTCCCTCTGCCTCTCTCTTTACTGCACTTTTCTTCTCCCCCTACTGAATAAACCAATAACACTGTCATCAAATCATCTTCAGCACTTATTTTCAAGAAAGCCTGCCGTTCGTCATGTTCACATTACCTTCTATTGCACACTGCTCTGGTATGGGGATCTGCTGCACCATGTCTCGACAGAACTCTCCGATGGTCTCCATATTGTCTCTTAAATGGATGAAGAGCCTGTCAGCGTCCTCATGCTCCTCCTCCTCCTCTCTGCTTTGACCTTCCTCAGACTCTTTGACCGCTCTGTCCAGGGCAGCTGTGAAGGGCATCGACCCGTCACCCTTCGGTTTCCTCTCGACAGGCGGCGCTTCCTGGTTCTGCGAATTCACCGATGTGTTGGAGAACACGTTGTCTGGGCCCGGCTCCGAGCCGTCACCGTCCTCCCCGGTGTCTGAGTTGATGGAGCGCGAGCGCCCAGCGTGGAGGGCCAGGCTCTTTGACCTAAGAGAGGCCAGAAAATTTAAAAAAAACAGTCAAAAATAAAACAGAATACAATGCATGGCAGGAGTATTGTGGGGCATAAGCATGATTCTGCTTAAGCTACTGATCCTTTGTGGTCCGTGGCTGCCTTTGCCTTTGCCTGGGCATTTCTTTGTTTTCTTTGGCCAACTAAAAAAAGAGCAAAAGTTCCTAAGTTCATCAATCCAAATCAAAGCTGAATTGTCATTGTTTAATTTTAAATACAATGTGTTGGAGTGCAAAGCAAATGAAAAAAAATACCATCTCAGTATTTCAAGCATCCCTGTTCTGTGCTCTCAGCATATAAACATTTTTCAGTGTTTTGTTTGGAGTTATTTCAATATAAACTGTATCTTTGGATGGTCTGTTCATGTTTTTCTTCAATAAACAGAAATAGAACAATGTGTTCTTGGCTCAAGGGATCTCTTCTTAATATGACTAGAAATCATAATAATCCAGCAGGCTGCACAGTGATAACAGTCTATTGTTCATAAAATTGTTACCATCCAGTCAGATCTAAGCAGATACTCAGCAGAGCCATTTCATGTGACATGCTAACCGACCTGTTGAATCTCATTTCTCGTCTCTCCTCCCTGACGGCTTGGCTCAGGCTGTAGCGTCGTTGGGGGGCAGGGGAGTCCTCCTCCACCTCGTCCTCCTCTCCCCTCTCCTCCCCCATTTTCTCCTCAAAGGCCTGGATCTTCACCTGCAGCCGCTGCTCTGACCCCCTAACTCCCCCTCCGCCCCCTGGGAGAGATGCACGAGGAGACGGCTGGCTCGCCTCATCCACTCTGTAAAAAGCACACACAAACAGGTCAAAGGGTTGGATTCCATGTGGTGGGCACGTGAGATGAAGCTGGACGGACACATTTGGATGGATTTCAATAGCCTCACTCTCCACCGTCCTCCCTCCCTCCTCCGGATAGCCTTTCTGTAATTGTTGCTTTCTCACGATGACCGGCTCTATTTCTGTCTCTCACTCCATGTGTCCCCCTCTCTCGCTCTCTATTTGGTTTTGTTGTTATTTGTCCCTCACCATGGAGCCATTCTCCTCTCTTTTGATCTTTAACCAAACTAATTATTCCCTTCATCTCTCGCTCTCTTTCTTTCTGTCTCTATTGTTCCACCACAAGTGGCCTTTATAACTTCATTAAACAGTCCACTTGTTTGCTGAAAGAGGACATCCAACTGCCTCTTTATTGTTTTTCTTCTGTCTTCCCCCCGGCTCTTTCACTAATAAACCATCCTGTCCCTCTCAATCCCTCGTTCCCTCGGTCTTTCTTCCAGAAGACCCCAAACAAGTATTTGGAAGCTCCCAATCCTGCACATGATGTTTTTGTTTCGGAGAGAGCTGTGCGTGTCACTCCCAAGCTGCAGCCAGATGAATCCCAGTCAACGTATGCACATTAACACTCACACATGCACACGCACACACAAAAGCACAAGCATACTGTGTCCTCACATGTTGTGCTTGCATTCTGCATGATGAGAAAAGACATAGGAGCATAAAAACATGGGCCTGTAAATGCCCGTCTCCTAACCTGCAGTGCATGGCCGTGCTCTCCTCCAGTCGTCTCCCCAGCAGTCGGGCTATAGCAGTGAACGAGTTGCTCATCCTGTAGATGTCTTTGCCGCAGCCTCCCAGTAAAGTCGGGTAGCGGTCGGTAAGAGCTCTGATCTCCAGCAGCAGTGTGTGGTGAAAGCTGTGCTCCATGCTGCCCAGACAGGACACCAGGTAGACCAACACGCTGCGAGCATGAGTCTGGAGAGAGGAGGCGACACAGAGAGAAAGACAGGATGTTAAAAGGATAATATCTGCTGTTGTGATCCACGCTGGTCCCAGCATTAAACTAAACAAAGAAAGAAAGAATTAATGAGATTGCCAACAAGTTGTTTTATTGTACAAACATCCAGTTTTATGGTTATTTCTAAAGTCGTGGTTGTTTCTAAATACAGAGAAAATGACTGAAAATGGCACCAGTGTTGTGTTATAGGACAGCTTGAAAGTATTTTCTGTGTTTTGGTGAAGGAAAAGAGTAGATTTTATCTAATTCGACACACATTGGTTTTACACTTCCAAGAAGTTTCTTTTGTTTCTAAATCACGACAAACAATACTGAATGCAAACACATGCTCTTGGCAAACTTGGCATTACTTTCCACTAGTGGTAACACACTTTTTGTCATTCTGAGTTTGCTTTTTTGTATCCAGAGCATATACAACCTGCTCACCTCTGGCACAGAATAACAAGATTCAACCTCCTGTTATGCATATTTGATTCTCAAAGGAAGGTTCATACTTCTCTTCTATGTGTACTATGTCCTATGATATGCAATCTCATAATCAATATACCCCTGTGAATGCAACAACAACTTTCAGGTAATCACTTTTTAAACCATTTTGGATCCTAAACCGTTATTTTACAAAAAACCGACACGTTTTAAAGTGGTGTAAACTAGTCAATCATTGTGGTAACAGATGAACACAGGTGACATGGTTCGGTAAAGGCACTCTGGCTGTGTTTGAGAGCAGAACCAAAGCCAACAAAACATCTGGAAGCAAAAAGAGGATTCTTTAAAAAAAAATAACTTTGCGCTTGTAAAAACTCACACTGCTTTGACTGAAAAAAAGAGACCCACTCTCTTCTCCTCCTTGAGACAAACTGATTGATTGATCGAAGGAAGGACAGAAAGACAGAGCGAGCCAACCTGTGCTTCCAGAGCTCAAGCACACCTTGTAACAAGGAGAGAAGAATGCACAGTTTGGGCATGTTTCACAAGCACGCTCTGTCGGATGCTATATTTATACGGGGATGTCAAAACGACCAGAAAAAGGTACAACTTGACTTTATACCGTAACAACATGCTAAGGTAGGTATTTAGGAGTTTATGAGCCTGGATTGCAGGCTGCAGGTACAAAGACTTTGCTAGGATGTGAGCTACTTCTCCACACAGTTCAAGCTTTTACTGTTGAGATGTTTTACTTTTTAAGGACTTACTATAATACTTCCAAACATTACAGCATAAGCATAACTCGCATCATTTCAGACATATAAGCGTAGTACTTTTAAAAGCCTGCCAGATCAAATGAAGCTCTCCCTCATCATAAAACGACACAGCTCGTGTTTAATTGTCTGGAAAAAAGCACTTGGCCTTAATTTGATGTCTTAAACACATCACTGGTTTAACTCATGACTAAATTCTTCTGTAAAATCCTGCAATGAGCACAATAACAGGAAGTTAACAAAAAACAAAGAACTGTTACATTTAATAACTTTAAATGTTCACCAGAAAATGATGACAGGAGGGACACGAATGTGGAGAAATAAATCAGCTCTTTCTGCCTCATGTGTGCTCTACTACACAAACATAAACACACGCACACATAAACACACACACACACATAAACACGTCCTCTGAGAAAGACACAACTTGGCTCCGTCACCCCATTATCATAATTCCAACAACACTGGGAGAACATCTCCTCTGGCGGTAGAACATGCGTTTGTGTGCAGGAGATATCTGATTAAAAACTTAGCTTTAATATTGAATGATTCAGAAAAAAAAAAGAAAACACTGCATCCGTCCAGCAACAAGCCAAATCTGTGCTCTGCTCACAAACCTGTTTCTTTCTTTCCTTGTTTGCTTGGTCGCTTATTTTCCCCTGATTGTCCATCAGCACACTGATCTCTCTGCTTGCTTTGGAGCTGCAATCTGGCACACTAACAAGCCCCATGGAGATACTCCTGTGTGCATGACTGTGTCCTTTGTTGCCCACAGCACATTAATCACTTGCGACAGTGACAATGACTGTGTATATATCAAGGGGACGGATGATTTAACCTTTGAAATTCCGAAAATTTCTATAAATAGTAAATGTGAAGAATTTCAGCAAAGTACAAAAATATCACACTTAAGTTACATTTTATAAGTTATACTTGTGTTTTTCCATGAGCTATGATTGTGCTCAACAGCGGTTGCTTTAAACTTTTTAAACTCATACGGACTGTGTGTCATGGTACCTCTCTTTGCCAGTAGTCACCAACCTCTTTGGCTTGTAACTTGTAACTTTATATTTTTAGGAGCTGTTAGCAAAGAGATTATTTTTACCTTCTCAAACTGTTATTTTAAAGAGGTTGTGTAGGCCTGAGGTAAAACGTAGTCGTCTAGATGTGCTGTATCTTGCGACGCCTTGGAGGTGAACCAACATGAAGATGGTACACAATGTTAACAATTTTAAAACAGTGCAGCCTTATAATCTTCATTTTGGCTCGTAAAATAATTGTTTTATTGAAGGTATGACATAATCTGAGTGTCTAGTAAAACAGCAACACTTGAATGATGCTGTCTTCTTTAAACAGTTAACATTTTGCAAAGACAATACTTTATTGTTACGTATTGAGGTTGTACTGTATATTTTGTGGTGATGTTGTGTTGGACTGCATAATATTGAAAACTGTTTCTGATGTTAATAGGCAATATAATAATATTAAAAAAATTAATTTAGTATTCAATCAACACAATTCTGAAACATTATTAAGACCAAGTAAAAAATATCTTAGTTTTCCAAAACTAGGATTTATAACAGGACTTCTGGGTTGGACAGCATTAATTAAAGCTTTTTCTTTTCTCAATGTACTTTGATGAATATACAGCACAATATAGACTAACTCTCTTCAGGAGGTAAAGGAAACCAGAAAGAGTGTTGTGCAATCATGTTACACTCAAGTACAAATGCACCCCTGTGAGAAAGTGTGTGTGTGTGTGTGTGTGTGTGTGTGTATGTGTGTGTGTGAGAGTGTGTGTGTGTGTGTGACACAAACAGGAACCCACAGGAGGTACTCTCCACTTCCATCACCAGGAGGCCTCTGCAGAGGCATTTCCCAGAAAAACATGGGTTATTTTCCAAATGGTTCCAATGTGAAGAAAGACAGGACACTGAGGCCTGACCAACTGCGTGCATATGTGTGTGTGTGTGTGTGTGTGTGTGTGTGTGTGTGTGTGTGTGTGTGTGTGTATTTGTGTCTGTTCTGAAGCTGGGTTGGCAGGTTTTTTTGACAAGAAGATTGAGGAGGAAAGGTTGCCCTGAAGCAATAGAAAACTGTATTATGGTTTCCAGCTCCATAATATCTGTGTGTGTGTGTGTGTGTGTGTGTGTGTGTGTGTGTGTGTGTGTGTGGGAGTCGTGCCATATTTCCCCCTTTCATTAATTTACCCAAATTGTCGTTAAACTGCGTTAAATGGACCCAGAGGAAAAGAGGGAGGGGGAGCCCTCAAGCTGTCCTGCTGTCACCTTCATCGCTCCGCACACACACACTACAGACTGGCTGTAATGTCTGTCATACAAACATGTTTTTATTATTATCCAGCAGAGGTTTGCATCTTCCAAGGTATTTTTGAGACGGGTGTTCACTGTCTTCCCGGGATGAGAACATCTTTGCCGGGGGTTTAAATCCAGTATTTCCACAAACTGTGCTCACTTTTCAGAAACAAAACTACAATTATTTTCTATTAATGTTGTCTCTTACTGTCAAAACTTTCAACAAACACAATTTTGGGGGAGCAACATTTACTCAGACTGTAGGTGTTTTAAAGCCTGGGCAACAGAAAACTCGAGGCTACTCTGAACCACTTTCAGATGGGAAGAAAAGACAATATAAATAGAGGAATTAGAAGCATTGATTCAAACCATCAGATGAAGAGTCTACAGCCAGACAATGTCATCATGGCAATCAATCCACCTCCCCTAAAAATGTCAGGCCATGCCGGCAGCAGAGGAAAAGTCAGGGGACCACCAGACTTAGTCGGGAGCTGGGAGCCATGAATGTCTGAGCCCAATTTCATAGCAATCCGTCCAACAGTTGTGGAGATATTTCAGTCTTGACTAAAGTAGTGAACCGACTGACATTACTGTACCATCCTCAGAGCCATGCCACTGTCTAAAAAGGAAGGTGGGTTCAAGGGTCAAGCAAGCTGCTAAGACAGCACTTAATGACTGATCTGTCTCTGAGACAGCTCAGCCGACATCACGCCCTCCCTCTCCAGCCCGTCAGTCAGCAGAGATGCCACTTTGCTCCAGTTGCGAGGCTAATTAACCTGCAATCAGCAGCTCAAGTGTTTTTGCAGAGGCCAATCACAGCGAGTTAATGGCTGAAACACCACTTTTTACGTCAAAATGAGTGCCATTAGAAGGAAATGAGCGGCCAAGTCTGTCGGGCAGCCAAGGGTTTAACTCGTGGGTTGGCCACAATGAGGCTCATGGGACACATTTAGTCGACTCCACACAAATTTAGATTTTGTAAGTCTTCCAAAAAAGTATATTATTAGTAACAGTAGTTATAGTTTCAGTCGTAATATTTAGAAAAATGTACCCGGTACATCAAATTAAAAATCAGATCTGCCACACAAGTGCAGTTCAGTTCAGGTTGTCACCTTATGAAGAACACTTTCTTGCGGTTAGTAGTCCCTTACATTGTGTCGTTCTTGCACCATTAGGCTGACAGAGCTGCTCTTTAACTGTTCCTTCAAATTAGATTTGTTTCTCTCCCTGCCAGAGGAGCAGTTTGTTGCGTTTCTTCTTCTCTATTCAGCTGTAGAGAGACAGAACTCTCTGAGGAGCCGGCGTGTGCTTGTTTAGAAGAGACGCTCCTGAACACTGATGTGTGTGGTGTCGGACTGCAGTTCAAACCTTCCGGTTTAGTGTGTGCTTTACACTTGGCAGGACAACAGAGAACAAGTCATGCGAGAGTGCAGCCAGTTCCTCCCTACTCATTAGAATAATCACGACTGCCCGTTTCAGTGTGTGCGAACACCCACTGCTAGACAGACGTGGGGTGTATTAATAACATTATTCCCAAGCCATTTTAACAGGAATTTGAGAATTTTTACAGCCTGTCTATGTTTACCACAAACAGACACAAACAATGACAATACAGACAGCTAACAACACACACCACCTTGTATGACAGGTACAAACTTCAGAGTAAGAATGATTTCAAGCACCTTCCTTTGCTTCTTATTGCCTTCAGACCCTTCATTCTTCCTCTTTATGTACCTTAATGTAATAACTGCAAATCTTTCTTTGTAGAAATAGTTCTACATCTTGGGAAATACACGTATTATTTTTCTTGTAGAGAGTTGGATGAGAAGATCGATACTACTAGCGTGTCTTTAAAGTAAATATGTAGTTGAAGCCAACAGCCAACAGTTAGCTTAGCTTAGCACAAAGACAGAGGGAAACGGCCTGCCTGCCTCACTAATTAACACGTTATATCTTGTTTGTTTAATCTGTACAAAACTCAAAGTGTAAAAAGAACATTATTACTATTATTTTTTGGCCGGGATTAGTACATTCTTGGATTCTTCCAAAGTATACTGAAAAACATGTATCCACTTTCTGTATCAGCTTCAAATCACTGCTGCACACGAACGTGAACTTGGGTAATTTGTGTGTGTTTTGACTGCGGTGTTTGTACCTCACTGATGATGCCCACGGCACCATGGATTTTGGCCACGTGACCCAAGAGAGCAGGGCATTGTTGTCCCACAATCCTCAGCGTTGGCAGAAAGCTGACCAGTGAAGAAGGGCTGGCCTGTGACACGTCCACGAGCGCGCCCAGTAGGGCCTCAGTTAGGGATTGGTCTTCTAGGAAACTGACGAGTGTGGGCACCTGAGGGCTCAACATCTGTTCGGGTGAGGAGAAACAAAGTTAGGGAGGGAAGAAAGCATTATTCATTGCTTTTGATTATAGCCGTAATCAGCGTTTTTTGCACCATCACTCAATACCAAACAGAAGTTCAATGGGCCTTTAATGAAGGCTTGAGGTGAGAGGAGTAACCTTAGATAGGGATGAACATACTGGTGAGTAATAGCAAACAAAAAGTTTGACCGCCGGACTGTCTGTACAAAGTTTGTGAATGGCCAGTTCCTCTCTACTCATTGGAATAATCACTACTGCCTGGAATGCACTAGACAGGACCAGATGCTCACCATTTCCGGGCCCTCCTTCTGCTACTTTATGAGTCACTCGTTCTGAATAATCATATTAATATCAAACACATATCTGTACTCCAGGGAGAAGATGCTTGACTCCATAAAATAAAAGTTACGTGATTTTCCATATTAATGCCATGGTTCATCGTTTCAATCACTTCCAGTAAGTGAATATTAGGATGCAGACGATTTGGTAACTTTTGAGATGAATGAAGTTACAGTCATGACCACATTTTTTTAGTATTTCTGTGTGGTGGGTGGAGATTAGAATAACTCCAGATGGCTGGTTTGGTTTCGTGAGGAATGACATGAGACCACGTTTTACCACCATGTGCTCTGTTGGCTGGTATGTGGTACTTTCCCCTCATGCTGACCACCAGCAGCTCTGTTCCTACAGAGAAATGTGCACTCCACATGCACTGCTCCATTTCATCACTTCTAACTACGTTCCAGTGGCTTTTTCTATATTTCGACACAAGCTCATTACAGGGTATTGCGAAGTTGAATAGTACAAATTCTGATTAAGCTTGACTCATGGGCAGAAATATTACACAAAAGCCACACACGTACATCATTGTAAGCCAGTTGGATGGTGCTATATTTTCAAATATCCCCACAGTCTTAAGTATTGTAACTACCTCATTATCATTTAATATGAGTATCTAATAAAGCTGGAAGGGTACATGTTTTAGATGTTACTAGGTTTCTTGAAACTGTTAGTCCAAAGCTGATGAAGATAGTGCCAACAAAAGTTTTTTTTAAATATGACGAAATATAATTCATATTTCGATCAGTGACAGTGAAATAAGTGAGTTAATTTACATGGGCCTATGCTGTAATAAAAAGATAACATAGTAGTATGTTATATATCAATATAGTTTGATTTGCCCACAGTGCGTTGTGCTTTATTCTTTAATCAAACTACACAACAAACAACACAAACACTCACCAGTGGATGTTGCTCGGCAACAATTTGAATGAGTCTGATTAGGTGTTGTTGCTCTGGGGACTCCAGCTGTGACATCATCGCAGTGAGGTTGCCTAGGTGACAGTGGATGGTATCTGGTTGCCTGGGGTAGACCGAGTGCAACACTCGTAACAGCATGTGGTTACCTGAGAGGGGGGGGGGGAGAGAGAGTCAGAGTTGCTTTCAGTAAACCTCGTCGCCAAATATAAATTTGGTGACCACCATTTTGACAGTGAAAGGGTCACAATTTAGAAAAAGTAGAACGAGGTTTGTTGACCAGTGTTAACAGTAGAGGTGGAGACATAAGTCCACTCCATTTTCTTACAAAATGCCCAAAATACAAGAAATTACATTTTCCCAAAATACCCCACAACATCCCCGTCTTTTTCGTTACACTGATCGATGTTATTACTTTGTGAGGGTAGACCAAATAACAAAAACACCTTTCTGTGGAAAGCAAATTACATGATTTAGTGAAAGTGACATCTATTGCAAGTCTGTTGTGTTAGACTGCATTCGTTTTAGTTGGGTGTACCTAATAAACGGGCAACTACTCCATCAGACTACTTATCTGCAACTAGTTATTGATGTTGCCACATTCCCAGATTTCAACAATTAACTTGGTGACTATAATTTCTGTATATTACTACGAAGAAAACTGAAGGCCATAACTATCAAACAGACCCAAGTGGCATGAAACCTGAATTTTCCTTTAAGCTGTTCATGGGGTAGCTTTACTGGAACATCATGCATATTTGACGTAACTGTCATTTCCCCTCAGAAAACACACACGATCCCCCGTCATGACACAACATCTGTGTTCAGTAAATAGAACTGTTTCCATTTGTTGTCAATATTTCTTCAATGAAGCTGATGCAGGAAAAAAGAAAGTCAGTGCTGACGCATGACTGGACATAAAGGCATTTTTAAATCAGCACGCAGCCTAAAAAAAACCCCACGGCATTACCCAACAGCCTTTGACTCACGTATGAAACATCTTTAAGTGATTCACTGAACAAAGACTCTTGTTTTCAAATGGAAGGTTTGTTATTGGTGACATTTCAACATTTGGCTACAAACAATGGCTTCTGTGTCAGACGCCTGACAAGAGATGTTGCAAATTTAATTTTTAACCACAGTGACATTTTGGAGCTTAATATAGAAGTTGTATAGATAGATAGATAGATAGATACTCAGACTCAGGGTCCATATAAGACAAATACATAAAGTGACATACACAAACAATAAAAGTACATAGGCCTAGCAATGCCTTACAAAGAGACAGCTGTAACAATTTCGCCACAGCTGGGACTGGTAGCGTGTGGTACTAAACCTTATGTTGGTTAAAACCAATATGATCTCATTTTCAGAGTCATTAAGTCGACAAATTCATTCATACATGAGATTTCTTAACACAGTTTGGAAAGTATTGACTCGTGCAGCCACAAACATTTCACTAGCACCGCTCCATCTCGGTCTCTTTAGCAATAGTCTCATGGCGTCATTAGAATAAAGGTTTGTGTTAAAGATGCTGCAGGGTTTAAACCATGGACAAATTATAAGTGGTGTTCATAATTGGTGATTGGTATTCACCATCGTAGTTTAGAGAGTGAGCCTGCTCTCATTTGCTAATTAGCGAAGTACAGCTGAGGCTCATTGGAATGTGATTATCTGTAAAATGAACAGCTGAGGGATCACCAGAGTTATTACAGTTCATCCTGAGGGGAATATTAATAATGTTTAAAGTCCAGCCGTTACTTGCTGAGATATTAGCCATCCCAGGAGCCATGCCGCTATTAATTTCAATTCAAGTAGTAACAGCAGAACTGCCTTGACATCTTGAAGCGAAATTACAGTATTTATGATCATTAATCATATTTTTATTCATCATGAACATCTGGTCCATAACATTTCAAAACAGCTAGTAGCTCATGGTGAACTTTTGTCATATTTCATAAAAGCTTAAAAATAGCAAAAACCTAAAGAGATGGTTTCAAACAGGTGATTCACGGCTATAAATCACTTTAACCACAGGTTTTATCCCGTTACAGACAACTGGATGCTGACCAACCGAGAGGACTCTCTGTTCTGTGCTGAGGCAGAGGACGGAAGAAGAGTGCACATACAGTACAAATTTGAAAGATGGGTCGCTGGCTCATGTGTTCCTTTCATTTCCTGTAATCTTAGATTATACAAGATCACACACACCCATCTCCACACTTACGGCACAAATCGCCATAAAAAGAGACAGGCACAGTACATGTACAGAAAGACCATAAAGTTGTGGTTGCAGATTTATAGAGCGTACCTATTAGAGCACACTCACCCACATCTAAACACACAGACAATACACGCGAGACGTGAAGATATTCTTTTGATTATTGATTAAATATACTTATTGTCTCATATTTAATTTTTTATTTACTTGACTCACACTGAATCTCCCTACAGCACCCTCTGTGTGTGTGTGTGTGTGTGTGTGTGTGTGTGTGTGTGTGTGTGTGTGTGTGTGTGCGTACAGTTTCTGACCTTCATACCTTCATTCCAGCATACAGCCAACCCATCATCATGAGTTACAAATCTCAATAAAATATCCTGTAATGACCTTTGGTTCTGTAGCACACAAAGGCGACATTTTTGAAAGGCCCATCAAACATTTTCCGAGAGGAATGAGAACTAAGTGATCTGTCAAACTATTGTTAACTTTATGTGCTGAGGCAGGAGAGGACACGATGGCTTTCTTTTGCTCTGCTGTTCATATAGTTGCAGCTCTATTTTTGACAAATACGGGAACATTCCATTAAAAACCCACAATCCACACATACCTTGGCAAAAGAAACTGAACTCTTATGCAAGGGACGTTATTGTACAAGACAAAAATGCAGAGATCAGCACGAATGATATCCAAAGGGATGCATTTGGAAGCTTTACAGCTTACAAGTGTTTCCCAACACTCATTTTGTCTGCGTTTGTCCCTAAAGTCGTATATCACACAGCTCGAATAACCTCTGGTGGCAGAGGGCGGGAGAAATCAAAAACAGAGACAGGGGTCAAACATCTCCCAGAAAATATCTTCGGAATTCTGTGCATTGTTGTTGCATGACTGACCCCCCCTACAGCACAGTAAAATACCTTTAAGTATTCAGCACCACATGAAGCTGACGGGGATCCAGAGAGCAAAAAAGACGGAGGGATTTTCCTTTCGTGTACACAATACTCAAAATGTTTCATGCATAAAAATATTTTATATGCATTCCATTCAGTGAAAACCATAACGGCAGACCAGATGTGCGGCAGTGCAATTCATAGACACACACACACACGTGTGTCTCTTGCACAATTTAAACTCAATGACCATCCTCCCCCTTTCACCCAGATAACTTCAACCGTACATACTCTCACCATCTGTGTGAAACAAAATGTCCTGTGCTTTCTGACTTGATGCATCATGGTGATAAAATATGCAGTGGAGACAAATAATTTCACTGGTGAATCATGAATGAATCTTGCTTTCCATGACGCATACACAATGCTATAAACATGTGCATAATGCACATGCACACACGCTGATGTGACTTCTTTACTGGTGTATCAGAGAAACTTCCTGTTGGCTTGATTCCTACCTCAGGTAGCAGGCTGAAAGCAAAACATGGAAACATTTACACCCAACGCATGGACACACATACTTATACTCATACATATAACCAAACATGTGTTTGTTGTCTTTTTAAATCTGTATCTTTAAGCTTATAATATCCCTCTACTTCTATATATATAAAAAAGGCGTAGCTTTATACCTTCAATCCAACGTACTGGCAGAAATGACTAACCTGATGAAGGTCTAGCAAACATTTTTTTGTAACAAATGTATTTTTGCAAGTTAGACTGTGCGGGAGTTTTGTTTCCAACTTTTGATCTACTCTTCCCTCTCAAACGCGCCTGTCTCATGAAATGGATGTGCATCTCCTGGTCTAATTACAGACACTACCACTCTGTTTTAATGCCCTTTTAACTTTTATTCAATGAAATCTTGCAGCTAAAAATGCTTTAAATCCCCGTTCACTTCACCTTTAGTGCAGCATGAATGCAGTTATAAGTCTAGTTCATCATTTCCCCCAAACACGTAATATCAAACGTCAGCATGTCTCTCAGTTTTTTGTCTCTGATTTTTGTAAAGTCATACAGTGTCAAACTATGGCAGCGATTATAAAAACGTAGATTCCCGCCAGTATTTTCGCCAAAAATAGAGCCGTGATCAGTGCTTTGTTCTCTGGACTGAGGGAAGACTGGACGCTACAGATATCGCTGTTTTTTTATGTTTTAAACTAGTATTCTGGCCATATCTTACACATTGCACCTTCAAATTCTACCTTTTTTCCCCTGGTAATTATTAAAGTAGGTCTTTAAAAATGATTATTGGTTATTAATATCGACTGAAATTAAACATCATGAATCATTTTCAGCCCAGCCCTAGCATCATTTTATTTACTGAGAAAGAACTATTAGACAGAAGCAGTCTCGAAGATAAAATTGTCAAAAGCATACCACAGATGCTTCGTAAAAAATAATTCAATTCCATACTTTCTGTTAAGAAGATGTAAAAGCTTTAATGAACTGGCTGCAGGTTAAATAAATATTGTGTTCTACCAAGTGGCAGTAGAGAACTAAATAAAGTAGCTTTTGCCACTTCACACAACTCCATCTCCGTCTGAGCAGCAGTCTGAATGAGAAGGCTGTTCCATGCAGATAACAAGTGAACAAGTGTGTGTTTCAGTAGGTATTTGTGAGAGAGAGAGAAAACAGACACAATGAAAGAGAGACACAGGCAGACAGAAAGATGGAGGGAGGGGGGAGCGAGATAAAATCTCATGAGGAAGTCATTATTTCCCTCCCCCTTGAAAACACCCACATACACACGATATATACTGACACAAACTCACGCCATACAAATTCACATACAGTATATACACCCACAAATACCTACAAACCCACATGGTGAGGCTGACAAATAAATAAATAAATAAGTAAACAGAGCGAAGCAGGAGAACAATAAACCCATTTAGAAACCCCTAATGGCTGGGTTCTATTCAAACTTCCACACACACACACACACACACACACACACACACACACACACACACACACACACACACACACACACACACACACACACACACACACACACACACACACACACACACACACACACACACACACACTCTGCATGGGGCAAAAATCAGGAAAGTTTGTGTTCACTGCTTCCTCCCCCTTCCATTACTTCTTTCCCTCTCTCCCTCTCTCTTTCTCTCAGTGAGTCAAGGGGCTGCAGTTATATCTGATTACAACATACAGGCCACCTCCAACGACGCATTACTCACCGCCTCACTTGTAGGTTTGAGCGCCGCTTTCACATTCTATACTTGTGAGAGCCAAATGTTTTCACAAGGATGGAAAATGTAGAGAGCTTTTTGAACATTGACTAACTTACTCACAGGATACTCTTCATGTGTTTGCATAATGTTGTGTAATAAAAGGGTTTCATTCTAAACTTGTAATCAAGATTAGTATGGATCAAAGACAATTCGGAGTTAGAGCTTGGGTTTATAGTGACGGTTTGTAGAAGGATTAGTTTTGGGGTTGAGGAATTCTTCCGGTTTATTACAAGCTTCTTGTAGGTGAGGCTTTTGTCCGTTTTGGTTTTAATATTGTACTCATCAAAGTAAATGTTGAGATCTGGGGCCCATTTCAACAAGCGAGCACTGCTTGCACACAGTTAGCAGGTGGTGGTGGTGGCGTCATGTTAAAAAAAAAGATCACTCGTCTTTCAGGCCTATCGCATCCTCGTGCATGGGTCACAGGTACATAGTGATTATTTTGATCAGTGAAAACATGTCCAAATCAACACAAGAGGAAATGATCGCCTGTTGAAAATCCCAACTTGCATTTTGTAGATTTGCTAAAACGGGCCTCTTGGGGCAGCATCGCTAAGAAGTAGTGAGATGAATCGCAAGCAGTCTGATCGGAATCAGTTCCTACAGAAAAGCTTAGTTGTGTAGTGAGGGATAACTAACATTTCGGATGCACACTTTGGGTTTATCTGAAAGAATGATGGTTTTGATAGTCTGACTAAGATGTTGGCCTGATTACAACCCATTTGATTGCCTGACTGCTTGTGTTTCTTGCCCCGTCAGACTTTGCTGTAGCGAAGTCACCGTGTTCCCAGCATTTATTGCTGAGTTGACCCATGTTGCGATAATCCAAATTTATCTTTTCAGAGTAAGTATGCAGGGCTGAGGGTTACGGTCTGCTGGTTAAGATTATAGATAAATACAGTAAATCAACGGAAAGTACTGAATAGTATTATAAACGTGTGTGTGTGTGTGTGTGTGTGTGTGTGTGGAGCGCACGTTTCCCCTCTTTGGTTGAAGGACTCTACACTGCCAGGCTTCCTGCCAAAGGATTGCTCAGCATTTAACGAGAGAGTGAGAGAGAAAGAAAAAAAGGGAGAGGGAGAGGGAGAGGTGGGGAGTCATTAGGGAGGAGGGACAAATGTTGCACGAGAGAGAGAGAGGGGTTGAAAAAGAAGAGAGGTGGACCTGCAGCACTGTAGAGAGTGAGACAGACAGGGAGAAGCAGCAGAGATCAAAATAAATAAATAACACACACACACAGCTAATCGCACACATACAGACACACACAGACAAGCAGGCAGGAAGAAGAGCAGACCTGAAACTTAACCAGACACACTCTTCAAACACTCTCACTCTCTCTCACACACTCAGTCGGCAGCAGCAGCAGCAGCAGCAGCAGCATGTTCCAGTGGAGGCTCCCCCAGGCAGTGTGTGCGCTGTCGGCGTGCGTGTGTCTGATTCTGGCCTATGAGGAGGATGATATTCAGGTCAACTTCGCTGACCCCTTCTACAATGAAATCATAGGTGGAGAGACACCAGAACGTAAGTGTTAAACCGTGTGTGCATTGGGGTGATTCATCTGATTAAGACTCACAGATGGAAATGTTGCAATTGAATTCAATTCTGGGAGCGTGTCATTGATTTCTTGCAGGATTCATGCATGGGGTTGTGTGAAAGGTGAGCTCAGGACTTTATGAGTCATCATCCCTTTATGTTCAGTATCACTACTGAGATTGAACTCCGTTACAAATATACCGTTCGAGCAGGACCTTAAAACTGACAAAATAGTGCTGGACTATGATTTAAAAAAGAAACATTGAGCGACGGAGGGGAAATAAAGGAACAGTTGGGGTCCAGCTGCACAGTAGCCGCTTCACAGGTTGCAGAAAAATACAGTTAAGGCAGTTTGTTGTTTTGGATTTGTGCTTACTTTATATTTGATGTGCTGCGGCAGCTTAAACTCAAAGATAGAGAAAAAGACAGAGCTAAGAGATCACAGTACGTAGAGTACACAGACCGTTGGCACAGAGTTTTGTATGAGACGAGCAGCATCAAAGAAAATGCTGAGTCAGAAAAATGGGCTTTTTCAACCAACACATATTACAGCATGAATGACTGGTCACCAACCGCAGAACCACGACAGTATACTGTATTCATCATGAAACTCTTCTCCCAGCTGTTCTTAATGATCTTGATAAGAAAGTGTGTGTGTGTGTGTGTGTGTGTGTGTGCATGCGTGCAATGAATCCCTCAAAGCTTTAATTTGGCATTTGTTTGTTGTTTTATAACTGGCGGGAGGTATAATTGCAGCGCCAACAGTTAACAGGCAGAAAACTTAGCTCGGGGCGCAGCAGAGAAAAAGGTGGGAGCAAATACAACATTTCATAATTGGCTTGCTGGACTAAGGAGGAAAACGTTAAATCACGTGAGTTACATGCAGTTTTGGGATCAGTGCTTCTGACCTGCTCGCATCTCTGAAACTCAGGACGGAGTGGAATTTATATCAACAAAGGCAGAGAGGCCATGACACAGTTCATTTTGCCTTTCTAAAATGATAGAAGGCTAAAGGACAGTACTCACTCGCAGACACTCAGCTCATTTGCGGATCTATCCTTCTTAAACCTCTGACAGACCTGTACTTTTAGTTTGGTAAGTTGGCGTCAGCAGAGTGCATGAACCTTCTGTCTAATTCTCTTTGAGCCTTGGGGACAGGCAGACAAAACACATCCTGCAGTCCTGTGATAATACCCTGTAATAGGTCTGCAGGTATAAACAGAGTTTGAGGGGCTCAAACGTTAATCAGAACAGTGTGTCTGACACATTCTCACTCCCCTGGCTTTGCTTTATCTCGCTCCTACTTTCAGCAGCTCTTTCCTTTTCATTGTAAACAAAACCTTCCTTTTCCTTCCTTCTTTCTCCTCATTCACGCCGGGAGGAGCCAGATGATCTTGCCGGACAAGCAAAGTTGTTTATGAGTCAATTGTACCGTTTCTTTCTCACGTTCTCTTATCGCTCCACTAACGACCTCATTTCCTCTTTTGTCCCCATCTTTACTCTTCATTTTACCTGCTTTTCAGCTATCTCCAGTATGTTTCTGTCTTTCTTCTTGTAATTACGGTCCTTAAGTTGCAAATATAAGTCAGTCCAATCTGAACAAACAGATATAATAAAAGCGCATAAACAATTTCTGAGTATATCATTTTCTCCAAAGTCTATCGCAAATAAACATCTATAAACTGGCTTAGAAATTATAGAAATAATTTCCTTCACTGTCAAAGTAATCCAATGATGGTTATCTGTGAATTCATGGGTACATTGCAAACAGGTACTTATTTAGCACATTTTTAAATGGTGCCCATTTTGCCCAAATGCAAACAAATACAAGCTACAAAAGTTGGTAACTAGTTGTACCAACTTTGTAGCCATTATGGACATTGTAGTTCCAAAGAGGATAATGGGGGGGATGTTGAGGAAGTGCAGTTGTGTCAAAAGGAAATTCTTCTCTACATGCATGCTGTTGAAACCCAAACAACTTCATCTTCCGTTTGATCTTGAGATTAACCTGTCTCTCCCTCTTTTTACAATCCCTCTATCCAGCCACACAGAGTCAAGCCCCCTGCAGTTCTCGAGACCTGAACAAATGGGACAAACTCTTCTCGATGCTGGAAGACAGTCAGATGAGAGAGAACATGCTGCTTCAGTATGCAGGTGACATCATCAAGGTGGAGATGGCTTCGCTGCGTGGAGAAATGCTCAGGTTGGTTGGACAAAGCGATCAGAGGTCCGAGAAACTACCGTCTCAAATGAGAAGAAATGAGTTTTCATGATAGATGCACAAGTCAAGCTAAGAAGGTGAAAAGAGCAACTAAGTCACGATAGTAAAAAGGTCAGGTTTGAAACTCAAATGAAACTTAAAAATCAGTTAATCTCGAGCTCAAAGGTTTGCTACACTGGTGATCAAAGTCTACAACTTATAAGTGCAAATACTAGTATTGCTATCGTGATCCATGGAGGTACAGCAACTAATGATTATTCTCATTAGATATATATATATATACACACTTTCTTGATCCATCGATTAACGGTTGGTCTATACAAATGTATGCATTTTACCATCATAGACAACTAGCAAATATTTGTTTTTGAGAGGATCTGGATTTTACCTAATTGATTACTAAAAGAAAATCGCTTCAGCTCAACTTGCGACCAGTAATCTGAATCCCTCCTGTTCCTAAACTCAAATGGTTTTATGAGTGAATTGGGAACAAAGGTCAGTTCCAGGTCAAATGCTGGTGCTAAATGCAGCCTCGGTTGCTGAGGATTGTTGACACAGTTGAAAAGGTTCAAATACATTCATTTACATTGGTTCTTTTGGTCAGATTTGGAGCCCAGTATGGTGGCTCCTGTGGGGTTGCAATGGAGACAGCAGGAAGAAGGATGGCCTTGCAGTTGGAGGGCCGCCTCAAAGAAACAATGGAGCGCGTCAAAACCAGAGATCCGACTTCTGCTGCCGCTGCTGCTGCTGCTGCTGCTGGGAATTCTGTCTCTAACCGCTCGGAGGCGATGCTACAAGAGCTCCTCTCCGCAGCACGAATGCAAGCTTCCCGACTTACCAAGCTGGAGACCAGCTGCCTTAGCAGCCCAGGAGCCAGGATGGGGTTGAATACAAAGCCAGGATCCCAGCTTCCAGAAGATGGAGAGGCAGGGCTCCAGGAGCAAGAGGTCACATCACCAGAGGTGGCTTTAGGCGGGGTGCTGGCAGCAATGCAACAGACGAGGGTGGAACTGGAGGAGGTGCTGAGGTCATCGAGGCAAAGATTACTACCCGCAGGTGAGACATCCATCTTAACATCAGCCAACTCTGTGTCTGTCATTACCTCTTGCTTTCTTTGTGTTTGTCTTCACCTTTCTCAACAATGCCAACAAAACAACCTTCCACCTTCAATTTTTTTCCTCCGTGTTGACACATTCAGGTCACGCCTCGAGCAAAAGAATGAGAACCCTTTGCTTGTGAACGTTCAACAACTAATCATGCAGCTTGTGGTTGTCCCAAATACCTATTCCTTCTTATTCTGTATGTCTCCAGGCATGTTGTCCTCCTTAAGTAGCAACCTATCATTTTCCCTTCACAATTAGTCAAACATGGAGAAGACGGGCCAGTGGATGGTATGGGGTCCGTTCTATAATGTTCACTTATTGCCTCTTATTGATGTTTAACATTTATTTAAAACACATTTTAGAGAGTCATCAAACAACAACAAAAAAACTCAAACTCTCAGCTCAGGCAGAGTGGGACATCATTCATCAAGCTTAAACCTTTGCCGTTAGCTATTTTCATTGATTTACAGAATCATTTAAAGATACTTTTACATGTATAAAGATAATAATGGAAGAAAATAAATGCAGGAAAGGATAATGTAGAACTTTTGCTGGACTGACTGTGAACACAAATAAATTCTTCTCGGATTCAAGCCAGCACGGCATATGGTTTGCATTATCAGAGCTACTACTTGAAAAAACACTGACTAATACTAATACCAATGTAACTTTAGAGATTAAGTGACTAAGGGTGAGTAGGTAGACTTGAACCAAGTTGAGTCCCACAAAGGCACCACTCATGTCAGTAAGACAACTTCATTTCCAAGAATTAATCAAATAACTGCAAAAAAAGGATATGTTATATTACTCACACCTTTACAGTCCAGAAATATAAATCTGAACCAGATGGAAACCATCATATTCTCTCTCACACACACACACACACACACACACACACACACACACACACACACACACACACACACACACACACACACACACACACACACACACACACACACACACACACACACACACACACACACACACACACACACACACACACACACACACACACACACACACACACACACACACACACACACACACACACACACACACACACACAATTATTATTATTTTCTGAGTGGCAGAAACCTGAGACAATTACTTGGTATCCAAGAGAGACAAGGAGAGGAAGAGACACTAATGGAGATGAAAAATAATGATGAGAAAAGAATAGAAAGGAGAGTGAAGAAGAACAAAAACACACAGTGAGACAAAAAGCAACAGCTTTCCAGAAGGATAAATTGCCCAGAAAGGCTTCGCTTAAAGGAATACATCAGGTATCAAACACAATTTCTCTCTGTTTTTTACGTACAAAAAAAACTAAACAACAAAAGTAGGTTTTACAATGTAGAGTGAGTTCAGAGGAGAGTACATGAGAGTGAGCGAGTGAGTATGTTTGAATGATTAAAAGGAGAGAGGGACAGGGGAAATGATAAATGAAGCAGAACAGACCAATGAACCAGATGATCCAGAGAGGGAGAGGTGTGTGTGAGTGTGTGCATGCGTTGTTCGGGCAGGAAAGAAAACTCCCATGGTTCATGACCTCATCACCTGAACTTGAACTGACTTCCATATTTACTGTAATAATGCCACATATATGTACCTTTTCAAAACGGGAGGAGAATGCACCGTATGGCTTCACAAGCATTCCAAATCTATTTTACATAAAGACATTCATCCATATTATTCAACAACATATTCCAATCAAATTCACAAATGCATTTCCCTGTATCTGGTGATCGGTCCAACTACAAGAAGGTAATATACGACAGGGTCTAGATAGCTTCAGCTAGCTGTAGCTTTAAATTGGTCGTCTTAATATTAAACAGTGTGGAACCGAAGCCATCTGCTTTTAATGTAGAGTCCCACGAGGTTCAACTGCGGGCCCATTTCTTATCTCTACTTATATGCTCCTATACCAGGAAGTATCATAATCAAAAATACAGAATGTTGTTTCACAACAAACTGTTTTAAACAAACCCGATCCAAAATGGAAACAACAACCTTGAGGACATCAAATGTTGGCCGGCTAAAACTTTCTCCAGTTGAATAATAATGACTTTAGAATCATCATATGCGATCCTGCACATAAAACCTCCCTTATGAAAACAGACATGGGCACATTATCCTTTTCAGCAAAGCCATATATGGATGTCTGGTACTGATGTTTATATATCATTTCAATCAACTTCTAACTTAGTGCTTTTTAAATAATATTGCTGTTGCTAGTCTCCTAACCAAGTTTGCTTGTATGAAAAGCCTAAAACCTTCTGTGAGACAAATGATTCAAGTAAAATCAATCACCGATACTAACAAGTAACACCATACATGTCTTCTTTTTTAGGTTATGAGATGGCGCTCCTCTTCCCCATGCGTTCCCGTCGGATCTACGCCTCGGTCATACCAGACGGCCCTCTCTCCATCTCCGCCTTTACTGTCTGCATGTGGGTGAAGCCGACCACTGTGTCCAACAGAACCGTGCTGTTCTCCTACGGGAACCGTCGCAACCCATATGAAATCCAGCTGCTGCTGGGTCAAACCTCTGCGCTCTTCACCGTCGGAGGAGAGGCTCACCTGGTGGAGGCCCGGGATGTGGTGAAACCAGGAGGCGCTTCAGAGTGGATCCACTTGTGCGGGGCTTGGTCATCCGAGCAGGGCCTGGTGTCCCTGTGGGCAGGTGGGAAAAAGGTGGCCTCCACACCCGGAGTGGCGGAAGGACACGTCTTACCCGACGGAGGCTCACTCCAGCTGGGGCAAGAAAGAAACGGCTGCTGCCCTCTGTCTCCAAGCAGCGGGAGCAGGGTGACAGGGTTTGAGGAAGGGTTCGATCCAAAGGTGGCGTTCGTGGGGAAGATGACAGGAGTGAACATGTGGGACAGGGTGCTGTCAGAGGAAGAGATTTCCCAGCTGGCTTTGCGGGAGGGTCAGGGCTACGATCTGAGGGGGAACATGGTGGCGTGGGGAGTGACGGAGATGGTGCCACATGGAGGCGCTCAGTTCGGCAACTGACAGGTTCCTTGAGGTGGAACTTTTCATCATTATCGTCATTGTGAGTACCAGCAACATCTTAATAAGCTTTCATGATGAAACTGAAGATATCATGCTTTTATCATCTTTGTCCCTATAGTTAAATGTTTTAATTATTATGTTATTTCTTTTCTTCGTCATCTCAATCGCCATTATCATGAACAATAATGCTGCAATGAACTTTACTGGACATGTTCAAATGAGAGAAAGCCAATGTTGTGAGAGACTGAAATTTATTTTTGTAACATAATCTTTTGAACTGAGGTCATAATACACACATACACACACACACGCATTCACTCACACTGATGTAAATTCAGCTTCGAAAACTTGTATTGTAGCAAAAGAAGTCCTGCATTTACCAAAGGCTCTGGCAATTAGACTGCAGAAAAGACAAAGAGTCTATTGTTAAAGTGAACGGGTTGTGAGCCAGTAAACAGAGTAATCAGCAGACAGAGGAAAATAACAAGAGATTATCTTGTAACTGTAAAGTGATGCAGTTGTTAGAGTAACGATGCCATTTTATCTCTTTCTATCTAGATTTGTAAAGAAATAGCTAGTGCAGTTATTCAATTATCAATGTTAAACATGTTAAGCATTAATATAACACAATATTTTTGTTTTCTATCTTTGCAGTCTTGTAGATACAATTATTATTAGATGTTTGAGATTGACTGTCATCTATCCCAATTAAAAGCAGCGGTACCACACTAATGTGTTGATGATGTGTTGTCATGCGCAGTGCAACATATAATGTATAAAATACCTGCTTTCATTCATGGACAACCAGCAACTGCAGAAACAGCTTCAGACAAAACTATTTTAGCAACTTATTAATTAATTCTCATCATTTTCTTGTAAAAGCTTTTAAAATATTTTTAAGACCTTATATTTCCAAACGTGTAGAGTTTACATTTATACGAGTTATATAATTCCAGTTCTTCTTTGTTCTTTTTTTGTGAGCAATTCAATTTTATATTTGTCTGTTCTTTTTTGAAACTGCATAAAGTAATAGAAGTAAAACCGTTATATTTGTAATGGGAGATTGACATTGATTTTGTTTTGTAATTTTTAAGAGAAACTGAGGACAATGTTTACACACTAATCATTTATGAACTAAGTTGTCTTGTATTATTGTATTATAATGTAAATTGCTTATGATATTCTTGCGAAAAGGTGAAATTGAATGTATTTTGTACATAAATATATTTTGCATAACATGACTGGATGAATGGAGAATGAGATATGAATAAACATTTCAAGTTATATTATATATTCTCTTGCTGGATAAGCAGTGTCTGTGTGTTTCTGTCGTTTCTAAGTCTTATCAAGTGTGCTTATGGTTTAAAGGGTTTTGACTTTCATTCGTTCACGCACACACTCGCTGGTAGCAGACGAGCTACCATGCAGGGCTCTGGCCTGCTCATTGGGAACAATCTGTGACTTGCTCAAGGACACCAAACCTACAGTTAGCGGACAACCAGTTCTGCCATGTGAGCCACAATACTCCCCCCGTAACCACAGGTGAGATTTGTCCTGCACACAACTTTTCACCCGGAGTCAATCTTTACATTTTTAAGTCTCATCAGGGAAGACCTCTGCCGAGTTCATCGAGTTAGGTGTTTGCCTTTTTAAAGGCACTTCATTGTTAGTTGAGGGGAAAAGTCCAACTGTAAAAAATGACATTGAACCTACGCTGCTGAAATATGAATTGAAACGCATGTTTGACACGGACAATACATCTGCATCTGCATCAAATTCAAGACACAGCTATAAAGATCCTTCCATATAATGTATACAATCTCCTGTCGATTCAATTTAATCCGGCAATGACACTGAAAATACATCTGCAACAGCAGACAAATAGCACGCAAGTTGTTGTGCAGCTCACACATGCTTACAGTTTACTGAGGCCCATCCTGCTACTTGCCCATTAGTGAAATATAACAGGTTTCTCCGGCAGCTACAGCCTCTGGATAGTCTCCAACCGTTCCTGTAACCTGTTGTGAAATGGAAACGTCACCTTTCACACTGACTGCCATCCAACCCACCCTCCCGGACTTTCCTCACTCTGCCTTCTCTTAACCTTATGAGACAAAGTACAGTAAGTA
Source organism: Anarhichas minor (assembly GCF_050575085.1). NCBI lineage: Eukaryota > Metazoa > Chordata > Actinopteri > Perciformes > Anarhichadidae > Anarhichas > Anarhichas minor. The sequence continues at coordinate 5,349,677 of NW_027466472.1, forward strand.
CACATGTCTCGCAGCAGGGGAGCCTGAAAAGACATAAAACTTTGACAGATGACACATTCCAAACGTCAGTGTTGCCTTAAGATCTGGTTTTACTTAGAGAAGGAAGAAACTCTTAGCTCCAAAATCCTTATGTGGCAAAAGCAATGCCATATGTTGCCACACATATGTCAGTGTGTGCGTGTGTGCGTGTGCGTGTGCGTGTGCGTGTGTGTGTGTGCGCGCGCGCGACATCCGATAATGGCCAAGCCCTTATTTTAGCAAGCTATAAAACCTTCACGCTATATCCTGCTTCTGGCTTCCTGTAACTAGTAAACGCACACACATTCTCATAAAGCTCGCTTTACATGGAACTAACAGATATATAACAGATATATAATAGAGATACAACAAAGGACAAAATGCAGCCAACACATTGCCTTCCACAGAACACAGAGAAACGGATGAAATCAATAAAAACCAGCATGTGGCGACCTCAGGTTTTGATAACAAACTTAAAGTGTAAACACACACACACATGCACAGTGTGACCAACTCATCATCAACGTCACCCGAATCCCATTACATCAGCTCACATCCTGAACAGAGGGGCTTCTGGGAAAAAGAGATGTCATCTGTTTTTACTTCTACAAGCTTTGTGTGTGTGTGTGTGTGTGTGTGTGTGTGTGTGTGTGCAGTTTGGCATGTGTTTGTAGTCTTGTGTTTATGTTGTGTTGTGTTTATGTTGCGGTTCGAGAGGGGAGGAGAGAAGTAGGGGCTAGCTAGGCTTAAAGAGGCAACATGAGGTTGAAATGTTCAGAGTCTCAGCAGTGGGGGTAAAAATTTGAAACTGCCGAGGATGCAATAAAAACTGCCCAAGGAAACGTAAATCTGAACTTACTTTAATAAAGCCCTCAAGCAAGCCTTGTTCACTTTCATCATTTCTCTCAGTATATACTGTATATATATGTGTGTGTGTGTGTGTGTGTTATTCCAGATGTCATAAGACCAACCATCAGTTCGTCATCCCCTGTCCAGCCAGGTCACAGCCACTGGAAGCTTTTTAGTGTCTATTTGCATAGAACTTTCTATCCCTCCGATCTGTTTCTGTTTCTCTCTAAGCTCGCACAGAAAGACCAGGTTTCACTGTGTGCTGGTGAACACGCGTGTGTCCTGAAGTGTGATATATTTTGTGATGACTTTGGGGAGGTCATAAATCTATTGGAAAGAAATTGCCAGGTCCAAGTTCAGTGACAAACATTACGACTGTATCTCCCCTGAGCGGCTGACCAACGGGACTTTGACGCGTGCATGTGGACAACAAACTGTAAACATCCAAAAAGAAACGCATTGATATGACACGCCGATACACACGTGGGACTTTATTTGCATCTCTATTCGATCAAATGAACTGAGTTTGACTTTGGCCCAACACCGAGCGCATAGCTCATTAGATTACTCAGATGGAACAAAAAAGTTGGAGAGGTTGAACAAACTATTACAGTTGAGTGTAATAGATTTTCAATTAGTTAAACTTAAAATATTCCCTTTTAAGTTTTAATAATTTCTATAAGGGTGCCCTGTGGAGTTTTCTTGTAAACAAAGAAAACAACTATGTTTACATACAATGTTTCTCTCCTAAAATAATTGTGTGTATACTTGAGAGGTAACAAACATTTATTTCCTTGTAAAACCTTTGCAAAGCAGATCGTTTTCAATATTTTAAATCATGCATTATTTACGTCCATTTTTTAAAATCTTGCTGTCTTATTGCTCTTTGCCTTTGCTGGCGCATTGCTACGCTTCTTCGCCATTACCGCCTTCCAAAATCGATCAGCATAACATGACATGTGACATGTCACCTTCGTGCTCGCTTGCATGTGCATCCTCATCTTTCTGCACAATGCAAGCAAAACATGGACATACTTGTATAAACGTTGCTCCACAGCGCTACTAATGGTTAAATAGTTAACGGAGTACCTTAAATAGAGCAGAAATCTCAAAAAAAGCTTCCAAAATGCTCCAGAAAAAGAAATAGCGTTAGCTGATTTGATTTGATTTGATTTGTTCTTTTTCTGGAAAGAAGCCGTGGTGTTTCTTTCTTTAGCATCAACATCTGACTTCAACAGTAAGCCATGTTGACAGGCATAGGTTTTCAACACAGTACTCAAGTGAAAAAATAATCTTATTAGTCTCATATAGCAACTCTAATCAGAGAAACACCTGCTTTCTGTCTCCCCGTTGGCAGGGCATCTCTATTTTCAGCCACAGTTTTATGACCAAAAGGTGTAAAGTGTCTTTCAACTATTTAACGCTCTAAGCCCAAACGCTGGCTAAACTTCACTTGTATAATAAACCAGACAGCAGAGCGCTAAGCTGTTTCATGTGCTGAGCTGCTGGCAGAAAATGTGCTCGGTGGGAGCATGACTGTGGTGGGCGCCTCACTTTGGTGCTGCATGAGGTGATAAGCACCATGCGATAGTAAGTGTGTGTGTGTGTGTGTGTGTGTGTGTGTGCGTGTGAGGTGATAGTTCAGCATGTTGCCAAAAGCAAGAAAAACACATCTGTGCATCTCTACACAGAATCATGTACACATAATGAGACCTAAATTATTTCTAGACAAAGAAAACTGTTTTCTTTTAGCTGAACCGCTGCATGGCAACCCCCTCGTATTAATGGAGCAATTGTGTGTGTGTGTGTGTGTGTGTGTGTGTACACGCCTGAGGTGTAAACAGATCTCCATCAGGCAGTGCTAACTACGGTTCTTTAGACACCTACACCACACTAATGAGCTTGAAAATCATGTGTTGAAAAAAAAACAGGTTTCAGGGAAAACAGGCAGAAAAACAGGTTTCAGGGAATAGCTGTCTTAAACATCTGACCAGAGGTCAGCTCAGTTTCCCTCTATAACCATTAAGAGGGGAAGTTGAAGACAGTACGGATCAGATCGATGCCTGAGGACAAGTCCACCTTAAGAGGATACGTGCCTCAGGTAGATTCATATGATTTGGTCATTGGGGAAAAAAAACATTTGATTTTCTTCAATTGTTTGGAATTTAACTATTTGTGGGGCAAATCAATGAAAGCAATGAACATGTTTTTTTTTGTATTAATCAAACAGTAAAGTAGACAAAATACAACCAAGTTGAAAAAGAATATTAACACAGACAAAAAGAAGAAACTGCACAACACGAAACATCAGTTGTCCTTTTCTCCACACAATAACTACGTCTTACGCATGATTTTCCATGCTGCATCAAAGGGCCATCGGGGGAAAAGATGATTTGCAGCAGCTGTTATTTACCATCATATTTATCCCTGGTGAGCTGGCAATCATTATAAAAGCATTCACTACAGCTCATCATAGGATAAGTCTGTGGTTTGCTACTACGACGACAGCAGATTACAACAGTAATTCATTTTTCCACTCCAGTAAACCAGCTAATCCCATTGTTGCAGCCCTCACAGTAAGAGCATATAAGCACTACTTCTACAAGCCCAACCCACATGTCAACCATCAACAGCTAAATAAATACATCAACGCCTGTAATGAAACCCTCTTAATGTTCATTCTTAAGCAGAGCTCTCCTGCAAAGCTCTTTCTGTGACTCTCCTTCTCTTTATAGTCCCTACAAAAGGCACACACTCATACCCCACCTCAACACACACACACACACACACACACACACACACACACACACACACACACACACACACACACACACACACACACACACACACACACACACACACACACACACACACACACACACACACACACACACACACACACACACACACACACACACACACACACACACACACACACACACACACACACACACACACTTCGTCTGTATCTATCTGGAGCAGCCTAAACTAAGGAAAGGAGAAGAACTGTAATGCATTGCATTGAATTTGAAAGGGTAAAACTCCCTCACTTCACCTCTTTTTAACAGCAACATCTAAAATATGTTGTGTGCACGTTAGTTAATATGTGTGCATCCTCTTCTGTGTATGAACATGTGTATGCGCGTCCTACCTCCCAGCACGCTGAGCGTCATGGCCTCCGTGTGCTCGGCCAGCAGATCGGCCTTGGCGATAGCAGCCAGGGAGAGATAACTGGACATGTTCCTGCTCAGCTCCCTGTTGCCGCTCTGCAGGAACCGCACCGCTACCGGGACGGCCAGCACCATGACCGAGGGACAACTGTAGTTCTGAGGGGACAAAAGAAGGTTGAGAGGACAGCAATCACCATACATTCAAGGGAAAGGAAGGAGACACGGGGGCTTATATTTAAGGCTTGTATTTATTAAGGGCTTTTATTTAACCACAAGAGATCTGGCTCTCTCTAGTCCTCGGTCATGACAAAACATGAAACGATTCAAGTACATAGGGGAAAGGAAAGGAAGTGTGTTGTGTTTCAGGATGCAGACACATGCAGACGTTTTGTCTGAGGAAAGGGATTTGAAATGCACTAGCACCCTCAACAGGACAGACTGATATCAGGTCTGTGTGTTTGTGAGTGAGTGTGTGTGTGTGACAAGGACACAGAAAGATGGAGGAAGAGGGGACCCCTCCCCCCCCTCCTTTAGCTGCGGAGGTCTAATGGTGAAACTTTAGATTTACATTTCTAAGACCATCAGCACCTTTGGATGTGTTTCATGATGTATTATTTATCTGCAATGTTAACTGCACCCCTTGGACGTTACAATTTATCGTTAAGCAACTTATTTCAAACTCAACCTTCCTCATCTACTTCTACTTCAGAATACCCAGAATGCCTTTCAACCGGATGAGTTGAAAATGTGTCCTCTTTCTCTCTCTTTGTCTGTCACATCTCTATTCAGCCACTAGATGGAAGTGCAGACAAAGTATCACCAAAAAGTGTTTTTCAGTCAGGATGATCCATCAAACAATCTACCTTACATTACATTCATTTGACAGGCCCTAATTTTAATCCAAACATACATTAAATGTTTTGCCCATGTTCCTCATGTATGGATGTCCCGTCTCTCTCTTTAATCTAATCAGCGAGATTTAGAGCCAGTAGATGCCATCATAAGCCGGAAATCTGCGGGCTCATACATGTGTGCGTGTGTTGCGCACAAGCAGTGAGCTAATGAAAACCTTCCTTCCTGCAGTCTTGCTTTTTGCTCCTCTCTGTGGGAGTCTCAGTGGAGGGTTAAGAAGAGCGTTTGTGCATCTGTCGATTCGAAATGACAGGAAGACAAAAAGAGTAGAAGAGATCATAGAAGAGATAAAGATAGTCGGAGGGTAAGAGAAGGTAAAAAAAGAAAGAAAGAGGGAGAAAGGGAAAATAGGTAGAATGAAATCATGAGGAAAAAAAGATTGAGAACGAAAGAGAGTGAGGAGAGAGAAGTGCTTTCCTGATAAGTTTAGAGTTTAGACATCAGAGCCTGGAGTTGCTGTCAGAGCTGTCAGAACTTTTAGTTTCACCTCTACGTGTGTGTGTGTGTGTGTGTGTGTGTGTGTCTTACCCTCAAGAATCGGTCTCATTAAGAGGGAATTAAGCACATTCCCAAAGGAAAAGGAAGGGGGGAGAGAGAGAGTGAGAGAGAGTCCCTTTGCTTTTAAGCCTTTTAGAAGCAGAGGTCTGATGGGGAAAGTAGGCAAGATTGAGATTTACATTTTAAAAGACCCTCAGCAGTGATTACATAAAGAATATTTGCTCTTGAAGCAAAAAGACACCTACGAATATGTTGCATGATGGATGGATGTTCTAACTCATACTTGTATAGCCACTTTACTTCAATCTTCCTAATCTACTTTTACTTCCAAATACCCAAAATACCATTCAGCCTGCTGTCTGCTGTCTTACAGTAGATAGTTGAAGCCTATGATTAGCCTGTTAGCTGCAGCATTAAGTAAAACAAATGTCACAAAACAATAAAAATAACGTATTTTTGCGTGGAGTGTTGGTTTAAACCAGCGGTTCTCGAGCTGGGAGGATGAGCTCTTCTAGATTTTACTCTTTTCAGGATCCTCATTGTCAGACAGACAGAAAAAAGTTGAACAATGTGGCTTGGTATGTGCTTTTCATATTTGTACTTGTGTGTGCCTGACTAGCTAGCTAGCTCCAATGCCGGCAAGGTGTGCACTGATACATATCTGTGGTCATTTTTAGGTTGGTACACGGTAAATCCTCCTGTCCAGAGGTGGGTATAAACCGTAAACCTGCTTCTATGTGCCACTACTTTTTTTACACAGACCAAAACCCTGTCTGGCAAATTCACTGCTGAAGTATCGTATTACAGAGTCATTTTTCAAAGTGTCAACAGGTATGTCCAGAGGTATGTACTGTATGTGGCGTTTGTGCTTCAAACAAAAAAAAGAGAGCACTGCAAAACTATGTCTAGTGTGTGTGTGTGTGTGTGTGTGTGTGTGTGTGTGTGTGTGTACCTGCAGGATACAGCTGGTGATGTCCGAGGCTATCTTGGTATGCGGCGTGTCCTCTGTGTTTTCACCTTGCGGGGTGAGGTTATGTTCGAGACACGACTCCCACAGCCCCACCAGCGCCGTGCTGTGCTGCTCGATGGAGCCCGTCTCCCTTATGGCCGTGGTGATGCGCGTTATGCAAATCTCCACCACTGCCTGGTCATTGTCATTGGTCAAATAGTCCTGTCAGCCGGCAGACGGTAAGAGGGTACACAATTAAGGATGCGGTGATAAATGAAGGACAAAACGATGAATTATGGATGAGAACATGAATAATTATTCAAATGGACATTTGCCCTTTTTTTGATAATTAACATCTATGTGTGTTGGTTCTGCATACTGACCTGTGAGCAGGAGATGGCCTTGATCTGGTCCAGAGCCTGAGACAGACAGGCTTCGATCTCTGTGTCCTCCAGAGAAAACAGGTCCCCTGCTCTGGACAGATCCCTCTGGCCCAGCACCTGGCTGAACAGCTGGTGCATCCTGGTCCTGGTTTAGGACTCCTTTCAGACCAGTAAAGGGACTGGTGCTGCCCAGTTTAAGAAGCCTTAATTACAAATGAATATATCCCGGACATTTTTTTGTCTTTTGAATAAAGTTGTCCTCCTGGTTTTAGGGGACCATTTAGAGGGAACACAAAGTAGTTTGCATTGTCATCCCAAAAGAGTAGAACCTTCTAAAATTACAATTTTTCCAAGCACTATTTTAGGCATTTTGAGTCAAAATAACTTCATGGAGTAACGAAGGACACTTTCAAGAATTGATTGTGATTGTGTAAATGTGTGTTAAAATCCTCTTCAGTACCGTCCAGGCTCAGGTAGGTTGGACTAGAGGGGATGTTTTCCCGGGTCTGCCTGAGGTCTGTTACCATGGAGACAGGGCATATTCTGGAGAGGACTTTCTACAGCGGAGCCCTGAAGGAGAAGGAGGGAGAGACGAATACATTAACCAAAGAGAACTAAATGCTGGGATATTCATTTTGTATACAAATATTAATATTCTGGCCGGCGATAGATTGAGCAGCCGAGGATGAGAAAATTAATTTTGAGCCAGTAAGAGAAGCTGTAGAGGTTTTGACAACCAAGGAACAGTCTAACAGAAGTGGAGGTAAGTCAATATCAAAAGGAAAAGTAGGAGTTAACTTTAGGAAATACGCTTGAATACCTTCTGATACCTTATGAAGTCACTGCTCTACTCCGGCATACAACCCCCTGCAAATCATCCATCCTTCCTCCAGCTTCCTCTCCTTCTTTTCATCTTTCTAAAAGGTGCACCAAGTGTAAGCTAATGTGAATAATCTCTTTTGAACGGGACAAGAGTTTTGCACCAGAAGCGCTTTGGTTTCCGTTTGTAGTCTGAGTACTATCGACCAATCACGTTTAAGCAGGCTTTGCTTGAATTGAGGTAAACAGTCCGCGTGGAGAGCAAAGAGGCAGAACGCATTGGCCGAAATGCAATCTCAGAATCCACTGGCTTTCGTCTGAAGATGATGTTGCTTTTTATCGGTTTAAAATGAGCTTGTAAACTCTCTGGCTACACCGGAACCCCAGAATCACAGACCCTTGACCCCAGAGGCTTCTCTGTCGTCAGACCGATAGCCGACGGGTTCAGAGATCGAAGTGAGAATGATGTGAACTAGATGACTCTTGGTAATGTGTGACATATCAGCTACAAAATCATACATACCTACAGGCACACACACACACACACACACACGCACACGCACACACGCACACACACGCACGCACACACACGCACACGCACACACATACGCACACTGGGAATGTGTGACTACAGTTTCCACTGTTTGCTTAAACTGTGCAGCCTCAGTGACATGTTGGGTGACCGTCTGTGGGTGAAGTTATATTGTTTAGTCCAGTGCACATTCCACACCGTGCTGGGTTCAAATTAAAAGTATGACCCATGTCGCCGAAAAGGCAAAACCAGAATTGCATAAACAATCTTCAAAAAGGTTAAATGTTTTGTATGTATTCAAATGTATCATTTGATTTGTTGTATTCTTAATATGCCGTTCAGTATTCATTACAGTACTATATATGTATTCATAATGACAGATTGGTTTAATGAGAATGAACAGTCCTCTGCCTTTAACTCTTATGAATGGAGGCAGAGTTGAGGGAATTCAAAAGCACTATGTTAACCATTATCACTGTTCCTGTGAACCTCAATTAAACATTAAACACTGTGAGGGGCACCGGAAGGGCGGAGGGGGAGTTTTACACACACACACACACACATATATGCATGCACAATCTATGTATGCTTGTTTCAAAAAGTGTGTTTCAATCAACACAAAGCATATCTGTCCTCCCATATAAAAACTTAACACACACACACACACACACACACACACACACACACACACACACACACACACACACACACACACACACACACACACACACACACACACACACACACACACACACACACACACACACACACACACACACACACACACACACACACACACACACACACACACACACACACGTTCTTCAAAGCAGCCACCCTGTTTGTCTGCTGCCTCCTTTCAGAGGATGAGCAGCTAAGCATATGTATCTGTGTCATTGTCTTCTTGCTGCATCCGCTTTTCTCGACGATCGGACGTCATCGCACATCGTTTCTCTGAAAAGTCAGATTGGAACGAGCCCAATGCTAGACCAAAGGACGGCACAAAGCGGAGCACTCGGGGGACCGTTGTCTCTCCTGCCAAGTCGGTGATGGCCATAGAGAACCCGCCCACTGCCAGGATACCACATCAGGAATTCTTATTGGTCCGAGCCAGGCTGCTGGGGCCAAAACAACAAAACGACCATAAACACAGAGCAAAGCGATTTATCTGTCACACACACACACAGATATCTATTATCCTTGTACAAGCAACAATGAGAGCTATTTCTGTGCATGGTTGGAGGTACAGTATGTGTGTGTTGAAGGGGTAGCATACATCAATTACCTGCAGCATGTTTTTGTATATTGGATACATGCATTCTTGAACCTTGACACAAGAAGACTGTGAGTTTATTAGGCACACCTACAGTATAGCAACAATGCGGTCCTGCAATAAATCCTACCTTCACAAAGTTCACGATGTTTTTAGAGAGGTGATGATTCAAACAAAATTCAGAAAGTAATTCAGAAAGAAAGCAGAGACAGGGGAGATAGATAGATAGATGGATAGAGGATCTGAGAGAGACAACAGAGAAGAAGAAACGAGACACCAGGAGAAAAGGAGGGATGAGAGTCGGTCACACTCAGAGTGAAAGAGAACAGCAACAGAGCAACAGAGGAGCTGACAGAGACCCAGAGAGAGACAGCCAGAGGTGGATAATGTTTCTGTGTCCTGAATTCCCTGAGTAACCTGCAGACAACTCGCATACTGAGCTTCCATTATTCTACCTGAATGCCTCACAATAACTCTCTCACACACACACACACACACACGCACACACACGCACACATGCCATCCTCACTCTCCTCGCGAGTGAACTGTTGTGTTTATTTACTTATCCTTTCCTGCTCTCACTATGTCACAGCCTGTCTGAGTGACTGGGTGCCAGTGTGTGTGTGTGTGTGTGTGTGTGTGTGTGTGTGTGTGTATAAAAGCAGAGGAAAAAAATGGGTCTGAGGAATTTCAGTTCTTAAACAATCAGCTAGTTACTATTAATCACCCAGCTACAGCTCAGTAAGCTCAGGAATGCGGCCTTCAAACACACGTTCACAGTAAAAGAAAGTTGCCGTAGCTTGTTCCCGCCTGTTATTTCTGATACATTCTTAACTTTTTAAATACTTCACAATTAACCGAACAGCACATTTGAGTTGCAGTTTTACTTTTTTTCGTCTTGTTGGTGTGTTCTGTCATACTTCAAATTACAAATTCAAATTGAATGCAAAAGCACCCACATGTTGCAGGAGAGCTGTGTATGGGCCACTCGGTGAAGGGTGCCGGGGGGTGAGAGGGTGAGGGGGCTATGTGAGGACAATGTGACTGAAGGGCCTCTCTCTCTCTCTCTCTCTCTCTCTCTCTCTCTCTCTCTCTCTCTCTCTCTCTCTCTCTCTCTCTCTCTCTCTCTCTCTCTCTCTCTCTCTCTCTCTCTCTCTCTCTCTCTCTCTCTCTCTCTCTCTCTCTCTCTCTCTCTCTCTCTCTCTCTCTCTCTCTCTCTCTCTCTCTCTCTCTCTCAGCGCTCCGAGAGAGAGTGAAGGAGAAAACACTGGCTCTTTTGTATGACCTATAAGACAGAGCTCCCTCCCCCCTCCCTCCCTCTGCTCAGTCGGCCCTATCCTTCTGTGTAATGTGCACCTGCTCGGCCTGTAAGACATCACACACACACAAACACACACTCGCACAAATACTTTAGAAAGGAGCTGAGTGAAAGGGAGAGACTGAAGAAAAAAAGCCCTGCATTCCACTGTTTTCTCCACATTGCTGCTTCATATCTGACTGAGTATCTTTCTTTCAGTCTTTATTTATGCACAACATTTTAAGAATGGGGAAGAAGGGATTTGGAGTAAAGGCTTCCTGAACGCTGTTGCAAAGATGTTTAAAAAAAAAAAAAAGAAAACATTTTAAATTCCTCATCTCACACCATTGAGACAAAGTTAAAGATGCCCAACTGGCCTTCATTTTGCAGTCAGGAACCATTTGACAAAACATCCTGTAAACGTTCACCGATACTAAAGATTGCATATTAACTTTGTCTCAAATCAGTGTTTGTTTTGTTCATTTCTGGCAATATGCAAACAAGAAGCATACTTTCTACTTTCCGATAAGAGAAAAGCTTGCACCAGCATGTGCAGTAAAACTTCCATATGACTTAAGTACACATATATAAAAAGTTCAGTTTTAATTACTCCGCCTATTATTTTCTCAATTAATCGACTTCTCGTTTAGGCAAAAAAATGGTGAAATGGTGAACTGGTGAAAATGACCTGTCGCAAATTCCTCAAACTGAGAGTTACGTTTAGTTTTGTTCAACCAAAAGTCCAAACCCCGAAGATATTCAGTGTGCAGTGATGTAAAAACTGAGGAAACCAGCAAATCTTCACATTGGAGGAGCTTGAACCAGACTCGACTGATTGTTCATCAGCTCTAATCCGATCAACCTGCTGGTGGTTTTGAGTACATCGGAATCATTCCAGGACTCCTTGAAAAACCTGTTAAGCATCCCAGTCCACTAGAACGTCCCAAAATTGGTATCTGTGTGACAACAACTAAAGAAATGTTCATCTTTTATGCCAAACGGCCTCCACACATCAAACAGGTGAAATATGCCAGACTGTGTCTCCCGTCATATCTCCCCGTCACGTCCTGGGCAGAAATCCATTGTCCATACTAATGGTATGATTTAAGGCTTGTTGCCTTGGTAGTTATTCCCTATAACTGGGCCAATCAGTTATGTAACTGATGCCATGAATTTCATGAATAAGTAAGAGGACTAAGTCGCTATGAAGAGATCCCCTGAGGACTTCTCTGGAAATAGGTCCACCCTGCCGCAACTCTTCTTGAAACATAGACCGCCTAGGTTTCTCATATAGGAACATAATGTATGAGTCTACTGTATTATATGTGTGTGTGTGTGTGGGACAAAGGGAAAGTCCTCCATTATTTATGCCCTGCAGTTATGCAGCTGCCGAGCAACGATTGGGAATTACAGTATGACAGGAGCTGGAGAAAATAGCTACTGTAAAGACGCATCGGAGCCACTGAGAGATAAAGAAAGACAGAATGGGACATATGGAGGGACAGAGAGAGAAAACAGAGACTGAGAATAAGGGTAAAGCCCGGGAGCGCATATCTCACTTTCTCTCCTGAGAGCAGTCGCTGTGGATCCGATAAGAGAAAGCAGAACCAGACCACAGGAACACTTAATGTGCCACTTATGGATGTCACACTGCCGACTGCAGACATGTTATGAATACCAAAGAGGTAAGTTCAAAACGGTTCAATGTGACTTTGTGGCCTTTTATCCTGCTGATGGACTGATCAATGTATCGTTCCAGCTCAGTTACTAAGGAGTGCTATTATTGAAAGGCTACAGTATGGGAATCAGACATAAAGTATAGAGGATTTCTTTATACAGCCACAGATTTAACCCAGATTGGTCACAGTAAAACATATTTTGGGGCCCACCATGCTGAATTCCAAGGTGAAATGAATTTGAGTCCCAGACAGGGAAAAAACATGACAAAAAGAAGATCCCCTTCTAATAGAAGGTCCTTATAGACTGATTTGAATTGGCTTCCCATGTGTGTTTGTGGATGTAAGTGTGTGTGCGTGTGTGTGTGTCTGAGTCTCTGTCGGCATAACTGTGTCAAATAGCATTGAATCCAACCAAAAGTGTGGAGTGGGGGGGGGGGGGGGGGGGGAGAGATCCTCTTTGCTCTCAAGTTTGGCTCTGCTGCGCCGTGAGACTCTCGACCGCTGAGAGGATTTCCACAGCAGAGAGGAGAAGTGCATTATCGCCACACTCAGCCAGCTAACATACACGCACATTTTTTAAAGCATTCATTATTCATTTAGTTGCCTTCAGGAGCCCAAACTCAGAGAGCTGAACGGAAGCATGTTCTGGTTTCAGCATATACGGGTCTGACCCAGGAGTGTCGGCTTAAAGGAATAAATTCAGTGCATCAAATATTAGGAGCTCATTCTTAAAAGAAAAGTGAGCTGCGTTCAAATATTCTCAATACATGTTTAATATGTTTCTAAGTTTAGAAATCTTGCATCCGAAACCCTTATTTAGATTTCCTGTCTCGTGTGCGAGTAGGTGGATTTGATGGGCGATTTAACCTATTATGCATTAGAGTGAATATCCTGGAAAACATGTATAAATCAAGTTGTTTCCCTAAAAATATATACGCAACCTAATTTGACCTGTAGCTGAAATTCACCTAAATGCCATCAGAACGAGGAAATGCGAAGATGACTCCAGTTTAGTCATCCAATAATTCCTCATTCCAAGATAACATGCGTACATTTTGTGAAACCAAGTCAAATGCTGAATCAAATTAAAGACTATGAGTCTGGTGTAAGGCAACATGAATGCATATGTTCTAAATTACACAATAAAATGCTATAATATTTGATTTGGTCTTTGCAGTGTGGAGAGAAGCAAGTGAACGAATTTGGGCTCCAGTGTGTTTCTGTGAACTGGCAGCCTCCACATGACGGATTTGGCCAGAAAGGAGAAAAAATGAAAACACGAATGAAGGGATTGCAAGCTGCGAATACGCTTTGAATGGAGTATACCACAGTATTGTATACAAAGTAAATTAATTTCACGATGTAGGTGAAAAGAGAATTTTTATATCCGTTTATTATAGAAATAATGCATGAAAATAATCAGGACAGTCTCCTCCTTTCCTGGGACATCAAGATATGTCTGCCTTAGAAGTCTTGACCTTGAGGAGTCCCTCCTCTCTACATATCCACGCAGAGACACGCGCACGCGCGCGCGCACACACACACACAGATTACGAGAAGAAATGCAGACTAAATGTGAGTAATGTGACTGAACTTGCCTTTCAAGCTCCAAGAACATATTCCTCCGAATTTAAACTGAAACAGAGAGAGAGAGAGAGAGAGAGAGAGAGAGAGAGAGAGAGAGAGAGAGAGAGAATGGAAGTAAAACAGGTGTAAAATAACTACCCAGGATCCCTCAATGTTTCCAGCCAAACCTAAAACTTTTCACTATAAAGTGCCATATGTGTCTGAGCCGCACTTGTACTCTTACCTCCGTTTATCGTATGAGGGCAATATGTGTAGTCAGCATAAGCAATAATTAACAAGTAACCATATATTGCATTCAGTGCCTTTTGGCGACAACCCACAGAAAACACCTCTCCCATCCACCTGCGTGCTCCGCTGTGTATTCGTATTTAGGTCTCACGCGTAAAATGCATTTGATGCGCGATGAGGAGAGACGGTGGCACATCGGCGCTTTGACGAACGATTTCACCTGATCCAGTCAACTTTCCCGACCATCAGGGAATGCGGTGTGGCATTCATGCCTTAAAGCAGGCAACGCGTTTGTGTCTCTGACAGAATACCACGCAACAAGAAAAAAAAAAAAAAAAGCCTGATTCAATTCCTAACACCTACAGCTTACCTGCTCCGTGCAGGACGAAGGACGCACGGACACCGGAGCTTGCAGAGCTTCGTTCAGTAAGTCCAGACCTCGGTTCGAAGCGGCACATAGCAACACACATTACCCCTGCACAGCTTCAAGTTCTCCCACGGAGCAAGCCTTTTATTCATCCTCGTCATCCACCATTGCAAAGCGCGCCATCGTGCGGTCGACGAGGGCGCGCGGCTCAACAGGTGAATAGAGGTGGGGACAGGTTGGGGTGCTGCCTTCAAGTGCTCTCTGGAAATATAGGAAGTACACCTGGCGTGACATTTGAGACCTTTCAAAGTAGCGCATGGATTTTCCTCAGCTGGTTACACACTTCACCAGGTTTCATGGGAATTTAGATCAAGTTTTAGGATTTTATTAAATACACCTGTAAATATGATCAGAGTCAGCACCAATTAAAGGTTTCTTCCCATCTGCAGCTGGCCTCAATAAACCCGATTCTGATTTACACGTTTTTAATTTCTGTAGCTATCCTGTAGCAGCAATTCTGTATTGATTGGAATTAAATTTAACTTTTTGTTACAGGGTGAACCTTGCTCTTCTTTTCGCAAACTAATACTTATGATGTCTCGGAGTTTACAAGGACCGCTTAAGGCAGCATGGTACCACAGTGAGGATTGAGAGGGGGGTAAATGAGGCCTAATGACTGCATGGCTGCATTCCAGAGCAAAATTATCCCTAATCTCTTTTCCCAGCTTAGACATACTGTTTAATGTTTGCATGAGTGCCTCAATGAATCTACTGGCAGGGTAAGGTGCAGAGGAAAAGGTAAAGGCCATATTACATTTGTCAGCTAAAGGCCTGGCCAAAAGTCCACTGTATGTCTTAAACATATTAAACATTGTTATCGAGAGACGAAACAATATATAAATATATATATATATATATATATATATATATATATATATATATATATATATATATATATATATATATATATATATATATATATATATATATAGAGAGAGAGAGAGAGAGAGAGAGAGAGAGCTGGAGAGACGAAACACTTTTTACATCATTTATCATCATTTCATTCAGTCACGTGAGGCTGTTCATTCCTGATTGTCGGGTTTGATGAGTTTTATCATTTAAGAGAAACAATAATCATATTCTGGGTTATTTAATATCGACGTCACAATCTGAATTTCAAAACGTACAGACGCAAATAATTCATAAATAAGACGATCGCATTCCGCCGGTAGAAATGGATCCTGTGCTTATAAACAGAACACAGGACACAGTTTGTTAACAGAGAAACACCTCTACAGTGGTGATTACTGTGTCTTTATTAGTTATTAGTATTATTAGTTACTATTATTAAGTACAGTGATCATGTGAACAGACACAAACTTCTCAAAAGTCTCTCCAGCTGTTAAAGCCGACTGACAGCTGTGATCAGCTGATCCTCCGTCATCAGAAACAGACGTCGCTTCACGTGACGCAACTGAGGAAAGGACGTCCCATGTCTCTTAAAACATATTTCCTCGTTCCTCTCTCCTCGCATGGTTTCCTCCATGCATCCCTGGTGAGAGGGACTAAGACACAAGGAAAGGACCCAAGTGAGGGAAACGGGGATGCAATTAAAAGACTTGGGATGTACCCTGAGAAGCACTTTTGCTTTCAAAATAAAAGCGAAGGATTTGTCACCTTTAATACTGGCAAAGAGGCTGGTACACACACAGAGGGTACACATTATCAAATTCAAAGAACATATTTTGAAACTTCGGAATTATCAGACTAAACAAAAATGAATTTATAAAATAGTTTCCATACTTTGACGTCTCTATTTTTAATTAGATTTGGCAAAACTGTTCATTGTAGCAGTACTGCATGGAATTGCATCATATTTGAACATAGGTGTAAATGAGACAGTATACAGGAAAGCATCATTAATAAAAAACAAATCATGATATATGCTCATTATTGTCAATCTGCGCATCAGTATAGAAATAACGGGTTATGCGGAAATTATTTTGAAAATCCTCACCGGATGTTTTAATGTCATTCAGGATGTCTTGTCTCTTAGAGACCACCAGCAATGGATAACATTAAGCTAGGAGCTAATCTATAATGTTCTTCAAAGGCCAGACACATCGCTTACGGAAACGTGCGAGGAGGTGGGGAACATCTACCCAGACCCGTAAACACTCTGCGGTATAACGGAGTCCATTTCGTCAGTTGAGCGGTAACCGGAAGCTACATTTCATCCCATCTTTTATGTGTTAGCATCTCATCCTCGATGCAAATTAGCCTTAATGACGGTGTCTAAACTCAATGCAAATGAAGCCGAAATTGGCCCTAAACATGCAATCAAATTTCCCGAATTACTAATTTGGGATTAACTATAAAGCGTCTCACTTGTTCAGTGTTGTACCTGATTTTTGGGATGTTTCTCTTCCAGGCTCGTCAAATGACAGAACAAGTCTTCACGCATATACTTTGTGAAATAGGTGTGTCGGACTTGTTTACCTTGGGATTAGGTTTTGTTGTCAGAGTAAATACACATCTACTCACAATTTGGAAGCAGCAGCAGAAGGAGGAGGAGGAGGAGGAGGACAGATCCTGCAGCTGCGTTGCAGGTCCTGTCATAGCGCCATGGCCACTGCGCGGTTCCCCGGGAAGAGTGTGGACGTGGCGGCTAACTGGACGGCCCCGGCGCTGGGCCGGCCGGTGTGCGTCAACGGGACGCCGTGGATCCTCTACCTGTTGGAGGAGTGCGTGGACAATGTGTGGGAGTACTGCAGCGTGGTGATAGGTCTCATATCCATGTTCTGCTTTCTGCTGTCCACTCTGCCGTAAGTAACCTTGGCACAACGACTGTGATGTTAAACTAAATTATTTAAAGTGTTACTTTTTTTTGAAGTGCAACCCAGTAATCTGGTTGAAAGTGCTTCTGATTTATTTTATCCTATCTATTTATCCATCTCTCTATCCATCTATCCATCCATCCATCTATCTATCGTTGATCTGTCCATCCATCCATCTATAGGCAGGTCTACGAGGCCTATCGGAATGGTAAAGTGGAAGAGGCCATGTCCTTCGGCTTTCTTTTCTTCCTCTTCAGTGGAGATGTGACCAGCTTTGCAGGCTGCTACCTCACCAGCCAGCTCCCTATTCAGGTAAACACGAACATGGCCACTCATCCTCAGTGTGTACGTGTCTGTGCTGTGAACTCCATCCACCCTGGTGTCGTTAGTCCCTGGCAGACCTCAGTTGTAGTCATATTTAATTTCCTTTCTTGTCCCTGAAGCCGGTGAGTTACCACGTCTCAGACGAGCTGTGTTCAGGCTTTGCTGCAGGTGTTTGAACACATCTGTATTTGTTTTGCTAATGCTGCGCTTGAAACTGTCAGAAGAACTAAAAACCATATAGTGCTATAACTTTTACCATTTTGTCTGCAGCTTTATATGGAAAAACATTTCAAAGGCACAATGTTTCTGGGGTTTTGAACCAACTATTTATTTTTCACCATGTCTCTCTCTCAGGTAGTCACTGTGGTCTTCTACATCTTCACCGACCTGATTCTCATCTCCCAGTTCCTCTACTATAAGATCAAGAACAGCTCCAGCAGAAGTAAGCCCTGACATTGAGTTAAAAGTCAGGAAGTATTTCCTGCTGTTGACTCAATACACTTTGAATTTGCGTTGCGTGACAGCCAGACACCTGCTAACTCCAGAGATGACGGATACCGTTCCGAGTGTTACTTACTTATGATGAGTTCTTACCATGGAAGCCAAAAGCACATGACTGCCTCATGACTCATGCCGAGACTGCACACAGCCCTGCATATATATATATATGCATATTAGTTTTGTTTTATGCAGCTACTGTGTACTTGTTATGCCGGTAATACAGCGGAAATTGAAATGACTCATATCTGTTGCACTTGTCTAGTGTTACACAATCGGTATAGACACTACCGGAGTGTTAGCTCATGTTGGTGGGGGGGGGGGGGGGTATTTGCATGTCTTCACTGTCCGTTCTTTGTGTTGTGTGAGTGCTCTAGAAAGCCCTGTGTTGAAGTGGCTGTGCTTCATGTGGTGTGGCGCTGCTACGTTAGTTCTCCTGGCTTTACCCAAACTCATCGTAGACAATAGTGCAACTTTAGACACCCAGGTAGGTCGATTGTGTGCCGTGTGTGTGTGTGTAGGATTTTAGAATACGGTGCTTGTAAATCAAATTTGGGTCGCTTTTGTCCAGATTTTTTCAGGTTGATTGGACACATTAATTCACATTTGACTATAGATTGTGGTCGTACTGTTTCTTGCGTACATTTTGCCCCCTTTCACCTCTCTCTCCCGTCTCTCTGTGTCCTCGTCCTTTGCCAGAGTGCATCTACCTCGAGATCGGTGGAAATCACTGGCTATGTATGTGGATACCTGGCGTCGATATTCTACCTCAGCTCCCGTTTCCCCCAGCTCTATAAAAATGTAAGTGGCAATTTGTTGGATGTGATTTCAGTTGCAAAGTGAAGTTTGTTTGGTTCGCATGCGAGCAGTCGCCCTCCTGACGGGAGATCTTGGAAAGCTTTCTCAGGTAAAACTGAACTTATTATGTGTCAGTTAGTTATTAACAGGGACTGTGAGTGTGTTTTGAAGAGGGAGGTTGAATAACAGTATGTGTGTCAAAATAAGAACCAGACGTCAGAGACAATGGCGCTGTTGTGTTTGGGAAGCGTCCTGGCTCGACTGCAGATATTAAGCACCAGAGGGGAGTGTGCTGCTGGTGCCAGAGAAACTTCATGGCACACGCACACGCACACGCACACTTACCCCGACTGTTGTAAATCATTTAAGAAGCATTTTCCCTGCGGAGATTCCCACAAGTTGAAACGTGCTTGTTTTTTCAGCAAGAAGCCCAAAACTTTTTCTCAATATCGTTCCTAGTGGCAAGTTAGTGTCATCCAGTTTGGTGAAACAAAAACAAATAAACAAATATATATATATATATATATATAAGTTATTTTTGATTACCTTTAGTAGTACTCTGGCAAACACTAGCTGGTTGTCTGGTATTGTTTGGGTCCAGCTCATGTAATAATCAACCGGTTACTAACATTGTTCAGTCAACGTTAAAATGGTTAATATGTTTCTTTGGTTTCGCAATATTGGACGGATGCTCTCAGGAGTGACCGAACTCACATCCTTCCTGCTGTTTGTGCTGAACGACACTGTTGTTAGTTACTATGTTTAGAATAAACTAGAAATCTGTGTGATCTCTTCTTTTCTGTGTCCAGAGCCATGCAACAGACAACACCATATTTGTTGATTTAAAAAAAAAAAGATAAAATGACAACATTCTTGTTACGGTCGTCTGTATCTGTTTGGAGCACAAGTACACAGAAAGTAAATCCCTTGTTGTGAGTGAAACACCTGGCTTGTGTTAAACCTGTAGGACCAGATCCTTTCCTTTTTCTCTGACTGTGTGTGTGTGTTTGTTTTTTTGACATACGTACGCTAAGGGAATGATAGCTACAAGTCCTGCTGTTCGGGTCCATCAACGAAACACTGTAATCTCTATTTGTTCTAGTTCCAGCGACAGTCCACGGAGGGCACCTCTTACATGTTGTTCGCCCTGGCCATGATGGGCAATGGGACGTACGGGTTCAGCGTCATCGTGGTCCTGCCTGCGCTGAAGGGCTCCAAACAGACCTTCATCATCAAACATCTGGCCTGGCTCATCGGCAGCCTGGGAGTCCTCATACTTGACTTCTTTGTATCCTTCAAATCACAAGTTCAGCCACGAGATGACTCATATCTGTCTTATCTTCTGATAATACCTGCAAGGGAAAACTGGAATCGGTTATTACGCTAAATTCGTCTAAGAGAAGCTAATACTGCTTAACTCTTTTATGTTTCTGTTTGAGCCTTAACCCAGTCAGGTGACCGCCCAGTTCATCATGTACAGGAAGAACTACGCGGCTAAAAGCAGCAAACTTCTCAGCGTCCCAGAGGTGGAGCCTCTGCTGTGTGAGGAAGTGGAACTGTCCGTGTTATAGGACACCAGCAAGTTCCACGCAGTCAAGAAGGAACTGCTCAGTCTACGATTTGTGTTAGATCATTCTGTGGTGATTGATTTAATCAGAACAACTTCAGAGAACGGAGACCTTGCAGACGCATTGTTCTAGCAGCCATGTTGTGGTATACCAGCAGGCAATTCCAGCGCGCCTTTATAGCCTAATTTTATGCCGTTAAGATGATCAACTGTCGTGTGGTTTGCTGTGGTAATAAGACAGGAAACACTACAGACAAGATCTGATTTCAATTTTGTCAATTTGTCAATTTGTCTTAACACCGGGGGGATCGAGTTAAATTAAGTATCACTTTAGAGACATTTCTGTCTGTTTATCTCAAGGCAGGCAAGTTAGCTTCAACGAAATATTTTTCCCAGTTATGAATACTGGCATTTTTGATTTGATTTGATTTCCCCACTGGGATTACTTGATTTTGTCTTGGATGGAATAACCGTATTTTGGGGACCACACACGCCCAGAGGAGATGCCAGACGTCTCTTCACAAATGCAAGCTTTATGGAAGAATGAAGTGCCTGTTATACTCACACGTTTCTGACAGTGTCCACACTGCTGTTAGAGGATTGCAATATTATACTAGGACGCATGGTATGGGATTTAAGTTTCTTACCTGATTGGGTATTTCAGTGCCATGAAACACAGAGTTTGTGTGAGCACAGTAATAGTGGAACCAACACTCTGTGACCAATCTGTGAACCTGACAGATTGTGTGATTGTCAGGTTTTTTTTATGGACGGTTAACTGTGGCGAACAGGAATTTGTCAGGAGCTAAACATTACAACACTAGACTCTAGTTTGACATTTATTTAGCCAGATGTGTTGGTAGCAGCAGGGGGCCTTCCCTCCACCTAAAAAACAGTTAATCTACAGGTTTATAATGACCTCATTTCTATTTCAAAGGGATTTTCTATTTCTATGCTTTCTTGGTCCAAGCTTTTTTTTTTCTGGAGAAACACGTTTGTGCCTTTTTTTAAAATTAAATACAGTCTTAATATAAATGTTCTATATATCCATTTTAGAACTAAATTATTTTAAAATTTAATTGAAGTTAGATTTCTTAATAAATATTGATTTATTTAAGCCACTGTTTTTATTTTTTTATTTTTACAAAATGCGGTGAAACTTATTCCTAAAATATGATCTGCCTCTGTAATTGTTATGATCAGCGGTGACTGTTTTCTTGTAACAGCGTCCTCTTTACTTTTGTAACATCTTCAAAACATTCAAACACATGGTTTGATCGAGGCGTGACTTTTCGATGACATGTTTCCAGATGGATCTAAGAATAGGAACATTAATGGGATGCTATTGAAGACTTGTTGGAGCAATGAGTAATTGGTTTGCACATTTAAGGTGTGTTTTCTCTTCTGTCTGTTTAAAGCGCAGAAGATAAAGAAAAATGTATTTTTACAACGCTTTTTTTAATTCTCATTCGCTTCATTGCGATTGTTCAAAGAGTCACACAAAACAAATAGATGACAACAAAGCGGAGCAAAAATATAACCCAACAAATAGGCTTATTGATGACGAGCACTTCCAAATTGTTGGCCATTCATTTAGATCATTAGCAAAACTAACAGCTCATCAATTTTGGGCCAAATGTTACACAGTAGTAGTGTGTGGTGCTGCATAACTAAAGGACTGTACTTGCAGAGATCTGCACGTTTCTCTACCTCATTAAAGTGTGGACATGATTTGTTTAGTGTACATGAAGAGCTGGCTCGCACACATTAGATTTAAAAACAAATGTGAAATGTACAATTCATTTTGTAGCATCCAAACGACAATGTTTTGTGGGAAAACTCTAGTTCAGTGTATGTTTGTCATTGTCATCACAATAGCGTGACCGGTTGTGTTTTCCTGTTAGCCAGTCAGCTGATGCAATAATGTGGGATTATATATAGATGTTGGGGGACTTCTTCTGACTTTGTTTACTGAAGAGGAAATTTATTTGCAAATATATGCAATTAGTCACTTTTTTCAAAAAAAGATTGTTTTTGTAAATTAGTTTTGTATTGCACGATTCTTACTTTGATCCCTTTTCAATTCCTGTAATACGAGTCTGATACCGTTTTTCAATCCAGCACAAACAATTACGTATTTATTGTATATATTATTGCCGTAAACTGTAGAACATGTTGTAGTTTTTACTTATTGGTCACAGTGTATTGCTCTTTTGTATTTATTTTCTTAAAGCATTCAATGATGTACTGTACACGGACAGTTATATTGTACCATGTGTACTGACGATGTCTTCTGATATTAACTGTGTGTACAACC
This sequence comes from Anarhichas minor, assembly GCF_050575085.1. NCBI lineage: Eukaryota > Metazoa > Chordata > Actinopteri > Perciformes > Anarhichadidae > Anarhichas > Anarhichas minor. The sequence continues at coordinate 5,372,579 of NW_027466472.1, forward strand.
ATGGTGTGTATGATAGTACGTGTATCTATATTGTACAAAACTTTAATAAACTGCAATATACCGTATACCCTCACTCAAGATACGTTGTTTTAATGAGACGGAAAAGATGAGCAAAATAAATACATTCATATGGATTTTAATCAATCATCACTGCCAAGTAATTTCTAATGTTTTACACTTGTAGATTTATTTAGTGGATATTATAGTTAATTGTTTTGCACATTTATGATGCTATGAGTATTTTATTCCAACATAATTTACACAGCAATAATTTACAGTTTTAAACTCTTCGTGTCTCTAACATTCCTGGTATTTTGTAGCTATGATAACAAACTATTTGTAGGGTACCTAAGATGTTCTAACAGTATATTTGGGGAAACTACAGGGGTCTAACCTTCTAAACCCTCACACCTCACTGCTTTTTTGATCGAGCTTTCTGGCGACCAATTGATCAAATCTATTTCTCTGAGGGCGGGAATAGGGAAATTTTATGATTTCTTTTTTTTTTTTCGGAGGAGGGACTTCCTTCAGAGTTGTGCTACGATGGCAGGCAGCTGCTGGGGCTGACACGTAACTGGAGTTAAAAGGTGCTATGGAGGCCTCGTCTGGGACTTTGAGTTTTTAAACTTTCCCACAAGCTCACCTTGAATTGCGTCGGGAAAAAAAGTTCACGTCTGCAAGAAACGAAACGTGGACGCAAAGCGGGGAGTCGTCAGCCTCGGGTTTTTATCGCTGCAGAGCATCGAGTTTTGACGTTTGGAAGTGAAGCAAAAAAATCTGAGCGGCGACTTTGAAGTCGCAGGGGGGAGGAGGAAGAGTCTCGAGTGGACGTGGCTATGCTAAAAGAAAACAATGTATCCATCGGTACATATTCGCATTTAACGCGTGTTTTCTGCTTGGAAATGCTCGGAGAGTGAGGGGAGGAGGAAGGGTTTCTTCACGTCTTCGTCAGGAGGTAAAAAAAAAAAAAAAGAAGTTGTGTCGGGAAGTTTCCAGCAGCGGAGGGGTGGGGTGGGGTGGGGGTCCGACATGGGAAGCGGGGTGTGCTCCCGGAGGCAGCGGAGGATCTTCCAGTGTCTCCTGCTGGTCACCGTGGTGTGCGGGATGATGTACGGCGGCATGATATCCTACGAGATGCACAGACAGCTCAAGAGGACCGAGGCGACGGCGCTGAAGTACCAGCAACACCAAGAGTCCCTCTCTGCACAGCTCCAAGGTACAAAAACACACACACGCGCACAGGGTGGTGATGTGAGGAAAGGGTATTCAGGTGAGTGAGAACTCGGTTCTCCTTTTCCGGGGGGGAATGACACGCCAGACTCCGCTAACAAAACTTCAGTTTTATCGTTTTGTTAACGCATACACCTGTTAAAACAAACTTGAGGATTTAATACGGTTTATTACTAAGCATTGCTCAGTTCGGCATCCCGTTAGCACCTGGAAACATCTACATTTAGTCCGTTTTAACCTAAATATACAGTGGGTGGTTGTAGCACGCAATGCTGCGAACGTTTACACTGTATCAAAATACGCGCTTGTATGTGTGTTAAATGCAAGAATGACTCCACTGGATTTGTTTGTCTGCCGTCTGACCTAACGTTAGTTGAACTGGAGCTATACTGTATATAAACCCAGCAGTGATCTCCTGAGAACCTGTCTTTGACCTATGGCCCTAGGTAACCCAATCCTGTGATAAACCCGGTTCAGGACTGAGCAGATTTGTCCGGAGAGTTTGGACAGGGTCTGCCTTTTGCATTAGGGTACTGACAAGACTGAAACTCGACCCCCCACACTATACCTACAAGTGGGGTTTACTGCAGACTGTAGGGCGTGAAGCACGTGCACACGTACATAAACACACACCTGGATGTAGTCACCTGTGTCCGCAGGCTCACCGCAACCGTATACAGATTGGTATTCTTTAAAAGTCACGAGGTCAGCCAGAACATCTGCTTCTGTCAGCCGGGGCTGAGGGAAAAGAGGGCCCACTCACCTTGGTTCCAAGCAAAGGGTTTACAAAGTTACAATGTAACTGTTACATACAGTATTGGCTTATTTTTAAAACCATTTGTAGGGTTTAGCCAGCTTGGGTGCTGCACCGTCCTGATATTGTTTGCAACACTTTGAATTTTGACAGAACCGTTTCCTTGTATTTTATTATCTCTCTGTCAACGCGTATGTTTTAGTCCCATGTTTACATACGGTATAGATGTAAACAAACCTATTATTGTGGAGTAATACATTAATAACTTATGTTTAGTTGTTAAAATAGCATGTTGAAGATGGGGACTGACTGATACAACTGACGATTATTTACATTAAAAAGATATTAATAGTATTGGTGTAATACCCAATGGAGAAACAGGCCCCGGAACCCAAGTTGATGTCTTCAAGAAGCTTGTTTGGTCTGATCGACAGTCTGTCACCCCGAAGTGATCAATTTAGTGGAACACAAGACTAAGAAAAACAGCAAATCTACTTTCAAAGATCTACTTTTCAATTAATCAAATAATCATTTCTACTCTAGTTCCAGTCCTGTGTTTTGAATTTGATGAAGGGGGAGACCAGTTAGTTTGCATTTGGACCAGAGATTGTTCTTTACCTGCATTGTAGAGATCTGTTAGCAGAGCCACCAGTTATTAAGTGACACTCATGAAACATGATGACATTGATGTTTAGCTTCTTGCGTGCTTTCCACTCTACAAAAACAAATTTAAACAGGATGGTCCTGAGGTAACCCTCCCAGATGTACTCCCTCCATATAAACACAGTTCCTGTGCTGACAGGATGTGAGGTTTTGTGTCATGCCATTATGCCATCAATTTAAAATGTACAGCTGGGCGGAGAGCTCGCCCTCTGCACGGCTCCATCTATTAGAGAACACGGTCTGTGCCCACATCAGGGAGTCTAATAGTGTGTGTCAGACTCTGGACCGGGTAATTACATGCAGCCTTTGATCCACCTAACCAGTAGTCAGGAAGTCGCAACCTATCAGAAATGTCATTTTAACCTTTATCATGCTTTTCTTATTGTGTTCATTGTAAGACAAAGATAGTCAGACGGGGGGAGTCAGTTGTCTCACATTTAACTCGATAAAAGAACAAACTACTTAAAGTAAGACATTGTACAAATCCCACCTCAACTGAATGTCTGTTTGCCTCGAGCTAAGCAGCTTCTTTCAGTCAGTTTCAGGTGGACGTTACACAAATGGCTCCTGTTTCATCTTTGGAGAGTGTGACAGTATAACGTGACAACGTTGCATGAAGTGGATTTTGCTCCACTCCCGTTTTGCAACCCTCAACTTGTGCGCCACACCCTTACTTTCATTGTGACGCGATGGATCGCTCGGTCCCATCACAAGTTCCGGGCCACTTGATATCCACGGCTGCCTTTTGATTGCTGTTTTTTTTGTGTCCTATATTTAGAGGTAGGCCATAGCTCGGGGGGGCTGCGAGCCAGCTGTATTGATTCACTGTCGCCCACAGTTGTCATTTAAAAGGATTAACTGGCACTTTGTGGTTTTGCATGCACTCTGATGAATGTGTCTGGTGCACCACCAACACTGTAGCCGCCTCCTGTTTATTACAACTCTTCTCTCAGCAGTCCATGAGATACAATGAATACTATTGTTCTTTGAGTTACAGATGGACTTTCTTTAAATAACTTCTTTCTTTGTAGAATTTGTTACTGGGACTTTTGTAAGATGTTGGGTCTGGGTTTTAAAATGTCCAAATCTCTCCGCCCTTGAACCTTTTTGTCAGGAAGTCCATTATCTGGTTGTCCCAAATCACTAATTTAGGATAAGATAATCCTTTATTAGTCCCGCAGCGGGGACATTTACAATATTCTGTCTAGTTTTATGGACGTATGGGTTTACTGGATATAAAAGTACCCGTGTGGGTTATATTTACTAGTAGGAGGTAGAAAGAAAGCCACAGGAATTACAATGAGAGAGGAAAATTGGTGTGTGTATGTGTGTATATAGATGTCTTTTATACAGTATGTACTGTATATTGTACTACATGTTTGAGCTGTAGTGCGATGAAAGCGGTGAGGTAAACTTAAAAAAATTTCACTTGCTTGAAAATATTGTATTTTACTCATGAAAACAGCCGACGTTGTTTATACACGTTTTCACTTCTGTGACCGGATGTGATCCTGGATCAGCTTGTGTGTTGTGGCCCAATGCAGGGCTTGACCTAGCTGTGGAGGGGATTGACTTGTGTGTGTCAGATAACCTGTTGGAGACAGTAGTCATTACCGCGTGTACACAGCTCAGGTACTCTGTGAGCTCTTTGATCAACGCAGGCAAAATAGACAGAGCTCACACAACACTGTGTGCTTTATTGGACTAAGCTAAGGTCTGTGTCGAGTGTACCGAACAAGGGTGGGGCGGGCGAGGGGCAACTCTGCTGAAAAACAATCTTTCAGCCAATTTCTCTGTGTGATTGATAGCATTTCCCTGTGCACGCCAACGTTGCCAAATCTAACCAAACCAGTGTTCTCCACATGTTAACCAGTAGGCCAGTGAAGGTCACCACCACAGAGAGCTCCCTTGTTCCCGCTCTGCCGATGCTCTTTAACCACACCTTCAGGGAAACGCTCATCGGTCCAAGGGGGGAACCTCAAACATTCATTCCCATGCTCACTGAGGTCTGAACGAGATAAGGGCTGCTGTAAAGTCAGTTAGTGTGTGTTTGGAAGCTCGAGGGGATGTTGTTGCTTTTTTTTTTACAGAACATTGGTCTGTACTTCATTACACATTTGACTGTGGGAACATTCATTCATGACTGGAGGTCTCCAGCTTTAGGTAATAAGGTAATTTTGAGGCTGTAGTTTTTTGATATCGCTTTAAAATGCAAAGAAGCCGAAACAAGAAATGAAAAACAAAATCCATGTCATTTTTTTTAAACCAGTTTTTTTTCTCTTCCTCTCCTTTCTTTACCTTCTCTTGATAGGTTTTATAAAAAGTTGTTTTTGTGTGGCACATTGAGTCTCTGCATGTAAATTATGACTTTGCCTTGTGGGACTATTAGTGGGTTTTGATAATTCAAATGACCTTTTTTAGACTGTAGCCTCTTTGTTGCCCTGCTTGTCCATGTTGTCCCCTAGAGAGAGGGTGTGTGTGTGTGTGTGTGGAGTGGCCTGAACAGAGCTGACCTAAGAACAACATGGCCTCATCTTTGGCACAGAGGGTACAGAGCCTCTAATACGTAGAATAAAACCTCCCTGTTCTCATGTATCTTAGACGTCCGTCTGATCAGAGAGGTTTAAAGAAGTTCATGCAGTCAGTTCATACCAAAAGAAATGGAATCGTTTGGAATTTTGCTTGTTTGAAGTTTGTTGTATTTAGCCATTTTAACAATTACTAAACTACATGTTACTCCTGAAACAATCTTATCATGTGAAGTTGTAGCATTATGCATCTTGGACAACGTTGTATTGTTTACAGTGGGAACTGCTCAGACCAGAGTCCATTCATGGCTCACTGATTACAGTATAAAGGTCATAGTCACAAAAATTTCAATAGCACATTTTATTGCTATAAAAAATGTGCAGTGCTTTACACAAAACACACAATGTAAACAAATATACAAGAATAAAGGTAAGATAAGTAAAATAAGATTTGTCCTACAATTGAACCCTGGGGCACTCCTCATGTTGTCGGGGCTGAAGAGCAGATACTGACACCGATTAAAGAACATACAGTAGGACCAATATGCTGAAACCCACTGCAAGGCTGTGTTCAACACACCAACCCACTGCTGAAGTCTGTTCAGCAACATGCCTTCATCCATGGCTTACTGCATCAAGTCTCTAGGCTTCACTTCAGCCCAGCAAGATGAGAATAGAGCAATCTCCAGCATCTGCATTCATTAAAAGGTCACATGTGATTCTGAGAAGGGCAGATCGTGTGCTGTGATTTTTTTCAAATAACCTGTAAACAGATGTTTGGAAACCTTCTATGGAGGGATCAAGGCCAGGTGTTTAGAGGAGGATGCAGCCGGTAGGGAAGAGAAGTGTTCACCATATTGAGCAGACGAGGCAACCGCATTCCAAACTTCTAATAGAAACTGTGAGGGCATTACATCAGCTGGACTAGAAGAGGGTTTCAAATGAGGCACAGTGTCCGCTGGTTTGTCAACGGACTGAATGGCTGAAACACTCTGGGAACGGACAGGAAATGTGAAGGAAACACAAGTGGAAATCTTGGACCTGATACCTTTTTAATTTAGTCACTAGACGAGTTAAGCTATTTAGATAATCAGCGTCAATTTAATGTTTGTCCTTGATTAGATTTAGGTAATCACAAGCTACCTTAAGTGTGTGTGTGTGTGTGTGTGTGTGTGTGTGTGTGTGTGTGTGTGTGTGTGTGTGTGTGTGTGTGTGTGTGTGTGTGTGTGTGTGTGTGTGTGTGTGTGTGTGTGTGTGTGTGTGTGTGTGTGTGTGTTTCCGTGTTTCCGTGACTGTCTCTTTCCCTTCAGTCTCTTCCGGTTTGTCTGTCTATCTTAACCCTGTGTGTGCCCGTCTCATCTGAGTCAGCTTTTCCTCTGTTTCACTCTCGCATTTCTTTCTTTTTTTAAATCTTCCATTGTTCCTAAATTTGCTTCTCTCTCGCCCACTTCCACCCTTCTCTCCTCCATAGTTTTGTTATCCTCATGGAATTATTGTCACACGATTGTGTGTCTCAGTTTATCCCAAAATCTGTTGAGTTGGCACTCAGAAGGAAGAACAGCCACATCATCAGTTTGACTGCCCAGCCCCCCCCCCCCCCCCCCCCAACCCAAGGTTGGAGAGTCAGAGAGAACATGTAAGAAACTGATGGTTGAGCCAGAGGCCCAGCACCACCATAAGGGATCAGTGCCAGAATAGATTGTTTTTAAATTGTGAATTTACATTTGGTCCCTATTTTCACATTTAAGTTGTGAGACAATAGATTTTTTTTAACAAATTAACTGACGCATTACCAAATGTTTATTATGACCAAAGCGTTGATGGGAGGGACTATTATTGTCACTTGGCACATATCGAGGTTACAGAATGCGTCACCTAAAACTATTTTACCAGGGGTGGGTGGAGAGACGACTGGCTTACAGTTGAAATAAGCATACTTAGACGCCATCCACCAGGCGCTGAAGCAGCCTGAACCAAACTCGTAGTATTTGTAAAAAGCTTTTGACCGACAGCCTTGTGAGGAATACCACAGCTTTGTGCCGATGGAGATCACAGTGCGGTTGAATAAATATCACACCTGGCTCTCATATCAAGCTTAAAATGCACTTCCTGTTTCTGTCCACCTCTCTGAACGGAATGTTTAAGCGTTTGTGGGTGCATACGTTTTGTGCAGTGCACATATTTGTGTTACGGCTCCGTTTGTTAAGTTGTTCAAACTCACTAAACCGTTGTGTGTTCTCTCTCTCCTTCCCTCCATGTTCAGTGGTGTACGAGCATCGCTCCAGGTTAGAGAAGTCTCTTCAGAAGGAGCGCTTGGAGCACAAAAAGGCCAAAGAAGGTGAGAAAAATAACGTCTACGTTCAATTCTGACTCTTGAAGTTTATCTCCATTTAAAAAGGAGCTTTGGAAAGTTCAAATTCTGAGACTGCACATCATTGGGTACAATGAATATTAGACTACAGTTTGGTGTACTATGGTACATATATTCTTTGATGAGATTATTATTATAAGTCACCTTTTGACAAAAGAATCTGCTAAATAGATGCAATGTAATACAATTATTTAACAGATGAAAGGGTCATTCTAACTGATGTACCCACCGTGAACATTTTTAAAACCCCATCTGCAGCAGCTGAGCTGTGTAGCAGTACAACAGTGTTGGTTTTGTAACACTATAACGATGTGTGCTGTAAGAGGACGTCTGATTCAGGGACGGCGTGTCATACTTATGAATGGACTAACGTGTTAATGAAATGAAGTGGGTTTGAGTTTACAAGGCATCAAAATGAAGCTCATAAGTCAGCATCATAGTGTCGTACCCTTTTCTTTTCCATCAAAAGCATTTATCACGTTAACGCACAATTTTCCATCTTGTTGAAAACATGAAAGATAAGCTGACCTGTGCTGTTTCTGTCTTCTAGACTATCTGGGTTATAAACTTGATGCACAACAGTCACTGAACAAGGAGAAGGTATGTTTCCACACACGTTTCACTTCTGCTGTGACTCAGCGTCTTTCTTTTCTACACTTTTATATATTGTGTCTCTTGCCACCCGTCGGTTTTACGTCGTCTTGCATTGCTTTGTTGAACAACTGCCGCTGTCGGCTTTAATTCACCTCTTCACTATTATGAGTTGAGACGGTGCCAGCGAGCCTGACCTACAAAGTCACTAGTTTCACTTTTCCCAATAACTGCTGAAGTAAGAAAATGTTTTCTTTTGTTTTTATGCTCAAACAGCAAGACTCCGGCAACAGATTCGGTTCTCTACAAGTGCAGCATCAGATGCTAAAGGTATAAATCATTCAAATCCTTTTATACACAATCACATTCTCACATTGTGGGTTTCTTACTTCTTGACATCCTCATATTTAACCTTCTTTTTTTTCTGTCTGTATTTGGCACACACTCTCTCTGGCCTTACCACACTACATCCTTCCTCTCTCTGGGTTAAAGAACCAGCACGACGACCTGAAGAAGCAGTTCTATGACCTGCAGGAGCAGCACCAGGTCCAAGGCGAGGACCACAACCGGCTGCTGGACGAACACAAAGAGCACTACGAGCAAGTGCAGCAGGTTAAAGAGTCCGAGATCTCCCACCTCAAAGGTACAGACGCAAACATACAGTAGCAGCAGTGTGGGAGTGGTGTCATCAGTAAACATTTTGACTTATTAAAATACTGCATGGTTGAAGTCATAAGGATAAAAAAGAAATATAAAAAAACACAAGTGGTTGTTATTATTCATGCAAATATGTTGAAGTAGAATATTGTTTGTGTTTCCTGTGTTTCCTGTTCAGATGCATGCTTTCCGTTGACGTGTTTGCTGTTTTTGTGATTGCAGATAATGTCTACAACCTGAGAGAGGAAAATAAGCAGCTGAGGAAAGCCCACCATGACATCCACACACAGCTACAGGATGCACAGGTCGGACTAGTTCTAGTATAACTGTCACATGCATCATACAACGTGTGCTATTTGTGCTCTGACATGGAAGAAATAAAGTTGCCAGTCATTAAAATGTGCCAGATCTTACATTTTACTTTATATTAAATATTTTGGGCAATAAAATGAAAGTTCAAGCTTTTTGTTTGCACTTGTTTGTCCAGGTCCAGCATCAGAACCTGAAGTCATCCCACGACCACCTCGCACTGACACTGGAAGACCACAAGAGTGCGCTGGCTGCAGCTCAGGTAGGACGGCAGCAGGTCTCATTGTTTATTCCTGTCACTGAAGACAACAGCTGATTGATGCTGAATTGCTGCGTCGCAAGTATTTTGCTCACGTATTTGTCTTCCCGTCAACTGCTGCAAATGTTATTGCCTGGTGCATTCAAAGGCTCTCGGTGAGATTTTGACACACAGAGAGGCAGGAGAGTCGCATTTTAGTTTGTCGTGCGAGTGGGTTTGTGTGTTTAGCATGTTAGCGGCGGAGCTAACGGACACAAGGGCGGTGTTAATGGAGAGAAACAGCCAGGTGAGGGGGGAGTCTCTGCTGCTGCTGCTGTACAGTCTGTCAATAATCCGAATGAGCTGATGAAAGACAACTGGAGAGCAAGTCCTGCTCTGCATTCCTCTCAGCCAAACTTTATCCTTTTACTTTAACCTTCCTAATAAAGCAAACCTTCGTAATAAAAATGTTTATTGTAGCGGACTGCGTAATCCCCAGGAGAGAAGAAGAAAAGATGCCCCAGTTTCTGTTTGGTTTTTGGGTAATTAGATCAGATGTTTGCTGTTTCTCCCCACGACTGACCTTTTGAAATGCCTGAATGTTTTATTGAATACACAGTGCTCTGCTCTCCTCCTCTCTGTCTGCGTTAATGGACACTCACTCACTGTCTTCTCTTCTCCCTTCTCTCTGTCTGTCTGTCTGTCTGCATTTGCTAATTTATTTTAAAGCCTGTCCTGTTTTCCATCACTGCGTCTGGATGGACACACACACACACTCTTTCTCTTGTCCTCGGGGTTTGGTTTAGTCAGGGCTGTCAGAACGGTACATCTAAAGCACGTTCAAGCCAATCAGCCAGAACGATATAATAGAGGGAGTGGAGCAGGATAAAGAGGGGAGGGAGGGTTTTAGCAAGAGTTTTTTAAATGTAACCCTCTGGCCTGGTTTGTTTGTTTGTTTGTGTGTGTGTGTGTGTGTGTGTGTGTGTGTGTGTGTGTGTGTGTGTGTGTGTGTGTGTGTGTGTGTGTGTGTGTGTGTGTGTGTGTGTGTGTGTGTGTGTGTGTGTGTGTGTGTGTGTGTGTGTGTGTGTGTGTGTGTGTGTGTGTGTGTGTGTATAGAGGATGGTGTCCTTTTAATGGTGTGATGGTCTGAACTGGAAGAAATGTCTGCATCGCCACAGCAAATCATGTTAAAATGTATAATTGTTCCCCAGATGCAGATATGTAGGTGGCTAAATAAAGTTAGTTTCTGAATAATGACTATATAACCTACATGATTACTACTATAATGATTTTTCATTTGACCCATTCACATGTAATAGCGTACAGCATGTTTGTCTGTCTTCAGGGCTGGGTATCAAACCTCAGTACTGATTGAATTGTTCAGCACTTCTTGGTGTCTTTATCCTTTGGCTGGCTGAAATCTGTCTGCAACACAGAGGATTTAAAACAGTCTAAGTTTTAAATCCCAAAAGCTGGCATTTAATAAATCATCAGATGAATAGACTTGTTTGCGTCAATAAGATATTTCTGTTTTTGTATCATTATAATTTGAGGTTGTTTTTAATTCAGGCGAAATCTTAGGACCGCTTGTGTTAAAATAACATTGACAATTTCACAACTCGACGTCTTTTTAAATTAGGAAGCAAGAGTATTGTAGAAAAGCATGTTCAACGTTATTGCCACTAGTATAGCATCAATATCCAGCCTATTCTCTTACAAGTCCCAGAGGTTCACACATGGGATTTTTTTATACTGAAAATCGAGCAGCATCACACAATTGTCCCAGGATGGTCACTCTTAGCCAACCTGTTTATGTTGTTCCCTTTAGATGCAGGTGGATGAATACAAGCAGGTGAGGGAGTCCCTGAACCGGGTGGCTAATCTGAGACAGCAGGAACAAAACCCTGCCCCCCCCCAGCAGCCGCAAGCAGCCGCCATTGCGCCCGAGTCCCAAATTCATGAAGCCCAGCAGACCACAGTGCTGGAACAGCCACAGAAAGGAGAGCACGCCCACGAGGACGATCACCAGGTTCACCCGAACACCGAGTCCAAGGTAATGTGGGATTCTTTGAGGTCATGTTATTATCAACAAGAAAAGGCATACTGTTAGTGTACAAACACACAAATCTGATCATCATATCTCCTGCTGCTTTGTCCTCAGCTGGACCATCAAGAGGAGGAGATCAAGTCCCACCCCACCGTATCCCAGCAGGAGGATGGAGAGGGAGAGGCTGAGAGGAAGAGGGAGCTGGCGGAGGAGGAGATGGCTCAAGCAGGACAACCTCAGAAGCTGGAGGAGGACCCGGACCAGCCACAGGACGAAGAGGAGGAGCCAGAACAGCAACAGCCGGACGAGAACGCCCTGGACCGACAGAGACGCCAGCCACAACCGGTTAGAACTGGTGCAGACTGCTCAGTTTCATCTAAACGGGCCTTAAACTGGCTTTAATTTTCTGTATCTCGGTTACTAATTTATAGTGACTTGTAAACACACGGTGTGGTTGAAACTTTTCAAAGTAGCTGATTGAAGCAACATAACAAACCTTGTAATCATAAATGAGACGTGTGTCCTTGCTACCGCTCAGATTGAAGTGCTTATCATTTATCTTAAATCCCAGAGGACCTGGAATGAGTTGCAACCTTTCCTCAGCGTTTACTTCTTTGATTAATGACAGCTTGCTCATTATGTGTCGTGTTCATTGTTCTACGCCATCATTCTCATCTATTAAACTTCTCCCAAAGGATGAATTATACCTTGCCTCCACATTCTTGTCTCAAATTAGCAACAGCTCTGTGTGTTTGATTTGCTCTCATCTAGTTGTCTCCTCAAAAGGGCCTCCATCCGGAGCAGCAGGAGGAGGCGCACGCCCAGGTGGAGCGCGTGAAGTCTGCCTACGAGCAGCAGCAGGAGCAGCAGCGTCTGGAGGCCCAGCGGGCCGAGGAGCGCAGGCAGGTCCAGACGAGGCAGGATGCCCTGAAGGTCCAGAGAGACCAGGTGCTGAAGGAGAGGGAGCAGAGGCTGAAGCAGGAGCAGGAGAGAGAGAAGCAGCAGCACAAGGAGGCCGACAGGCGGGAGCAGCTGCTGAGAGAGGACCACCAGAGGTCAGACTTCCAATCAGAGCTGCAGTCAATTGAAATGGTGCAGGAGGAGTTTGCTCAAGTTACCAAAAAAAATGAACTTTCATACTTTTGCTAAGCCAGTACAAAGGAGCTAAATGCAATTTCATTTGTCCTCTTCAAATCATTTTTAAAATGTTGTTAGATTTTATTGCTTTACAAGTGTTCATTTGAAAAGAACAAAGTGAAATGAACCAAACGGGGTGTGTTTTATCTTCAGTCTTGTCGCTACATCAGCTCAAAGGCCGCATTGGAGATAGAGAATCAGCAGCTCAGTCAACCATGGCTCTCGGACATTTTTGTAATTAACTTAAAAAAAAAAAAAAAAAAAGATGAATTACTGAGACTAGCGTTGCGTTGATTAACCTGAGCAATAACAAAATCTCCCTCTGGTGAACTGGAAGTTGTAATTCAATGTTTGCCACTCGCCAAACAAATCGTTCTCTGATCCTGTCAGTAACACACACGCGCACACACACACACACACAATAAAAGAGGAAACATTTGATGCTCTGATTACATTTCTATGCCGCGGGTCTCAATATACATGATCATTTGTCTACGTATGTGCAAACTGGACCAGTTCTACCACACAAATGATATATATTCTACAGCTAAATATGTATCAGTAGATGTATATTTCTCAACGTTCATTGATGTGCTCTTTTTTTCTGCCCTGTACTGTCATTAGGAAAAGAACCAATTATGAGAATATGGGGAACGATATTGTTGAAGGAGAAGAGGACCGTCACACTGACGATGAAGAAGGTACATCACATACAGTACAACATATCAAATATATTCTGAACGAACGTTTCTCACTGTCTGATGCTGTTAGAAGAGTTCACGGTGAACGTGTTTGTGTTCGTTAACAGACACTCATATGATACACGAGGAGGAGGAGGAGAATCAAGAGGCGGATCACAGAGTGCCACCACATAAGCAGGTGACGGTCTCTCCATCCATCCCGCTCACTGCCATCTGTTAACGCGTGTGTCCTCATCGTCTGACTCTCCTTTCAGCTCGTTCCGTCACTTCACGTTCACACCAGTGTATCATGTGTCACACGTCCATCCATCCGCAAATCGATGCTTTCGTCCGCCCTGCCCACTGTCTCCCCTCTATCCATCTTCCACTTGTCAGTCAACCCAGTGATTTGTTAAAGCTTCTGAATACCAACAAGGCCATTAATGCATCGTTAGAGTGCACTAACTGCCACAATCAGTTTTTATCTGCCAACATATTCAGTTATAAATCCTCCACACTACTGTTTCATTGCATGCATTCAATGCAAATATTAACGCACTAATACCAATGTTATTGTACCTCTTCTTTACTTAAATCCTGTGTTGTTTTTAACTCTCTTTTTCTGTAGGGTGGTGCAGGTGATCTGGACCCCGAGGACGACCCCAACAACCAGGGAGAGGACGAGTTTGAGGAGGCTGAGGACGACCGGCCGGAGCACAGGGTTGTACGAGAGGAGGATGAGGAGGAGGACGTGGTGGAGGAGGAAGACGAGCCGGCAGCAGCAGCAGCAGCGGCGGCCAAGCACAAAGACACGCGCTCAGGCCCCAAACAACCTGCCGTGGAGGAGGAACTGGTGGTGAGTAAGGAGGGGCCAGAGGAGATGCGAGGCATGATGGTGGCATGACGAAACTGACGGAGAGAGTTTGAGATCTGGAGGCAGATAGGAGGGGAGGGGGGGGGGGGAGAAGGGAAGAAACCACAGCATCTAGGAAAATAAATTATCTTTAAGTGGTGTTTAAACTTGTGTGATTTGTGTGTGTTCAGCTGGCTGGAAATCCGGATCAACAGGAAGACGCGCTGGACGACCAGTACCAGGAGGGAGTAGAGGACGATGTATGTAACACTCTGTGCATATTGAGTAAAGTAATGCAAGAGATAAGAGGGAGCGTAGGAACAGACTTGCCCTAATGACACGCCATTTGTTTTTTGTGTAATTCTGTCTTCTCGTTGTTGGTGTCCTGAAGGTCCAGGAGGACATAGCTGGTGGACAGAGGAGAGAGGAGGAGGTGGAGGAGGAAGGAGAGAATCCATATAATGAGGAGAACATAGAACAGGTGGGTTATTCTTCAGGGAACCAGAGTCAGAGGATTTCTAGCTATCTGTGCGTTTTGTTCCCTTAAACCCAAACTGGTTGTGGTTCAAAGCTTAGAAAGCACCTGTTGTACGCGGTAAGATGCTTTTGGCACCACATCCGGAGAGTAATATTTACTACGGTGACGTATTACCTGTAGTGGCTACACGGGGATGAAGCTGCGTGTGCATGTGTGAAGTCCCTGTAACTTGACCCTTTGCCTGTGCGCGTCCTGGTAAATGTGGGAGATCGGGTGTCGAGTCTGTCGGGGTGTCGAGTCACCACCCGGGTTTGGTTTAATTTTTCCGAAGAGGAAATATGTTTAAATGGAGCTCACACGCATTTCATAACTCTGAAACAATACATTCATGTCACATATTTACTTGTTTACATGACAAACGCTGGGTTGGTCTTAATATTTCTAAGAAATAACTTGAAGAAGTCGTATCATTTTGAGTAATATACAAAATAAATGACAATCAGCAGCCCACCTTGCTGATGTGTCCTTGCACAAGACATTTGACTCCTTCCTCCCTTCTGTAACTGACCTCCTGACATTCATTTATTTATAATCCCTAGTGTTTAGGTCCTCAGTCCACTCGCCTCTTTAACCGACTGGTGTTTCATACTCGAGAGTGAACGTACTTCTGTAATTTGAGCTCAGACGAGCTTTCACTTCATTCGGCGTCATTCATCCACTGGTCCACTCTTGAACCTTTGCACGAGAGCCACTCCTTCCATTTATTTACAAAAGAATAAAAATCCTGTGAGTTCCAATTTTACGGACGGATTATCAGGAGAAACATTTCTTCCCCCCCCCGTCACGGACTCCCAAAGCATAGATTCTATCGGGACATTTTTGCATATTTTTTGTCAATAGTATAGAAAAATGATCTTTGTGATGTCTACTTGGTTGTCTCTACTCCTACACTGTGAAATGACATGATATCTGAAATGAGTTTGGAATGCCACTGGCCGCGTAAAAACAGTACGAGACTAAGACGTTAACAGGAATTCAAGTCTTGTGATTTCCACAGAAGTTATATTGTGTCGTGAATACCTGTAGATGTCTGAAACGATCATCATCCTCTTGTTGTGTGCTTGTGTTTTGCTCCAGGATGACGTAAAAACCAATGAGGGACCAAGACACGAGGAGGGAAAGGACGGGGATTACAGAAAAGAGGGCGAGAATAACGAGGAAGAGCATTACGAAGATGAGGACGTGGAGGTGGACACGGCTGGTCTAAACAAGGGAACCAATCGGAGGGCAGAGATGTAAGACGGAAGCAGACGAGTCGCAGTGCCTTTTCGGCTGCCCTTAGAGCCTGTCGGGTCTTTCTTTCCCTTGTTTCCCCAAAGGAATAAAACCAGCCATCCGTTCACAATCCCAATTAGGAAAATTGGGATATTATGCCTGGAAGATAAGATGCCATTGCGAACTCTGTGGGGATGGAACTGATCGTCTCTCACTGTGGAAATGGACAGAATATGTCGGGACGGAAAACGGATGCGTACTGTATATTTTATTTTTATTCAATTGCTTTTCTGTCTGCCTGATTGCCTGCTTCTGTTTTTCAGAGCAGACAGGCAGAGAATGTATTTCTACCATGTGCTGTCTTTGAGTATGTGTAAAGAAAGCAAAGATAAATGACGTTATTCATGTTCAGGCCTTTATATGTATGTGTTATGCAAACGGCTGTATACTTTATAGAGCTCACATTTTAATCTTGCATTCCAATCGATCGAGTCGTTTTCTGTTATTTATTGTTGATTGTAACAATTCTGACAATCGTAAAAAAAAAAAAAAAAAAAAAAAAAAAAAAAAGATGCAACGTTTTCTATTTTTTTTTATTTCCCCCGACTGAACTAGTTTGTGTCATAATAGCTTTTACCAACTATCTGAAGCCAAGGAGTATTTTCACTGGATGTTGCCAGTCCAAAAGACATTGTGTGCTGAAAGTGTCACACTGACATGTGCCTTCCATTATTGGAAACCCACTCTAGGTCTTGGTCATTTCACATTTGAAAAAACAACACCATTTTAATAGGACAGGAGAGATAAGGGTGTAGAAGTTAGTGCTGAGCCTTAAACGGGGCTTTTTCATGTCGACTGCTGTCGTGAATTCAATTCACAAACCCAATGCGATTTCCTCCAAAGTCTTTATTCTACTGTACCATGTATAGTAAAACAAATGTTGACAGTTTGTACTATTTCCCCGCCAGATATATTTGATACAAAAAGTGGGACTTTGATTGCATTGAACCATGTGTGCCACCATGTGTGGAATAAAGATGTCAAAGGATTGTTGTCTGATGCAGTTTAAAGTTGACGGTAACCGGTCTCCGGCATAAGCCTCCCGGGGAAGGCTTATGCCAGGGTGCTGGAAAGGAGGCTCCGACCGCTTGTCGAACCTCAGATTCAAGAGGAGCAGTGCGGATTCCGTCCCGGCCGTGGAACAGTGGACCAGCTCTTTACCCTCGCAAGACTACTGGAGGGGCTCTGGGAGTTTGCCCAACCAGTCTACATGTGCTTTGTGGACTTGGAGAAGGCTTTCGACCGGGTCCCTCGGGGGGTCTTGTGGGGGGGTTATTTGCAGATGATGTGGTCCTGTTAGCCTCCTCGGATCGTGACCTCCAGCATTCAATGGGGCGGTTTGCAGCCGAGTGTGAAGCGGCGGGGATGAGAGTTAGCACCTCCAAATCTGAGGCCATGGTTCTCTGCCGGAAACCGGTGGATTGCTCCCTCCAGGTGGGGACGGAGTGCCTACCTCAAGCGAAGGAGTTCAAGTATCTCGGGGTCTTGTTCACGAGTGAGGGTAAGATGGAGCGGGAGATCGACAGGCGGATCGGTGCGGCTGCAGCAGTAAAGCAGGCGCTGCACCGGACCGTCTTGGTGAAGAGGGAGCTGAGCCGGAAGGCAAAGCTCTCAATTTACCACTCGGTCTACGTTCCTACCCTCACCTATGGTCACGAACTCTGGGTCGTGACCGAAAGGACAAGGTCGCGGCTACAAGCGGCCGAAATGAGCTTCCTCCGTAGGGTGGCCGGGCTCAGCCTTAGAGATAGGGTAAGGAGCTCGGTCATCAGGAGGGAGCTTGGAGTCGAGCCGCTACTCCTTCGCGTCGAAAGGAGTCAGCTGAGGTGGTTCGGGCATCTAATTAGGATGCCTCCTGGACGCCTCCCACTGGAGGTTTTCCAGGCACGTCCAACTGGGAAGAGACCCCGGGGAAGGCCCAGAACACGCTGGAGAGATTACATCTCCCAGCTGGCCTGGGAACGCCTCGGGATCCCCCAGAATGAGCTGGAACATGTTGCCGGTGAGAGGGAGGTCTGGGTCGGCCTGCTTGACCTGCTGCCACCGCGACCCGACCCCGGATAAGCGGAGGAAAATGGATGGATGGATGGGTCTCCGGTGGAGGCTGGAGGGGGAAACTACCTGGAGATACTCGTCCATAAGAGGAATACTAATACAGCAAAGTATTAGGTCGGTGTAACTCAAACCCGAAAGTGTATTTTAGGATGTTAGCTACCATTTAGTCTGTTTTAATGTTTGTGTAGCAAGCAGAGCTTTCCTCAGAGTATGGTCTATTTTTGACTCATAGACTGTATAGTTTTGACCTGTCCATGCTGCCTGTGGGGGGGAAACTGGATGAGCAACATAATGTGACACTTTGCTGAGAGCAACACTGGAGGCAGGATGAGTAAGTATGTGAAAAGATATTTAGATATTTTTAGAGGGGTTCTAAAATGAATAGCAGGTTGGACCAATGGTGTTGGTGGCTTTTTGCTTTTATGCCATAAAGCATAATTTATTAATAAATGCTCTTAAATTTAAGTGTATTATTATTATTATTTAGTGTCGGCCATGATAAAAAAAAAAATTTAAAAAAAGTCTCCAAATTTAAGATGCTTCGTAAAGAAATTGACATTCTGCAGTCCTGGCAATCTTCGCTCCAGCAACGTTCAAATGTAGGAATTTGGTGTTGAAAAGTTTCCACTGTGGTATTTACTTCTGGGGATTTCTCCTTCACATCTTTTCTTATTTTATTTTTTTTTAATCAAAATCAAGGGACAGTAATTGGAGAAGGAAAAGGACATAATTGAATGACCATTTAGATCCATCCAAGTGCTCGTCTTTTATGACAGAATAGTTACTTAAAAACCCAGCTGCTTCAAATTGACAAATACTTGGCCATACCCTGATTGAGTTTGTACCCTTAGGTAGATTTGGTTTGCAGTAGAAAAGGCATCCATCTTAAAAGACATTTTACAAACAACATGATAAAAGCACTCAAGGCTCCAATAGTGAAAGCTGTCCAACTGAATATTCTTACAGATGTTCTATCGGCTGGAGGGACCTCAGAGTTGTGCGGCTGCTCAACAACTAAATTGTTAATCAATCTGCAGCTTGCCAGAGACCCACGAAGGATCCAGAGGAAGTTGTTGGGCTGCTCCACTGCTGTTGTTGCCCTGTTGCCTGACATTACCAATACAATTGATGGACGTAATCTTGACTTTCAGAAAAGCTCATAACTTGACTTGAGCTGTGTGCAATTGCGCCGTCAAGTTTATCCTCAGACGAGATGATCATAAATATGTATCAATCCTGAATATTCATTGTTGAGTTTACATGTCATGGGGTGCTCGGTTTGGCCACCTGTGTCCCCCCCCCCCCCCCCCCCCCCCCCCCCCCCAATACCAATCCTCTCAACTGTTCTTTACCCTGTGTGGTTTAGAGAAGATTGTGTGTGAACTCGCTCACATGGGAAATGAACCGACAAATCCGGATGAAATGAAAATCAAACGAGAGGGGGGTTGACTGAGTGAGGCAATTACCTCTAATAAAAAACATTTGTCCCTGGCACAATCAAATCATCCCTTCTCCTCTTGGTCTCCATTTCTGCTCTGCCTCTCACTTCCTGTCATCGTCCCCGTGCTTTATCTCCGTTTCCTCCCTCTCTCTCTCTCTCTCTCTCTCTGCCTCTCACCGTGTCTTTTCTCCCCCCCCCCCCCCCCCCCCTCTTTGCCTCTTTTTTTTTTCTTCCTGTCATCATCCCTCTGCTATTGTGAGATTGTTGATCTCCCCAGAGGAACTGTGGGATGCTGGAGGAGCACGAGAGTAACAGGTGTCTCATTACTGTGCTAATAGCGGGCCACAGGGAGACGCACATATTTATTTTACAGTGACAAGAGAGATAACTCCTCCACATTCCTCTCTCTCTCTCTCTCTCTCTCTCTCTCTCTCTCTATCTCTCTCATCACTTCATGGGTGAATTACCAGGCATGAGTAATTTTAACATGTCGATGCCTACAGCCGGAGTCTATCTTGAGACGCATGCCCACACGACTGCCACCAATTCTCACATCTTCCATTTAACACCAGTGCAAGATTTACTTGAAAGCTGAAGCTCCGAGCTATGAAAATATCTTCTTTTTTTTTCAGCCCATTTTTATAGGAAAAATCAACTCAAACTCCTCTCCTATTTCACCGCCATACCGGAAGAGATCATAGTGTCAACATGGGCAGCAAAGATCATTGATGACATCTCGAAACCCCTCAGTTGAAGACCATGCTTCTCTTTTTAGACCCGGATCCTGCCTGCGGTACACGAGGAGCCAGCGTGCTCATTATACCGTGTCTCTGCAGCAGTAACGATCTCTCACACATCAGCTGCAGACTTAAGTTATATCTCTATCTCCACACACACACACACGCACACACACACGCACACACACATATAACACGCAATTGCACAAACAATCTTCCACACTTAAACGAATCCCAATGAGGCATGTAACTGGCAGTTTGTGCCTGGCTGTATGCTTGTTAGAGAGATATCTGCTGCTTAAATTGTGTTTCTCCACATTACTGTGAGGGAAGAGAAAGCGAGCGGTGTGTGTGTGTGTGTGTGTGTGTGTGTGTGTGTGTGTTTTCGTGCACCAGTTCATACTTGAGACGTGTGTTTTGTGCATGGGTGCTCCCTTGAGGGAACATGTTGCAGTCTTCATACTCATGTCCTTAGGTATCAGATAACAAAGTGTGTTTATGTTTCAGGTGCAGGCTGAAAATGAAACCATTATTAAAGAATACGCTGCTGCAATGTATGAATAAATCAACTCCAGCCGACAGGAGGGGGCAACACTGCTTCATGTACGACAGTATGGACGCCATTGTTTTTTCTTTTATCCAAAGCACTTTACAGGACTAAGACACTTTCAGTAGGAATTAAGTCACGTCAATGTGAGTGCTTCGCAAGCTACCGAGGAATACTGTGTGTGTGTGTGTGCGTGTGTGTGTGTGTGTGTGTGTGACCATGGTGCATGCGGCTCATGGGTCATTACCCAGTCAGTCAGAGGACACAAGAGGCCATTATCCCAGGGAGTCTGGTCACTAAATGTTTGATAGGCCTCGATAGCGGATGTCCTGTTATACTCCTCTCACATATTACAGACGGACACTAAGGACACAACTACCGATTATCAACTCATAAATCTGTAAAAGACAATCAACATTATAGATCCCCGTGTGATGCGTTTCCGCTCAGCGAGAGAATCGTATCTGAAGAAATACGATGCAGTCTGTAGCAGATAGAGGAGCGCAAATGTGTTGGCTCAGCAAAGTCCTGAGAGATGTCGAGCTGGTGGAGATGAGTCACGTATAGCAATCTGATTATGCCTCCATCAAAGACAAAGTTCAGTCTCTGTACTGCACCACAGTCAGTTTAGCAAAATGGATGAAAAACACAGCTAAAAGACTTCATGGTATTTTCTATTTATTATCAAATGTAGATAGGATATCCAAAAAACAAATACTATTACAAAGATATTAATAATTGGTACTACATATAAAAAGGTTGTTGCATGGCGTTGTAGCACATTGCCATTACATTTCCTGTGACTGCATTGTCAGTGTGTTTTCGGCAACTGACCTGACACACTTTGTGTGAATAACTTGAACAGTTCTATGAAACCTTCAGTGCGACTTCAACGTCTGCTGACCAGTACTTTGCTGA
Organism: Anarhichas minor; assembly: GCF_050575085.1. Classification (NCBI taxonomy): domain Eukaryota; kingdom Metazoa; phylum Chordata; class Actinopteri; order Perciformes; family Anarhichadidae; genus Anarhichas; species Anarhichas minor. The sequence goes on from NW_027466472.1 coordinate 5,394,148, forward strand.
AGCCTCGTCACCGCGTCAAGTGTTGTAGGATCGGGAGAACTGACTCCGTACACATCCATCCATGGAGAGAATGTCACAAAATGTTGCACATCTTGGTGGTTTCTGGGAACTGTAGTCTGGTGGGCAGAGAGTCTTCTGGCAGCTTTGGGATGCCATCCAGGATCTCGAGCTTTGGCAAACAGAGGAAAACACTGCGCAAAGACAGAAGCAGAATGAGAGGTTCACGACATAAAAGGACAAGAACAAACATTTTCTCGTCTTCTCCCTTAACCGTCCGCGTGTCTCCTCACCGTGCACGGTAGTCCTGAGTGAAGGTCACTGGGTTGCGGGTGAGGTTGAGGGAGCGTAGAGGGCTGCTCCCCAGGGCCCCCAGTCCCCCCAGGGAGCCGATGGCATTCTCAGACAGACAAAGGTGCTCCACCGCCGGGAGCTTTGGCAGCTGACGCAGACACACCAGGTGGTTACGGTGCACGTTTAGCATTCTGCACCTGGATCAAAGGGAGCACTGATAGAGCTTAGCTTTCTTTTAGTGGCTACTGATACAAAAAAATAACATTTTCTTGGATGAAGGAACAGCTCTCACATCCGACTACAGCAGTGACATAGAGGTGTCGTGAACTCTGCATTGTTCTACAGGTGAGGGAGTCGTGGTGCAGCATGGGTAATGCGGTTCATACCTTGGCAGACGTACGGAACTCAGGTTGGTGAGGGAGTTGTCAACCAGTTGTAGTTTCTCCACGCGGATCAACCGGCGGAGGATCCGCAGGAAGTTCTCTTGCTGGAAGGGGTCACCCAGGTCCTGGTAGGACAGATTCAACTCCTGAGAAGAGACAGGTGGTGAAACCGTGAGAGCCTTCATCTCTCCGTCACAACTCCAGCCAACTCCCAACATTCATTCTGTTGCTTGTTATACTCTGCCATATGCTGACTCTCCCTCACACACACAATGCTTGCTGACTTACCAGACAGTTTTCCCAGTTCTCTTGCAGTCTATCCTCCCATCGTTGTCCTTCCTCCTCTCTCCTCCTACTTCTCCTCCCTCTCTCCAAACAGATGTCATCCTCCTCTCTTTGAAGCAGCTCCTCTTCTGATGGCCCTTTCATGATGACATTGTCAAAAAAAAAGAGTCTATATAACAATGTTCATGTCATTATCATCCATTAAGTGAGAAAACGATTCCTAATCCTGTTTGCCATTTTAACAGTTGTCGGTTGGGATTCTTTGTAGTATGTCTGTCACTATCTACTAAATTAAATGAAACGAAGTTCATTACTTCTACTTAAATAAGTTAATTAGCTTAATGCAGGTAGGTCGCCGCAGCATAAAATGAAATCCCACTATCCAATTAATGGTTCTTTTTTACTTCCACCAAAAAAAGAGTACATTTTCTAAAGAAATACTCTCAAACAAAGAAGGCACATTGCAGCAGTGCACGAGTTGGAACACCGGACTCTCTTCTTTTATATCTCAGGAAGTTCTTATACCACATTTCCCTTCCTTCCGTTTCGTTTTAATCCAAAGTTACTGCAGCAAACGGAGCACACAGAAGGACTTCTGCTGTGGCTGTGTGCATTTTGGACTATCAAAGTTCAAAGGTCACAGTGGTGATTTACTCTGATCCAGACCTTCTCTGACCCTGGGGCAGGTCAGCTGGTCACCCGTGACATCACACTGCTCCAGGCGATGCCACGACACGAACCTGAACCGTCTTGACGGGAGCTGACAGAAAGAGAAGCAGAGAGCAGGACGAACGATCAGAAACAACTTCTATTGATCTATAACCGCGGTGCCTTTCCTCGAGTAAAGCTGTGACGGGGTGAGATGCATACGCACACACATTTGGACCGTTCAGTATAATGCTGAAGACACCAGTGAACAGGACACACACTAAAGCTTAATCTACTATTTCCCATTAGCGCAATATAAACTGTATTCCCGCATGCGTGCAGTTATGTGGCCAAAATCAATGGGTCATTTTTAAGACCATTAACCGATACTGCTACACATGCTAACAAGGTGAAAGCAGTTATTTCTCCTTCAGATTGGCTGACGCTTGACAAGAACAATTAAAGTTTTATCATCTGATGATGGCAGCCTCCTCCTTTCTCGCCTAGATCTCATCCTTTGTCTCTCTTTCCTTTATATATCCGAGACGTAATAGCTTATTAACACAATTGGTAATGTAACATGCAAGTTGACTGTCTTCGTTACTCCAGTGTGATGAAGTACGGGACTATACTCTTCTCCCGACGTGACCTTTTAAACCCCTTTACACTCATCTTGTTCGGCCTGACTTTGTCCGTGTAACTTTAGACCTTCCTCTGTTACTCTAGACACAGGAATGACCCTGCTGCACCCGACCACCTTTCCTCATTGACTGGACACTCACAAAACAGCCCCAGGTCACCTGCTCACTTTGGAAAAGCACAGTAGATAAAATACTGTAAAAAAAAAAAATGAAATACACACTTGACAGACTGATGCACTCTCTCAATTCCAAATGTTGGAAAGGTGGTAATTAAGACAAGTCAGATATACAGATGAAATCGTGTTGGGCTGCAAATAGCTAGAATAGAAAATGTGGATGATTCAGTTTATGATACAATTACTTAAAATAAGACAAATGCTACCTGGTAGTTAAACCAGCTCACTCTTTTATAATAAGCAATAAAAATAACCCCAAATCAGCATTCATTTTCAACTGAATTTGAAGAAATACGCCTTGCACAGTCATGAGTACATAGAGTATTTTTTACCACAGGTAAAGGACTCTGCATAGAACATAGGGAGGATTTGGAAAGAAGATATTTTTCATCTCTCTCTAATCAAATAGTCCAAGAGGGCGACACATTATTCTGTGTAGCAATCTAAGGGCGAGAGGCCAGTGGCCTCAGGGTGAAATAGAGAGAGCAAAGACTGAGAATATTAGGTTCAGTCCAGAGGGGAGAAAGTGGAGAGGGAGGACGGCTGAAAAGGAAGCATTGGAAGGATGAGGAGAAAAGGGGGAGGACACAGGAGAGGTGTAAGAAGATGACAGAGGCAGAGCTACAGACGTGAAGGGAGGATAAGGAGCACGAATGACTTGAGGACAGCAGCAATGAACGCCTACTGGGTTATTGTGTCTGTGTGTGTGTGTGTGAGAGAGAGTGTGTGTGTGTGTGCCACTCACAGGTGTCGATACAAGTCCAGAATCAGGACTCTGGTCCACAGAGAGAGGTGTGCGTGTAACCCCGAGGTCAGAGTACTGGGAGGAGTGGGATTTGGGGAAACTGCCACTGAGAGTGTTCACACCTGAGGAACTGAGAGAGAGAGAGAAAGATGAGGGTGATGCAGGACATTATCACATCGTCTCGTAATGTAAGCCCTGGCGTGTCCTGAAACCCTGACCACCGGCCGAGTGGGTAGAGTTACCGGTGAACTGGGCCTGACAATGCAGATTAGGACCCGTTGCCAGGGCAGCAGCGGACACCTGAGCAGGTGCTATTAGCTTAGAATAGTGGCTGTATGCGGGGGATTACTGGACACACACATGTGCCTCTATATTTGATACAGCTTTTAAGGTAGTAATAAGCTATGCCACTTTACTACAGTATAATAGTTGAACAAATGTCATTTTAAATATAATTGAAAAGATAAGATGAATGTTTGGAGGTTGTAGCAAGCGTCAAAGGCAGTGAGATTGAAGTAAAACCGGCCTCTGTGGTCTCTTGAGCCTGATAATTAAATTGTCAAACACCACACTGTCACCGAACACGATATCTCCCGTTGTCTTACCTTTCTGACATGTCCCAATCGTCTTTTGATAGTTTCTCCTGGCCCTCTTTAACGCATTGTGAACGGCTCGGTTTGGACTGCAGCCGTTACCCATGGAGCCCGCTGTTTTTTTTAGTATTCACAGAGAGAAAGTTAACCATCCTGTCTGCTCTGGCTCGGGACACTGACGCTGGTGTGGGGCCCGCTGCTTGCAGGTGAGACTGCTATAAGCTGCTGGTTGCCTGGCAACAGTGTTCAGGTGTATCATACAAGAACGAGAACGGCACGGGGCACTGCTGCACAACTCAACCAAGCTGGTGAATTAACTTTGACTGTTCAATTATCTTAAACAAAAGAGACCAGAGGGGGAAAAAACATCTTGTTTTGTGTGACAGAAAAAGAGAGCTTATACATTTGTCATAAGGTTTTTGTTTTTAATTATGTAGTAGGTCCATCTTCAGAGCAAACCTGACCAAGTGGCAAACAATAATGTAACAATATGCTGTTATTTTCCTCAATTCATCAGAAATATTTACATCGTCGTGTCTGTCTTGCAGTCTCCTTCTCCATCCTCTCCTGTTTCTAGTTTTGGCCTTCTTCTTCTTCTCAACACAATTGCCTTTCTTCATCTTGTTGGAATTTGATTTATTCCATTATATTCTGTAAACACTAACTTGGGTCTGAAAATGCTTGCCATGGTTATACACTGACTTCCAAAGAACAAGTGTGGGAATGAGGGGATCAGTGGTGGGAAAATACAGAAATCCGTACTCAAGTAATACCACAATGTTCAAAAGTCCTCAACGCAAAATCCTCTCACCAAAAATGAGAAATGAATAAATTAGTGATCCATTAATGCACTGCAGTTGTTTGTTTTTCCTTGTTTTTGTTTTTTTGTGCTGTCGTTTCTCTTTCTGGATGTTTTCATGCGGAGGAGGAGGAGGGATGCTCTTGATTCAGATTTTCAGTGGCACACAATGAAGACATAACCAGCGTTACCAGCTGATGAAAGTCATTTAGATCATAACTCCCTACACCCATGGGCTGTCGTTCCTCTACAATGCAGCTCGTTGTGTTCAAGATATTGCGGCACTGAACACGAACTGTGCGCACCGAGGAGATGAAAAAGCTATTAGATATTTCACGGAGGTAAATGAAAACCCCTGGTACTACAGGGGACTGTGGAGATGATTCCCTCTGACATCGTACTAACTTGTGTTCAGCAGAGCTTTTGCCTTCGCTGGTTATTTGAAGACTGAGTTATCATTTGCAGTAAACTATAGTGTATATCAGCTTTTGCTATTAATTGTTGAAAGAATTCGACTTGTTTTGTTCTTTTCCGATCCGTTTCATCTTGTGCGACAGTCGTGTCGTACATAATTGGTGTTCTTTAAACACCGACTGAAGATAAGGATGGCGGCTTTCACAAATCGTCAAATTGAATTCATCAAAGCATCTTTTTGTGCTTTTTTTTTGGTGGTATTCTTATTTATCACACAGCACAGACGCTCATATAATGGCAGACAGGGAACATCTGTTACGGATATAATTATCTAGGCTTGTTTCCTGATATATTACTATCAGTGTCAGTGCCAAGCAGACAGCAGTAGGTGTGTCGGTTGTGACAACTGTTTCCTTCATGAGATTACTCTTTAATGTCGAGCATTAAAAATACATACACATAAACAACATAAGTAACTGTCACTATACTGCTAATGCAGTTATGAGTTACAGATAGCACAGGCAGGTATTAATAGATTGCTATGTAAATTGTGTCAATAACATTGAATAAATCTTAATAATAAATATACTGTTTATAGCCCAATTGAATCATTTTCTTATTTTGACTCTCTTGTTTTTGTTGTACTCTATTATTGCTCACTATTGGGCATATTACACTCAGCAGATGAAGCTGCCTCACATGTTCTTCATAATGCTTTTATTTACCTATGAGATCACGACAGAATACTACCGAAATAGGGAAACAAATTTAAATAAATGAAGAAACTGATTTTCTTTTATTCAGTCTTCCTTATGGAGTGACATTTATCACAATCAACATGCGTGTCTCATTCGTCCTTGGTCACAGTATATCCTTGTCTGGCCTAGTGATATCATCTGTTTCCTTGTGTGTGTGTGTGTGTGTGTGTGTGTGTGTGTGTCAGTGGTAGGTGATGCCACAGGCCTGAAACCACTCCAAGATACGGTTGAACGGCCAACTTCTGCCCTAGGGCTGTCTCTTCAACTAAAACAGCCATCCTTATATAAAGTCCATTATATATTCCGGCACAGAATATGTAATGGACTTTTTATAAACAGGTTTCATAAAATCCCAGCAAATCTGTCATTCAACCAGAAAGGTGTATTAGCTGCAAGCATTCAGATTAAAAGGCCTAAACTGCACTGCCCTTTAAAATACAGCATATATTTAGAACCATTAACCACATACAATAATCTCCATGCATAGAGAGGCACACAGTCTGTCTTTAATGGGAACACATTCATGTTTTTATTGAGTAAAAGACTGAATACAGCTGGTGTTAACGGTTTCTCCCTGTATGTACATCCAGAACAGTGCAGCAGATCTTTCTCAGTGCGCCTGCATGCTCCACTCCGTCTCTATAGCAACCCGCCTTAGTTACGCAGTCTCCCCTGCTCACCTGTGAGATGCCCGACTGGGCCTTAATCAACCGCTCAGATATGATAAGGCATGTTAGTTCATCAGCAGTTTAGCCATGTGCCTACAGTGTAAAAAAATGACTAGAATACTGTCTGGAACAGATATATTACTAAGATTCATCGTGGTGGGACAAGATGTTTGCACATGTTTATTCTGCAATAAATACTGAGTATATATATATATTTTATAGAACACAATGTCAAATGTACAGGGATATGATTAAAGTGTGAAACCTACAGTGTGCACATACTGTATCTGGATTAAGAAAGAGTAAATATTTTAGAAGTAGAGAGAAAACTGTTTGTGTGTGTGTGTGTGTGTGTGTGTGTGTGTGTGTGTGTGTGTGTGGGCGTAAGTGAGCGCGAAGCTGCTGAACTTAAAGGGGTTGTGCGTGGATTACATATCATGTGTTCTTCTTCTTCTCGTCTTTCTCATATACAAACCATACACCAGAGAATATGTACAACTTCCTTGCCCTGCATGTCTGTATCCAGGAGTTTAAAGCGTCCAGTATCAAAACACATCATATGTCGTATGTCATATTTCAATATATAATATATCGTATAATATTCAGTTTGTATATATTTTTTGTTTTTCTCAAGAGTATAAAACACAGCTGAAGATGGCGATAGAGGATAGGTAGCGCTTATGACGTCAGGATCTCGAGCGAGCTCACGCGACGGTTACATGGAGTCAAAGTCATGGTCGTTGGGCTCGATGACTTCGGGGGTCATGACCCTGCCCATGAAGAGGATGGACCCTGAGGAAAGGGGGGGCAGATAGAAAGTCAGACCACAACACACATACTGCATATCAGAGGCACATTTACGTGCACAGAGACGCACATACCTGTCCTCCGGTTTCTGATGACAAAGAAGAACGGGTGATCAGCCATGACCTGTGGATACAGCACCAGAGTCCTGGTCAGAGCAATCATACCTGAGAGAGAGAGAGAGAGCGAGAGCGAGAGAGAGAGAGAGAGAGAGAGAAGTTATTTTCTGACAGACGGGGGCAGTGTTTAGTGATCCTGATGTTGCCGTAGAGGCCCATTCATACTAAGAAAATGCAATGTGTGGTAATGTTACTGATGAGGGCGATTATGACGAAGAACATAATCTACCTGACCCGACGGCTCCTTCGGCCCCCTCCTCTGTCACATCCAGGTAAGCCTTCTGCACAGCCTTCCCAATGTACAGGTCCTTACCATCTGTTACACACACACACACACACACACACACACACACACACACACACACACACACACACACACACACACACACACACACACACACACACACACACACACACACACACACACACACACACACACACACACACACACACACACACACACACACACACACACACACACACACACAGATCATCACTATATATACCAGAGCATCACATCGTTCAGTCCCACTGGGTGCCGTCCGCTCAGACAGAAAATCCTTACGAGTTGATTGAGAACTTTTCTTACCTACCTACCTTCCAGATATAGACCATGTCCTCTGAGTACATGCTGATCTAGTACAAGATGTTCTAAAGTCCAATACAGCCTGCAGATTGTGTTTCACAATATAATTCTAGCTCCACCTGACCAGTAAGAACAAACTGTTCACCAGCAAGGAGGGTCTGTTCATTAAGAGCTATTTTGCTTTAATCCTATAAAGCTACTCGTATCCTCACTTACCTTTAACATTATTTTAATTAATAGTTTTACTTCAGATAAAATATGTATGTCTCTCTACTGCTCTGCCTCTGCAGCATGTATACGTCTGTCTCTCTCTCTCTCTCTCTGGATCTATTTTTACCGGATGATGTGACAGCTCTGACCTGCCCACTCGGTGCCAGTTACCTTGGTTACCTGAGAAAGTACCTGAGGCAACTTCACCGCAGCCAAGAAGCAGAAATGGAATCAACTTCTCATGCTGAACCCTTCTAGGAGTTTATTTCTCCTTTCAATTGTGCCTCTATGTGTTTTATATAATAATCTATGTGTTTGTGTGTTGTGGCGGTACCGATTCTCCAGATTTAAGCTGATCGGGAAGAAGCCATAATACAGAACTATTTACTGGGAGAAAGAGATCTCACAAGTGTTTTCACAATAATGAAAAAAAGCCTCTTCGATCATAAGGAGCTGTGTATAAAGAAGGTTTCTTGTTCTTTAAGATTCCCTCCAGCTAGGTTTCAGAACGCTCAAAATCTGAGAAGTTAAAATGCCTCGAGAGTTCAGCTCTCCATCTTTCTTAAGCCCTAAAGAAAGAGCGCTGATCATAGTTAGGAGCCAGTCCCCACACCTTGCACAACAGGTGATCTCAATAACCCTTCACTTAACAGCAAGTACCAAAGAATGAAGGACCGCAGTGTGGTTTTTCATACAGTGTGGTGTTACCTGTCATGGCGGAGAGATCAGCGTCGTTGGTGAAGATGTTCTTTATTCCTAGCTCCTGCAGAGTGGTCCTCAGGTCGATCTTCTGCTCCACTTTGAACCTGAACAGAGGTTCAAAGAATCAGATTAATTGGACGGACATAAAATCATATTGAGCATTTTCTTGTATTTTGCCACGGTGGCATTAGTTAAAATATAAAAAGTCGTCATCACACTGCATGCATGCCTACAGTGCTTGTATATCCGTCACTGTGTTTAAAAGGAAAAAGTGAGCGTGTAAGATTTCATAAAATAACATTTCTACATACGCATTGTAACTAGCCAAATGTAAAAATACATGATGTCTTCCTCACATATTTGCAGTGCGGGTAGACAGTTACTCTAATGTTTGTAGTATACCCTAATATAAAAAGAACTGCCATTTTCCGTCATCATTAATAAAGCAATCATAGAGTTCCAATGATGGAGGATGCAATTTAATTGGAGAAAAAAAAAAAATATTGCCGTCGTTATTATGGCCCCTTCCTCTGACTAAATTGAAAACGGCAATTACTGCAGGGACATTCTCTAGGAGCTTTGTATTCTGGGAAATGTAATGTATCAACCACAACAACAAGATGTCATTGTAGTGTAGGTAGTTGATGCACAAGTAACCAAGGCATCTTGAGGTAAATTGGGTACAAAAACAAAAACGTGTGACGCACAGTGATGTCACAAACGGAAGACATTGTGTCACTTCACACCTGGGGAGGTAGACTTCCACCTTCTGCCGTTTGACATTGTTAGCCCACTCCTCCAGCAGTGGCGCTTTGATGATGGGCTCCAGGGAAGCCAGTGGCACCTCCTGCCGAGGCAGAACGATCATCATGGACATGTCCTCCCCCTCATAGGGCATCTCCAACACCTGGTACACGCCGCCAGCTTCCTGTGTGCCATCGCTGAACTCACCTGGTGGGGAGGAAACATGCGCAAATGCAAACGTTAAAAGACACCACAAACACACACACGTATTGGTGCTTCATACAATGGGTTTGTGAACCTCGTTGAAGGAGGAGCAGGGCACATTGATCCACTGTATTGATCCCATCGCGTGTGGTCATTTCCCTGATGCACTAATTAAAAACCACTGACGCTTCAATGAAAGGCTTTAGCTTCACTTGGTGCGGAAATGGATTGTATACATTCTGTGTGTAGAAAGCAGGAAAGGATCTTGTGCCCTTTTTTTACACAATCATGCACTTAACTGTCTTCAGGCATGAAATAAAACCCAGTAAACCAATCTGGGATCTCGGGGGAAAAAAACACATCCTTGCATATACTGTATATATACACACACACACACATGTCCACAGAGAAACACATGTGATTACGCACATGAACATCTGTAAGTGCTGATATCTTCTCACAGATACGCTACAAAGGCTGAGAGAGTGACATCTTCAGTCTTGAGGCGGATCGTTAGGAGACATGTCCCTTGTATCTAATTAAACAAAGCCCATCAAAAAAAAAAAGATCTCATCAAGATGAGCCAACAAACGTTTACTTGAATTAAGAGAGACAGTATTTCTTAGTCAGGATGAGATAATCCTTTTGCACTCAAAACAAGTCCAACTAGATCTTAACTCTAAATATAAGCGTACTTACTTACTTAGGTATTTGCAGTGCGAGATGGAGATTACAGAGCAATTAACCAGACGTTATATCAATTTTGGCACATTATTTCTTTTCTTTTGAAGCTGCTTTAAAAGGGAAAATTACAACAAAAAGACGTATCATCTTTCATCAACCAACATGGAGCATTCTGTGTAGCGGCTGCTAATGCAGAGTGAGGCATCGTTGCAGCAGAGAGCGGGGTGTGGCGTCCCAAAACATTTTACTTAACCAAGATGATTGTGCTTCAAAATGAGAATGCAAAATCAGACTTCTCCCCGAGGACCTGTCCCTGTTCTGCAGCGCGCGCACACACACACACACACACACACACACACACACACACACACACACACACACACACACACACACACACACACACACACAGACAGATCTCCTTGATCCTGGGTGTGTGAGAATGTGTGCACCCTGTGAAAGTAGATGTATGCAAGTGCAATCTCACTACACACATACAGACTGCACCAAAATAACTCAAACGGGCCAACTTTAGTAGCAGTGCAGTAAGAAGCATGATGTAACCGTCTTTGGCAGTACGTCAAACAAAAAAAACAAAAAATGACTAGATGCAGAAAAGACAGACTGGAGTCATTCAGATGTATTATAGCCAACCTGCAGGACTCCAGTACAAACTGGTCTTACACCTCACAGTGCTGGCACAACACCAAATACACCAAAGACTGCCAAGTATAAAAGTGCTCCCAACTCAAAGCAGCCAGATTGTGACTTTCATTATATAACCTTGAAAGTGTTTGAGGGATAGAAAACTTCAACAGCATTTTTAAGACAGCACTTACTCAGACAGTAAACCCAGACAGTGTACAATTCATGTGTTAGCTACATCATAATAACCCCAAATCAACAACGCATTAAAAAACACATTTAAATAATTAATTTAGCCAAAATTGCAAATATTCCTGCATTTCAAATGTGAGGATTTTCTGCTTTTTTAATAGAGTAAACAACAATTAGTTGCAGCCCTATGTAAAAGAATACAATAAGTTATTGTTTCAGTCCTTTGACCCATTGAAAGAATGTTTTTCTTCCATTTAAAACAAAGCTGTGTGTCCCAGCGTGCATGCCGTTTGTAGAAAATTGAATGATCAAATATTAAAAATGGAAAGAAGCAAAAGGTCTTTTCAGCAAGATTTTGGAAATTCACAGTGACTACTCTAAAATGACTCCAAATGATTGAAAATCAGCATAACATTGGACAAAAAGATGTCCTGTCCTAAATCTAATTAGAAGCAGATATTAATAAAAAAAATCCCAGATGACACAAGTGTGTGTGAAGTGGCAGAAAAACCAAAATAAATACAAAAGGAAACAAAAGGAAACGCAGCATTGTTTGTTTTTCCGACTGTCAGAGTAGATTTAGCAAAACCTAATGTATCACTACATAAGTTGCCACAGACTGTCACAGTATCGCTAATATTGTATGACATGAACAAAATAGCCTACAAAATGTACTAAATCAAACAGATGTACCAGGAGGAGTTTGTGCCAGTGAAGATTTCAGCAGCAGAGCTCACTGAGCAGAAAAGAGGAGTCTTTCCTGGGAATAACGCTCAAAATATGAATATTTCAGATCTAAGATTAACATTTTAAATAACCTCAGGAAAAACGAAATTCAAGGGCTTCAGAAAAAGAGCCACAAGTGCAATTCTCTAGACGGACACACACACACACACACACACACACACACACACACACACACACACACACACGCACACACGCACACACACACACACACACACACACACACACACACACACACACAGGAAAACACAGTTCATCCCTACCATAGTAGAAGTCTCCCTGTTGGTACATCATGAGCGTCTGGACTTCAGAGCCGTCGTCTCTGCTGAAGGAGAAGGTTCTGGTGTTCTCTGGCCTGAACTGGTTTCTCCAGGAGCCCCTGAAGTAGACGGCGTTCACCAGGGTCAGGCGGGTCACGCTGTTGAAGTCCTCCGCTGAAAGCAGCTCACGGATCTTACCTGGGAGGAGGGGTGATTAGTGCAGTGCGTCAGGAGCCATATTAGTTTTTATTTGGCCATACGGTGCCTGCAGCTAATGAAGTCGTGCACAAGGATAAAGATGGAGATCTGTGCAACTGAGGGTTGGAAATGTATTCAATAAATTTGGATTTTGTATTATATTTCCCTTTCTTCCTCCCTCCCCCTCCAACTCACTCTCAGTGTGATTTTCCACCCAGTTGTTGATCTGCTCGGCCACTGCCGCCGATTCGCTGAAGTCGACCGTTTCCACATCGGCCCGGAAGTACTTCCGCATCAGGTGCAGAAACTCGGGGTTAAAGGTGACGCCTTCCTGCAGGAAAAGGCTGTTGGCAAATCTGATCACGTAGTGGGTGTCATCGTCCGACAGCGCCGCTGTCAGGTTGTGGAGCAAAGAGAACTCCACGCCTGGAGAACAGAGGGAGGCACACACATTCATAATGTAGCTGTATCTAAAGAGCACAGGGCTGTGGAAAAGATAGAAAAGCGATAGAAATACAAATCTTATCTTATGCATATGAAGTTCAAATATAGGCCCATATTGGGAACATTTAAACCATCTAAACTCGCAGTACTTCTGTCAGAGTGGGAATTGAATCTTCGTGGAATATAGTATGCATCTATCATTTTAATTCACATTTCACAGAGCAGCTTTTTTCATGTCATTCAGCTTTCTGTTTCCGTTTTAAGGGTGAAGGGAACTCATGGTCATTAAAACAACGTATACATTTTGCAATATGAAACAAACCTTGGAAAACAGTAATAGGCGTAAAAACTTATAAGATGGAAATGACAACTGGCTGTTTACTGTTTGAGCACATTACTAACTGCTATCCTATCTGCCACTTGGTTACTTTTCTGAAAATGAAACAGTGCAGTGTCTATTTATGTACGTGTGGGGGCGTGCACATGTACAGCGGGTTTGTGTGTATGTTGAATGAGATAGTTTATTATATAATATTTAAGGGGTGTGCTAGTTATTTAGTATTGCATTTCTTAGAGTTGAGGGGAGATATGACTTTTACAATGGGTCAAGCGCCCAAAAACACTGCATCCTACACTTACCATAAAGCAACTGGCTAGCATCTTCCATTAGAAAGAGTAAAACGAACGAGTAAACTGAGCTCATGTGCCTTTAATCAAATAAGCAACATCAACGTGTCTCTCACCTGGCAGCAGGTGGCTGAATCCCACAGCCTGCCGTATCTCCTCCAGTGAAGCCCCCCTGGCCCCCAGCTCCACCATCCCCAGGGCCACAGCCACGCTCAGCGGGGAGAAAATGATGTTGTCCTGATCCCCCGCCGCCTGCAGCCGGTGGTACAGTCTGACCGAGAACTCTGCTGTAGTGTCCTCCGGAATGTCCGCCGCCCGGCAACCGTAGCGCGACAACAGGATGGCGAGGAGGAGGAACGGTGAGAAAACTTCCAGTATCAACATCGCAGCACAGACCTCGGATAGCTAGAGTCAAGAGGGACGTATTGGAGTGGAAGGAGTTGGATGGAAAGAAACAAGAGGAGAGATTTAATGGGCAGCCAAAAAAGGTGGGGAAGGAAGGGAAACAGATGAGGACGGAGGGAAGACGAGATGAAAGAGAGAAAATGATTTGGGCAGGGATGGAGCCAAAAAGTGGGGAGAGGAGGATTGCAGAGGGGATAGAGAGGGGAAGGCAGAGAGAAGAGGATTGCAGAGAGGAGGCAGGAGGAGAGAGAGAGAGAGAGATACAGGGATAGAAGATTATTGTGTGAGGGAGAAAAGGAGATGAAGGACAAGAGGATTTTGGAAGGGATGGAGAAAAACATGAAAGTAGAGAGAGCAGGGATGTGGGGAGAGAGAGAGAGAGAGAGAGAGAGAGAGAGAGAGAGAGAGAGACAGGAAACATCTGTCAGTCAAACATTCTGCCAGTTTAAACAGTGACCTCAAAAGAGGACCGCATTCATGAAAAAACAATTTCTACTTGTTCGCACAGGTGTACTTACAAATGCAAAGAGGACTCTATATTTGTGATAAAGACCGTGTTAAATACTGGAAATAGTAGATAAATAGATAGTGCTGAAAAATGAAAAGAGAGGGGTAAAAGGAGAGAGATTAAAGAGAAAAAAGAAAATCGTTACGGATTAAAATGAATTCAGATGAAAGGGCAGTGGGTCAGGGAAGAGGTAGAACGGAAAGGACAGAGGGGGAAAAAGGGCAGAAGCAGTTGTGCACAGAAATAACAGAGAGAAGGAGATGGAGAGAGAAAGAGAGAGAGGGAGGAGAGGCTGTGAGATAGTTGATAAACAACAAGAATGTGCGGTAACTACAAGTGTACTGCTGACTGCAGTCACCACTGCTGTTCAGACTACATCTGCTAAATGAGCTCATACATATTTTATGACCATTCTTATCATCTTGAGTTAAATAAGCTTCCTTCCTGCAAAATCGGCTCTCGCTCTCTGTGTGCGTTTGAGCCTTTGAATGTGAATGGGCGAGTTCCTGTCCGCACAGAATGACTGATGAGGAAGCGGCCTTTACCTCCCTCCTGCATCCTCCATCCTCCATCCTTCCCCTCATCTCTCCTTCTCTCTGTCCCTCTCATCCACACGTTATCTATCGTCACCAACTCCCTCCTATACCTCTCACTGCTCTACTTATATACCCTTTTCAGTCTCTTTAACCCTCCCTTGCTTTATACAATACAATGACAAGGAATGTACACACACTGCACCATCTCTCTGGTGCTGCTGTTGCCAGGCAACATTGTTTGCTGCTGCCCAAAGGATAAAAAAAAAAAAAAAAGTCAGAGTCAATAATATGTATAGCCTAGCATAAAGAGAGAGCGAGAGAGAGAGAGAGAGATACTGAGAGATGGCGCTAAGTGTGAACCAAAACATGGACATTTGTTGTGTTGTTTGTCTCCCCGCTGTGCTGTTGTCATTATACAGTTTGTATAAAGGATTCAATTGGGCCGGAATCTGCTGGCTGCTTCTGTATGTGCAGTGTGTGTGTGTGTGTGTGTGTGTGTGTGTGTGTGTGTGTGTGTGTGTGTGGGGGGGACTGTGGTCACAATGTACCTGAGTGTCAACAACAACAATGTGCCGCAGCCACAGAGAGTTAGTGACCCATCCTGTTGTGTACTGTCCTTTCCATTGCTGTGCTGTGGCATGTGACAAACAACGCTCCCCTCCAAAATGAAGCCGGTCCAGTCTGAGGGGATGCAGTAATGTCAAATCCATTAAAAAGGATTAGTCTGGTGATATTCAACGTTTTTCCTCATTGTCAACGAATGAAAAGACCAAAACCCAACAATGAACTGATCCTCGTGTGATCCTGTGTCTATGTAGCCAAAGCGTATTCCTCTGTGTCATAGACCCCAAAAACGAACTATCAAAATACATCCACACATCCAAACCCACGAACACGGGCACTGTAGTTTCTTTTGATTCAATCTCACACAAACCACCCTCCTGTTGTAAATACTACAAATACTACTACGACGGCAGCCAATCTGTGCACTCATATTTTTTCAAAACTACAGTTTTAAACTTTTTAAACTTTTCAAGGAAAAGGCGTTTGGTTTTTGTCATTGCTAGTTCTGGTCTTCTGTGATTTGTTTGCAATAACACAAATATAGACTACTGCCATAGCCTTGTCCTTAAAGCAACACATACCGAGTGAGTGGCCGGAGCCGGACAGCCCTGGCTTCATTTTACAATGACATGCATCTAGGTCGTAAGATTTGAGGTTACATCCCTCGTTCTCCTGCAATAAACACGCATCGCCACACGTCACTTCCACTTTATGTCCTTCCAAAACCGACAGTCAGCCTTTCATCTCGTTTGCGCTCCATCTATACGTCTTCGGACAGACTGCTTTTGACAAGAACGGCATTGACCAAACTGCCAGCTGGATTTGCATCCAGTTGAGTCAGCAAACGGAAATCCATTTATTTTCACTGGGAGAGGAGTCACATGACACTTTGCTGTTCATGTACCCAAAGAGGTGAACAATTTTGCGCCACACTGTATAAATACAATATGGTGGCCTCTGACATAATCCAAAAAAAGATTAGGCTGGTTATCTTCTCATCTTATTGTCCAAACACTGTCTAAATAGTCCCCAACAAATCCACTATTTCAGCTTGTTTGAGTAACGTCTGCTGAAAACTGCAGTGTTTACGAAATGATTACATTTCAAAACAACAACAGCAGCAATACATTTGTGAGTTGTTAAACATGTTACAGCTTCATGTCGGTTGAAATGGAGCTCGGCTTAGAGACAGCGTGGGCCAGTCAAGAAGTGCTGAGACTGATGCATTATTGATGTTGGTTCTTTTCAGGGGATTTGTTGACATATAGAGTAACACCTGCCTAATTGTTCAACGTGTCCTTTCATTGTGTTAAAAAAGAGAATTAGAGTAGGAAAAAATTTGATGAAGTCCTTCGATAGAAATATTTAATTTAATTTGATCATATATTAAGTTAGATATGAGTCATTCCATAGCAGGGCGGCCCATCAACGGTGCAGAAGCTGTGGTTTAAAGCCTTGGGAACAGCCTTGATGCATTAATGATGCAGAACTTGCAACAGATTTTAGCAACAACATTTTTTTTTTATGACACCCGAAGGCACAACCCTGGTGTTTGACAAGCAGTTGATAAACTGTTAGCGACTCACGTGTGTTCACCTGCTCTCACATGTCGTGCGTCACTGAAGACAGAGCGAGAGCGGTCCAGAGAGAGTGTGAGAGGGAGAGGCTGAGGGGAAGGAGGTGGGGGGGGCTGGCAGAGATGTAAATGGAGGTAATGTTCCTGACCTTCCCGAGCTGTGGGAGCTGAACTTCTCTGAGACAGACAGCCCTGCTTTCTGTAAGGAAAGACCCAGCCATGCAGTTAAGCCAGGGAAAGTAGTGTGGAGCATCATTGTGTGTGCAACTGTGTGTGTGTCTGTGTGCGAGTGTGCACGTGTGAGTGGTTAATAACACCATGGGTGGCTGGCTATTACTTGTAACGGTGACACCGTTCTGACCTTTTTGAGTTGTGGCACGTTGTCTGCAAGAGGATCCCACACATTGGCGGTTTGGCCATCGATGACTAAGAGCCCAACTTTGGCTCCAGTCTGCTCAGGGGGGGTTCCCAGCACGCCTCGCAGGTAAGCAGGGAAACCCAACACCCAGCTATAAAACGTTCTCTCGTGACTAAAAGGAAAATCTCTCATGGTTTAAATTGCAAGAGTTTAATCCTGACAACTTGATTAATTCCGTGCAATTAAACTCACTGGCCTTTGAAAAAAGCAGCCTCTAATCTCTCCGTGTAATCCTAATTCTCAGGTAGAATAGATCGTCAGTTGACATTTCCACAATTAAAACGTGACGTCACCCAAATCCACAGCATGCACGTTAATCCTTACTGCCATTTAAACCCAACACCTTGAGACGCCACGCTTCGGAGGCCGGGGGAATTTATTAAACATGGACATCCTCATTCACGCTTCAAATCCACACACACACACACACACACATTGAAGTACACATTTCCACACACACTTCCAAGCCAAGGTTACCAAAGCAACTGCAAGTGATGGACATTTTTCGTTTTGCCAAGCTGACAGAGAGTATTTCTACCCTTTAAACATATCTTCCTCCTTCCATATAGGCAGATAAACTATCTTTCCTTTTTTTTCACACACTACTCAGCATTTCCTTTCTAACCCCTCTCTTTGCAAGAACTTTTCACACCAGCTCCAGTTCTGTCACTCAGTTGCACTCTCTGACATTGTCTGGTACAGGTACACACACACACACACACACACACACACACACACACACACACACACACACACACACACACACACACACACACACACACACACACACACACACACACACACACACACACACACACACACACACACACACACACACACACACACACACACATTCTGCAAAAACAAGGCGAGCTCCTGCTCTTCTTCTTCTTCCCTCTGGAAGGGATCACAATGGAGCTGCAGCAAAGTCCCCAAACAGTATCTTTCCCCCCTTTAACCCACTTCTCTGCTCCAGCTCAAATCTCTGCACACTGGTTCACTTAGGCTCTAAGTACACTTCCAAACTGTCGAAGCTCAAAGGCCCTTTGATAAATTCTGTAGAAAATGCTGGCCTTTCAATCTGGGAACGATCTGCAGAGAATGACGTCTGTGATTATCTCTGTTCACGAAAAAACCTTGAATTTCTGCGATGGACACTCTGGCACGATTTTCACCATGAAGATGTCGAACTTATAAAAGGGCTTTTATTTCAGTTCAGAGAGAATGTAGTCTGATTATCGTTCACGAGTTTCAAGTTTTCCTTGGAGGCGCCAGAGCGGCCGTGTTCTACATATTGTTCTGGTTTTGAACTGAGATGAATGCAAGAAGGCTCATGGACGCTCACACTAAAAATGATTAAACCTACATCATTAATCTCCAATCACACACACACAAGTCTCAGAATGTCTCACTTTTCCCCCAGTTTGATTAGACACCAATCTCCCACCTATTTGCTCACCCGCTGATGTGAAGACTCCCCAGGCGGGGCAGAAGATTTACACACACGTGACGCAGAAATAAAGCCCACCACTGGGTAGAGTCTTTAACTCCATTACAGTGTCGGAGAGAGGAAGCATTAAACCCCTGTGGCCGGCTGGGGACTTCCATTACTGTGTCCAATAAAGTGAATACAATTCATCAATCAAGATGTCCATTCTGCCCTCGCCCCTTATTTGCACCTACTGTAGCAAGTCTATCTCATCTGGAGAGAAAAAATAAGAAGAAGAGTGCAACAGTTTTGTTTGTATTAACCCTGTTGTGTAGCGGTAATAGATGAGACAATCTATTACAGTACCCGCAAAAGGTAGAATCTCAAAATCCTGAAGAATGACCAGAATTTAAATGTTTCATCTATTTATATGCAAATATTAATTATTAAGGGTATTGACAGAAAAAGATCCACCACTGTGCCATTTTAAAGGTAAGTTAACAACCACTTCAACATCATTTTGTAGAGGTTACAATGTGTTACATGAATGTTCATCATTTAATACAAAACCCTCTCAGTATGCAACCACTCCCCCCCCCCCCCCCCCCCCAAAGCAGCAATTACTACCAGCATGTTCACTCAGGTGTTTCATGTCTTTTTTTTATTCATAATTCAAATATAAAATGCAATGTGTCCGGGAATAAACTTCATTGAATTACTTTTTAATTAAACCATAAATCCTAGGATAAAATGTAACTGCAGTTTCATGAGCAAATAAGCCTGAAGATCAAAACAACATTAAACTAGGCCATCTATGTGTCTGCAGACTCAATGTGACTGTCATTTTAAAACTGCCGACTGTCATTTTTTTAGTGTCACCGTGAAAGATGGAGCCTAATTTTGCCGCGTTGCATTAACAAGCCTCTAATTCAACCAGTGATTCCTTTTATTATTTACACTACTGTGACACATGAAAAGGTCTCCGGTGATAAAGGACTATATACCGGGACCGTGTTGTCGACAGTGCAACTTTTGACATTGGTGGAGGTGGCACTTCAGGAATTAAAAGCCGAGGCTAAATAAGCTGACAATAGTTATTCATATACCAGCTATACTGTAAATAATTCACCTCACAGCTAACATTAGTTCAGATTAGTTAAGTTTTAGTGCAAATACCAGCAGGTTTCCGACAGTTTACATTCTATTGGACAGTAAAATCGGAGGGAAACACTGGGTACCATCTTATAAAGTAGACATTATCTCTACTACAACTTAAGGGTGATTTACAGCATGTCATTTTTTTAAGTGTCCAATTCAATGATTTCAATTTCCTCACGCGTAGGAAATTATAATTAAGTGTGAAATGTGTTATTGATTACTGTAATTAACAAAAAGGCAACATGTGATATGTGCTTTAATTAATATACAGGGCCACCGGTGGAAAGAGAAACCCTGATTGATTCAATACTTCAATAACTAAAATTCTACAGTACTTTTATAACAGTATCGCTAAGAGTGTGGGGACTGTTTCATTTCAATCATACCCACAACAATGGCCCAATACATTGGTCTTCTGGTGCTTGCTGTGGGTGTAGCAATAGTTTTATTTTTAGCACCTGTTAAACTTACAGAAACAACCCATTAAAGAAACAAATTCTACCCTCGCAGCTTACACCCATCCCAGTGGCAGACTACATTACCTACAGCCCATCCCCAGCTCAGTGCCGTAGCTCATTCAGCCCCTTGTTAGTAAATGACATAACGTGCTATGGAACCAGCCTGAAGTCCCAGGATGCTCACTGTACACTCCACAGAGGGCAGGCAGAGGTTAACAACCCTTTATTAATCCCCGCTAACAAAGACACCCAGAGGGGGACACACACACACACACACACACACACACACACACACACACACACACACACAGACACACAGACACACACAGAGAGAGAGAGAGAGAGAGAGCGATAAAGAGGCACAAAGACAGTTTAATAGACCGCGAGAGAGAGAAAAGAAAAAAGGACGAGCAGAGACAGAAACCAACAAAAACAAGGAAGACGTGTGTGTAGGACATTTGGTAAAAATAAAAAAGAGATGAAGACGCAAATAAAGACAGATAGACGGAGACAGGAAGTGCACTGAAAAAGCTGAATAGAGGCAGCTCACACGCAGATACCGGCTTTGATTCAGAGCCAGTGATAACTAACGGCCCCCTGCATGGCAACGGCAAGATGGTTGACTGGCTCTGCCAAGACACACTCAACAGTGTCCCTTTTCTTTTCCTATGTCAGAAAAACACACACACACACACATACAATAACAGCTACGGCGCTGTGGGAGTGCTGTTCGGAGGTTTGAGCTGTAATTGGATCGGCCTCTATTTGGGGTCAATGGTAAAAGTGAAAAGACTGGAGGCTTTTTTTTCAAATGGACTAAAGACCAGGGAGACACAGGAGCACAGGAAAGGTCACTACCAACCAGTCCTGTGGGGGAAACGTGTGCATGTGTGTGTGTGTGTGTGTGTGTGTGTGTGTGTGTTAGGAGGGGGGTAGCAGAGGTAAGCAGGGGAGACAAGGCGGGTGATGCTGAATAAGAAGTGATGGCAGAAAGACGGCAGGGCGAAGATAAGGGTGTTTGAATCGCTCACAAACCGCACCGTGATCATTTGGCTCTCATCGGCGGGTGGAGGGGTTAGCTATAGCGAACAGGTGTGGAAATTGAGAAGAGGCCGAGAGAGACAAGAGAGACAATTAGGAGAATAATTCAAATTGATTTGGTATTTGAGCCGCAGAGTTTGAGCGAGAGGAGAAACATGTGGGTATTACCAAATCACTTCAACCGTTTTACTGTCCTCCTCGGAGAGATCTGTCTCTGTCTGTCATCGCACCTCTTCTACACTCAGCCCACTCCTCACCAATCCACTGATCAATTGGTCGGATCGATTCCAGGGTCTGTGTGTGTGTGCATGTGTGTGTGTGTGTGCACCATGAGTTGATGTGAGCTGGAAAGACTGTTAAAGGTTGAAAAGCCTGCTGTGAAATGGCAGTAAATTTCCCTTAAATGTGGACAATCTTGTTTAGAAATTTGCAGAGAAGTTAAATATCCACCATCGGCAAAAAAAAAAAAAAAGCATGTAGCATTTGAAATTAATTATTTTGAAATGTTAACAGGTAATTATTTTTGGATGGTCTCTTTGCTGATGGTATACATCCAATGCTTTTTTCCAATTTGGATGCATTACATTAACCACTTAACAGAGTTTGGTGCATTCATTCAAATGAACGATTAATTTCCATTCTTTACATTTCCTCCCTCTGTAACTCCCTGATGTAACTCCTGACCTCTTTCTCTCTGCGTCTCTCTCTGCTCGCATCCTCCTATCTGGACAGGTGTATGAACTAATCCCTCGTGTCTTTGCTGCAGCAGAATGTACGGAGGGACAAACCGGCTGCCTGAGTGTGGATGTGCAGGTGTGTGTTCATTTAGAAAGTGAAGGGAAAAGCAGAACTAACGCCAAAGAAAAAGATGCTGAATTCACCCACCGTTCTTATGTTTTTGGTCATACGGCAAATGTGATATATCTATATGTATATATGTATATAAGTTAAACTGTCGTGATATTTCTCACACTTTGTGTTTTTCATATGAATTCCATTTCTGGATGGCAAACAAGCAGTTTTTCATGCTGATCACTGCCGGCCTTTAGCTTTCCTGCATTTTGAGTCAATTTAAATTCAGTGTGGGCAATAAATGTATTTCAGGACAAAGAAAGATTATATATTAGATTTTTTTGTCTCACTTCATGCTGCAGCAAATATCAGGTTTCATTCTAGCCTGAGATTATGTATCTATAGTCTACCGCAGTATTTATTGCAAATGTCGTCTTATTGTCACAGCAGAATACGTAACTGACCGACAAACATCAACACTCCTGCGCGCGCGCACGTACACACACACACACACACACACACACACACACACACACACACACACACACACAAGGTTATGCTTGGAAGTGTTCAGACACAGCCAGTTGCTTTTCCCTCCCCTCATTTTGTTTCGCTAGGCTGATTTGAAAGACATTTAATTATTGAAATGCAATTAATGCAGCGCTCGGTGGGAATAGCCAGGACGCACACACACACAAAAGCACAAACACCAAAGCAGGGCATAGGAAACAGCAGGCTTTATAGAGATTTAGTGATGTGGCTCCATATGGAATTAATTCATTGAGATTATGACTGAAGGGATGCTGCCTTTCTGAATGTGGAGCAGAACTACGGGCCTAAATGAGGATTAAGGAGGTCATTATCTTAGTTGCAGAGATAAAGAGATCATAGGTGGATTGAGAGAATGAGACACGAGAGGAAGCAACACTGAATTGTTTAAGCCATTATTGATGTCCCCCCCCCCCCCCCCCCCTTCAGCACACACACACACACACACACATGGTATCACTATGAAAATTAATATGATTTAACCGGAGGTGCAGTGTCGTGTATAAATAGGCTACATCATAATATTCCAGTTTTGAATTACCAAAGATTTTGTTTCTACAAGCTGAATCTGCCGGTTCTGCTAGCAACATATTTTCACCAAAACCACCATGAACACAAACATACACAGACCTGCATGAAGGAATAACAAGTGGTGAGTGCGTGCGTGTGTGTGTGTGCGTGTGTGTGTGGGGTGCGGATAGGGTAGGACCAGGCTACTATCTGCCTCGTTAATTCACACACTCACTCACTGCGCCTTTGCCCGTATTTCAAGGACAAGAACAACACTGCAATGCCTGAGCTTGTTTTCAGTGAGAACAACAACAAGAACAACAAAAACAAGCATTGCAATCAAAGACCACCGAGAAAAATGAAATAGCATTGGGTGGTTAACACACGGGTAACGGCTTTAATCAATATAGGCTTGAAGAAATATGTGTGGCTCCAATGTGCGTTTCCACCCGCGCCCTTATTAAAAGCCTACACATGTTGATTATAGCATCATAATCCCTTTACACCATACCATAAAAATCCCTATTACACCAATACATTCCTACACCTTTTAAAGAAAAAACAATTCAATAGACACACTCAGAAATCTTAGTTGTATCTTGCAAAAGCGGAGCAGTTAAGGTTTGTTATCCTATAGTTTCATTCAGATAAATCAGTGCAGGTTTTGCGATTGAACCGGTTGTAGGTTATTGCATAAAACGGCTCTTACCGATAAACGGTGTTAGGTATGATGGATGGATGTGTGCGGTCTCTCTCTCTGCTGCTCTTCTCCAGCGCCGCAGCTCGCTGCTTGTTCATTTGCCACAGACTCCGCCCCCCTCCACGCCGATTGGTCAAATGACCGTCTACCAAAGAGTATCGATGTGAGACGAAATAAGTCAATTTTCGGCTTCCGTCTTTGCTTAAGAACAGTAGCCTACATTTACTTTACCTTTATAGTCTATATAAAAATGGGTTCGAACCTAATCACGGCGGCTTTGTGTTGAACATATAATGTGTCACATATTCGTAGTAATTTTATTCAACTGTGTGTATGTTTTATTTCACCTGTCTCAATTGTTATGCCCTCCAGCTTTATAACAACCCGAAACTAGCCCCCTACAACAGTTAGCATAGTTCATTTTTGTTTGTTTAAATGCACAGATATGTATGCTGTAAAAGGGGCATTAAACTTTAATGGATATTCTTAAAAATCCGTTGCAATTCAATTCAATTTTCTTGATGCTGGTGTTTAGGAGTATCTTCATCTGTTATCCACAACAGTGTGACAGAGAACTATCTTGTCCTACGGTGCAACAGTTAATTTCGTGCCGCGCTAACCTAAATTAGTTTGCTCTCAATCAACTTTAAATATGTATTCTGCACAGCTCTACTACTTATATTTGTGTGCTTTATACACACGGATAAGCGCTAACAATGTTCGTGCTTAGCTCTGTCAAACGAAAGCGTCACAAAATACACCACCTGTCCTGTACCTTTTTGGGATTTGAAGTCTGTTTTAGTGGCCGTTGCGACGACGAAGCATGAAGGAGACTTACCGAAAGAACTACAACCAGCCCTCTCCTGCGATACCAACGGGCGGCTCGCGACACCGCCCACAACGGACTCCTGCCTCCAGCTTTGTGAGGCAGAAAACTTCCTGAATATAAGACACAAACCACAACAAGAGGGCTTATTGGAGCAAACAACATTAACACCTGTCTAGTGTTGTTATATGACTAATAGTTCCGCCGTTTTATCACCAGACACGTAGCTTAGCGATATAGTGCTAGTTAGCTTACGGCGGAGTTGATCACCTGCTTCTAAACTGCTAATCTCACGTTAGCGCTAACACTACCTGTAGGTGTTGTACGCTTTATAACATCATCCACCTCCTTGTTATTTGCACTTCTCTTCTCTTCACTTCACTGGGAACAATCTCCCCACCGGTAAGTGTCGTGCTATACCTGTGTGAACCCTCCAGCACCACCAGCGATATGTTTTTTTTTAACAAACTTGTTGGGATAATGTTACAGTAGTTATGGCGCTATAGCATCGCCTCGCATCGCTGTCAGTTAACCTGCCAACACAGAGGTGGTGTTATTAATAATGAAGATGGAAAAAATGGTGTCTGTGTCAGTTGCAATATAAAATAACTAACTTCCGTAATGAGCTAGACATGCAAAGTTGTGGTTGTGAACTTTTATGCCTTTTTGCTTGCTGTGGCTACTCTGTGTTTTTTTTTTTTTTTAAATGCGTCATTCTAATGGTTTGCACCAATGACTCTGCAGTGTGTCTAATAGACGTTTGTCCTGACAGGTAAAGCAAAGCACAGGTGTAGCTAATAACATTAGCTAATTAATACTTGTGTTCCATTTTAGGTGAGCCGTAATGCACAATACCAGAAACCTGTTGAAGGCACACCTAAGAAATAATGCAGGGTAGTCGTTATGATCATTTGTTACACTTGTGGTTGATAAGTTGAAATGCCCACCTGGGTAAAGTTTTATGAGATACATATAGAGATGCTACAGTTAAGCGCTACCATCTATGGAAGAAATACTTGGGCTAAAACACACCTTTACACATTAATACTTAACCCCTAATTGAACAATTATGGTTCAACCCAACCTTTAACTGTGTGTTAGGACTTACCAACGATTGCACTAATTGACTTAACACATGTATCACCTGTCATTCCTTATTTAAAATCTGTCCAAGAAGGACAATTTAGTTTTCATCTGCACAGGAAATAACCTTCCAAATGTTATTCCTAAATTTTTTTGATAACCTTAAAAAAATGGTAAACATATGTTTGTATATTGTAGTATATTTTGTTCATGCTACACATGCAGTTAGATCTAAACTTATCCGCATGTTGGGCCAAGAAAAGCCCAGTCTAATTATGCAAAACAGAGTTAACATTGTATCTGTTTTTAATCAGTTTTAATCAGTTTTTAATCTGTTTAATTTGAAGAGTAATTTAGCCCCTCATGGAAATCTTGTCTTTGCTGACCTCCAGTGGTTTCACTTCTCACCTTTGCTGCAGTGATTCACAGGTGTACTCCAGGGCCCTGTGACATCACTGTTGGGTGTGGTTACAGATGCAGCTGAACACACCTTTGACCACACCCACCACTGATACTAGGCTAAAGCCTATGTACGCACTGTAACCACAGCTGTTCAGGTTGTTACACATTGGAACGGTTATTTTCGCATTTCCATCAGCAAAAGTTGTGGATGGTGGCACCAGTAGTAGAGTTTAAACACTGCAGACAGGTGATTGGTCAGAGTAAATCATCACTAGCGCAACACAAAGCAGCTGTTTTTTAAATAGTCAAGCTACCGTCAATAGCGGCCGCAATTTATAATTAACTCACTTAATTAACCGGGATTTTAAAAAAACAACGTCAGCTCACAAAACTACGCCGTACACTACATCTTACAATTGATGAGTGTAATAGTGGGTATTACCAAGGGGGAAAATAAAGCCACTGATAAACTTAAGAGCCCTCTTAGTTGCGGACTATAAAGTCCCTGTCAGGTCCTCGCGTGGTGACTCACTGGACTCGTGAAAAGACGAGGCCCTCACATGAAGACGGAGTATTAAAGTGAGTGTCCCTGCCCTGCGTTAAACGATGTTCTATGATGAGGAGGATGAAAAATGGCGTCATATTATAGATGCCGTAAAAAGTGGCGCACGACCAACACTGGCTGAGGAAGAACTGGTCCTGGAGGTGTCAGATAGAGACATTGAAAGAAGGTATCAAGAGATGTGCTCCTCTTATTTCTCACCTTATGACAAGATTGAGGTCGAAAAATCCCTGAACACGTATGCCAAGCTTCTATATTTATCACAGCAATATTTTTATTGCAGCAATAATATTGGAGAGGGTGTTCCTTATTGAGGTATGACTCATGCCAGTTTTGTCACCATTAGACCCGGTGGAACAGTATAAAGCACACACACACCTCAGTAATGTGGCTGTTATGTGACCACCATGTCTGTGACTGAAAGGCTTTCTGGGAAGTGGCATACAGCTTTTATGGCACGCAAGGGGAAATAATAAAGCTGCTGCATTGTTGGAATTATTATAATGTGTTTTATGAATTTATTCCATCTTTGACGAACCACATTTTCTGTCCCGTCTTTGCAAAGCGAGCACATTTAAAGACACCGAATTAAAGTGGTTGTAGCAATGTTTACCTTTCTTTTAATCCTCCACCATCTATCTCTCCTCCCTTCTTCACCTGTCCTGCCTTCTTCTTCTTCCTCCTCCTCTTCTTCTTCAGGTCCTTGTCTGCTCCCATTCTGTCAGGCTCCTGTGAGTGATCGAATGAGGCGAAACTGGCATCAGTGGACAAGCACGCAAACAAAGAGCCATTGATTGGTCAAGGATGCCCATGGAGGACATGAAGAATGAAGCCGACGCTGCCTCGGTAGTCTCTATGGCTCTCTACACGGTGATGTATCCCGTCTTTAACCAGGTGAGCAATTCAAGAGTTTCAGTTGAGGTAACACAAAAAAAAGAAATGTGGATATGTGTTAAATATTCAGGTCAAGTAGACGAGGTCTTAAAGTGCGTCTAATGAAAATGCTGACGCGGTGTTACTGTTAATGTAATTCTGTGCGAGGTTCAAAAGTTCACGCTGTGGACATTTTTTAGTTTTGATTAAAATATCTCAACAACTATTTGATGGATTGCGGTGAAATTTGGTGCAGATATTCATGTTCACTAAAGGATGGAATGTAAAAACGTCCTTTCATCCAGGGCCATAATAAGGTCCACATGTAGTTGTAGCTAATAGTTTGTTTTATGACAAAATAGTGCGACTCAGCAAATGTTAGCACGCAAACATGCTAAACAAAGATGGTCAACATTATACCTGCTGAACCTCAGCATTGTCATTGTTAGCATGTTGATTAGCATTGAGTTAAAAGCTGTGCTTATGTACAGCCTCACAGGGCGGCTAACGTGGCTCTAACAAGTCGGTAAGCAAGCCTCGCTCTCAATTCATTCTGAAAAATGTACAAATATTAACGATACAAATCCAAAATTTATATTCCATGAAACACACAGAGGTTTCAATAACACAGGAGTGTCGAGATGTGCAAGTGATCCATCAAAAGAGAAAGAAAAACAATAGGCCGACTTGAAACGAAAATCATTCATCAAACAAGTTACTTCCCACATTTTACTGAAAACAAATTAAAACTCACATCTATGCTCTTTGTGTATCGGCCAACAAACGCACACATTCTAAAATCATCTATTTCATATTGTACCACAGAGGACAGGAGTATTGTGTTTGAACCTTTTATTTAAACCTCGTGGAATCATTGGCGGCATGCCCTCATTCTCAGTGGTGTTGAGAGAACAATTAAAACAGAATAAATACACACGAGGAAACGGCGACAGAACGGTTACATTCAAGTGCAGAGGGGTTTGTTTTCCGTAGCTTTTGATTGGCCTATAATATGTTGGAATAATGTTCCAAGTGTGTGCAGCACGATGCACTAAAAAACAAACACTATAACTTTGCTGAGGCCCTGGTGGCCTGTGAGTCTGTGATGCTGACCATGCAATCCTAGCACGACTCCCCATTCTTCTCTCCTTTCATTTGTTGTCTGGCCACACTCCAATAGAGACATGAAATACACAAAAACAAGTTCAAACTGCACTGAACACACACACACACACACACACACACACGTGTTTTTATTAGAGAACAGGTAATGTGAGGCTCTGTAATTTGTAAAGACATTTCATTATTTTGAGCTGTATAATTTATAATTCTGTGGCTTTGAGGGGAGATCAGGTAGTTTGAGGTTCAAAGCAAATCAGTCTGACAGTAATTGCCAGGGATTTTTTAAATTTTTTTTTTATACTCTCTTTAATGTTGTTCTTTTATCAGATTCTCAAGTCGATATTTCATCGTTCCTTTATGTAATTCCCCCCTCAGTTCAGTGCTGGGTAGTTCTGAAAAAAGTTTACCGAAAATGTAATTATTTCCCATGTCCTTAAAAGTTTGGTGATTGCTAAAAAGTAGTAGTACACAGTGTGCAAAGTGACAGAGAGAAGATAGATAGATAGATAGATAGATAGATGTATACTTTATTCATTCAGAAGTTAAAGTCTGAAGTAGTGACGAGCTCTGCGATACCATAATATCAGCTCAGAGGACTCCAGCTCTACAGATGGATGGACTGAGACACAATAACACGGGGTCCTCCTCGGATATTGCAGGATTCTTTAGCTTGTATGTGCTTTCTGCACAATTACACTTCAGGACAGAAGAGAGGCCATGATAAGAGGGAAGCTGTGTGTGTGTGTGTGTGTGTTATGGCTTATGTTTGTGTGTTTGTGTTTACAACTTGCAGTTGGAGAAAGTGAACTTGTCAGCAGCACAGATCCTGAGAGCAGCCGTTATAAAGGTAACAAAGTTTTATTTTGTTTTCTTGTAATAACTGAGCTCATATTTATCATAAATAGAGTCGTTATCTGTCATCTGCGGATTATATGACGAAGGCTGACTGTGATTACTGTCAGTTCAGCTGCATGTTGTTTGTGTTTCAAGGCAGAGAAGGAGAACCCCGGTCTGACCCAGGACATTGTTATGAAAATACTGGAGAAGAAGAACATAAAAATCGACTATAACGAGTCTCTGCTTCGCATGGCTGCAGACGATGTGGAAGGTAGGATGCCCGGTGAACAGCGCATACAAAGAGAGGAGGGGGGAGTTCCCACAGCGGGTCAATAATTAGAAAGGCATATTAAACTGGTCAACATGAACTTCCTGCCAGGACACGCACATCAGTGCCACTTCAGCAAGTGGCATGATCACCGACCTGGCTTCACTTGGGTTTCTGTTGTGCCCGTCCTCCATTCTACCAATCATCCACCAGGGGGAGCTGTTTCTCCACAAATCAGCCGCTCTCTCCCTTTTCTCGAGCGGTCCTTCCTTTCTGTCTGTAATTGAATTCCTTGTGCGGCGTACAGTGATTGATGGTAGTAATGAATACACACACTTTAGATGAATTTTAAATGTACCTCCTGCATGGTACAGCCCAATCCTTTCTCCAGTTAAGACACTAAACGCCTTCACCTTAAAGCGCGTGCACACGTTCACACGTTCACACATTCACACTCCATCCTGTATTTAATCGTATGCATTTGCAGTGTCGACCACCATTATTGATTGCTTAATCTCAGTGTTTCCTGAAGCTGATTGCACGCGCGTGTGAGTTTGTGATCTGTACTTTTTCTCTCCCTCCTGGTGTTTGCAGAGTTCATGATTGACAGGCGGGAGCCAGAGTTCCAGGAGCTGAACGAGAGAGCCCGAGCTCTGAAGCACATCCTCAGCACCATACCGGATGAGATCAATGACCGAGTAGGCTTCCTACAGAGTATCAAGTAAGACAGCTCAGTGTGTGTGTGTGTGTGTGTGTGTGTGTGTGTGTGTGTGTGTGTGTGTGTGCGATATACACCAGGTTTAACTCCATATGAAAGTTTTCACTCATAACTTCCTGTGTTAATTGTAAACACTGCCAGGAAATGTCTCCAGATGACTTTTGCCAACTATTCCAACGTGATAAAAATCTTTTTCGTTCACTGTTAATTGTTTGGTGCCAAGACAAAAAGATTTGATACAGTGTGCGTCTTTGTGATGAACACCCTCGTTGCATAAAAACCAACAGATTGTTTTTTGTGAGGCACATTTTGGACGAGGCACAATTGAATACAAAGTCAAAGAGAAGACACGAGTGGGTGCGAATAGATGCAAATTCATTCTATGCAGCAAAATGGAACAAAGACGAGTTGAACATCTTTTCAATAGTTCCTTGGGGAGTTATGAGATCCAAACAAACAAACGATCACATGCACACTCCACACACTTGACGTCAGTGCAGACGCTGCTAGCTAGAGCTAACGTATGAATAAACACGGGGAAATGGAGTTCATTTGGGACCTTGGGAACAGCTGCGTTTCAAAATAATGTTGCATGAACCAAATTTTAAAAAAATCAAATAGTTGATCTTATTTCTAGACATTTCTTTGTATGTTATGGATTAGTAATGACTAAATTCTAAGGTCCCTGCATGCCATTTTATTTCTTTGTTCATCGCGCTGTATAAACACACACACACACACACACACAGACTAAAGAGAGAAAGTGAAAGTCGTTTCATTTTCCTGGCCCACTTTGTCATTATTTTTGATCGAATTCAATACTCTTAGTGAGTCACTGCTTAAGTTACTTACCCAGCGGAGGGCTTAGAAAATGACGTCAATTCTAAAGGAACGCTGAAAAGTTATGAAACTGCAGATTTCGAGTGCACGCCAGGAGAAGAAGGTGAAAGCGTGCTCGTGAAAGAAAGGGAAGACAGTGTGCAGGATCAAGGAGCTGTGGTTATCAGGGTATCGCTGCCTGACAGATTGTGAGATATTGTTTTTCCTGCTCTTATTTGTGTGTGTGTGTGTGTGTGTGTGTCATCCTCAGAGACATCGCCAGTGCCATCAAGGAGCTGCTAGACACCGTTAATACCGTCTTCAGGAAATACCAGCATCGGAATAGACGGGTGAGTAGATGCATGAAGAAGAAGAAAAGCATTCACACACAAATGTAGTATCTGTGAAATAAGTGGAGCTGAAAGGCTGTCTGTTTTTATTGGTTAGGCGCTGGAACAGCAGAAGAAAGAGTTTGTGAAATACTCTAAGAGCTTCAGTGTCACTCTCAAAACCTACTTCAGAGATGGAAAGTATGACACGTTTCTACTTTATTCTCAGTTTTAGGAGTTTTTTTCTGTCAGTTTTTCTTCCTTTTCCGTCCTCTCACTCACTCATTTTATTTTTCACATGCACACACACAGCTACCAACACATTTAATAGCTGCACCCGCACATGCCAGCACACACACACACACACACACTCTCTGCCACCACCGTATAAATGGTTGTCGTTTGATCACAGGCCCGCTTCTATCAAATCCACCATTGCTGAATAATTCCCTTGACCCATTTCCTGTGGATTCACGCTGGCTTGTATTCTCTGAAGCCTGACATTCTCCATTCCAGTCACATCAAAGTGTTCCTCGGATCAATCCTAATATTGTTGCCATGGTTTCTTTGCCGTATGATTGACTCGTATGTCCTTGTGTCTCTGTCACGCTTGTTTCCAGAGTGATAAACGTGTTTGTCAGCGCCAACCGGCTCACCCACCAAACCAACATGATACTGCAGGCCTTCAAGACTGTGGTGTAGCAGCCCGAGAGGGGACACGCGCACACACACACACACACACACACACACACACACGCACACAGATGTTTTTATTAGAGAACAGGTGATGTGAGGCTCTGTAATTTGTAAAGACATTTTATTATTTTGGGCTGTATAATTTATAATTCTGTGGCTTTGAGGGGAGATCAGGTAGTTTGAGGTTCAAAGCAAATCAGTCTGACAGTAATTGCCAGTTTTTTTTTTATATCTCTTTTATGTTCTTTTATCAGATTCTCAAGCAGATATTCCTTGGTTCCGTTATATATCCCCCCGTCAGTTCAGTGCTGTGTGGTTATGGAAAAAGTTTAGGAAAATGGGATTATTATTATTATTATTAAAAGTGCAATGGAAATAAGCAGTATTCCAAACATCCCACATTTTTGCACTTTTACTCATTTTATTCAAATTTTTGTAGTGTAAAACATAATCATGATCTATACGGTGGTATTATGTACTTATCTTATGCTTCTATCAGCTTACTTCATTTTCGTCCACTATATATATTTTGAAGGATAGGTGATAGAGGTGAAAAGTCTTAGGATAATGACCCGATCCTACACTAATTTGGAAGAACTATACTATGTACTGGGGATGTGTATGTCAGTTTTTTGCTGCATCAGCTGTTTTTTCTTCTTCTTGGGACCTTTTAAAGAACATCTTCTTGTGACACGAGGTGTGAGCGGTTCAATCGCATTGATTTTAAAGGATTTTTACAGAACTGACGTGTTTGAAGGTTTTTCACGAGGAAAAAGCTCGATCAATTCTTTTGTGAATTTCCTTTTTTTGTCCTTCATTTATACAAAACGAAATGTTCTTGAAACAATGTATTGTTGCTGGTGGAATTGTCTTTTCCTCCTTTTGTAAATGTGACATGCATGGCACCGACACATCTCCAGTAAAGCTACTCCGCCATTTGATCAGAGATTTATTTTCAGCATCTATTCAACATCAGTCACGGAAACAACTCCTTTTGTTTTGTACCAAGATCTCATAAAGGGAAGCGCTGCAAACCTAGAGCTCCAAAACCGGTTGGTTCGTAGAGTCCATAGTCAGAAGTAGTTAAAAGTCATTTCAGCAGAAGTAGACAAGTTAGGTACAACAGAGGAAGTTGCAGAACTTTAATAATTGCTGTCAGACTGACAAAGTGTAACACTTAAACTGGGAACACCCAATCCTAAACTGATGGTTAGTGATTTATTCATTTTCATCCAGATTTCAAAGAAGCAGCAGATCTTGAGTAATTGAATCTTTCCTTTTTGAAACAAATGTAATAGACAATGAATGTATCATTTCTGTTTCTGACTCTTATTCTTCCACGGCCATAGCAAAATAACTTCAACCAAATGTAAATAAAAATGTCTCAAGAACTCTTCAACGAGAGTCACAAAGAGTGTGTTGAAAAAGCATTTTCTTCGTTTTATTGGAAACTGAAGAGTTCTGTCATTTGAGGAAGACTTTGTAAAGTAGGTCTGTGTTCACATTTGCATTGTTGTATGAAAGTGCTTCATTTCCGCTCAGTTGCCCTTGCGCTCTCTTTCTTCGCGTGCACCTCTTTTCCTCCCAGTACTAGGATCCGCACCAATCCCCCCCCCCCCCCCCCCCCCCATTCCAGCACTTCATTCTTCTCCCGGTATAATAGTGGATTTTCCACGGTGGATTTGTGGAGGGCTATTTTGGGCTCTGTACTGGCTCTTACATGCACCACTGTAATCCAATTGTGATAGTGTTAATTTTTTAAAGCTTTATTATTGAAATTGCTGAGACCTAATTTTCTCATCCTGTCACCGGTTGACGACCGCTGTAATCAGCTAATTCGAGTTATTCCGGGCCATTAAGTGACTCGCGGGGCTCGGCCGTGGTCACTGAAGCAGCGGGGAGGGAAACGATAGTATCTCTGCTGGATGTATAGCTTTTGTGTGCGCTCACGCTTGCAGTCATACAGGCAATCTATTTGTCTCAGTTTGAAAAAAAAAAAATCCTTGGAAAAAATTTTTTTTTTTCCTCTTTTGTTGTGTGTGTGTGTGTGTGTGTGTGTGTTTGTACAGCTACGAGTGACCCACAGGAAGTCCTCTCAAAGGCATTTGAATGGCACTATAAAGCTTCGGTGGTGTGTGTGGTTTATTTGTGTTCAGGTCCGGGTTCACATCGGTACTTTTCTACTTGTTTCAATGCATGAACACTTTTATGAGTGGCAGTGGAATACTAATGTTCATGTGAATTATGTTGCTGTAGCAATGGTGTGTGTGTGTATCTGGGTTGTACTATTACACAAAGATGATCTTCTCTCCAGTGCCTAATCTGTGAATAGAAGTAAGGCACACACACACACACACAACACATTGTGTTACATGCAGGCAACAGGGCGTGGACTCACAAACGCCGCTCTTTTTGACTACTTGGTTGCCAGGAAACTTAGCCCGAGTCTTTGAGAGTGAGGGATAATAAAAGAAAAGAATTGTGTGTGTGTGTGTGTGTGTGTGGGGCCTCTGCCACTGTCTGGGCTATTAGGGGTGGGGGGCAGTTGGTTAACTCTCTCTGGGTGTGTGTGTCTGTGCCGCAGCCAGGGCTGTTAGCACTGATTGCGTCTCTAAGACAAACCTCTGGACACGAAGAATCTCCTCCGGACCAGACCCAGCTCAAGGCCCAGATGAACCAACCGGAGGCTGAGGATCTGTTTGAAATGTCACACATTTAATAATGGCGTTCCAGCACCTCACAGCATGGGGACTGGGCACTGAGAGGAGGAAATTGGTCGTCTTGGTAAGTTTGAATTTGCTATTAACTGAGAAACTATATGGACTTCATGATTAACAACCTGCTTGACTGAAGTGTGTCTACACACTGGAAAGGTAACGGCTAACTTGACAGTGATGTTGCCAGGCCGAGAGCCTGTGTCATTTTGCAGTTCCAGCCTGGTGTTGAGATGGCTTTTCTGGACAGTTTGACTGCGGCGTGTGATTCTCTGAACAACTTTAATAAACCCCCAGATAGAAACCCAGCAGTGACACAGTTCCGAGAGAGTTGACTGCACCTGAAGGGGCCATTTAGGAAGAAGAGAGGCATCTCTGGTAAGTGGGTTTTGTTTGCCAACAGACATAACGGCACAATACTATATTTTTTATTTGAGTTACCTTGTGAAATTTACACAATTGAGAGCGGTTCCGTAAATGACAGTGCGCAGCATTTATATGTTGGATATGTTTTACATTCGTTCAGACAGCAGTAATATCTGTTCATTTCATAGACCTGTGTTACCTCTTAAAAGGCCGATACGTCTTTTCCTTTGTTACATCTGTTGCAGTCTAATACTTGTCAGTGTAAATGAAGATGTGAATAAGCTCATAATTATATCAAGATCGCACTGTAGTTAATCAGCACTATTTAAAAAAAAAAAAAGATGCAGCAAAGCCTTGTTTTTTTTGCTTTGATTTGCACACCCTGTCATCTAAATCTCAGCTCAGCTTCAGTTTGATGCCGCTTCCAATGAATTTGTCTCATAAACGTTTATGTCGGGCTGGAAATGAAACGGAGTGTTTGCTGTCTTCTCCCCTCTGTAGTGTTTTTATGAAACTTTCTCATCATCTCAGATTTCTCTCATAGACCTCCAACTGGCTTTTAATCACCACACAGGCTCATTTAACAAATTCTACCTTTTTTATTCAGGCTGCTCACCTACCTGACTCCGGTATTTTATCACCTGACATAACACAGACTCGACACGCTTCTGCAACCTGCCGCCTCCTCCAACCATTCCCAAGACATCGCACGGGGGACCTATTCACCCACCTTTGAAAGCCACTGAACGGGCGGGGGCATTCTGTTGAAACGTGTGGATAGAGCCAACAAAAGAAGTCTGCTGCTGCTGTGACTCTACCGTATGATTACGGTGACATGACAACCTGCTGTGAAACAGATATACGTAGATGGTTACTAAGGGATTACTGGAGCTGGGAACATCGTGTTTTGTCATGTAACACCTAGAAATGTGGGGAATCTATTATTTGACTGCGAGTCTTCAGCACGGACTGGCATACACGCACGCGCTTCACCTTCCTGACCTTGTGCTCGTATGTTGGTGAATGATTGACAGGTCTGAGCTGTAGCCATGGGGACGAGGATGGAGGTGTCGCAGCTTGAGAGCAGGATGGACACCGAGGACTACAGGAAGCTGCAGGGCCTCTTCCTGGTGAGGGTTTTTTCTTTGTCAGTTTATCAATATTACAACACGGTTTATTCTGTATTCTTTGTTTACCAGTAGTATCCCATAGCACCACACCTCCAGGCCTCAGAAGAAATGCCTTAAAGATCAGAGAAGAGTCTGCAGCACTATGTGTTTGAATGCTGTCTATCTGTGAGCTGACGTTGTGCAACGCCTCCCGTCTCCTACAGGACCCCTCGGGTTCACCTCGCTCCTTGTCCAGGACTGAATTCGTCAATCTGGCTTGGTCATCAGTTGGCCGGGGCTCCGAGGAGGAATACGGCCTCCTGTTTGACGGCGTGGTTGTCACTCAGGAGCACCGCGGCCTCCTTCTGGACATCGACGCTGTGAAGGAAGAGGGACGTGTCGACTGGGGAGGCCTGTGCTCGTTTCTGCTACTGGAGCTTTCTGATAAAGTGAAGAACACGAGCACCAGTCGTGTGCCGCGCTGGAAGCCGCCACGCACGTTGACCTGTCCACACCGAGACCCGGTTCAAAAGGTAAAAGGACCTCCTTTGGAGGCTTAAGAGAAGAAGAGTTCATTATGAGGGTTGGAACATGTTGCCCATTTGAACCATTATGATCTATTGCAGCATGTTATCTGAAAAACATTCTGACATTGACTGATTGGAGAGCCCACAACTATGCTGACTGGGTGGAATTCCACATTATTAAACATTGTGCGAGGAAAAGTTCGAAAGTATTAGGGTCTTGCTCATCAGAATGGCCCACCTCTTTTGAGATAAATGGCTCTGGACTCTTTTAAGTTTAACATCTATCAATTAATATGTAAATGAAGCTGCCGGTATAAAGTGCCTACCGCTGTGGAGAAAGTGATGGCTCACCACTTTAATCTTTCAATCCTCAGAATGTCAAACTGTCAGGATGTTGTGTAAGTTGTTTTCAAAATGGCTGGAAGGTTTTGACCCCTTTAGCTTCGATCAGTCTTAAAGAGGCAGACAGACTAATGGGGCTTAGAAGACTAA
This sequence comes from Anarhichas minor, assembly GCF_050575085.1. NCBI lineage: Eukaryota > Metazoa > Chordata > Actinopteri > Perciformes > Anarhichadidae > Anarhichas > Anarhichas minor. The sequence goes on from NW_027466472.1 coordinate 5,432,096, forward strand.
TTGCAGTATGAAACAATGTCAGTAAAGGGTGGCAGAACTTAAGCAGGGCAGTGAAAAATATACAAAAACTTCTCTATAATGGTCTCTATAATGTAAGCTAAACGGGAATCTCCCATTAACAGTAGAATTTGAGCATTTTTACCAGGATAAAGCAATATTTATTACAGCTTCAGTGACACAAAAATGGGAGCAGGTTTTTAACTCTCACTAAAACAATCTCCCTAATGGGACAGGCTAGCTTAAAAATAATGGGCGGGACTTTAGCTCGTCATCACAAAGGCAGTCACACGGAATGAGACTGAATGAGAATTTGCAGTAAATGTCAGTTTTAAGAAAAATCCAAAAATAAATGCAAGCAATACACAGCAGGTAAAATGCCAGTGGTCCATGAGAAAATAATTCGCCAGATGCTCATCGTAGCAGTGACTCACCAGCTGTTGATAAATAGGTAATTAGAATAATTAGAGATAAATGCATGACACGCCAATCTGAGAGGTTCTATGAAGTCGGCGGTTGGCTGTGAGAAAGTGAAACAGTCTGCAGTAATTACATTGATACTACATCTAAGCCCTGACCTCTCTTCTATAAGTGTTAATAAACCTCTTCTTTCATTAACGATATTCAATGTCTCTTTCTCTTCGTACAGTTAGCTCCAGCCTTTTCTTTTTCTGCTGCTCTCGTTTTTTTTTTTCTTCTTCTTCTTGTGGCCGAGCCAATAAAATGGCGTCATTCATTAATCCTTTTTGTTTTATTAGTTTCTACTCGCATGCTTCCAATAAGAGGAAGATTTAGGGCGGCGCTCATGTTTGATGAAGTTTTTCTAGTGCAGTTTTATGGCTAAAGATCCGCAACTTTCCACCGAGCTATTTTAATCTTAAAGGCTGTAGCCTCCATTTGACTAATTAATGTCACAATAAAATGTTACAAGCTGCGTCACAAAGAGCACTAAAGCTGCTCTGAAGGTCAATTTTGCAAAAGTGTTACACCAGCATAAAGTCTTTCTGTTTGCTTCGCCCCCAATCCAATTTGTCCAGGTTAAATGTAGTTTTGTGATGTCCTCTGGTCTCCCCAGCTGTTGCACCTGCAGAGTTCAGGTCAGTATCTGACCGTGAGTAAAGGAGGAACTGTGTGTCTGCGGGACACAGACGATATGTCCCTCCTGCACACACATCGACTGGAAAACAGCACGGTCTCACCCAAAGACCTCTGGGTCACCGACGTGGTGCTGCTGCACAATGTGCACAAGGTGACTTTCACTTCTACAAAGTCCCACAGCGAGGCTTCGTCAGTCAGTCTAATTATTGATTTGGTGTCCTGGTTGTGTTGCCACATTTTGGGTCCGTAGCATAGTTTACACACACGAAAAAAATGTTATGGTAGGAATCAGTTATATGAATTATTGATACGTAGTCTGAGTTATTGGGGCAGATATTGTACTGCGCAGAGGTAAACAAGTGTTTCACTCAATCAATTAATTATTGATCAGAGGTTTTGGTTAATGGCATTGCAGACATGAATCCGTTGCATAATGTTTAGAAAATAAACGTTAATTTTTCAGTAATAAGACAGTCAATTATTGAACAGCACACTTTCCGCGAGCAATTCTTTAATCAACAGATTTGTGGGTGACGGATATAATTCTGTTGTATAACACATGAGAATGCTCCAGTTATGCATCAATTATCAGTCAGGGAAATTGTTACATTGTTTTTATTTCATACTGATGAAAAGAACTGTATGCGTCTCTGTTTCTAATTCATTTTTCACTCTGATAGCAGATAGCTGTGTCGTTCACAAGTAAGGAGGTGTGTTTTTATGACATTCTGTCAAAACAGGACTTTGGGTGCAAGTATAAACTACAGGTAACCGATCCATAGTATACACATATGTATTTATATATATATATATATACATTGTATATTGATATATTGTACACATCACTTCTTTTCTAGGGTTTGAAGTTTACCCCCTGGTGTCTAGACTATTGGGTGGATCCCTCTAACCCGGACCAGGCCGTCCTCACCATAGGAGACATCGGAGGACGGGTAATACACAGAATAATAGAAAGAGGAAGACATTTTCAGGAGTCTTCATTTTTCTGCATCGTGTGTGCGTGTGCGTGTGTGCGTGTGCGTGTGTGTGTGTGTTATCCCAGGTCAGTGCTTTGTATTTTACCTCGGCTCAGATCTCTCTGTTTGAGAGACTCAGTCTGAGGACGGACTCCGATTCCGCAGACGTCATCCTGTGGGACGAGCTGGTCAAAGGGAAGCATCGCTCCTGTTACACTGTGACACACCGAGGGCACACGCCTGCCTGGGTTAGAAAAGGTAGGAGGTACAAACACACGCACTCTCCTAAAACTTTCTGTTTATATGTGCTTTTATGAGACGAAAACATCTCTTTCAGTCTCTCTTTGATGAAAGCCCAATGAACTTGTACAAATGCATACAAGCATGCCTTTAATGTAGCTTTGTCATTGTTTCCCTGCCTCTTCATTGTCCTTTCTCAACCCCAATTTCTGTGTTCACACATCTACTTTTTCATATTGTATGCCCGTGTAGGGGCCAACAGAAAGAGCCTACAATCGTAGATAAAATACCATAAAGTTGGTATTTCTAAATGAGTTTCGTGTTGGCTAATGGGACTCTGAATCCTGCTGTTTTATTCTTCCTATAGTTTACTGCATTCATCTGGGGCCTCAGGTCAAAAAGAGTGTTATTAGTCAGACAGAATGAAAACAAGGATACAAAACCAGTGGCTCAGATGACAAAGAACACACTCCGGGTGTCAGGGATACCTGATGCTCACAAACACACACTTTCACCTTGACACCCGGGATGAGAACCATCCGTTACTCTTTCAGTACACTACAATAACGGCTTAAGCAATACCATGGAAAGGCTTGGGTGTGTCACACACACACACACACACACACACAAACACACACGTGCAGTGATTTCTGAGTCATCCACTTTATAGTCTTGCATAGCCAGACGTTAGACTATTGGCATAAAGTATCGGGCATGAGGTCTGGCCTCCTGAGACTCCCTCCGTCAGCTCAGCCTGGGTAACAAAGAGGTCGCTTAGTTGTATCCCGATTGCATCACTCGCATCGAGTCCCTCTGAAGTGTCGTTGGGCTGTTTGATAATGATTCATCCGGGGCAGCGCTCTGAGACTGGAGATCCTGATAAAGGAGGAAAACAAGAATAAAGTACATATAAATAAGCACGACAAATGAGAAAACAAAGGGAAATAAAAAAGAAAGGAAACAGCGGAGTTAGTGCCAAAACATTAAAAGCGCTGCTTAATTGAAATTTCGCAGGCTGCGTGTGCTCATGCATGCGAATCAACAAGAGGGGGTGCATACTAACGTTTGCTGTGTGTGTGTGTGTGTGTGTGTGTGTATAAGTGTGTGGCGTTTTAAGAGTGTTAGAAAGGACCTCTGGGGTGATGGTTCCTTTCCTTTGAAGTTGCCCACCCTGCAGTATGAGTGGGCTGTGTAATATTAGACATGGCTGGTTATCCAGACCTCCAAACCTTCGGGCTCATGGGCCACCAGAGAGAGGAAGGAGGGAGGAGTGGGGGGGGGGGGGGAGAGGAGAGGAGAGGAGAGGGGGAGGGGGGGGGGGGGGAGAGAGGAGAGGAGAGGAGAGGAGGAGTGGGGTAAGGGAAGCTGTTGGAACAGAGAGGGAAAAGTGAGAGGAAATTAGGAGGAAATTGGGATGGACACAGATCAGCAAGGACAAGGAAGGAGAGCTGTAGGAAGTTTGTGTCCGCGAAGGAGAAAAGCATTAACACATCCACATGATGTTGTGATCAAAGCAATTAAAAAAGGACTTTAAGGATAAACGTCCCAAAATGTGATTTGTTGCAGAACACAAAGGGATATACAGTGACTCCTGCCGTTCCTCCTTCAATTCTAAACTCACAGCAATGAAAGTGCAACACTGGCTCAAGCAGATGTTATGTATGTGTATGTGTGTGTGTGCATCACAAATAGCTTGATTTATGATCCGTCTGTGTCAGTGAGAGAGATGGCCTCATTAATCAATGATGAGTCATGCAACGCTGTCTGAAAATCCACTGATCTTTTAATGGAGAAAAAGACGCTGTGTATGAAACGTAATCAGACGTAATTATTTGCCCTAGCAATGCGGCCGATCTCTGACCTGCGACTGTCACATGCCATCTCTTCAACCCCGCACATGTTTGTGCAGTATGTGAAAGCCAAGAAGCCTCTAATGGAGACGCGCGGCATCCACTTTAGCCGTTCTCAATCAAAGTGTTAATTGAGACAGATGGTGATGCAATATCCATTACATTTTCTGTAATACCAGTGAGCAAATCAAACCGGCCTAATTCTATGCTGAGCTGAGCGCCTGTGGATTGCTTTACTATACAGCAGGGTTGCGGTCAATGCACATTTAGCGCAGCCATTTCAGTGAGTGGCTGTCCTTCAGATTTTGACATCAGAAGGATGAAGCAACTAATGAACAGTGTGTCATCACCAAAATATTTTTTACCGTGAATTAGCTGGAGAACTAATTTATTCCCTCTGCTGCATTATCGCTCCGCACAGAGGGGGGCTGCTTGGAAGCCAGTGGTCTTCATTTTATTTCTTCTCTGAAAGTGAGTTTGTACAGAGAAAGTTGAGATCAAATCTGTGCGGATAAACATTTGAATGAATTAACTCTATTGTCCTCTGTCATATCGAGACTCTCTTGCACGCGCACACACTCCCCTATAGTCGGGGGATGTGGACATTTCTCTAAGACACATCGTAAAAAACAAGTTGATCAGGTGATGATGCAAGTAAAAATCATGCTGATGCATTATTAACAATAGATTTCCAATTACATTGACGACCAGAATACGGCAACCACAAAAAAAAAAGACACTAATTGATTTAATTGCCTTTTCTGTCATAATTTGCTTCCACTTCTCCCGCAGTGCGTTACCTGGACTCGCTGGATGCCTTCGTGTCCTGTAGCACCAGAGCGCAGAGCAGCGTGGTGATCGGCTGGAGGGAAAAGGAAAGCAGGAGTCTACGAGTCGCTTCTTTCTTTACAAAGAGGGGTGTGTGGGACATGGACCACCACCGTGGACTCAATCTGATAGGTGGGAACCAAAGCGTACTCAGAATTATAACACGTGTCTATGTTGTGAGAGCATTATTAATAGTATAAGAGTTCATTCTCAACTTCAGTATGGTTTCCTGTAATTAATTGCAGTTAGCGCCTCTGCTAATTTGAGACCTTCTGATTGGCTGTAGCCACAGCAGGTGTGGATCATCAGGTCTTGCTGTGGAACCCGTATGTGACCTCAAAGCCGGTTTGTCGGCTCATCGGGCACACCGGCCCCGTCACCGCAGTTTGCTTCATGCAGACCCAGCAACAGTTGCTCAGCTACTCCAAAGACAAGGTAGGAGTGTGTGTCTCTGTGTGCAGCGCTCTGCTAGAAGAAGATAATGTGGTGATAAAGAGCCCCATCATTGGTGTATTAATTGTGATACCTTGCTATAATTACTGCAGAAGAAGGAGGCTGTGGTGCAGATGATTGGTAGCCTGTTTCACAGCGCTGACGTCTCTAAAAAGGAAGACCACATCTCCTTTACGCTCTTCTTCTCTCTGATGCAAAGAGGATGTTGGTGCTTGTGCTGCACTTCCTCTCCCCCCTTGTAGCACTGTGCATGTTTGCCTCCTCTTTGGCTTTTCTGGAGATAATGAATATTTTAGAACTGATTTATGTTCCATCTGCCTTTTTGCTCAAACACCATCTGCCATCGCAAGAAGCTTTACCTCTGGACGACCTCCTGGAAAAGCGACAGTCCTCTTGTTTTGTGCTGTAAAAGCAATATGGCAGAGTCATTGTGATTTCTGACTAAGTGTCACATTGTGAACAGGCTGATCGAGTAATCATATTTCTTCGCAATTAGTATATTTGTTCTGTAATTATGATAATGTCTTGTGCTAATAACTGTTTTATTTATAGTAGGAGTTATGACGTTCTTCTGTGCATGTGGCGATTCATATAGCGTCTACCACTACAGCTCATCTGTTCGTATACTCTTTCCAGGTCCTGTGTCTATGGGATGTATCTCGTCAGCTGTGTGTTCACCGCCTGGCCGGTGTCTTCCCAGAGACGCAGGAGGACACACAGACACTCCTGTTTGTCCACGAGGAGCGTCAGGTCCTCGTGCTTTCCTTCAACAGCCTGCTTCTCCTGCTGGAGACCACGGAGGAAGAGAAGAGGACCAGCAGCCACGAGCAGCCTGTGACCTGTGTGCTGTATAATAGTCTGTTCAGACAGGTGTGCAGTTTGAAATGGACCCCTGAGACTTTACTTCTTTGATTTAGATCTCTTTGTTTCCCTCTGTTTCTGGTGATCTTTATCCAGAGACATATGGCAAGCAGAAGGAAGGCTGTATAGATGTTCTAAGTTGGATGTTCTCAACTCATTGTCCATTTAGTGGATGTTCTGGAACTTTTGATCATATCATATTCTCTTCATTTAGCATGTTTTGATAACATTTGGTTAGAGGATGAGCAGAGAAATAATGCTTTCTACCTTTTTTTTTTTTAATTACGTGTCATTATTACAAATGATTGTATGTTTTTTTCCTTTTACCCCTCTCCATGACAGCTTAACAGCTGACATTAGTTTCCCCACACAAATAAAGAAGAAGCAGCTAATGTATCCAATATGAACGTCTCTCATTTTAAAGAGTGCAGTCACTCTTGCTTTTATTCCCACTTGACAGCAGCATTAGTCACATGTTTTCCTCAGTGGTGGCTTAGCACTAAAATAAAGTCTAACGAAGCGTGGCGAATTGTTTGGCTTCGTGAGAGCCATCAAAGAATACATCAGCGGAACAGCATAAGAAAGGATCAAACTCTTTCTGATGATTGATATCCTCTCGCTCTCTCTCTCTCCCGCTCTCTGCAGGTAGTCAGCAGCGACTCGGCCTCCTCTGTGATCTGCTGGCTGGCTCAAACGGGCCAAAAGGTCAAGCAGTTTCACCGTTGCCACGGCAACAAGGAGATCTCCAGCATGGCCCTGGATGCTACGCAGACCAGGCTGTTCACTGCGGGCCTGGACGGAGAAGTCAAAGTAGGTGGACAAACACACACACACACACACACACACACACACACACACAGACACACACACACACACACGCTTGTTCAGCTGTGAACTATATAGCTGTGGGCCAATCCTCCTTATAAAGAATGCAAACTCTGAAAGGTAAATGTGGCAGGGAATAGAGTCTGATGTGAAGAAGTGAAGAGGAAGGTGAAGTAGCTGACAGTTAGAAATCACAAGAATTTCACATTTTTAAATACTCATAGAACCAGACTCAGGCTGTCTGAGGGGCAGGTACCAAAAAATGAATATAAAGAGCGCCAGCTGCATGTGGTCGGGCACCAGCGTACAGAAGGTTTTCTAGCATGTAGGGCATCCTATGGCGCTTTATCCCGTCTTATCTCCCACAGAGACATACGCCACAGTGTATTATATTGCGGCGATCGTCAATATAACATCATTCTGGTGATTTGTTTTACAAAATCCCCCGGAATAAATATGTTGGGATACTCTTGTGTGTCTTTTGTTAGCTTATGTACAGTTGTTTTACTAACACTGGTTGTAAAATATATCCTTGGTGATGTAGCCAAAGCTAATACTGACGCTAGCTTTAGCTAACATGGCTGTAGCTAGCCAGAGGAGTTGCCCCCTGCTGGCCATTTGAAAGAATGCAAAGATTAAGGCACCAGTCTGTGTTTTTTCCACCGGCATGCCACTACTGTTATGATTGCCATATGATGGCGAGGAACTTTTTCCACTGTCGGCAACCTTCATATCGCCTGTGATGACAATGTTTGTGTTGTATGTTTTGTATTGATCACGCCAGATGTAGTTTTACAATAAATTCCAACGTTTACATGACTCTGCACTGAGGGCAAGCTCCTACATCTGCCAAGAGGGGGCACTGTGGACCTTTGGAAACTAATTTCCATTCACAACATTTACCACTTACCAGCCACTAATCTTTTATTTCTATCTTTAAACAAACACAACATTTACGGTAGTGCGTATTGTAAAATCTGAATATTTGCATCAAATTTACATATGTATCAGAGGGCTGTACTGGTGTGTCAGTCTTATTTCGGCAACTGTAAAGCCAGAAGAGTGGCTCACCACCTCCCATTAGGAAGTGATACGAGTCAGTGGGAAATGAGTGACGTGATGTTGACACCATGCATAATGAGTATTTGTTCACATTTTTGCGATTTAGAAAAAAGTTCGAGCCCGATGTGTCCGTACCCTCTCTAATTACGTGTGTGCACATGCAAGCGTGTGTGTCTATTAATATGCATTTCAAACAAGTGGTGCTCTGTGGCCGTATTTGCACTCCACATTCAAGCACTGCATAATAACTCCAAGCTAAGTGCAGTTGTTCTCAACAGATTAGTAAAATAATTATGCACATTATAATCAATATAATCAACCACATCAGCTCCCTGACCCCATGAGCCGTGGTGAGGATGCAGCTATGTGCATCCTGTGCATGTGCAAGCAGCGTCAGGTATACACTCACAGTGAAACAGCGATACAAAGCCATCCTCAGCAGAAGAGGCAGGCACCCCTTGGGCCAATTAGCAACAAGATGCATCATCTCTCCAATTTTCATCAACACTGAAACCCGTGGAGTAGCAGTTAGGGCCATTCAGAATTTTAAATTTTGACCTTTTAATTACAGCGTTCCCATTGGGCCAATCAGTGTCTCTTTGTTAAATGCCACAACACAGATCCAAACTGCGTCACCGTGCAAAATTGGACAAACTGTGTGAAATGTTACCTGAGCTGTCATGTTTGATGGAAGTACAAACAATACAACAGTGCCTTGATAGTTTGTATCCTCCCGTGGGGCAGCCAAATAGTAATTCTCCTTTAACAACATCTTGACTTCACTTTCTGTTACTATTTCTGCTCCTTCTTTCTTTACCAGACAAGACAATATTGACAATGTTAGGTGCTACAAAGGGGTGTAATATGTACAGTTTTGTCTCGTGTCAAAACGTCCTGTTAAATGAAGGTGACATGTTGACTCGGGTTCTCTGTTTGCATTTAGGTGTGCTTCGAAATGAAGCACGTTTAGTGTTGTTCTAGGGCTTTGAGTGTGTTTTGTGCTGCAGGTGTGGGACTTCAGTGGCCGCTGCCTCCACAGAATGAACGCCGGCCTGGGTCGGGCTGTGGAGATCTCGCAGGTCCTGCTGCTGAAGAGGAGTATACTGGTGATGGGCTGGGAAAGGTGTGTGTATTCAAGTGGGACTATTGTGGTTTGCTTACTTACAATATGCACATTGTGCTTCGCTCGTTGAAAGGTTGAATACACAGACTGTGCAATACTGGAAAACTAAAACTGTGCGCAAATTTAGGCCCCGGAGGGGAGTCGCATGAGTTTTGATGCGGTAACATCGCAGACTGTGTGTGTTTGCACGTTGTGTATGAAAGAGACTGCAACTGACTGTATGTGAGAAACTGTGTGTGTGTGTGTGTGTGTGTGTGTGTGTTTCTGTCCTCTCCTGCATCCTCTGTCTGCCAATGACTCGGAGCCAACCAGACATCTGGACTCTAACGAGTATCGCTGGCCCACCTTGTGTGTGTGCGTGTGTTTCTTTTTATACCCGCATCACATCTGCTCTTCATCTTCATCATCATCATTTCACACCCAGTGAGCTGAACTCGTCAGTGAGCTATCATCAAGTTATACGACTCCCTCTGTTTCTCTTTCTTCTCCGCACACACACACACACACACACACACACACACCGTCTTGCTCTCAGGGGTGTGTGTCACAGCGGTAAAGACAGCATAGACGACAGATCAGCAGCAGTAAAATAAAATACTGCAGTTAACTTCCTGTTTCTTCACAGCCGCCTAGACCACAGTTTAATAGTTCCGTGATGCATGGCATCTAATTCAAAGTCTGCTTGCCGTCTGCTGCTCATACGATCTCATGCAGGTTGAAATATCCAAATCCCACCGATACACATTCCTCAGTTTGAAACGACTGTGCATCATTTGTTTTCATGTCATGTACACTTACAACAATATAAATCAATAAAAGTGCCCGCATGACATATAACAAAATTACAGGTGTACTAAAAAATACAGCAGTTTCTTATGCATGGTGTCTGCTGTAGCAGTGTGTAAAGGAACAGCTTCCATTTCCATAACAAACACTGCCCTGATGCATAGCATGTGTAAAGCAAAGTTTGAATCTGTTGCAGGGAAAATAGGATTTATATCGGATTATCCTTACAAATGGTCCCAATGAAGCATGACAAAATAAAATGTATTAAAGTGTAACTTCGGAATATTTCAACTTATGTTCTTCTACTCATGTTTCTGTGTCTAAAAGACTAATGGGGAAAGCAATTTTTGAAATTGGTCCAGTATTAAGGGATGTCGCTGTAACCGGCAACCGCGAAACGAGCTGCGGGGGCAAGTGAGCGTTACGTTCGCTGGAAGTGCTTGTTTTCGCCACTGTGAGGCTCAGATTGTTATAAGTGTGCGACAGCATCATGGGAAGAACCCGACAGAGAGAGGGCTTTCTTTACCTTTCGCTTGATCCCATCCGTCTGTTTGTTATTGTGTCCAAGGAGAAGTCTCTTTCTGAAGTCTCTGACTCAAATATCTAACTTGGGCTCAGGGCGGCGACCTAATTCAAGGACCTCATCTGTTGAATCATCTAACTATACAACCATCACACTGAAAATCCTTTAGATAACACTGTGGGTGTTGATGAACCGGGTTGTGCATCAACAGATATTGCAAAGGAGGTCTATGAGGTTTGTATATGTAACGCACCTTTACACCTTCCACACTTCTCACCACCGCCTTCTCTCTGTGTCTCTGTAGGATGTTAACAGTGTTCCGTCTGCACTCCTTCTCGCAGTCTTTTGTTGAACCGTCGGAGTGGAAAGGAGGTGTTCAGCATCGCAGTGATGTGCTCTGTGCCGCATTCCAGCCGCCGCAGACTCTGGTCACAGGTGTGTGTGTGTGTGTGTGTGTATGATGAACAGGTTTGATATTGAGTGTCCATGTGTGCTCCTGTAATTGTCTGTGTTCTCTTTCCTAAAGAAAAAAAACACACTTTCATGACTGGAATTATGAGTGAGTGTCTGTGTAGAGGAAAGAGTAAGATGGAAAGAGTCGGGGGACAAAAACAAATGCTTGGAAACTGATATGAATCTTCGAAAAGCAAAAACCTGAAAAATAACTGGGAGCAGTTATCTGCTGATTAAAATAAGTGGTGTTGTTTTCAAAGGACTCGTGCTCCACACGTCACACTCCGCTGGAAATAGCTCTGTGTTTTTATGTGTGTCTGCGTATGCAGAAAGGGAATTCAAAATCAAAAGTACGACTGTGCTTGTATGTTTGCCTGTACATATAAATGCACACTACAAATCAAAATGGAACACTTCAGCATGTGTGGTTAAATGTCAAAAGAATTATCATATTATAGCTACAATCAAATTAGACGATGTAACAGGTATGAGTGATTTGAAAATGTTCTAGAGACTTCTTGTCTGGTTTTTTTATAGATCTGCCGGCCCCTTTTAAGTCAGAGTTCTGCCCTGTTGTCCTTTGTCAGCCACACTGCTGAAAGATACAGTATTTCATTTCATAGATCAATATTTTATTCCTCAGGGGAGCAACAGCTTCCTTTTCCTCTATTCTGAGCTGACATTTGCCTTCACCACAGGCCAAAACCTTTACATGTCAGACCCCCATTAATTGGCAAGTTCCGTCTTAATTACGTTTTTAATTAGAGCTGTATTAAAGGCAGGTGAAGTGTAAAGATCAGGCAGTATATATGATTTAAAAAAAAAAACACGTACTCACTCAGTGCTAACACCCGTCTAATTTCCAATAAAAAGTTATAAATGCTTCTCATTTCACTTATTGATTCGTTTCTCTCTGTGCGGGAGAGATGTCTGGTATTGTTTTCTTTGTTTGTAGTAGGATTGATCAGCAAACCTACTACCTCACTGAAGGTATTCCTTGTCGGGGGGGGGGGGGGGGGAAGAAGATAAAATCATACATAGCAGAAAATTATCCAGAATTACCATCAAACTGATTTGGCAACTGATGAGTGCAATGGTTCAGTGGTACCAAATGCAAATGACTCACACATGTGAAATCGGTAGTAGTCCTAAAATCACGCCAGTGCTTATTCAAATGCAGAAACACTTGGCCCCTCTGGCTCTTTTTCCCAATCACTCCATTTATTACTCTACTTCTGTGAGTTCATACAAACTTTGGAATTTGTCTCCAATGTTTGTGCGCATGAGTTTTATATACATATTTTATTTTTTTGTACGTTTTGTGGATCGTGGAATTCAACCCTGTGGCACTTCGTCCCGTTTGCCAAGCTGTCACACTCGAGACTGACAACCTCCATTAACCGAAGAAAACAAAAAACAAACTTGCACGTTACATAAAAAGACATAAACACTGACCCGGTCGCAGAGACAGGATACTTTAAAAAACCAGCACGGCACCTCAGCACTCCACACTTTCTTAGACGTTTCTGTCTGAAGGATTGAACTGCCAATGCTCCATTCACTGGTCCACTTCTATAACCGTCAAACTACAAACACTCTGCTCCTAATTTGCCCCAGTATGCTCTTCAGTATATGAAGCTGTATCACTTTGCCTCACGCACCGACATTACAGTTTCAGTTTACCAGTCTGTGCGAGTAGAGCGCGGACATAAACTGCAGACCTTCTCTGGGCCTGTGGGACACGTCAACCCCAGAGATAGAGAGCGATACGGGGAGGGATGGAGGTGGAAAGGTAGATAAGAGTGCAGGCAGAAATGGTTTGGAAGGGTACGAATAGGAGCCGGAACGGAACCACAGTTCAGGAGCTACTTTGACAAAGAAATTGGGGAGTGAACTCTGAAAAAGTTTTCCAAGTTCACTCCCCAATTTCTTTGTCGGTGTGCGGCGCCTCTCTCTGCCTGCTTCCTCTCTTCATCCCAGTCTCTAACTGACACTCCCTGTTAATTTCTGTTTATTTTTTCACCTCATCTCCCAAGTTTGCCTGCTGCATTTCTCCCCCCGAACACACACACACACACACACACAGCCCCGCGCTGTACCCTCCACCTCCAATTTAATCCAAATGCCCAATTTAAATTACGTTTATTAGAGCTCTCTCAGTGGGAATGAGGAGAAATGAGACACAGTACTGTCAGTCTTTCAAGTATAAGTGTGTGTGTGTGTGTGTGTTGTGAAGCTGCAGAGGTGGGGGTTTGTATATGCTAGAGAGACGGTATAAAATGATGTATGTTTGAAGTTGTGTTTATTTGCGTTTGTCTCTGAAATGTGACAGTGTGGTTGCATTTTCAGGCTTAAGCCGAATCGCTGAATCCTTTTGTTAATAGTTGATGCAAGAACTTGACAAAACAGAAGCTGTGATTGAATATTTTTAATGTATCTATCTGCGATTTATTTCTGTAACTCTGATTAATACAGATGATAACGTCAGAAATAGTATTTTTTTTATTACGAGCAGAACTCACTCTGGCTGATAGATTGTTTCCTAAAGTGAGACAGAAGATTAAACCGGTGTCTTATTCATGAAGACTTTGTAGGCAGGTTTTGTAATTGTGTTCTGCTGTAAGAGGCACAAGTTTATCCAGATCAACTAATCTCTTGTCCAAAAACAATCATAAAATGATGTAAATCATTCATAAATTCCTCCTATGTTTAGATGTCGTGTTTCCACACACTCGTGTACTCTCACACTAAAGTGAAAGGTAGATATGAAACTACCCCTGTGTTATATTCTACTTTAACCGTCTCCAGTAATTCTTTCTTCACCAAATCCGTCGAGCACAAAGACGGCGTCTGAAAGCGATGAAGCATTAGTTTCACTTGCCAGCACATTTCTTCAGGGTTGCAGTGACTAATGCAGTTTTCACATCAAAGCATGTGTGCTGCCAAATTATATGTTCGCTATGTGCCAAGTGAAAGCAATGGTGGCATCAAGGCCGCCAGTGACAAAAGTCAATTTAAAGTTTTGTTGGACACACGCATGCTTTGGATGCTCAGGCTCAAGTGTGTGTGTGTGTGTGTGTGTGTGTGTGTGTGTGTGTGTGTGTGTGTGTGTGTTTGTGCGTGTACAGGCATCTGTTTGTTTGTGTCTTAAGTTGAATCAAGTTGCAGCAGGAGCATTTGGCTGATGTGGGACTGAAGCCTCCTCATCCATATTCAGAGTCTTCGCTAGGTTCCGCTTGGCTTCTCTCTCAAACACACGTGCACACAAACACACACACACACGCGCACACACACACAGCAGGGTACATGTACACAGGGGTCCTGTGTACCTCCCTCAGTCACAACCTCCCCCCTCTTCACTCTTGCTTCTTCCCTCGGATCCCTTAATCCTCCATGGCTGAACACCTTCCAAGCGACCGAGGACCAACTCTTCTGAACTTTGACGGACAGCCAAAAATGTTTTAGAAGTGGAAATGTGAGTGCAGAAATCAGAACACTGAATGACGGCAATGACATCTTTTTCAAACAGAGGATCGCTATGATTTATATGTACCGTATATTTCAAATTTCTGTCTTGACAAGTTGGTGAGATAAAGGGGACGTTGTATTAAGCTTTTTGAGGCCCCAGAGGGAGCTGCGTGAAGTCTGATAAACGTCCTCAAGTGATGTCACTCGAGTCGGTTCGGTCTGAAGAAGTTTGAAAATGAATAACCCTGTGATGTGTAGTTATGAGTTTAACAGAACTCTGTAGCCTGCTTCCTATCTCTGCTTCAGGCTAGCGGCTACAGTAGCCACCACTGGCATAACAATCTCCTAATGAACTTGGCATTCGAGCTGCATTGTGGGTAATGTAGGCGGCAGGTTTTGACAAGGACAGAGAATGCACGGAATAAAAAGATTTTCTGCTGCATCAATTTTGATCCTTTTTGGACAAGGATGCTAAAAGAGTTCTCTTTTAAAGAAACGGAGGTTTGTGTGCTCTTTAACGTATACTTTCTCTTCTTTTTTTCATTGCCCGTGAATGAACATCCCGGTGCTTACAGGCCTATGTGCTGGACCACTTTGAAAGTTAATAAGGGTGATGTTAATCCAGCTCTATGTTAAAGCTTAATAATGTGTATGATGCTGATATCTATACCTTCTCACCCCCTTTCTCACTCTATCTCTGTCATACACACACACACACACACACACACACACACACACACACACAGAGCCTGATAAAAGTCCCTTGAAATACAGATGCCGGCCCTGGGCTGCGTGAATAATGCAGGCGACCACGCTCTCATAAACTTTATCCCTCCTATTGCTCACACGTACACACCTCCCGTATCTAGCACGCTCCTCACATATCTCATTAACTCCCGCTGTTCAACTGTCGAACCACCTGATGAGATTCCTGCCTCATATAATAAACCCACGCAGCCCTTTCTAATACTTGTATAATGTAGATTATTTGAAAAGCACTTTCTCTTGAGGTGAATGTTGAGTGGTGGAACAGATGGTAGCTGGGGACGGATGTTGGGCTTCATCATCTTTAAAGTGTTTTTAGCGGCTGGCTTGCGTGATTCAGCAGCACGAGGAAAGTAAAAGGGCGTGTGATGACAGAGTGTTTGTGTTAATTATTTGTATTGCTTTGAAAATGCGCAATTTTCTTTCTGTTTCACATGAAAGCCTGGCAGTTTTTGCAGCGTTTTGGGGATACAAAAATGCCAAAAAGCAATGTGCGAGTTTATCATAAGCACTTTGTTTCATCTCTTATGTTTGCAGGAAGCTACGATGGAGAGATTATAGTGTGGAACAACGGCACAGAAAAAGCTTTGAGGAGACTGAGACCACTTGCTGAACTCGGAGAAGGCAAGAAGTCTCACTTTCACACACAGATGCCAGTAAATTCGACAAACACTTTGTTTTGCAATCGTAGAGTAAATATGTCTTCTGCCTGTGATCTGTTATTTTTCCCATTATTCTTTCAATACTTTGCTCAACTCTGATGTTCTAGGTCATGTCCCCGACTCTCATCTCGGTGTGAATGGCAAAGAAGACGCAGATAACTCCATTGCAATCACTAGATTGTTATTCATACCGGGACGCACGTCTGCAGCTATAGCGACAGGTAAAGTATCTTTATCGTCCTTAGAGTGTGGGTAATTTGTTGAAATGGGTTCTGTAAGATGTGGGACATGGTGTAATGTTTGAGTAACAATGTTAGGAAATTGCCTCAGGAGCTATCCCAAGATAAAAGCAATGAATTCCTTTTATACCCAAATAAATTCTTTATCTTCACTTGAGTCACATTGTTGCTCAAATGAACATGTTATTGTGCACTAAAAATGTTTCCAGTTTTATTATATCCATAAAACCTCAGGTGATGATTCTGCCTTTTTCTTCAAAGGCCAAAGCCTCTTTAAATATATATATATATATATATATATATATATATATATATATATATATATATATATATATATATATAGTTTGAGTTGTTATGTGAGAGCCTTAAATTTGAGGAGTTATAGTTGATGCAAACACAGTGAAGTTACTTCAGAGAGTTGAAAGAGTTCTACAATGAAAAGCCTTTCTTATACTCTGCATATACGGTCTTGTTTTTGTTGCAATACACAGATGCACGCTGGTGTTTCCACATCACAAAGACAGTAAGGCTTCGGGTATGTTGTGCCAAAGTTACTGCACATTAGCTACTCATCAATGATCGATGTGGCGAGTTTTACTTCAAGTTTTCACATTTTTAACTTCTTTTCATATGCAGTAACTCAAGCTCTGAACTTTAACTTTATCTACTTGCTTGGGTTTTTATACCAGATTTATTCGCCACATGCTTCCTGTTGTTGCTGCTGCTTCTGCTCGCTGAAGCTGTTTAGCTGCTGGGTAAAAAACAAACAAACACAATTAGCCTCTGGCCCTTGGTCTTTATGCCTGCTGCTCATGCTGACTGAGGCTACGGTTGGTGTTGTTGAGCCCTCGCGTAGCAGTACAGAGCCGTTGTCAATAGAACAGAATGTCTATGAGCTTCTATCATTCTGGATCCAACTTATTTTCCATCTGAAACCTACTTTTTATTCCCACATTTTCTGCAGGTGGTGCAGACTTGGTGTCCTGTGGAGGTTCAGGTGTGGTCCGACTCTGGAACACCGTCCACAGCCGTCTGGTGGGACAGTTCACCGCTCACAACAGGGACTTGGGGTCCATCGTTATGACTGTCAGCCTCTGTGGAAAGTATTTAGTCACAGCTGATAGGGAGGGAACCCTCAAGACTTGGGACATACAGGTAGGTGTGTGTGTCACACACGTATGTATAATATATATTATAAATCAGCTGCATGGACCACACTGACACATGCCACCATGAGGTTTTCGTATATACTGAAAAACAAGAGAGAGAGAGATGGAGGCTGGTGAACACAGAGCCAGAGGGAGGGTCAGAGATCGAGAGACAGACTGTCGTAGACAATGAAGAAAGAGTTAACCTCCACATTTCTGTTAGATCAGGCATGTTGTTCACTCTTCAGAATGACAGCACCGTCTGTCATTCTGAAGCCTCAGTAGCTTGCTAGAGTACAAGCAGAACAGTCAATCATTCCACTGATACGGCAGAAGGAGGTAATGTCCTCGTCCTCTTTGGTGTTCTGTTTGAAACTTGAGAAGCAGTTTGAATGAATGGGAGGAGTGTTGTTTGCAATTTGTATCCTCCTTTTAATAGACTTTAAATGTGTGTAAAAAAAGACACTTTCTGGCAAATTCCCTCCACTAGAAACAAAAATCCGTAATTCCAGCCGTGATTAGAAATTCACTTCAGCTCACACTTCACATGCTTAACACATGTTTGGTAGCTGAAGAGTTTCTGATACCTCAGAGAGGCCCTTTGACTTTTTGACTCTTGATTATGGAGACTTGGATCGCGTCAGCGGTATAAGGCGTAGCTGCATCACTGTCATGCTCATAATCGCAGTAAAAGAACACCCTCTCGGGTATTATTGCCACAATATTCAGAGCTCAAATCTCTGTCACAGTTTATAAGAGGGGATGAATTCAGATGGGCGCGTCTCATTTGGCTTCCACTTTAATTTATCGAGATGTATGTATATATGTAGCAGAGTTGAAGAAGTTGGACAAGCTCAGTGCTCTGGTAGAAATCCTGTCCCTTGGCAAGTTTGGAGCATGCTGCGCAGTCGGCTGGATGACTAACAGACGCAGGACTTCACAGTTCAGTACCAGGTCGAACGTCCTAACGTGTTGCTGAACACTGTTGTTTTTCATATTACCCATCATGCAAAGATGTAACCAAAGGTCACGTTTCAATTTTTCACCTTTTTCACTCAAACCCTCCTCTCAACAGACTGTCCAAACTAGAATACTGAAGACGCTAGCTAGTTACACCAAATAAAATCTCCCAGGGACTTTTTTTTTAAAATTCAGCTGCTTTTGGCAACTTCTATCTGTAATCAAGCACCCATTGTTTCAAAAATCATAATGCATTACATTCTGCTATGGGCCGTGAGAAAAGGGAAAGCTTGACAGGCACAGCAACAGTACCTGAGGGGGTTAGAGTTTAGCGGCCTTACAGTTATATGAATTGATTGCATGTTTTTGTACTTCCAGCCACAACACAGCTTCAGTAACCCACTGCTCCGCTCCTCTGTCCCTGCAGCAGTATTGTCTTGAGCCAGATGACGGAATAACCAAAGAACCTCCAGAACTGCTGCGTAGTTTCCGCCCACACCTTGATCGCGTGACTCACCTGGAGATGTGTCCCCATGGCGACAGACTCCTCGTTCTCTCAGCATCGTCCGACCGCAGCGTGGTCCTCAGCTACCTGCCCGGAGAAATCGTCGGCCTGTTCGGACAGGTACGCGGACACGCACGCAGGTCATTTCAGTGCACTGCAGCAGCAGCAGTAGCTCGAAACGCATACCCTAACCTGCATGTGTGCAAATAAAATAGTTTTGGATGGCAGAGATATTGCTCAGCACCACCCTGTCAAGGTAGCCGCCTCAGATCCTCCCAGTTCAAACGTACAGCGGCGCAGGCTGGCTCTGATAAAGACTTTACCTCCCACTCTGCAGCCTGCTGGTGGGTGGTAGCATCCAGTTGACGAAATGGATGTGAAACCCAGCATCAAGCCACAGTTAGGTGTGTGTGTGCATGCGTGTGCGCGTGTGTTAAAGGAGGCCCATATTAAGTTAGCCCGGGGCGGTGTCTGCTTGCCGTTGCTTCATTTCAGTTTGCCTCAGGCTCACACACACACACATGCACACAAACGCGCACACACACACACACACACACAGACAATCGCACAAATACACCACAATTTAAAGAAGAACATGCATGGATTAAATCAAACATTCATGTCCACCTGCATATGTAAACTTTTTGCAATACAAAGGAATAAGCATGTTATTAATCTCGTGCTGCGACATAAACTGAGCTGGTAGCTTGCTAGAAAGTAGCTTGTTTAACTCGAGTTTGTGTTAACTTTTAGTGTTGTTCTTAAGATAGTGCTGTTAGATTCATGTCTGTGTAACTTTTATCAGCGGTGAATGAAGACCACATCCATATTCAGCAGATCGAGTTATCAAAGGACACACTGTTAATTATGAATATGTTTTGGAGCAGGGAGAACACACAGAGACAGTGACTCGCATTAAAAGGCTTCCCACTGCAGTTTGATGAGAGTTCCTTTGGCAGAGGGCTGCATGTTTAAGTCCTTAAATCCACATGACCCCAGCTAATCCGCGGATTCAGAGTGGCACTCTCGCGGTCGCAAGGTCACCCTGCCCTGAAACCAAAATGTGCTTGCTGTTTAGCTGTCTTCACCGCTGTCAATCATCCGTAGGAGGAGCAGTGGTGCTTGGAGAGACCCGGACATCTGCACCCACAGCGGGAACCAGAGAGGAACCAGCGAGACCAGGGAGGGCAGGGAGGGAAGAGGTCACCTCCAGCTCCCAGTGAGACACTCCCTGACCCAGGACCCGACACCTCTGCAGAGGGTGGAGAGGTCGGGATAAAAGACCAGGGTGAGGATTTTGGGAGTGATGCAGGAGTGGACAGAAAAAAACATTTATCCAGGTCAAGGGTTGAGTCTGTCTAAAGTGTCGTTGTTGTACAACTTCAGCCTCATTTTCACTGCTCTGTTTCACTGGTCTGGTAAAGATGAACAATGCTTTTGAATTGTCCTGGAGGTATTGAAGATCCATGATTTTGAGTGGGATCCCGGAGGAACAACCGAAACATTTTATCTTTTACGTTTTTCTTGATACCATTTTCAGTTGTACTAAAGAGAACTATAAGCCATTGTCTACCATGTTTTCAAAAGAACTTGAGTCAGAAAAACACCGCTAAATTGCAGCTTTTTCCCCCCATTTTATTTCGATGCCTCAGGACAGTGTGGTGTGTAATAGTGAGTAGTCACGGCTGCCTTTCACAACCACAAAGAGCGAAATGTCATTTGTGATGCTCCCTATTCTATGTTTTGTACTCTGCTGCTCAGAGAACAGAAAGAGATTGCATTCAACATTCTTTTTTTTTTCGGGGGTAGCTAGAGAGTGCCTTATGGCTTGAAAGTGGTTGTGCTGCTGTAATATAAAAGTCAGTAAAAGTTGGCAGTCCTCGCTGGAGTTCTCAAAGTCAGGCCACCCGTTCATTGCCAACGGAGTAGCTTCAGGCTGGTCCATACATTTGACATCGAGGTGTTTATTTTCTGGCCCCAAATACCGATGGGGCTGTTCTGGTGTTAATGTGAAGTTAGAAATGTCTGATTATAATCATTAAACTACACACACACACTTTATCATTTGATACATTTATTGTCCAAATGTGATGTGATGGGATCATTCAGTGTGTTTATGTGTCTTTGTACTTCTCAAAAGTAATAAAAGTATTCAGATTATCTGATGATATGAGTTCTTTGCAGTGTGAAAGGAAAGATTGTGGTGACTGTGTGCATGCAACACATCAGACTTGACGCCGCCTGTTCAGCAGGTTTAGACTGTTGCTCGAATGCCTAAAGACTTGAGGAACTACTTTGAGCACGAGTGTTTGGTCTTGATGTTTGGGAACAGTGTGGTAAAGATCACCTGAGCTTTAAACTCAGAGAATTTATTTGCCAAATATTTAGAAACTGCGGCAAGAATAAGTGTCTACACGTATTGTACGTTAAGCGCTGTGTGCACGCGGATTTGCAGACGTGGCTGCCACAGATACTGATAAAAGCAAATCATTCGAATTAGGAAGTAATATAATGAATACACTTTTATTATTTATACGTCTCAGAATTTTAGAAAGATGATCAATATGTCTTGAAATACTCTAAACGAGGAGATCTTAGAAATCTACACTTGAGATCATATTTTGCGAGCTGAATCCAATTGTTTACGGGATATTAACCCTTTCCACCTTCGTTTCACTGTCGCACGTCTTGTTTCAGATATCCTGTCCCTACAGGGATTACATAACGGTGATCAAGCGTGTCCATGAGTATTTGGTATGCGATATGAGTTTACAGTTAATTCAATTCCTTCCATGAATTGAGGAATTACATCTGTGGCATTATTTAAGTATCACTTATTGACTTCTAGCTTCCTCACAGGATATTGTGTTTGTAAGCCCTTCTGGAGTTACAAATACTGCAACCAACAACGCGCTGAGCGTACACATTTTTACATTTTCATACTTTGCTAATTAGAACAAAGTACAACTGTGGCTGATGGTAATACCATTAACTTTGCAGGTAAAGGGTCTTGGGTTTGTTGAGATACTTCCGTCTGGACCAAAGAGGTGGGCAGACAGACCGACATTGTGGTATAGAGCCACACCACTATGGGAAAAGTATCCGTCCAAGACTAAATTAAATTCCGGTGTAATATTTAACTGTAATGAGATGTAAAAATCAAAGTTATATCATAAAGAGGGGCTGTAGGCAAGGAGGAAAAAGAAAAGTGCTTATGATTATAACCTAAGCCGCACATATTCATTACATGACCATAAAAATGTAAGCAATCAAAGGAACAATGTGATTTTAATCTACAGTGTAATAGTTTTCATCAGGGTAATGAACGTGGTAGATGTGGAGAAAAGAGTGTATTTAAATGTCTAAGTAAGCCCAAGGGGCAGGTCAAATGACAATGGACTCCACTTTTTAAAAGAGTTGCGAACTTTTGAAATGCTTGAAAAGTGTGAACTGGAGGGAAGGTGCCCACCAGGAGTCTACAGTAGGAATCAATACGTGTGTGTGTGTGTGTGTGTGTGTGTGTGTGTGTGTGTGTGTGTGTGTGTGTGTGTGTGTGTGTGTGTGTGTGTGTGTGTGTGTGTGTGTGTGTGTGTGTGTGTGTGTGTGTGTGTGTGTGTGTGTGTGTGTGTGTGTGTGTGTGTGTGTGTGTGTGTGTGTGTGTGTGTGTGTGTGTGTGTGTGTGTGTGTGTGTGTGTGTGAGATGGAGTGTACTGTATTGAGCACATCAGAAAGGTTTGTGTGGTTGATTTGGTGGAAGGGCCAATTGGCAAGTCTACACTGGGCCACCAGCCAGCTACTGGGCATGAGGTGAGGAGAGGGAATGGCCTCACTCCATCACCAGCTGAGTGCGTGCGTGCGTGTGTGCGTCTGAATAGCCTCAGTGCAGCCATTTACCGGTGAGTGAGAGCATCAGGTCTGTTCCGCTCACTCCATCACTGTGTGTGTGTGTGTGTGTGTGAGCAATAGAGGAGTCCTAGATATTGATGGGTCTGGGCGCTCAGTCTAATCTCTGCGGCAACACAAAGTACTTTGGTATCCACAGGAGAAATAAGACACGCTGCCCTCTGACACACACACATACTCGCAGAGCAAAGTGCAGGATTTAACCTTTGTGTTTTTTACATAGCCATAAAGATCACTTGAAATTATAACAAACTAGATTAAAAGAGTGAATATTGGGAAGAAGTCTAACAACCAAACGAGACTGTGAAATGTAGACGTCTTTTAAATTAAGCAGCAACTTCACACACACACACTCAATGTGGAGGCGGAAAAGCAATTACAAGCAGGCAGGTTGATTTTGATTTTAATTGGAGCTCTTGCTGTGAGCTCCACCTGTTATCGTCGACAGCCAACAAACATAAATGTGGAGTCGTCGGTCCTGCAAAACTCCTTCGCTCAGTTTTATAGAAATTCCTGCGGCCCAAACACCCGTTCCTCCTCCAAGTTCTTGTAATTAATTGGCTGAACAGTTTTAGTGCGAGGAGCTGATTGGCAGTAGTTAGTAAAATGTGTTTTATTACGATTATGATTTTTGCAGAAGTTTTTACCAACGCCTTGAAGAAGCTTAACATGGAATCAGATTTCCACTCACATCCAGCGTTATTGTTTTGATTTCACTGCAGTGTATCACGCTTTACTCCGTATTCACGTCTACTTCCCTTTCATAGTGCCAGTTCCAGCCTCTGGGCTAATCCTAATTTTCATAGAAATCGTCTAATACACTTGAGCTTCATGTGCACTTACAAATGAAAGCATTTGTCAGCATAGTTAGCATAAAAGATTCAGATGTGATTTTCATCTGAAAATCCTGTATAATGGTCTTAGAGACATTTTAAAGGGTTAACGGCTGTGAGTGTGAACAAGCAACAGTTATGTAAAGATGTATTTATTCGGCATGACTAAGATTGATGGCTGTGCCGGTCAATCGGTTTCATCACTTTGATCCAGACTGAAATATCTCAACAACTATTGGATGGATTGTCATTAACTTTGGTACAGACGTTCATGTTCCATTATCTGCCAAAATTCAGTAAAATATGTGATCAGCACATCTGCATTTATGCTTTTCTAGTCACCGATCTCTGATAAGGTTACATTGTAAACAACTGGTCCGTGTTCAAATTGACAGGAGGAGAGCTAACGTTAGCAGCACCGCTAACGGTCAACGAACGAAGGTTCCGTTCGGTTACATTATGATGCGTTCAGGCTCTGTTCAGTGAAAATGAGTACATTTTAACGTTATCGCCATGTGTTCACATGTAATCTCGTAAAATGTAGTTTTGGTAACATAAAATAGATATTAGAGATGAATTATGAGCTGTTTACATACTAGCTCTAAGCAGCTTATATTACATCATTAAAACTACTAATGACAATATTTGTTCAATCAATAAAAATACAATCTTTTATTTCCTTATCATTTGAATTGTGTGTTTTTGTGAGGTGTGAAGTAAAGTAAAAGGACAATAATATGGATCATCAATGATCGTCAATTAGCATCGGTGGCAAAAAAACGTGATCGAGGATCTCTAAAAGTTATATTTGCTCCCCTTTTATTTATTTCTTTTGTGCTGATCCGATCTGTGATACAATCCGAACCGTGAGTGTTATGATCTGGGACTTTATGGGACTAGTTGCACCACTAGTCCCACTGTGAAGCGACCACTAGTCCCTTCACACACACATGCCTGCTGATAAATCACTGCATGTAATAGTGTTAAAGTCTAGCCGGCCTGCTTCTTTTTATGTGTGATGTGCACATTTTCATACATGATCAATTTAGTCATTAGTTTCTTCTCCCTCATCCTTGTCATTATCCTCCCTCCCTCGAAACCCAAAACATCTCCGACTGATGATGGATTCTAATGACTGAGCTTGCGGTCATTATCATTAATGTAAGCTCTACAGCACACACACACACACACACACACACACACACACACACACACACACACACCACAGATAGTCAGAAATTGAAAACAACCCAGACACAAACATGGTCGGGCACTTAAATATGATGCAGTACATTACAGCCACCTCCTCTCCTCTTTATCTGCAATTCAAAATAGGTCCAGCGTGCAATGTGTGCCCAAAAAGGCCCAATTAATGTAATTCACTGTCTGTGAATTATGGGACCACAGAGCACAACTGTTCTGTGCTGAAAGAGTGGAGTTATATTGCTAGGAAGCGGGCCGATGATGCTAGCCTGCCGCTGCATGCCCCTGAGCCTGTTGCAGTATTAGCATTTCAAATTGAGTTACACGCTAAACAAGCAAAGCAGTGCGCGAGTGCTAACTCATCTGTTTATAGCAGGGTTTGTTCTCTTTATGAGCGTGTTTGGGTATAGATTTTTTTTGCGTGAGTGTGTGTGTTTATCCGCCTCTGATTCTTTGTTTTAGTAATATGAAAACAAATTACATTCCTCTGAATGTGTGTGTTTGTGTGTATTAGAGAGAGAGGGTGTGAAGGTGTCTGCGTACGTGTACTCGTATTTTCTCCTGTCCCCTTTCCCGGGAAACACTCATCATGTAAATCAGTGAGCTATTAGGAGCTGGCTCCCTTTCCTCTGCTTTCTTATGAAGATGAATAAGAACCAAGCCAGTGATAAAGGAGAGAGGAGAAGAAATGAGATGAACTCTGTAATTAAAGTGCACTGCTGTACGGTGACTCTTGGTGCAGTTATCTGTGTGTATGTGTGTGTGTGTGTGTGTGTGTGTGTGTGTGTGTGTGTGTGTGTGTGTGTGTGTGTGTGTGTGTGTGTGTGTGTGTGTGTGTGTGTGTGTGTGTGTGTGTGTGTGCGCTCACATCATTTGCATGCTCAGCTCAGTAGTGTCAGTGAGCTTAGTTTTTTGAGGTGACATGATTCAAGTTGTGGGATTCACATGACACATTGCTATACCGTGTGCATGAATCTCCATGATCATTTGCATGAGTCTATATATCAAAAAAGCATTCACATAATTTATGATACCATTAGGTTGCAATTCCACAGCTCACGTACACATTGCCTCCGGAGAATTAGGTTCATTTATTGGCGATTTCAACTTATAATTGAGGTTATGGTTATTGCAAATATACGGTATATTGTGTGTGCATGCAGCATGTATATGTTTATGCATGTTCCACACATTAATTGGCCTGAAGCACCCAGGCTTGTAATAGAGTCATATCTGTTTGAATGGTGCATAAATCTCTGTTGATATGCTCTATTTTTTTAACATAGCTTCATTTGTATGTATGAGTGTGGTGGCAGGTGAATTAGTCCAAGTGTGTATGCACATTGCAACTCGGGCTGCCTTATTGCAGCATAATTACCATAAATCAAATTTACATTTGTCATGCAATTTAGTACTCATCTTGGTATTGCCTGGTTAATTTCAGCATCCACCGCAAATAAGATTTATTGTCATACAGATTAATAACTGGATCACACACACACACACACACACACATACACATACACACACATACCTCCCACGCATGTCTCAAGGGAGCTATCATAATACCACGACAGTGTGTGAACATTTGACACTTTATATACAGTATTTCCCCCCACAGCGTTCGCTCTCGCAACCCCACACTCTTTTACTCGTCGTCTCTTGTGTGCGTACCAGCCAATTTACTAAGAGCGAGTGTTATGACTCAGATATGTAGATTGTTGGGGATGCACTGCGAGAACTCGTCCACAGGACAGTTGTCACCAAGACACCTCCACACTGACATTGTTCCCATTTGTTTGGTTATGAAATGCTTCAGGCATGTGTCCCGGATTTTTGAAATTTTACGACCAACTCTAGAGACTCTAATTACCGCTAATGCATCGTGTACGTACATCATGGACTTCTTAGTATCTAAATCTTCCTGTACTCTCACTGATCACAGAATATTTGACTTTAACTCACACCTTGAGGCAGGGTAAAGACACTTCTGTCACAGTAAAACATCTTTGCACACTTTCTGATCATTGTTGGCACAGACAGTTTTGCCGGCCTGTCAGTGATAGAAAACCAACACTCATTGTTTGTTTTTGCACTGCAGAGACCAGAGAGAAGAACCGATAGATCAAACAGTATTTCTCCAACCAAAACTTTCATTTACCAAGCATTAACAACGGTCATTTCCGTTATGTTTCACAGCTCTCTTTTTTATTGACTCTCTTACTCTAATTCCGTCCATAATCATAACACAAGTCCATGTTGTAATAAAGGAAAACCAAGAGACAGTGACACTGATAATGTATAACTTCACTTGTTCCTTATAAGCCGGGAAGAAGGGGAAACCGTTTGGAGATAGTTTGTAAAAAAATAAATCAGTATATACTGTAAAGTAAAAAAAAATGATTTTATATGATAAGAAAAAATGATGATAGCGATAATGTAGTGTAATATGTAAAGCCCTTCCAAGAGTTTTTTCAATGTTTTCACTCTCACGAATATCCAAAAGGGCAAAAATTGACAGCTGAAATGCCTCTGCTGCTCTTTTGTAGTGCTTTCAGTGTAACGTCATCGTCTGTCCTCAAAATATTGGTTGAACTAAAAGTTGCACAAACTCATCCGTCTAATAACTGTAGAGAAGTTTTGTTGTTTTCACTGATTTTAATTGGCTCCAGAACTTGAGGAAACAATAACGTTCATTAATTAAAGAAAGTATAGCCAATATGGCTGTTAATTAAGAAGTGTTGATGGGGAAAAAAGAAATCCAGCAACAGATGCAAACTGTGAAATTATACAGTAAGACAAAGCAAAACCAATTTGAATACATCTGTTGGGGAAAGATAAATAACACAGAAGAGCTGAATCTCAGTCGTCAATCGGCCAATGGAAATGAAGACGATGGTGCAGAAGTGGTGGCAGCTGACCGCGACGTGCTGTGGTCACTTTTATAACTCCAAATATATTGCCATATTTTCGTATGCAGAAGCATCCTGGCAAATTCGAAATAGTTATAGGCGCAGCCTTTTCTCGCATTTTAATTGAACTCATATTTTTTCACATTTTATAATCATTATAATTATTATAAATATATATTTTGTACTTTCCCACAGTGGCTGCCATTTTGGTAATGCAGACTTTGCTGGTCCTGAGGTGGAAAACACAACAACGTTGAACGACGTTCATCTGAAAATTACAAAACACAACATTTGTTATTTTGTTTGCTCCACAGGGCCACTGTAGCTGACACCATGAGATGTCAGTAGTAACCCAGGGCGTGTAGGCTTGTAAGGATTGTGGGATCTGTAATTGATTGAAAACAACTGTATTGTTTTCTTTATTTGTGGATTTTCTGTAACTTGTTGTTTGCTTACCTTCATCAGTAAACCTGTATATCTGCTCACTATTCTAATTCCTGCTTGTCTTCTTATACTTGTTTTTGTGTTTCTCAAAGCAGGGGATTTAACACGGATGTTGTCTGAATGAGTTTTTAATTGTATTATGGCTACAGCCGCACTTGTAAAGACGGAAATGACCAGATATTATATTTTTTTATGGGATGCAGGGAGAGAGAGAGAGAGGGGGGAATGGTGAGGAGAGGCTATTCAACCCATTCCAGCATTTTATATACAGGAACTACAGCCTTATGAATGGCGATCACTCAAATCAGGCTTATGTGCTGTGTTATTGTCACCCTGAGAGGAAGGTGTGTGTGTGTGTGTGTGTGTGTGTGTGTGTGTGTGTGTGTGTGTGTGTGTGTGTGTGTGTGTGTGTGTGTGTGTGTGTGTGTGTGTGTGTGTGTGTGTGTGTGTGTGTGTGTGTGTGTGTGTGTGTGTGTGTGTGTGTGTGTGTGTGTGTGTGTGTGTGTGTGTGTGTGTGTGTGTGCGCGTGCGTGCGTGCGTGCGTGCGTGCGTGCGTTCAAGCACCGGGTCGGAACAGTAAATTAAAACAGGACAGCGTCTACAGGACCCAAAACAAAAGATTTTGATGCAAAGAAACCATCAGTGTGCTATGAAACTGTACATCACATCCAGTGTGCGCGTGTGTGCATGACTACATTTATATAGCCACTTGAGTGTTTTACGTGTGTGTGTGTGTGTGCGCGTGTATCTGGAGTAAATCAGTGCAGGAGGGTCGTTTGACTTGCAGCAGGAAGATGCATGCTATCAGAATGCTAAGCAGCAGTTTTTACCAGTCTTAATATTGAGAAGGGTGTAAGGCAATAAATTGACACTGTGTGCTGCTTCCCTGGGGTAGGATGCTGCTGATCAGCAGGTGCACACACTTTGGTTGTAAATACAGATGCCCTCCCGAGTCAAAACAGGTTTCTTTTACGCTTTATCTACCCTAGTCTGCCAAAGGGCAGAGGAAGAGGATGTATGTAAAATGCGGGGAAGCGTGGTGAGGACTGAGAAAAAGGACTGGGGGTAATGGGAAAAAAAATAGTAATGGAAAGAAACAAGTAAAGGAAAAGCCTGGGAAAGAGGACACAAGAGGGCAAAGATGAGAGCAGTAG
This sequence comes from Anarhichas minor, assembly GCF_050575085.1. Taxonomy (NCBI): domain Eukaryota; kingdom Metazoa; phylum Chordata; class Actinopteri; order Perciformes; family Anarhichadidae; genus Anarhichas; species Anarhichas minor. The sequence continues at coordinate 5,461,365 of NW_027466472.1, forward strand.
AGAGCAGATGAAAAGAAGAGAGGACAGAATCAGTAGATGGAGAAAGAAGGAGGATGAGAGGTCGACTGGCGGACAGAAAGAGGGGAAATGGAGAGGTGAAGGAGATGTGAGAGTGTAGAGGTTAGCCAGAAAGGAGCAAAAGAGAAATCGTAGATAAACGGCAAAAGAGATGAAGGGTGAGGTGAGGAAAGGATGGAGAGACAGGTAGTGAGATGAGTAGAGAAGAGTAAAGGTGAAGAGAGATGCTTCATGTCCACCAGATGTTCATTAGCAAGCAGCCTGACACACACTTCAGTCACACTGTTTTAATAACCACCACACTAATCTAGTGTGAGTTGTGTGAGAGTTGTCTTTTTTGTACCCTTCTCCATCAGTCATGTGGTATGTCTTTCCCCAGATTTTCATCTTTATTTCTGTCTCCACTCCACAGGAGACGGTGTTGAGCGTTTTACGACTTGCAGAAATATTTTTCAAACACACTTCAGTTACAAAAACTCAACAGTTAGAAAGCCTGGAAGCTCGGGTTTTGATGTTGATGCCTATCCTCAGATCAGTGAAACATCTAGTGTATAAAGGTAAGGTGTAGCACGCACGTAAAACAGAAGCTCTGGCATCCATATTCTGTGCACAGTCCCGCTCCAAGTAGGCACTTAAACATCCAACGGTAAAGATCCCGTGCCATCTATAGGCAATTCAGAATAGAGAATGTGGCATAAATATTCATATATTATTACTATTCTGGTGCCATACTGCTCAGTTCTCCTTAAGGCCACAGTGAGCTCTTCAAAGCAAATGGATTTCTGAGCACTTTAACATATATTATAAAGCCCTGCATTTTAAAAAGCCTGTATTGTGTGTGTGTGTGTGTGTGCGTGCCCTTGCATAGTCCACATTGTCTTTCTGAATGCTAAAAACCCTTTGACTGAATGACTTTAGTGTGGAAATCTATGGAATAGCTCACCTGAAATTGGAGAAATTGACTGCTCCAGGCGGGTGGCTTAACTCCTTCCATTTGCTATAGGCTCTCCCAGCACGGCCGCTCACTCGTGTGTTGGCTCAGAACGTGGTGTGACGGTTTGGCCCTGTGGTCACATCCCCATAGCTGATATCCCCTAATAATCTCCCTCCTCTTTCCATTCAGCCGCTAACTGGGAGCATGTGTGAGCCATGAGAGCATTATAGGGTGCGTGTGTGTTTAGAGGTAGAGATGAGAGCATGTTGTGTGACAGAAGATAAGACAAACACAAATACGCAATATTCACAGATTTTAGCTGGGATTCAAACATTTTTTTTGTGACTGAAATATTGAAGTCCTCCGCCTGCCTGCAGCGTATATCTTTTCCAACCTCTCCTCACCTCCGGTTCAAGCTTTTTAAAATTCTGGACAAGCTCTCAAATCTCTCCCTTCATATCTCTCTCACTTTCTTTCTTTCTTATCTCCTTCCTCCTGTCCCCTTACACCCCTCCACGTCCTCTTTCTCTCCCCCATATCCTGTCTATCATTTCTGCCTTCCTCGGTCTAAGTAATCTCCCTCTCTACTGCGTCTCACTCGTTCCCCCTCATCTTCCGTCCATCCTTTCAATCTACTCTCTGGCTGTAGCTTGTTTCATTCTCTCTGTTCCTATAGTCCCCTCTCCCTTCTCCTCTCCCCCTGTCCATGCATCTGTAGCCCCCCCCCCCCCCCCCCCCCTCCCTCTCTCGCTCTCCCTCCCCCGCTCTGTGTGTGTGTGTGTCTCTCTCCAATGGTCCCTCTCTCGCTGTCTGTTCTTCCATGAAATTAAAGCGCTCTAAGCTGCTGTTTAATCAGAGCCTGTTTGGAAAAGTGCTGCGATGACAGAAACTGTCCATCCCAAGTGCTGTCTATGTATGCATGTATGCCATACTGTGTGTGTGTGTGTGTGTATGTATGTTTGTGTTCATGACTTCAATTATGTATGATAAAGAGATAGTAAATAGCTTCATGTTGCTAAAGTTCTCCGTGTGTTTTTGCACATGTGTGGTGAAAGATGTGAGTAGATGACCATTAATCCATAGATAATCAGTATTAGCAGGTGGTGTGGCCTGATGCAGTGATGATTAACTAAATATCTGGATTGTTTGCTGGTGGGGGCTGGATAAATTAAAACAGATCAACAAAGCTAATTAAATACCATTTGCCACCACTGAACAGTAGTTAATTCCTCAGTGTTTATTATGGTGGAACTGGGAAAGGGAAGGCAGGATTGTAGCCTGTGAGCTGGTGAAAGAGACGACTTAACTGACTGTTATGCATTATTTCCCCATGTCTCTTCCTAATGACACTGATCTTTTTTGGTGCTAAAATGAATAGTTTGACATTTGGAGAAATACTCCACACTTTCTTCCCGAGAGTTGGATGTGAAGATTAAAACCACTCTCATGTTTTTGCATTGAGCTAAGACCTGGCGGTGATTAGCTTAGCTAATTGTTGTGTTTGTGTTCGTATTAAATATGATACAATGTGTTAATAAGTTTACTTGTTTACTTTAGAAGCACTGGTAATTGGATTTTCGAACTTTGGACAGAACCAGACTAATTCCCCCTGATTCCATTCTTTATGCTAAGCTAGGCTAAGCGCTATAAGAGTGGCATTGGTCTGCTCCTCTAACCAGCTGGCTAGAAAGCAAATACATACATATATGACTAATGTTAATGCTAAACTAGTGCTCTTTTGAAATTGAATTGTTTAATAGGTTTGTGTGTGTATGTGAATGTCTCCCTCTGTCTACATTATATATTGTAGTTTATTTACAAGATCTCATATTTACAAAAACCCTCAACCCTTCCAGCTCTTATCATTGGTCCAAAAACTAAATCAGAGGGGTGAACATTATTCAAACTGCTTCATCCACACAAAACACAAACTGACAGGTACAAACAGTCATATCAGATGTAATTAAACGAACACAGGCATTAGTCAGAAGCTGTTGCTGTGTACATACTGCAGAGCTCACGCGGGCGTTGCACACCGGTGAACACGCAGACACAGTCATTGAGGCATAGGCCTAGACACCACAGAAGAAACAGACATGATTGATTTGAACTGGTTACTTGCTCCTATACATGCGCGCATGTTATGATCTTGTAAAATTACAGACACGCATGCTGCCCTTTAGGTTTTGTAAGTTATAAATGTGTTTGTGACAAACAAGTGGGAAACAAATGACATGTCACTTGAGATATATTGTGCAGATCACATCCCTTGAAGTATCCTAGCACTTCTTGAGTATGGTGACCACTCCCCCCCCCCCTCCCCAACCTGTATGTAGAGAGTGATTGCTTTAGAGGCAACAGTCATTCTTCAGGCCGTAGCTGACATCACTGTGGCGCGATCAATCCATGACATGTACCACATATAAGCTCTAGATGGCAGTAGTGGTGCAGCCCACTGACAGACTTATGTCACCGTGAGGGTGTGCTTATATGCAGGTGGTGTGCGTGTACCTGCAAAAATCTGTTTGTGTTTGTGTGTGAGAGAGCGAGAGAGAGAGGCAAGAGTGATCAAGCATTCAAAAAAAAAATCCCAGCAGTGAAAGGTATCAGAGTTTTATTTTACCTGTTCTCCCACGCACAGTGTTTTACAGACATTGGAGGGAAAATTGTCTGTTCTAAATCTTGTTCGTGCCACCATTTGTCTCTATAATCCACGGCAGAACAATAGGCTGATGTGATCAAACAGTATCAGCTTGTTCCCTGGTTATTAAATGTCATGTCTGACCCAGATTCCTTTGCAGCGGTTACTGTCACACTCACTACCTTTCCTAGAGTGGGATATAATAGCATGGGGTAAAATATATAAAAAAAAAAAAAAAAAAAAAAGGAACGACACAATTTTATTTCGACGCAGCTTTAACAAGGCAAGTCAGTGCTGCTGTCAAACCTTCCACCCGAGCCAAAATTAGCAATTCATCCTCGTCCAGTGGAGGATTGTGGTGTACTGTATCATCCTTCATGTCTTTGCACATCTTTCTCTGTTTGTATTCAAATGCTTTTTGATTGTCTGTAACAGTTATTACCTGTCTGTCCTGCTTTTTATTTCTTTCTTTCTTGCCTTTCATCAACCAGCCGTAAACCCCGCTAACTGTCACATGCTCATCCGAGCTGTGATCGATGTGTGTGATCTCCATGTGTGTACTCTGTCTGTGTGAGTGTCTTTGGGTGTGCCACAGAAAGCCATCAGCATAAGCTACCTTGATGAAGAGCCACTCACGTGCCCCCCACCCTCTTCCTCCCTCATCTCTCACGCTCATCCATCTCTCCCTCTCCCTTCTTCCCTCCCATACTCAACCTCTCAATTTCTCACTTGGCCTTTGTGTCCAGCCCTCTGGCCTCTCCCCCCTCCTCCAGGGCTCTCATTACCTCTCCTTTTCTGTGACATCCAATGTCTGGCTGGCCATCAGTTCCCGACACCTCGATGTTCTCATCTCTGCGTCGCTCTCTCTCTCTCTCTCTCTCTCTCTCTCTCTCTCTCTCTCTCTCTCTCTCTCTCTCTCTCTCTCTCTCTCTTTTCTTTCCCTCACACTGCAGCTGTCTTTATTGCTCACCCCCTCTCCCTCCACTTTTGTTCTTCCTCTCTTATTTCCTATCTTTCATTCCATAGAGTCACCTCACCATCTGTTGGTTCAAGCTCTGTTTCAAAGACTCTTTTATTTTCCCCTCCATCTCTGCTGCTGTCTCTGTAGTCTGTGGATTCTGCTTTATGTTTTATTCCTTTCTCTGGCTCTCATACAGTGTCAACGTTAATCAAATTAGGATTTTTAAAGGTCTCCAACACATTAGTCAATCTACAGCAAATGTCATATGTAAGTGTCAATAACTTCCACATGCACACACACACACGTACAGTATATCCGCCTACGGTCTACACACCAGCTCATTACACACCCGGCGGGACCTTCAGCTGGAAATCAAAGGAGAATGAAGACATAATTAGGTGAGACATCATACTGGACTCTTTTCATGATGTCAAGGACATGGACAAGTGCATGTTCTTCCACTGTGGCCCAAAAGTAATGGCACTGAAACTCATTCTCTGCTCTGGTCTCTGTACCCCCTCATCATATCGCTCAGATCTGTCCACTGAGTACCTCTCTTCACAGTCGTGGCCTGAGAGTTTTTTTTTTTTTTTTTCCTCCAGTGATGAGAACCTCAGCGAGAAGGAATCTCATTATTTTGAGTGGATCTGCTGTTGAAATGTTCCACACAGCAGTGAGAGTAAGTTCTGGTTGTGGCCTTTGAAATAACTATCGCCAGAAGTTTACAGTTATTTGTGTGGTTTTAACAAAGCAGCTCTGCAATGGTTGTGGGCTCAGCAGCAATACCAGCCATTAGCAGAGTTTCATCATTATCATAAGTCATGTTGAAAATTGGTTTACAAAATCAAAATGAAAATTAGAAAGCCTTGTTGGCTGTAGTCTTTTCTGTTTTGCTAGAAAATAAAACTCCTAAAACGGCTACTGTTTCTTACTGCACATGGTCCATCGCTGCCTTCTTATTGGTTTGTTTTCTCACTGATGTCTTCAGTAGAAAGTAGCTGCAATGAAAACTACGAGTGAGGTCTGTTGATTATCCAGAATATCTGCGAAACTGTCTCTGATGTTACATCTTTTTTAAATGAGCCAGGCTAATACAATTCTATTCACATTCATTGGCCACTTCCACAGCAGCAGTTATTCTAAATTGTCATAGCATAAAAAGCACTGGTGGAAGTTACTGTTATCGACGGCTTTGTTCCATTTTAAGTATTGCAGTTAAGCAAGCGAGAACGCACAACACTTGGACCCTGGTACCGACGCATCAAAATGAAATTCAGCCGTCGTTAATGTTGTTGATTACACCTGTTCTTTTCCCACTGTGACCTGTCCAAATGTCTACTGTGAAAAAGGACTACTGAACTGGGGTGGAGGCAGAAATCTCTGACATCGACTCTTTTTTTTTTCTTAAATTTGGATATCATTCCATGATTGGGAATGTATCGTAGCTGAAATAGATGCATTACTATTGATTGCTAAATCTCTTTACGCAGTGATCTTTATTTTCTCTCTTCCTTGCCACAGCTCAGCTCCATCCGGTGCCACATTAAAACACCTGCGACTATTGGTTCTATTCTTTGTGTTGATATTTCCTGCATCTAAGTCTGCATGTCTGTCTTTCTCCTATTCGTTTTCTTCTTGTTGTTTTGGTTGGAGTAATGATTTGACTTGCCAGTATCATCATGCAGCCTGTCTTCACTGCAGGTTAGTTGAGTTGACTTCAATTACTACATCACGTATTCCTTTGGATTTGGGGAACTTTAGTTTGATTTGGTGCGATAATTTCAGGTCAGGATCCAAATAGTAGAAGGCTAAACGATTTCCCAACCTTTAATTTTCAGTGAGGGGCAGCTAATGGGCTCAGTGGTTAAAGCTGGTAGCTGGCAGTCAAAGCAAGAAGGTCCTGGATCAATGGCCTGCTGTTTATCTGTCAAAGCCCCCCCCACCCCCCCCCCCCCCTCTCCCCTCTTTTTGTTGCTTTCCCTGGTTTCCCCCCAAAGACATGCAGATCAGGTGAGGTAGAAGATTGAATTTGCCTGTATAAATGAATTTGCCTGGTCTTAATCCTATATGATGGACAGGTGAACTGCTTTCCTACCATTTGTGCATGCAGGGATAGTCTTCACCCCCCTGAGAGTCTGAGTAGGAATAAGTAGGCATAGAGGATGAATGTGTAAAAGTGCCCGGTCAAGGTTATTTAACAATTTCTCCATCATTTGGTCAATATACTCCCAGGATTATCTACAACCCGCCTATGGGAGTCACAGAAATGCTGTTGATTCTGGCTGGCTGACGACTTTCTCTCTCTTTCCCTGTTGCTACCACTAAAAGCTTTTCCAACCATTGCCAAACAGTCGATATATATCCAGCATTAGGCCACGGAGGAAGGTTTAACCCAGCAGATGACATTCAGTACAGCGCCATAATCATTGCCTCCTAATGAATTAAATAGCCCTGACATTTCACAGCACAACGCTTGTCCTTTTCCCGCAACTGCTCTGCTGTTGTACCCCTCCTTTCATGCATTCTGTCGCTCTCTTGTTCCTGTTCTTTCCATTGCATTGCTTTTTCATGTGGACACTTGCTATGCCCCCCCCCCCCCCTTCTCCCACCTCCTCCCTTTCTTTCTGTATCTCTCACTCCCTTTCTTACTCCTTCCCTCTCTTCTTCTTACTCGTGCACTCATCGGTATGCAACAGCACGCTCAGCTGTCTATGCGGGCTGAGAGAGAGAGAGAGAGAGAAGTGGGGGAGGAGGGGGTGGGTCACTGTTTAGCAGCAGAGACAGAATCCAGCTGGAGGGTCACGACCCTAAATGACCATCCACACTCACACACACGCAGGCACGCTCAATAAGTCATACACTCGCACTTCCCTGATGGCAGGAGCAATAGGTCATATGCCAACAATGTAGGAAGAGAGAGAGAGAGACAGAGAGAGAGAGAGAACGAGAGAGGAGAGAGAGACAGAGGTTTAGAGGTGGAGGTGTGTTCACTGCTTGCTGAGCCTTAATTGTCCTGTGGTTTGTATACGACGGCAAAGAAGAAAAGGTACATAAAAAGTAGCAGTGGAATGAGCATGGTCGGCAGTAGAGGAGACTGCTTTTGAAATAGCGTAAGAACGTTTGTTTTGTCCTGGAATACAGATGAGTGCTGGATGGATGATTGCCTGGCTGCACTGTTTTGGGACCGACAGAGATGGATTCATATAAGCAGCTTATGGGTCTGTTCGATTTCCGTCTGTTCGGCGCATAGCCGTGCATGCAAGGCCATCACTAAGACATTTGATTGTAAATAATGGAATGATTATTCACTATAAATATTTGTTTTCGATGTAGTTCCCAAAGGTGTCTTGGGGAGGTGTACTTTTAAGAAATTATGAATGTATAGGTCTTTGTATTAATTGAAAAACAAATATTTCCAGAGGGGAAATTTATATTGTCTAATAATAGCAATAACAGCCTTTTATATAATCAAAGAGTTACTATAGATATTCACTGCTGGTGTGTTTTTTGTGGACTGGTCAAGGAAGTATATTTACACTGGAGTTTGTTTATATTCTGACAGAGACACTATGGTCTGTTTTATGTATGTGAATATTTGTAGCCTATTGTAAGGACACAGACAGTGTAAGTAGTCAGATTTAGTCAAACTAAACTACTGAAACACAGTCTTTTTATTTGTCCTGTTTACTGTTGAAGAATTAAGATTTATCTGCAATTGTGTATAGACAATTTCCGTTTATGTAATACACAGACACATGGTGGCTCTGCTTTTCTGTACACAAACAAGCACTCTTATGGACTCACACATTTATTCTCTCACGTTGGTCTTGTCAAATTCATTCACATATTTATCTTACGGGTCGAATGGAAAATAATTTCTCTTCTGATCTCTAAATCCTTGTCATCATGAGAGTCGACTGTTGGAAAAAACAACAAGAGGTTCAAAGCTCTAATCAGAGCTATAACATGCTGCTGTGAGGATTTTAATCAGAGGGGAGTTCCCGCTGCCCATGATTACTGAGGCAATAGGGGACTTGATGACTTTGAATCCGATGTTTATTCCCTGAACAAACAAAGGCATGTACAATAATTATTATTTTCTTAATAATTGAAGATGAACCAACAAATTCATGCAGGGAAAAGTTCACAACAACAAACCAACAAGCACATGCCTGAATCAAAACTATCTGCGGTAAATTTATACACTGTAGTGTAAACATAGACCGTAAGGGTGGGGGTAAACCAAACCACGTGCGGAACTATCGCGAGATTGGAGTTGGTTTCCATAGGGACGACAGCCCAACAAAGACAAACTCCTTACCTGGACTGGAGACTAGAGTATATCCGGCCGGCGAAAACTTGAAATATTGAAATAGAAATCGTGAATTATAATGTAAGTAATGTATTTCTCAATTTCATTACAGTAAAGCTGAATTAAAAAAAGTTAACGTTGAGTTGTGCCATCACACGGAGGTGAACCAGGGAGCTCACGGGAGCGTGAGGTAAGTTGGATAAAGCTAGCGTTATGTTATTTAGTTACGTAATGTGCGTAACGTAACACAGCGACAACGGCACTAGTTAGCTTCGTGTCTAGCTACTAGCTTTCACTTAAATTCTAGCTGTGACCTTTTCTGTACAGTTGCAGAAGCCTAGATTAGGCCTAGCCAAACTAAAGTGAGTCCACATTAACCAGTCTGAAACATGTATATTACTAGTCACGAGCAAATAATGACATTAGTTAATGGGCTAGCAATTTAAAACAGATTTTTATTTGCTGCTTTAACGAAGCTAGGTTTGGTTTTGACCAAGACAACTGTGCTGCAGGAGTGAACTGGGAACACAAGGACGTCTCAGCCATTTATTGTCAAAAAGCTAAAGATGTCCACTGTGGTTGACAAGGGGAGGTTGGTCCCTCAGTAAAGCTGCTGCTGTCAGGAAGAACTAAAAACCTCAGTATGCCAGTGTGTCTGTCACCTGAATCTCAACAATAGACCCACAATTTCATGTCATGGCAGGAAAAGCACAGGTGTGATTAGTACCATCAATCAAGGCTGCGTCCTTTTGTTTCCCCTGTTAGTGTATCACCGGTATATAGCTTCAAGAGGCTCTTATGTGTAACTGAGCCGTCGTTAATGCACCTGTGCTTTCCCTGCTTTGACAAGTAGAAATGTAAGAAAGTGTAGCTATCACGCAAGCTGAGTTCAATACAAGTTCAGCTTCTCAGCTGTAGGCTACACTGCACTGCTTTACAGTCGAATGGGCGAAGGTTTCATATAGGGTATACTAGCAGGCGAAATGTCAGGGTCTTTATTTTTAGGACGTTACCCACCTTGAGCGAAACTTACAGTAGCTAATCACCTCCACTTACTGTCACTTTGCAATCTGCTCAGTTCCTTGCAGGTGTGGCCTGCCGCACCATTACTGTATAACAATATATTACATTTGCCGTACTGGCTGATTTCTTTAATTGGCTTTTACTACCTAACAGGCTTACCAGCCATTTATCAAGCATATACACGTCTGCCAGATACAATTCAAATGCACACGACTGCTTGTTTTAACTGCCTCTTTGTACGTTTGAGCAAATCTGTCGCTGCTATTTTGTTAATTTCATTGCAGCAGTATTCATTTATGGCAGTGTGTGATTTAGCCTATAGGCCCAGTGTGATAACCAGTTTAATGCCATTACTGTTGGTTTTTATTGCAGTGGAGACTCTTTGTAAAAAAATAAACCAGCCCAAGACGCAGGAGGAATACCTGAGCCCTCCCCCCCTCCAAAACAAAGAAGAGACATGAATTTAAATGACTTTGTGGTGCTTCCTAACAACAAGGCCAAATCTGTGAAGCTCAATGCCAGGTAAGATGAGATAAGATCAATGATGTATTTGCATTTGGTAGAAGCCCATTAGGGTTACTTTGCTGCCGTACTGTTTCCATCTGTTTCCATTTCAATTCTGCCGACAGAACGAGCATCTCACAAAATGCAGTTTCAGGCAAGATACAAACTTGGGACCTATAGCTTCCGATCTGATTCGTTTTCAGTGCGGTGTATTTAGTTTTCCTCATAATGCCCGATGCAAAAATGAAGTCTAATCTCCTACATAGTTTCTCATTTGCCAACAGGCAATTGACTGAATCCCTGATCCAGTGTCTAATTGATTAAACCATTGATCAGTCATGGCCACAGAGATCTACCAGTGCAGTAGATGATTTGAACATATTGATGAAAGCCAGGCAGTCCGATCTGACGGAGGTCATTTGGAGGATTGTTGTTGATTGATTGCACATTCTGTGTGTGTGTGTGTGTGTGTGTGTGTGTGTGTGTGTGTGTGTGTGTGTGTGTGTGTGTGTGTGTTGCCATATAGGAACATGCAAGTGCTGCAGATGGAGACGGTGACTCTGGGCCAGGAGAGCACAGAGATGGAGCAGAAACTGCAACAGCTGAAAGAGAGCATGAGTAAAGAGAAGGAGGAGAGAGGGTGAGTATCGGTGTTACAGTTACTGTTGTAGAAAAGGAGGAGAAAGGGGAGAGGTGAGGTGACCAGGAGGAGCAGACTGAAGTGGGAAGGTGAGAATGGAAGTGAGACAGTAGATCGCAGCAGGCAGGAGACGGTGAGTGAAGAAAGTGAGTGAGAGAGGAAGAGAGGATAGCGAGAGAGACACAGACAATTTTAGTTTGTTGCGGTTCGTCTTGTGTAGCACTAGCACAGGGCTTTAAGGATGAAGGTGTCCATCTGTCAGTCTGTCTGTCTTTCCCACACTAGAGCAAGTTTTCTCCACAACTACACGCCTGATTGACATCACATTGAGTACTGGGATATATACAGATATATATTTGATTTGATATTAATAACCATTGTCTTGGTAACAGTGTGATCTGACTCCACCTTCCTCACACTACATTTGTTTTACTTAAATTCTGTGTAAGAATGAGACAGAAATCAATGGCAGGTCTTGCCACGCGAACCTGTCTGAAGAGTTGTGACCATCAACAGCCACACAACAGCAAGAGGATATTTACTTTTGCCCTGTACGATAGTCTATACAAGCAAGAAGAACTGAGGAATGAATAGAGAGATTTGGGGAGTTAAGAGGCTTCACATATAGATGCTGAAAAACATAAAGTCCAAACAGACACTCGGTCCGCACCATTACCATGTCGGCGTATGCCTGTGGTAGGCGGAGTCTGTACACCATTTAAAATACCTTTTTTTTCTCTGTGGCATTGTGATCTCATCAGCGATATATGACACAATAAGCCTTGATGGCTTTTGTTTAAGGTGACGTCTCCTACTACCAGCAAATGTTTTGCCTTCCATTCGGGAGACGTGCTCCTCCCTCGCCGCTCGCCATCACTTCTCGGCAGATTGTGTCCCGACTGTAGGAAAAGGAGCGCAGCCACTGAGTAATAGAGATAGATGGAGGACGGGACTAAATGAGAATTCGGGGGAGGTCGATGACTTCTCTGCCTATAAAGGTCAAGAAAAAAGGTTGCCATGGAAGTAAAAAGGGAGCAGTCAGAGAGTTGATAAAGACAGGCATAGATGAAGTAGGCTCAGTGGACTGCTCTAAAGGTCAGTGAAGCCATACAGAAATGGGTCCTAAGACCTTGTACGCGGCTTTGCTCATAAAAAAATGAGTGTAATTTAATGGTAAACTAAGCCTTCAAGTAAACGTAATGAAATGACTACCACATGACCCAAATATCCCATTTGTTTTGGGTTTTTCTTTCCAAATTTTACCCTAAATTGTACCAGTCCGCAATGTATTTTGCTTGACATGTTTTTGCTTGGCCCCAGTAATTGCTGCTATATTATAAATAAGGCTTGAATTTGTTTGCAATGTACCATACATTAACTGTTGCAACTCTTTAGACTGATTGCGAGAGATTTACAGAACCTCATGGATGCTGTGTTGCCCTGCAAATGATATAAAACAATTTAAATGCCTTAAATACATTTTGAGTTGCTCAGGCAAAAAAGCTTGCACAGATGAACCGTACGTTATACTGACCAGTTTGCTGTCCTACCACAAGCAGCTGCCCTTCAGTTGTACATTTAGTGTTTGGTCTATCATCTGAAAACAAGAAAATAAAGAAAAACATCGAAAAGTGCTCTTTTGACAAAGAATACAATATTAACTTTATAGAAATTGAACTAGGAAGTCAACTAGGGAGTCCAAACCCGAAGCAGCTTGGCTCATATATCTATATCTATATAGATATATATCTATATATATATACTGTACATAAAAAACATCACACAGAGGCAGTGCTGTTGCCGTCCAATAAAAACATGACCCTTTATCTTCAGATGAACTGGTATGGCAGTAACAGATATTATATTTCATCCCTGAGACCAAAATTTATCTTCCAAAAGGCGTTACCTCATTTATCACAGTGCTCCGGAGACATCAGAGCCAGTGGTAAATTACTACAGGATGACGCCAGACATTGTCCGGCCAGTCATCTCGGGAGTTGGGCCGCTAGCTGCTGAGATTACCGCCTCGCTGGTCCTAACATCTCAAAAACGTCAGTGTAAATTCCCAGAAAGGAATTATTTGGACATATTGACCACATATTCATAATCTCAATGGTTTCTCTTTCATCTGAAAAGTGTCAACAATTAATAAAGTGACATTATAGCAGTCCTAGAAAGAAAATTACAAAATCTCCTAAAATCTCCCTGATAGAACAGGTGAAACATGCACACGTGTAATCATTTGGACAGTACCGGGCTTAATATGGACTCTGAATTGAAACAGTACTCGATCTGTGACTCGTCCACATCCCGCCATTACAGAAACGAGCTCAGAGAAAGGCCTCTCGCATTCACTGCGTGAGCATTTGAAACAGACTTTTCTGCTCGTCTCACATTTCATCCTATTTCCAAGTTTCTCAGTTTGTCAAATGACAAATGATAGGTGTCATCGCGACAACAGAGATTATGTTTTGGTATGTGTCAGTGTATCGGCTGCCATAGGACCATATCTACTGTAACTGACGCATGGCTATCAAACCTCAATGAGTTATATATAGAAAGGCTGTCTCATTGAGATGACATCATCACAATCTGACACACACATACACACACACACACACTCATCTATTGTGATTTTGTTTATGATTTGCAATAATGGAAAACAAGTTGGATTTTATTTGGGCTTTATGGCATTCTTAAAGGGGACAGCAGACACACAGTGAACAGGCACAAAGAGACAAACAAAACACAGGCGACCAAGAAATTATACTGGCCCTAGTGTGTGTGCGTGTGTGTGTGTGTGTGTGTGTGTGTGTGTGTGATTGTTTTTGTGTATACGACTATTAAAAATGCATGCACATCTTCAAATTTATTTAAAATGGATTGGATAGCTCACACACAGACACACACACACACACACACACACACACACACACACACACACACACAAAATAGCATTTATTTTCTCACCGCATTCCATTACAGCGTATGTACCTGGCCCATTACTATGACTATTATCCAACAAATTAAGATTGAGCGGCATCTCAGCCATGCGCGAGAAGGAAATTAATTTGCAGAATGCAAACAAACACTGGTTATTAATGTGATTGTTTTTATTTTCCATTCCCAGTTTACCTCATTTCATCTCAATTCATTAATAACTCGGAGATGTGTTATCTAATGTGAAGTTATGGAGAGCAGCGTAATAGGGGTGTATATCAAAATATATGAGCACATAACTCAGGAACAGCTTTAGGGCGATGCAGAGTACATTACACATGGACCACTTTAAGTGGTAAGAGGCAGAGAAAAGGTTACACACACACACACACACACACACACACACACAAACACATTTAGCACCGTTAATAACAATGTCAGTGATTTAGAGCTGAGGTATGCTGAGAGTCACTCTTTCCACATGATTTAGTTCTATTAGTTGAAATATACATAATCAAAAAACAAGGAATCGCATATTTTTAGATGATAATTGTCGGTTAAGTTATTTATTTTTTTCGGGGATGAGTTGTGTGTCTGTGTATGTCGTTGTATATCAGTACACTGCTCTGTTTCTGAGTGAAGCCTATACCTCTAATTAAGAAGCCATACATCAGTATGTAGGAGAGGGCCGTCTGGTCCAGGCTGCACCGATAATAAGCACATGAACACAGTGTTTCCTGTCACACTGAAGTACTGCAACATTTACCGCTCCACCAGCCCCAAGACACCACAAGGTGTGTGTGTGTGTGTGTGCGTCGGGCTGCCGGGGTGTGTGTTTTTGATAGCGGTCCTCCATAAATAATGGCACTTGTATTTGTGTGTCTTTTGCATGTTGCAGAGTGTGCTACAGTTTGCCTTGTGTTTCCTTAATCAGTAAAGACACACTCAACTGCGATCGAAATGATGCTGAAACCCTATGTCTTTGAAATATTACCAGCTTTTGGAAAATATTTCAGTTTTGCGTGTGTGAGCAAGCTTGAGGTGGACAGATACAGCGAGAGTTGTGTGTGTGTGTGTGTGTGTGTGTGTGTGTGTGTGTGTGTGTGTGTGTGTGTGTGTGTGTGTGTGTGTGTGTGTGTGTGTGTGTGTGTGTGTGTGTGTGTGTGTGTGTGTGTGTGTGTGTGTGTGTGTGTGTGTGTGGTCTCAGCTGGCTTAACTACAAAGTGTAAATAGATGAAATGACGTACGCTGGATATGATGCGGCTGAGAGGTCAGGGAAAAAGTGAAAACTTATTCAGAATTATTCCTTTTTTCCCTTTTTTTAAACTTTGGGAAGATACATTTAGCTACCTTTATATCTAACTACTGCCAAATTCAACATTCTGCCACTCCCTTTGTTGGTTCTTCTAACCCCAGTTTGTTTGTATATCTGTATGTTTGCTGTCTGTCGGTTACAGTCGACACATCGAGCAGAAGACGGCAGAAGAAAAGTTTGTATGCGATGAAGGTGAAAACACACGAACTGAGGATCGAAGGGAAGCGGTCATGGAGTAAATTACATCGTTAGGAACTAAAATATAACGGATACACATGTCCTGCCGGGCTGTTTTACAATTGAACCGCACATCAATGGAGCTGCAGCTCCCTCCTAACTTTTATCTGAAGGCAGTTCAGCCATGCGGCCGCCTCTTCCATGTGAATTCCACAAAACAGTTAATTGGAACACCTCTAATGAAAAAGTTGAAAGAGTTTTTCTCATCAGCTCCTCTCTGATTGACACGGTGGAGAAAGCAGGCAGAAAGAGTGCCTGGTTTTGGCGAGTAATCAGGTGATGTGTGATGTGAAGGTTACCTGGATTTTCTCTCGGCGTCCTCCCTGAACCCGCTGTTCCTCTCGGAACACGCCGGCGTCTTTGACGAGTCTTTACTGCAGATCTTCCAGCTGTGATTTCTGCTCAGGCTGTGCAGTCTGTGTTCTGCAGCACTCTGTTTTCCTCTCTCTGCTTGTCTCTTACATCGCAGAGCTCCCGCACCAGATAAATTGTTCGTCTTTGTCTGAGAGTCGGGCTACACACACACACACACTAACACACACACTAACACAGTTACGTATGTACCCAAAGAACAGGCGAACAAATTTGTTTTGCTGAGAGGAGGTGCGGTATAATCAGTTTGGTAAAGTATACACAGGCGATAATAAAGCCTCGGGGCAAACGCAGTACATCATTCATTGTCTTGGCATGCCCCGAATCACAGATTTAATGCAGCTTTGTCTTAAGGCCTACATATCTTACACACACTAGCTCTCGCCTTATCAGCACAGTCGAGGTTCACCATTTTCCTCCTCCGCCGTCTCTCCGCTGTGTTTTCATATCTACTGGCTCCTTTACTCCCTCTTTTACTTGTCTTTTTTTATTCTTATTCTGTGTTTTTTTGTTCTCTACTGTTTGTGTAGTAACCTGTTTCAGTGTGTGTGCATTCAGTACATACATGTGTGTCGACTCTGTGACCCGACACTGCTCACGCTGGACTGAAATGTGTTTGCATTTGTGTTTATGTGATCCTATGTGTCAGTCTGTCTTGCCTTTGGTATAAGTTTATATCCTGTTACAACCCTCAACGTTTTTACCCTGTCCTCTCGTCTCACAGCGGGGGGGGGGGGGGGGGGGGGGGGATTGAAGGAAGACTGGATTACTTTAGACTTCAGAGTTTGTGTGCATTTGCATGTGTGTGTGTGTGTGTGCGCGAGGCAGATGTTGTCAGCTCTCCCTCTGGGTGCGACGGGTCAGTTAAAGGTGATAGCCGCGTGTTAGACACGAGTGTTTGGAGGTACGACAGGTGGTGTTTGCCTCGGTCCTCTCCTGTCACCGCAATATATCGGCTCATCATTTAGAAATATGAGCTCGCTCCGAGCTAACGTTGAACTGTACTCCGAGCTGCGTTTCCCCTGCTTTGACTTTGATGAGGATGTGTTTTCTGACGAGGTGGCATTTGGTGTCGCGTCTGATGTTTGTTTTCAATATGCAAGTTGTGACTCAGAGGTTGTCGTCTGCTATCCATCCACTACACAGCACAGCAACGTGTGATAGGAGTGTGTGTGTGTGTGATGTTCTCTGTTTAACAGGTGTTGTCAGGTCACTTCAAGTCTCTATCTCTCTCTCCCTCTCTCGCCCTCTCTATCTCTATCTCTCTCTCTCTCTCTCTCTCTCTCTCTCTCTCTCTCGCCCTGGCCCTCTCTCTCTCTCTCCCTCTCTCCCTTACTCCCCCCCGATGGGAGTCTGTGAGTATGTATTTCCGTGTTTGTGAGACAGAGAAACATTAACTGTGGGCACGTGTCAGTATCTCTTTCTAAGAACAACTTTAAGCCTTTATTACTTTGCAGTGCCTCAACTGTCTCCCCCAGCGACAGTCCAGTTGCCAAGGTAATGTCGCCAGGGTGATTACCTGACGCCTACCATCAGTGTCAGCCCAGCACATCGATGGCATCACACACACACACACACACACACACACACACACACACACATGCAAAGAGACACACACACTCACACACACAAATAGATTCTGACTTCCTGTGCCTTGACAGGCTGCCAGCTCAATCCTGAATAAACTTCTCTCAAAGACAGCCAGACATCACAATAGCATAAATAGCATAAATAATTCAACAACATGAGCATGAATAACTCTCGTCTAAATGAGGATCCCTCTCCGTTTCTTCACTCTCTGAAACAGGAGTGTCCTGCATGAGTGTGTATATACTGTATGTATTTATGTTCTTGTATCTGCGTCTATGCCTGTGTGTGTGTGTGTGTGTGAGAGTACATATAGTTCCTATCACCTTTCATGTTCTGCTTTTTGTGGTCGAGGTTCTAATTGTCTGCAACATGACAGAAAACATCCTTTTGGTCTTGGACTGATGTTCAGGTTTAGACTCATGTGACGTTGTATATGTGCATTGTTTATGTTGGTATGACCAAATTCTTGTGTGTATGTAAAGTGGTAAAGTGGCAAAGTGCTTTTCCTGGCTGTTCCAACTACTCCTAACAACACAGGGACAATGTTGCGATACATTAAACACTCTTTTTCTACTTAATGGAACAAAGGGATTTTCTAAATGTATTTATTTATCTAATTTCCATGGATTTAGGGATTTAGTTATAAGGTGATGTTGCACCTTTTTTCACATTTTATTCTTGACATCAGTGCCTTCTCCTCTACTTAAAGCCTGTTATTAAAGTGCTTCAGTGTACTTAGGTACTTCAGTGGATTAAAAAAACATTAATCCTGAGTTTTGCAAAATCTATCCTGCTTCACTTTCACGCTATCGGTAATACAGGAATGGCAAGGTGCCAGCTTTGTTAACAGCCCTCAAATATAATGAGAATAGTCTCCTAGAATAATTATTAAAAAACATCGTCTCTGTGTGTTTTGATGTGGCTGTCTGTGCCTGTGTATTATCTTGATGTTAATCAAGGATTCTCATGATTATGCTGCCATACCCAGATCTTCTAATGTAGAATGAATATCAAAGTTACATTTCTTGGATATGGAAAATATGTCTTGATGAACAAAAAGAGGCAGAAACAAATCAAATTAAGGACATTGACAGATGTAACTGAAACGTGATAGCAATTACAACTGGTAGCTATGATACTGTAATTGAGCTATGCGTTTCAAATTCAAAGGGATTGTAATTCAAGATTGCTTGTTTCCGATTGCCAAAGACAAACTCTCTCTGCTTTTGTCTTTCTGTCTGTTTAGGCATTCGGGAGGGTTCAGATGGAAGTCTGGGCAGCGTGGTTCTTTAAACAGCAACGCTCTAACAAGCGGCGTAAAGAAGAACAAGGAGGACATACTCCAAAAGGTACAGGAGAACATCTAACTATACTTCTAAGGACGTGTGTATGGTGTGTGTGTGTTTACTGGATTCTTTAAATTGTGAGGAGCTTTGTCTTCTGGGTTGTGACCTTAAGGGTTACCTGCACTGTAGAATATTCTAATTCCTCTTTCCAAATTTGCTGTGGGTGCACCATGTGCCTGCATCCATGAAAATAAGTCCAACCACTCCTTGAGTGCACTGTGCATGGCAGACTTCAGATTGCCCTTAATTTGTTTTTTAATTTAATCTTGTGCCCGATATCTCAGGAGAGAACACTAGACCAAGTAACTCCTTTTCTAAAGTTTACACTTCTTGAGCGTAAGAGAATGAAACACAATAATAGTTGAAGTAAAGAATGGATTAACACGTTATATATTTAAAAACCCTTATGGTAGCAAGTTTTTAACATAAAAAAAAAAATGGAGTGATGTGAAAGTGCAAACGTGAACACAGAGTGGCTCACATGTATATAGAAACATACTTACCCCCCCCCCCCCCCCCCCCCCCCAGCTGTCAGCAGGCAAGGTGAAGATCCGAGTGCTGAAGGATGAACCACTGACAGGTGAGTCCTTTACAGCCACAGCATTGATACACTACCCTATACTGGAATTCTACTCTCCACGTGGAGGTTTGGCATTCAGGAGCAGCTGACAGAGCCGAGCCCCGGGAGCTGGTAGAGGTTCAGTGTCTTGCTCACGGTTACTTCAGTGAGGTGGATACTCGGCATCACGGGGGCAGACTGTGGAGTTCTCTTGTTAAAGATTGATCCGTGCAACCAGGAGCCAACCTGGGCCGAATTATTAATGTTTCCAACATGCCTGAGGCACAAAAATCACACCTTTTAACCGGAATGTTTCAAAATGAGCTGACACGTGTTGAAGTAAACTTTTTAAGGACTGTCTAAATTATGCATTTTTGCAAAAGTGGCTGCAGATTCAAACCAGTTGTATAAGCATGCTAACACAGCAGTGATTCTGGCGAAAGTACTGTATTTTTGACACCGTCTCTATACGTCTCCACAATATTGTTGGACTGGGCAGGAAGTCAGTTACACGACTCCACAAAGATATGAAATGAATCCCATTGCCAAGCATGCCTAACAACAGTATAACTGCTCTTTTTAGCCCCGCCTCCTCCCCCTCCTCCACCTAGAGAGAGAAGAAAAAACCGTCTGAAGGGAACACGCTGTGGACAATGTGAGACCAAGACTGCAGGACTAGTAAGCATAAACACACACAGAAGACACTGTATGATGACATTTGGTTGTATTGTTTTTTAAAAAGAGGTTTGTGTGGCGAGAATGTGGCATAACCTATTTGCCAATTTCACTCACTGTGTTGCTATTCATGCAATCTACACAGCGTTCTGCAAAATGTCAATCAAAGGCGCATTTATAAACTTTTTGTTTAGGTGTTTATGAGTGAAGGTTTTTTAGCATTCTTTTTATTTACATTTAAACCAATATTTACCTGTGAATGATGTAATGTTATCGTAAATTGTGAAGCACTTTGTTAAGTTTCAATATGAATTAGTGGTATAGGAGCCATAAAAAGCACAGCTGTGCGTAATAACAGCTGTTTAGGTGCTATTGTAGAACCTCACCAATGTGACACAATCGGTGACATTGCAATTCTTTGCCGTTCTTCTTATTGACGAGCTTAATGAGTAGTGGAGCAGGCACATGTATTGATACGCAAACAGCTGTTTAAGGCATTTCTACAGCACTTTATGTGTTAAATCTATCTGTGGGTGTGGAAATTCCACGATGATTGAGATTCATAAAACAGATTAATGAAGCTATATAAGTCTGCCAACTTAATGTGGATGCATATTTCTGCATTTTTCCGTACACAGAGTTTTAGTCATGAATCTACAGAGTTTTATGTGTCCGTCTCTGCAGTAGGAGTCGCATAACTTGACTTACACTTATAGCTGCAATTTGGAAACTCTCATTCTCTCTCTCTCTCTCTTTTTTTTCCTGCCTGTCCATCACTCTCCATCTGTCCATTAGTTTCTGGTGCTGTACTGTCCCCTCTGCCCTCTGTGTCTTTCTATATTTCAGTTTTTTTCTCTTCCTCCTGCATCAGCTGTTATCTTCTCTGCTATCTCCAGATGACTTCTGTCTCCCATCCTGCTTCCCTCGTTGTCTTTGCATCACAAGTGTGATTACCCCTCTTTCTTTCTTTCTTACATGCAACACATTTTTCCTCTCTGTCATTCTCGCTTCCACATCCCTGCCTGTTTCTCTCTCTCTCTCTCTCTCTCTCTCTCTCTCTCTCTCTCTCGCTGTGCCGCTGCTGTCCTATCTGTTGGTCTATCTGTGTGTTTGTGTTTGCACTGATAACAGTTTAGCTGGATCCATTCATCGATACCTCGAGACCTCCGAGTGCCCCATTGTTTATTCTTTCTCACTCTTCATCCACTGTTGCTCAGGAGGAGGGACCCTGGCCTGCAACTGTATGTGTGAACAAGAAGGAGGGAGGGAGAGAAATGAAAAGCCATACTGTATGTGTGTTTGTGTATTTATGTCTGTGTACATCGCCATATTCTAGATCCTTAGCGACTCGCTCGAGTAATTCGGCTCCTATTTCCGACTGGGAAGCCCGCAGAGTTTAGTGTTGAATAACTGATGCATCTAAGGGAGAGAGAGAGAGAGGGAGATTGAAGGAGAGAGAGAGATTGAAGGAGAGGGAGGGGCTGAATTAATTGAAGCGACAGCCAACATTTGTGTCATAAGTTATTTTAAGTAGACGACACACATGTGGTCAAACGTAATGTGCTAATTTGCTTGATAGTGCATTTGATGATGCTGCCGCTGAATTGTCCAATGAAGGGCCCCAAATGCCCCATAGTGATGGGCTTAATGGCAATGCTTATCCCAGTCTGGGCAAGCAAACACACACACACACACACACACACGCACACACACACAGCTTTTGTATAGCACTATAATGATGGCAATAATGGAAAGCTTTACGACTCTGTCCCCGTCATTCTGTCTGAAAATACACACACACACACACACACATGCACACACAAATACACAATCATAAACACATCTGGGCTTATTTTGAACTATGACTCACATACTGGCACAGACTTTACTAAAATCACACGCGCACACGCTGCACGCCTGGACGTGTGCTGTATTTCAGAGTCATCCAGGCAAAAAAAAGGAGCTCATTTTGTTCTGTGTAGCAGGAGAGCGCAGTGATATGCTGCTTGCAGCCTGATGGGGATGCCTCGTCCCTTGCGAGTGGCTGTAATTTATCCTCAGGCCTGAGAAGGGAAATGAGGCCCTGCTTTATGGGACCATTAAAGGGCAATGTCACAGCTGTAGGCTTGCATGTGAACGCACCCATGCCCACACACTATAGGACTACAACGGGGAGAAGATGAGATAAAAGAGTAAAATGAAAGGAGCAGGATTAATTGGTTAATCTGCTGGAAGAAAACTGCACTGTAAAACCTCTATTTATCCACAATGACTTCATACGGAACAGTGTGTTGTTTTGTATTGCATTGTTTTGCTCAAATGACCATTTGCTAAGCCCCACCCCCTGTTGCTACTCCGCCAAGGTGTCAGAGAGAAGCGGAAAGAAGAATCTGCAATATGCTCTTGAAGAATATATCAAGGATGTCAAACTTTGTCATCAAACGAGCTGGAGCAAAGCCACATAGTTGTCAGACCCTGGTCAAAGCTGGCCAATGCTTTGCTATGATTGGCCGGGCTGCATTTGAGGGCGGGAGAAATACACCTGCATCTTAAATGAAGGGAAACAAACAAAATATGGCGGTTTCTTACTGTTTGTTGTTTATGAATTTTAAGAAGCCGTGGTCCTTTTCTCCCTCCCCTTCTCTCATGCACACACACACACACACACACACACACACACACACACACACACACACACACACACACACACACACACACACAGATATGGGTAGTGAAGCATATCAAAGGTCACGCACGTCAGTAACTCAAACACATACCTGCCTGCTTAACTCCACCTAACCTACGTAGTTAACCTAGTTAGGTGTAGGAGCAGGGATTGTGTTGAGTGAACTTCTATGGAAAATAGACCATTTCACACACACGCGCACACACACTGACTCCACAGTGTATCTCTGTGTTGTAGATGTGTGCTGAATGCACAGAGCACTACTGCATTGGCTGCTTTACCAAATTCCACCAGAAGGGGGCACTGAAGCTCCACAGGATGATCCCTATTCAGGTGAGCGTGGTCCCACGGGCGTCAAGTCCATCTCGTCTCCTCTCCTCTCCTCTCCTCTACTCTCTTCCTCTCCTCCTCTTGCACAGATACATTCAATAATAGCTCTCCTCATCCCATTCTCCTCATGCTTCTTTTGCATTTCTTGCATCCCTGACTACAGTATCTACTTATCTCAACCTCTCAACCTCTCCCCCTTTTTTCTTTGCTTCTGCACCCCATCTCACGTATGTATCCGTACACACACACACACACACACGCGCACACACACACAGAACTGGAAGGCTGGACTGTACATGCCTGAGTCTGTGGTTTGCAGTGTTGCAAGTTTGCCGCATCGTACCTGATAACAAAATGAATGCCCCTCATTAGCAAATGCCCTGGTCACTTATATGCACACACACACACACACACACACACACACACACACACACACACACACACTCTAACAATGAGTTTAATTAATTAGGCAATATCCTATTGAACCAAATTTGTATTAAAGGCATACCAAATACTCATAAATGATAAAGTATGCTGATAAATTGAATTAATCATCATGTCAAATTTGAACGAGACAATATTAAGTGTTAAGCAGGCATTCACAGCAGTATTTGCCTGTCGCTTTGAGATTTCAAACCAACTAGTAAACACACTGTTGCCTAAGTTGACATCAAAAGCCCTAATTTGCTCCTTTAAGCAGGCTTTGCTTAAAACAACTGCTTCTCAAATGAACTCATTCTTCATATCTTTTCCTTCGCCCGGTCTCGCTGGCCAACGTGTTATCAGGTCCGCTGCTGCATATAACTGCCGTGACCCAAACGGTTGCGTTACGGTCGCCATAATCTACCGAGCTAAACTGATTGGCTGAGGTCATGCAGGTGACGAGAGAGAAAGCACCTTTTTGGAAAAGTCGCTCCTTATTCACCTCTACTGACGTGTATAATGGAAGTATGAATTCTTCACTCCTGTGTTTTTGTACTTTGTTCTTATTATGTCCGGAGGTCATTTCTATGTACATTATCTAAGTTTTATGGAGTAACTCTGTGTACTCTTGGCTTTTGTGTGTCTTGTTTTCTGCTAGCTGTGTGCGATTTTGCTCGCTTCTCGTCATATGATTGTTTTCTTGGGTTTCTCTTATTTTGACCTCGAAGAACTCACAAAGAGATAGACTATTCCATGACGTGGGCTTTGTGATCTTGCATGGATATGGCGGCACAGCCTCTGATTTATACGTGTGATAGTGTGTGCATTCGTGTACACGTCAGGATGTGTACCATGTACTGCAAATTTGTTTTTGTCTGATTGTGCACAGAACAGCACACTATCAAGTATTATTATTATTATTATTATTATTATTATTACGTGATGCGGTGTAGCTCTGCTTATGTACACGGGTCATACTCACTGATAGAGGAAAAAGAAAACGCACATTGAAACGGCTCAGTGAAGACAACATGGCAACTCTCTATACCTCTGTATATCTCTTCAGTGTTCACCTCTGTTTCTCTCCTCACTTCACGGACTCCGGGATGCTCGGATGGAGGCTCACTCACAGTTTCGATGCATACTCTTATTCAATCACACATGCAAAACTGTGTGTTTTGGCAGGACACTAAGGCGGGAGATTATACACATGCAGCTGACGCAGGCTTCTCTTTCTCCCTCTCTCTCCTCACTTACTCCTGTTTCATTTGCCTTGGAAAGAACGAGGGAGGGAGGGACAGAAAGACAAAAAACGAATATTAATTTCATCAGTATGCTGTGTTGGGGTTTTTGTCTGTGCCTCATCAGCTAATGTTTCCAGCCAACACACACACACACACACACACACACACACACACACACACACACACACACACAAACATGTTGGTTCAATTCATGTTTGCAGAGCATTCTTGGTATTTAGCCTAACCCTGTGCAGACATGGGTGTGGTATGCTGTATCAAAACAATTCTGATGTCATGTGATTTTTCATCATACAGCAATATTTCAAAAATCACATTAGCATACACAATTTACATGATTTAAATGTTTCATTATTTTTTTTATTGTTTGATGGCGTCTCTCTCTCTCTCTCTCTGTCTCTCTCTCTCTCTCTCTCTCTCTCTCTCTCTCTCTCTCTCTCTCTCTCTCTCTCTCTCTCTCTCTCTCTCTCTCTCTCTCTGATGGTCACATGAGAAGCATAAAGCCTGCAATGTTATTTCCCTTTGGGAACATTTTATTTCCCTTTGTCTCTCGTAAAAAGGCAAAAAATATAACGGTGCTGCTTCAACTGCTGCGCAGCATCCTGGAGCTGGTCTAGCACGGCGAGATTCACTGCCTGAGAAATATATATATTTTTGTTGCACAACTTAGATTTGATATGAATGCAGGGAGTGGGGATTTCTTTGCTCATTAGCATGATTATGGTAGCCTTGTCTGAGGTGTGTAATTAATCCAAACGCTCAGATGGGTTTGTGTCCACAGTATCAAATGCAATAATGTGGCCCACTCTATCTAGGAACTGTGGGCCTACCAAGTAATGGTAAACATTTAACACAGACTGATCACAATTGTGAATGGCGAATCTTTCCGACATGTGTAATGTGTCCCAAGTGTCTCCTGGCAGGCGATCATTGTGTTGCAGTTGGTTGTACAAACAAAATGTTTTCTGAAGAATGAAAAAACAAGAGCTTTGAGAGAGACGGTTAAAGCCAATGCTTACTCCTACACCTTTGTGGAAGGTGGTTTCCGGCACTCTTAGATGATCTGACAAGCTCTTACTTTGAAGCATCCTGAGGCCTTAAGTGTCCATTGATGTGCACCTGTAAGCACAGTTGGCTGGTGACCAAAGAGACGGAAAAGAGAGAGAGACGGCTTCAGCAGTCGCACTGTTTAAAAACCTCGTGCGATGCAAAGATTTTCCATCACAAGTTGTTACGATGAGGAAGGAAATGTCCCCGGGCTCGAGGGATTGTTTGGAGATAAAGATGTGATTCTTAAAGATTCCATGGCCACGGGCGAGTTCTCTCCCACGAGGTGCTGAATAAACTAATTCAACACAGGGATAGAGTATCATTGAATGAACTACGCTCCGCTTTCATCACCGAAGAAACCGTAGATATTTCAAACCGATAACGAGTCTCTTGTCTTTGCCAGATTGGGGCGTCTACAGATTCATCCATCCGCAACGACATTAGGACCAGATGCAGAATACATCGCAGGCGTAAACAAAGAGCTCACCCACCAGGGCACGGCCGAACACACGACTGTGCTTCTGTCCTGCAGGAGAAAGAGTCTGGTGCAATATGATCTCATGCTGCCAGAGGCCTCGTTTTTAATGTGGCGTAGTTACAGTGGTGCATCTTAGACGGTTATCACACCCACACGGTAAAAGTTTCATGGGTGAAACAACCAAGGTCACCACAAAGGTCCCTGGGCCGAAGGGGCTCATAAGACCAATTTTTATTGTGTTCCTTGGATTAAATTGATCCTATAAAGTTTCTCTATGCTCAGTAGGCTGCTTGTGTCCTGCAGAAACGGGCTAGATCTCGGCAGACAGTGTGAATCTCCGTGAAGGTGTTACACGGCCAGCAATAAAAACCACAAAATGAGCAGAAGTATACTGTACAGCTTCCTCGCCGAGTCCGAATGTTCATCTTTCTCAAGCTGTCCGTGTCTCAGCTACCTCCACGATTTCCCCCGACACGTTTGTTTCTGCGTCCCCGTCGGACACCTTCAAGGACATGATGAAAGTCTGCAGACTGGTTAACCTCAGCAGCCCTACTGGTCCCCGGTGATTAATGGAACCCAATAATGAATTCAGCCTGTGGAATGGAGAAAATCAATCAACACTCATTCAGCGGGCTTCAGCGAATTTTCTCTTGTCCAGAAAGTATGGAGATATCTGATCACATTCTGTAAATGCTTTTACCGAGGTGATTGAAAAGAAGAGGCTCGGTGTATGTGTGACGCGTTACTGGACCAAGTTTGTCAACAGATCCATATTGCTTTGTGGTTAAAATGGGATGTAACGGCAATAAAGTGTGATACCAGCTTGGTCACATTGTGATGCACAGTTCCAGTGTCTTTCAGGCTCTTTGTGTTTTCCTTTACATGAAATAAAAGTGCATACATTAACTAATAAAATTTAGTTCAATTGAGTGATTCTCAAGGTTATGCTCGTGATGTAGCTATGAGCACTTAAAGTAATTAGGTTGCACCCTTCAAATGGGGTTCATGGCAGCTGTCTATTGCGTCATCTCGTTGCCTTCATATCGTTGGTGTAAATGCAGCAGAACTCGCTTAATCGTATGCAAATGTTTTCATTTATTGTCTACAGTTTGACGATTATGTCGCTTTGTTGATCAGCGCCGCTGTTGATCGTCTACCGCCTCACTCTTTGTTGCTATATTTTTCTCTAACAAAATGCACAGCTCTGATAAATAACCAACCACTTTCTTATGTTATGTCGTATTATCTCTTGCTTTTATGCAACGAATGCAAACCGTTATCGTACTTTTTCCACTTGCTTGTGATTCAGTTAATTTCCACGCTACTACATTTTATGTATTTAATATCAAATGTGTCATATCTCTCTCAGAAAGTGCCAGCTGCTGCCTTTTCTCTTCTTTTTTTTTTCCAGCAACAACAATGTTGATTTAATCTCATACACGATGGCCTTCTTTTACAGACAGACTTACAGACCCATGTGAGCACAAGAGATGTTGTCAGCTGCTTCCAGAAACAGACTGACCCTCGCTCCTATCCCATTACCACTACAAGTCATGCTGCGGAGAAACCTGTGCAGCTGAACCCTGATCCCAGCCAGGTATGGTGGTAATCTTATTTAGTAATACACACTTCTACGGGTCCTGAATACACGAGCAAGTACTGAGTTAAGGTGAAAAAAATACAATTGTGTTGATGTACATTGACTCACATCCTTTAGCATATAGTACGGTCAATTGTATTGACTTTTTGATGAAACAAAAGAAGAAAGTGACAGAAAGAAATGTTGATAAAGGTGAATAATAATATGATGAGTTATTACTGTGACTGAAAGATGTTCTGGAAGGGGCAGTGGGACTTGCATTAACACTGCTATCTGGTTATGTGTGCTTTCGTGTGCTTTGTTGTGTGAAAGTGAAGTTCGCTGTGGACAGGACCATCGGGTCGAAGCTTTAAATGTAAAAGGCACCGGGTTAAATCAGCACGTCACAAGTCAAGAATACGGATATGCGGTCCAGTGTTCTTTCTTTAACTTCTGGTCCTTTAAGCCAAAGCTTCTATCTTCCAAGTCTGCCAAGTAGATTTTTTGTCCACACAGTTGTATTTTCAAAACCTTCAAGAAAATCCATAAAAAAACCGTTGCTTTTACCAACAATTATTTTTGAAAAGAATAGCTGTTTTTTTTTTTTTTCAAATGCTTATTGATCCATGAAGGAAATTTCTCTCCATTTATAGTTCACTTGCTGTGACACCACAGCAGAGACATGTCAAACAAGCCTTTGTGCCGTGTGAGTTTTACCTCCACACCCTGTGAGTCAATTGAAAAGCCCTCAAACTAACCCTAATTGACGTTCTATCCACAGGCTGTATCTACAGGACCTGCACGGACCTTTGGACTAAAAAAAAGCCCCCCCAACAGTAGAGCTCTGGCAAAAACAGTTCGATTGACATTCCAGACTCTTTACACCACAGAGCTCAGTTGATCTTATTTTCACACCAGTCGTTTTCAGACAGTTGGGATCAGAAGATATCGAATATATATTGTTTATATATCAAACTAGTATATATATATATATATATATATATATAACTGACATATTCAGAATAGACTTCACTCAGCGACCAAGCAAGACCTAAAAGCCACCAACCTGAGAAACAAATACAACTGTCTGACGTACAAGTGAATATGTTTAGCTACTGACGATGAGTGTAAACAGGCTGCATAATGCAAAAGTATGAATATAGATATATGCAGAACCGCAAGCCCTTGAGCTCAGTCACACCATCCAAACACAAATGTGCGTTTATTCCAACCCAAGCTACGTTTTAGAGGTCAAAGATGAAGATGGATATGTTTCCTCCGTCACTTTTTAATGGCGTCTCAACAAAAGGTATAGCCGAGGTCACAGCCAAGCTTGCGTAGCTGTAAACTTTAAAGACGTGCTTTTCCTTGCCCCTCGCCAGCAGAATCATCAGGCAGTAGTGCTCCTGCAGCATTCAAAATCTCATTAACTGTCCCTTCCGTTATTTTGCACTCATCAACAAATGAATATTTAGTCATGCGAAAGGGAAAGTACACAGGCATACAGATTCGATTTATTTTGTTGTTAGTATATCGGAAAACAAGTTAGTTTGAAGCGATAACCTTTACTAATGATATGCATATACAGGACAGAAGCTTCTTAACCGTGTCATATTTTGGCCATTCATTACTAACGAAAGTCAAGGGATATTCTGTTTTTTTTTTGCAGGTGTTGACTGATGATCATGGAGATGAGGAAAAGTCGGAAACGATTGAAGAAGGGCAGAAAATGTCTTTTCTTAATAAAGGAGACTACAATGAGGTGGAGTCTGCAAGGTCTTTCCAGGAAGCTCTGCGACAATGGAGAGGAGAGAAGAGTGACGGATCAGGAGAACCCACGAGTGAGGATGCAATGTGGACACCCATCCAACCAGGTGGACTGCATATACATGGTGGAAGGCACATACAGACACACACACACAGGTTTAGGCAGAGTGAGGGACTGGGACTAGGTAAAAGTAGAAAACCCTACTTCATTAAAAGTCAAAGCTCTGCATTAAAAACACACTTTAGTTAAAGTATAAACCAAAAACTTTAGTACTTATTCTGATAAGTAGTCCCATTAAGATGTTTGACATGCCTGGTACGGTATGTTGTGGTGGTCCAAGTTGTGCTTCGTCCAATGTTCTATGTAGTGGCGTATATAGAGTACCATATTTAATGAGTTTCCCTTTCTTTTGCATGTAAAAGCTAATTCTACCAAGTAACTATCAGATGAAAATACGAGTAAAAATGATACTCTAGTGTGTCCCTCACAAACGGCAACACTTAAGTTAAGTACAGGTACCTCAAAATTGTATGTGTATACACAGAAATACATGTGTAAATGTGTTTATATTTCTTTCCACCTTTGCCTGTACATCCTCCTCTTCTTGGCTCTCTTCCTCTCTCCCGCTCTCTCCCATTTTCACCTCCCCCTCAGCTTCCCTGCTCCCCCTCTCCCTCTCTGTGCTCTGATCTGTTAAGGCCTCAGAGAAAGTGCTTACCACTGCAGTCGGAGGGTAATCCACGGCTGTTGCATATTGAGATAATGAGAGGAGTGTTATTAGGGGTGGCCCTACTCCACACCACAGCACTAACCAACTCAGCTGTGTGTATGCGAGTACGCGTACAAGGTCCACTGCGTCAGGCAATTTTGATGCCTTTTCCCCAAATACTGTGTTTCTACATGCGTGCATGTGCAACATTGTATGCGTGTCCAGGTGTGTGTGGATGTGTGTTATTAGTGCTATTATTCCAGCTTCTGTGTGTATGTGGCTAGGTGTTTGTGCTTTTCATTAGGCCTCCTATTTTCTCTGCTTTGCTGCTTGGACAGACTCTGCTCCTCTCTGCCTTCGCTCCGCTCTGCAAATTACTGCTCGCCCCTCCAGCCCTAATTATTTCTGTCAGGCCAATGGCACCCGGGCCCAATTTAAAGGCGACACTGTGGACTGCCAAAGTGTCTGGAGCACAATCATAAATTTCTCTTTTTCTTACCTCTATCTCTTCTTTTCTCTTATGCACTTACTATGTTCCTGTTGTGTTGTGTACATCTTTTTCTTATTCCCAGGGGGCTCTCTCTTGTCTGCTTGTGTTTTGGCACTCTTGGCGTGGTGACAAGGTGTTTTCTCACTTCATGAGGGGAGGTGTTTTGAGAAATGAGAAGCTGGCGAGTGATGTTTTCCTGCTTTCCTTTTTCTACCTCTGTCTGGCTCCTTCTTTCTGTTTAGCTTTCCTCCTCCCTCTCTTAGCTCTCCCTTCCCTTATAACTCTATTTTCTGTGTGATCTCCCCTTCCCCCTATTTCTCCAGTATCTGTGTCGGTTATGGCGACCCAGTCTGACCTCTCTCCAGACAGAGGAGGGGGAGAAGAGAGGGTACCTGTCAGGGTGGAGTTCACAGAAAACAGCCTCACCTACGTGGACAGATTGCTTCTCAAGAAGCACCGCAGGTACACAGACGGAGAGAGAAAAATGTGCATGCTCAACTGATGCTTCTAAGCCGTTGCAATTGCTTCTTCACAAAATGGGATGATTTCTAAGTGTTGTAGGAAGGATTTCTTTTATTAAAGGGTTTGAAGGTAATAAACTTACCGTTTACATGATTAGTCAGGCTAAAGGGTACAATAGACAATGGCGAGTTCAGACTGTAATGTGGTTAAATACGTCATTTTAGTGCCAAAAGCGGTTTCATTGTTGACATGTTGTACAACTTGAATCAATGAACATCAGACCATTATAGCATACTTAAAAGGCTTATCCAGAGGTCACTTTGTGAAAACCTAATGAGGTCGCTCTACAGCTGGGGACGTTGATATAACCACATGCACACACAGCTTTCACAAGCTCTCCTTCTCACTTCACACATATCTGCTCTTTGTTTCCACTTCCTTTACGTGGGGACACAAATACATCCACATGTGCACACACACACACGCAGTTTTGACATCACACACACCATCTCTTGCCACCACACATCTCCTCTCCCGGGGCTCTGTAGTCAGCCTACATAAGCCAGCGGTGTACAAAGCAGTTTCTCAGCACTTATTGTGCCGTAGACTGCCCGAGGGCCTGGCTTCAGCAGGTCCCATTATTACAGCCCTTTATTTAAGCGGCTCCTTTTGGGCTGAGTTGCCCACTGGAGAGCGGGCCATGAGGAGAGGAGAGCAGAGTGCAGTTTTAGGCCCGTTGACTGCCTGGGCCGGAATGCTCTTAGTCCCCTGCTGTAGCAGCCTTTAACTTTGCAATAGACTCGAGAGCCAATCTAGAGTGCAATAAGCCTGCAGCGGTGATGGTGGCAGAGCTTAATGGAGAGACAGAGAGACTGGCTGGCTGGCAGAAAGAAGTGGGAGGCTGAATTTTAACAAGCCTCTATAATAATGGGGGAGGGGGGGGGGGGGGGGGGAAGTGAGGGAAGGAGGGAGTGTGGAAGACGAGGGATTTTCTTTTCTCCCAGAACTTGAAGAATTTGCTAAAAGGGCTCGGCGATATTAGAGTCATACGCTCTATCACCTGGTTGGGTTTTTGGGTGGCCTACATGCCCCAGAAAGCAGGATTGTGACCAGGTGGGGGGGGGGGGCATCAACCTGATTTCTGAGCTGGCTGGGCAGCGTGGGTCGGCCCTTCCATCAACTGCCAGAGATCAAGGCACTGAACCCTGAAATAGAAGTCTGCATGGGCATAGAATGGAGATCTGAACTGGCCCATAGCCATGTCTGTAAGAAATTACCTGACTGCACCCGACTTGTACTGCCAAATATAAAACCCAAACCTGGTCCAGTGGGATTTTAGTTATTTCTCATCCAAGGAAAAAGATGCTTCTTTATATTTTGTATTGTCACTTCAATGTATAGGTCATCTACAAGGCATATACGTTTACTTTTGACTCATGAAAAGGCTTCCTTAATGTAAAAATAACTCATCTTGTAGCCACCCTATTGGGCCTACACAAGATAAGACACGGTGATAAATAGCTTACAACAGCCATCGAGCCATTATTGGTTTATTATACTCAAAAAGGGTTGATGATGTTTTTCCATGTCATTATTAGTTTAAAAAAGAGCAAATCTTTGTTATTCTTGAGCATACATAGATGTCAGATTGCCTCTAAACACTTATCAACAAAAAAGTCCAGTGGATTGTTTTCTTGTTGTTTGTAAGTCACCCCCAGCACTTTTACATCTTTTCTCCAGCGAGACTGTGAATACTTTATTTCTGAGCTGTTTATTTTCTCTGCCCATCAACTGTCAATAGGGTTCTGAAGTAAAAGACTGATCTGAAGCAGCTAATTAGATCTGTGACATACGGTTACTTCGAGCCAAAGTTTTAGCTTTTAAGACAAAAAATAGAAGCTCAGCTGGTTGGAGTAATGGCCAAAGTATCACCTCTAATAGATGTGGTGACTTCCGTGAAGCACTCTTGGAACATATGTCAAATTTGATTGAGCTAACCCGCTGTCCGCTGTGCAAATATAGCAGCGATAATGGTCCTCTTAAAGGGCTCCTTGCTATCAAATCCCTCGGGCTTTAACTTCGCTTCAATGCAGAGGGCATCAAACAAGGGTATTTCCATTAGTCTAAGGGACATTTAGATAATGCCTAAACCAAAATGAAGTATTGTTTCTGATGAAGTATCATAAATAAAATTGACAAGCTGAGAAAGTACGTCCTATACATCACTTAGCGGTGTCTCACCTCCCGCTCACTCAATACTACAGTTCCATCATTTCTCTCTGAATGGCATCGTAGTTATACTGCTCCTTCTTAGAGAGACTTATAAATAATTTGCCACTTTATTAATTACTTTAGGGAAACTCTCCTCTCGCTCTTCCTTACAGGATGCAGGCTAATTTGGTAGGGGCTCAAGGACACTTCGCCAGGGTTAGTTTTTGCCTCTGTGGATGCGTAAACCTGGCTAAATTAGTTGAAGGTCGCTTTTATCAAACGTGTATCACCAAAGGGAGGTGAAAATGCAAAGCCTAACACGAACCCAGAAGAGCAACATGCTTCCTCTCCTGCGCTCGGGCAAAAGCCTGAATGCAAACAGCCTGAGGCTAGAGGGGCTACTGCATGTAAAGTATCGTATGTAAGGAGAAAAATAGATGGTGTAAAGGGATGTGAGGGACAGGATTAACTATAACTCTCTGAGTACATTAAAAAGACTGAGAAAGGATAAACTTTGCCAAGTTTGAGGATATGGACTAAGTAAGAGAAAAATATATAAAATATATAAGTAACTTTCCCAGTCTCACCTTATGGACAGCCTGGAGCTTCTCATAAAGTCTCTCCCGCTGGCCTTGAACTTTGGCTATATTAGACCAGGAAGGAGGGAATAAAGAGAGACTGTGTGAAGGGCTGTTTAAGTGGGGCTGCAGCAGAATGAACACAACCAGAGACTGCATATATCCATCAATATGTCCATCTATCCATTTAACAGATTTCAGGATAAAGGAGTTGAAGAAAGAGTGCATAAGACTGAAAATAAGACAATTGTTACTCAGCCAATTACTTTTTGCCTGCGGTCTGGCTCACAGCGTATGGCTTCATGTTTTATTTTTGTTCATTTAGTATTTATTTCTATGTGATTTGTTGTTTCTAGAACACCAGTCGAAACTTATCGTCCATTGTTGGCCTTTGGTACAGATTTAAAATCAATGCCTAAAGCAAACACTGGGGAGGAGACTGCAAGCAGCATAACAGGTAATACACGAGGACATACACACACACACACACACACACACACACATACCTGCACATACCACCTTTCTGATATACATACCCAAACAGGCTGTTAGACCAAACAAAGAAACGGCTACGGACAGAGTAGTTTGACAGATCACCTGCACACACACATATACAAAAAGTAAAAAAACCTCTCCCTCTCAGCGGGTCAGACGTATCAGTGCCTGCCCATCCATCCGTGGCGGTGTGATGGGTAATCACTGGCTGTGATTGTGTGGGCAGAGGGCCGTTAGAGGCGGCTCATGCCTGACAGGTTGCACTCTGCCTGGGAAAGGAGTGGGGCAGGGAGAGGGGTTGGGGGGGGGGGGGGGGGTTTGGCCTGTAGTCTGAAGCTCGGGGCCCGGAGCTCATCAGTCAGGGGATGGCCCGGGCTTTCAGGCCCCCAGCCGAGGCTGTCGGGAGACGGGTAGACCGCGGTTATCTCTCCCCTTCGAAACCTGTGGACCCCGGGGCTTTCAACTGCCTCGCATCACATCAATCAAGATTCACTTCATTCCCAACCTTGTTAGGATCTGCAAGTCCTGGCTTGACCCCTTCCACATAGCTGTCGATGTCAAATAGATGTTATTTCTTTCAAAATCTTGGAGGTTAAGATGGTTTCCTGTGCTCCCCATAGAAATGTTTGATATGTGACAAGGCAACCACCCAAATTTGACACAGTAAAGCTTAGAGTTTTTACTAATATTTCCTAGCAACTGGGTTATCCTGAAAGTACTGAAGTGCATCTAACTAAAATGATTATTTTTGTATGTCTTTCCTTTTTTGTGAGCTCTTGAAATCTGTGGGTCATATTTATCATTAGTGCGTTATGTGTAGTGTATTGAGAGGTGACCCTTTTTATCTGTTACACCGCTGAACGGCATGCGGGGGGGTTACATCTCGCTCTCCGTTGCTAGTTACATTATTAACTGTCACACTGTCAAACAGCACACTGGGTACAGCTCTCAGGCCGTCAATGTTCTTTCGAGCTTTTGCTCGAGCTTTTGCCCCAAATGACACGTATGCTCCAACACTGCTAGGGGATGCAACCGTGTCATGTAAAGTTGTTTGGATGAGCGGCAATATCGGAGGCCAAACAGTCGACCCGTTCCCAACAGGCACCTTTTGACCGGGCACTGGTATTATGAATTAACAATATCTCTTGTAGCTCTTCACTGCGCCAGATCTAATAAATCAGAGATGCAGTCTTAAAAGTAACACAATACAGCTTGAAACATCCTGTCTCCTAAGTATTACAACTCTTATAGATGGGCAGCTTTGTACTTTTCTCACTTCTTGTACTCCATGCGCCAGCATCTTTGATAATGCCAGCCATCCAACCGTAGGTTGCCTTCTTCTACATCCCATCCCAGACATAATAATCACTCTCTCTCTCTGGTTGATGCTTCAAACAAGTTTTCAGCCCCCATAATGACCGAGAAAAAACATTTGCTTTGATGGACTTGATTACGCAGCAATGACTACGTTGACATGCATACTCACATTCTACTATTATTCTGAATATGACAATATTCCGAAATTCGATATCTGTCATGTAAACAGCATAATGGATATCAACAGGTTTTTGGATATGCGTAAATATCGCAACGCCGACCTTTTCAAGAAAGTGGCTGAACAAGTTTACGCAACAGGTTACATGAATCTGAGTATGCACGGCTGCATGTAAACCGTAATGTTAGTGGAATAATAATGTGCATTAGCAAACAGCTTAGTAGGATTAGTGTCTTTTTTCGGGGTGAGGGCAAAAAAAGGAATATTTTGTGCATGTAAATGTAGTCAATGAACTTAAGGTGAATTTCTTGTTTTTCACCTGACACACAAAAACACATGAAATTCAAGAACAACCTCTAGATGATTCATAACGGTTAGAAAGCTACTTAGGCGACCAGACTGTTTCTGTCAGGCCTTGGTCTTGGAGTCTGGAGGCTGAAGTTCAGTCAGTCATTGAGGAGTCATTGAGGATTTTACCATTTGCTGCAAGTGGTTTTATGGTTATAATTAGTAGAAAATGCTCCTCAAAGGAAGGTTTCTCAACCTTCTCTATTCCAAGACCCAGTTTTCTTAGTTGCAAAATTCTTATTAACCCAAAGTTAAATTTGTAATGTACACTTTTGTCACACATTTTAAAAGGGCATGGAGGGTTGTATCAAAAGATATATCAAACAAATATAAGTATACCAGTCTTGGAAATCTTCCTGCAGCCAAGGTTGGGTTGTTTGTCCCTCAAGCAACATTTTAAACACATACACACTTTTGCACACACAGACACACACATATATAGGGCTGTTGATTGTTTAAAAAATGGTGATGCCGATACCAATACCCTTAAAGTGATACTAATACCAATAGAGTACTTCATGCAATACCCATCATGCTAATGGGAGCTGTGTGTTTCCCACTGGCTGATCACAGCGTTCATACAGCGATCACCGCTGCTGACGGCGTCCCCCGACCCGCGCTGGAGAGACCGTGTCGTGCATTTCACTTCTCTGCTCACAGTTTAATAATTAATACTCCATTGGTTCAGCAATATGCAGATGTGAGGAAGATATCAGTGTCTCAGGGAAATGTAGAGCTGTTCAGTGGCTGATAAACTATTCCTTCCACCTGCTTCAAACTTTTCCAACGCATGCCGATTACAACAGGTAGCAGAGTTTCCCCTCCTCTCCTCTCTTTTGAATATGAAAGAGTGGGCTACGTGTTCGTCTATGAATTATTAAAGACTGTTTTTCCGGCATCATGTGGGACCTCTCCCTTGTTTTAGATTCTCATTTTCCCAAGCTGTCAGACCCATGTGGGGATGCTATAGAAGGATTGTTAGCATGAGAGAGGGAGATAGGGAGGTGGCACAGACAGAGGTAAAACAACGATAGAAAGACAGACTGAAAGAAATGAAGGCAAAGAAAAGGGGATTTCAACATAGTGTGTTGATATTTTTATTGGCATGAAGAAATGTTTCTAAAGTATCTTAAATAATACTTTCAATATTCAATATGTCTTATGTGCCTATCAAGGTAAGAGGAAGCATCCTTATGATGCAAATTCAATAAATGAACTACAGGAATGTACTGTTTTAGTTTAGTTTTGTTTGTCATATGTTTGTTGTGTTCCAAATGGACTACAACTGCATTAAGTTGTGCATCCTTGTATCTCCACATACAGTATGTATTGCTGCTTAAATAGCCACATGAGCTGAAATTATCCTTCGACATTTGTTCAATATCTATGTATACGTGCACACAGATTACCACGTGTCATCAGAAGGGAAACTGCTGTTCATTCCCTGCTGTGTCAGCAACATCTTTCAACTGAAACGAATGATAAATTAGACCCAAGCGTGCAGCTCTGACCCCCGACCTCTTACTCCTAGAGGAGGAGGATGTAGGAGAAGGAAATGTCCCTGTTGGTATCAGGGGTCCAGGCTTCTTCACAGGTAGAAAAGTGCTGAGAGGTACTGGAAACAAGCGCCCGAGTCAACACTCAGATGCTCATGTTTGTCTTTTTATGTTGTTACGATTTTTCGATTGGGTTTACGCCACTGTAAACAATCCCATTAACCAGCTCTAATTGCTGGGCACATTTTTTTTAATCAAAAGTGACAGTGGAGTGCCTCTCTGAAAGTTGAGATGATTTTAACCTTCAGCGCTGCCAAAGCATAGCAGCAGCTTGATAGATAAGTTGGCCGGATGCCGTAAACTGACAGTCGACCCGAGGGTCGGACAGAATGCTGAGGGGTTAGATTTGGCCTGTGATTGATACAGTGGCCGGTGTGCATGTGTAATGATAAATGCTCATGTCAATGCAAACTCTGAAGGATTCCTTGAATCCACGATCATGTCATCATTAAAGAACAAATAAATGCATGCGTTATATAATTATTTAGTTCCTGTTTCTTCTTCTCACAATAGCAAAAAAAAAAAGAAGATAATTCTGAAAACATGGCAGCAGCCACGGAAAACAAACAAGTGCTCTGAATTCCTCACGTTGAGGCACATTACACAACACTCTTTCCCTGTTGATTTTTGTGTTTGTGTGCGTTTACAGCTCAGGAGGAGGATTTCCGTCACTACTGTGCATCATTGTTTGCCGTCCCGGTCAGCAGGGGCACGACTGAGCCTCAGATTACCACACCTGAGTCGTGCCTTGTCATAGAAGTCCTGGATGAGGTGAGAATGACTGAAGCATTTTATTTTAACAAACGTGTGCTGACACACACACAGCGAATCTAGTCGGGGCAAATGGGGGGAGTAGAATGCTTCACTGACTCCAGCATGTTGTTTCTTTCGATTTCTTTCTCTCCGTCTCATTTGTATGTGTGACAACACTGTTCTCTTTTGTTTTCTACAGAGGGACAGAGACATAAATGGAGTTGTTGTTGCTGAACGAAGGACGGACAACAACAGAAAGTGAGCCTAATTTAGAAAAAAGTATTTGTTGTGACATTCAGGTGCTTACTACATTCACAGGTGCCTGTGTGAAAAAGCTTAACAGTCTACGTCTGTGAAATACTGACTGTAAGAGAGAACAAGGCTTTTCATCTGCAGACAAGGGAATCAGGTGAACACTTGATTTAATTCACTTTCTGCTTCCTTTGAGACAAAGGAAAAGAAGATCATTATCATCACATCCAGTCGCCTCATATTACATGGTACATTACTAGCATGCATTCAAATTGAATCAGTATTTAATAAGGAGTTTGTATTATAGAAGTAAAATCTGTTAAAGGTGGCCAATATTTTTTAATTATAACAATGTGCCATGAAGTTATGTTTAGCCATGGACTCTCTCTCACACAGCCTTCTATTTCCCACACAGGGTTCCCTCTGTTGAGCCGGTCCTCATTAAAGGAGCACCAGTGCCCCAAACAGCTTTAACCACTGGGTCCTCCAGAGTCCGCTGCTCCTCTCCCAGTCCAGCACAAGCATCCAGGCCGTCTAGAGCACCAGCAAAACCTAAAGCAGCTCAGAAGCTCCATCTATCTAAGCCTCAGACTTCACAAGCAGAACACTCAATAACATGTGAGCTTTGTCTACTGTTTTCTCTCCAGAAAGCAGATATAATGTTAGATATTATCGTATGACATAAGCTCTAAGAACCGGTGGTGATGTGTGATGACACAATGTGGCCATTGTTGTCTTCAACACACACAGATCAGTTGCAAAAGGTGATTTGATCATATGTTATGAATATTGGCCGCACTCAAAGATATAAAAAAATTGGATGTTATTGGTAAATCAGTATTGTGCATTTAAGGCGTGTAGCGAAGCATTAGTCAAGGACAAATTTAATAATCCCTATTCCAGTGAAAAACTCCCTTGTGTGTGTGTGTGTGTGTTTTTTGTTACCGAAAAAAAATGGTGTGACCACATGCCTGCAAAAGCAACTAATATTCGTATTATTGTTTTCTTTTGCACAGCATCGTCCTCTAAAAGTAAGCTTTCAGTATGCCCCGCTGCTGAGACTCCAAGGACTTCAAAGACATCAATCAAGACGCCAACCGCAATGTCACAAAAGCCCAAATGCCCCCCAAATGTCCATAAATCAAACCCCGACCGTGGATCAATACAAGTTTTGTCCTCTCCCTCGTTAGTACATTCCCAAACTGAGACCCCTAAATTCTCATCCTCCCTGGACTCATTTCCACCTGCAGTTTCTCCTTTGGCTCCTACCAGGCCTACAATCCCAGAAGACCATCTCTCTCCTTCTACATCAATATCCTTCTCCCTTAGGTCTACATTCACAGTCTCACCATCAAGCTCCGCGGAGTCAACTTTATTGTCCAAAGTGTACGACTCAACTCCATTACAAAGAAGCTCAGACTCATCTCTTTTACGAGAACAACCCCAAACTTCCCGGTTATCCCCCGAACCAATTCCACTGAAGCTCTCTCTATTGCCACCAAACAATCTGGAGTCCCCAAGGCAATCCCAACATTCCTGCAATGACCCAGAGTCTCTTCCACCAAACAATCAACTCCAGCTGCCTCTGTCTTCCAGTCCAAACCCATCACCAAAATCTCTGGAACCAAGTCCACCAGTAAAAAACATATCCAGTTTCTCTCTATTTAACGCGTCCCCTCCAGATGCATATTCTAGTCATGGGTCAACTCCAACAAATAAGGATTTTCCAGTTATGTCCTATAGCCCCGTATCTGGTGAACATGAGTTAACTCTGGGGCCGCAGTGTATCCCATCACTTCCATCGCAGTTGTTGGCTGTCATCAAGGATTCACCTTTAGCTGTGAAAATGGAGGAGGAAGGGGAGCGATGCATAGGTAGGTTAATTGTAATAATGGCCTCTCTTTGTGCCTGTGAACTGATGGTTACTGATTACTTGTTTTGATCATGAAATGCCTAACAATGGGCAATACGTTGACTAATCATAGCAGATGGTTTAAGGTAAAGGCAGAGACATACATTACGACTGTTGAGCCAGTTATGTAGGATATGATTTGGGTTGCCACAATGGAGCCATGTCTCTGTAAACTCAGTAGTCTTCGACCTTCCATTGCTGGGTTAGTCTTATTTCAGCCCGACATCAGCCACGAGTAGGCTGGGTAGTGGAATGGCTTTTGGTCCGACAGCTGGATTAGTTTATCTTCCAGCTCGGCTCTCCTCCCTCGCTGCCTGGAGCGGTCGACTCTGTTTTTGGTTCAGTTTTGGTCACGCTCCTCTGCCACGATGGTCGGAAGATGCAGTGGGCGGTGATTGTCTCCAGCTCTGCTGCACTTTATCCATTACCCACACTTTTTTCAGTGTATCTCTCTCATATGCCATAAGTGCCATAAGTACAAAATGAGACCAAATTATTAAAAAAATGTAGCAAAGTTCATAAGGAGCTAATGGCCGCCGCATACGTGCACCACCTAATTACGGGTTTTGGTTTAATTTCACCTACTTGGAAGCGTGTAAACTTAAGCAACTTGTTCTCTTGTGGAGAACTTTATTCTCCTGTTTGGCTGGGCTCCATCACTTAACTTCTTTATTTGAATGTTTCCTCACGTATGTTATTGTGTATGTATATTCTCCATCAATAAGGCTCTTACCAGGGTGATCTCCAAAGAGGCATGCAAATCTAAATAGCCAGGGTTAAAAAACGTTAGTATATGATTATATGGCTAGAGTTAGATGTATAGTAGCTATATCTTGATCTAAACAGCCTTACTTTCCTC
Organism: Anarhichas minor; assembly: GCF_050575085.1. Taxonomy (NCBI): domain Eukaryota; kingdom Metazoa; phylum Chordata; class Actinopteri; order Perciformes; family Anarhichadidae; genus Anarhichas; species Anarhichas minor. Next base: position 5,503,128 of record NW_027466472.1, read on the forward strand.
TGCACTACTACTATGTGTATGTGTCATATAGTCTATAAATCTAACGCATTGATTTGATACATTTTTTTATATCAAGGCAGTATTATTTGGTGAGTTTTCCAGAGACCAAACAATCATTTTTGTGGGACCAAGATTTGGGTAACAAAAGAAGAAGAGAGAAACATATTCATATTTATGGCTTTGCAGTAAAGCGATTCCTGATGGGACACTTTGTCATGCAACAGTTTGCCTGAACACAATCCTCAATGGCCGGGCAGTTTATATGAATACAATGCCCGTGGATCTCAGCAATAATGGCTTCCTTTTGTTCCACCGGGCTGTCAGAGCCAATTTAGATCCAACCATAAAAAGTATTCTTTATTTATTTTTTTTAAATATCGATAAGGGTTTTAAGTAAATACGTGACATAACGCAACAACAGACAGGAAAGTAATTACACTGTAAAGAATGGCACTTAATTCCCCTCGGTATAGCACACACATTAGGATTCACTGAGGCAGATACATGCTTCTACCGCATACATGCAAGTGTACTATACACACACACACACACACACACACACACACTAGAGTAGTAGATACACATGTGAGCAATTAATTTCAAGTGTTTTTTTCTGAATTGCACAAGTGCGCTGTATGTGTGTCTGTATGTGCATACATCCGGATGTTTTGACTGTGTATAGGGTACGGTTTGGTCAGGGTATTTTTTATTTCTTGTTCTTATTTTATTGTCTTTTCAAAATGATAAATTCAATTTTAACTTGTTCTTTAAATGGCCCCATTCCTTCCCTACTTTGCCTTCTCTCAGTCACGATTCACACCCCTCGCTCTCTTACTCTATTCATCCATCATCTCTGTGTTTCCCTTCACTTCCTGCAGCTCTCTGACCAGTCTGACACTGAAAGTCTGCTTTATGAGCTTGTTAGAGCTTGATGCATGTGTGGCAATTCCAATGGACATTTACATCACATTTGCATTTTTCACCGAATGTTAGAGATGAAAATGTTGCTTCAGGGATTCAAAGTACGATACATTAAGATGTATCCAATGTGTTCATTCTGTTGACCTTTAAAAGTCAAATTGTTTGAGCTGCCTGGATATTTGTTTTAGATTATATATTAATTTGAAAACGTGTCTGTATTTTTCATGAAGACAGTGGAGATGAGATGTCCACTGATAGCCTGGGTCTGGCTCCACACGAGGAAGACTCTTCAGACGAAGAAGCACAGATGCACGGACGCTTAGCGAGAGGGGGATCCAGAGACGAGCAGGGGAATCCTGCCATACCTCATTCAGAAGATCCCTTTGTTCCCGCAGATGCAGAAAGAGAAACAGATTTGCAGACCCATGAGGAAGAGCAACTGTCAGAACCATCCATGGTAACATGTTTCCATATTCCCACATGCTTTTTTTTTCTTCTTGGAGGAAGAACCTTGTGCTAGAGAGTTGTAATAGCACTATTTTCTGGGGAGCACAAGGAATATCACGCATTTACAGTGCTCAAATGTAAGTACATTTCACAAGTGGTTGTCAAGCTGACAATCAGGCAAAGATATAAAAGAGATTTCACTTTAGTGTTACTAATATAAGCCGAGTACATTTAATCCATTACTTAGTCTATTTGCAACCACAATTAAGCACTTTCATAAGAAGATGCCAAAAGAAAACGTTTTGTCCTTCAGGAGTACTGTTCTGAAATTAAAAAAATTAGAAGCTTAACTTGTAGCCTTTACCCCCGATCCTTTTTCCAGCGTTGTTCCCTTTTCTCTCACTGGTCTCACTCGACACTGGCTGCGTCATCACAGAAAACTCTACTGTGACTGACGCATTGCAGCTTGTGAAGTTGTTGGACTTCTTATTTTTTTATTGCATACAAATTGAATGCCTTTTTTTAATTAATGAGGGCTGCAGCAAACTCCTTCACTTGATAAAAATATAATTGATACGACAGTGGGGGAAAATATTTGATTGCTAACAAATGAATTAAAACAAATAGGCTGTAATAGTTATATCCCAATTTGCTAAAGTTTGTCTTTCATGCTGGGTGATAAAATGAATGAATGAGCTAGTTTTTCGAAGTTGAAGAGAACTACATCATTACATTATCACTCCATAGAATTAGAAGACTTTCAGTTAGTTTCTTATTGTAGCTGACCTGATCCATCAGATAACATTTGTATCGCACTAATTACTTTACATTATTCATCTATAGCGCAGGGACCCCTAAGGCAGCGGTGTTAAAGGTGCACACCATTGTAGGAAGAAAGGAGAAACGGAGTGGATTAAAATGACACTGCTTGAATGGTCCCAAATGACCTATCAGCCATTTAATGGTATGAATCCTTTATACTGTGACAAGGGAATGAAAAGAATAAGAGGGCCTGGTGCTTTATTAAAAAGCTGGAGCAAAATGAGCTTCATGATTGTGAAGATGGTGGTTATCTGTGGCCTCTGGACCTGAATCAAACTGCTCCTAAAATATTTGATACCGCTCTCTCTCTCTCTCTCTCGCCCTATCTATCTATCTATCTATCTATCTATCTCGCCTTCTCCTTCTCTCTCTCGCCCTCTCTCTCTCGCCTTCTCTCTCTCTATCTCGCCTTCTCTCTCTCTCTATATCTATCTATCTCGCCTTCTCCTTCTCTCTCTCGCCCTCTCTCTCTCTCTCTATCTCGTCTTCTCTCTCGCCCTCTCTCTCTCTCTATATCTATCTATCTCGCCTACTCCTCTCTCTCACCCTCTCTCTCTCACCCTCTCTCTCACCCTCTCTCTCTCTCTCTATCTCGCCTTCTCCTTCTCTCTCTCGCCCTCTCTCTCTCTCTCTCTATCTCGTCTTCTCTCTCGCCCTCTCTCTCTCTCTATATCTATCTATCTCGCCTACTCCTCTCTCTCACCCTCTCTCTCTCTCGCCCTCTCTCTCTCTCGCCCTCTCTCTCTCTTCTCCTCTCTCTCTCTCTCTCGCCCTCTCTCTCTCTCTCGCCCCCTCTCTCTCTCTTCGTAAACTTTATTTTCTTTGGTCCATCTATTTGTTCATGTCTCTTCTCTGTTCCCTTTTCTTCTCTTATTCTTCCATCTTCTTTAACCTTCATGCTGTAGTTCAGGCAGTAAGTCAACTGCTGCCTCCTTTTTGTTGTGAGGAGACATTAGTCTGCACAAACACAACTGCATTTTTTTTCTTCAACGCAGTCCCATTGTGTTTGGTCTCTCGCCGTTTCATTGTTAAGCCTTCTCTTATTTATTTCGCCCTGTCTCCCTCTTGTCATTCTCCATCCTTGCTCCTTCCTATTTCTTAGCAATACTATTCCCACATGCATTACTTTCTATTTTCTCCCGGCCCATCGACGGTGTCTCGCAAAGCTACGGCTAGCATGCTAATGCGTCAGATCTAATCTTAACTAAACAGAGCTTCCTTATTTCACCCCCGTCTCACAGGAGGACAGTTGCGCGGGAAGAGCGGCTAACCCAACACGCCGTTGTGAGATGCTCTCAACAGCTCCAGGGGTTAATTAAAAATCAATTCATCAAGTGGAAACAGAGGAAACGGGGAGAGAGGGGAATAATCTCCAGTGAAAGACACCGGCTTATTAATATGCATTCACACAGTAGAAAATGGAAAAACACAATTTTGTACCCGCTTACCTGTCTTAATAAAAGTTAAATTGCTATTGAATTTCAGTTTGTCCTTTGAACTGATTGTTTTAGGATAGAAATGGAACTGCAGAACAAACTATTAAATCCTTATTCCCCAGCTCTTCACTCTATTCCCATGTCCCCCAATGCACCCCTCCCTCCTGTCCTCCTCATCAACTCCCTTCATCATCTGTTTCTTTGTGCATCATCTCTCCACGTCATCCTCACATGATCTGTCTTTTATGCCTCACTCCTTTGATTTATTCCCTTTAATACCACTTACCCCCTCCTCCTGCGTCCCTCCATCTGTCTTCATATCCCCTTAGGTGATGCACAACCAGAGTGCTGGGCCTAGATCAGAGCAGTTCTGTGATCCGGATGGGTTTCCGCCTCTGGGTTTGGACTTGAATTCTGACACACCGGAACACACACACTGTGACCCGCTGCTGACAGGCCGAACTTCACCGCATGTTTCAGACCCAACAGGTGGGTTAAAGAAGGGATGTCTTTTTAAGTCTACATGTGTGCGCATGCATTTTAATGCTCCTATTTTATTGACTTTTTTTTGGCTCATGTTTTCCTATAAACTACATCAGAAAGTGCTGTTGCTGTTTTGGCGCTTCAAGAGATTAGATTGTGAAGATTACCTCTGTGTCCAACTTTTGCCTGGAGATACTTTCCAATTTGCGAGCGTTATTCATATCACAAAGGCCTCATAATAGGATTTAGAACAAATATGTAAAAACGAAGAGCTTACAAGAGAGATGAAAATGAGTTTTAAACCCAGAGGAGCGCTGGCTGCTTGGTGGAAAACGAGAGATGGGGGACAACATCGATAATTTACTGCTGGTGGGTCCAAGGGGAGCTCTCCTGAGTTGCCTTTTTTAGTTTTGTGTGGTTATGTGTGTATGTCTTTGCCTGCACTTGCCCATGCTTCATTTTTAAATTGAGTGCCTCCATTTTATTAAACTGTAGGTGAACACAGTTCACCTGAAACTTCTGAAAGTCCCAACCTGTTCTCACTGTTAACTTCTCAAATACGAAGCCGGTGTGATGGGAACAAATGCAGGACTTCTGCTGCTCTTTGTGTCCAGAGTGTGAAACCAAGCCAGCGTTGACTTATATAGTTTTGTTACCTAATGTATATACTCAACTTAAGATGTTTTGTGTGGAAGTAAACCTAAAAACAAAGTAAACCTACGTTGGAAGTTTATTTTGAAAAGAGACTGGATGCTTGTGACTAGCAGAAATTGACATGCCGTCCCTGAGGCGTCCAAACCTGCAGCCAGAGGGGAACCTATCACCTCACGGTGTGAAGCAAAGGGCGATTGACCCAGCTGGGGTGTGTGAAGAGTTGGGAGTGAGAATGTGTTGCAACGTCCATATTTCATCACCAAGAAACACTCAACAGACAAACGAAGCTTGTTCTTCATGTTTCTTTCCTGGCTGAAGAGTGTAGATAATAATGCCTGTGTCCTTCGCATGCCACTCAATATTTACTTTGTCTTTAGAGAGCGATGTTGAAAGGCATGTGTTGTCTTCTGAAAACATATTGTCCAATTAGTCATTATTGCTAGAAATATTATTATACAACGCTATATACCACGACACTTTGTCTTCCAGAGAATAGTTTCACGGTTAGGATTCTTCTTCCTCCTCGTTTCTTTCATTGCCAAGTTTCACCTTGAACAGCACCGGACAAATCCTGCTGTAACAAGATCTTTTTGTAAAACTTCTGACATTAACTGTGACTACGGTAGACCATTATATTGCCATTGAGGTAAGTATCCCCATATTTCCTATTTGTAACCACAGCATGCTTCTTGAGAATCACTGTTGAACACTAATGATGTAAACTAGCCATGTCTTCGAGGTGATCAGACTGTCCGACAAGGCTGATGGAAGTCTAGCCTTCACCTCCAAATTGCATCAGAGTTAAAATAATAATACTTGGATTGGATCAGGAGCTATAATTTATCTTGGGGCTCATTACACCTTCAACTCTTGTCCAAGGCTGTTGAATACATGCATTTCAAACAGGGGCCGCTGTTTTGATTCGGCTGGGATATTCCAATTCATACTAAGTAAATCGCTATACGGCTCAAAAATGATCCCATCAACCTTTTTCTCTTCATCGAGTCCTGACGTCCAGCTTTTCACCATTTCATTGTCAAGCTTGTGTCAAACGAATGAGGTTGACAGCGAGAGACTCCCACAAGGGCACCACTACCGCCCTCGCGCCATGCAGCCGGCCGCTCGTCAAACGCCGCACTGTCTCTGCCACCATCGTTAAAACTCCAAAGTTAATGAGAGAGAAAGGTCAGAGAGGAGGAATATCACCTTGACAACACTCCACACTCATTTATGTCTCTCCATCCCTCCATCTGTCTCCTCGATTTTACTCTTTTCTTTTTCTTTTTTTTTCCAGGCAGGGCTGAGATCCAACAGGTTTTATGTCTCCTGCTCTACCTTTCCACCTCTCTCTCCTTTTTGCTCCTACTCCCTGTCACCCGGTCAGTCAGAAAATGAGGTTGTTAGAGTGCAGTTTCTGTCTTGTGTGCATCCAGAGAGGGAGAGAGAGAGATGGAGAGAGAGAAAGATAGAGAGAGAGAGAGACAGACAGACAGACAGACAGACAGACAGACAGACAGACAGACAGACAGACAGACAGACAGACAGACAGACAGACAGACAGACAGACAGACAGAGAGAGAGAGAGAGAGAGAGAGAGAGAGAGAGAGAGAGAGAGAGAAGATATATGCAGCTGTATGGGGATACTAACAGTAAAATGTGCTAAAAAGCAGATTAACAGGTAGAGGGACAAGCAACAAGAAGATCAAAGACTTGCAGACAAATGAAGGAAGAAACTGGCAGATAGACAGACTGACAGACTTCAAGTGGTATCTTTGCATTCATTTCTGAGTATTTTCTTTGTATTTCAGTCCCCGGAGTTTAGAAGCCGGCTGTCTGACTCCTCTCCTCCTTTCCTCTTTTCATTTGCAGCTTATTTAGAGTAGTTAGTAGATTCTCCACCCAGTCAATAGTATTAATTGATTGGCTAACCACTGGGGAGAAAGAAGAAAACAGCAGCGATTGCAATGCAGCGGTCGGGGTAGGCTGAACAGGCTTGTTAAGCAATATTGGCTTGTTGCCGCTCACTGGACAAATGGATTATCGTATCACATGTAATTTGATAAATTTGCATGAATTCAATTAGTATTAATAGGCTAATAAATTCCTCCCAACCATGGTTACTTTTTTATTGATCTATATTGCTTGGGTGAGTTGTGATTTTCTCTTTAACTTTTTTACCTTTGCCACTTCAAGGGGATGACTTAACAGACTGACTGAAAGCAATCCACACTGTCAAGACTGTAATGTTTAAATGATTACAACCATTTGTCACCATGACCGAGTTTTACTTTTCAAATTGATAATCAGCCATGGAAATGAATAACTGTATCCTATAATTCACACAGCAGCTTTAGATTCTGTGTCTTATTGACACACTGTCATAGCCAAAAAGTTATTCCACACATTGGATCTATACAAGATCACACTCCGTTGGAGTTTAATAGCAAAGCAAATGCATTTGCTATTTTCCATTTGCTAGCCATACATCCAACTGATAGCAGCGTGACATTGCATGGTCTGTGTCCTCGGATATTATCTATCTTGAATCCAGATGTTGCAAATGTTTCTTAGAGCATGTAAAGGGCAACACAAGAACGTGAAAGTGAATAAAGAGATGGAATGCTTTTAAAAAAAAAAAAGCCTCAGCAGAGACATTTTGGTGAAATATAACAGTATACTCTGCAAATGTTGAATTTCTTCTGTATACATCTTTTTTTTTTTTTTTAAGTCTCAGTTTTTCTCTCACTCTCTTCATGTCAGATGGTTATCGGACACGCAGCAGCCTTCGGACCCACACTGAGGAACACCTGGTTTTTAGAATGATGAGGAACAACCGCATGCAGCCAACTGCAAATCAAATTCACTCAACCAGACCCACCAGTAGAGGACAAATATCAGTAAATAGACGAGGAACATCTGGTAAGTGTATAAGTGTGTGTGTGTGCGTGTGTGAACATGATTCAACTGACTGAGTTATTTACTTTCATACACGCAAAACTCTATTTCATACACAAATTATACACCTAACTTCTGCGTATAGCAACACTTTCTTGGCACTGAGTATGCAGGTTTCTTAAAGAGATTATACTGTATCACTCTCGAACACAAACAGGCACACACACACTTACTGTACACACACTCGCATGCAGGATTGGGAGTCGGTCCAGGAATGTGATCTCACAATCACTTCCCTCGTTCAGATCCCACAAACACTGCAGTAATCTGTTTATACTGATGCACACACACGCACACCTGAGAGACAAGACCATAATCTGTTTTGTGCAGTGATATATTTAATATCCTCCACTCCTCCTTAATTCACAGTATTCCCTTCCTCTTATTGACCACCCCTCTGTTCTTTCTACACTTTCAAGCCGTCTAGCCCTGCTGTCTTCAGTTTTCTTCATCAAGTTATTTCCTGCCATTCCCTTTAACTTTTACACATTTATCGAATTCATTATCATTGTTCTGTCATTCTTACTTTCACATCCAAAGCAAACTGCTTAACCCTTGGTTGCACTGCTCGTGCTGTTAGCACCAGTAGCTGCTGGCGGGCGGGTCAGCTGACGCCATGTTGACAGCCGTGTGGAGTCAATTTGTCAAAAGTTGAATAATGTGAGGTCCACACCTCACAAACCTCAAGAGCTCAGAAACCTTTTCAACACATTTCATTACAGCATCAAACGGACTCTGTGGTGCTCAACATGTTTAATCCCACAGGGGAACCTTAGCACAGATGTTTCGGCAAGTTGCCTCACTCGTGTGCCTCATTGTGCTGTCTCGTAAGTGTGCCGCTCCACTGTGCTGTCTGACAGCACGCAGAAGAGGGCTTCTCGCCGAAACATCTGTGCTTTGGCTTCAATGTGCCATTAATTAATGTCTGGAAATAGCTTTTGTTCCGAAGCATCTTTGTGAATCGGGACCTCCTTTTCCTGTTCATAGTCATTTCATTTTTTACGCTACATGTGTGTTGCATTGACCCCAGTTCATGACATTATAAGTCGTCATGTGAAAAAGACACAAATGTCACTGAATGCATCTCAATTTGACTTCAATCTAATATGCTGTACACAGAAGTACAAACAACACATGCAACATAACGAAAGATTGAAATCTGACCTTCCTAAAGAACTTCAGAAGGAGGTCATCTCGAGAGATGAGATTTGAATCTCACTCTCATTTTACCCCGAATATGTTTTAAATCAGGCACGGAGCTTTATCGGTAAGCACAATCTAGATTCATGTCCCGCCTGCTTTGAAATGGAAGTCAATTGATACGGGTATATGTGTGTGTATATGTGTGATTGCACATGTGTTAGCAGCGCTGTACTGCATGCATCATTCCTCCCATGCTGCTTAGTTTGACAGTGCAGGTAGTTATGAGGCACTAAGTGGAGGTTCTGTGCCAGTTGAAAGACGGAGCCAGGCGCTGAGAGAGGGAGGGAGGGAGGGAGCGGTAAGGAGACAATGGAAGATTGAAAGAATGAAAGACTTAACGCAGGAGCTGAAACTGGTTAGACAGCACCCAGCATGAGGAATCAGTGTGCCGCACACACGCACGTGCACGCCCACACCATCATAGCTTCTCAATGGGGGCCTCGATGTAATTTACAGTGAGCAGGTGGGGATGGATGTTCAATCTGATTCAATTTGATGTGGCTCGCAGTTGAGTGGGATGAGACACCACTCATTCCTCTGACTGTTGTGATAGTTTCTGTCTCTCACTCTCTTTCCCTGAATCCCCGAACTGCATACCCCCCCCCCCCCCCCCCCCCTTTTCTTCCTCTTATTTGCTCCTGTCTTCCTCTACATCTCTTATCTCTGTCTTGCACTTACGCTTTCTGTAGCTGCTTTTGGAAGATATCCTTATGTCCTCATATCCATCCGTACATTCACCCATCTGTCCTTCTGTGCATTGATATATGTATCCTGTCTTATTCAGAGTCAGGGTCTAGCCTGTCTGGCAAGTCTCCACCAACTCTGTTTCATGGTGCAAAGACAAACCTTTCACCTGTCTCTCCTTCCGTCTCTCATTCCGTCTCTCCCACACTCTACCCGTCTGTCCTGTCCTACATTGGGCTCAGAATTGGGTCCAGGGTTTCGTCCGTTGTCCCGGGCAGCCATGGAGATCATGGAGATCTGTAATGTGGACCACACCGGCTGCGAGGACCCTGACCTGGAGTCTGATACAGCTGCACACGCACTCCACGGACTGGAGCAGGAACTCAGACTCATGGCCAAGGGTACAGACACACACAGTGCATCCACAAGCCATGTGATCAACATATTACTCTGGATTTGATTTTTTTTTTTTTGTGATAATGATAATAATAACAAAACATGGCTGTATTGATGTCAATAATAACAGTGTTTGATGGATTATAAGACACTTTGGTGATGATGGTTTCAAAATAAGGCCTCAATATCTACTTCAGAAACATGGAAGCAGGCTTCACTACTTGGTACGGGAGACTGTGGAGGTCAAGATCAGCATGGAAACTCTCGGTTCACACGGTGGGTAACATGCACACACAAACTAAACCCACTCCCACATAAGGGTGTGGAATGTCACTGGTGTTGTGGTCCCCCACATTTTATAGTGAAGTTCCCAGAAACAAAGAAAAGTGTGAATTACTGGGGTCCTCTTTTTGTAGCAACTATTTTATTCCCAAATTGTCAATAATACTTTTTGCATGTAAAACAGACGAATCTAACTAAATTAGCACATTTCCACTAGGTTCACAAACATAGAGCCCCGGATTGGTGTTGTTACCGAACCTGAGAAAGTTCATATATTGTGTTCCGCCCTCTTAAAAGTACGAGCTGCAGCATAGCTGTTAAAATGTTCTATTTTGATATCCTAAAAGGCAAATGTGTTTTTTCTCTCTCTGTGAGAATCTGAGTGTATCCTCATGACTTCCTGTTTTCCTACTGTCGTCTGTGTCTTTTCACCCTGATCGGCATGTAATCCATTGCTCTCGCTCCCCCTACACTTCCCGACACTGCTCCACTATTCCAATGGTCGCGATGGGGGGTAATCCCTCTTTTTTTGTGCTCCGTCAATCCCTCTTTCTGTCGGATATGTGGAGTGTGTAATGGATCGTTAGCCAGCAGAACGACTTTAGCTTTGACAGCATGTTGGTTATCGGGCCTTAATGTGCTGCTTAATGTGTGTGTGTGTGTGTGTGTGTGAGAGAGAGAGTGTGAGAGAGAGAGCATTAATGTATTTTTCTTGTATTCCCAAAAGTCTGTGTGTGCGTGTGTGTGTGTGTGTGTGTGTCTGTATGTTGTTGATGTTTATTGTGCGTGTGTATGTGTGAGTAGTGGGCATAATCTGCGCTAGAGGCCTTGTGCTGAGCAGAGCACTGTGAATATCACATTGAGACGTGTAATAACCGGATTAGCACATACTACACAGAGGGCTCCCAAAACAGCTCCTTGCATCCTTCAAACATGCACACACTCACTCACTCACACACACACTAGGACTGTTCAAATTGGCCAAATATGACGTTCGAATGTTTGTTCTTAAAATACATGTGGGATCAACCTTTTCAAATGTCACTTTTATTCACTGTTTTTTCCGTGTCCTAAGTGGTGGCGAGCGAAGCAGCACTTCACTTTTATAGAACAAAAACAAAAGTTGTATCCTTCATTCTTTTCACTTTTCCTCTCTAAACGCAGTTTGTACAGTAAGAATGCAAAAGGTTTAACGCAAAAACTGCATCTTTCACGTGTGTTTACCGCACCATCCCCACGGGACCTTTAATTGAATCATATCCTCTCAGCCACCAGGTACTCACAGAGGCATTATTGCTGAACAACATAGCCATTCTTTTAGATGATGTTGTGCAGTGACTGCATTTGCATGGCAGAGTAGACGCATGACAATAATGCATGATAATGGAGTTCTACTGTAGAGTGGTCTCTGCTGCCCACCATCATATAGTGTTATCAGGAGTGGGTTTATAAGGTATTCTTGTAGAAAACCTATAAAATAAACATTTATTTTGGTGACTTTTTCCAGTAATAGGACTCTCTAATGCACACCTGCTCAACACACAAGGGGATTCTGTGAGACGTGCAGTATGCACGCATTCATCGATGTGCTTGTCTGCTTAGGCCTAATCTATGTTTACCTCAAACGCAGACAGCTTCTATCATCATCTATCTCTGTCTCAACTGCTTCCAGCTGTCTGGCAGTGCTTTAGTGTTGCCTCAGTCTATTGGCTGTCTTTGAGCTAACCTTTAATCAGTGAGTACTTGCACAGCAGTAGAATGGACATATTCTGAATTTTCTGATGATCAGTTTATACAGTCCAGTATCAATATTAACCTAACAAGAAACTTTATATTAGTTTTTAAAAAGCTCAAGTTAGACACCGAGGATTCACCATCATACACTGAGAGATTTCCTCCTCATTCTGTGTTTGCTTCATTGGTAGTATAATACTCTGAATGTGATTTAAATGCATGCATATATTAGCATCGGCTGAATATTTTGAATACATTTTACAATATGAAAAACGTGGGCTGTAATGGGTTCTTCGTGACTATTTTGACCAACTTCCTGTAAAGCTACTGCTCTCTTGTTGATGGTTACACTCATTCACAGCTGTGAATGCGTTAGCAGCTACCACATTGGCATGCATGTGATTATTTACAATACTGAAGGTTATGATACAAATGGTGAGTGGGAATGCTTAGTCAGTTGTGGACTTTATCAAAGATCCAGCTGTCAACAAGCTCATTAAAGCAAAGCAAAGGAAACTTTTTGTGATGCTTCCAAAGACATACTCAGTAAACTAATGAATATCAACAAGCAAGCAACACATCCTGTTTGGACACCTGTTTTGAACACTATTATAAATTCAATGCTGGAGTCACTCATCAAACATCTGAGGGAAGAAATGTAATGCTTGATTTGCTTGATGACATTAATAGATAGTCAAAAAACTGGTTTTATAATTTAATTATATAATCTGATTAGTATCACTGCAGGCTGAGTTGACACCAGTGTTAGATCACGTAGGCACTGTGGATGGCATTGATATGCTGTCTTTATAGAATCCAAATTTAATTTGGCCTTGTCATAGTCGGATGCAAACTGGAAGAGGCATCTCCAAAATGTCTCAATAAAAAAGTATGCACGCTCCATTGGTGTGGTTAATTGTAGCTCCTGTATGTGAGGGTTTTAAAATGGTCAGTGCAATCTTATTTACAACATTTCCCGCTTCCTGTTCTTTAGTGGCAGAGACATTTCACACACAGATCATAATTTGTAGGTGAATTCATTACTGGAGTCAGTATGCTGTCAAACCACAACCCTGATGACGACCACTGCAGGTGTTTCTGGAGCTAAATCTCTGAAACTAGTTACAGAAGGACATCTGTCCTTTACCTTTATTTCACTGCTGTGCGTGCAGGATGTTCGTTCTGCCTTTTGATTGGTTGATTTGGTGTTGCAGGGGCAGAGCCAGCGACGAACAGAATGATGAGGAGGAGGCCGCTACACAGAGAGACCGGCAGAGTGTTCTCTTACTACCCTGAGATATTCACACACACACACTTGCTTGTTAATTAAGGAAGCATACATGCACACGGATGTAAGAGACTAAAGTGAGCAAAAACAAACTGTGTTCATGTGGCGTAAAGACTGGTGCAGATGCCCCTAAAACTCAATCTGTGGGGAACTCTTGTGCAAGATGACTACAAAAATGTAATCGATTAAATACAGTTTTGATTTGAGTCATTAATCTCCTCTCTTTTTTTTTTACGTGTCCGTGTTTTCTATGCACAGTTTACAGTATGTTCCACTCATACGTGAAAAGTGGCTGTGAGATACATACTTGCGGATGGATAAGCTGAAGGTATAAAGCAAATGATGAGACAGGCAAAGGACGGCAGTTACGTTAAATTTTCCGCAGGAGTCTGCTCGGATCCCCTCGTGTGTTTGTCACTGTGTGTGCATGTTTGTGTGTGTTAGGTGACAGACGTTGAGGGACAGAGTGCCAGTTTGACCCACTGGGATTGAACGCGCTACATTTTTCTCTGTTATCTGTTTGTTTCTTAATAAGGTTAGGGCGCCTCTGGATCAGGTCAGACTGTCTACACGTACACACACACACACACTGAAGACGCTGCTGCAGGTGATGAATTATGTTTGTAAGGGAGGGAACAAGGAGCTGTGCCAATGGCCGCTGTTACCATCTGTCTGTATGTGTGTGCAGGAGCTGGGGAAGATAAACACCAGGCACTGGAACTGGTTTGTCGTCTCTGTGGTGTTTACATGTTGGTGTGTGGATATTTTATTTTTTCTTTCTCAGCTCTGCTGTTTTGCATTACTCCCCAAAGCCAGGCCTAATCTATCATGGCTGCCACTGTCCTCAACTGAGTTCAAAACCCACCATCCACTGCTTTATCTCTAGCTGGTGTGCATGCGAGGACTTGGGTGTATGGATGTCAAGGGTGCCAACATTGTGTGTGTGAATATGAGTGTGAGTGCATTTGGCCCTACTCTACCTCAGTCGCTGTGGAGGGATAGAAGGGTACTCTATTTGTCCCAACGTTAATCGCTAGAAGCGGACAGCAAAAGCCCTGTAATCCAACAGCAATCACCACAAGACTGATTGATAGCACAGCGACAGAGGGAGAACGACAGAGAGACCAAGATGCAGACAAGGAGAGAGAGAGAGAGAGGTTAAAAGGTAGATCTTTGTTATTGTGTCCTTCACTGAGTTTATCACACACTGTTTAGGAGAGAAAAATAACAGAGACATAAATCTGATGGATATCGAACCGCTATGGCTCGGTTTAAACAACTCTGAGATCTTAACTCTCCCTCCGTCTCTCATTCTTTCTCCCTCACCCCCGCATTCACCCCCGCATGCATGCAAACAGGGAGAGAGGACGGCAAAATACGGCTGACCTTTGTTCGATTTGGAGTTGTCTGTGATGTTGTCGATGCTGTCAGAAAGACAGTGAAACTGGAGGAGTTGACATTTAACTGCGCTATATTAACTGACCCTTCGCTGGAACTGGAGTTCAGGCTGGGTGTGTTGTGGAAAAAGCAGACAGAAAAAAAACGTCTGTGTTATGAAACTAACTTTTTTTTTGTTTTTTAACCTGTTGGGGTGAATTTTGTAAACTTTTTCCGACAGTAGATACTTTTCAGAAATCTTCATTTCTAAACAGAACACAGTGGACGTTGGTGGTAAATCTGATAACAGAATGCAGTTCTCTGCCCCCCCCTCCCCTCTCTGTCTCTCCAAAACTCACTGTGATTTTTTTTTTTTTTTAACACGTTACTTTTGGGGTTTTCATGGGTTTTGGCATTTTCGTTGACAGCAAGTTGAACAGTGGAAACATTTTGTTTTGCTTTCGGCTACATGTCCATTTAAGTTCCCTCACCCAGAATGCCCTGAGAGGACTCGCTTGCTCACAGAGTCTCACAAGTCACCTGCTGGGAACTGCGAGGGACAGCAGCTGCGTCCAATGTGTGACAATTTGAGTCCACAAATTATAAATAAAAATCCATGTCTGTGTTTGAGCTTTGAAGATAAGGGACAACGCATCATGATGATCAAAATAACGGGAATATTCTATTTTCAAGTTCTAGTATCACGTCCGTGTCCTTACGGCGCAGAGAATGCACTTCTGCTTATACTCGTCTTTACTGCTCGACAACAACAAGATTACTCTTGACCCTGACAAAAGATCACGAGCGCACGCCATCACTCTTTTTATATGTTAACCTTTACGCCTCTCCGAGCACACCATCCACACCTGTGTATGAATGACTGCCTTCTTACCGTCTGTGTTTGTCGGGGGGTTGGAGGCACATTTGCCGTGGATGTGCCATCTAATCATGTCCCATGTTGTCTATTGTGAGCCCTGCTGCCTCATTACAGGAGACGGAGAATACGTGTGGTGTCTGTCATCTGTGAAACATAAAAAGCCTCCTCGCTACTTAGTCTGTGTGGGCCGTCGTATGTGTCTACCCTATTATTCCCAGGCTCCGAAAAGAAGGAGCAGCGACGTGTAACACGGGTGTGAAAAGATTTTGGCAAACAGCGAGTGATAATAAGGGGATATCTCGTTTGTGCATGTATGAGCACGGCGTATTTCTATGAGCATGTATGTGGTGTATATGCTCATAGAAATACACTGGAGGCATAAGTTCACCAGATGGATGGGTAGATACAAATGCCTCAAGCCAGCTATCTTAACGTTTTATTGCACTAGAACCCAACGGATTCCATATATCCTTGACTTAATCAACACAAATCCCTGTTTGGTGGACATACAGTATTATTATTTGTCTCCCGGTCGTGTCCCTGTGGCGTCCTCGCATGTTGCAGCCTGCACAGCTTTAACTTAGTTGTGGCCTCGAAATTACTTTCAAGGGTATAGCCCCGCCTGTACTTAAATGACCCCCGTACGCTGGAGATGGAAGTACAGTACGCCCTGGACAGAGAGTTCAGGCGGAGAGAGAGTTATAATGGAGGGGAGGAGAGAGAGAGAGGGGGAGATGGCGTGAGAAAATACAAAGAACAGAGAGGTTGAGGAAGTGGAGAATAGAAATTAAAGAAAGGGGAAGGGTGGATATGAAAGAAATGGGGCGGCACATGGAGGGAGAACGCTTTCTAGTTTGATAAGGGCATTCATTTGCCCCCCCTTCCTTTTACAGGTCTATATTTCTCTCCCTCTCCTCCCTCTCTGTCTCTTATTTCCACCCTTTTCTTCTTACACTTACTCTGCCATTCCTCCTTCAACCATTTCCAGCTACCTTCTCCACTTCAGTCCTCCCCGCTTTCTCCTTCGTCTTCCCTTCCTTTCCAACATGCCCTTCCCGAGTCCATCTCTCCTTTCCTCATGTCCTCCTCCAATCTCATCTTCCCACCTCTCCATTCCTTTCTCCTTTTAATCCTTCCATTTGTCCCCTCACCCTCCTGTTCGGCGGCGGGGTCCCTGTGCCCTGACTGAGCCACCGGGACCTGCTGACAAATCGATACATCACTGTAATTGATTCTGTCGGGCCTCAAAGTGTTTAATGAGAGCCCCTCCCCCTCCTCCTCCTCTCTCTACTCTCCACCATTTTTTATTTTTTGCCACGTGGGCTTCGGCACAGTCCAGCTCAACGGTAAATGGAGCGGAGGCATCCATGTGCAGCGAAGGGCTGCCGGTGGTGGGTGAGGGAAGGGTGCTGGGGGTGTTGAGGCAGGTGAGGGGGTTTGGGGGGGAAGGAAGGCAAGTTGGAGGGTTGAGGGTTAATCGGAGCAGTTCCCAAGGTAAAGGATCGGCCCATCTGGTTAATTAGGACAGGTAAAGGCTCGATGTAGAATGTGTGGACATGGGGGAAAAAAGAACCATGTGCCAGGTGGGAAGGGAGAGCGTGTGTGTGTGTGTGTGTGTGTGTGTGTGCAACGGGGTGCGGTCATATGTGCTTTTAGTTGCTCGCAGCTCCTCTTTGACGACATCATGGTGATAACCTGTTTGCAGTTCCATCAATTACAGCCTATTCTATGTTTGACCAACTGCTGCAGGGGATCAACAGATGCACACACGCTCACCCACAGATGGCAGGAATAGCATTAAGCGAGCGCGAACCATAAAAGAGAGGCTGCAGCAGAAAAGTGAATGTGGAGATATGAGGCTGAATTGGAACAAAACAAAAAGCAGAAGCATCCAAGATTAAAAGACATATTTTTTTATTAATATTATTTTTTTTAGATACAGCACAGGAGATCAGGGAGCGGAGGAGAGAAGAGGGAGAGATGGAGGGTGATATAGATTGTTTGCAAGCCTGAGCTTATTTTTCGTGTGTGTGTGTGTGTGTGAGGGTGTGGAATCTTATGGACAGTGAATCATTAATATCAGCAGCCTGTAAGACACTAATGAATAACACGGGAATATATCAGCTCATCGTTTGCTTCTCTCTCTCTCTCTCTCTCTCTCTCTCTCTCTCTCTCTCTCTCTCTCTCTCTCTCTCTCTCTCTCTGTGCACTAGATTCATTTCTTCCAGCTTTAATGAGAAACACCTGCTAGAACTCCTCGTTAGGCATCCCTTGTTTAGGTCCCTTTAGACTTCTAGTCCCTCTTGTCTGTACCGTGTGTGTGTGTGTGTGTGTGTGTGTGTGGCTCCTAGCTTTGGTTCAATTATAAAAAATATATACACTTTTGAGGACAACATCTTGCAATCTCCAAGATACAGAAGGTGATGTTTTGCTTTGTCGGATTGTTAGAGTTAAAAATTTAGTGGACAGAGGAAGAAAAGACTGGTTTTGTCAATGCTGGAAAAGCTGAGTATACTATATTAGAATGTTTTTGCAGTGCAGTACAATTTATGTGCATACTATGTTGTTTTGTTTACATGTGACAAATTCGACCTGGAGTGTGTATGTGGGTAATATTTCACCCCAACACTGTACGGTTGGTAATTACCTTGTTCCTGTTTGTTATGAACCCATGATGTGGGTTCTGAAGTGTCCTTTTTTTCCTATGCAGATTTAAGTATTTTTATTTGCAATAGACACGGGAGATAAACTGTGAAGCGTCACTTTTATGCAACATTTGCTCTTTTGAATGAAAGATAAGGGCGTCCTCATGATTACTGTAGAGGGGCGTCCTCAGAATACAGAATGTCCATGTCTACAATACACCATATCCTGCGATTTCATGATGAGTTAAATGTCCGAGGAGCACATTTCATTTCCCACCTCTACCTTTTAATGCTAATCCTGTCCGTGTGGGGCTTCATTCACACGCGTGTCCTCTTAGCTGGCATGCTAACGGTGTAGCGAACAGTAATCCTGCTGTCAGGGGGGTCACCTGGTTTCGGAGGGCCCTGCAGCGTCACTGTGAGGACCGAGCGTTGGTAGTGCTGTGTGCGGTCACTGAGGCCAACATTAAACTAGCTGTTGATGGTCAGTAAATACCTCTAATGCTGGATGGCTGCTTGTTAAACCACGAGGTCTTGAGCCCAATTTACATGCATGAAGGTGTGTTTCATTAGAAGTGTTTGAGGTGAACAGAAACAGAGGTATGTGTGAGTGAGTGCTATATTGAGAATAATGTTCCATCTACACAGATAAGGATCCTGCTCCTAAACCACTGGGGCTCATTAACTTCCTCATGGTGATGATGATGAATGTTGTTCTATACAACACATATATACTGTGTATATATATATATATCTGTTAGATTTCTCTGTTTTCCAGCCCTCGTTCACTGTTCCCCGCTTTTGTTCCTTATTTCACTAACCCTCCCTCACTAGCAAATGCATTTTTCTGCGCATTCTGAAGTATCGCATGAGAAAAGCTGTATGGAAACAGCAAAGTGCGATGACACTTCCTCAATTGCGCAAAAAACCTTTTTGTGCTCGCTAAAGGTTATTTTTTTTCCCTTTGTCAAAAAGAGTTGATGTGCTTAATGGGATATGGAAACGCCTTTGCCAACTACGTTCTGACGCAGCAAACATTTACCTTGCTGATCAGCTGTTTTACATGGCAAGAAGTTCCTCGCTCTATTTTTCTCATGTAGTTAGGATAGATGTCCATGCAACTTATTTGGTTTCCGGCTCACAACCTCTGCTTCGTTAACTGAAGCGTAGCCTATACCGCTAACTTCTGACAAAACTACATAACTATGTAACCTAGTTTATTTGTACCAGACCATTTGTAAACACACCTAATTCATTTTTCTTTTTAGCATAATTTCAAAAATTCCGCTTGACAATTGAAGGGAAACACGACTCCTGCCTCTCTTAGTCACTATATCTCTTGACCTTTCACCGTACTGCACATTATCCATCTCTTGTTGTCTCTTTTAAATGTGTTCTCTTTCCATTATGTCACCGTCTTCGTCGAGGTTTCTCTCAGAATGCTCTTTTTGTCTTTCTGACTGTTGCTCTCACTTTCTGTCTTTGTCCTCACACGCACCCACACACACCTGCTAGTCTGCCTCTTAATATATGTGTGTATGGGACCGCCAATGAGGTGATTAATGGCTTGTTTGTGTTTGACTGTGTGACTAAACCCATGGCCCTCATCCTAATTAAAGATATTTCTGCTGATTTGGCTGGGCCCCACCTGTGTAGTGCGGTTTATACAGCTGATTCTTACAATACAGTTCTTGCTTCGGGCTTGCCGATGCTGTACAGTAGTTTGATGAATGTTTCTAAACGTACTTTTTGATGGGGATGGGATGATTATTTTTTTGTGAAGTGTCGACATGCCCGGAGTATTAACGAAGCTCCCCGTGAATGTGTCTGTGTGTGAGAAAATGCAAGCGTTTGTATATAAATTCAGTTTGTTGTCCTAATTATCTTTCCCAGAAATGCTTGCAGATTTATTTATTGATTCAGTTTTGAATAGTCGGACAATAATCTTTCTTTTCAAACTTTACCTAGCCCGGGGGAGCTTTCAGGAAACTCAACAGAAATTGTGACACTTCACCAATGTGCCACGCACGCACCAGGAAGAATGATTAACTCATTCATATGTGTACACTGGAAGATCCAAGATATCCAGGATATGATGGAGATATATTTTGTTGTTGCACTATATGTGCCTCATTCCCAAGGCTTTTTAGAAACACTGCACATTATTGTTTTGCGGTGCAGCATTATACAAAGCTTTGAAAGCTTCTCTCTTCGCATCAAATCCACAGCAAGCTGCCTGAAATGTGTTTTTTTTTTGTCACCCCTTAACCTTTTTAAACCACTTGTCCTGTGCTTTGGGCCTATCCCAGTATGCATGTCGTTTTTGTCATCATTTAGTAAAAAAGCCTGTAGTCTGATATGCTCCCGCTTACTGTGTACATTTGTTTGTGCCGCTGTTTGCTGTTAATGCAAATTGAACACTACATTCATGCAATAGAGTTGTAAGGCTGGGCCTTCTGATAGATCTAACATACAAACACACAAAAGCTTCACATCTCAGGGTAATTTATATTTTCCAATTCACTTCAACTCCATTTTTTTTTTAACTTTTTATCCACAAAAACAAACGTATAACATGCAAAGTACACACAGAAAACCTCCCCAGCCTACCGATTTGCTGCTAGGAAGCCATGCTAACCACTGATCCACCATACCAACGGCTTCAAAACACAACAGTGAGAGTGCACCTGAAGGCAGCAATGCAGCTGCATGTTAAACTGTGCGCCTCGCTGACTGAACTCTACTTAAACGTAAACAGACTTTTTTCGTGTTTCACCCTGTGCGCTTGAAAAGCGTGTATACAAGCCGCCCTGTGCCTCTGCGGGACCACCCTGTGGAATACGGTGCGTGTGTCTGCGAGAGCGCGTGTACAGCTGTGTTTGGTGCAGCGCTAAGGCTAAACGCACTTAAGGCTAAGCAATCAGCGAGTAAAGTTTCCTCGCCGCTGTCATTAAAGCTCCACATAAAAGCTTAAGCTGCTTTTATCCTTCTAAGGAAGAAAGGGAGAGCACATAATTAAATTAGATGAAAGGAGGGGAATTAGAGGCTTCCTCCTCTTTAAACACAAATGACTTAATCAGAACCTTGGGCTAAATGAGAGACAGACGGCTACATGATCATGGGCAGGATAAACATCCCCCTCCTTGCCGCCATTCTTTTTGCTGTCTGACTTCTCTTCATGTCTTTATTATCTCCCTAAACTGCTGCATACTGTATCTCTTACCGTCTGTCTGTCCAGCCTTTGTCTACCCCCACATGTTTACACGCTGAGAACATCATTTCCTGTTCACTTAAAATGATGCACAAGCATCCTGTTTTCCACTTTCTTGTTTCTGTTTCCCAATTTTCACTCATCCTCCTACTGTATGTCTATAACTGCATTTTACATTTCACCTCTCAATCGCACCATTTGCCACCTCCGACTAAGGAAGGGTATCTTTAGGACTTTATCCATACTAGTGCTCTTATCGATTCTTCTTCTCTGTTCGGTTTCCTATCGATACTCTTATCGGTTCTTTTTGCTTATATTGTGAGGAAAAAAAGACGAACGAAGAAGTTCCAAAATCTTAAATATACATTTGCAGCTAAACAATTAGTGTAATGGTTAGCTTTTCATTTATTAGCCTATTCTTTTAAGTAACTTCTAAAGTACCGATAGCAGAACCGTTAACTCCGGACCTTATCAATACTCTGGATTTTTAGTCATTTGGAACCGATTCCCTTTTAGAACAGAGTTTCGAGGGGCATCCCTACCTCCAGACTTCCATGCCACAATTAAATCACCTATAGGGTGAAAACTGTGGCCACCAAAGATTTCTGTGGAGCGGTTGCGCCTGCAAAAGTCAGGAGCTTGAATGCACCACATGAGCAAATCGAGTTTTAAGCGTTAGAAGCTGTTGTGCCTTGATTTATAAGCCCTTATTGATTCAGAATATGAATCCTATCATACCTGAGACAATGATCTGTTTCAACATGACCGCCCTCAGAGAATGGAAGTTTTATTTTGTATACGATCTTCATAAACACTGGTTTGAAGGAGGGCATGATGCAAGGCAGCGCATCAAAGGAGAAAAAAAAAAAACCCTTCTGAGATGTTGTTTGTTAGATTGAGCTCTGCCTTTAATGTCGGGTAAGGGTTCGTTCTGAAATGAGATCCAGCACTGCATCAAACTGACACTAATAGATGGTAATGAGCTTATTAGTTATCAGAAGAAGGTCATACATATTTGAGAATGTGACGGGCTGTAAATACGGAGCTTTTAATAGACTAATAGACAGTGGAATAAGGTGTGTAATTAGTTAAAAGTTGTTTTTATTTTTTTTATTTGATGTATTTTATAATTTGATGTTTTGGAAATATGCTTATTTGCTGTAATACTAAGATTTAGATGAGGACTTTAATACCCCTCTCATGTCTTGATGATACATATGAAGCGAACCCCAGCCTGCTGGCTGAGCTTACAGAAACAGGGCCTGGCTCCGTCCTTGCAATCACTTCCTTAAGTCTCAACTGACGAAGAGACGGAGGAAAGTGACTGCAATTGGCCAAACAATGATCTGACTCTGGTCGACATATTTTGCATTCCTTTCGATGTCTTTATGCTAATCCCATCTAATAGGAGGTTGTCTTTGCGTCATATTTATTGAGCTGAAATTAAGTACTTTTTTCTTTCCCTACATATTTGTTCCCTTGTTCCCAAGTATTCAAGCATGTGTGTATATTGATTATAAAACTTTGCCTCAGTTTCACACTCGCACAAAGCTGCATCATAAATAATGAATCATTCCGCTTATTACTGTTACCAGAGTACTGTAAATATGTCTCTGGAAAAATTTGCCGTGTTTTTAATTTATCCCACAGTAGCATGAGAGGTGGAAACAACTACTCAATGCTGTTACAAGAGCAGGAGAGAAGAGGAGGAGGAGGGTGATGGAAAGAGGAAAGTGAACCGGGAGTTGGAGCGAAAGTGTGTTCGAGGGGAAAGACGGGCAGATGAAGGGAAGCAGCTGCATCATAGAGTGAAACAACAGGGCAACGCTGTAAGACGGAGTGTCTTTTTTTTTTTTTTGGGACATACAGACATACATTTGCAATTGGAGTTGACTGTCTTCCAGCTTTTTACTCTTACAGACTAGAAGAAGACATTTGTGTTTAAGTTGATCTCGCGTGCTACTCACATGATGGGGACGTTGTCCTGCTACACCACACACATCCGCACCATACTTGAGAAGAATGTGTGTGTCTGTGTGAGAACATATTTGTGTGTATATGTTTGCGCAAGCCAGCTTTTTTCCGTGTGTGTGTGTGTGTACTTCAATATGAAAGCCTGTTGTCCCACTAACATCACTAGAGACCTGAGGGAAGCCATGAGACTTCTAATTAGCAGCACAGAGGGAAGCAGCCCGAGCAACCAATCATATCTGCTTTAGAAATCGGTTCCCCGTGAGACACCATGGAAACGGGGCGACTGAGTAACCAAGGCAATGAGATATGATGTCATCTATTTAGTGGGCCGGCATTACTGTAATTTTATATCTAAAATGAGATGAAAGAAAGATTCTTTTTTTTTTGTGTCTGTGAACATGTTCCACTCATTTTTCTTTCCACGGCTCTCGGCTGTTCTCGTCCCCGCAGTCGTCTCATTTGCCCGCCGAGTGTTTTTCAAAGGGGAAATGTTGAGGAAGGAGCTCTGAGAGAGAGACGGGGTTCATGCAGAGTGCGTGTTGTAGATTAATTGTTTGTCTCCACAGACATGTTTTGATTCACGCAGCATAGATGGCAGCAGACAAATCCATGGGATGCTGCGTACATTTGAAGTACACTTAAAGCACTTTACTGTGAGCGCCGACATTACCTACCTTGCATGTGGACGACAGTAAATGAAAGAGAGAGTGTTGCAGGTTAAAATTCTTGATATAAATTTGCAAGGACATGAATTGCTTAACACATATGGGGGGGGTGTAACGGCAGTAACAGACATAGTGGTCCTGTGAGTTTGTAGTCACGCACACCTGTTTGTGCATGTATGTGCTTGAGTTTGTGTGAGACTTTCCATGAACCCGAGGAGTCGGGGAATACATCATTTCCGAACACAGGATTGAAAGCACATCGTGGATTTGCTCTCTTATCTATTAATGATCCACTTGTACATCTATCTGTCTCTTACAAAGGTCAAGCTGTCCTCATATGTACTGCACGTACACACACACACACACACACGCACACACACAAACTCATTTATAAGGATTAATGCTGAATACTGTGTGTGCTCTACAGGCTTCAGTCACTGGCCGAAGTGGCAAGGTCAAATTAACTTGCATGCTGTTGCCAAAAACAGCTGTTGCCAAAAACAGCTTATGCTAACAGGGTTGTTAGCATAAGCTGCAGAAGCTATAGGCACGGCTGTCAGACCAATTTGAATTATATACCATTTTAACGATCTATTGTCAGTGCCCTCATTGTCCTGAAAGATCACAGCCAGCCATGCAGCACCCCTTCTATTACACAGCTTATTATAATATTCAACCATACAGTTATAGACTGTTTTTGAATGACGGCAAGAACCGTCTGAACATTTCACAGGTTCATATAGCTTGACTCTTATCAAGGAAAACAAGGAGAGATGAGCCCTTTTTTCACATCAGATGACTCCGTGAGGAACAGCAATGTCATGTGATTATACCACTTCATAGGTCATCTGTGAGAAATATGCTTCACTTTGTTGCCAAGAGTTAGATTGGTAGCACTCTCATGACTAAACGGTAACAGCAAATAACTCCAACTTTGTACAGTCTGTTTGTGTATCTATAGATTCAACAAACAAGAAAAAAAACTTGTTAGACAGGCAGTAGACAAGATATTTGCTTTGACTTATCATTATGAATTACATTTTGATTGCACAATGTAATGGCTGTAGAATAATGACACCATCGGCCTTTAGATTAGTTCCCTATAAGCCTTGATTTTCACTCTGCAATATTGTCTGACAGCGGGTACGATCTGCCAAGAGAATAAAGGCTTGATTTACGGCACAAAGCCGCGGAAAACAAAATGCACCGTGTCTTGTGCAGTGTTGACAAGTTGTTGCAATTAGCTAGCACCAGTTCCAAAAGTTGCCATCATTGCCGCCATTGGCTCATTTGCATATTGGCAACGCTGTCACGATATCATTCGCGTTAGGATCTGTGGTTGTGTTGGTTACAGCGAGGGAGAGACTGGCTGTGCAGGGGGAGAGGGAGGGACCCTGTGCTGTAGGCAGATGAGCCGTGGACATTGGGAATGAATTACAATATGATATATTTGATTGAATATATTTCTTACTTTTTTTTTTCCTGATGGTCTGAATAAGTTGCTGAAAACTTGAAAAGTTGTCCATCGCGTCTTTAATTTGTGAGCTTAAGAAGTGCTGAACAGAGCCAGACTAGCTGTCTCCCCCCTGCTTCCAGTCATTATGGTAAACTAGTCAGCTCCCAGCTCGAGAGGGAGAGCAAATAAGTGTGTGTCCATTCATGTCCATGCAAATCTGTCACATTTGTGATCTGTGAAATACAAATTAGGAGGTATTCCAACACAAATTACCCATTTCACCATCAGCATTTGTCCCTGGGGTCACGTTCCTTCTTTTTTTTTCGACTATCCTTTTCTCTTCCTCGTCTGGTTGAGAATTATGGAGGCTGCAGTGGAAATAATTAAGGAGAGCTCTGATGGTATTATAAAAGCAAATTCACGAGGCTCATCCACCCACTCAGCATTTGGAGAAAGAGCAAACTCAAATCCTGGAAAAATGCAAATGATAATGAGATGGACGACCTGCATGGCAGCATGCGATAAGGAACATTACATCTTTGAACAGGCGTAAACCAGATTTCTTGGGGATACTAATTTATTACACTACATTTGAATCATATATGAAGGAACACTGACTTCTGGTGTCTGGTGTGAATGCACTGCATGGATCTAATGACAAGGAGGGTACATTTCTGCATCATAAAAGTCACTCGGTGATACAAGCCAAGTGCGAGTTGAGCTTACATTGTTTTTTTTGCACCAGTCCTCATTGCGGTAGAGCTGCATTGAAGGATACAGTAGTCTAGGTCGTCACAAACGCATTTGTGTAACTTTGGCCTTGCCAGTTTCTCAGTCATCCACTTTACATTCTGAAAAAGTTGGAGGAGGGATGTCATGTAGCTCCAAGAGAGAAATTAACTGTCAAATGAAAGAGAACCAAGTAGCTGAGGAAGTCAATAACAATTATTCCGCTTAGGATGTGAATATATTATGAGAGAATGCTGCTCAATTTACCCAGGGAGCAGTTAGGGGTTGCTCAGGGACACTTCGACACAGGACAGGTGGCAGCCAAGGATCAAACCGCCGACTTTGCGGTTACCGGACGACCCTCTCTACCCAGTGAGCCACGGTCGCCCCGTAGATAGATGTTCACATGTACATCTTTTTCTGTTAAGAGGCCACAACAATGGCTAACTTGCTTTCTTAGACACACGTTACACTCAAGCCTGACCACTTATAGAGTGAAGCGATTGCTGCAGGTGGAATGCTGGCTAAATGCCCCAATGGGGAGACTTCATCTTGATGTGCAGAATTGCCAGGAGGCTTTCCCTATTACTGACTTGTGCACAATCCATGTCTTTGTAGCCTTAAACCTTATTCATCCTGTCTCTTCTACTTTACCCACATCTCCCTTTGATTATCAAAGTGGGTTTAAACTTAAAGCAAAAAGAGATCCACCTGGATTCACCTGGTCACCCTTTTATATACTAAGAACTCTTGCTGTTTGTGGTTGGCACTGTCGACTGTATAAGGCCACGATCAGCTGTGGACAACTGCTCTGTTAATAGGTTGCTGTCCAAAGAGAGAGCCTCTTTCATCTTCACATTTATTAGAGTTATGTTCTGCTTTTGTGAACCGTGTTTTGTTTTGCGGTTTGAAGTTCAAGGAGTTACAGCTTTTCAGAAACTTTCAAGGTTTGTTAAGTTTTATTCTATCCCCCTCTGCTTGTGAACCGTGAAGTGGTGGACGTCTGCATTTCTAATGTTTTCGTTTGTGTCAACATGTGCGTAATTACTGTCTGTTTGCGTTTAATTACTTACATTTGTGTCAAACTGCTGTGTTAATTAACTCAAAACTAATTGTGCAGTATGTTCAGGACAAGTACACACTGAAGACTTGACTGCATCTTGTTATGTGTTGTGTTATATGGTTGCAAATCTTTGATTAGGGAATTTACAAATTTCTTTTAAATCATTGCAGAAAAACATGAAAGTCCTTATATTATTGCCTAGATCTGTGGATGTCACAAGCTCGTATTTCAATCATTCTTTACTGTTTGCTGCTTTAATAGTTGCCTTCTAATTATGAACTACATGAACAAAATCCACCTATTCTAACAGCATAGCAGTTGGGGGGGGGGGGGGGGGCAATTGTCCGTGTAGTTGATTTCAATATGCCTTCAGGTTAGAGGAGACTACCAGAGAGAACCTCTCATTTAATGCTGATGTTGTGTCACATCGATGTCAAATCAGTGAAAGTGCGTTGACACGAGAGCACATCTTGTCTCGCATCAACTCAAGTAAAGCATAAACACTGCACAGGTGTCTGTATAACAGCATGACCATCACTGTACTCATCCGTCATATTTAATGTAACCCGATCATCATCCACATCGATGGCACATGCTGCTGCCGAACGACTCTCACTGTAACATCTGCCACTGCCACGACCCACTTATTATAACAGCCATGATTCAGGGAGTCTGAACACGTCACCCTGGCGCATTGAAATTATTGTCCTCTTGACTAATCCTGAGCTTCAGTACCGTTATATTGAGCTTGCTTTTGATGAGGGGAGACATTGCCCTAACAATGGAGATTATAATCTTTACGCACTAGTGGTGGTTCATAATGCTTCTCTTTATCTCTTCCTCTTCCTCTGGCATCTCTCTCTTAGCACTGTTTAAATATGCAGCTGTTCAATTTTGCCAAGGCCACGTCCACAATTTTGGGGATTTCAAATAGAATGCAACACCTTTTACATTCTACTAGGTTACATGTAGGTGAGAAGTACAAATAAAAAGTACAGCGTAATTCTGCATAATACTGCATTCATGTGATATGGGATGGATGGCAGAGATAGGAAAGACTCCCGCTCCAATTTGATCCGATATTTGCTAATGACGTGTTGAACGACTATTACCTAATACGTTTGCTAAAAGGTAGCAATGCCTGGGTGTTGATCCTCTCTCGTCCCCGTCTCTGGCTGCTTCAACTACAAAACGTATTGCATTTGGGGAGATTTTCATACAGCAGCGGCGCTCATCATTTAACATATACTTATAGGGTAAAGACAGTTTTATCTCGGAAAGCAGGTGAGACTTATCTAAATACATTACAGCTACTACAAGGCAATACATTTACAAATGATGACTGATGACCACGGTGCTCAGTCAGAGAGCGGAAACCGGGGAGAGAGAATCACTCTCGACACCGAAGCTTACTTACCATTATATTATGTCCGAGCCACTGAACATGATTTCGGTCATCATTTGTCCTTCCTGTTGTAAAATGTCTAGCCTGGAAAATGCCTGAGCTTTCGGCCTGATTTCATTTCCGATCCTGTTTGTTCCTGACCGGAGCTGATTGTCCCTCACTAACGCTCTGTTCTTTAATGTTCCGCTTGCATTCTTCCAATCTGTTCATCTGAATCTGTTCCAATATGTTTTTATTTTCTACATTCAGCCACAGCAATGAACGCTCCACTGGGTTTCCAAGTGCTGGGGGATGGCACCCCTCCTGCTAATGAATACGCCTTCATGGGTGCGTGTTGTGCCGGAGACCGGTTGAATGGATAGATGCATATGTCTCAGACAACAACCCTCTGATAGACGAAAGCGCACACACACACACACACACACACATGCACAGTTGGTATCCTTTGCGGAGGGACATCCAAACTAATGAAGGGTCTATCTTTTAATGGCAAGTCAATGAGCCATCCAAGCTTAAGTCTGAGAGATTCATGAGTGTGAGTTTGAGTGTGTGTGTGTGTGTAAGTGTGTTTGCTGTCAATGAAAGTTATGGTAACAGACAGTTGCCCAGCGCTGACTGTTAGTGCTATGAATGACATGTTTATGCTGATTAACATACATTAGAGTAGCATAAGGTCACAGTCCATCTATCCACAAACCAAGCATCATCTGTCTGTATTACACCCCAACATTGACAGCCTATCACACGCCTTATAGGGGCTGTGTATTGGCAGGGACCTCACGATACGATACATAAATACGATGAGGATGAGGCCAAACAGCTCATAATAATGTATAAGAAACCTCCATGTTGGTGGTTCGGTTGTTTGTTCTATCACCTCACAGCAAGAAGTTGTTTTGAACTGTACCGGGTCCTTTCCCTCGGAGAAGTAATGCTGATTGTCAGATAATACAAGCTCTCTTTTAAGGTGTGCTCATCAGTTACAAATCTGGATTGTTTTCAACCTTGAAATTCAACCCATTTGTAAAGACACTAAATAATGCAGAGCTTGTTTTTTACCTCCGTGTCCACCTTCAAAGGCAGCTGGAGGGTTGGACAAACATGCAATGATTCAAATATATACCCATTTCTCAACTGGTCTTTATTCTACAGCATAGGACAATCAGTGCTATGTGAATGCAGCGGGATGGACTGCTGCACAACAAACAGCAGCTAAAATATTGCATCCCCGTAGTCTCTGATCCAGTCTCTGCTGCTGCAACAACAGCCATCCCCTCGTACCCCCTCTCCAATTGAGTACCGCCTGTCACCCTTAATGTGGGCTATAACCCACTGTGCCATGATCACTCTGGATCACAGCTTACAACCTCGTCGAGTGCCATGACACACAATTACAACCCATTCAATTTAGCCTGCAACTATGGAAAAGACTGAGCGAGCACTAATGATATCCCTGGACACTCTAATTGACACTTTCAACTTTAACGCAGAAATTAAAACCACTGAATTGGCAAACTGGAAAAGAGGCGCCGTAGCCGTGAGTACTGTATGGATTTTTTTTTTTCTCCCTCCTCCAAAACCCTTTAGAGAGCTCAGCTTCCCTGTCAGCTCAAATAAACAAGATCCACATTTCTATGTTCATGGAGTTGGCAGACAGGTTGCACTCTTGGATGAAGGAAGCTGGGTGGACTGTGAAACCAGTCTGAATTATTTAAAAAAATGAAGCCTGGGACTGCATGCTTCATCCATCACGAAATAGCCACAAGTTAGATTGTAA
The DNA here is from genome assembly GCF_050575085.1 of Anarhichas minor. Lineage (NCBI taxonomy): Eukaryota > Metazoa > Chordata > Actinopteri > Perciformes > Anarhichadidae > Anarhichas > Anarhichas minor. Next base: position 5,533,612 of record NW_027466472.1, read on the forward strand.
AAAAAAAAAATAAATAAAAAAAAAAATGTTTACCTGTCTTCTAACGAATGTTTTCAAAGAGAAATTTCAATTAAACTGTTGGCAGACCTGTAGCTAAACTACCTTTTTATATAAAGGGTTGGGACATTTGAGAGAAGGTCATGGTAACTTATTTATAGGAGAAACAACTATACGGTGTACTATTTCAACCCTGGTTACAGTGTTCTTAACTGAAGGCAGCTGTATGTGTGAGACAATAAGACTGAGACGTGGAAGCTCTTTCAGAAGGTGCTCAAACCCTTCAACAGTTTTTTTTGTTTTTTTTACCACTCGACTTTTGAAATTACATTGTGTGTTATTTGCGACATGTTTTTTTTATACATTTGGCGACAGGGTTTTTCGGGTAGCCCTGGTAATGAAATACTTACGTTGACTGCCAAACCAAACTTAATTTCTAAACAGTTTGTAGCTACAGAGGAACATCCTGGCCATCACCTTGCAGACAATGAGCTACACTAGTTTACAACAAACAGAAAAACGTGGTCACTGTATAAAGAAAACTTTACAGAACAAATAGCTGCCGTAAGATCAACCTTCTCCCAAATGATATTGTTAGTTGTGTATTGAGTGTAGCAACATCTTCAACTCAAGACTACTGCAATTAAAACAGCCAATTGACATGCTGTAAGATGGTTTGTGGATATGTGTCTGTGTGTGTGTGTGTGTGTGTGTGTGTGTGTGTGTGATGAATATTTGATGTCTAGAGTCTCACTACATGCTCCTCTCTCCGATCATGACATCATGTTGGGACCACAGATCATTTCTGCATAATAAATGAGGTCACTCACTCATATCAAACTACCACTGATTCAAACCCTTGTCCTCACTACTTTTTCCATCTGCCTCTAGCTTCCAATCCCTTCTCTCTTTTCATGTATTCTGATTTGTTCACTGTGCCATACACTTGGGGCATTGTATCAAATATTAAGTGGTTTAGATAAGTTGGTGACTTCTAGGGAGTGTAGGGGAAACGGTAGAACCCTCTATTTTGTTGAACAGTTGTAATGCATGTTGGATAAAGGATAGGTAGGTATGTATTTATTTAGATTTCATCCTACTGAACATTCTTGTGGAAGGACGGAGGACTTTCAGCATATTAAATATGTAGGTGTCATTGTTGATAGCAGTCTAACCTTCAAAAAGCAAATTACAAAAAATTGAAAAACAACAAACCCTCTCTCATTTTAGATTTACAAGAAATCAAATGACTACAGATGTAGCAAGACTGTACACGCACACAATATTATTGACACATTTGTCATACTAACAGCCTGGCCTCAGATAAATAGTACATCTGTACAAATACTTCATAGTCTGTGTAAGCATGGATTGGACATCATAAATACAAAAACCTGTTTCTCATCATTATGGCAATATAATTAAAAAGTATAATCTTTTGAAAATGTTGTGTCAATGGCCAATGTTGGTTATAGATGTAAGATAATTCACCATCTAGCAACACAACCTCTTAAACAGTCTGTAACAATGTCTAGAGCTGGGTAAAGGTCAACAACTTATCTGTTATCTCTGTAACCTGCACGCTACCAGTGACCTCAGCCCAGGGACTACAGATGATAATTAGCTGTTAGCTATATCAGGTACATGTATTGTGCATTGTCCCTGCTAAATAAACAATAAAGAACACGTACAAAATAAGTATAAATGCCACCTCCACGAGCTTGACTGCAGCTAATTAGGATGAGCCATGTGCCACCACATCTGTGAAAATGTCTTCATGCTTAACTTCAGCCATTTTAATTATCTTTTATTAAAGTTAATGCCATCCTTTGTGTTTTTAAACAAGTTTTATGACTCTAGGCCAATGAAACACTTTGAAAATGGGCAGTATAATTTGAGAACATTGATGAATGTCAATGAGAAACGCACCTTTTTCCCCTTAAAAAAATTGAGTTTTTGAAGATGAAAGAAGCACTCTTGACTTCAGTCATGTTGTGGGTTCATGTCCAGTTCATGCTCGCTTATACCCTCGATCTACCATTCTCAACTTTGAACTGCAAAAAAAGCAACAAATTGCAGGGAGCCAAGTTGAGCCAACGGACCTAAATGCAAAATGGAAAGAAGCAGGGAATAGTAATTATGCGTGTGCTTGGTTGCGTATACGTGTGTGGGATGCTGACTGGTTGCACGGACCCCCAACAGTGAGACGGAGAGGAATTTGCGAAGTCGTCCTCCCTCCCTTCTCTCCACATTTCACTCTCAACAACACGCCGGTATCAAGCTGTGCACCGGCGTGAGAGGGAGCGAGAGAGAGACAATGAGCGAGAGCAGAAGAGACCATCAAACACTCTGTAATAACTGGTCCTAATTAAGACCAGGGGGAATAGGGGAGTTATTAGCTGCCATAAGCAAGTTCATCAGACCTAGAGAGAGCAGTTACAAGTGTGTGTGTGTGTGTGTGTGAGAGGGGAAGTGATTGTTGTCTATGCATCCTTATGTGCGAGAGAGAGACAGAAGAGAAAGAAATGCTCATGACTGTAGTTAGCTTTGCGTGTGTGTGTGTGAGCGTGTGTTCATGCATGCGAGCTGTAATAGTCGAGTAGTATTCCCTCCAAACACCCCAACTGTTATTAATACGTATGTATGCAGCTGAGAGCGATACCCATCTCGCAGCTCATTAAAAACACACAAAAATGCATTATTATTAATCCCCACTAAACCCTCCACTCCATATACACACACACACACACACACACACACACACACACACACACACAAAACCAGCCATCTATCAGCAAGGAAATTATTAGTGTTTCTGCAGTCTGAGTCATTTAAGTCATTTCCATGGAGGGAAAGCTTTTGAACTTTGGTGACTCATCCCTGCGTTGTTTTATTCCTGAAGGTTTGTCTTCTACCGGTTTTACGTGGATGAGGGCACATACACACAGACACACGATGGTACTTGTACAGTAGTTGACTTCCAAGGTTATTTTATAGTCATTGTACAACAGGGTTGCACAAATGCAGATTCTAGTCCCATTTTGCTACCCAAGAAAAACACAAAAAAACAATATTATGGAGTGGTGGAGGATTAAGGAGTCTCACAGCCAGTGGAAAGACGCTGTTATGACGTCTGGTGGTATCTGCTCTGTCAGGTGATACTTCTGTACCTCTTTCCAGATGGCAGCAGTGTGATCATGTGGTGGCTAGGGTGGGTATTGTCTTTTAATATCCCTTTAGCTCTTCGCAGGCTCCTCTTCTCACCGATATCACTGATGCTCAGTAGACGGGTACCAATGATGTTCTGGGCGGTTTAATCACCCGCTGTAGAGCCCTCCTGTCCCGGGCCGTGCACATCCCATGCCAGTTTGTAATGTTTCCAGTCAGGATGCTTTCTATTGCTCCTCTGGAAAAGTTTACAAGAACTTATGAATTAGAAATGTTTCCTTAAAAAATGCATCCGTTTATGAGCTTTCTTCACCAGGATGGAGATGTGTGATGAACATTTCAGGTTGTTTGTGACGCTTATTCCCAGGAACTTAAAGCTGTTAACTTGCTCCACTGTTGTTGAACAGTGACTGCTAAACAGGACAGTTGGTGATGTTAAGCCATGGACCTCAGTGAGTTGTGGACAGCATGTGGGCACAATCCAAACTATTTATCAAATATACTGTCGGTTCCAAATCATCTTGCCCCCCTCTCACGGGAGTTCCTCTCCAGAGCAAGGGTCCAAAGAGAGAGGATATTTTTCAGAAAAGTGTAAGAGTGAGTTTGAGTGGCAGGATGATTTTCTGTAACTATATTTAAGTGAGCAAGACTAAGTAATATAACATAATCTACACTTCCTCAACATCAGGGACTTCCATTTCGCTTCTGCTCCATTTGTATTGCAAGTAGTTTCATGGCCGTACCTGTATTTATCGAAAAAAGTGCTCTGTAGAGCGTACGCGCTTTGAGACTCCCGTTCCACACAATTAAACTTGAAAACACAAGTTAGCTCTTGTGTTTAAGTTCAAATACAGCATATTGTTCCGCTGCTGTTGTACCCGGCAGAGTGCCATTAAGGCCCCAGTGGAAATAAAGACGGTGCCTATCGAAGTTCACCAGCCCTCAAATGAACTCCTAATGAACTAATTGAGAGGGCAGGAGTCATATCTGCAGCATATTGTTGTCAGCTGTGTTCACAGGTCAGGTAAGCAAAGGAGAAAGATGAGAACTACCTGAAACTGAGACTGTAGTCACACACACACACACACACACACACACACACACACACACACACACACACACATATGTTTTATTTTAAAGATTGTTTTTTTTTGTGGCTTTTGGCCTTTATTAGACACTTATAGTGATCGACAGCAACACGCACACACATTTCCACTCTTTTTTTTCTTTCCGTTTTATGATTGTTTTCGCTTCCCATGCAGTTCGTTCTGTCTTTTCTCTGTTTGTGTCCCTCTACATCACATGTGTCAAACTCAAGGCCCGCGGGCCGAATCCGGCCCGCCACGTCATTTTATGTGGCCCGCGAATTGACCAGCAAAAACGAAACAAAAAAAAATTTAATATTTTTTTTTTTTTCATTTTGGAAAAATAAATCGACAAATAATCCCAAAATGTAGTGTAGAGAACAATTGATGCAGAGGGAAGAAAATGTAATTCAAGATGGGAAAGCGAATACATGTCTGTGCTTCAAGGAGAAAAACGGTCTGTCTTCTGTGTTATGATGCGTGTCGGTGATGAAGGATACAATTCACGTCGGCATTTTGACACCAAACACGGAGCTAAATTTAGCCTCCAAGAAAAACATCAAATTGTCCAAGAATTAAAAGGCAGACTGCAATCACAGCAGAATATATTTACATAAGCTACAGCCCAGTGCATGCTAAAGGTGTGTGAGCAGGTGAGCTCCGACCAGATACAGACTTTAACAAATGTCAGTTTGTGAAGAAACACCATCGCAGACCGAGTTCAGGAACTAGCAGCAATCTAACAACACAGCTAGCTAAGAGACGAGCAGGTACTCGTCTTCTTCATTAGCTGTTGATGAAAGCACAGACAACAGGGACACAGAGCATCTATCCATGTTTATAAGACCTGATCTCAGTGAGGAGCTCTTGGATGTAGCTGCCATGCACAGGACGACGACGGGGACATTAGTGATGCAGAGAGGTGACAAAAATAGCTTTGAACAAAGTTAATGTAATAACTTGTGTTTGATGATATTTGACTTTGTTATTTTCTTTAATAGTTTGATCTTTGATAGAGTAATGTGGGTTTCTTAACCCTAAATTAAAATGATTTATGTTATAACAGAAATGTGCTTAAATATCAATTTACATTTATATAACTGCATGTACAATATTTTTACACTTGAATAAACAATAATCAAATGCAGAGAGAGTTATTTAACAATATGTTAGGAGTAGTTACATTTATACAGTCTTACAGTTACAACCGGCCCTTTGAGGGCGACCGTGATGCTGATGTGGCCCAGAGTGAAAATGAGTTTGGCACCCCTGCTCTACATCTTTCATATTTCTCTCATTGGAGCCACTTTCCTTGTATTGCTTTTCTTAAGCCTCGCAGGGGGTTTGAACAAGCTCACCAAGGCAGCACAATTATGCAGAAATTTGCCTACACTGATAAATGTCAAATTCCTCTATTTTCCATTGTGTACTTTCCTGCTAAATACACTTAATGTGTTCTTTATCTTTAAATTCTCCTTTTCACATTTTCCCACCTCTTTCTCGTTTCTCTTGGCCTACATTCACATCTTTTTGTGTTTTTTGCGATCTATCGCTGCTTCTCTCTGGACCATGCATTACATTACAGCTCAGCCTCCATTGATTTGCTCTCTGGCTGAAGTGCTATTGATTACAAAACATGCTCCAGTGCTACTGAGCTCAGGCACTACCGCTGTGCAAAGATCGTACGTATAAAAACAGGCACATGAGCACACACACTGATCCCTCAAACACCTCTCTCCCTCTTTTCCATCTGCTTTTTTATCTCCATTTCATATCCACTTCAAACATTTGGCAATGCACTAGGTCCCTTCTTTGTCTTCCTCATCTCCATTGACACTGCATCTTGGTATTCATCGGCATATTGATTAGTTCCGCACTACGGAAGACATACAGCATGTCTTCATGTGCAATCCCTCAACCATTGTTTTGGAACTGATTGTTGTGGGCTGAAAGGACTTGACATCGAGAGAAAACAGCAACTCTTGATGAGTTTTTCCCTGGAAGGAAGGCCTCGGAATATACCTTCAAGATGTGTTCGCGATGTGTAATGTGAGTCTGTGTGTCTGTTTAGAAGAGAGGAAGCCTATCATCAGACGGGCCATGAATTTATGTATTTATGCTAACACGCTGAGTGCAAATGCTTTTTAATGAGAGGGAGAGAGAGTGATCGAGAGATTACGGGGCATGGTGAGGAAGGAAATTGCCAAGGTTTCGTGCCGCTGAAACTGGCGTATTCACATGCTATGAAGCAGGAGAGGGAATCTGCTGATGTGGAAAAGTGCAGACAGGCTCACTGCCACATGGACAAACCCATACATCTGTGCCGATAAGAGCTTTTCAACAACTTTTGTCCGTCTCAGGCTCACCTTTTTATTAGTTTGAAATGGTTTTCTTCTTGCTAAAATGATGAAACCCACATACATCTTTAAGAATCTATCGGCCTACCTTGAGTTAAGACTTTTGTAAAGCATATATTTTTTCATATAGATGGTCTTTGTCACATTCTAACAGCTTGCTGGCTCTACTTCATAGCTTATTTTCCAGTGGGGCAAAGAGCTCATCCATTATCAATAAGCCAGCCTGCATAATTAGACACTTGGACCCGATCCATCTTTCTGACAATGTCCAGAACCAAGCACTGTGTCTGCATGTCACATGACCGAGTGTAAATGTTTACTGTATATGTGTGCACTTGTTTATGTTTCTTTTGAATGCATTTAAGCCCAAACTAAAGTATATCAGCATATAGTCAAGGAACTGTGATTTCGATGGAAACCATGCACCCATCTCTTTCTCTGTGTGTGTTTGCTGGTGTGGACATATGGACTCTACAGGCTCTGCTGGAGCATAAAACTGTTCCAGAAATGAGCAATGTTTTGAAGAGACAAGAGACAAATAAGTCTTTTGAATGAATTGTGTGAACCTATCACCCAGTTAGTTACCAAGAAAAGCAAACAAGACTTTATTTTGATATTGAAATAATTTATTATCAAGTGAAATGCTGGACAAAATGGAACTAAATATTTCTCCACTACCTCAACCTCCTCGTTATGTGCTAAGCTTTCATACACTGTATATTTTTGATTCGATGTTCATTTATGTGTTTATTAAGAATGGATTCAGACAGAATCTATGTTGCTATTTAAATTCCTCCGAGAGCTCCTTCAAAGAGCAGAGCCCTTTTCCGCCACTTCTAACTGTTTAATTTTTTGCACATCGGCGTTGGGGTGTGTGTCGTGTTATTGTTACATTGCATAATGTAGCAGTGACCTCCGTAGTGCATTCTGACGCCTCTGTTCCTCAATAAGAGTAACTATACATTTATGTGTAAACATGTGAATAGTTATGTAAGCAAGGATCTTTTGGGGATCCCAAACTGTCATCACACTAGGTGATCTTTCACCTGTAAATTAGCTGCAACCTCTACTGTGGCCAACAATATCGAATCAATCACGTATTATAATGTTCAGAGCAGTTAGACAGTGGACCGATCAGCAAAAGAAGATTATTGGGCAGACAGGAAGGGCGGTCTCTATCTCCACACTTGGCTCTGATTTTCATATCTCAGGGATGATGGTGGAGAGAAATGCTGAATTGAAGATGTGAGCCATGGGTGACGGTATGAACAGAGGATGTGGAAGCAGCGTATCAGCCTTTGGTGGATTTTTAACCTCTGTATTACATAAGACGTCTAATGTAAAGCATCAACAGGAGTTGGAGCAAAGGGTATCACTGTTAGCGAGTGCTTCATGGCACATGTGTGTGACCTGAGAATTGACTGAAAATGGTAAAGATATACATGTAAATATATGGTGACTGTAAATGTGACATTAGAAATGGATGCCTTTGGATATTAGAAATAATGTGCGAGGTGAGTCAGAAAAAAAAGAATGGCTGCCTTTTAAGCTTTCCACTAGAGACCAATTGAAATGCTTATTTGCGCTGTGCGAACTGAACTATATTACACACAAAAGACAAATTACAAATACGTCGGATAAAAAACAACAACTTTGAATGAAGTTCGGTAAAAAAAACCATCATATAAAATCAAGATGACATCCGCAGACTCAACTGAATTGGATTACATATATTAAAAACACAGGCTGGTCTCTCACTACAATGGCTGCCACTGCCCATCTCTCAAATCTAATTGTTTCGTTTAATCGCATTTATTTGTGCCAATTTTGCTTAGGTTGAGACTTTTTTCCATTTTCTTTTGCTTCAGTTTAGGCAGAGAACATTTATGCTTTTCAAGTTGAATTATGGTGCCAACCAAAGCAGCACAACCCCTCACTGCCTCCAGCAGCATGCACACCCCTTTACACACATATATACACACATACGCACACACATACGCACACAACACAGACCTATACACACACACACAAAATACACACTTGCAGGACAATCAATAGCAGTTGTGATGGATGCCGCATGCTGATGTACCCACTGCCCTCTGACCTGTAATTGAATGTGCAAGGTTCAGACACTTTATCACGATTGGGCCATTTCCTCCACAGGTCATCGGCTGCTAAATGGTTGATAAGCCTGCGCACGACTGCTGCTCATATGTCTGCTGTCAAAGCAATGGGCTTTGCTGACTGATTTCCACAGAGTGTGTGAGAAAGCAAGAGTTTGTGCAGCAGATTTCAGCGAGGCTAAGTGCGCCTGAAAGTCTGTGTACGTGTGCATGTGGAGTAGAGTGTGCGTATGAGAGAGAGAGAGCACAAGTGTAGAGAGTCCTTAAATCGATTCCTAATGCCTTTCTGCATTGGCCATTTCTCATCGGTCAAGACTCTGATGGTTCTGGAAACAAACGAGTTGGAATATCGCATTATCGCCACTATCGGCATTCTGCCCGGTCCATGAACCCTTCAATGGCCTCTAAGTTGTAACACCCGTCATCATCCTCGGCATTTAACTCTTTGATAAGACGTATGCCCCGTGTTTTTCCCTCCGCCAAACCGTTACGGTTGGGTTTGTTTGTGTATTTGTCAGCAGAACTACTGCCCCGATTTTCATGAAACTTGGTGGAAGAATGTAGCATGGGCCAAGGAAGTGGCGATTCAATTTTGGAGGGGGACTGGCCCCGGCAGCGGTCTACGCTCCCAGAGTTCCCTTCCAGTTTAAAATGATTTTGTACCGAATGCTATGAAGCAGAGATGATACTATAACATCCTCTGAAAACTTTACTGAAACCTGTACAATACATTTATTTAGTATGGGATACAATTCATAAACGGCAAACACAGCGGAATTTAATTCTTTAAAGTCCAATTTCATGTTTACAGTCACATTTCCTGCTTTGGTTGAGGAATGCCATTCAGAAAAGTCACAAAGCTTTAACAACTTTACTAATTGCTAATTAGTCCCTGTATTGGAAGCATTTCAAGTAATCATTTCAAAATCACTCAGCAGGAAGATCAGATAATCCAAACAGTAGGTGCAATGAAAAGATTTAAATTGAAAAGGAAATTAAAAACCAAGGGAACAAATTTATGTTCACCAACTGAATTGTTCTCACATTTGCATCAGCAGTTGAGTATTGTGCTTGCCATAATGGAGTCAGCATTATTATCAGCTTTTTCTCCTGAGGCATCCAACATTTCTCAGCTAATTGCCACTCGTTCAATGTGGTGAGATAGTGAGGAGGCACATTTTTTTTTCTCTGTAATTTGTTGATAATTGTTGTAGGTTGATCATTTTCCTTTGCCATTTGACAAGTATGCAAAACAATGGCGTCTTTGCTATTTTTAATCTCGCTTGCAGCATGTCAGCTGATCAGCCCACCGCTCTGGAAATATGTCAACACTCGGACAGATTTCCATGACATTTTGTCAAGACATTCAATGGTTCCAGACAAAGTCTCCTATATTTTGGTGTGAGCGTTTTAGTATGCTCATGTTAGCATTTAGCACGAAGGACAGAGCCACTAGCATGTCTGTAGACTCCTGTCTTGTCCTGTATACCAAAACATTTCTACCGGCTGTCAACACACTTTTACTTTTTCTGTTCTCTTCAGACAATGTTAAAAACAGCTGAACTCAGCTGTAAATCTCCATCTCTTTTAGGTTTGTCTTAATCTGCCAAGAGTGTCGTTATCGTTTCGGTAAATCACTCCTGTGGTTTCTGGTCTTTCCTCTCTAGGCCTCTAGTTGATGCAAGTTCATAAACTGAAATACTATATCAAGAAATTGTGTTTCTTCATATAAAACTATAAATCAGAGATTCTCATTTATATTTGTAATACAGCAAGCTCCAGAACAAAAAGATTTCTAATAAAATGTGCATTTTAGACCGACTCCCCGATGTATTCCTGTCCTTTCAATCACATTGATTGCCTGTGTTAGCATGTCTGCAAGGCTGACTGGCTTGGTTTTGGGGATAATCTGATTGGTTCCATTGTGCCAGACAAGATAAATTAATCAGAGAAAACTGATACAACAGTCTATGTTTTAAAGTCTTAGCCTTTACACAACAGATGCTCCAGCTTCTTCTTCAATAATGCTATGTAGAGGAATTGCAGTTGGCATAATGTAACACAAGCACTGTGTTTCTCAAAAGGCATTGGTAGATTTGTACACCTTTGGACACGTCCCAAAAAACTTGATTGGGATTGGAACCGATGTCCTTGGCAACAGAATTTAACTTGAAGGAGATAGTATCCTTGATGCATTATTCTGGAATAACATGAAATATCAGTCAAGCCTGGGCTTCAATGAGGCTATGCGTCCTTGGTTTTATATTTACAGGGGAAACAGCCAATAGCACGGAAGATCATATTAATCATGTCATAGTCTCCCTTCCGTGTGTGTTTGTTTGTGTTTGTGTATGGGTTAGTCTAAATGTTGTTCTGCCCCGGGTAGCGGCCTTCACTACGTTGTGTTATTTCAGGATTCAATCTCTACACACTTGCAGGATTTAGCAGGACATTTGGAGGAGAGTAAACAGAGAATATTTCATCAGCTGTGTGAGCTGGCAATATTTGGGCCCGCGGTAACAGCGTTACAGTCTATTTGTTTGAGGTTGTGAGTCTGTGTATGTGTGTGTGTGCGTGTGCGGGCGCGCATCATCAGTACAAGAGCCCATGGTGGTGTGGGAGGAAAGCTCACCTGAGTTGGTTTGTTGGAATAACAAGCCTGCATACAACATCTGAGATGCTGAGAAATACACAGTGGGTGCAAGAAAAATTGCCATGTAGGAACATCTGCTGTCCATGTAGTAGCTATGAACTGCTATGGACCACACTTACTAAATCAAAGAAAAAGTGTCAAGTCAATTTTATTTATATAGCGCAATACAACAAATTTGCCTCAAGGGGCTTACAATCTGCAAAGCATATGACACACTCTGTCCTCTGACTCTCGGCTAGAATAGAAAGGACCTTTAACGGGTAAAAAAAGGAAGGAAGAGCAACTGAGGAGGGATTCCTCTCCCTTGACTGACAGACATGCAATAGATAGCATGTACAGAACATCCACATAATGCAATTACAACATAGCCCATCAGCTCCACCTCATCTACACATTACATTTTGTCATTTTAATTGACTTCCACCAAGTCTCCCACTGCCAGGCTTCCTGCTAGCATGTAGATGCTTTACCACTAAGTGCTGTGGTACCCTTTTCACGTGAATTATTAAGTCTTATTGAAGTAATCGTCCCCCTATGTCACGACATGTGTTATGTAATAGATACAAAACAAAACTCATAAAGGGAAAGGGTAACAAACCCAGAGTTAAATTGCATCATATTAGTTCCAATATACATCACAGGGATTTTCGGATGTTGGCAATTAAAAGTGCTTTTGTTGGGGAGAAAACTACAGAAGAAGACGCCATTGTTGTGTTTGAATTTGAAGCCTACACAGCCCCAAGACTTAACAGTAATCATGTTATATTTGAAGACTTTCATATTTTTGTTAACTAAGACATTGTTGTATCTATCTGTTGCCAGAGCTGAGCTGAGGTTGCATGCTGATACATACATTTTTTTCTTCTTATCAGTGTTGGGCAGTAACGCGTCACTTAGTTGGTGTTGACAGTTAAGAACTTTGCATTTCCTTTGTATTCATCAACTTCTCCTCTGTCCATTCTCTCACCCCGATGTTACGCCTCATACTCTTCCTCATTCCTGTGCATAATTAGGTCCCCTGACACTTTCCTCACTGTCCAGCTGTGCAGTTGTGTGTCTGTATCCTTGTGCTTGCGACGTTGATGAGGAACACACTCCATTTATCAGAACAGAGAGGTATGTGTCCCTGCTGAATTGTGAGTTTAAGTGTTTTGTGTTATCCTTTGTGTTTGAAGGGGTGTGTGTGGAGTTTTTTTGAACATGACTGTGTGTTGCACATCAATACGGCCGGCGTGTGTGAGTGTGCAGGTACGTGTATCTGTCTTATGGTCATGTGTTTGAGACACAGACAGTGAGAGACACAGCAAAGAGAGAGTTGAAGGACAGTCCACGTTCTTGAAAAAAATACCTCTGTATCATACTCAAAAGGTTTAAAATGAGTTTCCATTTCTCCAGTCCGTCCCATGTAGCTTCATCCCCAGCCTATGGGGGGCAGTGTTACCCCAATAATTCTGATGACACCGAATAGAAAAATCCAAATGAGATGGTACAAAAATATTCTGGGGAGAGCTGAATGAAATCCCTGTGACGGAATCTTGTTCAAACAAAAGTACATAGATTTGTGTTGTTGCCATTCTCTTTAATAGTGTGTACTTCAGGTTTGACATCCTCCCGACCTACATCAGATAAAGGTCTGGCACAAAATGGGAAGCTTTGGATGATCCCAGACAATTTTTTTGTTGTTTATTTTCCAAATGATGTGCTTTCCGCTGCATGCGCTCTTTCAAGCACTCGCTGTTGATCCTCTCTTTCTTGAAAATTGACAAATGCAAATATCTACTATCGGAAGTTGTTGTATGGGTATTCCACCCAGAATCACGTGCTTGATTCTTAAAGCGTTAGGTCGTACCTTTTGACTTGACAGAATGTGGGGCGCTGTAGTAATCGTGGCATATGCACCTACCAAAATAAATCTTGACTCTTCTAAAGGGCTTTTACAATGTGCAGAGATGGATCTCTGCAGGATTTAAGCTGTATTTTATGCTAGCATATTAGCTTAACAAAACATTTTATTGTGTGTTTTGTTTCAACTTTCAGCTATATAATAAAAAAGTAGCACAGGGTACAAACAAGGCAACTTCTCTTCCCTTGCATCCCCGAGGCAAGGAGGACGAAAAGCAAACGGCTTAACCAGCTCAAAAAATTATTTGATGTACTTAGAAATAAAGGATGTCTGAGGTCAGCCATAGACCCACCCGCTTCCCTTCAGCAGGCTGCTTTTTGCTCTTGCTGTGCTCTTAACCTGTGACATCACTACATAACAGTTGGGGGGTTTGGCCCGAGGATGCAAATCACTGCATCAGCTCTCTATGGTGGATCTGTAGGGTGATGGAGAACAGCAGTGTGGTGTCCTGCCTTGAGGCAACAGACCCACTTTCACTTTTTTTTGAACGAAGGCCAGATTTGACTCAGTCTGACTGAATGCTTCATGTCGGCTGTCAGGATCCCTCTGGACACAATGTCAACCCCTGTGTTTTATAGCCTCAGAATGTCAATTGCTTTTTGGCTTCCTTGCTCAACACCATATTGTTTTCTGCAGCTCTCAACAGTAGTGGTTTTATAAGAAGCCACTGCTGACATCAAGGTATCCGATAAGACAAGGTATACAGTAGGTCCAGCAGCAGAGCACTTCAGATCCTTATAACCTTCAGGAAGTTCTGCCTCATCAACAAGGAGGACAGGATGGAGGAAGCAGTGGAAGCTTACACAGAGCTAAATGAAATACAAAAACTCCTTGTCCCTGCTCAGCAGCATGTCTTCCTCCTCCTCGTCAGCATCAGAGGACGTGATAAGCGGTGGACCTTGACTATTGGCAGCCGCAATGATCAGTTTCGAGAGTATCAAGTAAGCTTTTGCCGATTGCTGATCGGATCGATGTGATTGAAAGTTATAAACATTTTATAAAATAATCTCTAGAATCTGAGCCCTATTCTGCATTTAGAGATGTTTCTGGTGGAGCGGCATGTCCGCCCGCTAAGCCTCATTAATCAGCACGAGTGAATTTTAAATCCTTAATTACAAACCAGTTTTTCTCTTTTCCATGGATCTGACGCCCCTTATCTCCGTTCTCCATATGCCAGCTCACCAAAACTCCTTAACAGTAGTAAACGTTATGGATAGGGCTGCATGGGATGTCATTATTTTTACATGCAAAATTGTAACGTTTATAGTCGACTATTCGACAATTCGATCTGGGGAGCCAGATTCGACTGCCAATCTCACAGTGGAATAAGATAAAAAATAAAATAAAATAAAATCATAGTTTCTCGGTTGAACACAATGCTATCATATTGTCACATCAAGCAAAGACACTAAGACTTTTAAAAGGGAGCCATTGTTTGAATAGAGGAAACATTGATATTATATAGATCATTTTTCAATGAGATACAAAAGTTCACATTATTCTATATATTTTTATTCCACAAAATTGCTTTAAAAAATCTTAAAGGTTCTATAATTCCTCGTCTTTGTCAGATGTTGGGCCCGCCGCCGCCCCCCTGGTGACGGAATCGACTATCGGCGATCTTGAGTAACCACAATTGGAAGATAGGAAAACAAAAACAATTGCACAACCCTAGTCTCAAGATGAAGGGTAGGATTAGCACAGCACAAACCCAAAAAGATAAATGGGCTCACCCTGATCATTTTGAGAAAGTAAATATGCAAACTTCATTGTTAGGAGGTTGAGTGCTAAAGACTTAACAGCTCTGATAGAAAGCTCCAAACATAAATCGCCTCTTGAAGATATGAGGCTTTTATCGAAGAGAAAAAAAAAAGAACAGGGACAGAGACGAGGAAAAACAAGAAGAGAAAGAAATCACTTCACAGTATTTTGATATGTCCCCATATTATCCTTAGTACCCCATGGGGTAGAACCTTTGTGATTGCTCTTTTAAGTCCCCTCAATTACTGTGTCTGCATTTCAAATGCCGCTCTAAGTGCGCTACTTCTGCAAGCCCTGAAGCCTTAGGGCTAGAACTATTGCTCACTAACTGGGGATTATAGGCTTGTATTTGCCATTTTCTCCTTGTTATTGGTCTTCAGTGAATAGCTCCATTTCCCATGTATGAGTGCTCTCCGACTGTACAGGGACGAGCGGAAATATCTCTCCGCATGGTGATGCATTGGGCAGCATGCTGAATTATTGATTGGTTCCCATGGATGGTGATGATGATGATGAGACTTTGTAGTATGCTGGCTTAGCTCTCGGGCAGTTGCTTTGATTAAGCAGAGTACCACTATTCTCCTGCTGAGAGAGAGATACGGAGAGGGGGAAAGATCGGCACAGGAGAAATCGAATACATTTGGCTATGGTGGATGGACCTGGGATCCTCTAAGGAGATCAGGGCGCATGCTCCCCAGAAAGAGAATTGTTTTAAAGTTAAATGCATCAATCTGGTGGCTAGATTTATGAGGAGTTCTAGCAATGGCGGAGTGTAGAAGAGTATATTTAGGCTGCTAATATACTTAATTATAAGTATTGTGCGGTACTTCGTCACTCCCCGCAGGCAGAGAGGGCACAACAGCGAGCACTTAGTTCACAGCCCCGGGAAGCGACAAAGTCCCACCGGAGGGTGCTGTAAAGCTGACACAGCAGTAAATGTTGTACAGTTTATGGGGAACTACTGTGGGTGTTCAGCCCAGCACTGCCTTGGCTGACTTGAAGAAGTTTGAGTCATCTTTTTTTGCTGAAGTAACCTCACCAGGTTGATGTAGCACCACCACTGTAGAATGCTGTTCAATTTTCATATCATGCCTTCTCTTTCTGCAGTGCAAAACACTTGACACTTTGCTACCAGAAATCCCAATATAGAAAGAAACTAAATCTTGTATTGGTTCCTCAGGCGATGTCTGCATTGAGTAGCTGTGTTCTCTAAGTAGCTTTGGAAGCCGCGAACGGCTAATATCCGGAAGGTTCCATTAAGTTCCATTCTGATTCTATTCAGTTGGTAATAAGCAACGGTAAATTATAACGTTATCGAGATGTGTTCAAATGTAACCTTGCAAAATGAAGTGTTTAACTTGAAAGAATGCAGTTGTTTGAAGATGTTTTCTCAGCAAAGAATATACATAGAATTATGACCTGTTTAACTTTCCAACACTAGCTCATACATAATTAAAACGACTTATACCGAGTTTTTGTAAAGATACACTTTTATTTCCTTATCATTTGAATTGTATGTTTATGCAAATAACCACTATAGATGACCACAACAAAGGAAAATGATAACATTTCGAATTTTTAATGGTTCACACGTTATTTTTCTGGACGGTGGTGAAAATAAATAGTCTGGAGCCTTGAATACCAGCTACTATAACAAAACAAAACAACAACAAAAATATATTTTATTGTATCTCTTTTGACCTTTCTAATAGTGTTTCCCTTCTCTGTTAGTACAATTCAGCAGCTGCATAACTTGCCACTTAATTTTACAAGATTTAGTTGTGAATTCAATATCCTAATAAAATGTAAACAAAATGAAAGCATCATTAGCTCCTTATTCTTCTTCCTCTTTCTCATCTATCTCTATCTTCCCTCTATCTCTCCCCTCTTCTCTGCAGCTTTACACCGTCTCTTTCTGTTTCACTTTCTCATTCTATCTGCTTCCCACTCTCTTTTACCTCAAGTTGTTTAAAAAAGACACTGGGGGTTTCTGTCTAAATAAGAGCCAGTCAATAGAGAGTGTGCGCCCCAAGGCAAGAAAAGCTGCTACCGTGCTAATATGTCTTAGCACTGATTATAGAGAGCAAGTAAATATATGTCTGTGTGTGTGTGTGTGTCTGCATTTATGTCATGCACTAATGAAACCGGATGCAAGTGCTGTTGTGAGGCGAAAGGATAAGTGGGATGGCCAACCAATTGTTGTAATTTTGAAGACCAGAGGCTTAAGCTTCAAGCTGGCACAGTGTTTGCGCAAACTGGGAAGAGGCTGATGATGCATGATGGTTGTACAGTATTGTTAATGAGAACAGTAATAGCAGGGGCTTCAAGAGTTCCTCTCCTCCCCTTTAAATACAACATACAGTTTAATTGGCAGTGAGTCCTGGAGGAGAAAACGTTTCTGCAGGAGGTGCACCAGGCACGGATATGAGCACACCACAAATATGGTTCCAGTTGGAAATGTTTTCGATAACCTTTTTTCCTTCCGATTCCAATACCTGATCTTGCAGAAAATGAGAACCGATTAAAAAAAACAAACATATATATTTATTATTTTCTAACAGCTGTATACTGCTTACTCTGCCCTCAAAACCAAAGCCCTGCATCATATACATGTGACAGTTTTACTGGTGGGGTTTTCTCATGTAAATTATTGCCAAATTGCTGACATTGTGCTAGCTCTGGCTAAGGTAACTCTCCGCTAGCACATGCACTCTCAACAGAGATTAGAAAGAAGCAAGATGGCTCACTTTGTAGCTATACGTACTTCCATCATCGTTTTGGGACGCAGCGATCGTTTTCTCTGGAGCTGAGGATGAGAGTAGCTAACTGGCAGGAGGTACGTATCGGGTTGCGAGTAACACATGTTCTTCTTGTTCCTTCGTAGCATAAATTAGCTTATAAATTATATGATAACTTGATATTGGATTGTGCATAACCTGCATACTCGCTAAGTATGCATCCGAGTAATTGAAAATCGGAAATGTAGTCCAGTGGTTTAGAAGTTCGAAACTAAATAGCTGGACTACCCCCCCAAGTGAGACTGTAGGTAAATCATTATTATCAGCGGTGCTGTGTGAGTGGAATGAAGTGTGTGACAAAATAACAATTAAGAGCAATGTCAAAATTGGCAGGTTGGAATAAAACGAGATGTTCGTGCAGATAGTGTCCAGAGCTCAACCTGCTCAGGTTCACGAGCTCTCAGCTCCACCCTCTTTTTCTTTTTGGAAGGGAGCAACCAGAACAAATAGGCAACATTGGGCTGGTACATACTTTAGAAGACAATGGTGTCTGTTCAAGTAGACAATTACACACAGTTGTAATCTTAAACAAAATCCATCTTCAGCTGTCCCTTCAAGCTATTTGTCTTTAACTCACTTTTTCTCTCAACCATGTTCTGTCTATACTCTCCTATTTCTATAAAAAATGAAATACTGCCTCATAAATGTGTGTTAATTGGATCGCAGTTTCTCAACAATAAAAGCAAGCACAGTCGCACACAGATATGCTGACTCATCTATCTCTAACCCCCAAGTACGTTTTGCTTTAATTAACATAACTCCTTAATGTGACACAGGGCTGCTCTTTGCTGTCACTGTCAGTCTCTGGGTGTGTCCGTTTTAATGTTTATCTGTGTGCATTCAATTTTGTAGATGTAATCCTTGTGGAATAATGTGTGTGTGTGTGTGTGTGCGTGCGTAAACCTTGATGAATGGTAGCTTACACATGACTTTGATTAACTGCCGCTGAGGTCAGATTGCAGTGGTCAGCCAAAAGGCCAGAAGCTGCTTGAGCTGTCAAGAGGCACGACACACACGCACACACACACACGCACACACACACGAACACACAATCACAATCCCATTTTTCTTTTCCAGCATGATTTTCCCTTATTTGGCTCTACCATCGAGTGGGCCGGATATCAAACCATGACCATTACATTAGTCATAGATAACATGCCTCTTTGTAAGAGCCCTCTTAACCCCTTAAATTTGCCCTCTAAATAAAATGGCAGGGATTTTTCCCCAGATTTGTTATTTCCCTTTCTCTTTCTCCTCTCTTTCTCACACACGCACACACACACACACACACACACACACACACACACACACACACACACACACTTGTTGACCTCTTTGACACTTTTTACCGCCTGTTCCTCTTTCTCTCTAATTCAGCCACAGCGGAAAAAAACAACAGCCTTTTATGTGAGTCACTCAAATAATGTAAAAATCCGGGTGAATCAGTGTTTGTCTTAATGTCATGAATAATCATATATTTAGGGGAACGATTTTTAGTGCAAACCACTGACTTGTGGAAACTGAGACCAATGATATACCAATAATGATAAAAATGTATTATTGTTATTATTATGGATTAATAATATGGGGTAATGATATGGATTTGTGTGCAGGTTTACAGATGCTTCGGACCAATTAGTTTTTGCCAGCAAACATTTTGGAATTAAGAAGAAACTTGAATCCCAAGACATTCCAAGACAAATATGTTTCTGCATACATTTCATAAATGTCATAAATGTCTCTCAGTAAACAGTTGGGGAGACAAAAACAAAAAAAGAGACAGCGGGAAAAAAAAAAAAAAAAAGCAGCAAGACTGGAACCCATCT
Source organism: Anarhichas minor (assembly GCF_050575085.1). Classification (NCBI taxonomy): domain Eukaryota; kingdom Metazoa; phylum Chordata; class Actinopteri; order Perciformes; family Anarhichadidae; genus Anarhichas; species Anarhichas minor. The sequence continues at coordinate 5,553,283 of NW_027466472.1, forward strand.
TATAGTGAAGCCAAGACTGACAGAGAGACGATGAGAGGCAAGGACATGGATTGAGGGAGAGGACACTCAAAAGAGTGACCTCTATCTCGGTGCACTTATCGCTGCAATCACTCCATTTCATTCTTCCTTTGAACAACATGCTGATAGCTTAGCCCTTATATTTCACATCTGAGTGATCCTCAATGGTTCATTATCATCTGGCTGTTTTTACCAAGCTGATAGAACATAACATCACATTATACATTAATCACAATATTGACTGATTTGAACATGTTGATTCTTCTCGTTCAAATTGAAAAAGGTTTAGGCAGGTTACTTTTCTTATCACTTTCATTAGACTGTGATTTGAATGGCAGCATCTGTTGCTGCGCCGCACATAAAAGGATGCCAGGCTCAGGATTTGTGGTTGTGTGACAACACAGCACGCCTCACATTGTGTTTGCAAGATGGAGATGTTTATATATTCAGTTTCAAATACATAGACACACACTGGAAATTGAGTTCTATAATCAGACAATACAAATGCTCTTACGCCCCACCTGTGCGCAGTAATATACCTCCAAATAATTTCTCTTAACCCTGACTTAAACTAAATCCTAAACTCCACATAAGACCTAGCCCATCATGGTGCCTTATAGCAGTCAGGGTTGACAAACTGTACTTGCTGTAAAGTATTTTCTCCACCTCTCCGTGCTTGTGAAGACAGCTGGTCCTAATAACACAGCCTTTAGCGGGCCCTTTTGTCTTCCTCCTCATCGCTCTGTCTCCTCTCGTATTTTCTCATCTCCTTCTACGTCTTTATGATACCCTTTCTATCAAATTCTGTCAAACTCTTCCTCTGTCCATCAGTTTCCATTCGTTCTCATTCCCTCGCTTCTTTCTTATCTGGCTCTTCACAGCTGTCTACAGTGTCATTCACACTTTACTGACGACTGTGCTGCAAGTCGGCCTATCTCCCTCCTTCTCCCTCCTTCTCCCTCCTTCTCCCTCTCTCTCTCTCTCGTTCTTTTTCTCCTCTCTCTATCCATCAGCCTAACATACCTCCCTAAGGGCCCACATTTTCTATCCCATAATTCTTTGCTGTGCCCCTCTGATGATTGCCAATTCCTTGCTGTAGGTCTGAACGCGACATCTACTTTTCTAAGGTCACCCTATATTGGTGTTTGTCTGTAAGTGACCAGTGTGAACTTTCCTTAGTTCACTTGTTTTTATTGCTTGAGTGCATGTACTGTGTGTCTGCATATGTCTGTGCGTACCGTGACACCATAAACCATCGCTTCTACACTTTCTCAAAACCACATTCTACATTTCTACACACCTGTAGATGATGTGTTAAGGTGGTTTATGGCTCCTTATATGAGAATCTGGCCTCAGGTTTTCCATCAGAATCATGCTGTAATACACTTGGTGGATTTACAATGTATGTTTGATTGATTTGCCAGCTGGTTTTCCTCTCTAGTTGATGTAAAACCTGATATAATTTGTTGTGATCTGGAACTCTAAAATTCAAAAATTTTAAAAAACAAAAGATATGAACAAACCCAAAAACACATTTCCTTTTTGTTTGCCCCCTCACAAGGAACTGGGACATCAGTTTATTTTGATATATTTAGCATTTTACAATCGGTGATGATTCATTGAAATGTCAGCGTTGAGCTTCATTTATCTGCTGGTTTAACAGAAATGCATGTTTTCTCCACATTTTCACAGTCGCTGTTGCAAAGCGGGGCTGTCACAATATAAAATGGGATTTGAACAAGTTGATGTCTGTGCTCTCGCTTCTCAGAGCGTTGTTGTGATTGTTCTTGTCGTGACTTGCTAAGTGAATATGAAGCTCATATTTTAATCGAAGAAATGATTTCAACCATCTATCAAAATGACCTCCACCCTTACTTGCTCTATGATGGTGAGAGCCAGTGATTCTTTTACTAAGCAGCATGTGATTTCAGAACAAGCCTTGGTCATGCATAAGCAACACACACAATTGCTTGATAAAATATTGAAATGTTTTGAGAGTATGAGACTTTATTTCTCAAAACTCTAACTGCCATCCATGGCAGAATACATGTAATTAAAGGTATACACTGTATTGATGATGTATGGTGATGACAGAAACGCTTATTACCCAACAAATACGTACATGCAGATAAATAAAGATTTAGAAAAATGCTTTTACCTTGCGATTCCATAAGCTGAAATGACCAAACAATGTTCAGTTAGGCAGATGCCACATATTGCCAAATAACACTGCATTTTGAAATCCATTTGATGGCAAAGGCAGCCTTATTTCCAACAAGAGTTATACATTTGGGCCTACTTTGTTGTTTAATGGAAAAGCCACAGAATGTATACCCAGACTTGCAAAAATTGCCAGCAAATGTTTCTGAATGATGGATTGGATAGGAAATGTTTATTTACTTTTCAATGCACCAGGAGCCAGTTTGCAGTGTGCTGCTCTTCCAAAAAAATTAAAAAAAAGAAGTGACATCTGCTAATTCATGGATATACGTTATGTCAGCAAAGGAGTGTCAATAAATAGAAGGGAGCTATATGGGTAAACAATATAATTGATGACTAAAACATCATTTTTACAAAATGCCATTCACAGTAAAGCTTCGAGACTACTGGCTGGTTAGCTCGCAATCTAGTTAATGGAATATTTTAACATTTTGGTAAAATCATGATCAAAGCTCACTATCTTACATGTTATATTTCGTACAAAAAACAACATGTCGACTATGATATGTTTTAATTGCATGGGAGGTTATGTGCTGGGCTGTTTCGTGGATGCACATAGTATATTCCTGGAATGCTTTCATTGTGACTGCTCCCAGCCAGGAAATAGTCAAATCTGATTGATTTTCCCATCTAACTCTCAGCAGCAAAGCTAATATTTATATTTCCTAAAAAGTCTAAGTATTTCCAATCTAATGCTCAGCTAGCTGTTGTCCAGCCAGCCAGCATTTTACAGGGCTCCTCTAACCCTTTCTCAGTTGGCACTAGCACATGATTTGGTTGCACCCTTTTTTTTTGGTACAGCAGGATATTAATCAATGACCTTGCATGCTGATGAATAGATGTCTTGATTTGCATATCCTGCCACCACTGGTGTCTGAGTCGGAACCTCTCGTTGTGTCTCCCAGCCTCCACCCCTATCTCCTCATTTCGCTTTGTAAAATAATCAGCTATAGACTGTGTCATTTTTGGAACTCGGTAACGAGCTAAATGGATTCGTAAAATGTGCACTACGTACACGTGCATCACACGAGGCACCAATGTTAATGATCTTGATCATCATGCACCTGCGTAAATGCAACCGCATGAAATATTAACTTGCACACCTTCAAAAACGAAAACATCACTTCTTCATGTCTTTCCCAGAACAGTGCCATAGTTAAAACTTTTTGCAAGCTGTTAATAAATGTGTTTTGTGGTTATATGTTGCTGCTGAAATAAGGATTGTTGCTGGAAAGTACAATGAAAAAAAGCAGATCCCTTTTCTGTTGCTCAGGTGGTCGAGCAGGTCGTAAATTGTAATGTTGTTAATGTAGTTCGATCTAAATGTCGAAGTGTCCTTGAACAAGACACTGAACCTCAAATTGCCTCCAATAAGCAGCGGAGCGCCTTTCATGGAAGCTCAACCGCCATTGCTGCATGTGTGGGACCAGTAAGTGCTGTGTCCTGTTCAGATTAAAAACTGCTGCATAAATGCAGTTGATTTGCTTCTACATCAACAACAAAGTTGGAGCAGTCAAAGGTTTTTAATTTCCCCAAAAATGACTTAAACCAGAGAAGGATTGTCCGGAAGTAGTCGGGGTATTACAATATCGCGATATATCAGTATTTAGACCGTATGATTTACAAAACCGTCATAATTTCAGGAACTCTGCTCTCTATGATGCTGTATTGGAGTGCACAATACCAGAGGTTACTTTATATTTGTGGAACAGGCAGCTGAGCTTCAAAACATGGCGACCACAAAGGGAGGGCATAACGTTCCAGGACATGTTTTGGGGGTACTCCGAGTTTAGTCTTCTTCCAACTGAAAAAGCAGTTTATAGCCCCATGATTTTACTCAACTGCCCACTGATGTGTCCTTTCCCGCTGTGTGCGTTAAGGTGGCCTGACCTTTTAACGTGGACCAGCTATTCTCATTCATTTTAGTGAGCAGCTACTCAGCACACTCTCCCCAGGGACGTCATATACCGCCTATCTCGATGAAATGTCAGGAAGGTATAAAGGTATGAAAAAAGTCACCCCCCCCAAGTCTAGCAGAAAGACTCTTGTAGTTATTCAAATCCACACACACACACACACACACACACACACACACACACACACACACACACACACACACACATGCAGAAACATGGACAGCACCTCCTGACCACAACCGCTCTCAAATTCAATCTTGGTAATTTGTGTCGGCCAGTTAATTGGTTTATGCAAACCCCTATTCCCCAATCAGAGGGCTTCTTCCACTTCCTTTGGAATGTTAATGTGGAGTGTTGGTGCAGCAGAGAACAAAGGCGAGAGAATCATGTCTGCTCAGGTAATCCGGTAGATGTCAAACAGGCTCAGCTTTTATTTTCTAAAGGCTAGAGGAGACAAGAGGGAGAGAGACAGACGGACTCACTAGAAGCAAAGACAGACAGACGGGTAGATAGTTACATTGTTCGAGAAGCATGCAGACTGATGAACAGACAATCAGACAGAGGCACAGACTGAACTAGAGAGAGAGAGAAAGTGAGGGGAATATTAATATCTTCACAAAGATACAGACAGATAATATGTGTGAAAGAGTGGAGAGAAAGGTGAGGATAGATGACACAGAAGTAGGAGAGACGAGACGAAACAAAAGTATGCAGAAAGGTACAAAAAAGGCAAGAAACGCCGTACGTTGTAGTGAATGAACTGAATTACATCTATTGCTCAGCTCAGTTAGATTTAATTCATGTTTCTAACGTCAGCTACATTAATTACAAGCAATCTCGGAGCTATTGTGCCCTTCCCCAGTGTCATTCAGCCTTCATTACTGCCACTTTGATACTGAAATGAAACCGCCTTCAGCCGGATTGTGGCCATTATACCACCGAGGCTTTCTGCCATTCAGCCAAAATGACATAGTCAAGTTCTTTTTTGGGGTTTAGCTTGCTCTGTCTAGGTGGGTGATTTATTTTGAACGCGTCTGTGTGTGTTGATGCATTTGTGCATGCGGATATAAATATTCAAGCTTGCAAAGCTCAAGGGCTTGTCACTAAAATGAAAGAAGCTGCTCCACCTTAAAGGTCAGCCCATCTGAAGTGAGCCTGATCTGCTGTTGTCGCTATTTTTGGGGTAACCCCGTTTACCACCATTTTTTTCTAACAGAAACACCAAAATATACTCACAAAATGTCAAGAAAGTAAATATCCTTACACCAAAGACTAGATTATTGCCTTGTTAACTCATCATAAAACACATTTCATTCGAACTCGACAGACACAAAGTTAACCTCACCGAAACCATCTTGCTCAGTCTTTCCAGTGTGAATCACTGCAACCACGAGAGGTCATTGAGCAAGCCGTCATTAATGAGCACAAATTCAAAAAAAATTGGCCGATGAGTCCAACAGTATGAGAGGTTAGCCATGGACGGACGGAAAGATAGACAGATATTCACGCACACACACACAACCAAACACAAGGCACACATTTTAAAAGCTGCACAGATATGCTCACAAATCCACATGCTCATTGGCGATTACAAAGGGATGAACAAGCACTAATGCAGTTGTTTCTGAGGAAAACACACATTACCCTCTGCTTCAATTAACTCAGTGTTCCAGTCAGTTAAAGGCAACAGTGCAGTTTACAGTGATACTTAGAGGTAGAGCTAAAGAAAGAAATCCTAATCTTAGCATGTCACAACACCAATTTAGCTAGCTGGCAACCAACCTTTACAAGTACAACAAACTGAGCACGGTTTAGATGAGGTATGCTGTTCAATTATTACATGCACGCTCTTAAATGTGTGTATTAACAGTATACTTTGCGGTATGACAAAAAATTAAATAAGCAGTCAACATGCAGCAATTGCTAAATTTGTACACACCATGTTGGAGGTTATCGGTATAGCTCTGTGTGTAGCAGCATATCATTGATGTTTGTTTAAGTATGGCTTTCTAACCTACACATACCACAGCATCATATTTTGGCTTGCTTTTAAATATATCCTGCTAATTTGTGGTTGGTATTTTGCTCATGTTTACTCTCCTCTAAATCCGTGAAAGATATAATCCAGCATCTGGGCTTTTATGTGATACTGGCTATAATAGGTGTGCTAAGTGATTTCAGATGCTGGATAGTGAGACAAGACCAGGGATCAGCAGCAATTTAGTCTGGGCTTTTGTTTTATGGTTATTCACCATAATAGAAAGAAATGTGCGCAGTGCAGTGAGACTAATATGCAGTTCTTTTGAATCGGAGTCGTAACAGTGTGGCTTAGTGCAACTGCTGCATGTGAATTATTTATGGATGCTGGAATTTCCACCCATGATATAAAACGCTGCATAAAAAAAAAATGCTTTTTTTATTTGACAAAGCGGCTTGTAGGTGATTGGAATATCTTCCCGTCAAAGGTAGGGTACCAAGAATAGCACTGCTGATTTCATACTTGATGACACATGACACTGTTCAATATGTCGAGGACTTTTACACACACACACACACACACACACACATCTCCTTCTCTCTTCCTCTCCCTTTAGAATCTCTCCCAATGAGTGACACCATTAATCCACTTTTCTTCACACACTACCTCTCCTCTCCACTTTATTATCTTTCATCCTCATTTTCACTTTACCGACATTTCTACTCTACGAGGACTTTCTATGTCCCAGTACACTGCATAAACCTTCTACCTTAACTGTGTAAGTCGAACATTCAGCCTTGATGATTTAAAAAAAAAAAAGTCTGTTTACAGTGCAGTTGACTTGTTTTTGAAATGTTCAATCAACTTTACATATTGTGTAGAGCTATACCAATGCTAGCAATATTTACGCTATTCAATATTTATTTTGCCTTATACTGATTTACAGTGAAATGTGTGTTCCGCACCAACACCGCATTACTTAGCCACATGACACACACACACACACACACATGCAGAGACTCACACAGTTAATCCTCTTCCAACCTTTCTCCTGTGATCATGTCACACCACGCGCTAACCAATATTCACACACCCTGCTGAAAAGAGTGCCTCAGTTAATATTTACAACCCCATGCATCTCAAGCTTGTATGTTTATTGCCTGAAATGGCAGGATGAAATCAAATTCATTACAAGGCCCTACATCATTCTGAGCTGCCTGCCAAGGGCTTTATGTTCACTCTGCAGCCAGCTCAGCTTCCCATGGACATCTTGAGCAGGAGGTAACACACGGTGTGTGTATGTGTGTGTGTGTGTGTGTTTGTTTAGCGTGTTCATTTCTAGGCCTCCATGTAATACAAGTGTCAGGCGAGGGCTGTTAGCAGGGATTCGTATGTATATATATTTTCAGCCTGGGACTCTGACAAATGTAGTCTCTCTCTGTGGTACCCGGACTCATTAAAACATATTGCTTTTCTTGCCTCTTTCCCATTTTGGATCTAGACCTGGAGCAGCAGCAGCGGCAGCAGCCAGGCCCGCTCTGATACCGGCTGAATGTGTAACACATTATGAGTTACGAGATGCAGTACAGTTTGGGATTAAATTCGCTGCGTTATCTTTTTTTTACACGATGCAGGCTCGGTCTCGCCTGTGATGAGGAGCTCTCGCTACAAGACGGCCAGGGAGAGAAATCTGTGTGTATCGAGTTCTTCTTTTCTCTTCCTCCGTCCCTCCCTGTCTCACTCCATATCACCCCTCATTCAAGTCTCTCTCTCTCTCTCTCTCTCTCTCTCTCGCTCTCTCTCGCTCTCGCTCTCGCTCTCGCTCTCGCTCTCGCTCTCTCTCTCTTTCTCTCTCTCTCTCTCTCTCTCTCTCTCTCTCTCTCTCTCAAACCTACACCTCCTTTCCTTCCCACTCTCCTCCGTCTATGCTCTGTATCATCACTCCATCCTTTCTTCTCTCTCTGCTCCAGTACTCTTGATTTTCACACTGAACTTTGTAGAATGGAATTACGGCTCCAGACAGATTTACAAAAAAAAATAAAAACTCATCTTCACTTCCTGAACCCTCAATCTTTCTCGACTCCATCTCTCCTGCTCTTGCAATCCTCCTTATACCTTCCCATCTTTCTCCTCTCACCGTACACCTTCCTTATACTTTTACCTCTACTCACACTCCCCTGTCTCCTCTTTCAGCCCCCCCCCCCCCCCTCCTTTATTTTTTAGACCTCCCCTCCCCACTGCAATAAGACTGACAAGATAAGAGATTGCATTTCTTCGCTCAGCAGTCCGAACTTGAAGAGGGTGTCATGTTTAAGGAGGGGAGTACCTGACATTGCACATCAAACCTTTGTAACATTTCAATGGGTTTCCTATTTCTCTCCACCCCATCTTGTCAGACATCAACCTATTATTGACAGATTGTGGATTAGAGGTGGAGGGGGAACCCAGGGCTTTTTAGCAGATTGCTGCTATCTGTGTTTGCTGCTATCTACAGTACGGAGCGCTGTGGGACAAACGCTTGAGGAGGCAATGGGATTTTCTTTGCTTGGATGACTGTGTATAAGCGATGTCAGGTTGTTGTACAGTGCAAACTCAACAATAGGTACACGCTGAGAGGTGGGTGCTGAAAGGGGAAAACAATAGGGGGAAGAAGGATGGAATGCATCGGAGCAGCAACACATGGAAAAAAGAAACTGATGCAGAAAAGGTAGAAAGGAAACAATGTCTGATGGAAAGAAGAGTAAATGAAAAAAAACATACAGGCAGAACAGGCTCCTTTCAAAAATATAAATTTGAAGTTTACTGATGAACAGATGAAACATCTACTTTAATAAGACAATGTCAACTCAAGTTTCCTTCACTCACAGCTTGAGCTTTCAACCGTAGCGCCGCTTGTGCAATAACTTGTCGCCAGTGAGGATGAAACATGATAATGATGAGACCTGACACTGTAACAATATGGCTTTTACCTTATTTGTAAGGATTTTATTGCATTTGAGACAACGAGAGTTCTCAGCATATACTGCAGTAAAATGTAGCCACACTTTGGATCTTTTTCTTCTCTCTGCCATGATGTGTGTCTCACGCTGTACTGAACCGGAGTTGGTGTGTGTATCAGAGTAAAGCACAACTCCGCAGAGAGAGGTTTTCAACACTGCTGGAGATTTCCCTCCGTAACTTCTAAAGTACCGATAGCAGAGCCGTTAGCTCCGGACCTTATCGATACTCTGGGGTTTTACCACTGTATAATCGGTTCCTGTTTAAAATCAAGTTTTGGGGGGGTATCCCTAGTTAGGGGTTCGTGAAAACCCAGTTAGCTTGGCTAAACATTTTATTATATAGTATGGCAAACAAGTAACTTTCACACATTCACTGGGCTTGGTACGCTGCTGCTCCATTGCTTCAGACAGAGGGTCCAGAGTACGCTCTGCCGCTCTGAGAGTTTGGCGCTTTAAATAACCGAACGGTACATTCCAACAACGCTCTGAATTTACTAAATGTTGTTGCCATAGTGCGCTCTGTTGCTTGGGGTGACTATTAACGAACGTACCTTCATATCACACGGTCCTCATCAGCAGATTGATTTTGGTCAGTTGCCATGGAAATGTAGATGTTCAAACTTTATATGATTCTGAGCACTCGGGACTTCTCCTCCATGTTGGCTTAAAAGTTGAGCTGGGTAGTTCATTTTTGGGTTGGGTGGATAAAGTATTTATAACACTGATGTTCGTTTTGAGTATTGACGTTAGTCGGATTGATATGAAATAAAGAAAGGGAAGTCTTTGATTTTTCAAAGATGAGTACAACCATACAGGACATAAAGACATTATATAAAGGAATATCTGTGACTCTGTTATATGTGCAGAATTAGCAAACTGCCAAAAGCTGTAAATGTTAATGCAGTTTACTTTGTACATTAAACGTTTTCTTCAATTTAAAAAATAATATAGATAACAAGTAAGGTAGTTTAACTTAAGCTGGATTTTTTACTTCTTTTTCCACGTCCTCTTTCATGAAGTTAGTTCAGATTCCCCCAGATGGCCTGAGTGTATCAATATTACATTTGCCTCAACTGCAACTCTAAGGACAAGCTCTGCAGCTTGTTTCTACTTCCATTTCACCACAGCCGCTGCTGCAGTCATACTGGAGGGAGCTTGTGACGACTGAGATTGTGACAAATGTAATGCCCGGTGCCCACACGTGTTCTTGCTCTTTCCTCGCTTTCCTTCTATCCTCGGAACCAATTTTCCTCACTTCATTTCTTTCTTCTGTTGACGTCCTATTCATCCTTTTTTTTTTTTTTTTTTTAAACTCTGTTCATCCACTAGTTTCTCCCTGTATCCCCTCAATTTATCATTTTTTTCCTTGCTTGCTTCCTGGTTTCATATTCCCTTCCTTTCTACCTTCTATCCATCTCCCGTCTCCACTTACCTCCACACCTTCCTCTCTCCTCTAGACCGCTCACAATACGTCCCCCACTCTGCACCCCACTCTCGCTGTTTACCAAGCGTCCACTCTGTCATCTGCCTTGAGACTGATGCTGTGCCGGCGTCATCACTCTCCGCAGTGTCACCACTCTGCCTTCAAAATTCAATCATTTAGTGAAACTGCAGTCATGCACCATATCTCATCTCCACTATTCTGGCTCTAACTGAGAGCGACCATTGGCATGGCCTACTGATGCCCTGCCTAGATATTAAACAGTTTGGACACCTGAAGCATTTCAACTCTGATATGTTTTGATAGGTTTCACTGGTGTCTTTGGGATAATAGTCACAGAGCTATTGTCGAAAGTGGTTGGGGGTCGGGTTTCTGCTGAGCCAAACTCGAGCCGAGCCGAGTCGGGCTGTGACACCTGAAACTGTATGTTTATTACTTCCTGAGCTACTTAAATGTATAGCAATGTGAACTGATCACCATTTATATATATTTACAATGGATTTGGGCAATGGCAGGTTTACGTAAGACAGAGATGCAAGGTTGAGAATTGACTGTGAGGGCATGTCATGGTGCATCTCATGGCATCTGGCACACTGTCATAGAACACCATTCATTTCATTTAAATGACTTGCTTTATGTTTTGCAGAAAAATTGCCAAAACTGTCTACTAGCGTGTTAACCAGCAACACACTAATTGGAGGGGAAATGTCTGTCCTGTCTGTTCATGTTCCCCTACTGATTCTAAGTTGTCAAAGAGTTTATTAAGGCAAATAATACATTTCTATTATTGATTTCAATTTCCCTTATGTTCCTCTCGTGATGCTAATATTCACGTTCCGCTAATGGCGATCAGTTATTTTCTTTCCCACCCAATGTTTTCAACCCACCTGCCCACTATGGTTCTCTCATTTCCTCCCCTTACTTATTTTACCCTCTGCTTCTTTCATCTCTGTCTGGGGAACAGGCCAGGGTTCCACTTGTGTCTTCTGGTGTGAGTTTTTATGCGAGGACAAACTTTCAGGTCCCTGGGCTCTGGGATTGGATACTGGCTCACAGAGAGATCAAGTGAGCCAGCCCACATGTGAGGTGAGGTCTCCTGGCTAACATTGTGATCGGATGTGTGTATGGAGGTGTGTGGAGAGCAATCTGGGCACAATGTGGACAAACTGGTTGTTTCATCGACAAAGCCATACCGCACAATTCAAACCCAAAACTCCTGCCTCAACAGCTCCAGATGGATTCTTTTCATTCTGAGACCTCTCACTCTCACTCTCCCTTTGGCTTTCAGTGTCTCATTCCAGACATTTGATCCGATCCGGATCTTTTTCTTCAAGGAGTCTCTCTTGTCCGTGCCCTCTAGAATAACACACATAAGCATTTTCTTATCTGACACCCCTAAAAATCATTTGCTACCCCTTGCTGTAAAGCCCTTTTGAGGGACCTCTCCCACAAGGACTACAGGTCCGTATACAGAACACTACTTTTTCTCATTTACAGTGTCAATATAATGCAGCTGCTACTGGCTGCAGGTCTTTTGTTTTAAAATATAATGTTAAAAGTAATAAAAGATGCTCTTGAACAAATTGCACATGTAAACTGGATCTGATCCTATATAGGAACATGTCCTCACCAGAAAGGCTTGGAGGGTGGTTTGCTGGATGCCCAAAGTGTTGCAATTTGACACTTGAGACTCCAGTTTGTTTGGCACCTTCTGCCAACATGAGTTTAATTTGACCGAAGAGGATGCTTTTCTTCCTACATGTCTGACCTGTATCATAATCAGAGAGGCAGCAGATCGGAAAATGCTGTATGAGCAAATATTTTAAAGTCCTAAAAGCCCTTTTTAAAGGCACTGAAATATGCCTGTTCTGTTTTTAGATATGAGGACTTTGTGATAACTGCACAGTGGTAAAGATGGACACGTCAATATATTCAGGATTATGTTCATTTTGATGCAAACTTCCCAATAAATAGACCACGATAAACATACTCTAACTTAAGCCTACCCCGGAGGCAGAAATTGCTTCTTACAAGCTCCTTCCGCGTTCTCTCATCTTTTACTAACACCTTTTCTTTAATACATCTGTCTACCCTCCAGTATATCTGCAGAGCCAGAAGTAACAGTGAAGGCAAAGGTGCTAACAGAAGGAGGCAGAGCAACACTTTTAACCTGTTCTCCTTCTCACACGGATGAATTCTGTGTGAACATATTGCCACCGTCACCATCATCTTCAGATCTTTTACTGCAGCAAACTATAATCATTGTTTTGACTTCATCATTAAGACAATCATATTCCCAGGTACATTTCTAAGCGATCACATGAAATGAGTCTATAATATTGTAATGATTAGTAGTCGTTGACCCACATTGAATTTTAAACCTGAATAAGTCTTTGGGTGAAATTAAGTGGAATTATATTTTTATCATCCTGAAATACCCAGACCAGCTTTGTCCTTTTTAAAGTCAAAGCGTATTGGTCTGGGACTCATTAAATCCCTGCTGAGCCTTCTGGAGGTGTCGTGGGTCTAATTCAACGAAACATCTGTGCAGAGAAGTGCCAACTTGATAATATCCCGGCGTGCAAGAGCTTGAGTGTGTGACTGGCACACTCAACACTGTAACATTCAGATAAGGTGTCTGGTGAATGGTGCTGCCTTTGTGGTGGTCCTGGGGATTTATTATTTGCCTGATGTTCTCTAGTCACCAGTTAGTACATCATTCCTTAAGCGTCTGAACTGGGATTCTGTATGTGAATGTCCTTGGATGATTGCACAAAGGATTACAGCATTAAGTCCTGTGTATCCTATGTATTCTCTTGTCCTACCTCTAATGAAGGACATAGTGATTATTTTCTTCATAATCATAATTATCTAAGGGCAGCTCTAGTGTTTAAATGTATGGTTCTTGTTCAAGCTGATGTGTAATAGGGGCTCCTAAAATGTCCTTGATTGGCTACATAATTCCAAGTATCCAAGAGCTGCTCAAAAGTCAGACTTGGCTGTGTCTTTTACAACGCTTTCAACTATACAGGGGAAATTAAGCAGGCGCCCGTATCCAGAATGATTTACATTATGGGGAGCAGTTCAACAACAGAGGAGCATCGGTTTGGATTCAGACATTCAAATGCAAGCTGGCAGCATAAAAGGGGTGTGAGTTAAATAGCAGAAGGATGGAGTGATAAGAAAATGATGCCAACATTGGCCAGAAGTATGCATTAAAAAATGTGTAATTTGCGAATACAAATTCATAACTTTATTGTGCATTATTTCTTCATGCAACAATTTTTAACATCATTCAATCTGTAATAACAATTAAAGCAGGAAATACTTTTAGAATCAGATAAAATACTACCTGAAATCCCCCTCCTGTCCTTCCTCCTCTTCGGCATTCATTTTTTATTTTATTCACATTTTATATTCCTGCGAAGGTCTTCTTTTTTTTCCCCATTTCTCGATCCTCCAGGCCTTCTACCCCACTCCGAGGGGGTAATATGTGTCACTGAGGGAATGCCTATGAGCACAGTCAGAATCTGAGACAGATAAGAAGGAAAACTGTGGTATGAGCCAGGTGCCAAGAGTGAGCTGTGATTGCCAGCTTCGAAAATAGCCTGAAACCACAATCCATGCGGTGCATGTATGGCGTGATGTCACACGCACACACACACACACACACACACACACACACACACACACACACACACACACACACACACACACACACACACACACACACACACCTTGTGAAAAGATAGTAATGTCTTTGATAGAAAATGAAGGTTATGATATTGTAACCCTAGATCTAAAACCACAGGTGAAGCCCTCTAGACTCTATGGGTAATACTCTCCTCCAAACACGAGCAGACGTTTGCCCTCTGAACATCTGCATTGATGCAGTCGGCCAATCAGGATGTGCCTACCCGAATAGGTGCGAATCCCAGAGTGTGTAAGGCAGCGCACATCCCTGCTCGACATCCTATGACCTCTTCAGAGAGCGCCGTAGGCGCAGAAGGGCCCCCTTAGCAGAGGGCTGTACCTGTACTTCTGTAACTAGGGTTACAATATCGTAACCTTCGTTCTAACGCACACAGGCTCCTCCCTCTACTGGACTCTATGAGTAAAGTGGGTGGAGCCAGATGAATGCATACAGGGCCACGACATAACTTCGACCCAACCACACCGATCCTTCCCGACTTAAGGTCTCTTCCCGCCTGCCTATAGGCTTGTTAGATGCACTCACAAAGCCATCGCCCTGGGTGTTTCTTGTATAGCGCTTTACTGGCCACACCAGTGTTCTGCCGACTACATTTTTCAGTGGGTGAACACGTGCTCCTGATTGGAGGAGAGCGTTACCCATAGAGTCCAGTAGAGGGCGGAGCCTGTGTGAGTTATAACGCAGGGGTAAATGGGATGTCTTGCTCTGTATGTTCGTAGCATGTTTTCTCTCTGCTGGTCTTTTTTTTACTCGCCTTAGTGTGTATTCGCTGCAGGCTTATCACCTTCAACATGGCTTATGTTGAGATGTTGAAAGGAGAAGCAACGAAAAAGATGTGTGGGTGAGTTGCAGTGTTAAAGTTAAAAGATTGCGGCACAGGGGTCACAGAGTGACAGGTCAGATTATGTTATATATATGACACACACAAACCCACCATTCTAGAGAGTGTGTGCTTGTAGAATTTAGAAAAGAGCCATGCATTCTGTTTCTTTCTAAAGTGACTGAAATCTTTAGTAAGAGTATTTAGTGTGAGGCTCAGCATGAGTTTACTTGAACATCAATCTTATTTCTGAAAGGACTTTACCAGTGAGGCTGTTCATTTGCATGTGTGTGTGTGTGTGTGTGTGTGTGTTGGCAGGCCGAGCACGTTAGTAGGTAAACAAACCAAGGGAGACTCTGGTTTCTCCTTTGTCGTAAATCAGATTGAAAGTGCTTAGTCACTGACACACACACACACACACACACACACACACACACACTGAGCAGCTGTGTGTGTGTGTATCAGGTGGCAACAAGCTGTTTGTGGACCTAAATCATCAATGATTGGATGTAGTATTATTTTTTTTAAATCACATATGTGTGTTGGCTGTTTGCAGGGTTCTCAAAATACTATGAGAATTGTGTATTAGTTCGAACAAATATACATAGAAAACACAGAAAAATCTCACACAACTCGTGTCATCTTTTATAAATCTTTGTCGCTGTCTCCTCACCTCACTCAGTCTACATGACGCACGGAGAAATATGGCCAGTGAGTGTAGCGCTGTTGTCAAGGTCCTTAACATCTTTAACTTTTTATTATTTACATTTTTTTTCTCGCTTAGAAAAACTTTTAAACTGAATGATCAGTTGGCAATAGAATAACTTTTTTGAGGTCACATTTGTACAAATACACCCACACAAAACACACAGTTAAGCTAGCACAAGCACAAAGGTTTGTATAAGCTGTGCTTTATACCTGCTGAAAAACTTTGATCAAATCAATGATGAAATACAACGGCAAGATTGAGCTGAAAGGGTGGAAGGTAAGACACAGAGGGTGGGGAGGTAATAAGAAGGGCAAGAAAAGATGAAGAGAGGAGCAGATGAGAATGAACCTGGTAACAGGAGAAAATTTATGAATACTAACGAGAAAAAAAATCATTTTATAGCACGGTAGCATACTTGGTCCCACACCACAAGCTCTTCATTTTAGACCAGCATTTTCTTTGTAGATATATTGGTCGCAGTAGTCAGACTATAGACAACCCCACTGCCAATACAAGGCCTTAAAACAAATACAACTTTAATGCACTATACTTTAATTGCAAATGTGAAAGCTTTCAGAAAGAGTCCTAAATGCTGATGCAAAATGAGTACTTGTAGTTGTTTGCTGATGTGGAGCTGTCCATGGTGCTGATCTGATTCACTAGAGTTATCTTTAGCACAATATTTCTGACTTAGATTAGAGCACTCTGCACCATCCGATGCACAAAGGCAGATGCTACAAGTTACACATTAAAGCCTGAGATGTGCAGATGAGGAAAATTCTCATAGAATATCTCTGAAAATCCAGCAACACGGAGCCATATCCCCTTACCTTTAGGGTAGCTAAGGGAAACACAGTTACAAAGTTCAACGAGAGTTCAAACTGGTTTGACTTCTTGTTCCAAACGAACTCCATGTCAAAAAGAGCCATAGGTTTCTTCAGGGAGTTCACAGAAGTGCGATGCTGTTAAAATCCCAGCTCTACGATCTTTTCAGCTGCAATCTCACCTCTTTACTCTGAGGAACGGTGCCCGAATATAGTCAGCAGAAGACTGTAGCAGCATTACTTCCCAGAAATCCGTATTCATGTGTTTGTTTGAGTGAGGGAGTTGCTATTCATGCATGCATTTATGTGTGTACACTTTCTCTCCTCCACAACTCTGCTCGGTATTGCCGCTGTGAAAATGATATCCCCTCTTCCCATTCAGCCATGCCCAGTTAAATTAAAGGGTAGGCAACTAGTTATCATCCGTTTGCATGACTGAATGTCACAAATAGTGCCAACACGCTGTCACTCAGCGCCGGAGCTTTGAGTTTGCCACTGAGGCCTCTGCAACTCGCAGCTTACACACTATTTGTTGCAATGATGAAAAGATGATTAAGGGAATGTTCAAGAGGACTAGTGCAGTCGGGAACATGGCGTCGGAGGGAATGCCGAGGACGGGGGGCTAAAAGAGGGGAGGAAAGGTATGTGTAGAGCAACAGCATGAATGAGAGTAAATGACAGCATCCAGTCAGATAACAAAAGGGTATGAATAATGGTTGAGAGAAAAGTGAAGGGAAAAATAAGCACAACAAGGGGTAAAAGAGTTCATTATTTGTTTAAAGTAGGTTCGAGTGTTGACATGAAAAGCACGAACTTTGAGAGTGGTTTATGTAGGATGAAGAGATGCTTTGGCTTTTTCTATCTTGAAGCTATGTGTCAATCAAAATAATGTGTCATTAATCCCACCCACATGATCTGTATGTGAACTTCCTGCTTGGCACGTGTCACGTGAAGGTGAACCAGTTAGCTAATAACAGAAACCCTTTGCTGTGTTATCTCTCTCTGTCTCTGCACATGTGTAAAATGAAAGCCAACCTAGCTAACATAAATGTATGGGGAGGTAGAGAGACGGAAACAGAAGAGGTGGTGAGAGAGGCTTCGAGGAAAAAGGAAGAGCCACCAAAGGGAAAGGAGACAAAGGAGAGCAAAGAAACCAAACATTTAGTTGTTCAGTAATGAGAGAATCCTTCCCACAGGGAAACAAGCACACAAAAGCTCACAAACAGCAGAATAGGAACATACATTCAGATGTACCGTTTCATAATGGGGGAAAAACTTGTTAACCACACACTGCCTCAATACTGAAAATCTATAACATACATTACATCTCCCTGAGTGGTTGAAATTTTCAGAAAATATGTGAAAGCAAGGAATAGTGGAGTGTGTGTGTGTGTGTGTGTGCGTGTGTGTGTGTGTGTGTGTGTGTGTGTGTGTGTGTGCGCATGTGTATGCTCTCAATAGTAGATTTAAGCTGTATCACTGGAACAGGAAATCTCCGTCCTGGGAAACATTTTCAATAGAGCTCCGGAGTACAGTAGTGTGTGTGTGTTGTGTTTGTAGGGCCAGAGCGACCAATTAGTAAGCCTCCATGAAACTGTTTGGAGAGGTCACGATGAAGCAAACTTTTTAGACTCGCACAAATATGTCTGTTCATATAGCTACATATGTTTGGGATCCTCTTAGGTGTATAAACAAGTCCTACACAAACTGTGTATGAGTGTTTATGTGTGTGCACTGTATCTGTAAGGATTACAGATACTAGAACCCAAAAGCACATCTCGGAGACAAGATACAAGTTCAGTTCTTTTACTAGAGTTCAGGCAGGGTCAAAACCGGGAGGTCAGTCAAAACAGGCGAACAAATCCAATAAGGGGCAGGCAAAAATCCAAGGTCGAAAACAGGCAGACAGGGTCGGAACAGGCAGATCATGAACAATATAAAGGTACGCTGGAGAACTTGGCAAAAACACACAAGACAATCTGGCAGGGAACAAGTGCAAGTGAGGGGACCTAAATAGTGAGGGCTAACGAGGGAATGGGCTGCAGGTGAGATGGGTGTGGAGGACCAGGTGAGGGGAATGAGAGATGATCCGGTGTGAATGGTAGGATCTGAAATGACAGGAGAGTTAATTAAACAAGCAGACAGGATGAAAACAAACTAATATGAAGGGGAATTCGTGACAGTATCGCTCCATTTCGCATCCCTTTCTCTTTTAATTCCATTTTGTATTTTCTCTCTCAGATTCAGCTTCTTTCTCTCTCTATTTGCTCAGATATTTTGGTTTTGTACTCTGTGTACTTGTGGATGTCTTGGATCTGTTAAATTAGTCTAGTCATAATATTCTCGGATGTCTTACTGGAAATAACAAACCTGTACCTGCTTTTTCTTTTTGCAAAAAAAAAATCCATTTCTTGAATAACAGTGTCTGCATGAAGAACTATATCATTAGCTAATTATAATTAAACCGATGCTATATTGGTACGGGCTGCATAAACTAGAATATATGAATCCTTGGTGTGTGTCTGTATGTGTGTGTGTACAAATTGACTTGGCTTCACAGGTTAGTTGGCTAGCTACCTACCCTTACGAAGCTGTAATTTTAAACTCATAATTATGGTGCAATATAGAGACAGGGCAGGGACAAGACAAAACAAAGACATTGTGTGTGTGTGCATGCGTGTGTAAGAGTTCAACAGACGCACTACGATTAGGCTGCAGTTTTTGCTAGCTGTTTATCCCCATTACTGCTGCCAAGGAGCTTACCAGCTAAATTGGGCAAATTCTGGTCCCCTAAACAAATTACTCGCTCTATTTGAGGAGGGAAATCAAATTAAGAAATTAGCACAGATCCAGCACTGTACCACAGCCAGTAATAGTATTAGCCCTTAGTTTAGATTTCATCGTTATTCCGTCAACTAAGCTCAGGGATACTGTTTGGATGCTGATGCGTATGGATTACCTTTACCTTGCCAACTGTAAGTATACTCTTGAGTTTTGATTACATGCTTTTGTACCTGCGGAATCTTGCTAAACAAAAAATGGGCCACTGTGTTTTGCTTTATGTTCCAGGTCTATGTTTGCTAATGTTCTCCTGCTCCACCCCAGAGGCTAATTGTTCGGGAAGTCCTGCATCACTAATGCAGGAGAGATGCAAGGTGTCTGAATCCTTACAATGCCTCTGCAACCGTAGGGCAGTGAGCACCTGCTGTAATTTCAAAGAAAGTCTTCAAGACACATTTAGCGCTTATGATAATGAGTTTAAAGCATACAAATTGAAAATGGTCCTTGAAACAAAATCAAATTCTCTTCTTTGATTAAATCATTACAGTCTGATTACATGGATTTCTCATTTTTCCCACTAATAAAGGACGAATGTTGGAGTAGAATGCAGACTGTATGAAAAAGGAAAATATAAAGTATCAAGTGTGATTAACGTGGGAGCGTGAGTGAAAAAAACAGCAGTAGAAAAAAGGTGATGCAACAAATTGAATGATTGGGTCAGAGTGCAAATAATGAGGACCGATCTCACAAAGAGAGATACAGACAGGAGCGAGTGAGAGAAGGGAATTCATCGGCCATATGTCATCCACTTCTCTCTCTTCCCATTCATTTCTTTTTTTCCCCTACTTACATTTAAACTACCATCTCTACCCATCTTTCTTCTTTCCATCGCCCTCCCCGTTTCTCCCAATGCACTCTCACCTGAGCAAGATTAATCGTTCCAGTCAAATCACATTACCTCCCAGCCCAACTCCGAACTCCGTGTACACACACACACACACACACACAAATGGAGATGGCCAGAGCGAGAGAGGAAGAGAGAGAGTGCCTGTGAGCCAGAGACAGAGGGAGATGGGAGGGTGGAGGGTGGAGGGTGGGGGCACTGAGGGAGTTCAATGAATGGATGGTCTGCTCATTAAACTCATCACATTATTTTAGCCCTGTGCTTTATTACACTTAACTGGGAGACTAGGCACTCAGTCAAACACACACATTCACACATACTTCTGAACACGCATGTATCCCAAACTGCAGGTTTGCCATAATGTGCTTATGACGTAGAATGTTTAATTTGAAGAAGAGGATGATTCCTGGCCCCTCGATAACAATGCTTCATCATCCTGCAGCACCGATGGCATAAGGAGGGGGATGTGCAGGGCAGGAAAACTGTTGTTAATGGGATATTAATGGGATGCTAATCATCTCATAACCTGGAAAATGGGCTAACGGGCACAACCCCTCACGGAAATGTGTTTGTGTGTTTTCATGTGCTTGTTTATTGCTGTTTACCTGCATTATTATGTGTGTGTATGTGTGCACGGTGGTGCGGAGTCCACATTTGCAAGTGTATGTGTGTGAGAGGGTGAATATTGATCTATCTCTATGTGCTCCATCATGCTGCCGAGCATAATAAGAAAGAATGGGACACTAAGCAGGTGCTCTCCCTCTGCTGATTTATAAAACATATGCACTGGGGTAAACACCTCAATCACTGAAAGGGGAAAGGCTTGGTGAATTAATCAAATTTACATGCTCCAGGGATAGTACATTCTTAGTTTGTATGCATATAACCTCTTATTATATTTTAAATATAATTTTCTTTCTTTTTTAGGTGCAGTGAATAAATCCAGGAATAAAAGGGAATTGATTTGTAAGTGAAATGGGGTCGAAATAGCCAAGAATGAACTATAAATAAGTGTGTCAGCAGGCTTTACATTTTGGTCTTTACACTACTGAAAACAAAGCGAATGGTACTAATACAATTTCAAAACACATGAAAACAGGAGCTAAAACGCTTAGAGGATGATGGTTCTGTTTAATCCCAAAACACAATTGCATCGATCTTGGTGCAATTGACCTTTTTCTAAGTCCCACCCTTCAAAAGCAGACTAGCCAATCATAGCGTAGCATTGTCCAGCTCCGACCAGCGTCCGACAAGTGTACGGCTCTGTTCCAAAGAATCTCATGCAATCGTTTCCGATTGTTTTTGTGGATGGCTCGTCAGGTCTCAGGGTGTTCGATTGTGTGTGTGTGTGTCTTTGTGTGTGCCTGTGGTTTATTTAAATTCGATTTGGACACTGAGGGTTACTCTGGACCGATGACTGCTGTCCACTGTGCGGACTATTCTCCTTTGTTATCTGAGAAGGAGGAAGACTTTTCTACCACCTTCGTTTGTTTCTCTCCGTCTCACACTGTCCTCCTGTCCGAGTTGTTTTATCTCCCAAATCCGTTTGGTCATTTCTCCCTTCTCATTCCACCCTAAGCCTTTTCCTCCTCTGTTCTCTGTCAGCATTCATGTTTAATTCATTCTTATTTCTCCTCTCACCACTGTCATTGTTTCTGTTTACTTATTTTGAGCCATCTCTTTCCCCTTCTCTACTCCTTGCAACACAAACACCTTTCTCTCTAACTCCCTCTCTCTTTTCCTTCCCTGTATTCCACCTCTGACATGACTGCCATCACTGCTCAGACTCTCATAACCCTGTCAATCAATCAGAGGTAATATAGTTTCATAAGGCATGTGTCCCTGTGTCATTGGCCTCTGATAGACAGGACTACACCCAACATGGGCACTTTGTAAAATGAACAGGCCCCTCGGGATGGAAATAGTTAATGATATATAAATCAAATAGATGATTGTATTGCTTTCTGTAACTTCATGGGCACACACACACAATACAGTATATGCTGAACACTGCACTCTGTAAAGGCTTCACAGTGGGTATGAAAGAAAAAAGTTTTGATGGCCACGGTGATAGTTTGAAGATGTGTGTGATTTAAAATCTACAGGTAAATGTTGGCTGTTTAAACACCGTTGAAGGTGACGCCACTGAGACGAGCGCCCTCCTCAGTCACAGTGTTCACGGACAGGTTGCGGGAGACCTTCCTTTGAAGAGCTGTTGGTGGTGTGTGCCCTGCGACAGAAGACCGACACATAAACCTCCTCGAGCTACAGGCAGTGTTCTTGGTCCTTTAGCACTTCAGACCCCTAATACGGGGAGGCATGTGATTGTGAGGATCAAAAACCACACCGCGGTGGCCTATGTCAACACCCAGGGCAGAGTTTGGTCACACTCCACAGCAGTCCTGCAGAGTGGCATTGTCTTGGGGTGAGGGAGCAAGGACATATCTCAACACAATGTTCGTTCACGCGGTTCTTTCTCTTGGACGCGTCAGAATCAGTTGCGTACTACATGGGTTGGCGGGGCCCCCTACTTCTCGGCTGTGTCGGCTTAGGTTATGAAGAAGTAAGTTGGCTGCGGCGAGTAACCTTTCGCCTGTCAGGGTCAATGTTGTCATGGCAGGGCATGCGCTCATTGGGCTCCACCCCATGTCAGTTTTGCCCATTAAGTTTATCAACTTAACGTGTAAACATTTGTAATGAATTTATCTGCCAAGTTCCAAATTGTTCATTTATTACCTTACAATATCTGATCTTGCTCAACATCCACTAAATGATTCATGCTTTTATGGTTGTCTTTCGACAAAAGCACTCAGTTAAGGTTGGGCAAAGATTTTGCTCATGAATAAATGTTGATGAAATCTTAAAATGACTAATAATGACATGGAACGTGTTTACTTTATTAACATTTCATTCAAACCACCGTCCTTCTGTAACCTTAACCGAAGTGCTTTTTGTTGCCTACTCACGATGTGAACTCTGGTGTCGAAGTGTTGCGTTTTTGAAAGTCTGACATCCACCCCGACCACCGTAATGACTTGTGAATGTCATGAAAACGTAGCACCTCCTTCGTTTAAAAGGAATTTAATAATGAGTAATCATTATCCTGGCTGCATTTGCATCTTCTGCAAAACGTATTTGGCAAAACAAATTAGTAGCTGCAAAAAGAGTGAAACCATTAGTTAGTTCATCTTTTAGTAAGCCAACACTGTTGTAACAGTCATTTTTTTAAGCAAAAATAACAAACGATAACGTAGTCCAGCTCCTCGATTTGCTGCTTTTCCCTTGCTTTCCATTACTGTTAATTGAATATTTTGTGTTTTGGACAGTTTTTTAATCAAACAAGTAATACAACATCCTTGTGATGGACATCTTAAACTATTGCATTCTATTAAGTATGATTCACCATTAACAGTGTTTGCTATTCCTAAAGTTACAAGTCGCTTCTACAAGAGCTGAAATACTTGACCATGATGTAATTATTTAAATGTAAACATAAAATATTTCTGCAGTTTATTTAATTTTTTTACTATTAATATTTTGAGTCACTTGTATGTTTTACTTTGTTACCATGCAGACTTGTATTGCTTTTGACTAAAGCATTTGTGTTGGAAGAACATCGCAGAAAATAACATTGCATAATATCTATGAATTGGGATGTAATTTGCAGAAAGGTGATGAGAATTGCACTAGATTTCCCAAAAGTGGTATTTGAATATGCATAGCATCAAAGCTTTATTATCGTGATTGCTTCCCGCACATACAACTGTGATTATAATTCATGTATGACTGACTGGATGGTTTATAAAATGATGGTTTATGTAAACTACCTCCTGAATTATTCATAGTATAGATGCCCATCAAAGGCTAAGTTTCCCGTTCTGTGTTCCTTTGTGTTCATGTGCGTGCATGACTGCATATTTGTGTGTGTGATTTTGTGTGAGCTCGGTCAGTGTGTATTTCTGTGTGTAAATGTGCCTGTGTCTGTCGTCAAATTATTGTCATCTGCTCAGGATAGTCATTTGGGTTTGACCTCACGTAATAGGGTTTGACAGCCAGTGGCTAAGACAATAATTACAAACACACAGAGACGGCCTGTATCAAAGCCAGCTGACTAGAATAAAAATCATTTTGGAGCTGTTGTTACTAAAGAGAAGCAATTATCCGCACACAATACTGGGCACAGAGAAGAAAAAAACAACCCCAAAAAACCAGGGGAAAGCAGGGAAACTTCCAGTGCAATGGGTGAAATACTGTCCTTTGTTTAAAAAATGAAAGCAAATTTGTGCTGATATTAAAGGCCTGAACTGAATATGTAATAATACAATTTCAAGGTATGACTTGGTTCTTGCATTCCCCCTCTTCCCTCCAATCCCTTATTGCATTTCCGATACTGTAGTGAGTCATCTCCTCCCTCTTTTCCCCCTTTATTCTCCTTCACCCTCTCCTTTCCTCCCTCAGTAGATGTCACTGCAGTTCCACCACCAGCCA
This sequence comes from Anarhichas minor, assembly GCF_050575085.1. Taxonomy (NCBI): domain Eukaryota; kingdom Metazoa; phylum Chordata; class Actinopteri; order Perciformes; family Anarhichadidae; genus Anarhichas; species Anarhichas minor. Next base: position 5,578,093 of record NW_027466472.1, read on the forward strand.
GGCAGGCGGGCGGATTGTAATGCATCGTGGGACACAGACACCCGCAGGTGACGATAGCCGTGACGAAAGGGACTGTAAGGGAGGGGAGAGGAGGAGACTTTCACTCCGTCTTTACAGGTATAGCGCTGGTGGGTGGCGTTGGCGAGAACCTAAATAGACCCAAGTCTTTCACATGCATCACATGCACATTCCAGCCTAAAACATGAACATATAAACACACAACACACAGTAGTAGCACAGAGGTACATACCAACGCTTTTAAGAACATTAACCCACACACACACATATTCCTGAGTTGCAATTAACTGTCATGCCCCCATCTACTATCAGTTAGTAATGAATAGATAAAGTGTTGTGGCATCAGGGGAAATGTGAGTGAAGATAGAGGTGTTGTTGACTTGTCTCTGTCAAACAGATAGCAATCTGCCAGCTCTCCAGTGTTCAACCACTTCCCCTAATTGGAGCCCGATGTAATTACTTTATTCAGTGTGGGAAATGAAAAATATCACTGCTCATCTAGTGACATTTCAAATACTGTTTTACTTGGTTGTAGGTTCAAAAGTAGAAAACGCCGTCGCATTTTTTAGTTCTCCTCAACTTAACTTATAAGTCATCAAAAGAGCACATTCCTGTGATTTTTTAAATTTGCTTTTAAGTTAGTTTTAGTTGTCCGGATCACCTTTAAGATGTTGATGTGCAATCATTGATGTATCTGTAAACAATTTTATTATTGCAGAGGGTGACGACACAGCCACAGGCGTGATTATTTTCAAACAATGCCACAGACTTGAGGTTTACTACAGGTTCACTGCAATGAAATAACCCATTCCTCTTTTGTTGTTCCACATTTACGGTTCACAGAAGAGGGCTCTGTACTCCTGTGGGCTGTCATCACTGAACATTTTTTAGATGCTGTCAAACCAGGTAGGAAAAGGGTTTTTGTTCGACAGGTGGTCCGAACTAAACAATTGAAATACATTGTTTGACCATGTCCTTTAGGACAACACAGAGAAGTATTTTCTGATTTGATGTCCGTATTTGACCCATCCATCCACACCGACTTCCTAGCTATACGGACCTTGTTGCTCTATAACAACATCACCTGACTTCCTCCTTTGCTCCCGTCATAATAACTACGGCCATTAGAGGGCTTTGTTATTAGAACATAATTAGAGGTTGTTTTGTAGCACTAGCTAAAAAGACTGGTGCTGTTGTTTTTCAACTCATACCTGTGAGTTTGGGGCCATTATCAGGCTGGTTTTGCGTAGTCAGAATTGGGCACAAACTTTTATTTGTGCATTGCATTGTACCATATTCACATTCAGCAACAACTTTATCATACATTTTAGGGTGATCAGCTGATGAAGTCTATCAGATCACTTTCCCTACCAGAACGTAGCAGCTGCATGCTTGCTGTCAAATCAAATGCTCTATTTAAATCTTCTAATTATTCATGCTGCCACCTTTGCATCAGTGCTTGGTTTGTATTCCCCACTGCTACATAACGTGCAGTGTTCAGTAGGAAGTTTCATTAATGCCAATTTGCTATTCTTGGATTCCATATGGAGCAATGTTGGCCCATATATACCACAGAGGTTGACGACCTGAATGGATTCATTCATAATATATTCTCAACACCTGCATGATTTGGGTGATAATGCTCATTGCAGAAAAAATTAACTTTCCAAATACAGAGAGAAAAAAAAAAAGCCTTATAAGGCTGGAAAAATATGAAACATAGCCATGAATTTCAATATCTATCAATAGAGACTAAGGAAACTCCCTGCCTTCTCTACCCATGCATGTTTCAATGAACGTGCAGGGAATTTCCACATGGCAGTAACGCCACTAAACATTATTACAAACCTTGTGCATGGTGTATTTTAACTTTGACAAAAGTGGTCCTGGCGGAATGAGTACGTTTGTGTACGGATGTGTTCGGCATAAATGAGAATTCTCTCTTGGGTAAACGCAACGTTGTCTGAGTGTTTGGTTGCACTCACAGGATGCTATTAAATTCTTTTCAAGTATCTGTTCCTCTAGAGAAAGGCAGAGACAGGTGCGAGCTGCAATGCCAGAGAAACAGGGTAGGCTCATGTGTGTGTGTGTGTGTGTGTTTGAAATGTTTGTGCGTGAGTTTGTTGTACATGAGTGCGTGCATGTGCGGTTGTAAGCATTCTTGTGTGTCACAGTTTAGGAGCAGACAAGTGGAGAGGAGCATTAAACGCCCTCATCCTCCACTAATCGGGGATTAGACAGTGTTTAAGAGCATAAGAGAGAACCGTAAAACAAATTTATTTCTTTATTTTGCAGGGACAAATGACTGTGCGAAAGAGACAGTTGAAAACGCCTATGTGTAAATGAAATGAATAGCTGTTTGTGTTAGTCATGTCTCGATAGTGCCATGAATGTGTAGCAAGCCAGCTTTTGATTTCATGGAATTTCTTTATCATTTAGTTTCCTCTTTCCCTTCACATTGACCTCCAACACCACTACGTCATTACCTTTTAAATTTGTATAATCCAATCATTCCCTCACTAAGGCTATGGTCAGACCAACGTCAATGCAGCCTCCTCATTCATTTCAATTCTACAGTAGTGGCCACACTTGGTATCGAAAGATCACTTGATGCACAGTGACCCATACACAATTATTGCAAAAGGAACGCCTGTAGAACAGTGAATATGTTTCTTTCCTGGAATAACAGGGTTTTGTTTCTAAAATTTAAATTGGGAGATTGTTATTTCATGCCTTTTATACGCCAGCAGAAAGTTAGCCTTTTTTACCCAATATAGTGACTTACTTGCATGCTCTCAACTGGCTCAAAAACACACAAGCCCACGTGAGTCTGAAAAAAGAATCTGTGTCTAATTGTCTTAATTTTTCCCTAGCTTGTTGCTCTAACGTTTCAGTTTAAAATCCTCAAACCGCCCTACCGAGAGCGTATTTCATTGTCTCACCAGTCCCTGAAGCAACACGCCCCCACCGAAGCAGCTACTTGTGCTATTTTTGGTCTGAATGTCTGCTAAGTTTCGCTTAGAATAAATCAGATATCCTGCCATTCCGGTGGCATTGCAGCTAATGCAAAACTTTTTGGTGATATTCCACAAATGACTTGTTTCAATCGGGTGAAAGGTGTTGCCGCTTTTGTTGCGCGTACATCGATAGAGATATAATGAGAGGTGAGAAACAAGGTATCAGGAGAGAATGAGATATGCATGGTGACGAGAAAGTGAGAGGGAGAGAGAGAAAAAAAAAGATACAGGCAGAATTAATGAGAGAGAGAGAGAGAGAGAGAGAGAGAGAGAGAGAGAGAGAGAGAGAGAGAGAGAGAGAGAGAGAGAGAGAGAGAGAGAGAGAGGGGGAAGGCAAGGAAGACAGTCTTCCTGGGGATGTAGGAATGATTAATGTGAAGCTGTCAGAAAGGTGGAGAGGTGAAACCACAGCGATGGGGGAAGAGTCACGGCCAGGTGCAGAGAAAAGAATATGACACAGAGAGAGAGAGAAAAAGAGAGAGAGAGAGATGGTGGCATGGAGGCATGAAAAGCCTTCAGGACAGACCGTGAGTGAGAAAGAGCAAATGTGTGCAGGGAAAGAGTGGTGAAAGCATGAAAGGGACTCCAGGAATGACTGCTTAGAGGGAATGAGAGGAAGCGAAAAGGGTGTGAGAGAGAGAGAGAGAGAGAGAGAGAGAGAGAGAGGGGGAGGGAGGCTGGAGGTGTGAAAGAGGATTCAGCAGAGACTGCTGGGAAACAGAAAAAGAGGCAAAGACAGCAATGTAGAGATAGACGGGGACACCAAGAAAGAAAGAAAAGACATAGTGCTACCTGCTAAGGTGAGACCAGTGATAAAGTGCCTTTAGATTTCTGTATGAGAGCCTGCTGTGTGTGTGTGTGTGTGTGTGTGAAAGAGAGATCAACTCTGTGAGCATATTTAACATACGTTATTTGACACAGCGATGGCCTGATTCATTGTGTGTGTGTGTGTGTGTGGCACCTTGCCATAAATCCCACCTCTGTGTGAACCAGCACTACATTGGTCTGCAGCAGCAGTTATTGTTCAACTTCCCCTTCGACCTCACGCTGCTTTATTGCCCCATTCCATCAAATGGCTCGTTCTATTGTGCATACCTGTCATGGTGTGTCTTTGTGTGCGAGTGCTTGCATGGTAACATACTGTAACACAAAAATAATTTGTGGACAAGGTGGTAATAGGAAACCAGCTTGTTTCCACCGAGCCCTCGGCCCAAGCAGCTCCATTTGTTTAAGTTCGGCTTGGCAGTTAATGGATTTTCCATGAAAAGTGGGAATCCATCAGTGTGCACTCTGAGGCATATGCACACATGTAGTGCATGCAAACACACACGCACATGCACACACACACACACACACACACACACACACACGCACACACACACACACACAAAGTTGAAAGGAAATTCCATTATTTGTCACCACTGGTTTCATTCTCATATTTTGGTTCATTAAAACCTTGGTCATGAGCAATAACTCACCCCTGACCACCTCTGATTTAGAGATTTTTTTTTTTAAAGCTGCTTTAATGAATACGTCCACATTAACAATGAATCGAATGACTACATTTAAAGGTCCGATTCACCTGACTATGCTGTTGCAGACACTTCGTAGAAACTGTGCAGCAATCAAGTCCAAAGTCCTGCATTTCTAAAGTGGAGGTTGTGAGTGAAACATTGTCATGATCAATATTCACATTGGACAGAATTTTAGAATAAAACCTAGATTTACAAATAACAGATTTTCCGACAAGCATATACAGACACAACAACATAGCATGTAATAATAATAATGTAGGTGTACCCCTACATTATTGATAAGTGACTCTTTGAACCACATGAACAATGTGAACATTACATGTAGGTCCAGTGCCATTTATTTTAGTGGCTTTAATAATTTCCTTTATGCCCAATGAGGTATAGGAGTGAGGAGTGGGACTTGTTGCAGCATTATCTGTGTTTTTGTCAAGAACATTTCAGCAGACATTTGTCTGTACAGAGGATATAACCCACGTCCCCAGAATTAAGTTGATCTCCCCTTTTCTGCATCACTCTGCACATTAAAATCAGATGACTTGATTTTAATGTCCTTTTAATGTGTTTTTTTAGATACATTTTAGATGCACTTGCAGCCCTGAAACATCACATGAGCTAAGAACCATGAGCTAAGATAATTACAACAACGATCAACTGTCATTAATATACATAAATAATAAAACTTGACTTCTCTACCTGTGCAGTTTGACCTCGCTAAGTTTTTTTTTTCCATTAAACCGTAATTAGAAGTTCGGAAGTTGAATTATTGTTAACCTTCCCTCTGACGATAAAGCACATTGAACTGAGCTGCAATAAGAAACCCTGTGAGCTGCAAAATGCTAAACTGCAGTATAGTTGACCATCTACCCCATTGGCTCTGAATTTCAATCAGCAGAAACGGTACAATCATTTTTATGACATTTCCATTTTCCTGATTATTATGCAGCGGACAGAGACGAGAAATGTGGAAAATAAATACAGGACATAAAATGTAACATAAGTCGTGAGCTCAATAATTGTTCCGAGTTGGTATGCAGCAGACTTTTCCTCACAAAAAAAGTGGTTTGTGTTCTGCCAAAAAAAAAAAAAAAAAAAAATCTTTATTATTGGTCTCAGTGCCACCTCACCTTTGGGCTAAGAGCTACTTCAGAGGCCTCTCCATAGACAGAAACACATGCCTTTGGGAAATGAATAGAAACACAGAGGTCATCCCCACACTTACTCTCCGGGCATCAACATTACAAAGTTATTGATGCTCACAACTTCTGTGCATCCACTGCAAAATGTGCAATAAATACACAAATGGTTTGACTTGTTTTTCCTCTCTCCTGTATCTATAGCTCATTGCATCTGGCAGCGCATCTGTCACGGCCTGGTGACAGAGTAGCATTTATAATAGACTGCAAGCTTACCGTAAAGCCCATCCCAAAAGTCAGTGCTCACTTCCTCCTTCACTTCTATTATCTCACTGCAGAGTGTATAGGTGGTACGGAGTACATGATGGTTGATCAAATAGTACAAGCAGCCCATACTAGGGGCTTAATTAGTCATAAAAGGCCAATTCACCAACAATTAAAACCAGCTTCACTGACTTTAATGACATCACGATGAGGGCCTGAGCTCCGACACTTTACGAGATAAAAGGAACCCGAGACCATAAAAGAAAATATTTGAAGTGAGATGGAGGTTACAGAAGCTGGGGTTTTGAGGGTGGGTACATGTTTGGTGGTATGATTTTAGCAGAAAAATAATTGCCTGTGCACAATAACGCATAACGTGTCATGGTGATGTAGACAGTGTTGGTGCTCAGGAGGGGTGCTATGAAAAGAGCGTCTTTGATAGTGTTCTCATACTCATGCTGTTACAGGAAAGGCTGTAGTTAAGGTATTTTTTGTGAAAATAGAGATTGCCCAAGAGATGAAACAGTGTATGCATTATATTGAGATAGTGGAGGGAAATGATGGTAAACACTGTTTATCTGAAAATCCCAAATCTGCTCTCTTTTTACTGTATTATGTCTGAAGATTTCTCTATAAGAAAGAGTTTAGAATATATTTATACGTCGATAAAGGGCATACCATTTACTTACTTTTATTTAACACTAGCTCTACCTGTAAAATATATATATATTTTTATAAACGATCTGCTTCATCTACATCTTTAAGATTACAGTAAATGCACCTTTTGACTATATTGTGAAAATATTATGACAACTATTTTTTTTTTGCTACACAATAGCAAGTAGACAAGCAGAAGTTGCCCATCCTCCAATACACATTGAATACATTCACTGTAGCACAGTAACTGCAATCTTCAGCAATTGGTGTACTGGGAATTGTTCCAGAACTGTAAATATTGTTTGTGAGTACTACACACTGTTGTTGGGTTTTTTGGTATCTGATAAATCTTTAAATCTATTAATCTGTTACTCAATATTTTCTGGATTGTTTTTTGACCAACGCAGTTTAGACACAGGGCTTTTTGGCCCAAAATATCAGTCTCAATCATACATGAACCGGCGTGATTTCTGTACCAAAAGCAGCAGTCTAATAGGCAACAGTAAAACATGTATCACAAGCTAAAGTCAACTCAGGTCTTCTCAGAGCGGTAACAGACTTCTCCTTTACTGCCCCATTGATACAGGTGCCTCCCTTTGTGTGCCCCGCTGCAATGTGAGAGAGCCAACTGACCACAGTGAAAATGTTGTTTTTGAAAGGCTAAACACCAACAAATATGGACTTGAGCAGCATGCTTTGTTACTAGCCTCTCTATAATTCATTTTGCTTACATTCAAACACAATATCGTACTCTTAATGTCATTTCTAAGGTTGCTACTCTGGATTCTGTCCAGCCCTTTATCTCTTCCAATGATCTAAGAAGTTCTAAAGTTCTAAATAGCCTGCATGTACGGTTCATTTTCAAACTTATAAAAATGTTACATAAATACTGGTTTATCACTTGCTTTCATCCTCGTCAGTTGTTTCAAAGCCGAAAAATCATATTTGGGCAACAGGGAGGAGCCAGGTGGAATGGAAGTGGCAAGGTGACCTTATACACGTATTGAATCTATTAACATGTAATAGTGTCCTTTACTTTTGTTGACTTCTGATAGTGGTCTTTTTTTCAAACAAAAGTTCCAAAACTGGATTGCTCTCTCTCTCTCTTCTGTCGCTCTTTTTCATCATTTCCCCTAAGTCGTCATGTCTACTTTCATCTCCTCTCACTGTACATCGATGCATCTTAAAGTTATGTGGTATATTGTGGGATGTGAACATTTTAGACACTCTGGTCCTCCTGATTTAACACGCAGTGCCCCAGGAACAATGCCTTTCGATTAGACCCCATTTTGCAGGAGAGGCAATGACATTGATTGGCCGAGGGAATGGGGATTGACATTGATTGGTCCCGGCTTGTTTGTGCGGGCAGGAAGTGATTTGCATAATGCAGACATTTTCAGTCTGCTGAGGCTCTGTACGTGGTAAACTAGGCCAGAATATAAAAATCTGAACTTAACAGTAGCAAAGGGCATCACTGATGTGGAATGTATGCGGTGTCTTCTCTTAAACGTGCATCTAAGCTCAGTCTGCGTTTCATTGAAATTGTGATGTGGGTCAGATTCACAAGTTAAGAGGAGAGAAAAAGAGTTACAGAAATATTCAGTGGACCCAGTGATTGCAGATAGCAAAAGGAAAAAAAAGGACAAAGGGAGATGCGCAGCAAAAGACAGTGATGATATAAGTTCGACACAAGGCCAAGACATGATGATATAAGTTCGACACAAGGCCAAGACATTCAAACAGAAACAACTAAGTGAGTAAGAAAATGGATGCGACAGATTGAAAGAGAAACAAAAAATAAAGGACTGAGCTAGAAAGAAAGAGGGAGTGATAAATAGAAGAGGGAGAAATGCCAGAGGGAGATGGGGGGAGAAAATCAAGAGGAGGCAAAATAAAAGAAAGTAAGAGAAGAAGGCAGGGGAGAAGAGAGAGCAGAGACAGGAGACAACACAGTGTGCTGTGTCTCCTGGTTGTCTTTGTTTACTGTGACAGGGACAGGTGGAGGCTGACAGCAGGACCTTTACAGAGAGCTGGTTAAATAAAGAGAGGATGGAGGGATGGAAATGAGCAGAAAGAGATGAACAAAAGAAGGAAGAAGACTGAGACTAAATGCCAGTCCCCAAATGGCTGCCAAGCCTTCTGTTCCCTTCCTGCTCGGAGTTGTAGAACCATGTGGTTGATCAGCAGCATAGATCAAGCTGCTACCATTAATTTGACTTCTTATTTGTTTCTTTGATATAAGCATTAGTTTTGGACGATATTGTCATGAGTACAGGGTGGCATAGCGAGTTAGGGTGCACTATAAACTAGAGGTGACTTTTATACGTGGCCCTACGGCATGTGCATTTTGTAGGAAAACATTTTTAGCCAAGCACTATTTATGGGAATGTCACTTGGTCACTGGCGTTTCTTGACAGCTGTGAGATGGACTGCCATGAAATGTTGTGCTGGCATTCAGAGTGCCCCTAGGATCGATGTTCCTGACTTTAGCGCTACCCTAACTTTTTCATCTAGGGTTACCAAGACGCTGATTTCAGTTTTTTAGTAAACTGTCTTCACAACTTTTGCACAGATAACATTCAATGCAATCATAATCACTGAAACCTCTTGACTTTTCATTTAGGGCCACCAGCATGTCAAAATGTGCACATATCCAGTGAAATATCTCAACATCTGGTTGGATAGAGGCATTAATCGTTCCTAGACAATGTATTCTGCTGACTTTGGTGATCTCCTGACTTTTCCTCCACGAGTTTCACATTTGTGGTCATGGGTGAAATGTCTCAGCAACTACATTTGGTACAGCCTCAAGTGCAGTTCCCCACTGGATTCTTTTGAATAACTTTGGTGTTCCACTAACTTTTCAGCTAGCAACAACCGTGAAGTTTTTATTTTTCAAATACTTTGTTTTATGACAACACATCTGCCAAACTAATGACATTCCCATCAGTCTCAGCTGTTCTTTGTGTTTAGTGCTAAATAGCAGATGTTAGCATGCTAACCACCTCACAGGGCTGCCAGCACGGCTGTAGACTGTTTCTAGTGTTTAGTGGAAGAGACGTTTGAGGGATGCTTGTGCATCAAAGTAACACGATACAACAAATATAACAAGATTAAAGTAATACAAATATTTGGAATCAAAGAGATTCATAATAAAACAGAATACCGAAGAATGTTTGAACAAAATACAAATTCCAATAGCAATTCAAGTTATTCAGTCGACATGTTACACATTTATTTACTAAGTAAGATGCAATTTAGTGAAAGGGATGGACATCTGTCTCTCTCTCTCTCTCTCTCTTACACTCACTCACTCACTAAATCTCAGACAAACACACACACACACACACACATACCCACAGACCGTCCTTTGAACCTATAGGGTATTATGGGATTGTCTCAAAGTGATTACAGGGGATCAGGCATATGAAAAAACAACAACAACAAAAAAAACAAAGATGCACACACAAGCTAACACACGCATGCACGTACACATGCATAGAAAACTCACTCACGCACAGAAAGACTCACACTCGTCAAGCCAGGAAGTCCGGCCTCTCTGACAGGGATAATCCTGTGGCACCGAGCGAGAGTAAAGTTAGGAAGAGACGATCCCAAACCCGGAAAAGCCGATTAGAGGCTGAGGGAACAAAAACCAGTCAGCGGGAGACGGAAGAGGAGAAACAAGTAGCAGAACGGCAAAGCCAAGCCAACCCTGACACGAGAGGCCGGTTATGCCTTATAGATCGGGAAAAACAGAAGGGGAGAGGGATTGGATACAGAGCACATGTACAGATTGGAGGGAGGGAGAAGGAGTACTTCAGATATGGAGGGAGACATGGAGGTGAAGAAGATAGGAGGGCGGTATGAGGGGGGAGGTTGATGATTGGAGATAAAGGACGGAGGGGGAAAGAGAAGGGGAGAAAAGGAAAGGTGATACACATGAGATAAGAAGGCTTTAGAAGTTGAGGAAGAGAGAGAGAAAGACGCTCTGATAAATTGACAGACATTGAATGTTATAAATTAAATGAAGATTAACTGATGAAAAAAGTGAAACACACACACACACACACACATGCCTCAGTATGTCCTCATCGATGACCAACAGGACACGTTGAAAGATAATGACCACAAATAAGCAAGGAGAAAAGGGAAGCTTCCAGACACATACGTGAATATCTTTAGCAGCAGCATGCAGCAGTATATTGCTTTGCACTTGTGTCGCTAACCACCATCTACACTAGGTAATACGCTGACTATGGATAAATAACTAATACAACCCCATTTCAAAATAACCCACTGTCCCTTAAACTTCACATTCTAACTCATCTTTTTCACACCTTTTCTGCTCCTGGGTATCACTTCCGTCTGTCACTTTTCTTCCTTTCGCTGTGTCACTCTTCCCCATATCTCTCTCTCTCTCTCTCTCTCTCTCTCTCTCTCTCTCTCTCTCTCTCTCTCTCTCTCTCTCAATTAATCCCAGGGCTGAAGAGGTTGTAGAGTTGGTATATCCACCCAGTGATAAGGGCCTTTATAGAATGAGGCTGACACTGGAGGGGTCATAATTTAATGGAAGCAATAAAATACAACAACACACACACTCTCATAAAAACTCACACTGTTGTGAATACACAGACACACACAGACATGTCTTGATCCTATCTGGATATAGTAAAATGGTGTGCAGATGCAGTACCAGCAGTGAAAGGTGGATGGGGGAAGCTGATAAGTCCTGATAAGTCTTGGAAACATAGACTCAGACGGATAGATAGATCATAGAAAGACTGGATTATGTGTTCCAGTGAGTTGTTCAAAATTTTCATCACCATGGAGTCAGCTGATCCACATTCCGATTGGAGCTGAGATCTGCGCTCCACTCTTGTCATTTCAATGGGATTTGTGAGATCTGATCACGGGACTAGATTTAATGACAACATTATTGCTGCGTATGTTCGCTGACTCTGAAAAATCCCTCCTATGTGTTCGGAGTTATTTTTATTCAAATTTACAATTGCCCTATGTTTTTCTCGCTGTCGCTCTGTCTCCTTATATAGACTTCCATTCAAGTTCCTTCATTTTGTGAGCACGGCCTCTTTTGAAGCAGTCCACAACAGAAAGGACAGGATTATATTGTTGTGCATCTTGGCCGGTGTGATTGGATGATAAATACTGCAGTTAAACAACACCGACAGAGATAAGTGTCGTTGGCCATTGTCCCTGTATGTCTTCTGGAAGAATGCATGCAGGTCTAAACCATCTGGTGGTGGGTGAACAGTACAAATAATGGAGATTAAGTAGAGTATCTCGATATAGACTCTTATGAGCACCGTCAGTGCTTGAATGCTTTTTGTTCCGTTTTTGTTTGTTCCAGCTTCCAAAATACAGTGCGTGAGTATATACTCACTGTATGCAAGTGTAATTCTACTTTTTTAAATTATGCTTTCATGTCAGATTTGCGTGTTCTACTAAAAATGTGACTTTTTCTTCAGGATAGAAATGTAGTGGACACAATCTCCTTTTCCTAAGAGATCTGACTTTCATATGTGTTGTAGAAAGCGTAAGGAAGACCATAACGGTGTAAGGGAACCATTAGGCTTACCATGCACTCTAGCTGGATTCTTGCAATATCACATGAGAATTGTAGGATAACGCATCACACTAAAATCTATTTTGTCAGCATTCAAGTAATGCGTTTGCATCCGGCAAGCCAATGCATGGACCAATCAGTGTCCTGTGAGCAGCTACTGGCAGCTACGAGAGTGGCTTAGGTGTGTCTGCCAGATACCAAAAGGCGACTTAATAATGTTGGCTGCTGGAGAGGTTAGCCTGGATGCTGCAATATCATATATAATACATACTTTTCTCACCTGGAAACCGTGTTCTAGAGTCATGTGTTGTCCATGTGTTCCTCTTTTTGTTTAATATTAAAGATATATTTTTTTACAGCCAGTATGACATCAGTTAGTGGTTATTAATAGAGACAGGATGTGGCCACCAACAGCCATAGTGAATTGGCTGTGAAAAATACAAAGCCAGACGGTCCAACACAGGCTTATCCAATTGAAATGGCAGGCTGGATAGATTGTAAACAGCTGTTGGGATGCACTCTTTCTCTGTCTTTCTGATGCCACCCGAGCAGGCCGGCAGAATGAGATGTTTTAGGACCAAGCACAGCAAAAAAGGTAAATTGAAATCTATTTTGTGTTTGGACTTCCTACTGAGAGAAAGGGAAAGAGTTTATGTATCACGTATCAAATAAAGTTTGTGACAAAGCTTGGGTAAATATTCTTGCAGCCCCATATGAGGAAAAGCAATTTCAGCTCTTACGGTTTTAGGCAATTTAAGCCGAGTGAGACGAGAGAAAACGAACGCAAGTAATATTAAGAAGAAATAGGGAAATGTGGCCAAAGCTATTCTGGAGAAATAAACTTCTGAGAGCCAAAGTGGTAAAGCTAAATCACAATGATGAGGGGTATAACCAGGGAGGCAAGGGAGCTTAACAGAGGGAGAGTAAGATTGCAGTGTAAAAAAGGATAAGGGGATGGACAGAGACAGAGGAGCAGAAGTATTGATATTTCCAGCATAAACACTCGTCCTAATGGACCCAGAGAGTCGGAGAGGGAGATCGATCAGAAGACAGAAGTCTCCGCAGATGTATGGAGGGAAAATATACCTCTCACGGACAGCTGTAGAGGAGGGAGGAGATGAGGAGATGACCAGACACAGTGGGGATACAGAAAGAAGGCCGAGACGAAATCCTAATGCGCAAAATGTATTTTTCATGAGAGTGGAATCAATAGTGATTTGGAGTTTTTTCTTTGGAGCTGGAATGAGCCGAGACCAAGCATACGAAGAGGTAGGCTCTCTGGAAATACAAGAAGAGGAAAGTAGGGCAAGAAGCAGAATGGATAAACTGATGGATGGATGGATAACTGGAACGATAAAGGACAGCAGCCCTTAATTAAAGGAAGTACCCAGACTTGGATGTGGGAGGAGGAAAAAGTGGAGGGTGGAAAAGAGAAGCTCAGGTGCACCTGTAACCAAATCGGGAAGTACTTTTAAGATTTTGACCTGCCACAAAGTTTCAGGATGGGGATTGAGGCTAGACACGTAGCGGTGATAGTTATGATCAGGGTTCGGAAATGAACGTGGGGCATTCATGAGGAGAGGAGTACAAGACAGTGTGTTTGTGTTTGTCAGTGCAAAGCATTTATTTGAATTACGCACAGCTGGCGACAAGAAATACCTTTTGTGTCAACCTCTATCTCCACATTGTCAACTGAATCGCTATGAAAACAACTAGGTAGCTTCACACCTGAGTGTGTGTGTTTTGAGTTTATTTGAATGTCTTCACACCTCTACCTAACGCAGAGGAGTAATCTGCGTCCTGCAATATGTGAATGTGAGATGGTGGGAGGCAAGATTCTGACTCTCTCTCTCTCTCTCTCACTTTCACACTCTCACACATACACACACACACACACACACACACACACACACACACACACACACACACACACACACACACACACACACACACAGAAAAACGGTGTTGTTCTTCACATCTGAATCCACACAGCAGCACATGCACAATCACACCGATTTTATTCAAAACATATGAACAAATCACAGAAGTTCATGCTACAGTGCTTATACACTCAGACACACACACACACACACACACACAGTACAATGTGGAAACACCGACTTACACACATACGACAGACCCAGACAGTCTCTTATTCGTTTTATGGCGGCACCTGAGCTTGGCTTTAAGTATATATTTCATGCCACATTACCCCCCATAGCAGCAAACGAGGAGAAGAAAGGGAGAGACTGGGGTAGGCTGAGAGATGAAGCGAGGCAGTAAAATGCAGACTCCTTTCTCTGCCGGCTGCACTTCTGCCTCTACATCCCCTTTACCTCTTCTGTCCTTTCTGTTCCCCTCTAATCTTTATCCCCTTGTTTCCTCTAGCTTAATATTTTATAATGGTCGGGAACCAGAATGGGTCAGAGACGTGTTCCTGCTGGGTCCCCGCATGACAAGAGTAGTGATATGTTTTAATGAGCCTGGGACCCAGGGCAATAGATGGATTTTCTCATTTGGGTCTGACACTGAAAAAGCCTACATCTACCATTAGCTGTCTTGCTCTCTCCACTTTCACACTTCTAAGTGTTTCGCTTCATTTCATCAACTCCATCTCGCTCTTTTTACTTTTTGTTTCTCGCTTTATCTGTGACAAAATTCACCAAGTCAGGCTCAGTAATTGTAACTTTACCACTTGGAGCATTTGCGTAAGTTAGTTAGTTGAACGAAAAGAGCAAAGCGCACCATATATGGAGGTGAGTCCATCTGAGTAAACTTGGTTTAGACTTATCTCGACTTCACATACGTTTTTTTTTTGTATTCATTAACATTTAACTTGCCTTTTGTGGGGTTGAGTGGACTGAAGCCATGCTGGGAAAATACTCCCCACATCGTAACCCCACCAGACCTCTTCAGAGTCAGAAAAAAGCACTAGTGTCTGCAGACTTCTCTTGGTGTGCACCACGTGTTCGTCTGCTTGCCGAGAGAGGGCAAAGTCCTCTGACCGCACGGCTTTATTTCACTGTTCAGTGAACCCCGCTGCCTGTGTGCTTTTTACCTACTCACTTGTTTTAAAGGTTTCAGGGACTGTGGCCGGACCATATATGCATATTGCATGCTAAATCACTGCCAATATGCTTGAGGAGTTATGTGCAATGCCCATATGGTGTTGTCATATTTTAAGAGTTGAAAGTTTAAAACAGGGTGGGAGTTGGAGGAAAGCTTCATCAGTGATGTGTAAAAAAAAGGTACATCGTAACGCATCTAAATAAATAGCAGTCGAATGCCTGTTTTTTCCCACCAATTTAAAATGTGCAGGTTAATATGTCGAATAATAATACGTTTTAACACTGCAGACACAGACATTTTTGGCTGTAGCTGCCAGTGGGTAAAGTCTAACCAGGAGGTTGGCAGATCGATTCACGCTTCCTACTTTCTGCATGTCGAAGGGTCCATGAGCGAGACACTGAAACCCAAGTTGCTCCCCGGAGGCTTCACAGCAGCCACTGCTCCTAAATGCATACGATGGGTTAAATGCGGAGGTCATATTTCATGTTGTTTTAGGTTTCATTTTCATTTGAAGTGTCCCACAATGATTGTATTCAAGCTTTCTGACCTGATTGATCTGAAAAAGTGAGCCGGGCAGAGGTCAATGTATGAAAATTAGGACAAATGATACTTTAGCTACTGTGAATTCTCGTATTTCATTATTTACCAAGTGATGTTTATTTTGGCAATGGACATTAGCATACAGAAAGCACCTCGCACCAAGCCATAGAAGAAGTAATGACCTACAAATCAAAGGAAAGAAAAAAAGTCTAGTCGATATGTTTTTGCTTGCATAATGCTGCAGGATGGAAGAATGAGTGACAGTGTGTGGACTTTCTTTGTTGCTTTGAGACAACAGTAGATGTATAAAAATAGCATGAATTTATTGATGAATCAAAATCAATGAGGCAGCACCCAACAGAGTATCTGTTGGGTGCTGCCGGCTAATGCATCTGGTGGACTCGGGGCTGACTCACTGTCTTTAGTTAAATAGATTGCCATGGTCTGTCTCATTGAAAGGATTGGGAAGGTGATATGCATGACTGCTCAGCCTTTCTCATAAAACATTTAATGGGACTATACGCTGGAACCTCGGTAACCTTTACAGTGACCTCTTACTGTCTGATGAGGCTCATGAAAGTTTTAAAATAGCACACATGTGAATGTTAACACACCTCCACAGACACACATCCATGTGCTGAGGCCCACAATCACGCAATTAAAAGGAGAAGAGAGAGGCAGGAACATGCAGTGGATGAAAGGATATTTCTTAAAGGTCATTAGGGGCCATTTTATATAAGAGCCTTATTAATGAGGAGTTAGCTGTTGTCGTGTTAACAGGGTCAAATGTACAATCAGTATTGATTAAAGCATATTGTTAGCATACTGTTCAGTGTTTAACCTCAAGGTCCTATTTCAATCAATGCAATGTGTTGCCAACAAAACTTATAAATACAATAAACCCGCTCAATAAGTACTGTAATTCAACACCGGGGACACTCTCCAGTCAACGCTAAAGTCACCAGTCAGTATTAAAAGTAGGAAATAATGGGAGTCAATAGCTGAATATACCCATTGACAAAGTATTTCTACACTGTGGTATTAGTACTTTTACATACCACTGTCTTAAGTCATGGTACGTAAGATTAGTTTATAGTATTTATTTCAGACAGAAAGGAATGGTAATTGCAACTTCTTTATGCTTTATGAGGCTGTTAAAGGTATGTTTACATCAAACATATGATTGTTCCATAAATTATGGAGATTATACTTTGGTTGTTACTTTGTTTTTTTGGGGGGGAAGTGGGCAATTTAATGCACTTTAGGTTTATAATGGACTTTTCTCTACCTCATTGTGCACAAATACCTAATGAACATATCACTATTGGATTTTGGTAGATTTGTCTCAGAGTATGATATTAAATGTTCATCGTGATACTCTGTTTTTTATAGAAATCATAGTTATCACAATCAACAAATATGGAATGCGTGGGTATTACAAATATCAATTTTTTCTTTCTACATCTTTAAACAATCCGGTCAGTTAAACTCATGTCTGTCATCAAACTAAACTCAAGGCTGCATAACTCTCCTTTTGATTTTTTTGTGTGTCCCTGTAGCTTTTACTGTTCCGGTGGATTGGGAATAGTCCCCAGGCTGTTGGTGCGTTATGACCTTTCATTCTAACAGGTCAGCCTAACAGGGGAAGAAGAAACATGGCCTGAAAATACAGACAAATTTCCCCTGTGACCCGTTGATGGAGGCCCACAGACACAGAGTGGGTTGAAGCCGTCTCTCATCTGTGCAGGTTCCCAAGCATTTGTTCTTGTTCAAAAGAACATATTCTGATCTGGTCCATCTAACAAAGGACAAAAGTATTATTTACAGACTGTATTATAACGTATGAAAAACCAAAGCACATAGGTTGTTTTTTCTTTCGGCTGCAAAACACATGAAACTGAAGAGATTTATACATTTACCCCACGTGTGTCATTAAAGAATAATAAGTAACCGAAGTACTTCATGCCTAAAAAAGCCTGTATCGATTGAACTCGTGGCAAATTAGGCTTCTGTTGCTTGCTGCATATTTACAGTCATGATACTGCCTTCTAAATGAGGGAAATAAATACATCCCAGAGTACAGAAATATGGAATGCTCATTAACTATATATGTTATCTTGTTATAAATATGAAAACTGCATCCACTCACAAACATTTCGGTAAAGTTGTGTCCCACTTTATTTTCATTCACATTGTAACAAGTCTGCAGAGAAGGTTAATTAATTCTATAGGCCTCTGAAATTGTTGGCTTTAATGAATGAAGGGAACCTTCGAAACCTGAAACAATAAAACCGACCACGTTGCAAAATCCATCTCCAAGTATTATCACATCACTTGTGCATTGGCCTTGATATTCTTTTGCAGATGTGAGGATTCACAAAATGGTGAAAAAAACAGTCAAAACATAAAAGAAAACGAAAAACATATAGATTTTTGTCCGTGAAGCATTGGGAGTGCCATTAAACTACTTTTATTTTGTTGACAAAACCAAAACATCATCCTGTAAGTTTTGCAGTGGATGTCATTTTTGTGCTGACCTCATCTCCATGACCGTGTTGTTTCTCTTGTTGTTTCCTCTCATTCTAATGTCTGGTAATCTGTGTGTTTTTGGTAGATACTGGCCTTGCTGTAGATGCTGATTTGTATGCGCGAGAGTGAGACTGAGCTCTGATGATTAGCAGAGACCTTGACCTGCATACCCAGCTGTTTGATGTCTGCTGAGTTAGGGTTGGGAACCTCTCGCACACTTGCTCCACACAACAGCTCTGCTACTCTTATATCGAGAGCAATCATTCTCAACCCAGTCATATGTTTTACTGAATGAATGCTCTTCTGCTTTATAACTCTTAGGCCTAAACGATCTCCTGTCGTCCAGAAGGCATACCACTCCTACTCTGTGTCCTCTTTTTGTCTCTTCTTTGCCGAACATTTTGTGTCTGTTCCCCATCACCACCACCAATACACATATATTTATACAAACGACTCTCTTCGACTCCGTGTCCCGGTCTCATCCTGTCTCTTTCCCACGATTCATCTGTTTATCACTCTCCTTCTCCTTTCTCCGTGACCCTGTTTCAATTCCTCGGCGCTATTTCTGGTTGTATTGCTCAATCTGTCCTTCCTAATCATCCCCATCCCTCATTCTCTGTCTCTTTCTCAAGTATAGACAGAATCCCCCTCTATTTTTCCAACAGCAAGTCATTAACTTCCATCCCGGGCTTCTGAAAGATTTTTTTGTGCAGTAATGGGCTTCTCTGTGCCCGAATCAGCTGCAGAGATGTGTAAAGTAATTACTACTGAAATATCCATCCCACTGTTGACTCCTTTGAGAGAACGTTTTAGTTCCCCCCGTTTGTTTCAGATATATTCTGGAAGCCGCCTATTATTTCATACTCCTAATATTGTTAAAAAACCTCATGTTCTTCCTGTTATTTACAAGTTATTGTCTCCCTCTTCTCATATCTTTCTAAACAATAATGAGTATGAACTTACAATAATAGTTTCATATCGTTATTTTTTGGAAAGCTGATGAAACATTATCATAGTTGGTCTACACGCCATGTCTTAGACTAAAATCTAGTAATCCCCTGTTGGCATTGATTCAGCGTCTGCTATTATAATATCTGAATACAGAATAAGAACAATGTTCTCTATAACAAGTGAACCGATAACATAGCAGCCGCACAGTGCTGACAAAATGACGGCGGGGCAGGGAGACTGATAATAAAAATGTGCATGTATATGCTGTGGTGTGCCTGTTTAAAGAACAACTAAATGAGAGAAGGCAATATACACACATGGCCACTGAAACTGATTTATCATTTCTGAGTGAGCACTGTAGCACAGATAATTGCATCCGTGATTTAAGGTGTGGGAGAAGCAGGTGTAAAATTCGCTGCACTGTTGTAGGCATAGCAATTGTTTCTATTCATAGCAGACATTGTCAGCGTGGTAGAGTTGGGGTTGCCAACACCATCTGATTGCAATCCAAGAGTTATTTCTGGGAGGAGCAGAGTTGCCAATATCTACATTGCTGTCTCAGTGTATCTGCCAGAGAAAGAGAGAGATTAAACATCAACATTTTAGTCATAGATAGTGTACTATTACACTGAAAACAAGAAGGGATACTGCGGATAAGATGCATAAGTGCACCATGGAACCATAATTAAAGAAAATATTCAAGCAAGACAGGTATATTATTATGTCCTTTATGGACTACTTTGCTTTCTAGACAAGCACAATACATGTCTCACATAGTCCAGCATCAGGGTTTAATTAGCAGTGTTTATTCAAATTAACTGCAGATGAGCTTTTTTTTGCATAATCTGTTAGTAATCAAAACATGTGTGTGAAGCAAATTGAGCCTGGGTTCTAGTCAGGAGATTTTACAGCATGGAATCTTATTGATAATGTACATGTATGCATTTAAAGCAGTGCCTATGTTAAAGGCCCAGTTGGTGATCAAAACAAAAGGCTAACACTGGACACAACAACACAACATTTTTCATATTGTCTGACGCTTGGAGAAGTATGTTTTGTAACTGCAGTAAAATAGGTCCACATTCTCTTGAGAGCACAAGGAGTTCTTATTTGTCTTCTATGAAAAATATTCAATTATCTACTTACCTCTGAAGAAGCTACTTGTGGTAAATGCCTCAGGAGCTTCTTCTGTCCACCTAGGAAAATAATGACTGCCAAGTCAACACAGCAGTCTCACTTAACCTTTCCAGTTTTATGAAGTCTTAATACTGGCATCATGGCCTTCACCAGCCTGTGTGTGGCTGGTGAAGGGCTGCAATCTCTCCATCTGAGAAGGATAGCATGCCATAGAGCCAATGGCATCGGGTATTTTGCTAACCAGTTTAATTAAGAATATAAGTGTCAAAGTCAATTAGACCACATTCTCATGTAAATACCAAAAAGTGCAGGAAAATATTGTACATTTTTGTGGTATTTGGAAGTTTAATCACAATTAATTTTACTTCAAATGTGAATTAATCCAGCAAAGGCTTATTTTATGCAGTACCATTGACGAGTCAATTTATAGGTTCATTTCACATTAATGGCACTTTTTGTAAGTTGACAAAATAGTCTTCTAAGCAAATACTCCTGCTTCATTCTTGTAATGGCAGTCCACACAAATACGCAGTATTTATCCTTTTTATCAAGTCATCTACTTTCATTATTATCTGTCACCTGCATTTGCTACTTGAATTTTAGCACTCATTAGCTGTTTAATATGATCCTCAGCAGTTTCACCCCTTACTGTCCATATGGCAATGCAACAACATTTGCAACATAGTATATAATCTCTCATTTGTGTAGCAACCACCTTCTATGCAGATTTACATGCTATTATATATTTAATTGTATTTTTACATAGAGCTAGTTAGCTCTAACGTCAATAGCACTGACTCACTGCAATTCCGTTGAACATACTGAACTGACCCTCTCACTTCCTACCTTTTTGCAATTTTTTTATTTTCATGAACCATTCTTCTTGTCCATTCAACTGGGTGTTAATTATGTCTGCTGTTGTAAATCCAGGCTATTCACCACAGGATCAGGGCTAAGAGGCACAGGCACACACTCAAGGCCATTCAGTTGAGACTGCAGCAAACTGAAGAATGAGCCTTGCTCTTCAACATGTTTCATCCTCATGCCTTTTAATGAGAGGACCAGAGAAGACGGTGTTATTCTAACACCGTCTAACTTTTTATTCTAACTTTTTAACGTTTGTTATTCTGTCCGTCAGTCTGCTCATCTGTGTCCTTTCTGTCTGTTTGTCTTTCTCCTTGACGCACTCAGCCCCACACTGTGGTTCTATTACATTTCCACCATTAAAACCTTTTATTATCCTTGTTAATCCCTCTTGCACATGTCCAGTGTGTGAGATGGAATAGAACAGATCTGTTCACCGACCCTCTTTTCTTCTCCTACGCCGTTCCTGGCATGCCCTTTGAAAGAACTGAATTAGCTTTCCCCCTGTAGCAGCAATGAGTCTGGCTCTTGTCCCTTTCAGTCTCTCTTTCTACCGTCAAATAACCCACTTTGCTGCTCAGCACTGATATGATTACGCTCCCTTTTCAGTTGGATTTAACACTGAAGTCAGGGTATGTCGCTCTGGTAAGACTGTGAAAGGAATTCTGGGAACATGGACAGTCACATTTCCTGTTCAACTCAGACAATAAAATAATTTGAAAAGACAAAAGTACAATCAAAGACCGAATTAAAAGTGACAACCGAGGGGGCTACGCAGTAAAGAGAAATAGGAATGGAATGGAAATTTACATGAAAGGACCTGAATGGCAAGAGAGCTGAACGAGGGAAGAGTTAGATGGGTTTATTTTTTTACCATTATAGTTGCTATTTTCCTCTGTAAGAAAGTTCAAATGCTGCTTTAGGCAACTTTGGCGAAATGGGAAAATATTTGAAAGAGGAACTCTTCAAAGTTTGTGAGGAGGGGAAAGAGAGACAGAGGCATTTCTTGTATCAGTGAGAGTATGTTTCAGTAAATTGAAATACATGTAAAGTTTACTTTACACAACACAAACCAAAAGACCCTTAATTCATTTAAGGAATACCTTTTTTTAGAGTCGGGAAAGAGTCTAGCTAGCATCTTGTTTGCTCAATCTCTGGTAGCATAAATATGGTTGTAGATCATTTAGCCTCGTTGGGCACTGCCAAAATGCCCTTGAGCAAGGCAGCGGACCCCGAAACTGCTCCCTGGGCACTCTATAGGAGCTGCTCCTAATACTATGATGGGTTAAATGCAGAGGCAGAATTTCACTGTGTGCTGTGGTGTATAATGCGTGACAGTAAAAGTTGATAAAAGTTACCGGAGGCATTATGCTTTCAGGTTGTATGTGCGTCTTTATAATTTACATTGTCGGATCTGATTTGTCAAATCTTGCCTGTTGTCGGCCGATCTTTTTTTTTTTCTCTCTCATTAATCCCCCACGTTTTTAGCTTTACCTATCTAAATACTCAAAGTGTTTCTACCCGTCTCCCTCTGCTGATTATAGAGAATCGTTCAGAACTTGAAAAAGTATGGAGCGATCTGCTACGTTCTTACATGAGTTGCAGGATTAATAAATGTATTCTTTGAACAGTAGCCTTATGTTGGTGTAATTTAGCCTTCCCAAGGCTGTCACACCAAGATGCTGCTCCGCTGGCCACACATATTTGGATAGCTCAATCTACATGGTAAGTTATACACGCACACTAAGGAGATTGATGGAAAGCACATTAGTTATTTTCAAATTTATGTGGACAGTATTATTAACAGGCTGATATTCATACCAAAATAGACAAAATATATTTTATGATTTATTGGGAGAAACTAAGCAGTTGTATGTAAAATCAGACATCCAGCTGTCCCATATAGCCAGAATGGAATGATCCTTGGTTTCCAGGCGCATTAGATCAAATAGTTGACTTTGTCAGCATTTTAAGAGCATAATGTCATTTGTTTCAATCACAAGATAAAGGTTTGTTTGTGCACAAAAAAAACTTACATGAGGCTTACGTTTATTGGGAAGTTGCTCTCGCAGTCTATGAGTGCAGCTGCACACCCTTCCGACAGATGAGTGTGTGTGTGTGTGTGTGTGTGTATGTAAACGTGTAGGCTTGTGCTCTGGCTTTCAAGCAGCTGTAGCTCCACCATCAAAGAGCTGCTGTGCTCGATGCCCATAATACACAGGTTTGAGTTTTGAGCAGGCAGGTTTTGAGTCGCCTCAAAGAAAGAAAAAAAAAAACACGTAGAGCTTACTGACAGAACCTCTCATGTCCCATTTTGGGTTGGTGACATTAACACGACGCGCGCACACACACACACACACACACACACACACACACACACACACACACACACACACACACACACACACACCTCTGCAGCTGTGTTTATACTTCATTTGAAAATTATACACCATATAGCCTACACTGTATGAACTAGAAATGCATCAGAAGCTGGTACTGCCTGCAGCCTTTCAACTGAGTGACAGCCTTGCTCTTTTATTCTCCCACTGACTCTTACTCTCTCTCTCTCTCTCTCTCTTTTGTCTCATCTCTGTTCCTCACCATGCATCCCCCTCCCTCCCCTCTCTTCCTCCTTTTATCCCCCATCTCACTCTCTCCTCTCCTTTCTCTATACAGCCAGGCAGAATCAGGTAAAAGAAGAGGTCAATTATAGAATCACACCTCAAACCATGACAGCTTTGTTGCACAGGAAGTCAGAGTTGAGTTGTGAAAGGGCTTTCACTGTGTGCCTCCTCTGGCACTAACACTGCCAAAAACTCTGCAGCCTACTCTGTATCTTTGAAACTTCATATTCTCTCTGTACATAGACACAGACACCCACGTTGCAGGGCATTAGAGGTCACTTTGGTACTGTGGCAAGCATGCATGTGACATTGTCATAGTAACTGCTTCACAGCGAACTACAGGAAGGAGGAGGAATCATCAAACCTGTGATTACGCTTTTGTTCTCGCTATAGCTTTTTCACGCTCTCCTACCCTTATATTTTCCCTTTCTCTTGGGGTCTTTTTCATGGCTTCTGTTCTCACCCACTTTACACAACTTTTATATTCGTCTTTCCCTCAATCCTGATCCCCATAATAGCCAAGTGGTGACAATTTTATATCATGGCAGCTACCTATACATTACGATACACTACATGTTTGGGAAATTCTAGGATATTTAGATAATTGAATAATTAAATCAAACTATTTCTGACCAGGGCAATAGCAAGTAACAGGATTAGGGAGTTTAAATGGCCTAAGAAGAAGCTTACACTCTACCTTCCACTATTATTGTCTTGTCTTTTTTGTGGCTTGTCATACATTTCGCCTCACTAATGCTGGCTACAGTGTACATAGTGGAAATCGTTAGTTCTTTATAAAATACTTTCATAATCATATGTATTGATGCAGGAGAAAACATGGTGACCAAACATGTAGAATGATTCACATTAGTTTTATTGGACTCAAATAAGCTAAAAAGTCATACTGCATATATGTAATACAACATTTAAGATGTTATATTTTTTAAATATTAAAGACCTGGAAAACTTAATTTAATATATCAACATTATAAAAAGCAAATCTCAGACAATATCTTTTGTCTCAATAGTGACGCTATTGATTTATTGCTCCACATCCAAAAATCTGTAGAATGGAGATAAAATACAGGCGCAGTATGTGCACATACTGTACACAGAAGGAGAAAACACAGACACACACACACACACACAACTCACACAACTCACACTAGGCACCATGTTGAGTGCTTACCTAAGCGGACCCAGTGTTATGACCCTGTGTTCTGGCAGATGGTGGTTCTGGGCAGTATACCTGCAATAACGAAAGCAATATTATGCTTCACATTTTCCAGATATCCAGCATAATATATTTAGCTAAATATTGTAGTAAAATTTAAATGGGTAAAAAATACCATACCATATTTGTGTTTACTGAATATCAGCTTTAAGTACAACTGTTACCTTAGATCAGGGGTCCACCTTCTAAGGTGCTGAGTAGTAAGAAGGGCTTCTTGATACAAAGTTCCTGAATAACAAATTTGCACAGATCACCTTTTAATAATAATAATAATAATATATGTAAAGAGACTCTCTGATCACATGTCAATGTTAATTATTCCTCACAATAATTATTAACAATGATGGTGTATTTTGTTCAAAATCACACCTGTTATATTTTTGTACAAATGATCACTTCTAACATTTTTTAGGAAATCTTTAACTGTCATATCTTCAAATCATGTCTCGTTTGTAGTAACCTCTACCGTTGTAACATTTTATAACAAATCGTAAACTCTGACCCATGTTTATACAAAATATCAGTTATGTGAGATTGATCTCTGAACTACTTGTGAGCACTTTGTATGTTGGAATATATGCATGTTTTGTATGTGTGTGGGTGTGTGGGTGTTAGTGTGTGTGTTAGTGTGTGTGTGAGAGAGAGAGAGAGAGAGAGAGAGAGAGAGAGAGAGAGAGAGAGAGAGAGAGAGAACGCAGACTATAATGGCAAAATAGGAATACCACAGTATGCTTATCACTTACCCAATTATGTGGGATTGCAAAACTAATCTACAACTCTATTAAAACAAGAGACCCTACAGCTCAGGGTTAAACAAAAACAAATTACATTACCCCCGACACACACACACACACACACACACATTTCACTATACACTGTGCCATTCTGTCAACCACACTTGGTCCCATCCATCCATATCTCCACTAAGATTTTTAGAGGAGCAGCTGTGCATAGAGTGTCAAACAGCTATATTGATATGTAGGCGCTCTTTAAAAGTTTCTTGTTTCAAACTCCCCAGTTTGATTAACAGTTGATTTGATAGAAAGGCGGGGCAGCGTTCCCCCCCCCCCCCCCCCCCCCCCCCCCCATGTACACTGACTGTGTGAGTGTGAGAGAGACCTCTGTTTTAGATGTGCACACTCAGAATCAAATCAAATTATTAAAATTGGATTACATTTCAAAGTCAGCAATTTAAAGTCAAATCTAATGAGTTTATTTTGGTGATAATTTTATGTACAGAGCACAAGGATTGAATTCTAATCCATGGGTAAAGTTTTAATATGCAGTTATTGTTAACGGGTATGTATACAGTTTATTTTATTTCTGCAAATACTTACAACGCGGCATTGATTACAGGTTTATGTTTTTTTGTAAAGCTGAACTCTGAAAGGCCATGATTCACCTCATTTGACCCTGTTTTTTTTTGCACTCTCCTCTTCTTACTCATTAAGTAAATGAGCTCATTTGCTGAAGAATTTGTGCATTCCCTCGTGCCGTGGTGTCAGTCTCATGGCCTTTACCTACGTGGCAACACTTTTCTGCCACCACAATAACCTCCTCTTTTCTAGGGTCAACATAGAGATTCAGTTTCTTCACTAATTCACTTCTCTCTGTCTCCCTCCCTTCATCTACTATGACCTTAAATCCCAAATGGCTTTTTCGGTCTTTCTCTTCCTCTCTAACTGCCTGTCCTTTTCTTGTCCAGCCCTTTTCTGCGACCCCTGACCCGTCTTTTCAAAAGTTGTTTGAAGTTCCGACTCTCCACTTCTCTTGTCTTGTCGAAGAGAAGGACTCGGTGTAATTTTCTCTTAATCTCTTCATCCCCTCCTCTCTGGAGGAGAGCTCTGTTACCTGCGGATGGAGGAAGAGAGTGGAGGATAGAGAGAAGAAGCCAGGGAGAGGGACAGGAAGCTGGCCTGTGACTGCCCCCAATCAGGCTTCCCTTATCCCTCTGTCTTTATCTCCTCCTTTCCATCCCTTGTCCTTTTGCTCCATCTTCCTGTTTTTATCTTGTTCGCTCGACTCAGAAACTTTGTTTAATCTCTGATTTAATGTGCTGAGAAAATGCATCAGAGATAGAATGAGAAACGGAGATTAAAAGACGTACAAAACAGCTGTGGTACGTTAACAAGAATGCTAGAAAGAAAGACCGTAGCCATGAAAAGATAATGCTTCACCTTATTAAACTACATGTAAAAATGACTCATCTTCTTTCTTTTTCACGTCAGATGAGCGCCACCAGTGAGTCTGATGTGGAGGAAAGAAGTGGTGAGGGAGGAGAGGAGAGAGAGTGGATGTGATGGACATGCACTGACGAGTCTGGCCTTTCAGTAATTGTGCCAGCCGCGGTCAGAGGTAAATGCCACACCTGGATATGTCCCGCTATAATGAGTGGAAGAGGGTATGACACATTCACAAACACTCACATCCTTGGACACACACTCTCACACACCCCTGCACAGACACATCAATATTCTTAAGGGCATTAACATGCAAATGTAGTCAGCTACAAGCACAAAAACATGTTATTACACACGACAAAGTTGGCGGGCTACCTAAGAAATGTGCTCCATCACAGACACTAGTTACTTTATCATGACTGTAATCATTAATTTCCTCCGACACTGGTAATATATTCTGATCTCGATCAGATTATTTTTGTATATTTGAGGTGGAACAGTGAAAGCTCTAATAAGTTCGGGGTGTTGACTTATCTCAATAATGAGAGACACCAGACTATTATTAGAGACACGCCTAAGGAAGATTTTCTTCTCCTCATCGACATGTTTTTATTGGAATATTTACACAATGTTAAATAAGTTTATTTCATTTTCATAACATTTTACAAACATACAGAGATACATTGTTTGCCACATTTCATTGACATTAAACTCTTTTCCCAACTCATTACTACTTTTTAAACTCATAATAAAACAGTTTTTGAACTCATACGTTAACTCTCTATATTCATGCTGCATTCTTCACTCACCAACACTGAACCTGTCCCTTTCCCTTTTAGACACAAAACACAGATTGCAACTAAAAGGCTGCAAACAACACACACACACACTAACTAAGAGTGCCCGAGCAAGTACAACAACTTATATCCAGTTATTGCATTGTGCCGTACCGTTGGGAAACATTCAGAGCAGCGATGTAATCTGTCCGTCTACATGTTTACTGTTTTTGCTCCACCTGCCAACTCTAAGCTTGTTCCTGACAGTCAGAAGCTGTCTTGCTCTCTGACGATGATTTCTGCTTTTATTGTAAAAAAAATGGCAACTTGACACAGGAGGTGGAGGTTGCAAGGAAAGGTAGGGCTACTGCAGAGGAAAAGGCAGTTTTGCAGGTTTGAACATATGCATACATGTGTGTTTCAGCAGTGTGTTTGGGTTTGCAAAAAAAAAAACATTCATGTGCCAGCTTGTGTGTTCACCTGTGTGCTTTAGAGTGTTTCTTTTCCCCTCACCTGTGAGTTTGTGTCTCTGCGTGTGTGGTCCTGACCCCCTACTGTATTAGCAGATGCCAGCTCATCCTGATCCAATATATCTCATCTCTGTCTCTCGCTCTCGCTCTCTCTCTCTCTCTCTCTGTACTCACAGAGCATGTGTCCTTGGTGAGGGCTCATATTTTGCCTATTTCTCCTCTTCATTACCTTATATTTGGACCAGAACACCTTCCTATGAATCTTGCTTGATGTGTTAAAGTTGGTTCTTTGTATTGAAATGCATTAATCTCCCCTAAAGAGAATATATTGCATGGTGCTTTAGTTGTTGAATGTAGTGTGATACTAGTGGAACTAGACGGGCGCTCTAGTTGTTGAATGTAGTGT
Source organism: Anarhichas minor (assembly GCF_050575085.1). NCBI lineage: Eukaryota > Metazoa > Chordata > Actinopteri > Perciformes > Anarhichadidae > Anarhichas > Anarhichas minor. The sequence continues at coordinate 5,607,084 of NW_027466472.1, forward strand.
GATACTAGTTAGTGGAACTAGACAGGCACTCTCCTCCAAGGCCAAATGCCCTAACGTGGAATGTTAACCAAAGTGAAAAATAATGCGTGCATCCGCCCCGTGATTCAGATGCGCTCCAAATGTTAATGTGTTTTTCCTTGGCCCACCCTTGCACCAAGTTTCATAAAAACCTTAACCTCAACCTCCTTGCCAAAGATGATGATTCGGGTGTGGGGGGTTGCAGTAATAAGTCATGTTTTTTTCTTTCCATTCATACCAAAAATAGTATATGACGGTAATACGGTTTGTAGTTCAGTTGAAAGCTGATGTGTCCCATGTGTCCAGTCAGCCTCAAAACTCTCTACCATCAATAAAGGGCCCTCCCCCAAAAAAAACAATTAAAAAGAAAAGAGAAAGAAAGCTTCTGTCATGAAGAAGACGTCAACTGAACTAAGAAAATAAATGATTTCTTTGTTCACTTTTACATAAATCATATCGACTACTTTCAGTATTTTACATGCACCAGGATATTCTGCTTAGAGGTTGCTGACAGCAAATGGCGCAGCGCCCTTAATTATCGATGAGAATGGCATCTGACAATGTTTTGTTTAGGAAAACTCTCCTCCAGCTGAATAGTTTACCGAACGTGCATTCAACCCGCATTGAACAAAAACACACTCACTTGACATATTCAGTAGTTCAGCTCACTGCTTAGTTCGGGAGATCATTATTTATGTTGCCCCTCGGCAACAAAATAGTCAAATTTTAGTGTAAGCCATGAGCTTAGGAGTCACGAATTATCGACATCTCTTTTTCTGTTTGTGTCCATGTGTGTAGGATATCCTGTTGTTAGATTTATAATTGGACATTCTTTGAGCAGAACACATGCAGTGATGTCCCACACAGCAAACTGTATGTGTAAACACAGGGCCTGTACAGACTTAACCAGCAGCTACCGTTAATAAATAGGCACACACATGCACAGTCACTACATGCCGTATATACACACATGGAAAATGAGTGAGTAGGATTCATTTTGTTTTCACTTGACGTGCACTGTGCTTGATTCATACATTTCGTTATGGATGGTTCGGAGGACAGCAGCTCATACATGCTGTATATGAAATAATCTTTCCTTCTATATGTAAAGGCAGGAGAAATAGTCATGACATTTCAATGCATGTGCTTTGGTAGCTCTTATAAATGTGTATACGTGTGTGTTTGCCTTTTCACTGGTGTATCTGTTTGTCTTCCTCTTCTGCACCTGTCTCTGTGTGTCAGGTATGGTTTTCTCTGACTATGCGAGTGTGTGTTTATTTCTGATTTTCAGCTCGTCTGTCTTTCAGGATGATAATATTTGAATAGTCAGTCCTGTATGATAGTTAATAGTTACGGAAGACTAGAGGCAAATGAACAAGCCTCAGTTCATAAAGCACAGACACTTATTCACAGACACCGCGTTATTGCAAACCCTGCTTAGAACAGAAATGATTGTCTCCCCATAATATTTCACTGTTTTCATAATCACGTAGCACCCAACTGTTCGCTGACCCACAGAGAATGAAACTGTGTTCGTATCAGACACAAAATAGCTGCTGCTAAATGGAGGTCAACTGATATGGGGGCATGGAGTCCAACACAAAATGCCCACTGCCACTGTAATCAGGATGAGCGGGCCGTTAGATCTTAGATGAATCTTCTCACAGATGCTGGCCAGGGAAAATGTTTTTCTTTAGTCCCAGAAATCTTTCTTTGAGCAGTGGTGGAAGACAGCAATCCTATGCATGTAAACCCAGAACCAGCAGAGAGAGAAGTGGAAACATTCAAATTCATCTGCCAGTTTGTCTGATCTGCCACTTCTGACGTAAACTTCCTAATTTGTCGAGACTAAGGGGGAGTGCATGTCACAGTACCAACAATGACTGAGCGTTTAAACCAGAAACAGATTTGTTTTGGGTCTGCCTTGGTGGAAGCTGCAAAGACAAAATATAATACGATCCCGGGTTAGAAACTGATGACTTTGAGGTCCATGATTTTGAAGTCTTATCGAGTCCAAAACACTGCACAGCGGACTCTACGACTCTGGTAAGCTTTCACTGTGGCAATTATTTAATCCTCTGTTGCGACAATTACAAGATAAACCGTAGAAATGTGAAATTCATGGTACAAGGTAATCTTGCATTGCAGTGCAACAGAAGATGAAGAAAACTTTGCTGGAGCTCTCTGCATTGGCTTCTCCACTGTATCAACGGAGGGGGCTCATTTAATTTAGCAAGGGGCCTGATGGTCCTACCTTTTAAGAGCTGTGAATCTACCAAAAATGTATTTGTTTGCTTGTTTCGGTTTGTGATTGTATGATGGTCTGAATGCTTCCTTGGCGGCTTTTTTTGGAATTGTTGCAGAACAATGGCAGTATATGGCCACGTGCCTTTAGTATTGTCCTCTTCCTCGTGTCCTCAACTCTTCCATATAAACACATTTCAATTTAAAATGAAGAGATGCTATGTGCCAATTCGCTTATTTCTACAAAACAAACAAGCAAAAAACACCTTACTACCAGCCTAAACCGCTGAGTGACAAGGGACAAAAAGAGTCTCTCAGTAAATGGATTCTGAATTTGTGAATTAGAAGTTTGGAAAGTCAAAAAGGCCAAACACAAAGGTCTCACAAAGGCATACATCAAAATAGCTTTAAGCAAACGAGCTTTGCCGAGACTGAAACTGGGGAGGGTTGAAAGAAGTCCTTTCATGCATAACTCATCAAACCAGCACTACTGTTCTCTTATCATTATCCAGCAACCTAATGTTATGTGATGTCATTCATAATGCAAAAAGAGCAAAGAGAAGACAGTGGGCTCACATTTATTAATATTTATGCATTTCAGTACCTTGAAAGATGCTGAGATACTGCTGGCCAAAAGCTTAATCAAAACATGAAATATGCATTCCAATATTTGTTAAGGCTCTGCAGTGTCTCATTTGCGGCTGAACTATTTGGGATGGAATAATATTGTGTTTCTGTGCGAATGTGTTCATAACTTATGGCTTGACAAATGATGTAGATAGGATTTTTGTGACACCGTATTTTATACATGAAGATAACATACGTGAACCCGGGTGCGTGTTTCTAACTGTTCGTGCGTATGGTTTTGTGCACATCTTCTGCACGTGTGTGCAGCAGTTCCCCACTGTTTTGTAATTAAAGCTGAAGTCAAGTGTAATTTCCCTTACTTTGCAGTTCTGAAGGTTAATCGTGAGAGCCATGCAGCCCCTGGCAAGCTCTCTTCCATTTCAGTATTTTCATGTGCAAACTACAGAGAAGATTGCTCGTGGTAAATGAGAGGATGTGACGATGCAGTAACAACAACACCATTACCCTCCCGGTACATGAAGAGAACAGGGCGAGGCAGAGACGCTACAGCCCCCCCGTGCAAATATTAGTGAGGGTAAACACATGCTAATGGTGAAAAAAAATATGCTTAGGCATAAAGATTTCTGTGCCTGTTTGCAGTTTTGTGCACAGTGTGGGTCTTGCTCTAAAGGGTTGACAGGTCATTGGGAAACAAAGGGCCCATGATGGCGCCCATGGCACAACAGTACACTGGGTAAGAGTGCAGCATCAATAAGTCGTATGTGCTGTTTGTCTGGTTGAAGCGGCATCAGTTAAGGAATGCCTTTTTCAACTAGATGAAAGATACAGGCAACTTTAATCAATAAATAAATGTATGAATTTATTTATTGATTAAGGTCGGGACATGGGATCACAAGCGAAATGGTTTCAGACTGACCTTTAGGACACCAGGTATGCAATGCAGTCAAGAATATGTTGGTGTTTGTGTGTGTGTGTGTGTGTGTGTGTGTGTGTGTGTGTGTGTGTGTGTGTGTCTGCACACATGCTTGGTGCCTGTGTACATTTGGAGCTGTGGAACTGACAGCCACCCGCTAACCTTCTCGCCACGCAACCCTGTGATTGACGTCTCCATGGTGAGAAAGTGGGCGGCTGGAGCACCAGATATTACTGCGGAGGTCAGGGTTGAGCAGAGTGAGCAATCACTTCAATCTATGTGTGTGTGTGTGTGTGTGTGTGTGTGTGTCTGTGGGCAGCTTCATGTGCCAGTATCTACCTTCCCATTGCAATTTCCCCCTTGTGATGATATCAATTTGGTCGAGGGATAGCACTTGCTATTCGGCTGTAGAATTATCATTTGATGCCATTTGATACTAATACATATTTCCCACCCTGTAATAGAAAATATACAGAACGGGGGATGGGGAGAAGGGCAATTAGGTATACAGTCAGACAGCTAAAACAAATGTGACCAGAATTTAAGTTAATAGACTGAACAGCACCCTGAGGTTCAAGGCCTGAGGTTGATCCATGATGCATCAGCATCTAAAGCATTTACAACTCCTAGTCTTGGCAAGGTCCCAGTTTTTTTTGTTTTCTTTTTTACTTTGTTTTAGCCTTTTGACTTTGACTTTGTTCCAGTGATACATCAATGCCACCGCAGTGGTATGCCAACATCTTGTTCCTAATATACATCTTTGCTTAATGTAGTAAGCTTGCCCCTTTCTTGCACTGTTTGGTCAATATGGATTTTCTGAAAATGAGCTACATCAGTTTGACAGAAACTACCTTAATTAAAAAAAAAAAAAAAAACATGTATTCCATGCTCTAATTAGTGAACATCTCTACAGATTACCTCACTGCACTTCGGTTGCCATCTCAGAAATATTGTTTGGATTTTGATTGGAGTTGAAAATGAAAGAGAATAGTGTGTTGATGGAAAAAGAAAAGACGAAAGGCCTCAATGGAAAACAGGCTGAACATTCAGCGTAGCTGTAATTATCCTCTCACACTTTTAACTGTCTCTTCTAATTGGACTTTCATTTGAGCCCACCTTGGTCTTTTCCCATGGACTCTGGTTAAGGTGAGCCAAACGTGTTGTGTGTGTGTGTGTGTGTGTGTGTGTGCCTGCCTGCATATGAGCAAAGCTTGCTGTCAGCTCATTTGTCTTTATCATAGACAATCAGAATGGCCCCACGAGGAGAGAGCCATTATCGTCTAGTTATTGTCAACAGCACTTTCACAATATAACACACACACACACACACACACGCACACACACACACATTGAAACATGTGTGAGCTGCAACCTTACATTTATCTTTATGACAGAGGTGACCACACCATTCACAAGGACAGCTTTTCAAACACACACTCAGAGAAATACAAACAGACAAATACATGCAAAGATACATACAGTCATCCCTTCACTCTCTTAAAAACCTCATTACGTACAACAATGTGTGTAGTCTAAATGTACCGCCACCCAATTCCAATTAATTTCTAGCAGGAGACAGACAGTCAGCCTGGTAAAGCTGATTCATAATGTATCAGGGCTAATAGCCACCTGCCTGCACCACTAGCTGTTATCTGCCACAAATAATAGGCTAAGAAAAGCCTATGTTTTGACTGATCGTACATGTCCAGTGACAGGCTGAAAAAGGATAAATTGAAAATGAACATCAGATTTTTCTTTGCACTAGCTGATGGATACATGCAGTTCATGTGGTTGTTACCGAAAAAGGTCTACAGGGTACAGATTGTGTCTTTGTGTGTGTGTGGATCTGTAAGTGAGATCCATTTTCACCTAATGCGTTTAGCAGTCATCATAGTGTAAGACATGCTTCTTTTCTTCATTGGTGCCTATGGGTGATCACAGATAGATTTCTTTCAACCATAACCATATCAGTTTAGTGTTCTGCCTCGAGAGGTGTAACATCTCCCATTTCGACTTGATTGTGTCTTTTTATGAAGATTTACATTGTTACGCTGTTCATGCCTTGCACTCTTTTCCCAATCCATTCTTTCATTAAGGTGCAAATATCTGTGATGGTCAGAGGAGCGTTAAATTATGTTTTCCGCACATACACACACACACCTGCACACATACACACCCATTTCGACAGTGCTGATCTGAGTATTAACTGATTTTCTAACCTCTCCCATTTTCTAATTGGTTAATGTTCAGTGACTTTACTTTAGCACGACCTACAGTATCTATTCCTCTGTCTTTTTCCCGTTGCCCTATCATCTTCTTTGTCCTGCATCTGTGTACTTAAGCAGTGTCTGATAAAAATGGATCAATTCAGCTAAAAGAATGAGATGGTTAATTACAAGTGAAAATATTTCTACTGTCCCAGTTATTTTAATAAATTGAAGCATTGTTAAGCAAAATAGAAGCAGAATAGTTTTTTCATCCCCATATCATCAACTTTGAGTGGGTATTAGCACCTTAAAAGAATACTCCACAGATGTAGCAATACACTGCATTACCCACAATTCAACATGCTGGCAGAAACAAATGTAGCCTGGAGCCTTTAGCCTCAAGCAAGGATGAGGAGCAGGCTTCTGACCTCTGGTTATCTCCATTTTTCAGAAGTGCAGCCCACCCAGATTTCTTTTAAATTTCCAACTTGTAGTCTTCTGTCTCAACCGATCCTCGAGTGACATCCCTTGAAGCAATTTATCAGACCCTGAGCAGCTCCCTCTGGAGCCACTAAAAGGCTTCATATATACTTTTTCATACAAAGCAGTACTCCTGAAGACCTGTAAACAGACTTTGATTTGAACAATGTAAAAGAAGTTCCCCTTCATTCACTGTTTATGTAATACACGTTTACAGAAAGTTGCAAGTCCAAGATCCTACTTTTAATCTTTAATTCCACAAGCATGGATTCAATCAAAGGTAGTCAGTGATTATGTGCCTTAGTAGATGATGGAACCAGTTTGAGATGATGATTTGAATGGTATGAGCCAGCACACTATACTGGAAACTTCACAAAATGATTGGAACATTTTGATCATTTTAATGACTTCCATTCTGGGTGGCATTAAGAGAGGTTTTGTTTTATCATTGCTTAAGCGCTTTACCTATTAAACCTTTGGCCCTTTCTAACTACGGTACTTCCACCCTTTTAAAGACCCAAGTGTCTTTATCTACTCCTGGACTTATATGTATCTGGGAAATCCGGATTTCTGATATAGTCCATATGCTCGGTGAGGAAATGCGATGACCTGAACTTTCAAGCTTTTAATAAAAAGTTCACGCTAAGTCTGTTCCAACACACTTACATAATGCAGATAGTTTGACATTGCCCATCACCTCATAATGGGACAGATGGTCTTTTAGGGACAAACTCCTTCAACCTGTTGTGGTAGTTCATTAACTGAAATGATGGAAATAAGAATTAGTGTTGGAAGTAAACCGCTGAAATGTGTTATAACTATGTGTTCCTGTAGTTCTTATTAAAAGTGTAAAACCTTTAGGTTTCAAAGGGAGCTGACATACAGTAGGCCTACACGGTGACTTTCGACACAATGGTCTTATTATTAGACTTCAGGGATAATCTCTCCTCACAGTCATTCACATGGTTTCAAAGGGTCCTAGATTTACTTGCCTCTAATGTAACAAACCCTGCAAACCAAAGAAGTTTAATGAGACCAATTCAGTTGCTTACGTTTGCATTGAATGTACTCTCTATTAAACATGTGTTTCCACAACTGGACCTCAGTCCCAGGGTCCTAAATGGCAAAGTCAAGTGGAAAAAGTAATTTAATTTTGTTATGGCTTACCAAGATTATTGAAAGGGAAAGTAATTAAATGAAGACCTGGGACAAACTTTTTCCAAAATCATTTCTGAGTCTGCTTCAATTTACTTTCACTGTCAAGTTAGTTCAACATTCCACTTTGAAGGCAAGGGGAGCCTCAGTGTGTGTGTGTGTGTGTGTGTGTGTGTGTGTGTGTGTGTGTGTGTGTGTGTGAGAGAGAGAGAGTGTGTGTATGTGTGTGTGTGTGCGTTTTTCAAAATATGGCTGCTTTTAAAAAATTCACCCCAATTTGTCCTCTTGCTAAATACTTCAAACAGCCCCCATGTTTCCTGTCCTCCAAATGCGTGCGTGCGATCTGAGATCGGGGATGATATGAATAATTAAGGAGGTAATTACGAAATGTAATGTGGTGACTCACAAACCTGCGCCTCTGACTTCAGACTCTGGACATCCTTGATTCATAATTTACAGCAAGACACCAAGTCCCTTTTTCATGCCAACAAATCTCATCTCTGGTGTGAGCTGGATAGACATTAAAAATTCATTATGAAAGAGATACAGACTCAGCCAATGATAATGAAACCTGTAACCTTATCGGCCTTACATAAATACGCTTCACCTGTACACACACAGACAGGCTGCACATATTGGCAGAGATTTCATTGAGGCTGTTGTGTGCACAGGAAAACAAACCACCACCAACAACAAAAGCAAATCTACACACACCCTGCTTTCTCTTTTAGTCTCCCGGTTTCAATGCCAGCAAGAATTTGTCAAGTGTCAGTTGCTGGCTGGATTTTAGCCTGCTGCGCTGGGGAACTTTGCCAATCCATTATTAGTGCATTGGCATTAGGACTTAGCTGATCAACAGCATTGAGGTAGTGATAAGAGGTGGAGGAGGCACAGAGGTGTGAAAGTGACTCAGACTCTGTATAATATATTTGTGTTCGTATTTTGTGTTAGTTGAGTATTTTGGTTGAGTGCATCTTTTACTGTGTGTGTGTGTGTGTGTGTGTGTGTAGTTTTGTGTTTGTCTGTGCTTGCCAGAGTGTACGCCCCTGTGCTCGCTGGAATAACTTGTGCATGGAGATGAAAATGTGAATGATGCATAATAATGCAATCAAAGGCTGTCAATCTTCCCCCCGCTAGGTGACTGCTGTGTCATACTGGTTGTTAATCCAGACTCTGTGGCAGCCTTTATAGTCTATTCGCCTTTGTTTTGGCTGCATAGTAATGAGGTTGAGAATATGAATTGGGGGTTTAGGTCAACCCTTCTCATTGTCAACAAAAATATGACAGGCATGCACTCTCACAGACTTAAGAGGGGAGTTTGTTAGCAAATATAGGAACACACAGAAGCACAAACCTGCAGACAGACAATCTAAGCAAGAGCATACATGCAGCAGGGACACACACACACACACACAAACACACACACTAATTGAGGCTTGTGCTTTGGACACCCGTTCGTTATTTCTCTCAGTAGGGAACTTAATTCCCTTCCCCTTGCCATCTTGTTACTCCCACATGCGTACTGTGCATCATGGGTGCTTGCTTGTATTTGTGTGCGTGTATGTGTTTGTATGTATACTTTTGTGAAAACCTATACGTTTGCTTGTGTGCTAGTGTGTGTAAGCAGTATACGCCGTGTTTACCATACGTGCTTGATACTGCACATGCCTATACTGTAGACTAGTCTTCATTTGTCAAAATATGAAACATGGCGTAGGCTGTACATGAATTACATCATGTCACAGTTTAATCCATTGTCAAAATGCCTTTTGAAACATGAATTTGAATCAACTCTGCTGAATATACAAACCATGTTTTGCATAGTGTTTTTGGTTATGCCTATTTGACAAATTGGATGATCATCTGCAACTTAAGGTGAATTACAGAAACACACATACTGTGACGGCACTTACGGTGTATTTGTTATACCAGTCGGGACTTTATGCCAACATTTTTTAAATGGAAATGGGAAATCCTTAAAATCCTCATCTTTGTGTATCCACAGACTGAAAAAAAGGAAGAAAAATAGCAGGCATAAGACGCATTCCCGCAAATACATGCACCATAAATTATGGTTTGCACTGAGCAATGCATCCACTGAAGTTCACACCTAGTGGAGCGGCAGAGTAGCAGAGATAGAGTGCAGTAGAGGGAATGACAGAGAGAAAGCAATCGGGCCGCCCGATCAGTGGGTCCGCCTTTGCAAACAGCCATGCAAACTGTCATATACCCTGTCACTAAATTTTAACCAGTTTCATAAAGTGAATCCTTGAACACAAATAGCAAAACTATAGAAATGGAAGGTGTCGACCATCTTTACGTCTTCAAGGATTACAGAAAAGTTTTGGAAACTGTAGCTTATTACTGTCTCACCAACACAGAAGTTAGAATTGCTAAAGCAATGATGCAATGTTGCTGTGGTAGTTTCAATGAAGTGATTGGATGAAACACAAAGTTGAGTCCATGTTCATCATGCTGTGCCAAATAACATGTTTGTGTTTGTGGAGCAGGACAACAGGCAATAACTAGACAGAGAGACAGAGAGACAGAGATAGAAAGCGAGCAAGATAGACAAAAAGACGGAATATAAAAGAGGCTTGTCTTCTACAGATACAGAGACTGTCGTTAAATCCATGAGTTTTTTTTTACGAGAACTATCCCTGATCTTCTTTGCCTCATGAAATCCTCTTCTTCTCCATCTCCTCCTCCTCTGTACCGGCTTTAAGATACCTGTATTATACCAACTAAAGAGGATTTTGGTCAGGGATATTGGCTTATGTTTAATTGAAGATGGTGCAATTAAAGCTTTCTTGGAGCGCTGAAGGAAATGATCATGGATTTTGTGAACAGATGAAAAATATATCGCAATGTAAGAATATGGGAAACTAGGAAAATGTGAAATGGATTAATCTATATCATCCAAATGTGTGTGCATGTGTGGCGTATTTGCTTCACCTTGAAGCAGCAGCAGGCTGAACAATCAGATATTTGATCTGGGCTTAGAAGGAAGATTTAATCCCCGGAACGGTGAAAAGGTTTTCTCCCAAGTTGCATTTATGCAATTTTGCCTTCTAGTGCAATTCTATAGAAATGTATCACCGCAATTTCAACACCCGGGCCAGGATTAGTGTGTGTTGGTATCTATTTGTGGGCATTTGTGTGTTAGGGTTAGTGTGTTTGTGTTCATGTGTGTGTGGATTGGAAATCGGTCTGGTCTGGTTTGTGAGTGAAGCGGCAAATACCTCAAAGCAACCCTCAACACGAAGTGTGAGAGGGTGCTTTAGGAAAAGATGGAAACATGAAGCATGTAGAACTCTTTAGGGCAGATGGTACGCGCAAACAGACATACACACTCTTTAATGTGTGAATACATTTCTATATTCATCCAATTTCTGAAGTGATGACATGAAATGCATGACATACTGTAAAAAGGACAGCATTACAGAATGACATAAAAGACAAAAGAAACACCAAAAGGTGAACAGACGAAAGAAATGAAAAGATGTGACAAAAAAAAAATCATTTTTAGACGAAGTCAAACTGCAGTATGATGACTTAGAAATCTTCACAATTCCTGAGCATTGCTGTGGTAGGCACAGTTTACTGGTAACCAAGGAATTAAATTAAAGTGCAATTGGGATTGTTCCACTCTTTTACTGCCATTACTTTTCTTGCAACACGCTAATACAAAATAAACTTATTTTTATGGATAAAAAATCCATCTGCTTACTTTGATACGATGCACTTTAACGACTTTACTTGTTATTGTTACTTGTTATTTTACATTCCTTTAATTGGCTTGTTAGGACTGTCAGCATGTCTATCTTGAAACAACGGGGCTCCACGAGCCTTTTTAATTTCCTTTCCTTTTCTTGTCTTTCCTTTCTCTGCCTGCTGCCTTCTCTTCTTCCACTGCATGTAAAAACTGCCAGGACTTGGTGCTTGGTTAAAAGGATGGACATAGTTCATAGACCTTGGGGCCATCTGTTCCCCCTGATTAAAGGGGTGTGTACATATCTTTCTGGCCAGATATTGATACCAATTCAATGAGAGGTGCCATCTTGTCGCTTATCTGAGCCAAAACTCTATGTGTGTACTTCTCAATGTCTGTGCGTGTCTAGCCATAAGACAGGCCCATGGGGCAATGATGGTGCCGACTAATCTCATCTCATCCACCTCTACTCTCCTGAGTCTGCATTTTCATCATTCAAATGATGTGTGTGTGTGTGTGTGCGCGATTCATCCTGCCTGCATGACTCTATTTGTGTGTAAAACGTGTTGATGTGTGTGATTTTGCACCTCCAAAATGACTAGATGGCCAGACTGCCATCAGATGTAGTCAGTCCCTGCCTGAGTTGCATAAATGAGAGGCAAAGGAGGAGCCAAGACTAAATTCTCTGGTGGTCTCGCAGCTCTGGCCTTAGCTTAAGCAATCTCGCCTCCCAACATATCCACAGCATAATGAGTTTGAATCTCCCTGGAGTATTGGGATGAATCTAAACACTCAGTGTAACCTATTTGTATGGTTATTTTGTGTGTGTGTGTGTGTGTGTGTGTTTGTGTGTGTGTGTGTGTGCGTGCGTGTGCTTGTGAATGAGGTTCCTCTCCCAAGAGGACTTGGGTAAATCTCAATGCAGCTCATTGGCATAAGAGGATTTAACTTTTTGGTTGTCGCGGTAATTAGCTGTGATAAACACCAGCAGATAAGTTTCATGTTAGACACACACACTAACACACAATGATGGAAGAACACAGGAGTCACGTTATCAGTGTTAACGTGGATATTTCCCATGAGCTTTCATGACTGTAGCATGATCAGCAGAGCCCTGTTTTACTGTCCCTCTGGGTGATAGAAGAAAATAAAGTTTGAAAGCCGAAAAGCTTAAACCTCTGCACGCAATGTGCTGCATTTCAAGTCATTATTTCACAAAGGAATTTCACAATATAAGGTCATATAGAGGAATCAGTAGCACTGTCATTTTGGCAATGTGCTTGAGGTTTATTTTGTCATTTCATTAAATTATCAACCAATTACAACACAGTTGAAGTGGCTTGAGTGCTACAGTAACGGCCGACTCTGTATCTGCTACACTGCCGGTTTATAAACTACTCTCTGCGTATGCCGTGGCCTGGGTCCAGGCACAGAACGCCAATAGATTGTCATTTTGTTCAATATCTGCAAAAGGTCTGTTTACAATTATCTTTCTCCCAAAAATATTATGCTTGGTTATAACTTGTTGCTATAGTGGAGCTCTCCATGGTGCTGAATCTGGAGCTTTCAGCAGCAACTGTGTCCGCATAGTTTGCACATTACTTTGGATATAGAAACTTTGTAGGCTTTATCTAAAGCACTGATATGCGATTTTGTAAAGGAAATGGTAAAATCTTTTTTTTAACTGTTGCATTTGTTACGAACAAATATCCAGTCTGGTGGTAAAAGCCTTTATTCTTGAGACTGTCGCTTCTGCACAACAAACGGGGACTAAAGATCTCCAAATAATATTTTTTTTAAATTAAAAACATGAATCTCTTTGCAGTGGTGAGAGTCTCAGGCATTGAACAGTTTGTTGCTAATTTTAACTTTCACTTTTTGGCCCACTGTGGCACTTTTTGATCTCAGCTACATGATTGTTTTATCAAAATAGTTCTGTTGGAATGGTATCTCGTCTCATAGTAGAGTACTTGGCACTACAGACAGCATTTATGTCAGTAGCAATTACTTGTTCCATAATTTTCACAAATATTTGTTAAAGGTATTTCATCATTCATTTCGATGGTAGATATCATTAATGGATTTTCCATTAAGGCCACATGCATCGGTCCTCCTATGAAGAGTCATAGAGCTGCAGCCATATCCTTCCACTTACCAACAAGACAATCTCCTCCACCTGTTCTCTCGCATGCTCTTCATGATCAGAAGGTGTTGATCAAGTAGACAACCATCATTATCATCATCGTCTCCGAAATGATTTAAAACCCCTCATCTGCCATCAAATACCTTCCAATCACCCTCAGTCATGACCATGTTCTTTGTGGACATCAACAATCATATCCGTGTTTGTGAATATATATCCATTCATCAATGTGCACCAATGTATGTGCATGCATTTCTATGACAATCTGTAAGTGTGTGTGTGTGTGACCATGCAGCATATCAGCTCATGATGTAGAACAATCCATGTGTGTCCTATGTCCTAGCATCAAAGTGTTAATAATGGAATAAATAGTTTTATTTCTGTTATATATTATTAAAGGAAATTATGCACACACCACATTTACAGGGACAAATGCATAAGTGCAGAATAAAAACTGTGGGAATGTGTATGCACATTGTTCACGCATGTTTGTGAAGTGAATAGAAGTTCATATCATCTGCATACACTATGCAGAATGAGAGGACTGTGTGTTGCACATCAAAGATTTTAGATGAGAGGAGCAGTTGACTGCACATGTTTCATCAGGATATGAACCATGAAACTACAATACAAAAGAACAAGAACTTTTGATGAGAAGTTTTTGAAAAATATGATATGGGACATGCATTCTTACCTTTGATTATTCAAAACCGTGTGTCTGCTGTGAGCTGTATGTTGAACAGTTAAGCTGACCACACTACAGTATGATCTTCACATTGTAGTAGCCTTTGAAAAACGATCTATTCATAGTGATGCAGCAACACCGATACAGACTTGACAGCTGACTGGATGAACTAGCTGGGGCCCCATTTCTCCCCAATATGTTGCTGAGGTTGATGATTTAACATAACCTGGTTGATTAAAATATGAAACATTAAATCAGTAATATATAATACAATACATAATCCTCCAAAAGCTAATGCTATCACCTGCAATGCTGGCAGCAGTTTTCACTTCTGAACAAGCCATTTGGAGATGCAGCTTTTTTCAGCTATGCTTCCAAACTGTGTAACAGTCAACCCAAAGATATTAGAAAGGCATATTTTTAAACAGTTTTAAAAACTATTTTTCCAAAACCACTTCTTACAATGTATGTGCTGTGTCCCACATATTGTTTATAATTGACTTTGTATGCCTATAGATGGCACTTAGCATTTTATCTTTACCTGTACTTTTTAAAATGTATTTGGTGTTTCCTGTTGATTTATTTATTATTCAATCAATCCATATTTGTTTTGGAAAGCATATGATATTCACATTGTATACTCTGTTGCCGCCCCACGAGAAGCACAGTGTAGTAGTTTGATCAAATTAAATATCTGCTTTGAAATGTAAAATACCCAAATGATTATTTTAGTGAAGCTCAGCCATACCACACAAGAAGCCATCCCTCAAAAGCTTTGTTTATACTCACACTTGGCACCGTTCACGAACCTGTACGTATGTACGGAGGCGTTTATACTCTATGCGCTGTGCGCTGCATTATTCTCCGAAATGCCATAGGGCTTACAAACACAATGAACTGTGATTAAACAAAAAAGACAACGACTGTAACCCATAGATATGCCCATAGAATGTAACTGGCAAAAAGCCATAAACCAACCTACACAATGCTGAGGAGAGATTGTAATTATCTGTAAACTCATATCTTATATATTAATGGACTACTTTATTGCCCTTGTACAATCCCTGTAAAGAACAAAAGTCAAATAAGACATGCATTATAAAGAAACAAAGGTTGAATATCCTGTAAACAATTTGATTTGGCTGCCAAAATATATACTCAAATTAATATTTTTAAGACCACCTGTTTCTAAAGTATTTAAAAGCAAATATGTTCTTCTTTGTTTAATGCCTAGACATGTGAATAGTGCTTTTATCAGTGAACTATTTGTGACAGCCACGTGATTGTGCGCAACGCGACCCGTGCCGGCTTCACTACGGCGAGTATAAACTAAGCTGCAATGATGTTTCTTATCCTGTGTGTGTGTGTTGGAGGAGGAGGGGGGGGGGGGGGGGGGTAATGATGTGCCTTTATCTCCTTTCTCCACAGCCCATTGATCATAAGTGTGGGACAAGCAGTCGTTACATATTTAACCCAGGTCACTTACTGTGGGTTGCAGATAGGTGCTGTCAGTACCAGTGTGTGTGTGTGTGTGTGTGTGTGTGTGTGTGTTTGTATTTCAGTGTGTGCTAATCAGTATGTCCAAGACAGCATCCGTGTGCACACAATTATGTATGTGTAGGACATTCACCCAACTTTTGAACATACAGTATTTGCGTTTAACTCTGAACAACTCTGAACAACTGTTGTTAAATCTTGTGTGTGGATATGATATGTAAAACCTGACCTTAAAATAACACCCTCAGCTCAAGCCTTCCTAATATTAACTCCCCTCCCCTGCAGGAGCTGCAGGATGAATTTCAGCCTCAGATAACAGGTGAGGCTAAAGAAGGCGAATTATGCATTTAGGACTTCACTAACCCTCTCAATACCCTCCATCCGAAAAGGAATAAGAATAACTCTTAACACTATATATTTTCCTTAATCCAAGTGCCACTCACTGTCAGTCAACTGCTGTATTTAACGTGTGTAGTGATAATCGGCAATTCCCATCAAGGCTTACTTCAACCATTTATGGATTTTCTGACACTCTTTCCATCCTCTTTGTCAGTCTTCCTATGCTATTTGTTCCAGACGACTGGATTTAGCAGATCTGGGATTAAAATGCCGGATTTCTGTGGTAAAGTGGCAGGAATTAGAATTCAAGGACCTTCAACTTTTTTTTGCAGATTAGTAACCCTGCAACCTGATAACCTTAAGAATCCAATTTAGAGAGTATTTGACTTTTTTTTGTATCTCCCCACGTCATTTTTTACCTACTTCTCACACCTAACACATGTATGTTTTTGAGCATTTATGTCTGTCTGTCTGTGTCTGTGTCTCTGTGTGTGTGTGTGTGTGCGCGCGTGTGTGCGTGCAGCTTAAGGGCTTGAGGATGATCTAATATGTTTTGCTACCAAGGGAAATAGAGAGCTAATACTGGGGGTCAGACTAATCGCCTGAAAACCGACTCTCATTTCTCACTTTATTTTATTCAAGCCATCGATGAACGCACACAAACAAACGCTTGGGTGTGTGTACATGAACAATCGCGTAACATGTACTCTGACTAGTGTCCTTCTAAATCCCTATTGGTAATGTTTTTACCCCTCTTGTGTGGCATCAGCCTACATATTGACCAATAAACACACACACACACAGCCTTCTTCCTGTCCCCATGCAGGCTCAAAGTCAGTGAATCATCATTGAATTTAGGGCTACATAAGGCTAGCCCGGGGTTAGCGTACAGCTAGCTCAGCCATAAAGTGACAGTAATTGCAGCATTATTTTTGTTTTCCTTTTTGGTGCCTGTATTATAAATGAATGCAGTGACCCTGCATCTGTCTTTTCCCATTCAGACCAGCTAGGTAGAGACACAACTCGGTGAACACAAGGCCTCCGGACAGACCGGAACCAACTGATAGCCACAACTCCTGTGTGTTGCTATGCGGGGGTGTCATTACATGTTTGGGTGTTTGTGCTAGCACTCATACATACAACTTTCTTTCAGACTGAAATGCATCTACAATATTAAATGGGTTACCGTGACATTTGGTGCAGACATTCATGGTGCCGAGGGGATGAATCCTAATTATTTGATAATACCCCTGGCTTCTCCTCCAGCAGGTTCCCATTTGTGGTTTTAACAATAATGTCTTGACAACTATTGGATGGATAGTCATGGCATTTAGCATACACATTCATGTTCCCCTTAGTATGAATTGTAATAGCTCTGAACATCTTCTTACTTTTCATCAGGTCAAAATCTTTAGGGCAAAAAAAGTTTAACTAATAGATGAAGCCATGTAACCTCCTCAGTTTATTATTTACATTAAGATTTCTAAAAAAGTATGTATAATATGCAAATGAGACATTATTTAACGTTGACTTTTGATGAATTTAGGAGAAATCAGATGCAAATAGACAACGTGTAGTAAAAGTACCTTATTGTGTATTTTGAAAAAATGTATGAAAAAATGTCTTTGCCTCGGCTGTCACCTCTTAATTTGTCCAATAATTTGGTTAATGACAGAATACCTGCAAAACCAATGACATTCCCATAATTTGACTTGTCACCATGCTAACAAGCTAAACTAAGATGGTGAACATGCTAAACATTATGCCTGCTAGAAATGAGCACGTTAACAACGTAATTGTGAGCATGTTCGCATGATGAAACCAGCATTTAGTTAGAATCACTGCTGTGCCAATACGTTATAAGCTTGCATGGCTGTAGACTCTTTGTCTTACATGCCTTCACCTTCTTTGAGTTTGTTCTTGTTATAATACTAACACAGATCTAGTAATCTCTACTTCCTTCTTACTTTTAGTAATTTGTATTTTCACCTCTAAAGTCAGGACTTTGGTTTGGGAATAAGAATAATTAGTATTTTGATGTAGATAGGATTGATGGTTTAGATTACTCTAACACTAAACAGAAACGGCTGTGCCATGATTGGAGAATACACGCAATCAGTGACAATCCTCACACAACTAATCCAAGGTGTATGTGTGACGGTGTGTGCATTACTTGTTCTAGAAATTCTAGTCAGTGTCTTATCCTCCAGGGAGAGCTGGAGCCAGTATCAGGATGGCTACTTCGCTGGGAGTGTCACTGACTATCTTCTTCTCCGCCAAACCTCACAGCCAGGAGACAGGAGAGAGGGGGTCTACTGTACTGGGGAGAGAGGAGAAGGGACGATGTGAGAGTGTGCATGAAGGAAAAGATGAGAGAAGGAAAAGAAGAGATCTGGAGGAATGATGTTACCTTGAAGGCAGGAGAGAGCATGATGAGGGGGCTCTGACCTTTTATTTATCTATGAATACAATGCACACTTTTTATACACACACACACACACACACACAGACCAGACACACACAGAGTAATTGGAATCTGTCCCTTTAACACTGCTTTGTGTTGTCTGTCAACATGTTCATTGATTTCATCAAAGTGTACAGAACGCTAAGAGGCATGAGTCTGTGTTTCTTTGTACTGTGTATTTGTTTTTGAACGTGTGTGTATGTATCTGTGTGAAAGGACATTCTTTATTTTTCTTGTTTGTGTGTGTGTGTGTGTGTGTGTGTGTTTGTGTGAGTGTTTTAGTGTTTGATTGACAGCTTAAATGAGCGAAAGAGAGGGGTTACAGACAGTTTTCAAACCTCTGCAGATGTTTCTAGTCTTTCTCACTGGACCTAAAGCAACACAAACACAGATTATTAACAACTATGATTGGGTCGATATAAGTATTACTTTCTCTTGACTGTCTCTTGGATAAAGGTTATGTAAATTGCATTTTCCTGAGTGCCCACTGTTATGCTCAGCCTTTTATAAGAATGTAAAAAGGCAAGCATGCAAAATAGTTATGTCATTATTTACCCAACATACAAGCTACTTGCCAACTACCACTTTATTAAACTCGTAAAATAAATCACCCACTAGCTATCTATATTTTTAGGATTAAAAAAAATATTTTAATTTCCCTTACAAGCTGTTAAGCACCTTGATCTTTAAAAATTCACCCTGGAAACCAACTCCTGTTTAATTAGGTTTTTTTTCCAATTATGTGCACCCTTGGCAAACTTCAATCTAAATATCTGCTGAACATGAACCTTATACATGAAACATTCCTGTAAGAACATTGGGCCTTGGAAATACATCTTTGTGATGCAGAGCCCTAAAGTTTTTCCTTCCACCCGTCCATCATCAAAAAGATTTAAAAAAAATGTTTTTTTAAGTTCTACTTTCTCACTTTTCCTTTCAGCAGAAGCGTGTGTCCCACCATTTTCAGAGACACTTGTATCGCATATCAGTTACTGGGTGTAATGCTGTTCACCTCCTTCTCGCCGTTTGAAGTCCATAAACTATGAAGGATGACTCATTTGAAGCTAATGCTCTATTGAATATACCCCATTTGAATCTAATGTGTTTCAAAGCATGTGTCCTTTGAAGTCGATACTTGTCCCCCTCCTAGGCCACACTTCTCAGAGACAGTCCTCTCTGAAGTCAATGTGTGTCCCATTTGGAAGTAAATGCTTGTTAAAGGATGGGTAAGGGAGTGTTGAATGCATGACTGAATAAAAGTCTTTTGGGTGGTTGCTTCCTAAACACTGGTTACTGACAGTCCTGTTAGCACTGTTCAGATGGGAATCGTTTCCTACTCTCAATATGTCGGCCTTAGTACTTGCTATTGAGCGTCGTGGTTAAGCAGACTGCATGTCTGTGTGTATGTACAGCTGTATGTTGGAACAGCTTGAACCCCATGAACTCTAATACTGAACACCATTTGGGCAACAAAAGAAAATGGAGAAGAACAAAGCCTCCCAAACACAAAATAGTAGCGGAGAATGGTGCAAACGAGTACACTTATACTTATTAATGAGTACAACATTCACCTGGGCAATGAATTAATGACCCAATCCACACTGGTGCAGGTCCTAAAACTAACGAGCACAGAGAAAATAACCAAAGAGGAAAAGTCAAGACATTTTACTAAAAACCACAAAGCCGGACTGTGAAGTATTATACGCACATATTCCATTTTTTTGTGATAAAGTACTTGACATTATCGTGCATATGTATTTATTTTCTACCTTTGTGTGTGTAATCCTGTTCAAGGTCTTTTTTTTTTCTGCAACTATAATAAAATGACTCAGATCTGTGATTTCTTTATTGAAAAAGTTTATTTCAAGTTATCAAGCCAAGAAGGCTTATTAAAGAGGGAACTCTTCAACCTTGTTTTTTTTTCAGTACTTTAGTTCTAATTAATTTATTCATGATTTTTAGACCTTTGGGGCATACAAACTTAATTTCCACCTTTTGAATTTGTTTGTCAAATTCAACAAATCATAAACCTATCATCTTAATGATGTTTTGTTTCACAAGGTTCCATGTTGGTGTACAATATCATCTTTATTTATGTTACACTGAGAGGATGGTTAGTGTCATTGCTGATCCACGGGTCTGCAGGCGTCAGCAGTGTTCTGAGGTGTGCAAGAGAAAAGCAGTTTCAAGGTTTTTCTTCATATTTATGTGTAATTGTCTGTTAATGTTGGGGTATTTGTGTTAGAGTCTCTATTTTGTGTGAATGGGTGTGTAGTTGTGTGTACATGCTTTCAGTAACCATCATGCCTTTTAACTTTGACGTCATGGCCTCCCATTTTCCCCCTTTCTAAAATGTTTTTGTTTCCAAAGGCAGATAAAATACGTTTTATTTAGAATCACTATCTTCCTGTGAGACGGGTGCACTCTGCCCTTTTCACGGTGTATGACTCACACGCACACAGGCTTAGCCACAGACGCAAACATACCACACAACCTCAGGGAAATGCATTAGCATCGGTCTGATATTAACTAAAGGGCTTTTGCCAGTGGAATTTTTTTTTCAAATGAACTCTATTAATTGCTGGTTTCTTAATGAAACCCCCCGTTTATTTGCAGAAGGCTGTAACAGTGATCAAAGCAGGAAGCAGAGCAGACACTCAAAGGTAAAGAGAGAGGCAAGCAACAAAAAATAGATGCGAGGAGGGAAAATATAGCGGATAAATAAAACCTTGGTTGGGAGACTAAATCCTGTGTCGTCTTTGGATGTTTTGTTTTTTCCATCTCTCTCTCCTCAGTCACACACCTTCTGTCACACCCCTATACAGAGACACAAACTCCTTTCGCCCTTCGATTACACACCGGGACCTGCATATCTGTTCTGACATGAGTGTATTGTCAGGAGAAGGTGGTTAAAAGATAGCAGAGGGAAAGGGAGGGAAAGAAACAGCCAGACAGACAAAGAGAGCCAGACAGACAGGTAAGCAGACTAAAAGAGAGAAAGAAGGGACTGTAACAAATTGCATCGCAGAAAGGTATGGGCCTCATCTTTCCACGTCTTCACCGTAGCTTATTCAGAGGGAGAGGCAGAAAAGAAAACATCTTTCCCCAAGGTAATTTTCGCGGATGCTTCAGAGCAAATGTTATTTTCTAAGCAAGAGCAAGTGAATTAAAGGAAAACAAAAAAGAGCATCTATGCTGTAAACAATCATCTGTGTCTGTGTCCCAGCAGAGCAGAGCCGTCCCCCTCCCCTGTGCCTGCTTTGACGGTGGCCATTTGAAAACAAACAAATCTATTTTGCTTTTGTCCATTCCTTTGCTCCACACGGAGATGAGCTGGATTCCTCTGCACGTTTGTCTTTTCTACTCTGTTTATTTTCTCTGTCACACCGCCCTCCATGAACCGGTAACACAAACACAAATCTTTACAGCCAACAAAACAGAAGTCCTGCTTCTCTTAATTCTCATTCAAGACCAAAGTTGGGCAGATTGCCTCCAAATTCAAAATAACACATTACTCAGTAACACAGATACTAAATCACCTTACTAATTCCTCAACAGTGGAAGTAAACTGCTACTTATTTGGTGTGTTACCTTACTCGGCACAGCTCTGTTAAAGGTGCCTTCTGACTACTCCAAAGCCAGCATGTATTACATCTCTATATTACAGGTGTGGAAATTCAAAACATGACCTTGTTGTTTAACAAGAAGCTAGCCTATGGTTTGGATCCACCTGCCATGTTGACCATATTTTATACTATACTGTCACAATTGTATTCCAATTACCATTCACAATTATTGCAAACCACCCCATGAACACTGGTAGAGGACATTGCTGCAGCCATATCAGATTGGTTACGCTGTTGAGGGATGGTTATACAGTGTTTGTCTCTCTACCTTTCAGTCGCTTCTCAGTTTCTGAGAGTTACACAAATCCCATTCTGAAATTCCTGCATTGTCTGGCCAACAGCTGTTAGAGAAACCAATAATTATGAGTAAGTGCTTGCTGCTTCTTATCAATAGCTGTAATTATAGGGGAGAGTCTTGAGTCGCGGTGTGTGGAAATCACTCTTCTGGACTGCAGGGCCACTCTTGTGCATCCACATTGCCTGTTACTGAGCCTCACACATGACTGTACGGTAAAAATGACTGTCCCGGGGTTTTTTAAGTTGATGCATCAAATCATAAGTGCTACGGTGACGGAACAATTAGAAACAGCAGTTAAAGGACTTTCTGGCTTGGCAGTATGTTATGGGCTCTATGACATTAACACCTGATTAGTTTCCTATAAAGTCAACATAATGGCATGCAAATTATTACAAACTGTGATCATTAGTGCGCTGTAATTACAAACCACCCACCAAAGCATCAATAGCGAGCAATAATCTTGTCAGCAATATTTCAGAACAATCATTAACATTACTGCAAATAGGAACAGTATATAATGAGCTAATGAACACGTCTCACTTTAATTGTTGTTTGGTGTCGGACTTGACCTTAGCCAGCAAGGAAACAATCCAACTATCCTCTCAAGATATTGGATTCACGGAGAGGACAGTTATCTATCTCTCTGTGGGTTTGGGCTTCGTGACTTCACAGGATGTTGGGTTAAATCCATGAGCACAACAGCGGGCATTCAGTAGTAGATTTTACAAATCTTTTAAATAATGCTCAGAACCAGGTACAAAAACCTTATCGAACAGTCTTTTAGCAGTGATGGTTTGAGCTGGAACATTGTGTGATATCTTTTTTTGTGTTTTAGAAATCAACATAGGGTCTGAACGTGAAGTTACTCTAAAGTTGCTGCAGCAGAACAGTTTGTATTCATTTCTTAACTCTGCCAGATGGAGATTGAGATAGGATGACAGTGATGAATAGTGTGACTAGTCTCACAAACTACCTGACAAATTTCAATTATTTGTGGTGATGCTTCAGAAACTCTCATTCACCATTCCTCATTAGCACGTTAGAGTGGGAAACATTGTTGTCACAGCAGATCCAGCGGGGGCATATCAGGGCAGCACACATTTATAAGAATACATTTTGGCATTTTCTCTCCCTCAGCATGCAAGGTGGACTGCTTGGTTTCTTCAACAGCTCCAGGGGTGTGTAACTGGACTGTGCAATTGGCAATTTAGGACTAAAATACATTGTTCATTTTTAGTTTTCTTCAATGCCAGTGTGTGCAAAGGTTTGTTGGTTCATATACATACATTCCAGAAAAGTGACACATTTTATTGAGAGTGAGTGGAGCTGGCCTTTTCTAAATCGACTTAAAAATGGCATCTCACTCAATCTATTGATATCAATTGATGTTAAAGTACAACTTCAGCTGAATTACCAGCAGCTGATATATGAGATGAACTTCCAGCTGCCACTCTGTGTTCACTGGAGTGCTGTCATCAACATGCAGAACTGTGGAGGTAAAAGGTTCCCATGGGCTTTTAAATCAAGAGCACCCAGCTGTCTGAGGACCTTCGGGCCTCTCAAATGCACACGCATGTGTTTTTATGTGTTCGGGTTGTGTAAGTGGTAAATCAGAGTTCGGTTTTCCCAGAAAACTACTGAAATGTGGCTTGCAGGACTCGACGCACTGAATCACAGCAAACAAGTCCAGATGCATGGACAATGTGAATTCTCAATGGCTTTTATTTACCTTAACTGAAAAAAGCCTTTATTTTGAATACCTCATACAGTATATGTATTAAGATTTAGTAAAAGGGTCCCAATTGCCTGTTTCAACTCATAAGAAACATTCCATTATTTCCCAGGAAGGCTTTTATTAGGTTTTTTTTTTTTTTTTTTATATAGCTTGGGTCATCAGTTAACTTTTCGACCATGATCAAATTGTACTCAGCAATCTCTGAATGTAGCAACATTGCATTAACATAGTTCCATACACAAGCAGTCAGACAATCATCCAGGTTTCAAACAAGCCAACAGATCACCCAAGCGGTCTACCCTGTTGGATTTCTAGCAACTTTGCCACATTCCAAAGTATAAAGTATAAAGCCTAATCCATATTGATCCTTATTGATTGGGTGTAATATACATTCACTAGCACATAATATACCATGGTGGCAGGATTCAAAATGAGTGTATGCATTTGACTGCATCACAAACCCAATAAAACCCTATCAGGTTATGTCTGTTTATCTGATATGAGGCGGCACTTTGTGAATACGATCAGACAAGAAGAAACAAGATAAATCAAGGGAAAGTTTTCTCTCACTCTGTCTCTCTCTCTTTTTCTCTCTGACTCCTTTCTCCATTGGAACTTGAGGAACTTGCAACATATTGTGTATCTTGAGTGTGTGTGTGTGTGTGTGTCCGTGTGTGTTCTGGCTGGTAGACCATTCGACAGAGGTTGTGTGTAATCCCTATTGTTGCTGAAATGCCACCGCTGTTATTAGGGAAGATTTATGTGCTGTGCCCAGGGATAGAGTCAGAATGCCAGCTTGTGTTTGTGTGTGTGTCTGTGTGTGCGTTATTAATACGTTACACAGGGGATAGAGTTACAATGCCAGAATTCATCCATGTTCATGAGTCACTGTCTGATGTAGCAAACTTTTGTATACCAGTAATTGATTTATGGAACTGAATAGTTGTAGCAGAACAGAAATACATGGAATAGCCCTTTTCCAACCTGACAGGAAAATAAGGTGGGGAAAGAGATAAATGAGACACACCTGTGAGCTGGGGGAAGGGAAAAAAACAATCAACTAACCAAAGCTGCATGGAGGAGAACCAAGAGAGGAGTCAGAGTTTTTAATGGAGTTACCGAAAGTATAATTCAGTTTCTGGACCTGTTAAGCTTAAAACTAAGAAAATGTTGAAGAAGACTAAACTAAATCGGAGCAGCAAGGATATATGAACCGACTGAATACACGAAGCTTTCTTGGAGGACCAGGCCTTACTGGAGGTGTGCTGATCCCGGGAGCAGGTGGTGAACAAATAATCGTGTTCCGCTACAGCTTGGACCGGTTTGAGGCCTCCTTAACTTCGGGGATTCATCAAGCTAAGTCCCTTTAACTGAAACTCTCCAGGCTTCTCCTTCTTCTTCTCGCACACTTACACACCCTGAAATAAACCGAACGGAACTGAAATAAATTGAACTGAACTGAAATGAGCTGCCATATATTCCCTTAGCTTGGAACGGAACTACAACCCCCCAACCCAACACACACACACACACACACACACACACTCTCACACATGCATGCCACTCACACAATATCACTTGCCCATAAACTATTGACATTTACCTGGAGTCCTCATTAAGGTCATGTGGTGCATTTGATTTAATTAATGAACCTTTTATACTTCTGTATTTAGAAAGAAATTACCTGTTTTGATTTGATTTATGATTGTTGAGTAAAATATAATTGACTTCAATGAAAGACAGTAATTGGTTGATTTCTGCTTACTTTGCATTTTGTAGCCGGGTTAGCAGGCTAGTCGAGTTACTTCTCTCTCCAACTGTTCGCAGTGATATTCTTTTATTCAATTGACAGGGTGGAATTTCTATTATTCTCCCGTCTGGAGCCCAACGTGTATTTGGAATAGTTGTGAGAATAGTTTTAATAATGATAAATGATTTCCACCTTCGTCTAAAATGGCTCGGTCTATCTTTTTCTGTGTCTCCTTTTACAAGCCTGATTGTCATCACAGCCTGACACATATACGGATATAAATACAATCATAGGTTCGTATAATAAAACATGAAGACAAGGACACACATTGACTTACACACCCACATGCAGGCTTACTTTCAATCACTTTCAGTCAGGTTGGGAAACTGAATATCAATGGTAGGCTGAGGATTGATGACGAAAAGGATGTACTAGAAAGGGTCACTCTGTCCTCTCTACAAGGTCTTTTGATATTCAAGAAAGCCCCTCTTCTAGCCACTAGTGTCACATGCCATTCATCTTCTTTGTTCCTTCTGGCTCTGTGTGTGTGTGTATGTGTGTGTTTGTGTGAGCGTGTGTCTGCATCTGTTTGCCCTTGTATGTTAATGTGCATCTGAATTGCGTGTGTGTGTGTGTGTGTGTGTGTGTGTGTGTGTGTGTTCAAGTAGCTGTCAGGTCCTATATGCAGTTCACTGAAGGATGGCACCAATGAATAAGCAGAACCAACGTCATCTTGAAACCTTCAAGAGGAGAGAATATGAGAAGCCAGTGAGATGAGGAGAAATGAGGCAAAAGGAAATGAGAAAGACTGACAAGAGAGGATAGGAGGGTGATGAGAGGAGCAGAGACTTGAAGGAGATCAAATGACACGAAAGGACATCCAGGGGTAAGGAGGTAACAATGATATCTACAAACTACTGGCCGGAAGGAACACTCATTTAGATGCACTCCTGTCTGCTTGTCAGTGACGTTTTTCTTTTCCCCCCATTTGCCTTTATGTTTTGAATTTTATTTTGCCTTCTTATGTCCATCCCCTTTCACTGCCTCTTCTCCCCACTTCCCTCCATTACTCAGACCTTCCTCCTCCTAGGCAACCCTGTCACATTTGTTATCCTTACAGTTCATGAACCCCTTGCTCTTCCCGCTTTTCTTTCTCGTCCCTCCCCTTCCTCATCTGTTTTCTCAACATCATCTCTGTGCTGTGATACAGCCTCGATACAGCTGTCGGCTGGTTTCAGCTGGCTGAGCAGCTTCAGTCTTGTCAACAGAACAAACGGGTCTTCTTTTGATCAAATCATCCTTCAGCTGACCCCTGGCTTTCACCAGAGGCCTGTTGTAGCGTCCACAGCGGACTGTCTCTTTCACTCTTTGACTCTCGCGAGAGTCTCTGGATCACATAGCACACAAAAAAATCCATCTAGTTGGCGTTTGTATATGGCAAGCCAGAGCATGGACCAATCGGTGTGAGAATCTACTGGCAGCTAAGGGCATGGCTTAGATGTGTCTCAAAACTACACCAAGACGCAATTGTTCATTCCAAACGACAATGGAGTCTCCAAAAGGGGTTAGCATAGATCCTGCAATAACATCAGCTATATCAAAACTGGAGAGTATTTCTTCATTGAAAGAAAAGCAAAGAACAGCACCAAAGGCTTTTTCTCGATGGAAAATGTTTTTACACTGTTCTCCCGACTGGCTTTGGTAAGAGTTTGATTGAAAGGTGGTTCATCAAGTCACCTGCGAAGTATTTTTTGATGTGCCTGCCCTTTTCCAAATAATTTTCAATAACTCCAATGGTTAATTAGCTCTTAAAGCAGCTATAATTCCCTGTTAATTGGCATATTTAAACACATTTTCTATGACTAATTCTACTGTAACTTTTCTTTATTATGCTACTTCACATAAAAGTCTGGATTAATGAGCACTTGACTGGTAGCCTACAAATTACATACTTTTCCATCAGAGGGACTAATATTTAATCACACATTAAGTGTATCTTTTCGATGAATTATCAGGCATCACAGGAGCTCAGTGGTTATCACTGGAAGCCCTTTTTTGCATACTCTCCCCATGTCTTGCAAAGGTTTCCATCGGGTGTTTTGGTTTCCTCTTGCAATCCAAACACTTGTATGTTAGTTGAATTGTGATCTTGCCCATACATTTGAATGCATATGTGAATTGTTTTCAGTCTCTATGTCTTAGCAATAGACTGATGACCTATCCAGGGCCAGCCTTGCCTCTTGTTCAAAGTGTGCCGCACACGATAACTGGGCATAGATACTGGATAAACATTAAAAAGGAAATGAGGAAACATATTATTCCAGGTGTGCACTAGATTAAATGTAGTTGAGTAAATGGTCATACATGAGGTAATTGACTGTTGAGTGTGTTTTAATTGACTGGGTCGCTTAGGGAGTTCAAAATAAGTATTCATTTTTGATTCATGACCCTTTCGTTGTATATAATTAATTTTCAGGGATATCAATACACATTTATTGGCAAAAAAATACAGACAAAAATAAATAGTATATACATTTTTTTAATACATATACATGAGGGTTATTGTATGTGAAGACTTATTGCCTCATTTACACACAAATAAAAAGCAAGATACCCGGTCTCGCTCATCACCATAAGGTGAGCCAATAAGCATAAGAGGAAAATATTGTATTTGACCTGTAAGCAGTTATTCTGCATATCTGAAATAGAGGAATGAGTGAAGCTCAAACAGGCAGGTCAATAACTTAATCTTCTCTGCGATGTCCTTTATTCTCCCCTCATTTTAATCCCTTTAATCTACCACTTAGTTTTATTTTATACTTTTCAGGGAAGATGTTTGTGTAACTGTATTTTTTTGTAGGTCTTTGCATAGTATTTGCATTGAAAAGCAAGATTTGTCGGATTCAGGCCCCAAAGAGCCTTACGCACACATCCATACACACATTGTGGCAACCCAGGGGAAGCTGGAGCAAGATTCAGAATTAAACAGAAGACTCGGAGGCAAGTGGGTACGAAACAAAAAGTGTCCTTTAATAAATCGGTTGGGGTAAAGGGGATGGGGTCAAACTTAACTAAAGATCCTCCCATGCGGGGTCTCTGGCCTTCAGCCTACTCCCAATGCAAGGCAGTTCCTGTCCTGTGTGGGAAGAGCAGAGGAGAGAGATGAGTCTGCTTGATTACCTCCGTATTGATGCAGCTTGTCTCCAGTGGTTCAGGAGATCCTCCTGGTCCTCTGCCCAGCCTGTCTGCCGCCGCTGCTGCTGCTGCTTCTCGGGTCGTTGAACATATGCTTGCTCAAATCACCTGATGGGCTCCAGTGTGACCAATGCCACTTGCCTAGTGGCTGCAGCACCTGAACTGGATCGAAGACTCCCTCTATCACCTCCCCCAACCTGAGCTTGGTGGTCCGCCCCCTGTGCTGGATCTGCTCGACTTTTCCCCCTGCTTTGCCACAACATACAAAGAGAGAACCCGCATGCAGTCTCATAGTTTACTCACAGTTACAGTGAGTAAATAGAGTGAACGGTGAACTCTGTCAGCAAGTTGCTTAAGCCTTTGTGTCTAACCCATCATTAGAAGAAAAAACTCCACAACGGCATTAGCTTTTATGATAAGGTCACTCTAGATTGCAGATCTGAGCACATAATAGGTGAGATAGCACACACACACACACACACACACACACACACACACACGCACACACACACACACTCATGTGATTCATAACCAAACCAACACATGCAGTACAAACAAATTCACACACTTGGTGTCAGATCAGAGAGACATACCCAGCAGTTTGCAGTTTCCCTTTGTAATCTTTTGAAATCGACGTCCACTTTCATGGCTGAATGTCAACTCTGTCACACTGACATCCATTAGATCTGCGGTTACTGTTGCTTTCACTGTATAGTTGAACCACTTTCAAGTTCAAGTCATGCACGTTCCACGCTGTTGCACACTTCAAGTTTGTGAGAGGTGATGTAAAAGCCTGGAACCACAGAAACAGAGCAGAACTGTGTGTCAACACATCGGCTCATCGGCTCAGTCTGGTTTAAAAAAGACGTGGTTCGACTATTACTTGTTTAACTTGTATTCACCCACAGAATTAAGACGAGCAGATGTTATTTAGGGATGGGACCAATTATCAAATGACTGAATATTATTGCTGACACATGGATGACATTGATTTATTTATTTTACGGGCTTTGAAATGAATGTAACTAATTATTTGAATCAATTTGTTGGCTCATGAGTTTGGTGACTCTAATTGCAGCATAGTTTTGGCCGGCTTCAACCTGAGCAGTGATCTCATTACAGCAGCACAGAATAAGTGAACACTTGTGTGAGTTTGCGTAGCCTGAAATGGAAGTGAAATCAAAGCCACAAATGACCTTTTAAATATTAATAATAGTTGCACTCACTCCAGCATTAATAGCATGCGTCAACATTCAATGTCAAACACAAAGCTAGTTTTCTCCTCATTTGATTTAACTGAAGCCGGATCTGTCTGTCTCACCACCTGAAATGAATTTAGGTAGCAGATTTCCACACATTGAGAGAAATTGAAACTCTTGGACTCTCAGAGTTCTGAGAGATAGAATAAAGTTTCCAAGACATAAGAAAATAAATGTGATTATTGTTTGCACCAATTTATCATTTCCCTTGATGTCCCTGCTGTTACATGCCACACAGTTTATGGAGTAGTTTGTGGAGTTTAACAAATATGATTTTGTTCACAGAGTTGTTAAGTTATCAGGGAGCAGTGTATCTTTAAAAAGGTAAAATCCAACATATTGATTTTCAAAGTAAATTTTCTTTGAAACGGGCCTAAGTAGTTTCCCTGTTGGGGATAGTCTGCAATTAGTTTTCAATTCCACTCTCCTCAGGATGTCAATAGATAACTTTGTGTGGCACAGCAGTAGGCTCATACATCAGGCTGAATATCCAATACACTCAAGTGTATATATCGGTGGGGAAATGTCTTGCTGAGGCATTTATTTTCTACCATTCAACTGTACTTTCTTTCCCACCTTGCTCTACTACCCTCTTCTCCTTTTCATCTCTCACAACTCCAGTCACGGGTCTTTCCCCAAACCAATTCCTCCAACTATCTCTACCATTGTTCCAGTAAATCATGTTTTCTCATATAGTATACAGTGTGTGTGTATGTGTGTGTGTGTGTGTGTGTGTGTGTGTGTGTGTGTGTGTGTGTATATATATATACACTTTTTTTCAATGACTTGTTTTTTAGTTTTTGCTCTCTACCCCCACTGCCACTTGCCTTCCCTCTTCTTTCTGCTCCAGCCCTTTTTTCTGGTCCCCCAGCTCACCTCTCCGAATGACAGCCCACTCTCCCATGACAGCTCCAGGCCACGCTGTCATCCCCTGTGTGTGTGTGTGTGTCTGTGTGTGTGTGTGTGTGTGTGTGTGTGTGTGTAGTGTTGTATTTGTTTGACTCTGCTTGTGCCCTCTCAGTTTCCATTCTGAGTCATTTTTTTTTAAATCGGATTTATTTAGGCTCTTTCCTAGAATGTGTGCACATTTCTGTGCATAGCATTTTTCATTATTGTTTACAAATCATCCTTAAGGCTTTGTGGGTGCATTTGTGTGTGTGTTTACTTTGTTGTGCCATGCATGCGACTGATTTCTCGCAGATAACAGCATTGCGTGTTTGGGTTTGAATTATATCATCTGCGACAAGGCATAACAGTTCCGCTGTCCTCCCATCTTCCTGCTCTCCTCCCTCTGCTTTTCTTGCGTTTCATGTCAGAGAAGCCTGAAGGTGAGCAATGCTTTCATCAATTACACAGAATGCAATGATCTTAAACATGGTCTATTATGGATCAAAAGTATGTGTGTATGTTTAAGTACCTATTCCATTTCTCACATATAGAATACAAATGTGTCATATAAACCTTTGCAGCAAATCGTCATCATGAAGTTTAGACCACAGTGAAAATGTGCTACAAGTACATCGTTCACGACAAAGAGGGCATTTGAATCCAGGAGCATTTTCAATAACCAAACACAAGCTGACTTCTGCCAAAGAGCTTGAACCGATTCCAAGTCAAAGCTAAATGTACTCAGGTAAAGCTTAAAAGGTGCCAAAAGATCGTGACTCCTTGCTGAGCCAAAACTCAGGTAAGATCCTGGGACCCAAACTAACAACACAATTTTTCAAAAGTTATTGGTAACACTGTTGTGCCATAAAATATAGTTTATTAAACAACCTTGACAAATATTTGAGTCCTGGGGCGATGAGAGTTACTGTCGCATTAATACTAAGTTTCCTGCGAGGGTAGTAGATTATTTCTAAAATGCCGGACAAAGATAAATACTCCCCTTTGATGTGGGAAATGATTTCAGATAATTTGGAGAGTGAATTACGTCTAAGTAGTCAAGTAGATTTTTGCAATAATTTGCATTAAATACCCACATTGTCTTATACCAGTTTCTCATATACAGTATATGTATATACCTCATTTCTTTATTCTCTATTACTAAAGAAATTCGGTTCTGAACTGTTAGTCAGAAAGAAACAAGACTTTTAGAGATGTCACTTTGGTCTCTTTCTGACATTTTAAAGACAAAACAAAGTATCGGAATAGAAATGAATTGATTTTCCAACTATAAAAATGATTGTTAGTTACAGCCCTTAATTAAACTAAACACTGCTAGTAAGGAGAGCCAAATGGCTGCCTCAGAGAGGAACTATTAGGACCTTTAACCTTGTGTGAAAGCAAAGATTTTTCATTGTCTCTCATAACTCCAGAGAAATTTACAGTTCACTTTTAAGATGACTTATTGGCCTGTTAGCCCACACTGTGACCTGAACTCTGGTGTGTGTGTACATAAGCTTGTGTTCTCCTGTGGCCCGGTGTATTCAGGAAGAAAATTTACTGTTTACAAGGATCAGTATAACCATACAAGAATCGCATACAAAGATAGCCAACACAGTGACTTACTAGTGTGTGTGTGTGTGTGTTGGTGTTAAAGTCTCACAGTATACATACTGTATTTGTGTCGGGAGTAAAATTGAGCTTTACAGCAGCGTGACTAACAATGGAACTTTATCGAGCATACTTTACTAGGAATAGTAAAACTCATGACTGCCTCTCACATTGTCGACTCACTGTTGTGTCTTTGTGTGCTCAGGTCAGGGGCTGGTTTGTATAAGTGGTTATTTTTCAGTTACACATGCTGAGAATTTAGTCAAATAAATGCTTAAGTCAAAGATCAGGTTACTGTGTCGATGGGGAGTGGTTTCTATACACAGAAAATACCATTCAAAATGTCTTTCAGTCTTCTCTGATCAAATCTCTTTTCTGTTCTCTTCTCAGCCCTCTGCTCATAGTTGTTGAATAAATAATTAAATAATTGTTCAGGTTCTCACACATGGTTGTAACACAAACAAAATCATGCAGTTGGTTTTTTACACATTATTCTATTGGTCCTTCAAAATGTACACAACTGTCTAAAATAAGTCACCATCATGAGACTGTCACTCAGGGAAAACTGCCAAGATTGTGGAAGAAACAGAAAATAATATGTAAATACAAGTTCAGGGCTGGATATAATGGATACAATCCAATTATAACATTGTTTCAATCCCATTAATATATGTCCTAACCTGTTTGTGTCTCTTTCCTGTCTCTCCCTGCTCTCCTCTCTACTGTTTTTTCCTGCAAATAAGGTAAAAACAAAGAGAAGAAACAATGCCCTTTTCCCTGCAAAAGTGAGTCATGATGAGTGAGCCACTTTACAAAATGTTTGGTGATGCAACACATACATGGACATGTTGTATGTGTAAAATAATAAACACCATTTTTATTCTCTGCAATCTGGTGCCATTTACCTCACTTGATACTGAACTGGCCCATTGCTGTCCTTTGCGCTCTGGTTTCTCTCTCTCATGCAAAGGACAATTAAAACTAATGACAGCTGACTCACCTGAAGAGATGCATCTTCAAAGAGACACTCGGAGGCATGAAATAATGAGGGAACATAGGCCAGAAAATGTTGTGTTCAATGTCTTTGTGAAATGTTATGAGATAGATAGATCGACAGACCGATCGATAGATAGATAAATAGATAGATCATGCTTTTCTCCTATTTCTACTAGACATGCACTCTCTCTCTCTCTCTCTCACACACACACACACACAAATAAAAAACAAATGTTATGTAATAATGCCTCATTTGGCCTCCTTCAATTTACTGATGAGGCCAGGGACGAGCAATGGAACTTTTCCAGATTTGAGTTTTGGCCAGGGGGAACAATTTTAATGTGGCACACTGAGTCTTCTGAGTGATGGAGGAGTCCTAAAATATGGGGTCACAGTCTGGAAACATTCAGTCCACACATGTCTGCACCTTTGTAGGCATACCCACATATACAATGATGGACATTTCACACTGTTTCATACTTTTATTTTTACTGTGTGAACATGAATAAGTTACGACAAATATACTGCATTGCATGTAACACACCCACACACACACACACACACACACATAAACACACACTCTGCTAATAGCTTAAGTGCTGAAAGGGGAGCAGCATTTTAGTGAACTATCGTTTTATTGACCAATTTGAGAGATGAATTATTAAATCTAAAAGGTGAACCAACTGCCAGCCATGTAGTCTCACTCTCTCAGACACACACACACACACACTGTAACTCACTCTCTTACTCACATATACTGTAGACAGTTGTCCCATCAGGCATAAATTACACTGCAGGATAAGATAGTTATATTATTTCACATGTATTTTACTGGATCTTTTAATAATCTCAGTTGTTACCTTAAAATTGAATGTCACTGGAAATGTTATATGAGAGTCTGAGAACTGTGATGGTCCAGAGGCTCAACAGCATGCTCATGGCTACAAACTCTTTTTCTGGGGACCCACTTAAAAAAAAAATGACAAACCATCTCGAACCAATTCAGTGAGAAGTGCAAATGTGTGCTTAAATCAACAATCCTGACCACTTTTACAGACATTTCCGCATCACCTTATATTAATCTTGCATAGGTAAACCAGCCATTTCGAAGAGATACATGTTTGATAAACCACAACTTTGTCTTATTCATGTGTTATTAAAAACATATACACATTTTGAAAACGTTATAAATGAGACCAAATAAATGCATTTAGGCAGAGTTAACAGGCTGTTTTCAGTTCCTTTCATCAGTGAAAATAAAAAACAGAATGCGCGACAGCTGCGACACTGCAGATGAAAATGGTAAATAAAAGACCCAAATCTGTCCTCGGAAAGAGAGAATTAGATCACATTATTATTATTGTTTTAGGGGGTAATTTGGGTTAATTTGTTGATAGTTCTGAGTCAGTCAGGATAATGCTAAAACTGAAGGGAAACCATGTTCTAAATGCTGCAAAGAACTGGAATTTCCAAAATGTTTCCAATAATATGTGTTGAAATGGACCTTGAGCCATTTTTTGGAACAAAATAAGAGCTGGTTATTTTGAGTATAACTTAGACATTTTGAGAGACATTTTGATTGGTTATCTATTGAAAACTTTTAATCCAGTTGTAAAATATTTTATAAAATTATCAGTGTTAAAAGACTGGTTTGTTTATGAATTGCAAAAGCATGTAATGTTAGCTTAAGAGTTTACAATGGCAAGTTCTGATCAAAGTGAAGTTTGTGCCACAATGATGGTGAACATTTTAGGAAAAATACACACTTAAAGCAACCTATCCATGGGAGTTTTATTTAGAATCCAGTGACTGAAAAACGTTTACTCCCCATATACTTGAAAAGAATAATTGAAAATAGATGTTACCACAGTTTGAATCCATTCAAAGAAAAGGAGTGCTGGCACTGGAGTGGGGTTGCAACGATTTATCTGAAGTAGTTTTCAGTGAAATCTCTCAAGAAGTGAGAAGCAGCATGTCCTTTGTGTATGATCTTGGTACTTTTTTTTTAGGATGATTGCTTGAATACTTGGTGGGTTACTTTAGAGGTGCACGTTCTTCAGCGAGTGATGTGTGTACCATTGTGACCATTTGTCTGGTGATAAGGCAGTCTGGAGAAGGATGCCCATGCCAGAAGGGAGGTCAAGGCACCAACTCATTCCTCTTCCTAGACACTTCCATTTATCAGGCCTGACTGCATGCATCGCACACCCTCAAGGCAGGGCTGTGTGTTTGTGTGTACATGTGTTGGCTGGAGAAAGGGCGAAAGACCCACAGATATGACTAAAATGATGTATGTGGGAGTGAGATGGACATATACACTAAGAGAAACTTTACAGTGGAACATTTATTAGAAATAGTGCAGTGCCCACTCAGAGCGTGGCAGCACGGAGCGTGTGCCCATTTGGAACGGGCTGATTGCTTAGCTCCAGGTATTGCTGCTTTCAGTGCTGTCGAGAACCGCTCGTTGCTCATTGACTCCAGGGAAGGAAATAAGAGTTTGGTTGTAATTCTAGTGTGTCCAGCGTCCAGTAGCAAAAGGGAACTGCAGGCAATGAACCGCGACCTGTAAAGGCCTGCTGCGGACAACATGCTCAACTCAGTAGGCAGAGCCCTAAAGCCCTAAAGCCATCTCTGTGCAGAGCACTATCGCTTGTTTATTCAAAGTTTATTAATATTGAAAATGTAGCATGTCCATATTTCACTAACTTTGCCAGTGCACTCACTTGGATCCCCAGCAATACACCTGCCACGTGTGAAGTTGATTGGATGAACCTTGAGATAAGTAAAGGACACCCACACACACAACATTGTACTTCAATCTTTGTGAGGACACCCATTGACATAATGCATTGCCTTGCCCATTACCCCAACCTTAACCATAACAACTATGTCTCTCACACACACACACCTACATTCATTGGTTTATACTCCGATTTAACCTGTAGGCTTGGTTTGAAGTATTGTCATTGTCAATCTTTTAATGCAATACATATCTTTAGTTTGAGCCTTTTGTAATGGATTTCTATCATTTTACAGTTGGAAGTTTCCAGAGAGGCCACATTTACATAAGGAAACCAATGGCAATGTAGCATAAGTCATATTGTAGTAATATAGTATAGTAGTATACGATAATTAGGTTTTGAATTACAGTTAAGATGTTTTTTTGCCCGATATTCAAACAGATCTCTTGTTCTTTTTTTAATTACCTTTTTTTCCACACAAGACCACAGCTCCTTTCCATTGTTGTGGTTATGTTTTATGCTAAAGCAGGCAGAGAATGAGAGCATAACCATCCAATAAATATGTCAATGTGGCTGTTATGTAAATTGTTATTTTGTTTCATTTCAGACTCATCGTCAGGACAGAAATAACCTTTATGTTGCTTGACGGGACGGCTGCCAAA
Source organism: Anarhichas minor (assembly GCF_050575085.1). Lineage (NCBI taxonomy): Eukaryota > Metazoa > Chordata > Actinopteri > Perciformes > Anarhichadidae > Anarhichas > Anarhichas minor. The sequence goes on from NW_027466472.1 coordinate 5,644,287, forward strand.
AGGCCATCCATCCAAGTCTATTTGCCTCTTCCAGCAACTCAAGCATATATAATGAATATGAATATATAGAACAAATGACAATCTCAACTACGCCATATAAAACATATGTCAAACTATGTACACAAGCAATGTTTTCTTCAATGCCTGTCTATCAATGTATTTTGATATATTGCCATAAACCCGTCATCTCTAAACCTCGAAGAAAAACATCGATTTTGTGAATTTATTAGTAAAGCCTTTTGTCTTAAACAGTTGAAAAAAGAGAAAATATGGTTTAATGGCAGCTTCTAGCTCATCATTGTAGCAAACAGTTGAGGCTGTATTATACATGTATAATATATATTCCTCACTGAAGAACTTTTCACTGCTGAAGTGGAGTCAAATCAGCTTGAAGATGAGAGCGTCACAGTGTGAACAATTAAATTGTGACACATCTTCTGCATATTTAACTGTCATGGTGGTGAATGTACAATAGCAACAGTTGACATAAATAGATACAGAGATAAACACACACACACACACACACACACACACACACACACAGATCAGTGGGTGTAACATATAATCAATTAAATCCTTGACATGGAACATCTTGAGGTGTCTTTCACACATGCTTACATTCCAATAATTGAACCGGCACTTTTAGGAGACATATCTGGTGACAGATCAGATCTGTTCACTTGCAGCAGCTCTGTCTCTGTGTGTGTGTGTGTGTGTGTGTGTGTGTGTGTGTGTGTGTGTGTGTGCGTCTTTTTTCTTTGTACGTCAGTCGTGTTCGCTGCATCGAGGCAGCCAGGCCTGAACCTGTGACAGCAGCACAGTTGGTTGAGCACCTAAAGCTGCCAAGCTGTCAGTTTGACGTCTGAATTATAGTGAACACACATCTGTACGAGTCAACCGGCAGTTAATCTCAACATCTGTACGTGTAGCTGTCCACAGTTGACTGCATAGGGTTAGTTGAACCCATAAGGGTTGTGAAATTAACGTGGCATACTTGGAGTGTTTTTTCTTTCATTCCAAAACCGGTGGAAAAACGTGATAATATAAAACAGATGTTTTGTTTTTACCCACACTACCTGCATGGCTTAATTAAGAGGTGGCAATTTTGAAAAGTATTAGAACTTAAGCTTGTATTTTCCATCACATTTAATTTATTAATCATACTAATAATACTGATGGGGGGGGTTAAGCTGGGGAAGGCAAGTCTGAAGAGGTGGGGCCTTTTTGATGTCATGGAGAACTGGTGATGTGATCACTTGAGTGAGTCAGTGTGGTCAGTAAGCGGCAGCAGCGTTCTGTATGTACTGGAGTTTATTAAGTGCAGTAATCAAGCCTGGATGTTATAACAAATGCGTGAATGGTTGTTTCTGCAGCAGTAAGTGACAGCGAGGGTCAGATGTTGCGGAGGTGGAAGAAGGCTGTTCTTCCATGGTGATGTGGTCGACATGGAGTAGGAACGAGGGAGTGAGGTCGAGGATGACTCCAGGGCCGTGGCTTTGGAATTGGGGGTGAGGATGGAGCCATCAATATTGAGATATCCATATACGCAGTTGGTTAGGATTTCTGACTTATTGTAGTTGAGTTTCAGAACATGTCATTGCATCCATGTCTTGGTGTCAATTAAGTAAGTGGTGAGAGTGGAGTGAGGTCATTCGTGTGGGCATGAACTCCTTTCACTTATTAGATAGTTAAATGAGAGATACAAGATTTGTAAATGACATCGAAATGCTTCTCTAAATTGCACCTATATTATATCTGCACGTGCTTTCGGATAGAATGAGAGCTCTTCTGTATACGAGTCTCTTTTCAGGAGTAGCTCTGCTCTTGTGTCTGCATGATAAGGGTTTGGCTCCAATAACTGTTTCAATTCATAATTCATAATTTGTAATGTCAGTCACACATTAGCCATTCATCTCAGAAGGATCTGGCTGGGAGAGGAGGAAGCACATGCAAAAGCCTCTTGTGGTAATTGTACAGATACAAAATGCAGGTACATTAGCAAAAATAACCCTGAAGAGGATAAGCAGTTGAGAGGATGGATGTTATAGTAAAAGGGTAAATGGAAACAGAAGGCGCTGAAATGGAATAACAGCCTCCAGCTGGATCAAACAGTGGATGTTGCAGTTACATGTTTCCTACCAACAATGACGCCCACAGCTTTAGCTTTTTATTAAGTCTCAACTACGTCACTGTTAGGACACCTTGAACTAATCATTATTGACTCTTTTGATTGCTTGCGTCACCCATATCACATGTGTATTTATATATATGTTAAATAAACAGGTATGTATATAAATGAAAGAAAATGCCAATTTTCTTTAAATATTCATCTGACAGATGTTTTCATTGGAGCTACTTTCAAAGTCTGTGGATTATGGATTATCAGAAGTACAGAAGACATTGTTTCTGGAAACACACACTACTGTTCAGGTTTTCAAATGTTATTCTTCAGTGCTTTAAGCTGCACAAACAAAACTAAGCGAAGAGCTTAAACTCTCCTTCTACTGTAAGTGGCAGTTAAGAAAAACAGTCGAGGTGCATTTATATTTTGTTTTAAGAATACAATCGTACAACTATTGTCTCGTCATTTAAGGGTAAATCTGCAGCCTTTTAGTGAGTGAGTGTGTGTGTTCTCCCGTGCCTGGTGGGAGACAATTTCCACTCAGCATGTGTTAAGGAGAGGAAGCTGAACATAATGATTGTGTAATCCACACACTCGACATTACCAGGTTTTGCAGCAATGATAAAACACAAGCACATACGCACACGACACAATTAGCATGGAATCCCACAGACTCCTGTGGGCTTGATCACCTGCACTTCACAATTTCCGATAACATTAACATGCTCTCCACATTCATTCCCTCCCTTTCATCTTGTTTTGTTTTTTGTTCTGTCTCTCAGTCATGAGGAGGACAAACATACTGAAGGCAGAATTACCATGGAGATGCACTCAGCCTAGTCAAAGGCCCAACAGAGGAATTAGCGTGATAGGATCTGTGGTACTTCATCACACACTGACACGCATGTAGGCCAGCATGAGCAAGCACTCTGAAGCCAATGCACGCACGCACACACATTCACAAATGCATGTTTACACACGTACAATGACTGATTGTTCTACCCTTATCTGATGTTTCAACCGATGGTTTATTTCCATTCCTCGACCAGGGAATTGTCTCCAGAATGCTTGCAGTGAGAAAACTCATTCCGATGATCTGGGTCAGATAGAGACACTTCCATCGGCCACAGACAATTCCGACTCGGAACGACAACAGAACTTTAAAGAGAGAGGGAGAGGGAGTGAGAGACTGCCTCAAGACAAGATGCACCACAGATGATAAAACAAGGGAGTTGATATCCACCCAGTGGTCTGCCAGACAGATAAATGGTGTGTGTCCCTGGAATGAATATTCACAATCCAAACTCTTTACATTCTCAACTCAATCAAACGTGTAAAGCTGTGTGCTTATACAGACCCATTTCTCCTTTTGTCATGCCGAGCTATAAATTGCTCCGTGCCTCTCGTAAATCCATGGAACACCACTTGGAGGGAAATGCTTTCTGTTTTCTCCAGTAGCACTTTGGCTTTGGGGGAAATTGGTTTGCAAACAAAGACGTGCATCAAAAATATCTAGCTATTCCAAGTCTGAGGAATGGCTGTTTTTCTTTTCATCATATCCCTTGTGTATGTAAAGAAACTTTGCCAACTACAATACAAGGGAATCCAATTCAAAAGCAGTGCAAAATAAAGAGTTGTTTGTAACCATACAATGCATCACAAATAAATTCGCAAACCAATATACATTAGACCCAAAGTCAATTTTACATTTTCAGTCATTTAAAAACAGAATTTAGCAAAACTATTCTGGTACCCTACTTTGATACATCATGTTGATTGCAGGGGGCTTTTATTGAAGAAACAGGAACGTTTTTGCTTTGAATTTTGATGGAGCCATCTGCCAAACAGTTTACATTTCCAGCGTTTGTTGCGCTGGGAGAAATAGAGGAGGTGTGAGCAAATATTGACAGCATCTGGTCTTTCTCTGACGCAGACAGACCAAGTAAACACAGGTGTAAACTTGGGAGCAAATTAGATTTTATTTTTATTTTCAATCCATCTACAGAAAAGATGTCACTCAAATATTTGTCTCAGCAATAACTATCAGTTGTGTCGCTGTGGTTTACTCCTGACCGCTGAAACGTCATTGATGCCGTGAGTGAATCTCAAAGGAGCACAAGTGTGACACCACACAACAACTGATAGTTTCTCCACCTCTGCTATGTACAAACCTCACATTAAGTTTCGGTTGACCTTGCTCCCTTCATAAATCATCACGCACTATAGAACCAGGGTAGATGACATGCCGTATTTTATCAAACATGTGATATCATCAGGACAGCTCATATCAGCCTGCAAATCGATTGAGGTGATTGAATCTATGAAATCCTCACATTACCAGATAATCTGTGCTGACAATCACTTCCGACCAAGCCTCTGATTAACGTATACCCTCCAGCTGTCAGGATGAGCAAATCTGGTGTAAATTGGCCCCATAATCCTCGAGTGTGTTTTTGGATTTAATGATTACATCTTCATCATTATATCCACTTCAGACATGGGAGATAGGTAATAGGAGGTAAAATAGATACAGAGTATAGATTGTGCATAAAGATGAAAGAGGCGTTGTTTTGAATATTTTTCACAATACGTCACTAAAACGCTGATGTGCAACAGTAATCAAAACATTGCATATATGTCAACAAATCCTGCCGTCGGTAAACCTCTTACAGACATTGCAGATTAACAAAGGCTGGGACCAGACCAATTATTTCAATCAATTAATCCGATTAGAGAGTCTAATCCTTTGATCCCTCCCACCTTGTAGCTTTCCTCCTCACTTATTCAGACTCGCCCTTGCTCTTTCACGCCATCTTCTTTTCAACCTTTTCCCTTTCTGCTCTCCCTCTTCTCCCCCTTTGTACTCAGCTGATTGGTGCTGTTGACATAATAATTAAAATCTACAGATTGTAATATACTAGTAAATTAAATGGTCAGATCGGGATCATTCACAGCAGTGTGGAGCAAGAATCGGACAAAAAGTGAACCAATCCTTGCAATACAATTCTCCTGCATTAGTTAATTTTATTTAGGTTTTGTCCTTAAGCAGCTTCTTGGTTGCCAAAATAAAGTACAAATGTTTACCACAACCTGAATTGTTTACAGTGTAAACGGCTTACACACGAGCATAAAACAGGGCAGACCAGGAGTGTTATCCCCTTTAATTAATAGCTCTCTGTCTTAGGAGGTTGGCTCAAAAAGAGACAAAACCACATACTGCTCTCCTTGTCCCTCCTGCCTTTGTCAGGGAAGCAGTCTGGAATCCAGCCACTGGGCATCGGACCAGAATGGAGAGATTCAGAGATACTGTAAGTGGATATTGTCGATGCAGTGGTGGTGTGTTTTGGGGTATATTGTTTTTCATAAAACAAACCACCAGTGTCATTATTCCAGATTATGTACAGAGGGAGCTACAGACAGTTATTTATGTCTTCTTTACGGCTTTTATTAGAAGTAACACATCAAAGGCACGAACACTAAGGCTACAGCTTTAGCTGAGCATTGCCATTCCTCTAATACAGTATGGATTAGACTACCATAGATCAACTTTCACTTGTTTGCCTTGTTATAAATAATACTTAGCACAAGTCAAGCAGCTTTTTAAAATCCTCTTTGGTGCCGTAGACTGTTTATAAGATGTGGACGTAGTCACCATGAAGTCACCCATTGGTTTGTGGACTACAGTTTTGAAGCCTCAATTTTGGCATTTTGGCTGTCGCCATCTTGGTTTTTGGTCGTAATCATATTGGGTATCTGGAACAGGAAGTGACATGAGGGTGGAGCTAAGTACAACAGAACGCTGTTCAAGACATTTTTAGTCGACCAAAATGTTACAATTAATTGCCATGAACTGAAAACATAGTGAAAGGGTTAAAGTGAAGGTAGTACGGACAATGCCGTGGTAGCAACCTGTCAGTCACAAGGTAAGCACGCCCTAGAGCAGGGGTCGGGAACCTTTTTGACTCAGAGAGCCATGAAAGCAAAATATTTGGAAATTTATTTCAGTGAGAGCCATATAATATATTTTAAGACTGAATTCAACTAAATGTGAGTACAATAAGCCTCTGAATTTATTGTTTTAAATAATGTTGTTGTAATACTCACAATTAATGCGACTTCTGCCGCTTTACATTCGACCGTTTCATCGATGCAATTTTGTCATTGCAAATTAAGCACACCGCAGAACCTGCTCTCTCCACAAAGGCAAATTCTTCAGTCCATTCGTCCTGAAATGTACGATACTCCTCATCCTTTTTTCTTTTCGCCATCTTCTTCGTCGAAGGGTTAGCTTTGAGCTAACGACCGAGAACACTGAGTCAAAAGGGGGCGTTTACCTGTTTACCCAGCAACGGCCAACGTCAGCTATTATCATCCAATAAAAATAATGGACAATTGCTCCTGCAGCCAACTGCAGCCCTGAACAGGACATGAGCTGTGGAAAATCGATGGATGGATTAAAACAAGTGATAATATTTTATGTTTTATCTGAAAAGCCGAAATCTGCGAGCCAGATGCAATCATCAAAAGAGCCACACCTGGCTCGCGAGCCATAGGTTCCCGACCCCTGCCCTAGAGCATAACCAGCTTTATCTGTTTTGCACCCTCAGTGAGTGGTGGATGGAAAGAATGAGAATGCAGAATGTAGACTGCAACAGTTTTAGTGGAGATGGAACAATAACCATAATAATATGTATTCAAGATTAACATATAACTTGAATAGGTTGGCATTTTACAAAAACTTAAACTTCATTAGACAGTCAACACTAGAGCGACTGCACCTACAGTATGGGTATAGAGAGACAAAGGAATGACTTGTAATAAAAGGCCAGATTCAAATTAAAGATGGCATGGCCCTTTTGTCACTTGCTTTATGCCTTAAAGCATTCGTTAATACTTTTGGGACATATGCTTATTTGCTCTCTGTCTATAGGACCATTTAATATAAGGCTATAGAGCCAGTAGTTGGCTGGTTTCATAAGGGTTATGTGGCGGACTATTTCTTTGCTAGGAACAGTGACTTCCTGGAGTCTCTGCTGGTTCCCTAGTAATTTCGTCCTAGGCAAGAAATAGTTTCTGTTTTTAGAAAAAAAATTCTGTTTTTACAGAGACGGACTATCTGATTCCAGTTGTTGTGAGAAGCTAAGCAGCTGTTCACTGTAGCTTTATAGTTAACAGTCGGAAATGAGTGAGAAACTTCTAAATGATATCGCCTACAAAAATCAAATAAGCCATTTTCAAAATGTCAACATTTCCACTGAAACTACGCCCCAGGAGCAGGAACAAATTTCACCAAAAAAAATTAAAAATGAATTCACCATAGAAGAGTATTGCTACATGTTAAAAACTGGTTGTTGTGTTTTTGCTTGACTTGTACTACTATCACTAACATCAACTCACATTTACTTGAGAGCTGACTTGCAAAACTTAAACAAAGTGCCTATTGGTTGGTAAAACCTTTTAAAAGACACTCGTTCAGAGAGAGTGGCAGACAGAAAGGCTGCAGGAGGCCTGGGCAGGAGACAGATATAAAGATATCTGAGGGATTGTGTCAGGAAAAGTCTGCATCAAAGTGATGTGCTCTATGATGCTAAATGGAGTATAGGGAGACTGTCAGTTCCCAGCTAGGAAGCTTGATGGAAATGACACTAGGGTTTTATTGTAGTCCTAAAGGAGAAGTTCTGTCTCCTAAAGCATTCATCATGCAAGCCATTTAAAAAATGTGGGGGCAGCTACCTGCCTTTTGCTGTGGATTTATGCATTTTGATGGATTAAATATGTCTTCAGGTGAGTGTGAGGACACACAGGTACATGTGCGTGTCCTACCAGTTGATTTTTGTTATCAAACCTGAAGAGAGATTTCCTGTATGTCTCAAAGATAAGTATATTCATTCTTGTGCTGGATTCTCTTATGTGCTTCAAGGGAGTTCCTACTTTTCTTCAGTCCCTCTCACAAACCAAATACTTGTTTTTCTTTACTAATAACTACTTCCAAGCCCGCACTGTTTTGGCTTGTATCCGTCTCTCCTTTTCTTCAGGTTTATTTTTCAAAGAGAGATTTCTTAAGGTTTAAATTTCCTCAGTAGTCTTCAAATCCACTTTGACCTTACTTTGAGGAAGAATTCTCACACAATACTGAATAAAGTTATTGTTATAAAAAGCTTCCCATGGAGAATTGAACTTAGGTTTTTTTTAATGTTTTTTTCTTTTTTTCTTAGAATATTCTGTTGTATTAAGTCAGGTCATCTTTCATTTTCCTTCCCTTCCTTCAACTCTGAAGACTGACTTTGCTAATTTCTCATTGGAAGCACTGCAAATAAAGAAAGGGTGCTCTGTGGTAGCTGTAGATGGGCTCAAGTACGTAACATGTATTTGCACAGAGTGTACTTTAATTGTTATGTCGAGATATAACTTCCAGCTGTTGAGACTTTTTCGTTTGTTTATTAAAAACCAGATAGCCGCCGTTTTTACTTCAGCTGTTTAATATTGGTCTGTCAACAGGTCCGTCCACAACTTTTGGTCAAAACTTGCATATCTCAATGACTATTTGATGGGTTGCCATGAACTTTGGTAGAGATATCCATTTTCCCACAGAGTGAATCCTAATGACTCCACCATGAGGTTCACATTAGTGTTTTTGAGTGAAAAGTTCCAACGGCTATTGGATTGAAATTGGCTACCCCCCCCCCCCCCCCCCCCCCAAGGAGAACTCTGATGAACCATTGACTTTCCCGCTAGCACCACCATCAGGTCAAAATACTTTGATTTATAACCATCAGCCATCAAAGGCCAGGTTCAGCTGGAGGCCACAAGACCATTGGAGAATGGTTGATTCAATAAATGTGCAGCATTTCTTTTGTTTAATTTCTCCTTCACTTGACAGAACAACAGTCAAAGATAATTCAAACTTAGACAGCCTTTCACAGAGAAATCTGTGACATTTTTAAAGAGATCCAACATGTCTGGGCTATGGGAAACACGACATTGCTGAAGGGCTGGCATATGCTGTAACAAATTATAGTCTGACTGGGCACGTGAAATACAACTTACAAATTCAATTCAAAAAGCAATTGTTGTCTTGTCTAAATAGGCACTTGCATGTGCGGATCCAGAAATTGGAAACCATATGTCTAGCACTTCAATTTTAAGGGACAATGTACTGGATTTCATTTGACATTTCACTTTCACATCTGACATGTTCCGTGTAAGCAAATGAATGATATTATATGAATAACATAAAATAGAGGCATAGCTATACCAAGCAGAATATAGGATACACCACATTGTGTGAAAACATTTTCTCGTTCTTAAGAACACTCTGTTCCAAGTTCAATGACAGGTGATGCAGCATCACATTTAATCAAGAGCTATACAGCAGCGTTTTAGGGGAATTATCTGAACTGCTTTTATAGACTATTCCAAAACGTTACACCTGAGAAGTTTAAATAGTATTTGATGATTTTTATTACATCTATGGTAGCTGTAAGAACTAAATGTACATGCACGCTGGTGTTTGTGTGTGTGTGTGTGTGTCGGTGCTTGACTGCTACTCAGTTATTATAATTTGAATAGAAATGGGTCCTCTGTCTATTCATTGTGTGTTTTATTCTGTGCACATAGTACAGGGAGACAATTCCTGGAAGGCAGCCAAACCAGTCAGCTTTAAGGCTTGAATCTTTTCCAGTGATGTGGATACTCTGATCTATATGAACTTATGTGGAGAAACGACATTTTTCATTTAAGTGCCTTTATGTATGGTTTCTTTCTATTTACCGTGTTCTGTTTGAGTGCATGCTCTTTTGACTGTGCTGTCCTGTACATGCGTGTGTGTGTGTGTGTGTGTGTGTGTGTGTGTGTGTGTATTTGTGTATGTGTGCTCTCTGGCACAGTAGTACTGTTAGCACAGCTGTCCAATCCAAAGAGTCACAGGAGGCGGGACACAGGTGTCCACAGCAAACCACATCCGTAATTATTGGGCTATGTTTACCTCATTGGCAGTGTGAGTTGTACGTCTGTCCGTCTGTCTGCCGGTTTAGTTTGTGTGTGTGTGTGTGTGTGTGTGTGTCTGCGCCAACCAATGTATATTAATGAAATCAGTGAGCTGAAAGTTGAATTAGTTTTATCAGATTAAAAACAAAAGTATGAGAAAAATGGCAAAAAAAAAGACATGGAAATGACCGGGGGAATGATATGAAACGTGAAACTAAAGAGAAGCAAAAGCTGAACCAATACTAGGACACTTGTGGCCAGTGGAGAAAAGTAATGGCAATATCATAATTAACTTTGAGTCAACATGATTACTACCCCGTTGAGGTTTGCAGGTCTCATTCCGATAGCATGATTATGTCTCTTAGTGTCCCTTTCCAGTCATAGCTACAAAAGCCAGGGACATGTATTACTGCTGCTGCATACTCTGACTTCACCTCCAGAGGGTAAGTAGGAATTAAGGATTGTCATGGGAGGACAGCCCATGGGGCAGATTGTGTTCCATCTTGCTATCATTATTACAGACTTATGTCCTTGTGATGCCTATGAACATCTGTCCCCAAAGGCCTTTGATGAGGTATTTGACATGGATAAAGGTCATGGTCCAGCAATCTAATCAGTTATTCCTAGAGTTGGAATGAATATGTAAAATATCAACGTGATCTCATGGAAAGGTGTTTAAATAGCAAGCCACTTTTAAGGACATTTTTTGTGTCATTTCACACATTTTAAGCTTTCTGTGAGTCACTGAAAGCAGTTCTCACTCCCAACTACTCACTTACGGACGCATGTCACAGTTTTAAACATGTGGTTTATGTTAAAGAAAAGATCACAATTTGGGTTCAAATAGTGACATTTCTTATGTAAATGAAGTTACGGATGTTAAAGGACCAATGCATGACATGATGGCATCGCCATGTTGAGAGCTGTTGAGAGGGGGTCGAAATCCTCCCAATCTCATATTATGCACTTTTAAGTAACGTAGGCAAGTCAACGGTTGACATTTGTTTTTACCTGGGCCACAAACGTCAGCAGCTTCCTTCCTGGGTGAAAGTCCTGTGTTTGTTTGACCCACCCATCCACCCCATCTCCATCCTTAGGTGGACTTTCTTGGTCTTTTTACTCTGCCACCTGACTTCAGGAGCACTTGCTCTGAGTGTCTATTGCGGCGGTGTGAAATGACACACGAAAAGAAAAATGTGTTATTCATACGCCATTTGGGGAGACCAGGCTGAAAACACTGAATATCATTAAAATTGTAGCTATATTTATTTTTCTATTTTAACTCTTCATCCTGCATGAAATGAAAAGTCATCTTCACAAATTGTAAATTGTGCAGAAGCCCTTTATATCAAACTTTCTTGTTAGAGGATATTCAGCAGCCGTGAGAGGTGTCTTATTGGAACAGTGGGTATGGGCAAGTGCAGTATCCTTGTATTAATGAGTCTCATTTTTTTATTTCTAAATGATGTACACGCATGTGACAAACGGTATGTCCCAAATCAAACTTGCTAACCTGGTCTCCCATTAACTAAGATAGTTGCCAATTTATTAGTACACCTATCTAAAAACTCAGTCAGTATTAGACTTTATTAGTTTTACGTAGGTGTACCTAATAAACTGGCAGCTGAGAGTATTTTTAATATGTGGTCCATTTGGTATGTACACACCCACACACAAAATTGTATCTTCAGCTTTCATTTCGTCACAGAAATCCTCGACTCTCTCCACCATTTTTGAGCACTTTCATTCACGGCACATTTGCCATTGTGAGTTACCAAAGAGTTACCTTGAATCCATTTCTACACATCCATTAAACCTGGAGTGCCGTCTTTCCACCGGTACATTGAGTCTGGCAGATTTGCTTTGGCAGGTATTCAGTGACCTCATCATGACCACAGACGTTTCCCCCTCCGCTCGCAATCAGCGGTTATCTCTTTTCGCTCCTCTCATTGTGAAATGTTCCAATGCTCAATTCACCTCTCCTCACCAACAGGTGTCACAGTGGAATGAACTGCAGGGAATTGAGTAGAGAGATTGGCTAGACAGAGACGGAGGGACTGCAAGTGTGTGAGGCATAGAGTGTGTGCAAGTGTTCCCAGTTGGGGGTATATATATGTGTGTTATGGGTAACTGTATGTGTGGGTTTGTGTGTTAATATTTCTGTGTGGAATGCTGATATGTATGTGTGTGTGTGTGTGTGTGTGTGTGTGTGTGTGTGCACTGGCGGCCATGCCATAGGTTTTTTCGCGTTATAACCACTTCCAAACCCCCTACCTTCTAAACCCTGCACAGACAAATGGAAATTTAAACCAACCACTTCAGAAAGCTGATTTTTCTACCCAGTAGCCTGTTCTCACTCTGTCTGGCTGTAGCTAACAAGGCAATTGACAGGGTGATATGAGCACCATTTCCACTCTGGCATTTCCTAATGTTAAACACCAGAGTAATCAACAAGCTGCCTGCCTTCCTGTCTGTGTCCCTCGCTCCCTCCCTCCCCTCTGCACCTCCGCTAGCTTGCTCTCTCCGTCTCCACTAGCGTTCATTTAACGCATCCATATTGGATTTCCTAATGCCTACAGCCAAACCAAGTGACTTGTACCGCTCGCATCTGGGCCGCTTTTGTTACAGACAAGCCCAATTTGTATTTGGGTGAGTCCGTGCACCTGCCCCTGTGGGAATGTAAATGTGACAGTGTTTTTGTGTGTCTGTGCCGTTGTATTACATGGACAAGTTCAATTTATGCCAGAGGAATTCAATTGAAATGAGAGTGCACCACCTTCGGATACTATGCATAAACTTGGGGGACTTTGTGTTGTGTTATACAGCATATGGGATTATAAGATGCATATAGGGAGACTGAAAGGGAGGGAATCAAAATAAGAGTGTGAACTGATGTTAGAGGGAGAAAGAGAGAGGGTGTGCGTGGGTGTAAGAGAAATGTCATGCTTATGTTACAAACGTTAAATTGTTTTAAAATTATACAAACTTGTGTCACAGTATGTTGTCTTCTACCTTCTCTGTCATACATACTCACCTTAATTACTTGTAAACATTACATTCATAGTTGTCTGCCCTTTTCAGCCCTAAAGATAGGGATTTTTCCACTGAGTCCTTAAGAAGGATAATCCTTCACTTTTCAGTGATGTATTTGTTGGTATTTATCATGCTACAGTTAGTTTATCCCTACTAATTACTGCGAGTCAGGATTGGGGGATGTTTTGTAATTCCAATGTAATTTTGTTCCCCTCTTCCCCGCCTGCCAAACTGTCGACCCGTCTGACGCTTGACGTCTATGAAAATGAGGCATCAACAATTCTCATAAATTAGCTAAAAGCTACTGAACTCCTCCATGGAACATTTTCTCTCTTTTGATGGTTTGTAGATTAGACCGGGAGTATGTTATTAATGAGTGAGATTACACCCAGCCGTCGCTAACCGGATTATGGTTTAATACAGCTCAATTTTCCTGCGCTATCCAACTCTACTCCTCCTTTTCTCTTCCCTCTGTCTCTTCATTTCCTCCCTCTCTTCTCTCATCTTTGGCCTCCCTCTGTTCACCCTGAGTGTGTCTTCCACTGTTACTTATGCATCTGTTTCTGTTTGTGTGATTTTGAATGTTTTGCAATGCAGATATTCCAGAAACTACATGGGTCATAGGAATGTACTAGCCCGAGGACACAACAAGTTCAGCAGACATAAACATGTACGCAGACTGAACAATGTGTCAAAACTGAGTTAATGATGGATAATAAAAAATATGCTAATGAACCAGCAGGAGGGAGATAATATGTGATTCACCATCAGAAATAGAGAAACGTTTAAAGAACCCTATTTTGACAACTTAATTACTTCTAGCTGGGATACGACTTTGAGTTTTACTGATTAACCCCATTAAAAGAAAGACAGAAAACCAAAGAAGGCACAAGAGTATAGAAAGAAAGAGGAGATTGTTTCGAGCAGCTTTTGTAGTTGGGAGACGGGGAGAGGAGCTAGCTTCCACCATTCTGCAGAAATGAAATGAAGAGAACAGACATGAAAGACGGGTGAAACAAAGACAGAACGATAGTGATTGTGAAAAGAGTTTGAGACAAAAAGCCGACAGACTGGGGATGGAAGCCGTACTTAAGTCTGTATCTGTAGTACTCTGCTTTTTCACAAGTTGGGGATGCCCTCATCCCCTCTCCTCTTTTCCTCTTGTAGTATTCCCCCCTCTTTTTTCCCAACTGTGGCTATACTCTTACCTATGCCACTCTTCTCTGATTCACCTCTTTTCCTTTTTTACCTCTCTCTCTCTCTCCACTGTAGTAGGGGGATTACAGCATTGGCTTAGGGAAACAATAGGCCTAACACAGGGTTTAAGTGGCCAGAACCAAACTAAATCAAACATTTCGCTGACGGGAGTGCCACTGTAATCCTCCCATTTTATTCTTGTTTTTCTCCCCCACTTCTCTCCCTTGCATTTGCTGAGAGCCTTCCCTCTTGCATGCCTTTAATCAGGGCTTTGTTTTTAAAGTTGGGTCCACCAGCGGCACTTGTCTCATGTTAAGAGTGTTTAATTGGCTTTAAAATACTAGTAAGTAGTGTTTGGTTAATGGGTAATGAAGGAAGGTTAAATGTAATAAAGATGCAATATAACCACCATAATGAATGTCTGTTAAAAGACATGCATAGGAATATAATCAGTCACTGTGTAATAAAGAAGCATTATTGTTCATTGAGGCCAAAAAGATGTGTTTCTCAGAGTATGTGCTGGAGACGAATCAAGTTCAATCAACCAAAGAATAGAGTGATTAAAAGAGGGAAGCAGCTGAAAAGACATGTGTGGCGGCAGTCATATCTGGGTTGGCATGAAATGGCACAGAATAAACAAATTGGTAGAAATGATGGACAGTCCCCAGTGGCTGAACTGGTTTTCCCTCTGAGTTACTGGTGTGTAACTGCCTGGAAACTGATCTTGTATCATTTAGTCATCATCAATGTATAGAGTCAAAATGGCTCCAACGAAATCAGACTGATGGTTATCGAATTGGATCATACAGAATTCACTACATGCATTGCAAACTGTAGCTTTCCATGGGAAAACCCTGCACCTTCTATGTGGGTGTCCAATCAGTGTTGATGGTAAATGTAGTCAATTCAAGTAATAAATGTGTCAGTGTGTGCTATATTCACCCAGACAGCTGAGTCCGCAGATGCAACATCTGTTGATCTTCCTGCATCCAGCGCATCCAGTCATTTGACGTGATAGGGACATGGTTGGATGCAAGGAAGAACTAAAGGCTTTTTCGGCTTGTATTGCTCTGGGTAGCCAGGGGGCGTGCTCTTTACTCCTCAAAAACAGAACTTACTCTGTATTTTTGCTTGTATTGCAAACTGCTAAAATGGCATCCAAAAAAGGATGTTGGTAGTGTGCGGTGTAGTGAGAGAGGGAGAGTGACAGTGAATGCGGTGTGAGCGGACTAAAGAGAGTGATTGTCGCAGTAGAGGAGAGTTTAAGTTTAGCGGTGAAGATATCAATAGAATAGAGATTTTACATTCTGCGCAAATAAATGCTTCCACTTCTCAAGACCAACAGCAGTTTACCCTGTCTTGTTTGCTTGCTGCTGAGTGGAATGATAAGGGGCGTCTAGAGGCAATGTTGGACAGAGGCTCGCATGCATTGCATCCTGGTACATGTAGGCACTGTTGGCACAGCACTGTGAGCGGAAGAAATCAGCTTTCTTTAAGACTTTATTGTTTCAATTGACTGCATTGACCATCAACACTGATTGGACATCCACACAAAAGCTGCCATATCATGAACTCTCCATTTTCATGGGTACCAAGTTTGTGGGTGGGTTTAGAATGGGAACATTTAGATGATGAATAAAAATAGAAGTAAAGGTAGAACAACAAAACAAACCTGCCAAGATAAGTGTCCAAAGATGCCAGAAATGAAGGAGACAATCAGAACAAGTGTAATAAACAGAAGAGGGAAAGAAAGATAAGAACTGAGTAGATAGTTCGGAAGAGAGAAAGAACAAAGGCAATGAATCGGCAAACACAAAGATGAGGGAGAAGAAAGTCAGGCCTCAAAATCCCTCCAGGCCACTCTGTGGAGGCTAAATGTGTACCTCGTAAAAGGAAGTATGAAACAGGCCCCCCCCTCTCACTCTCTCACTCTCTCTCTCTCGCTTCCCTCTTTCTCTTCCAATCCTGTCTCTGTGCTCTATTGTTCTTTCGCCTCCTGGGTAAGAGAATGTCATGTAGAGAGGACGCTATAGCTGCTGCTCTGCATGTGCTATGATAACAAGGTGTCAGGATTCCCTTGGGGTAGATTTGCACTGCTGGAGATTTGACTCCTCATCGGATAACATCATCAGATAAGAAAAATACGGCAACGGAGTAGAGGAAAGAAAAGGAAAGGGCCACACAGACACACTCAAGCTAGAATACTAAATGACACAAGGAGACTTAGACATGCATGCATACAGATGCACATATCTAGTGCAGGCATAGCCTAACCACACCGAGATGGAAATATACATACATTTATGCAAGCACAAACGTACACATACAGAGACAGATGCTACGCAGCAAAGATATGTAAAGTTAGGGATGTAACTAGGCATGAGTACTTAAACTTAATTTTTACAGGTTCTATTCAGGTTTCAGAGCATTATTATAGCAGCAACCAAGATAAAGTAGAGTAATGTCTACCTGAGCAGAGAATGAAGCGTAGCACCCACCCTCTGGTTTCCACCCAGTTTAATACTGTTAGCTATGTCAGCACTGTTGCCGTCGTTTGCACTGTTCGCGCTGTCAGCACCATTACCAAAATCATCATTTATGAATCGCCTTCACTCTAAAACCTTGGTTATGCTTTCGGCAGGGACGTTCATACAGACATGAGCTGCCACGGAATCGTGACGAGGAAACATTTTTATCTTTTATACTCCTTTTGTACTTTCTTCCCAGGGAGCGGCAACTACAAACTAGAATCCTGCGAAGATGGTCTTTTTTTATCACTTCAGCTACTGTTAAAACGCATTGGGTTCATTTAAATTCGAAAGGGATAAGTATGCATGAACCTGTTCCAAACCTGACTGCTCCAGTGTATTGTTTGGTGGCATTATAATTATAAAGGCAGAATGACGCAATTTATGTCCGTCAACATTAGAGTGAGTTGTGGTGTCCTATATTTTTTTGTAGATACTTGGCTGCATCCTGCAGTGCCGATAGACAGCGTAGTTTAACCAGGGGACTCCTTTTCTGTGTAACAACGTTACAGCTTGGTTACCGTCCAACCTCTTCCACATAATAAGAACATCTCAGATGTGCGCAAACTTGAAAAAACCCGGTACACGAGACCGTCCAGCCACATTAGTCCACATAGGAGCAGAGAGGAGGTAATAACAGTGCTACCTTTTATTTGTTGACTTGTACTCAGAGCAGTTAGCTGAAATAACTGGAACCAGTGGTGCTGTAACTTCCTTTAATGCCCTGGGTTTTGCCTCTCACGGTAAATATAGGCTGCCTACCTTGCTGGTGGAGGTTGTTGGGGCTGGATGGGGTCTGACAGATACATATATAAAATATCAATAATCCAGATTTATAGTTGCAAGAGGCAGTAAACCACAAAGCACCTCATAGTAAAGATGTAGATACTAATACTGTCTTCTCCATCAAATAAACAAAACATGGTTTTAATTAGGATATTGTATTAAAAATACTGTTAGAGGTTTACACTGTTTCTATTTTTGATTTATTTATTTATTGTTTTACTACCATTGTTATTGAAAGTCCAATATCCAATTTTATTCTAACGTCTTATTGCTTGATTGATTTAAATGTATGTGACTTAAATGTAACTCTGACTAAAAAATGTATATTTGTTTTACCTGAAAAACACACCGAGTGAAAGGAATTATATGGCACAGTCTGCCATATTGCACATATTATGATCCATGGTTTTGCAGAATCATCCAATATTGATGTTCTGGTCTGGCGATATGGTTCAACAGCGCTACAAAATGTGTTGAATGATGAGTTTCAACATCACACTCACATCAACTGTGAAATTTGGGGATTTCAGAGTGCTACTGGATGCAATAACAACAATCAGGGGGTGTACTGTTCCTTTCATGCTGATCATGATAGATGATATCCCGTCATCTTTTGTCATCTTCCATTTTAATACATTTCTCTAGACGGCGGGGGGGGGGGGGGGACATAGAGAAAGCTCACCTGGGAGCATCCCAACAGGCATCCAGGCAGCTGTTCATTTAAAAGATAGATTACAGCTTCATTTACAGACTGTAATTAATACACACAACCTCCCATACGTAGTGAAAGGTTACAAGAATAAAAAAATCAAACACTCCACATTGTGGCAGCTGGGAAAATTGATCATAAATGAATGTGTTTATCATAAAAGTTTATCTTTACTTTAAATGTGCGTCAAAGTGGAGAGCATCTCAAGTTAGAAACGTACATTTGGTATAATTAGGGCGAATAGGTGTTTCTTTTTCATACTGAAAGAGGACAGAAAGATAGATTTTGCCTCAGGCTCTGACAGATTTGCAGTGGATGAGGGAGAAGGGGGGGGGGGGGGATTCGTAAGTACACAGGATAAGTGACTGAAAGTCTTGACAGAAGATGACAGAAAACTCTCAGAAAGAGGCTTTGATGTGTTGCATACACATATTTTGAGTAAACAAGTGATTATTATACACAGTGCATACAGTAATTCAAAGACATACATATATTTTAGTTTTTGATTATATATGGATATTCTTCTATTGTGTCTATTGTGTGGACACTACCTTGATATATTTTTCAGGGATGTAGCAACAACTAACAGGGATCTGTCCTGTGCAACAAGCCCACACAGTTTGTTATAAAACAATTCTGCCATATAGAAAGTATTGCAAGACCTTGCTTGCAGTCTAGAACATGTTGTCCTTTAAACTTTCATTTGTTTTCATTGCACTCACCTGCAACATAACAATAGTAACTTCTTGTAAGAAATAATACATGTGATAAAAAGACAATTGTCGTCACTGCATTATCATTTCATTTTTTGGCATGGTGCATTTCTTAAAACCATGGTTATGTTAAATGTTAATACTTCTGCATTTGGTCAGAGCAAGTGACGCAGTATTTTGAGTATCCGTTAGGGAAAGTTACATGTCATGAAAGCTACGTGGTATAATAAGGAGTATAACAAGTGAGAAAGTGGTTGTAGGTGTCCCATGTGAAACCAAAATTAAAGCTTGACTCTATTCTTGTACACGCTGTTACGCTTTCTACGTAAGAAAGTCCGCTAGGACCGGGTGTTATTTATTTACGCCAATTTACGGTTGTTATGCTACATTGTTATTTTAGACAAACCATGATCTTTTCTCTAATATAAACAATTGTAGTTTTTTTTACCTAAACCGAACAAATTGTTTTACAATGTTAACCACATGCCATTGGGCATTTCTGCAAGCGTGGTACATGGTTGTTCAGAAATGTATTTATGGACGGTGGCAAAGCCCACAGCTCCCAACCTTGAACAGTATATTGGGTGCACGGTAGTGGAAAGGACAGACAACTCACTGGTACTCACTGAAGAAGGGCCTTCTAGTTTATTGTGGTCAACTAACCTCTTTTAAAATGGATTTATGAAGGGTTTTTTTTAGTTCATTTTGGAAACGTCAACATTCAACATGTCTGCGGTTTGTAGAAACATACAATGCTGAACCAATTTCTGGCGAATGGGTTGTGAATACATGAAGGGTTTGAGTAGCAGCATATCTCCACAGTATGGCATGAAAACACAAACACTAGTACACAGGGCGCAATGAACCAGCAAGGACTGGAGGCAACATCAGTGGGGCTATGACAACAACCATGTCCCTCAGAAGTCAGGGGACTAGAAGAAAGCAGCCAACTACAATAGCCCCCCCACCCCACCCCCTTTCCACTGAATAGTACTGATGGGGAAAATGTCACCTGTGCCATTTAATCAACTAGCCAGCAATCATTTAGTAATCATTCCTCTTCAACGCCTTGAAGTGGCAGAAGGAAAGGAGGAGGAAGAGAGAAAGAGAGATAGCATGTGAATAAAGCATGAAATGGAGAGATGGAGAGAGAAGAGAGGAAAACAGAGACCAAAGGAGAGTGAGCAACAGCATGTCATTGGTAGCTGAAGCGTGCATGTCTTTGGCAGCAGACAATAAGCCCAGATGGCAACTCCTCCTTTGTTAACTTTGATGGATATTTTTCATTCAGAGTCCAAGGCTGAGAAAATGTATATATCACCCCAGATACATTGCTAGCTATCATTTACCTTATGGTTTCTCCCTGAATGTTTCTTAGGGTAAATGCAAGTGTCAGGTTTATTGTGCTAAATACTCTCACGCTTATGTTCACACAGGCTTATTGAAAATCAATCAATAGGATTATGTATGAAGGAGTCAAGTGAATCACCTTGAAATGGCTCCCCATGATATACTTCATATGTAGTCCGTGCAATGTGTTTGTATGATGTATGGCATTACTTGAACATCAGTGTAGGAACAATTACCCCGGGTACATGATTTACAGTTTGAGGAGTGAATGATTTGAAGAAGTGGATTAGATGCTTTTTTTATATCCAGTCCCAATTGACGCTGTCTAGTAATTTTGTACAGACATAAACACCATGACTGCATTTATATGCAGGCCTTGGCTAAATGGATGAACACTGTCTTTCTTTGTATATGGAGACAGAGAACCCTTTTGGTCAAATTTGGTCAAAGCCAAAGTTTGACCAGGAGGAACAAACTGGCCGTCAAATCCTGAGTCTGTATTTACAAAATACAAGACTCAATTAAAAAGGACGTTGTCTGTTCTCACAGAACTAGGGTTAAGGTGTGTTTTATGTCACACCTATTTCAAAGGCTTTAAAGGGCGAAGCTCAATGTAGGCCAATCAGAGACCAACGTGACACAAGGTCATGACTTGGGAGATGCAGGCCATCGCTCTACCACCCTTCTCGAGAAATGGCGTGAGGGCAAAGCCCCCATACCAAGCCTGACTGCCCTGACACAGTCAAACAATCAGGCCAACAAATCAACCCTCATCTGTGACAGTCTGTGAAAAGCAAGATAGATGGTGGATATCCCTACTAGCCCTCTACACACTGCACCTGCCACCCCAGAAGCACCCACATCTGGGAGAGATGTAGTATAACAATGGCCAGCAGACACCAATCAATCATACTAACTGGCAAGGAGGTGATTGATTATAATGCTAAGGCAATAGCTAAATTAAGATTTTTAGGAAGTTATCCGAGTGCCATAAAAGCATTATTAACATATTCTTCAGTTTAAATTGAGTTTCTAAAATAGATTTATTTTTCTTTTAAAACTTTTTGTCCCCTGCATAATGAAGAAGATTAACTGCTGGCACGACTGGCCTATCATTCAGTATGCTTACTGTAGGCTCATTTAGCTTGATACCCATTCCAGCTCATTTAGTGAAGATGAGGCATAATAACTCCAGCAAAGAATATAACTCAGACTGTCTAGGATAGAATTTATTAATAAATAACATTGAAATAGGTTGCATTACATTAGGCAGAAGGAAGCTATATACCCACAACTGTAATTTAATCATTGTGAGAGTCAGGAGGGAAGATAAAGATTTAATTATAATTGTATTTCCGCAGGAATCCGGTATCGGAAAGGTCAGATTGAGACTGGCACTGGTGTTCCGGTTGATCTCCCCCATTCCAATGCGACTCTGTTCCGGAATAAAAGGAAAGAAGATATCTAAATATCCCTAGTGTAACAGAGAGAGATAAAAGTGTGTATAGAGTTGTGATAACACACTAGGGAGGAAGTATGACAGTGGCTTGTAGCCAAGAGACAATGCAGTCCTATGATGCAGCCGACAGAAGACATCGTCTGGCAATTCTCACATATGTTGTTGTTCTGAAAATTCAAGATAATTTAATGTCCCATCTCTTGCTTTTTCAAGCTGGGATGTGTTGAAAAGAGAAGACAAACAACTAATAATTTACTGCAG
This sequence comes from Anarhichas minor, assembly GCF_050575085.1. NCBI lineage: Eukaryota > Metazoa > Chordata > Actinopteri > Perciformes > Anarhichadidae > Anarhichas > Anarhichas minor. The sequence continues at coordinate 5,666,431 of NW_027466472.1, forward strand.
TAAATAGCTGTGTATGGTGCGGATACTGTCTCAGGTTTTAGGTTTCAAAACCCATGCAAAGTAATTCAAGTGAACCCTTGCCTCCTCTCATTCAAATGTTTCCTTATGTCTCCGTCTCTCATTTACTTGGTGACATAGATATAGTACACACATTCTTTAATTACAAAAGATTGTGTCAGGGTTGGAAATTCGAAGCCGCCACTTGGGTGAATTTGATCAACCCTGGCAATGGTTGCTGGTAAACAAAGGGGAAATGTAACAAAAGTCAACTCAAGGTGCCCTACTTAATTAGTGAGAGAGTTGCTTTTGCGCCGCTTCTCCAACTCCTGTTGGAATCACAAGCCTGGTCTAACATGGCCGCGATCACCTCCGGCGGCCAGCATCACAGCTGGAACGCAACGCAGCTTAGCCAATGCGGCAACTGTCTGGTAAAAGTTAGCTACATATAAATATCAGAAAACTAGACAACTGTAGGTAGCATGGAACTCTAGTCGTAATACGGGCAGAAGCATGCCATGGGCGATGTGTGAAATCTGTGAGAGCCACTCATCTCCAAACCCATATATACCGTAAATACTGTATATGTCAATATTGTGTTTATAGACAACTTACACATGCCTGATATTAGACATAAATGACATATGTGCTGGGAGTACACCAGTAATGAAGCTAGCTGAAATTGTACAGGATGTGTGTCACAAGGTGATGTAGAGCAGGTATAGATTGCACGTAGTGGACAAAAACTTGGCCTTCCTTGCCTTTCCCTACTCCTCTGAGACAGCCAAGTTCATTGAATGGAATCAGAGAGTTTAACAGAGGAAGGAAGATAGCAGCTTTAAAGTTGAGGCTTGCACCTGACTGCTGTGAGACTTGAATAACTTGAGACTTTAAGGCAAAACGAGACTTGATTTTGTGGCCCATAAACATTCAAAATGCTATGTCGTGCGTATACCTTTGAACACTATAATAACATGGAAAAACTGTTAAATTTGATGATGAAAGTGTCATGATCTTGGTTTTGATTTAGTTTGTTTCCTGTTTTATTTTGAATTTCCCTGCCTCTTGTGTCCCATGTTCACTTTACTTCCTGCCTTTGTATGTTTTCCCGCCTTTTGTAATTGTCTGCACCACCCTGATTGAATCCTCTGGTGTCTAATCACCTACACCTCCCCAGTGTATTTAAACCCTGTGTTCCCCTGTCTCTGTGTTGGTTTGTCTGCTATGTTCCCTGCAATGTTCTCTGCAATGTTCTCTGCAATGTTCTCTGCTTTGTTCTCGGCTGTGTTCCTGCTATGTTCCTGCTAATATCCCTTGTGCACATGTCCGATTTACCTGTTCCTGTTTTGTGTCGTTTTTGCCTCTTGGATTTTTAGTTACTCATTTTTGGACACATTTCAGGAATATTGGATTCCTTGGATAATCTTGCTGTGTTGCTGAAATTAATGTGATAAGACTATTACATCAGCTCCCAGTATATATGATGAAGTGCAATATGTGTGGACGGCACTTCCACCAGAGATTTGCATGAATCAGTTATTTGGGTTCTCATGCTATTATAATAGTATTCCTGATTATTTATTATTACCTTTTCATCGCACACATTTTTACACAAAACACATCAGTGTTTAGCAGACTTAAACAGCAATGATTGTTCATCTTTCTGTGGTCCCTCTCTGATTTTGGTATTAATAATGGGGTAGCACATCTAAGCTGTTTGATTTTAATTGCCAAAATATATCATTACTTAATAACAACAGGGCAAGCAGAAAGCTTACCCTTAAAGCATTTGTAAAACTATGAACTGTATATCCATACGGTATTTTCCAAGCTATTTATTGTCTCAAAGCTGATTTATAAAATCAATGAAGTTGAATTTTGAGGATTTGTGCAGATTTCTGAACAGTACATTTACTTACCCTTTATATGAATGAATGTTTTCCATTTTCTACAATCCACTGCAAGCAAGAACAATCCTCCATAACTATAGTCTCCAGACATAAACAGCACGCAGTCACATACAGATTGCTATATACAGGTGGGTAGATCCACTAGCTGGAATATATTGTGTTTCTGTTCTGTATTTGACATGTTTTTGAGAACTGCATAACTTTGCTCCTGTTAATTATGATATCTAGAAAAATTATTGAAATAAGTTTGGCCATACTGTTATTCAGTATATTTGCCTGTTTATCTAATTTAAATTAATTAGGTGTGTATTCTCAGAGATAATATATACAATATATTTCACTTTACCACTGAGTTGTAATTGGGAGACACTCTGCATCTACTGTAGTTGCGCTTCAATAGCCTTCAGCCCATTTATATGAAAGAGTTATATGGGATCAAAGGTGTCAAGGGAGTAGTAAAATTGATAACACATGATCGGAAATTATAATTTATTATCAGAATAATCGGTCTATTAATTAACTAGTTAGCTTATCTATTAAATAGTCAATCTATTGAAGTCACCCAACCATATCAGATTGCTCAGATTCCCTCCCTCCCTGTCACTTTCTCCTATCAATTAATGTATAGCAGCCATACATCCATTTTAATCTTGCATAATATACCCCCACATATAATCTCAATCAGCAACTTTTGGTAATATAGCAAATACCCTATTAAGAATAACTCCCACACCTTTCTCCTCTCCTGCTCTTGTCATTTTCTCCCCAACGCACTCTCCTCCTGAGGGCTTTGGTCAGTAATCGTGGTGGATATAGGGTATATTCTCTCCTTCCTCAGGCTTAAGATACCTTCACAGACTGGTCAGCAGTAGACTGTTAACACATACTCGGGCTATGCTTCTCGGCACTCTGCGAATTACCCAGGATCAGGTGTCCATCCAAACAGATTCATGTCTGCTCAAGCGCTTTGTTTTGCTACTCTCATGTCTCATGTTTGCAGTTCATTTTTTAGTGTAAGTTGTGTCGCTGATGATTGCATTTGTCTCCTCCACTCAATGTTTCTTTCTTTCTCTTTTCCATGTCTACCTTTCCCACTTTCCTTCTTGTTTGACCTACTCGCCCTTAGTATCTGGTGTGGAAGGATATGCACATTGCTTGGGCTGTACAAGCAGATTAAACCCTTGTGACAGTAGTTTATATCTTGCACTCAGTTAAAAGATATTCTGTGCCTATACTCAAAGAAACTGGAGTTACAACACTTAACTAAGAATCTGCAAAAAAATCCTCACAGTTTTGTGTGCAGACATACAAAAGCTGCTTTTTTTTCTACAAACCAGTGGCATGTCATACACTGCTGTTTTTTTATGAGTTTAATTGTGAAGAAGGAAAAAAAAAAAAGAAGCAGCTTACATGAGAAGGGTTTATGTGAATTTGTTTGTTGCCTCTTTCAACAAATGCTATGATAATTGCATTGTGGGCTTTCTTCTGCAATGACTTGATTTGAGGAATTGATCAAGACGGATGGAAATACAGAGGCGATTTCACTTTGTTGGAGGGCAAAAACAAAACAAAGAAGCTTAGAGGAGGAGTTGAAAAATATATAGGAGAATATTCACTTTTGATCAGGCCTCCAATGGCCAAACAAAAAGTTGCACAAACAAGTCTATATATTTGCAATGAACTTTCATAAGGTTTGACTTGATGATATGTTGTTATTAAGTACATTTCTTAAAAGGTTACTTTGGTCACAAAAATTCCTCATATAGCTTATGTGCAGATAGGCACACACACACACACACACAGGCACACACACACACAGGCACACACACACACACACACACACAATCAGGCTCACACTGATTGTCAAAGCATAAACAGTGTATGGTACATTCAAGAACCGTATGTGTTGCACATATTTAAAGGAGATATATATATTGTATAAACATGCATGCAAAGACACCCTGCATACATTCTACACTTTTGATGTTCAACTCCTCAATCCACTCGCGTATATAATATGCACAACACACTCATTCACGCACATTAGACAATCTAACGGTGTCCTCTGACATCGAGATGACTTACTTCAAAGGGTTTAGCTCAGAACGCTCCCGCCTCTGATGCCTTAAACAACTCTCCAAAGAGTTGGTGTTGAGCACACACACTCCATATACACAGTCTTGCACCTCAGCAAAAATACACTGATTGGTCCCAGTGTAAAGCCACTGAGAGGAAAAAAAATACAGGAAAGAAAAAGAGAGAGGAAGAGTTTTTCTCCCCTTGAGAATATATTAAATGATACATTTATTATTACTTAATATTTTTCCGTGACACTCTTGTCTTGTTGCTTAAACATTGACACCATTGTATCAATGCAGGCACCCTCTAACAAGCTTTATAGTCTCAGAGCATCACACCAAACACTCCTGGTATAGGCTGGATATAAATAGCCATAACACTCTTGCCTTCGACAAAGTCAGCAACTTAAGAAGAGGCAGAGTGACAGAGTTTAAGGACTCCAATAGTTGTCAAAGAACTACAGCATGAACATGAATGCATGAACTTTGATCTATTTCACACGTGCTTTGCCCTCGAGCAAGGCTAAAGGGGATGAAGCCAGATGCTTACTCATTGCTGGCTGCACTAACAGACTTTTTTTGATTTCACACAATATTATTTGCGAGCAAACACTAAACTCACCTCTGACCGCATGTAAAAGGCCAGAGAAGGGAATTTAGCCCACTACACGTGCTGTATAATACATGTCTCTGAAAAATAGGATTACGGTGATGCCTACACACAGCACCTTCGACCAGGCACAACTGCTTGGTCGAGATTCAATCTCATTGCCAAGCGGCAATCTCCCTGTCTGAAAAGTGAAGCCAACTTGCTTTCTTTCTCTTTGCCAGCAGGGGGCAACTCCTCTGGTTGCAAAAATAAATCAGATTATATAGAAGTATGAGAAAATAACCCTACTTCTCACTTGATTTATTACCTCAGTAAACATTTTCCTAATGAGTTTATTGTATCAATTGCTAGTTTCACGTCTTCTTTAGTGCAGGATCATTTTCATTTAGTAAATTATACTCTCATTTAGAGGAAAATAGACAATAAAGAAGGGTATGCTTTACAGCGTGACTTCCTTGTGATTGACAAGTCGCTACATTGTCCGGTTTGGGTGTTGTCCACATTTTCATCTTCGAACTTTGACCCTTGTCTTGTTCGGTTGTAGCTGCATCCTCTCATGTCACTTCTGGTTCCAAAAAACCAAGATGGCGATGGGCAAAAACCAAGATGGTGACAGCCAAAATGCAGAACACGGGGCTTTAAAGCGGTATCCACTAATTAGTGAAATTACGGTGACTAATTACGGTGGCTTATATATGGCGGTCGCCAAGCCACCAATTACACTTATAGCTAAGTTGCTGGGGAGACTATTTACTGTTGCAGATCATACTGTGCAATTCAATCAGATCTTCGCTGAACCACTCCAGACATCCTCAAAATTGTAAAAGCAGAAGCCCAGGAGAGAGGCAACAAGCAAAGTGTCCTTCACTGTAAAACTGCACCTCCTACCTCATGCAGGAGAGCAGGTGCAGCCAGGGACAGCCCACAGACACCAAACACAAAGCTGCTACACTCAGTATACCTGCAACCTGATCGTCGGTAGTTGAAGAACCGCAGACGATAGTGAAAAAAATTGACATAAGCACATTATCAAGACATAAGACACTAAAAAAGTATCTTATGTCTGTTGATTTGCATCACATCAGAATGTGCTGTATTTGTATGCAATCAAGAGGACACAGATTTGGGTTATGCTGTAATGTGAAAAAAAAATAGACTGCATAATAATGAAGTTGAGATCACAAGATCACAAAACCTGTTACATCAAGCACGCAAAATGATAATTGCCTAATGCATCTCCAGCATTCTGTCATTAACCAATTATTTATTTTTGGCCACGTGGGGTCAGTGGAAACAAGTGTGTTGGTATTGTATAACAAGTTGATATTGCAAAGTTGTCAGCAAACAGTTGCATATTTTTAAGAAGCAACATTAGCATTGCATTGGAGTTGTGTCTCTGGCCATCTGGTGAACATATGTCAATTATTCAACCTCTTTTAGTTTGTCTCGGTCTTATTCAAGTCTTGAAAAAAAGGTCCATTTATTTCCCAAATTCTCCACTATGTTTACCAACTACTTTCTCTATTGCTGTCTTGTTTTTGTTTTTGTTTTTTTACAATCTTTTCCAATGGTCATGTAATTCTGTATATGATTTTCTGGGAGATCAAATATAAAATGTCCAAGTAATAAAAGAACAACTGCATAATAATTGTGTTGACAAATAATGCCTGAAAACAGAGACTTATTATGAAATCCATCAGTTGAAATGAGGAAACCGGCTTCTCCTGTAATTAAGTTCTGGCCTACCTTTACATAATTACATTAATTATATCAATTGTCATACTAATAAAGCCCAAAACTTACACTGTTCCCTGCTTTTATCTGTCATGTTCTTTATATTCTGACTCAATCTATCTTCACAGTAACAGGCACAGACAGATCCCTGATAAGACATCACAGAGTTGGCATTGAACCACTGCAAAATGATGGAACCACCAAACAAGAAAAGAATGTGTTCAGATAAAGCTGATCTGCCAACCAGCTAAAGATACAAAGGGGGGGGGGGGGGGGGCTTTAAACACTGGCTTTATTTATTTATTCTTATTTTATTGGTTTATTTGGTAGGGACAGTGCACATTAATAAAACATTCCTGTAAATGCGCCAGAGTTAGCCGAGAGCCTATTTTTTATCTGTAGTCCCTGGACAGATGTTACAAAGTCACCCTAAAAACAGAATATAAGATTAAAATTAAAAAGTTATGCATTATTTAGCCTTTACAAAGCATGCAGAAACAATAAAAGAAGAGAGAATATTAATACAAGTTGAAACATCATCCAGGAGACCCTTGCACTACATTGTCAAGTACTATTAAGACATGCAACACAGAAGCTCGTAAAACAACCCATACGTAGCAAATTAATGAGGGATATCTATGTAAAATAGAAACATAGACGAGAGACAAGATTATGTTGCATTTTTAGACACTAAAATCATACATGTCAGAAGCACAAAACATAAAAGAATGCAAAATATATAAGTCAGCCCAACACAGCTAAACAACAATAAAATACATGCATGCAGGTAGATGAGGGTTGACTGGCAATTTCAAGACAGAAAGACAGGTGAGAGCCTTTCTCGTATTTACATTTTCAGAAGCTGTGACTAAAACTGTGGTTAGGTGTGCCGCAGGATGCCAGACCGCCAGCTGCTGTCTGACTTTCGTTGCTCCTAAACGTGTTATTATGTTAAGGATGGCTAAACGAAGCTTTGCACTCAGCAGCTCATATTACTGCTGTCTTGGAAAGCAGAGTAGTTGGTTGCAATCTGCAACCACACTGCTAGATGCCACCAAATGCTACACACTGTGCCTTTTAAGATAGAGGGAAAACAGAGAGAAATGAGCAGCAGGAGGGCATGCAGGGTGGCAAACTGTACTGGTGTAAACACTGCATTATGTACACTTAAGCTAAAATGCACAACACTGTCGGCATCCCATGCACAGCTGGTTGTTGTACTCTGTTACACAACATTAGCAGCTTCAGTAAATGGCCTTTAGTTCCATGGGTATATTGCACTTACACATATACACATGCACACACAGGCCTGGGGACATCACAGCTAAACAATCCCATAAAAACAATCATTTTTAAAACCAGCATAGATGCACATTATCTGAAAGACGCTGGTCAGTGAAACAACACACTATTTGCAGGGTGAAGTTAGTTCCACAAAAGCATGATCCAGTGACGAACGCTGCAATTTCTGGAAAGTCAAGACTCACTTACTTTTAAAGTATTTGCATACAAGCGTGCAGGCTCAAAAGCACACACAAAGGTCACAGATTCCACACACAGGCAGATTTGTATACTCTCTGGCTCTGGTCGAAACTCTGGAAATAGTATGTTATAAAAAAATAAAAAATAAAATAGAAATGTCCCCATCATTTTACAAGACAGAGGGAGGTAGATAGTATATTTATGTAACAAAGACATTAGAAATGTGATAGCGTAATGAAGGTGACTTTGACTCCAGACTGTTAATGTTTAAGCAGCTCCTGCTTTCACCCGTCCCCTCTCACTCCCCCCCCTTCCCATCTTTATTCTCCTCAATCCTTTTATTGTCATCATTATCCAGAGTAATCTCTACCCACATGCTACTCTGCCTATTGGCTGTCTGTGGATCCTTTGCAGCCAGCTGGTTTTTCAAGGGTATGTGCAGGTGAACAAAATATACCCCCTCTCTTCTGGGTACATAGATTACAGGGACACTTAAACTCAACCACTGACGCATATTGCATAGTAGAGGCATTTAATCACTAGAAATGTGTACCACAGCAACCACTGTGGCCAACCTTCTTGGTCCTTGGATTAAAAAAGGACACACACAATTAGTGTTATAATTCATATCATACCATATATCTTACAGTATTATATTTAAGAATACATATTCATCATAAGTTAGTCGCAAAAATGCATGTGCCTAACAGGTAAAAGCCAACTTACTTGCTTTTTGCATACAACATGTATTACAGTTTTCTTCACACGATCACATTTCTATTGACCATGAGTTAATCCCTACCCTTCTTAGTTATGGGGTCAGATCAGTCTCAATATTAATAACTGCACACAGAAGGATTCACAAATTCATATATTAATGAATCTCTCCACAAAAATATATTTCACTGCATATAAAATGAGTTATCATCATATATAAATTCAAACAAAATCCACACAAAAGATTCACAAATATATGTTTTTAAAAGGATTTGAAAATGTCCAATTTGGATGTCGCAACATTTATATACAAACTGTTGAACCTGCATTTACAAACCACATGTGTGAACTTCACTGCGTTTGTGTGTGTCGCTCGATTCACAAATGTGGGAAATTATTTGTAGCCAATCAGATGTCTCCTCCAATTTCAACCAACCACATGAGCATGCCCCCACAATTTAATTGACCCCCCCCAATATACAACCACCTGTGCTATCCTGTAACCAATGTCCCATACTTAGGTCAGTTGAGGACACATGACTTCATCAAGAACTACCCACTTCTTTTAAGCTATTTTCCTTCCACTGTGGCCTATATAGTCATCCACAAATCCGTTTTAAGTACAAGGGATCATCTCGTCACAAATCTGACATTGACAAAGCCATAATAACACCGAACAGAATTTCTGTGTCTGCCTGTCTAACTGTATTAAGTAATTCAGTATATAAATGCTCAGCTTGATGTTCCTCCAGGCCAGTAACACAGACGCAGGGATCCACTCTATGCAGCCTTGTCATTGCCTATTAATGACTCTTCACACTAAGTGGCTGCTTGAACACTGCCTGTTCCCTGGTTCCTGTTGACTCCCGTTTGTTGCCTGGCACCTTTTCTGCACCTCTTATGTCAAAACACACTCATGGGACATGGCAAGCCTCACATACTAATACAGCTGTCATTTCACCTCAGGACATACTTTGCTTAATTAACAGCACTGTACCAAATTTGTGATGAGGAGAGATGAATATAAGTAGGTGTTTTTTTTCCATTTATGTAAAGTGCAGTACTTATTTATACTTACTTAGAGGGAACATTATATGCAATTTACTACGTTGCAGTTTACCTTCTTTCGACAATTTGTTTGATAGGAGTTGGGAATGTAAAAAACAAACAAATCCACAAACAAGTTACATTATAATTCAACGATTTTAATTGTTGGAATCGGTCTGCAATTTTAACAATTCAGTTATTTAAAATGTTGATATTGACCCTTTTACCATCTCAGCATGCTCCCTCTTCTATATTTGTCTCTTGTGTTAATCACACCAAATTCACATTTTTGTAATGCTAGTCATACCACCTGCTACTCAACTACCCACACGTCTTTGGTGACATTAAACAGTATAAATCTAACATCATGAATGAGTGTAATATTCACCACTTAACAACTTAACCTTTTTTACTTACTAACATGTATCTTTCTCTGTGCAATTCCTCTACTTCACCAATCTCTTGCTTTGTCTTTCCATTTCACTCTTCCCCCCCTGTTTGTATGAACTGTTTGACTGTTGTCTTTACATTTGCCATGGATAAAGCACTTTTACATGCAATGCTCATTCAGTACTGGAATTCCTAAAAATAACATGAATGCTGTCTCTTGAATCCCACTTCATTTTATTATCGCTCTCTGCTTTGGCTCGCAGTATAGATTTTATAGTGATGAAAAGTAAGTTATTAGGCATAAATGGCTGATAAACGCTTGGCATTTAGAACAGTGATACTGTTATTTATTCCATCTCTGCAAGACTCCAACCTAAGCTGCATGTTTTGGCACCAGCATGAGGGCATTAGAGTAAAAAACTCTATTCAGTCTGCCTAGTTCACACACACACACACACACACACAAATGCACACACAAATGCACACACAAATGCACACATACACAAACATGAAGTGGACTCTGCCACTACAAACATAAAAAAACACTGTTTAAGACATTCTGTTGTGTCCCAAATGTGTTTTAACCAAAACTGCATTCAGCCTAACCCATATGATTGCAGTCTCCATTGGTTGTAATTTAGGGTAAGCCTTGTGGGTGCATGCATTTCTATATCGGTGTGTATGTGTGTGCATTCGAGCATGAGAGCAACCTATCCTAATCACCGACCACTTGATAAATGGTGGGAGAGGCACATGTGGGTCCATCAATCATCCAGACCTTGGTCTATGGCAGGCAAATAAAATAAAACGTCCCAGTTGCATAGGCAGGAGAAATATGGAACGGACCGGACTGACAATGACGGAGACCTCCCGACATGAGAGGCAGGATTCAACTAAAAGTCGCTGGTGCATGCAAAAACAAACACATGCACACATACAGAAATCTATACTCTTACCTTCAGTGCTGTCTAATCCCACACAGTGTTTGCTGACATTTGCCTACTAGCGACCTAACTACATTTTAGCTGCAAACTGCTATCTCTTCATGTAGGGTGTGTGGGCTGTTGTCTGTCTTTTTTTTTTCCTGAACAGAATGTCTCCTCTTGACAATCATAATAATGGAAAGCTCCCTGATTCCGTCTTCACAATATATCATAACATATGCTATTCTAGAACAAAGTCAAATGTGACCTAAGATACGTTGTTAAATGGCTGAACACTAATGTGTGGTAGACACAGCAGATACATTCCAGCAAAAAGCTATATATTCTTTGAGGAGAGATATCAAACTGATATTAGGCAAGCTGTGGATGGAAGATTAACAAATGTGTACAAATGATCTGCGAGAAAAAAATGCTTCTTCTTTATTTGTTTATTGCATTCCACTGGTGCTCCAACTCTGCAGGTAAGGACTGATTTAAACTCTCTTCAGGGGAGGCTTCTTTCATGTTTTGAAGGTTAGAAAGGCCCTTTATTGTGTGAAGGAGTGGGAGGGTTGATGTGGAAAAGTGGCGCCCAGGTTTATCGTGACAGGCCAAATGTAAAGGGTCATGACGGAAGTGGAGACCACTTTCTGTTTATTTGTTGGTTCTTCTACGAACACCGCTCCAGAGAGTTGCTGTTAGCAGCAGATATTGACTATTCAACCAAGCTGGATTTATAGCTAGGATTACACTGACTCACAATTTCATTATATTATTCATCAACATCACACATGAGCTAAATTAATGAATCTCTTATTGGTTTGTGATAAACATACTCAAGCCCAGATGAACAAAAACAAAAAGAGATAACATATGTGAGCAGCTATATCTATTAATTTGGTTTTCCAGCCCACAACTCTACTGTTTTGGTTCAGTCACAATGCCTTCTTTGATGTAGTTTTCAGCTGCAGCAGATAGAAAAAAACAATATTTCATTATTCTATTCCTCCAAATGGCCAAAAAAGTTAGTTAAAGTAGGCGTAAATGAAAAAGGTCCACCCAAAAGTAGATCGCACACAAACAAATACTACTGGCGATACTGACACTTTTTTTTCGATTAATTATTAATGTAGATTTTATATCTATGAATATACATCTAAAAATGTTAACTTGATAAAGAGCAAGAAGTAATTTGTGTTATGATGTGTCCTATCCAGGCTGGTAAAAGAACAGATGGCCCACACACATTGTGTTGTGGTGATGTATTTCCCACATCAGCTTCACTTCTGTAGGCTCTGGGCGCTGGCATGCACACATATTTACACATTAATTAAATCGTTACCTGGAATTCAATATGTCTACTTGTTTGCAGGGCAGATTCAAACGTGAAAAAGAGTTCAGCCGTTGGGTAAGATACAGTTGCCCCATGCTGTATAAGGAGCTAAACACAAGTGTGAGTGTTTTTTCATCATTTAGTGAATTTTCAAACATACTTATTTCATGAGCTTGTAACAGAAACAGAATGACGGTAGCATCAATAGTTAATACATTGCCTCCATTATATTCTCATTATAGTGTATCAGTATGTATGTTAGGAAATATGGAGTTTGTGTGAAAATTTGTGTTACTTCCTCATGTTGATTTACTGTACATGCGACTTTGATGTTTGTACGCTTCAAGCAGGTATTTCTTGTGGAATCTATACATTACCAGCCTCCTATCATGTATTTTCCACTTATTGTACATGCACAGAATACAATTTTCAACAAGCTATTTTTTTAAGCCATATTCACTCACATACAAAGTCACTTTTGTGCACACAACCTGATGCACAGTGAATCAATGGATGGGACAACTGTTATTGCATTAAGCTAAGTTAATTAAAATGATGTAATAGGTCAAGTCCACGGTAAGCTACATTGAAATTAAAGCAAAACTAGCATGGATGATAACACACACATGTGCACAGAGACAAGGACCTGTAGACACCACTTATTCATTGAATTGCACTCAGTATAAATCTTTTAGACAGATGTGTGTGTGCTTTCAGTGTGTTCTAGTCAGATGTGTATGTGCTGGTGTCAGGGGCCTTGCCTCCTTCTCTATTGGGAATATTTTATTTGTGATGACATGCTGTCCTTGCCATGCCATGCAGCATGATTTAGAACTTTATAGCCCCTTCATTCCGCTACACACAAACATGCATATCCCGTGCATGTACTTACAGAGACGCTGTAATATGCAATGCATGCACACACATATATTTACTTAATATGAGCTACATGAGTATTATACACGTACTGGAAACCTACATATTTGCAGTCTTAGCACATTCTGGAACGCATACGTGATAACTTCAAAACAATAAATTCTTGCCTACAGAAACTCTCGTGTTAAAAGAGGGGAGACCTGGAAATTCTCGAGAGTCATTTTTGAATGGAGGTAGAAAGTAATATTGGTCAGAAAAGGCTGATAAATGCAGTTGGGTGCAGAAAGAAGCCTTCTGACATTTTTCCTTTGTCTGTAAAAAAGCAGACTTCTTTCATACTTTCACACACTCACGAGTTATAGACTCTCACACACACAAACACGAATACAAGCGTATAATACCAAGCATCTCCCACCATCACAGCACAAATACATTATGTATACAAAAAACTCCCAGGATGCCATGATGACTTTTATGAATTATGAATTGTAAACAGCACTTGCATAGCAGTGTTAATTTTGGCGCCTGATTTTGATTGTTATTTGACAACAATGTATATTAGTTTTAGTCACGTTTTTATCATTTAACTTTTCTTAGTTAGTCATAAAGTCAATATAACATGTAGTCAAAAAAAACTAAAGATATTTTAGCCTAGTTTTTGTCAGTGAAATTCTAGTCAAATTTGAATCATACACCTGTATCCATGGTTCGGAGGGTTCGGTAATCATTTCCAAACTGTTGGAAATTGCTTTTTGAACAGAACTACTCTCTTGGTTTGTGTTCCCTACTGTGTTTTCTCTAGCGAACTGTCTTCGCAATGTAAAGAATCGATTTGATTGGCTCAATTGAGTGACGCTTTTGCCATATTAACTGGATTAGCTTCGTCCATAATCTATATCCACGAGCGGTGGGGAAAAAAAACCAACGCTATGTGAAGATTACCATTTATTATCATTATTATATCAGAAATTGTTCATCATTCAGTCCGGTCCCGGACCCTGGTACGCCATTGCCCAATCTAGAGTATGAATTCAGTCCAGTAATCAGTTTCTTCCAAGAACCAGTAGCATTAGCTAACATTAGTGAATTCATGTTTTTTTTCTTATTAACGCTTTGCCGGGTAATGCATTTTAAAAACATGTAATTTAGAAAGAAATTGTCTTTACATCCCAACAGCAATAAATGAATCTAAAAAATTATAAAACTGGTATCCGTGACTCGAGGACTGTAATAAGATCATGTCATTTATCCCGAATGATCAGGTCAAGCGTTTACACTCGGTGGCAGCACTCTGTCCATTCATGAATGCTATACTTGGCACGATGTTTTTACAGAAAGCTCACCTCATTCGGGATCGCTTCTCTAAATAACATATTGGACCACATGGACCTCATCTCCGGCTCAGCCATTTCAATGTTCTCCCTCACTGGTCTCCACACAGGAAACAGGAAGGATTGAACGTAGTGCCATAATGTCTGCTACAGCTTTTTCAAGCCGAGCAAGTGGTGATACATTCAGGGACCCCGTCTCCGTATTGGACTTTTCCATGTCGGCCTTTTTTGTGGCCAGCCTTCCGCTGATGGAAGGTAAGGCGGCCCTGACATCTAAGACAGGATATTACGAGTTTTCGAGGTCAGAGAAACACAGCTGTTTGTGAGGAATGGCAACGCAACAACGTATGTACATTTTTTGGTCAGCGTTTTTGTTGACAAAATAAAAACAGATGCATAGAAACCTTCTTCTTTCCTTAAAGAAAAATACCTAAGTATTAGTACACATTATAACCAGGCTCAGACAATCCGTTTGTGCCGAGTGGTAGGTGGTAGAATTCTCAAAAGCATTAACCTTATAGTTTAAGAGTAAGGGTATTCTGATCACTTAATGTGAAAAAGTGCATAATGTTTGGTTAATAGTGTGCCAATGTTTGACAAGTGAAGTGAAGGGCATTGCTATTAAGTGGTTTGTGAGCTGTTCACTGTCGTCAAGGCTTGTGTCATGTTGGGGACCTTTGTGAGATTTGTGATGAGTCCAAGAACTAGAGAAGAGATGCCAATTCCAGGGTCCAATTTTTGATAAAAATGAAACAGTTTAATTGCTTCTCAACTGAAACTGAATTGAGCATTAATGTGTCCCCAAATGACAACAAGACCTTTGCCCTCATGTCTGTCTTGAAGACTTGCTATTTTTGGCTGAGTTTTTCCTCATCTTTCTTTCTGTCTGCACATCTTTCTTTCTCTCTCTCTCTCTCTCTCTCTCTCTCTCTCTCTCTCTCTCTCTCTCTCTCTCTCTCTCTCTCTCACCATCTTTTCTTGGAGACACTTCTAGTCAAGTGAATAATGTATGAACTGGGCTGTGCTGTAGTCTTTGGGGAGAAGAGTAAAACATGCATCCACATCCTCATTCATAAGCTTTGACCCAGATTATGCTAATATCTCCGCCCTGCAAACGCAACAAAAAAATCCAGTATAACCCCAAAAGCCTACAAAACCAACACCACGACTTTACAATATAGTGAGGAGGCATACGATTTACTGTATATATATGTGTGTGTGTGTGTGGGTGTCCTCACAAACAATATACTGTATCTGATTTGGTCTTGACATAGAGCAACTCCCTCTGCACTGGCACACACACATACACACACACACACACACACACACACACACAGGCAGGTGTGCATACACACACACAGAGCTGGGCATGTGTGTGTGGGTCCATGACGTCCAGTAACTCATCGCAGTCTGATTGGCCGTAGCGGAGGGGCATTGTGGTCAGCAGAATAAAAACTGCTTACTCGATACTTTTGTTGAGCTTTCTTTTTTGTTTGTTGCAGATATGAGTGACAGGAGGTTTTGCAAAGAACCCCATGGGTCGCAGACCAAGTGAAATGATATTGCTTCTCTAGTGTGTGTTTGTGTGTGAATTGTAGAAAAGAGAAAAAGGGACAGGTAAACAGAAAGATAAAAAGTGATAATAACTGTTTTTTTACTGTGTAAGAGGTTGAATTTAATTAAAATGATGCACCATAATTAGTTGTGTGACGTTATGATAATTTTCAATTATTGCCTGCAAGACTGCAACCTAGGATAGGTGTAAAATGTAAGCTGTCCTGACCTGAGTGAAGTACTGTTTATTAAACAAATGTGATGGCAGATGTATGAGTAATTGTAAAGTGTAGGTTTTAAGCTGTTTATTTGTTTTGGCAGTTAATCAGAAACAACACCTCAAAATTAAACTGAAGAGGAATGAATAATGAAGAAACTATTTTAGAGAATTTGTCATTTGTGTGTTGAACTGACCTCTGAGCGATCGATTAACTATAAATAATCCAGTGCTCATTTTTTTATTGAATGTTAGTTTGAATGTTAACATTTTAATCTCCAACAGCTGTAACACCAAAAGGGAAATTAAGTGAAGAGAGAAAGCTAGATCACTAAAAATACAGAAAATGTAAGTAATCCACCCCCTTCGTTGGTGTACAAAGTTCAGATAAATCAACGGAAAAAGTTGGAAGTACAATTAACGTAGTGTGTATTAGAGGTGTTTACCTCAGACACATGCCACTTGTTTGGCACTGCTCATAATGTCTTTCACAGCTCCTGCATATTTTAGCTTAGCTGAAGTACACTCCGACTCATTTAGAGTCATGTAATTGCCCTAAAAGTTAAAATATTCATCAGCCTCACAAAAACATCTTCATTTTACTGCAGGAGGAGGATGAGCTATGCAAACGCCTTCTGCTCGCCCCTGAAATTGTACATCTTTAATAGGGGATAACAAACTTAGTGGCTTTTCATGTTTTTGGGAAAATTGTTATGTCACGTTGCTAAATTCTCCAAGTGACATAAGCAGTTGTTGTGTGTTACAAGAGAAGCAAAGTGGAATGGTAGACATGGCCACAGGAAATGTAAAAGAAAAAAAGGTTTAATTTAATTTGAACCTGTAAGCGCACAGTGTTTTGCAAGAAAGAAAATTGGTATCTTCATAGTGTATATTGGTTGAATGATTGTTAAGGTTATTGCTGTGCAAATGTCAACTGGTTCTAACACTTTTGATTCTTTTTTTTTTAATTGACAAAAGACCCTTTACCAGCAAATTGGTGTTTGGTAATAAATCAGTCCATCAACCATGACACAAAAATAAAAGACATTTTATATTTAAGAAGAGGAAGAACAATGAGGAATACTTATAATAATAATAATAATAGAAAGCCACTTATTAACTGACACTTATTAACTGACAGCAATGGAGATAGAATAATTAAATACATATCTAAAGTGATTATTGATAGACGTAAATGAATACAATAATTATGACAAGAGAAGCAACTTGTGGCAACAATACTATTGCACTCGCAAAGACGGAAAACATCAACATCGGTGATAGGATTATATGTATGAAAATGATGATGGTGTTTCAATGACAATGGCGACCGTAATGAAGGCAGAGATGATGAGGGCAAACGGCAGTAACTGTAAAGTTGAACTGTACTCGCCACTGCCAAGCATTACTCATCCTATAATGTAATGAGAACGCCTCGTTCTAATGCTCAGTGCTTAACCTCGCCATGAGGCAAGGGCAGCAGCAGAGGCAAGAACTGACTAACCAGAGCCAAAGTCTGCAATGATTTCATGTATGCACTGGCTTACAAACATACAAGTATATGCTCTGCCAACATTCATGATTTATGTGTGCATGGATCTCTTAAATGAAAGCATGAAATATCAGGATCATGCTCTTCTCTATTTTTATCTTGCCTTTTTCTCACTCTATTCGTCTACATGCATTAAACATTTCAAATGAATCTATTTTTGGTTGGGGCACGCAAGGTTAAAAGATGCACAGCAGATGGGAAACCACGAGGGACAAATCCTCTATTTTGCTTTCTCCATCACCGTCTCCACCCATCTAATTCTTTCATTGATGTATCCAGTCTTCATTTACAAAGTCTCCAGTAATCCCTCCATCCCTCCACTAGTGCCATTGTTTCCTCTTTTCTCATCTTGGTTATCTTAAGAGTTAGTTTGGATAAACCAAAACCACAAAATAGAGTATATACAAATCATAATGATATTATTACAGCAATAAATATATAGAATTTTACCGTTTAAATGGAGCTCAAAATGAACTAAAATAGACTTGCAACAGAAATTAAAGAAAAAAATGTTTGAATACTGCATATATATATATATATACAGCAAAATGCTTTATGTGGCTTGAGAACCTACATAATTCACTCTCAAGTAAACATTTGATGTTGGAAATGCGGAGCAGAGGGATTTGATCCTGTGACCTCTTGAGTGCCTTGTTAGAATGGCATGATGGTGATGTTCTTTGGCATAATTAAAAGGTAATTTCACAAGGTTTGACCATTAGAGATTTTGATAATGTTTAACATGGGAATGGAAGCACCGACTGTTGATGAAAACAGGTTTTTAAAGTTTATTTCTGTGTTTGTGCCAATATAACAATATTACTTGTAA
This sequence comes from Anarhichas minor, assembly GCF_050575085.1. NCBI lineage: Eukaryota > Metazoa > Chordata > Actinopteri > Perciformes > Anarhichadidae > Anarhichas > Anarhichas minor. The sequence goes on from NW_027466472.1 coordinate 5,685,011, forward strand.
AGCAATTTTACACAGCAAAATATTGTTAATTTCTCAGACAAAGAAAATAATAGGCATCTTCCATCCGAGAGAGACAAGTGTAAATAGTGCAAGCAGATGATACTGATGTGTCTGACATCTTCTTGAATGTAGCTATTATACAAAACTGAGCTTGGAGGAGCACTGTCATTTAGTTATACCCAAGCTATCATCCAAAAATATACTTCAAAGTCAATTAAGAGTGTTTTGTTTTGCATTATTTTCTTATTTACCCCTCCCCCCCATAGGTTGCATATCCACCCCCATAGGTTGCATATCCACCCTTATTCCCATGTAACAGTAGTCATCACATCAGTTACCCATTTTAATCAATCAAGTCTCTGCAGCAATGTTTCTGTCATAAATTATTTTTATTTCGGGACTTTTTGATTGCTATATCTGCAGCCAATATGTGTGGCTGTGGGAGCTGTTGCCAGACCATTTGTGCCATTGGCCTCTTGAGGGCCCAATTTTGGAAGTTGCAAGGCTACTGCCTGCATCTGGGCCTGCCGCCCGAACCCCAAGAGAGGACCTGGCCTATTTTCCTTTAAATACTATGGCACACATATTTAAGCACAAAGTAAGAGATGAAACCATGTATTAAATCTCCCTGTAAAGATAAAAGCTCTACCCTACTTGCACCCTTGTCCATGAGCCATTATGGATTTCATTATAGACTTTAAGCTGCAGGGTTACGGCTCACAGTATATGAACACTCCCTCCAGCCATTGAATATAGAGCATCCACAGTCCCACATAATGCTTCATTAAACTTTGTCTTATGATGAGCTTTCTCTCGAGGGAACATCTGACCCCATGGGATGCTGCACTCTCCTTGGCCCCTTGGCCACAGTTGTATGAGCCTAAGGAATTGTAGGATGCTAGTGCTAGTCTCTTTGATGTGTCTTACTTTCTAGAACAGTGCTGGTCTATTTCCTGGAGGTAATATGAGAGGGAGATGGAAAATCCCTCTTTGTCCTCCTTTGACAGTAAATAGTTCCTGCGCCAGCGAATCTAAATCTAATTCCAACAACGAAGTATCTGCGTGCATAGAAGAAGGGCAAAGTTAGGAAACTTTACAGATGACTTTACAACATTTGCAGATTTCTATCCAGACCACGTACAAGTCATATTTAAGCCTATTAATTGATACAGGATTGATACACATAGATAGCGTTTCATTCAAACTCAAAAGAAATGCACTAACAGCCAACAGAGCGACACCAAACTGGACTGAATTACAGATGAACCAAAAGTTTTGTATTTGTTTTTAAATAATCAAACAGACTGAAAAGTATTCTCCATGACCTTGGAATATTCAGACCGTCATAATTTCACTCCCTGTTAGCTTTATTTCCATTTGCCCCTCTTTTACACCCTTGGGCTAGTTGGCTAGTGGAACAGTCCGTGTGTCTGTCTAAGCACAGACAGACAGACGGACAGATAACTCCAGCACAGGCTTGACGTTACGGATCAGCAACGCTCCCAGAGCTCATATCTTTCCTTTCTTTGCAGGCCAGGCTCTTTATCCTCAGAGCCTTGAGATAGGCGTTTCATCTGAGTCACTCCTCAGGAACCGCTGGATAGGATACTGGGAGTGTATGTGTTTGTGTGCATTTAGTTACGTCTGTGTGTTTATGTCTGCCCATGCCTGGTTTTGGGCCCTCTGGCTAGCTGCAGCTCAATCTGTGACTGTCACTCTGCATGGAGTGGGATGGATGATTGACATTTTTTCCTGTGTGTGTGTGTGTGTGTGTGTGTGTGTGTGTGTGTGTGCGTGCACATTGTTTTTTGGGAACATCTAGTGTGTTCACATCCAGTGGGTTGCAGGCAGAAGTGGAAACAAGTATGTGTGTGTGTGTGTGTGAGAGAGAGAGAGAGAGAGAGAAAGAGAGAGAGAGAATACCTGCTGCAGGAAACAGCAGGACAGTATTGAGCAGATGGAATGTTTGATCCAGAACATGGCTGAAGGCGGGTCGGGTGGCACACGCTCAGTCACTCTCTCTCCTCTCATACAAATACACCCAGGCACACAAACAGATACACACACGCTGGCACAAAGATTAATAAAACTAGAAGCTCATTTCTGAAGATTACACACACAGAGACAAATAATACACATTATGCATCCACAAGCACACACTAGCAAAATCTGTAATCACTGTCGTACAACATTTTAGATATTTTTTTGTCAAAATATTTAGTATAAGTATACACCAAATATATTTAATGCAATTTACTGCTCTTATATTGACATACATATTCAATATGAATTCCCATGCCTCGCTGATGTGTCTAAAACACAGAGCAACATTATACAAAACTGAACATTTGTTGATACCCACTCTTGTCAAGAAATGTTACAATGTATTACAACATGACTGAACATAATTGTTTTACATTGTTGTGAGGGATGTGTGTGTGTGTGTGTGTGTGTGTGTGTGTGTGTGTGTGTGTGTGTGTGTGTGTGTGTGTGTGTGTGTGTGTGTGCGCACGTGTGCGTGTGACTTGCTGCAACATATACAGCTCTAATCCATCCATTTATACAACAAAACTCTTGGAAATGGGTGACATGAAATGTCACTTATGCTGAATTTAAATTGATTTTTTAGGAAATTAAATTAAACATTGCAAAACTGTTGCAATGGAAAGTAAGAAAATTAAAATAACATTTCAAAATAAGAAAAGAGTAATCAACTACGTCAAAATGTATTGGTGTAAAGATATGTATTTATTATTATTTGTAAAATTAGATTCCAGTGTTCGGTGCAAAGGCTTGTTTGTGACTTGTGTGATTTAAACATTTCCAGAGCGTTATAAAGTTCAAAGGTTAAAAAATATTGATTAGATATGAATTTAATTATGTCCACAATTCACAGCATGATTTTATCTTATGAAATATTTTGCTTCAATCCATATTTGTTGGCTGTTAGTCTTTCAAAAACTACATTTTCACTGCTGTCAAAAGATGTTTTTCTCTTCCTCTGGCTGCACACAAAGGGAGGCAGCACTGACTTTTCATTCATTAAAGAAAGTTGATTTAATAATTAAAAAAAATAAAACTTTCTCATATCAGATGAATCGCTTCACCTTCAATGATGAAGCATAATTAATAGCATGGTATTAGTATTCCTTATGTAATGGGCTATTTGTGATTTTTGGGATAACGCATACAAAACAAAACACTGCATTCAAATACTGATTTAGACGTTGATTACCATGGCAACAGTGGAAGCTTCGGGTCAGCCTAGTTAAGAGTCACACTTGCACATGTATGTGCGCATTCATGTTAAGCTGCAGGAAGCGCACACAGACGTACATAGACAGGCGAGCCTGTGTTATGAGTAAAATGTGCACATGCACGTGAGTCTGCATGGCTGAGTTGTATTAATCACACTCAGACATACATACACACATGGGAAACTTTCATTAAATAATCACACACGTAATAATCGTACGTACTTGCGTCTTGTCCTTTACAACCCCCCATATTCCAACCCCGAGACACACACACACACACACACTCACATTACGTCCATGCACATCACATTGACAGATATTCTGCAGAATGCAAACATATGTTTGGTGCAGATAAGAGAGGAGTTATCAGTTTCTCAGTGTGTCCTCCCTTTACAGTAAACACTCATATTTCATAAACCCTCCGTCCATTGCCATTAAGTATTCATTATATTGTTTACCAACAGGACAGGAGGAAAGAGAGCAGATTAACATCTGAAATAGATCCACACAGCCCAGACAGATGGTTTACAGCCCTACCCATTGTAAGACATTACAAAACTTTTACACCAGACACTAAACAACCAATATAATAAAACAAAGCTAAAATAAATAAGCTCAAGAATAGTGTAAGGCTTACTTGGCACATACAATCCAATGAGCATAACAATATATATAAAACAAACATATATATATATATATATATATATATATATATATATATATATATATATATATATATAATCAAGACTCATTAGTGTTGAATGAAAACAGTATAAAATACCCACAGAGCCATAACGAGCCATAACTCTGTGCATGTAATAATTAAGTAATGAGAAGCATCTTGCAGTTGCCATTGTACAAGATGAAGAGTACAATTGAGATGTGGTAATCCAGTAGAGGTGTTTCTTATAGAGTTTAGGAGAACATTTATTCTAACCTGCTGTTTTCTGTTAAGTATCAAGGACCCAGATGTTGAGGTGTGGGTTTCAACCAATTTCTAACACTTTTTTTAAAGTGTTGTTGAAGTCAGCAGGGAATTCCTCAAAAAATAATTCTGGCAACAGCATCTTGGCTTCTCCATGTGTGATGCAATAGTGAGAGTCCTGCATCACCACCGACCCCTTGATGTTGCATTTATGAATTTGATGCTGTTCAGTATGGCTACATTTAAGACCTCCTTAACGTGATCTAAGGTGATATTTTATATCTGCTGTGGCGCTAAACAGCCAAGAAGTGAATGGCTCTGGGTGTTTTTTTTTTGCAAATGGTGATATTTATTGGATTTCATCTGCATGGACCAACTCCTACTGTGGTTGAACCCGCCTCAGTCACTGACAAAGTTGTTTTTTGGGACTGTCTGACATGATTAGGCTTTTCAAAACGTGTGATAATAGTTATTCAGTCTCTATGCCATGGCATTCATTTGAGTTCGAGCATGGTGTGCTAGTTCTGTTGGAGTTGACATCAAGTGTTCTAACAGCCCACCAGGCGTCCCTGATTCTACCTCCATGAGACTGCGTCTTTAAGCTAAAGTATACCTCTTTAGCCTCATTATCAGTTTCTTCAACTTTCTTCATGTTTTAGGCAAGTTTTTCTGCAACCTTATCACCTGAGAAAAAATACAATGTTCTTAACATTCAGGGTTGCCACCATGCCCTTTTGTGATCCAAGGCTTGTCCTCAAATATTCTCTGTTGTTTTGTAGGGATTGTCGTGTCTGTACAGGTTATGTAGATAGCAGTCAATGTCAGTCTTCCAGTCATAATTTATTGCGGCAGTCAGTGAAGATGGATCATCGTGATCTGCAGCGTAAACGGATGGGTTTTTATGCCAGTCAATGTGACAGGATGTCAACACATACATTTTTTGGTTAGCTGAATTCCAGAATCGTTGTTTTCATCACCTTCGAATGAATTGTTTAGATCTAAATACAGAGCTGGTCCTCCTCAGAGAGTCAGCCACGTTGCTGCGGCATTTGCGTTTCTCGCATCGCCACCGTAGTTCTCCTACATGCTTGGCACACGGGAGAAGTCTGCAATCTGCAACCTCACAGCTAGATGCCACTAAATCCTACGCACTAGACCTTTAAAGCCACTTTGTGTCGAAATAGAACGATTCCGAATTTCGTGCCACCCAGTGATGGTCTCAAAGAGGACACTGTGGCTGACATCGGTACACATTGCAAAACACAATGGAGTCGTGTGTCTGTAATGTATGCATGTGCTCATGAAGCTGTTCTTTTCTGTAAGTGTCTTTCTTAATCATTCTTTTTCATAAACACACACATGCACAGAAGCAAAGTATGGGGACAGGCTGAGAGGGCACATCGTTGTGTCAGAGAGTTGCTGGGGAAGTGGAGACAGTGAGAGACTAGCAGTCTTTTGGAAAAACAATATGCTACTTAAATTGCATCATTGTTCTTGCATAATAAATGCTCATTGTTTGTTTTTAGGAGGGATACAGTCCACGACTATGGCACATTCCCTATTCAAGAAAAAATATCTCCAATATGTAAAGATGGAACGACTCTCTATGGTATTCTGATTTCCAACATATCTGTTGATGGATGTAACCCATTTGTCAAGTATAAAGCAATTACATGACAAGGAATGCAACATAATTTCACCATTTGATATCATGAGAGGGTCAGAAAAAGTAGCTTGCTTTTACCCTGTGGTGTGTGATCAATAACTGGTTTGACTTCCTCAACATGGGAGAACAAATGTCGACAATGTGAATGATTTTACACCTGAGCAAATTTGGCTGTAACGTATCTGACGTTTTAGTTGTGTATAATAGAGAGATAATATTCACACTGGCTGATGTAGAACAATCTCTATCAACCCATGCAAAGTAAACTACCCTGTTGTCCTTGACAAAAGACATTTTGTCGCTACTCACAAAGGATATTGTTGTTGCAATAGTATCATTATCTGTAAGAGGCAATGAAAACACTGTCACGACTCCAGCTGCATAGACCACACTACTATCATGTGTGTGTACCACCTATTTAAGTACCTTACACCTAACAAGGTTAATTAAGGTTAACCTTATGTCTAATACCCATAAAACCATCAATATACTATGATAAATGCAGGGCCATATGGAAGGAAAATAAGGGAATCGCTTTTTTTTCTGTCAAGGTCATTGTGTGATACTGGGCTACAGTCCAAAGTGTTTGAACATTTACATTGACAAACTTGCTAACATGATTGACCAGGGCCCCTTGGCTCAACCCACAACACAGTGACATTAAATTACATTATTGTTCTTTGCAGATGATTAGGTTTTGCTGTCTCCATCAGAATCAAGATGGAGGCAGCAACACGGAGGTTAAAAAGGACATCATGGATCTCATGGCAAGAGAAATCTCTGCGGCTCTGTTTGCGCTGCAAGCAAAATAAAGAGGGAGAAAGGATCCATCTCCTGTTGTACTGCCCTTTGGAAGAAGGCAAAATCACTTTGTCATAGATAGATGTATTACCAGCGAGAGTGTTCAGTTGAAGAAACAATGTAAACAGTCACATCAGTGAATTGTATTCATAGTTTGTACCAATCTGAATTCGTGGTGGTAGTTGACAGACTGTTGCATGCAGTTCTAAACACTGTATGTATGACCGACCGACTGAAAGATTGAGGGAGAACACAGAGCCAAATCCATTCATCTTTCCTTGCACCACAGAAGCCCAAAAATGTCATCTTGTAAGCAGTAAGAGTGGGCTACTAACATAAATGCTAGATAGTGTGCAATGGAAGAGAATTCTAAATACCCCAACCCCTCACTTTTAAACCAACCAAAACTTAAGCTGCACTGGATGAAGCTTGTTGCATGGTCAGCCTGTGATAATGATTACCAGTACTATGGTATTGACCAGGACAGAGTCAGCAACAGCTGTGCTTGCCTGCTGTGGTGGGGGCAGTCATGAGGAAGCAGCAATCCGTTTTGAGAGTTCCACAAATCCAATTATCCTTGAAAGGACGTGAAGACACCACAACAGTGTGGAAGGATCACTAAACAGGTCTAAAACAAAAATACTGCAGTTTACAAGATTATTCTGTCGCGCAACGGACCCCAAAACAGCTGCAGTAGGTCAACTGACAAAGGAAGGGAAGTGATAGTAGATTTAAAAAAAAGAACGCTTGGCTTTTTAAGGTGTCTTTTGCCATAGATCTTTCTGAGGTGTAGATGAAGATAAGTGAACGTAGTTAGGGAATATAGCTGGTGTGAAGACTATATGTACAGCATTTGTGCTGTGTTTTTTAAGTTTTCCAATACATTTTTCATCCCATGAATCTATCTCTTTTTGTCTTTTCCTGTTACTGTCAAGAAGTGGCAGGCCAGTGAAAAGAAATGTATACATGAGAAGTCTTACATTGATTTTTATAAGCAACTAATGTATTTATGCAATTCAGCGATTTTCCCTGGTCGAAAAGGAGTTAAAACAGTGGTGTGTGGTGATTGTATCCTACACCCGGTACATTGGCAATTCATTTATTCATTAAAAATGCAATCTCACATAATTTTTCCCTTTGGTCCAGACCAAATTAAACAAACTACTATTATAAAATAACCCACACAATGTACAAGGATGCTTTGCTGTAAGAGAGAGAAAGAGACAGGAAAGTCACAAGTTAGACAGCAGCATGGTTAGAAAAGCCTAAGCCAAATAACGTATATGTAACTTGTTCAAATCTAAATACATGAATGCATGTGTGTCTTCTAATGAACATCATTCTGCAGAACATCAAATGATGACAGTCCCATCAGCACATTTATTAGACCATAAAACAACATTTGCAATCCTAAGAGGGAACCTCCCTGAGCATTGGTGCAGCGGCTAACTGCCAGCTGAGACCTTTGTGAAGCCAATTCCAGCCAGTGCCCCCTGTCAACATCACCATGTGCTGCCAGAGACCCAGCTGGTCCAGACAGACAGACACCTGAGAGCTGCGGGAAGCTGCCAACAGACTGTAGAATTTAGGTGCTGGACTCCCACATGCACTGGACCCTTCACATAGCTGAGAAAGGGACCTCACACAAGTAGGTAGACTCAAATGGGTGCAACTGGTGGGGAGCCTCCTTTGCAAGTTTCTGGTACCCCTTCTCCTCACAGCGACAAAACTGTGTCAGTAATGCCTCTGAAAATTACAGCATGGAGCCAGGGTCTGAAGACAGGTTGATGCTCCCATGTAGTCGCTCTGCTGTATCAATGCTGTTGGGCATGGTCAGCATATCCAGTCGTGCTGAGCACAAATATCCTCATTGTCAGGGAAGTAGGATTGTAACTTCGTGCTTGTTGTGGCTGACAGCTATTTCAGCTGAGGGAAAGTACTGACACCCCATGATTCACAACAGAGGTCAGTTTTCCTCGTGGATGCTGAAATGTGTCGTACATCTGTAACAGTTTTGTCATGAAGTTGCAATTCTGTGTTGGCCAGGTGTGCCAACCAGGTGTGGTAGCAGCCAGAGGTATGCTCTGAGAGAAAATTGCTCACATGCTCTCACAATTTCAATAGTCTCTGTAGCACTTTCCCCAAGAGCTAATCTACATGTACATACATCGTATAGTAGGCTGATGGCCCGTTCACAGCTTGTGGAAGAGGCTTGTATTGAAAGGTTGTGGCCCTCTGAGATCCACACAATAATAGTATCATAGGAAACTGGGGAGGCTGAATTGTATTCATGTGTGATAAGTGTTAGTCCGCATAGTAGCCATTTCACAGACAGAGACCATTTTTTCAATGTATAACATTACCTGTTGTGATCTTTGGGATAATCACAGGCCCGTGAATATAAATAAAGGTTGAATTTGAGCCTAAAATTAAATTTGATGGTTCACATTTATTATAATTTATTAATAATGTATACTTTCTTATTTTACGGACCGCTGATAATTAAACAACGGACCACTAGGGGTCCTCGAACCTCTGGTTGAGAACCACTGCTCTAACCACATGATATTGTCCTTAATCTCATTCCTACTCATCAGGACACAACAATTTGTAAGTCATATTTCATTCAATTAAACTCCTTTATTGCCCTTTGCGTCATTTTGCATGCCATGTAGTCTGTACTGACTGCAGTGTGAACGCATCCATGTGATCCAAGCGCTCACAGAACAGGACAATCAAAACCTTTTCTGTTCTCACATCTTGGCCTTTCAGTCTTGATTCTGCTTCAAGCCTTGGCTCTCAGGGTATATACAAAGGACAAAATAGGTCGAGAGGAGAAAGAGACAGAAAGGTGAAGAGACTGAAACATTGCTGCAGCTGTCATATCCTTTTACAGTAAATGACAGTGTTGCCTGTCTTACTAAACACACCCGAAAGGCATGACACATTGTTAAGATAACAAATAGAATATGAATGTGTCCATATTTGAGAAGGGTGAATTTACTTCTCTTAATTTTTGTGACTAAATCAATATTGACCCCTCAAAGGGTAAGAGAGTGCGAGCAAAATATGAAATCACACCTGCCACCCTTGACATTTTTAATAAATGCAAACATCAGCCGTTATACAGTATCATATGCAGATCTTGGGTAAGCATATGTGTGATTTTGCATTTAAAACAATGTCAATGCAAACTACAAGTAGCAGGTTGTAAAACGCAGGGTCTCACCATAGCCTGAAGGAACACAGATACACGATCTTAAATGAATGCAACAACTGCACGGAGACAATGGAGTTAGCAAAGGAACAATACTGGTCAGCGGGGCAATTTAATGTGATAGTAGAAAGAAAATAGTCTAATCTACACTTTATTAGCATCTGTGGCACATGGGCTCTGTTAAATGGTAAGGGGGTTTAAAATCTCCACATATTGTGAAGCATGACCAGCATATCATAACCCTGAACAAGAATTTATTATGGTGATGTAATCTTGAAAACAAATGTATTACATGCTCAGAGTCTTCTGGCAGCCATATTAGTATACGTGATGGGGGGGGAATGCAACACAATTAGAAATGCATGTGACTTGCCCACATAGAGTGTCAAAGATGCTAAAGGGATGTTAAGCAGATGATATTGCCATGATGATATGATACAGGTAACCAGCAGATCTGGCATTGTTGCTTATAGTAGACAACACTGCAAAAAAGCACAATAGCTCTTAAACAAAAAGTCAAATGAAGTACAACTTATTTGAAGTGGATTTAAAGAAAAAAAAATCTTTCCCCGGCACAGTCTGAAGTGAGTCATAAACATTGATGTGAAAGTGCTTAGATTTCATATTTCAAGATGTGTCCCTGTTGCCTGTGAATGCATATATATGTAATTGTGCATGTGTGTAAACGTTTGTGTATGTGTGTGAATACACGTGTGTGTTGGTCTTGTGAGGTGTGTAAATGTCAGCCTGTCAGAGCAGACGCATCAGTGAGAGCAGGTGTGTTGTGACAGACAGGTGTGACATTTAACTTTAGTTTTTATACCAGAAACTCCATCCATCTCTGTCTCACACACACACACACACACACACACACACACACATATTAAACTCTTGTGTAAATGATTTTCTTTTTGTCTTGTAGTACTAACTGGACTATGTATTTATATTTCATATTTATTTTTTGTTTATTTTTCATGTAAATTAACATAAATATACACATCCATTTATTCATTCACTTGCTGAAGAATAGCAGAATCATGGCTCAAACAGAGATCTAAACTGAAACATGTTATCTTAAACTGCAACACTCCTGCTAAAACTACCCCAAGTGTGAGGTTGTTAGCAATGATAATAAATTATACCTTTAGTTTTCAGATCACTAGATGTGTGTAATAAAGGCATTAGTCAAAGTTTAATCATCTCCTTATCTCGACAAACCCAAATTGGCATGTATACAGTCAGCTGATAAGGAACAGTAACATTCCACACAGTGAGTCTTTTTCTCCCTTTTCTTTTCACCAGCCCTAAGTGCAGACTCAGAGAAAGACCAAATTGCCAAGCAGGTCAGCTAGAGTTATATGCCAGTACTCCCAGACCACACAGCACTGCACATTGCAGTGTATAAAGGATAGGATAAGTTACTGACAGCGATGGTCTTTCTCCACACCGTGGCTGCGAATCTTCAGACAGAAACTGGAAATGCAGACCATCTGTCTTTCATTTCACTCACGTTGCCTCACTGAAATGGGTGTTAGGGTGACAGAGTTACATGATGTCTCAGCAGGAAAGAGTGAAAAATATATTTTTGGTCACACTTAGCGTTATTTTCATCCTCTGAAGGTGCAAACTGCAGCAGCAACACATCCTGGACAGTGGGAGCGCTGAGCCTGAGGATTACCTCGGCACACAATATACTGACATACACTGGTGCTCTGTAAGGTTGGAAGCAGTTGTTGTGTTCCTAAGGGCAGAGCATTGCAGTCTATTCAATATAACTGGTAATGAATCCCAATCATATGATGCAGGTAAAAATGCAAAGCTGGTGAGGGTCAATGGTTACCATACGTGAGGAGGAAGGGCAGTAACTAATGAAAATTTAAGTAATCCCTGAAAATGTTTCCAAAAAACTGCATATCAAATCACATATTTGCTCAATGTACTTACACATACTTGTATTGGTCCATAGTTACGTGTTGCTATCTATATGAATTTGTGTTGTCTACATAAAAATAGAATGACATTTTGTTTTTTTCCAAAGCCTGAGCTAGTGGGAGCGTGTAAATGTTGAACTGAAGAGGCCAGAGAATGGAGTCTTGGGGAACTTCCCATGTCATTTTATATGCTCAGATGTGTAATTACTGATCGACACAAAGTATTCTCTGACCTTTAAATAGGACTGAGCCACCCAGAAAGTCCCACACAGTTTCCCAGTCAGTTTTGTTATGGTCAACTGTGTCAAATACAATAACAATAACTTTCTACCATGTAAAGGGATCATATCGCAATGTATTTCCAAACCAAACCCAACTTCTTCAGTTATAGCTGAAAGGCTGGTGTTGGGCTGTGTGTGGTACTACCAGTGGTGTACAATACAAAGTCACAGTTTGGAATGGAACAGCCCTGGGAGAGGAACAGTAAAGCTGGTTTGGAATGCTGCCGCTAAGACAGCTAAGCCACTCAGATGCTTCAGCACCAAACCTGACACCACCATAATGAGAATTATAGAGGGATACCACACAAATCTGGGCTGTAGGGAGGAGGGAGGGGGCTAAGAAGGATGGAGGTTTAACGTGTGTATTTGTGTGAAGGGTAAACACAATACATATCCGTGAGTGAAATCAATTTTGTGTCGAAAGGGGAATACAGTATGTTTGTCTAATGCTTCTGATGTCTGATATCTCTTATCGAACCATCTTTCTCCACATGCTGGACCTTAAGCATCTACCGTATGTGTTGTATTTGTGTGTTGAACAGTGTATTCACAGACACAGTGTGTGTATGCATTAGTGTGTGCACTGACATTTAGCATGTTGTAGAGTTATCCATCTTTAAGGGCAGTAAAAGCTTGATGTGTATCAGTACATTTGGTTTGCTCACAAGACTGACACAGTGGGTGCTAAAAGGCTGAAGAGGTGACTCTAAAAAGTAATTAGCTGTACTTGTAATTGTAAAAATGACCTATAAAGTAATAAGATAAATCTGAACCCAGACAGCCCTGCACTCAGTGGACACTATCAAAGAATACAATGTCTCCACTCTTGTCAAATTCAAACAGGAAGATGGGGCTACGGTGAGTACACTACCAAGTGACGGTGAAAAACATCCTAGACTGGCTGGCTGCACATACCGAGATGGTTGCTATGGAACGTACACTAGCTGCTAGCATATTTCTCTTTATATCATATGCTAGTTTTCGGCTATAATGATTTGATTACTTGGCTATTTATTTAAATCATTTGTATATTTACATGTAACCACTAAACATACTGGTTTCAGTAGGAGGAACTTGACAACTGCTTGTCTAAGCTTGTCATTGTTTGTCATGTGGAGGGGTGTTGCTTGGTCTGGCGAGGATGCTAACTCTTACTACTCTGTATCTATAACCTGTTCCGTGTTGTGGCAGCACATTAGTCTAAAAAGTGATACTGAAAGTGCAAAGAAGTTAGACGTCATATATGTATTTTACAGGGTCACAGGGAACCTAAAAATCCTGCTGACTTGTTAACCTCCCTGTCCACACAACACTTTAGTGGATATTACCAGAATGACTATAAGCCATCACATGAAGAACACATGATATCAGGGATGCGACTGTTCTGTGAATTATTCTGATGGCCTATGCGGTCTTCACATCCCAAGCCAACAATATGCTTAAGATTGAAAAAGCGGTGCATGATAGAGGTAACATACTAACATATTACAGATATGTCTATGTTATATGCCATGTAATGAAGGTCAGCATGCTGGTGAAGTAGTTAGCCAAGTTTCACATCTGTTTCAATGGGAAGTATCAAGGAAAGAATAAATGATCAGCATGCTGCTGTATGAGGTACAGGAAAATGTATCATGCCTTAATCATTTTAATTGGCCTTAACTGTAAAGGTCGGTGAAATAAAACTCCTGAGGTTTGATTAATTGATTTGAGAAAGGTGACATTTAGGAAAATTGTTTTTTACCCGCAGATGTAGACTTCTGCTTCAGCGATGCTCCACACAAAGAAAATGATGCAGTTAAAACATTGATTCTAGAAGGACTGCCGCTGTATATTGTTCTGTAGTATTGCATCTTAAGCAGTGTAGGCAGGCCGCTAGATGTGCATGAGAGTGTCCTTCAGTCAAACAAACCACATAACCAAGTCTCCAAAAGTGTGCTGCCAGATCAAATTCAAGTAATTTCCAGCTGACGACATCCTGTGTATGCATGCACACGGACACACAAAGACTTTCAAAGTACCAAGAGCTTCCACTGTTGAGCACCATTTATTAAAATTCACCCCACAGGGAAAGGAAGGAGACATCCCACTTAACCCAGGGTAGGTCGCGCAAATCTCAATCAACAGCTTCACCAAACTGATTCGTGCCTCCAGTGAATCATTTTAACAAGCAGTATTTTGAGGTGCAAATTAACTGAATACTTATGAAGGAAAATACAATAATCACTGCAGTTTCTATTCAATCAAACCTCTGAGTTCTAGAGTGGGATTGCCTGTTGGAGGGTAAAGTGGTCATGGATCCAACCCTGGTGTGAGGAAAGAAGGTTAGATCCCCTGTCCTTTGCAGGGTCCCCTTTAACCTCTGGAAATCCTCGGAAGGAGTTGTTGTTCAAGACAGCTTTGCTGCTTGCACTGACGTCAGCTAAGAGAGCATCGCTCAGCAGCTGGGCGTACTGTCTTATATATTGTGGGAATCGGATAGGCATGTCCTGATTGACCATCTGCATGCTAATTTTCTGTGGGCGAATGCATGCTCATGATTCGAGGAGATTACTGCCCATAGAGTCCACTAGAGGGCTTCACCTGTGCTTATAGAAGTAGTGTGACAATATAAGATGACAGACAATTCAGGGTCATCTCGCAACTACAAAATGAAGAGAGTAAGTTGTTTCAGTGTTTCACCACACTACACGAGACTGATCCTACTTTACACATAGTACATTAAGGTCTCAGGAAAAGTATATGGCAATTATATGAAAATATATATTATTGTACCATGTAAGGTACCAAACATTTCAGTGCGTGACACACTTGTAATAAAGACTCTGGTCCAGAGCAATATATCTCTACATCTCCTGACTATTTTCTGCAATTATTCATTATCCTCAGAGGAAGAATAACGTTTTTGTTGGACCCATGACCTTTTCTGTTAAGCACTACTAACAGGCCAACATTTCTATTTGTTGCAAATGTCTATGGAATTAAATTGTTTTTGAACACATTGATGCTTCCCAAAGGTTAACCCTTTCCATTTTAAACACTTCAGTTCATTGTTGTACTGGCATTACATGTCAATCATACCGGGTTACTTTGACAGGAATAGACAAAAGGAATTTTTTTTTTTTTAAATGCTGCAATTCATAATCACTGTACCACATTCGCCAAATGTCGCTGATCCTGATATTTATATGGTCTATTTTTGTATTTTAAAAATACAGACATGGAAGAGATTTATGCAAAGATATTTGGTTGTAAAGAAGGATATGGAAGAAAAGAAGTAGAGGTGAGGAGTGAAAGAGAGAGTAATGTATGTGGATGTTTTGCAGAGAGAATGTGGAGGATACCAGTGAATTCTCATTGGAGCTCTATAATTACTTCATGCCATTAGACCTGCAGTCTATAATTAACTACCTATTTGGATTAGCATGGACAAAGTCACTGAGAGAGGAAAAAGATAGAGACAGAAAAAAAGAAAGAAAGAGCAGAAGAGACAGAGCACAGATAAAACGAGGGGAGTGTGGTGAGGTGTCGGAGAGAAAGACAGGAAGAGCAATAAAAAGAGAATTATAAGTGAAAGTCAGGAGACTGAAGGCTTTTTTTTTGCATTCAACGAGTGCAGAAATAACACCAACTGGGCAGCACTAACTGGCCGGCCACAATCCTGCTTTTTATGCTTGAACTGTCGATGCCAGTGTCTGTTAATCAAATAAAGTCCCAGAAGATGATAAAAGATGTATTACATATTTGTTTATTATATAGCAATGTGGCCCTGGCTAAAATATTTAATGTTTAGTGGTTGAGTAATCCTATTAGTGAGTTCATGGAGGTGAGACGATAGGCTTGAAGATGGGCAATGAAACCTGTGATGCTGGTAATGGTGCATGGACAAATGGGGGAACATTGAAGCATAATGAAAGGCAATATTATAATAATCATAAACGGTGCATCTGTATACAGTTTATGTCGAGAATGCTATGATTGATTTGGATGTGTCCTTAATAAAAGAGAGAAATGAACATGCTTAATGATGGGGGGGAAACCTATGACAAAGACAAGTTTGGCTAATGGAGAGAATGGTTAGGTGAAACCATTGAGAAATGTATTATGTTGATAGAGAATAATCATATGTGCATTAGACCATGGATCATGGGCTATGGAGGAATGATGCCATTGCATCGCTCAAGGCCTCTATTGAAAGAGACAGTGTGGGTTAATTGAATATTTTGTGTTGTATGAGTAGTTGCATAAATCCAGTACTTTCAGTTTCCATCTCATTTGAATATTACTTAATGGTTGCAATGCATTACTTATGCTTGATAAACAAACTTTATCTGTTATGAGAGCCTTCATTGGGTACTGCCTGTGTGTGTGTATGTCTGTGTGTACGTGTGTGAGAGAGAAAGAGAGAGAGACTGACCCACAAGCAGACATGGTAAGACAGACAGGGAGCGAGGGCCAGGGAAAGAGACAGAAGGAATTAGTGAGTATGTTGAGGTGTGACTGCCCTGCTCTACTTGACTAATGAGCTGGTGTTAACTCAGAGGAAGTCAGGGCTCATTTTGGCTATGCTTGACCCCGGTGCTAACACTTAACGCTGTGTGACAGCTACATATAGTACACTGACTGCCACCATCAACCCCAACTCTATTCATTAACTACCTTGGCCTGAGTGTGGGTATGAGTTTGTGTGCTTCCGCCTATTAACCTTGCAAAAAAAAATATTAGCAATTTCCATGCAAGTCTTACAACTGCATTGTCAAGTTCTTGTGTTCACCATTGAGGTAGATGCAAAAATATTTTATCAATGTGTCTATTGAGTCAAATGTGTTTATTTAGTCACTGTGTTGCAAACACTGAAGATGTATACTTCTGATGTAAAAGACCTGGAAGACAACAAATGATTTAAGTTGCAAAGAAGTTGGTGGACGCAGAGGCAAAATGTAGGAAATATTTCTGTGTGTCAGGTGGTTAGAAACACAACTCCAAATGAATGCTAATGTTGCTCTGTTTCTAGAGCCCTTTCCGTCCCTTACTGGTAAACACATGAATAAGAAATCACCTCATTCAGAGTCAATTTAAAGATCTGAGATAATTATAATATGCAAAAATATTTACATCTGCTTTTGAGTCGGGTTCTTTTTCATTTTGAAGCACACGTGTTTAGGCATTCAGTGATAGTCTCAATTCTAAAACAAATTTGAAATGGTGTGTGACATACTGTGAGATAGAGTTTGAATATCACAAAGTAAGGGACCAAACAGGAGTTTCCCTCTGTTAACTGACGAGACACTTTATTTCTACCACATGAATGTTGTGAAATTTCAGATAGCTGGCAGGAGAGCCTGGGGCTAGAGGCAACATGCCATTCACTGTGTGTTCATTCAACCTCCCCCATCAAGCAACTGTGGGATGAACAGAGGAGGATGCCCTAAACTGAACATCTGTCTAAGAAAACTGAATAAGAATACAAAGCTTGTTTTGGTGTTTACTACATTATACTGATAGGAATCTTTCATATTGTCCCATTCCCATTGACATAAATGGTGGCAAAGTATTAAACAATTTAACAAACGTTCTCATTTGCTGTGATAATAAATCAATAGAGCGAAGGTTGACACATTGGTTGTAGATTGGCAAATTTGAAAAGCAATGCATATCCAGGGCCTTGTTATTAATTTGTATACAGAGCAGCCCAGAGGTGACAGTGATTGTGCATAGAGGACAAGCATGGTGCATTGTGCATTTGTAGTCAGGACTCCCCTGGTGTTCAAGTAGGTGGTCTTCTGTAAAAGCTTTGACAAGGGATAGCTGTTAGCTGCGTGACCAGATGAGCTGCCAGTCACGACAGCTCCTTGTTTCCCTCATGTTCCATGAGCCTCTTGGTGTGAGTGTGCCCTGTGCCGCAGTTGTAATGCAGGCACGTCGATGGTACTGTGCTGTGCAAGGCATTACTGTCACAACACATACATACCATACCATACATACAAAAAGACAGCCGAACTAAATGACTCAGAGCGACAGAGAGACAGAGGAGACAGATGGAAAAACTGTGACAGATATACGGAGAGGCATTCATACAGCCAGTCAGTTGATGACTTGTGTCATAACTTTTCCCATATGTCTTGTCTTGTCTCTCTCATCTGTACCATGGGACAGCTGTATCGAAGCTGGGGATACATAACTATCGGGCTATGCATATGGGAGCTGTCTGTTCTGGATACCCCTTGGCACATCAAAGCTACAGAATATACTGAATCATCTTCCCAATGCTGAAGCAGCAAAGAAGAGAAGTAAAGACTCATATGTACTGACGGATGCATATGTGGGTGTAAATATGGATAGAAAATGATGCCGATGAAAGTGCTTATGGAGGCACATAGCACCAGGACTTTTACTTCTAATGAGCACAGAAGCATTTAATTATTTAATTACAATGTTGCATATAGCACTTTTAACATATACGCTTTTAGCTCCCCATTTATCTTCCTCTTGCCTCACCTGCCCACTGGTCCCAATACAGTTTGTTTTAATGCACATTTATTCATAACTGCCCTCCCAATCAAAGACCTGCCATGCAAAGTTCAGCAAGAGGGAAATACTGCTATAATAGCCAAACATTTCCAGGTTGCATTTCCATAAAGCCAGAAATAATCTCTGGTGTCAACACATACCTGATTGGTGACATCTCACTCAATTTAGGAAAAAGCATTCAATTTATGTGGGACTTTGGAGACTCAAAGGAACAGTGCACATACATAAGATATATCCTTCAGGAGTGCAGAGTCAGGATATGACACAATAACACCTTACATTACGTTTTGAAGGTCAACTTCTCACAGTAGAGACTGAATGCTCTGCTAGCTTTTCAACATTCTTCATTATAATATCAATTGACTACTATCATCGCAGTATCTCTGGAGGAAAGGGAACATACATGCTCCAAATTTTAAGTTATTTAAATGATATGCTTCCATGCGATTGGTACTGAATATCATATGCAAACTATGGATCACACCGCCTCCTGGATTGCAGTATTTCTATTTGTAGCATTTGTGCATATTCCTGTATTTGTGTGTGAAAGAATGTGTCTGCAAAAATCTCCTTTTTCAAATTATCGGAGCAATTGTGCTCTATTGTGCTTACCAGTCAGAGCACAATGACTAATTGAGCTTTTAAAACTCTCACTCATTTCATCTCACAACTCCTCACTGTTGCAGATTTGTGTGGCAGTTTTTCACTACCCTATCTTACAATGAGATTTATTTAACTGGGTCAACTGTGTCTAGTAAAGGAACCCTTATCCCTAATCCCTGAAGGATTGTGACAGTAACATGGTAGTCTGACTTTGCACACATTCACACACAAATGCATATATGCACAGGCACATACTGTGTGTGAATACATTCTGCACATTAATGCATGCAAATCCACACACTCCAAAAGGCCACTTCGCTGAGGCCAGCGTATTTTTTAAAATCATAAAATAATTTACAATTGGAGCGCCATGTAATTATGCCAGGGGTATTCAATTACAATTCAACGAGGTCCATTTAGAGAGAATTTCCTCATACAAAGGTCCGGAACATCACAGTAATGTCTAAGTTGCGCAAAGATTTAGTGCCATATATATTGAAGTAGCCAACAGTTGTATTAAAGTCTGTATGTAGTCAACAACTGACTGTCAAATCAAATAAAGAAAGTTCAATTTAATAATATCTCAACAATATTTAATGTCAGTTTTCAAATGTTACTGGATGAAATATAAATAATACATAATCTAATAATAAATCAATGTTCTTCTCTTGTTTCAAGTAAAATAAAGGCTGCATTTGGGAATAAATTACATAACAGAAAGCTTTTGAAAAATGTGCATCTTAAAATAAAGTACTTCATAATAATAATAAAAAAAAGAATGTAACTGAATTGTCTTTGCCCTGCAGCTTTAACTCCAGTTCATTCAGGGTGAAGTGTTATCAATCAAAAGAGCCACACTATTATAATCTTGTCATCTTCTAAAAAGAGAAATGTGTGTGCAGAGACTTTATCTGTGGTTAATGAAACCACTTGTTTCAGCTCTAATCTCCTCTCTGTTAACATCATTGTTGGACAGTGAATTATTGTGTTAGGATTCTGATCATATTGGGCTCTTAGGTTTATTTTTCTGTTCCTTCGTTTCGGACGTGAGTGGGTACGTGTGCTCAAAATATATGTGCTTTGTCTCGTAGTGCTGCTTCACATTGCCGCTTTTAATAATCGCCACGGTCTCTGAACATATGAGACATACTGCTTTTGAACTGCCCGTGGGAAGAATTAACATTTTAAAGTCTGTCCATTCTTGGCTAAAGGCTCCGGTCTCGTTGACCACATTTCTCTTTTCTCTGACTCGCGTATTATTCTCCGACTACTCGGTTTCTCGCCCCGTCTCCACTGTGTGCATAAATCTTACTTGAGTCAGGAAGCTTATCGGAATACACATATTTGATTGGCTAAGTAGCATCACGTGATATGATTTACAATGCATATAATAGGTCGGTGTGTTTCCAGGACTTAAAGGCTAGAAAAGCTGCGACTGTTAAAATAGAAGCACTCCGTCAAAATGTAATAATTTTCAATTATCTATTGGTTTTAGGTCCAGGGTCCAGATACAACGGCGTCTGGGTCTGGATCCGGACCACGGGCCACCTATTAGTGACCCCTGACTCATGGTATGCTGATTTCCCTGTCTAGGAAAATAAAGTTGATCTGACTCTGAGCAAAATTATGTTACTAGCCGAGATATTTCCTCACCCACAAAATCTCATGAGCCACATATTGTCCTTTATCCAAAGCAAGGGCATGTACTCTATGTACTCTACGTAGTGCCTTCATTTTTACTTCTATAGATACTCTGTATAGTAGCAACCAGACACAACCAAAGCACCATGCTGAAAAAAAATTCAGCACCTCTAAAGCCCTCAAATCGCTCCCAGCTGGCCAATTTTAAAAGAGAGTCTGGCATTTTCAGCTGGGAAAAATGCTTCAGTAGACACAGTCTGTAATGAGCTGTAAGGTGTCGTAAAACACACTTCATTCAAATTTAAACTAAGTCTCCGGTTAAGAGTAGTGAGTAACAAGTGTGAGTCACCGCAACCACGAGCATACAGCCATAGCTGGCCAACCAAAATATTATGCAGTTTGCTACAGCGGAATGCAAGATTAGCCGTGGATAGACACAGGGATGCACACCCACTCACAAAATGGACGCATGCACGCATCCACACAAGCGACCAATCGCATGATCCTCCTGGGGGAGATAATCGTACATCAATCTTTAGCTCCTTTCAGTCTGGTGTAGGCTACTCTATGTATTGCCATACTCTTTACCTGCTGCACTTTATAGAGTGTCATAGCCAAGTACCAACCATCAGCCTTCATCAGTGACTGTCAGGCATTATTGATATGTTGATATAGTGAATTTGCCAGTATTATCAGTAAACTGCAGATTAAAGATTTCAAGCAAGCAAGCTTTCCTTACTTCAGACACATAAGCCTGCTTATTGATGACTTTGTGGGGCAGTACTTGATTAAGATAGGTTTGTCTTGGTGTGTGTTTTTCATTGAAAAGTCACAGGTAGATTGGGCAACAAACATTTCACCAGCAGGGACACTTGGGATGTTTCTGGCCTGATTTATTTTCTCATTGCCGTCAGTCAGGGTGCAAAACTGGTAGAGCAAGTGGGCCTATAAAGCCCATCAGACGATGTAGCCTTTGGGGGTGGAAGTTTCTGACCAGCTTACCTCAAACCAGCGAAATGAGTTCCCAATCCTGATTGTGTGGCGAATGAAAACAATAGTGTTCTTCCTGTTCATACAACTATGATTACAATATGTAACATTATATTAACAGTATTTATGAATATATGTTGTCTGCTCTGTCACTTGCTTTGTTTTGTTTTCTATCTCATTATTCCTTGGTTGTCACAAAAGCAGGTACACATTCAGCCACACGCACACATATCCACACATACTGATCAGACAACTCTCAAAGTAACTCAACACCTCTTTTATCTCTATCTCATATTCTCTCCTCTGTCCTCACCACATTCCCCACTCCCTCCCATTGCCCCTGTGCCTGCTGTTCATCCATGTGTCATTGATGGAGGAGTGCAACCTTCCCTTCCTCCGCCACTCAGAACTCCTCTGTCCCCAAAGCCCCTCCATCCTTCTCTCTTACCTGCCGTCACCAGATGGCCCACCACCTGCCTCCAACAGTCAACAAAAGCTGCAATTACCCTTCATGTCCAACAAAGGGAAACTCACTCAGTGTACCTACAGACACACACACACACACACACATGCATGAGGAGATAGCCAAATAAGTAACACGCGCAGAAACGTAAACTCTGTGAGCATGCACACAAATACACACATTCTTCTATTATTTATATAAATTATTAGTCATTGTGATCTGTCCCAGTCTTTGTAAACATTTTCAACCGCGCTCATCATATTCTTCTGTGATATGATAATGTTCCTTTTCCTCTGCCTGATTAATAATCAGAGGGAATTGACCAGGCTTGAGTTCTATGGAGCAGAAACCAACTCAGGACACACACGTGCAGTAGGAAGCAACTATTTCATGCTTCTGCTTGTTCCCAGAGGAATCCACATGAACATGGACCGACAGCATAGTTCATGAAATCTCAAAGTCTAACTTTCAAGCTTATATGCACTCAGAAAAGTGCACAGACACACATGTATATACACACCTACACAGTTGAGTTGATGACGGGTAGAAGAAGGAAGGTTTGTTAGAACTACAAACCTATCTTTATACCTTAATGATGGCTATTATTTTGTCATAGTGTGACTCTCGCTATGCAAAAAATGTTACTAACTGCAAGTTATTTTTCTCAATACACCATAATTACACACGATTGATAATGCGTGTGTGTCATGGTGTGTGTAGGCAGTTCCCTATTGCTGCTGATAATTACAGGGATGACTGACAGCTGTAACTAACATAATCACTACTACACCTACCGTATTCTGTTGCCCTTGGCTGCCAGGAATCCAGATAAAAACTGGAAGAGCTCTGAAGTAGTCTAAGTTTTATGACATATATTTTTTTCTTATGTTATTGAAGTGGAAAAGAAAAATAAAAGCTCTGAACCGTCGTTCAATATGCTATTGGGAGGTGAAATGCCAGCAGATTTTTAAGTAATCATTGGAGTGAATACCTACAACTAATCTTGATTTGGATCTTAATTGCACATTGCATTTAAGATTTAGTAAAATGTCAAACACAAGAAGTCAAAATGTGAACTGTTTTATCAATGATTGTTTTGATCACATGGTCAGACTTTACATCAGATATCACTGTAATTTTCAACAAAAGATTTGAGATATCCTGCTCACAAATGAACAAACATACAGGACTGAAACAGAACCTCTTTGAAGAAGCTAATGTTGTAAATGCATACACAGTGATTGCATTTTGTAAATGTAGGTAGCATCTGAATGTAAAAGAGAATAGGCAGGCCTTCTGTAAATAAGACAGCACACAAACATGGAAAGACCTGTTCAAAGTGTTTCATTGCGTATAAATATGTTGTAAAGTTTGTACAGTATATTTATTTTATGATGTGTTTATTTTTTATAATAATAATATTATAAAATGTAATTGTTAGGGTATACAGGACTGAATGTTTCATGACCAAGCAAAGTTCTCTATTATAACAATAAAGTTGTTGTCAATTTAAAATGAGCTATATGGCTAGTTTGGTATATATGTGCATCAAAGTAGTTCCACTAAACTATTATTTCATGTATGCTTTGCATATAACATAATACAGGAATCAATACAGTACTTTTTCACTGACTTGTATGGAACTTTTTTGTAAGGCTTACATAATCTGCTAATTATGTCTTAAAAGCTTAAGAATATTAAAATGCCCAAATAGTAAAGTATGCACCTCCAAAATTCCTTACTTTTGTCCATTGTAGTACTTTATTGGCCCATTTTATTTTTGCACTATGCAAGAGAACCTTCCTGTACGCGCTAGTGCTTTTCAATAAACTCACTTCTTTGAATTCATACCCAAGTGAACATTGATTTGGCTTAATTGAAAAGTGGATCCCTTATTTGATGCATGGCCTCACGATGGCTTGCACCGTCAGTGAAATGTCCATAAAGAAGTAGAGCAATGAGAATTACAGCACCGAAAAATAAAATGAAAAAAGTCCTTGCTCATCCATGCATCACACTGCCTTCCTTCTCACTTATTTAGTCAATTCCTGGTTATGATGGATATATCAAATAAGATTTATTTCCCTCTCATATTTCACATTGCTTCTGAATATATATTACTCCAAAGTGATGTTATTTTTGCTTGCAGATGTGAATGCACACACACACACACACGCACACAACGATGTTTCTCTCACAGGGGAGGCCAATCAAAGGTAGCTGTCTCCTGGTGCAGCAATCAACAATGACAGGCAGACCAATTACATCAGTAAATCATGTAATATCAATTATTCCACTCCACAGATCATATGCCAGCACTTTACACACGCAGACACATGACACGGTATACAGCAGATAGACATGTATGTGCCCAGTAAACCATAGTTGCATTTAGATTTTCCTAAGAAAGTGAGATGATAACAGATTATTTTCTTTTGTCACTATATCTCATTCTAGTTAACTATTACTGACATTTTTGGATTACTCCCTCTACTACCCCCTGCCTACCATCCTAACTCCATCCTCATTAGAACACATGACATTCAAACCCTTTGATCCTAAACCCCTGGTCATTGCAAGTATCTGTTGCCCCACCAAACTCAACCCTACCGTCCGCGCTGACTTATACAAATTTAAAATAAAAATAGCAAAAATAATTTCTGGACATGCTTAGATGCTTCAATCAACACATCAACTTCCCTACCCAAAACTTTAGGCACATCTTTGACCCTGTCTGTTCCACTGGAATCACCATTAACCACCTCTCCGACTCTGACCTCACCATCTCCGACCACCTAACCATCATCATTGACATCAAAATCCTCATCCCAGAACCCAAACACACACGCACCATCACTCTTTAATATCAAGTCCATCTGCCCCTCATCCCTGTCAGCCCATCTCACCAAAAAATATTTCACCCTCAACCTCTCCGTGAGCCCCTGGTCAACCTCTGCAATAACACACTATACTTCTGTCTCGATCAGCTTGCTCCTCCCAAAACCAGAACTGTCTCTTTCACCAACACTGCTCCCAGGGTTCACCCCTGAAATCCCGGAAACGCGGACTAGAGCGGCTCTCCAACAAAACCGGCCTCACAGTACACACCCTGGCATACAAGAATACATGCAGCAATACAAAGATTATCTTAATAATGCATGCTCCACTGCCCTCATCCACTCTGGTTCAGCTAACCCCAGGGTCCACTTTTCCACAATTAACAAACTTCTCAAACCAATGGAAAAGCTCTCCCATTCTTTCACAGTTGATAAATGTAACTTATTCTACTCATCTACATTCAATGGCTACTAGCTGGCCACTTCCAGCCCAGCCCCCCTCAACCCTGAATATGTCACTCCCCTATTAACCAACCGGTTACCCTATCATCCCTAATCTCCCCTTCAGAACTCAATAAATCACTGTCGGGCATGAAGACTACGACCTGCACCCTGGACCCCACCCCCTCCACATTAGTCATCACCTGTCTCCTTGCCCTCCGCCCGCTCATCCTCTCTGTCGTTAACTCCTCCCTGTCCACTGGCTCGATCACTTTCTCCTTCAACTGTCACACCATCCTCAAAAAGCCTTGACCCTGACATCCCCAACAACTACAAAGCCCTCTCCAATCTCCCCTTTTTGTCTACAGTAATTGAACGGGTTGTCGCCTTCCAAATCAAAACCCACCTGTACTCCAGCCAACTCTATGAATCATTTCAGATCCAATAAATAGCAGTAGTATTTCAGCCATCACACACAACACAATAAGTGTAGCGATCTAATATACAATATGACTGAAAAGGTACAGGCAGAAGTATAATGTTCATATATACCCATCCTACATACTACAGGATACATCAATTTAAGTTGCCCTAAAAAAATAAAAATCATTCACACTTGTAACCCCCAAAAATGTATTTCTTTTTGATTTCCAAAACATGATTGTTTTATTTATTTATATTACGTGACAACATAATAACATCAAACCAAGTTTTAAACAGCACAGAAACCGC
The DNA here is from genome assembly GCF_050575085.1 of Anarhichas minor. NCBI lineage: Eukaryota > Metazoa > Chordata > Actinopteri > Perciformes > Anarhichadidae > Anarhichas > Anarhichas minor. The sequence goes on from NW_027466472.1 coordinate 5,711,327, forward strand.
CCTAATCAAAGTCCCCAACAACCTCTGATGATCATTTCCTCAACATCCTTATCCTACTTCACCTCATTTCTGCTTTGAAACCATCAACCATTCTATCCTTCTCTCCCGCTTTGAGTCCTCACTGGCATGTCCCTCTCCAGGTTCAAATCATACCCTTTCAACCACCACCAGTTCATTAGTATCAAGAAATCCAACTAGAGCACAGCCCCAGTCTCTCAAGGTGTCCCCCAAGGCCCGATACTCGGCCCTCTCCTCTTCAATTTCACATTAATATGCTGACGACACCAACCTTTACATCTCCACCAAATCCATCCCTCCCGCCACTCATTTCACCCTTATAAACTTCCTCACAGATATAAAGATCTGGATGCAAGCTAACTTTCTCAAACTCAACAGTGACATATCTGAAACCCTTATCATCAGACCCAAATCACTCAACAAATCCTGCCTCAATGTCTTCCTCTGCATCAATGGCTCCACTGTTTCTGCTTCCACACACATATGTATACTCATCTTTGATCATACCCGCTCCTTTGACCACCACGTCAACCACATTACAAAAAAACCCACCTTCTTTCATCTCAAAAACATTGCTCATCTTTGCCCTTCCCTCGCCTCCTCAGCCATTGAAACACTCATCCATTACTTCATCACCTCACGACTCATTTACTGCAATGGCATCCTGTACAGCACATCCACCAAAATCATCAACAAATTACAATAAATCCAAAACTCAGCGCTCAGCCATGCCCACACCATAGATCACATCACCCTAGTCTTTCAAAACCTCCACTGGCTCCTCTAATGAAAAATACAACTAAAATCCCCCTCATCACAGACATCATCCCTCACTCCCCTATTTCAATCTGCTTAGCCTGTGATTCAATGTTAATGTAATAATGCAATTGTCTTGTTACTGTTATAATGTAATTTATTTGCCATGTATTCTTTGTTATTATCCAACTCTTTCTGTTTTTACCTTTTAAAATTGGAGTACCTTTTAAAACACTTTACAAATAAAGTGTATTTGTAATATTAATATTATCCTTATTTTCAGTTAATAAATCCCTTTTATATATTAACATTTTTGATCATGATTTGTTGGCACCTTGTTTCTCCTTTTCAGCATATTTGTCAATAATGATCATATTATGAAAATACAAGAAAAAAATGAGCGTAAAAGTTTGGACAAATCTTTAGAATATGCAACTAGGAGGCAATCTTTAAATCTCTGAGGGGCTCATTACAATTTGCTAATATTTATCACAGTCTATCCAGCGTTCTTTTTTGTTACGCTAAAATGGGAAGCAATTTTTAAAAAGTATCACCACACATTTGCAATTCCCCTTCAAGTTTACCAGACAGTAGTACAGTGTGTACCTAGGACTTTGCCACCAAACCCCACTCTCTCCTCTGACAACTCTATTACAACACAATTGGGAGGGGGTGTAATGGCAAGAATCCCACCTAGCTGAGATGGCAAACAGTAATTCTGCAGAGCAAATTGAACTTAGAATCCAATTCCATGGACAGATTTGATGTGTTTCTCAGACCTGCTGCACAAATTAACTAGTAGAGTGCAGCATAGCCAATGAGGAAACACATCAGTTGTTTTATTGCAGATTGTTGTTGAATGTACTGCCAATGTATATTTTCAAAAATTCTTAACAAATGTATATGGGTTGTAATTTTATATACAGTACATGCACATATAGTGCACATAAAGTGTCTGCTTCTTTGGAACTTTTCAAAACAAAACTTTTTTTTTCTGCATTTAGATGTGTCGACTGGTTATGGAATGTTTTTTTTTTGTTATTTTGGAGATTTATATATGAGTGATGTTGTAGTGCACTGTTGACCTGGACCAGAGAGGAAGATGGCCAGAACTCCCCGTACCCTGCAGCACCTCTTATCTCACTGCAGAGCAAGTAACAAGGTCTGGAGAAATACCCTAGCAGAAAATAATACCATAACTGTCCACTTGCATCTGGACAGAGTCCAGCGATATTCTTAGAAAGTAAAAAGCAGTGAAAGAAATGTACATTGGGAACTAAGAGGGGATGAATAGTTGTGTTATTTTGCTCATTAAACTTGAACTTAGCATTCAATGAACTGTGAAATCACTCTGCCATTCACATTTTTTTGTTAAGACATTTATTTTGTGCATTTGGCTGCTTTTGCTTTATTTAATAGTGAGACATACGCTGTATTAACACCATCTAGACCATCTACTAACTACTTCAGAACCCTCACTGCTCTGTCTTGGACAGCTCTGTCTGACTCACTCTCAGCTTTCTCATCCAGTGTGTTGACTTGAATGCAGTTTTTTACAGTCAATCAATTGTTTTCTGCATCTTATTATGTTATACATACAATTTTCTTTCATTGTCTTTTACTTTCGTTTAGTTTAGATTAACCTTGTGTCAGTATTAATACGATATTTACACTGATTGTTTTTTCCCCAGAGGAGCTGAGGTTTAGGAGTTATTTTCACATTAATGAGTACTTCTTTGGAGCATTGGGACATTAGTATTTATTATTATTTGATGATATCAATCACTAATCTGTATCTACTGGGCTCTCCTGTTTTTCACAATATGCCTGAAAGGAGTTCCCAGTTGTTATTTGAATGGCAAAGTGCATAAGGCAATTTTAGTACATGCAGATCGTGAGGGAAAATTGGCAGCACAAATATGACTTGTGATTTCCTGTACATACATATGGCACTCAGTGTGTTAGAAACAACCACTCAATGTGTGTGTGTGTGTGTGTGTGTGTGTGTGTGTGTGTGCGTGTGTGCATGTGTGCAGAGGTCGCCTAGTATGGACACTTATTGCTTTTTCACCTATTTTGCATTTAGAGCTCAAATTCAATTAGTTGTCCATTGTTTTTGCCTAATGAATCAGTTGAAAGTAAAATGCCCTCTCCACAAGTCAATTAAATCCATTCAAAGACTCAGTAATTGTTTAACACTGCCTCAGGTAATTATGCCATATAAAATACAGTCAATGTCACCTGAAGTGACTGTGTGTGTGTGTGGAGGGAGTGGGGGGGGGATCAGAACCTGTTTGACGGGGCATGGCTGCTTGCAGGTGAGCTACTGTGTGTCAGTTGGATATGTACATTTACTCATTAATAATCTAAATGTGCTCAAGCTATGTGTTTGTGTGCTTCTTCGGTATCAAATGATGGTATGTGTGTTTCTAAAGTCTCCTGTGTGCTAGCTGTGTGTCGAGTGCCAAGAAGAACAGACGCCATGGAAAACCAGGGCTCACTGCAGGAGACAGCGATGTTTAATGAACCATTTGGCTGGCGTGTGTATGCAAGCTAGCACACACACACACACACACACACACACACACACACACACACACACACACACTGTTTGCACAGTGTTTGCACATTTTTCCAGGATGAGTTTTTAGTTTTGGCTGGCTTGGTGGCAGAGCAGAATTACTTTGCCTCCTGGTGAGCACACACACTTTGCCCTTGGGAGGGCAGCAGAGAAATGTGGTAGAAAATGGTTTGATTGAATCAGAGAGAGGGTAGTACTTGGAGTACTTGGGGTTTTGTGCTGTGGTGCCATATGGAGCTAATGGTACAGGATGACAAGCTTTTGACTTGGCATTATGGAGCAACAACCTAAGAGCCTATTGCAAACATCCAAAGACTTCCTGACACTACTTAAATGATGACATGCAACTTTTGCTATGCTTTTGTATTTACATTTGGTGTTGCCTCCTTTTCCACAATAACTAAAGCATAAAATATAATGTATTATCCCCAATAGCGTTGCAGCTAGTTGGCTGAGCGAACTTAGCAACATGCCTCTGGGGACTTGGGTCCGGATTGAAATATCCTGACAACTTTTGGATGGATCAGATGTGAAAATGCTGCTTAAAACTAATCTGACCTGCCAGACGATTTGTTACACAGAACCATCTGAGAAGCCGTCATTAGAAAAAAAAAATGTGGCATGTGATTGGATGAACCATCTGTCAATAAAACTCTTACCGAAGAAAGTTGGGAGAAGAGCAAAAACACATTTTCCATTGAGAAAAGCCTTCAGTGTCGTTTCTTTGCTCTTGTTTTGATGAAGAAATACTCTCCAGTTCTAAAATGATTGATGCTATTGCAGCATCAACGCTTAAGTATTGACACAAGAATCACTTAGACAGTAGGAATATGATATTCATGTTATAATGTGGTTGACAAAGAATGTTTGCTTGCATGTACTGTATGTCATTGGCCACTGCAACGCCATGTCGGATGATGTCTTGTTGCAGTCCGCTAAAAGTTGAGCCAGGTTAAACTTTTTTGCCAGACGTTTTTGTGCTGCAGACCTATGCAGTGGCACAGTTAATGATGGGGGCTGTAGCTTATTAAGTCTGACTGAATGTGGCCATAATTTCATTTTTGATTTCAATCATCCATCTAATTTTGAGCTTGTGACCATTGGTGAGGTTGTGGGAATGACGGACTGACTAGCATATTGACAATTTTGCTTCATAGCTCAGCTCTCTCTTTAAATGAATTACCAAAATAAATAATATATGCTCCTTGTATTTGATTACCAGTACTAATGCATTCTAATTATGCAAGTCTAATGTGAGAGAAAGTTCCCTTTAATCCAATTCAACTAGTGCTTGTGATCTTATCAACCTTCATTTACCCACCTCAAACATCTGTTACCAAATTAACTGGACACACACACACACTTAAATTTGCTCTGACTGAGAGGGAGGAAAAGCTAAAGTCTAATTTACACTACACAACTTTCAAAGTTGTCAGATCACACTACTGTTCACACTGCACAACCTGCTGTCTTGTAATTGGGAGTCTTAAAGTCACTGTGGTTTCCACAATACATGACTGACCGGCAGTAGGGTATCACACAGTACAACATCTTTCAACAGGAGGAATCTCAGATAAGTATGTTTAGGCCTCGAAAACACATAGGAAAAATATATAGTAATGATAAATACCTTGCAAGTTGTCATGTCTGTCGATGTTCCTGTTGGCACACATGTTCACAAAATAGCCTGTTTCCACATGCCTTTTTGTCTGTCTTCCTCTTGGCCGACAACAACTTCGGTCCATGTAAATGCAACACACAGCACAGAGGATCTGCGTTACAAAATTGCATACTCTTTCTTTTTACTTTCAGTACATACTGCAGCTGCCCTTGTTATAACATTGCATCTTGAACTTTGACCCTCTTGCTCAAATGATTGTGGGTAAGAATAGCCAGAAAAGCATGTTGACTTGCACACAGCAAAATACAACCTGATGCAGGTGGACATCCTGGTATTTTTGGCATTCTGCATTTTACATACTATGTAGTAAGACATACTATATATTTTTTTCCACCATGCTCAATAGTATGGCAGTATGGGTAATGGGATGCACAGACAGTTACTGGCGACCCCTCCCCGATGTTTCCCTCAGTCTATGTCTTGCACTCTCATTGGCTGTAGCTCTGCAACAGACTCCCCGACAGGTCCAGATACTTAGACTACTAGATATTTGGAATGCATCTGGGATGCACTGTCTCCGCTTGTTTCAGACATAGTGCTTGAGCACAAATTTGCGAACAGGGGAGCTGCTGGCTGTGAGGAGTGACTGACGGACGTTTTATGTGATGAATTGACTGCTTGTCAGGATTTGGTGAAGAGCTAGTGGAGATACTACAAACAGCCCCATCCCAGTGGCCAAGACCTTAATGATCTGAGCCAACCACAAGACTTCCACAGAAAACAATAATAATTAGGGGTGGACAGCAGATTGATACCGAGTCTCTGTGTGTATTTGAGTTTGTGTGTATGTGTGTTGTGCTTGCTTTTGTGGTGTGTTAGCCTCAGGGGATATAAATCAATATGTCACGTAATTGCTCGAGTGACCTTTGCTGATAAAAGACGGTAGCCTTTTGAAATCTCTATCTGTCTCTGTCACTTTGGTCATCTTCACCTCTCAACCATTGCTTTCTCTCTGTCACATGCTTTCACATCATTATGCTCACATACTCAAACTCTTAAGCAATCACTTGGCTACTGAAGGCTTTGCATCAATTCGCCTATTGTTAACCTATGCACAAAGTAAATCTAATTCTGACTACTGATCCAACCACATACACACAATTTGCCTGTTTTTTTCAATAACAGGGCCAGTGGAAAGGCCAATTGAAGAGATTATCGTGACCTTTAATAATCCAACCGACTCTGCCATTTATCAAGTAGAGCTCATAAAGTATTGAGCCTTTACAGTACAGTAGGTAGGACAGTGTGTTTTTATTTTCAAAAATGTGAGAAAAACGTGTAACCAATTTGATATTCAAAAATGTAGATAAGAAGGGCCTCCTGAGATTGTGAAAGGGGACGTCTGATATAGACTAAAACCTTGAGTTTCTGTGACATTACCTATCATAAAAGTGCAGTTTAGTTTGAGTTATTATTCATTATTTCCAGGTAAAGAAACTCCTCCTGTATCATCATATCATATGGAGTTTCTAAGCTTTTGAAGGGGTTTGATTGATTTTTTTTTTTTTGCATGCAGTACTCTTTGAAAGTCACACAAATTGCACGTACAGACGGCACAGTTACAGTATTAGCTGACAGGAAAATTGTGCCGCTACAGTTGACCGCCACCAGCCCTCCTTTTGATGCAGGGACTTCATGGCAATAAAAATGCTACTTTTTAACCTTTATTTTGAAACGGAAGCGTCACAGAGACCAATGCTTTCTTTTTCAGGAAGGCCCTTTTCGCACTCACACTTTGCTGTTGCCAAAACCCAAGTATACCATATGGTGTCAGTTGCAGGCATTATCATAATCAGTTTTTTTTTTACCTCTCCCTTCTTTTTCCAGGTTTTTCATCCCTTCTTTATATTTATTCTTCACTGGTTCTTCCTGCCATCTCTCTGCTTGTATTCATTTTCAAAATCTGCACCCAGCCTTTTCCCATCATGGATAATGCATATCCACTGTACATATCTTTGGATTGACATCTCACTCACTCTCTATTTTGCCTCTCTCTACCTCATCTGTCAATATATCTAAAGCCCTCCACAGTTCCCTCTTTCCATCCGCTCTGCCTCCAGTTTCTTTTCTTCTCATGTGTCTGACGGTTTTGTCATTTACAGCGGTGTGTCGCGTTAAATCTCTCCCCTGCTGTTGCAGGAGCCTGTGGAGATGGAAGGAAACAGGGAAAGAGGAGAAATGAACAGAGGAGTGATTTGTCGTTCCAGGTAGTTGCTCCTTTGGGAAGTGTAATGGCCAATGGCTCTTCAAAGTGTCTCCTATCTGTCATAAATGTTCACTACAGATGGACACATACAACAGCGCGCTGCCTGGCTGGGATGCAGCTGTATGTCAAAGATTGAGGCAGCATTTGAGCATGTGAAGGAGGATTTGCGTCTGCTGCAGTGTTTGTGCACGTGTTAGTTAGCCGGTGCGTGTGTTTGTCCAGAAAACTAGCATTATATGGATCTGTGTGCTTACAGTGCAACAGCATGTGTGTGCTAAACTTATTCTGTATGTATGGCATTTAAGACATGTACTTATACTTGTACGTTGATGAATGGCTGAGATGGGAAACAGGCTACAGTGAGCTCCATTACAGTAAATAGAAACAAAGAGTTTTTAATAACATTATCATCTTGCTCTGTACTCAAGCTTAAGTAACTGCTCTATAGCACTGTTGTCATTTACACTGCTCTCCCTCCGTGTAATGGTGCCAGTCTTGTCTCGCACACACTCCTTTCCCCCCCTTCTTTCTCTTTCTTCCCTCTGACTGTCACTTTTTCTGTCTATTTTTCTGCTGTGCCACCTTATTTCACTCTTCATTTCAGACCTTATCTGTCTGCCTTTTATTGCCTATGGCCCAGTTTTCATTGCAGCTTAAAAATACACCGCTGCTGTAGTTTTCGAATAATTTGTATCATTTTGCCAAAAGAAGCATATAAAACTCCCTGACTCTTTGGCAAAGAGCAAAGAAGTCTGAAAGCATTTGAAGGAGCTGAAAATGGCTTGAGAGCTTTTTGCTCAATCCAACCAACCATAATTAGTACCTAAGAAATGTCTTTTCTCATTCTTTATTGTTTTCAACTTACTTATGTATTACATATTCAACCACTTTGAGTCTACTTTTCTCGAACAGAGTTGTGGAACTATCGCTGTGTGTGATAGGGGAAGAACACCCTGGGCAGGTTTCCACTGCATCACAGGGTTGACACACACATATAGAGACCCGACAGATCCCAGACTGGGGTCAAATGTAAGATTTAGTTTCAGAACAGCCTTTCGGCAGTTCATTGAAGGACACTCAAGGCGGGAGGATGCTTGCTGTCACAGTTGCTTGAATTCTAGGCCTTTAGTTGAAGATAGCAATGACATAGCAATAGTTCTGAAATCATTACTGCAGCCCAAAATACATTTTCCGCAGCATACATCTTTGAGACATACTTGAGCAGCAGGGGGTCTGGTTTTCTCAGAATTATTCCTAATAATCAAGGTAAAAAGACTGTCTTCTACCTTAAGGGCACTTTCTTGACATAGTCTGAATGGAAATCCTTATTTGCATTTGAAATTACATCCTCCCTGCATTGTTTAATACAGAATGTAAATAACTGCATTATTGATATTCTCAGAAAGACGTTACCTGTATTCCTTCACATATTCATTTAACATCCCAAGTCTCAGTACTCTGAGGTATGCGCAGGTTTGCTGAAAATAGTTGATGAGGTCTCATTGTAATTGGTGTGAATGTTTCATGGATGGAAAAAATGCAGAGTAAAAAGGACTGACAGCCAGGAACGTGACCTGCTTACCGCTCCTTCCAAGGTCGCAAACATACACACAAATCCAATACACACACATCTCACAAATATCGTACAGTAATTATGTTCGCTCACACTCACCTGCAGATGCACACATACACAATCACCCACAGGTTGTGCTCTAAATGCAGCCTATTAAGTTCGTTTTTGGGACAGTATTGTGTAATGTTGATAATGTGTCATGGGACTTGAGTGCACAGATGTGAGTTCAGGATAATAACTCTAAAATCTTATGTTATGTCATTTTTGCTCACATTTATGTCGATCAAGATTCTCATCCTGTGTTTGTCTGTGATCAAATAGCTCTGTGTGAGGCTGTTTGACGCTTACTTAAAATTGGCCCCGGAAGGAGGTGGTAAACCTCACATTTTGGCTCATATAGCAATAAAATACATCTTGGCAACAAAGCCTTTAGCTTTCTCAGACAAATGTTGAACACTTTAGAATGCATAAAAGATGGCACAGTATGTCAACAAGTTACTTTAGTCCCTAGGGTTTTGAGTCAAACAATTACAAACAAAGTATAGCTGTCTATCGATTTTTCTTTCCTAGAGTGTGTTTCAAATGCTAATCAATGGAGTATAAGTGTTTTGAAGTACAATTTCTTTTGTTGTTTTATTTGGGCTCATGTTTTCCGAGAGACATTTTGTAAAGTGCATCTAAGCTGTAAAGTGCATCTATCCATCCATCATGCCTTTCACACATTCCAACACATAAGCCTCATTTCAAATGAGCCTCATCCCGCTTTTGTTATTTGGTGTGAGAAAATAGCGTTCTCTCCTGAAGGGACATGGTAGACTGCTTCTTTTTCCAGAAGCTAATCGGTGAGGGGCTCGAACTAAACTGTTCAGCTACTTTTTCCAACATATTCCTTATATCAACAGGGAAAGAGTGACATATTTCTTCAGGATATTACTAAGTATGGCATACCTCGGTTTTGTTCTCAAATTAAGAATTGCACTTCTTCACAGAGGAAAAAAAAAGGAGTACAGGGTAAGAAAGAGGAAAAGAGGGAAGTCGATGGGGATGGGAATGTGAGTGAATGCAAACAATGAAATGGTGGCACATGCCACTAGATCTCTGATACATACAGTACATGCAACCACACACTATCTCCAACCACCCACCATGCATACACGTGGCATACATTACCTAAACACACATAAACAGACCACCTGTCTGGAGTGTTTGGGGAACTATTTAGGCAAGTTTTAGCAACGATCTCTCACATCGTCGCCAGCGTAAACAAGAGCAGTTGCCGACGGTCTGCTGGCATAGAGCTCCGGAGACTTTGTGTGTGTGAACAGTTGTTTTGCGTTTGTTTACATATGTGTGTGTCTGTGTGTGCAGGAATTATAAAGTGTGGGACTAAGAGCGAACAGGAAAGAGCATCTAGACACACAGATGTGCATCTGAAGCACATGACCACACATCCAGCAGCTATGGAATACCTTTTATATGGATTTGCAGACACTTTTCAAACAGAGGCATTTTAAACAAAGACACACAAAGCAATCCCCTGCATTCATATTGAAATCAATTTTCTGAGTCCGCTTCTCGCCATCTCTTCCTCTCCCACAATCACAAAGACTGACAAACACATGGACATACACACCTGTCTAAAGTTCCAAGAGGGACGGTAAAAGAAGCCGTGAAGCCAAACCGCAGCCAAGCATTAACAGTCAATGTGGTGCAAGCTTTTCCAAACAAAACTTGCCTGCCCGTAACAGCTAATAAAAACTATTTGTTTTATGTTTTTTCAGTTTACATTGATGAGAGCATTTGTACTGCTGATATGTGGTTTGTTTAACAAGAGACAATCTGGGTGAGAATTCAAGTGAGAGCAATGAAGAGTATTAGTTACATATTGTAAGTACAGATTCTATGAGTGTAGGTATAGCCCTGTGAGAGTTGTCGCCATTGGATTTATCCCTGCGTGGTCATGAAGATTTATTTCGCACCCTTGTGCTCTGCACAAATATTGTGTATGATAACAGTCCCCATGCAGCCCGCTAATCAGTGATGACCAGATTATATGCACATCGTTAGACACGTGAGTAAAAGCGCTAGATTGGGCAAAGCTTCATCTGCTGTCTAGCACATTTATAACTGAGTAAGGAAGGCTTAGGTCTTGCAGAAAAAGGTGAAAGGGGTAAGGAGAAGCTTGGGATGCTGCTGCTTATATGTCTGCATCTTGCACCTTCTACGGAGGGCCACTGAAGAGGATAAAGTTATCTGGGAGTGAGGAGTGTGCCCGGGCAGAGGCTCAAATCTTGCTTCTCTTTAGGCTTCACACTGCCAGTGAGTCAAATGCTGTTTTGACAGAGCCACGCCTTGCGAGTGCTCTTTGTTATTAGTGATCAGCTGCTGTGACCTCTGTGCCAGAGTTAATGAGAGAATGCACTAACTCCTACTGGAGGGTGGTCTTGGTGTTCCAAGCTATGTGTACAAAACCTGAGTCTGACTTAAGACGTGCTGGAATATCACCACTAACTAAGGGATGTGATTGATATTTCTTTACGGTCAGAAATACACATTTTAGACAAGGATTTGTTTCTCGTGAAAGTTTGAGGAAGTGATTGGGCTGTGCTTGCTGCATTGTGATGCGACAAGCCTTTCATTTGTGTATTGAGTGTGTGTCTGTGTGGGGAAGACTGAATAATTCTGAGAGGCACTAGAGCCGGAGCATGTCGAGTCGCAAAGGGGCGCCTCATCTTCGGGGTGAGCGTCTTGCTGTCTTTAGTCCTGCGGCTGAGGTGTAGCTTTGTTTCCTGACCCTCTCCGCTTCCTCGACTGCTTTGTGCAGATGAGTCATGGCCCCCTGGAGGAGTGGTCCAAACAGCCCATTATGGATTATGGCATCACAGCAGCTGCTCCCCTCTGATCTGAGTCACCTTAGAAGCCGTGGTAAGCGTCAGGACAGCAGTCATAGCCTTCCCGATGTCCAAGACAGCATAAAACAGCAGTGAGATGTTGTTATGAGCTGCAGCCACCTTAGTGGCACACTGGTTTGAGTGGTCAGTGAGGAGAGTATAAACCTGTTCTCGATTAGACGGTGGTGTAGTTTTCCATGGTCTGAAAAAGCCGCCTTCGTGAAGGGCAGGCCACAGGGAAGGTTGTGTGGCCAGCGGCTAATGCTGATAGACGTCTATGTGCACGTTGTTTTGCCAGCTGGCTGCCTGTGGGGTTGCCGCTAGCTAACCCGTTGTGGAGGGCGCCTAGACAGCTTCTTGGATGTAATTAATTGATGTAGGGAGGATGTAGCCAACCCATCAGCCAGTACATAAACAGACATCACTTGATGTCTTCGTTGTCTTTACTTCTTCACTTTTTGCCTTCTTGATGCTATAGAATAAGAATGGTAGCGGAACTATGGTTGCACGATTATATATATTACAAGTGTGGTGGAAGTGTAGCTCATACAGAGCACCAGGGCGTGAATGAGATCTTGCCAACTGTGTATGCACGTGGAGATAAACCCAATAGCGACAGCTCTTGGAGGACGAAGCCTATACGGAATAGAAGCAAATTCAAACCAGATAAATGGACTCAGGCCCGTTAAATTGTTCCTTCAATTTATTCTCTTACATCATTATTTTTTTTTTTATTGAATTTATTCTTTATTTATCCTTTATTAAAAACTTTCACAAACCTATAACTATAGCACACATCCTTACACATACACAAGAGCAGAAGAGGCAGTCAGTAAATAAACAAAGAGGTTACAAGGCAGACCGAAACTGTAGCGAGAGGTCAGGGAAATTCAGACAAATAAAGGAGGTACTTGAATGAACTTGCAGACAAATTATCTGCATCGATCAGTGTGCCTCTAGTTGCTAAAGGCGACGACTACCTCTCTGATTAATTTAACCTATGTGCATCCCTATTGCCATCTCCCTGCATTCATTCTTATCTACTGCCTCCTTTACCTCCAACCTAACCCCATATATATATAACTTGTCTCTTTGCTTTTCCCCTTCTTCCCATCCAAAGCCCCATTAGTGTGATGTTATCATCCATTACAGTTAATACAGTTGATGGGATGAGAGGTTAGAGGGAGGATAGAAGTGAGTGAGAGGTATTGGTGAACTTTTGGAGATTTATATGTACTAAAGTTTCTATCTGCAGTGATTTGTCTTGAAGTAGACTGGCCCTTTTCAAAATAAAAGTTGGTTTAAAGAGGAGAAGTTGAGCAGAATAACCACATGACTGACAGTGAGATTTGTGTTGGATGTGCGTGTTGTTGTTTTCAGGAGTTAAAAGGGATTGTGTCAGTTTACGAGAGCATGTGGTGTGTTAAATATGCATTATGACGGAAGGGAATTACTATGTGTGTGTTTGTGCGTGCTTGCTTTTGATATATGGAAGCAGATAGTTTGTGTGCCTGCTAGTTTGTGCATGAGGGGTAATTATCTATACAATATCATATACCAGATCAGTAAAGCATCCACATCCTTCATACACATCTGTACCCATAGAGTCCAGAAGCAAACCTGTGTGATTTAGACCGAAGGTTACGATAACGTAATTCCCCTGTCACTCACATCCGGTTTCGGCCCTTCTTGTTTTACTTCCATTTGCCTTCTATCTCACCATGCAACTACGTTACAGAAACTTAGATATGCGCTCACACATCATGGCCAACAGAACACACACTCAACAGACACACATAAATGTGCTTTTGGATTCAATTTTAACAAGCCAGACCACAAGGTTGCTTTAGTCACATTTCCTCTGAAGATGTTGTTAATAAGGGGACAGATTATAAGTTAACAAGGAGGTTTTGTCTGCCTGCAACCCTGCCAAAATCCTATCCTTCATGATCTACACTCACATATACACACACTCCTCATCAGTTATCGTGGCCATCAAAATGTATCTTACTGAAGCATGTATCAGATATAGCAGAACAGTACATAAGGTACATTTTTGAAGCATAACACTAACTAACAAACACACACACACACACACACACACACACACACACACACCAGAATGTTCATATGTGGCTCTCAAAGTGGCCACCATGGATTCAGCAACAATCAGAAACATCAGTCCACAGCAACAAACACAGTGACTCAGATTCCTAAATACACAAACACACACAGCGCCCCCACCAGCCCCAACGGAACCGGCGACACACACAAAGTCCGCTTTTAACAAACCACACACCAGTGGCTTTGTTCTGAGCGACTGCCTTCATCTTTAATGTGTTTTGGTTGCTAGTGGCTGCTGATGTTTGGACCTTTAGATTGCTTCAGACTCCACTGTTGTCACACTACAGAGGTCAGTCCAATAACTTGCCTCCCCTGGGCTGAAATACCCAAACCACGTCAGGCCAATTCCACACACTGACACACAAATACATGGCATGGACACACACTTTGAAGCTCACACAGTTGCACACCGACGCACTCACACACAATCTCCATACAGTTTAGTAGCTTTAATGCACTCCCTTTTCAGTTTACTTCAATTAGCGATGCTTTGTGTAAGTGTTTGCCCTGACCTTTCATAGTGAAATTGAATGTTATGAAGTAAACTCTGCTGGGCATGTCACTGTGACCTGTCTCACCGCTTTAGTGGAATATAATTATTTTTAAGCATTCAGCTGCACATTCCAGCTCTTGCAAAGTACATATATTTTCTTTACTTCCATTAAGAATCGAATTGAACACAATCAATGCATTCACGCAGAGGGACTCATATAGTAACTGAACCAGTATTACATGTTATTATCAATTCATAATAGAAGAAATATTAACACACATTAATCTTGTTCTTACAGTAAGAAAACCAATAGATTTCAAAGTTGCAAGGAATAAGTAGAGACAAGATGCAAGACTAAAAGAAAGAACAACAAGGAAAAAGACATGTATTCTTTTGATAATAATTATAAAGAAAAAGAGAAACGAAAACTCAGAACTTGCTTTGCTGTTACTGGTTTACTGTTTTTTAAGTAATTTTGCATACGCATCCATTATGAATACCACACAAGTCCTCGCGATCACCATTAATAGTCCTGTTTCATTAAGAGTGTTAAACTTGATTTCTGGATCATGGCTTCGTAAAGTGCACAATTGTTCAGTAGATGAAGACCGAGACACATTATCTTACACATAAAGCACACACATTCCTGTATTCTCACACATGTATGTCGATAGCAAACATACGCTGTGGTTTAATGCAGTGAAAATTAATTCTTAGTGTAACCCTGGGAAAAAAAATTCTAAAACAATAGTCATGAGAAGGTTTGATTGAATAAGTTGTTTTTATACAGTAATGTATAAGTTAATATGTAATAATTAAATATGAAGGATATGAAAAAAGGTACATTAGAAATTGTGTCTGAGATACTGACGGACATTTACTCAAGGTTGCTGCAACACACATAGGCTTATCTTATAGTGCATATGAGTGGATAGGCCAAGAGAGACGGCTATCTCCTAGTCCTATATGGGTGTCAAGACACAAACTAGTAAAACAGTAGGAATATGCATGTCTGGTGATGTTGCAACATTGTCAAAGTAACGCAGGAATTTGACTGTGACAATCCACCATCACAATCAAGAGGAGTAAGTGGTGGGCCTGATGCAGTGGCATGCACACTGCAATTTGTGGAGATTACTGGAAGACCCACCGCTGCAAACAAGTACGGTTTGGCCGGTCCTAAAACGCCAGACCTAACCACTGAGGCACATAAAAGAACACCCATTTTCAGTTAGATTGTCATTTGCTGTTACTGAAGGAAAGTGAATGAGGAATACGTTGACCTTTTCCATTTTATACGGACAACTCCCACAGGTTTGAATAGGCTCTGATTGGCTGGTCACATACACACAAAAGTTCACAGTTTTGATTCACAGAGTTAAAGCCACTGAGAGGGACTAGCCTGTGTGAAATAGAACAAGAGAGGCCTGTAGACCCCAATCTGTAGGATGCTGTATGTGTGCATTCAAGAACATTTTCGTATCCTTATCTAAACTTTCTCCTACTTTTTTTCGTACCGCGGGCTTGTACAAGTGTGCCACATTAGATTCAGCTTTTCGGGGTTCAAAAAAGATAGTTTATGATTTTGAACAGCAAATTGAAGGGACCTGCTTAAATCAAGGAATGGGGGAAATTAACAAGGCTACCGAGGCTCATACTGAAACACTGAAATAAAGAAGACATGGTGAAAATTAAAGTTATTTTGCAGTTTGAGATGGTCATATTGATATTGTAGTTTCATACAATAGCATCAATACTCATCAATAGTTAACAGATAGAAGGTACAGGGCAGAGCAATTTACTACCATGACTTCAACTTGATGAATGGTAATGCCACCTTGAGGCTAACAAATGGCCAACCAGCTGAGTGCATTGACCTTAATGGATATTCATCGATGGGCAGGGCACTTTGCAACTAGTTTGTCGCTCCCAAGCAATGCAGTCAGTCATTTCACAAATAAATAATTGCAACAACACTCCTGCACATTTGCCAGTAATGCTGTAAGTGACAAAGTGAAGCCAGCGTTAATGCCTTATCTTATCAAAATAAAGAGATTATTATTTTATTTGTGATAATTGTAACCATTTCAAAAAAAAAATGAAATGGGTATCTGATCTGCCACTGCTAAAATATATCTCTTGCAGAACAATATTGACGTGTTGATAAACATCAAATGCATTTTCAGATCAATGCATTCTTTGTTTGTAATTGCCTCCTCAAATATAGGAAAATGTACAAAAATGTACACAGACGCAGATGAAAATCAAAGACATGAAAAACGTTCTCCAAACTCTCTAGATTTGAAAATAATTCCTTAATAACTTTATGAAAATGTCAACAGGCATCAAGACTCTAACCTCACCCACCAGATGGTTTGTTAATCCTGTTACTTACCATCTAAGACGCAGTCTTTGGAAAGTGTTTGGAAAAGGGCAGGCACTTTCAAAAAGTACTTGGCAAGATGAATCAACTGTCAATTAAACTCTTGCCAAAGTCAGTCGGGAGAAGAGTGAAAACCTCTTTTCCATAAAAAAAAAATCCTTCAGTCACGTTCTTCGCTGCTCTTTCAATGACAAAATATTCTCCAGTTCTGACTTAACTGATGCCATTGCAGCATCTAGGCCAGGGGTCTTCAATTATAATTTAACGAGGTCCATTTAGAGAGAATTTCCTCAAGCAAAGGTCCGGAACATCTATCTATCTGTCTATCCCGCGCTCTGATTTAGTCATTTATACAGTGAAGTTGTCTAGCAGTTGTGTTAACTTCTGTGTGTAACTGACTGTCAAATCAAAAAAAAGACAGTTCAATTGAATAATATCTCAACAATATTTATTGTCAGTTTTCAAATTTAACTGGATGAATTATAAATAATACATAATCTAATAATAAATCAATGTTCTTCTCTCATTTCAAGTCAAATAAGAAATGCATTTAAGAATAAATTACATAACAGAAAGCCTAAAATAAAGTACCTAATTTATGAATTTTGCTGAATTGTCTTTGCCCTGCAGCTTTGAATTCAGTTCATTCAGGTGTGAAGTGATGTCAATCAAAAAAGCCAGGACATTATATTCTTGTCATCTTCTAAAAAGAGAAATGTGTGTGCAGGGATTATATCTGTGGTTATTGAAACCACTTGTCTCAGCCTCATTCCACTCTCTGTTAACATCATTGTTAGTCAGTGAATTAATGTGTTAGGATTGTAATGGATCAATCATATTGGGCTGTTGGGTTTATTTTCTGTGCCTTCATTTCGGATATGAGTGGGTACGTTTGCTCAAAAGAGTTGTTCTTTGTCTCGTAGTGGTGCTTCACATTGCCTCTTTTAATAATCGCCACGGTCTCTGAACTACCCGTGGGAAGAATTAACATTTAAAAGTCTGTCCATTCTTGGTTAAATGATCTGGTCTCTGACCATATTTCTCCTTTTGAAGAAAGCCAATGCGAAAAAACTTCTGACTCGCATATTGTTTTCAAACTACTCGGTCTCTCGCTCCGTCTCCCCCGTGTGTGTAAATCTCACTCAAGTCGGGAAGCTTACCGGAATACACATATTTGATTGGCTGAGTAGCATCATGTCATGTCATTTACAACGCATGTAATTGGTCGGTGTGTTTCCTGGGCTGCTGAACGAGTGCCGCAAAGGCTAGAAAAGCAGCGCCGGTTAAAATAGAAACGTTGCGTCAACATTTAATAATTCTCAATTATTTATCGGTTTTAGGTCCAGATACAACGGCGTCCGCCTATTAGTGAGCCGTGATCTCGTCTAACCTCTTAAGGAGCCGCCATTGTTGTTTGGAACAGACAGTCGGATCTCTGTGTCGTCTTGCACACACCCAAGCCGTGCCTGTATCTGCAAGTAGGTCCTCACAGGGTGCTGATTTGTCCATGCTCTGCCTTGCTGGACGCAAACACATTACTTGAGGCCTGACTAGATGGATTTTTGTGCAATATGTGATTCTGAGATTCTTGCTTGATCTTGTGAGAATCCAGCTGCCATGCAAGGCAATATAACTCTGAACTACAGATCACCTATTGATTTTAGAACTATACTGTACTGACTACTTCTTTGAGTAATATATATAGTGTCATAGTTGTTCATCATGACGTGAAATGAAAATCAGTTGGATGAATGAATGGTTTCAATATGGCAGGCCAGATGATGAAGTCCAGTTGAGCAATCAACATCCAAAAATATCATCACGCAAGGATTGGAGTTAACGATGAACAACCATCATAATGTTGCACCACCCTATGTGAAACATTGAGTCAGGTACTACACATGGACAATTAGATGTTGGTACTCTTACTTGTGTTTATTCAATAGTATCAATTGCTGTGTCAAAACAAAACAAAATAAATGAAAAAAAACATTCAGTTTGGAGAGTGCTGCAGAAAGATAGTATAATCCTGAAAATACACTGAAGGCAGTCCAGAGAACAAGATCACAACAGCTTAGTTTTTTGAAGCCCTTTTCCTCTGATTTCATGCCTCGTCAACTACTCGTGGGGTTGCCCAAAACATAACAAAATCTGTATTGTGTTCACACTTGGCCTGTTTCCTACTTAGTGGCACACTCCCAGTCCATTTCAATATAAGGCTGTTTTATCTGCAATATATCTTAAATCTTAAGTTCTTGCATGTTGTAATCAACATCTTCTGTTGTACGCATCTCTTCATTATTCCCCACTTTGAATAAATCATTAACCCTATGTTTGCTATTGGCTCTGAGGCTTTAACAGGGCCGTTCAAATATCCCTAAAGAAAACCAACAAAACTCCAGTCATTTATTGGTGTGAGTGACCTTCTAGAAACTAGTTTGGGGTGATTTGGGAGTTGAACTGTGGTGTGCCGACTCTACCTTTTTAACTATAGCTTCTTTTTTTACAAAAACAATAGTATAGCAGTAATCAGAAACAATGATGAAACTAATCTTTGAACTGAAAACTTTAGTCACAAACAGCTGAACCAACCTTGTCTGGGATTACATTTGTTTGCTGATTTGAAAACCTATGGCAGCAGACGCAGGTTGCACCAAACAATGTGAAATTACACACAGTGTACAAATTGACTCAACAGTCCAATTCAACTCATTAATGGTAAAAAGCAAATGACATCCACCAATGTTAAACATTTTCTTGTCTCCCTTTCATCTGTCTCCCTTGTTTTTTTTAGAGACATTTATGGCCAAGATCGACAAAACGATTGATACTTCATCAAATGTCATAGTTTTGTCCGCTGGATATTCATGCTAAAGTATACAGTCTCTGATTCCTTTAATTATCACAAAGATGAAATAGATATGGTAGCTCTGGCAAGTTTAGTCGTACTTCTGTTTTAATTAACCGTGCAAATATGTATGTTTTATGTAAGATCGACTTGCAGTGCAATAGGCCTATATTCAGACACATCTTTACACTTATTAAATGTAATACACAATTCAATTAAATCTAATTGCCAACATACTGGGGCTGTTACCCATGAGTTAACATACTGCATTGTCTTTTTCTTTTATCTCACTAGCAGATAATGTGCAAAATATCCATGAGAGACTTGAAAAGAAGGATTGGGACTCTTATCACAGTCAGTACTTCAAGGTATAGGAAATACCTCAGACTGCACTGGCTGATAATATCACTGCCTATCATGAATCACAAAAATGTGGTGACTTCCTACTTTTTATCATTGAGGTGGTGTTGCTCCATATGCATTAAGAGTGAATGTTTTTGTTATCTCTTTCATTCAAACTTTCCTCTCCTTTTTTCCATATGAATTCACCCTAAACACGGAATTTCCATGTGTTTGATGTGTGTGCTTCCCTCTGTCTCCCTCCCACTTCTTGCATCTCACTGCCATAATAACAGAGACTCCCTTTTTCAGTCTACCTGTCTGTGTAGTGAGCTATTCCTCAGGGAAAGCATGGCGCTTCAACACCTTGCGCTTTCTAAGTCAAAAATAGTGCTCTTCCGCACACGAAAAGGTTATCCAATTAAAAGTAATTGCCTGAGAAGAGGAATGGATGTACTGCTCTTCAAGGAAGATAAATAAATAAATAATGACAACAAGTTGCTAACGGCTTGTTATTGCATTATTCAGTGTGAGGTCCCCCCAATCTACATCCCCCCTGGTCCTTCTCAGTCTCTCTTTTCTCATATTTTAGCATAAAACATCAAAGATTTTTAACTCTTAATTTAGAATAAGGCGTGATGATTTGAAACGGGACAGTACGGAGACTGGCAGACTTCCAGAAGTTGTTCTCCAGAAGACATGGAATGTAAAACAAAGCAGAAAAAAGAGAGCTGATGAATACAGGCTCAGAATAAAACACTTGGTCCAGACGCAACTTAAATTACAGGGGTCACTTGTGTAAAACAGTAGTTCACTTCATCATCTGTTGTTGATGTTCAGTGCCCCATGGCATGGGAGATCTACGCATTGGCGTTAATGTTCAATGTGTCGGGACAGCATGTCAATATGGGCTTGTTACATGCATAGCGTCCTTTCAAAATAAACTTTCATCTTCATCAGTTAGGTTTAGGAAGAAAACCACTGAACTTTAGGAAATAAGCGTGGTTGATGTTGACTCACGTCACTAGAGAGTGACAATTGATTCACGTGACTCAAGACTCAAGGGACGAAAGACACTAATTACTCAGGTGACAAAAGGTAATGTTTATATTTAGTTTCACAAAGGATACGAACGGAAATCCTGTCTGTGTTTATTAATATTAATAAATATTATAGGTCATATTATTATTAATATGACCTTTTATATACAATTTTCCACCATGCGAGTCAAAAAAAGTACTCTTCAAAGTGTGCAAAATGCAGCATTTGTTGCTGGGTACTTTATGAAGGATGGAGGAGGCCTCCTCGAGCTCTTTAGAAAAGGCCGGCTTCCTCTTGGAATATTACAGGTGACCATCAGCGAACTGACTCGCAAGCATAATACAAATTGATGACACAATGAATAATTGATTGACAAACATACAGACTATCAGAAACACATTTTTGGGCTAGGTAATAATGACTCAGACAAAACATGATAAACGTTTATGTTCGGAATTTTTGAGTTGTACAGATATTTGTCAGGACAAAGTCAATGCTCTCTTATTTTCTTTCCCTCTTTGACACACACACAGAGTTCATCAAAACAGTGCTTAAACAGTATACAGACGCACTAAATCGATAGATATTCAGCATTTTTTGTCATCACTGTGCAGCTGCCAGACAAAACAGCGCATATGAGGAGTAGGAATGCACTGCAGGATGACGATAGAGAAGTGGCACTTAGACAGAGAGAAGAGATGTGGAGTCAGCGAGGTCCAAAGACAGCTTGCAAGATAAGAAATGCAAAAGGAGAGTAGGGGATTGAAATAGCTGTGATTGAAAAGCCACAAACAGTAGAAAAACCACAAAAAAAGCAAGGCACATCAAGAATGACAACAAGCTACAATGAGAAAAGAAGAAAACATGGCAGACAGAAGAAGGGAATATCAATGTTGTCCTCTTCGTTCTGTGCTCGGCAGTCTTGTTGCCAAAAGTGGAACAGAATGGTTGCCTCTTGGATTCTCTGCCTCCACCTCTGTTTCCCACTTCTACTATTAGTCTTACTTTCTCCCGCTTGCCCTTATTCCTTCCATTTATCTTGTTTCTTTACCCCCCATTTTCAACTCTGTGTTCCGCCTTTCCTCTATCTGCCACATCGCCTCCCCATTCCTCTCCCACTTTCCTTCTTATCCCTATTTCCATCCTTCTTTCTTATTTTCTGTTTACCCCTCTGTTCTTCCTTTTCATTCGTCTCTATCACTCTCCAACCCTGTTTTCAACTTACTGTGCCTTCTGCTCTGTTTCCATCTTTCCCCTCCCACTGTCAATTAACTCACTATACGTCTCCACATTTACTCCCAACTGTTTCTTGCCCTCCCTCTCTAGCCTGTTGCATTATTCAGATGTCCATCTTTCTTTCTTTTTTTCCTCCCTCTACCAGCTTGAGATGACTATAGGAGGCCACAGGAAAGTGAATGAACAGTCTATGTCTGTCATTTATCCTGATTTGCTGTCAAACATCTGAGTGAAGCCTAAAGGATGATGGAGTGCGGTTGATGGGATGGGGAAGGGCAGAGGAAAGGAAAGAGATGACAAGGGTCAGGGAGTCAGAGGACATATTGTGCAGTTCTCTCTGTCCACCAGATGCCTGTCTTTTGGCTTGTGTGCCATTTAAACAGGTGACTTGCAGTAACCATTGAGGCCCCGGTAAGAGGGCATATGAAGTTTATACCTGGCTTTTTTGTTGCCTATAAAGTGGCTTTGTGAAACTGTTGGAAAAGTCCTTG
The DNA here is from genome assembly GCF_050575085.1 of Anarhichas minor. Lineage (NCBI taxonomy): Eukaryota > Metazoa > Chordata > Actinopteri > Perciformes > Anarhichadidae > Anarhichas > Anarhichas minor. The sequence goes on from NW_027466472.1 coordinate 5,733,988, forward strand.
TCTCTAAGGAATTATTCTCTTTCCGAGTCTCTTTGAGGGGGAAACCAGTTGGGATTGGCAGTGCTAGAAACAGGCAGTTGAGAGCTGAAATCACCACCTCAACTGAAATCGTGCATACCTGTTACAAAAGCTGTGGTGTGAGCAAACAACACACACACACACACACACACGGGCACACAACCTTGCCACTTCAGCACCATGGCCAGTGGCAGCCTCAGTGATACAGCCAACGCCAAGAGGAGCTTAACTCTCAGCACCTTGGACAACACTCACTCAAAAGCTTACAGGGCAAGTGCATGTTTGTGTATCTGTGTGCGAGAGACCAAACCATTTTTTCTATAAGCTGCTGTGACAGGCATGTATCAGAAAAAGTGTTTTATTCAACAACAAATATTACACTGCTAGAGCATTGTGCCTCGCTCTATAAGGCCTGATGTAAAATGACATGTCGGATGCTCACATATAAGACATGAGCAGTCCCTTTTTTTACTGTATCAGATAGATTGATACATTTATTCATTCATCTTTTTATTTATGTAACAATAAATTCCTTATTCCAACTTCAGATGGGTTTATTCTTGAGGGTTAATATCAGTCCAGTCGCAAGGTTTTGATTTATAGTTCAATGTTTTCACCCGTTGGTATAGCACCACCGCAACACGAGAGGAATCTATTCTATGTGATCAGACGGTATCATGCTTTGATTACATTCCCCTGAATAATTGTGTTTACATTCTACATTCATACCATTATTCACTGTGATGGAGGGCAATGGCCGTGTTGAGCAGAGGGTTTGCGGCTACATGTTTTTGCTTGTACGTGTTACTGAAAAGGAAAACATTACTGAGCCTTTCCTCAACTTGCCTAAAGTTAAAATCTCTAACATTTTCAGGGAGGCTAACTCCATTTTTGAAGTTATTTATGGTCTGCCTTTTTCTGCAAAAGCCAATTCAAACACATTTACAATCAGTTATTATATCCTTATAAAGTATTTTTTATTGATGGTGGTGGAGTTCACCTTTCCTGCTCTGGATTCAAATTGCCTACCTAAGCACGAGGGAAGATGTGTCTGCCAAACAATATCAGAGTCATTTTCTGCATTTTTCATGATATTGATAATTTTTGCAAAGAATTTTTTTTGCAAAGAATTAATCAAACAAGGAGCCTCTTTAATATATATATTTATATATATATATATATATATATATATATATATATATATATATATATCTTGAACAATTCAATTACTCTAAACAAATGAGTTCCTCTCTCATCTAAACAACAGTTGCATGCACAGCCACATCTCACATAAGCTTGCCTGTGTCACATACATTTTGATTCCCCATGATCAGTCCACACACAAGTGTGTCTCATTGAGATTCTAAGTGTAGTAACATATGCTCATACTTTTTGTCACATATACACACACACACACACTAATATGTAACCCTCCACCACCAGTTCTTCACCCTGCAGCTAATTAATGCTCCAGAAAGCAACACACCATGCACTCAGTCTTAAACATATGAACAGAGTTCACTATATTTCCACGCCTCATTTGCACTAACAATCATCATGAATGTTGGGCAGATGGTAAAAAACAAAGTAATATTAACACCAGAAAAGTAAACAATGGGAATGTTGTAAATATGACAGTTGTGCAGAATTGTAAGAGACGAAATACTCATTATACTTCCATTATAACACTGTGCCATGGTGTTTGTACATAACAAGGACATAAGACGGTGAATTAAGAAAGTTTTCTAAGATTTCCATTAAAAAACAATTTCCAATATTATATATATATATATATATATATATCTTCCCCTATGCTTAAAATTGCCTAGGCATAACCATACCTTTACCACGGAGCAGCAGAAAATACGTATATGAGTCATTTTTGAGTCATTTTTCAAACAATTAAAAAACTAATTTGTGGTTTAGATATAACGACTTCTTTTTTTGGAACAGATTATCACAGTAACCCTTGGAAACAAAGTGAATATTATTTGATAAAGACCATGAGGAGGACTTAAAAGAGAGCAAGAATAAACCTAGCATGTAATTTTCTCCTTATGGTAATTGTGAGAGAATTATAGGCTAAAGCTTTATTGTTTAGACAAGAGCTCTGAAGAAGGCTCATACAATTATTACACAAATTACTTTTCTTTATTTGTGTAATATGGTGTGATGTATGATCCTGTCCCCATATGGACAATATTACATTTTATATCATTACACTTTGTGGACAGATACAAATTATTTTACTTCAGCATTGTGCTCTTCTCTCTCTCTCTCTCTCTCTCTCTCTCTCTCTCTCTCTCTCTCTCTCTCTCTCTCTCTCTCTCTCTCTCTCTCTCTCTCTCTCTCTCTCTCTCTCTCTCTCTCAGTCTCCTTGTCCCTCTATCTCTGGTTCTTTTTCTCTGTTTCTCTGGTCTTCTTTGGCCTTCTTTCTCTCTCCCTGGCTGTCTCCAGCATTATGCTAACACATTTAAAGACGGGCTCCTGCTGTGCAGAGTAATCATTCAGTGAAGCTACACTCCCTTAATGTGTCTGCGGGGTCTGCAATTCCTCCCAAACCGATCTATCTCGAGGATGACACAAGCCCCAAGGTTAAACCAGGGTGACACACAGGCCGCACACACACTTACATTTACATGCAAGAGCACACTCGCACTAAACATATCTGCACACACATGGAAAGTGTATGAATTTTACAATGTTTTGTGATTTGTAAAGTCTTGATTCAAGACTTCTCACTCATTGGGCTGAACTACATTATATGCTATGTATTTTCATATCATATCATTAAATTGTTTGCATATACACTAATGCTAGTGGAACATAGCCATGTTCCACTAGCATTACAAACCATGCATGGAATCGCATTAACATCCATATGCAGACAGCTGTACATGAACATACACGGATGTCCTTCGTCGGAAAGTCAAACTCACATAACTCAATAAAGTCAAACCAATGTTTTAGTGGCCAGTCAAACATCGACATTCTATAGTACTGTCCAGTAGGATGATTTATTTACTTTCTCCATCGCCTTTCATGATTTTATATTTTGATGTTTTTGAAATTACAATTGGCTGCTAGCTTTACCATTGTAATAATAATAATAACAATACCCCCTTAAACTGTTGCACATTGTATGATCAAGAACAGCAATTCAGGGTCAGCAGAAACAAAAACTATTCTCATTAGCTGAATGTGTGACCTCTTCAACAAGTTTCACAAACTTTGTGCTCTTAATCCACAACAAGCACGTGTTTTAGTTTGCTGTCCTGTGACGTTTAGGAAGGATTTGGTCATCATCCCCATCTTAGTTGCTGCGGCTATTACTTTCATCAGGATCTGAGACAGAGAGGGTTTATGTGATGGGAATGTTATTAGACTGCCTGTTGGAGGGTATAGAGGTATAGGACAACAGATCCTGCTGGGGTTAACTTCCAAGAATAGCAATGAAGGCAAAGCTGTCTTATGTAATGTACACACACAGGCGATAAGGAGGAAGGGCCACCATGTGCTTGCTAGCGGTGATGATTTGTGTGATGTGAATGTCCTCTTGTCTCAGCAGACCTCCATGACTCATGGCGAGTCACAATCCGCTTCTAGCCAACCATGAGCTTCACAAGGAGGGCCTGGTGCTGAAGTCTCCGGTTTATTTTTTCCCCACCCTGTGCCACTGTATGGGTGCCCCTGCCATCTGGTGAGAGTCCGTATAGTGACAAGGATGAGAATCCTTGATGGCTTCCAATCCATGAACACGGCCACATGCAACCCTGTTTGTCTCTGCAGGGGTCAATGACAACTTTGCCGCCCGAATAATGTTTCACTCATTAATTAGACTTGCAGTTAGACTTTTAGGCTGCAGCTGGTACACCTGACCAGAGAGCGGAGCCAGACTTTGTAAACATTCAGGGCTCAGCCCAAACCTAGGGGTGTCTGGGGGCAGACGTTGTTTCCCACTTACGGCAGCTATATGTACTCTTTATTAAGTAATTGAATATAGCTTACCTACAAATCTGTACATCATTTAGGAAAAAAATCTTTGCCAAGGGGAAAAAAAGCATCCTATAGAGCTTTAATCCTGCTTTGTTTTTATTTGTTGACAAATTTTCACTCCTGCCATCTAAAAAGAGGGACAAATTGTCTTTTGTTACTATTTTTAAAGTCATGTAGCATACAAAGGTAGGGTAGGAATTTCACACAAACAGCATTACTAATCTTAAAACCTTTTTTTATTATTTGCAAATGTACTAATCTGCTGTTATTATTTAATTAGGAACACACCAAGGAACCACACTGTAGTTGTAGACTGTGTAGTTTATATCTGAACCATCCCACATACGCCACCCTTCTGCGGAAAGTACTCACTTGGGCAGCAAATGCACTTTTTACGTAACATTTGCAAAAAAATACAGGGCCTCACTATTTTTGAAATAATATGGCCTTTGTTCAAAATGAGTGCTGCCTGTTAAAGCTCAGTGTGCAATTCTGAATCAAAGCAAAGTAGGTGTTACTCTGGCTTCAGACAGATGGGAGACCCCATGCTGAAACCAGAATCTTCTCATCTATTTCTCTCTCACTCTCTCTTATCTCTCTCTGTTTGCCTATCTCCATTTTTATCCTCGCATCGGTGCCGGCTGTCTTTTCACTCAGTGGGCTTGTGCTCTGTCAATTTTGTATGAAGGCGGTGGGGGTTCCCTATCCATAAAATACTTCAAAAACATAATTTCATGGAATGAATACTTTTTCCAGAGCAGACAGAAATCCACCAAACTGTCTTCAAGGAAGCTGTCTGAGATTGGTTGCAGTCACAATGAAGTGCAGTTTATGTGCATTTAGACAAAAAAAAAAGACAATTTGTACTTCTAAAAGTACCATAATGCTTCATGTGCTCATGCCATGTACTGGAGTAGAAGTCTAGAGTAACTAGCTTAAAATAAGTATAATACCTACTGAATGTAATATTCAGTCCCACTATCACTTCCTATAGCAATGGTAGTACACAGCTGCAATTTGATGAGGAAAGTTACCTGCTAACATATTACGTATCACATAAACATCATCAACAGCTCAACAGTAAATTAGGGGGGCAGCAGACTATTGCACTTCGGTTTAAATTCAAACAGTCTCTGCTTCTCAGTATTCCTTCCAGCTAGTCTCTCTTTTTCTCCTTCTCTTAATGGTATTCCTCTTGTATACACAAACTATTAATATGTTCCTTGTGTATCACTGGTTTTATGCATGTCTCTTTTTTTCTTTCAGTTGGATTGCAATGCCCTACTTATAATGCTGGTGCTGTGTTAGACTATTACTTGAAGTTTTTTTCTGTACTCAACAACTTTGCATCTCCTGCAGCATATGCATTTATTTCTCTTTGTCACTTTGTCCTTTGCTTTTCATTTCTCTCATTGTAGATCTGCCGTCCCTACTCTCTTATTGAGCACGTCCCGCTCACATTTTGTATGTGTCTCGCTCGTCGTAATTTTTTTTAGTTCTCTTGTCGATATGTCTCCCCCTCTCCCCGAGCACTGACTCTCCTCTCTCCCTGATGAGGCCAGCCCCTCCATGCCGATGAGACTGACAGAGGGTGATTAAAGTGGAGTCTCATCTGGTGGAAAAACTGACCTCAATCAGAACTATTCTACCAAGAGGACGCTCTCCTCCTCTCTGTTTCCGTCCATCCATCCCTGCTCCTCAGTATATTCCTGACTCTCATCCACCATCCTTTATTCTCCCTGACCCGCTCCCTCAGCATGTCAGCACTCCCCGTCTCTCAGCGTAACTCTCTCTACTCTCATTTCTCATCTCCCCCGTCCACTCACAGTAATCACTCTCAATTTGTCATCATCGGCTCTATTGTTCTGAGATGGTAATCTGTCCTTCCGGAGAATTCTCAAATATGCTACCCTCAGCTGTGTTCAAAAAAGCTCACATTGACAAAAAGGCTACTTTTCAGGATATTGTTTTTAAAATATCTATATATGCATAATTGCTGAAATTGGGGAAGTAAAGTAATTGAATCAATTAAAATATATTGTGTAAAATTGACAAAGTGAGGGCCATGTAGTGTATCAGTCAGACATTAGCTCACTGTGGTTTCTTTCCATTATGCTTTCAGATTAATGTGATGGAATTACGCGTGTAAAGTGACTTTTTCTGTGTATAGAATGTACTGTGTTGCCGTCAAGGTCCGGCAAAATATGGCTGGTGAATAGCTCACCGCACAGCACTGGAAATCGTAAACGAGTTATTGCTTGTCAGCTGAGACAGATGCTAATGCCTTAGCACTGCAGCTCAAACCACAAGGGAGCTAACGTGGACAAGCACTTGACAAACCTAAAATATCAATGTTGTAAGATGCTTTTTTTTTTTTACTGTAAATGGTTGAGGAATACTGCACACCGCAATCCCCATGAGTCATCTGCCAAACTCCTTTACTCAGTTAGCTGTGTTAGATTTAGCTAGTGAGTCTCATGCTAATATCATAACACCAGGGACAACCACTCAAATAAGCCCCCGGAGCAGTTCAGAACCGAACCTAGGGCAAGATAACGTTCAGGTAGAGTAAAATGATTTTTAAAGCTTTTTGTTATAAGTGACTGCTCTTCTCTTGAAACTTTTTTTGGTGGAATGGAAATGAAAGTGGAATATTCTCTCTGCTGCCAAAGTTGTAAAACAGTAGGCTCCGTGTGCGTCCCAGGAGCTTGGCTGTTGTTACATTCAAAGGTGGTCATATTGTATATTTCTAATCATTTGCAGTACATTGACCAGTATAGTGTTGATGTTTCAATTATACCATGTATTACTCTTTCACTGCATTCTTGGCATTACAAAATGTAACTATACAATCGCCAAGGAAGAACACAATTTTCTGCATGTGTGAAAATAAGGACATACTCAAGTTTTTACGTGAACAATAAACGGTCTCTCTGTATCTTTCTCAGTGTCACCGGCATTGTGAAAGGTCAAAGACTTGTTAAACTTAGGTGATAACATCAGTTCCCCCTTTAGATGGATTGTCTCTGGTAGACTAACAAGTTGAGCAAATACTGATCAATGTTCACACTTACATATTTAGCCTGTAATTGCACTATAAATTCACGTATAAGTCACATGTGTGGACTTAAAATAGAGGAGAGCAATCCCAGTGTGTCCTTTATAAATGTCAGGCGTAATGTGTGTTGTCATGGCAACATTCATCCACAAACTAAACAAAACATTTTCCAGTTTTAGCTTTGCAATTACTTCTATACATCATGACTGTCAGCCTTTCCTACACTTCCTGACTAGTGCTGAAAATATATATAACATATATTTCACCACAAAACGTGCCCGAGCCCACACACACAAGTGTGTGAAGTGTGTGAATGAATCATGCGTGTGTCATTTTCTGGGGGTGATTGTAATCTGCAGTGAAGCTAGAGGTGGATGCTGCAGTCCCCTTGTTTCTATGGCGGTGCTGTGACTGAAAAGGGGAGAACATAAATAAATGGAGGCAAGCGAAAGATAAACAGAGAGATTTCACATAATTAGCAGGGATTATGCATTTGTTTATCGGTCTTTTTTTCTTGTCACCGTTTTATCAGCTGACAGCTACAGGGAGCAGCTGTCAAATGATCTTTCTCATATTCAGATTTGTATTCAGGAGTTAAGGGCAGTAGCCTATGTTTGACCCTTTATGTATTTCATATGGAATGAAGCTGGTGTTTCAGTACAGTCAAAACATTAAAGGGCAGACTGTGTTTAGTATAAATGCATATACCCTCGACGACACTATTGGGCTAGCTTGATTTGAATCTCCAGTTTGAAATTACACATGCTATCTGGAGTATTGAATTGCTTGGCCACCAGAGGCATTTAACTAGCTCTGCTGAACCGGAAGTGATGCAATCACACTGGCCCCATTTCTAGTGATATTTAAATCCTTTTCTGCGTGGATGGTCCGGCCAATTGGCAAATTGCTCTTCCTCCGTGCGTGCCCCATTTTTGATTTGATTTGTAAGGAATGTGTAAGTGCGTGGGTGTTGTGCGATTTGATGTGATTTTTTGTGAAGATGTGTGCGTGTGGCCATCCTTCGGTGCTTAATCCACAATCTGCCGTCTGCCAGGAAGACTCCCCCCCCCCTCAGTGCTTTATTCAGAAAAATATATATTTTCTTTCTTAATTTGCAGACTCCTAAGTAGCCCTGCAGTTTCACCCTCCTTTTCAGGAATTCAAAAAATTTGATCCATCATTTTGCTCATTTGAGTCCACCTAAAGCGTCTTGTCAGCTTTGTGACTAATTGGTTTGCAAGTCATTTCAAAGCAAACAGTTTGTCTTGGTGGTTGTTGACCCACCAGTCAGTTCCAGCCAGAAATACTAATGTTTAGCAAGTCAGTCAGTTAAAAGCATGTATTTGGTATAAATAGAACAAGGTCAAAGACACAGTGAAATTTGATGTACACATTTTACCAAACCAAGTGCTTATCAACATTTTGTCCAACTCTATTCAAGAAATGTTCTTTTCCCTTTGCTTTTTCCATGTGAGCGAAGTCATGGGTTCTATTCTTGACTGAGGTGTTTTAAGTGATGACAGTGATGATCATGATGATGATGGTGATTGTGGCAATTATGATTGCCATGCCACCTGAAGAGGTAGCGCTAGTGTCGACAGATGTGTTTTAATGGCATTTATTAATTATAGTCGTTATAGTCGGTTGTCTAGTGCTCTCTGCAGATGTATCTCTGTTGATTTTGCCCTTGCTTTTGCTGATGCTGACTTGAATGAAAAGTGCCGCACCTTTTTGTCTTAAAAGTTTCCCTTAGATGTTCAGTCATGTTTTTAAATTGACTACGTCTGATGCACAATTGTCTCTGCATTGTTGCTCAGTTTACCATATTATCAGTGTTGTGTTGGGTTGTTAATGTCAATAATTGATGTATGATACTATCCCAACCCGCTAGCAGCCTGCCCATGTGAAATATCATTAATCTCAATGTGCTTGCAACTAGCGTCAAATCAAGCAGTGGAGTGGAAAAGTGCAAACAAAAACAGATGCAGTTGTTGTTATTCTGTCATCAACTAAACACATCTGTACAAGGTATTCACCTAGAAGTTTTCAACAAAAGAGAAAAGTGGCATTTCAAAAGGTAGAGACAAACAAAAATAACGTCCTATTTACTTCCAGGGCATGCTGACAAATCAGGATGAAATGAAAGAATGGGATGACAGAGTTAAGAAATGGCAGACATGAATCAGTAAAGGGGTTGTAACATACAAAATGAGTGAACAATTTGAAAGATTTCTTTGAAAATGTATTTTTTTCCTTTTCACCTTTGGCGCGTTTTGCACCACCAGCTGTCGGGGGAGGGGATCATTTCTCTTTGAATTGCATCTCCTGAGGTTTCGTCGTATTTCTGATTTATTTATCATCTAAGGAACATTTTCATTTTATTCTTGGTCAGGAACCACCTTTAATGCAGTGCAGCATAATTAGCATTGAAGGCTCCCAGTAGGCAGATATGTATGACTTGTCGGTGTGCATGACTGCCTTATGAGTGGCAGATTAGTGAAGGTGAAAGGGAAATTGCATAGCTGAAGCATGGTGTCAACAGACATGAAATAGCTCATGACTGACAGGTGAGATTTTTTACCCTGTGCGTCATGTGTGTGAGTGAGAGTGTGGGAGTTTGTTCAACTGGTGAAAATGACTGTGGTCAGGTATGGTGCTACTGGGTTGTCGGCACAGTTGCTATGCTCACAAAATGACAAGGTGACAGAAAACGATGTGTGAGAAGGAGTATGTAAGAGTGCAAAGAAATGGAGAAAGTGAGACGAGACAGTATATTCTGTAATTCCTTGATTTGTTTCTTACCTGTATATACTGTGTGTCAGGGAAGGGGGCATTTAGAAATTCATGAGAAAAGAGACACTCTAATGACTCTTAAATTCAAGATGCAGCTTTTCTTTTTCGAAATACGAATGAATGTAGGTGGTATCTTACGCACAGAGATGTTTCACAGACTGTTACATTAGCACCAGATGCACAGAACCACAACCACCCAATGCTTAATCATCTCAGTTAATATTCGTACCCGCAAAAAGTCTTAAGGCTCTTGACATTTCAGGTTACATGCACAAAGACAAGACATAATTCATACACACTAATATGCAGAAGCACACAAAAGCATATCAACACATTAACACATTTTCACACAAACCCATACACACCCACAGACTCGTCACATCTGACAGTCTTTGAAGTTGTCAAAGTGTGTTCCTGCTTTCTCGCATGTTTTATTTTTTTGTTTCCCCCTTCATCTGTGACACACTTGTATCTGTCAGTCACCCCAGTAACAAAGACGCATTGTTACGGCAGCTCATTTAAAAGCATGTCGGCTGGTATGACGTTTCTTTCAGAAAGTCGGTGAAAAACACATTGATCTGTGGACAATGAGATATAAATGAGACTGTCTGTGAAAAGTGAAAAGCCACATTATTTCATTGTGTTGGAAGAAGGGAACTTTTTTTTTTTTGTATTACATAGAAGAACTCTGAAAAAAATAATTGAATGCCATGAATACTGTCCGTAAATGCTGTACATGTAAACATAGCATATGCATCATAGGTATATGTATACGTCCTGTGTTTTCTAGATACCGTATACCAGTTATACAACTGAGGCAGGACCATTTTGTGATACTCTACACAGACTACACGTTTCTGCCAAAACAGGTCCAAGCACAAATAAAAAAATGTAAAATCCTCTTAATGTTGAACAAGAAAGCCAGATTTGAGTCCCACTTGGTGTAGTCTGTCGAGGTAGCTTGTTTTTGGCAGGAATTAAAGAGAAACTTGATTTCCCTTTTTTTTTCCTGCCAAAAACAAGCTGAAGTTTGATGATGATAATGTCAGGGGGCATTCGTTATTAAGTTTCGTTCTCCAGCAAAATCAGAGATGCAATATGTTGTTTTATTTTGTTTACTTTTTTTTACTGATAAAACCAGTAACCACTAGTGTATGAATGTGATGGGACAGATAAAAAGATTGTTTCAGAGCTTTCATCCTCTCTGATATGACTTTCTCTTAATCCAGGATGAATAACTGACAGATCATCTGCTCAATTAGCCCTGCGGGCTTTGTTTACGAAAGTCAAAACAAAAAACGTTGCTCTTCAAAATCACATTGTACCTGACGACAAGGGCTTGAATGAATCATCACAAACTTTTTGGACAAGAATCACAAATACACAGAGACACACACACACACACACACATCCACCATTCAGCAGTGAACCCCCTTTGTACATTCTTACCCAAGCAGTGGCGATTAGAGTGGAAATCAATTCCAGGTGCCCATGGTTAAATTGATATCATTATGTTTACTGCAGGCTGAATAATGGATGACTCTATCATTATATGGGGAAGTAATGGGACGAGGAAAAGCACAGGTAGACAGCTCGCCCGCAGGTGAGAGCTATAATTAGTGTCTCCTGGCACACCCATACATGTACTGATGCATTCATAATTTCAACTGTGGGATCACGCAGGTACCCATGCATAATAAAACATAGCAATTCCAGCTGCATATCATAATTCCACTTCAGTCATTGTTACTCTGTTGGTGACTGCAGTTGTGCAGGGACTCACTCATCGCATAATGCATCTCTTGAATCTAAGCATTTCCAATCAGGCCAATGGAAAGCAGACTTGTTGAGATGTTGCATGTGTGTGTTTCCACTGGTCATTAACTCTGGCTGTCTTTCATGTCATTGTAAACACCTGTTCTCTTATTTTGCGCAGCAGTTGGTTGCCTACTGGTGTTTCTGTGTGGTGAAATAAGGACCAGAACAATTTCACAAAATGACTCACTCTGCATGTGTTGTGGACACAAATCAGGTTAACATGTCTTTCCTGCTCTATTAAATGGATAATGTGACAATAACTGAAATTAGATAATATTTTCCCCTGTCCATCAAAAAGAAAGAACTGCATTTAGTCACAAAGAATAAGCACAAAAAGATGAAGTGCAACATGCAGGTTAGAATTTAAATATTTTATTTGATGAAGCTGATCATTTGAAGAAAACAAAATATAAGATTCACACATTTTACAAGCAACAAAGACATAAATATATATATATTAATTAATATCATTTTGAAACATTATCCCCAAAAAGCTGTGCATTTTGAATGGTCTGTCGTGATTCCAAAGTTAATTTTAGCTAGGGTAGCTCAAACTAACATTAGATTATTGAAGTTACTGCCAAACAGTTAGTAGCATGTGTGTGCATATGTTCAAGAAACAGTTAGCACCTCTGGTATTGGTGCTATTTTAAAACATTATGCAGATTTAAAGGGTCCTGGTGAGTTTTTTTGGAAACAAACAAACAGTTGTGTGTTGTGTTGAATACATTTCCTTCCTCATAAAGTGTTTGCAAGCTGAAAGTTTATAATCCTGTCAAAGATTGTAAGAGGAATAAAAAGCACTTTAATAATTTGGGGGATTATTTCTGCATTTCTTTTAATGGTACAGTAAACAAAACAGGCTCATCAATGAGAGTACATTTAGGTGATTTCATTTTTAAAAAAACACTGCATTTACTTTACATCATAATTCATGACTATGGACCAGGTATATTAATTATCTAATAAAACACAAAAACTCTACTCTGTGGGTTAGATGCCGGTGCTCCAGGTGATGGTAAATGGCTGATCCACACGAACAGACTTTGGAGTAGCATCTATTATCAGCTCCTATAGACACAATAAGAAAGGTTACTATAGTTTACGTAATTACACATGTCGTCAAACCAGACATTGCCGATATTATTATATTGTTATGAAAGAGCATTCATTACTGTGTAAAAGTAATGTTTGTCAAAAATGTGTGTGCAAGAGAAGTATAAAACATCCTGACATTGGTTTGAACGTGAGTGTGAATAATTGCCTGTCTACACACTTTACACGTTAGCCTGTGATAGACTGGTGGCATGTACAGGTCATATTCTGCCTCTTGGCCAATGCATTCGGCATAAACTAATCTCCATGCAACCCTGCACAGCAAAAGCAAGTACAGATAATTGATGGTTAAATGGAACTTGCCTGTGACACGTGTGAAAATGGACACTACATTCCTCCTGTGCTGCACGTTGTGTCTGATTTAAAGGAAAATAATCCCATTTCATTCATGTCATATAAAAAAACATGGGTCCCCTGTGAAGTTAAAGAAGCCTGGGCTTGTACATGTGATCATATATTGTAAATGACAGTACGAATAGGCCTATAATGATTCAGAATAAGACGTCCCGTAACAGACAGAAATAGCTCTCCCACATCACTGTATTTAAATGACACAGCGCCAGCTGCTTACTGTTTCTTTCAAGTTGATACCCTATCAGGCAATACTTAAGGAGATGAATGGATTGTCTTGCACCACAAAACCACTTATTACCATATGCATACTATGTCATCCTTATTCTCTCTCTCTCTCCATCCTCTATGCCCTTCCTCTTTCCCTCCACCCATCTTTCATTCTTCCTGTTTATCTTTCACCTCTCTGTTCCTCTCTCCATCTGCTTTTTGTGATGCATTCTCTCTCTCTCTCTCTCTCTCTCTCTCTCTCTCTCTCTCTCTGTCTGTCCTTCCTTTCCTCTCTCCTTTTCAAAGATGGAATGACTTTTCATTATTCTTTACCCATCCTTGCATCCCTAACACACACGCACAAAACCCCTCTGTCATTCTGACTTTCTTCATCTGCAATTCTTGCCGTCTCTTCTTGCTCCTCGCTGTCCGTCTTCTCCAAGAACAGTATAAATCAAATGCTTCCGGGCTTTTTCACCTACCATTATTTATGGAGCTGCTGTAGCTATCATTTTCATGCTTCCGATAACTGCACTGAGTACAGTACACAACCTCGACAGGAATATTTGATCACAGGCCAAATGAGGAGAGGGAACACATGCTATCTTCTTAAACTTGGCCTTGGTTTCCGTTTTCTGCTGCTTCAAACTCTTGCAGTAGTAAATGTCTCTATCACCCATCCTCACTGTAATATAGCCCTATACTCTACCTCCCCTCTAAACTCTTCTAGTGATTAAAGAACGTGTCCTCTAGCTGAATAACCTTGATTAAAAGTGACACCTTATAGCTCTAGCTCAATGTTGTAATCGACCTTAACCCTGTGATCTCTCTATCGACTACAGAGGAGATTCACACACAAAACACTGAAGGAATTTCCTTCGACGTAAAGAACTGACAATATGCAAGTGTTCTCACATGCAGTGTCCACTAAAAATGGGACTCTGGACAAATGAATCACCACATTGTGCTGTACTGTAACCGGCCCTACGGCTTGGCCTTGTGCACACAATTCCTCCAGATTCTCTGTCACAGTTCTCTCCGCTAAACCATTGGAGCAGATGATGGAGCGAGCGAGAGGAAATGACAATCATTTTATATGAACGGCTTTAAAAAATCGCTGTCCTGAGTCAAATCTTCAGCTCCGTATTCATTACAAAACAACAGTGTCAGGGGGAACGCAGAGTTGATTACAGCTGTCAGATGACAAAGTGCGGCACAGCAGGGGGTTGTGAACCTGAGCTGTTTTTTTTTTTTTTTTTTTTTTTCGTTGTAGTGACAGCTTTTGACTGGCAGGGAAATGCTCAATCAACTTGAAGGCTTGTGCATGTAATGATGAAGGAGGCTTACTGAGCTAAGTGTGTTAATGCTCAAATTGAACTATTAAATGCAATGACACTGATTGTATGCATGTTGGACAGTGATTAATATGTTTATTTTGGGGTTATTCGAGCGTAAGTGAGAGTGAATACATTTGTGGGATGCAACAGGATATATGTGCTTTTGTACACATCATTTATTCTTCTATTACCAACAAAGTTTCCAATCCCTGCTAAGGGGGTGCCTCAGTCTACTATTTATGTTCTCAATGATTAGTGAGTAAGACTGAAAAAACACACAAAAAACAGGTGATGCTGTGAGGCAATTCACTGTGAACTTGAAACTGGAAACATTTTTCTGTTTTCTTAAATGGTTTTCCTGCGGCTTTGAAGCTGCAGTATGATGTGCTTTGTCCATTTAATAAAACATAAAATAAACAGGATATACCATTCCGTTTCTGTCTGCAACTGTGTCCACAGAAATAACCATGAATTGCATTTGCAGGTCACAGGACCTTGTCCTATAATGGTTGGTCAGCGGTCTGCTGAGTTGTGTTTATCATGATGAAGCTGCACAATGGCAGAAAGCATGATGTTAAACCTTTTTAAAAACCTTTAAAAAACATCTTAATACATTTACTGACCTGAGTGTCAATGTCGTGCTTCGGGGTCAGTGGGTGTGCCATTCCAGCCATGTCTGTCAGGTTTACCTCTGTGATTTTAACACTGCCTGCTCCCCAAACCCTCACCTCACCCAGGGTCAAGCCGTCAGCAGGATCCAGATTGCTGTTGATGGGCTGACAGGTCAAGGTGTTCTGGAAGTGAAAGTGTTGGAGACGGCAGGAACAAAGACACGGGGTTATTCCAAATAGATGAAAAGAAAATCATGTTCTTGATTCATATTAGGTGAAATCCATTCTCCGCTTCATCTCTTTACCGAGAGAGATTTAACATTGGGGTATCTTTCTCCATGTCATTGGCTTTATACCCACCATATTATATTTCTTACTCTATGCTTTTCTTTTAGGAGATAATCTTCTGTGGAAAGAGTTTGATTGTCTGATTAGTTTTACATCTGTGCTCACAATGTGAGGGACACACATGTTTGGGCACACACACAAATGTTTAATGTCCCAGATTATCAATGAACCAAAGTGGGGCTACTGATAGCCCCTTAAAGAAGACTATTTTGAAGAAGACTAAGATGTTCTTACTTTGTAAAAAATGGCCTCACACTGAAGGTCCACAACTCCTATGGAGCGAGCTACAGCAACACACACACACACAAACATACACACCTACATTCGGATACCCATCCAAAATGGCATACGATCTGCTAATCTGCCAGGCAGCACTGGCCTCATTGCCGAACTTATCCTCATCTTCTCACATCTGCCTGTTCACACACACACACACACACACACACACACACACACACACACACACACACGAGCACATTCAAACACAAAAACACACACTCTTACTGCCTCTCTCCCCCCTTTGGCTGTCAGACAGTGTGGCTGTTTTATCGCTGTGTGAAATTGCTTTGGAATGAGCCTGATGGTAGGCAGAGGACAGCCACAGATGTTTGGCCATGGTAGCTCTATGTGGGTATGTGTATATTGTAGATGTGTGCGTATATGTATGTGTGCGTTTGTGATTAAGCGTTCGCTCGTTAATGTGTGTCTCTGTGTGATTGTGTGCCTTTGCCTGGCTAGGAAGCAAATAGGGCTGGGTTAGGCCCATTAGTCCCAGTGATTAGGGGGTTTCTGTCATGTCTGACTATAAATGTGATCAAACTGCGGCCTGGTAAACTCCTCTTGCTGAAATTAGCCACAATAATTGTGCACATACTAGACAAACTGTTTGGTGCAAAAACAGGCACAATTTCATATTTGATGTACATCTATATATATATATATATATATATACATTTGTTTGAACTGATTGGTAATGTCATGGCGCATGTGGCAAAGTCAGTTGGGGGACGCAGTTGAGGATTCATCAGACTGGAGGTGGTAGATGGCGCGCATCTAATAGCTACACATATGCAATCTAAGGGAAGCATCTGTGGAAAACAATCACTCATTATTATGAACAGAACCGAGTTTGCTTTAATCACACTTGAAGTTGTACTTTGATACACCTGTCAATCTGCACAAAGTGAAAAAAATGCAACATACAACAAAAGATTTTTTTGTTATTCTTTTTTTTGTTATTGTAATTTTGAAATCGGTGTTCCTGCTTTAGGCAACTGAAGCCAAACAATTAATTCTTGTGTTTGTGATAAGAGGTTGCCTGTGTAGGCAGAAATATAAGTGCAATTTCATGCCAAAACAAGTACCAGAAACACACTGTGATCTGCATAAACACAACCACAGCTGCTCCACTCCAACCGCCTGCACGTATCTTTTTGAAAAATCCAGGTGTGTACACAACAAAAGCCTTGCCTCCGTTGAAGATGGCATTGTGACTTCATTAGGGCTGTCAGCTTGGCGATGGCGCAAAAGCTTAAGGCTTTAGACTCTTACTATTACATTTGGATCATCAAATTTCAGTATAAAATTCTACAAATTGACTCTACAAAATCCATTTTACAGTATCTCCTTTCTTATTCAACGATCTTAAAATTGTTAAGATTGTAAAATAATTGTAATTTCAGCATGACATGCACAAGACTGCTGAATTGCACATTGTACATGCAGTAATCCTCTCCACTACCTCACCATTTTAGTTGTGTTAAAGCCTGTAGAATCTTCTTTGTTAAAGTTTTTATATACTGTGACTCTCGTTTAATAAAAATGAATATACTTATAGATTATTATATGCTATTATAAAGTGATTCATCGACTAAAGCATTTGTATGTCATTACTTAGTTTGATAGGTGTCAAAAGAAGGTTTTTTTTACAGTGAGAACTTTTTCTCCTCCAAAAGCGTTAAATATCAATTTAAATCACATCTTAGAGTTAGACATGAATTCTGCGCTAATGGTTTCCAACAGTTAAGCTTTGACATCCACTTACCACAGCCCCGTTGCATGGTAAAGCATGGGCTCTTTGTCCACTCTCACTGCATAAATAGAAATAATAATGATAGACAAAAAGAGACGTGACATGCAGTTGGCCCTTGAACTCACCGATTCTGCTGTGAAGGAGGTCAGCAGATATTCTGATTTCTTGACTGTGTCTGAGGAGAGAGAATGAGAGTGAATTACACGCCAAACCAAAAATGGAGACAGTGGAGGGACAGAGAAAATAGATGTGTGACTACCTGAATGAATGACAGGACAGAGCGATGAGGAACTGTATGGACAAGTGAGTGTTCATATTGACCACACGACATGACTGGATGGACAAATAATAAATATAAATCACCTTGAATGAGTGAGTCATGTAGTGAAGGGTTGCGTTAATGAGTCAATGAAGCACTTAGTAGCATCATGAATGGATCAAAAAACAACAACAACTGGCCAAGTGACTGGCTGGATGAGTTAACATGGAGTACTTACTCATTAACAGACTCGTCACAAAGCATTACTGGTTGATTAAATGAGAAAATAATATAATTAGGGTGGTAAAATAAATGATTAACCCGCTATGCTGCTTAGCTGTATGAAAAAGGCTGAATAATTAATTAGTGCATGAATGAGTAAACTTAGGACTGGTTGGATGAAACTGATACTGTAACTAAAGCACAGATGAGTCAGCCTGAGTTGACAGCGGAGTGAATAGCGCATCCCTCGGAAGTGAAACTCAAGCATGCAGGATTCAAGAAAAGCAGAGATAACACAGGTAAGCCGGCGCTGTAGCGAGAAGCAGAGCAAACTAGAAAGACTGAGGCAGGCTACGCTGCAGACAGACAGGGAGACGCAGAAGAGAGGAGCGAGGGAGCAGATACAAGAGGAATGATGGAGAGCATATCTCCAGGCAGCGACACGGGGAATTACTGTAATAGTTTCCGTCAGTCCCCTTCTCTGTCATCCCTCGTTCTCTCTCTATCTCTCCCTCTTTCCTTTGTCCCAACACAAACACGCCCTTCACAGAGCAGTGAACTTCTCACAGAAGCACTTCAGAGGCTGATTCTGTCCGCATATCGGTGTGTGTGTGTGTGTGTGTGTGTGTGTGTGTGTGTGTGTGTGTGCGTGTGTGTGAACGACTGAGCAAGTGGAGAGAGACTATGTTCTAGTTGTCTGTGTGTATCTGATTAAATCAATGAAGAAATTCATATTCAGTGAAAATAACTCCATGTGCTTTCGCAAACTGTATACGAGTGAATGAAAAAAGGAATGCAAATACAAACTGAACAATCTAAACATTAACTGTTTTTTTGTTTCTTTACGACTGGATTCAGCCTTCTCTTCTCTGGCTGACCCTCCATGCTGTTGCTGCTGCAGCTTTGCTTCTCTCTCTTATTGTTTGGTTGTGTTGTTTTAGTTTCTTGCTTTGGTTTTCTGCATCTTTTCAACCCTTACATCTTACACTAATGCACAGCACACACTACTGCCTTCACTGATATCCACACCCCGCACTTTAATTACTTAATAACGCGTAACCTGTTTAATGTTCACGTGGCGTGTCCCTTTTCTGTTATGGCCACTTGAGCCAGGTTGTACCATCTGTAAATCACAAAATAAATAGTACCTTATGTTTAGTCCTTTTTGTCTTAATTAAAAGGTTCAAAAGAGGCAAAAGTATTTATGAATTGACTTTTGCAGTGTGTGTGTTTGTGTGTGTGTGTTTTAAGTACTACCAGCTGCTTTTCAAGGTCAACTAAATCATGGTACTCCAATTCTTCCTCACATGAGCTTTCAGCATTTTCAGTAATTAACTGTATCACAACAGGCTCCTGAAAGGATTAAATTAAAATGTGATGTAATCTGGAATCAGCATATAAAATGTGGCTATCCTTTATTTTGATTTGATTACTGAACAGGCCTACTGAGCCAAATGTCAGCCCCCCCCCCTCCCCCCCCTTTAGCCTTAACCTCAAATGTTAATCAAAGAGACACGTACCAACAACAAAGAGACTCAAAATGTCCCCAAACACACAAAAAACAGCAACAAAGAGTTAGAAACGGACCAAAACAACAAAGAGATGCATAACATATGCAAAGACACTGACAAACAACTCTGGAAAGGGGCAAAAAACACACACAGAGACAAAACATGGCGACAATGAGATCCAAAACAACCACAAAGAGACTCAAAATGACATAAGAGACACAAAAAGGCAACAAAAAGACACAAAAAACACAGTAACTATCACGAATAATACATCAATAAATATTATGTAAAAAAAAAAAAATACATGCTATTCGCCCACTTTCTCTCTCTCTCTCTGTATGGGTGTTCGAGGGTGACCTTTCGCTTACCTATCCCTTCTCCATCATCCCAGAAGAACGACCCTTTAGCAGTTCCATTGTCGCTCAGGGCAACGATCAGTCCTAAAGGATTCTTCCGACTGAAACAAAATGGGCAGAGAGGGTTATAGCGGATTGCTACAGGACGGCATCTATTTATACTTGCTGCTGAGGACAAATACATTAACATTTCAGCTGGTGGGTTCCATCTGATCTCACCTCTGCTGGAGCATTCATCACCCCTCTAACTTTCACCCTCTCTCATTCTCACCTCCTTTTTTAACACATGCTAACAATCATAGATGGCATTCATTTTGATGAATGTTGGCCATACGAAAAAAAAACACTCAAACACAACAGTGACGCATATTCACGTGTATTCCCCTTCCCCAGGCACCCGGTATCTCTGCACAGGCATTGACACACAAACAGCTGGAAATCACACACACACGTCACACTAAACACACAGGATGCTGACCTGTAGTTGTGTGCAGTCATCAGCCATGATGTGTGCACGCTTACCTGTAATATGTAGTGTTCTCTGGTTTCTGCCAGGGTAAGATATATCCACCTCGGATATGAAGGTTAATATGGTCCAAGGGTGTGGGCATGTTAAGCATTTGGCCGCGCACTTCAACTTCTTTGGCCTGATGAAAGAAGCAATAATTGCATTCTATTAAAATACTATAAACAGGATTAGTAATTGAACTTTGATTCATTTCATTCAACAGTTCCTTTGTGTGAAATTGCCATTTGTGTAAATCACAAAGCACGCCGTAAAATATGTGACATCTATAAAGGCTACACCTGAAACATTTCAGTAATTTATTACATGCCAAAAGAATTCTTTGCAAGCTTCTTTCTTCCAGTATTTTCCACTTCGTCCCTGGTCCCTTCTCTTACAGCTTACACCTCTCTGTGTGCTTAATGGACACGTTTAATGGAGGTAAACACTCCTCTCCACCGCCCCATGTCCCAGTTTAAATTGTTGTTCCTCAAGTTTTGTTTGGCTTTATGATGCCGTCTAACAGATGGGGAGTCCCCTTGCTAGAAAGAGACAGAGCGATTGGATGTTTGTTTTTGTCATCAAGGCGCCTTCTGCCGTTGTTGAGCTGTAAGTCTGTAATAATGTTGTCAAAGATGTAATTTGGGTTTTTCTTGATGTGCTCTCAGCCTCTTATTCTGTCTTGGTTTACCTACATATTTTTTTTTTTTTTTGTAAAAATAGGTTTTTAGACATAAAGCACGTCATTGATGCAGTGCTTAGCATCTTCCAGATAGACAAAAGATATGATGCACGGACATATTGTTATATGGTATGCATTGTTATTGCATCCGCACTAATCAGCCAGTCAGATCTCTTTCAATAATAGACGCTGTCATTACTGTTCAGTGTTATATATACTGTATTGTTGCACCAGGGGTTTACCAGGAGTGCTTCATTTTCATCTGCAGGATTTTTTGCAATGCATTAGACAATAGACTTTGTTTTATGGCTGCTACAGACTTGGACTCACCGTGTGGAAGTCATACCAGCGTGCATTAGGAACATAGCCATCCACACTCCTGGCTCCCTGTCAATCACAAAGTTAGTCAATCAAAAGAATGAGTCCAAACAAATCATAGGAAAACACAGGCACAAGAAACAGACTGACAAATATCCCTGAAATGATTGAAAAGTTGCATGTGTGACATCTTTATTAATGCATAGCGTTAGAAGCAAAGAAGCTGTGTGCGTGTGTGTGTCTACCTGGTCGAGAGCAGGGGTGATAAGTAGGGCAGGTCCCCAGAGGAATTGCTTGTAGATGTCCCATGTGGTTTTATCATTCACAAACCTGTGACACACCAGCACAGATGCCAATAAGCCTGACTAGAAAAAAATATCACTAGCACTCTCTCCTGTGTCCTCAGCCCAGACGACTGCTCAAGTACTCATTCAGATTTCAATGGTTTGAAGATGCACGCTAAATATCCCTGCCAGACTCACCCTGCCAGCTCCTTAAATACCATCTGTGACTTTATAAGAGTCTCTTAAAATGAATAAATGTTTTTCTTGTCATACAGTTCCACACATGCACACATGGGAGCTGCAAAGTATTGCCACAGTCTATAGTTAACTCTCACTAGAATTGAAATAGAAAGTGCCTTGCTCAAGGACTGCTTAATGGCAGCTTCTGTGACAGGAAAGACACTCCTACTTTTTCTAAACCTTTCAAGATATTCAAATGAGGGAAAAGTCACAAACCAGCTTGTTTAACCTACCTGCAACATGTACCCACCCATTTCACTTAAAATCTTTAATTTATAAAGGAGGCTTTGATGGTGACATTCAGAAAGAAAGATCCATCCTGGTAATAACTTCATGATTTGATTAAGTGATTACATGTAATGCTTGAGCCCCAGTGTAAGAAGAAAAGATAAGACCCGTGTGTGTCAAGAGTCCGTGCTTACTCATGCAAGAGCGGTCTGACTACTGTGCTTCCTTTGGCATGAGCCTCATACATCAGTGTGTACAGGTAGGGCAGGAGGCTGTAACGGATGTTCAAGACATCCCGGGACGCCTCGGAGAATGTGGAATTCCAAGCAACAGGATCTTGTCTCTGAGAGGAAAATAATGTACAAATGGTTATTAAAGACAGGTTAAGCTAAATGAACAGTAACAAAAACATTATCTCTGGTACCAATGGCTGGAGTTTCTAGACTCTAAACTCCAAATCCAATAAAGTAACATTTCCTGAATCAGTCAATTTATTAGGGGGGGGGGGGGATCTCCTAATTCAGTGGTTCTTTTAAACTTTTTTTCAACAATGTGCACCCTTTTAAATATTTGTTTCAGCCACGTATCCCCTACCATGCGCAACACATTTTTGGTAAAGGAAAAGCTCATAAAGAGGTACAACACAGCGTTGCACCATCAGTGTCTGATTTACTAAACAACAACCATGTAGCTGAAAAACGCTTTAATGCTACGTTTCAAATGTTCACAATCCATCACTAAATGAATGGCAAACCCATTCTATGTCATTGTGCAATACGAATAAGACGACATTGTCTGTTTAGTGAGAAACATGAGCTGCTATGTCACTTGTTTTTCCGTGTTTCCACGACTCAAGCACAAATCCTTTATCTTGATTTCCGTCTGTCATTCAATATCCAAACTGTCTTCCCGGTCACACTGAACAAACGTTATCTTCAAAGTGATTGTATTTGTTTGCGACAGATGACCGTCTACGGCAGTTAATGATTACATTGAAAATTTGAATATCTAATAAATGTGGTTTACCGAACTCATATTATGCATTTCTTTTTATTGAACTTATTAAGGTAGCTTATATTTATATTATGAATTATGCTTAACTGATATATTTTAACCCTAGGGGTTCTTTAGAGTAGTAGTTTAGAGTTGTACCCCCATTTGAGAAACACTGCCCTAGTTGAGACAATCTGTTTTAAGCAATGCCAAATGGAGAAGTCAAAATACCTGTACAGCATCCACTGACTGAGTTTGTTTACTTGCAGCAAGAGAAAAGTGCTCAGTGTTTGAGGAAATATATTCACGGCTTCAATAGAAGCACAGATACAGGGAAAAGCCAGCAGAGCATGAACATGCTACGTGTCCATGCATTAGATGTACATTGCACACAGCTCCGTTTTTCTTATACTATCACTGTGTTCCAAGTGTCGACGCTTTCCTGTTTGGATGTCACAACATGTTGAAAATGATTAACTGTAATATGTGACAATGTGTAGAGAGACTGACAGGAACACTAGGTAGTTTGTAGCATGCCAGAAATACTGGCCTGCGTGCATTTATACTGATAAATGATGCCCAAACTACTCTGCCCCACACTGCACTGACATTTACCTCATTTTTAATTGCCAACAAGTGTAACGTCCCCTTAAGAGACAAGGACAGAAAAAGAGGACACGGTGTACTGTCATTTAATAGATATGGGCCAATCTAAATGTATTGGCTCATTTTCTGGAATTGTAGAGAGGACAATCATCAATCGGGTCAAGTACACACACACACACACACAGACACACACACACGCACAGAGGAGGACACTGAAGCGTGTCATCAGCATATGCTTCTCCCCATGATACTGTGTGTGTGTGTGTATGTGTTTGTGGGGCTTCTTACATTGTGTTATGCAGTTAAGTGTGAATCTGTGTATGTGTCTCCTGTCTTTCAATGTAAGAAAAAAGAAAATCCTAAAATATTGTCATACAAATCATCACAGAGAGCAATACAAGAGACAGCCATTTTATTCCCAGCTGCAATTTTACTGGGTCAGATTTGATAATAGTTATTAACTGTAGCCCAGTGGTTACTAAGTATAGGCCTAACAGCACACGGTTGGATACAGAGGATTTCCATTATCTTATGACCTAAGGAGTTTACCAGATTACTGTTTCATTTTCCGAGCAAATTTACAAGATTGTAATTATCTGGAAACCCAGGAGTTATTCTACCTGTCTCCCTTTTCACCAACCCTCATTTGCACCCCCATGTCTTAGGATAAGATGTGATCACCGGGAAGTAATTATCATTGTAAGTTCGAATAAATCAAAATGAGTATGAGCTTATGTTGGTTTCACAATTAGAGAGAGGACAGATACAGTCGATGCAATGCATATACAATTTAGCCGACCCACCCAAGCCGGATGAGCCCAGACAGTGTGCCAGGGCCGGCTTGGGGCGGTTATTTTCAAGTGTAATTTATTAAGACATTCCTCTCTTTTTTTTCTCTCATCTCAACTCCAATCATCATCTCAATTATGCCCATGTGTGTCATGTGTGTCATGTGTTGCAAGTATATATGCAATGCCTGGTGGGAAGTAGGAAGAGAGACCTATGTGTAGTTGAATTAGCCTGGTGAGCTAATCAGTACTGGAAGAAAAAAAAATCTTAAAATACCAAATTATTCAGTGAAGGACAATGCATTGTGGACACATTCTGACTTTGTTGTGACCACTGATAAATATGCCACTGGCTATACGCAATGTAGATACTCTGACATTATCTCTGCAGCGACAATTCGTCCCGGTCCCACTAACAGGACGAGAAATATCCGTTGGTTGAGCAGTAGCCTGCAGCGTCTTGATACCGACACACAGGGCATCCTTTAGAAGCACCATGAGAAGCACCGGGCTTTCAAGTACCTCCAATGTAAACTAATCCTCGTCATTATTAAATTCTCAAAGCAACGCACAGTATTTAACAAGTCCTCCAATGGGGGGGGGAGGTGGAAGAGTTGGTGGATGTGTCACACAAACACAGGACTTCACACACTCAAGGGGCCGGTGTGTGAAAACACAGTGCTAGGAGGAGTGCTGTCTTGAGAGAGCACCTGTTAGAGATTTGGGTTATCGGCTCAAAAGGGGGACCCCTGAGAGCACGCAGCCGAACATCATTCATTTGCACATATCGTCCACATTGCAATGATATAAAGCTATTTGAAAATCTGCAAAGTTTCCATTTAATGTGGGGCCTTGCTAATGACAGAAAATGTAGCTTGATTTAAAACTTTGCAGAACCTCTGGTATTTGAATAAACAGGTCTGGTTAGACCGCTGCCCCTCAGGTTAGCACTGTGTTCCCCCCTAACATTCAATCAAATAGTGTATATATAGTGTTCCTACATTGAAATAATCTTAATTAATACTAGTCCAGCCTGCACCACCAAAATACTTTGGTGTAGATGCTGTCATTGTGTAGGAAGTACGATCACCAACAAGATAATCTCCTGAAGACTTTGATACTTTTTAACATTCAGTCGCACAAATCTTACATGACTTGGCAGTTACACCACTGTCTGTTGGACCCTCAAGGTAGACTTTTCATTAGTGGAAAACCAGAGATGGGATTGATGAAAAGATGAAAGTGGGGAGTGCTGAAGAGTGAGAAGCAGACCGAGAATCTATCTTATGAATTCACCTAATTTATGGTCACATTGATAGTGGCAAAAGGCCCTGTGAACCACACAGATTGTAGACAGATATGCATGTGTGTGTGTGTGTGCACATGCTCGCACGCATGCACGGCATCAAGGGAAAATGAGGTTATCTGGCCGTGTCAGCCGTTCTCATCTTTTCTGTCCTCTGCATGGTATTTCTCTTCATTTATCTGTCTGGAATCTAGTCCCTCGCCCCACCTCATAAACCTTTTGAGTTTCTGTTTTGCATTGTAGAGCACACATCTTAAAAAAGAAAATATTTAGACAAACAATAATATGTCCCTTCGGGCGAATAACAATATGCGCGGCTCAAATATGAAACTATTGTCTGAGAATATATATATCTTGTTTAATTAATTTTGCATTGTTCTGATGTGACTGTGGACACTGCAGCATATTGCTGGTGCAGTGAAATTATCTCCAGGTCAACATTGAAAGTTGTCTGAGGGCAAAGAGACACTAGGCGTGACAGAGCTCTGGGAATGACTCTGCAAAAACTCTCCTTCCTCTTTCTCCCTTCACTGTTTCTGACCTTGTGCACCCTCCGGTCTGGTTTGTGGTGTTAATACTTTGTTGTCAAATGCCTTGTTAAGCAGACGCGGAGGTTACTGTCACTAACTGTCTAGTGATTGGGGATTTTATGTGGCTGAGGGGAAAAATAATACAGTCTTCAGAGGAGACTACATAAATAACTGACCTTGATTTCATTGTCTCCCATTTCACAGTCCTGGTTTGTGTTTTTTCTTTTCTCCTATTGCAAAGCACCCTCCTCTCTCACGTTCCTTTTCTCACTTGATCACCGGTGTTTCAAAATCGGCAAATTGTTTATTCAGCCTTGTCCCAGCTTTCATTTCCTTGTCACTACCCTTTGTCACCACCATTTAACTTGCTAAATTGCCATCTTGTTTCACTCTCCGCCAATTTTATCCCTCATCATTTTTTTTCTTTCTCTGTCTCACAGCCTCTGAACTTTTCAACCCCTCCCTATTCCTTTATCTGTATTTGCTTGTCAGTATTTCACCTCTTGATCCTATTGTTTTTTTGTATTTTTCTCTCTCTATCCATCTTACTATTTTTACTCTGAAATTGTCATGTGCCGCCCTCGGCTGCCGTGTGTGTGTGTGCTTTTTCACGTCAATGTTCTCCATGTTTAAACACCTATTTGCAAGACATTATTAAATGATTGGAATCACAGGGTGTATGTGTGTGTGTATGGAGTGGAGGTTAGGTGGTGTGCAGTGGTGCCTAGATCACCTTGAGAATTCAATTATATCCCCACCCCATGCCGCTAAAAAGCACAGGCACCGACACACACATGAATGCGCGCACAAACACACACACACACACAAACTGTGTCCTGTCTGGTATTGCAGACTCCGGTGCAGAGAAAGTTCGCCTGGTGGGATCGATCTCCGGACGGGCGTTATTGGATTTTTCAGATGTGTTCCAACGCTCTTAAAGGTTACCGCTAGAATGAATGCCACCGACACTACACCACCAAACAGGTCTATCTTTTTGTGTGTTTGTGTATGTCAGACACAGATTAAGAGAGAGTTGGGTAGAGAAAGCAACCTATTTTTTTTTTTACAGACAATAAGACTGATGATGAATACTACTGTATATTCATACAGCTTGAGCCTCTGTTTTCAGAGCAGAGTTATGGTCATCTCTTGAGCTACAGTCGGCACCGGCTTGGTATCATTTAAGGCGAGTGAAATCAGCTCTCATACCTTGCGGAAGTATTTATAAAGCACATTTGGAATGCAACAACTGTTCTGTGTTGCATGATTCGTGATGATCTTTATTTGTACTTGTCTGGTGTACACAATGGCAACCGTATAGTGACATCATCCTATCCTCGGTTTTACAGATGTCATTTGTTTCCTATTACCATCATCATTGTGCTGTAAGCATGCAGCCACTGTGGTATATTGTTTTTGTAGTTAGAGGACCCCGGCAATATCAAGATCCCAATGCCAAGCATTATTGTAAACTCTAGAAAACATTTGTAGTTGCAAAAAAAAAAAAAGGACACGTTAGCTTGAATGTACCTAAGCAACAATGATTAAGATATGGCTCCATAGTTGACCATCAGCATGAAACAAGCAAGCACAAATAGGAGCAAATATAAGTATTGTTTGGGTAGGAAGCTTAATTTAAGTAGGTTTACAGTCCCGTGCATCTAAATTGTGAGTGTTTTTCTCCTAATTTGAATTTGCCCACCTCGTTACCCTTGCCATTGTGGTTGCGTGAGTATGGATAGAAGGCACCCAGCTGCATCCAGCGAAGACACATCTCATACTCAGCGGCATTGAAGAACCCACATATGTCTGCACCAGTCTGAAAAAGAGGGACAGACAATAAATTGTTAGTATGAATGTGTGTGTGTGTGAGTGTGTGAGGAGACATAGATGGACAGAACTATGGGCACCAGGGTGCAGGTGTGACTATAAGGATGATTTAATTGATAACTAATTTAGAGTTTATGAAGAATAAGATTACTATGTTATAGTTTGCTACTATTTTACCCAAAAAAACATGACAAACATGGGTTTGCTTTTTTGAGGGCATATACGACAATTGGCACTTAAGAGGAATTCTTCTTTGTACACAGGCTATTACCAAGGTCCTAAGGCCCTCTTTCCACCTAACACATTGTTGAAGGGCCTGCTCTATTCGCGGGGGCCCCCAGCACACGGGCCCCAGTGCAACAGCACATCCTGTACTGTCTATATTTATGCCCCTGGTCACTCTACTTTTGTTGCAAGCATCGAATTTCCTTGTCCTTGAGTGCGACACCGCAAGAGTGAACGATGTTGTGTATCTGACCCTCTGGCTGGCTCGGGCACGCAAATGATTTACCATATTGGGATCGATGAGGTGTCAGATTACAATTATTATTAGATGCACTGAGGAGGAGAGACAATAGAAGGACAGCATGTGAAGGAGAGAGAGAGAGAGAAGTGAATGCAAAAAGACAGCGGGGCAAACAAGCAAGACTGTAAGGATGTTTTAAAGTTGTATTTAAGTTTTTATAGGTCATAACGGACTAGCGTTAGGCTTCTTGGTTGGGGTGGGGCTTGTAATGGCATGCTTCACATTTTATCTCAAGATATCCTTTGATGAAAGGGTCTAGCAAACAAAATAACATCACTCAGGCCGCTGTAATCTATTTAGAGAGGACAAGGTCACATCAATAAGATTATGTCTTGTCAAAACCAAGATCAGATGGTGATACTTACGTAAGAGATGCCAAACAGACTGAACTCCATCATGCCTGTAGAACAATGGGAAATGGGGAGTTGTGTCAGATGAAAGTTCCTTTTCTATGTTGCACAGTTTGCAACCAGTGGGATTGATCACATCTACCTGTTCTCATAAGTGTGCAAAACCCTAATATTATTAGATTACTGAAGTTTTATTCAAAACATTATCTACAGCATATGTCTATATGTACCTATAATGGATTTGTATAGCTGGTCCCAGCTTGCAAAGTTGTCTCCCAGCCAATGTCCAGTCCATTTTCCACTGGAGGGGTAAGTGGACCTGGTCACCACTATGCCTCGTTTACCCGTCACATTCAGCACGGCACTGCACAGAGAAAACAGGCTCAGGGATTTGTTTTACACGTGGAAATCCCACACAAACATACATAAACAAGCAACAAATAGAATGTAAAAGTTTCTTCCCCTTAAGTAAAGAACATTCATTCTTGAAGCAAATTAGCCAATTAGTTGTGATTGTTAAATTCAGCACGGGGCTAAACACGAGACAATTCCTAAGCTAAAGCACCTGGGCTCAAGGCCCAGGGGTGCCGAGCATCCCCGGGCCCTTCTGTGGCCAACTTTGCAATCTGGACTCCCTCCAGATTGACCAATGCAGTTTCACATCGGTGATTATTATCATGAAGATTTGATGAGACTGGATTTCTCCTGTGGCTGCATTTTCTTCCTAAAGATGTTTGCAATTATAGTTTCTGCTCTTCCTGTCCTCTTTTCTCTTCACTTACATCTGAATTAACTGCGCTCTGATTATGTACGATTGTGATAATTATGCTAATTTGTATACTTCCAAATGTAGTCTGGTTTGGTAGGCAATACAAATGTATTTTGAATCATGCGCAATTTCCTAATGATGTGTCCTATTTGCGGTGTTTAAAATATCCCCAAAACAATCTACATCTGTCATCTGTGTTGGCTCATAGGGGCATTTTGTGTCATACTTTTTCTCAGTAATATATTTACTCTGCCCTCTTTCAGGTGATATATCTACTTGATATAAGTGTAAATTATTGACACCCCAAAAATATAGACGTTGGCTCACATGCACAAAAACAAACAAATATAAATACATCACTCACTCGTATGTGGGCTCTGCGTGGGACCAGCCATAGAGGTTGTGGACGTCATAGTGTCTGACCTTTTTTCCATCACTGAGTATCTGCTCGCTGTTCATGCAAATAGTCTTGTGGTTTAAGCCTAGATGTTGAGACTCCAGGGCTTTTGGAGGGGAAAAAAAGCACAAAAACAAACAAAGAATAGGTTAAAGGCATACTTCTAATCTTGACTTCATAGCTTAATAATGTAATTACAACACAGGGATAACAAAATGTATACAAATAGAATCATGTGTGACTTACGTGGCATATATGGAGGGTTCTCGAGAAGTGGATTACCAAGACAATTCCCACCAACTGTGCCGTGGACAAAACTGGCAGGCTCATTCATGTCCTGTAGGAAGTGAAGGTGAAAAGAAAATCAGGCATAATGAGGTAATAAGGTAATTTTATTAAAATGTCTTCTTTCGGGTCACTCACAATCCAGATGCCATCAAACTTTATTTTATTATAGAAATCCTGTATTTCTTGTTGCCACCATGCTGCTGTTGTAGCGCGGAAGAAGTCTGGGAATGCAGTGTATGCCCTGTATTTCTGGTAATGGGACAGGAAATGAAATACCGAAAAGTTAACACCCCAAACAAATCTCAAGATCTCATACAAATATAAAATGTTGGAAGCTAGACGGGATATGTTTCGGAGGGATGAATACAAAAACATTGTACCTCTACTTGGGTATCCCAGTCCAGAGATTCATTTACTATGACATTGGGGTAATCTGGCCAGACCTTTAAAAAAACATGAACATGTCTGTTGGTTTCAATCTCTCTCTTTATTAATGCATGCTTGTGTAATTTCCCACTTGTTTGTTTGGCCTTCCGTTCCCTCTTACCTTCCCCCACACAATTTCCTCACTGAGGTTTTTGGGCCATTTGATGAAAACATCTGCTTCTCTACCTCTCTCAAAGGCAGGGTAGTTTGTCTCATTTCCAGAGATGGCTGGATCCTGGAATTAAAGAGACACCATTCCTGTGTATTTAGTAATATAACATGCTGTATATAATATGTAAAGAAGCCTTATGGATTGCTGATCCTTGGGTGCCTAAACTTGTACATTATCAATACTTTATGGTAAAATGACATTACCAGAATGAAGATGAACCTCATGCCCTCTCCCCTCATTCTGTCAACCAGGTCAGGCAGTCCATCAAACTCTGGGTCCAGAACAAAGTCCAGCTGACGGTCCATGTAGTCAATGTCTGCATACTGCACATCCTGCAACAGACGAAAAATCAAAGTTGCTAAATTCGAAATTAGGAGCATATCTTTGTCTCTGCACAACTTTCAACATATGCACTAAAAAGCACGTGTACCCAGCCGGTAATGTAAACAAAGCACTGAGAAAGTGAGATTACAACACACACAAAGTGGGTATGCCTTCATTCTCTGCTCAGGTAGACATTAGTCCATTATATCTTTATATAGCAAATAGTCATTTGATGCTCTGAATGTTGTTTGGAGAAGAGAGTCATTTAAAGAGCAACATTTCCCTGTATTGTTTTCAGGTCTTTTATTTTGTGCCATGAGCGTGACGCAATCACAGCAAAAGGCATAGCTATTTTTTTAGGGCATGCATTCCACTGCTGTTCAACTGTTTGCTGCATTATTCAAATATTTTCAAACTCATATATTCAAACTCCAAGTTAAGAGCTGGTACACTATGTGAATGTAATTCACGTTTGAATGAATGAATGAATAATTATAACCTACATGTCATAAAAAGCGACGCTCTTGTCGTCGGGTCAGGAAATATTAATTGCACATTTTGCAACAGTGGTGTTGAATGTTGGGATTCCTACTAAATAAATATGGAAGTCTGTCTTAGCAATAGGCACGCAACACCTACGATATGAGGGAAGGGAGGGTTCCATTTGTGTCTGGCTCTTACAGAGAGAACAAAACTTCATCTGCTTCGGTTGCCTGGTGTGTGTGTGGTAGTTTAAGGTTGGTTAGTTAGTAAAACTAGCTGATGTGTAGCCTGAGTAAGTAGCTGTGCTTTCGTCTTCTTTCATTTCAATTAATGATGCAGGGTTAGTTTTGGCAAGCGTCAGCACCTTGCCGGTTAGGGCTTTGTGAAGTCATATTCAGGGGATCACTTGATTATTGATGGAAGCGCTTATCTTCTGTTCTACATGATGAAGAAGATTGAATCCTGGCCTATTTTCACGTGGGACATCTTGCCACAGTCAAACACAGTGCTCTCGCAGTTGAGTATTACTTATTATGTTATTCCAATGTGATCCCCAGATTTCATCATCAGAGAGAATTACTGGTATCGGTACAAACTGGAAACGTGCAGAGGCTGTGAAACCTACAATGGAATGGATTCCAGATTAAATTAGAGGTCACATTTCATTAGGTTAAACTGGATATGCCTAATATAACCAATGAAGTCACCTGTACTCTACAACCTACAGCAGACAAGAAGAAGTTTTCAGATTGCATTTGTTTGTATGAGGGCAATACAATAAATCCTTGAGTTAAGACACTGATTGAATGAAATCAATGTTTTGGCAGAGGAAGGCAAACACACTGAAAATGTAATTGGATGAGATATATGTGTGCAACATCAGCATTGTGTCCTGTTTTCAAATCACATATCTGAAGTTATGATACATGAGCTTTGATATTGTTTTTATCATACATAACCTGAACAGGTACATATTTTCTTGTATTTGTTTTTGAATGCTGACAATATTCTTTACTGTCATCCTTAAAAAAAACAATCAGTCTGGAAACGTACATAGGGTATGCCCGCTGCCCTCATGTCTTTGTATAGATCTGCTATCTCCGTATCATTGGCGTAACCATAGCGACAGAGTTGGAACCCAAGGGACCAATAGGCAGGTAGAACAGGTCGTCCAATCAGCTGTTAAGAAGAAAAACAAACAAGGAAGTCAAAACAGTTCAGCACAGAAAAAGTTGTTTTTGCAGGAAAACGGGATGGCGTCCATAAAGTGTTTGTTTCATTGTCTCTGTGTGTGTGTGTGTGTGTGTGTGTGTGTGTGTGTGTGTGTGTGTGTGTGTGTTTGTGTGTGTTTAGATAGGCTAAATGAGAGTGCAATGAAGCGAGGAACTCCCAGCTGCTGCAGTCCATCAACAGCGGCCCAGGGCCAGCCACAAAACACACACACACACACATAGGTGTAAAAGCACACACAAAAATGCACACAGATACACGCAATGCAAACAAGAAGTCCAAGAAGACTTACTGCGGTGTACTGCTGCACCACCATTTCAGGCGTAGGTCCCAGGACCATAAAGAAATCCAGGATACCTCCAACCGTCCGGTATGTTAAAGCTGGAGTAGGCTGGAAAGTCACATCTGGACATAAAGACAGTTATGCCCCTTAAAAATGTATAGGAATGATATGTTTGTGTGTGTTCAGCATGTGTCCCTGCTCACTTACTGTGTGTGGCTTATGCATGTTTTAGTACTTTAGGAAATAGTGCAGCAATGGAGATACGAATGGGATAACAACAAACAACTGAAACAGTTAATTCTACATAAACATGCAGTTTGAGACTCTTTCTAGAAATTGGTTGGAATACATTCAAAAAGTAGGTATTTCTTTCACTTTTTCATGAAGACAGTTGAATTAGACCAGATCAGTATGAAATTACTTTGGCACAGAGGGAATGACTTAGCTCTTGGAAAGGGAGAAATGGAAATAGAGGTGCATGTGTGTATGTGTGCATTACTGTTCAGTATGCAAATATGCAAAAGTAGACATGAGAAGAAAGTGCTCATTGCGCAGTCTTCGCCTTATATAAGACTCCCCGTCAATGGACATGGGCTCAAGACATGAGGAACAGCCTCACTCATTAATACATACAGTACATTCTCACTGCATATGTAATTGGGTGTGATTAAGTGTGCATGTTTGGTTGGTTGGGGGCATTTGCATATCGTGTATGTGCATGCACTGCCAATTCATTTGCTCAGTATGCGCAAGCATATGTGTG
This sequence comes from Anarhichas minor, assembly GCF_050575085.1. Taxonomy (NCBI): domain Eukaryota; kingdom Metazoa; phylum Chordata; class Actinopteri; order Perciformes; family Anarhichadidae; genus Anarhichas; species Anarhichas minor. The sequence goes on from NW_027466472.1 coordinate 5,768,345, forward strand.
CTTTTGTGCATGCGTGTTTGTGTGTGTGTTTCTCTCACCCATGGCATTGCTGTTTAGTAGCAGCACACCGTGAGCATCAGCAGTGGTCTCAAGGCCCATATAGAAGGGATGCACTCCATAGCAATTCATCTTGTACTGAAGCAGAGCGACAGAGAGAAAGAACGAAGGACAAAGTGTGAAATAGCTGAATGTTGGGGAAAGAATTGGTCTGTTTTGTTGCGTGTGCTAATGTGTGCTTGTGCGTCTCTTTATTTATTCAAGACCATTTTCCTTAACACCTGACAGGGCATTTCTCATTGTATGACAACAACAATGGGTAATGGGCTATGGCATTTCCAAAAGTAGCAAAAGAAAGTTATCCTCCAGCTATCCTCTAAGCCAATTAAAGTACACTGAACAGTTATTTACTTTTTGTATTATAGCACCCAATAATGCTCCAAAATCCCCCTAATTCATCTTGCCTGAGTTAAAAGACATCAATGGACAACTGGTATGTTATTTAGGGATTATATTTGCTGTGGGGTACTAGAACAAAATCAGGAAGTCCTAAATGTGGCATACAGATCATTACAATTGATGACAAAGCTGTAGCTTGGTGGTTGGCAGACTTATACTACTCTTCATTTTCCTTTGACAATTTATATATTACATTTTTTGCATCTGCTTGCATTTGTTTTCTACATACACACACTGCAGTGCGCAGTAAATGTGCATAGCAATATATTGTTCTTGTGGGAATAATTGAGTTTCAGAGTGTGTTTCTTCTGTAAGGGTCCCACTGTTGTCTTCAGTGTTTAGACAAGAATGGAACTAGACAGACCTGGCTAAGAGGAACAGATAGAAAGGTGGCGGGGGAAAGGACATCTGCCACTTTCAGATGTCACCATCCTGCAACTAAGACTCATGGGTACGTCACATTCCATTAGCCTCCTGCACTTCTGGTTCATAAGACGATGTTAAACTGTATTATAATGGCTCCTAGGACTGTCTCTTTCTCTGTGTCATCTTTGTCTGGATGTGTGCTTTTCTTGCTACGTGTGTGTCCTTGTTTCAGTGTGGCCCTGCTACATTGTGTGATCATGGCCTGACTCAGGAGGGAGAAAGGTCATTAACTCGTCCGATAACAAAGAGTGACAGCCAGTAACAGTGTTCTTTTGCTCTTTCTCTCTCTCGCTTTCTTGACTTCTCTCTCACAATGAAAATGTATGGACACACACTGTGTACATGGATTGTAATGGTCCAACTATGGATGCTCTTCTAAAATGATAGGAAATAGAATAAGTAATTTACTCAGTGCCTTATTAAACTTCATATTTATATTCTCCTTAATTTGCTATGGTACACAACCTAGTTCATGACTGGAGAAATCCCCTCCAGAGTCCACAACAAAGTCTGAGTTTCCCTCAACTATCACGTATCAAAACATATCTCTCTTTCATGTTGCTGCAGTTGTGTATCCTTGTGGCTATGTCTGTGCAAATTCTGAACAAAAAAGACCCACGAGAGTAGAATCAGACGATATTCTCTGCATTTCAGGGTTACATTCAGTTTGTTTATCAATTTGTTATTTTTTTTTTGTCTGCTCCTTTGAAATGATCTATGTAACTGTTGGTTGTAACTCTCACAGGCTCCACCCTCTGATGGACCATGACGCCTGCTTTGAGTGCTTTGGCAGGGACCAGGTGTGGAAAGGTGTTCAGCAGCCACCAGCCTGCCTCTGCTAAGGCCCCCCAGCTCAACCCCACGGGCAGCTCGGGGTCAGTGGATTGGAGGGTGCGTCTTGACGGAGAGGGCCCTTTTCCCTCAACTCCAATCACTGCCAAGTTTCAGCCGTTTTCTTGCCTAGATCCTGTGGCCATAATTCATCGCCCTGTAGTTACATTTGGAACTTAACGTCTATTTTCTAATGAGAATGGCTTGTGATTCACTTGGACAACCCTTAATTACTATAATTGCACAAGTCTCCACCTTCACTGACAGCTTCACTGTAGCTCAGGTCAGAAACATTTGGACTGCTAGCTTAGCTTAGGGAGTCTTTATCAGATGTAACAGAAGCAATGAAGAGTGTCAAATCAAGGGGTGTGAATGAGTGTCCCGAACTCTAAAACTGGTCACCACTACTAGCTTAGCTCAGTAGTAGTAGAAGTAGTATCTATATAACTATTAGTCTCAGTTGCATACTCTCTCCATGTCTTTTCTTTGTGCAACTCCATGGTCTTGCCTTGTAGTTTAGGGCTGTGTTGTGCCAGAAAAATACAGATTTTTAAACAATGTTTTGGGAGTTCTAGAGGGAACACAATGTGTGTAACACTATATAATACTCTAGGGTTTATTAACAGTGTAATAGAGTGACTTTACATAGAAATTACTTGTTTAAAAAAGTGGATTTTGCTATTATTTAAGTAATGTGACTAAAGGTTATTGCTCTATGTTTTAATGTAGCTATGATGAACTGCATCTATTCATTTAGATTAAGCTGATCAAACCTAATTTATGATACTATATTAAATTATATTTTATTATGATATTTATTTAAAGTGTTGCCATATGCGGTTTAATATATTAGAGACTATAAATACAGAGTCCATGTCACTCTGTCTGCTCTATATTTAATTCTCATTTCATCTGCTTTTCCGTATTTCTTTCCCTCTTAACTCTAATTCCTTTGCTCTCCGAGGGGCCCCATAACATTTGTCTGAACCCTGTGGAGCTGTCTTGACACCTCAGCAATTAGGCTTGATAATGCTGATGCAGGTGGAAACCTCATCCTGTCTGGCCTTGACACCAGTAGGGAAAACATGATGACACTCTATAACCGCCGCACATATCAACGGCACCGCATCAAAGTGACACGAATGTGAGAAAGACAAGTTTATATACTGTGTGGGAAGGTTGTTTTCAAGTCACCTCTGCAATCAGAGGGTGGGAGGTTAAAGACATTCAGTGCAGGGTGCTCTGTTATACATGCCATGACCAGCAAAATTGGTTTGTATGGAACATGAATGCTTTAAAAAAGAGGTGACAAATATTGCTAGTTCATTTTTACATTTTCTTCATCTAAATCCTTACCAGTCAAACATTCCTTCAAGCAGATGCTATGCAAGTGAACTATGCATCAGCAGCAGGTTGAAATTACAGCTAAATCTGATGAGCATAAGTGCTAAATTTGTTTTTTAACATGTGTGCATCAATGTGCTTCAGTGTGATACTTACACCAGGAGGCTGGTCCTTGGCGAACATACCCCAGGTGTGATAGTTGAGGCTGTGTTTATAAGTGGGATGCTCCGTCTCTCCAAATCCGTAGACAAACTCCGATGACAGTCGAGTAGACACTTGTATGAACATGTCTGAGAACGTAAAACCTGGCACAGAGGAGTCCCAACTGAGAAAATGACAGAGGATTAAATCAATGTGAGATGGAGAGAGAGGGGTAGAGGGAATTATTGTCAAAGGGAGTTATTCACAATCTGTTTGACACAAATAAGCATAATAACCCGCAGGAACTGCAGGCATCCCTTCAACATAGTTCATAAATTTTAATTAGTAAAATTTCAACTGACACGGAAGGCTTAACTATGAAATAATGTCACCCTTGCTTGGAGACATGCTTTGAAAAGACTCTCGACTTCTTCATGTGACATCATCTCGACTGCTGAACAAGAGGAAACTACTTTAGGCGCTGATACACTGGGCGACTTTCCTGAGCATATCTGATTGGGTAACAGTGCCAGAAGAGTTGACTCAGCATTGTTACTTTAATCTCACAGGGAAACAAAAACAAATTCTTGCCTGGAAATAATTGATTGGAATTCTCACCCCATGTCTCACCTTATTATTTGTTAATGGGAGCAGCTATATTGCCCAAAATTGCCTGGTGAATCTCTGCTCTAAAGGGGCTAATTTGAGGGACAACAAGAATGGATTGCATAGTGCTTTTGGAAACAAAATGGATGCAATGCATATTCATTTACCTTGATAATTAGGACGGTATATAAGCTCTCTGGCCAAGGTAGACAGCAATAACATGGAGTTAAAGGCTAACAATATTAAATTGACACATGTCAAGACATCAGAACTAATGAAAAATATTAGTTTCCTATATTCTATTTGAACTGGAACTGCATATGTAAGAAAAACTAAATTATTGCTCTGATTAAAATTTTCATTGGCATTTGTAATAACACTAAAATCGTTGCCTTGAAAAATTGATATTTCATTCCGACTGTTTTAGTTACTTCAGCTAATTTTACTAAGTCAGTTCAACTAAAACGTTTTGTGAACTTCAAATGTCAAGTCCAACTGTGCCCAACTAATCAGTTCAATGAGAGTAGTTTATGCAACTTAGATTTCTTAGTTGACTCAACTATATGTATGTGTGGCCCCTGCAAAAAGGCATAGGCAGCCCCACGCAGCAAACAAGGACCGGCCACCTCCTACAACGCCATGTGCCACAAGAAACTCTTCTTTGGATCAGGAGTTCTCAAGGTAAGAACAAACTTTTACCTGTCTTATATTTATCAAAAGGCATGTTAAATTAAGTGCTGAACAGGTGAACTACTGACTGTTTTTTCATTGTCATTGCCTTGCATAAGAGTAGTTAGCTTTCAGTAAACAACGTTTGGTTCTACACTTGTGCTTGGTATTTTACACTCAACCGCGGGATATTTTGAGTCTATTAGACTATTTATGGTGTAATAATTCTCACAAGACATTTGGACAACAAGACTAAAGCTAATGAATACTAAATACTAGTAAATGCTGACCACACTGTATAGATGACTATACAGTGCATATTGAAGGATAAATGCAAAAATGATTAAAGATTAATCATTGCTGATTCATGAATGCATTTTTCACAGTGCATAGGTTTAAACAGATAAAGATCATATCAAAATTGAGGGAATTAGGGAATTTCTGAAGTGGTACATTTTTTGGGGAACTGTCTTTTTTTTTAATGCTGACAAATAATTATTGTTTGAATTTGTTAAAATAGAGAGGGTTTGAAAGTCTAATAGCAAATGCTGCAGTGAATGCAAATTTAGGGTTCCTCACATCTTGGTTCCTGTGCTTTTCCTTATGACCTGGATACCGAATGGGTTGCGGGTAACTTCGACCTTGTACAGCCTCTTGCTCTCGTCAGTCTCTGGAGTAGGGGGAACCGACAGCGGCACTGGGACCTCATAACGATCTGTGGTCGGGTCCCAGATCTGAACAGGGAAATATTAGTTTGTCAGTGTGTGTGTGTTTATGTGGAGCAGGCAAGTCAGATGGATGCATTGAAATAAAAAAAATAGTGAAAGAAGCAGCATGGGGAAAGAACATGGATCATGATATGCAAGAGAAAGCACCACCAAAAAGAAACACACCTTGAACTGCAGCATGTCGCTGCTGTGGTAATGGATCTCAACACGAAGGGTGTCAATATCTGGTGACTCTGGGCGACCACTGCTCCTGTACTTCTTGTTCCGAGTGATATCAACTGCCATGCCTGAGTTGCTGTCGCTTACTGCTGTAACAGTGTAGCCATAGTCTTTTGGATAGAAGCACCATGGAGCCCGTTCAATGGTGCTTTGCTGAATGAGGTCAGAAAACATATCAGAATTTTGCAGCTGTTTAAAAACAAAACCTTTTAGTTTAGTGATATAATACAGAAATTATATATATATTTGCATTTGAACCTCATCTGTGTCACCCCTCACCTTCCAGATGCAGCCTCTGGCCTTGCACTTAGCCTCATCTGCATTCTCCTCTGGATGGCAGTCAAAGCGCTGATTCACCTCCAGCGCCAGTTCCCATTGCACCAGATAGCTCTCCCCGAGTGTGAGGGAGAGGCCTTGCAGGAACATAACCTATATATGTGCATGTGTGATGAAGTGAAGGGGAGGAGGAAGATGGGAGAAAGTTGTGTTTAATAAATCCAAGGATGCCAGAGAGAGAACATGGCAAGACAATCTTCCTTGAGACAGAATGTGTGCTTGACGTTGCGTGTGCTATCAATTAAGACACAGCTGTTAATTTCCCTCGTTGTTTCACCAACAGCCTCTGTCGGGAATTATGAGTCATTCTCGCAACAAATCTCGGGGAGTTCCTTTCACACTAGTGACTAGTCACCATCTGATACATCCTCTGCTGGTTAGGAGACTTGCGGGATCTTCATTTGTCTGTCTTCCTTGTGTCATTTTATTTTGGAATCATGCTTCAGCAATTGTATTGTGTAAAATACATCTCACAGGACACACAAGTACACAAGAATGCATCTTTAGAAAGAAGAAAAGAGACAAAGCAGGCACACGGTCATGCACTGTGAACAAAGCACAAGGCAGTCAGGCTATAAAGCAGACAGAAAAGGGTTTTCAAAAATATGGCATAAAGCCATCAAGTCAAAAAACTAAAATACAGGAAGCCAACATGACTCATGTGTTTTAAAGTTCTGCTCTATTTAAGTATGTGGAACTAATGATGTTAGGCAGCTGTGAGTTACGTTCAAGGCCCAGTCCGACTAGGCATACAAAGACCGAGGGACATGACAAGCCAGAGTTTAGGTTTTACGGCACATTTACCCTTCACCCCCAGGAAATGATTACCACTGAGATTCATTTGATGAATGCATGCGTGTGTGTGCGTGTGTGTGCGTGAGATCAGAGAGACCTTGAGGATTTAACACAAGCATAGCCCCTGGCCACACACACATAAACACGTGTGTGTGTGACAAGCGCACAAAGCAAATCTCTATAGCAATACTTAACTGAACCTCTTGACACTTTACAGACTCTCGCCAGTTGCTTATAACCCTGGGCACTTACTTCTCACTCTTTCTTACGCACATACGCACGCTCAGGCAAAAGCTTCAATGATCCTAACCTAATGTAAATTGTTATCATTTCTTACACTTAGAGGCTAACCTTGAAATGTACAGAAATGGTTTCATCCCTGGTCTTATTGAAACAAATGGTGGGCACCTGCAAGAGTAACTACGGCAGTACTCATCAACCCTGTATCTGCGCCAAGAAAGTGTTGCTTGCAGCATTGTCGAGAACAGCTAATCATGTCCCTCGGTGAAGGACGCACCCACAGAGAGACAGAGATGCCTTGCTTTGTAGTTAGATGCAATTTAGCATCTATATTTTACGATACCTATTTCATTAAATATATTATTTAGAAATTATTATATAGTTATAACTATACTATAGTTCAAGTTGATATGGCAAACTTGTTAGCAAATGGTGGCCTATTTACACATTAAGTAGACACAGAGCAGAAATAGCATTTATTTAGAGATGCGTTTCAGGCCACCTGATTAATGTAAGTCCAACATTCACTTCATCTTTATCTTTGATCTGGGCTCCATCAACCCCTGAGGGAAATAACCTGTCAAATAACTTGTCAACAGCTCTGCTCACTTTTTTTTAGTATTGTTACATTGTGTATATACAACATTTAAATGTCTTTTCTGTAAAGGTAATTTTCCCGAGCATGTTGTAGTCATGTGCATTTGCACATGACTATGTCTGTGTGTGTTTACCTCCTTTGCTCCATCGTACTGTATGTTGGAGGTCGGCACAGTGGATGTAGAGTTTCCGCTGCTAACTTGAGTCACAGAGACGGACGTGGGAGGATGAGGGACTCCGAGGACAGTAATGTTGTCAAACTTAAGAACGTTTGGGTCCTTGTAGCCGTCATGTGTCACCTGCATCGTCAGCACTCCCTATAAGGCAGAGGACACACAATGTTATGCCTTATTTGAACCCATTACATTCATTGCATGCTCTCAAACTTAAAATGCTGATTATTTAGAAGAATATATGTTTTTTTTGCTGTTTTGAATACATTTTTCCAGTTTACAACACTCCCAGTGTGCAGCACTTCCTTCTATCACGTTTACTGGTTAAGCCACCAGCTTATAAACTCCCAAAACTCTTGTGCATCAGTCAAACAGCTGATCCGATAGATATCCTGCCTGCAAACCCCGCTACCCCAGTGTAATGCCAACGTACAGGAAGGACATCCCCGTCATACATTAAACATGCAAGGCAATTCTCACTGCCTTGTGAAGCAGGAACACGGGGTACTTGATCCAACAAAGCTTCAGCAGCGTAACATGGATCGATTATGCTCGGTGTTGTGGACTGGGGGAGTCTAAAGTCTCTGGTGGTTTTGAACTTTGAACTTGTGTTCAGATCAGAAGGAATATGTGGGCCAGATTTTAAAAATGGCATAGATGCGAGGAAGAGAAACTTACAGAGACAGCGGAGAACTTGTAGTGGATGTAGTTGCCTGATTTAACTGTGTCTGAAAAAGAAAAGAAAAAGAGCAGATGTTAATGTCTCACATCTGTTTGACAACTGATTTACTGTCACATAGTAAGATAACTGACCTTCATTTGTTAATGTGTGCGAGCTGAATGACAGTGTTTGAACAGTCACACTGACTCATGTGATGCTTTGTGCTTAACAAGATAAGAGCTTCAGTTGCTCATAAAACAATTTTTAATAAATAAAAAAGATTCCTGTAATGAGTGGTAATAACAAGATGAAGATGATCTTGTCTCTCACACACACACCAGCGCATTTGCACACAATACCTCTGGAATCTCCGTCATCCCAGAATAGCTCCCCAGCTGCCTGCTTGTTGTCATCGAGAGCGACGATCAAACCCATGGGGTGACGCCGACTAAAGACGTACACATAAACACGCGCTAAATACCATACGCATATGTTGTTACAATGAATCAAGCAAGTGCACATTAATCAACTATAGCACAATCTGATGCATTTATGATTATGATGTGGAAATGTGTTGATTGATCCGTCTATGTGCTTCTGCGAGTGTGTGCATGATAATATTCATGTACATCACATCAATCAATTGCTTTGTGAGACAGCTTGTTGAAATCCTTCAACATTATTTGAAGTGATACGTGTGTGTGTGTGTGTGTGTGTGTGTGTGTGTGCGTATGTGTGTATGTGTATACCTGTATGTGGTGGTGACGTCAGGTCTCTGAGTTGGGAGGATCGCGCCACCTCTGATGTGTAAACCAAGCTTGTCAGCTGGAAGATGCATTTTAACATAATTTCTGCGGTCTGCCAGTTGCTCCATCTGATTGGTAAGGTGACAGAATATATTAACTGACTTAGATTTTTTGATGTGATGCTCTGTGGGCAAGAAAACCTACTTGTGGCCCCTTTCAAGGTTACAACAGTGGCCAGTATTTTGCACAAAGCTTAGGTTGCAAAATTCTGGCTGTGGGCTTGTGTGATACTGCCGTCTCTACAATTGACTTTTTAAAATAAATAAATAAAATATAATATATATAAATATATTCTCACTTGCCGCTTGTGTATCAAGCTATGCGGATAGACTGTTTTCTTTACTCTGAATAATCCATAGACATCAATGTGTATTTTTAATGGAGCTAGTTTTTACACAAAAATAAATAGTGCCTATATCTGTTCACAGTACATTTCGTGGATTATGCTGTATTATTATGTTTAAACCTGTGAGTTCCACAAATGAAATTCCATTCACCTCCATTGTTTTACGCTTGAGGTAGAAATCTCAGAGATGTATATCTGAAAATCAAGTAAATAAAATCTACAGTACATGGCTACATAACTAAGTAAGTAATAAAGTATGTGAAGTAATTGATTAAACAGGAAAATACTGCATGTAATTGTAGCTCATAGTTATCAAATTAAGACTCATTTGGACAATGGGCTTGATCACAGTTAAATTATAAAAAATAGAAAATAAAGTTTAGAAAATGCAGTGACTGAGTCAGTTGAGGACGATGTCAAATGTGTTATTTTTTTGCATTATAATGATTGTTCTGTTCAGCTTAGAAGGATTTATTTCAGATGAGAAAACACATTTCTCTCTCTCTCTCTCTCTCTGCCCCTCCACTCATTTCTCTGAGGGCCCAGATAGAGCACAGTTGATTTCTGATCTCCTGAGGACTGAATTCTCAGCCCAGCCTAAAACAATTTATAGCTCTCTTCTCTCCATCTTCTCTCATTCTCCATCTACCTACTTCCTTCTCCACGTCATGTTATTCTCTCTTGAGGTGCTCTAATTCTTTTTTTTTAAATCCCGTTTTCTTCCATTCCCATGGAGGTGTGTGTGTGTGTGTGTGTGTGTACAATTGTATCCAATACAGTATTGGCGAGTGTGTGGGCTGGAGTTAGTGGAGCGTCTACAACCAATTTCAGATCTTATCACCCGCTTATTGTCTGCCTTAAGGAGGTCTTCTCTAGCCTTGTCTTCTCTTCTTCTCCTTATTCCTGCAGGCCCATGCTCACATCTGCCAGCTCCTCTGCAAACTGTGATTGTCATCCCTCTCTTCTTCTCATCTTTTCTCTTGTCCCTGCTTTTCCTCTCTCTCCATGTCAGGTACTGTCCTTCCTTTTTTACCTACTTTTTACCATCCTATGTGTTTTTGCTCCTTCATACTTCTGTTTTTTTTCTCCATTATTTTTTACCTCTATAAGTTGTTTTTCATGGTCATTTTCACTACATCAATACTCCCCCACGAACCCTTCTATCCTCCTACCCAGATAATCACGGGGGACCAACCAGGACAAGGGGCCGGCGGTAAGACAGCCAATCTAATCGTTCATCTGATCAGTGGGCACTTTATATCGCCACTGTGATGCCCAAATAAGGTCCCAAAGGAGGACAACACCTCTTTTATCTCTTTGTCAGGGAGATAGTCTCTCTCCTCTCTTCCCTGTCCCCTCTTTCACTCTATCTTTGTCCTCACTCTCGCTCTTATCTTATCTCTCTCGTCTCTCGGTATAAAACAAAGATCTTGAGGCAAAGACTGTCATGTGATACATGTTCTTTGTGTTGATTTTCACTAATGTAACATAATAATTATAAGCCATTTTGCAATCATTTTTAGTGAGCACTAAACATTTGTGATACCAATTAATCAGGTACACCTGTAAAGAATAATGCTTTCTACAGTAAGTAACCCTTCAATTAATCCTGTTTAGCCTCTGTCATCCCTTTCTCTGTTTATCATACTTTGAAAGCTTATGATGTTCAGTTTCTTAAGACTATTAGAGAGATGTTTATATGTTTATATATATATATATATATATATATATATATATATACACCTTTGGGTTTTGAATCTGATTGCATTTTAGTGACAGGTGTTTTTTTAATGTTCAGTCTTCTTCATGTATGTAAATTGGGTAGGAAAAACACAAGGAATGTGGAAAAGGATGTGCTTTAGAGGAGACTATTTTAACATGAGCAAAATGTAGTCTTACCGTCTCATAGTCATACCACACAGCATCCGGGATATATGCCCGCACCTCGTCCACACCCTGCAGAAAACAAGAACAAAATATTTCGTCATATGTGTGCGTATTTGAACATTTGTGGTTGCCATTGAAAACAACATTAAATACTTCTGATTTGTTAAGTAGACATAAAAAGGTGTCAGCTTTGTGTTCTGTGTGAAAGCATGCCTGTGTTTGACTTGTGTTTGCAGCCAGTAACACCTGCTTCCGCTCCCCGCACAAATCCTGACACTTTAATCTTATACAGGCCTAAACAGGAGGATAGGAGCCACAAAACACAACAAAGGAAGCATGGATATTTCTTGCTGCTATAAATCACTGCAACTTAATAATAAATAAGAAGAAGATAAAATGTTTCTATCACGGAGAGTTATTTCAAAACTGCCTACCATCTGATATAAAGTATCCTCAAAACCCTTCGTGACATTTCAGTCTACAGTGCTATGATGCAACCGATGATGGAAAAACAGCATCAAGGGACGACTGATAGGTAACAGCCTTTGATAGCTTAAGGTGGTGGACAGACAGGAGCAATCAATAGAAGAGCGCCAAGCCTTTGATAGCTTTGTCACTTTTCTGCTCTTTCTGACAAGGCAGAACAGAGAGGGAGAGAGATAAACACAGAGAGCGCAGCGAAAGAAAGAGCCAACCAGAGGTCCTTTTCAAAACTGACCAAATTGTGAAGTACACTATGTCAGCTGAGTAGGCCTAGACCGTCTGTCAAAGGCACGGATGGCACCTCTCTCTCACGCTATTTCTTTTCAGTGAAAGAAAGAGAGTGAGAGTGGCCCTCTGAGGCCTGTTAATAGGAACAAGAAAGAGGGTCGACGGGAAGCCAAGGAAGAACAAACAGGTAAGAAGATGAGGAACAATGGACATATGAACAAAAGCAAATCCTTTTAAATGCAAAGCACCCCAAAAGTACATGAGGAACTATATAAGAGCAAAATAAGACAGAAACATATTGCTACAATGTCCTACTAACTAAATTAAATGACTTAATGTCCTCTTTAGGCTCCACAATTGCAGATCACCTGTCACAACCGCTGCACAGCCTGTGGGGTGACAGCCTGGGGAAATGGATGCTCCCCCTATACCTTGTTTTCTGGAGTCGGATTTGCTCGCGGCATTTATCAATCACCACACTGACTAATGGGAAGGGACTGCATGACCTAGCATGGCTGCTAACTTCGATTGAGAGGGACAAGGCATGAGGCCCGTACCCTCGTTTGGAGTACTGAAGCTCAGTTAGCCATGGGGTAAGATTTGATCAGGTGGGCTGGAGATTCATACTGGCAGAATGATCAGATGGTAGCTGAGCTAGATGAGAGAAGAAGTGAGGGTGAGCAAGAGAGGAGGAAAGAGAGTTGGGATGAAATGAAATGGGATCATAAGGATGAGTTGACGGCAGCTGATTAAGAGAATGCAGATGAGATAAGGGAGCCACTGCTTGATGAAGGGCTGAGCTAAAAAAGTAAAGGGAGCAATGGGCAAGTAGAGGGGGGAGAGTGGAAGCATGGATGAAGACTAGAGGGGATGACAGAGAGAGAGAGAGAGAGAGAGGGAGAGAGAGCAGGAGATCTCCCCAGTTTATCACAGAGATCAAGGTTAAAGCATCGACTGATCTGAATGATGGAGCAAGAGCATCATTAGAGAAAGGGAGAAGCAGGCGGACAGAGCAATAAATAGAAAGCGACAGAGAGATATGAGAATAATGTAAAAAGAAAAGTGATGGTAGGATGCGAAGGGTTGTTAGAGATCAGCGTGTGACCTCGCTCAAGTGGCTGACACTATCTCGTCATGTGGCCCTTTCACAGCCAGATGCATCTGGAACAGATAGTGGGCACGCTGTTCTTAATGCCTGCCCTTACCCTGTCTTGAACCACAGCACTGCGGCTCAGCAGCACACTGTCACCAGAAAAGATGAATATTCAGCCACATCGGACCTGTCATTTGGAAAGAGTCCTTTTTTAAGTGGCATTGCCAGGTCAGAAATGTTTGTAAAGCTTATGCCAGTGTGCTACACTGCACTGCTCATTTTTCTACAACAGATTTAAAAAAAATGTATATATACATAATACGTGAGAGATGAAAAAAAAATCATAATTTGCAGTTCAACATAACAATACTTTAAAGTGTGAGATACTCAATGTCAACAATGCTCAAAGCCACCATCACACTAATTGACAATGGGTGACCTTGTGCCCATTGTGACTGTATTGACTAAATTATGCCATTCATCTTGCATTACACTCAGATCCGTTTCTTTCTGCCTGCTACCTTGGGCCTATTTGGTATTATTCTGCCTGCCATGAACTTCAGTATGCAGAAGTGGGAGGGGAGATTCACATGAGGTCTTGTAAGTATTGATTGTAAGAGTGGATCGAGCAGCATGGTGCATCTTTGGTGTTTTGCTCGGGTTTGGTTAAACCCAAATTCCGGGCACATGAACAAATGTAACTCAAACGCTTACAAACACTGGTGGAACATCTGTCGACGATATGTTGGACAAATTGATTTGAAATGTGAACACCCTCAAGCAGAGAAAAAAGAAAGCAACTTTCTGTAAACTGCACACATACGTAGCTGTGGTGTGAACGACTGGTCTCGAATGTAGAGCTGTCCAAATGTGTCATGATGCATGAGAATTGTAGGCCTGAATGCATCATCTGTACATGTCTGGGACTGGCAATATTACATGCCCTCTTATAAACAAACCGTGTAATTGCATAAAATGCCACCCAAAAAAAGTTGCACATGAGAACAACATGGTTATCAAGTATTTCTGAATAACTTTATCCAGTACACTGAATTCATCCGTGACAATTCTGTACCATCACAAGCAATGCAATAATTTACCTTATTGTATGCATTTCTCTCTATTCAATTGTCAGTGTCACAATCTTGGTTTTGGTTTAGTTTGTTTCCTGTTTTATTTTGAAGTTTCCTGCCTCTTGTGTTTATTTGACTTCCTGTCTTTGTGATTTTCCCCTCCTTTATTTCTATGGATCACCTGTGTTGGATTTGTCTCGTCAGCCTTGTTCTGTTCCCTTGTGTTTCTTCTACCTATTAGCTTTCAGTCTGCCCTCGTGTCTGCCCACCTGTGTCTTGTTGTCTGATTAGTTTATTGTGTATTTATGATCCTGTCTTTTGTCTGTTAATTGTCGGTTCGTCTGCTATGTCTCCTGTTAGTATCCCTTGTGCAGTTGTCTGATTTAACTGATCCTGTTTCGTATCGTTTTTGCCCGTTCTGGTCATTGGATTTTTAGTTACTCACTTTTAGGCTCACCTTCCACATTTATTTATTTTTTTTAATAAATCACAGTTTAAAATCCCTCTGTTCCCTGTGTCTGTCTGCATTTGGTTCCATCCCCTGTTGGCCGTTTCTACAGACCATGACAATCAGGGCACTTTGATGATGCAGAGCAGAGTGCTTTTACAGAGAAAATAAACAGGTGGTTGGTCATAATTGATGCCAGGCCCGCACCCACTTATAATGGAATTCTCTTCATCCCATTCTGTTAACAACTTCACTACAGTTGAGCTGTGTCTCTTGCTCTGAAAGGACCCAAAGTAGGTGCACTTTTGACAGCTATTAATTTATTTTGTATGTCATTTTTATTCAAATTACAACCTGCATAGTCACCTTATGGCCTTGTCCCTTCCCCTCAGACCAACTCGAGCCATGAGGCACTGCAAGCATAAACCCTCCACTTCTTGTATTAGAAACTTTTCCACAATCACACTGATTGAAGCTACTTTATCCCTGGCCCCACTATGAATCCAATTCGCTTTCCACTATTCTGTAATTCACAAGAGGCCATGCTAAATTGCTTATTAATCAGGCCACTTTGACATGACCGCAATCGCTGTGTATGCACGAATACACATGCACGTACAGGCACGCACATTTACTAGTACACACAGGTGCACGCATACACACACACACTGAGACAAACATGCACAAACACACATATACACACACACTTCTATCTACACTTCTAATCTGCTGGTAATGAGGTCAGTGCTCTCATTAGAGTTGAGAGAAAAGAGGGAGGATATGAAAGAGAGAAGAAAGAGGGATGAGAGGAGGAGAGGGCAACAAAGAAAATCCCATGTCATGTTTTCCCAGCGGAGGTCACGGTATGTGTGTGAGTGAGAGAGTAACTGATCATCTCATCTGCAAGACACATTTCTCTATGTACTACATGTACATTTCCATATGTACTGTAGCTGTATATGATGGTAGTTTCTGTGTCTAGATGTGATATAGTACAGTCATGAAAGTGCATTTTGAGTGAGCGCATGCATGTGAAGGACCAAAGCATGTTTGTGTCTGTTATTTGGGGTTTGTGTGTTGGCTGACCGGGTGTAGCACAGGTGTGATGAGCAGGTGTTTTCCCCAGAGGAACTGCTGGTCCACTGTCCAGGTGGCACTGTCGGAGTAGAATCTTGGGAGTGACAAAGAAGAGTATAGAATCAATTAGATATGTTTTTAATCATGTTCCTGCAAATAAAAACATATTTACAATCATTGTGTAAAGGCATCATGTCTAAGTGAAGTTTGTTCAGGCAGAGCACCGAAATTGCGCTTCTACTGGCTGATTGGCATATCTGCTGTTTGTAGTATGCTTTTCAATGATTAGCTCATTTCCAGCTAACGCATGCATGCAGGTGTGCAGCGCGGGCCTTACAACCTGTCGCTGGTCTGCTCGTTATCCTCACGGTGATGCGTTTGCTGCCACAGTTTACCTCACGCAGTCTGTGCTTCTCCAAGTGGAGTAAATAATAACGGTGCACACTGCGCGTCTTCTGCTGCCGCTCTCTGCACGCGACTCAGCTGGTTGTCAGACAGCTGTCACTTCAGATGCCGAGAAGCTGAGTTTTCCTGTGTTTGCTGTGGGATCGCGACCACTATGTCGGGAGACTATAGGCTACTCACCAGTCACCGCATATCTAACTACTTGCCACTATACCGGGGTCTAAGGTAGGTGCTGTTGTTGTTCCTTATCTGCATTCATGGCCTGTGCATGCTTGCACTTGATGTTGTGCTGCTGGCTATTTGCATTCTGCAATGCTGCTGAATATGTGTTTTTATTGAAATCTGTGTGTTCATTTTGCAATGAATGTGTAACATGAAGTTCATGTTGCAGATAATGTCATATGGTGTCTGGCAAGTGCTTGCCTTGGTGCTAACGTCCAAACATGATTAGAATAATAGTCTATTTCAGTTGGGGCTGAATTAGTTTTGGCCATGTTTTGCCCACTGGTTAGAAGGTGTTTTTAGCTCATCTATGCGGAAACAGATGATCACAATAGAATGCTTTGTTTGGTCAAGCTGGTAACTCCTGGTGATTGCTTATGTGGTTTGTGTGAAGAGGAGAGGATGCTGTTGGCTGCTGTTGGCTTCAACAGCTATCTGCTCCACCCCAACCTCCTCTTAAATGTATGTGATATTGGTGATATTGCTGATTTAACTAAGATTAATCTTCATTTAAGTGTTTATTCAGGGGATAAGCTCTCTCAGCTGACTCTTAAATTTAAAAATGCACAAACGCTTTCTTTTCTCCAAGGCCTGCTATGGCCTAACAGTTAAACGATCCTGTTGTGAATTACTTCTTCCCACAACTTTTTAACAACGATGATAATACAAAAAACAATGTTTATTATTAGATCTAATATAATCCTGCGTCCCAAAGTGCTAAATAAAGCATGAAGTCAGTTCAGGCAGAGCACTGACGTTCCACTTGTATTGGCAGCGGTTTGTGATGTAGCCTACTACAAAGGTTGGCTCATTCCCAACTGTGTGACCAGTGACGTCCCCTCATATTCGTGCAGGTGTATTGCGTGGACGTTAAGACTGTGACTGTTCATTATGCTCATGTCAACGCCATAGCTGACCGTAGTCTGTTCTTGTCCTTATGGATGACTACACACCGGATTTCATCTCACCGCTAGACCAGGGTCAAAGGTAAGTGTATACTGCCGTTTGCTTCATGGTTGTGTTTGCTTGGCAATGCCAGTAGCTAGCCAAGGCTGCATTGTTGTGGGTTATTTCTGCGTTCAGATTTGCTGCACTGCTGTTGCTGTTCATGATTCAATTCATGATGTGAATGAATTATTGGTGTTCATGGCCTCTGTGTGCTTGCAAGTGATGTTTTGCTGCTGGCTGTTTGCAATCTGCTATGTTGCTGAATATGTGCGCTTTCAACTGACATCTTTGTTTTATTAATTTGTTATGTATGTCTACACCTTAACCAAAAAAATCAAGTTCATATAGCAGTTGAGTAAATGTCTTGTGGTGTCTGGCAAGTGCTTGTTTGGTCCAAAATGATGATTTGAATAATACTTCAGTATGGGCTGAGTTGGTTTTGGGCACGTTTTCCCCCGGCAGTTTGAAGGTGTTTTCCTCATGCATGCTAACTAGATGATCACTAGAGAATACTTTATCAAACTCAGTTTGATGGTCATTCATATACCAGCATAGCTAAACTCCTGCTGATTGCTAATTTGGATTGTGTGGAGAGAACGCCTGGCTTCCCAACGTTGTTTACTGCCACAGCTAACTCCACCACCCCAACCTCCTCCTACGTGATGTTGTTGATTTAACTAAGATTAATGGTCACATAAGGGGTATTGGCTCCTTCAGCTGACTCCTTAACTAAGTCTGCGATAACTCCCTCAAACAACGGAGCCTTTTCCACCAAACTGTATAACCATTTGCTATAAATGTTCAATTCCTTGAGTGTCCCTGTCTGACATCATGAGGACCGTGGACTTACAATATTGTGAATGACTTACTCGTGCATGACGGGACGTACAACAGTCTCTCCTGTAGTGTGGGCTTTGTAGAAGAGTGTGTAGAGGTAAGGCAGAAGTGTGTAACGTATCGTCAAGTAATGTTTCGAGCTCTTCACCAGTGTTGAGTTGGCACCAAACGATGCTGGATCCTGGGGCTGGAGACAGACAGACGGATGGATTAAAGGGATGGGGTTGATGAACGAGAGAGAAGAAGCGCGAATGGGAAATAAAGATTTGTCTTTTATCCACAGGGGGGAAAAGGGAAAGAGATGCGGAGATGAAAAAGAGAGCTTGTTTGAACGGGAAAAGGAATAAGTTGGAGGGCAGGTAAGGGAAATGGGGAGACGGATTTGGAGTGAGAGGAAAGAAAGGTTTGATGGGAGAAAGGTTAAGAAGAAAAACAATGAACTGATTTCGTTTTACATCACCAAATCATTCATAAGTGGACATCAACTGTAGTTATAAAGATTAAAATGGAAATTAACTTTAAATAGGACTAATCTAAAAGCAGCGTTTACAAAGCGAATGAGCAAAAGAGAACTTGAGAGAAAGATGTAAAGGAGAAAAAGTGTGCGAGAAAGGAACAGAAGTATGATTTAATTCCGATGATAGTGGAGAGTTGAGAGGGTGATTAGCTGCTAACAGGCCGTGCTCCCCTCATCTGGCTAATCATTTATGCCCTCGGCACCTCTGAGAGTGTGACGAGGAGTGTGTGTGTGTGTGTTTGGACTGGCCTGCATGGCCATGTGTTGAGAGCCATGATTAGGGCAAAGCAAAGGTCACACGTTAGCTGTCTCGTTTAGTGGAAATTGTACTTCAGATTCATCATCCTCGTGTCCCTGTCCTCCAGCATATAAACCCCCAAACCCCCCGCTCCCTTCTTCCATCTAACAACACCCCCCCCCCCCCCCCCCCCCTGCATTACCTTAATGCTGTGCTATTTTTGCAGCAGTGATGAGCATGGAAATGTCACATGAAGAATGTTGTGAGAACATACATTTTCACGCTATTCAATGCCGCAGACAGACTTTATTTGTTCATCTAGCTCAGTATGTTTGATCAATATAAACACTGTGGGCTCAGTGGGTGCTTTTTCTGTGACATTTTAAATCTGACATTTACATTTATAGTGTGTGTTTCCTAAAGATAAACATGAATATCACTCTATCCTCATTTTGATTTTCATGATTAGTGTTCTGATTATTATTGCCAAGTAGTTTTCAGAGTTGGATTTAAAAGAAGATTTGAAAAAAGTAAGACAATCAAGCAACTTAATTTGAGTAGATGAAAATTACAATAAAAATGAAAAACAAAACCTATACAATATGTCTGAAATGAAAGAGTTGTGCAGTTTTGAGAAGTGGTAGTTTTGTTTATTATTATTATTTTTATTATTATTATTATTACCTGGTTTGCTTTGGCCTTGAAAATGTTTTAAAAATAACAAACTTGAACTAATTTACTGTTTGACAAACCCCTTTTCCTGAACAGCGATTGTACAATCATAGCTCAGTGAACGAAAGGCAAGGCAGGTTATGAAGTCAAAGGGATGGATGCTGCAAACCCTTGCATGTCCAGCTACTATAAAGCTTACAGAAGCACATTTATTTTACAACGCAGCTCTACCAGCGCTGGTATGATGACAATCACCATGGGTACTGAAAGAAGTTTCTATTTTTTACCACTTGGCATTTTGTAACACCTATGTGCAATGCTCTGAAATGAAGGGTATACCCTGCAGCACTTCAGACCAAACAATAGCTGTGTGATACACACATCTAAGACTGACAGGCTAATAGAAGAATTGTAGAACAGAATGCCTTTACGGTACCTTGTAGCCCTGAGCGTTGTGGTTCCGGCTGAAGGGGTAGAAAGCTCCCACCTGCATCCAGCGACGACATAACTCTTCACTGCAGTCGTCAAAGAATCCACAGATGTCAGCGCCGATCTGAAATGCAGGAGGGGACGACAGCTTGACATTCAGCCAGAACCTACAGTATAGTTCTATTAATATCTTTAATGTTACATTTGGTGTATTTGAATCTTACGTTCGGAGAAAAAGCGGATGCTGTGGATTCCAGTAAAATAATGTGTATTGGAACTGAAATAAAATGTAGCTCCATTTTTATTGTAAATGTCAATCCAGGCGCCTTGAGAAAGTAACCAAACTGCATCTGAGGTCAACAAATCTCGTGCAGTCGTGAAAAAGGGCCACTTGCGTGATAGCTGAACACATATTTGTCTTTTTAAAATGGCTTTCTTGATGTCCACTCAATTCAGTCAAGATTTACTGTCAGACAGTAGATGTGGGCTGTGATCTTTATTTACATTAATTGCACAATGGAGTCCAAGAAAGAGACTTCAGACATAGGCCAGTCCACAGAGACTGCTTGCTCTCTTTTGTTTACTACTGGCCACATTTTACAACGGACTCAACGGGAGGCAATCGATCCCAACCCCATTTCTCCGTCTCTCTCTTTCTATCTCTCTCTTTGTTTTGTGTGTGTGTGTGTGTGTGTGTGTGGAAGAACCTAAAATCAGCTTGACACAGTCCCACCAGGATGTAGTTGGCATCTATAAGACCACCTGACGTGCACAGTTGGAGGTGTGTGTGTGCGTGCATGTATGCGTTTGCGAGTGCGTTCGACTCTTCGCTGTTTTCTTGCCTGTGTTTGGACTGCATGCAAGTACATCGAGCACACTTGGGTACTGACTAGCTGTGTGTGTTTTTTTTGGGGTTTTTTTTAGTCCCGTTTTTGAACGAGGTGGTGTTCCCACAAAGGGAACCGGTGTTCTTCCAGACATTTTAATGGATCTTGTTCCAGACACACTTTTTCTTGCCTGCCCTCCTGCCTTTATGCTTACGCCTGAACATGGATCTCAATTAGCTGCTGAATCCTCTTTTGAAAAAGAGGGAAAGTTTCTAATGCCAGAACTACATGTTAACTAAACTGAAACGCGTAGTAAGAGCTACGACTGCCTCAAGCTAAATTGATTAGTTACAAGGTCTTTTGGTATGATACAAGCGCTCTACATACTGAATAGTGTTTTTGTATTTCATTAATACTATCGGAAGGGAGTCTGAGCCTCAAGTGAAATGTGCCTTCGTTAATGGATATTTGCTCAAAATGAACCGACTGCAAGGAGCTCTTGGTTGCCTCGAGTTTTTCTTTTACCCACACCAAATCAATCAAAACAAGACTTTTTCTCCTGCGAGTGTGTGGTGACAATATAAGTACAAAGGCTTAAAAGGAGGTGCACATTAAACTGTTGTGACGCAATGTTTATATCTGTAGCCCAAGTGAAACGCTGAAGAGAGATTACTCCTTGCAGTCCTGTTAAGCCCTGTCATGGCATCCAGGTAGAAACTGTTTTTCCTGTCAAACTCGCTTACCTTGAGCATAATATGAACAGTGTTTGCCCTTGTGGAGGTTTACTACTCACATAGGGAATCCCAAAGAGCCCAAACTCTAGCATGCCAGGGATGGCCCATTTTATGTCGTTCCAGTTGGCAGCATTATCCCCCAGCCAGTGACCCGAATATTTTCCCACACCTGGGAAGGAGGAGCGGGTCAACATCAGAGTACGGTTTCCTCCAAACACACGCTGCAGAGCTCTGCGGGGGGGGGGGGGGGCAAGCAAGTCGGAGCAAGAGAGGGAGAGAAAGAAAAAGATTGTTAGGATAAAAAAAAGACACGGGTACAGTGGCAGAGGGTGACTCCAGCAGCACAAGGGAGAAACTGATCAAACACACATACATGCTCACGAGTAGAATGAGAGGGATTATTTTGGGACAAAGCCAGGGCTAGTTGTACTTTTTTTTTTTTTTTTTCTTCCCCAGTGTACATTATTATTTAGTTTGCAAAGGGAAATCGAAGCCACATTGATTTCCATGACAATACGGAACCCTGATGATGTTTATGAAATGTGTCTCCTGCCAATAAAATATTTTAATTTCTGGACAGGGGGAGAAAAGGGGAGGAAGGAGACAAAGTAAAGATTAGCTAGCTTGAGTACTAAAGGAGTGAGTCACCAATTGGACTTCAGAGGGCTTGCATTTCATGTGTATGTGCCCTTGTGTGTTTGTATGCGTGTACCATGTGTATGTTAGTATTATGGGTCCCTTCATACAGTGTGTGTGTCTTTGTGCAACTGTGTTTACTGGGCCTTTTCTCATTTCCCCATATTTGTGCCTCATTGTCTGCTCGCTCCTCCGGCTTGTGACCCAGAAATCAATCTTAGCTCATCATCATGAAGGACGTCCGAATTCCTAAAATGCACCTTTAATAGCGAGGAGTGCGTAGGCTTGCCGCAGTAGCTATAAGCTCGGAAACACCGGTGTAATTTTTTCGGCACCAGTGACGTATGAAAGGGGCGTGACACACGGCTCCCGTCTGACTACTGTTGCTCCTAAAGTATAGTTATTAAGGATGGCCTATGAGCAAGGTGAACTGCGTTTCTACGTTTTGAACTCTGTGGCTTACGTCACGGCTGACTTGAAAAAGTTAGCCAAGGGGTATTCAGCAATCTGCAAACACACTGCTAGATGCCACCAAACCATATCCCCGCTCCCTTTTAAGATGTCACAAAGAACTTTAAATAATATACCGAATGCTGTGCCATAATATTTTTTATTGTGGAATAATCTATTCTTCTGCAGTCACGGTCACCTGAAAGGTCACAATAGCATTTAATCAAATGCAGTGATTTATTTTTAATATTTTTTTATTTGCTTCCGAGATGCATCTGAAAGTGTGTGGCAGTGATGAATCGGCAGAAAATCCCTGCAGAAAATCCCCAAAAGTGGGGAAACAAGGTGAAGGAACCCTTGTAGCACTGATGTGAGATATTGTAACAGTTCCTTTCTTCTTTTTGACTCAACATACAGTATGCATGTATATATTTGTGTGTGTGTGTGTGTATAATCTGCATCAAAGGCTGTGCATTGCATTTGTTTAGTGTTGTGGGGTGTTATTTTCCATCAGCCAAAAAACCCATTAGTGCAGGTGTGTGCTGCTTTCTAATTGATGCAATTTCCCATACCATCACCATTAGTGCATATTAGGATTCTGGCAACTGAAGCCATATGTAGCCTTGTGTGAAATGACTAGCTGGGGGCTTGGAGACTATAGAAACTCCTGTACCAAGATGAATGTGACTGCAGCCTTTGCAGTCTGTGGTTTGTGTTTTGTGCAGCTCTTGCTCATGTGCCAGGCAGACTTCCTTGAATCTACAATTTACAGTCTTTGGATTATGAATCTGATGTGCTCCTGTGAACCTCCTCTGCTACTAATGTTTTCAAATTACTCTGTGCTTGTTTGCATGATGGAAACAAAAAGAGATTAGCTGCATTTTAGGCCCACCTGACTCATCAAAATATCATTTGTGTGGCACCCAAGTACGGTTTCAGGAGCATGGCGAACTTTATGTAGCGTACTTTATGTAACTAAATGGGCTTTACATGCATTTGCATAGCTTGATTGTAGGAAATACACAAACTGGTGTGCCCCTTGCATGCACATGATATTAAGCATAGACTAAACTGGATGTATAGGTATACAGGCCAAATGTTTGTACTCAAACTAGCGTGTGCACTTAACTATCAGATGTCCACATAGTCCCCTAAATTGAATATAATAATACTGACTTGAGTGTCCTGCCTCTATATCTATAAATAAAGCATAAATCAACTTTAACCTGCTTAAAGCTCCATCAATTTCAATATCTAAATAATTATTATCATTACATCTTATAATCACATTGATGCCTCTCTGTAGGTTTGTGTAAGTAATGGGCCCTTTTAAACTGTTTCAGCGCCAGACCCAGATGAGAAATTCATTCACTCACCCTGGGATCCGGACTCATTAAAACATATTTCTGCACTTATCACATGGGATACGACTTGAAATGGTCTGCAAGAGTCACAGGCTTTGATTTAGCCGAGGGCATAATACACTGGGCTGTGCTGAACTGACAGATCTGACAGATCTTCTTTTTTTTTTTTTACATTTCAGCTCCATTATCATGTTGCCATTTCTCACCAGCCACTGATTCTACTGCACTTAACGTTGAAGATCCCGTGTGTCGCACTGTTTTGACATTACACAACACACTTTGAGTTAGCCAATGCCTCATTGCTCTGGAGGGGTGGCAGCAAGTTAGCGTCCTCGGCACGAGTTGGCCAAACTCCTTGCGAATGTACTCACTTTTCAGTAGCCAGCACCATAGAGTAGCCATACAGACTGTGGACATCATAGTGGTTCCCCCAGGCCTGCTTGGCATCCATACACAGCGTCTTACTGTACATCACCTCATCCAGAATCTCTGTGGGGAGCGAAAAGATGGAGAAGGTAAAGAGATTGGAGTAAAGTGAGCAGAGGCGTGGAATGAATACAAAATATAGGCTGCAGTGATGGAAGGGGAGAAAAGGAGGGAAACGGCACAGAGGAAAGGGAGACACTGATATATACAGCAATAGGAAGTGTGAACAATGAGGAAATGAGAGACAGCCAGAGCAATGGAGAAGGAGGATGACTAAGGAGGAGTGCAATAAAAAGGTGGCATCAGGGGAGCATGCCTTTTCCAGTTATGATCATCCTGTCTGGGACACAGTCGGAATAAAAGACATGGCAGAAGACTCATTTTCAAAATCCCTCACTGGGGACCCGCTATTTTAGATGAGTTTTCCTCTGGACCTGAACTTACTTTATGAGCTATTGTGACGGATTTATCAACTTGTGCACAACAGTTGGGCTGCAAGCCCATGACTTCCTCTGTATCTTTGCAGGTATATGTAGATTTATGACTGGTTTGTATGCAAGGGCAAACTTGCAAACAATCCTCGACAACGTTTTGAGACTCAAGCGTGTCTCTAAAGGAACATAGATATTGCGCATATCAAAAATGTGCAAGAAAAGCAAATGCATAATATTATTATGGCGCAGAACATATA
Source organism: Anarhichas minor (assembly GCF_050575085.1). Lineage (NCBI taxonomy): Eukaryota > Metazoa > Chordata > Actinopteri > Perciformes > Anarhichadidae > Anarhichas > Anarhichas minor. The sequence continues at coordinate 5,793,404 of NW_027466472.1, forward strand.
ACTAAAAGTGTCTTACTTGGAGTGTAGGGAGGGTAGTTGAGGTTGTTATCAGCACAGCCCTTATTTGATCCTTTCTGGAAACTAGCCACCTCATTCATGTCCTGCAAGTGCATCAGAGGACATTGTTCCATAAATCACAATTATAATCATTTTAACTTATTATTTGAATTATTTGCAACATGCTCTAACAGTGTTATGTATCCAGGATTCTTTCACTTAGGTGATCATCATATACAAAAAAGGAGACTCTGTTATAGTTTCTGATTCTGAAATCAGAATTAATAAAGCTGATTCTGATTTTTACATTTTATTTAACCTCTTGGATAAACAAAGTGACCTGGGATGTGTTATAGTGTTTGAAGTAAGATGTTAATTTGTGTGTGTTGCAGCAATCAGAAGTAGTAATGAATGAACCAAATCAAAATGTTCTGCTGAGCACCCTTTAACTACATAATATAATCAGCCTGTGTTTGGTGCTCTGTATTGGCCTCCAATGTCCAACCCACAGTGAAGTAATTGCCACCAAAAAATTACAAAACAAAGTAAGCTCACTGCCCCTGTCTGCGCGTAATTGGCTGCAGAATAATGTCAGTGTCAGGATTTTGGGTTGGCGGTCAGCTAATCAGTGGAAACACACCTTCATTTTATGTGTTTTTAAAATTGACTTACAATCCAGAGGGCGTCATGTTTGATCTCCTTGGAGAATCTCTCATACTCATCAACCCACCAGTCGATGCAGTTTTGGCTGGTGTAGTCTGGAAATACAGTCTCTCCTGGCCACACCTGAGAGGGAGAGAATGTGAGAAATGTGTTTTTTACAAGCACATTTTAATAGATTTGGAGCAAAACTCTGACAACATTAGTTTGGCATGTGAGCTCCTCTACTGATGGTATCCACTGCAGTTTCACCAACGCACAATGCTGTACTTTTGTTTCATGTTCTCCTTATTTATTTCATTTCAAAAAGCATCTGCAACATGTATTTAATTAAGTGAGAATCAAGCCGACACAATATCGTACAGGTAAACAATATGAAGGCGTAGGTGTAGAGAGCTCCCCTAAAGCAAAAACTAGGCCCATGGAAATGACTCAAAGATGTGGATGTGACAAATAAAAAATATCAGAATAGAGCTGAAGTACGGGAGAGGAAGGGATTGATGAGAGAGAGAGAGAGAGAGAGAGAGATGGCAAAAGAGAGAGGGGCTAGAGAGATGGGAGAGTTGAAGAAGAGAGCAGAGGAGGAATCGATAATGCAATAGAAATCTCTAGACGTGTCTGTGTGTTAGAAGTCGTCCTTAACGACATGTATTGAGAAAAATTATTAATTCACAGAGAAAGGCGGAGATTTCGTGAATGTGTGTGTGTGTGTGTGTGTGTGTGAGAGAGTGTTTCTGTGTGTGAACCCCTCCTGTAGAGCACAGTAGATATTAAATCTCAAGGTTGCTCCATGCTAGCTATCTTTCTACCTTTTTTTTACTTCCACTGCCAATGACTTTACAACCCAGTTTGTAGCAAAGACATGAATCATGCTTATGTATGCTCACACAGATTTATAGTCGGATGTTTTTGGCAGGTGGTCAGAACTCCAAGGTCAGAGCTTATTGATAGTCCCTCACTGTTGCAATCTAACCTTTTCCAATCAGCTCTTTCTTCTTTCATCTCTAGATTTCTGACCCCAGCTGCTCACTAATACTGATAGCCCGGTTACCACTTTAAACAAACCTGCTGACTTTTATAGTGGCATATCTTTTTATAACTTTGTCTGGTTTTTTTTGCTCTCCAGTCTGCCCATCTATGCCTCTGCTCCAACAAAGGGACAGACATGACGGAAGGTGGAAAGACTTCCGTCTTTTTTGTGTTTACCCGATAGTCTGTCTTTTTGTCTCTTGTCTCTCAATGTGACTGACTTCCTGTGTATGTACCTCCCTGTCACTCCACCACACCGAAAGACAACCAGTCTGTATCTCTGTACATTACTCTCACATCTATTATTTGTGTTTTCCCTTTCTCAGCCCATGTCTGTCATTCCTACCTTTAAACCCTCATAGCCTCTTTTCTCTCCTTGCTGCTTTGTTTAATGTGTGAGTGATGTCCTGCTATGATTTTACCCGTACACTGAAACATATGGGCCACCAGGAAAAGCTTTTATCCTTTGCAAGCAATTAGCTGTTTTAAGAGCAGAATAAATACCAGCCTGTCTCTGTATCTCCTTTGTCACCGACACATCTACCGCAGAGGTCGCTTTGCAAAGACCCCATTGTTTTCATAACCAGGACACATACTTCATATGGAAATAAATTAGACTCAATTATAATCCGACACATGCGTGCACGGACATAAAGCACAAACGAGCAAGAAAAGCTTCTTGCTCAGAGAAATGGATACACTTATATGTACTCACAGACTGACTTTTTCCTTCTCTCTTTATCTCTCCCACTAACACTTGCACACCTAATCTGTGGTGCGTCGATGCAGAACATTTTAAGATTAAACACTAATGTGGAATCAATGCATATGTTTGACCTGTTATAAACAGCATGAAAAAGCGATTAGCCGAAGGACTGGGCCTAATCGTGTGCATAATCAAAAGCAACACTATAAAAGCATGGGAGCCGCATACTTCAACCCCCCCACCTCCACCTGTCTCTACAGGGGAGAGCCTTTTAAACATGTGCTCTGTGGGGAGAAGGATCAAAACGTAACATACGGGAGGCTTGAACTCCCATTAGGGCATTGTGGAGAGGCAGTTACGCATATGCTTGCATACACACAGCAAATGCATATGTGTATGCTTATGTTGCATGGAATATTGTATAATGCGAAGGCTCTAATACTCGGTTGCAAAATGGACTTTAAAGGCAGTTTAAATTTTTTAGTCATGGATTCAGCAAGGTCCTAAATAATTTGAGGAGTTTTCTTGCCCAACATTATAAATTTACTCAATTCATGCTGATTCTTTAATGGATATCCTCAGGCTAATATCCTTGTATTGCATAGATTATTAGAATTGATAATCCTACCAACATATTTGGCATTCAAGGACTACCGACTGAGGTCCCTGGGGATCCCCAATAATAAACTACTGTAAGAAATAATATTTTTTTGCAAACAGATCCCTGCAGATGACTATAGCTGGGATGTATTAGCTGGAAAACACAATGGGACCGCAGCATGAAGCCTTACCTAGTGCAAGTTCAAATTTGATAACAATACCACAAAAAAATGAATATTTTACACGTGTTTTTCGAAGGGTATGTCTAGGTGAGGTGAGGTGTCGATCTAAAGGTCAGAGTGCAGCCGCTGTTTTGAGACACAGAGACCGGGGAAATTTACATACGAACTGAAGTTATGTTCGAAAATATATAAATAATTAGGCATATCTGCCGGCTAATTTGAAATGATGCAACAGCAGCCCGTGGGTATTTATGGACATAATAATGTGTTTTGGACTAAATATTTTACTGGATTGGATCATCTGGACCTTTGGCAATGTAACAAGACCGTTTTTGTTGGAATATTATGGATGGGTGGATTTAAATGAAGCTTCATTGGTGAGTTGCCTCGATTTTGTAACTGTTTGTTTGTCACTAAGAGTATTGCCTCATCTCTGTGCATGTTCCATTTATCTCTTGCACACAAATGCAGCGCACCTCTCCTAACAGTGGAGTTTTCCCATCCGATTCAGTGATCCAGGCGTTCTTCTCAGTCCCCCGGTCATAGGAGAGGTATGGAGAATCCCCTACCCTCTTACTGGTTGCTATTGCAGGATCCTGGGGGCAGAGGAATAGACTTGAGAATAGGACAGAACACAAATGCCTTTTGAAAATAACTATATATATATATATATATATATACACACACACAGTATAACTACCAAACCATAACGGACCCAGAAATGCAAGGTAAAATAATTATTCTGTGTTTGGACAGGGATTTGTACAGTTTACTGTTAATGTGTGAATACACAGTTTGCTTTACTTGTAATAAAGTGCTTCTTACCAGGATGAGGATGTATTTCTGTCCCTTCGCATGAAGGTAGTCGGCGAACTGAGGCAGCTCGCTGAACTTAACTTTGTCATATGTGAAATCTTTCTTATCCTCCATGTAGTCAATGTCAGTGTACTGAATGTCCTGCATGGGGAGAAGAAACACTTCATGTACATGCAATATATATTAATACGCAATTCATAAAAACTAAAATCCCCAAAACTTTTCTAGTCTCGCTTTGAAATATCCTTTTGGAATACTGCATGTTTTATGAATACCTTGATGAGTTTACTTCAAATAGGTTAGATGTCATTAGATATTTAAAGCTTAATTGGAAATGCTAAAATACTGGCATGGCTTCCATGTATTAAAATAATATTTGCATCTTGCATTAATGTAATGAATTAAAAATGACTCTTAATGCTTCTTAAATGTACCCACTCATGCTTCCACTTCTATGCATAACTTCAACACATACACTCAAAATTCAGCATCTTCAAAATGACTTGGACAGGTCCTCCTAACACTGTATTCCCATCTCAGCATGGATGGTAAATACAAAACTATTTCTACTGTGAAAAACAAAACAAAACAACACATTCTAACTGCTATCTTCTTTGACCTTCCTTTGATGGATTTTTTTGTAGACCTTACGTGAGTGCTAACAACTTGGCTAATGTGCTGCTAAACCTTGGGAGGACAATGAGAATGCACATTATTTCTGTTTTTTTTTTCTCAGGGTGTGACTCAATGCTTGCGCTGTCTGTCTGTTGTCTGCCAAAATCTACTTCATATCGATAGAGCAGATGGTTTGGAAGGTCCTGCCAGATCCTTCCTCTAATGGTAATCAGCTCCAGACATATTAGGGAGAATGTGATAATGCCCTCTGTGGTCTATCTAATGGTTATCAAATATGTCCCTGAGTACAGCAGGAGAGGAAGCAGCTGCATGCTAATGTCTTTGGATATGAAAGAGAGATTGAAGATTGAGATGGGTTGGAAATTTGTTTGCATTTTATCCTTAAATAAGAGTTCAAACTGTGTCCTTGATTGGTGCAGTCTTTGGTGAGTTGTGATACAGTTGAAGTGTTTAATGGGGACATATAAAGATTTGGATTAGGAGTTAACCTTAGCAATTAAGGAAAATAAATGGCATCAAACGTCAGTGCTCTGTGTGGAAGGGACTTTTTAGAGTTACCATTCGCAAGCTCAGATGAAGATAAGCACTAAGACTCGTTCCCAAGAAAATGTCAACCAGAGCTGGTATTTATCAAATGTCTCAGAATGGAAGAGGTGTTGGAGTAGTTTTAACATTCAGATCAGGATGAATGAGATAATGAAAGGAACTCGGTCGATTGATCTTTGATCAGCGCTAACATTCAGTGACGCTCGAAAAATAGTCGTCCTGGGATTGAACCTATAGAGCCCAGAAGACTCTCCATTATTTGACAGAAAGCTGGATTACCCCGTCTAAGCGAAAGGCCATCCCTATCACTCCGACTGTCTGTCGAACTCCTGCTTCAACCTTCATATCACGTCTTCACATGTATTGTAGTGGTTGAGGCTCTTGCCTCTGGAACCACACAGTAGTGCATGAGTGGTTCAAATTTAACAAGGTGCGTTTAAGGTGAAGTATCGATCCCCCCCCCCCACTATCCCAAAAGCTATACAGCTGTGGTAGCAGCAAAGAAATCCCCACTGCACGTACTATGCATTGTCACAGCATGACTTCAGACAGTCAAGAAAAGGAGAATCCAGCCTCCTTTTTTTAAATATCTCAACATTTTGACATCTGAGGTCAAATTCAAAGAGCTACTAACATTTTATCCCCGATTTGCATTCTTTGCCTTGCAAAGAAAATGACATGTTTCCATTTCCCAGACTAGTTGATTGATAATTATCGCATGCTTCTCGGGTTGGATTTTGTCACGTAGATTTCTCTGTAACAGAGTGCTCATTCCTCTTTGTCACAACATCAGAACCATATGAATTGAACGAAGAGCTTGCAGCTCCACCTTGCACCTAGTGTGATAGAAATGTATTGTGATGATTAACACTGTGCAAACACAATGTGGCGAGAATGTTTCTGCTGGAGATTTACAGCGTAGAGCTGAGATATTGAGGGTGAAAGTGCCAAATAAATTCTAAATGAATGCACCTGAAATCCATGAGACATCATGGATAGTTATATCTTTAACATTTGTAAAGAACAGTTATTTGACATTTCTATCACAAGAATATGAACACAAAACCACAGACTGCAGTGGCAGAAATAGCCTTGATAGCCATTTCAGATTGACACGCACATTGTCTGCCATACTGCCTATAGACAGCCTAAATAAATGAACTGAAAGAAAAGCAAGCAGACATCATCTTACATATGGGAGGGCCACGGCACGATTCCTCTCCACTGTTTCCTTGACCTCACTCAGGTTGCCATAGTCCCACCGAGAAAGCTGGAAACCCAGGGACCAGTAGGGAGGAATGACAGGCCTGCCAGTGAGCTGGACAACAACATTTGGAAATATTATTGCAATTAATGTTCCTAGACAACTCACAAACAACTTTTGCACAACAGACTTACCGAGAAATGTTTCCTATATACAGTATTATGTATACCTTTTCAAAGCAAAAATAAATAATCATTGGCTCCTCACCACAAGAAACTCCTGGACCACTTGTTCTGGCGTATCTCCAAAGAGAATGTAGAAGTCAAGTACTCCTCCAATCGTCCTGTAAGTCACAGCAGGAGCGGGCTGCAAAGTCACCTCTGAAAAAAAAGACATGGAAATGTTGCAAACTAAATCCTAATTTCTTCTTAACTATAAATCATAACCCTGAACTTACTTTGTGAAGTGGCTATACCTCTGTTTTGAGATTCTGTTTTATCGTTTTGCAGACGTAAGGTTCACACATGAACAGACGCACATAATCTGTGTATCAGTCATGACAATCCATGAGCGGCAAAACAGTGTTTGTATATCAGGAGGCTATAGACATGAGCAAGAGAAACATGGCAGCGGGCATTCCCATCGATTTCAGTCATCTCCTTATATAATACAGAGCCATGCAATATTCTCTTTGATTTGTCAGCACAATGTTTTGATTAAGGCAACAGTATATCCATTTTGTTGGTATGAAGAGGCAAAACTGATGGTTCATGCCCTTGAACCATTTTCAAATGGCTCTCGTTTCCCAATGATTTGCCTGCCTGTGTATGTTCATGACACTATATGTTCTTTTTGTGTATATGTTTTTGTGTCTGTTAACTTCCCTGATGACAGTGTCATTGTATGGTTTCACCAGCATGTATTCATGTGTTTCTATGTCCCAGCGTGTGTGTGTGTGTGTGTTTATATCTTCACCCATAGCATTGCTGTTCATGAGAAAGACCCCGAATGATTTTCCACTCTCGTCTTCCAGACAGAGGAAGAAGGGATAGTGTCCATAGAGGTTATGAGTACCCTGCGGGGAAGGCAGAGGGAAAGGTGGATGAGGGGATGTAGGGAAGAGGTGTCAGGTGCAGGGGGGGATGTGGGAGACTTATTGAAACTGAGGGGGCAACTTCACTGCCTCATCAGCTTACAAGGCATTTAAAAACATACACATGTCAGGAGCATATGTTAACCTGACACTTAAATACATGCGCGCACACACACACACACACACACACTCATCCTCGGTAGACATGTGTAAGCCTTTGAGCACACAATCTGTTTACTGCAGCAACCGAAGAAAAACAAAAAAACATAGGGGTAAACATACTGTATACATGCAAATGCACTGTCTTTATCATCTCAAATGTATGTACATATGCATGCACAAGTGTGTTTTAAACCATGCATAACGTCAAGTTCAGTGGCATTAAAAATGAAATGCTGAATTAATATCTTATCTTGTACTCACCCCGTTAGGGAAAGCATCTCTGGTGAAGATGGGCCAGGTTTTCCAGTTTGTGTCATGGCGATACTGTTGATGAACATGCTCACCCAGGCCATAAATATTATGGGATGGAAGCTTAGCAGATATCTGTAGGTACTGGTCTGCAAACACCAGTGGAGCCATTGTAGTGTCAAACCTGAATGTGTTAAAAAAAAAAAGAGAGTAAAACATATTACAAACAAAGTAACTGGTCTGGAATGTGAAAAAAAGAGAAGGAGCAGGTGAAAGAAAACATGAGACAAATGCATAAGAAAGAAAGTGAGAGTGAGATGCAGTGATAAGAGAGAGTGGGAGTGGGAACAAGACGAGGACGTGTTGAGGAGTTGAGTTGTAGAAAAAAAAGGGATGGGAAAGAAAGACCATCCTATCAAGCTCTAATAAGCCCTCTGGGTAGCATTTCTCTAGCCTTCAAAACAAGACATACGCTGGTGGTTGAAATACTGAGCTTGCTCTATAGCTGTATACAGCTGCCAAAATAAAGATATAGATACAAAATACATTAGTAAAGGTTATAAATACAGTCAATATACATTTTTATGAAAGTCATGACAACACAAACACTCAAATGGACCCTTTTCCGAGAAAGCCCACGCACGAGCCACAAAGGTCAAAGTGTAGAATGATTAGAAGTATCATTACCCTGCGTGCACACACTCGCTATCTACTTATATTATTAGAACTATGTTTATCTGAGGAAATGAGACCTTAATAAACATTTAAGGATGACTTGGTGCAATTTTTATGTCATGAAAAGAGATTCATGAACCTTGTTATCACTCTACTTTATGGTCTTCTTAGATGTTATACGGTGCTCAGAAATTGATTATCAAGTTATTAAAAACATTGCATGCAAGACTGCTTTTGATAACGCTAACAGCCGCCAAAGAAGGAACACAACGAAACCATTGTATCCAAGTGAAAACTGCAGTCAGGAAAACTATTGTACCCAAATTATTTTCCTACAATTCCAACAAAATCAAATGAATTAGGAATACAAGTAAACTATTCAATTCATAGCATGTTGTAATAGGCTAAATGATGAAGCCATTTGAAACGTACTCGCCATCCTTCCTTAAATGCTGGATTCTACCTAAATGCTAGTGAACACTTTCCAAAGGATAATTGAATTTGCTGGTGTGGGTTTTAATATTGTCTTTTGTATTTTTGCGCCTGGCAGATACTATTGCCTGACCTCTAAAGTAAGGTGAGTTCCTAGGCGGCGCCCTATGGGACAACTACAATGCAGGGAAGAGAATCTCACCTTTTCGAATGAATGAATTATAATCTTAACAGAAAGAGAGGCTCTTAAAAAACCCTAAGTCTGACCTATCACCCAAATACACTACAAAACACATAGTCATAATGGTGATTAACATTTGGCCCTGTAGCGACAGGGGAAGCAAAACAAAGTTAGAGCAATTTGATTACTAAATAGCTGCAATCTCCCTGCCTCTGGCTGAAGGTCATGTGCAATGTTGAGAAAGACAATGCTGGTTAATACACCGATACGTGAGGCAAGCCAACGTTTGTCATGTGATATATTTCACAAAGAATATAAAGTCTTTATTACATTAAAGATAAATGTTTGCCTTGCAAGGTATTTGTCATGTGCCATGAATGGCAATCAGCTCTGATTCACAAATACAGAACACAGTGATGTACAAAACAGCCTTTAGTATATAAGGTCATCGTGGTGGTATTTAACCCTGAGCACCACGTAGTAGTAGTAATGCAGACAGGGTGGCTGTGCCCTCAAAAGCCCTATTTCCCCCAAAGTGCCATATTCTATACTGCATCAGTGTGTGTGTGTGTGTGTGTGTGTGTGTGTGTGTGTGTGTGTCACCCACCCAATGTCACCCAGGGCTAACGAAGTGGCCTGGTTCTACATGAACATAATTATTTACTGCTGTGGGAAACTAACATGTAACATGGCAAGGTGTTCCATCATTATGTAGAAAACAATGCATGACAATGACATTTTGTGGTGCACCACTATAGAGGATTTCTGACATAAGTGCCTTAAATGTGATACAAAGAATCAATGTTAATGTATTGACAATTCTCAAATTTAACTGGTGAAAAAAAAAAAGAAGCTATAGTCTTCTAATAAAATAATACAATTTTGGACATTATGGCACAGGCTGTGTTTTGTCCACAGAAATATATCCACACAGTCAACTGTGAGCATGGCTTGCAGTATCCTCTAATAAAACTTACCAATACAACAATCTCCTGCTACCATACATGTTTCACACATCAGCCCTCTCTCCAGCTGCAGCCATACAGAATATATCCTACATATACGTGTAGTGTATTATAACACATAGCAGAGTATCCTTCACTGTCCAGATGGAAAACAATGTGATATTGTAATTCTTATGAACAACCATGTCCCTGCCCAACACAAATACACAACGAACATACACACACACACACACGTTTACTGAGCACTCACAGGACTGTTTTGTTCTCCTTCCTGCGTACAGTAAGACCAAAGGGTTTGTGTGTCATCTCCAGTGTGTTGCTGATGGGGCTGGAGGGGTCACTGGTGAGGCTGCTGGTGTGCTCATGGGGGACTTCAAACCTCTGCCTGTGGGCATCATAGATCTGAGGAGAGAGAGAAGAGAGAAACAACCATGCAGGCAGTGTGAGGGTGGCCTCATACTTCACGGTCATGTTCATACTTTGTTGTGTACATTGCTATTTTTGTCCTCTTTTGTTCTGCACAGCATTCATGTTTAACATGCTTTGATAAAAACTACTTTTCAAATTAATTCGTCTAGACTAGATTTATCTCACAATTGCGTGTGTGTGCGTGTGTGTGTGTGTGTGTGAGTGATAATTTAGTGTGAATTTGTGTGCAAGTAAAAAGGTGTTTAACAGAGGTGGTGTCTGTCAGTGTGTACCTTAAATCGGAGTCGATTGTTTGACTGCATTTCTGCGTGAAATGACAGCTCTTGTATATCGGCCCCAAATAAGGAAGGAGAAGCCATTCTCTTCAGTTGGGCTTTCATCACTGCAAAATGAAACAAATGGGGAAAGGAGGGGAAAGGTTATAGTACAGTTAAAAATATCCATTCTAGGAAATCTATCACATTCAACTACCTAATCCCCAAAATAGAGATGAAATTACGTAATGGTTATAATTGCAGTCATTATTTCCATCAAAGCACAAAGAAGTCAGGAAAGTTAGCAAGAGAGTGAATATTATAATTTCCCAAAATATCAAACTAAATTTAAATCGCTGAGAAGGGTGAGAAGGCTGATACCGCTCCCATGTCTGTACAGTAAATATGAAGCAAACGCCAGCAGCTGATTAGCTTAGCTTAGCATAAAGATCGGAAAGGGAACAACGGCAAGCCTGGCTCTGACCGAAAGTAACAAAATCCATCACCTTTAGAAAGCTCACTAATTATTATGTGTACAGCTTGTTTATTTAACCCATACAAACACCTAAGTATAAGAACTAGATACATTGTGATTTTATGTGCTGCGAGTTACCTGGCAACATCACGGTCACGACAAGACTCCCAGAATGTCGAATTCTTCCTCTAATACTTATGCACCTCTGACCAATATTCTGTATAAATATTCAAGAGGTCTTCAACGTAAGTGGTCTTAATTTAAAAAAAAATGCCCCATTGGCATCCAAGCTGTTGAGAACAATTGTTGGATGAGGATGTGCACCAACCACATTAGTTATTGGGGCAACATAAGTGCATTCAAAATGAAAAAATACAACATTTAACTATAAAATGACTGACCATTCCCTACAATAAGTGAACTGCAACAATGAGAATACACTGCAATAGTCTTCAGTTCTAGCACTCATAAAACTCACCAGGTAAGCTTGCACAAGAATCCATTGAAACACTGATCATATTGGTAAATGTATAACCTGGGAATACATCAAAGGGTGCAATATGCTTTGAGAGTCCACAGTTGTCCCGGAGGTAAACGCGGGTAGTTTGCATAGTAGCCTCGAGGGATACCATGGCAGTATGTAACAATATGTGAAGACCGTTAACTTATATAAGGAGTGTATTTTTTTCTGTAATAGTTAAAATCCCTGTTGAGTAACATTAAAACTATCTCAGGCAGAGCAAGATAAATTGTTTTTGATAAAATTCCTCTCAGTCTACATAAGAGTTTGGCAATTTTTTTATTTAACTACCTTCTGTTAAGAATATATTGTGCAAATGTATATATTTTTCTTTTGATAAAATGTTCTAATGCTATTCAAATGTCACCAAAAATATTGATAGCAAATGTCCAATGTTTCTTCCTGCTTTTACACAATAACTGAGTTCACATATGGCAGTGAAATCAAGCAGAAAATGGAAAAACATGCATGCTGCAAAGTCAATCATGTTTTCTGATATGCCATCCATGTCATATTTCCCAGAAAAGCTTGCCTTAGGCAAAGTCAGTGGAAAAGGAAAAACGGTGTGAGGAAGACAATTTGAAGGAATGTGGAGCATTTAGAATTTTAAAATAAGTTAAATAGAAAGCCAAGACCGCATGAGTGGAAGAGCAGGATAGAGAAAGGAGAAATGGGGATTTACCATAAGGATTCGGTTGCTCCACTGATTCCACTGTGTATCCATGGTTGGTTGAGAAGAAACACCAGGGAACATTTCTCTCGTCCAGTGGGCTCCAGCAACATCCACGCTGCTCACATTGCAGCTATTCGAGCAGGGTGGTTGATGCAGTTATCATTATTGTCATCCACATTGTCGTCATTGTCATTGCTGCTATTTTAAACAATGTTGCATTATCATCATCATTGCCGTTGTTCTTGTCATCATTATAACCAGGGTAAATGTAATCATCATGAACTACACCATTTTAATTGTGACGATGGTCCGGGTAAGAATTGAGTTGTAAGGAAACCAGTAATTACCGAATCATCAACTCCTTCGGTTAAAGGTGTTTAAAAAAACCTTCTCCATATACTTTGCATTCTTGGAAATGGTAGTGGCTCATACCTTTGAGGCTCCAGCATCAGGGAAACAGTCTACTCTTTCAGCCAAAGAAATGGTGGGACACTGAGGAACGAATACTTCAGTAGTTTCTGCCAAAAGATGAAATGTTTACTTGAAACAAAACTTCAAAGTGACAACTAAGCCGCTTACTAATTTAAGATTTATAATCATTTGAGCAATGAGCTGATGATGGCACTCACCAATAGACCTTTTTCACAGCAAACATTTTGACATGTCGTAGTAGGAAAAGCACGGGTGAAATTGCTTACATTAGCGATGGCTCGGTTCCATTAATTGTCGCAGTAAGCTATTCCTGTCAGCCAGCATGCACGATACCAGGACGTCCCGAGTAGAATGCAGCCATCATTAATGTTATTAAATACACCTGTTCTTTTCTTACTATGACAAGCCAAACTATCTACCTCAAACCACTCTATGTAAGAAGTGGATATAGTTGTCGTGGTGTCACCAATTGGTTTGTCGACTGCAGTTTTGAAGCCTCGAGTTGGCATTTTGGCCATCTCCATCTTGGATTTTGGTCGTCGCTATCTTGTTTTTTTGCAACCAGTGAACAGAAGTGACCATATTTAAAGTGCGGAGGAGTGACGTGGAGGCGCTGTATACGGCTCTGATAGGGATCTGTTATTTACAAGGTAGCCACGCCCTAAAACATACACTGCTTTATCGTCTATATTACTCTAAACGGATCTTAATTCACAAATTGGACAACATGCTGTATTGAAGAAGACTTGAAACTAGTGATTGAGACCATAAACTCATGTTTACAAATGTTTATTGAGGTAATAAATCAAGTCAGTTTCTCATTAACTTCCATACAATCAGACTTCTTTTTAGCAACCAGAGGAGTCGCCCCCTATTGGCAAGTAGAGAGAATGCAAGTGCAAGGCACCTCTCATTATCCCCCACTTTTCAGAACTTGAGGTTGCTGTCTGTCTTTGAAAAAGGTCGACTGAGAGAAATGATAGAATAAGTCATTTAAGCAAAGCCCTCTAGATACAGGAGTAGTTATGATGGAAGGAAAGGAGGACGTGAGGTGATGTTATTATAGAACAGCATCCACCCTGTGCAGGTGGATGGGTGGATCAAAAAACTAACATTATAATAGGGGACCATGGTTCTTTTTTCCATTTCAACGCTGGTTACCTTAAACGGGTAGATATAATTGTGAACATTTTGTCCCATTCAAAATAATACAAAGTTAAAGGCATTTCTTTCTTGAACTTTGGCTGACAATGGGTCTTTTAATGAGCTTTGGTCTTAGAGCAAAGCTAGATTTCTATCATCCTCCATTGGTTTCACAGAAAACTAATATTTTCGTAACTATTGTTGAAAGTAGGATCAATCCAAGTTACCTGGAAAATGGGATAAGGTGCTCTTGTCTCACAACCACTCCAAAGCCACACAGTTGCAAGTCAATTTTGCAAGTTTAACTCATGTAAAATTAGAGAGAGTTTGATCAGTCAGCTTACACACTGGAGCTATTTATTGACCATTGCCAGCTAACTCGGATGACCACATAGCAGCAGTTATGTCCTCACATTCACTACTCTGAACACATCCCAAGTGTTTCAAGGGTATATTGGTGGTAGTTAGCCTGCAATACAACTCGATGGCATGATTGCAGACACTTGCAGAGGCTAACTAGCATTAACAGTTTTACAAATACAGGGGGGGACATGGTGAATGCTTTGGGCTAATGTGTTTTTAGTTGTGTTAAATTTTACACATGCATCTTTATGTATGTGTAAGCATGTTCACCTACCATCTTTAAGGACCCCAGGTTCTCCGGTGACAAACAGGACTATTAAAGTGATGGCTGCCACAGACATCAATGCAAACATGACCATTAGGGTCACCTCCAAACCTGAGAACCGCCTTCTCCCCATCTAACACAAATGCACACAAACAAAGAGAGTGATTACAAAGGCCAACATCATTAACACCCAATAATGACACCAAGTTTACTAAAGGCAAGGTCTCGGAGGTCTCAAACTTCCCTGCTTAATGAGGCCCATTGGCAGGACACACACGCACAAAACAAGCAAACTATAGTAAACACACGCATATATTTTCCTTGTATTGACCTTGGACTGCGATAGCTTTTGTGAAGTTAAAAAAAACACAATAAAATGAAAAAATAAATAAATTAAGACTTAAAAAAAAGAGAAACAGGGAGTCGACAAAACTGCCCGACAGCCTGGGCCTAATCTTGCAAAGGCACCCATCATATCACTCAAGTGATTAGGCTTCACTCCAATGTACTGGAGACAAAAACAAGGTGAATGTGTGTGGGTATGTGTCTATTTGGGTGAATGAGAGGCTCATAGCCCACCTGTTTAATGTGCTGTGAAGAGCAGGCGAGGGCAAAGAGACAGACAGAGAGTCAAACGTGTGCATGCCCCCCTGCAC
This sequence comes from Anarhichas minor, assembly GCF_050575085.1. NCBI lineage: Eukaryota > Metazoa > Chordata > Actinopteri > Perciformes > Anarhichadidae > Anarhichas > Anarhichas minor. The sequence goes on from NW_027466472.1 coordinate 5,808,747, forward strand.
ACCATGCAGAAGCACCGATAATCGCCTGCAAACATGCAATGCAACACCGAGGCACACAAGTGCACACCATTCGTACAGTACAAACCTTTTAGCCTCTCTCTTCTTCCCTTTAGCTTACACTACTAAGTGCCTAAAAATAGCTTCCGCCCATAACAACATATCGTTTTACTTCTCCCAACTCACAGACATTCTGATAGGCGCAGATGCACAGACATAGAAAAAGCAGGGGCACTTTTTGGCTCCAGTGTTTGGATTCCCATGAGTGCAGGCAGTTTAGAGTATTATCTGATATTGCTTTTGAACTTTTACTTTTAGTTCACTGGTTACTTTGAGACACATTCTTAAAAGTGAATGTCAAGAGGTTTGTCACCTGTAATAATGTTCAAGACTGGCATAAAAAAAAAGTGGATCAGTGCCGTGTATATCTGAATAAAGAAATCTGTCGACACATCAGTATTCAAAGCCCCCATAGACATGTCTATAAACTTTGGATTATTTAGATTGGATTAGAAAGCTGTGTTAAGCAAAGAGCTACACTTAACCAACATTATCATTCACAAGCTTGGTCACCGTCTATCTACAGTAATGTGGATACTACTGCATAATAAACACATCTGCAATCTACACAAGGTTGAAAGCAAGTCTGTATCTGTAGCAAGAAGGATTTCGAATGCATTAGGTTTTATTTATTCATTACATTAATACGTCAATGTTGAAGTTATTAAAATTGAATCCCACTGGCATCACAGTTATAATCCCAGTATCATTTTTCAAATTGTGGTGTATCAACAAATGCGAGAAGTGTAATATAAAATAAAGATTAGTTTTTGATTTGAACAGCTAGACAGCCTGCAGCTGCAGTCTTACCTTGGCGCTCTTCAATGTTCAGGGCAAAGTGCTTTTGAGTTCAAGTGAGGTAGCACCTTATATTCCACAGGCTGTATTGTGGTCATAGGGGCTCACCACTCCTCTGTGTGTGTGTGTGTGTGTGTGTGTGTGTGTGTGTGTGTGTGTGTGTGTGTGTGTGTGTGTGTGTGTGTGTGTGTGTGTGTGTGTGTGTGTGTGTGTGTGTGTGTGTGTGTGTGTGTGTGTGTGTGTGTGTGTGTGTGTGTGTGTGTGTGTGTGTGTGTGTGTGTGTGTGTGTGTGTGTGTCATTCTGAGCATGCAGACCCCGGAGCCATACAAGTCAGATAACCATAGTGTGAGAAAACAACTGCAGCCTAAAATCCCCATATCAGCTTGTTACAATCAATCCCGCTATCATGTTTGATTCCACAGAGTGTGTGTGTGGATGGTTGTAACTCAAAGATTATTGTGTATATAAGCCGTGACTCAGCACGGGTCATCTTTACACCACTGTTAATGTCTAATGAATCCACTGTAATCAACGCTTAACAGTTTTGTGTGTTTATAAAACAGATGATACTGGAGTCCCTGTATTATTATATGAGGCAGTCATCTAGCCTGGTAAATGTGTGATCCCATGCAAATCACTGGAACTGGAACTATCATGCACCACCTCAGTGGTCTCACTCGAGCCATATGTTGAAAAGTTTAAAACACATTTGTCTCTGCAAGATGCATACAAAAGCTTTAGTCCTCCCATAATGCAACTATGCCGGCAAGCAGTCTTTGGAAATAGCCACTCACCTTTTAAATTTTCTTAAAGCTGCACTGAAATTGACAATTTTTCTGTCTCATCAAAACCACAAGAAAAAAACAAAACTACTCCGGCAACCTCTATACATTCGAACAAACACAAAGGGTGTCAAGCTGCTGTAGCATGTATTTGATCCCTGATCTGTTCCACCACTGAATGATCTGTGTGGATGAGGGAGCACTGTGAATTAGAGTCCATGAAGACAGTAAAACAGTCTTCTGACCTGTTGTTCATATTCATTAATGAGTTTGTGTAATGGATAGTTCTTATCTTACACTAGCTAAACCTTTAAGTGCAGAGGTTATTCTGCTTCTGGCATTTTGGCAGTTACTGAACAGCTTCAGGTGTGTTACAAAGGGCACACCCTGCTTTGCATGTAGCCAGGGAAAATGAACACTGGTTGCAATTAGATCTGTAATCTGGCTGAAAGGGACGCATATTTATGGCTAAATGAAAGTGTCTTAAATCTCATTTGGGTTTTACTTGGATACAAGACACTTAAAATGCCGAGTGTAAATGGGACCTATGAAGACCTGGTGGTCAACCTGCCTTTGAGTGTGGATTTTAAAATGTCCATCACAATTTCATAAAGCCCAAAGTTGTTGTCTTTAAATTACTTTTTTTGTCCGACCAACAGTCCAAAACTCAACGATATTTAGTTTAGAGTTCCATAAAATGAAGAAAGGTAGACAATCCTAACAATTGAGTAGCTCCACCAATTCATTTTTGGCATTTGTCCTCGAAAAATGACAAACAAATCACAGTGATTCAGTATTAACTCTCTGTTGATCAACTAATAGATTCATTGTTAGAGCCTTAAATGGGATAAAGTACAAAACTACAGAGCTACAGTGCTTTTAATCACAGAACTAGAGTCACAATGTGCAACTACTGCTCGATTTTACAACGTCTTTGTCTTGTAACAATGCTCCCCAGTCTTTGGTCTGCAGACAGATGACTGCACCCTCTGCTGTGACACTAAGACAATGCCGCAATCATCATCATGTAGCAGGTCAGCAGCAAAGATGAACAACACTCACCTCCTCTCTGGCCATCACACATGTGGAAATCGTAGGGACCCACAGAAGACCAAAGTACACAGTTGGCTTTCTGCCTTCAAGCAAATGGTTCCACTGTTTGCCTTAGCTAACAGAGATTAAATATGACGTGATGCAGCCTCCCTTTGTTTCAACAGAGGCCTTCCTCTGAACATGACGTCACAAGCATGAACTTTACTGGGTCTGGTATTTGAAGTGCCCGATGTTGATTTCGTTTGTCTGGCTTGAAAGGACTGCAAAGCTGTGGTTCAAATTGTTTACAGTTTCTATGGCCAAAGATCCATCCATGCCAATACACTCTATAGTTTGGAGATGGCGTTAGTCCATGCAATCCGAATAAACAGAAGGAAGAGGTTCAACCAAGTGAGCTATTCACTATCAAGAGACACAATCATCGTCTCCTTCAACACAAAGCTTGATTGCCATGGACTATACGATTTTTAAAAAGCCAATATGAGCTTTGTTTGTGTGTGAGTGGACCCATGTAGGGGAGATAATAAAAGACGGGGGGGCAGAAGGCTTTCATTATAGAAACCATCATTTGGCTCAGATACCATGTGTGCAACGATGTCTTAAGAACGTCTTGTGTGTATGTAAGAGCATGGAGAAGTAGGCGTCCAAGTCAGTCTCTGATCATTCTGCTCACTCCTTTTCTCTCCGTACACATCCAATTCCACTCTGCCACTGCCAATTGCAGGTGCTCTCCCTCTAGAATGCAGCGCCAGCCGATTTCAATAGAACAAACTGAAATTGGCAATTCACTCTCCAGTATCGATCCAGTCACTTTAAGACTAGGCACTCAACATTGAGAGCTGCCAACCAACCCTGATTATATACGTGTGTTCATTTGTGTGTGTTTCTGTGTGTGGGTATGACTGGGAACCCTCACCAGTATTCTGGAGAATCAATACCTGGATTGTTTACCTGATATCAGATCTGCATAGACCAGAGTTCGTTAAGCTACTTTTAGAGAGCGGTAACCATTAACTGCTAAAATGTCTCTTAACTGGCATCGTTTAGAGTTGGATCACGTATGAATCTTTTTGCTACATTTTATGAAGTTTGCATTTGTATTATCTTCATTCCCACTCTCAAGCTCTCAATACAGTAAATATGTTTATACAGATTGTTATCTGGCCTTGGCCCTCTGTCTGTGTCTCTGAATGTGTCTGTACACTGTACCAGGTCTATTAATAATTGACCATATGGAGGTATAGCAAATGTATACTCAGTCTAATGTACAGTCTAATGCTTGAGATGGGAGACATTTCCATGATGTACATTTATTATTTATTTTTTTGTCATGTCACTTCCACCTTTTATCCAAATAAACCTCTCTACAGGTTATGACACAATAATCATCCTGTTCCCGGATGTAGCGGACATCCACAGGATTATCGTGATAGAACTGAAATGTCTGACAATCTGAACTAGTCAATTCTGCCCTCAGGAACCTATAGGTCTCGAAGTGGTTAGATTCTCAATGTACCAACTGCCTGGACAAACTCAAGATAGGACTTGAGATCAATCATTGCACTGAAACCATTACGGCTAACTGTAAAAGGTTTTATGAACCATCTTTCCGGTTTTTACAATCGGCTACATTCCTGAGGACACAGATGCCAATTGTAATAAATAACTTTAATAATTTGTTTCTGTCTGTCTCCCAGGACACTGATTTATGCTGACATGTTGAGAATAATGTTGTGCATGAATTTATTATGCATATAGGTACACATACATGTATTTCTAAATAGGTCTGTCTGTCATGATAACATTATCTATCTAGCCGTCAGGCCCAGGAAGGGTGGGGGGGGGGGGGGAGCCGGCAGTTCTGTCCATCTGCAGGCTGGAAGGCCCGCTGCGAGCAGGAACATCTCCACAGACTGAAAGGACATCCAGCCAACTGAGAAGCAAGAACCTGAAGCAGTGCCTTCCTTCACTTGGTTTCTAATATGTTACAACCATGATTAATAACTTTAAATCCTGCACACCAGCGCTTTCTCCGTGGCTCTGCCGGTTCCGCCTCTTCTAGAGCTTTGTGTTCCTGACCATCCCGTCACAGAACTTTTTTTTTTTTTTTTAGTACAATAGTAATATGTGCACTCACATTTTAACCTTCTTATCTGCTGGGATCTGTAGTTTTAGCTCCTGGTTCAGTGCTCCTCTTAATGCATTTGCTTAGCAAAACACAAAACACACAGTGAGACAATCATCACATCTTTCTGCTTCCCATAAGCACCATAGTGTCTAGCAAGTTGTTTTCTTAAATGTAGGTCTGCCTCCTTAAAAAGCGTCCGTGTTCTGGTGGTAGCGTATAATTACAGTCCACACAAACATGCTACTCAACACCATCTCTAATAAACCTTGTGTCCTGGGCTTTTTGCATGTAAAATAAAAGAATGTTACCGGTGCGTAAGGCCGGTAGAAGAGTGTTGACGAAATCTATACACCCCCAATTTTTGGAGAATAATAAGTATTAGCGGTGCTGAATATTGCTTTTATTGGCAATTTGATTCGCATTAAAGTGTGTTAGGTCTCCGACTGCATAAACCCACACGATGTAATATTGCTTGTGATGTGCAAAGGGATAACCCTTTGCTGGCATATTAAACTGCTGCCACAAAATGAAGTTTAGTGGTGGAAAAAATGATTATCTTTGCCTTCAGCCTCACAGAAATCAAGCCCAGGAATGAACTGTCCATGTTGATATAGCCATTCAACCTCCTAGGAGACAAATTCATCGAGCAATTAGGCCGGGTGGTTGCAGTTGTTCACTGTGTGTGATTGTGTGTGTGTTTGTAACTGTTACATCACCAATGACTGCACTAGCCATAATATGCAGGTGGCCTATCTAAGTGTTCCCATTATGCAGTATTCCCCAAAAGCATGGCACAGATGTTAGACCCCTATGGGGGAGAAACGGCATATTGAATGAAGAGGGGAATGCATATGCACAACTTTTTACACACACACTGTTTCTAAGGGAAATGTCATCCATCCCTGCTACACTCTGCATGTTTTGACATATATAGACTCACACACACACATTCACATGGGCATGTGCACACACAGACGCACTCTAAATAATGAGTAAATAAGCAACTGTCAGTTTTAAGCTTTCATAGTTGCTTTAAATGCACTGTGTGCTAGATCCGATATGATGATTAACCACTTTTTATTTGTGTGTGTTGCTATTCAAGTTCGGTGCAAAGCTCACCAGTCGGTACTATCTTTCGAAAGAAGGTCAACGTGTGAATATTTCTAATGTAGGTCCTCACTGTTTTACATCGGCTGTGTTACGAAACCTGGCAGTGACCTTGTGAACTCCAGGGGGCCTGGAGTTCAGGGGAGTTGTAATGAGAGTGTCACGCTGGATTTTGAAAAGGAGAAAACGAAAAAAAAAAAATGAAGTAAAACTTCTCGCTCTCCTTTCATGTGTTGAGGTCTCAAATTTACTGCTGCTGCTGAGCTGCTCACGTTCTGTGGAGTATCAATATTTCATTATTTCATACGTGTGTGGTTAGCAGAAGAGAAAATCGTGCTCTCTCTCTTTCTGTCTCTCTCTCTCTCTCTCTCTCTCTCTCTTTCTATGTTTGTCTCTCTCTCTCTCTCTCTGCATGTGCACATAAAATCTTTTTTTGTTTCTGGACTACTCCCCACTTTAGCACATTCTGTCAGATTGCATATCGCAGATTCAAAAGCTAATATAATCTGACAGTTCATTATCTTAAAATGAATGTGCTGACGATGGCATGAAGGATAAACACTGCACAAACAAAAGTCACAGTCGTCCATAGATGATTGTTTCATCACCAATATATGCACTCTTTCTTCCTCTATATCCCCATTGCAACATGACATACATTGCAATTATTCAGAAAAGGGTCTACAGAGAAACACTGATCAACTCTTCAGCAATCGTCTTCATGTGGAGTGATGAGAGATACCGAGCTTTTCAGTAAAAGTAAACTGACCTTTGTTGGCAGAGGTATGGAAGATGACATTAGCCGTAATTGACGGGGCACTAATGGACGAGGCTTGTTTTTGAGTAATGATTGATGTACATGCATTCAGCTGTGTGTTCCCTCCAGAGGTGCTGTTGTGCAGCTCATCCTCTCCTCCAGCCTGCCTAGAAAGAGTACCTTATGGTGATGGTTCTGCAGGCCTTTATAACATCAAATGATGTCTTCTGGCATGTAGTTTTCTCTGGGATGTATGCATACAATACCATGTGTGTGTGTGTGTGTGTGAGCTCTTCTAGTAGCTGACATTGTTTGTTGCATTACTTCATTTTGCGGTTGCATCCCGGTAGATCGTTCACAGCAACTGTATTCACTCATCATGTCTCTGCCTGTCAGGCAAACTCAAAGACTAAAAAAAGATAAAAGCTTCACCGTGTGTCTCGGTGTTTAGACAAGTTGCCGAGACAGAATCATTCGGGTTGTATGTGTGTTTTTTATCCGAGTTGTATCTGTTGAAGGTTTTCTCAGACGATCTACATGTACTTGGAAAATGTGAAGATGACATTGATGCTTTTAGATTATTCATCAACTCTAACTTAATTGCACAGGGATGTCTAGGAGTCACCGTCCTATTTTATAACTACTAATAAGATAACTTGACTTCAAAAGAATCATCTTCTTATATTTATTTATTAAAATGTGGTGGGTGGATTGCATTGGTATGATCTCTGATTCCACTGCACCACAATAGAGTCCAATAAATAATAAATGGTTCTGACTAAACAGCAAACATACCGCCGTGTGTATTGATGGTGCAAAAGAACATGTTGGTCAAACATCAATTAAAAACAAATAAATATGATTTTTTTTTTTTTTACCACGAGATTAATTAACATCCTTTTTAAAGTTCAATTAGCCATTTTATCCCCCCCCCCCCCCCCCCTTCTCTCTCATCAAGCTGGGAATCAGGCTGTACGGGTAGCAACAACGAATTTCCCCGTTGCCATGGCAACTCTGCGCGGGTGATCTTTTGTCAGGTGCCAAGAGCTTGCTGCCATGGAATAGTGTTGGTTATATATATATGTGTGTGTGTGTGTGTGTGTGTGTGTGTGTGTGTGTGTGTGTGTGTGTGTACACTTGCACATAGTGCCACTGTGAGTGTGAGGGTTAGCAGGATAGAAAGAGAACAGTGTGCTTATATTTAGGAAAGACTGCAACTCCTCTTCTGGGTCTGTCCCTCTCACTCCTCCAGCAGAGTGACCCTTTCTCTTTCTTTCTCAGCTTCATTCTGCGTATCTTCCATCATCCATTCTTTCCTTCAGAGACACCATTGTTGCATAAAAGTTGCAGCTGCATGAGTGAATGTAACAGTCGGAACATGGCTGGACTTGAAGTTAAGACAGATGTCAGCAGGAAGAGAGCCTTGAAGCTATCATCTTTCCAGTCCATGTGCAAGGAGAGCTCGTCAGGTCCTATCACTTAAAATGACTAAATGGGACTCCACAACTTTCGTCATCCCCCTTCTGCTCTCACCTGCTCCCATGTATCTGTCCCTCCCAAACACAAGGACACACAACATGAAGAGTTGCTGTGTACTTTTTCTGTTTTTCTACACCTACTCTCCTCCCTCGCCCTGTTCCATGATATGCAGATTCTCAGCTCTCAAAGTACAGACTGTATTGATCTTCCCCGTCCTCACTCTTACTCTGTCTCTCACCGCTCCCTCTATCCATTATCCTCCCTTCATTCTGCTCTTTTCTTTCCCCTCCTCCCTCCATCCCTAATGACCTCTCTGCTGAATCAGAGGCCATGAAGAGTTATAGCATATCTTTATTTCTGTAGAACGATAATTTGGAAAAAAAACTATTAGTCTCCAGTGAAAGTTAAATGGCATACAGCACGGCAGCCGAGGACAAAAACGTTGCTATCAAAACATCTTGTGGCGCAGCTTCTGCATGCAGAGTTATCAGAACATGTGTGTGTGTGTGTGTGAGTGCGTGTGTGTGTTGGTGTGTGTCCTAAATTAGGTGAATGACTTGTTGTTGCTGTGTGGCTCTGCCTGCCAACACAGAGGCTCTCTCTTCAACTTAACTTAATCAGTATGCAGCTCTTCTCTGCATCACTGTCCTTGTGTGATAAATACGTAGATGCGCACACACACAGGCAAATAAACACACATTCTTCATCGAAATTCCGTTCCTGACTCCATCGCTGTCCTCGTGGTATAAATACCATGTATATAAAAAGAGCAGGAGGTAAACGCAGAACTTGGACTAAGTCCAGATTCCGAAACACACGTGTGCATGTGTGTGGACACGCAAACTTTCTCCCCCCTCGCTTATTTTCTTTGATTCACACACGTGCGCACACACACACACACACACACACCGAAACGCAGACACGCTTGTGAGAGCCCCAAATATGTGAACACATGCATACACACAAGCTCACTCACTTCGGGGTGATAAATAAAGCAGTGCGAGCTCAGCAGTAGCCCTTTGCTATGTCAGGCTTTACTGATGTCTGCTTCAATCCAGAGGAGTGGTTCAATCAGGTCCTGCGAGACCAATCTAATCTGAGACCCACAACATGCACACACACACACACACACACACACACACGCAGCAATGAGAAAGCATTGAGCATTTATTATTTTTCTCTTTTATACAGTGACTTTTTTCTTTCATTAGCGAGCCAACTGTCATAAAATAACTTGATGAAATTATCCTTCTTAGAAGGAGAAGAAGGAATATTTTTTATTTCAATTAATTTGGCAAAACAATAACGGAGGGCAGGGATGAAACTTGAGAGCGAGACGAAATATTTTTTTTGTAAATGCAATGACGCAAAACCACTTAAGCAGTGTTAGAACTGAATATAAATTGGAAACTTGCAAGATAAGGAAAGGTGAAAAGTTTGTAGAGAATACAAAGCCTCTTCAATTTCAACACCCTCTGAGAACACTCGCAAGACTTTAGCGTGCTGAGGTGCTGTCATACTGACGAGTATAAACAGAAAATACCAAACCTTGATCCCAAATCAGTACTTGGCTGAAACCTGAGAAACAGCCATTTCCAATCACCAAGGTCTACACGTTTCATGACTGAGTGACTCTCAGCAAGTCTCTTTACAGTTTGGACTTATTGCCTCCAAATATACCCCCCCCCCAGAACCTTAATATAGGATTGGGAATCAACTATCGCATGCAATCACGTGCAAAACCACCATCAGATCCGCTGATTCACAGATCCGAGATAAAACCATTTTGATCTTTTATATGAATCGTGTCTTATCTTCAAATTTAGTGAAATGATGATATTAAAGTGTACTGAATAAAGTTGATTCCGGGAATGTTGAGCCCCGTCACGCCACTCTCTCTGACTGTAACTCTGTGATTTTACATTTTCTTTTCTTTTAAATATAGAAATAAGCGATACAAAGCAAATTAGTTGTTTCTCTGTGACCCACTGTATGGTTTGTACTTTCCCTCTGCCTGCCATAGATAGCCTACAGCTTTTGGCAACAGCCTCAATGTCAGTCCTCTCCAACCTCTTAAAGACCCTGGCTTTTGTTTACTCATGCATGCTTGACAGTTTATTCATCCCGTTAAAAGTCCATGAAGGGGATAAAAAATGTATTTATTTGTTTGTCCTGGGACTTCTGCCCTCTTCAGTCTGCCAAGATGATCAAGATGTAAACACTCGGGATGATTTCTCTCTTATGTGATGGGTTGAGATATGGTAGGGCGAACTGAAGATAAAATCTTGAGATGCTAGATATATATGAAGTTAAAGATCTATTTTTTCTTTCAAGCACGTAAACCTCAGCTTAAGTATCCCTGCAGGTAATCAATGATTCTCTCTCTCGGATCCATTGGTTGCTGCAGTCTTAAAATCGTATGCAGCCTACAGACTGTATTTCTTCTGCCAACGGCGTTTTCTTTTTTTACGTAACTCACGGGGTCAAAATGTCAAATGTCAAAATGATGCCGCGCTCGTGACTTCAGGGAAGCAGGAGGATTGTTTCTCTGTCATGTCGACGTCATCTGGCAGTGGCCATGATGTCTCTGAGTGCAACTGCAGGCTACTGGTAACCTACGTGAAGTTGTTGTTTTCCCTTTTGGACACGCACTAGGGGCTGGGAGGAAAAGAAAAAACACACATCCTGCTTTTGACCTCAATGGTCAAAATTGAAAGCACTATTCAAGCAATTTTCAAAGTTGTGACACCCTTAGTTGAAATATCAATGTCTCAAGAAAAAAAAGAGAAAAGGTCAAGACAATGAGTTTATAACATTTGTAGGCTACTCGCTGTAGGTAGGTGGATTCAACATTGGACCTAGAGAAACATAAAACATGAGACACAGGTCTCGTCAATGTGTCATATCAAGAGGTAATTAAACTGGGGACCATAGGACGCTAGGAACATGGATACGCTCCCATTGTCATTGTGCCTGGCCAGAAATATTCTGGCACGTAACCCCCTGTACAACCACAACAAACAAGACTTCACATATTCATTCATGAGCTTTAGAAAGGATGGTGGGTATCTTTTTTTTGTTCTTTTACATTTCGTCAAACTATCTGCTTTACCCTATTTTTGAGTCTTTGCGCTTTGTTAACTAATTAAAGTGTGCAATCAATGAGCGAGAAAGCGAATAAGGGTATTTCCCAAAACGTCAAACTTTTTCTTCAAATGTTAACCCATGAGTAAATATGTTTCTCATTCACATTCCCCACCGATGCTTTCCTTGCCTGGCCAGAGATTTGTATCAGCAATCTCGTGGTCACAGGCCTGCCACATCAGCCTCTAGGCTACTGCTGCTCCTAAGCACTGCTGTAAAACCATGATACAGAATGAGGGAGAAGGATGGGGAAAATAGACGCGGCCAAAGTATCAACAGATGATTGTAGAAGTTCAAAGGATGGGGCAACAAGAGAGGGCAAAAGAGTAAGGAGGCTACCCCCATCCTCTCTCACTCTCTTTCTGGATTTAAAAAAAAATAACACACACGCGTGTGCACTCTGCGTCTCTCTGTCTCTTACATCAACCTGCCTGTCAACCCTTCCGACCTGAACGATCCATCAACTGCTGCTGCCCCAAGACATGGCGTGGAGGAGAAAGATGTGAGGAGAAGGAGAGAAAGAAGAGAGTGAAGGAGTGACCCCGGTCAGAAAGAGGGACACCACCTCTGATGAAATAAAATATTGTTTTGGATGTAGGTTGGGTTACCTTTTGCCTCTGAAACCATGAAAGGAACTGAGAGAGGCTACATGGTCATCTCTCTCTCTCCCACTCTCACTATTACCCGTCCTTCTCCTCCCCTCTCCCAGACTTCTCATCTTCCTCCATTTATTCTCGCACTCGGAGCAGTGATGCTAGCAAAAATGCTAAATGCAGCAATTAAACGAAGCAGCAATCTCTCAGTGCAAATCCTCTGTGACGTTTTTTTTTTTTTTTTTAAATCGAAAATAATTTGGTGTAATGACCAGTTCAAATGATGATAAATCACCCTGGCTTTTGCCTTGAGTGCCAGTCCAAATTACTGCCTGACTCGCCGTTGATGGAAGGTACAGTGTTAGAGCTTTACATTTTACAGTCTCTCCTCCTCACTCAGCTGTCCATCACCTGCTCGGCTCTCCTCTTCACCGCTCAGTCATTCTCAAAACCGCATTATTCATGGTCCCCGGAAAATTACTCAGTCGGAGCAGTTAAGCACGCTCAGACATTTAGAAATAGTTCCTACCCTTTTACCTCACTGTCTCCTCTCCCTCCCTTCTCCCCATTCATTTTTTGTCTCTTTAGGTGTCTATAATTTCACTTGTCTGCAGTGTCCACACTGTTTATCTCCCATGCTCTCTTCTCTTCACCTCTCCATCTCATCAGACTCACACCCCTGGTTTCTTATCACACTCTGCCCTCTCCTCTCCGGGCGAGATGGGGAGAGGGGGAGAAAGAAAAGACCAGGGTGGAAGAGGAGATAGAGGAGAGAAGAGTGACAGCAGCTTGCGGGGAAGTGGGTGGGGGCTTTTCCCCCTCCCTGGTTTTCTATCTACACTATCCAACTCGCTCTCCCTTCCTTGCACGGAATTTCTCTCTTTTACTCATCACACACACGCATACACACTGCAGGGGTCTCTGTTCTTTCTTGTCTAGTTATGTTTCCTTAAGGGTTCTCAGCTTCACTCATACACAGCTGAGATCTGCCTGGTGCTGCCCTCGCTGCCTGGCAGCGGCTGTACGTGCACACACACACTTGCATGCATGCCTGTCTACATACAAATACTCACATACACCTGCAGGGAAGACACAGGAATAGACACTGACAGAAGATATCGTCAAACATACAATAAACACTTTCAAGCAAAGCAGACATGTAGGACACATGCTGATTTGCAAAACGAGCGTACACCCATGCAGTGTGCTAAAGCAAACCTGCTGCTTTCGTCCTGCCCGTGGCTGTGAATCAGCATTCTGGCTGAATTATAGGGCTGCATTATGGATTCACTCCACAACCCACATACTCTCTAGACGTTCTTCCGAGAAACAAACACACGCGCGCGCACACACACACAGCCGTAGCTAGTAGACCAACCGACACCAGTAAGACATTTATTTGAATAACAAAAAAAAAAACAGGCGCTTGATGTCAATTTTTCCCTGGTGGCGAGACTGTATAATTTCTGTGGTGGTGTTAAATAACAATCGCTTAGCTGTGGCAAGAATAAACGCATGCTCTGCCTACGATCACACTTTAGAGGCACAGCTCTATAAATTCCAAACAGGATGCGTGTGTTCTAAGTGCCCGGGCTTTGCATGGTATTGCAGATTACAGTCATGGTCTTATCTATTATGTATTATAACAGGTTACATCTGTACGCACTCCTTTGTGATACACTCAGGATGTAGACACATCATAGTCTAACACCACTTGATCAGGATGCCATCCACAGGACTAATTAGAATAGTGTCTTCTGTGATCTACCCATTAAAAGTACATTTTAAAGTAATTCCTTTTTTCACAAGTGTTTGGCAATAAAAAAAATCATCCGGCATCTGTGTGACTGTTAAGATATTCATTAGCTAGAGTATAGAAATGCATAGGCATGTGTAAGTGAGTGCTGATCCTCTAAAAGCGTTCAGGCCTTAATTAAGCAAACCCCTGTATTGTTCGGCACTAGCGCTAACGATGCAAGTGATCCCTGCTCATTAGGCAAAAATCTCCGTAAATCTTTGCCCCTCTCTGCTGTATTAGTAGTTACAGAGCACTCTCACTATAGCGCGACGGATCCACATCATTACTCACACTTAACATACACACACGCACACAAAGAAACACAGTCACGGCCATACACACATACAGTATAGAGACACATTATGCGTCATTACACTTACTAACCAAGCAGAAATAACATCAGGTCAGTGCCAGTGGGCGAGGACATGCCACTGGCTTGTCTTGGTGGGCTGAAAGGCAACAACTGCCTACACACACACCCGCACACACAATGTATTTCTTAAAGGAGCTGTATTTAATATCCTCAACATTAATTTAGCAGCAAACACCTATTGGCTATATAAAGATATAGTGGAGGTCACTCTTACGCGGTTAGCAGTGTTGGCTATGAGCCGCTGTCGCTATGTTTAGAGCTGTTGAGCGGCAATGGAAATGCTCCCAATCCTGTATCTTGCACCTTGGTATCCAACAACCACAATTTAAAACACAACCCTGTTGTTGTTTTTTTAAAGACTTTATATACGACATATTTGTAAATACTACAAGAAACTCAAGACCATCTTGTGACGGGATAGAACAAGCTGCGATGCCACATTGGGCACACTTCCTACCACTCTTACTTCATGCGGCCTTGCGCAGATCATGCTCATCTTTGAAACTGCGGCCATCATTTTGAGTTCAACTACACTCCTGTACAGTTTCGTGACTGCATCTTGCACTATTGCATTGACAAAATCTCTCCAGAGACAGATACTTGGCAAAGTACTCAAGACTGTCTCTGTGGTCGTTCCTGCTATAGACATCTCCAGGATCCAATTTTGCCACGACGACACTAAAGGTAAAAACAATACCAACCGCGACAGAGTTTAGACAACAGAATAAGGTTTGGGCCTTTAAGCATGAAGGATCAATGACAAAATTGGCTCTGAACTAAAACTGGGTCGATAACAAAAGAATACATAAACGAGAACGAAAACTTGAAGAATGGCAATTGAAATTCCAAGTGATAGTCTTGTCAGCATAGTTAGTCATGTAATTTGACCAATGCGGTCCTGTTAATTGCACCTCCGTCCTCTCAGTCTTTTACCGTATGTCTTTAATCAGTCCTCCCTGCTTCTCCTCAGTCGCTTCCCTCTGCTCAACCTGACCCCTCTTCGTGCCACTACCGTAGCCTGGGGCTAATGGAAGTCAGCAAGCTGATCGAACAGCCAGAGCCAGCAACACACACACACACACACGCACACACACACACACACACGCTCGCATAAAGAGAGGTGATACGCACTGTTAGAAACACAAATACAATCGCACAGAAATAAATGTCAGTCAGCTCTACTAAGTCTAAAACCCTGCTGTCTTTCCTGTGGATAAGTGTTTGTGTGTGAGTGTAAGCAAATACCATATATTTTATTCATATGCATAATCATGTGTAAAAGCAAGATTTATATAGCTCAAGGTACAATCTGACGTGACACCTCACTCGACCTCATGAATTCAGCTTTGTATCATGTTGACCCTGCTAAAACATGAATAATGTATTTCCCATGCAAATACACCTCGTTGTAGACTGTGCAGCCTTTTTGAAGCATTAGTGTGAGTTGTTCCACCTGAAAACAAACCAACGAAGAAGAATCCCAGCCTTCTCCCTTCATACTAACTCTTCATCTCCAGTCTTTCTCTCCTTATCGTCTTTTCTTCATTCATCACCTCTGCTTCCCTCCTATTTTTCTTTCCTCTCCATTCACAATTCCAATGTCACTCACATTTGTAGAGTGTGCTGGCACAGCAGTCCGCACTAGGCCGTTCAGGGCTGGCATAAATTGAACATGCTTTTATGTCTAAATCGAAAGCTTGATCTTGCTTTCACTAAATCTCTGAATGCCAAACATTCCTAAATCTGCAATAGCACTGACCCCCCCGAAAGCTGTTTTTACGTAAGAAGCATTATATACTTGAAACAAGCACGCACATAAGCTACACCAGCCACCGGCACATGGCCTTGGCCAACTAAACCATTCACAATCCTAGTAGAGCAGCTGAAAGTCAAACCACTACACGCAGGCACAAAAGAGACCTCGGCCTCTTTTATCTTGAGCTTAATTTTCTCTCAAAAAAGAAGTTTAAATGTTTAAGCCTGTATCTAGTAACTGTAAAGCAATCAGTCTCACCATTCAATATGCTCATCCTCAAAACGGTACTTTTATGTTGCCAGCAATAAAATAAATAGGCACCTTTTAACAGCAGGCACTCGATATCTTGGAAATAAAAAAAGATTGGTTTATTGTGTTACTCAGTTATCAGACTGTTATTACAACCAGTTTGGCTCATTCTCTCAGGTCACTTGTAGATGTGATGGAGCACTCTCTAAAAAGCAACGCACCGTGGTAGCACAACCAGACAGATGCACACACACACACACACGCATAAATACATACAGTCGTATTGTTTTTTGTGTGTACTGAATAAGAGATACATGGATGGGAAAGATGTACTGATGGAGATCTGTGCACTATAATGGATAGAGAAAGACACAAGTGTGAATGTTGAAAAAAAGAGAAACATGAGATTAAGAGTCAGGGGAGGAAACAGATGATTGACTTTGTTCAAATGTGAAAAAGAAAAAAAAAAGATACAAAGAAACAGAAGAAGGAATAGAATGAAATAAATCTTTATAAAATTCACTACTGGCCATCCTAAAGCACAAAGTAGGGCCCACACTGCGGAACAAAGAGAGATGGTCTATTCAGAACACTAGCAAGGGACACAATGCTCCATATTTTATTTGATGAAATCATGCCTCTCCCCCCCCCCCTTCCTGAAATGAGTGATAATGACACAAATTGCTAATCTTTCGTATATACAAGAGCAAGGTATGTAGCGCACTGCTGAGCAGCACAAATGACTGCAACTTTTCACAAACTTGCAGTATTTTTTTTAGACAGGAGAGAGGGCCACAATCTCCAGGGACCCAAAATTCACAAGGCAAACAATACGAATGCAGAGCTTTACAGTGCAGACGGAGGCAGAAGTAGCAGAGAGGTTGAGAATCGCCCTTTCTCTCTTTCACTCTCGCTCTCCCTCTGCACCCCCCTTTCTCTCTCTCTCTTTCTCCTCTCCCTCCACCTCCTTTTTTCAACATACTGGGTCAGTCGAGCTCCTGCACTGCAGCACTGTGGAGTGATGTGTTGAAGGCTTTTTCATGATCTCAGGACTTACAAAAGTGTACAAGTTAGAGTGGTTCTCATCTCTTTTGGGGTTCTCTGTAGTTGAAGACTATAACCATTTGTGCCTGTTTTAATTGAGTGCAGCATCATTTTAGTAACACCAAAGCTGAAGTGTGGGAAATCTGTCAAATGACAGTCAGAATTAACCTCAGTTGACACGGTCCACGTCGTCAAATTGATGCAGTATTCAGTACAGCATCAATAGCAAATGTGGTGCCTGCATATAACAGGAAAAACTGCACTCTCCTGTCTTTGCACAAGATATATACACAGCACTTTATGACACCACAAAGAAAACCAAA
This sequence comes from Anarhichas minor, assembly GCF_050575085.1. NCBI lineage: Eukaryota > Metazoa > Chordata > Actinopteri > Perciformes > Anarhichadidae > Anarhichas > Anarhichas minor. Next base: position 5,826,189 of record NW_027466472.1, read on the forward strand.
AGTTAGTTGAGCCATCAGCATAATCACACATAACTCAAATAAACTCTTACACACACACACACACACACACACACACACACACACTCACGGGCCTTCCCCACATTTGCCAACACACACAAACAGACGCACATGCACAGAAAGTGGAACGTGCCTTTCTGTATGCCGCACCTGCAGTAAACTGCAACTTCAGCACCATGGTCAGAGACAGATTGGCTTTTTCAGCACACTGGAGATAATTCCCTGTTTCCCAAACAGAGAAAGCATATCACACACCAGCTACACACATGCACGCGTACATATAATGCCAAATATAAGTGGTCACAACCCTCTCTCAGTGCCTTCATAACATGCTCTCTCTCTGCTTTGGACTCTCAGTTTTTGGTAATTGGACAATTATGGATTCTTTCAGCGATAAAAGGGCACAAAGAATCCCTACTTTCTCTAAGTGGCACATCCTTCACAATCCTCTACTGACAACTCCATGTTCTCTCACCCTTCCCTAAGCCGCTTGTCTGTGCTCTCCCTCCCATCAATATCGCTCTCAAACTGATCTCTTCCTCCCATTTGTTTTATTCCTCTTGCTATTCATGCCGTGCTGCCATTCAAAATCATGTCTGGGCTAATTAAGACTCTCAAATACCCATCAACAAACATACACTGATTAGAGCGGAGACAAACGAGAACAGAAACGCATGGCGGAAATGTAGCCACCTCAATGACAGATATATCTGTTTATCTGTCCATCTGGCATTCTCTCTCTCTCTCTCTCTCTCTCTCTCTCTCTCTCTCATTACACAAACATACACAAGCATGCACACAAACAGACACACCTAGGTGCACTGACAACTGACAGCACCCCTCTTGCAGTGCAGGCACGTAGCAGCAAAACAGCAACCAGAGGCCCAAAAATATCCTGAGCAAAAAGAGGAGAGGAGAAAAATGTATGAAACATTAGTGGGCACCACCTCAAAAGTTAAGGGTAATACAAACGGTCACGGTCAGGCGATGCCTCAACTCATCATGAAATGTATGCACTTGTATTTACTTCTAGCGAATGGCTAGAGTGAATCCTGAGCTGGTGTGAGAGCCTACTGAAGCTCTTCTGATAGGCTTATGGTATCTCACATCTCTAAAACAAGCTAATTTGAAACAGCTATGTCATGGTTAAGGTTTAAATCAACCAATTGATATAGAATTATGTGTCATTACATTTGTTTTAATAGGCATGCATTGCTGAATTATTTCTGCATTATGTTCTAATAAGACTTTTAGATAAAGGCCTGAAGGAAAGTGTGCCAAGCTTTTTTAATAATTTAACTTCGAGCAAAACTACCTCCAGACAAAAGCTTTGCAGAACATTTACAGCATAGTGACTTATTATCAACCAACCACCATCAACCCACCACAGAATGTATTATTAAGTAATTAATAAAGTAGGTTGATGCATGACAAAGGTCATTAAAGTGTATTATTTTCAAATAATGCAAGAATCAAAGGATCAAGAGTGTGCAAGAGAGCCATGGCAGACATTTTGTTTCCACAGAAGTTAGAAGACAGTCTGAAGGAATCAAAATGGAGATACATATAACCTTTACCACTCCAAAGACTCCAAACATCTACAAATAGTTTCTCATTCAACCAGCCTGTGTTTGAAGCTGGTTAAATTGGAAAACCTATACTAACGAGAACAAAATAATGATGCCAGACCTAGGAATAAAGGAAGCTGTGAAGCCAGCCACAGACCTGTTCAAGAGTGAAATTAAATAGATCACAAAACAAACTCAGCATGAGAATAGAACGGAAGACACGAGAAGACAAAAGAGAGAAAGAGAGAGACATGAAAAGAAAAAAAAAAAGTCGTAGGGACACGGACAAAGCCAAGGACAGAGAGGCACACACTGCATTTTCCGTGCTGAAGTCTTGCCAACGCACAAACCTCAAGAGAGATGTTGAAGGAAAGGTTAACTCCACTGCGAACATTCTAACACCTCTGACTGAATAGAGAGAGATTCAAACAAGCAGTGAATGTTTACATTTCACACACAAAAAAGAAACATTTAGCCAACCTTCAATCCTATTGGTGGCCATTGTCTAATATTCCACCAAAGTATGAAATCACTTGGAGATATTAGTGCAGGATAACAAGAGGATTTATTGGGATGAAACCACTCAGCATGGTATAATGGGACAAAGCCCAGCACTCATTTATGAAATATAATGGTGGGTTGGTGACAGGAGTGAAGGATAAAAACGGTTACCAAGATATGGGACTATAGCAAAAATCATCAATGATCCCAAAACTTTATTTATTAATTCAGTTGGGGGGGGGGGGGGGGGGGGGGGTAATGGTGAGGGCTGGGCTTAACATAGTAATGCATTATGTTTTTAATCAAACTGAGTGCACACTTAAAACGCTGACCATATAGTCTAACCTCTTGGTCAGGAAAAGGAAGGCTGAACATGTTTGTGTGTGTGTGTGTGTGTGTGTGTGTGTGTGTGTGTGTGTGTGTGCATTAGTGATAAAATAAACAAAGGAGCAGAGCAATGAGGTGGGGCAGCAGAACATAGGGGTACAGCATTGTGAAACTTTCTGCGAGTAGGAAACGGAGTCTCGACGTAATGCTACCATGCTTACAAAGGCTTTATATGAAGATGACCTCCACTCATTTGAGCAACAATAATTGTCAAAGAAACTAAACAATGAATACAACACAAGGTAAAATGTTTCATATTATGCAAGCTTGTAGACTGGTTCCTTACTGGTGATGACTGCTCTAAACTATAGCTAAGGGGGCCTTCCCATTTAACAGGGAAGTATATGGTTTGCTACATGTCTTCCATTTAGTGTAAGTTGACACACATAAGAAACCATAAGACCCAATTGCAACGGAGGATCATCACTCCTAAACCAAGTAAAAGGCATGACATGCCCATTTTAAAACAAAACATAAATGCACCCTCCTTTCCATAGATATTCACAAATGTATAGACATCAAGATTTGCATCTTATTTTTCCCAAATAAAAAAAATTCACTTCAGAAAGAGAAAAAGGAAAAGCACTATGATGATGTGAACTGTAATACCATATTTACTCCGCCGCTGCTTCTACCTTGCTTTTTGTCTACATCTACTATTTGGTCCCAAGAATGAATGCGGCTTGGATATGGAAATATCAAATATCAAAAATCACAGCGAAAAAGTTGAACAATTATTATTTGCTGCGGTAGAGACTACTGAGGGTTAATTTACCGTTAGGGATTTCAGTGCAAAAATAACAATAAATCAACAATACAAAAAGTGATGGTCAGCTCTTTCAAGATTGTTTTCTTTCAAAAAAAAATGCTGCTTAATTTTGTTGATGCAACTAGAGTTTTTTATTTTGCCATTTTCAAGTCAAATGGTTGAAATAAAGCAAGAAAAAAGAAAGCATGAAACGGATGAAACTGTGCTGGAATGGATCAAATTGTTATGCCACTTGTAGTTTTTTTTTTTTTTTTTTTTTTTTTTTTACGTATAGATATTTTCAAAATAGTTCATACGTAATATGAGACTTATGAATGATTTCTTAAGATAAACATTTTGTGCATTACATTAAAAACTGCATCCAATCTACTAAACGCCCAATGAATCTGAAAGCCTTTTTATCGCCCTCCAGTGGAATAAATCGGCATCGCTACTATGGAAGGAGTCAGAAATTGGATCTGCAAATTCAAAGAGCAACACCCAATCATGTTTTTATTCGCCCTCTCAATTACTGCTTATTGGCCTTCATCAGCAATACCCGTTAGGTTAGTTAAAATTGCAGCGCGCCGCACTGATTTGGTATATCCAGTCAAATCATCGACTTCAAAACCAGCTAAATTGACTTGAATTGTTCTTCTACCTTCATCACATCCAGCTAGGACAAGTAATATAGTGGCAAAAAAAGATAGCACACTATGACATCCAGCAGGTTAGGATCATAGGACAAAGTACCAAAAAACAGAAGGTTATATTTTCCAGAAAATAAAACAAAACACATTGTTTCCCCTTTTAGTTGACCCTTTCCCTATGAATTAAATTAATCTGGGACTAATCCAAAAATAAAAAGCAGTTGAATTCGATTTAAATGTTATTGCCCTCTACAACATCCTGTCTAGCACTCTATTGGTCCAGCAGCTATTCTCTCATTTCCAGCAGCATTACCTCATGATGGTCGGCCACAGCGCCTCCATGCCATTAACAAGACACCAAATACACAGCGTGTCAATAGTGCTCCACACACAGGTTCCCGTGGCATCAACCCTTTCATCATTTGATTGAAGAGTTTGTTTTTATTAAGAAGGCTATACCAGACGCATAATCACTATACATTGATTTAACATTACCTTTACAATTAAAGTCTTCACTGAAATTACAGAATAAATATATGCACATTTTTCTTCAAATCTTTGTGAGAGAGAAAACATTAAAAGTGCCTCCTACAAAGCCGTTAGTGGGTGACGATGGGGAATCCAGAAGCAATGGGGTGTCAACAAAGTGCGTGGAAATATCCAGAAAACCTTGAGCGTTGTCTTATAATAATATTCACAAATGTTTTACCATCCGTGCGTCGGCGCATCCTTTTTTTACGAGAAGCACCCTGATATAGACAGAAGTCCTCATCAATAGTAATAACCATATTAATAAGATATAAAAATTAAATAGAACACTGAACTGTAAATGTGTTGCAGTATCTCTGTTCATAATGTGATGTGATAGTCTGAGTAAATCCCCTCGCTTCCTGCACTGAAGCGAGTGCATGCAGCAAACTGCAGTTCATTTTAATATATGTATTTTTTTCTCTCTCTTTCGATCATTTCCTACAAACTTCATGTGCACGGCCTCCGGGTGTTTGTACATCCTAGTCAGGGGTTAAAGAGTACAGCAAGAAACCCCCAAAGTCAGGGAGACGTCCAGCTCCCGTGCTTCTTGAGCATCATGGTAACTCCATGAAAAAGGGTTATAGTGACGGATGTATTTTAGGATGTTTTATATGTTTTATTCCCCGGTGCCCCTCTCATTCCTCTTTTGCTCTTTCTTGGGCATATAGAGATATTTATATATTATAAAAATAACGGCTGTTGACATTGCTGGCTACTCTGAAAAAAAGGCACTTCATTGAAATATCTGAGAATGGCCTCTCCTCCAAAGTGATTTTGGGGGGAAACTTTGTTGTAACTGTAACTGTAATATAATATTTTATTTTATATCATGCTGCTCTCGTAAGTTTGTTTTCTGTTATATTGGTTTGGGGTGATTTTTGTCTTCAGGGTGGCAAAGTGAATGTTTTGATTTTGTGTTTTGTTTTTTTTCTCCATGGGATAGAGATGTTAAAACCGGTACGATTTTTCCAAGACTTCGAGGTAATCCGGCTTGGTTTGAAGTTTGGCCCTTAACTCGAGGTAATCGCTTTGGGACGGGTCGGGGTAGCAGCCTTTCCCCGCCGTGAAAAGCAATGTCTCCTTCAGCCGTGCATCCTGCTGCAGATCCGGGTACTGCATGCCTGGTGGGTGCGCATGCGCCACATGCATGTCCTTTAGTTTGGGTACTGTCCCATACAAACAGTCTACAAAGCCCACTGTTGGTGTGGGCCTCTGACTGTCAATTACTGTAGGGCAGAGCCCTCCGTTCTCATGAAATCCTGCCATGTCAGCCGTGGAGTGGTTAACTGTGACGATAGTGTTGAGTTGAGAGTTGGAGACGGCCAGGGTCCACTCTCTCTCTTTCTCTAATAAGGTTCTGTAGTTACTGTTGCTACTGCTGCCATTGTCTTTCTTCTCTGAAAACTGCAGTCTGTCTTCCACTGCTATCTCTCCTTCTCTAGGCTTATAGATGGGGTTGTTACACATCTGCGTCACTGGATGGGGAATGTAATCATAAACGTGACCATGGGCATGAGTGTGACTAGTGTGGGTGTGTGTGTGCATACTGTGCATACTGGGTGTCGGTTTCTCTGGTGTGCCAGTGTTACCAGCAGTGATCTGCCTCGGTGGGTCCTCGAAAATCCTGCATTGCATTTGGATCCCCGTCAGATCTACCTCAGAACGTTTCCGGAAAGGAAGGTTCTTCCTGCGACGAAGAACAAAGGTGAAAAGCCCGGCAGCAACAAACACAGCAGATATGAAGAGCATGAGTAGGCTGAGAATGAGGACAGACAGTGGGACAGCCCCTCTCCCACCTGCCTCCCCCATGTCAGAGCTCCCTGTGGTGAAGTCATCCCTACCAGGCAGGGCCGGGGAGGGGCCTGAAGGGTACTTGAGCTCAGGACAGATGACTTCGACCTCCAGTAAACGCAGGTCCTTCCCAAACACAAATTCGGGTGTCTTGCACATGACATCTCCAACCACAATGACAGAGGAGAGCTTTTCCAGCCAATGCTTGAGGGGGATGATATCACAAGAGCAGTCCCAGGGGTTCTGATGGAGATCAATCTGGACAATGGAGGTCAGATGCTGCAGAACACCACGCACAGGCATGGAAAGGAAGTAGTTGTTTCGGAGGTTGAGGCGTGCAAGATTGGTGCCAGCAAAAGCGTCATTGGGAAGGGAGCGTAACAGGTTGTCATTGAGGAAAACCAGCTGGAGGTTTGGCATTAGGGAGAAGGAGTTAGGTTGTATCTCACGTATGACATTATACTCAAAGTAAAGATAACTCAACATCTGAAGCCCCCGAAACATCCCAGGGGTGAGTCTCTCAATGTCATTCCCATTCAGATATAAACTTTTCAAGTTCGGCAGGTTGATAAAGGCGCCTTCTTGGACGTAGGATATCCGATTATTCCCTAAATGCAGTAAATCCAAACTTGAGAAGTTCCAGAAATCCGATCGGTATATTTTCTGTATTAGGTTCCCACTCAGATACAATTTCTTGGCATTGAGGGGCCGTGGGAGGAGCTCAGAGATGTTGTGAAAGCCTTTCTCTTTACAGTTCACTGTTAGCCCGAGGTCATTGATGTGAAGGTTGCAAGTACATCCAGCTGGACAAATTATTGGGATGGGAGGCCTTGTTTGGTAGCCAGCAACAGGGGGCTGGTTGATGCCTGGATAGATGCTACGAGGGGTTGGAGGGTTCTTTGTGGGCCGAGGTCGTTTGGTGGGCTTGACAACTCTGTCCTTGTATTCCACAGAAGAGGCTGTGTTGTGAAAAGACGAGAGCATGGAGGAAGGTTTAGTAGGCCATGTGTTCTCATTGCTGAATGGGATCCGGGGAATTCCGAGCTTGGCCTCAATTTCCCCATCTGAGAGCAGCGGACAGAGCTCACTGCGCTTGATTTCCCGTAAGTCTTTCCCATGTAAGTGGAATGGGTACTCGCATGTGATCTCACCTACCAAAGCTGTATAAGGGATTCTCTCCAGCCAAGTTTTTAACTGGACAATCTCACAGATGCAGTTCCAGGGGTTCTCCTCCAGCTGGATTTCCATTAAGCTCCTTCCAACGTACTCCAGTGTGCCCTTGTACGGCAATGTCTTTAGTCTGTTTCCTCTTAGGTCCAGATGTGTGAGTGACACAGATCGGAAAAGATAATTTGGGAGCACAGGGATCAGATTGTCATTCAGTATGAGCACTCTCAATTTGTGAAGATGCCTGAACGTACCACTTTCAATCCGTTTGATAACATTGTAGTCCGCCTGGAGATACTCTAAACTCTCCAATCCCAGAAAAGTGTCATTCCGGAACACTTCTAGTTTGTTTTCATGTAAGAACAGCCGTTTGAGTATTCCTAAGCCATTGAACGCTCCCGCGTGGATATCTTGCAAGGCGTTATTACCCAGGTTAATGGATATGGCGTTGTTGAGATGGAGGAAGCTGTTAAAGTAAAGCTTCCTCATGGAGTTTCTCTGCAGGTTGAGCTTGAACGGCCTGCTCCATATCTGGGAGATCTGGCTGACATTTGTAAATCCTTTACTGTCACAGTGGACATGGAAGATTCCCTCTTTAACCTCGCAGTAGCAGGGCTCGAAGCAGGGCTCGTCGATCTCCTCGGAGTCCTCTAGTAGTGGCATCGGGGTGGTCCATCCTAAGGCTATGGTGCTCAGCAAGGTAACCCACAGCATCCTCGCTGACACCAAAGGGATGAAGTCTTGGCTCCAGGGACAGAGCCACTTCACAGCACTGCAACAAAGAACAGAGGGAGAGAGAATGGATGGGAGGGAGGTAATGGGGGTGGGGAATACACACAGAAGTAGCAGATGTAGGAGAGAAAGAGAGGAAGGATGCATTAGTTTTAATAGAATGGAATACAGCTTTTAAATAAATACCATTAGATAATAGAATGGCATCGGAGACAATACTTTCACTGTGTCAATAGCTGGGTTGTTTCAAACATATATAAACCCAGCACTGTTGGATAGGTAATATGAAACCTATAGCAACACAAACAAATCTCTGCATCGAGACAGTTAACGACAGTAAATAGGCGGAATTGTCATTTATTATACAGCAGACATGCTGGTAAGGTCGCAATAAATCACCCTTAGAGATGCTTATCACCGTCAATAAACTAAGGCAACAGCAGGTGGATAAGGTTAGTGGTGAGGAGACACTGTCCCCCTGCTGTATTTATTACATAACCGGGACCTCAATCCCTCTTTCGGTAAATGAGAGTATATCGCAGGAAGTGGACAGGAACGGAATAGGTATCAGCTCGGTGACCATTAGTGGGATGAGAAGAGGACTGTCAAGGGACATCAATCTCGTTAAAATGAATCTCAACATATTTGTATGTTCTAGTCTATAACTCACAGAAATCTGATAGAAAGCCACTGACGCTATGGTAAATGCAGGGTCTCAGCTTGACCAGTTTAAAGATGTTTGAAAAAAAAAAAAAAAAAAAAAAGGTAAAAAATTGTCAAAATAGGTCCAATGACTGTGACGCATGCACAGTTTGATAGCAGTGGCCAGTGCCACCTCTACAATCTGATTTGCAACCCCAGACGCCAACCCCAAGTTTGTACCACATCATTGGCTTTTACCTTGCTGTGGGGCGTGTATTTGGCCAGCCCATTACTTGTGTCTGTATGGTTGATGCCGTGCTGGTTTGCATTTAAGGGAGCAAAACAATAAGCAACATAAACACGTGCAAGCCCCGGAGCAGGACACAACTTTTCAGTCGAACACAGCCCGGACTCATTGTCAAGTCTTCAATTGCTGTCGGTTTGTCACAGCCCTCGGGATCTGATAATGACGCACAAGGCACCCTTAAGCGTATCTGAGACGCACTGGGATTTCAATTAAAACTCCAATAACAAAAAATCCATCCCCAGCAATACAGATGCTCACAGCAACTGCTCCAGCATCCATTCACTCCGTCCAATACTTATGAAGCATATACCATTCATCAAGTCAGTTTATTATTATTGTTATCATTATTATTTTTTATATTATTATCGTTTTTATTGTTGTTAGTATTATTAAGGCCTCGTCATCTCTTTGTATGAATGGTTTGTTATAGATCCATGACATGTTTAGCTACAGTTAATATTTCCCATATTATTATAATACATAAAAGTAATATGACATTTTTTATAGTCGAGCTCAGGAACCTGAAGATGGTAATACACATTTTGTCTTTGTTGAAAAAATCACATGACGCATAACGATGCATGTTACTTATCCAGCCACTCCATGCAGTCTCGTCAGAGTAAGACTGTGATGTACTGTGGCATGAGTAGCCCACCACCTTGCAGTTTGTTCTACAGAACAAAGTCCATGACTTTAACTGCTTGAATATGGTCAGAATCTGATCATTATTTGTTATCCAAAAACATCCAGGCTAATTGTCTTATTTTAATCAGCCAATGATACAATGTATGCTGTACATAATTCAGATTAGTAATTTTGAATTACTTTAGAGTAAGGTGAAACCCAGGGTTTGCATATCGTGCATTTTTTGTTGGTGGTGAGCATTACATTTTGTAAGGGAGCTATAGGAAAAAGATATTTGTAATTTTTAACGGTAGCCTACTTAATTAACATAAATTTCTGCAGAAGGAGACTGGCCATCAACAGTTGTGTGTGCATGTAGCATATTATATTTAGTCAATTATTAGTAGAATATTAACGCCAAAAAAAAAAAAATATCAGCTAACTGTGCGCAGGCATTGACATATTGTATTGCCACCTCTAGACATTCCGTTGCTACCCCTGGGCCACCCCAGTTATACATGCATAGAACCGCCACTGTTCCGACGTGCAGAACACGGCAAAACCGAGACTATTCTCCCACTGCGTATTCTTGGGTTACATTACATAAATCCAAAGAGTGAGGGAACTGTCGATTTATTGTTGCAACGGATCCTGCTATGATTTGCCAAACATACAATCAAGTCAACTTCTTCTGGGTTTCCCAAGTGGTGATGCCATCGGAGGATTAGTGGAGCAACGGTTTAAGTGAAAAACGCAGTTGGCGAACCTGGTTTCGAAAAGCTCATGAGGCTGTGATTTAGTATCCGGCCGGCCTAGAAATGAATAACAGGAAGAGAGGACGAATATAAATAATACTAATATTAATGGTAATAATAACATTATAATAATAATAATACTTATATCGATAATATTAATAATAAGATGGGCTCATAGAAAAGTCTGTTCAGTATCTCCATGGTGTTAAGTAGGATAATGTCACACACGTACAAAGTATCCCCTAGCCCCTGAATATCTTTTCTGTAGGTCCGTGACTTTTTTGTTTACACGCACAGTGCTATCCGTTCAAACGAGAGTGCAGGCAATCCAGAGAAGATTCGCCCGATGAGACCGTCTGCCGGAGCAGAGCCGCTGTCCATGGTGCTGAAACCAAAAGCCCAGCGACAGGGAAAAAAAGAGGAAGAAAGAAAGATATTGTAATCCCAAAAAAAGACGTGACAGTAAAATGCGCCAAGGAGAAAAAAAAAAGAAAGATCCTTGAGCACGATCTCCTCACTGTGAAAATCACTGTTTGCATTGCCCTCTCCGTACGTAATCCTCCAGGATTTATTGATTCCGTTTCCATGATAGAGATCAAAAAGCGCAGATGCAATGTCAAAAAAGTATTAACGACATTAAAAGCAATTCAAATAACGCTGCCATATTATATTCCCTTGGGTGTATCAAATCAGGTGCTATACCTACTTAGTTTACGGGGATTCCAACTTCACATATCCTCCAGCGATGGTTTCTGTTATTGCCCAGTGCGTCCCGCTCACCGTCCGATGCCGGGCTGTGAGGAAGAGAACAAGAAACGGGAGGTGACCGAGCCGTTAGAGGAACAGGAGGAATCAGAGAGGGGAGACGGAAAGAGAGAGAGAGAGAGAGAGAGTAGGGCATTGAGGAGGGAGAGAGGAAGAGATATGCATGCGAATGAGCCACGGATTCCAAAACCAAGCTTTTGGCTACTTACATAAATTAAAAGTGCTGCTCCCTGTGAGTGGCAATGTCACTATTAATCTTGGATTTACATCAAACTAAGTTATTGGGAAACGATGACATCTGACAAGCTCCAGTTTATCCAAACCGGTCAAGGATCTCGTCCACTGAAATCCCCCCAAAAAATAGCATTGCTGTCAATACAGCGGAGAGAGCAAGAGCGCTTGTTGAAATGCATGCCAAGCATAATGCAGTCGTGCCTTTCGTCGTGACATTGGCAGGGAAACGGTGAATAAAGAACAAACGGCTATTGATCAGTCAAATGGATCCCTACGATCCGTTATCCTTGATGTACGAAGAGCGCTAGCAGTCCATGGCAATGCAGACACATTACACATACACACACATCTGCATAATACGGTTTCCCTCTTGATACACTTCATGGACAGGCACACACAGCTTAAACACTCACCTTAGTTTCGTACTGCAATTGGACAGCATCAGGGGAAAAAAGCCCACTAGTGCGAATCTTGTTAGATCTCTCTCTTTCTCTCTCTCTCTCTCGTTCTCTTTCTTTCCCTCCCTCTATGTCTCCCTCTCTCTCTCTCTCTCTCTCTCTCTCTCTCTCTCTCTCTCTCTCTCTCTCTCAGCGGCTGAGGCAAAATAGAGGATTGAAGACGTGATAGGAATGCAATCTCTCCCACTCTCGCTCTCGGGTGACTCTGACTCTCTACCCTTCTTTCTCGTCTCCTTTTTTTTCTAAACAGTTTGCTTAAAATGCAAGCCCTCGACTTGTGCCCGTCCGCTTCCTCTTCCTCCCCTCTCCTCCTCCTCCTCCTTCTCCGCCGCCGTCGCCGCCCCCCGGGCGAGCACTCAGCGACAATGTAGCCGGGTGAGAGTGTTCACCCCTCGGTTTCAGGACCGCGTCTCTGTCCGGTGCAGCAGTAGCAAGAGTCTGTGGATCATATCGACGCGGCTGGGTCAGCTGCTGCTTTTTTTTTTTTGTTTTCCTTTTTTTTTTGGTGTCTTGCTTTCCTCGGGTCCGTTTCCCTGTCGTGCGTCAGAGGAGTGAGAGGGACCGAGCTTGGTAGGTGGAGGGTGGGGGGAGCAAAGGGGTGAGAGACGCAGTGGAGAGAGATCTGGTGGTGAGAGAGAAAGGAGGAGGGGAGGAAAAGAGTGATGGGGACGGTTGCGCTATAGTTCTGGATGCTGTTGAGAGGAGGACAGGAAGCAGAGTGAAGTGAGGAGAGAGTGAGGAGCGCTCCGGCTTTCGCAGCGTGGACGTGCATCAAGAAAAAAAAAATATATATATATGTGTGTGTGTGTGTGTGTGTGTGTGTGTGTGTGTGTAAGGGTGCGCGCGGTGGGTGAGACTGCCAGACCTGTGGATGACAGTAAGGACGCGACGAGACTCTCTCTACATGTTATTTTTATTACTATTGAGATTCATTTTACGATTAATCACACTCACACCACATTCTTCATCTGGGGTTACTTTTTTTTTTTCTCGGCCGCATTTGGGCGAACAAAAGTGTGGAGCTGGCCGTGCGCCGTGCCAATACTTGTCTTCTCCCTGCTGTGGGGACGAAGAGGGTGGCCGCGGCTACAGCAAGCGGAGGAGTGACTGGCAAATACGGAGCGCCTCATCTTTCCCTTCTGTTTGCGTGCCTTCCCCTGCCTCGCCTCCAGCGGGCAACACAAGCCCGTGTTGTGAGCAGCAAGCCAGCTCGCAAGCACGACCGAGAGACGCCGTCACGATTCCCAGTTCTTGCAGCTCCGCAAGGAGGGGGCTGATTGCAGTGGGAAGTTGAAATCTCCCAACAGTGTTCTCTGCTTAGAACACAAAACCTAGAATATTTCCAAAATGATGGCAATTAGCTCTTAGTGATATGGCTGCAGTACGAACTGGCTTGCTGTTTATATTTGCTCTCTAGTGAAATAGAAAGGATTTGTGGAAACAATCGGCAGTCTAATAAGTCCTGTTTCACATTCTGAAGGATATCCTGCAATAGTTGGGCAGGAAAGAGCAACCAAAGTTGATGACACCTAATATTATTACTGTGTTTTTTTTATGACAGAGAAAGTGGTGGCCTTTGCAATGTGTTCTCTCTGCAGCCAGATATTTGAAACACATCCATAGGGGTAACACTGCGCAAAGCCTTTGCTGGTCCACTATAACCCCACACACAGATTCACTGACCTCTTAGGGTTATTTCTAAAATGATTAAATAAGTAATATTTCATCTATTTATACCCCCTGTTGAGATTCATCATTTTATATTTATTTTATCTAAACGATTGAGGCGATTCTCAACATCTGGGTTTGTAGGAATTGAAATGAATGAATCTGAAGTGATGTTGTAAACCTGAATGGGGACCTTTCTATTCATATTCTAAATTGATTTCCCAAGTGGGTAATTCAGAATCAGTGATACTGCATGAGAACCAGATCATGTCCCACATTAAAATAACTCCACACACAAACCAAACATAAAAAAATGAATGAATTAATACATTTTTAAGCAGATACTTTTGTGCGTCAGCATGTGTTAGAATGCCAATAATTTACTTTGTCGGTTTATTTGAAACATGTCCCACAGCAAATACACACAACCCAAGCTCATACACCAAGAAGAATGCCGTACACACACCCACATACACAAGCAGTGTATGGGAGGTTAGGGAATGGGGGTGTGGGAGCAGCTGGTAGACACATAAAACTGCCATTCTTCTTTATGAAAAGCCGTCATTCACTCCTTCAGCCTGTCAGATAATGTCAGACAAACTGACATAAGGCCACTACAACCCCTTCATTCAGCTCACAGGACTTGGATTGGCCAGAGTTTGTCACAATAAAGCAGAAAAAAACGTACGATTACAGATCAGGGCTAATGAGATGACACAGCAGCAAATGGACATTGACAAAATGTCATGCCAAAACAAAAGTCCTCACTTAAAAATAATGTATTTTTGGAGGGAGTAAGAAAGGAAAATTAAATGTTGGTATAAAATATAAAGATGAATTCAAGAGATGTTTATTTGCATATAAGTTTTATAGGAAACCATTAATGAAAGAAACTTTCTTAACTCACCGACAGCACTGGTAGACATACATTATTCTATATGTTTTCCTGACAAGTTACCACTTGTGACAGAGGGCCAATAATGATATAACCCCCTGAGGAAGGAGTCGGACAGGCCTACATCCCTTACCACTTCAAAAAAAAAATCAGGACCAGAATCTTTTCATGGTCTTTGCGAGGTCTGGTTGTCTGAACCCTAACTATCTCGATGGCAGTTTGGGAAAAGCGTATTCTTGTAACTTGGGATGTCTGTCACTGTGGAAGGCATTTGTAATGTTGACGACAAAAAGGACAGTAAAAGTACAACGTTGTCAAGTCAAACTGTTTGACTGATATGTCTGGACATCGTAATGGCCATTAAAGTCAACTTTGTCATCGCTGACCTTTTTCGAGGCCATCACTGCATGATGAAGGGACATCAGTGACGACTCCGTCATCACGGACAGCAAGCAGCTCTGCAGCCAATGGGGAAGGAAATGGCTGTCAGCACTGCTCAGCCACAGCCACACCCCGAAAGGAAAAGAGTCAGGAGGTGCACCCATACAGCACATCCAGCAGAGGGATGTCATTCATTCACTCAAGCTTACAGTATGAGGTACATCTCCTAGTGTGGTGATCATTTAAAACAATATTGAAAAGATTGGGACAAACTGTTTTTGACAAAGTAAATATTTGTATGTTTCAAATTTCATTAATTTGGTAACATATTAGCTGGTAGCTACAACACTTAAACCTCTGGGTAAGAGAAGGGATATCCCTTTGATTACATAAGGCCCAACTAGAACTGCTATAAGTATTATTGGCATATTTACAATTGTAGTGGCAGTTTACCATGCTTCAAGTTAAAGTGGCCTTGGCACTTAGTCTACAAGGTATCTGAGTTCTGACTTGTGTTCTAATTAATTACAATATACTCACAGGAGCCAGGGAAAATTTTAACGAGGGTTTATTTAAAATCCATTACCTGACTATTTCCATTCAAGTTAAATTTGATCGGATCCACCGACTTGATATTCACATATATTTATCTACATGTAGATATTTATATATTTATCTATATATATATATATATATATATATATATATATATATATATATATATATATATATATATATATATATATATATATATACACGGTCAAAAACTGGTTGCGATTCAAACCTATGCAGTCTCTTTTTTTAATAGTGTACCGCTTTTGAACCATTTTTTTGCAATGTGCACTAAAAAACTGCATGACGGCACTATTATGTCGTAAACAGCAAAATATTTATTCGAGCACTTTATAGCATGAAAATGGCTAACGACATACATTCGTAAACATAAATAAAAACTTCAATATACCATGACAACATAAACAATTTTAACCAATACAACTATGTGATTAATTGCCTCTTCCAACAATATATTTAGGAGTTTGACTTTTGCTGTAAACTATGACCTTATAGCCCAAGCAAAAGTTAAAGAGGTAAAAAGTTTGGAGTCCATTTAAAAACTTCTGCCTCCTTTTTAGCTGTCACCATTTGAAACTCTCCATTATCCTTTCTCTGCTTGTCATCAGGGGTTTCAGCGACATACCTCATGCCGCCTGCCGCCTGCCTAAGTCCTTTGTGGACCACAAGGGATGGTGGGAAGCACAGTCAAATGATTCCCTATCTTTCAGTCTGTCTGTCTCTCCACCTGACAGTCTGCCTGACTGCTTGGGAGTCCATACGTCTGAATGCTGGTTGGCCTTTCTCGCTGTCCACTTACATCCTCGCCTGGCTGCCTGCCAACCCCGACCACCTGCCTGCCAGTCTCTCCACCTGAAGGCCTGTTTGGCCGACTGCTTTCATATCAGTCTGTCTCTGCGCTGCCTGGGTGCTTGTCCATGTGACTGCCTGTCTGACAAAGTTCCTTTACGCGGCCATTAGGGTGTGACTTGGTCTTAGTTGTCTTGCATTCAACACAGGCAAACAAAGATTGATTCAATCAAGATATGTGGAAGAAAACAGTCTAAACATGGCTTGTTTATGCAGGTTGTGTGAGTTGAGAATATGGTGTACCTTGCTTGGATGAATGGATTTTGTATTCCTATAAGCATGCCACTGGAGAAAAAGCACCAACCAGAATTGCTTTTATTAGTTTGACATATTTCATCTCTTGTAGTGGATCTGTCGACTCACCCCTGAGCAAGGAACACAATATGACTGTCATGTTTTTTTAATTCAGAACTCTATAGCTTAGTCTGTACTTTGAGAAATATTGCATGCTTTGTTGATATTTGCAATGAAGAGATTTCATGGAAAGCCCAGGGAATGTTCAACACCTGTTGGAAAAAATGTTTGTCAATGCTTGAGGAGCAAAATATAAGAAAATGCATATGGTTTAAATCAAAACAGCAACATTGCAAAAAAAAAACGGACAATATGAGAATATGTTTTTTTTATAATATATTCAATGGGTTGTGCATTCTAGTTTAATTAAGAGGAATGTGGGGTTCTGACTGACAGCCACAAGAAGCTAAAGATAAGGCTATAAAGGGCATTGTGTGAAAAGGAAGAATCTGCATTTGTGTGTTGCTTTAAAAGTTGTCTTTGTAGTTCAGGGCCTGGCCTTGAAATTGTAATTTTTTCCAGAGTGAGAATGTATTCTGGACTAGGCTTTAAGAAGCAGCGGCTGGGGAAAACTTTGACTTGGAAAACAGAACTTAAAAGATTCTTTGAAAAGATCAATTTGTATTCAATTTGAACAATGCTCTCATTTTTAGCAGCACTAAAGATCTATTTTTTTTGAGCCATTGAAGCCAAGAGAAAATTCTTAGTGTAAATTCAGCTAAACCCCCATGTGCTCCTTTTTAATATCAACCCAAGTATTATACATTTCTAATGTAGAAGCAGAATCCCATAGGATTAGTCACTGCAAATATACTGGGCTACAGAAATGAGGTGTGTGTGCGTGTGTGTGTGCGTGCGTGTGCGTGCGCGTGTGCGTGTGCGTGCGTGTGCGTGCGTGTGTGTGTGTGTGTGTGTGTGTGTGTGTGTTTAATGTGGTCACGTCTAAGTGATTGGCCCAACAGTGTGAATGAAGTTCAGGACAAAAGATCATCCAGATATAAAAACGTAAACATGTTCTCTCTCTCTCTCACTCACTCACTCACATTTCCCTGTTACTGAAGTTTGTGACACCCTTATGGTGTACAACAAAACACCAAGAGAAGAGTATGTTAATGCGGTGTTTCTTGTTAGCTGCTGCCATAATTAGAAAATTAAATAAAGTCAAGGTATATAGTCTAGTTAATAGGGCACACTATGTCCTATCTGCCCCTGTAACTGCATTGCATATGTCTCTGCCTGTGCATCTTCTGTGTCCCTAGATACTGTGGATTCTCACACACACACACACACACACACACACACACACACACACAGCCTATATAGAGTTTGCTCAGATCACACTGAAAAGTTCCAATGAGGACTAGTTACATCAGGAAATACAAAAGTAGATCACCTTGGTTTGTCAGAGTTAACACATTATGTTTTTCATGTGATGTTTGAGCTTTCTATCACAACACAAATCTAGAAAAACACTTCACCAAGTGTGAATGTGTTAAATAGCATTGCAGAGGCCTACAGGTAAGACATCAGAGGTACCAAATAGATGAAAAAAAACTAGCGCAGTGCCTGTTCAAAATGTGCCTGTTCTGAATGGGTCGAATGCTGGCCTGTGGTGCTGCTGCTTGCAGCTTTCTCGACAGCTCATACAAACAACTTCACACACACCACTGCGCTCCCTTGTGTCCTGAACAATACACCTGACATCATGCCAGGACATACAGCAGTTGCGTCACACACCCAGGTTGGAGCTACTCACAGTCAGAAATACCGGTGAAATAGGCCTGCAGTCTGGTTGATGAGAAAAGAAACACCAGGAGGAGACTTTACTGCTTGGTAAGGTAGGCATCCAGGGCCTGGGGCCCCAAACCTATAGAGCCCCAAACCTATAGATTTATTATGATGTGATCTGGAAAGAAATAATAAACAGAAAGCCTACTTTGAGAGTTGTAGACAAATGGAAACTTTTTTTTTTTTTCACTTTCTAAAAGGTTCAGCAGTGCACACAAAGTATATTTTGTGGGTTTATTTATTTTAAACCCAAATTGAATTAATGGATCTGATTATTTGATAATTTAGTCAAACAAAGATTTTTCACCGCATAGAACAACAAAAATTGACAATTTTACAAAACCTTGGATCATGTTCAACTTTTTTTTACATCCGATGCCAACAATATTTAGAGAGAGATCGTGGTTATGGTGGATAAACTATGGTTAAGGTATGGTAGGGTATACCACTTATAGTCAATATAAAAACAATCAAAGATCTGTGACAGGAGGCAAACTGTGTTCACCTGAATTAAAGTTGGACTCATTACATGCCAATTCACCACTCCACCTCCACATCATGATTTCCTCCTTGCTACAGAAAGGGCACATACTTCCGGCACTTGCATGAACAATGTCACAGGTAAATCCTGAGGTACAGAATACTCCAATAACTCTTACGGATACTGAGCAGCTATACTAGAGGCTTAACGATCAACTTTTACCAATGTAACTCTCATTGTTCCTTCTTTATATTGCCTCAAATTATAATATCAAGGACATATTTCAGTCTACCAAGAACATTACTACTGCATTGAGTTTGTGTGTGTGTGTTTGTGTGTGTGTGCACTTTTTGTTGCATGCATGTGTTGTTGATCTTCTAGCAGTCATGCTTGATGAGTTTTTGAGCCCATGGCCAGATGGTGTCCTCGCCAAAAGCCTGTGTGCCTTGGCACGTTCTATCTCTTTCTCTCTCTCACCCTGTCTGTCTCTCTTTGTCTCGCTCTGTCTGTTACGCACATCAACACATAAACATATAGTCTTCAAGCCCTGCTTGTTGTATAGCCCCAAATTGTCAGAGCAAAAATACCCACAACACGTCTGCTGAGAGACCTAATTCTCACACACTGCTCTCCCTGAAGAGCTACAGAGACACCGAGAGAGAGAGAAAGAGGGAGAGAGAGAAAGAGAGAGAGATACTTAGTTGCTGCCTTAACAAGTTCTGGTCTAAATTACAATAACAAAAGGAGAAAGAGAATGATGGAGCGAGTCCTAGTGAGGATGGGGTGAAATCAGAATCAAATCCACACACACACATGCGCACACACAGCAAGGGAGATAGAGACTAATGGTTTCAAATTTAGCCTTGTAAGCGTAAATGCCAACCACCTCATCCATGTTGGATTCCAACTCAGCTTTTGTCTATGAAAAGAAAGCAGAGGGGAAATAAGACAATCGGGGAAAACCACGTGGGGAGAGGGCGGGAACTTGATGGAGCCTCTTGGGGGCTGGCATTGAAATTCATAAGAGCTACTATTTCGACTTTATCTATCTCTCGTCTTTCTTCTTTCATTCATTTTCATTAGCCTTGAATGTCTTTCCCTAGAGTTCCGCATCTTAGACAGAAGGCAAGGCAAGACGAAGCTGGAAACACTTAACTGGCTAGAGACTCTGAGATTCAAAACAAACTTTAAAGTTAAAATGATTCAGTTCCAGTCATCTGCTTTGAATGGGCAAGCTGCCTGCAGTCAGTCCCATAACCAAAAGTTGAAGGTTTTGATAACCCAGCTATAAGTTCTTTAAAAGCTGAAAAGACAATGATGAGTGCTTTATGCCTCAAACATGAATCTCAATCTAAAGGCATTTCCTTTTTGCCTCTTTCCACTGTGAGTCAATGGAATTGCATAAATGTAATGTCATGTGATGCTCTCGTTAGAGGGGATGTTGTAGTCTGGTAGCGAGACAGCCCATAAACTGTATTTTGCAAGCACTCCGGTGGTCTCTGTATGGATTAAACTGGCCTAAATCCAGATGAATGAGAGCTTTAGCAGCCATTTTGGGGTGCCATGTAATCGCAGAGCGAGATGGTGATTCTCTTTTGTACTTTTTTTGGTGACACATCTACACACGGTGATCTGATTGTTGTTGTCAGAAGCCGATGTAAGGCAGTGACACTGCTCTTTGTTTCCCCCTCTAAGAGTGCCTCCCTGACACGTTTTCCCCTGCATCCCAGTTTTTGACAGAGGAAATGAACTAGGTCATCTCCCTGACATCTCCGTGACAAGATTAGCTCTGGGTTTTGGCCAGTTTTTGTCAGTTTGACCGAGATACAGAGGCCACACTGACAGCGATGTAAGCTTTGACAGCTAGATAGTCATGAATCAAATAAATGTCTGAGGTACCATTTGAATCTCATGGCGGATACATAACAGTTGAAACTCCTTTCAAATGTGTCTGAAACATGCACACCAATAAACCCCTGAAGTTCCATCTCATGTCAAACAAATGCCAACAGGTTGTTGTGTCATAATAGTGCAAAAATAACCATCAAATGTATCATAAGAATGTGAGTGCATGAGCAGAGTTCCACACATCACCCTCCATGGGTTTGCCAGAGTACTCTACTCGCTCACTGTGCTGCAGGCATAAACCCTAACTGCCATTATTAAAGTCGTAAGGTGATGAAGTGAATCGTACTTTATATCTCGACCAATGTTTCACATATTTCTTTGCCGACTATGGTATCTATTTGGGATTAGCTGTTTGAAGTTTTAACTACATAACACCAAGGTACTTCATTGAACACGTGGTACAAAAAGTAAGTAAGTGACTTATCAATGATTGGTGCCAGTGTCTACGGTGCATGTGCTGACCAGCTTCTAAGGCAGCCATTTTACTCTCCAAGTTCAGGTGTAATGCAATAAACGTAATTGTAGGGCCGCAGGGGAGGAGTGTTGGATAGAAAGTACTGCATGACACCCAAATAAGGGTCCATCTTTCCAAAACGTACCACTGACTGCAGTTAAATGATGTTAGCATTATTGCCAGTACATCTACTCTCAGTAATACTCATATTTTGCAGAATGTGCACGGTGACCTTAAGTCACTTCAACGCTAAATCATAAGTCATATATTTGTCAGTTATTAATACTTCGATATAAGATAATATATCCACCGGGCAAAGTTGTTGGCTTATGTTGACCACAGCTTTTCATGTAACAACAGAATCTGTCTTTGTTTCTTTTTTGGGGACACTTTTAGGCAATGGCATTGTTTTCTCTCTTTCGGTTCCTCTGTGACATGTTTGCCCTTTCAGTCCAGTTTTTGACAGAGGGAATAAACCCAGATACAGGGACAACTGGGTCAACTCTCTGACCTCTATGTGGCAGGAGTAGCTCTGGGCTTTGGCAAGTTTTTGAATGTTTGACCGACATAGAGAGGCTTTTGTTGAGCGAGGCATAAACACTGGTGTAGTGTCTACCAGAAGCTTCGGCAGCAATAGACAAAAATGATGATGCAGAACAGTAACGCATTAACTGAGTCAGTTTAAACATTTCTTTTTCTTAAAGGTATCTGTAGGTGGCATTGCGATTTTAATTTTCTTCATAGTTTGACGTGTTCTAGATTGAATGAATAAATTAAGTAGTAATGGCAAAGACTACAAAATGGGCTCTGATGTTGGCCATCATTTGACTGCCTTTTCTATCACCAGTTATCTGGTGTCACTCTTCTACAACTATCACATTAACGGAGGACTTAAAGCCAACTGCTAACACAAATCATGTTTTGGAGTATCCTAGTGAAGAGAGAATAAAGATGGGAAAACACTACTACCCCTAGTCCAGTCATCTATGTCAGAATGGTGGGATTCGCTCTCTCCTGACCTGGCAATCCAGGGATGACATTTGGTCTGGCAGCCGTAATTCAAAAGCTGGTCTGACAAAGGCATCAGTATGTATAGATGTAGAAATGAGACTATGGTGCTGCATTAGGGAGGGAAGCCTGTGGAAAATAGAACAAAGTCAAAGCCGTTGACCTCTAAAAGGCCAAATAGTATTTGTTGACAGTTGTAATTACGTATGTATATTGACAAAGGTAAATTGCTTGACTAGTTTGAAGTGAAAGGTTGAAATCGAACTATTTAAATATGGGTGTGATAGGTCACCTTTTCAATCTTCACACATGGGTTTATATTTAAATCAAAGACTGTACCTTTAAGGTTAAAGAAGGACTCGATAACAATATCCCTTTTAAAAGAGTCGCAAAATGTCATCTGTGAAGATCCAAAGACATCACTTGTTGTCGGGATGCTGGTTGTGATGTCTGCAGTGACACTGTTGTAGCATATTGAATTACAAAGACTTTCTGCTTAAACGCACTGAAGAGATTAAGTGCTTCAAGTGACACACAAGGGCAGACGTATGACAGCGTTTGCACTGTAACGTGATGTGTCTGTGTGGAAATGCCTGTGTTTTTGTGTGTTTCTATTTGTGAATCTACAGGCAGCTATGCATGCAGTATGTCGATTGTTTCGTCATGTATGTGCGCATTATCTGATGCATAACAAAGCAGAAGAAAATGTTGCACTTCAATCATGAAAGGAACTTGTCACAATGCATGTATGAGGAGGCATTATCCTCTGACAGATTATAAGTAGGACAAGGAAAGGTTGTGTGTACCATTTAAGTACAATTCTTAATCTAACAAACAGAAAGCTATATATTGGAAATTATATTTTATATATTTACCATGCATAGTGTATATATAAAAGCCAACCATGAAGTTTTGTTTTAGGTCAGACACATCACACTATGTCTCTAGTATGTCTCAGTCTATGTTTACTAGCTAGAGCTTCCTCAAGGATATTAATTAATCCATATAGCTGGTACCGGTGCGTGTGTACTAATTTTCTACAAATTACAGTTTCTCCATGAAAAATGAAGCTGGAAAAATATTAAATATTTTAAATACGTCCCTATTTAGAAGTTGGTGATACAATCAATAGTAGTTGGAAAGCCATGCATTATGGAAACTATTGACCTGTCTGGAGGGTGCTTTGTATTATATTGCTTGGCTGGAAGACCCAACTGTGTAATAGATGTTTTGCAGCAATTCCAAACATTTTGCAACGAAAGGCCATTGCGGTCGAATCAATCTACTGGGCTGCATTCATAGGGAGGAGTAAACAGTTCAAGACCACTTACAAGAATCTAAAAGCAATTATACGTAGAAGTAGGTGAACACCTTTGATCAACATACGATGTGGATGCCCTCCCCATCCACAATGTCATATTAGGCCTATTTTCTAGAATCCTGTGTCAAAAACAAAAAAAACACTGTCATGCAATTAGGCTCAATCATAGTTAAAATAAGCCCAATGTCTATCCTTTTTTTCACCTTTAAACCTTCACAGTTAGTAAAATATGTTCTAGTGTTTGTTAAATGGATCCACACATAGTACATGTACTTGGCTCTAGTACAGGCGCACCGAGGCACACTTTTAGTGTATGACAAGCACCAGGCTTTCAACACACTCCAATGTATACTGATCTTAGTCATAATTAGACACTCCACCAACCATCATCTTAAGCCTAACCAAGTACTGTTGTAGCCTAAACCAAGCTACGTAGTTTTGTTGCACAAGAGAACCCAAAATGAAGTAAACCTACGTTGGACGTTTATTTTGAAAAGAGACTGTATGCATGTAATGAGCAGAAACAGTACATTTCATGTGAAGACAGATGTTTTTCTTGGAAGGTCACTATGCATGTAATGAGCGGAAACTGACCACATGCGTCCCTGACAGGTTCAAAACAGATGCTCGATGAGCGGCATAGTCTGAAGCTTAGGGCCACTGACCAAGCTTTTACATGAGTTTGTCTCTTTCTCTCTGTATTTCTGTTATAAAAAATGGAACATTATACAATTGGATGACATTTGCTTCATAGTCCCTGCACACCATCACCTTAATGGAATATAATACTAGAGTCTGGCTAATTCTTTCTGATCAGAGATTTGACCTGGCCACAGTCAGTGCAAGTTCATTCTTCACACAACCAAATAAACCTAATAGGAACAATATGCCCTGTTCATGGGCATCATATCAACAAGTCAGAGTAGCAGAAACACAGATTTAAATAACAAAATAAATGGCTGGAGTCTGTCCGTCACTTGAGTTGAACCATCGTTGAGCCATCGTTAATGTACTTAAATGTCAAACACATTTTAGTCTAAAACGGACCCTATCACACTATGTTTCAAACCTGCTGCTACAGTAGCTGGATGTTTCTCTGACATTGTTGTTGTGATTAGCAATATGGATTTGAAGTATGAGTCCTATTTCATACTGGTGAGTCATTGTGTTCACTGAATATCAGTGTTTTTTGGCATACATCGCATATCGTTTCTGACAATGAATGCTCACCCTAGAGTTCGTTGTACAGAGTTACATTCAACATCTCTGAGTCATAGATGGGGAAGTTACACCGATCAGTGCTCTAAATCAATAAGTGGAGAATCTGAATCTGGCCTGGGGATTCCATTGAAGCATTGGGTTCCCTGTCAGCATTATACTTACTAAAGTCATGATAGCCAGTAATTGCTTTTCCATTCCAAGCACTCTTCCAGCTCTTGCACTCTTGAACACGAGGCTAAAAACCCAATCTCCGGGAATACAAAAGTAAATGGCAATTTGAGCCCCAGCAATTTACCAGTAGATCGTGTGGATTATAGTGCTCTTTCTGCTTTGTTGCAGTTCTGTATGAGCCAAACAGACAGAAAGACAGACAGACATACTGACAGACCATGGCAGACTGTCCTACTTACTTGCAGGCTGGTTATGATGCGGGTGTAACTCTGGCTAGTTCAATGAGTAAATCGATGGCTGAGGAAATATTGTTTGCCTGGCTGATTTTTGTTTTGGCCAGTCCACTGACTGATGTTAGTAACTGACGAGAGATTGGTAAAAGTGAGAGAGATAATACATGTGAACACAAACTCTGATTGGCTGAGCAGCTTCAGGCTCCTCTCTTCAGGATGTCACCTATACTTCTACAACATAAGTGCAGTCCTCTCTCTGTCTCACACATACACACACAAAAACACACACATTTTACAACAGATGACAGTGAAAATTAGGAACACATATTTTAGGAAGCAAAGCAGAGAACATCCGCACTTTTGCCTCACTATAATTGCCCCCATTGAGTCAATCTTTTATTTCTTCCCATAAACAACTCCAACTAAACCACCTCTTGCCCGAAGCACTTTTTGGTCCTCTTTAACCCCGTACTGCTCTTCTGCTCTGCATATACACACACACACATTCATGTGCTCAGACTTTCATTTGTTCTACTTGGTCAAGCACATTGAGATAATGCACCATTGATCTCCGATGTCCATCATTTTCCATAAGTGATGGGACTCCACTTCTCTCTCTCGTTACTCTTTGTTCCGGCATACCACATCACACTGACGGAGTAATGGTTCCAGTGCCTTTCTGTCTCTCATTATTTTTACTTTGTTCTTGTTTTTACCACCCTCTTCATTATCAATATCCTCTCCTGTCTCTTGTTGTCTTTGTACCTTAACCCCTCTCCGTGTAGTGTATGTCTGTTCTTACATTGAACTTCTGTAACTCTCTCACTTTCTTTTTCTCTCACACACACATATTCTAGCAATTATCACTGATTATGATTGTAGTGTTCTCGTTCAGTGTGTCGAAACTCTGATTTAAACACCGAGCTAAACCACAGTTAATGAAGACAGAGTCGTAGTAATTTTCACCCTTTTTACTGTCACTTTGTTCCTTTAACATGTTGTGTGGTGAAAACTGAAAATACAAACAATACAAAATATTCAGTCTTATTGTAAATACAAACATACATAGATCATTTCAACATCAACAAACATTCATAAAAAACACTGGCATTGTTCCAAACTTACATATAACACAAACCTATCTAAGTGACACATCAAACCCATTTGTCAAGCCAACTGTACTGATATAAAATGCCCACTATGTCCAATGTCAAGTAGAGTACTTACAGCATTGCTCCTAGGACGCTTCCAGGTGGATGCGAGCAGATTACACCTCTGAGCATGTGGCTCTCTTTTGTTTGACTTCAACCAATGAAGCTACCAAAACCGGAAGTGACACACCGGAAGTGACAAAACCGGAAGTGACAAAACCGGAAGTGATCATGACTAGAACGAAAAGACAACATTACAATACTATCTTTTCGTTTTGTAATGAGCATAAACAAATTATCTATACAAAGTAGAAAAATGCCTTTAAAGGCAACACACTCCCCGTCTGACCTATGTGAGGTCACTATAAGTTTGCGGGATTCAAGAACATTCAACCATTCAAAATCAGTCCTTGGGTAAAAGTAGAACAACTTCTGTAATTGGTCTAAGAAAAGTCTTGACACTGCCTTGGTCAGTCGTCTTCACCTCGACCTTTCTTACATGCCCATCCTTTCCAGGGAACGTTGCAGCGATACTCGCCATAGGCCAGCCGTTGCGGGCAGTCTGCTTGTCCCTGAGGAGAACTAGATCTCCGACTTGAAGGTTTCTACGTGGCACCGTCCACTTCTGTCTGTGTTGTAAGGTAGGCAAGTATTCACGGCTCCAGCGAGTCCAGAACTGGTTGGCTAGAGCCTGGACCTGCCTCCATTGCTTTGTGTACAGGTCCATGTCTGAGAAATCTCCAGGTGGAGGTGGAACGCCTGTCTTTTGTGTAAGGAGCATTGCTGGCGAGAGTATGAACGGTTTGTCTGGGTCCGTTGACACAGGTAGGAGTGGTCGTGCATTAATTATGGCGGTGACCTCTGCCATTAGAGTGCAAATCACTTCATGGGTTAGGCGAGTGTTTTGCTGAAGAAACATTGAATCGAGGATTCTTCTGGCGATGCCAATCATGCGCTCCCAAGAGCCTCCCATGTGAGAGGCATGTGGCGGGTTAAATACCCAGCTACACCCCTGCTCGCTGACGTACCTCTGCACTGTTTTGTCCATCCCAAACTCCTTGCACGCTCCAATAAAGTTGGTACCGCAATCCGATTGGAGCTGTTTCGCAGGACCTCTCAGTGCGAAGAACCTCCTAAGAGCATTTATGCAGCTGGACGTGTCTAAAGACTCGATTATCTCGATGTGTACAGCCCTTGAACTCATACAGCAAAACATAATGGCCCATCGCTTACTCTCTGCATGTCCTCCTCTGGTGCGTCTGGTTGTGACAGACCAAGGTCCAAATACATCAAGCCCCACATATGTAAAAGGAGGACAAGTTCTGAGACGCTCGGGTGGCAGGTCTGCCATGCGTTGTTCTTCCAGTTTTCCACGCAGCTTGAGGCAGATTATGCATTTATGGAGTACTGAATTGATTAACCACTTGCCTCCCAAGATCCACAGTCCTGCTGCCCTGATCGCTCCTTCTGTCAGGTGACGACCCTGATGTTTCACCTGCTCATGGTGATGTCGGGTGAGGAGTAGGGAGATGTGGTTATCTTTGGGTAGGATTATTGGGTTCTTTTCTGCAGTTGACAGGCTGGAGTGCTTTAGCCGGCCTCCAACGCAGATGAGATTGTCCTCCAAGGTTGGACCGAGTTTCAACAAGGCACTGTTTTTGGATACTGCTTTGTTGACTCGGAGAGCCATCAGGTCTTTCGCAAAAACTTCCTTTTGTGTGGCTTCAAGGATAACTTTCCTTGCTTGGTCCAATTCCTCTGGAGTACGAGGTAAGTTGCATGTGTGCCAACCTTTGCATTTGCTGGTTTGATTCAAGTGTTTGAAGGATCTTGCCATGTGAACCAGAAATGCTACTCCTCTTACTAGAGATGCAAAGGTGGAGAAGCGCTGGAAGCGGGCAGAGGTTAGTCTTGGTTCTTCCAGGCAAGTAGCACAGGTTTGTACTTGTGGTCGAATTTCGGAGTCTCTTTCAGGTGCAAGGAGCTTAAATGTCTCACTCGTTTGCGTTTCCTCTGTAGATGGCTGATGCAGGAAGGAGGGTCCAGTGAACCAAGAGGTTTGTACAAGGCGGGATGCTGGTAAAGATCTTGATGCATGGTCGGCAGGGTTTTCCTCTGTACGTACATAACGCCATTGTTCGGGCTTTGACGATTGCCGGATGCGTTGAACTCTATTGTGGACGTATGCAAAGAATCGTTTCGACTCGTTACAGATATAGCCGAGCACTACTTTGCTGTCCGTATAGAACTTGGTGGCATCCAACTTTAGGTCTAGTTCCTCTTTAATGAGATCGGCCATCTCTACTGCTAAGACGGCAGCACAAAGCTCAAGCCTTGGGATTGTAGGCTCAGACTGGGGTGCTAGCTTTGCCTTACCCATAACAAATCCTACTTCAGTTTGCCCATTTTCTTGAACTGCTCTCAGGTACGCCACAACACCGATGGCCTTGGTAGATGCATCCGAAAACACACACAATTCTTTGCGCACTGCTTTTGTGGGTGAGCTCGTTATGTATGTACGAGGAACATGAAGCTGTTTTAGGTCCTGGAGCGAATCTCTCCAGGATTCCCATCTGCTTTGTTTGTCTTCTGGGAGAGGCGCATCCCAGTCTGACTGTTCTGAAGTATGTTCCCTTAGGAGGGCTCTTCCCTGGATCGTGACAGGTGCCAGCAGACCCAGAGGATCAAAAATACTGTTGACTGTGGAGAGAACTCCTCGTCGAGTAAATGGTTTAATCGTAGTCGACGCAGAGTAGGTGAACGTGTCAGTCCTGATCTCCCAGATCAGACCCAGGCTCCGTTGCGTGGGTGTTGTTTCTCCGCTCAGATCTAGGTCCTTGATTACTGAGGCACAATCTTCAGGCCGGAAGGCCTCTATAACTGCCTGACAGTTTGATGCAAACTTGTGTAAGCGGAGGTTTGATTCAGCGAGTGATGCTTGCGTTCGTTGAAGCAAGTCGATTGCCTCCACTTCAGATGGTAGGGAAACCAAGCCATCGTCCACATAAAAGTGCCTTTCCACAAACTTGACAGTATCAGCACCATGCTCCTTCTCACCTTCTCTGATGGCCCTTCGTAGCCCGTAGATAGCCACAGCGGGAGATGGTGCGTTGCCAAAGACGTGAACCTTCATCCTATAGTCAACAACTTCCTTATTGATGTTATTGTCCTTGTACCATAAAAAACGAAGAAAGTTGCGGTGGTCTTCATGCACCAAGAAACAATAAAACATCTGCTGGATGTCCGCAATAATTGCAACTCTCTCTTTCCGGAAGCGTAGCAGGACACCAAGGAGGGAGTTGTTGAGATCGGGACCCGTGAGCAACACGTCATTGAGGGAGACGCCCAAGTACTGGGCGCTGGAGTCGAAGACCACCCTGATCTGATCGGGTTTTTGTGGGTGGTAGACCCCAAACGTAGGGAGATACCAGCACTCCTCATCTTCTCGCAGTGGCGGTGCTACCTCGGCGTGTCCATTAGCAAATATTTTCTTCATGAATGCCACATACTGATCCTGCACGTGAGGTTTCCTTCTCAAGGTTCGTTGTAGGGATGCGAACCGGTTTACCACCTGCGCCCTGTTGTTCGGTAGCAGCTGGCGTGGTTCTTTAAACGGCAGTGGGGCGACCCAACTGTTAGTGTCGTCCCTGTAGACATTTGTGTCCACCATCTTTAAGAAGATAAGGTCTTCTATTGATGGAGCCAGTTTGTTGTCGTGCTCAGTTCGATTGAACACTGTGTCACCCAGCATCCTCTTTGTCATCTTGTCAGGCCTACTGCTGCTCTGGTGTGTCTCCTTGACATGCATGAAGTTTGTGCAGGGTTGAAGAATCGAATGACGCCCATTGTACAGCACGTTGGTTTTGAACGCATTGACTGTTGGCTTATGTGCATTACCCAGGCACACCTCTCCTATTACTACCCAACCCAGGTCCAGCCGTTGAGCAAAGGGGGCATTGTGTGGTCCGTTGACTTGCTGCCTGACCTTGTGTGCTCGAAGGACATCTCTTCCGAGTAGAAGGAGTATTTGTGCTTCTGGATCCAGTTGTGGTATGTGCTTGGCAATGTGATGAAGATGAGGCTGATGTAGGACGGCGTTTGGTGTTGGAATCTCAGACCGATTGTTTGGTATTTCATGGCACTCAATGAGTGGTGGGAGAGAGATGAGAACCTTTCCGTCCAGCGACTCAATCTCAAATCCTTCTGCCTTCTTGCCAGATGTTTCTACAATGCCAGAGCAAGTTCTAAGGTCGTACGAGAATGGTTTGCTCTTCACACTAAAAAGTTTGAAAAACTCTGGTCTAGCCAGTGAGCGATTGCTCTGGTCATCCAGAATTACATAAGCTTTCACAGCCATGTCCTTGGAACCTTTTGGATAGATCTTTGCGAGGCAAATCTTTGAACATGAGTGGCTCCATTGACCTGGACCACAAACTTCTGTGCAGCTTGTTCTAACCACAGTCGTGGTAGAATGATCTTCTCCCTCCCCGCCATCCTCTTGTGATGGTGAAGGAGCCCTGATGTTTTGAGGTGATGGACCAGGATGCATAGCTGCATCATGATAGGGGCTGTCACATTCAGAGCACTTTACAGAGAACTTGCAGTCTTTTGCAAGGTGTGAGACCGAAGAACAGCATTTGAAACATATTCCTTTCTCCTTAAGGAAAGTCTTCCTGTCATAGAATAGTTTGTTTCTGAATGTTCTGCATTTTTTGAGCGGATGAGGCTTGTTGTGCAATGGGCAGCTCTTGTTAGGGTCATCATTGGATGGAGAAACATCAGTTTTGTTCACTGAGATGTGTTTGTTGGCGTTAAAATTCTTTACAATGAATTTATCTGGCTTTGTTGATGTTATGATGCTACTTTGATACATGAAGCTGGGGTCGTTGCGCTTCTTTGCCTCCTGGCACACAAAATTACAAAAATACTCAAAGGGAGGGAACTGCCCATGGTTGTCTTCTTTGTACCATGACCCAGTGGACATCCACTTCTCCTGAAGTCCAAATGGAAGTTTGTCCACGATTGGTCCAACTCCACGTGAAGTATCCAGATACGACAGGCCTGTGAGGTAACCATCTTCTTTAGCGCCTTGGATTTCCATGAGCAAATCCCCAAGTTCACGTAATTTGGAGGGATCCTTGGCTGAAATCCTAGGGACTGCGTCCAATCGCTGAAAAAGAGACCTCTCAATTATTTCGGGAGCGGCATAGCACTCACGCAGTCTCTCCCAAGCTTTGCGTAAAGCCAGCTTGGGGTTGCTTACATGCACGGAGCGTATGCGTTTCATCTGTTCACTCGATTCCCTCCCCAGCCATTTAGTCATAAGGTCCATTTCTTGAGTTGCTGTGAGGTTCACTTCGCCAGTGGCGTTGGTGAATGAGGAACACCATGCAAGGTAATTTTCAGGCTTATCATCGAATTGGTACAGTCCTGAATTGACAAGATCTCGTCGTGCTAAATACTGTGCCAAAGGTTCTGACGGTGGTGCTGTGTTAGCTGGAGGAATCTGTCGTGGAACATATGACTGAGCATGTACATTCACAATGGGGTTTGTTCTTCTGACATCAGGCTTAGTCTCTATGGTCTGACCAGATAAAACTGGTGTCGGTATATGCCTGCTGTCAGCTTTTTCAGACTTTGGCTTGTTGTTGGCAGGTTGTGAAATGTCTGACGTAGGCGGATGCCATGTTATGAAGCTGGCATTTGATTCTGCATGGAATGAGGAAGCACCAGGTAAGACTGACAAGAGTGGAGCGGAAAACTCAAGATTCCGAAGATTAATTTGTGATTGAACAAATTCACTGGTTCGTTCAATTTGAACCCTTTCTGCTTCAGATTTTCTGTCTCCACCTGCAACCTGCACTCCTTCGGCGTCTTCCAGCACTTGAGCCTCCACTATGGCCGCCTCAGCTTCTCGATGTCGAATCATTACTTCCAAATCTGTGTCTATTCTTGCTGTTGCCAACTGATTTTCAGCTTCTCTGGCAGCCTTTTCCATTTTCAGTTTAGCCTCCTGGCTAGCATATGCTGCTCTCACTTTAGCAGCTTCTGCTTTAGCCCGAGCGCGAGCCACACCTGCCGATGATGCTGTTGTCTTGCTACTCCTGACACTGGATACAGATGATTTGTCGTTGCCTGCCATCTTGAAACATCCAATGCTTGCTTTTTCACTGTAGTGTTCTCGTTCAGTGTGTCGAAACTCTGATTTAAACACCGAGCTAAACCACAGTTAATGAAGACAGAGTCGTAGTAATTTTCACCCTTTTTACTGTCACTTTGTTCCTTTAACATGTTGTGTGGTGAAAACTGAAAATACAAACAATACAAAATATTCAGTCTTATTGTAAATACAAACATACATAGATCATTTGAACATCAACAAACATTCATAAAAAACACTGGCATTGTTCCAAACTTACATATAACACAAACCTATCTAAGTGACACATCAAACCCATTTGTCAAGCCAACTGTACTGATATAAAATGCCCACTATGTCCAATGTCAAGTAGAGTACTTACAGCATTGCTCCTAGGACGCTTCCAGGTGGATGCGAGCAGATTACACCTCTGAGCATGTGGCTCTCTTTTGTTTGACTTCAACCAATGAAGCTACCAAAACCGGAAGTGACACACCGGAAGTGACAAAACCGGAAGTGACAAAACCGGAAGTGATCATGACTAGAACGAAAAGACAACATTACAATACTATCTTTTCGTTTTGTAATGAGCATAAACAAATTATCTATACAAAGTAGAAAAATGCCTTTAAAGGCAACACAATGATGTTATTGGCCGTAGAGATATGTCTGCCTTCTCTTCAATATAATGGGACCACATGGTACTCGGCTTGTGTGGCTCGAAGCACTGAAATATACATTTAAAAAGTTGGAAAAAGCTGTGTCTCTTTCCGGTTATTCAAGATAATCCACATACCTTGTTGTTAGCAGTTCAATGTGGGAGTTAATAAAATAAAATGTGGATTTTTGATTTTGGAATGAACTGCCTCTTTAAATCTGTAATGCAAACGGAGGGATACAACAGATCTTAGGAACTTCAGCTCGCCCGAGGTGGTTTTCATATGCATTTGAATATGTACTTGTAGATAAAAGCTTTAAAAAAAAACCTGTTAATTGAAATATTAGAAATGAGCGCACAAGTGTGTGGATAAAGTGACAAAGAATAGTTAGTTTGTGAGACTGGGGTAAGCAGTCAAGACTTTGGGTGTGTGCAAATAAGGGACAATGTTTATAGTTGGAGGATTCTTCATGAGAGCAGAAGCAGAGGTGAATGGTATCTAATATACGAGCCGTCTGTGTTCCTCGGCTCTGCACATTAAGAAGGTAAATTCCCTGTTTATCTTCTATATATATATATATATTAATCTTTTATAATGATTTTAAATGCAATGTCCTATTTAGGACATCAGCTGCACGAGCACAGCTGACATGTTTATTGCTGTGCATTCAATCATTCATTCATGTGCTGATCATGGATTGATGGAATGTACGCTTATATATTTTATAATATGGAGATAAATGAGATGCTTTCTAAGAAGGCATAGAAACAGAGCAAAATATTCTAAAGTGGAACCTTTGCCACTCACTCACACACACACACACACACACACACACACTGCTGAGACCGAAATAGCAAGGACAATATGACTCATACAGTAATATGAGCGGCTTGGAGTGTAGGTGTCAGCTTATATTAGCAAAAAGAGCTAGCATAATCTCCCTGGACACAATTGCACAGAACACACTAATGAACATAACTAGCCAGGTTAAGTGTTGACACCAGAAAACAGTATGTTTTTCCACAGTGATTATATGCGTAATATTTTAATAACTCATTGAGGGCTCTTCGGCGAGCCTTTCTCTTGTTTCCAATGTTGAATTTTATTTAACGCCACATGTCAGAAAACCGAAATCTTCATGAAAACGCCCTCATCAACATCTTTAGTGCAAGTGTTTCAAATTATTGATAAAGGTTTGACATGGCTTACTCTTGGATGCTGAATCCATTGTATTCCAATACAAGTCCTTTGATACATTTGTGAAGTATTTAATCAGCTTAATTGAAACTTTCATGTGGTTGATTTTTGAGGCAGCACTGTGGTGATGTTCATTCATTTTCAGTCATCAAGGTATCATGGGCACAGGGGCACAGAAAGTGTGGAAATTATGCTAAAATAATTGCTACCTCTGCTTCACCAAACATTCCCACCTACCACTTTCACAAATAACTGTTGCTGAGACTCATGCTGAACAAATACTCAAAAAACAACAGTAAGATATGGCACCACCACTATCTTTGTTGATGCAGCGTCGCTTTTGATTTTTGCAAGCAATACGTCTTTGATGACCTACAGTGGTTTCTGACTGTACGTGCGTTGCCTATTGTTTCTGCAAAATTGTCAGCAAAGCAGAGTATACTAGGCAGACATAAAGAGCTTAGGCTAAAAGTCAGATTTACACGCCCACTCCCAACGCTGGGCTGGTCTGAGTGTTCAGTCTTGACAGCCGCCTACACAATGCATACTGATGCATGCAGGCACGTCCCAGTGCAGGTCCTCTGAGGAGGAGCACGGCAATTTCTCAGTCACTGTGAATAACACCAAAGTGGTTATGGCTCTGAATAGACCATTAGCTAGGACTGGTTCATGTAATCGCCGGTCCATGTCATTACTAGCGTTGTTGATATTATTTAGACTGAGAGAACTTTAGACTTTGGGCTTCTTTTGAAACGCTGCATTGTTTGTTTCTCTCACAGGCCACCCTGTTCCGCAGTCAAAAATAAAATTGCAAGGGGAAGCTTTTTTCTTACTGCCCACCTCTCCTTAGCTGTGATTAGAGAAGCACATTCAACTGGGCTTACTGCTTATCATTTCACTATTAGCTTCACATGAAGTAAGATTAACAAGTCGGCATTAGTTAAGTTTAGTTGAAGTATCCTAACCAATGTCACTTCACTGGGAGTCAATCTCTTAGTTAGCAGACAATTGTTAATTAGCAGTAATTCAGGTTCCTGCAGATGGGAATTCAACTTTGGTTCCCTGTCGTGTGGATCAGTTTGCTGGAAAAGTGCTGGAGTAGAATGAGTGCAAAGTAGATAGGGAGAGAAATGGAGAGCGACAGAGTGAATGAGGAGATGAGGGATGTGTAGTGTTGGGAGATTGAATGAGAATTGGAGGCCAAAGAAGAGTAAATCCACTTTTGCAGGCTGAATATCTATCTATCAAGCAGAATTCTATCCAGTTTTCACTACTTTCTACTACCTCCCTCAGTGTGTGCCCGTTTACGATTCAATTCAATCTCATTATCTCTGTCAGGACAGACGGTTTGACTGTTAGTGCGTGTGTGTGAGTGTGTGTGGGGGCGCGGATGAGTATGTGATCACTGATTTTTTACTGGCAAACCTTTTGAAAATGAAGTCTTTACGGCAGACCAGCCAACCTGAGCATAAGGACTCACAGCAAGCAGTCCAGGATGGAACGCGCCTGTGAAAAAAGAAGTGAGAGATAAAGAAAGCGATTTGTGAGACAGGTCACATCCCATTTAACAACACAATGGTCTGTTGCACCTGCAATCAAATTGCATTCAGTTTAGGTCATGAACCAAGTGACGAAGCAGTTTTCTTTTGCAGAAAAAAAATGTTCATATACAAAACAACGAAGACAGAAAATCGCCCAAGTTGATGCGAGACCGCGTGTTTCACACTTTCCCTGCATTAATGCACGTAATGTATGTAGCAGCCAAGCACTTGCGCTGTGTGCTAGCTAGAGTCGTGAATACATGCAGAAGCCACATACTTACACCAACCTAAAACAACAGAGAGGGGTAGACTCACTTGTACCTGAGCTGGTGTGGAGGGTGAGTCATACCGTAGTGGTTCCTGTGATTCCCCTCCCAGAAGAAGTGACCCAGAATGAAATGTAAGAGTCATGTACATGATTATCCTCAGGTGAGCAGTCAAAAAAAAAAATGAGAGGGGGAGACGAGGAGGGAGGCAGAACATCAGTGAACAACTGAGGTCACAGAGAAACGGTGCTATTATTAGAGACATGAAAAAAAGGTTGTTTTTACAAAAGAATCTACAGCGTGATTCATGCTACTCTGCCTACTACAGCAGGTGATTTAAAAAACTAAATGTTTTAGAGTTGCTGAGGAACCGTTCTCAATATTTGAATATTAAAAGAAGACACAAAGTATTATATTGTATTGGTATAATAATGCATTATTATTATTGTGTCAAAATAGTAAAATAATGTTAAAGGGATTTGTACAAATTTTAACTTCTCCATATTTAGGAATGGATTGCATTGCACCTGTCATGTTGTTATTATTGTAAAGCAAATCTTGACATGTTGTTTCTCTACAACTCATCTTCAATATGACCATGGCACAAAGAGCTGTACTGGGTCATTTTCGAGTAATGCTTTTATCACTTTCAGTTGAGAACATTGCCGCGTGTGTGTGTGTGTGTGTGTGCGCGTGCACGTGTTTTTAGCTTTGTTTGCATTACTTTCTGAGTGAGACAGAGAGAGGAAGAAAGTTTTGGCAATGCAATAAACAGGTATAATCAGCCCCAGGGCTTCGCATGAATATGCATGAGCACACAGTGACAACAACCAGGGAAGTTGTGTGTGTGTGTTTGTGTGTGTTTGTGTGTGTTTGTGTGTGTGTGTGTGTGTGTGTGTGTGTGTGTGTGTGTGTGTGTGTGTGTGTGTGTGTGTGTGTGTGTGTGTGTGTGTGTGTGTGTGTGTGTGTGTGTGTGTGAGAGATGGAGAAGGTTCTGGTCGAAAAATTCGTTTTTTGTCAGGTTGGAAATTGAAGAACACAGTTGAAGTTTCAGTGAGCGAGTGACAGAGTGATAGAAATTGAGAGAGGAAGTGATGCAAGCAAAAGAAAGAGGGAGTGAAAGAAAACAATCAGGGTGTGAAATCATTCTGCAGGAGATTAAACCTGTGAGTGTGGAGCGTGAGTGTGTCTTCACAACAAAGGTGTGACAGAATTAATCTGAGTTGCTCGGAGCTAGTGTGTGTGTGTGTGTGTGTGTGCGTTTGTGAGGATGCTGAAGGAAATTCATTCTGTAGTTTACTTGTTCACACTCCGAACCTTTTTCAACCTGATTAATTGTGCTTCCCAAATTTTCCGTGTCATACAGTACCCATCTAAAGTAATTACAATGGCAGTATGATATCAGTGGGAATATCATCAGCTATATCGGGTACTGTTAAATGATAAATAGAAGGTTGCCCTGTTCTCCTGGCGACGTTGCATTAACAAAGCTTCCCAGCTCCACAGTGACTGATCACAACAAATCCAGTGTCCATCCTTTGCAGCACAGACTGGCCTCCCTCAGGCAATCAATGGGGGCATCCTTAGCTTTTAAGCCCATTGATTCTGTGTTTAGGTCTGTACGAGAAAGCAGATGGCACACACACACACACACACACACACAGAAATGAGCAGTTGCCAGTTTATTGGGTACATCTAGCTGAACCTTATGCAGTCTACAGTATGTGACACAATCTCAACTGAAAGGCCCACTTATAGCCTTTAAAAAAAAAATTATTTCACTATCTTCATTGTCTTGGTTTAATTTTCTCCAGTTGTCCACTGACACCTGGTTGATGAAGTTTCTCTTCATAGTATATGTTTTTTAAGTTTCGACTTCATAAAGGGTAACTTCAGTGTATTTCAACCTAGACCTTATCTCTCTCTTTCTGTGGCAAAGTGACAAATGGGTACATTTATTTCTGAAAATGGTCCAGTATTGAAGGAAAACGCTGCAGACGGCAGCCACTAAACAGGCTGCAATGTAATCGCTAGGGGCAGCTCCTAAACATCTATTCATTTTTGCCACTGACAGGCTCAGATAAATGTCAACATAATGGAAAGGACCCCACAGAGAAATACAATGTTCTCACCTCCTTCTCTCTATCCTGCCCTCCATTGATAAGATGTTCTGCTCTGTGTGGGCGGGTCATCACCACAGATCTTTTATATACCCCACCCCATTAATATCACTGAGGGTAGATGAAATATTAGAAACACCTCTCAGGACAAAGTCAACATCACCACTTAAATGGCCATAAAGTCCAATCATCACATTTCTAAAGCACCATAAAAACTGAACTGATTATTAAGTGAACATTATAATTGTCATGAAAGTAAGGCAAGGCAGGTTTATTTGTATAGCACATTTCAACAACAAGGTAATTCAAAGTGCTTCACATAAAACCATTAAAAGCATCAAAACATAAGGCAAAAGAAAAGGAGATTTAAAACATTCATTAAAACATTAAAAAACAGTGTAAGAAATAAAATACAGAAGTAAAATGCAGAAATGCAGGAAATTGATTAATATATTAATTGAATCTGGTTCAATTAAAGGCAGCAGCAAACAGAAAAGTAGGTTTTATTGCAGGACATTAGTTATTAGACTGCATTAGTTTTAGCTACCTAATGCAGCACATGGAAGCATATGCATAATACAAATGCACAAACCCAGACCCCCTCTCCACATACTGCACACAAACAAATACCAAACTACATCACTCTCCATCACCTACACACACAAAAAAACTAAAAATAGACCCTATTGGACTTTCATCCCACTAACCTACTGTTTGCCTCCTCTCTGTAACAGTATTAGCACTGGTAGGAGTATAATTGGGCCAGAGTAGGAAGCCCATAACCGCTCAAGGCTGGATTTAGACATGAGCGACCAGACAAATCTGATTAAACACCCATCATGACACAGACGTGGTTTCCACATCATCAGCTCAACATTGCAATACACCATCAAAATCAAGGTCAAACAGGGTTAAAATCAGATTTTAGGGGTAAATCCAGCTTCGGGAACCTCCAAATTAGTTGTGTGTTTGGAACTGCACATCCTCAACAACATTCAACTATAATAACACAACCACTCACAATCCATTTGTCGATATCTGATGCAGGGACTGCTGGGTGAGGGGTGGATTGATATGGATCAATATTACAGGGTGAAGTAAACAAAGATAAGATCATATAGTCGTGGTTACACGTCGCTGATCTAATGGTCGTTTCATATTGTTACTCAAACGGGAGGAAAGAGGATTTTCTTTTTTTTTCCAAAGCTTGTTGGTTTTTATATCTGTGAAATATTTCTGTACAGGAAAAGAGGTCACAACATACTTC
Source organism: Anarhichas minor (assembly GCF_050575085.1). NCBI lineage: Eukaryota > Metazoa > Chordata > Actinopteri > Perciformes > Anarhichadidae > Anarhichas > Anarhichas minor. Next base: position 5,865,652 of record NW_027466472.1, read on the forward strand.
CCTGCAGCATGGTAAAGTATTTGTTGCTGGTTCAATCCCAGGACGCGTGCATCATTGAGTGGGCAGACACATATGGATATGTTCAGTCAAACCATGTTAGCTCAAGGGGTTGAATTGCGAATGTTCATTGTAGCCAAACAGAGATTCATCATTACATCAATATGGTTTCCGCTCTGCATGCTTCCTTTGTGCAAATAGACATATTCACAAACAAAAGACAGTAGAAGTGATTTTGTGAAAGACGTCCGCTACTGTAAATATCTTTTTTTTTTTTCTTTTTTTTTTACGCCACAGTGAATGCAGGACATTTCTTTACTACGACAGCAATTCGAAGCCCAAGATGTGTATATTTGATTGTGTAGGAGCATGTCAGGTCAGGTTTGCAAGATAAAAAAACAATTTATGATACATTAAGAATCTGTGGGCCACTCAAATGTGAAACTCGTTGCTAAGGGCACTAAGCTTATGTCGCTGATGGACTGTAATCCCCTTAAGGGTGATTTATCTCTGGCTGCTTTGAAGGACATTTCAGGATTTATAAGATTCTGTTTGTGTGATTTAGTTGCAAGCAGGATCAGCCATATTTAACAAACAACACTGGTACATGCTACTCCAAAGTGTTTACATGCAGGTGAGTGTGTGCATGTACATCTGAGTAAATACATGAATGCATCTGTGTATATGACAATATGTATGAGGCACGCAAATAGCGCTGAGAAAGTGCACCTGGAAGATCTATCAAAAGCCATGGTTTACATTTACCGGCAACTGATACGTATGCATTGTAGGCAACAACAGAGGTATAGCACTGGGATACATATACCCTTTTCAATGATTACATAGAAAATGACATATGGCATTAAATTGTAAATGACATCTGTGCTACATGTATGAAACAATACTTATCATACTAAAATGGAAGGAGTTTCTGTTTGTATGACTGTAAGATCCAAGGAAGCGCAGTGTTGAGTGCAAGCTTTTGAGATCAACGGGGCAGGGTATTACAATATGGAATGCAATCTACTGTATGTGTTAATTCTCAGTGGTGTTACAGTGCAGTGGCCAATGCCAGCTCTGGTCCATGAGAAAATAGCTGGAGTGGAGGTGGAAGTTCTCTCAAGGACAACAGCAGGTGCATGTGTCCCATCTTTTGCTTTGGATAAACCAGAGCACATGGAGAAACCCCAATGGGCACATTAGGGGGAAATCAAATGCCGCAATTATTAGTTATTTGGGTTCTTTAATTATTTACTTGAAGAAGCCAAATGGCCATTGTGGGTTTTGAGCCCTGAACTTAGTTACTAGTTTTCTCTTTCATCAAGGCGGCCTTAATTCTGATACCGCCATCAAGCTAAAAAGTAGTAACAGAGGTGCTTTTTGGCGTTATTGTTGATACAGTGTCACTAATATTTTGTTGTACTTACAGTATATCAACATGCTGATTTACAAGGAATTTGAATTTCAAGAATTCAAGATGTGAAAGCACATATTTTCACTTGAATGCCTTATTAGGCACCTTATTAGTCGCATATGGAAACATAGCTTTGCTGTTGTCTTCAGAATTGGTCATTGTGGGGTCAAATGGAAGTTTAGCATGAAGCACCGGAGCAAACAAAGCATATGTTTGTGTTTCATGTATACACACCATGCCTTGATGATGTCAAATACATGAGTGATCAATATGTTGACTCTTCCACCTGCTCAAGCACATAATGCTGCCAAAGATTGCTTCTCTTTGACTGATTTCCTGAGTCTAAGTTCTACTCTGTGTTCTGACTTCATGCATCGTTTGTTTGTCATGTTAATGTGTATTATCGCTGTAGTTTCCATATGCGTCAGTGTGAGGATTCTGTCGCACAGCTTTCAAATTGTAACTACTTTATTTTTGTAAACGTGGTGATGTCAATTTTTAGGTTTAAACTTAGGAGAAATTGTCCTGCAGCACAGTGGGTTTTCAGTTGGATTTTAATCAAAAGAAGATTAATTGGCACAAAGTTATGAAAGTTTGAGATGCCAAAGCAGCAAAACACATATTAAATTAACAGTACTTACAATAAAAAGGAAATACAGCAGTTCTCAGATTATTGAAAATGAATCTGCTGTTGGACTAATAATTCTGAATTATTAAAAAAAATATATAATTTCATAGGATAGTTCAAAATGTTTATCTCAACCCTTTCAATATCTGCATGTTTGCCGTAGTTTATTTACTGTACAGTACACAGGGTTTTCATTTAAACTAAAAGCTGTGTTTTCAGCTAGCATGCCCCTCATCATTTGTGGGTGGATGCAAAGCACGATGTCTTTAAGCATTATGCATGGAGGCTCATGGGATATGCTTGTCGTATGGGTGTCAGTGCTTACTCAGGAATATACTTTTTGGTACCTACGCGTGTTTCTTTATTTACACAGAGAACTGCTGACAGCAGGAACTGTGTGGCCCTGAATGAGTCACACTTAAGGACATGACATTTGTCAGAGAATAAGGAAACAGAACAAGGAGAGTGGGAGAGGCAGATTTGGATTAGAAAAAGGAAGATGGAGGAAAAGTCAGAGGGAGAGTCGCGAATGGGTGTTAATCACTTGAATCAGGTGAAAACAGACAAATACATCCCAACGATTGAAATCCAAAGATTGTAGAGAGATAATGTCAATTGCACATGAGAATCTTTCTTTCTTTTATTACTAATTTCAGACAGCGATTACAAGACATTGAATACCTAAGCTATAATACAGTATCTACACATGATTTGTCCAAAATGTTTGGGGAGGGTTCTGGTAATGATTTAATATGAGTGGTTATGAAATTTCATCCCATAATAATTTAATGAATCGGGACTGGATCATGAGCTGCCTGACGGGCAGACCCCAAGCAGTGTTGAGCACCACCACATCCTGACTCTTAACACCTGCGTCTCCCACTGCATGCTCAGCCCTCTCCTGTACTCCCTGCTTACGCACGGCTGCATGGCCACCCACAGCTCCAGCACCATCATTGCACTTGTTGACGAGACGGCCGTCATCGGCCCGGTCACCGAGAGCAATGAGACAGCCTACAGAGAGGAGGTGAGAACCGTAACATATTGATGCCAGGACAACAATATCCCTCTCATTGTCAGCAAAACCAAGAGGCTGATTGTGGACTTCAGGAAGTGACAGAGACAAGGACAATCCTTCCTCTCTATCAACGGGACTCTGGTAGAGTTTATTTTTTAAGAGATTTTAAGGTGCAAATTATATACTCTCCTTGCAGTGTTTTTGCAAAACTTCCGTCTTCACAGGAAGTTAGGTTTAGGCAAGAAAACCACTTAGGTTTAGGAAAAGAGTGCGGATGACATCAACTTGACTGAGTATCGACTCACGTGAGCCACATGACTAACGACACTAAGGATTTCTGTGACCAACGACTGACATGAACTAACGTCAACATTTACTTTTAGTTACGAATGGGACACGAACAGCTGTCTCCTAAAGATTAAAGTCCTGTATTTGCTCCCGCCCTGTTTGCACAATCTCACACTTTATACTGTCAGGTGCTCTGCCTGTAATGTCACCGGTGGGTGCAGGCGCTGTACAAAGCACTGACCCAGCTGCATTATTTGATAAGTTGGGAGTGAGAACTGGATGTGTAAAGATGCAGCGATCAATTTTGTCATGCCAATTCATCCTGGTGTGACCGGGGCTTAAGTGCAATCTGCAGCCAATTAGAAAAGAGCTAAGAGGTGCTGAATAAGAGTTTGCATTAATGCCACGAACACCTATTGCAAAGTTACTCTGTAAATCTCTGTCCCTTTATTACTTTGTTGAGACAGAAACAGTCAATAGTTGGATCCATTCATGCTCTCTTTCTCTCGGTCTCTTTCATACGTTTTTATTAATATAACCATGAATCTAGTCTATCTGTCTGCTTGTCCTTCTTTTCTTATAGTTACCATCTAAAATGCTGCTCCATCTGTACTCTGTAACACATTACACCCACCATCTCCAGCCCTCCTCTTCTAGGAAGAAGCGAAGTGGTGCTCACAACGCATACCATTACTTAACAATTACCCTTTCAGACGGAACTGCATGACTATTTATGGTCTTCCCTAATTTATTTCAGCCAGGCAGCAAAATGCTGATCGCTTCTAAAATTTCCATTTGTGCCTTGAAAGTGGATTTATTGGAAATGTTGGACTGGAGTGTGAGTTTGTGCATCTTTTGGTGTGTGTGTGTGTGTGTGTGTGTGTGTGTGTGTGTGTGTGTGTGTGTGTGTGTGTGTGTGTGTGTGTGTGTGTGTGTGTGTGTGTGTGTGTGTGTGTGTGTGTGTGTGTGTGTGTGTGTGTGTGTGTGTGTGTGTGTGTGTGTGTGTGTGCGTGCACGCATCCCTATGAATAAAGGTGACCCTCCTGGAATTTCATGAATCCAATGCGCACGCACGCACACACACACACACAAATATGAGCCTGCATGCGTTACATTGTTTTAAACAGTGCTGTGTCTTAACTGGTGTGTCAGTGGACATCAAATGAAATATACATGAATATACAAGAGCTTGAGTCATAACTTGTTGCCAGATAGATGTACTCTATATGGGTAAAATTAACAATCTGTGTCACTGTATTTCCATATAAAAACAAAAGTAAAAGAAAGTTTGTTCATTGGTCCAGAAGTGGAGAGCTGTGCAAACTGATAATGATTCGTTTTTAGTCATTTGGGAGCCCTCGAAACTACTTCTAAGTTCACAACGATTTGTTTGGTGCTCCAATGCTGCTTGAATTACTGAAAGTTAGGACTTTGCATCCAATATTTTTTGGAGTTTCTTCTAACTTGGTCATTTAGGAGCTAAATTGAGCCTGAAGGCTAGTGGCGTGAACCTATGCTTCCCTTCAAATGAGACAGTCTAGCCTAATGGACACCAAAGCTAATGATGCGTTTGAGCGGTCCGGTCCATTTAACTCATATGTTTACTTTTGACAAATTGAAAGAAAGTGTTTGAGTCATGCTGTAGCAGACAACATAAGTCAAATGAGTGTGCGTTTATCTGTGTCTAATTAAGATATGCGTGTACAAACGCACACATTCACACTGCATTCATTGGAACTACATATGTAAAATTTAAGCGACACATGAAAGGTTCTTAGATAGGCCTACCCACAACAGACCCGCTTACACACAGATTACAGGTACAAGGACAAAGAGAGCAAAAGAGAGGGGGTTGCTGTGTCACATGATAATCAGCATCTCTAGTGCTCTTCAAAAGAACCACATGTTTCCCTCGGGGGGGCTGTGGATTCACGGCAATACTTCAGAGGGGTTCAAGGACATACTGGCTCATTAGGGAAATCTTTTTTGTTAGATTCCTCGGTTTGAGTAACGCTCTCCATCGCATTAGTCTCAATCTCTTGACGTAAGCAGCAAAGGGAGTCCTGCGTGTGACCTAGCACAGCATCATTGTTATTTACGTCATTGCCTTGGTGAATACTAACCGGGTGGACAGGATACATTCTTTTTTTGCAAATGTTGCACCTCCAATGCGTCATGGTTCTGCTGCAAAACAAAATAGTATTACATGTTATTGAGGTAATACTCAAACAGGTTTTCAAATTTTGATGAGAAGTCAGTCAACAAGACAGGCTTATCAACAAAATGTCTTTTTTGGTTTTATCCACTGGACTACACGAAACAGTACCCAACATGCTGCCTTCAAGGTCCACACAAACCAACTATGTGGAAAGACGCTGAAGGATTAAAAATATAGATTCAAGCTGGTTCCTTACATACATGTCTTGGCAACATCATCCAAGGTTTAATTGCAAACAAGCATGGGACTGGATAAGAGATGGGGGAAAGATAGAAGCTGATTTAGTTTCACAGTGGCTCGACAGACACGTTTCATGCATGTGCTGCTCCTCTTGTGCAATTCAGTCACATTTATCCAATCAGTCAGCATTTCTCATTTGAAAGGTGAGAGATTTTGTGTCTTCTGTGATCAGTTCAGCAGCTGCTAAACCTGTGCTGTGGTTTTTCAGTCCCTGCTTGTTGGCCCATTTATTTGTTTTTGTCGAAGTTACCTGAATAATCACTTTTCCGTGCCAGGAATTATTACTACTATTGAGCTGAACACCTTCGCTTGTTGGGAGGAGAGCCAACAAGGCGAGGTGTTTCATTACACAAAAATAATGTCCTCCCACTTCCCCACTGCTTTTGTTTACATAGACGTCTCATTTTGTATCAGCGTAAATATCTCATTATTTGGCTTAATTAGGCTTTTATACATGAGTTGCACTTCCTGTGTCTTTTAATCAGAGTATCTGCCTATTAAAAGAGCCAGGATAACTTTCTCTGCCATTTTATTCTGCTCCTGTAATCCTTTCACCCATCAGCCTGCCTGCTTTTGAGCAGGATATTGAGAATGACGGCAGATTTTCATTGTGGGTTTAATCCATTTCAACAGGGCAGTGAGATATGCACCTTGATCAAGCCATTATCAGGAGAGAGGGGGATGCCTTTAATTATGCAACAATTGAAGATAGGCATCTGACTATGTGAAATTAACTTTCAAACAACATGCATACCTTAACGGGTGGCTGTGCATGTGATTATCCTCAACTGTTTGGATTGACGGAGTTTCGCTTTGAGTATTTCGCATTATTTCCTCACACAGAAAGTATTAGGTATACAGATAAACAAATGAATTTACAGTGAAAGTCCACAGGGGCTCTTTCCCAAAAGTCGTTTAAATAATTAATTTGGCAAAACATTTTTTGTTGTTTTGGAATCTTACACGTCTCCACAAATAATAAAACTTTATGTCCAAAACAGTGACGCAAGATTGCAGCTTCAGAGTGAAATCCTACAAGGGTTGTTGTTACAGCCACACGTCATTATCAGGCAAGTTTAACTCAAACCATAATATCTGAAATATTTTATAGTACATTGTATTTTTACTTTACTTTTAAGCAGTGGTGTGGACACAGCGCTTCAGCTGCTGCAGGATCTAGGCATGAGGGTCTTCTTTTATATCTAGACGGCCTCATTGTCATCGTTAAGTTCAGAGAACTTAGTTGTAAGAATCTTACAACTAATCAAGTTGGGGTTCACAATCAACTGGAAGGGGAGCAACCCCCTGCTCTACTTACAGGTAGAGTATCTGGGGGTTGTGCTCGACACATGCAGGCCGCGGATACTATGTGGGACCACAGACGGACGGCCCTGCCGCCGGCAGTGGGCAACTGTGGCAAAGTGTAATGGTGATGGTCCGTCATGCAGGCACTGGGGGTCTGTGGCAGCTGCCTATCCACTGGAGTTCCTGCACAAGTGCCGCCTATAGAGGTGGTTTGCCAGCCTTTGTTTGGAAGCTAAGACGCACAGGCGACACCTGGTGTATTGTGAATCATTTTAAGTCAGCCATGGTGTAGCAACAGGACTCATTAAATAGCTAGAGTAAAAATAACTTCATAGCCACAGTGAAACAAGATCTGAGAGGCCACCCTACCAATGTGTTCCAGAAAGAAAGAAAAACCAGTCATGTCCTCAGGTAAAGTAGCCTGTGCCAAAGCTCTCCACCACCTCCACTGCTTCTTGATCCCATCTGTTCTTTTGTTGTTCTCATTTCTTTCTCTCTCCATGTCTTTGTCACTCTCTCTCCTTCAGCTTCTCAGAAGTGAGGACATAGCTGAGGGAGCAGTGACCCACATTACCCTGGCAACCACTTGTGATGAATAGATTCTGTGCATCTGTGTGTCCACGTCTTCATAGAGGCAATTGCTTTTGTCTGCAAATGCGTATGTCTGCAGTGTAACAGCGATGACTGAAATGTTCAAATCCTCAAAAGGGCCCTCTTTTATCACTTGAAAACGTGTCAATTACCGCGTATTGTAACAAGATGGTCCTCAAATCTTTGACTGTGTGGGGATTTGTGCAGACAGTAGCAGGTACATGTTTGACAGGAGCAAAGATGTGTTTGCATGCAAGCCTGTGCATTAGGTAAACCGGTATCCAAATCTGTGTGTGTGTTTGTGTGCATGCTGCTTTTTTTTAGGCTGCTACAAAGGTCAAGTCATGATGATAGTCCCCTGGTGGGGGATTTTGGGGTTACGGGCATGTATGTAATGTGTCCATAAGATAATAATAAACAGTTCTCACACTCTCACTTGCCACCTCTCTACATCTATTATCTTCTATTATCTTCTTCCCAGCCTCCGTTTCTAAATCCATCTATCCTTTTTTTATTGCTATCTCTTCAAGTACAATTCCCTTGTCTAACTCCTCATTGTTATTTTAGTGAGTGCAAATAGCTGACAAAGATCAGATATACTTGCGTTGTTTTTTTTTCCCCTTGAGGCTTCAGAACAGTTATACTTCAACAACTTTTAAACAACATGTTTTAACACTGAAGTAGCACAGTAAATGAATTGAACCCTTGAGAAAATGCAATCAATGAATATTTACATTCTTTAAAATATATTCTTCCCTCAGCTTTTTGCATTTGTGAGTAGCAGACTCACTGGAGCATATATGGGAGCCCTAACGGGACACCTGCACACTGTCTCTTTCCCCTAATAACTTTGAACTTATATATTCTTTCTATCTCAAACAATTGTCTTTCTCTTTCTGCCTTACTTAATCTAATTCTCAGTTTATCCTCTACCTTTCCCTCTCTCCATCCTGTCGTTTTTTGTCATTCGTAGCGAGTGGCATCAACTTCGTCAAAACACAGAGCGTCAAACACCAGATTTGGACACATTTGATCAGCTGTAGGTGATCTATTTGTCAATTGTTTCCTTCTTTACTCGGGAATTCGTATTTCTGATAGCTTTGCATGGTCTTCGGCTGTGTCTCACAACACAATTACCTTGGCTTCTCCACCAGTCTTAATGGTTTACTGTCTCTGCCAACAGTGCAAAAGGCCAGGGACTGGTTTCACAGCACAATAAAGCAGCATGGCATCCACTGATGCATTTGAGCTTGTCTGCCTGCAGTGGTTAAACCAATCCAAAATGGCTTCGTCCACCACCTCCATTTTTAAAACAAAATGTACTACTTTTTTTCAAAGTTATGTAAAGAGAAGGGGCTTGACCCACTGTCCTGTTTGATCAATTCAGTGCTGTCCCTCTTTCAGCCTCTGTTTGATAGATATCATTTGTGTTCCAACATAAAGATATACAGGTCACTGGATACAGTGAGAAGATGAGACACGGTTTTGGCAGAAATTCGACATAGGCCAACTGTTGGCCCCTTTTATCATGCAGCTGAAGCTTCTGGTGCTCAGGTCCTTCTCTGAGCAATTTGAGCCCTTTAAGAAAATTACCCTCAATCTGGTGTCTGCTAGGACAGCTTTGTTGCTGGCAGTGGCTTTAATGAAACAGGTATATGGGCTTGTGTCAGTCCACCCAAGCTGCTTGATCGTCTGTGGGGATCACAGTGGTGCCAGTTCTTTATGCACCCCATCTATTATGCCTAAGAAAATGCTCTCTCCACTTTAGAACTTGATGCTGGCGTCCCAAAATATGAGTGCAGAGAATGTAATGGACGTGCATTTTTTAAGTGTAGATTGGACAGTGTTTCGGCTGTCTTGGATATTCAGTTGTATTTAGCTGGAGAGAGGACCCTGGAGGCTGCTGTGGGAAGTATATAACCGGCAGAGACCCTCCAGAATCTGAGCTGCTGAGAGCAAACACAGACTTACCCTCCAATGCCAACCGAAACACAATCACTCTGCTGTAATGAATGTCAGCGTAGGCAGTCTATGTTGGATGTAGACGACAACCCAAAGAAAGTGAGCCGTGTGTGTGCTTTACAATATACAAACATTTTCCTCCTCACTGGGACAGAAGTGGGCTGGAGACCTTCTTCCAAGAAAAATCTGGAAAAGACAAAGTCCGGGCGATTCTTGGGCGAGTTTTGTCATTTTATTTTCCTAATCCCATGGTCTGCAGCTGCCCACAGGTTGCCGGCACAGCATAGAGATACAGCGTGTGTAGAGCCAGCATATTTTCACATCTTACTTGGAGAGTTTAGGACTTAGTTGTACGTGTGAGTTTTATGTTGTTTTTGTCCAGTTGAATGAAGTTTGTTTTATGATGAGTTAACGGTGTACGGTTGTATTTTTTGATTTAGGTGTTTATTTACACTTTTTTTGTCAGAGGTTGCGACATCGACGCTTACTCGCAATGCATCCTGGTACATGTAGGCACAGCTGGCACGCCTCCGCAGCATGGGAGATCAGCTCTCTCAATCAATATTGCACGGACTGGGGAATTTATTTCTTCAGTGGGCTACATTTACCATCAGCACCGATTGGACGATAACATTATTATCCCTGTAATAAAAGACATTTCAGTGCACTACACCACAGAGCGGAGTGTGCATGTGAACATGGACTTTGGGTTGCTATACAGCTTAATGTCTTGTAGTTGAACAGCCCTGGTGTCAGTCTCTTCTCACCACATGTATTATTTCATTTTCTCCAAAATATTAACAAGCATATTGCACTACTTGATATACATGGATCACTCACTGAACTGTGCCTTCATTGCTGCTCTTCCATGCCCAATATGTGAGGCATGAAAACACTAACAATGAACAAACCAAGTGTGTTTCAAGATGCTGCATGCAGCACAAAAATTGCTTTGAGTTCGCACAAACACTCTCGTTTACTACTTTCCTTAATCTTATCTATCTGCCTCTTTGGCAGCAGTACTCTGTTGCTCTGTCCTTTTCCCCATTTGTGTCTTTAAATATCCTGTCTTTGTATTCTCCCTTCCCTCTATCTCTCTGTTACACCCTGTCACCCAGTGTCTTCCACTGATTATTGCAGATGGCCCCAGTTCCACATGGGACTGATCAGTGTTGAGGGTGAAACTAGTAGCAAAGTGGAATGCCCAAGGAAACAAGGTAAATAATTTAACTAGACAGCAGTTTATCTGTTGATGTCACTAGCAGATTGAAAATAAATAGGCTGTTTTTCTATGTTCTTCTTTTAATAAAACATGTGTGTCCAGCGGAGGACTTAAACAGTAGTGGTGCTTGTATATAACCAAGTGTGTCTGGGTTTGTGATTACTGTTCCCTGTTCCCCTCTGTTCCCTCCACTCAATCACCCAACTGACATGTGCATTCAGGCACACACATGGATGCACGTTCTATTATTATGAGTTGTCCAGAGAGCCTTCCTCCTCTGTATTTACATCTGCATGTCCATCTCATTCACTAGTGTTTCATCATGAGGTTATGTGTTTGGTGGTGTGTGTGTGTGAAGGTATGCGTTCGAGCATCCGCACGTCCGTGACCGAGTGAATGTGAACATCTTTTTGTCCACAGCTAATCTCACATTATTTGGCAGCAAGCCGCACAATACTTTGGGTGGCCAGGTATGGCTGCGTGCTGAAGGACCTCTCGTAGCTGTGATGCCTCACACTTTCTCCGAACACCTTTTATAGCCTGTTTTTATACTGCCATTGACTGTCTGCTTACTTCTCAGACCACTTTTAACCCACTCCAGGCTTGTTGGGTCCGCTAGTGATACGCGCAGTGATATAGTGCATCTACAACCCTTACTCTGCACCCAGAGACACACTGCGGCGGAAACAGTTTCACACTGTTATTGCTTTTATTGAATTGAGCATGACGTCCATGAAGCAGGTGACTTAAATGTCCACTGAAGCTTTTGAAGAGAGGAAAAATGGCGGCAGACAAAAACATCAGATCAGTGAAGAACAATGCTAAGGCTAACATTTATATTGATTTATAATTCTTTCCCACTAATTAAGCTTTGACTGGTGCTCTTTGTTTCGTCTCCTTCTTCTGCAATGATATAATGGCACCTGGCTAACTTGTGAATTAGCGCCACCTACTGCATCTTAAATGTAAACCTACTAGTATTTGCAGAACAGTTTTCATAACAAGGTGCATGAATTAGCATTTTACAATTGTCCTGAAATATGTCCATGTTGAAGCTATACGCTACATTTGGATGGAAACCTGGCTATACTTCAAGTGAAAAGCTACCCAATAAATATGGCGATTTGTATCTTTCACTAAAGTCTCACAAATGGAGTTCCTACTGGAGAGGAGGCACGCTTTACCGGATGTTGTCCCATGACTCCCTGTCAGAAACCTTTCTCCTGAGCATTCCCAAAACACTCATGGTATGGGAACAAATCTTACTAGATTTGCGTCCAAACTTTTACTCAGTTGATTGAATAATGGAGTAATCGGTCACTTAGCTGCTTCATTTTCTCCAGACTATGATATTTTATATGATACAACATTTTTGTTCCCCTTGTTTAAAGGGGATTCAAAGTAAGGTTAAGCATATGTGAATGCACAATTACATAGGGGTGATGACTGGTGAAAGGTTTTCTTAACCAAGCATAGGTCATACATTTTCTATTGTTAATATCACCTTTCCGCTTTTTTCGCTTGTCCGCTGTTGAAAAGATGAGACAGTGAGGTAGATCCTCAGTTCTAAAAATGAATCTTCTATTTCCTGGAATTCGCAAATGATCAGTTCTCCAAGGTCAACCACATACACTGGTTGACTCACTCTCACATGGAAACACATAACACACTTGCCAGGCTGTTTGCTGCATGTTTATTGTTTTGAAATACTGTATAAATATATTTGAATCATTGCTTCCTGCCAGCAGACCCACAAATACATCCACGCACGCAGCAGAGCACTCATACTCTGTGGATCTCCTTACCTACGTAGCTATGCCAACTCTCACCCACAGAATGTATTTGTGTCTCCCAAACCTTCCTCTCAAGGTTTTGATAAATGTGTAAGTGTTTTAAATAACAACAAATACAGCTAATGGGAAAACATTGTTGGTAATGGGTTGGGTACTGATCTGGTTATTTGCAAATATCAACGATCATTGTAATATCAATACAATTATTATAATATTATGAATATAATAAAACATTAAACGATAAAATAATAACAATCAAGCACCACAATTATCCAGGTCCAGTAAGAAAAAAAAAAGAAATTTAAGAGGCTATCAAAAGTAATTAGTAATTTAAAAAAAAGAAAAATATTGAATAATGATTTAATTTACATTAAATCACCTTGAGATACAGCCCACATAAAGAAATGACAGACAATTAATGTAGTCTAATAGTCTCATTAAGTATAGTTACCTCTGATTAACCATATCAATAGCTTATAAGGTTAAAGGATTGTGTAGTTCTTGACTCAGCTGAGGTTTACTGCACTCACTCATTTAATAGGGCAGCATATATATATATATATATATATATTCCACAAGCAATTATTAACTAGATGATAATGGTCAAACATGCAAAACCAATCTAACTAAATAACTAAACTAAACCAGTGTGCTAGCAATGAAAAGAGAAACAAATAACTCAAAGACGGACATGAAGAAGTCATCAAATGGTGGAAACAACAAAAGGAAACAAATGAAATCAAACTCAACGCTGTGTTTGATGCAGAGCTTCTTCTAAACAATGTTCAGCTTGCTGTTCAGACAGCTAAAGTGATTACTGGCATTTCTACAACTGTACAAGTGTTTTTAATCAAGAACAGATGATTATTTTCTCTCTATATTGATTATAAAAAAAAAGTTATTAGCTGGACTTTTTGTTAGAATGTTCTACAGTATATTGTGTAAGCTGCCTAAACATACTTTAAAAGAGTCATAATCCTCACTTCATTTCTAAAAGTAACCTTGCACGCAAAGTCCATCTGTCACAGTGTGTGTTGCCCTTATCCAAAGCCCACACAATAAACACAGCCCCGAAACAAAAAAGACAATAAATCCTGCAATTCTTTAAGCATTCTGTATGACAAACATTTATTAATATGTATTGCACAAATCATTATTTTCTACGTTTTAATAACACTGCCCGCTTTGGGCAGAATGTCGTATTTACTTTTCACCCAGATTCTTTCCATGATTTGTGTTCTTGAAGAGAACAACAACTTATTCATTTTGTGGACAATGTAGCATTTATGAGCAGACAAAATGAAACAAGGCTGAAAAGAAAGTCTGTGATGTCATGCCAATGTATAGCCTCAAGACACTAAACTGAATAGGGAGGCTGACTTTGTCGCCATGCAGACGTGTTTTATAACAACAGCATCAACGTCATTTTTGTTATTGCCAGGGGTCGTCTGCAGTACCAAGTCAAATTCGGGAAACAAAGCCAATGACATGTCAAAATCTAATGGCTGAGGCGGGGTAACAGCTGGGAATTTAAAAAAGTTTGAACCTTAATCTGCAATCAGAATGGATTCTTTCTCGTTTCTGGCTGTTTGTAAAATAATCTCTCCAGCATGTCCTATGTTTTAAAGTCCAAATACAAAGTTTTACTGAAAATGTCCTGAGGACGAACAAATAAAAGGCACATTTACTTAAAAAATGAGTGTTGTGCCATCCCCCCAATTTTCAGGCAAATATCAGTGCAGAAATAGGTCAGATTATTTCCCAAATCATTTTCCATCAGAGACATCTGTCCTTTGCAGTGTGGAGTGGGCATCAGGGTGCGCACAGCTTCAGAGCAGAGCTTACTGATGCGTAGTGTTATAAACCTCTTTAGCCAGAGGGTCAGAGGTGTGTGACAGATTGTGAACAAAGCATGACAGTCTTTTAAGAAGAGCCACAAAAGACGGTTGTTATATAACCAGAGAGCGGCAAGTCTATGATGTGGCTGATAATACTGATGTGCCAGCGTCGACGCACTGAGAGCCTCAAAGATACAGAAGAACAAAAAAAACATGAACAATGTTAGTCACATCCATGGTCTCTACATCCCATAAAAGGGCTCCTGTTGCAGGTTCCACTCACAAAAGCCATTGCACACACAGTCACACAGTCTCTCTCCACCTCTTCCTTCTTCAAGGTTTTGTTTAAAATGACGCAATCCATATTGAGTCACACTCAAAGTGATTCACACAAATACAGAAGAGCATGCTCCCGCAGTCACACACAGTTTCAACAAATTAGACGGCGCTTTGGCTCTGTGTGTTCTATTATTCCTCACTTCTTTCTCACTTTGCCCTTTTTGGAAACCTTTGCTCGGGGAAACTAAATCTGTAATCAGCTTAGTCGTGTTGATGCATCAGACATTTTTAATCAGCGGTATTGAAAAGAGAGCAGCTCAACGCTAAGGCGCTTGGCAAAACCAATGCACCGAGAAGAGAGGAGTGAGGGATGAAGAGAGGCCAGCACATGTTTTTTATTTGTATCTATATATCGATATTTTCTCTATTTATTGAAAGGATCTTTAAAAGGATAGAGCGCTGAATTGCTGCTCTTTGTAATGCTTTAAGGAGACACTTTCTTGAAAAGACTAACGGGAAAAAAGGACACATTTGTTTTCAAAGACAGTGATCATAAAATGACACGAAGTTTCCCTTTAATTGGAGCGGTTAATTGCTGAATCAGATAGTGTATTGCTATGCATAGAGCTGTAGCTTTTCTGTTTAGATGCTTAAAAAAGCACTGAGACGTGGTTATAAACTGCTCTAAATGGCAATAGAGAAAACAGACTGATTGTATACTTTGTTTCCTTGTACTTTTCTTGTTCTCCAGGTGAGATGATTAAAAGCTTCTGTATTTTGAACGTAAAAAAATAACAAAATGCTGCTTTCTGAATTTGGTGCTGTTGCATTTTCATCTTCTTAGGTTTGATCATCCCTTATTCCCTTGCACTGATTTCAAATTGTATCGCATATCCAAAGAATATCCCTTTGAAGCAAAGAGAGTCGACAGCGGTCAAGGAAACGCCTCTTTGCATTGTAAATGCAGAAGGAGGTTAGGACCACCACAATTAAACATGCTTCAAACAGCATCTCTGCTATCCAATCTTACTGTTGGAGCATATTATTGAGCACTGAAGCTATACCATACACTCTTGTTGACTTTTCCGACTTCTTATAATCACACAGCATCATCTCTCTCTTCCAGACATAGCAGTATCTCTTTCTTCCAGAAACAGACTGTTGATAAGCTGACTTTAAAGAGTTGGACTAACAGCAAATCCAGCATTACACACTGTATGTGCAAAATAAGTCCGTTTCCAACAACGGTTAATACATATTCTATATGTTATATTATGTTCGGGTGACACATTGACTCACTCTCACATTGCAGTCCTTGGTTCACACCTGGCCAGCTGGGGCCTATATGCATCATCACCTGTCCAGCATGTCACTTATCCAGATTCCATTCACGTAAAGTGCACATTTTAGCAACATTTTCAGAGAATAAGAAAGAAACATGCATTATGTTTCCATCTAATACTGACATATGAATATTAGTTTTCACTTGCTGTTAAACTATTGCAAAAGTAGAGGGCACAACAAGGCGATGAGTAAGAAAAAAAGAGCACTAGTCAAGCCTCAAACTGTGGAAACAATGTCGAAAACATGATGAAAATACTTGTTTACAGCATCAGGTTTAGTACAGCAATAGAACAACAAAGGTGCTTTACACAATCTACTGACACTGACAGGTAAAATCCAGCTCCTAACATTTGTAGCATGTAGTTGTGGGATTCAGAGGAGCCACATTATCCCTGTAGTTTGGGGATAAATGGATTAAATATGACACCACAAAGAAAGATCTCTGTATGTGCTTATAGAACTAGGTTAACAATAACCTTAGTTATATTAATCAGATCATGCATTAACTTAACATGGCTTAACAAATTCTAAGCCCAGTTTTCAGCCACTAGAAGATGCAGTGTAACTTACATTCACTTTGATTCTGAAGTTGTACGTCTAATGGTGACCGCTGCTCTCTATTTTGTATATCCGGATGTTCCAAAACCGGGAAAATATGTCAAACTTGCAAAATCCAAAGATTTCACAATAGAGCTCAATGTTTGAAGGTTTTAACTGTGCAGCTGTGTACCCACTGTACTTCCACTTGATCATTTATTTTTTGCGCCACTCCATTGTGTATATGCCGATTCATTCCTTCCTCACCTTCCCTTGTCATTCAGTCACAATAGACTGTGGACAGTCCACCCCTGGACAGTCTTATCCTTTATTATTCTATTAATCTCTCCATATCTCATGACACACGCATTCATCTGTTCTCATTAGGCCAAGGCCACAAAGAGTAGAATGTCAGAAGATGGCTTATTTCCACAAATAGAAATTACACAAAGCAAACCAATTGTCAAAGCTATAATATGACGCATGACTCCTATTACAGATCTGATTCACCTCATCGTATCATCTTGCAGCTTCTTCTTCCCCTCCTTTGCCGAACAAGGTCAAGCCAGCAGTTCATCTGTTTGGTATTAAGGCAATGGTCTCGCTATATACTGGAAGACAAATATTTATTATACCCCTGGCCCTCCCCTATTTAAAACTCTTAAGTGGTCATTAAAAAAAGCACACAGCTCACATGTGATGAACTTGAACTTGCCAAGCAATTTGCAAAGCAGACTACTTGGCTCCAACATGGTGGAACCTCTTATCATGCTAGTATCACATCATCGTACGTCATCTGGTTTGCCCTAAGACCTCCCTGCCTGTCCTGCAGTGCATTGCACCCACAGCACATCAGCACAGGCAACAAGAATGTGTGAAAAACCTTCTGGCTGCAAATTAGGAATAGCCAAGCCAGCAACTGTCCAGTAGGAGGGATGAATATGAATGTATTGGATATTCACATTGTATTATTAGTAATATTTGCCTCCATCCTCAGCGATCACCACTTTACACTACTTGACAGTATAATATGATGAGCTGAAGTATGGGGCCATCTTAAAAGTGTATAAAAGCTTTTCAGATTATTCTAAAGCTTTATGTTTTATAGAAACTATACCCTTCTGAGAACTTTACCTTCATGTGGACCCTCTCGCACAGCATGCACTACCTCTTTTGATATCCCTTCAGTCCTATAACGGGCTTACAGAATGTTTTATGTTTAACTAATTGATCAGTTCAGGTACATTCTATTCTATTGGCAACTGAACTTATAGATGTGTTTGATGAAAGTAAATGGCAATAGAAAACAATTTAGGACAGAAAATGAAGATTTGACAATGTAATAATAATCACTGATGGTATAAGCCACACCCACGTCCGGCATTACTCTTAACTATTTATTTATTTTTAAATGAACACAGACGCGAGCTTAGCATGCACCCTGCTTGTTCAGACCATCCATAAGAGCTGTCACACTGAGCTGCATATGAATCCCACCAAATATGGTCCGGTTCAATTATTATCCTAATAGCTGCTGAATAAAAAAAATAAAGCTAGTGTCATGGTGAATAATTATGATCCGAGTCTTCCTTTAATCCAAAAGCCGAAATATAAAGGCGATAATGGCTGAACATCCTAATTCTTGTCTAGGTGGCTAAAAAATATGTTATTGTGATGTTAAAAACATGAATCTTATGGCTCTGCTTGGTTACCATAAAGACAGAACTTAACTAGATCGACCACATCAGTTAAAGCTAGGGTAGCTGAAGTATTTCAGGGTTAGGGTATCCCTGACAGCTATCAGTGAATCAAATTCTAAAATCAAATACTCTGGTATCTTTGGCTGTCATAGGACTGTAATAAGTGTCCATTCATTTCATTCAGGCCATCTGCCTGTTTAGCTGCTTGACTGCCTGCACGTGCTGTGCCCGTGCACTCATGGGCATGTCACTGGGATCTTCCACAGGCTGCTAGCTTGACAGCTGAGTACTAACAATAGTCATGTTTATTGTTTATTCATTATGATTTGTTTATAATCATGATCATTTTGGGGTAATGGCTTTTGAGGGAGGCCTGATACTATTGCCGACTTGGATATTTTTTTCTTTTGGAGCTAGTGCTGCAGCTACTTTCATTGGAAAAGAGATGGCGTCACAGGGCTGGTATTTTCAGTTTTATGATTTTTAAAACCTAGCTTACTCTTGCTGGATTTTCCAATGTTACTTACCCAAGCTTTAAAATATGTTCAACTGATTTAAATACTGCATGTGTGTATAGAGGACAACTGTATACTATTAGTAGTATATTGGTACCCCCACCCCCACATAAAGTATGCATACATATATTCGTATCACTAAGGCAGCTGTAAATATAGCACAATCCAGTCTGTGCTCTGACAATTTTAAAACATTTAAATTGTAAGACCCGCTTAAAGCTTTTTCCAACTCTATTACACTCTCCGGGTAAAAACGAAAAAAAAACATGAACAAAGAGTAAAAATGAAATGGAAATGAATGATTAAAATGACCCTTAAGAGAGGAAGTTAGACAGAAAGAGGAAATAAATAAAAAAGACGTGCTGGAAGGTGAATTGTCGATGTGAGCTGTAGGGACACGTCCACCTCGGCCTAGCTGCTCCATCCTGCACACCGCAGAAGTATACTTTACAAAACAAGCTTGATGGCACTATTATACTCCGTGAGGATGCAACCCAGCACAGCACTAAAATATGATTCTGTATTTTGAAATTATGAATGTCTATCCTTGAGGGTGAATGATTGTGGGAAGACATCATTGGTGTAATTGTAGGGCGAAGGCAAAAGTTGACATCAGGCAAATGAGAAGTTTGTGTTTGTATTTGCTTCTCGATTTCTTTAGTTATCCCCATGCCCCGTAGGAAACCATACCGTGTGCATACAAATTATTAAAAAACAAAAAATAATATTTCTCAGACCTTTTTCAATTTCCATGGAATGATGCTATTATATTTCTCTGCTTCCACTCATCAGTAGCCTGATGAAAGACGGCTGCCTCTCCTTGTATCATTCAGTGTCACCAAATCCCCTCTCATTTTGAAAGTCCCTTTGAAGTTTTTTTTTAATCATATTTCTTCTCCTTCTCTCTCTTACCACACTTTTGTGTTTATTTTTCCCCCTGCTGCTGTATCCTCTATCTCTTCCACCTCTCTTTTTGCTCTCCCACATCACCACAGCCTGTGCCCATCTCTTCCTGTACTTCCCTGTTTCTTTCTCTGTTTCTCTTTAGCTGTCTGGATTTGTCCTTCCCCTAATTGCCTGTCTCATTTGAATGATGTGTGTCTCTGTCTCAACTGACAGCCGAGGTCAGACTCATCTCGCTTTGCCATGGTGTCAAATAGCGTTTTCTGGTTAACTCGGGGGGGACGTCTGAAATGCTTCTTCTTATGGGATTAACCAGTTGAGCGCTGCTCTTTTCCTGGGCTGACAAAACCTTTGAAGGTGTTTCAGGTTTTTGTATATACATGGTATTAAACTGAATAGCTTGTGAAAAAGGGATGTTTCAATGTACCCTGTTGGAGCTGTAAGGGTTTGAGGGGAAAGAGTTCATGTGGTAGCCTAGTTACTGTATGTCTTTGACAACGTGATCCAAGCTGCTAATATATATGTATATCTTAGATTTGACATGTCTATGAGATTTGCACTTTTTTTTGTACATCTGTCGTTAAAAAGGTAAATATTATATATATATATATATATATATATATATATATATGTAAATATATATATATATATATATATATGTAAATATATATATATATATATATATATGTAAATATATATATATATATATATATATGTAAATATATATATATATATATATATGTATATATATGTATATATGTATATATATGTAAATATATATATATATATATGTATATATATGTAAATATATATATATATATATATGTAAATATATATATATATATATATATATATATGTGTATATATATATATATATATCATTTGAAGAAAGCATTAAACTGCCATTGTTGCCATTACCACAACAAAGTTATGAGTTGATGTATTAAGGTACAGAACCAGCATAGTTTAATATATGAGAAACATCATAAAGTAGACATTATATAGGATGAAATAACCACGAACCCGGAGCTAAAGGAACAAAAACAAGAAGGAAACCCCAAAAGGGAGCATAATAGCAGAGTGAATAGGTCATGAAGTATTAAAGAGTTTTAAAAAAAAAGATGATACAGATTCGACCAGGCATGGATCCATTTAATGGGCATGCAAAGCAGTTGCTCAGTGACTATCAATATTGGTGCGTATTTTAGGAAATTCCTAGAGGGCATTTTCACATCTCAGGTCACAATCAGGTTTCCAAAATTGAAAACGTACACAGGATTGGACAGGTCTTGTATAGTATGGACATTTGATCAGTGCCTCTACTGTAATTGTTTAAAGTCACAAGTAATTTCCTTCACTTATCAATACTTATTTTGTTCTGCACAACTATTATGAAGTTCACAAAGAAACTGTAAACGAACAAAAGCATTAATGCTCTCCTGTACGAGCCGGCAGAGTGTGAAAACAGACAACAAAGAAACCGAGAGGAAACTAGTGAGAGACCTGTGTGGATCAAATATCTGAACCCATACTCTATTAAAACCTTAATTTGTAAGTGTGTTGTTAAAATGTTTAAAGTCAATTTGAGGTTTAGCTGTTTGAAGGAGAGATAGAGCAAGACCTGCAGCCTTGTAACCTTTGAAATATATATATATATATATTTGTATATTTGAAATTTGTATGTTTTAGTGCGTGGTTGGGAGAAAGATCTTAAGTATCAAGCGTGACCAATCGACCTCCTGTTTACACCGGCACCCACATGCCCAGTGTACATGAATAGATATGTGATATTAGTTTTCAGGCTTTGATACACTTTGTTTATGGTTTAAATACATTATATGGATATTTGAAGAAGAATAAAATACATACAATCAAGAACCAAAGAAAGCTTCAGTGAATCGTTGGTGTGAACATTTTAATTTCATGTAAAACTTCAAATATAAAGGGTTACCTTTTTTAAGGAGTGCAATTGTCTTGAGAACTCGCCACATAGTTCTGCCTCGTGAAACAAACGTTGGACTCTCACATCAAGCATTCTCATTCTTTCGACAATGTCTGCTCAGCCTCAGCTATCCCTGGGGGTTGGTAATGGTAATTTCACATGACACGCAGTGGGAGGTGATGCTCTCTTAACTAATGAAGCTGTCACTGTCATGCGCATTAATCACAGCTCACCCCTAATATCTGTCAGTGTCATGTCTGAGAACTAAACTGTGGCACTGACACGAGTAAAAACAACGCACCTCCTGTGAAGCAGCTGTTCGTCCTTCACAAAAAGGTATTTGTGTATCATTTGGCGATGAAACTAAAGTTTTCTCAAGGGTAATGCCACAAACCTTGCTATCCCACAGCATCATTAAGAAAAAAAAAAAATAAAGTTACATTTTTGTGTTAATTTTTAGCTTTTCTTGATCCCTGTGGTCATAACAAGTGAGGAGCATCACCTTGACTCAACATATTGAAGATACTCAGTGGGTGCTAAAAGAACTCTGGTACTGTACCTTCAAAGACTTCCTTGTAGTATTCTACTAAGATCCCTTTTGTCTCCCTTGTCTTTGTAGTTATTCTCTCTCTCGCGCTCTCTTAGTCTCTCTCACACTCCCTCAGAAATACCAAATTCGATACCAAAAAACAAATAAGCCTTTGTACAACGTAGAGGAGGTGAGAGTGGGTGAGTGTTTTGTGTGCATGTTTGCTGGAAGAAGCACGGGTGATGTAAAATCAGTCAAAATAGACCTCAATGTTGATCATTATATCCAAATCTTTAATAATCACTTCATGGACTTTACTGATAAATACAATAAACACATTATTAATAACTAGAGCATCCTGATTGTCATTGTGATGAAGTAGTCTACAATACATTGAAGTGGTATTAGCCAATTGGGACAGATTTTACAAGCAAATAATGCATTTCCTGCTAAAAATGCATCAGTGCAAATGAAACTTCAAAATGTGATTGATTGAAGTCAACTGCATGATGTTCACAAACATATTTTTCCAATACAAGTGCACTCAACATGTTTTAATCAGCCTACTCTGCAATCAGCACAATTTATATAAACACTTTTGAAAGAAAGACAAACAAGTAGAAACAAACTGGTAGCTGACTATTATGAGAAATACATTATCATGTCATAACTTAAAGCACTATTTGGTTGTTGGGCATTATGCAGCACCAGTACCTGCAAAATAAATGCTACTACCTGAAACCTCATGGCAATACAATGTCTACAGAGCTGGGGAGCATGTTGCTATACCATGAGATGAGAATAGCTGCATCTCTTACTGAACAAATATCAATAGGTTAAAGTTATAACCAATAGAATGAAGAGGAAGGTGTAGTTACAGTAGAGTATAATCCCATTTGATTTTTCACAAGACAGCAGATCATCTGTGGAGAAAGAGGCAGAGAGAAGGACTTTCATCTTGTCATCTTTCACAAAATGATTTGTACATGTAAGATGTGTACGTATATGCACATTTAAATTTATGTTCCCGTCACTTTCAATAAAATGAATCTAAAAATGGTAATTTTGCATGATCTGTGTGTGTGTGTGTGTGTGTGTGTGTGCGCGAATAATGACCACAATAGAGAGGTGTATGAACATTATTCACACTGTGTGTAATCAGAGTTCAGTGAAGTGATGGCTGACCCTACTTTCCTCCCACTGAGACCTCCAGACTCGTGGTGAAGTGGACGGGAGAATAAACAAGGCAAAACGCCTCCTACTACAGATAACTTTATAGAGCTTTGTGTGTATTGTAGTGTTGAGTTTTTGGGAGGGAGGGATGGATGAATGAATTAGATAGAGAAGCTAGATACATAGATGGATGGATGGATGGATGGATGGATAGATAGATGGATAGCTGTCTAACCTGAGACTTTCTGTACTTTTGGGATGAATGTGTTCCAGAGGTGACACTCTTCAGCTCTCATCATCCTCCTTCGTTCTGGATGGTTGTAGTTCAGAGTGACATACTCTTGCCGTTCAGGGGTGAACACGGGCCAGTTATCTCCATCAATGCTTGGATTCCTGACAAAAAGAACAGCCAATCAAGACAATTCAACAGTGCCCTGAGGGTCTTCAAACAGCTTGAGTGACTGATTGTCTATCTGATTATACATACCCCGTCCGGGCAAAGGTGGCCCAGTGTTTCATAAACTTCTTTGTCATGTTCACTTCATTCTTCGTGTATCCCAGGGATGCATTCAGAGGCATTCCGAAGACAAATTCTATCTCATAGCCGTGCATAACGCCCATCCATTCTGGCCAAGGATTGACAGACGACCGGTGGTCAAATAAATAAAGGAAGGTCTGACCACCATGTTGAGAGTACCTGGTAAAAAATAAATAAACAAACATTGAACTATTTTTGCACTGCACTAGGTCTGGTTAATTAGAGAAAATACAACAAGAAATGAGGATTTACTGTTTATCCTATTTGTTTAGGACCCAAACCATTCAATTGGATAGTGCAGTGTTCAAACAGACGAGACCTGCATTTAAAAAAATGCAGCCCCCTCATTCATTTGAATAAGAGGACACGGCACAACGTTTTCTTTTTGGTATCTTGTTGCTTTTTGGTATCTAATAAATCTTCAATTTCTTGGATTACTTAAACTGGATTTTTCTGGATTGTATTGTCCTGTCTAATCTGAGCCTAAAACAAGGATTCAAGAATTCAGAAATGTAGAAGTGATGTGTTTAGTGAAATGCACTCTTGCCTACTCCTAAAGCCACACTAAAAGAGTGATGTGGAAAATAATTAAAACAATTATAGATTAAAAAATAAAAATATCTGCAGTGTGCAGGGCAGATTCACTGAGAATATTGTGCAAGACATGGCTGAGGATACTATTGCAACTCAGAATTACCTCTGAGCAAACTCTAGCACAGGACAAACAAACAGTTGGTCTCCAACCAGACTACCCAGTGAGTCACGATTTGTCGTCCTGTTATTCTCATCTGTCCAATCAGTGTACTGGAACACGGCCCCATCCCTTGTGAGATCACTTGCATGTTGCATTGTAATGGCCACTCCTCTCAGGAACTCATTTCTGGTGATGAGACTCTGGCCGGTGATGTTAAACCCAGGCATTCCATAAACTAAGAAATAGGTCCCTTCATCCTTGTTTAAGCCAAACAGCACCTCTTTCTTTGGAAGGTTACCGGTACTAAGCAACACCTGCAGAGAAAAACAAAAAGGCGGTTGGTGTTTGTAAGTTGTTTTTTTTGTCAAATAATACTGCAGTAATTGCCCAGTGAGCTTGGTTTTGATGTTTTGCTGATACCAGGGTACAGTCGGTTAGGTCAAAGTGTGTTAGATGTGTACTTGTAGCCATGTTACATAATATACAGTAATTAGGTCAACTGATTTTTTTGTGTGTATTTCCATGTGTTAAATTTGAAAGTGTGACAGCTTTGACATATAGTTATTCAAATGGTGAATCTAAAAACCATGGCTTTCGGTGTTGACATTTGTTACACCAGCTAATTGAGGTAGGATTGTGAAAATATACTGAAACCTATTTATAAAAACATGCAAAAACCTGTTTCATGGGTAATAGCCAAATTAACACATGGTGTCTCCACATACACACACACACACACACACACACACACACACACACACCTACTTCGACTTTATCTTGTAGGAAGTCCCCATCAACAAAAGGGGCAAAGGGAGCGGCTATGAGTGTAGGCTGTACGACAACATCATATTGCTTCAATGAGATTTCCAGGGGATCAGCCTCCTGCAGACAAGCTTTCATATCAGATGAAGGAGATTGGGGACAACCCAGTAGCATCGCCAGCTTCATAGACCTGGATATTGACGTAGAGAGGGAGCAAGGCAATCGGTGACAGAAGGAATGAGGAGGAATGTGAGGGAGACGGAGACAAATTGTTGACACATTTTGAGAAAGAGAACCAATATATTGAGAATCTTTTGACCAAGCACCATGTGTATATGTCCATGCTTGTGGTGAAATTTAAAAAAAATGGCTGTGAATGTACCCTATTCATTTGATGTTACTTTAACGTAAAAGGTTGCATGTTGCGGCTTCAAACAAATCAATCAAAACCGTGGCATAACAAATCTTATGAGTGATGGAAGGAGTGGAAAGATGTAAGAGGGTGACTGAAAATAGTACACCCTACCTGTGCCAGGTCTCACTCTGGCTGATTGTGGCCCAGGGTGCATTAGGAGTGCCACTCTGCAACACAGCCCTTTGAAAAAGACTATGGCTGCCTGGAGAGAGCAGGTGGAAGCCCACAGATGCTGACCCAGCGCTCTCCCCAAACAGAGTCACCTGGAAACAAAAGCCAACGGCTTTGTTTTATTGTTTGTTCAAACAGTTTAAACAAATCTTATTATCAGATTTTAGGGTATAACACAAATACATTTTACCTTTGTAGAATCCCCTCCAAAAGCAGCTATGTTTTTGGCAACCCAGTGGAGCGCCAAGCGCTGGTCCAGCAGGCCTGCATTGCTCTGGACGTTGTTGTCGTCAGGAATAGACAGGAAACCAAAAGCTCCGACTCTGTAATAAATGAGCATGAGAATGAGGAAAGATGGTGACAGCATTTAACTTAAGATAAATCCACCTACTCTTGTCGATTCCACAGCCAATGAGTAAAGAGAAGGGTATTGCACATAGTGGAAAGGACTTTTTATATACTGTACATACTCCTTTGCTTTGCTTATTGCACCAACACCAACTACCAGTTTTATTGACCTCTTGCAACTTCCGATATAGGCAAAAATCCAAGTGTGTCAAGTGTAAAGGAGAGACCCAACTCACAGATATTCACCTCGTTAATGATTAGCAGGGAGTTTGCAGTTACATACAGTAACTATGTCCACTCATTATTTTATTTTTTTCAGTTTACTTCAGTTCTCACCTGTAATTCATTGATACCACAACAACACCTTCAGATTTACTCAAGAAGCGACCATCATAAATGTCCAGAGAGGATGTTCCTTGACTGAACGCGCCTCCATAGATCCAGACAAGGACAGGAGCCAGTGGTGAGGGCTTAGGCTGGGTTTTGTTGAAACGAGGGGACCAGACGTTTAGGTACAGACAGTCTTCACTTAAAGGAGTGTTTGGGTTCCACATCTCTGAACCTTGGAACCCTTGAAAAAAATGACAATATTTATCAATGTCACTGGAGACTGATTGGGACCGTAGTCTAGCAATTGCCATGATAAACATACTTCAGTCATACAGTCAGTTAAATTTCAACTTCATCATAACATTTTATTGCAAGCTGTATTTTAAGATTACATATTAGCTGATGTTTCACTTAACTCATTATGACGAATAGTTCCCGAACAATTTCATAGGTGAATAAGTAAATAAATCCCTTGTTTGTTTTCCACTTAATGAGTACCGCTTCGTCCAAAGCAATAACAGCGGTCCAACATCCATATCTATCTGTGTTGTCATATCTATATTTAGACTACATTTGGGCAGTATTTCTGTACATATGCCTGGCACTGGTTGAAGCTGGCTATGAAACAACCCCTGACAGGTGGCTGTGTCTACGAATAGATAGGTATGCACTACCCAGCCCCAAACCCTCTCTTGGGTGGAGGACTTAGTCTGTGTCAAACTGTGTGTGCTTATGTGCTCGTCTATTCATATTTTTGTTTGCTCAACTGCTATAGTGGCACCAAACAGTTGAGTGAGTGTGTGCGTGCGGGTGTGGCATGTTGTTATATAACTGCCGCTCCGCACTGAAACACCTGCCTTAAGATGGTACATTGGTCTTTTTAAGGTCATCTCCTAATCACACATGCACTTAGATGACCTTCTTTGGTGCCTTGTCACATGCTGCCTTCAAACGAAACTCATGAGCTCGTGGTTACAGCATGGGTGGTCGTGTACATAATATTCTTGCCGTTCAAGTTGTGAGAACACCACTGCTAGGCAGCAGCAACATGGATGGTGCTGTGGCTGTGTAGAAGTCTAGAGGCCACCGAGGCTCACAATTTAGCAAGTTAGCGAGCGGGTAATGTAATGCAGGAAAGACTTGTAAAAGATTTGGCCGTTGGGAAGAGCAACATTCGCTAAGACATACAAAACTTAAAATAGACGTTTGCTGCAGTGCACCAATTGAAAACATTCGCCAAGTACACTCACCAAAGTACACGTGTACACACACAAAAAACCAAAGCAGGTACGCGGCGAAGGTGATGTGCGTTAGTGTGCTGAATCGTATCACACCTCATATGCCACATCCCAATGTACACGCACACTACATATTTTGTTATGAAATGAATGCTATCCAGCCGACAGTAAAATAGAAAAACGAAAGAAACCCAGAGAAGACCTTGCAACTTGTATTTGATGTATGTTTTGTTGGCACATAATAATGACTTGTATATTCAAAATGAAATTTGGTGTGCGCAAAAAAATAAAATGTCCTCTTTTGGGACATCAGGGGCTCCGAATAGTCCTGGTGAGTCATCAAGTATTGGCTGTCATTTCAGGCAGGTGTTTTTTCATTATCTAGACCTTGTTGGCAGGGCTAACCCACTTGAATAACAGTACATGTACACAACACAATATACTGTAGATGTAGGCATTGTGCCCATCCGTGTAAACGTGTATCGTACCTTGAAAGGTTGTATCTGGCAGTTGGTAGCAGGAATTTGGGAATTGGGTGGCATCCCTCACTCCTTCCCAACTCTCTACTGGCTCTGGAGCGCTGAATCGCAGTTTCCCCAAAGGTGGTTTCCCATAAGGAATTCCTAAAAATGCTCCAACATTGCCACCCAGCACTGAAAGCAACTTCCCTTGAACTTTCCCATGCCTGGTGTCGATTACAAGGTCATCTTGAGTGGCAAGTGATACAGTCAGGAAATAAGGTAACAGGAGAAAAAGGGTGACGCGTGTACAGGGAGAAACTTTCGCCATGGAAAATCCTGGGGAGAAAAAAAGACAGCACACACAAACACTTTATTATTAATTTTTGTTTATCAAAAATGTTGCCTATTAGATTACACTAAATAATTAATACAATAACTGACATGTTTTTTACTTTATTACAGATAAGATCTACTTTTATATACTCCAAAGCTACGTCAATACTGTACTTATCATGTAATCATAACATGTAGGCTATTAGAGTGAATTATTTCACTAAATAATTAATATAACAACTGGTGTTGCCAGAACACCAGACGTGGCCTAAACTCTACTTTACCACGGATGAGTTCTACTTTCATACACTCCTTATGAAGCTATGTCAACACAGTACGGTGGGTGCTGACACCTTATATTCCCAATTTAGCCACAGTAACTTGAGTAAATAATTTGAGTGCTTTCACTGCCACTGGCATGAACGCGTTTATTTTCAACCCGTGTCAGTGGAGAGTGGGATGCTGTCAAAAAAGTGCGGATCAAGCGCGACGGAACGGCGGCTGCGGTGGTCATTCCCGCAGCATGTGCGTCACTTTAGAAGCGTCCCATTATAATCTTTAAAATATCTGGAAGCAAATATGCCGCGAGTGATCAGAAAGATGCAAAGCGCAGTTGACTCGTGGAGGCGGCGACGGAGCACATTGTGAGTTTAGCGAGGAAAAGCCGCGTTCAGCTGCATTTAAAAAGAGAATTGGGGAGAGACACTCTCACTCGGACTCAAACATTTCCTGACAGTGAATGTACCAGGACCAATTCATAGAAAGCCTTAGTGACGTCTTACCTTGTCAGACAGCCTGGCTGGAGTGAATGAAGACACCGTATTGATGGGACGAAGAAGGCGTGGACACAAGCCCTCTGTACAGTATCTGGGCTGGCCATGTGTGACACCCACTACTACTACAGTTATAATAATAGCAACAATAACAATAATAAAGTGATACAAATATAAACACATATGTTTTACGAAAGTAAAACTTAGTTTACTCTTCCATCCAAAATAGTAATAATTATAATACTAATAATAATTGTGTCTTCTGGCCTGCACTGTGTTCATATATTCAACACTTGTTGGAAAACACTATGGTCACCTGTCACATGTCTGTCCAGTGGTGCACTACAAAGATCCGTTAGTTAAGTACCAGTGCAACACTAAAAACTCTTCATTACAAATACATGTTCTGTATTCAAAATCTTATTTATTATGTAAATGTGTTATCAGCAAAATGAAAACTTTCAAAAGTAAAGGCAGAAAAATGGCCCCTGAGACTGAAGTATCATTTTACATAACTTGATCAGATTGTAAATGCTGATGCATCGGTCTGTAAGATGCATTTTACTGTGTTGTTACTGTTGAGGTGGGACTCATTTTAACTGCTTTATAAACAGTTTAGTCCAGTGGTTCCCAACTAAGGGGCCGGTCCCCTCCAAAGTGTCGCAAGATAAATCTGAGAGGTCATTAGATAATTAATGGGAAAGGAAAGATGACAGAATTAAGTTCTGCAACACAAATGTCTATTCATTTATTGTACTATTCTCTAATATTCATTTGTGATATATTGGATATGTTTACCTTTCAAGCCATTACATGTTTATTTAAATGAAACCTTTTGAGAACTTAGAGGACATGTCTCTCTGGTAGAACTGCGTACAGCCCTTATCTAAAACATAAGAATGGGACTCAACTAGAAACTTTTTTTAAGAGGTCCCAATTCATAGATCTGGTTCAATATTTAATAATCCTTTTTATGTTGTAATCGAATTGTGTATTTTATGTGCACAATCCACAGTATGCATGCTGTGATTATTAATGAGGTGGAGTACAAAGAACAATATTTCCATCTGTAAAGTATTTGAAGTGTGAAGTAGCATAAAAGGAAAGTACGGAAGTAATGTACAAATACCTCACAGTATACTTAAGTAAGTATATTGATACTTCCCCAGTGTCAGCAATGAATTGTGGAGGATTCACTGCCTCTCTCCTGGTCACCTCAGCGGGACACAGAGACGACTGGCACTGAGCAAGAGACAGTCATTCTGATTATATTCTGGTCATCAGTTCAACAACAATAAACAATAACGTGAGCGTTATGCAGAGTTGAAAACAGGGCTTCATTGTACATTAAACACAGTGATGGGTTGATTTAACACAAAGACACATGCTTTTTTTTTTTTGCATGTCCTGCATTCCAACCCTGTCTCTGAGAACTTCAGTTCATATTCTGGCAAATACGTTTCGTAGAAAGAAAATGCCAACTGAATTATTGTTCAAACAACATAATGAGAACAATTGTTTTAAGTATCGTATCAGCTGTGTGTAAGTGTTACATTCAGGACATACTCTATATGCCAATTTTTACTGACGTCATAAGTGATATTCTTTTCCTGGCAGTATTTAATCGAGCTTCCGCTCTTTTCTATCACTTATTGTCCACTTGATAAAAAACAATTATTTGCTACAAGGCTCATGTTTTTGAACTTACTCATAACACTAAAAATCACTTTTCTATTCTATTGCTTGATGCCTGTGCATATATAGCAGGAAATAAGCCTGCTTGTTATCAAGCATAACTCTGAGGGAAATCCAGAATCAGTAATCAATGTATGTTATACTGAACATACAGCATATATATATTCTCCTTTATGACTGCAATTAAAGCTCATTTGGCATAGTGTCACAGTGTCGTTTTCTTCATTATTATAGCACTTCCTGTGTCTGCCCCTTGTTTTTTTCTCACACTACGTTATGCATATTCTGTCTAAACCATAAATGATTTTGGATCTGAGTTAAGTCCGGCAATTCCAGGAAGATCTGGATTAACTTGCATTTCCAACACTACCAACTTGTTACATAACGCTTGGTCAGTGGCCCTAAGCTTCAAACTATGACACTTTAGGTGCCCTCTGTAGCGTCAGTTTTGGATGTGTCTGGAGGCGTGTCTTTTCAAAATAAAGCTCCGCTTTTAGGCAACACAAACACTGACTTAGGTTTTGTAAAACAGCGTGGTTGACATTATCTTGACTGACTAAAGAACAATGTGCCTAGAGATTGGCAAACAACAGTAATGACTTACAACACTAAGGACCCATGGGACAATGACTGATGATTGATGACTACTTGATCGTATACTTGATGACTGAGTTTTACTTTTAATTTCACATTAAACACGAACAGCAGTCCCCACTTTAATCTTGGTATTTAAAAAAATATATTTTTTCATAATCTAATCAGTATTAATGATTAAAAAATATTTTTCACAGATGTCAAATGGAATGAAATCCCTCCTCCTGGCAAAATAAGTTAAGCGATAATTTAAAACCACAGGAAAACATGTAACCCTATACAACGATATCTTTTCTTTTTCAGACTCTCCTGTCTTTATCTCTCTCACTGTCTGACCATATTTCAACATACCACTGAGCTGTAACATTGGACATCAACACAAAAGAACGGGAGCTGTGGGAGGTCTGGCTCCTTAGAGACAGCTCAGCGGGAGAGTTGGGTATAGGCATAGACAGAAATATGCACAGGCAGAAGTAGGAAGAGAGACAGAAAGAAAGAGCAAGGCAGCCAACAGTTTGTTTGAGAAATGAGACGGCACCATAACCACACACCATCAGGGATTAGGCAGTTAAAGGGAGAAATGACAGGCATTTGATAGGAGCCTTTGAGACGATGTTTTCTCTCTCTCATTCCAACATCATCAAAATAGGCTTGGGACTGGAATGTAACCCCCCAAACACACTCTCACACACACACACACACACACACACATACAGACAAGTTAATTTCACCCATGCCCTTTGAATGTCAATCTGCAGTTATGAAGGCAGGGATAAGCAGTGAAAAATAAAAAAGAAGAAGAAAAAAAACCTTTAATACATTTCTTGTGTGTAAGTATTGAGCAGTACGATAGTAAATATCCAATCATGGTGTCACAGAGAGGGATATTGGTTTATGTCATGCTCTTTCTGTCTCTCTCTATTTCATTGGGATGTTTGTGTGTGTGTGTGTGTGTGTGTCTGCAATAATTTGAAGCTGGAGATTTTTGAGGTATTACATCTTTTACTTAACATTATAGACATATTTATGCAACAAATTCTGAAAAGAAAGTTCTGAAAAAAAGGAGCGTCACTGTTTTGATGCTTAATATTCACGTTCTGTGTGAAAGTATTCATGACAAAAACAACTGTTCAAACATATATTAATGTGCAAATTAAGCCCAAGAGGAAATGAAGTGATCAAACCAAACACACACCTGGATAGCTGAAGAACCAATTAAATATATTGATAAAGGAACTAGCTTAGATGTTTAACAGTTACATTTCCAAGTTGAACTGCATTTTGTCAAGATAGACATCTTCACAAAGAGCAATGATAGTATAATCGCAGAAAAAAAAAGTTGCCATATTGTAAACCTCATTTTATAAGCACAGGGAGAGCCCTCTACTTAATACTCTTCTCCAATCATGGGCATGCATTCGCCGGCTGAACATTAGCATAAGCATAGCTGTACACCAACCCAACCGCTCTGATCCCGACCGGCTAGAGGTGAGTAGCTACAGCCTAAACTACTTCCTTCTAACCTAGGCCGGCACACAAGCACAAGGAGTCGACCACAATCCCACCGTGCATATATCCTCGACACTTACCCCACCGAACACAGCGGTCGACACTGCATGAGACAGCCCGCTATCCACCAAACAAAAAGGAAAGAATAGACCCAACTGAAAGGAACAGGGGATCTAACCTTTTTTTGGAACTCTGACCACTTTTGCCTTGTAAACCTTGTTGAATCCTATTCTTGCCGCCTGGATGGTCTGCACAACCTGTGAAAACAAACCAGCCATCCTCAGCCTGTCCCTCTCAGGGGCCAAGCGTGAAGGGTCCAAATCTGCTTCATCACCCCAGGGTGTTGCCTCCACTCATCTGGTAGTGGTCTGCCTTTTGACATGAGGTTGGCACCCCTGTTCTCCAGTCCTCCAGTCCTGTAATGTGGAGAACATGTCCAGATTGGTCAGCTACGCATTTGCAAATGTTTAGTAGGCATCTGCATTCTAATGATTGGGAAAGTATTACACATATAGTTCAGTAGAAGGTTGAGCCTGTGTACATTTGAACAGGACATTTTACATATTGAACAACGTTTAAATTCCTTGACTTCCTTGATCAGCACCACCACATCCTCATTTCCAACATTTTACAATGTGGTGCATACGAGGCGTGACACGTGTGGATGCACTCTTGCGCTGACGTGCAAAGACACAGACAACAGATTAACCAATAGTGTCCCATTTGTTTTAACCTACAGAGGTAAGAGAGCACTTATCCTTCACCGACATACACTTCCCTAATTGGTGGAGCAGAGATTGATAGAGAACAGACACGTAGCTGGTTGGGTTGGGGGGATGTCACTTAGATGTTTGGCAGCTGGTTAACAGGTTTCAGAACATGCCGCTCTAACTAGATTACTCAGTAAATGGACTGCAGAATGGAGACCTGACAAGGTCAAGTTTGACAGAGTGGGCTATACAATCCATGTTTTTGGCAGCAAATGCTACAGTACAATATTCATATAGAAGAGATTATATTATTTGACAGTAGCAGAAATAGAAGCAAAGAAACAAGTTGATGGATTTATCTGTTTGAAAATCTGATGGTGGGCATACATTTGCTAATATCAAATCTAGTTTCAAGAAATCATCCTGGGACAGAACGACAGTTCAGGCCAGTTCAGCAAGGGGAGACCTGCCCAAGACTGCACGTGTATGTTCTACTTGTTGTTTCAGCCCTCCATCCAGACCAAAGCAGACAACCTTTAGTCATCTCTAGCTTTCTCTGTGAAAATGATCTGTTTAAATGTCAATAAAGTTGAACAAATAGCATATCTTTTGTCTTTAACCTGGATTTACGAGCGCTGCAGGGTTATAATATATGTCATCAAAACATTAAAAAGTACGAATAAAAAGCAGTACTGTCGGGGATTATCAATACTACGATTTTTAATTATTTACCACCCTTTAATACCGGGTTTCAGAATGCATCCCTACCTTCAGATAACATGAAACGTGAAAGGCTCTCTCTAGAGCCAGGGTCCGTTCTGGGCTGCTGTAGAAACATAGTGAAGCAAGATGGCGTGAAAGACGACCCGCTCCCTACGTAGATATAAATGGCTTTTTCTAAGCTAAGGAAAACTTAACGCGTCTTAGTTTCGGGTGATTATACACCGATTAAAACATAGTTATGAATATTATGTTCAGTATCTACCAATAAACCCCCTAAATGTTACTCACTGTCCCATTAACTGTCCATATGTTAAGTTGGCTTAGGTATATAAGTTGACTCAAATGTTGCTCCTTATGTATTCAGTTCAACACTTAAGGTCAATATATGCTTTCCACTCGCTGTAACAGGGGAGAGTGGGCACTCTGTACTGTAAGCTGGATTTGAGCCTGATGCATATTTTTTTTTAAAAATCCCCACCAGCCACATAAAACGGGATATTTAGGTCAGATGAGTGTCCACTTTACTGATGTCACTGTGTATAATTCTGGGTATTTAAGTCTTTAAGACATTAAACAGGAAACACATGTCCCACTGCCACTTAAGGCCGCGATGTCCATTTGTCCAAACCGAAAGACTATCATCTTTTTTTTGTCTTCATGCAATCATGCATGACATCATATTACTAAATAATAGGTCACATTTTTTGGCTTATGCCTACATCCATATTTGGGTCAGGCTTCACTCTTCAGAGTAAGTCAACATGGTCCTCATGGATGTCACAGACAGATTACTAGGGATTTAGCCTGTTTATGCTACAGTGTGCTGGTGGCTAAAAGGTTAGAGAAATGTTAGTGCAGCGTGACTGCAGGATAGCAAGTGGACAAGAGTTGTCTGTGTGTGTGTGTGTGTGTGTGTGTGTGTGTGTGAGTGTGTGGGCAAGTGCATGAGTGGGAGAGAGACTAAGAAGCAGTATGATAGATTATACAACCATTTCAATGGTGTAAAATGTCATTTGAAATCCTACTTTTGGTTCAATCTTAATAAAAACGCTCAACCTTATTGCGACACATTTAGTGTGCCAATGCTACCTACCCCTCAACTCACTCTGTCTTCCTCACTTGCTCATGCTCACGGAAACCAATACACACAGACACACGCTCACTCATGAGCACACACAAAAGGGTCTTATCAGGCTGCTGTGTGTCTGAAGTGTTGTGTTTTATATTGCAGCCATATTTCATTTTGGCCTACTTTCTTTAAATTGCCTATGGGGTTTTGTACGGGGAGAACCATCACATTTATATATGAGATTGAAGTAAAAAAACGAGAGGTGGGGGACTTGTTTATGTTCTTATTCATTTTCCTTGCCTGATCCGTACTCTCTGTATGCTGCCCTTTTTTTCCCTATTGTTCATTTCCTTACTTTTCTCTGTCTATGCCTGACTCTCATGTCACTCCCCGAGCCTGTGCGGCTGTGCAAGATGGGCTTAATCACTGTGAGGGGCTCACAGGTGATGGTGTATGGAAACTGAGGGGCAAAGGGATGGATAAGGGAGGAAAGGAAAGGATGTTTTGTTAGTCTAGTGTGGAAAGGTATAGGACCAAATTAAATTTGAAACAAAAATATGTCTGTTAGTCGAAACTTGTCTTTCTAGAAGACGGGATGGGATAGATGAATAAGGAAGTGGTAGACAGTATCCTCTCTATTTCAACATATATATTTCATAAAATGTCATTTTTTTTTACACTACTGTTCATCAAATTACTTGAGATGAGTAGTGGAGAGAGTACAAACGGGCTATCCCCTTAACAAGTTATTTGCTTTCTTGCTGTTGCATCACAAATTTCAAGATGTTTAATGTGACTTTTGTGCTGTAACAAATGGCAACTCAATGGAAACATAGATCATGTCCACCAGCAGCGGGACAGAGAGAGAGACAGAGAAGGTGGGAGGGGGGGGTATTTTTAAGTTGATACATTCACTTTTGATTCATATTACTAGGAGAAAAACATGTTCACACAAAACACAAAGGTGCACACACACACACACACACCTACGTACACAAGCACAGTCTGTCCCCAACGCCCACACATGTTCAAACATTCATGAACATAATGCCTCTTGTTTGTGACTTTCAATTTGTAGCGGTAAAAAAAAACTAATTTTAAAACCATTTTGGCCTTCAACAAAGTAGTTGCTTATTTGCATACAGACTATGAATGGAATGTGTGTGTGTGTGTGTGTGTGTGTTTGAATGCAATCTTTTCTATGCATGTTTTTTTTTAGATCGTGAAACCAATTTAAAACAACATACATCCCCAGTTTGACCGAGACGTCAGAGAGAACAGCCAGCAGGTGAATACAAATCAAAGTAAAGTTGTGTGGTTGTGAAATTAAAATGAAGCTGTATTCATTTCCAATCGTAACAACTTCTAATGGAAACCGCTGAAGCCGCAAATTGTCACATGCTCCTGACATGCCAAGCATAGTTGGTTGTGTGTGTGTGTGTGTGTGTGTGTGTGTGTGTGTGTGTGTGTGTGTGTGTGTGTGTGTGTGTGTGTGTGTGTGTGTGTGTGTGTGTGTGTGTGTGTGTGTGTGTGTGTGCGCAAGCTAGGCAAATCTTGCTCCTATTAACTTTTAGATTTGTATTAAGAAGATTTGTGCTTAGCTGTCACCAGTGAAAACAAGTGGGACTAAAGCAGCACTAATGACTATGATGACAAACACATTATATCACATTAGTAATGCAGATGCTTTGACAAAGAATGATGAATATGTATAACTGTTTTTGTTGTGTGTGGGGGGGTGGGGGATACACTTGTATATAGAGTCCCCAGACCCTCAGCAGCTCAAATATAAATTCATAACTGCTTATGGGGACTATTTTGAATTGTTGACAGTTTTCAGATATGTGCTCTAAAAGACACAAAATACAAAATAAACCAAATACGGACTCCCTACTGACTCCCTTTTACATGTCGTCATTAGTTTCACCGATTGGTTCCCAAAAAAACAAGAAGCCAGGTTTTTATCTGGTGTGAGCCTGTCGAGAGGCAGGCACCATATAAGGAGTAGAAGAGTGGCATGCTGCTGATGGTGTGTCATTGTTTTGAGGGGAACTTGGTGGGCGATGATGATGACCCACATCCCTGACGTGTTTTGTTTAGTCCCTGTCTGTTTCCTCCTATCTGTTGACCACGAACTGAGGCCAACTCAGCGCTCAGTGCACGGTTGGCAACACAAGAGGAGTGTAGCCAGAAGTAGGTCCTGCACAAAGAAAGTTGCAATGTGTTGTTTTTACCCTTTGTTTGTAATTCTCTTGTCTTGTCTAATGAGTCTAATGGCTGGGGTATGTTAACAAAACAAAACAGTGAATGTGTTGTGTCATGAAACATGTAATATTTTCATGCAGGAGACTCCCTCTCGCTCACACACACACACACAGACACCCCAAACTGATCAACCATGGCCACCAGTTTAATGTTGCCCGGTGTTCACGTAATTTCAAATGGAAGAAGATCTCAGAAAGGAGCCAATCACAGAAGAATTGAAAAAAATAAATCTCTCATTTGGAGGTGGTTTGGTTTGAGGAGAGCAGATGTAGAACAGACTAATTTCCTGCAAAATATGCCTCAAAAAGATTGCTGCTAAAGGTAGCAGTACCACAAATCTGTTCCATCATTTAGAACACTGCTCAGTGCAGAACACGCCAGTCAAGCCAGCCTCAAAATCGAAAAATGTTGTTTTGCGGTATGTGTATGTACTTGTTATATGGTAAGAGCATGTACGACCTGACTTCAAATTAAAATTGGCCCAGTCGTCGAAGCAAGGCGCAATAATTGTTTACATTTGGACACTTTCAGACAGTCTCTCCCTGAAGGCAATCATATCAATGCACTCATTTGTACAAACAGAAAGTGAAAAAACCTTTCACCTCCACACACCTGGCTGATTGCTATTTGGAGTCGGTGTGATTGTCATTCAGCCTTCAGTGCCGTTCTTTGTTATTCTTCCGATGAAGAAACACCCTCCAGTTGTGATGTAACTGCCATTGCAGCATCAACGCTAATCTCTTCAGGCCATTGTTTGGAATAACAATGGCAACAACTCACCCAAGCCACGCCCAAGCTGCCAGTAGCTCCTCACGGGATGCTGATTGGTCCTGCCACTGGCTGACCAGACACAATTGATTACGTGAAGCCTCATAAGATCATGTGATCTTGTGAAATCTAGCTGCCTTTCAATGTAGTCTTAGGATCCCTCTTAAAACCTGTTTTAATCTCTACTATGTGGTACCAATCAGCTGATGCTAATGACTTATCAACATTGTAATGGAGATAACAGATAGACATATTTGAGATGGATGTGTGTGTGTGTGTGTGTGTGTGTGTGTGTGTGTGTGTGTGTGTGTGTGTGTGTGTGTGTGTGTGTGTGTGTGTGTGTGTGTGTGTGTGTGTGTGTGTGTGTGTGTGTGCATATTCTGCCTGTGCGTTTGTGTGTTTAGTTCATTGTATATGTTTTATTTTCCCTTCAAAAGGACTGACCTGCTGGCACAGTAGTGGGGAGGGTCAAAGCCGGTCACTCAACAGGACTCTTTTAATTAGACAGCAGAGAGGAAACAGGGCTCACCGGTAGCAGCGATAGGGTCAGCTACATGTAAGTAAGGGAGAAAAGGAAAGACTGTTCGAGAAAGATTGGGAAAATGAATTCATTTAAAAAAGTTTACTTTAGCAAGTTTAGATAAGCCAAAGAAAAAAAAGGGGTGCAACCAATGGAATGATTACATACAGACATGTTTGGATAAGGCACTAAGATAGGGTGGATAAGAGGGGGTGAAAAAGAGAAGAAATAAAAACATGTTTGAAAAAGAGCATGGATATTAGAAGACACAGAGATGACAGAACAGGGGAGGTAAAACGTTCTATGTTCAAAGGTAATAAAAGTATGAATAGAAACACCACTGTTGGGATCTGGCCCTAGTCTAGATCCACGAGGAACCGCGGCCTCCTCAAATCCTATCAGGTCACATGCAACATTCGCTGGTCGAACAGACTGTGTTTTATTTTGAGTTTTGGATCCTGTAGTGCGAGAACGGATAACTTCTATGCCCCGTTCTCCCACCCTTTTTGTGTACACACCGCCGGCAGAAGGTAACAATCGTTCCTCGCCGAAGATTTCCGGGAAGGACGACCCAAACCTCGTCCCTCAGCCGAAGTTAAAAAGCCCCTCTCTGCAGCGAGGAGGCCGAGTCTGCGCCAGCCAGCCCCGAGGCCGAGCCAGCGGCTACTCGAGGACCGAGTGATCCCCACCACGGGAAACGTACCCCACCGAACAAAGCTTCTACAAGTAAGAGTTACTGGTATCTGGGCCTAGCTTAGCTTAGCTTAGCATTAGCTTAATTTAGCCTATTCGTTATGTCGTTGTTATTCCTGTATCTTGTTACGTTAAGTTACTGTCGTGTTATAACGTGTTATTGCGCAAGCATCGCGGACCACGGAGTCCCGTTATATTGTGTATTTCCTGCCGTAACTGTTTGCATTAGATCCGTCGCTGCTAGTGGATGTGGAGGTTGTGATTTTATCATTTCAAAGACCAAAACCACGGTGGCGGAGCCTCGTCTCGCCGACCGAGTTTCGGGGTGATAAGAGAGCAATACTCGCATCTCACCGCCGTGATAAAGATCTGTTTGTTTTTGGGGATTCTTTTATTTTGTTTTTGGTTTTATTCTCTCCTCTTTAAATCGGCTCTGTGAGTGAGATCTAGAACCGCAACTATCACCGTACAAGCGTGACCGGTCGGTTCAGAATCCGACCGCAGAGTTTACGAGTGATCAGCTGTTCCTCACATTCTCACTGCAGCTCGGAGCACCGCGCTCAGAGCTCCTCTCTCCCTCTCTCGCTCTCTCTCTCCCTCTTCCTACTAACCCGCATACACATAGTTAGATTCACTGATTTTGGGTGAACCTCTCAGACACGTGGTCGCGTAATCTATTGTCTCAACCCACATTGTGCGCCGTCCCACGTGGTTACACGTAGCCACCTCTCAGCTATCTTGTCGCGGGTCACTAGACTCCGCCATCTTTGCTTGTAGGCTCACACGCCCCTTTTTAGGTTACGTACCATCACTGTTTGAGTAGGCCCCCCCCCCCTTTGTTTCCACACACACACACTCACACCTGTACATATATCTATATACATATCCTTACCCCACTTTATTCATTTGACTTTAGGTATTAGACATATAATTGTATGATAGTGTTTGTTGATTTTGATATTACTTGATTTGATCATTTATTATTTTATTTAATAAACTCTGTTATATTTTAAAGAGCAGTCGTCTGTGATTACTTGTGCATATGTGTGTAATAATAACTGGATGTAGTGGCCTGTGCTCGAACTTAAACCTTCACTTTCACTCTGAATGTGTAATAGTACTCAGACTGTTGACATTATGAGTGAACGCTAATTATGAGACTTAGTTTTATTGTTTGGTTATTGGTCCCTGTTCGCAGGGTGGTGCCCCGTTATTATTAATAATCATTAATAATTGTTACTGACATTAATAATTCTATTGATGTCAAGAATTTAGTTTCTTAGATGCTGATAACCAAACACGCTCCTCTACGTTCCCAACATAATGGTGCCCCGTGTGAGGCTACGTTATTCCAGTTTTATTGCAGTATGTATGCACACTAATCCATAGTATACCTTCGAATCATTTTGAATAATTTTTGAATAATTAATTTTCCTTAGAAAGTTTAATTATTAATTTTTTTTGAATAATCCAAATTTCTGAAAATTATTGTCCAAAATAGTTTGATTTTTGATATTCAAAACGTTTTCCTATTTTAATTTAGTTTTAATTTTGATTTTAATCTTAATTTTAATTAAATTTTCAATTTTAATTTCCTTTCTGAAATTTGTTACTTCTT
Organism: Anarhichas minor; assembly: GCF_050575085.1. NCBI lineage: Eukaryota > Metazoa > Chordata > Actinopteri > Perciformes > Anarhichadidae > Anarhichas > Anarhichas minor. The sequence goes on from NW_027466472.1 coordinate 5,907,315, forward strand.
TTCCTTTCCAGGTTAGATCATTCGTTACATTTCCTAAACTAACAGTCAGCTGTGTTTAGTAGATTTGATCGTTATTTGTAATACCAACACTTTGTTTTGTTTTTCTTAATCCCTCAAAGAAAGTGACACACAGCTGTCACAGGCCAGAAGTGCTGAAACTACATTTGCATTTTCTACCTTTGAGTTGAAAAGCAGTAGTTAATACCTCAGAGCAACAGTAGAAATTATAAGTCATAGAACTAGGCATTTCACTGTGCACCTCAGAGCAGTAATTGACGTCCAACAGTAGAAATTGTAAGTCACAGAACTAGGCATTTCACTGTGCGCCTGCATTAACCGTAAACACTAACCGTTTTTCTTACTAACAGTAGGGAATTCTAACCACTGTTGCCATTTACAAAGAAGTAAAATGGGCAGTCAAAAACCGTACAGGTTAGGAGCAGAAGCTCACCAGGAGCCAGACAACCCTGCACCACAAGATGCAGCTGCTGGTCTCCTCAAACTCGCCCTCTCTGATGACAGGAGAAGGGGGGAGTACTCCCAGGTCCTGAGTGACCTAAGTGGGTCCGAGCCCACTTCCACAGGCGAACGAGACATTCCGCATATGTCAAGTGTACGCCTAGAACGAACGCCCTCTCCCACGCGGGGAGAGGTAGATCACCCTCCCCTTGATTTTAATAATTATGGCGATTCAGACGGTTTAGGCCCTCTCCGCGCGCAGGGCCTGCGCACCTATCACATAGAGTCCCGCACGAAGGACGTAGAGCGCTTCGATCCAAATATTCGCTACTCGAGTATTGATGACTGTCTCAGGGTCCAAATCAGGTAATGCCACCGCACTCGTCAGAAAACCCGACACCGACTCGCAGCCCACCTGACTAAGCCAAGTGACCTTCCCCTCTGCTGCTCAAGTCTACTTAGTAGGGTGGGGAAGAGAACTCAGCACACTCCCTGAAACGACCACTCCCAATTGCGCGCCCCCCCTGTTCTTTAACCTTCTTGGGCGACCTTGTTCACAAAGACAATGCCCTGTGTGTATATATATATTTCAGTCGTACTGGGGGGCCATAACACACTTGCTCTACTCGATTCCAGGTCAGAAACTAACCTAATGTGTCCCCCTCCACCTTTCGCATACACCTCTAGGGTACCACAACCTTAGAGGCCCTTCCAGCACCCTAGTTCGGAAAATCCTTTGTCAGCTAAGCCTTGTTTATCCTGCTCTGTCAGCGTGATCCACCTCCAGTTCGTTCAACGAAGCCACCGCCTTCTTTCGGCCGAGTCATCGTCTGGGCGTGTCAAGTCGCCAGTGCTGCAGGGGACAGAAGATGCCTAGTGCACGAGGTTTTTCTTCCAGCTCCTGCCCCGCTTTAGGGAACTGAACTTGATTTGCACGGGGGACCTGTCTCCATCTCTAATTAGGGGGGAGGGGCGGGGGAAATGTCACCATTGCCCACCACGACACACCACAGAATGAAGCCGTTCGCGACGCTTCCCTGAGTGCTGGCGGTGACGTGGTGGTATGCACCCTTGCCACTTGAACAGCTTGAGGGGGGAAGGCTCTGACAACAGAAACTTAGAGAGATGCACTTCGCAGGGAGTGCAACTCGCCAATCTAGCCAGTGTTGAAACCAACCAGAAAATCCGGCTTACCATTGACTACTAACGTTTAACTGCATGCTTCAACTCGCCCTGTAGGCATGCACTAACCGCTAACAAATCCAACTTCAACCAGAACATTTACAAGACCTGAAAAACTTTCATTGTGACTGTAAACTTACGCTCCACTCTCATAAATAACCCTTTGCATGCTTTAGAGACTCTACCAGAAGTGACCAAGGAAGACATAACCTATGCCGTAGCAGTCAGATTTAATGCAGGACCTCATCAAAGAACAGCTCATCTGTCAACAGCTTGAGCCGCTCTAAACCCCAGCCTAGCTGGTCACCCTAGACTGTTAACAAAATCCGTAAATCTGCTACCACTACTGTTATGCAACCCTCACAGGTACCTCTGGCCTATAGTCTTGGCAGCGCAATTCCAATAGATCCTAAAACTTAGACATAGAACTCGCTCTAATTGTACCGATTAGAGAGAGATAAACGCACATATTATGTACAAATATATCCAGAAGCTACAGACCAGACTGGATTCCCTCCTATTCGTAACCCCACGTTTTAACCAAACTGCGACGGCTCCGCCGACGGACTCCAGTCCCGTCTAGGAGTAGAACCAGTAACCACTGTTTCCCCCCTCACCTGCTTCTATTCTTTCTACTCTTCTCTCTTTTGTGTTTTGTTTTGTTTTATTTGGGTTGTTACTTTCTTTGACACTATACCGCAATGCTAGGATTATCACAAAATCATGATTAGCGATTGAATTATTTGGGAATAATGTTTTTGCTCACCTATGATTTGAATTGTGTATGATAGTAGATGTAGGTAGAGGTAGTTAAAGTCATCTGCCCAGATGCCACCCTAGTCATCAGCCCAGATACCAATGAACTCTGAATTCCAATGAACTCTGAACCCTATGAACTCTGAACTCCATGAACTCTATGAACACTGAACACTGACTGTTTTAACCACTGCTTTTGGTTCCCGGAATACTTGGACTGTCTAACCTCTTCAGGTTCCCGGAATACATGGACAGTGTGATACCACATGGATGCACGTGCCAGCCCTTGGTTTGCTCTAAAGACCGTGGCCAGCACCCCGCTCTTCAGACCAAAGGGGGGATGTTGGGATCTGGCCCTAGTCTAGAAGCACCCATGCTCCTTCCTGTCATACAACGTCTGATGGAAAACTCCAAGATGAATGACTACACCTCCCAGCACAGCAGAAACCTGATGCTGGTCCCTCATTGGCCAAGAAAGGGCCCCCCACTGGTTGTGCCACCTGGTTTATAAGCCTGAGCACAGCTAGAATTATTTCTCTTCGGTCCAGACACCGCTGGTGTAAGGAGATCCACAAGGCTCTCTTCACCCCGGACTCGTCCAGGGGACAAGAAGATCCACGAGGAACCGCGGCCTCCTCAAATCCTATCAGGTCACATGCAACATTCGCTGGTCGAACAGACTGTGTTTTATTTTGAGTTTTGGATCCTGTAGTGCGAGAACGGATAACTTCTATGCCCCGTTCTCCCACCCTTTTTGTGTACACACCGCCGGCAGAAGGTAACAATCGTTCCTCGCCGAAGATTTCCGGGAAGGACGACCCAAACCTCGTCCCTCAGCCGAAGTTAAAAAGCCCCTCTCTGCAGCGAGGAGGCCGAGTCTGCGCCAGCCAGCCCCGAGGCCGCGCCACCGAGAGCCAGCGGCTACTCGAGGACCGAGTGATCCCCACCACGGGAAACGTACCCCACCGAACAAAGCTTCTACAAGTAAGAGTTACTGGTATCTGGGCCTAGCTTAGCTTAGCTTAGCATTAGCTTAATTTAGCCTATTCGTTATGTCGTTGTTATTCCTGTATCTTGTTACGTTAAGTTACTGTCGTGTTATAACGTGTTATTGCGCAAGCATCGCGGACCACGGAGTCCCGTTATATTGTGTATTTCCTGCCGTAACTGTTTGCATTAGATCCGTCGCTGCTAGTGGATGTGGAGGTTGTGATTTTATCATTTCAAAGACCAAAACCACGGTGGCGGAGCCTCGTCTCGCCGACCGAGTTTCGGGGTGATAAGAGAGCAATACTCGCATCTCACCGCCGTGATAAAGATCTGTTTGTTTTTGGGGATTCTTTTATTTTGTTTTTGGTTTTATTCTCTCCTCTTTAAATCGGCTCTGTGAGTGAGATCTAGAACCGCAACTATCACCGTACAAGCGTGACCGGTCGGTTCAGAATCCGACCGCAGAGTTTACGAGTGATCAGCTGTTCCTCACATTCTCACTGCAGCTCGGAGCACCGCGCTCAGAGCTCCTCTCTCCCTCTCTCGCTCTCTCTCTCCCTCTTCCTACTAACCCGCATACACATAGTTAGATTCACTGATTTTGGGTGAACCTCTCAGACACGTGGTCGCGTAATCTATTGTCTCAACCCACATTGTGCGCCGTCCCACGTGGTTACACGTAGCCACCTCTCAGCTATCTTGTCGCGGGTCACTAGACTCCGCCATCTTTGCTTGTAGGCTCACACGCCCCTTTTTAGGTTACGTACCATCACTGTTTGAGTAGGCCCCCCCCCCCTTTGTTTCCACACACACACACTCACACCTGTACATATATCTATATACATATCCTTACCCCACTTTATTCATTTGACTTTAGGTATTAGACATATAATTGTATGATAGTGTTTGTTGATTTTGATATTACTTGATTTGATCATTTATTATTTTATTTAATAAACTCTGTTATATTTTAAAGAGCAGTCGTCTGTGATTACTTGTGCATATGTGTGTAATAATAACTGGATGTAGTGGCCTGTGCTCGAACTTAAACCTTCACTTTCACTCTGAATGTGTAATAGTACTCAGACTGTTGACATTATGAGTGAACGCTAATTATGAGACTTAGTTTTATTGTTTGGTTATTGGTCCCTGTTCGCAGGGTGGTGCCCCGTTATTATTAATAATCATTAATAATTGTTACTGACATTAATAATTCTATTGATGTCAAGAATTTAGTTTCTTAGATGCTGATAACCAAACACGCTCCTCTACGTTCCCAACATAATGGTGCCCCGTGTGAGGCTACGTTATTCCAGTTTTATTGCAGTATGTATGCACACTAATCCATAGTATACCTTCGAATCATTTTGAATAATTTTTGAATAATTAATTTTCCTTAGAAAGTTTAATTATTAATTTTTTTTGAATAATCCAAATTTCTGAAAATTATTGTCCAAAATAGTTTGATTTTTGATATTCAAAACGTTTTCCTATTTTAATTTAGTTTTAATTTTGATTTTAATCTTAATTTTAATTAAATTTTCAATTTTAATTTCCTTTCTGAAATTTGTTACTTCTTTTCCTTTCCAGGTTAGATCATTCGTTACATTTCCTAAACTAACAGTCAGCTGTGTTTAGTAGATTTGATCGTTATTTGTAATACCAACACTTTGTTTTGTTTTTCTTAATCCCTCAAAGAAAGTGACACACAGCTGTCACAGGCCAGAAGTGCTGAAACTACATTTGCATTTTCTACCTTTGAGTTGAAAAGCAGTAGTTAATACCTCAGAGCAACAGTAGAAATTATAAGTCATAGAACTAGGCATTTCACTGTGCACCTCAGAGCAGTAATTGACGTCCAACAGTAGAAATTGTAAGTCACAGAACTAGGCATTTCACTGTGCGCCTGCATTAACCGTAAACACTAACCGTTTTTCTTACTAACAGTAGGGAATTCTAACCACTGTTGCCATTTACAAAGAAGTAAAATGGGCAGTCAAAAACCGTACAGGTTAGGAGCAGAAGCTCACCAGGAGCCAGACAACCCTGCACCACAAGATGCAGCTGCTGGTCTCCTCAAACTCGCCCTCTCTGATGACAGGAGAAGGGGGGAGTACTCCCAGGTCCTGAGTGACCTAAGTGGGTCCGAGCCCACTTCCACAGGCGAACGAGACATTCCGCATATGTCAAGTGTACGCCTAGAACGAACGCCCTCTCCCACGCGGGGAGAGGTAGATCACCCTCCCCTTGATTTTAATAATTATGGCGATTCAGACGGTTTAGGCCCTCTCCGCGCGCAGGGCCTGCGCACCTATCACATAGAGTCCCGCACGAAGGACGTAGAGCGCTTCGATCCAAATATTCGCTACTCGAGTATTGATGACTGTCTCAGGGTCCAAATCAGGTAATGCCACCGCACTCGTCAGAAAACCCGACACCGACTCGCAGCCCACCTGACTAAGCCAAGTGACCTTCCCCTCTGCTGCTCAAGTCTACTTAGTAGGGTGGGGAAGAGAACTCAGCACACTCCCTGAAACGACCACTCCCAATTGCGCGCCCCCCCTGTTCTTTAACCTTCTTGGGCGACCTTGTTCACAAAGACAATGCCCTGTGTGTATATATATATTTCAGTCGTACTGGGGGGCCATAACACACTTGCTCTACTCGATTCCAGGTCAGAAACTAACCTAATGTGTCCCCCTCCACCTTTCGCATACACCTCTAGGGTACCACAACCTTAGAGGCCCTTCCAGCACCCTAGTTCGGAAAATCCTTTGTCAGCTAAGCCTTGTTTATCCTGCTCTGTCAGCGTGATCCACCTCCAGTTCGTTCAACGAAGCCACCGCCTTCTTTCGGCCGAGTCATCGTCTGGGCGTGTCAAGTCGCCAGTGCTGCAGGGGACAGAAGATGCCTAGTGCACGAGGTTTTTCTTCCAGCTCCTGCCCCGCTTTAGGGAACTGAACTTGATTTGCACGGGGGACCTGTCTCCATCTCTAATTAGGGGGGAGGGGCGGGGGAAATGTCACCATTGCCCACCACGACACACCACAGAATGAAGCCGTTCGCGACGCTTCCCTGAGTGCTGGCGGTGACGTGGTGGTATGCACCCTTGCCACTTGAACAGCTTGAGGGGGGAAGGCTCTGACAACAGAAACTTAGAGAGATGCACTTCGCAGGGAGTGCAACTCGCCAATCTAGCCAGTGTTGAAACCAACCAGAAAATCCGGCTTACCATTGACTACTAACGTTTAACTGCATGCTTCAACTCGCCCTGTAGGCATGCACTAACCGCTAACAAATCCAACTTCAACCAGAACATTTACAAGACCTGAAAAACTTTCATTGTGACTGTAAACTTACGCTCCACTCTCATAAATAACCCTTTGCATGCTTTAGAGACTCTACCAGAAGTGACCAAGGAAGACATAACCTATGCCGTAGCAGTCAGATTTAATGCAGGACCTCATCAAAGAACAGCTCATCTGTCAACAGCTTGAGCCGCTCTAAACCCCAGCCTAGCTGGTCACCCTAGACTGTTAACAAAATCCGTAAATCTGCTACCACTACTGTTATGCAACCCTCACAGGTACCTCTGGCCTATAGTCTTGGCAGCGCAATTCCAATAGATCCTAAAACTTAGACATAGAACTCGCTCTAATTGTACCGATTAGAGAGAGATAAACGCACATATTATGTACAAATATATCCAGAAGCTACAGACCAGACTGGATTCCCTCCTATTCGTAACCCCACGTTTTAACCAAACTGCGACGGCTCCGCCGACGGACTCCAGTCCCGTCTAGGAGTAGAACCAGTAACCACTGTTTCCCCCCTCACCTGCTTCTATTCTTTCTACTCTTCTCTCTTTTGTGTTTTGTTTTGTTTTATTTGGGTTGTTACTTTCTTTGACACTATACCGCAATGCTAGGATTATCACAAAATCATGATTAGCGATTGAATTATTTGGGAATAATGTTTTTGCTCACCTATGATTTGAATTGTGTATGATAGTAGATGTAGGTAGAGGTAGTTAAAGTCATCTGCCCAGATGCCACCCTAGTCATCAGCCCAGATACCAATGAACTCTGAATTCCAATGAACTCTGAACCCTATGAACTCTGAACTCCATGAACTCTATGAACACTGAACACTGACTGTTTTAACCACTGCTTTTGGTTCCCGGAATACTTGGACTGTCTAACCTCTTCAGGTTCCCGGAATACATGGACAGTGTGATACCACATGGATGCACGTGCCAGCCCTTGGTTTGCTCTAAAGACCGTGGCCAGCACCCCGCTCTTCAGACCAAAGGGGGGATGTTGGGATCTGGCCCTAGTCTAGAAGCACCCATGCTCCTTCCTGTCATACAACGTCTGATGGAAAACTCCAAGATGAATGACTACACCTCCCAGCACAGCAGAAACCTGATGCTGGTCCCTCATTGGCCAAGAAAGGGCCCCCCACTGGTTGTGCCACCTGGTTTATAAGCCTGAGCACAGCTAGAATTATTTCTCTTCCGTCCAGACACCGCTGGTGTAAGGAGATCCACAAGGCTCTCTTCACCCCGGACTCGTCCAGGGGACAAGAAGATCCACGAGGAACCGCGGCCTCCTCAAATCCTATCAGGTCACATGCAACATTCGCTGGTCGAACAGACTGTGTTTTATTTTGAGTTTTGGATCCTGTAGTGCGAGAACGGATAACTTCTATGCCCCGTTCTCCCACCCTTTTTGTGTACACACCGCCGGCAGAAGGTAACAATCGTTCCTCGCCGAAGATTTCCGGGAAGGACGACCCAAACCTCGTCCCTCAGCCGAAGTTAAAAAGCCCCTCTCTGCAGCGAGGAGGCCGAGTCTGCGCCAGCCAGCCCCGAGGCCGCGCCACCGAGAGCCAGCGGCTACTCGAGGACCGAGTGATCCCCACCACGGGAAACGTACCCCACCGAACAAAGCTTCTACAAGTAAGAGTTACTGGTATCTGGGCCTAGCTTAGCTTAGCTTAGCATTAGCTTAATTTAGCCTATTCGTTATGTCGTTGTTATTCCTGTATCTTGTTACGTTAAGTTACTGTCGTGTTATAACGTGTTATTGCGCAAGCATCGCGGACCACGGAGTCCCGTTATATTGTGTATTTCCTGCCGTAACTGTTTGCATTAGATCCGTCGCTGCTAGTGGATGTGGAGGTTGTGATTTTATCATTTCAAAGACCAAAACCACGGTGGCGGAGCCTCGTCTCGCCGACCGAGTTTCGGGGTGATAAGAGAGCAATACTCGCATCTCACCGCCGTGATAAAGATCTGTTTGTTTTTGGGGATTCTTTTATTTTGTTTTTGGTTTTATTCTCTCCTCTTTAAATCGGCTCTGTGAGTGAGATCTAGAACCGCAACTATCACCGTACAAGCGTGACCGGTCGGTTCAGAATCCGACCGCAGAGTTTACGAGTGATCAGCTGTTCCTCACATTCTCACTGCAGCTCGGAGCACCGCGCTCAGAGCTCCTCTCTCCCTCTCTCGCTCTCTCTCTCCCTCTTCCTACTAACCCGCATACACATAGTTAGATTCACTGATTTTGGGTGAACCTCTCAGACACGTGGTCGCGTAATCTATTGTCTCAACCCACATTGTGCGCCGTCCCACGTGGTTACACGTAGCCACCTCTCAGCTATCTTGTCGCGGGTCACTAGACTCCGCCATCTTTGCTTGTAGGCTCACACGCCCCTTTTTAGGTTACGTACCATCACTGTTTGAGTAGGCCCCCCCCCCCTTTGTTTCCACACACACACACTCACACCTGTACATATATCTATATACATATCCTTACCCCACTTTATTCATTTGACTTTAGGTATTAGACATATAATTGTATGATAGTGTTTGTTGATTTTGATATTACTTGATTTGATCATTTATTATTTTATTTAATAAACTCTGTTATATTTTAAAGAGCAGTCGTCTGTGATTACTTGTGCATATGTGTGTAATAATAACTGGATGTAGTGGCCTGTGCTCGAACTTAAACCTTCACTTTCACTCTGAATGTGTAATAGTACTCAGACTGTTGACATTATGAGTGAACGCTAATTATGAGACTTAGTTTTATTGTTTGGTTATTGGTCCCTGTTCGCAGGGTGGTGCCCCGTTATTATTAATAATCATTAATAATTGTTACTGACATTAATAATTCTATTGATGTCAAGAATTTAGTTTCTTAGATGCTGATAACCAAACACGCTCCTCTACGTTCCCAACACCACTAAAAACTACATTTTATATATATATATATATATATATATATATATATATATATATATATATATATACAAATCACATGAAAATAAGTCAACAGCAAAGTATTGTTCCATATGTAAAATGATTTGAAAAATAAATGTTGAGGACTGGGCAGGATTATGCATAAATAACAGTATACGATACCAGGCTCATATAGATTTATGAGAGATAGAGATTTTAATGTACATAGTTTTTTTCTTTTATAATATTCAGCTTGTCAAATAATATACCAATGGAGAAATAAAATTCTGACTGATGAAGGCTTGTAAAATATCAAGTAGCGACCTGAGTCATTCATTAAAATGTAACTATGGTATATTAAACACGGTAGACATTCATTATGAAGTTTAGACAATCTATAAAAGTCAACTAGTAGAAATACTATTTTTATCCTCTTTCTCTTTGAAAAGCTTCTCAGTAGCATAGTGATTGGTCTCCTGGTGGATTTTCTTTATCAGAGGGAGGTATTATACACTCCAGATATGTAGAGAAAGTAAGTACTAATAAATAATACCGGCGCACTGGGCTTTCAAGTATCTACAATGTCAACCCATCTGTGTCTCAATCGCCCAGAGAAAATGCTCTGGGACCAAAAAAACCTAAACCACAGGGTCGTAGGTAGTGGAGGTGGATGCGTTAAACAACCACAGGAGTTATTTTGAAGTCGCATGTTTACTGTACTTACGGTACGTTGATTACTTTTACTTAGTTTATGTACTTATTGTTAGCCCAACCATGATGTTTTCCTAAACCTAACTAAGTGGTTTTGTTGCCTAAAGCTCAGCAAGTTGAATTCACAACGTTAACGACATGTTTACTGCAATGGGGTTTCAGAGTTTGATGTGCCGGGCTACCCGATGTATTAGAAAGTGGTCCCAAGGGTCCTTATCAGGCATCGGTATGTGACAAGTTGAGGGATGAGGATGTGTTGGTACTTAACTGCCAAAATCCCGCAAAGCCGAGACACACCTGTACCATCAGCTTCAGTCGTACTTTCTGTTAGATGTTAAGGAGCAGATGTTTGAATGCCAGCACACTAAACTAGAAGGTGGACATCAACATAATTAAAAGTGTCCTTGAGAGCATGTTAACATGCATTTAGCTGACATGCATGCTAACATGCATCCTGTGCCTAAGTACAGCCGCGCAGAGTCTGCATAACAGTAGACTATAGGAAATGGATACCATTTAGTTAGCGCATTGATACAAAGCACTTTATACCTCTCATCCACACACACAAATGGCAGTGAAGTACTATGCAAGGCACTAGTTTGATCATCATGAGCAACTTGGGGATCAGTATTTTGCGCAAGATATGTAACTTTGACCTGTAGACAAGAGGATCGAACCACCAACTCTATGACTCGAGGATTATTTATTTCTACTATATATATATATATATATGCATGGCAACAACAGTATGGTTATGATGAGGTTAGATAAACTGTCTCATATGACTATAATACTAGGCTGGGTTCTGTAGTGGTATAATAAGTTCACACTATTTGGATACTTAATCATTTGCATGACCACGAAAGGTTTTCTAATGAGGACAGTCTGTGAAAATAAGAGCTGGATGGGAACGGTGAACTAGAGAGATTATTACCAGTTTGTTTGTATTTTTACTACATTTGCCTCAAGTTAAATACACACACACACACACAACAATTCTTTTGTGTGTGTATTCATAAAGCCATTTGTAACTCCCCCCGTATTAGCGAGGACATGTGGAGTTAGAATAGCACGGGGAAAGCATGTCTTGCAGTGACAGCACTTTTCAACACAATAAAAGCTCTGTGCAAGATGCCACAAAGAATGGCTGCATAATGTGTCTTCATTTTAAACTGGGGAGGAATGTATACGAAGAATGGAAATATGGGAGGAGAATGTCTCTCTGGTGCAAATGAGGATTTATTTTTTTCTCTTTTCGAGGAAAGGACTACTTCGTGCAATTCTGTCCAAACTGGCTATGATTGAATCACAGGCTGGCTCCATTCCCCTATTACATCTCTTATTGTCTCATTTTGAAATAATTACTCTGAATAGACTTTCTGTGACACAAATAGGAGAACAATTAGGTACTACACATACAATAATAAAAATAAAAACAATTGCTCAAAGGTTGGACAAGATCACCCAAGAACTGAATATATACTTAAAACTGACACACAAATATAATCACTAGGTTTGTTACTTCATTTTGAATTCATAATTGATTTAATTCTGGCTGAAACTTTATTTCTAATTGCCTGAGCAAACTTTGAAAGTAATTTCATTTTTAGTCCACTGTAGTATTGATTCCACTGTCGTCATTATGTTGGATTTTTACAAAAGCTTGCCATGATGCAAACAAAACTGTCAATACAGTAACCTTGCTGTGCTCACTCACTCCAAATATGAACTCTGCTGAAATCAATGGACATTTTTGAAAAAGTTTACCTTTTTATGCATTGCCAGATAGTAAGCAGCATTTGGGGTTCTGTCTCGGAGACGGAGAATGAGCTGTTTGCATTTGAATTAATTTACATTGTTTATAGGTATATCTTTGCCCGTGAATCATCACGCCGTTGCGGTGGATGGTTTCATGTGTCCCTGTGACCCTGGGAGGTTTGTTGTCAGGGAGACTATTTCCTGGAAGAGTCTCCAAAGGGAAATTGTTGGTGAGATCCAGAGACCCTTATGAATAGGCCTCACCTACAAAGACCTACAAAGACAGGTGTAGGGGACCAGGTGACCCCCTGGGTTTGTCAGCTGTATTGGGAGATATGTCACATCATTGGTTGAGAAGAGTTGAAGTTTGTTGGTTGTGTTTGGTATGTCCTCCTTTCAGTTTGAATTTCTTCTTCATTTTCATGCAGGTTTACGAATCCAAGCACATTCGTTTGCCGAAAGGGATTCTATGGTAAAACTGCATTTAGTGGAGTGCCCATGTCCAAGGTAAATATTGCGAGTACAACCTTATGCTCATGTTGTGATAAGCTGAATTCACTTAGCAGTAAAGTCAACGTCAAACTCACAGAGCTAACCGCCTACTTGTCTTACAGTTGCACATTTTATAATGGAAACAACTGCTCTCGTGTATACTGTATGCTATGTCGTCTACATCTACAGACACCCACCATGTGTCAAAGTAGCTCCAGGCCGATGAATTAATGACATGCTAAACATGCAAAAGTTAAACTTGTTATTATATACAAAGGAACTGGGGCAATTGAACACATACTCTATGCATCAGCAGTAATAAACAATACATATTCAACTCAGGGGTTTCTATCATTTTGCTTTGTTTGGATGCTGCCGTGCGTATGTGTGCACTTCTGCATGCAGTTGTGTCTGTGTGTGTGTTAAAGTGTGTATAAGTCCCATTTGCCGCATTGGTACACTGACTCTGAGCTAATAGACTGATCAAGCAGTCCCCCCAGGTCATACAAGGCTTTGTAATTGAACCATTGAGAGTTTCCCACTAACCTGTAGCTGCCATTTCTCTCCCACTCACACACACACATATGAGCCTGTGGCTCAAAAACACATGGCCACTCCAGCTGCTTTGTGGGTACAGGCTTTTCTTCACATGTCCTATCATCCCAATTGCCAATTATCTATCCATCCACTAGCCCCTTTACTGTATTCCTTTAAATCCCTTACCATCTCTCTTCCTTTCCCCTGACCTCCAATAAAGTTGACATCACTTTGAGCTATGTTCCTACATTGTGATATCTTCTCTCATTGTTCCATAGCCCTCTTTTGTAACTACAATCATTCCTTGTTGTCCTTACAGTTAAACACTCCCTTAGGAGATGTTTTTTTTCATTGTTTATTGTCTCCCAAAACTGGTGAGCAAATCGCTATCAAAGCATACAATAAATGGATTCAGTACACTTAAAATATAGTTAAACAGGGAAACTTCTGCAGTGTCCATTTGCAGTGAAGGGCCTTCTCGGGTAGCACAGGCTGTGAGGTCATTCCTGCAAACACTCATTGTCATGCAGTGTATTAGACGCAGAGTTAAGATTACTGGGGCAGTTGAGACCCCAGAAACCATTGTTAATCAAAAATGGTATTTCTGCTGTCATCATTTCATTACAAACACGGTGTGCCTGTGGATACTAAACAGACCAGATGATATAATTGCTGGATAGGCAGGCCTTGGACTTGTCTTGAGCAGGCATACCATATAGCATATTAATCGAATCATGCAAGTAAAACATTATCTTATATTGACTCTTCTTCTTTTTTTTTTTTTTTCAAAGAAAGTAATATTCTTTAAAATATTCATCTAAATGTCAAATTATGCCTGGGGCAAAACTATTTAGTTTTACCAGTACGTGTACGTGTACATGTCAGCCCTGAACAGGTTGTCCCAACATAATTCAGCATCTCAATGACTGGACTGTGCATACACAACATTATTAAACCTGCCACCATTCAAAATCAAAATTATGTGGCCAGAATCAAAAAGTAGTAAAAGCTATGACCAAGCCATAGATCCAGAAGTACCATAACAAGGATTTGAACCTCTTTCGAACACAGAGTGAGTTTTCTATTTAAAGTAATTTTCAAACACCAGCTAGATACAAGACTATGTAAAGGTCAATATCTGTAAAAAGTGTTTAATTCTTCAATTATATTTTAAACCCAGAAATGATGTCTTGAGCTCATAACCAGTTATGATCAGCAGGCATACAATTCCCGTTGTGCAGTTGTTCGTTCATTGGTGTGTCCATGTGTGTGAAGAAGACACATTTTGTGGCCAGACAGCACAAACACAGAAAAATAGACAGCCAGGAGTATTTTGCATGCCATTGTTATTCCACTTAGCTACACAGACGGCTGCATCCATTGCCCACTATAAATACCCAACAAAGCAATTAGCAGATAACCATTACTTCTGAAATATTGACATTGAGCAGGATGTGGTCCCTCTGGACGTCAGTCACAGTTGTACAATTAGAGAGCAATTATTTGGGAAATAAAACAATATTCTTTTCTTAATTTGAATAACAGTAGTGAAATATATCTATATGTATGTGTTTACACATCATTGTTTTCTGATACATGTTTGGCTTACAGAGTGTCACAAATGTCCTTTCTCAGCTGGTCCTTTTGAACAGATTAACAATTGCATTTTTCAGTTTGAGCCAGTTCTCGTAGGAGTAGGGTTAGAATGCATATGCTTTCAGAATATTGTCAGGAGATCGAAATGACTCCATGTTGTTTTGGCATCGACAGTGTTGTTGTGTTCGGTGTGGAGATAATCTTCTCTTTTTTTGGTGAAAGGAAACTCCCTCGAAATAAATGAAGTCCAGCGCTGAGACCACTGGTGTTGAGCTTACGACAACTGGCTCCCACCACCAGAACCGTCTGTTAGACGATGCCTACAAACTTCAAAACAATGTTCTCTGACAATGACAGCAAGGAAATAATGAGTGAGCATGCGTGAGAAGTGAATGGCAGATGTGTGAGAAATAAACTAGGGGCCTAGGCTTGCAAGAGTCTTCCTGACTGAACTTACGCTAAAGCTCCATCTCATAGTTGAGACCTCTAACACCCCATTAAAAGTGACGTCACTATCCCTCCTGTGTCTTAACCTTTCTCTGCCCTTTGACATCTAGTTAGGCCTGACCTCATCATGACCCCATGACATGGCCCAGGCAAAGCCGCCAATGGCAAACAGCTCACTTCTCTACCAAAAAGATGTAACCTAAAAAAATGATAATTTAAAAAAACTCATTCGGGGTGTCTAATTATTTTCTGAGTGCTCCGTGGCACTATTGTTTTATGGGGTCAGCTAATCTGGCACATTTTAGAGATGAGCAATTATCTCATGCTCAGCTTGCGTCTAACTTGGAGAAGAGAGAGAAGAAAGAGCGGGTCACAAAAAGGCCAAGTTATTTCCCATTAGGTCACTGGGTCAGTTGTTGACATTAAATGTGAATCAGAGAATAGTTGATGTGTTATGTGTTTTCCGCCTCCATTTATTTCCCCATCCCACTTATGAAAATATTGTTTGAATATGGCAAACAGACAGTTTGTGTCTGTGCTTGTCATTCTTTGACTTTCTGTTTTCTTTGTTGTTTTCATCTTTCTGTCAGTGTGCAAGACATCAGTTCAATCAAACACATACAGTGAATGTGCCCTTCCTTACACATAGTGGTCTCCAGTGAAGGAGAGACCTATGTGTGTTGTGTCAGGCTTTGTGTGTGTGGCGACCAGGAGACAGACAGGCCAATTACCCTGCAGTGGCCCTTTAAGCCTGATCCCCCAGCAGATGGGTCACAAGGTGGTGGGCTAACCCAGGCTTGGCGCACACCAAGGGGGGACATAGAGGTGCTCTTTGAATTATTGTTCTATCACTGAAGCCCAGTGTGGAACAACAAAGTCAGACACCCTGTCCTCTTAATCTGCTTTCGAGTTAGCCAAGGGCGCGTCAACACACCTCAACACATCGCATGCACACACATACATGGACTTCTATGAGATTTACATGAACAAATATGGGTATAGAGTACCAAACATATACTGAAAGATGCACAACTTGCCTGGTAGTATCTGATGAACCATACATAGATGCATAGAAGTGAAACAATGTAAGTACATGTCATAGACTGTATATAAGACCTGGTGGTTGGTTTGTTGACAACCGTTATGAAGCCTTGAGTTTGACGATTTGGCCGTCGGCATCTTGGAATATTTTGCAACCGATGAACGGAAGTTACTATATTTGGAATGCGTAGGAGTGACGTGGTGATGCCGGATACGGCTCTGGTGGTGGCAGTGACCTGTCACTCGCAGTAAGCCCGCCCTAAAGCATACTCCACTTTATATAGCTGACACTAAATGGGATCAAATCAAGCTGTATTGAAGAAGACTTGAAACTAGCGATTGAGTCCATAAACTCATTTACTGTTTACTGAGGTAATGCATCAAATAAGAAATCGGGCCATTTTCTCATAGACGTCCATACAATCGGACTTATTTTTGCAACCGGTGGAGTCGCCCCCTGCCGGTCAGTAGAAATAATGAAAGTTTTAAGACACGCATCCGCTTCACTCGGCAGAAATGGAGGTTGCCGCCTGGTACAAGCACACAAAAAAAGTTCAGGAAATAGAAGAAAATGAATTGAAGACTTTAACAAACACACAAACGCAGAAAGCACGCCTGTACTATATGCCCTACACACACTCTAACACACAGCTCTTCGTGGGCAGCATACTAAATCAGTATATTAACTTTACCATGGCCTTTTGTCCTTCAGCAATGTCCTCACCAATGCCCACTTCTCATGTTCTTAAACCTGTCTCTCCTCCATCCTACTCATTTCCTTTGCCACACACCTCTTTTCCCCTCACCCCCCTGTACATTTTCTCTTTTTATTTCTTAATTTCTCCTTTTTCACTTTCTCTCCTCTGTCTTTTCTCTGGAAACACGAGAGAGAGAGAGGGAGAGAAGAGCAACAAATGAAAGAGCAGAAATAATGGAGGGAGAAGAGAGGATACAGTCTTTGGGATTTGTGCATATGCCAGCCTGCCTATCTTTTTATTTGTGCTAGACCGTGTGCATGTTCCTACTTCTCATATGGTCTGTGGGTGCATTTACTTTTCGATGTCACTTTTGGCAAAGCAGCAGTCCTAGAGCAGCAGCCTGCTGAGGCCAGAGGCTATTGGAGCCAAACATAGAAACATGCAGAGCAACGAAGCAATCACACGCCATTTGTCCCTCACAACCCAACAAGGTTAGAGCTGAAAGAAAATAAATAAATAAAGAAGGATCGCTTGCGGCTCTGTGTGCACACAAAAGGGAAGGGTTTTACATTGTATCCTTTTTTGATTCAAAACAAGTGTGTTTCCTTGCCAAGCATTTTCTTCCAGGCAAACCCAGTGTACCAGATTGTAATTGACTATGTGGCCTTCCACTCTCCCTGACATTCAGGGGCAGTAACTACCTCACCCCTTAAATGTTGCATTACTTTTTTCCACTCTTTTTGGGTAGAAACTGGAGTTTGTGGCTGTGACATACTGCTGATGCCATACATCTGCCCTCTTTTTGCTTCCAGTACTTTACACGGCGTGTTTGCCATCTCATCACCTGTTTCAGCCTCCATTAAGCCATTAGGTTACATCAAACAATTTAATGTAATACTATATATGAAACCAGCTACCTCTAAAATGTACAAGACTGCATTTTTTTGTTCTTGAAAACATGAAAACATTAGGGATGCAGTGACATGATACCAGTATCGAGGATCTGTCAAAACTCATTGTAAAACTACTCTGATACAATCGCACCCGATACAATGTTATGGCCACATGACGTTAACCTCTCGTCAGTTGAGCAGGTAGGTGAAATAGCACTCGAACAGGCTTTGTTTGAATGTAAACAGTTTGTGTGGAGAGCAAAAGGGGTTGAACGCATTGGTCGAAATGCTGTCTCTGAAGCCACCGGCTATCGTCTGACTATGATTTAGCTTTTTAGTGGTTTAAAATGACTAGTTGCTAAATGGACTGTATACAAAGGGCAGTGCGCAAATGAAGTATTGGCCACGGTATCTGCTGTTTACACCGGATCCTCAAGAATATAGCCCCCAAGAGTCTTATTAGAGATTCTGAGATTGCTCATATGCATGCTGTATGTATCACTCCTGTATAAATCAGGCATGATGTGCTAGATCAAAGTGTAAAAAACAAGTGACTCTATCTCTAAATCAGCTCATTCAATCAAATTGCTCTCAAAATGATGGCAGTACACACACACACACACACACACACACACACACACACACACACCTAAACATTGCAATCAGCAAACGCACCAAGCATCCCTGCCTGTCATTGAAATAAACAGAGCCTTTTTGGCATATGTGCCACATTGAGCTGATACTATAATTAGCTGCCTAATCATAATCATTGTTACATTGCACTCGTTCACTTCCTGTGCAGGGGGAAATCTCCGTCCAATTTACATCATTAAAGTAATTGCCCAACACTTGCTAATGCACCAGTTAATGCCGACTTATGCCAATCTAGCCTCCCTGCTAGCTCTCATTTTCCATGATTAGCCACTGATGCTAACTGAGCAAAGCCGTGGGAGACGCATCAAGAGTCGCATGCTGGCTCATACACCGAAAATACACAAGCATGCATGCAAAGCCTAGGAGTTTTTTGTTTTGTGTGTGAAAGCCGTGTTGAAGCTTGTTAACACAAAAATGAAAAAAGTTTTAGATGTGTTGTTATCTGGAGTGAATCGTATCTCAGTCACTGATGGCATGTATGTTTACACACAGCATCTCTTCTACCTCGTTACTTTTGCATGATGTACTGCACAATTATCATCAATGTGGGAGAAGACATTGACTTATGCATACTAATTTATTTAAAAAAAAAGCAATCCTCTGAGCAATTCACTCCTACAATATTCTCACGCTCTTGATGTGGAGTTTTAAAAATATGATAAAAATCAGTGCGGCAGAATCAGAGATGTCTTTGTTATTCCACACATTTGTCTTACTTGCTGCATTCATTACCCATTGGCTATCAGTCTAATGACAATTTAGCCTCTGGGGGCAACGGCCCCATGGACACACACTTTGTTAGTATTTCTCAGGTGTTGATGTGGCCAGCAGATATCTAGTTAACGGAGTTCTACAACCCGAATGTTTGATTGTTTTTCATTTCGGCCAGGCATATGAATGCAGATAAATAAATGAAAAGCTAATAAAAAATTCTGTCAGAATTTTATTTGCTTGAAAGTGATTAGTTTGTACTTTTCAGGCTACGAACGAACTACAAATGAAAACCAGCTTTTGGCACCATAAACTTGCCCAGTTACCTAAAGACTCTATTTACTATATGCAGATATCTGTTTATAGAGATTACGTACAATGCAACACGACCATCGACTGTTTGTTCGCAGATGTGGGTGTACATGCAAGTATAGCAGCTAATAATTTATCACTAAATTGCTTGTGACAAGTTATGCTGTATAATACGGGTGGCCCAATTAACCTGATTCAACTGCCAGTCTTACAGTCTGTGGGGCTATATGGGCTGAATATCTGATTTTACATATAATTGCTTGTTTCTCCCAATAAATATTGATGTATAGCCTATTTCGCTA
This sequence comes from Anarhichas minor, assembly GCF_050575085.1. Classification (NCBI taxonomy): domain Eukaryota; kingdom Metazoa; phylum Chordata; class Actinopteri; order Perciformes; family Anarhichadidae; genus Anarhichas; species Anarhichas minor. The sequence continues at coordinate 5,927,101 of NW_027466472.1, forward strand.
TAAATATCAGCTTATTACTTCTAGTATTAATAGAAATTTGAAAACAACTTATATGCTCTCAATCTATTTCTGTAGTGTGCATGAATAAATCACCATGTAGACTTGCGGGACCATTGGAGCATCTTTGTGATAGCCTCCGGAAGTCTCAATAACAACAACATAAGGCTATTGTTTCAAAATCACGGAGCACAATTATTAATCAAAGCAAGCAGGCTAAGAAATTGTGTCTCAATGTCTATTGATCTCTGTTCGGTTTCAGTACTATGGACTGCACAGCATCATACATACACACCACATACACACAACAGACAGCGCTGTCCATTACTCTGAAACAGCTAAGTGATAGGAACAAGATTTTGTTGTTTTTACTTTTGTTTCAATACATGAAGCTGAAACAAAGGGAGAACAATGAGCGAAATAGATGTGATTTGACCATCAGGCAAGACTTGACCAATCAATTCCGGGGGAAACCTTTACTGTTCAATTGCTTCAAGTTAAATCACTTCAGGCAATTCATGAGGTTTTGAAGGGCGGTACAGAAAAAACGACATTGGGCTTTTACAAATTTATAAAAACAACAACCGCATATTGATACGATTTCATGTTAAAATTAATTCTGCTTGCTTTTAGTGTGCTGGTCATTGCCACTAATTACTGAGTCATGCACTCTTTATGGTGCTGTAAAGCACAAAGGTATGACTCCTATTGCTCACAACCAAACATACACACACACGCGCACACACACTTTTACTGTGGTAGACTTTAAGCAATTTCCCTCATTTGAAAATGAGCAGAGATGTATTATGATCATTGGATTTGTCTCTCAGCCTTTTCTCCTGCAGTATTTCCATCATCACGGCTGGAAATTAAAAAAATGTAAACAAAACAACTTGGCACGTACTGATATTAAATACAAAAAAAAACCATCACAATACTTTGTATCTTTTAATAATGGATATAGCAACTCTCACTGTTCAGTGGCATCTTCATTGTGTCACACAAGCTTAAAAGATGCCACTCGTTGGAGCTATGTCCTTCGTGTTTAAGTCTTTAAGTCTCTTTTAAGTGCTGGAGAGCATGATCATTCTCTGGGCTGGTGTCTATCTCTCCGTGTCCCTCTGTTCAGAGAGATAGGATAGAGATAGAACGAGAGAGAGAGCTGGTAATGATATCTTGCGTAGGTCAAGGGAGAGAGTGGGAGGGAGACCCTAACCCTGAATGTCTATTTGGAGGAACAAGTGCTCTGCTTACGGTCAATTAACCTTAAGGGCTATTACTGTGTGTGGTCATAGAGCCCCCCGGAACTAGGACAGGAGTAATTTACTGAGGACTGGCCTGACCTCTTTGCCATCATGCTGTCATTCTGTTTAACAGCCGCTGACAGGGTAACACAAATACACACACACACACACACACACAACCATTCTGTCTCTCCTGCCCCTTTCCATGTCTTCCTCTCCTGCGAACCTTGAAATAAAAAGATAAAAGAGGATTTAGTGCTCCCAAAAAGAATACACACCCACATTCAAGGCATGTTGCCAAAAAAAAAAGGCATACAAATTACCCGTTGTTTCAACTCAGGAGTGTTCATGCATTATTCCAAGATGCTTCTTGTGTTTGGCAATAAACAAAGCCTAAAAAAAGCTATTTTCAATTTAGCTGTGTGGAATGGTCCTCATTTGTTTTTGGAGCTATCTTGTTATAGTGAAGTGCTTGAAAAGTATTTAGTGGTGCTCAATGAAATGTCTGGGATTAGGGCTGTCACGATAGCAGATTGTCACGACACAATTAGCGTGACCAAAAAAAATATGCCTATGATGTTATCGCAAGATGTATAAAAAAAAATAATTAAAATAATAATATCAGTCAAATTCATCTTTAAATTAGTTTATTGTGTGTTTTATCTCTTATTGGCAAATGAATAGCACTCAAAATACTGATAGGTGGAGACGGAGTCTGTAATCATAGCTGTATAACGGTATATACAATTATTTAAGAAGCACTGTATTATTTCTGTATCATATTCTGTATTGTCTGTATTGATACCATTATTGACATGACATCAATATTTCCTTCTTTTTTTACTATCATGATTAATGTAAATAACAGTACATCACAACACCCCTACTGGGAATCATCACCGTCAGTACCACATTATATGGCAACACTGGCAACTTTTGTTGAGGTATGTTGGACAGATCAACACACTCAGTGTCCCTCCCTCCATCACCGATCATGACTAAGAGTCTGTTTCAATACGTTGTCATCTATTGAACAATTCAAGTCTATATCAATGGAAATCAAAAGGGCTTTATTTTGAGCCATGCATATATGATATATATTTTATATTCTATGTATCTACAGTTTAGCCCTCTTTTTATTTTGACACATAAATAAAGGTGAGTTTTCTGTCTACAGAAACGAGCGAGCAGGAGACAGTGGGAGACGCATGAATGTAAAGAGAGCTCTAGAGAGAGTCGTACAGTATTAATTTCCCCGTCATTGCCCAGCGTCTCCCCCGCGCTAACCTCTGGAACAGTCATTCTCATAAAGGCTGCATATACTTATAGTATGTGAGCAGGGGCATTTTAAATGTCGGCACTGCAGCCTCCCTGATTTATGAGTTAGGGTTTTAACCGTCACTTGCAAGTGTATGCCTAGGCGTGTGTATAATTCTGTGTTTGTGCCCGTACCTGCAAGTCTATAACTACTGCAAATGCACGTCTGTGTGTGTGTGTGTGTGTCAGCTGTGACCTTGAATGGGCAGCATATCATTGTTAAGCACAGGTGGCCTGTGTTCACCATTGCTGTAATCTACAGCTTTACTCTGTGTGTTGCCAGGCACAGAAGACTGGGCGGAAAACTGTGTGTGTGTGTGTGTGTGTGTGTGTGTGTGTGTGTGTGTGTGTGTGTGTGTGTGTGTGTGTGTGTGTGTGTGTGTGTGTGTGTGTGTGTGTGTGTGTGTGTGTGGAGACTGAGGGAATAAAAAGTGTATTTATCAAATTTATTGTTTGGTACTCACTTTGTAGAGGCGAGTACACTCATACCTCTACCATAATAAAATTGTCGACATCATAACCTAGAATTTGCAATGTTCTACAAGATCCATAAATTCAACACCCAATTCTTGTTGTCAAAATATAAACACCTCCTCAAGCGATGTTACCGCATCTGATGCCAGCTCTCGTGAGGTATTACGACAAACTTAAGTGCCTGCCATTGATGTGCTCTAGTGTTGTTATATGTTTGTCAATGTGTGTACAGGCAGCAGATGCTGTCTCCATAATGATCGCTAATCTAGTTTTTCTCTGTCACACATGTTTAAAAAAATGCATTTCTTGCCTCAGATGTTGTCGTACTTTTCTATATTATTTGTCTACCAATTTTCACTTGCAATGTTGCTGTTGTCCTTAGTGTGGCCGCCTTTCCTACCTGCATCATCGGCAGACTCCAGAGAGACAGCGTTTGAGAAGTGACTTTGATCTAGCTGACAATTCCATAATGAGGATGTTTATATTCATCTGATGTGAGATTCCATTATGAAATGAGGACATTGTGGGTCATGTTTGTTGATATCATTCAGCTATTCCACGCATGCTGATTAATGGAGGAAATGCTGCCAGCATTTAACATTTATAAAGTTCAAGCCTAGAACTTAGAAAATGATCTATATCTAATCCCCTCTCGATAAAGCTCACTTTAAGGGAATTTTGGGGTGTCTCCCCATCTCGCCTAATCATCACTTTCTCTCTTCCTTCGTGGCATTCTCTCTCCTTCCTCGGTCTTTATCTGCCTGGGTTTCCTAAGTCCCACACATAACAAATCTGATTTATGACAGCCCTGCACTCTTTGCTCACTCTCTTTCCACTCCACGGTTTGCATTGTCATGTTTTCTTTTCCCATCTTCTATTATCAGGGGATGAGTAAATGATGTTAAGAGTCTTGATAGAAGCCTAAACAAACCCCTGAACACACAAATTCTGGTTAGGTTAAGGTTCTTATGTTGACGTGTTTCTTAGTGCTTTGTGTCATGTCGTCAGGCACTGGCTTTAAGTCTCCCTTTTTGTGCCCATCTTGTGCATCACCGCGGCTCCACTCCACCAGGAGAATCATAACGCACTCTGTCAGCCACTGTCGGCATACAGGTCTGACTATGTGACACATTCACTGGCATACATGTAAATACAAATACACACACTTACCCTATATCACACACACACACACATGCACACACAGACAGGAATGTATTCTTACAAGGGCACATGTATAACGTGCTTACACCGTTACACACATTCCAGTCCGTCCTGCCAGTATCAAAATTGTGCCTGTCAGTTTTGAGGATGTGTGAGCATGTCTGGTGGTGTGTATATGCATGTTTTAGAGCTTACTAATTATAGTACATAATGATTCATTTACAGGCTCTAATTTCTCACTACACTAAATTATTCAATAACACTCACTTCTTTTAAAATAAAAATCTTCATCACATGACGATTGAACACGACATACTGTCTTTCCTCTCTGAAACACATCCAGTATGGGACATGTGTGTGGTGGTTAAAATAAGCATTTGAAATAAAACATTGTGAGTCACGCGGCAAAGTAACAAGAAAACAAGCAGACGTGGAAAGGCAGGGAAATGATAACATCGCCTGTTTACTGTAAGTGGAAAGGCAGCATTCTGTTGTGTTTCCAGTGTTGTCTACTACCGTGTTGCAACTCAGTTTGTGTTGAAGATGTTGAGTCGATGCAGACCTTTAGAGAGACTCAGGCCAAAACTCTAAAACAATAAACAAGTCAGTTCTTAAATCATATGATGTTCCATTCACCCTTTAATGGACTGGATGAACTCTCTCCCCAACAGGGGATTTGTATCAGTAATACTCCGAGCTATTGTCTGGTCAACAGTCTAAAAGGAGGAAAACACATGTTGGGACGATGCATGAGAAAATACCTTCCGCACTTCTGAGAACCCAAACCACTAGCTTATCAATTTTAAGTTCTGTCACAGAGCTAGTACACGCCCATCAATAGGTTTTCCATGAGACAAAGTACAAATTCCAATATGTGCCAGTTTGATTCATCGGGAATACTATAAACACACAGACTTTTGGGGTAGGGTATCCTGATCATTGTCTGAATCGATAGGTAAGGTCATACCACACACTCCAACTCTGCTGCTCTTCTGGGATGATCCTCTATTAGAATGAAATGAAAGACAGTGTCCAAAGATGGCTGCGTCCTAAGAACTGCCACAAATCCAGTCTTTTGCTGTATACTCAAAAACGTAACCTCTGTAGTCTGGGGTCAAGTGGTTCACAGACACAACAACAGAACAGTACATGTGGACAGAGAAAAATCAACATCACCCTGATCTTCCCATTTTGTCCAGATAAACAGGTGTGAGGCCTTTCAACACGTTAAGTTAGGTTTTTAAACACATTTTTTCAGACCTTCAGGTTTGAAAAGTGAAGCCAATACAGCAGTGCTGTACGTCCTGATTGGCCAGATACGCTTATGCAAATGTTCAGTAGGCGAACACATGATTGGAGGGGAGTCCAGTAGAGCGCTGGGCCTGCGTGAGTTAGAACTACACCTTCTATATTTCCCAACTTCAGAGAACACGCTGTGTATATTTATTGTGTTGTTGTCTCTTTTATAAATGTCTCCAATGTTGAACTTTGTTGTATTCCATACTGTAGCCTTTTTGGAAAAAGCAGACAGCAGTGGACACAGCCACAGTAATTAAGAATATATGCACACCTGAGGCCTTCTCTATATCATTATGCTACAAACCAGATATATTCCGAATTGATTTCTGACACTTGCAGTCATACCAGCGAGCTTTGTGGAGAAAGTGGTCATTGGCCTCCTGGGTATAGGGAAAGGCCCTTCATGAGGGTCCAAATGATGGTCTTTTTGTAAACTCAGAGACTAACAATGAGCAACTGGTTTGCAAAGAGTCTATGTTAGGAAAGAAGCAGGAGTAAGTGCTGGGCTGTTTGATCCCTGACTAACTCTCACACAGATGTAAGTTAAATTGGGCATAGAATAGATGCAGATCATTATCCTAATCACAAGATGCTATGGGGTTACAGTTGTACAAGAGAAGCATGCTCCAAAACGGCTAATGCCAAGGCAAAGAAAAACGAGTCACACACTTTCAAGCAACTGTGCAAACACACACACACACACACACACACACACACACACACACAATATAACACTGAGCAGAAAACTGCTTATCATCTTAGAATAACCCAAAGGACAAGGAGAAGAAACATGACTACCAATTAGGTCTTTATCTCCCTTGTCTTCCACTCCTCTTTCTACTGCATGCTTTTCTTTTTGCATTTTTTCCTCCTCCCATTTTGCTTGTAATATGTTCCATAACTCTAGAATAGCTCCTTAAACCCTGGCATTTTTAGGAGGCGCTAATCTGTGTTCTCAGATGAAAACAGTACCTCTGACATGAACAGCAAATTGTTGAGAAGAACCATCTGTGTAATCTGCGCAGTATATGAAGTATATCTTGCACTGCCTCCCCAAGACCAGGACATTTGTTCACGCTTACAGCCATATTTTCACTTAAACATGGTTTTGCTCATATACATTATAATTCTAGATTTGAGTTTTTTACCAATGCAAAAGACGTAGGACATACAAAGTGTTTTTTTTTGGTGATGTTGTGCAATGAAACTTATGTTTGCATAACACTATTTGTCAACACCGTGCTTTTGTTTCTTGACCTTTTATGGGCAAGCATTGTGGCATCAATGTGCCTGGAGCCCTTCTAGGTAGAGAGTCTAGTTTCCTACTCGTGAAACTCACCAGTGTGGTGGGCCAATCTGAGAGACTGCACTCTGGAGGTCTGTTATTTTGCTCCTGCTCGCATGGGCAGAGAACTGGTGGATTATTTATACTAACCCTATATTCCTTCATTGCTCAAGCTGCTTTGACCAGTACCAACATGACTTTGCTAAGTGCTGTTGATAGGCCTCCTTGTCAGCAGCTTGTGTCCGACATGCCAACTGCCAAGTTGTATTAGCCGCCATACTGCTCACCGCTTGGCTTTGCAGGATTGGTGTGGGAGTGTTGCTTCAGGAACCAGTGATAGGATCAAGATAAGATACAGGAAGGCCAGTTTGATGAATATATTTTTAAGTAGGCACTTGTGTCCACACCTCTGCTGTGCCAACAAACTGGCCTCAGCTTTTTTCTTTTTATCACATGTTGCTGTCTGCTGTCTGTCTATGTTATGTCTGTCTGAACATGGCCTTGGGGAGGGGGCCAGGGTGGTTCCGACACCCTCCCCCACTGTTGGTGTCTTTACATTATTAAGGTTATCCTTCCAGAATCTTTGCCAGGTAATTTCAATTGAACTAAAGCCAACCGGACCTTAGCCATAGAGTTGGCAGACATATGGAACATCATTTTTGGAAACAGCTTTGTCATTTAGATGTTTAGACTTGTTTCTTGTGTTTTTTACATATTAATGTTTTGCAAGTGTATCGGGATACCATCCAATATCTAAGAATGGCATTTAATGAGCAATGTACGACATTCATGATATAGCAGCAAACAACTATCTGCCATGTTAAAGATATAGTGAATAATGTCTACCTGAGCAGAGAATGAAGTCCCTCTTCTTCTGTGTGTGTTGTTATCTGACTTCTTCTTGCTTTGTCCACATAGCCGCGTCGGCCACGTGTGCATTTATTGCATGTGACCCACTAGCTAGCTCACGGCCGCCTCTCTGCACTGCTCTCATACAGCTGATATTGCCGTCCCGACCGGCGAAGCACCCACCCTGTGATTCCCCCTCAGGTAAATACTGTCAGCTCTGCCATCACTTTTGCCGTAGTTTGCCCTGTTAGCACTGTTACCCAAAAGCTGGGTCAAATGAGATTCATGATTTGTTAATGAGAGGAACAGGGGATTCATACTTTACAACAGCCTTGGTGATGTTCAGGCTCAATCCCTCATTTTCACCACAACATGCTCTCCAGATGTCACATGCATTTCTTTTCTTTTCAGACAAGTCATAGTGAAGTGTGTGCCTACGTTTGTCTCTGTGTCTGTGTGCATTGAGACATATCTATGTGTGTCCATGCACTGGCATCTGGAGAGGCCTCAAAGAGCTCTTCCCTTCTCCGAACACTCTCCGTGCGTCAAAATCAAGTTGAGTGGTTTCCCCCGATATCCCTGATGCGTTTGCCTCTGTCGTGAGGCTATCACGCTGGAGAGCTTTGGAGGAGAGGGGTCATTAGATTTGGCTAACAAACATAGGCCTCCTCACATATTCGGTGCCATCGAATTTACATGCCGTAATGAGATTCCTCATAACATGACGTGGCATAATTTTGTCCTGATGTATGAGAGAGCATGGCTTTTTCTTTTTCAAGGACTTTGTTTTCATTGCTTTCTTTTGTTAAGGGTCTCATCTCAGCTACTTAAATGGAGATATTGTATCGCTGCGGTGTAGGGATGTGAATTATGCGCTGAAGTGGACATCCTGTTAAGTAGTTTGAAAACAGAAACTGTTCTGAACCAACTTAAGCATTCTTAAGCATTCTTAATCATACGTTATTACCATGTCAAACTTTTCAGTCTTGATTTGCGAACTTTGCTTTCAGCAGTCCGCATATCTTTTTACACTATCTTTTTCGACATCAATATATTTCTCACATTGTAATGAATTTTGAATGAACGTCACTCCTTTTAGTGTTCACAAATGTATGAGTGCTGAAAATATGTTTTCAAGTAGAAACACTGCCGGGAATGAAACAAGTTGGGGTAAAATAAATAAAAGATGGTCAGAAAGCCTTGCCGATCTCATCGAATATTCCAACTTTCAACTTTTTAAAATCAAACTATTCTGTATTTACCCAGATTTTTTACATATCTCAAAAGTCCAGTTCATTAATTTAAGGCAACAGAAACCTTCTCTGAAGAGTGCAATTCCTTTTGTACACAGATCAAAGGGATTTAAACCAGGGATGCTGCAAAATCAGATGGAAGCTGAGAGGTGAGAAGTCAAGAAATTAAAGAATTAACGAAAGGAAAAAAGATGGGACAAGATAGAAGGTGATGAAAATGTCAACTTAAATGTAAAAATCGCAAACAGCTTGACTTTGAAAATCTCTCTCTCTTTCAGTCTCTCTCATTGCTGCTTTCCCTCATATCCTCTCATTCATAGAGGCGTAGTGTCTCAATAGATGACATCATACTATGTACCACGCATGCACATAAACACACACATTATTCCTAACACCTTGCAGCACTTTGATATTTTATTAAGTGTTCAGAGGGTACAAAGCATCTATAATGTTCTCCTTTCTTTTGGACAATACATCTCTCTAGCTGGTCATAGTGACCTTCCACCTGCCTGCCCATCCTCCTTCACCAGCACTTATCACCACAGCTGAGCAACACCAAAAGGCAATTACTGCCAGGTGAGAATCTGACACTTTTCACAATTCACTTAGCTGAGCGATTGCCTTTCTATATCCAGCCTGAGATTGTGTCTGGAGAAAAAACACCACTGCACGAGCACACAAAACAAAAGCTCAGACTACACAAAGTATGTGTGTAGAGCCTCCTGGTCTTTCTGGGAAAATTGAGCAAAGCCCCACCTGCTGGCAGCAGGTAAAAGTACGGTTGTGATGGTGCTTGGTAACTTAGAAATAAATACAATTCTGTATAAATGCATTCCATCCAAAATCCTGCTGTTATTTTAGCATGTTTCTACAATGTAGGTTCGATGGCCTGGACATAACAGTTTCACAATGGTGGTTGAATTGCACTTGGCTGGTGACACTGCTATTTGGGGGTATCCCAACATTTGCAACGGCAAGTGCCCCAAATGGGGGAAAACAACAAAAGTGTCAAAGCCTTTGGCAATGAAAGTGGATGGCACACATTTGATGCCAAGTAATTGCCTGTTGCCCCACTGCAATTCAATTTTTTACTTGCCAAGTTCTGTTGTCGTCATTGTTTCTTGTAGTTGGCAGAAGTTAGTATTTATTTTTAATTCTGTTTTTACTATTAAGATAGCAACTGAGAGATTTTTTTTATGAAGACTTTTAATGAAGAGTCTGAAACAAAAAGATTAAGCACCTCGGGGCCCACAAGCTGCGGGATATTGTTTTAAACCAAACTGCTGGTAAACAATCACAGAATTAAGGTTGAGTGTTTCTTAAAGGAAAAATGTCTGACCAGTAGAGTAAGTGTTTGAAGGCACATTTTGAGTCAGAGCCACGGCCTGAACAAATGACATGGTAACATTTTATGTAAAGAATAAGTATGCATTTAATTGTATTTAATAAGTATGCATTTAATAAAAAAATAAATGTACAGCTTTGAATACTGCTCATTTGCTTGCTAAACTGTTACGCAATGCTGTGTCATGTGTTTATTTTTAAAGGAAAAACGCTAAGTGTTGCTGTAAGGTTGAAGGTTGAGGCTTCATTCAGAACACAGCCGATACCTCGGGGCATCCTTTTGATCTTTCCAGAAAGACTTTAAAATGGTAGCATCCTCTAGCCAGCCTTGGGCAGCCCTGATTAATCTGCCCTAGATGCCCAGTGAAGGATTCAGACTGTTTTTTGGGATGATTCAGCAATCCACAAGTCAAAACCTATAAGTTTTGTTTGTGTATTTATTTGCCCAGTGATAAAACAGAGGAAGAAAGTAATTAAAGGAAATTATATGAGATAAAACTGAAATTGAGGCTCCAAATGTGTGCAGATACTACAAAAAACAACAACAATGAGGCTCATGAGGACATTTCACCAAAAAACTATTTTCACTTTCCATCTCAATTCACAGTCCAACACCTGGTACCTGCTTCATAGTCATTTTACCGCTGACTCAAACAAAGAAATAATTTGTCTCCGGTACTTTCTTTTACACATATTGCTAATTGGTCTCATTCACCTTGTCTTATTACTAATTGTAATTTTGTTTAATTCCCATCACACCCTAAAACAGCAGGCACAACCAGCCAGTAAACAATACAAAAATGGCTCTTTTTGTTCCTTCTTGTGATATGTATTTTTTGTTTTCAGTCCTGCATTTCCAGTACAGTTAAACATTCCTCAGCCACAACTCTCAGAGCTGTTTTCATCCCCACTCCTCTACGTCCAGCCCGACGTCCCCTGAGGCCCCCTTACTGAATTGGGGTGGAGATTGAAAGCGGGAGCTATGGCGAACTGACATTCCCTTTCAATATTTAATATTTTAACATTTAATCCATAGCACTGCTATGTGCTCTCTATTTCAATGTTTCTCTTTCTGTCTGTTTAAGCTCAGTTAGAATTTAGCGACTGATGCTAGCATGCTCTTGCCAGATGCCTGTACAATGCTCTCTTTCTTTCTTTCTCTTTTCATACAGCATATGTTTCCTATTAAAACTACTAACGTTGTATCTTTACCAACGGCTGTAAAGAAAAAGGTGAATGTATTTGACTTGAATTGGGGCATTTCGATATGAAAAAGACTTAAACTCAGTTTTTACATTCAAAGTTACTGCTGGCTGTTTCAAGTTCTCTGCTCGCAAAAAGCATTAATAAATACAACCCATGCAGGTGGTATATTTTCTTAAGATAATCACCTTTGAGAAGTATGGCGGGTTGTTTGGACGGTTAGAAGAGAGGGATTACAGTTCATTACCATTACCACCCACTCCTACCACGCTTCCTGGCATTTAATAAAGGATGAGACGGAAGAGAATTCATAAGTGGTAAGAGGAATTATGTGAAGGCGGTAAATAGGAAAAGGTTGACAGGAGAAGGCCAGAGGACACTCTTAATAACTTTAAGTTTAGGGCACAGCGCCTCCCTGATATTTCTTTGCACTGATCATTTCATGTTTCAGAACTTCATTAAATTCAGTTGATGCAAAGAAAATAAAAAAAATTTGAAAAGGAAAATAACAAAGTGAAAGAAACAAATTTGCATGGTTCCTTCCTCAGGGCCAAACAGTTCTAGTTACGGTTCTCTCATTATTTACGGCATTCAGTTCACAGCCCCCCAAAAAAGTGATTCTTGTCATGATTCTTGTTTTGTCATCATTACAGTCTTAGAAGTGAGAGGAGTGCAAGGTCTATTCACTCATAATTCTAATGTTCTACTCCCTAGTATTCCCATGCATGTGCAATGTGTAATCTGCATTAAGGAAGGCTAGCAAGGAGCAAAATCTCACATGAGACAGAAACGTCAGTCCCCTGGTTGAATGTCCAATGTTTGTTTGATCCATCCACCACGCCTCCCTCGCGCTCTTTCCCCCGCACTTTCTCGCTCTTAATACTGCGTCTGTTACTTTGGGTACCCTAATATATATGCAGATGGGTTTACATTGGAGGTACTTAAAAGCCTGTTGCGTCGTATATCAACGCTGAGGGCCAATGTCCAAACAAGGGGATTTGACACCCTGGAAGTGAGACCAGGCTGAAATGTAATATCCATCACAGTGATAGGTGATTGATACTGTTTTTAAGTCTGATTGAATACCCTGGTATCACATTTACTCCCCACTACAAACTGTGATAGTTAAACACATGAACAGGTCTACTGCTTCTAAAACACATTCATTTTTTTTGCATGACGTTTCAAATAAAAATCTTGTTCGAAGGTCACTCCCGTCTGGTGTCCTCTACATATCTATCCTTGAGCACCTTACCCAGGCAGACCCCTGCTGTGACGGTGTGTTTGTCCATTAATCTCCCAGTATGCTGACAAGTTAACTGTCTGCCTGAGATCCTAATGCATCATCTCTGTGTGGGCATGGGGACTGGCACAGCCCGTTAGGATAGCTTTAATCGCTGCATCAAGAGTTACTGCTGGAGCCACATGAAGAACAAGCAGATGCATTCCGAAAACCTTCGGCATCAACACCCGATATGTCGGTTTTATTTGTGTTGTTTTCTGCATTCAGTAAACAATGGTTTACGTGGTGAGATTTAAGGTGTCACACTATCCCAAACTCTGAGGACATCTTATTTGACACTCGGCCAATGATATAAATAGCTCCACCAAAAGGAGCAATGTTCGCGAGTACATTGTGTGAAGTGCGTAGTACATGTCTAGCACCTCACCAGTACAAAGCTTTAAATGTTATTTACTTCTGACGTATCTGATGATTACCTCAATGAGCCTCTTGTGATGGCGCTAATGCCAACACAAGCTGATACATTTATACTCGCTTGTAGGGCATCCTTGTGTGTGTGTGTGTGTGTGACTCAGCCGTTAGTGGAGGTTATTTCGATGGAGCGGTGTTCATTTTTTCCCATAACACCCTTCAGCAGCTCCAGCCCATATTGACTTCCCAGACTCATCTATTCTCATTTATGAAATGATGTCAAAACTCCATGGCAACCACTCTACCAGTAGCCCTGGGCTTGCTAACCAGAAAGAAGCAGGAAACAGGAGTACCATAAGCACACACACACACACACACTGATGGTGTATGTTGAAGTCCGTTTTCTTTACATGATGGATTTAGTATTGAAACACTGAGGAAGAGGAAATTAGAATAAATAAATAATGTGTGACACCACACAGCCCCTTGTCTTCACCTTTTGGGCAGAAAAGTGATTTATACTGAAAATAATTTTAACTTTATCAATTTACTGAAAGAAAATTGGTATTCTTTAGCATGCGGTTGAATACATTATTCGACTATATTCCATGAAGATAAAACGAATTTTATAAGAAATCTTGACATGTGAACTTCACTCATGTGTAGCTGAATATGTTGCTTGTTCATTCCCCCAAAAAAATCTATAATACAAGTTTTCCATTAAACAGCTTAAGTCCAGTACCATCAACTTTGAATTGCTATTATCATGTTTGTATTGACATAAGAAAAACCCCAGGGTTCATTTCAACACCCTCACCTCTCACGTGTATTTTGAGCCCTCTGTTATCCACGTGTCAAAGAAGTCAACACACAACACATTTAACAAGTTAAAGCTTGAAAACATCTGAGCACATTGCTCCCTGATAGAACTGTTTATTTTTACTCCATATCTTACAGCCTTTGAAGGCTTGTAAATATTCCCCATTAACTTCCTGTTGTAATTAATGAAACAACGTAATTAAGGACTGTAAACACCAAGACATGGTTTGATATGGAAACAAGAAAATCATATTTGCATTTATGTGTAATTATTTGTCCCTTTCACGATGGTTTCTTCTCCATATCACAGCCCAGTGTTTTTTGTGTGTGGGTTTGTGTTTTTCCCTCTCTGAGAAAATATGAAAAATAGGATGTGGAGGAAAAAAAAAATTAATATGTTAAAAACCTTATTACAGTAATCAGCAAGGCGGAGTTGGGGACAATTTCCCCAACGAATGATTTGCATAATTCAATTTCTAGTACACTATCAAAACCCAGTATGCGTTCAAGGCCTTAGCAAAAATAGTGATATTTCTAAGTTACTGAAATAAAATTATGTTTTACTCTCCTTTGCCCTTTCTGCTTTTGCCACAGTGTTTCTCAGGGAAGCATTTTGTACTGTGCTGCTACTGATAATTGCCATTTGCAATGGACTCATTTCAACTAAGCTAATTAATGATTTTTTTTTCACTCCTGCAAAAGTTATTAATCGTTCCTCTTGAAAACATGCTTAAGCAGTATTCCAGGCTCTGTCTCCGAGTCCATTGTCAAGACAAGGACAAGACATGCCTATTCAAACTTCTTCCTACAGCTTGGTCAAGACTATATCATCCAGTACTGTTATTCCCACAGAATTTTGGCTAGACTGAGTCCCATTATTTATGTGAAGCGCTCAATAGAATCAACCTTGACCATGAATTCCTATCGTTGATCAAACTCATCTATAAGAATCCCACAGCTCAAATACTCCCGAATCGAATGATATACTTCGCTTTTCAACCCTAGACGGACAAGAAAGAGGTGCCCGCTATCCCTTCTAAATTTCGCTCTTGTTATCGAAGCCATGACACAGTTAGACCACTAAAGGAACAAGCAACGAGTTATCGTTGTAAGCCGATGACATTCTTATATGTTTTTCTGTGATAATGATAGCCCTCAGCAGCAGAACAAAAGCAAAGGTTTTGAGTTAAATGGCCAAAATCCTGTCATTGTCTGTAGGCTTATAGGGCAAACTAATTTAAACACTTAGTCTTTATATCAGAGTGTATACTGCCCCATGCTTTGTCACAAATTGCATCTGTTATCACCTTTCTGGGTTCCAAACACACCATATGGCATTAACATCAAACCACAAATGAAAATGAGATCGTTCCATTGCTTTATCCAAGTCATTCTCCCGATGACGCTGTGTTGGAGCAATGTACTAAGGAACAGTTATTGAGGATTACTAACCACTTCAACACTTGGGGGCATGTGTTTTGAAGCAAAGAGTGAAAATTATCCCCAAGGATATTTAGTTGATGTTGGAATTTTTCAAATGAGAAATGGTACATTTAATAAAAAACATCTGTGGCTGCTCTGACTTTTGAATGTCAGTGCCACTGATGCTGCAGATGGAAGTTGAAAAGTTGAAATTTTACAAAGACTTAGGAGCTAGAACTTAATTAAAAGCAATAATATAAATTTCCGTCAATTTAAAATGTTAGTAGATGGGTCGTTTCCTCAAAAGCTGAAGTTATATGTTTTTATCATTTAGCAAATGACTCTAAAAAATGTATTTTTACATCAAAGCAGAGTTCATCATCTAAACTACAAAATATTCCTCTACAAGATAGCAATGAACAGTAAATAATGTAACACAGAAGTCAGTATAAAAATAAAACCAAGTCAAACCTCCCACATGAGTAAAGACTGGAGCCCACCAGTAGAGGCGGTCACTGATGGGCTTTCTACTCATCCCCTAAACCTAAAGTAAGTGATTCTCACCCTGCAACACTTAAGACCTCATACACCCTGGCTCATAAAAACATCTACAAAATTGGAAATGTTAAATTGTTATTGTTAATCTATTTTTTCAGTGTGAACAATGTACATACTGTACTAACCACAACATAGCTCAATTCCTGCTCAAACTGCCCATTTTGCCCGTAACACCCTGTACTCTAGACTGCAACATCCTCAATCATTTTTACTTTACTTTTCTTTATCCTTTCATCTCTGTTGCTCAGCCATTCCACCTAAATAATCCATTCCACCTAAATTTACTTTAATGTTTTCAAATTTTCAAAGCCTATAACCAGGTGGCAGTTGTGAGGATTCAACTCCTACGGATGAGTTGTGTGTACAGTATCTGGAAACGTTTGTGTATGTATGCCAGCTATAAAATTGAGTGTGTGTGTGTGTGTGTGTGTGTGTGTGTGTGTGTGTGTGTGTGTGTGTGTGTCTGTGTCTGCGTATATTTGCATGAATCCTGCAAGCCATTTGGGGATTAGGCCGTTATTGATCCAAGACGGACACAGTATTTACTGGGATAATTCGCAAAGTCCCGTCATCATAACTGTCTGAGACAGCCGTCTAACTTAATGAAAGCACTTCCCAAATGTCAAGTGGTTAACACCAAGCTGTGAGATAGCATATCAAAACACACGCACACACACACTCACACACACACACATTTGAAATGCACTATTTGGCCTTAGAGGATCACTCTGATGTGAGCAAAATCTAACATCTGTAATGTTTTTGCATTCCAAATTTCTTGACAATTCGGCCAACAGTTGTGCAGATGTTTGACTTTGGACTGACTGGACCAATGAACTGACATTGGCATCAAAAGGGTTGTATTGCTAATGTGGCAAAATAAAATGAATGAATGCTTAATACAAATGTCAAACTTTCCAATAACGGTTGGCATTAATGGAAGTATCTGTTAGAAAGAAAAGTGTTTCACATCATGAGATATCTGAATATCTGCCATCTGACTTAACTTCAACTGTGTCTAAAGATTGCTCATATTCTGGATGTATTGCCATTTTTCCTTGATAACCAAGCTAAGTGCAATCTCCCTCTAATCACCTATTACTACACAGATGATCTTTGGAGTCGTTTCCCATTACCAAGTAGGGAGACTATTGGACAGAGTGACCTGCAATACAAGCATTAATGGCAGAAGTGACAGTCTGTTCCCTGGAATAAATCAGATATATTTTATGAGTCGATATTTTCCATGGCCAGTCCCAGTTTACCTACATTTTTTCTTTATTATTTTGGGAGAAAGGTTGTTTTTGTGACAATCGCTTTATATTTGGAAAAAGGTAAAGGGTTCAAGAAACAAAATGGAGCACCCTCTTTCTTTAATTGTCCACGTATTTGATTCCATGCCACACTTTGACCCTGGCCTTCTCACCCATCTAGAATGTTCCCATGGCAGTGCTACGTTGTTCTCACAACTCATTATTTTACTCCGTTTCAAATAGAATTGAAAAATTAACTTCAGAGCTCGATTCAAAGAACGTCAAAACCGTACAATGTGATTACCAATTATCTTCTTTCAATTCGGTACCTTGCACCAGCAAATGTACGTGTTTAATGCATTACATTCTCCATACTCTAAACCGTACCCTCTGTACTCAGGTGTCATTTGGGATAAGGGGACTATATTTGGAGATTCAAAGAGGCCCAATAATTTCCTGAAAAACTAATTTGCTGTGATCGGTCTTCCATTGCTGCCTCCTCTTTGCTCCCACATGTGTTTACACAATTTGATGGAGCACTTTCCACGGCCCATCACAATTAAAAGAGGAAAGGGAAACCCTGCACTGGCCCCCAGAGACGGTGTGTACAAAAAGGGGAATCAAAGGCAAATTGAAATGATTTCAATGCTTATTATTACTGTTCTGATTGTAGTGTTTGCCATATTATAATGCCAGTGTCGCTGTTTTTCTTTATTTTTGCTTTGAAAGAGCCCATTCTTTTGTTAATTGCCTTGGCATCGCTCAGGCACAGCCTTGCCAATAAAGCACCTTGAAATTGAAAAGTGAATTGGAACTGAACGGAGGGAGGAGATTCTCTCTCTCTGTCTCTCTTTTTTTTCTGCAGCTGGTAAAGCAGGATTAGGCTTGGCACAGAAAGAGACAAAAGGGAGCGTGTTTGTGTGTGTGTGTGTGTGTGTGTGTGTGTGTGTCCGCTTTCGCGCCTGTGTGTGTAGGTGTGTGTCTGTGTGCCATCACTGTCCTGGAGTCAGGGCAGCAAGGTTTTTAGGGGACTCAATTAGTTCAGCCCAAACACAAATCCGGAATCTTTTGCATTCCAGGTCTATCTGGGATGTGGCAGGGAAAATGCTAAAGCTCTGCCCACAACTCAGAAAACCTCAAAGTCCCTCCCCTGCCCCGCTTATCCCTGAGAATCCGGCACACAGGGGGACTAGAGGGGAGCAGATCACAGCTGGAATCCCACGATCAGCCGATGCTCTGGGTTTTCTGATGTCGCTCTGGTTTGTTCCGGGTGAAAGGCAATTTGGCCCAGTGTCTACTGGTGCCAGGTTTATATGAATTGTGTTTGCAGCAATAAAAGAGCCATCATTTCAGTGTTTGTATTATACACATGGCGAGTGGAATGTTAGCAGAGTAGCCATAACTTTGTGTGCATAATTATGAATGCGCTGTAAGTCATTAAGCTTGCGGTTTTGGACAGGTATTTACTGGCTGTGATTTGAAGATACTTTTGTTCAACAGTATCCGCTGAGGGCAGTTTTGAGTATCTCTATAGCTACAGCTGGTATGCGGACAATGATGATGAGAAGAGCTGGTGGGGAGGAAAGCAATCTGTTTGACAGACTCACTGAGGGAGGACAGGGAGATCCAGATCCACACTAACTAGCTTGCAGATAAAATCAAACAGTGTCTGAAAGACGACGTCAGGTGCGAAAACAATCTAGTATGACGTCCGTGCAGCTTCGGTTAACAAACGTACGAATATGACTTCATGAGTTCATTTATTGGTTTGCTGCAGCGTTGCCTTCCTTCCAGCTTGTTTACTCTCTCAACAAATCAGAAAATAACGACATTGCAGAGCCCAGCCCCATCCAGACACATTGTATTTTCTCATCAAAAATCAACACATGCATTCAGACAAACCTTGCTACTGATGAATGGCAGCTGCTTGACATGAATAACACACACATAATGTGTTTAGCAAATATGTTTGGTAAACTGTAAAGGTAGGTGAAGCGATAATATAAAGGCACTCTTTTGCTGTGCCAAGAGCAGCAAATGTAGCATGTCATTTTAAACCATCTTAGCTATTTCCCATGCTATCCCTTTGTGTGTGTTGTTATCAGTGCGTGTGAGTGTGCCCCACTGGTTAGCTGCACGGTCGCTGCTCTGCACTGCTCTCATGGTGGTTACAGCTGATAATGCCATCCAGGCTGACGCCATCTCCCTCTGGTAAACACTGGTAGCTCTGTATGAACCTTCGCTGTAGATTGCACTGTTTGCTCTGTTAGCGCCGTCAGCCATGACCTGCCAGCCCGCCGTGGAAGTGTTCAGAGTTGTTGATAGGTTATCAAATCGAAACTCTCCAAACCTAGGTTCTAGCACTTTTAACATTGATTATTTTGAACACAGTCAAATGTCGGGGAATAGGAGGCTGGTCATAACAGCAACAGAACAGATCATTTGCAAAGGTAAGAATTGCTCCGTAAATAGCATTTAATGAAGTACTTTAAGAAGTGAATATATTAAATAATGGAATGTGAATTAGATTATTCTGTGGACTTTTTTATATCTTACTAGCGCTGTTTTGTAACAAGCTGTCACTAACATGGATTCAAACAAAGATAATCCAGTATGGCCTAATTAATAGATCATTTAGATAAAGTGAAATCCATTTTGCAATGATGCTCTCATTTTATCTCGTGTTATAAATCCAGCACACCCCGCACATTACTTTAAAGTGGTCTACTCATGCTTGTTTTTGCTAAGCCATATTTGATCTCATTAGTTTTTACATATGTGTGTATATATATATATATATATATATATATATATATATATATATATATATATATAGCTTTGTTTCTTTTGTTTCAGAGTTTTGAGACATATGCTGAGACTATCTGCTGCCACCCCAGTTTAATGCAGGTGAATACAATATTAAAAAACAGTAAATTTGAAAAACTCAACAATTAGGGATGAAAAGCATAGTTGTTGCCCGTATCATGTTCATTGGAAATGTTTTGTACTTATTCCCGGAGAGCAAAACATTTGTATATGTTGATTTGAGCTTACTGACCTTTAGAAATGTACATTTATTGCCAGTCGCTCTGTGTTGTTATATTATATTATGAGAGAACAGTGCCAAATTAGAAGATTCTCAAACATGCACCATTCATCACACATGCAGTGAACATTATACACCTTGCAGAAACATGAGGGCGGTTGCAGTCCAAAAAAGTTTTGTTGTGTGACCGTTATAGTTTCACTGAGTGAGCTTTGTTAAGTAGAATACAGAGAAAGGGAGGGCTGGTCTATGTGCATCAGTTTCTCTGTGTTTGGGGGCTCAAGAGTCGAGATGGAAAGAACTAGTCCTGGCTCCGGGTCTTACCTTAATCCTTTCCACACATTTTTCAAAGCGCTTCTCCAAGACACCCAAAGAAGCAGAGGGGCATCCTTTTGTCAAAGGCAGATTAACCTTATATAAACAGGTTTCAGAATGGAGGAGAAAGGGCAGAACTAGAGGGAGGAAAAGTAATGTTTTCAAATAACTTTGAAAACGGACTAGAGTGAAATGAAAGGAAAAAAATGAAATGATAAATAGAGTTACAGAGCTGGATGGAGAGGAAAGATTGAAAGATGGGACGGTTATGATTGGAGGGTTAGAGAAGGAGAGGGACAGAGGGAGAAAGAGAGCTTTGGTTTGGATGGGATTGCAGCCAGCAGCAGCAGCTCAGAGGAGTAAGCTTCTTCCAGATGAGTGAAAGGAGTCACACAAATGCTTGCGCGTACACACACACACACACACACACACACACACACACAGAGAGGCAAAGAAAATGAGTGTGTGAGAGGACACCATAGCATCCATGTTTTAGTTACACGGCAAATGCACCACAAGCACTGAACTCTGCATCCTGGGGAAGAGTCCCGGACAAAAATAAACAAACTTTGATGTTCCTCTGGAAGCATATTTGGTAAGATGACGAACTACTCCTTTAATGAGTGTTCCAGATTCCACGAGTATCGGCAGTGCCGCGATTTGGTTTATCCCATGCCGGTCAAGAAAAAGAATTTCACGCCCATTTTCACGTTCTGGGGCCCCGTTCCGTCCATACTTGTGTTATATAACAACGATGCCACTATAGCTTTGCTCCTAATGTAAACCGACAATTCTTCAGCTGGCGTAGGTGGATCCCGAGGGGCCCACAGATTTGAGTGCTGCGCCTTACTTATCGAATATAGCGTTACAATACGTAACTGACGTATCGCCCTCTGAGAGCTGTTGCTATTGGGTTATTCTGGTGTAACCACAATGGCCAGGAATCAAAAGCAATTGTGGGATAGACCAATAAAGGAGAGCTCTAGACCACAGTCAGTGGGAGAAGGCATCTGAATGAGTGTGGGACTCAGTTTCGACTATAGTTGTGGGTTGGACCTCTGCAGTACATTCAGTCTGCAGCGGGGTATTGTACCCCGTGAGTTGTCTGTGTGATCATAGCAGCAGGCTCCAGGTTATTTCCAGCAACCGGGCTGAGCACATATCGCCCTGGAGGGGGTAATATACCGTGCCGCTGACATGTTGCCTGTCCTCGCGATAGCATGTCTTTCTGTAGGAAGGTGCTTCAGTACTTTAGTACGTGGACAGCTCAAGACTGTCGGGAACCCTCGACAACTGAACATGGGGGAGGGTTTCCAGTATGCCAGGTCTTACCTCCAGCCCCTTAGGCAAGCTAACATGTTCCACTCTTTATCAACCTCCCAGTAAGACAGCTACCTCAGTAAAGAAAATCAGTACCCGTTACTGACCAAAGTAATCACAACACTGTGCCATGTTACAAAGTAATGAGTTTCTGCTCAGACTTATTGTCAACTCTAGCTCATACTTCTTTCTAGTTGTGCTTTAACTTGCTCTTCTGTGTTTTTTTATTTTTATTTTTGTACTTTTTTGAAATCATATGTGTACTATTTTCTTCATTAATTATGCAGTTAACCCTTGTGCGGCAATATTGCTTTTTGCTGTGATGGCAGGCAAGCAGTGCTTACCTCCAATGACTGCAACACTCAGGATTTGCCATGAGCATTATTTCCAACCTAAAGTTATCTCTGTTATCTAGAGGTTTAGATGACTGTGTCGGCTGAGGTCCTGCCCTCAGGACACAATAACTCAAAATATGAAACTCACTGAACTGGATGAAGGTAGTTAATCCCAGTCCCTAACGTGTGCAGGTACACACAATATACAGTACAAAAACAACAGTACAACTGTTGTGAGGACCCTTCTTGCAATTCGTCACGTCTCTGTGCAGCGGCTTTCTATAATTGATTTAAACACACAGAAGCAATTACTTTAATTCCATCCATCGTGTGCGATGGGAGCTTCAATAGCCCATTAAGGCTGTCATATATTTACTCTTTAATGGCGTGTTCATAAAAACACAGAACATAAATACATTTTCTGGTGACACAACCCTTCTCTCATTCTCACTCAATGTCGGACTCTTTTGGATGTTTGCTTTTGTTGTATCCATTCACTTACGTCCCAATTCTCTTTTTTTTATATCTATTAGCACGGAAGTACAATTATACTTCTTTCTCTTTCTTTCTATCTCTACTTCATTGTCTCTCTATATCTTTTTCACTCTCTCTTTATTCATCTCAGTCCATCTGACTAAAAACTAACGAGCATGGATGAGTTCATACGGATTAAATCACTCTCTTACCCCCCCAGTGTCTTACTCAAAGCAACCCTCTGCCACACTGTTGACTCAAACTAAAGTGACAAAGCCATTTTGTATTGTCCTCACTAGAGTTAAGAATGTGTGAGTGAATAAGATTCAAACACAAAATTGTTGCTTGAGAATTCCCTTCATTCATCGCTTGCAGAATGGTCCGATCCAAACTTGTTGCGCATACACAAGTGTGTTTTTCTGTGTGCATGTTTCGTCTGCCTTGTGTGTATTCCGGCATGCATTAAATATGTTACAACTCGCAATGGAGCTCTGCTAATTAACAAACAATAATACTGCTTTCTTTCTTTATGCTTTTATTTTATTTTTGTCTGTGTGCAACAGAGAGCAGGGAGAGGTGAGAACCCTGTCGACTCTTCAGCCAGCTTGAAAAGGAGAGAGGCATGACGATATGCATGCATGATAGATCGAGGGTGATGATAAAATTAGACAAAAGTCATGAATGGGAATTCCAATGGTGAGAAATAGAAAGTGTGACAGCATGCCGTATTCCTTCTAGTAAAGATGGTTGGAACAAGGAAAGGAGAAACAGAGGAGGTAGAATGGTGTGAGAGGTCTGTGGCTTGCTGAAGTATTAATGAGAGGTGCATGGCGCGGAAAGTGGATGGGATTACAGACGGGTATTGTTTTTCCTTTTCAAGTGTAGGAAGAATCATTTGCACTGACATTATTTGACCAGCAAGTCAGTCTGGGAAAAAAAGGGATGGGTATATCTTGGGAATATGTTTGATTCTGTGGAAGTACAATGTGAAGTACATTTCCCACTGTCAATTACAATACGTAGGGAATAACAGTAAGCATGGGTGAATTAAAGTGAACACAGGGAAGGTAACAAAAGGAAAAATTGTCACTTTTCATTCTGTCATCTCACCCAAGTGAAGAGCAGCAGCACAGGCGTATAATGCATCTTACCAACTGGAAAAAACTAAAATAGAGCATCAACTAAAATAGAGTTGCACAATGGGTTTATTTTGTGCATGCAAGGTCTCAGTAAAAGTCTATTATTTATCTGCATAGACAACATTAGGTGAATGACGGTTGAAACACTTTCATCAGTACAAAATGATGCACTCATTGTTCAACCAAAAGCAAATGCACAGGAAAATACCAATCTCCACCCTCCACTAAAAACAACATTTTTCTTCTTCAACCTGACTTTGCCGAATAGGGATAGCAATCCCACTATTGGGTTTTAGTCCGATAGCTTGCTCATGTACCCGTACGCATTAAAACTACTGCGACAAAACAGCACAAGACACCGCTGCAGGCATTGTCATGGACGTATGCAGCCACAGCATCGATCAGTTAAGCTGCCAGGTTGTCAGCTTTGTGTCTGCCTGGCATACTCTGTCAGGGTTTCCGCAAATGTACGGCAAGCCCGGCGTAAGAGAGAGCGCGTGTGCGATGATGTGCATGAAGCCTTAAATCCGTGTTTAAGATGGGTACATACATTAGTTTGTGACACTACGAGTGTGGAAGCCAATCACGGTAATGAAGCATTCACAGGTAATGGAATGTAGTCATGTCATGCTTTTGCTAACCTGTGCATCATCTGCTCTTCTTGACACCTGTAGCCAAGACTGTTATATGTGACCTACACTCTCTCTCAGCCTCCTCCATAATTTGCTCTAACCACGCTCTTCTCATATCTGCCTGTATCTCTTCCTCTAAGCACAGGCACTTCTGACAGTTTGCTTCTCAAACACTGAGAGCTGTTTGTGAAGGCTGACTGATAAAGCAAAAGCAGCACACCAGTGCATATGTGTGAATTGGTATTGGCTGTCTATTTCAGTGTTAACCTCTTCTTCTTATCCTCTCATTCTCTTGGCCTTGTTTTATATATTCAGCCTCGGGGCGGTGATAACAGCTGGAACAATGAGCAACACACGCACGCACACTCACATACACACAGAGGGAGAGACGAGCGGGCTCATACCTATACAGAATACACAGACACTACACACTAACAGATACAAACACTTAAAGCAATAAAGGGAATGTGAGAGAGCACAGCAGGGATGTGAGTTAAAACTCTACAGCCATGATTGAACTTAAAGAATGGAAATCTGTTGCACAAGTGCAAAATAAGAATCCTGCTCCTGCATAATTTAACCTTAGTCAAGCATCCAGCTGCAGCACGAGTTCAGAAACTTGTGCACAAGCGTTATTAGCATGAAGGGCTGACACACATTTGTATAATTTACCGGTAATAGGGGAACAAGAAAGGGGTATGAAAAATTAATTTCCTGCCATTACATTTGATAAGAGGATTTGTTAGACATCGGCAAACGGAGAGAGTGCTCGTGTTCACAAAGTCATCATGATTTCACTTTAAGTGTCTCGGTGTGTGTGTGTGTTTGTTTTGGGGGTGTGCTGGTTCCGTGTATGAAGACAGGGAGGAAATGCAAGAATGAGTCGGCCCTCCTTTTTAGCACATTTGATGAAAAATTGTCTCGATATTAGAGGATGTAATGGAGAAACAATAACAACCATGCACCCGTTCATTTTATGTAAAATGCCCATTCTGTGTGCAAATGTGTGTGCATATGTTTAAAAAACGCCAGCTACCTTACACTATCAGCACCATGGACAATGCCACCGGGATCAACATTATAGTACTCCCTCTACTTTTCATAAGAATATTGAAAAAAAAACAAGGTAATAACCTGTTCTCTAGTCAGACGCCAAATTGGGATTGCCACAGGTTTACTGAATAGATTAAGCTCTTTGATTTCCAATTAAAAGACCATTTGGCCATTCTCTGTGTGGCCCAAAGTTTCAAATAAAGTAATAATACTTTCAGTTTTGGGATTCAAAGGGAAAAGGAGTTGGCTACGGCTGCGATAAGCTCCATGAAGCTACTGGCAAGAGCTGATGCTGATAAGAGAGTAATATGAGACATGGCCAGTGGAATTTTTACCCATTCCTATTGCTTTTAAAGCAATTCCATGCCAACTGCAGTACTACAACTGATACAGAAAAGAGTTTGGCAAATGCCGCTGCCTCTCTATTTCTCTGTCACTGCACAGTCAGCTTAGGGCTACACTGTGAAAAATCAACTGAGGAAATATAAAGGTGGTGAAGGGGTTTTGGAAGCATTCCTGAGCACTTCTTTTGAGAAAGTTTCCTACTGTTATATGTCAGACTGTGTTTGCTTTTATAAAGCATGTGATCTAAATGCACTACTTTACCCAGGCTAATCAAATCACATATACCATGTAAAGAAACGCCCTCCCTAAAGCTAATAAAACTGAGGAGCATGTCTTACACACCTATCATTATTCAATACTGTATCCTCCCTCCCCCTCTTCCTTGTAACACGTGTGCCTGTACTAGGGTCGCAATCATTGTAATGTGTTGTAATCACATTTTCATAATTGGGAGTTCAAGGGGGTGGTTATGGAACAATAT
The DNA here is from genome assembly GCF_050575085.1 of Anarhichas minor. Lineage (NCBI taxonomy): Eukaryota > Metazoa > Chordata > Actinopteri > Perciformes > Anarhichadidae > Anarhichas > Anarhichas minor. The sequence continues at coordinate 5,953,373 of NW_027466472.1, forward strand.
GAGGCAGTGGGGGCTGTTTGAGGTTGTCGATGGCACATTCAAGTTCTCCTACTCCTGCACTTCCCCTTCACGCGTTCTCTTTTTCTCTTTCTCACTCCCTGCATCCCTCCTTCTCGCCATTGCCCATTCCCCTGACTCTATCACAGCCTGGTCTACATTGTGCTGATAGATTATAATGATCTTTAATTAGATCTAAATATAACGATAGGCACTCTGTGCCATCAGTGCCTCTCTCTCTCTCGGAAGACTGGCTATCATTAGGATGGGTAATAAGAGGAAAGAAAAGAGGTGAAGAAGGACTGGGGGTGGATGTTGGGGAAGGAGAAGTAAAGGAGAGAAAGAAAGTAGTTTTTGAAAAAAGGACAGACGGAAATGAAAATTGGAGTTGGAAAGGGTGATTTGAGAGATTTGAGCAACTTCGAGAAACTTGGAGCAATTTACACCAAAGAGGTTCCTATATCCTCAACTTAGCATAGCAATAAAGTGATGCATGTCATCAGTTTATTCATATATCAGGTGACTCTGACAGTCACGTATTCTATTCTAACAAGCCATTGAGTCTGCCTTTATAATCCAAATATTTACTCAGGTGATCAGAGATGCCTTAGTGATGTTATTGGTTATGCTACTTATACTTCTTATTCGACAGCCTACAAACCTTTTGTGATATGTATCTGTCACTAATGACGACTATAGCCAGGTCTCCAGCGTTGTGGTCCATAAAACAATGTGACCTTTCTGTGAAAGTATGCATGCTGCTTGAGCATAAATCCTAACTTGGTGGGGTTCATTTGGATATGAATGGAATTTACACATGCTTGTAACATAGGTTTGGGAAGTTCAATGGTGGGATTTCCAGTGAATCAGGGTGCTATCTAAAGGGTAATATCACGAGCAGAGTGTAAGCTGAACACTCAAATGAGAAAGACTTCATTATCATCTGAAATAGTTTAGCATGAAGTGATGTAAATAGTACAGCCACTGTATTGAATACGATAGTTTGATTGATTGGTTTCTTTAATTTCTTGGTCTCCCTGGAATTGTGTAGCATACGCAACAACTTTCCACCAGCCCTTTCCAACGCTCCAATGTCCTAAGAAAGAAATGTGACCACGGACTCAATAATGACGAAGAAGGAGGAGAGGAAGATTGGTGCACCAGATAAAAAGGTGTGTGTGTGCGCGTGCGTGTGCATGCTCGCATGTGTCAACAGGTGTTACTGCACCCTCTTAATGTGAGTGTTGCACCGGACTGAGTCGAGCTTAAAGGTGAAGCTCTTGATTTACCAGTGGATTTTCTCAAAGCTCAATACCATTTGAGCTTTGAGTACCGACCAAAATACTGAGCTTGTGGATACAAATGGCCAAAATGAGGCTTCTTTGCTGGGTGTCGTCTGAGCTAAGGTAGCCTGAGTGAGATTTGCTTAGAACCTTTGTGTTAAAAAGCAGCCAGTTCGAGGAATTTAGGCATCTGATCAGATACCCCCAGGATGCCTCTCTGTAGCGGCTTCTGGAATCCCCTGGAGGAGTTAGAAAATGCGGTTGACTGTTATAGCTCCGTGTATATGTTAATACATGTAATGAATATATTATTTTGTTTGTTACATGCAAATGCATTCACTTTGTCTCCCCAATCACTTGGCAGAGTAGCCTGTTGAGACCCAGTGGTTGGATTTTGTCCCTAAATCACATGTCAAGATGCAAACATTCTCTCTGTCAATTAGCAGATGTCTATAGAGCAAAACAACAAACCCACATAACCGGTTTAATTTGCTCTGTTTAAGATTGCCAGATTAACGTAATTGTTTGGTCCTCATAAACTCTTCATTTTGTCGTCATCCCTGTTATTTTATGTGTTTCTCTGTTTTGCTATTGTACACTCTGTTCTCTATAATGTTCCTTTGACTATAAATGGGTGTTTTTCAAAATGTTTAATCATAGACAGCACCACAGGGACTGACACAAATCACAAGAGACTCCGGAAGCTATAAAAATGTTAAAATGACAGAATAACTTTGATACTTTGAAACTGTGAATCTCCCCCAGAGAGAGCTAGTTTGTTTTGTCCAGAATAACTTATCATATAGTTTTTCTTGCTTACTTCTCAAACTTTTCAGCCCCATAAAGATGCTAATTTCAGAACCTTTTGTTAGCAAACACACATGAAGCAGTTTATGTGTTTTCTTTCTCATTGCGTGCAACTGCATTTACAGTATATAATCATTGCTGTACACCAAATGTTCATTGTCAAACACACAATAGTTTGTTTGGTAACTGTATGGTATTGTAATAATGTACACAACCACACTTACATACACTTTTGTGACGCACGCGCACACACACACACACACATTCCCGAGCTTGGTTATTTGTAACACAGCAGAGTATCAACTCACAAGGGTGCAAAAGAGTGATGTGAGAAGCTTTAATGCATTCTGAGAAAGTCCCCTGTTACTTCCTTGTTGGATTGATGGCAGCCCTTTCCCCACCTTTGTGTATTACTATCTATATGGGGTGAGGGCGTGTGTGTAGGTGTTTTTGTACTATATAATCTCATATAGGGAAGTAAAAATGAAAAGATACAGTGGAATGAAGATTGTCAAAGTATAAAACAGTATACTGCTCCGTCTGTTTTCATATGCTTGATATACCTTTGTTTGTTTTTTATTTTGCTTCGCGCTGCTGATAAATTATATATTCCCATGTTCCTATTTCTCCTAATGTGTTTTTGTCAGTGTGTTTGTGTTGTCTCTGCCTGTATGCGAGTAAGCTTCACAAGGGGATAAAAGTAAGATTATAAATGAGAGGCAGTAGGGTGCACTAACAATGTTTGATAAGACCTGGGGTTCCAAATGATCACTCCTCTGTCTTTCCCTTTCTCTCCCCTCTCGATCTCCCACTTCACCTCTCCTCCAGTCCCTCCCACTGCTTCCTCCCCACACCACGTTGCTTTGGGTAATTTACCAGCAGCAGGATAAGCCCTCAAGCTCTCAGCCACAAACAGATAAAGACATGAATGCACACATAAATACACACATACACATTTTCTTCAAATTAGACACAATGTTCCCAGCTCAACTTTCCAAAACACTTAAGAAAGTTTTCTGCATAAACTTTTCTCTTTTCTTAAGAGAGTCAGAGTGCAGGAGGATGTTCCTGCTAGGTTTCCAACGCACGTGAATAAGGTCAGCCCGGAAAGCTTTGCCATTTATAAAAGCTAAAGTTTCTGCAAACAGACAAATAGCTTACTCTACCATTAGTGGAAATGCTTACGGCAGAGAGGCATAACAAATATAAATCAACATATCCCCACAAACATATTACACACAGACATACCCACACAAATACACATACCGGCAAACAGATGTGAGTACATTCATTGACACGCTTACACATCTGATACATCAATCTGATGCATGTCTTTTTTGGAAGAAAGAGAAAAAAATAGAACTGAGATAATAAGCTAGACTCACCAATTGCCTTGTTCAAGTGAGTCTGCATTAATATAAAGTATAGTATATACATAAGCATATTAAGTAATGCCATTTCAATTTACAACTACATCTTTTTTTGGGTTTGAATCTGGGTATAGACATGTGTTAATGTGTGGGTGGAGTTGGGTGTTTTTGAGTGTGTATTCCAATGTCTGCTTCTGTTTGTATGTTGGAGTCTAATGTATCAGCAAAGATAATTACACATAAAAAACACCCTGACGTGATCGGGACTGTTGCTCTTGTTAATGCAATCACTTTCATGTTTATGAGTCCGCTTTCTTTTGATGACAGTTTGCCTTCTGTAAAGAACCGCCCCTTCTCTGCCTCTGATTGGTTCTGCCCCTGATGTTTATAACCTAATCATCTCACACCCCATAATCCTAACCAATTGGTCCCTCGTCATCATCTACCAGGGAAGCAGCCTACTGTGTGCGGAAAGTAAAAGGTTTGTACAATGGCATTGCTAAGGTGGTGAAGATGTGCCAGATGAGTTGACTGGAGAAGTCAGAGTGTGTTTGGCAACCACCGCTGTGTCTCTAGTGCTCTCTTCATCTGCCACCACAGCAGTTTGCAAAGGAGCCCGCTGATGTAAAAGGGCCCACGACCACTGAATGGGAACGGAACAGAGGCCTCTGCCCAAATGGATGCTCTGTGCGTAACGATCCAGCAGTGGCTTGAGAGCCAAAGGTGCATGCTTTTTGTGCATGCTAGTGCATGTGGCGTACTCCACTGGTTAGCTCATAATCGCTGCTCTGCACTGCTCTTGTACAGCGGTTACAGCTGATAATGCCGTCCGAACCGACAGCGTCATCGCAGAATTGTAGCACCCACCTCCCACTTCCTGGATGACGTAAACACTTTTACCTCTGTCAGCACTTTGCCGTGGTTTGCAATGTTGGCGCTGTTAGCATTGTTAGCAATGAACCGCTGGCTCGCCCTGGACATGTTGAGAACCTTTGAGAGGCAATCTTGATGCTCTCAATCTTGGATCTTGCACCTTTAATAGATCACTGTATGCAAGTGTGGCTGATGTTTGTGCAGGGTGAATGGGGCAATAGTTGAATCGTGATGCTACCTGAAGGGGGGGGGGAGGGCCCTGAGAACATGGTAGTTCTGGTGCCCATGTTACTTTAATAGGGGCCTGGTGTTAATGGTGTTAACTGAAGTTAATTTACACACATAAACTATATAAAAACTAAAATGATACTTTATGATATTGGCCCATGCACAGTATTAGAAGATATTTTTGAAAACTATTGACACTATTTGATGTTATCTTGGATTTCATTAACAGATGATGATAATTTCTTTTAACCTAGTTAACGTTGTTAAGGCAAGAAGTATATTCACGCTTAATATCGGGGAAAGGCAAGCCAGACTTTTTCTATCCTGCCAACGGATACATCCTGGCATTTCAACAGCTGCGGTGCGCTCCACAACTGACAACAAGTATGCCATTAGTGCGGCAGGGTGTACCAAAATGACGACGGCAGTCCCAATGCCAGTACCCTTAAAGTGATACCGATACCAATAGTGTACTTAATTTGATACCCACCATGTGAATGGAAGCTGTGTGTGGGTGTCAAAACTGGCTAGCTAATTGCTGCCGTACTGCACAGTACTCATACAGCTATTACCGCTGATAAATAAAATAGGTCAATAGGGCCAAAATCACAAGCGGAAAGATGATGAGACAGGTTTTAAACAAGCCAACACTTTTGCCAAATTAGTCACCGATTTATTTGGAGGTAAAACAGAAAGTAAGTGCACCTGTAATGTCGACAGTAATCCCTTATTGCAGAGTGTGTTTTTCAAAGATACTTCTAACATTAGGCTAATTGGCGTATGTCAACAGAAATATTGAGAAAGATGTGTCTGTGCTTGTATTGAAATCATGCTGCCAGAGTTACTTACTTACTGTCCTTACTCCTGCCTACACCAAAAAAAAAAAGAAACAATTACTGCCTGGCTGATTTCTCATGCTCAAATATCTTGTTTTGAGCCAGTTGAAGAATCTCTGGAGGCACTGCTGTTCACCTAAGTAACCCACTTTGGAGCTCCCCTCTGGCAACAAAGTCCACTCAATCACAAAGGCTTTGTAGAGGAAATACTGCGAGAGTGTTCCCACCATGCATCCTGCTATTGCCACTGCTGTTGGCACCATGTGATTTTGAGCAAACAGTTAATTATAAACAGTGTTGCTCATTAAAATGTTCCCTTTAAACCTGGATAACTAGTGTTTTTTCCTGCAGACTACATTTCCAGCACTGTCTGCTCATTATACCTGTATCTTTTACATGAAGTGACATCTTGAATCCTCTGAGAATGCCGAAAGATCAAGTTCTCATGGCTCCACTTAACATTAAGCTAAGTATTCGAATGAAACAGTTTTGCTCTCATCTTGTTGCAATTAAGTGACAATCCATTTTTTTTTCTTGTGTTTTACTGTCTGTGTTTGCCATGTACAATGGGATAGTAATGCTTGTTGTCACAGGTTGAGGATTTTGTGTTTTTAGCTTACAGAAAAAGTACATTTAGTGCATAACTGTGTGAACCCTGCAGAAAGCAAGCATGTTGGCTCACCTCAAATGAACAAGTGAACTGAACTGAACACCACTACATGTTGCAGGGCGTCTGAGATAAATAGTTTCATCATCTCAAGGACATTTGTAAAATGCTTGATTTATATATTTACATATGGCAGTCTTAGTTTTGGTTGTTGTTTTGGGGATCTCCTCGCTTGGAGGAGTCTCATTACAACCTCACAGTTGTCCCTGTCTTATTTAATTGATGATGTTCTTGCTTTGCACACACATGCAAGATGCTGACCTCACCATCAACAACAATGATGGGCTCTGGGTGTACCGTTGGAGCTGGGGATCAAACCGCCAACCCTGTTATAAGTGTATGACCAGCTCTACCTCCTTAGCTACAGCCAGCCACCCAATTACACTTAACAGTATCTTAAATGCTATCTATCTAACATGATCAAGTATAAAAGAGAGACATGTTGAAAATCTACTTCACCTGTCTGCTAATGCAGAGGTGCTTTACATTGCTGTTCCTCTAATGGCCCATGATGCTGGCTCTGAAAATGTTTTCCGTGTGACGTGAAGAGGAAACCCCTAAATTTCAAAAGATACAAAATCAATTTATAATTCTTTTAGATGGTCTCGCAATAGCTAATTTACTGTGTAAAGTATGCCATGGTGGTGATTTTGTAAAGGGTTGGATTAAGAAGACATTAAGCCTTAAAGTAAATGTGTGTTTGCCTTGATTTGCTCAAGCTATCACACTCTGCAACAGTAGATGCTGCTCACTCAACCCACCCCAGCTCCCCTCAGGCTCCATCCACCACACTGGCCAAATTCAGATATTCTGGCTTTTAACAACTGCCAAGAGAGCAGTGAACATTAAACCCAACTGCAAGCTTCAGAGCATCTCTTCACACTTCACATGTCACATGAGTGACATCACAGATACTATGTCCATGTCATTATGTGAATGGGTTTTACTATCCTTGCTTATTCAGAGGGATAGAACAAGTAATGAACACAGGCCCTGTGGTTTTGGTGGTAGAAGTGTTGGTGTGTGCCCCTCTCTCTCTCTCTCATAATCATTGCCTACTCCGTCTCATTGACCCATCACAGTGCAGAAAGAGCCCGGAGCACAATATGAGTCATACCAGCTGATCCAGGGACTGCATTTAATACCAAGCTCCATTGCACTGAAAAAGTACTGTGCTGATCTGAACTGAGATCTGCACGGTCACAACACTGGTCACATCCTTCCACTTACACACATACAGTAACTTGATTATTTTACAATCCTTAACAGGACTTTCCATCATTATAAATCAAATATGCTAGATCTGAGGAAAAAATTACTTTTATTAATAGAAAATTGTCTTAAGTGACATTCAGAACTCACAAAATTAAGTTGAAAACAAAAAAGCTCACAATATATGTATGTGTGTGTGTGTGTGTGCGTGTGTGTGTATATGTTTCTATGTGTGTTCTGTGTATCTGTACAGTTGCCTCTGTTCGAGTCTACACTCAGGTTTCTTCTTCAATAAAAGGAGAAGAAAAGTTTCTTTACCTAATCTGTTTTTCTGTTTGTTTGTTTTTTCTTCACAATCCTTTTCCTACTCTCGTTTCACTTTATCACGCTGACAGTTTCTTGCAACATTTCCATTTAAGGAGTAAACTTGTCATCCACTAGTTGTATCTGTGGATGTTTGTGTTTGCGTGTATGGTCTAAGTGTGTTAGCGTAGCCGCCCGTGCAATAACAAGTGTGCATGAGGTAGCTGTGCCTATATGCTCTGACATAGGATAATGACACGAAAGCCATCTTTTCTTAAAACCATCTCTACTGTACCTCTGTTACCATGGTAACTGTTTCCAGATCGAGGATAGTCCTGTCTGCTTCTTTGTCACTATCACCCCCCTTACACTTCATAATCTCCCCCCCCTGCTTCGTCAACTGTTACTCAGCATCTTGACAGTAATAGCTGTGACTGGTTGAGAGTGTCCGTGTGTGTGTGTGTGTTTTAGGAGGGGGGGGGAAATCAGCGTTTTGACATAGAGATGCACCCCCACACACACACACATAACTAAAGTTACGCGCACACACTCACTGACAAGCACTCTGAGAAACTTCTACTTGAGGTGATGTAGTGTCTTGTAGTTTCCATGGTAACATCTAGGGAGCGAATCAAGCGGGAGGGCCAACATAACAAAAGGGAACACTGCCCCCCCACGACTAGTGAGAGGAGGAACAGAGGAACAGAGGGAGAGAGAGAGAGAATGAAAAAGCAGGGCTGGCGGACAGAGAGGGAGAGCGATGCTGTGTCAGAAGAATCCTGACAGCCGCTCCAAGTCTGTGAATGAGAGAATGACGATCCAGCATGCCTATACCTCTTTCTGTCCTCAACCATGACTCCGAACTATACAACAGAATATAACCTTGAGTTCCGAGCCAGTATTGTGTACGCTCGCATTCTCAGCACCCAGATCGATCACTATACGGCTCAAAGCCTGCAGGAACACTGGTGAACTCCTGTTGCTTAGTGGAAAATCCCTGGCCTCCATTCCCCAAGGTCTGTCTAGCCTTACTGCTTTCATCTTTGTCTTTCCACTGTAGCCACAGGAAAGGCTTATAGAAATAATCTATATTTGCAAATCATAAATATTGCGATGTGCATAACAAAAGCAGATAGCCGACACAAGACAACATTGAAGAAGTTCCCTCTGGCTACAGGTGTTTACCATCATGTATTTAAAAAAGAAAACAGATGATTGCCTGCTATCTTGTAGCTCACTGATTTGTTATACCATCCGACCCAAAACCCTCTTGAAAGAATTCCAAGCAACAAGGACATGTTCCGAGGACATCTCATGCAAATTAATCATCACAATATTCTGAAATTGTAAGGCTAGTCATATCAACAGCAGCCTCCTTCTCTTTGTTTATTTTATATTTACTTTACGTTTAAGTAAAAATGTGTGTTTTCGGGTTTACAAGCAAAGAGAAAGTCACGCTTTAGTAACACGTTTCTAAGAGCGTCTTACTCGGTAAAGAAGGCACATTTCGTGCAGCATGAAAACTGAATGAAGTTGTTGGTGAGACAGCGTATGGTGCGTTTAAGTTAGATTCAACCTGTTACTGACGAGAAGCTGTTAACCATCCTTTTCTCTCTTGCCCCCCCCGTCTCTCAACTGACACTCCACTAACATGTCCATACATCAACAGACACTATGCAAGTTGTGGGAAGAAAGTTACAAAGTCAGGTGGACTTCTGTCGTGGTTGACCTTTGGTACCACTGGTTAAACTCTTGACACAGGTGATGACTCTCCTTTACATGTCTTGTGCGTGTGCTTTTTTTTTCTGTGTGTGTGTGTATTTGTGTGTCAGGGGGAGTGTACGGAAACTGTGTCAGTTAGGAAAGGAAAATGTCAAAAAGTGCTCTTTTTTCCTTCCCTTCCCTGTTTCCATTCCCATGCTAACATATACACACATACACACGCTGTTTTTGACACAAACGCACGAGCAACGTTGCGAAACCAGCTAATTGAAGTGGACATGAGAAAAGCAAAAGCTGTCGGACCTAATTGAGACAAATGAAGCTGGCGGTGATCAAGGGATAAGCAGCCTGTTTCAATGTCACTCCAACAAAGATAAAGAGAGAGAGGAGGCAAACATGGAGCCAGAGCGCAGAAACACAACGAATTACACACGACCCAAACGATGCATCTCAATGTCGCAGAGCCTGAATTACAGGTAGACTCATCACTTGCTGATGTCTTGGAGCTAAATTGTACTTTCAGGACACATAATACATCAATTTAATTCCTTCTGTTTTCTCATTTTAGCTTCAACTAAGTCACAAAATCGATGTGTCTAATATACTTGTAAGTGGCTTTACCTGTAAAATGCTTTAGGCTGTGTTGTTTAGGGACTAAAGCGCGCCAAAATCAATAACTGAATGTCTACAAGAGCATAATTGGAGAGTATTTGTGTAACAATATGCTTGACATTTAAAGTTAAAGGGAATACCATTTTGCAAGTGGTTACATACATTTAGAAAAGTGACTCTTAAAGTTAGGGTTGCTAAAAGTATTTTTTGTAATATTTGTTTAAAATGTGCCGTAAATCCCAAAATCAATCAAGAAATGAAATGCTTTCACAAAAAGAAAATAGAAAAGAATATGATGTCTGGCTATGGCATGACTGTAATAAGCGACCGGCCCACCTGCACACACTCATTGTGTGTCACAAGTCTTTCTAAATTCCGATTCACTATCCAGTATGTGCACCTTTTACAATCATAATCCCCAACCATTACAAATGTTTTATTTTACATAAAATCATTTGGAAACTGTTTGCTCAAAAAACATCCCTTCATTGTGCAAACCTGACGTAGTCATTGGCTATAGTGAACACTCTGCAGCCTTAATCTGCCTAATTGCACTGCATTTAGAGGTGGGATATAAATGAGGCTTTCAGCAGCACAATAACTAATGCATTTGACCCCACTGGTCAATGGCACTAAATTACTGACTACTGTCATTGGGAGACTTTAATTAGGCTACAATACAATCCCAATAGACAATCTATAGCTAGTATCTATCACAGGGTAGAGATGGAGAGCACGAGGAGAATGGCATGAGTTGGACGAAAGAGAAAGAAAGAAATCCCAGTTAAGGCTGAAAGTGGATGCGGGACAAAGATTTGTGTCACTGCATAGGCCACTTTTTCCAAGAGAGAAACGAATAATATCAATTATGGCGGCTGTAGAGAACACAGAAAAGAGAGACAGAGAGAGAGAGAGGGGGAGGGCTACGATGATTAAAACAAGGACACTATGAGAAGAGGGACAAACAACCAAATATGAGTTGTGGACTATAAGAAATAAAGACAAGAAAGAGAAGAGATGTTTGAGTTACACTTTAAACTGCAGTCTCTCGCTCCTTCCCTTCCTCTCTTGTCTTTCTGTCCGCCTCTCCGTCCCTCAATTTGCAAGAACAGATGTGGTAACATCTTCCGCTACATTAGATCAGGAATGATTTCTAGCTGTGCGCTGGTGTCTATTCATAGACAGCTTTAAATAAAATGAGAGCAGTTATTCAATCCAAGAAACGAGCTCAATAAAGAGAATGGGAATGCAGTTTGCCATAGCTGTGTGTGTGTGTGTGCGTGTGTGTGTGTAGGTGTGGATTTCATAAAGATGTGTGAGCACACACATGTCAAAGGTGCTACTGTGAACGTACCTGCTGTGGCAAGACAGACTTTAGGTGAACATATACCTCTGTTTTTATGCAAATTCAGTTTGCTTGCCTGTGAATGTGTGTGCGTGCGCTCGTTTATTAGCTCGCGCAGTCACCCACTCCTTTTTTAAAAATAGCAGCCTCTTGGCTGAGGCTGTCAGCAGCAATGAGAAAATAAGGAGTTCCATTCTGGAGGAAGCAGCCTTCATGATACAATAAGGATAGGATGTCTGAGGAAACACACACACACACACACACACACACACACACACACACACACACACACACACACACTATTAGGTTAACTGGAGCTATTGAAACTGTAAACATCCAGGTTAGTTGACAACCTTTAACAAAACTACAAAATAAAATAAATGATTATTCAATTATCATTTACATTGACATTTTACATATTAACAAATATTATTTTGACCCTGATACTCCCTACAGTAGATTGTATAAGAAAGTTGAGTTGAGATGTATGTGTGTGTATATACAGTATATACACACACGTACCGCAACTTAAGAGATCTCTTCAGAGGTATGAGATGAGTGTGTAGACTGTTTTATTACAGTAGTTCATTATTCCAGCTCGGTATTTCATGTCTTCATAGAGGATTTCCTCCAGCAACACTCCCTGGGTGACGATGTTCAAAGCCTATGGGCCTTCCTCTCACGATCCTTCTTCCAAATTTTGACATCACTTTCCCCGTTCATTTTTCACGAAGATACACAAATATACACACACTGTACTTCCACTTAAAACGCTACGCCCTCACTCATGCGCCACTTTGTACGATTCACCCAAGGAAGCATTTATTTCAGTTTGTTAGACCACCTACAGTGTAAAAAGTCACACTGATAACAATGCTATTCAAGCAAAGCCAAAAACCAGGAGTATAACATGGCTGGATGCCAGTCACGCTGTTACCTGCTGATTTCAAAACAAGGGTCATCATTGTCCCACACTTGGCAATTAGCTAATAAGCTACACAGCTAATTAGCTCAAGGGCTACTCCACATCATGTGTTAAGGGCAACAATATCAACAATATTGTTTCCTATATTGTACCCCCCCCCCCCCCATGATTTGTCAGCACCAAACTGCAGCATGTAGGGCACATCTTCTCTTTCCCTTTAGTTGTATTGACTGTATCTCAAAGTTGCCCTCTTTTCATTTCCACAAGTAAACATCAGGTGGCTGCTTATGTGTTATGTTGCCTGTCCTTTGACTCTACATTCTCTCTGGTCGCTGTCCCCACCCTGACCCTTTCCTCCTCTCCTCCTTATTCCCTCCATCCATTTTCTCTCTCGTTTTACTGCCACACACTTATTGACTTCACAGCTCCATCCTTGTCCAGCCACCCTGCTCTTCATCTCCTCTCCCTTCTTCCCTCTCCCGCTCCATCATCCCTGCCTCTCATTCAGAGCAGAAGCAGCACCAGTCAAATTGATTTTGCCGCTGTGCTGAGGAGCCCCATCAACTCACAGATTGGGTTTCCCGCTTACCATCTCCCTCTGGCCCTCCTTATTTCTTTCTTTCTCTCTCACTGTTGCTTCCACTTTTCTCTCTCCTTGCCTTCTCTCTCTCTCTCTCTGTCTCATCTGTCCTCGTATCCCTTTTGTCGCTGTCTCTCCCTCGCACATTCCCCCTGTTCCTATTTCTGTCAGCCACAGCAGAGGTAAGGTAGCACTGAGAAAAAAACCAGTGCAACTCGTTGATCCTGATAATACAGTGCCTTATACAATTCTGTGTGAAACCGGGTAATTTAAAAATGTTTGCCGAGACACACATCTCCTTCAGATAATTTGTGTACAGCGTGTGCTTCATGTGTGTGGTTGTGTCTATTGCAATATGTGTATTATATTGTAAACATGTTTTTTGAGAGAACACGTTATGTGACTGAGTCCCTGACCTGTAATGGTATCAGCCAGTACTGTGCAGTCAACTTGTTTGTTTGCCTGTCTCAGACTATTATGTGCATTCTTGAGCTATACAATGTCTGTGCATGGCAACCATATTATGGTTAAGTTAAAGAAAACATTATCACAGTTTATCACATACAATACGGTTAAGCTATCGTTAGGGTCAGGCACAGTTTTGGGTGATTTAATTGAAAGGTTTAACCAATCACACATTACATATGACTCATTAAAAAAGGAATAGTTAGTTTACCAATTATTCAACAGATTAATAATTTAGATTGTCTATTATATTACATTAAAGGAGTCACATGTTGAAGCTTCTGTATTTAACATGTGTTGAGAATAAAAAGAAAAAGAAAACAAACATTCTGTGGGTCGACAAAATCGGTCAAGAGTTGATAATAAGTTTGAGGCTTGCTTCTCTGGTTTCTGGCTTTTGAGAGAGAGAGAGTAGCTCATGTTCACACATATTGATTGCGCTTTCCTAAGCTGTGGTCATAATATATTGGAGTTCTACATTTAGGTTGTGTTCCCCTTTAAGGTTAGAGAAAGATTGCGATTACAGTTAATATGTAAAAATTAGTTGAAGGTCTGCGACGGGAAGATAACTCCTGTCCCCTCCATTCCACACCCTTCTGCTCATACAGGGCGCTGGAAGTTGGCAGGGGATGCAATTTATAAAATAGTCCAATGTAAACATAATTTCTCGTGATATTAGGTGGTGTGCTGGGTGTCTATGTAAATAATAGATTCATGGCTGGATCTGAATTATGAATCACAAGTGGCCACATCCCCGAGCTGCCAGGAAGGTGGAACATCATTCATGAGACAAAACAAGTTGCTTGGGTAAATGTTTGGCAATGATCTAACACAGGCTAAACTTGGAGTATGGTCATTCAAACTCAGCATTTTTACATTTTTATGAAAGTATTTTGTACGTAACCATGAATGAAACCCATGTGAATACATCATTTCCAAGGTAAAGCCAGCCCTGTTACACCAGTAGCTATAACAGCTCACCATCATTCTGCAACCACCTCTCCAAAACGATGCAGGCAGTATCACTGGAAGTAAACCAATTTAGTGGAGGCTTGGCTGGCCTCTATGTTTGTGTGTGTGAGTGTGTGTGTGTGTGTGTGTGTGTGTGTGCGCGCGCCTAGCTCCCTTTAAATAGTCAGCTGAGCAGATGTGCTTCGTAAACAGATCATAGCAGATGATCTGGAGTGATGAATGACTCTCCAGGAAAATAATCCAACAGTGTAAGCGAGCAGCTTGCTCTGATCTCATCTCATTGCGGCTCAGTTGTCCTCCGTATGACTTGTTTCTGTGTGGTTCACGCCGTAATAGAGCGCGTCATTGGAGAGAGTGTTGACCCTGATGTGTGGACTCGACAGGAGGTTGTTCAGAGTCATGACATGTTCGAACACATAGAGAAGTATGATAGAAATAAGACCAATGGAAACAAAAGAGCAATAATACATTAAGAAGATTGACTTTTTTTTAAATGAACCATGCTAATACCACATCCTAGTCCCAGTTTACCAGTTTTTGTTCTACTCACTGAGCAATGTTGAGTTTTGCTCCATGTGTCACACTTAATTTGATACAACAATGTAAGGAATGAGTATGCTTTAAATTCATGCATGGCTTTATGTGTAGTGTATTTGAATAGTTTGAATAACTGAGGAAGTCCACACTCATATTCAGTAAAATGTGTTTTGTATGTGTGTGTGGATGTCTGACTGGAATGTATGACTGTAGGATGGTTGCTTTAAGGTGTTCTTCAGTCCGATTTACTCCATGAAGTCGAACAGTTACTTAGCAGAGGTAATAAAATGCACAAATAGAGAAATAGGTGTTTGGGTGCCAATATAATGCAACTTGACTGCCTCTGGGACCAACCCCATCAGAGGTGTGTCCTCCAAAATACAAGTACAGTCGAAACTGAAAGTGTTTTGTGTATGCATGTGTGCTTGTGTGTGTGTGTGTGTGTGTGTGTGTGTGTGTGTGTGTGTGTGTGTGCGTGTGTGTGAGAGAGGGAGAGAGTGAACCACACAAAGTCTGAGGCATATGTGGGTGTTTTCCTGTTATTGGATTACATCCAGCCTCATGCCACTAACTAAATTTCTGCTTCACTTATTATTGACTGAGGAAAGAACAGGGAAGGAGTGCAGAAAATAACAGGGGCAAGATAGATAAGAGGGTGTGAGTGGAGAAGTGAGTAAAGGAAAGTCGGAAAAAATAGACAATCTGACATGAACCAGACCAGCTGCCAAACACCAAATGTAGATTGGGAGATTGATTTTCTTTTTGTCGAAGCACCTGCAAAGTAATGACAACATGCACAACGCATTCATCCATGTTCTTAGCAGATGAACTGATCAAGTGTTTTATTGTCCACACAATGTTGATTGATAGCAGGTGAAAAGCTTTCCCACAGTAATGCTCTAACCTTGACCAAACCAAAGCAACCGTTTTCATAGGGACCATACGCCCAATTAAAGCTAACAAAGATTGTCAATACGAACCGATACAGCATACTATTTAATTAAAAGAAAAAAAAAGTCCATTCATATTATCTTTCATTGAAGGAATATCTATTATTGGCTTGTGTGTAGCATGAACATTACATAATGTATTCATAATTCCTACATTATTATCCACAACACTGTATAAACAGTACACATACATGTGACGCACAATGGTTTTGTAATTTTTGTGAGACTGACATGTGCATGTTTACACGTGTAAGTGTTAGTAAATAACTACCAATATTTCACAGAAATGCTCTTTGTTGATTCTTCAGTCTTAGTAAATTACTGATATCAATCATTATGAGTTTCTTCGCTGTTTCCAACTTGTTCTTATTAGGTTCCTTATCCTTTTCCTCATCTTGGTTTGGATCGACCACGATCCAAACTGAGATCAAGTGCCTCGTTCACAGTGAGTCACTTCCTCCCTGTGCTGCTAGCTCAGAATTACATGAGCAAGATACAGTAGAGAGGCTCTATTCATAGACCACAGCTACGAGAACAGATGCATGTAGTATTAAGTCATGTTGCGGCAGGACAGGATATTATGTTTGTTCGTGTTACTCATGTAATCTTGTTGTAATTTTTGGTTTCCATGTAAGACAAGTTGTGATGTGTGTGTAGATGTGTGTGTGTGTGTGTGTGTTTGTGTTCCAAAATGATTCTTTGTTTTGCGTTGTATTTTCTGTGGTGAACAGATACAAAAATCTGAATTGATTACCAAACTGTGTGTTTGATCCCTTTGCCGCAAACAGCAAACTATTTCTGACTGAGTAAAGTGTAATAAAAACACTGAACAAAAGGGAATGGGTAGAGAGGTGACTGAAAGTGATATGCACGAGACTGAGCTCTTTCTCTCTCTTTCTTATTTTAATAACATGTATTATAGCAATTATCTTCCACCTGTGTCAAAGCCAGTGTTTTTTATTAGCCATATGCTTACACTTACCTTTCAAACCACCGTTGCTGCATTGAACCGCATGACTAATGAACACCTGGGAGCTCAGCTTTCAGACTTTTAAACTACTCTTTAACAAACACATACACACACACACACACGCCCAAATGAGGGTAAGAAATGTATTGCCAATAAAGGCAATAATTACCTATCCTATATATCAATCCTTTTGTGGGGGCTAACTGACAATGAATTAACTAGTTTCTGTCATACATGTTTGACAGTATCACAGACTACTCTTGTTGTTCATATTCCTTTGTACAACTCTTTCATTCTTCTCTTTCTTGTTTGCTTACTTGTCTCATCTGCTCAATCTATTCCACCTGCTGTCCCCTGCTCAACAATCTCTTCTGAGTGCCAGTGACATTTTACCCGCTCATTCTCCAGACATGAAAGTAAGAACGGACACAAAGAAGAAGAAAAAAGAGACACAGGGACAAAAAAACTATTGTGTAGCTTTAAAACACAGCAAGTGACCTTTTATAGCGGCAGCTGACTCTTCTTAGATCTGTGCCCTGAGAGAGGATTGAGACAGTGTTTGATCTTTTAAACACTCAGACGTCGCAGACACTGGTGTAATTACAAGACAGCTGAAGCACAGGCAGGGGCCATTGATCAGGAACAAGGAACACAAAAACCCACAACCACACTCAATACACACACTACGGAAGTCCAATGATTCATGCACTTTTGGAAAAAGCTAAAAACACAAACAAAAGACTTCTGCTTTCTATATAATTCCATAACCATACACTGTAACTGAACCTGGATACTTCAAGATATAAGATATAATTATGTACCATTTACTGTTATATTGAAGCTTCTGTTATGTTAATATGGGTTGTATCAGTCTTTTAGTTTTACATCTCAATCTCTGCATTCAATTACAAGGAGTTGTTTTAATCATATATAGGTCCTATATAGTCAGTAATTCAATTTTAAGTAAAGGATGTTGATGTTTCACACACACACACACACACACACACACACACACACAGGGTGTGTGTTTCTGAGTCCTGTCCCTATAGATAGTAATGACAGAAACTGGAGCAGAGAGACACAAATGACGAAGTGCTGGTTTACAGCCACATTTTCTGACACACCTCTGCAACACAACCGGAGGAAATTCAGAACAGCATCAACACTGGCTTTTAATTCTCTGTCAAGTGGACTGGGAAAGATTCTTTTGAGAGCAATTGAATTCTTACTTTTCTATTCACGCATTCCAATTATCTGCTCCTGTTATGAAGCAATTGTACAACATGCATTTGGCAAAAGGCAAGGAAACACCTCCAACAGGTTGCCACTCCATTACAGGCTAAGACAACACTTAACACTTAAAACCCAGTCATTTGTCATAAATGAATGGGAGTGTCACATGACATTTGCAATGTAACTTCACATTTACTTCGCACTGTAAGCATCAACTGCAATATAATTGTACATCTACTATCAGTAATGTTATGACATGTTTGTTTGTTTGCATATTGTTAGAGTTAATACTAGTGAGTAAATACTTGTCTTGGGGGTCTTGTGAAAAAACAACACACAAGCGTATACATGCACACATGTCTGCAGCAAAAGATAATCTTAGCTTAATGGAAGAAGAAGAGGAAACCAGAGTCCCGTAGTTCTCCATGTGGGAAAAAAAAAAGCATGAATGGCTTCCTCCAGATTGCTGAAAATTAAAATATTTTGATAAAAAAAAAAAATAATCGGAGGATACTCAAGTCACTACGAGTCATCCACTTAAAGTAGAATGTCTACACATACAGAGTTTGTGTTTTACATTTTAAATACATTATGAATTACGTTTCAATTTCAATTCAGAAAGCATGAACTGTTTCTTTATTTCCCCTCCTCAAATAAACAGATTTAGTCAGTCAGTCAATTATTAACTTTCTGAAAGATTTTCAGGTCTGCGGTTTTCTCAGGCACATTTTCATAGTCAATCAGAGGGATGTGTGTGTTTTCTTGTTTTTTTTTTAAGAACACACAGCAGCTTAATCCTTCACGGGATAACAAGTAGAAAATATATCTTCAATGAAAGGATATTTATTTCATAATTTAACTATCCTCGTAGAACACTCACACAATATCAAACTAATTTTTTTGAAACAATATAAAATGTTATTCATTGGGTGGCTGTTGTTGCCTAAAAGTGAACAGACTGTAGGACACTGATATCGGCAGTAAAAACATGTCAGCAGGCATTAGACTGCCCTCGTTAAGCACAAAACTCATTATGGCATGCCTCGCTCCCCTGCTGAAAGAAAGAGTGAACATTTCCTTCCATTAAGAGGGGAAAAAAATAAAACAGTAGTTAGCCTTTTCTATCTGTATCTTCCAGAAAGGTTCGGTTTTCTGGGACCCATGTGCGGAGGGAGATAAAGCCGAGAAGGGTTAGTAATACAGCGCAGCTATTTAAGAAGCTGTAATGATATTCATTAATTTAGATTCATTTCAAGTTCCATCCGGAGAGAGAGAGAGAGAGAGAGAGAGAGAGAGAGAGAGAGAGAGAGAGAGAGAGAGAGAGAGAGAGAGAGAGAGAGAGAGAGAGAGAGAGAGAGAGAGAGAGAGAGAGAGAGAGAGAGAGAGAGAGAGAGGACTCGTTGGATATAAGATTCAGAAGACCGGGATATGGAGGTTTTAGTTGGGGGTCAGAAAGTTAAGCTGGAGTCACACAACTCAGACAAGAAGAGTAAATACTGAAAGGGGAGTCAATGAACTGCAGCATTTTCTCTGCAATATAGATTTTGGAAGTTGGACTGCTTTCGATTGGGGAAGCATGATTTATATGCTGTGCAACTTGAGGAGTATGACAGAGCCATTGGCAAAGTTCACGAATAGTATGGAAAAATAAGAACTTTACATTTCTTCAAAATGTGTGGATTTTACTTTTATCTTTGACTTTCAGAGAGAAACTCATTTCTATGTGTCAAGTCTTCAAGTCTATCCAAATCCTACAGCCAGACAATTCCTTAAAAACTAGTGTGTGAATTCAACATGCAGGGTAAAGGCTGCAAATGTGTGTGTTTTTGTATGTTACATTGTGCTGATATCTGATGTCCTTGAAGTGGTGTGGTGTATCAAACTCGCATTACCATTTTCTTTGGCCACACAGCAGAAAAAAAGCTGTGAAGCCAAACACTTACATTTTATTATCATTTCATTTTGAGTTGTGTTTCTGGCCCCCTAATAAGTGTAAGGTGAATGCTTTTTTATTACCTTCAATAACCACCACCAGACAGCTGAGGGGAACTGCAGAGTGATGTGACAGTTCTCTGTGGGTTCATCACAATGAGCATAATTATTTGACCCATTGGTATTTTAAAGATGTTGATTATACCTGCTTTAAACTTAAGTATATTCCACACCCTGAGCATCTCTCTTGTACATGTGTCCTGACTCTGAAGTTGCCTAATCTCCATCAGAAATTGCATTGTCAGACTAGTATCAGTATTCACTCGTTGTTTCAACCATTATATGGTCCTCATCACTCTGCAGAACAGTTGGTGGATCCTCCTTCTAGGCTGGAAAAAATGAAGTACAATTATCAGCCAGGAAAAGTTTTAGCAAGGTAGTCCGTGCTGAAGCCACTTTAATACCACAACCTGAAGCTGTTTTTTTGGGGCCAGTATGTCAGCTAGGTTGGGCAGAGTTGTATTTATCTGATACAATGTGACTCATAATAATGACAGAATGTTGTAGGTTGTGGCTCGATGGTGCCTCTGTTTATCCCATGCCAGTCACTGGTGATCACAGCCGTGCTCTGGATGATCAAAAGGTCTGACATAATGTCTCTGAAAGACATAAGGCGCTGCCAGAGATTCTTGTGAACCAAGCTGACTTATCAGCTTGGCCTAATCAAAAGAGCAAACTACAAAGCATTCGGCATGCTTTGTTTGTGGTCCAACCGACTGGTTTGATTGGTGGAAAGTGACATGAGGGGGATGAAGTTAGACTATAAGAGGGAGAACGTAGAAACTAATACTTTGGACTTGTTGGATGTTGCCTTGTGCTCATTAAAACACTTCCCGCTTGTTGCTTCTCTTCATTTCAGCCACAACCTAATGGTAGTGTTTCTGCCACAAAAAGTGATCCACTGAATTTCCCCTAGCACCAACATGAGATTGACATTTTTTTGTTTTGTGTCAGATCTTTCAACAACCTTTTGATGGATCACCATGAAATTTAATACAGATCCTTAGAGGCCCTCAGGGAGAATACCAATGTCCTAGGCAGATGAAACCTTTGCTAATCCCCCACTTTTTTTCCTAATGCCACTATTAAGTTGACAGACAGAAATTTGTCAACAACTGTTGGATTGATTACAATGAAATTTGGTGCAGTCATTCATGTCCCCCCCCCCCCCCCCCCCCCCCCCCCGTGGTAACTATTTTATCTTTAAAAAATCAGCATGTTTACATATGATAGCATTTAGCTCAAAGCACATCCACGCCTCGGAACCGCCTTGGGGGGCGAGATAAGACATTGTCAATGCTGAATATGAATATTTATGAATATTTATACATGTATTTGTCTGTGTGCATGTGTGTCTGTGTTTGCCCGTTAGTGTGTGTTTGTGTGGGAGGACAGCGTAATGATTTTCTTATGATCCATGAATAGATTCAGCTCAGCTCACAAAGTTTTTACCAAAATTATTTTTCTCTTCTTTGTTTTGCTTTGCACTTTTGCTTATTGAGCTGTTAGTTAAAATATATGAATTAATTTATACATTTTAACGGATTGATTGAAGAGACTAATCCCTCTTTTTCTACACAACAGCTTTGTTTCTAAATATACATTAACTGTCCTATACAGGTAGTCATCATTTAAATATCACAGTGAGTCTTTAGTCAAAAATGTGTGTACACAAACAGTTTCTGTTGTTATACAGACAACACTGTTAGGCAGAAGACAGAAATAGAGAGATGCTATTCAAGCAGTCCACAGCAGGGGGCTGCTTTATCCAACCTTTACAGGGTAAAGCCATTTCTTGCATGCAGGGGATTTAGTAATGGGGGTGGTGGGGTAGTGACATGAAAGGCAAAACGAATGGGAGGGAGAGAACACGACAGAAACAGAGAGAGGTGATGGAGAAAAGAGGGAGACTGAGTGCTGTGGTAAAGCAACAAGGATAAAACAAGACAGAGACTCAAAATTCGACAGCATAGGGGAACACTGATAGAGACACTGATTCACTGAGGATCCCAGGGAGAGCGGGGAAGGCCGAGCAGAGAGAAAAAGTGAGAGGTTGGAGGATATAGATGAGATGTGAAGGTTAGAATGAAAGCAGGCAATGTGGAACGAGAGTAAAACAGAGAGAAGAGAGCAGTCAGATAGCTGGGAGGTGATAAGGAGGCAGTAAGCAGTGCAGCCAGGCGTGGCTCAGAGGCCAAGAATTGGTAGTAAACATTTAGTGAAGCAGAGCTGGGAGTCCCAGGGACTTTTGAACAGTAGATTGTCTCCTCTCTCTCCTTTTGAGCCATGCACTGAGCTGCCCTCTCCGCATTTTTAGGAAGTCATCTGCCAAATTGGATCGATAAGTAATTAACACTTTGGCTCTTTTGCTGGCAAGTTCTCTTCCCTCCCGTCTCTGTTGCTTGATCTCTCTCGGCTGCCCTGCAGACAGCCAAACAGACAAACACATTTGCTCACACAATCTCAAATACACAAACTGAAAGGGGGGCGGGGGAGGGAGTTCGCCGATGCACACATTTACACACACTTTACTTCTTGGTCCTCTACTGTGCTCGTGGGGGTTGTGAGTGCAGGCAGACGGGTATCGATCAGCGCTGTTCTGGAAAAGGCTCTCTGTTCCATCCGAATACCCACCGACTAAGTCTCTCTCACTCGCCCTGTCCTTCAGTCTCTCCTGACTCTCTTCGTGGCACAAACACATGCAGTTCAGTCCACCCCCGTAGTCTCAGTCTCCAACCCCTTTCCGTTGCTCATCTTCTAGCCAGAATGACATTTGCCACATGTTGATATCATTGGGCCTCAGTCAGGACAAAGTAGCAGCCAGCTACACATGTATCAATGACTTGCAAAGACAATAAAGTGAGGCTGTTGGATATCTGTAATGTAGATTGATGGGCGAGAAGACAAGAGAGAGTGAAAGAGAGAAAACAGAAAAAAGAAAAGAAAAGCAAGCTGAGAGAGAAAGAGGAGAGCAACAGACATAATGACGAAGACAGAAAGACATGGGAGGGAGAGATAGCAGCCCAGAGCCAAGTAGAGGATTGATGTGTGAAGATGCAGTGCAGAGCCCCATCATCAATCCGATTGGCTAATCAGATGTATGGCTGAATTATTGATAAGTGAACCTCATCAATAATTGCAGTGTTGCTGCTTTTGGGCCACAGACCATAGAGAAGGAGGGAATCGGAGCTAGTGGTTTAGCAACAGAAAACACACAGTCATCACACGTACTTACTGATCCTCATGAAACATACAGACAATAAAGAACGATTGAAATAAAAGACCCTGGAGCCATTTCATTGATGAATGAGGTTGCCCATCCTCAAACACAGACAGACACGTTCAGAATGCACATTAACGACGAGCAGTGTTGAATTCATATTGAACCTTTCATCTCAGCATCAGGTCAGAAACCCATTGATGCAGCTATGACGCCACTGTTCCATGATACATTCTATAATAGTCTTCACATAAGGGGCCAGTTGTATAATCTTCATTCTCCCTATGTAGGTCTTTATAAAAGGTTAAATATTGGAAATCCACTGCTACTCAAAAACATGTTTCTGTCCTTCAGAGAGAGAGAGAGAGAGAGAGAGAGAGAGAGAGAGAGAGAGAGAGAGAGAGAGAGAGAGAGAGCTAATGGAAACTTGGTCAGTTGGTAGTCAGGACCACCTAAACTGAGACCAAGTCATGACCAAGACCAGACTATAAAATATGGAACATGTAAAAATAAAAAAAGGGACTCCTCAAATTGATGTAAAAGACAGCCACACACAGGCGACACAAGATCGAGTCTTTCATAAACCAATTTTTAGACAAGACCGATCTTACTACATCGCTGGCGAGGGTTCTAAGCTTGTTTTTCAACAGGTCCAGATAGTTTTGGTCAACTACTCTCCCTGAACAACAAATTGTTGCCGTCTGTCAGTGCTATGACAGCTATCCTATGGCCCTACTAAAAATGACTTGTATGTTTTGAGATAAGGTGTGTGTTCGTGGGCTCATTCACCAAAAATAGCCGACAATTTGCTTTTATGCCATTGTTTTGCTTAGAGCCTCCACATCTCTTACAAAAGTTGTTCATTCAGCCATATAGACTAGAGGAAAAAGAGAAAGGGAGAATATGTGCCCCAAATCTAAAAGATGTGGTGTAGGCATGATGTTAGAGACGGATGGCATGACCATACCTCGTCCACCTCTTTTTTTTTTTTTGTCTCTCCTCTCGTATTTTTTTCATACTCGGCAGTTTCCTGTCTTTTTCAACTCGAGGGAAATAAATCAAAACTCACCCAAGGTATTTTAATTGCTATATTAACAAGTACTTCTGAGCCTCAGCCCTTCTGCCTGGGTCATACTCACAAACGCATGCACACACCCATGAACCGAAACACATTGCACATACAAGCACACCAACACACTCAGTGTGTGCACACTCTCTGAAGCACACACACACACACACACACACACACACACACACACACACACACAGTTTACTCAATGGGTAAATGGTTGTGAAGGCTATTTATCATGACTGTGAGTTTTCTATTTGTCTTATCCTGTCATTACTTGAAACTGCCACTTTCAGTTTTGTGGTGTGTGTGTGTATGCATCTCTGTGTGTGTGTTTCTTCCTGTGGACCTACATTCATATCATGGTGCTGTGGTGTAAGTATGTGTGTATTTGTTTGTTTGTGTCCCTAAATGCAGACCTGTGTGCTTTTGTGTGTGTGTTTGTTGGCAGCCAGGTGCATTATCCTGTCAGAGTACGGAGCCCGGCTCATATCTTACCTCTAACAGCCAGATAGGAAAACCACTCCGCTTTTGATTTGAAGCGAGAAAAGTAGTTTAGCACACCTTTCTTCATATATCTCACCTCTTCCCCCCACTCCTCCCCACACTCCCTTTTTACTTTTATTTGTCAATTCCCTCTCATCCTGGCTGGGCTGTAAGCAGGGATGGAGTATGGCACCTGTGGCTCAGGCGTCATTCGTACTGAAAGTTTGCAATAGCTAATATGTGTTGCAGCCAAATTACACTTCATATAAACATAAAGAGGATACGTCGCAAAAGGTTGATAAAACGTTCACTGACAACATATTTGATTATTCTTTTTTCGTACAATACGCTATAAAATACAACACAGTACAATATGCTTTTAGAATACAATATATGCTTTACATGAACAACAATACTTACAAAAGTACACACAATTGGGGCAATGCCAACAACTTCCGCTCTTCCTTGCTATAATATTGGAAAATTAATGTGACCTTTCGCTAAACAAACAAAAAAAGCATCCTTCTCCTCCCCGTAGCACCCTCTGTGAAATTGTATGATCTCGTTTTGGTTCAGAAATATTTACACAGAGAGTGGAGCTAATAATATCAGAGCTAAAGATGACATGGCTTCATGAAATGAGTGCTTATTTCGCTGACTAACTGAGTCACATCTGTGCTGTGGTTTCTGTGTATGAATTTAGATCACAACCGATATGGACTAATGTTTCAACCAAACAAATGTGTTTCCTTAATTTATCTTATTTTACTTTTTCAATTTGAATGGTGCTTCAGCTGACACCAGCTTTCAGTTTTTCAGAAAAAACTAACATTTGACATATTTGCAGTGCTTACTCTTGAACTCCTTTGATGACTTTGACTTCCACTAATGCTTCAACTTCTCTCAGCATTAAAAATACTCTTAAAGCACTTCCAATTTTACTGCTATTTCAACTTTTTTTTTTTGTGCTCCACTTAATTTTCTTTCATATTTTAAACTTTGTTTATTATTGCAACTCAAAGACTTTCAAAAGTGTAAAAGAGCATCACCAAACTATTTTTTCTCCCACTGTATACTTAATCACTTGATTCATGTTTGTGTCTGACCTTAATGCAAATGATTTTTCCAACAAGAAAACTATGTCACGTCCTCATATACTCAGTGTTGGTCTCTCTCTCTCTGCGTCCCCTGACCTTCCACATTACAGACTATGTAACCACGGCCATGACAGTGGTACCCCTCACTCCTCTGTCGCATATTTTTTTATTTACTTAGGGGTGGGGTTCGAACAGAATTTGAGGCCAACCTTACAACATTATAAATTTGAGTGGCTAATGGCACTTTCACTTTTCGACGACTTATTATTCACAGACACTACAAAGTTTGTTCAGGATCTTTGCATATCAGGCTATGAATGTGAGTGTTTAATATTATCAGGGAAGCTCAGACAAGTTTGCCAGTCGATGAGAATTGATCTATAAACCGTGAATGCTATGAGATACCTCCTGACTGAGCCTTCAACTTGGATGTTGTGCCTATCAAGTGGGGAAACAGTGGTGTAAACCTGCCTTATTTTCCTCTGTTGTGTTGGCAGCTTTTCTTCGTCAGTGCTTACCTATGCTGTTTTCGAGTTGAGCATCCTGCTATTGGTCAGCTTGATTGACAATAACCGTTAGCTCACCTGGTAGAGTGTGTGCACCATGCATCAAGGACGGGTCAAGCATAACTCTGAAATAAAGCAGAAACCCCAAAATTATATATATTTAAAGAACATGATGTTCCTGTGAAACACTCTGTTGCACCCTGCTCATATACGTTGTTCTCCTGGAATTTGTTAAGGACTCAAGGTGTAATGTTTCTATAGTGTTTGCCTGTGGCACATCTGACAGGCTGTGTGCCTTAAACCTCCACTTTTCTGGGCTACACTCTATCCTCAGTATAAATATCCATCAAGCAGTGTACCTATTAGATGTATGAGATGTGTTGGCCGCAGCCAGCCATCTTCATTAGTGTTATCACGCCTGGCTTTCACCAGTCAACTCTCTCCTTTGCCTTCTTTCCCTATCTAGTGTCCCTCACTTCCACCACCCCAGTGCACACAAGGGGCTCGGTAACAACTTGTGGTAATAAAAGAGATTATTAAAGAGGGCTTTAAATAAAATAAAATTATTTTTAGAATATAGCAGTGGGCTTTTTTGCTAGGAAATAATATGTTATTCTCCTCTCTCTTTTGGCTTAAATGTCCTCTTTCTTTTTCTGTCATTGGCCTGCCTCTCACTATTTTCCCTTGCCATTGTAGGTTTTATGGGTCTGCATGTTGATGACAGTCGAGAATGTGGCGGAGGGCCAAGAGCAGGGAGGGATGCAGAAATGGGTGAGGGTAGGAAGGAGGGGCGGTGGGTGGCGAGAGCGGCAGAGATTTGCAAACAAATTTAATAACTAGCCTGCAGAATGGAATCACTTTGCTAGCTTAGAATTGCTCACCTCCCCGAAAGAGAGTGATACAGAATGAGAGAGTGGGATATTAAAAAAAAGAGTGGGGTTGAGATGCTGTCTTAAAGGACTGAAGAAAATTTGAAAAGTGTCACATCAATTTCAGCCACTGCAGTTATCAGGATGTTTGGTTTACGCCTAAACACCTTGGTGAAACAGAGAAAATAAGCTGGGGAGGAGAGGAAAGGCACAGAGACAGGTATGAAAAGTGAGTTTTACAGAAAGGGAGAATTTGCATGAGGAAGAAAAAGATGAAGGCATATTAAAATGTTCTCTTTTTCATGAGAGCATGTAACTAAGGAAAAAGTCTAATCAAAACATGCTGAGCTTAATTCATACTATTTAATTCTGCTAATTTGGGAAGAACAATATTTTTGAAGAAAATAACTAAAACATAATCAGCTAACAAAGTGGTCCTAAATAAACCTAATTTAGGACCAACATGTGGGTCATAAAAGCTTGTATGGTCAGCCTTAACGAAGGTCTTATAGTTCATAAATTAGTTTGAGTGTCAAGATTTATCCCAAGTCTTATCTGACTCAGACAGTAAGAGTAAATTGAGTTCAACCATTAAGTGACCTATAGATTCCTGAGAGCAGTTCCTGGCAGAAGTTTATTAGTTAAGACTTTGGTCATTGTTGTATTTACCACATGTTAGTTTTTATCAGCTTTCCGTGGATGTTTGCTGCATCTGTATGCAAAGCACGGTGCTTTCAACTAACACCAAAGCCCACTCGTGTCATAGACTCTCAGAGGAACTGACATAGTATGTGTGATAGTCCACTGAGGGCAGGTGGGACAGGTGGAGGTGGATCCAACACACACAGGACTTTTACTCTGCTGCGTTGACTTATTTTGTCATGTCAGTCGGGTGATTCATTAGTCATCCCTTAGTCACTTGAGTAATGTGAGTTGTTAATGTCAACAGCAATCTTTTCCTAACCCTAATTAAGTGGTTTTGTTGCCTAAACTTCATGTAAAGAATGAAGTTTATTTTGAAAAGACATCATTTTTTAAATACTGAAGCTTGGTCAATGCTCCTTGGCAGTGGAGATCGATGCACGAGGTACCCCTCTAAAGTTCATTTTCAATGTGTCGAGGCGGCATGTCAATACACTCATTAATTGCAAAACCTTTTCCTTTGAAAATAAACTAAGAGAGTGGTTGCAGTTAACGTTACTTTCTAGCAACTCACGTTACCACGGAGTGACTAACAACTCATATTAGCGACTGAGAAACGAGTCATGTGGCTAGCTACTCAGGTTAATGATTCAAGTGATAAAATGTCACTTTTTACACGAACGCCAATCTCTTAGAATGAAGTCCTGTGTTTGTTTGTTTGTGTATTACGTATTGTTTTTGCTGACCTCCAGTAGTTTAACTTATAACAAAGGTCAGTGGGCCTAATCCGTGACATCAATATTAGGTGCAGTTACAGGTGCCTACAGAGCACACTGATGGCTA
Organism: Anarhichas minor; assembly: GCF_050575085.1. Classification (NCBI taxonomy): domain Eukaryota; kingdom Metazoa; phylum Chordata; class Actinopteri; order Perciformes; family Anarhichadidae; genus Anarhichas; species Anarhichas minor. The sequence continues at coordinate 5,981,984 of NW_027466472.1, forward strand.
TTAATTGAAAAAGAGACTTGAGAAACCTGAGGCCAAAAAAAATCACAAATAGTCTGAGAGGGATCTAAATTAGATTCATTTATTTTAAAAGTTGGCTATTGCTTGGCCAAATTTCTGTCCGATAATCTGGGCTGAGAATGTTGCTTACACACATTTTAAGATATCCAAAGGCATATTTTCTATTTCCTTTCCTGTCTTGTCAAAAGTGATTTACAAATAATTTAATTATTTTTTCTTTTATTTCAAAATTAGATTATATATGTTATGAAACCTTTAAATGTATATGGTCGCCATAATTACCCAGAATCCTCTGTAATTATTACCCAACCTGCTTAATAACTCCCTCTTGTGTAATCTTTAATACAGATTGTTTTATTGGCCTAAAATTATTGCTGTTTGATTTGTTGGGAATGGCAATAGTGTCGCCAGTATTGCTAATTAATGCTCCAAAATCATTTTAATAAAGACAAATGCCCTTGGCGCGTTCTCTCTCTCGCTCTCTCTCTCTCACTCACTCACTCACTCACACACATACACTCCACACACTAACTGAGGGAGGGAAAGGGATTGAAATGTTCCCATTAATGAGATATTAAAGTGTCTCCTCTTTCTCATTATGCTTATTGATCACATACAACAGTCATGGGTCTATTTATTTTGCAACATACTGAGAGAGAGAATGGGCGGCAACAAATGGTGGAGCTGTTTGCCAGGGCTTCTTGCCAAACCTTCTGTCTCTTTAATGAACCTATGAATCTATGCATGATGTATACATTGAAGATTAGCCTGGCACCTTCAGATACACCTTAGTTTTTGTAAGTAATGATCAGTCAATAGTTGGTTTGCAAGAGTGACTTTCCATAGTGCCACTGGGGTGGATGCACATTATGACTGTGTTCCGTGCTTGTTTGTCTTTTAACATCTCATATTCTATCATGTTGTTTTTGCAGTAATGCTCCATAATATACACACTATTTAATTCCTATTTGTATGAGGAAAGTTTTGCGAAAAAGGTATTTAGTCCATCTGATAAGCAGAATTTACATCCTAAATTAGGCTTAAGTGTGGGTCTTATTTGGTTGTATTATCCAGTCTCATACAGGTTTTAATAATATATTATTTGTGTTCTTTGCTAAGACATAATTCATTTCACAGTTTTGTGGCTCGTTAAACTAATGACCAGTACACAATAAAGAAAAACGTGTTTGGTGTCAAACTGACAAAGAGGGCCAGATATTTCAGGAGTTGATGGACCAATGATAAGTAAGGTGATGGATAATAAAGAAGATAAACAAGACTCCTATAGGCTGCCCGTGTTTTTCTGTCTGTACGTGTTAACGGGTTTCTGCTAACATATTCGCCATAACTACTTCAGGCTCTGTTACCACTGTAAACATGTTGGATTGTTCTGTCTCCAGCTTTAAGCACCCTCATTCATTTGTTAAATAGGCATTTACTATATTTCTCACTTTACCTTCTTGTCTTGCTGTTTACGTTTTACGTGGCCCTTTATTTAAAACACCTGTTACTGTGCTTTAATTCTTAGTAAGCTTCTTTTTTTTATCAATAGAGAAGCAGTTCAGATTGTTTCTGCCCCATCTCTTCCTCCCTTTATTTTCTTTTTTTTCCCTCCATGTAAAGATCCATATCAAATGGAACTTGCACAAAACCATTGCAAAAAGGACCTGCATTCAATCGACAGACGTTGTTTGTGGGATGTGAATGTCAATGGCGGAGCTCTCTGCTGCTCAGTTTATTGATGGTATCTGATAGCACTGCTGCTTTTCCTTTGTCCATAGATAAGCAAAGACAAAAAGTGGAATGAAAGAAGCAAAAGCAAGTAATTGATCAATTGAGAGAGTGAGAGAGAAAGAAGGAAAGAGAGGAAAAACAAAAGAAGCTTTTCATGCGAGTGTAAATCAAAATTAATCGTAAACAATAATTGTATAAGCCAAACAGAACACTCACTACATGTGAAGCCCTGAATATTTTATAATCTGTCGTTATTTTATTTTGTTTCATTTTATCGATTTTTATATATATGTTTTGAGGTTAAGTGTTTAAAAGGCATTTACCTTCAACTCAACTCCTGTTACATTCCAATGTATGCTGTGACCACATCATCTTGGCCACTTTACTGAATTACTTCTCTGCAGCGGGACTCTAAATATGCCCTCTGACCTGTTGACTGTACATAATATGAGCTACACTGCTGTCAAGAACTGAGTATTGACTGGATTACAGCCTGGATCACTATTCTGTTAGCTTCACCTCAAAGGCTTTCCGCATCCTTGAAATATAACATTGTCATCTGTGTGTGTGTGTGTGTGTGTGTGTGTGTGTGTGTGTGTGTATGTGTTTGTACGCTCTTTTATTTTGTTGTGCTAATGAAAATAAACTGAACTGACTGACTGAACAAAGCCTTGTTGAGACCAAGGCAACATGACTAATCAGTCCTCCTGAGTGTAATCTCACTGAGAGCTCAAGACAACAAGTTATGAACTGAATCTGCATGGTGGATTGGCCATGCACTCTCGTTTTAGCATTCCACCATGAACCCCACCCACAGACACGCGACACAAAATTACTTTTTTTAAACCTTACTAGCACATTTTTCAGATCTTATTATACACCTATGCGACAACAAGCACATGCCTCCAGCATTTGTTTTTATTGGAATATCCCATTATCCTTTTCTTCCAGAAAACAGCTTGTTTGCGTGTTATCATCAACACCAGTGAGCATAAAAAAAACGTGTTTTTTCTTCTCCTCATTTTCCACTATGGTTAATCTTAATCAAAACTATGAAAGGCTTAAATCTGCCTCAACTGTAAGTAATGACATTAATCACATTACTGAGCAGTACAATGACACACTAGATACACATAATAAGTCAAGCGATGTATGCCTGGTGATCTCATTTAGTGACGAGGGCCTTGTTTATTCATCACTACTAGATAATAAGCTCTGTATGGAAATTACAGCATTCATCACTGAGATCAGTGTGATGTTGAAATTGATATTGTGCGTCTTTATGCATTAGAGTCTTGGATCTATTGGATTTGTCAAAGTGAAGCTTTGAAAGGCCATGACAACAACTCCTTCTGGTGTTGAAGGTCTACCAATGGCTGTTACATTATCAAAATGATCAAATTGTGAGATAAAGTTTGTATGTACCATTGTATCCTTGACATGCCTGTAGTCAGTGTAGTGTATCACGTGGCCCTTTCTTAGTGTTTTTATCATCCATTTGATGAGATATTATGGATAAGCCTTAGTTGATTTTCCTTTGGAACCAGCCTCTGTCTTCTCAACCTCCCCAGCTTTATGGATATTGATTGGTATCAGTCGTCCGCCTGACAGTTCTACTATAAAATCTCATTTAGAAAAACCTGACAATTTGAGACTGAATGATAAACAATGACAGACAGTGGAAGAGAGAAAGAAAGATAGTGCAGGAAGAATGGGAGTAGTAGAGAATGAGGAAGACAAAAAACTACACACAGAGGGAGAGAGGTAGATGGATGAGTTTTGAGACCTTGAAAATATCAGCATGACCCTGCCGAAGGACTTCAAACTTTGCTCAAGGCATTTAAGATTAGTTCATGTGGATAGGAGCCTGATACCACTGGGCCTTAAAAAGTTATCAGGGATGTCTTAAAATAAATTAAAACAAGAGAAATTGGACAAAGGTCATTTGTACATTAACTTATCAATATTTATTGATAACGCTTTAGGGTGAATTTCCGTTCATTGTTTACTTTACTGTTTTGGTTTGCTAGTTGTATCGTTTTTATCCACAGCAAGCTGCTGATTTCAGTGAAAAAGCTTCAAAAACCCACTATTTTCTACCTGCTCAACACCACACAGCAGTCAGACAAAGTATAGTGACCTGCTGGTGAACACCGCGGAGCATTTAGTAGCTACAGAGAACCATATCTCCCTCAGGAGTTGGTAGAGACTAAATCACAGCAAAAACAAAATGAATATTGGACTTAAATTGATCAGGTGGAAACAACACCAAATGAATACAAAATGTGTCTCCATGACTAGTGGAAATGGGCAACTGTTTGCAAACAAGTTGTATACAAGGTGACATGTCAATGTTGTGTTCACAACTTGTTTTTTTTCTGCTGCCCCCACGTGGCCAAAGACAGTTATTGCAGGTTTTAAGTACTGCACAGAATGCACAATAAAAAAGGATCAACAAACTGTAAAATGGAGCAATAATTCACAATTTAAATTAAAACTATATCCGACAGAGAAACTTCAGAAGAAGATTAAGGTTTAAAGAACAAACAGGAACAAACAGATGTTAAGCCAACCCAAAATGTGAAGGCGGGTTACACAAAGGGATAACGGGTAAGTCAAGCCATGAAGGTGAAAAATCAGGGAACTGTTCGAATAAGGGACGGGGAGACATCGAATTTCCTGGAACTGATTTGGATTTAAAAAGCAGTGTTGTGAACAAGTTACAGGCGGCTTTAGCTGGATGAGTGAGGTTGGAATCAAAGGAGAAAGGCACAATAATCAATTCTGGAAGAAATTAATAGATGTATTTCTGGAACAGAGAGAGAAAGCAACAGTTAAAATCTGCCTATGGCAATCTTGAACTTGCGTTACTAAGTGATTGTGACACTCAAATCAGCAACACTAAGTTAGAGAGCATCCATTTTTTTCTTAAGTATAAAAGACAGCCACACTTTTTTGATGACTTAAGGGGTCACTTAGTTGGATTGGCACAATATGTGTATCATCAACACAGCTCTGAAAATCAATATCATATTTGTGGTACCACCAATTGGTAACTATTGAGGAAATCCAGCTTGCAGCCCATCTTGTTTATTGGCAAAGTATGTTGCCCATTCAAGGCATCATCGCTAAGAACGCTGAATTATATGTGTCCCATTATTCCACTGGTTTTGCAGCTAATTGTTATTGGTTTTAAAATTAGTTTAGATTGTAAGCAGTCAAAGACCTCTACAAGGAACACTGGACAAGACACCATAAAAAAAGTTGTACACGGAAAGATAAAAAAGCAGTCAAACAGCCAAAACAATAGTAAAACAAAGAACAACAATAAAAAGAGCAAAGAACAAAGACAATAACCAATGGAGTCATTTGCCACAGGATTTACAATAGTCTTAAATTTGGCCTGAGTTAACATCTACCTGCATTTCCCTCTGTCTGCAGACCATTCCAAGCTTTCTCTCCCGTCTGTGTACTATTGCATTGAAAACAACAACAACAGACAGCAAATACGCATTTTGTGATCCGAGCTGATAATTGCACAATCACAATGACCTCTGTGAGATAAGTTGACAAAGACTGGGTGAAAAAAATTCAAAATTATTTTGGCTGCCCTGGGTGTTTGGAGGTATTTTTGCTTGTGTAATACTAGGCAATGTTCACATTTGGCCTAATATTTAAAGTCAAATCAGGGCAAAGACCTTGCCTAAATTCATTGGAACAACTGGTTAACATTAATATGATGGTAGCTTCGGGCTGTTTTTGAGAGTCGAGTGTAAACTGCTACACTGCTGCTAAAAAGTGTTATTTGGGTCAGTTTGACCTCAAGCACAAAACATCCGGATCAGTGTGCTGCACTTCTCATTAAGATGTTTTTATTTATAATAGCAAAGCTGGTGACCCTAGATTATCCTCTACCTGTTGCTCCTCTGTCTCATTATTCCGTCTGCACACACACATAAACATTACACTTATAGGTTGGTACTACAGGATGTGTTCAGCTAGGCCTCCATGTAAAGTTCCAGTTAGATGGGAGCTTAGTGGCTGTCTCTATGAATGCTGGCTTTGCTGTATAGCTAATTAATTTACTGCTGCGAAACAGCTTCCTTGCAAAAATACCACACTCTGAGAATTAATTTAACAACCCTTCAGTTAGTCCCAAGCCGTGGGACTGTATATGGCTCAGACTGTTTGTGTGTGTGTGTGTGTGTATCTGCATGTGTGTTTGTCGTTGCCCTGCATCAGCTCAGGTCCCTTATGAATTCTTCATTAGCACTGTCTGTGTGGTTTAATTTTGTCCTGGCTCTCATGACTCACCAAACACACACACCGTCACACAAGCACAAATAGTCCGACTCTTGGAAGTCGCTGGGCAACAGGCAGCTCGCTGACCACCTCTTTCAGCAAAGTGGAGGACCCCCGCTGGGCCACTAGAGCATGCTGGTAGATTAAGCTGGCTCTCCAGAACACTCGGCGCTATAAGAGGGCAACTTTCACAGACAGCAGTAACACCAAAGATTGCTAGAATTAGTGAACCCAACTACACTACAGTCTTATTTACTGAGTCTATTGAAAATCCCTCATTAATGCTGTGTTGAACTTCTTTCTTGTGGGGACTACTATCATCAATACAGTGAGGTCTTACAGTGTTTTGCACAATTCAACTGTGTGTGTCTTCCACCTAAATTGTTTTAATTAAAGAAAGGCAAACAAAGCATCGAAAATGTGTGTTAATGTGATAAATAAATAAGTATTTTTCATAAATGAGATACCATCTATGACAACAGGCCATAATCATTATATTTTGACTTTTAAGTACACAGCCAAAATGTAAGTGTATAAAAGTTTTTTTTCCTGATGCATTTCTGTGTAAAACTGTTAAAAACATTTGAAACAAACCAAGTCAGTTTTACACCTTGACTTCTTGCTGCATAGCAAGATTCTCCCGAAAGATAATAAAGACTTAGTCTACTCTTCTTCTCATGAGGGGGTGTTTTAACTATTTGCAGAGTTAATTCAAATAACAAAATAAAACAAAATTGGTAACGTATCAGCTGAATCAATAACTCACAGAACTGCAGTGTAATGTTTCCGGTACACACAAGGACCGACAACAACATAAAGTAGGCTTGCACACTCTCCACACAAAACATCTCACCTTACGTCTTATCTATATTTACTATCACAAGTGCACTGACTGAGGCCTTAAATTGTCTGAAATGATGAGTTCATTGGTTCATTTTCCAGCCCACAAAGCAGGTGTGGCAGAGCAGCGAGCACATCTGCTCTCTTTACGGCCACAGTGTGTTACTATATGAAACAACACTTTATGGTCCCAATAAAATCAAACATTATAAGCATTAAATTGGTCCAACATCTTTTAAAATCCACTGAGAGGGCACGGACACATATTGCAGAGAGATTTATAAACAAAAAAACATAAAATGCACATGCACACTTTCCAGCATCAAAAGCAGGATTTTAGTTTAGTTTATGTGTATTCCTCCATTTGCAATTTTTTGCTTTGCTCCATCAACTCAAACATCAGTCCCACCCCCCCCCCCCCCCCAGCCCTCTAGGTATAGGTATAGGGACTATAGCTAATGACAGATAGAAGTAATCAATGCACTGCACGACTCCTGCTAAGCCCCTCCATCCTATTCTCATGCATTACTGGCCTGTCTCCTTCATTACCTATTCAACCTCTCCTCTGTGCCGCATGGCTAATCCTTTCTTTAGCTTTCCATCCCTCCCTCCCTCTGTCCACACCTCACTTTATCCCACTATCCATTCCCCAACTCAACTTCACTCCGCCTCTATTTTACTGTAATACCCCATTTAGGTGGCAGCTCCTTGCAGTGTATCACCCACAGCACTTTTCCAGTACAGCTGTACCTGTATCTTCCTTTTTTTATGACTGATTACAAATAGGACACAATCGGGGGACTTTTAATCTTAAATGTTTCCTAATTGTGGGTCATTAAATACATTATCATCATTTTAGGTGTGTTTCCCTTACGGCATAAGGATGCTGATGCAGTCTTGGATCCATCTAGAGGAGCTCATTGTTTTTATCTGCCTGGAACTGAATCTGAATACCTTATCTCCTCAACAGTCTAATGAAGTTCCACACAAGACTGAAGAAATGAAACATTCACACTGAATTCTCATAATCAGTTTTGCTCACTCTGCCTCATTAGATCCTTATCTCAATGACATGCCTGTCACTGTGTGTGTGTGTGTGTGTGTGTGTGTGTGTGTGTGTGTGTGTGTGTGTGTGCGTGCATCACTCATCTATGTGCACTACACACCAAAGCACAGATAAATGGGTGAGGGTTTTTTTCATTTTATTTGTAGGTTATAAAATCTGACCTCTCTAATGATAATAATGTGATACCATCCCTATTGCAGAGGTGAGCTGTTGGGTTTTATTAAACATTACAAACCAATACAATTGATTCCATTATTAGATTGCAAAAATATTCATTTTCAGTTTTTATCATCATCATCATCAGTTCCTACTGGCAAAAAATTGCACTGTATAAACAATGTTAAGCAGCGATGATGTGTTTATTTTCCTATGTCAAAGGCATGCTTTGTCTATTTCTATCAGCTTAACTCATCATTAGTCTGTCTTTCTCTGACACAGAAACACACAGGTTAGCAGATAAACTGGTACAGAGTCTAAGCCTAAAGAAATACAGTTTTCCCTTCTGCTGTGCCGCCACCATCTGCTATTTCTGACATTCACATGCACATGTCGACGGCACTGAAAAACACACACCTTTCAACGTTGGTCTCTGCAGGTTCAAGGCACGCATGCTGTTCATCAGTGTTCACAATCTGTTTGCTGGTTAAGGCCTCCTTCCCTACTGTTACAAAACCGTTAGCAAACAGCCCATGCTCCATCAAGGTCCACAAACCTGAGTAAATATGCAGCAAAAAGCACATCAAACCAGAATTTTGGGATATGAGCCAAGCCAGCATCCTTACTAACCATTACATGATAAACTAGAAAAATGCACTTAAAATATTACAGATCTCTGCCAGGTCTGCCTGCAACGACCCCTACTGGTTTGTGTGATTGAATGAATATACAAACCAAAATTGGCTAAATCCCCATCTACACACTAATGCCTCATAAAACAAACTTCATTCGACCCAAAAAAATTGCGGCGATGTATGCAGGCAATTGGCTTGAAGTCATCGTACAAGACCAAACTAAATTAAACTCTCTCCAAGCTGTCTGCCCACATAGCAGCGGCAGAGTTTCTGAGAGGTACAGGTGTGTTGACTGGTAGTACAAGCAATGATATATATGCAAGCAATATGCTTGAAGTCGCCAATAGGATACGTCACACAATCTAGCCAAAAACAAAATTAACCTCTAGTGAAATGATTTTGTAACTATGCACCATTTCCTCTAAAATCTAATCTGAAATTAGACAAATTGTCTCATGAATGTGATTTGAAGTTGGCTCATGAATGAGATTTTGAAGAGCTTTCATTTTGAAATGCTACATCAGAATGTCCTGGTTCTCTCTGAGCGACACCTTGAGGTGGTCTGCCATTAACACATTTCCATTTCCATTGTAAGTGTCTCTGAATGTTTCAGTGTTCCTTCAGTTTGTTCCTTTAAGTTCAAGATCCTTCCCTGTTTCCTTTTGCAGTCAGTTCAAATATTCAGTTTTCAGTCAAGCCCGAAAGGCCTCCTTCTTCAACTTGAAGCAGCCACTTCCCCAATGGAGGCTTTGAACTTGACCCACTCGGACTCCATGTTCCCAGCACCCCGTGGATGCAAGAAAAAAAGTCTTCCTTTAGGTGGTAGTTGAAGACCCAGAGGGGGGCAGAGCCAAACGTTCCCATTTCACTCTAACTACACATTTTGGTTTACCAGACCTGTCAGGAAGCCCAAATTGGACGTTTCTGCTGACATAGCCCACTCTGCTCACCTGAATCAGACTATTCATTTAGCTGATGCTACGGTCCGAAATGTCAATCTGAGACAGCGGGGTGGGGTCATCAGGCTGGGGACACACCCAAATTATTGGCAGCTGCAGCTGGGGTCCCAGGCTAATGCAATGAATGCTTGTGATTGGAGGAGAGTATTACCCATAGAGTCCAGGAGAGGGCGGAGCCTGTGTGAGCTTTAAGTCACCCTTCATGTAGGGATGAAGGAAATCCAATGTCATGAAACAGTTTCTCTAAACTACAGTATGTACAACTTTTATTAAGTTTGGACTTTCAATTTCACGCTATTTATGTGTAATATATGTAGCCACTATGAAAGTCCTTCACCTTTTAGCAGTTACCACTCCTCCGGCTCATCTTGTATTTCTTGAAAACCATCAATCTTTCACATCCAGATGATGGATACATTGACGCCTGAAAGTGACAATATTTCTAAATGACCAATAAGTACATACACACTTGTTATAAGGTAAGCTTTTTAAGAAAATAATTAAAAACAATATCATAAATATCCAATATCAAAGATTGGATACTCAACTTGTTTTTTTGGAAATGTTGTCATGTCTTAATTTTTAAGCAGGCATAACTGCTAAAATAGACAAACCTGTCTTTAAGTTGTTACTATTTATCTCTATCTTTCCAGCTGCTAAACCCACTACCTTCTGGATTGGGGCTAATTGTGTAAGTATGCATGCTGAAAAAGATAGTTCAATTTGAATGTGTTTTTACAGATTTATGTTATTTGCCTCATGTTGGCTTAATTAAGAGCAGACACTGCTTTATTGAGAAATCCATGTGTCCCAGAACCAGGAGTCAATTTAATGCATGAGCAGATTAAATCCTGTTTGCAATAAATTGTGCTCATGGCTTTCATTCTTGTCAGAGAGATTCATGCTGATTTAAACCTTTGCCATAAAATAAGAGCTTTACAAATCAGTGTGGTTAAATTCACATCCTGCCATGATGTCATATGCGTTCATTTAGATGCAGTAGCTTGGGAAAATTGAAGTGGGAAGCTGATCTTTGTGGAGGGACAAAGATAAACTGTGAATTTGAAAATTTGAATAGAGCCAAGGTAACATCCCTGCTACATGAGGTATCACCGGGAGCAAATACTGACAATTTGAGAACATGTAAAGAGGGTACCAAGAAGAGTAGGTTCTGAGACAACAAATTGCAGTTTACAAAAAGTACAAAAAGCAGAGAAGTGCTGAGTAATAAAGAATAATATACAGAAATAAAAATATTGAATAAATAAAGAATGTAGAACAAACAGTAAGTAATATATATATATATATATATATATATATATATATATATATATATATATATATATATATATATATATATATATATATATATATATACAGTATACATATTAGACAGTGCAGGTATAAGTGTACAAAATAGAGTGTAATACAAGTAATTATAAAAGTAGATATTATACACAGAATAAACAGTCAGAGGTATGATTTGAATATGGTGTATATGCTGAAGATTTGAGATGTAAAGTGAAGACCGTGGTATAAATATGAATACTCTATAGGTCAGTATATACAGTATGAATAGTACAATTCAATATATGCACGTGTATACAGTGCAAGTAAGCTTAATGTAATTAAATAATACCAAATGGAAAGTGCCACTTTCACATAATTAGCAAGGACCTAAAATGTCTAGTATTTCCCAGGTACACAATCCGGGGGTCCCTGGGAATCTTGTAGCCTAGAATCTCCTCCAGAGTCTGAATAACCCTGTCCCAGAATGCTTGTATTTTTATACATGTCCATGAAATGTGTGAGTGGTTAGCATTCATCTGCCCACACTGTCTCCAGCATGGCTGCTCTTTACCCAACTGTTTATATTTTATGTGGGGTGTTATAAAAAAGCGGATTAAGTTCTTCCAACCGAATTCCCTCCATCTTCTAGAGCTGGTGGATGTTTGTTGCGTTCTACACATGGAATGCCAATCACTCTTCGACAGTTCAACGTTCAGTTCTACTTCCCATTTCAGTTTTAAATATAGTGTGTTTCTTCCGTTTTGTTTTTGTAAACTCCTGTACAGTTTGGAAACCAACTTTGAGGGGGTTTGTTTGTACGCACCTGTCAGCACTTCAATCACTTCATTACCTTCTGATGAAACCCCTTTTTTAATTTCTGTATCATAGAAATGTCTTAGCTGTAAATATCTAAACAGGTCCCCATTTTCTAAATTAAATTCTCTTTTGAGTTTTTCAAAAGTTTTAAAAGTTTTTCCCTCTATGAGTGTACCGCTGTTATCCCTTTTTCTCTCCAGCGTACAAAAGTATTATCTATCTGTCCAGGTCTAAACCTGGGGGTCTGAGAAGGCCAAATCAGAAGTTTACTGTCTCCTTCCAGTTTGTATTTTTTGACTATCTCATTCCAAATTTTCAGTGAATCTTCTAAGATGGAATTTTCTCCCTTTTGGTCAGTATTCTTTTCCACCTAGCCTGGCCTGAGGTTGAGATTGACCCAGATTTAGCTCAATCCAGCTTGATACTCCGGGGAGCACCAATAAACAATGTACCTCAATTGGGCCTCGTAGTAGTATTCTCTGAGATTTGGCAGTGCTAGTCCTCCGTTTTCTTTGTCAATTTGGAGTGTCTTAAATATTACCCTTGGCCTTGCTCCTGCCCAGATAAACCGGGATATCTGTTTGTCCCATGCTGTAAACTGAGATTCTGGGATTCTGACTGGTAATGATAAGAAGAGGTAGAGCAACCTTGGCAGTACATTCATTTTCACCACCTCAATTCTTGAACGAAAGTCCAGTACTAGTGTTGACCATTTTGTTATATCTTTCTGTATCCTATCGTTTATTATATTGTAGTTTGTTTCATATATTTTGTTCATTTCCTGAGTGATTAGCACTTCCAAGTATTTTATTGATTTTGCTTCCCACTTCAGTTTATATTTCTGCCTAATTGCCTTACTTGGTATGTAGTTAAGACCTGTGTTTTTGTAATGTTCAGTTTATAGCCCGATATCCGACCGTAGTCAGCCAAAATTGTCATAAGTTTGGGAATTGTTGAGTTGGGATTTTGGAGATAGGTAATAATGTCATCTGCAAAAAGTCATATTATATGTTCCTCCTTTGCTATATTGATTCCTTTCAGCTCTTTGTTTTAAAAACTTGTGTTTTTATACATTTTTTTTACGTTTTTTGGAGTATTTTCTCAACATGGTAAAAGAATGTTGTGCTTTGTTATCTTTATACATGTTGAACTGTTGAAATGGCTTCATTGACATTACTGTCATTCCACTTGCATTCAGTATGTGCCTCATATTTCAATCCCTCAGTTACTTTGGTTTAGGTGCATACAAATCATGGGATGAAATGGTCTCCTGTGATTTGTCGAGATCTATGGGAAACATGAAGCACTGGTCTTTCTGGACCTGCTTCTCGCTGAAAACGTTGCCATCAGAATGTCACCCACTGAGAAGAAGAAAAAAAAGATAGTACATTGGAAGTGAAATTAATTTTGTACCATAAAGCCTTACAGGGTTTGAATGTTTTTGATTATACCCTCCATTATTTGCTTGCTTGTTTGAATTTTATTCATAATCTGTCAGGTCAGTCTGTCCATTTCCACATCTTTTCAGGTCACACGTATTTTTTGGGGTGTTTTCCCCTGAAACTGTAGTATGATACTGTTGTACTTTTCCTCCAGGAACTCATAACTTACTTCATATGGCTCCTTCTCTTGAAAAACAATTAACCTCCACAGCGGTCAGATCAACACATTGCATTCTTAGCCATGGTATAAGCAGGAAGGTATGGTACTTACTTGTTGGTATATAATGGAGCAATGCATCATCTGTTAAGTTTGTGAACAATGTCCTTCATAAAGTGCAACTCATCATTTGGCTACACACAACAGTGAATTCACACACATTGTATGTAAAATGATTATACCAGTGTTATTACAACTTTAAGCCCTTTAACTCAATTTTATGTTGAAACAAAGGAGTTTTTTTAGAATCAGCAGCATAAAATATGACACAAAATTCACAACATCCTTTACACAGTGTTTTTTTTTATGTTACAACTTTTGGCCTCCAACTCTCGTGTTTGGCTGTCAGAGTAAACTACCCACACATTGGATTCACTACGCCACAATAACTGTCACCCACAAAGAAACGGAGGGATGTGCTTTTCTTTTTTTCCCAGGGCTTCACTACACTTATTGCAGAATCAGAATCTGTAAATCAGATTGTTTAAAACAAAAAACAATGGCAAGAACACAGCTCACACAAGTCGATGTCTGAATCAGCCTCTAAATATGGACATTAATCACACAACTGAAACACGAATAAATTTACTATACACGTCATTTTTCCTGTTGATGTATGCCCCATGTCCTGAAACAGCAATAAAGACTCTGCTGTATTCATCACTATTACTACTAAATATAAGGCAGTGCATGGTAGACATATCACCCATAATGAAGACTCACTAAGATCGATCTGCTGCTGCTTCGTCTCTCTGCATCTATTTGAATGCTTGTGTTTGTGTGTGGGCTGTTTTTATTTGTGGGGGGGGCTTTATTAAGCCATCAACACATAAAGGATGGGTGACTTAGATAATAGGATGAAGACTGTGCACATGTGCTTTATATACAATATACATGTGTCATAGTGTCTGGCTGTGGCTTTTTTAATGTTTAATTGAAATGTGTGCAGTAATTCAACAACGGCGTTACTAATTATGAGGCCTCAGACCTGTTCTAATCATGTAACTCACAGTTTAGCGACTCTCAGATGGCTGCTCACATATTTCAAACAAAAGACTCAATTCGGAAGGCAAGAATTTAGTTACTTAGTCAACCCCTTAACTTAAATGCTTCAGTTCATCAAAAAGGCCACTTTCTGAATTTAAAGAAGTTTCTGGTTGTGTGCTGAATTTGGTGAAGTCTGTTGATTTAAAAGATCTGTTTTTGTTAAACAGCTTTTTTAATTAAACAAAAGCCCGAATTCAAAGTGAAAGTGTCCTTTAAATTAAAATTACATTAGTTTTTACTACCTGCATGCAATTTTTGAAATAAAAAAGAAGCTCATGTCCCCATGACCCTGCAAAGAAATAAGCAGACAAAATTACACTGTTTGGTTGACTCCGTTCTGTGGCATTATTCAGCAAGACATTAAAAATTATATATATATAATATTCCTCTGACCTGTTACGATGATTTATTGATGTTATTTTTTGCCTAAAGCCTTACAACTATGCACACTTAAAATAAAGTATACCGTTAGAAGAGGTGTGAGCACCCATTACTGAAAACAATTATGAATACCAGAGTAAAGTATTGCAAAAATGACTCTACTCTGACATTCACATTTAGAAGCAGACACAAAAATACACTGATAGAATACACACATTCACAAATTGAGATGAACCCATCCCAGCTTATTGATTAACTTAACTGACTGACTAGAAGTATGGTACAACATACAAACAAACTTGTAAATCAAAGAGAGAAAAGGAAAGACAGAGGGGCAGCAGAGTCTAACAAATACCCTAAATACTTAAATATCAGGCAATTTACAGTACAGAGACACTGACACCGAAAAGAACTGACCATTACTACATTTTTTTTCTCAGACAAACACCAGTGTGTGCATGTTAATGTTAGTATATATGTGTGTTTGTGTGTGTGTGTGTGTGTCTGCGCACGCCCATTTCAAAATCTTTGTACAACAGTTTGTGTATTTTTCTGTCTGTATATGTGTATGTTGGTCAACCGGCATGCATCACAGGCAAACATGTTCCATATCCAATTATATGTCCTTTGTCCTCAATATAAAAGAAAATGTCCAACAGCAAAATCAATATGGTTGAAAGAGTCGATCGCATATTTGCCCTTTGGTGACCATATTATTATTGGTATCTCTTCCCCCTTTCAATTTTCTTATTTACTCCATCTTTGTCCTGCACTTTCCTATCTCTTCCCTCAATAAACCTCCCACAGCCTTCTTCGATCTCTCTCTTAACCATTCTTTGTTTGGCCTCTTCCATCCCCCCCATCTTCCTCCACTTCTCCCTGAAACACAATAATGGAAGTAACTGTGCCTAAGGCTGTTGGGATGCTGTGAACTCTTGTGTCTCTGCTCTACGTTTTCTTTCCCATCTTACTCCATCTTACTCTCCACGAACACACTTTTACAGAATGTTCCTCTCTTCCAATGGCATATTACAAAATGGATACATCGTCTTCAGTTCTAAATGGCTGAGTCACACTGAAAAGAAGGTTACGATATTGTAAGTTTTATATACTGTAGTTCATGACAAGAGAAACTGTTCCATGACATTACATTTCCTTTATTCCTAAATGAAGGATAGGGTGACCACCTCAACTGGCTCCTCTTTACATGAAGGAGCAGCAGATCTACTCCAAGCTCCCGAGCACCTTCCGAAGTGCTGCGGATCCTACTTGGTCAATGATCTGTGATGTAAAATGTGAACCTACTGTATTGAGAATATGTTTAGCATTAGTTAATGTGAGATTCCTCAAGTTTGTATTTTTTGCATCTTGGTACTGAAAAAAAATATGTAGACCAACTTAGGTGTACTTGAAGCACTTTGGAATGCAATTCTTGAACAAGGATTTTAGGGAACCAAATGACTCCATACAGGTCAAGATGAGTTTATAACATTAACAAAGCATACAAAACGAAACTTAAGTACAGACATGTTAGGTTTTCTCACATGCAATGTCCCTTTTGTGAGCATTGCCACCACCCTTTATAGTACATCGGAACCAAAATATACAGTAGTACATTTGTTTGTGTCTCAAGGGCCCCAGAAATGCATTGCATTTCCATTTTCCATAATACTCCTTTTTCCCTCCTTCATGAACTACATGAATATGTGGTTTTATGTCCATCCCCATGGCTGCAACATAGGCCTCTCCTTCCTCTTCAAACCACAGAAATTATTTAACACAATTTCCCTCCCTCTTTCCCTCCACCTCATGAAGCACAACAGAGGTTCCGTATGGGCTCATGTAAATCCCTATAGGGTTGCAATAACACAGTATATACATCCACTCCATCAGCCTAATGTCATATTGTTATTGACCATCTGAGAGATGATTGCTGCTGGATAATTATCTGCATGTATCACAAGCTTGGCTACTACACAAGCCAGTGGACAGCTAATAAAACTATCCCACATAATGAACAACCAAATGATCTGCCAACGAAGGTATTTAATGACACCACAAATGTAAAGCCAATTCTAAGGCTCAAAGAGGGACATTCCATACTATCATCGTAGAAGGAATAGAAAGGGGTTCAAAAAAGGTTCAAAACAACAGATCTGTAGATCATGTGAATGAGTAAAATTGGCTAGGGAACTGAACATTACATCCTTTATTAGTCCGGGTAATTAAAGGCAAAGGTAAGATAATTAGATTGTATTTCTTCAGCTTCTGACAGGCATAAAGACTGAGGTACAAAATAACACAGGGAAAAGCTAAAAGACAAACTGACTTGCAGTAAGATGGATAGATAGGCAGACAGACACAACGATCCACAAGCAGACAACTAAACACGTAAGCCAGACAGGCAGGGAGAGAATCATCATAGAGATGGCGCAAGGTGGACAAACAGAGCGAATCATGGGCAGTAAAACAGCATTTGTTGTCATGTCCATAACTCAGAATCCCCTGAGTTTTTACTCTGAAATGAAAATCGGACGTTATAGTTCCTCCACTGGGGTGTCAGAGGAGAATAAATCCATCCGTCTTCCCGCCTCTCTTCAGATCCCTCTCTAAATCTCATCTGGTTTCATCATAAAAAACGACAGGCTGTCTTGGTAAAGCACAGGGCTTATATCAGCATGGGGTCTGGATGGGCCAAAGACAAAGGCAGGACAAACGGGGCCAGCATGGAGCTTTCCACCCTTGCATTTTGTTCCTGCAGTAAACCTAAATCCCTCACAAATCAAAACTGAAGAAAACTGTGTTTGAATTTATTATTAAAAGACAGGTTAGTGACGTGTACAATATATATATATATATATATATATATATATATATATATATATATATATATATATATATATATATATATATATATATATACACGTATATACTGTATATATTATATAAACGACTTGTGATAGATAGTGTTCACAATATGGGTGTTGACAGTTGATATAGCTAATCAGAGGCAAATATCCTGGCAGTGGAAGTGACCCAAAGATTGTTTTATGTTTGCTTGAACATGTCACGTTGTCCTGCTAGGAAATCAGTTTGAAGATAGGAGCGAGATTCTGTGTTTTCTATCATTTAGGTATTTCTTGTTTGTTGAAAATATCTTAAATGGCCATTGATTGGGCGGATGCCTCCTATGACCTCACTTTCAGTACATATGTGTTTGTCCTTACATATGGAGGATTAAGTCTGGTGTATTTTGCACTGATGTATCTTCTTTTGTGGCAGCTATGGAAGAACTTGAGCAACCATTATCTATATGGCTCAAGCACAATATGGGGTGGCCCACAGCTGGAGACTGTTTGGTATTATGTATGTTTAAGTGAGGAAACCGCTCCCTGATTGAGTGGGTGTAGTCCCTGAGTGTAAACATTGTGTGAGTGATCAGTGCCCTGCCTCGTGGGCTGGCTAGCCTGGAGTAGGTGTTGATCTGTCTGCATCTGGTAAATTAATGGATACCTTATACTGACATAGTGTTTCACATGAACAATCAAAACTGTGAATTACTCTAAAGAAATGGGGTTACATTTTTAAATCGACCAACATATCAAGTAAAGCCATGAAGATCATTGTTGCCATGAGAGCAGCCATTAACTGCCAATACGGTTTGTTCAGAATCACACTGCAATCCTTTAGTCCATGATTGAAAATTGAGGATAAGGTAAAGAAAGCTGTAGCAGCAAATATCTCCTTCACTTAGAGACTCCACTGCGAAATGTACTCTAAATTAACTGAGATTTGCCCATCGACTGAAGAGGTGGTTTGCCAGGTCTCGCTTGGATACCAAGAAGCACAAGCGGCATTTGGTTACCTTTTGTGAAGTTGATCTTGCAGTGGGTCAGGAGATAACGCTACGTGTGCCTCCTCCCCTCAGTGGGAACTGCCATTGGTGCCCGAGGCCTAGTAGAAGGGTTATAAAGCTATAAGCTTTTTGTCTTCCACTCCCTGCAGGGGACAGGAAAGCAATGTCATATCTGCTTTGTCCAGTTTGTGCTTTGGCATATCCACAACGTCAACATTCATTTGCGTGGTTTGCAGAAAGGTACAATGCCAACATTTTTTCCCTAGCGACTCGGATGCCAATAAGTGATCTCCAAAACCACGTTTAGTCACAAATCCCTGGTCCTTCATAATTGAAAACAGGCTGAAAATGAAAACAAGTTCTCGCCACCCAGCTCAGCCTTCCAGTCCCCTCCTCAGAGATAGGAGAGTGGTGGGAGGGTAGTTGGAGAAAGATGGCCAGAGATAAAGCATAAGTGGGTTCTAATTTGTTTAAGTTCTGTTGCAATGAATTCCTAACTATTTATCTCCTAGTCTGCTGTTCTCTTGCTCTTTCTCTCTTAATTTTCACCTTCTCTTTCTATGTCTGCTTATTGCCTTATCTCTCTAGCAACGTTATTTACTTCAGACCAACTGCACAAAATATGTTTTCAAATAGTGACGACAGCAGTCTGAGACCGACAGCCAGGACTGTGGCTTTTAATCTCCTGCTGCTTTGCATTTTAAACCAAGAGCAGAAGGGTAATTGACCGGGAAAAAATGCTTTATGTCTGTGAATGAGGGACTGTGTATGTATGTATGTCTGTCTGTGTGTGTGTGTGTGTGCGTGTGTGTGTCAGACAGAGGAGAGAATGACAGAGAGCTATCCTTGACCTCTAAGACCAGACATAGAGTACTTACTAATCCCCTTCACCAGTTGCCAAGGGAACATAGACATTCCAAATAAAATCTGAACAAATGACAGCTTCCATCCGTGGTTATTTACTATCAGTGCTCGCTACACAACTATACGTAAGCACACACACATGCACACGAACACAACCATACAGACATACTCAAATGAACCAAAACATGTACAAATGAAAAATACATGAATGACTCACACAATCCATCAATTCAGTAATTAAATTGGAGGGTCTGTGTTATACTACAGTATAGTATATAGTATAGTATAGCTATATAGTTCAGTCAGAAACACTCTCGTCATAGATTTTAACCATTTATTGCAACAAATGGAAATACAGTTAAACTTCGCGCTGATGGCTCCGCTCTTTGAATGCTCCCCGGATTAGCCAGCAGCTACCAAGCTAAGATGGGGAGCACCAAGCAACGACCCCCAAGGGTTTACAGGAATGAGCCAGAAGTACATTTTTTAAATACATTTCAACCATTTGTCATGAAAGATGAACTCTGAACTAAAAAAGGGGTGGAGGCTGGGGTGGAGGAGGCAAAGCTTTGCCAGCAGTATGGTCAGTAACAGCGTAGGTGTGGAATGAATCAGTGAGGAGGGGGTCATATTTAAAGAAATCTCCTTGAAGTGAGAGCGGGCTGTGATTGGTGTGTGGCCGTTTGGAAGCTATGATTCAATCGGCTGGCTGTCAGCTGGTTACAGCTGGGGGCGTATGACATCCGTGTCCTGCATGAACTAACGCGATGCTTCATTAGCCCATTGATGTGAAAGTTGCTCCAGATGTAGATCATTGTGCAGTTTGCTATAATGGCATTTCAGACAGATTCTTTATTTCAGGCAGATTCTTTACTTCGGTCAGACTCAGGGACAAGCTTGATTCATGTAAAAATAATGTTTATTTGAATAGCTCTAGGAGACTCTCATTTCCCTGAATCTCTGCTACAGAAGTGTCAAGTGAAAAGGCAGAACCCATAGAGCCATATGAGCCACACTTATAGGAAATATATCAGTTTGAAATAAACCGCAAGCTAAAGGATCATGGGTTTTAACCCATGTACAATTAAAAGCTCCTACAGTAAAGCCTTAAGGAACTCCTTGGTCAGACAAGACAATAAGACAAAATATATGATTTGATAGACTTTTAGAAAGGCATTAGGGGGACAAACTAGAAATAGAGCATATTATACATAGTGTAGACATGTTTTTGGTTTACAATATGTAAATATGTTGTGTACAATATGTTACTTTTGGGTTGAAGTGAAATTGATGCTGTCCAGTATCATACAGGGCCGAAAAGTATGTTTAAGGGCTCCACTCTCTAGGGTTAAAACATGCAATCTCTAGAAGCTGTTAGCAATTTGGCGTACTTACAGTAAAAGCGTTGTTTGCATCAACCATCCCTCACAACAGCTCAGATACCCACTCCAAAAATAGTCTTGTCTTGCAACACCTTTTACGACCATTCCCCATACCAAGAAGGTATACACGGAATGACGATCTGTGATAACCTTTCTTTATTCATTTGAGATGCATCCATAAATTGTAAGCAAAAGCATGCTCATTGAATTCACTGTTCAATGCTGGAATGATGCAAAGTATTAAAGTAAAGATTTTCATATAAAAAAACACGAGTCATGAAAGATAAGTAACCATCGTTCTATAAGCACAGGCATTGTACTCCACTAGACTCTACGGGTACTTCCAAAGCCATCCCGCCAGGCGTTTCAAAGCACACAAACAGCTGCTCAGTGTATGTGATGGTTGTGCATTGAACATAGCATACCACTGCAAGAACTGGCTGAAAATATAACTCTGCCTCCCTGTCTCCCACATGGGGTGGAAGAAAAAAAAACATCCAGTTGTTTGTCCCTCAACTTGGAAGAACTCCTTAAAAGAGTGATTGGGTCTGAGAGTAGCCCCGCTATGGTCACCACAAAGCCACAAAGCTGTCTCAAACGATGGCGTGCTAATTTTTTTCACCAAGGCCTCAAGTACCAATGCCGGAAGGGAGCACGCATCACCAGGTGTAGCCTCCTGAACCCCTGCAAAAAACATATCACAAGAGGGTGGCCAAAGAATTGTCTGTAGCCAAAACCCCTGTAGCAGGAAGAAATGGGTGCTGCATACACTTTAACAGTGGCACGAGACAGCCCTCTATCCACCAAAACACTGCAAAAAGGAGAGAACTGCACAGGACAGAGGATCTAGCCTCCTTTACACGCACAAGTAGTGGAACCCTAACCATCCCTGTGGATGCCGCTTAGCCGCCTGGAATTTCTGCAAACATTTCTGCAAGAACATAGCCAAACAACAGTCTGTGTACTCATAGGCTCTCCCCTGGAACGAAAAATGCAATAATATCCTGTATTCCTAAGCCTTTTGACCTCAATCAGAATTTACGCACCATTGAGTCGATGGTGTTGAACCAATCGCCCAGCTGAACCAGTTCCAGTAGAAGCTTGATGGTTGCCATATGGAACGTCTTGTGGGCAAAGGATGCAAAGGGTCTTAAATATCCTGTCTTCTTGGGAACAATAAGTATGCAGAGTAAAACCCTTTCTATCTGCTGTGATCGGGAACAACAGACTCTTTGTAATCAATCTCATTCTGGAGGATAGGTTCATCTCCTTGACGCCTACCAACGAAGGAGAAATGCTGTAGACCTGGATAAACCAGTCCGGTTTTCTGTTCATCCATCCAATTAACACGCAGTAGCAAAGGCACTCCTCATGAAACTGCATTAGAAGGCAAGCGTTCATCTGAGGGGCGGCAGCGAAAAAGCTGTGGTAAAGTCTCTCAAACCTCAGAGCCGCCAGGTCTTCCGTAAATGAAAGACCAACATGAAAAAGTGCAAGCCACAGATGAGGTCCCTGAACGCATCACCCATTGGCTGGTTTCCGAAAGCTGCAGCAGCACTGCCTCTAATCCTCCCTGTCTCCTGTGTGGAGATCGTTCAGGGAGAACATAAAGAAATGTCCAAGCCGGAGATAAGGCTGCCCTGTTAACAAGCAGCTGACATTGTGTCATTGTGCCTCCCTCCTGTCTCCTTGCGTGGAGATGGATGGAGGAAAAGACACGTGTACTTCCCGCATCCATGGTTAACTGAGGTGTATTCCCCCCCTTTACTTAGTTAACTTAGGAACTGCGGCCACAACGGGGAGTATAGTGGAAAAGAACGAGCCCACGATGAGGTCCTATTTGGCCAGCTACACTTATGCAGATTTTCAGCATGCAAATCCGTGTTCATGATTGGAGGAGAGTATTACCTATAGAGTCCAGTATAGGGGGGAGCCTGTGTGAGTTTGAACAGCAGTCTTTAATCAGAAGTTTTTGCCACGGAAACTTTTTTTTGTCAGGACCAAGGCTAGATTGTGAATGGCGCAGTGAGATGTCCGCCCCTCGTGAAAAGGCTAATTGACATGAAAGTACAGTGCTTTGGACAAGTGTGCAGCTTTGGCTGGCCTGGGAGACTCAGTTAACAGAAGAGCAGACACATACTCACAGAGGAATGTGTTTGAGTATGCATGATCGGTTGTGTGTACATGCGTTTGTCTGAATGACATCAATCCCTGTGGGCGTACACCTGTCTGTTCACTAACTCCTGCTCTGTTAAAAAGTGTCTAACACAAAATACCGACATATAGACAGGTAATACATAAAAGTGTATCTTGACTACTAAATACGATACCAAGATTTGGACTTTGGAGCAATTTTTACACCTAGCAGGCTTATCACGGCAGCTTCATCTATCTTTTCAGTATTTCTTATTATTTGGTCTGTGGGTCACAGACCCAGCAGATTTCACGGGTCTCTGCTTCTCATCAAGATCAATTCCATTCAACTTCGGTGCTGAGGTCTCTTATTACATAATTGAATTTGGGTTGATAATGAGAGCAGAGCAGAGTTCCAGCACCTGAGATCTGTTGAGACAAAGGGCGGACTACCTGCTGCAGCTGCTAACATATGACAAACCAGAGCAGAAATGTGCTTTTGCATAATCTTCAGTAACAATGTGGCCTAAAAACCTAAAAGTCTGAAACACCCTCTGTTTCTGAGAAGAATTTGTCTCCACATAAGTGCAGCCTACCCATATCGCCACTGAAAACAAACTATTTAAATTGTTTAAATTTTACTTTGGAGCTACTCATTTTTCTCAGTGTATTATTTTGGCATTACTCATAACTCTCTTTACCTATAACTCTACGGAAACAAAGTGAAAATACTACCTGCTGCGTGAGTGTTTCCCTCTACTGGGAAAGGTCTTTGAGTTGCCGTCTTCAAAAGATGCTAGCTGTGTGAGAGTGCAGTATGCAACTGTGTGCATGAGGAGTAAATGTATTAAAAGAGTTTTAAGTAAAGAGTTATCAACAGAGGTTCAGAATGGAACTTTCATTCTGCCGATTGATGTTCTGTCTTATTCTGAAAGGAAATGTATCAAAGCGACGGGACTTTATACATGTGTTTGGTATCCACCATGTTCTGGCCCCAGATGACAAAGCAGTCATGCTGCTAATACAAATGAGCTCTCCTCTTATAACTGCAGAATAAATCAATATCCCTGCAAATGTACCAACCTGGTTGTAATTGACAATTGTGCAACTTGGAGCATTTAACCCATGACTCAAAATGTTATAATGCAGATGCATGTTTACATTTTAAATAAATGCTGATAATTATTTATGTCTCAATGAACAGTTTTTGCAGTTTACTGATGCGGCTGAGGGAAAGTGATGTGTTCTTCCACTCTACTCAGTGAGTCAACCACAGGATAGAAGTCAAATCATTCCATATTCAAAATAAACTTGAGTAGAACTTGATCTTAAACCATCTGTATGATTCTGCTCAAGTTACTGGCTAGTTGAACCAGACACCTCATAAGAAATCCTTTGAAATAGTTGCATTCATCCTTTAGAGACCGATGTCTCATTCTGTCTCTTAGCCTTTGAATGACTTCCTCTTGTCATTTCTCACTTTGGCCTCTTTGGATTATTTATTGAACTTTGACTGTGAACGTCTTGTTTGACATTTTGTTGCTTTTACCGCATGTGGCCTGGCTTTCTTCTACATGAAATGGGTCAGGATGTTGCTTGGGGCTTTTGTGCTTTCAACGGGAGTGTAACACAGCGCAGGTGAGAAAAAGTTCATACTGCCAATGACTCCCATGTGAGCGCAGTAAGAATATTTTACACATGAAAATGTGTTTTTCATTCTATTCACTCCTTGTCCGTTTACGCATCTTCTCTCTCTCTCTCTTTCTCTCTCTCTCTCTCTCATGCAACTGCACTACAGCTACACACATCATCATCATCATTATTCAGACACTAAACATTGCATTTGACTCTAATCCATGTACTGTGAGTTGAAAAGAAATGTATGCATAATAGAGGACAAATGCACACGTGCAAGAATTTAGCTTTGTTAAGTTTAGAGGGATACACAAAGTGCATACACAGTAGCATGAGTGATTTGTTACTATCAGGACAAGAGCTAGAGTTTGAACTCTTGTCTTCTCAGATGTTCTTCAGCTAAACCAATTGTGCCCAGTAAATCGTTCTTGTATTGTTTATCACTTGTTCTTTCTGGTTTGCAATGTAACCCGAGAAGCCACTGCGATGTTTCAAAATTGCAAAGATGAATAAGTGGTCACGGCTATCTTGAAAAATGTATGCACAACTGTTCTTTTGAAAATTGTGAAGACCCAGCGGACTGTTGCTATTTTTTAAATACTTTTTGCTCGGGCAAAAGCTATTTCTTCAAAAGAAGGGTTGTTTTAAAAGGTGGACATCACCAAAGTTGTCGCTTATCAAATGGCTACCTTAGGATACCCAAGGTCTTTTTATTTCAGATTTTTGATGAGATTTTATTTTTTGTGGTCTGGCTATACAAAATAACAGTGACCGTGCCCTGGCTCAAAACAGTAAATAGCAATAAACTAAACTAAATTAGATATCCTGGCTGATGCTGGAAAATAACTCTCTCATTTTTGCTTAGCCTTCCTTTGCATGAATCCAATGACTACAAAATGAGCGGCCTTAACACAGTTGTTCAACGTTTCTCAGTATTAATATGATTCTTCATGAATTTCAAACAGGAAATTGTCATGTGAGCAGAGGATCAGAGCAGTTGTGGCGGGGAATTAGCCTCTTGCTCAAGGACTCTTCAGCAACACAGCTGCAGTTCAGCATTGACCCATGATCTTCAAGCTGAGTTTTGAATTGTTCCCCCACAATACATTTTTTTAGAATGTTATCTGCCATGCTGTTTGATCAAACATACCTAAGCAGACACAATTCAAATAGATCAGTTGTAAATGATAAGGTGACAATGTAATATCACTTATGAAAAACAGGACAGAATTCCCTGGTATTTTGGTCTCAAACATGATTTGCTTGATTTCTCCAATTTCTGTACTTATTTGTGTATGTTTGTGTTTGAATGTATTTCTGCTCTAATGCATGTGTGGCTGTGTGCAACAATTTCATGTACAGCAAGAACTGACAAATTTAGTGAAGGTCGGATATCTAAGTCCAGGTCCATCATTAGAGAACATGAAGAAAAAAACACAAAGAGAGAGATAGAGGAAGAAAAGTTTAAAGACGGGATGCGTGCCTAATTAATATCCACGGCCTTGTTAAGAAGCCGAGACATGCTCTTTGGTATGGAAAAAGCAAGGATACATAATGCAAACTCTAAATTTTCAATGACACGAACATTGTATGAATGTGTGTGTGTGTGTGTGTGTGTGTGTGTGTGTGTGTGTGTGTGCGAAAGTGTCTCAAGCAGAAGCTCCCCATGTCCTGGTGTATATGAAGCATTTGAAATCACAGCTTAATAAGTACGTAAGGTTTCTCCTGTGGGAGGCCCTGTTAAATGTTTTATGCCTACGGAGAGTGTTATAACACACTCGCATCACACAGCTCAACAAGCTCACAGGGTCAGACTGGAGAAGAGAACTGCTTCTGTGTGTCTGCCCAAGCGATTGTGGTTTCATACAGTTGCTCTATACAATAAATGTTGGCTTCTATGTACTCCTGTTTCTATTCATGAACAAACACTTGTGCATCTCTTTGAATGTTGTTCTAACATCATTTGTACTGTAGTGTAAGGCTGTGCAGACCACTTAACCTTAATTAACAGCTCATCTATACGTAGTGTCTGTGATAATAGAGTAATCAAATGAGACCCAAAGCATTTAAAGGTCTAATCCATATGTCTAAAGGCCAACCAAAGGCCAACCCCAGCTACAGGAGACCAAACATGGAACAGAAAAGGCTTTTTTTTCACTTTCGATTTCACAGACCCATTGATATGACAATGTATTAGGCCCCTAAATGTGACGGATTATTGATCTATTGACAAGCTGCTAAGAGTTTGTGTAAAGTGTAGCATGTGAGCAATTATTAGAGACAATCAGATCTTTAGTTTGACCTTTGATGGAACAAGAAATTAACAAGATTTGAAAGTCTATTTAAAATTAAAGGTAATCATGACAATAACCTCAGTTACACGGAAAGTCCTGTGTGTGACCCTGGAGGAACAATACATGTATATTGCAGTGATCTATCATACATTATTTGTGTTTTGAATCAGATACTAGCTATTTTTTTTTACTTTGTTACATTTCTCAATCTTGATTGCTAAAACTTTGAATATGTAACTATTTCAAAAGTAAACCAACACAGGACTTTTGTCCAGGAGAACACTGTTCCGTTTACCGTGCAAAATTAAAAGCAAATGTTGACATTTTGACGACGGTCGTAAGTCACTTGAGTCGTTCACTTACGTGCACAAGTCATGTGCGTAGTCAAGTTAAAGTCAAAGCTCTTTTCCTAAACCTAAGTGTTTTTGTTGCCTCAACCTAAATTCCTGTGCAGATGGAAGTTTATTTTGAAAAGACGCATTAGTGAGAGAATGTGTTTTTCTATACATGTTGAGCGATCCACTCTATGCCGCTGCACTTTCCTTTTGTAGTGTGTTTAAAATTTGAAGTAGTTTTGCTGTGGGCAGCCAGATATCGATGAATAGATTCAACTCAAGGCACGCAGATCATGTCTGTGTCCACACTACTGTATGCCAAGCTGTTCTGCAAAGATAAAGATACGATAGTCTTTTCTTGAGCAGGGTAGAGCTGCACAAGCACACACACATACACACACACACACTCACACACACAGACACTCACAAAGCATTCACACTGGGACAAAACACGAACCAGTAAAATGCTTACCGTAAGCACTTAGCACATCACTTAAATACTCCCACACAGGCTTTGTTTAATTCATTGGCTGTTCCGTGTGACATGACCATCTCTGCACACACATCACACATATATAGCACGTACATGCATTTTCACACTTACACGTGCACGACAGAATGAGGCCAGTCTACTCTAAAAGACTGCCAGGAGATGATTAACATGTTTTTCGTCGCCACAGCCCACATCTCCCATTTTGCTCTTCCTATTTCCGACAGCCCTTTGCTCCTAGTGTCAATGGCCCCTAACATACTGAACTTTTTCCTTCTCTCCCTTTCTCCTCCCTTCCCCCGTCTACCCCTCTGATTGTCTCGTGTTCGCAGTGGTGTGTGTTTGTGCCATATTTTGTCGTGCCGCAGGGCTGTTCTCTAGCTGGCTTTAAAAAGCCCACGGGGGCTTCTAGCAGGTCTTGTTCTGATTTTCTGTGTTTCCAGCTCCATTGCCTCCCGCTATTCCCTACTCCCACACAATGACAGGGTCGAGACCTGTGTTTGCCTGGCCTGAGAGCCACAGCAGTATACGCACATATGCAGAAGCGCGCGCGGACACACAGAAAACAAGACCACACAAGATACACATTTGCAAACTGCACAGACTCACTTGTAAACACTTTTTCACTCTGGAGTTTTACCCCGTAGGAAAAAACTCATTTACTCTTGCAGAGGGTTCAGAGGTGTCACAGTGTGTTTATTTGTCTGTGCACGGCTCTATGTGTGTGTGTGTGTGTGTGTGTGTGTGTGTGTAGGTAACAGAACACAAATGGTTGCACAAAGAGTAAAAAGGTGGTGTTATTATTGACCTTGACATGTCACAGGTTGTTTGAGAAAGGGAAGTTTGACTTTAGGCTCTCAATATTTTACTACCAACCCTCTTGTCTCCTTTTTCTTCCTCTCTATATCATCTCACTCTCCCATTCCTATTCCTGTCATTCTTCTTCTTAACTTTGCTTGACTGAGTGTCTGGTGTTTCAAAATACATTTCTATGTGTCAGTCAGCATAAGGAAAAACTGATAAGTTTGAGCACGACTATGGGCCCAAACACACATATCGTAGGGCAGAACCAGGAATATATCAAATCAAATTACATAAAAATACCTTGTGGACCTCTTGGTTCCACTGAGGGGAATACAGACTGAGGTGAGCATGAGCCAATAACACTCAGACAGAGGGCAATCGGTCAGTTAGAAGCAGCCAATAGCAATGAGCATTACATTTAGGGGTTTAGTTAAGGTTGTATTGATTTCCTGTGTTGTGAAAGATGGCTGTAGAACTGCAAAATTCATCCTGAAGTATGACCCAAAGACACGGAGAAGAGGGCGCTTATCTTTGCGATAACTTCTTGAAGACCCTGAGATCTTGAACGCTTAATTCTAAGTGATTTTCATCTTGACACAAGGTCAATAGCCCCATCCTGTCACCTGTAAGGCCATTTGGATTAGCGGCAAAAATTGATTATCCCCATCAAATCTTTTCTTCATCGAGAAATCCCTCCCTCAAACTAAATATGTTCAGAATTGGGTGCTTGAGACATGTGATGCATATCATCTGCCCCTCCCACTTCCCAAAGGACCACTGACCCTGAGACAGAGGGTATGGAGTGACATTATTTGAATCACAGGTATCATTTTCTATCCGGTTAGTGGCAACTTCATGGAAGATAAGAAGGCTCTTAGATAAAGAGCAAGGACTTAACTGTGACACCAGCTAAGGCTGTGTCAGACGTACGCCATCATTGTGACTTTTTCAGGAGATGTATCCATTGAAGGGAAGTTACATTTACACTCATACACCATACATAAACATGCACATACACTTTAACAGACATGCTGTAAAAATGACATGCTCAGACACACACATATATAGAATATGACCCTGTCAGTGAGAGATTGCTGTGATGATTACAACGGCACGGTCAATAAATCTCACATGAGCAGAGCGATAGAGAGAGGACTCAGGTCGTGATCAGTTTTGTGCCTGAACTGTAGATGCACAAAAATTAAAAAATTAAAAAAACATTTTAAATCCAATCAAACCACATAAGGATGTGCCACACTTCTTTAGATTGCGGTTATTATTTTTACAGCCTCCGTTATCACAAACAACCAGACGTGCATCGAGCGACACAAGAGATCCATGCACAAACACGTCAAGCTTTTTCCGTCATTTCACAGGTCAGAGTGAATTATTTAGAATCACTTTGTCTCTCATCGTGGCATAAGAGACCCAGCATATAAGCAGTGTGAGGTTTGCGCCTCAAACGCACACACAGCCTCGCACAACCAAAGTAAATAAATAAATAAATATATATATCTGATATGCACAAAGGCACGTTATTAAATTAGATGGGGAAACATGCGCCCAGTGCCTCTAAGACAAGAGCCTTTCTCTTTCCACCTAATCCCAACAAAGGGATGCTTACTCCTTTGTTCTGCACTCCCTCTCTTCTCCGTTCAGACAAGGAATGAGGGATCCAGGGAAGGGAGGAGTGCTTGCCAAGTCCAGGCGGAGAAAAATCTCTCCCTTTCTTTGTTTGTTTGGTTTTCCGTGGAGTTAATCTCATCACTGCTGATTAGCGGGTGGTACAGTACTGGGCCGTCTTCTCCGAGAGGAAGGGAAGGAGATGGGGAAAAAGGGGTAGAGGATAAAAACAAACAACTACTTCCATCTCCAGCCATCTCAGGAGAGATAGGCCTTTGCCACACACATTAACATACTTGTGTACAAACACACACATTTAGCACCAGAGAGAATAGATAAAAGAAAGAAAATTAACAATATGAAAATGAACAAACAAAATGTGCCACCTTGGGGCTGTCCATCACCTCAAAGAACAAAGGATTAATATGTCTAATCAGTTTACATGTTTAATCAACTCGTTTAAGGTTTAGTCAGCAAAAACAATAAATGTTTAGGTCCGACCGGATAATGGTCACCGTTAAAAACACGTGATTAACATTGTACATTGAAGCAAAACTTAAATGCCAGCGAACTGCTTGGTTAGGTTTAGTAAACGTATTATGGTCCTCCATGTGCACGGAGCAGTTTCTCGGTGTGGTGAGATGGCTTTCATTATTTATGCATCTATTGAATGGAACGCCGAATGGTTTGCCTGTGATCTCAGACCTGCTTCAACAATGTGTTGTTTGTGATGATGTACTTTTATGTGTTTTTACGTCCGTACGGATGGATTAATCTCTGTTAATTTGCACATTTTTGCGATTTCTTTTTATGTAAAGCACCAAGATGATGCTGGACATTGAATTTAAATCAAATGGAATTCAATTAAACTAACTACTTTCATTACGTTATTTCATTTATTTAATTTTTACGGACGTAATAATACGTTGACTTTTGGTTTCACAGAGTCCTCTGTTGACCCACCCATCCAACCCCACCTCCTCCCTTTGCAGACTATAAATGTGATACGTCAAACTCAAAAGTAAAGATACGTTGCCCTCGAAATGTAATTAACAATGCAGTTTCATTGTATTGCAACATCATTTTTAGAAGACAACTTGACACTTAACGAAATAGCAAAGAGTTGCACACGCATGTAGGACGAGAGATAAAGGGGAAAGAAGAGATGAATTTTGAAGAACTGATGAAGGCTGGTAATAAACATTGTTAATAAGGACCTGGGGGAAAACAAACTGCCAGAATTGCAAAATCCCCTCCCAGTCCTAATCAATATTCATTAATCAGACTCAGTTCCAGAAATGAGGAATTTAAATGAGGCATGGTGATGCCTGTATTTATTTTTTGTTTGGATGTCCTGGCTGTGACCTTGTCATCCAAAGCACTTCATCAACCAATACTCGGAAAGACTATCCTTCCTAATTGTACGAGGCATGAGTAGATGGACAGAGCGTGAATAAGTTATCACAGAATACCCATGAGGAGCTTGGCCACTGATTTGGGGTCAGGAATGATTATTGGTATATGGAGGACTCATAAACCTCAGCATTGTGATCGCAATGTGTCATATTGTGCCTTATTGTTCCCCTTACAGAGTTCGAGCTCAAGACCTTTTCAAGAACTCAAAATGATATTAATAATACATTTAAATGCAAACCTGACAAAACCCTTGAATGCTGCAAATGTCCCACGTTCATATTATGTGTTGATTTTCAAAACAAAGATTAGCCGGTGACTGGATACCTGGTGAAACGGCTAATATGGCTTTGTCCAAAGGTTTAAAAAAAAAAAAAATCTGCTAAATTTACAGTAGGTTATGTGCCAGACTGTAACTTGGCCAGGCACAGTCACTTACTGGAGCCTCCACCTATTGCCTGACAGCCACACAGTGACTATAACACTCTGTACGGCTTGAACAGATATGCTTATTAGTCAGCTTTAAAGTTACTGGTAGAATGATTATGTTGCCTTTAGAAAGTAAGTCCAACTAACCAGCTGCAGATTAAAATGTACCTTACAGACATAAGTGTTATCAATCTTCTCATCTAACTCTCGGAAGGAAAGCAAATAACCAAACTCTTGAAATACTTCTTTAATTAATCCAGTAATTCCACAGGCCTTTGTCTCCTTAAACACGGAGGTAAAGCAATGAAATATAAAAAGTTTAATACATACTGTGCATAGTATTGCTTCTTGTACATATATAATTTATTTGTCTTTTTGTTATCAGTGTTGAAGTCTGGACAAGAGAAAATAAAGTCACTCAAGTGGGAAAATACCCTCATCCTCAGTTACCTATGGACCCTGTGTGTGTGTGTGTGTGTGTGTGTGTGTAGGTGAGCGTGCCTGGATGTGGCCAATCACAGCACACTCCAGAGTCCGCCAGGTTTACTGCTACATGGTTTTCTTTACTGTCGAATAGGATCAAACCTCTCAGGGAGCAGACATGGCTTTTCTGATTGGTTGCTGGTTCTAGAGGGTTCTGCTCAGGAGGAAACCACTTCTGCCTGAGTCTCACACATCCTAACCCTGGTGTGAGTGGAATCTGGAGGATCAAGAGTGTGAAGAGAGTGCACGCTTGTCTTCTTTATCTGATGAGCAGACATCTGGCCCGGGAGCTGACGTAATAGTGGTAAAATAAAAGCCTCTGAAGCTAAAAACCCTCCGAGTATTCCCACACAGTGCAGCTCCAGGGCACTGCACGACTTTAATGAAATCCCTCCCTAGTCTGCTTTGTGGTTTTCTCTGTGTATTTCCTCTTTGTAAAAGTACAGTGATAAAAGTATATATGTATCTACTGTGTATTTTATTCAGGCAAACATCAGGCAACACAAACAGCCTTCGAATCTTGTGGAACAGGGGTGATGCCAGTTTTGAGCAGAATATGAACATGCCATAAGAACAACACTGTGCTCCATCCCTGTCAGCAGAGCCATATGCCAGTAAGAATCAGTATAATTATGCCAGTGAAATAGCAGCAGGATGCCAATAGCCCCTTTTGGAAACCAGCATAGATGTAATTTTGGGATTCTTTGTGCTCTCTTAATATTTTAGCTGTGGTAGAATGAAACATTATCAATAATTCTTTACTAGAATACTAATTTTAGCTATAAATAACCAGTCAGGCAATCACATTAAGTTATTTGATATGTTGGTAGTAGTCAGTTAAGATGCAAAATGAAAGTAAAGAATATGATATAGCATAATATAGAGAATAAGACATGAATCAAGTCCCTTGCAGTGGACGCTAATTATCTGGGCCACGGGGATTAAAGTGGAGGCATCCATGGGGATGCTGTTGAAACAGAATACATGTGCAAACCTGATTTTGATGTGGATGTTGTCGAGTAATCAAGGACACATTTATCACCGGGAGCTTAGCTGCTCTGTCATGGAGAACGGACCGAGTCACCTGACTCTTCTTTTGATCCCTTTTGTCACGGGAAACAGATCAGATGGACACCTGTTATCCTCTCCTTAATGCCACTCTCTCTCACACACAGACACACACACACACACACACTCGTAGCCAAGTGTGAAGGCCTGCAGTCAGTTACACTTCAAAGGCCCAGTGCTTGATTGGGCCACCTGAGGTTTGGGGGTAAAGACAGGACAAGGCTGCTCCACAGAGGGGAAGATCTGCTCACTCTTCTGTCTCGCTCATTATCGTCAGCATGTTATGCAGAGTTTGAGGCTTTAGCAAAAGAAATGACAATAATAAATGCTATTTATCTCCAAATTTCAGTACATGGCCCTTAATTGACAATTTTCTATTACATGGGCATATTTTTCACGTAATTTCTGAAAAAATTTAAATAATAATAATCTGTTTATTACGATGGTACAAGGGCAATTTTAGTTTGAAAACAATAATAATAATAATTACAGAGCCGGGAGAAAGGGGATAATATTCAAAAAAGATCTTCGCAAGGCTGGATGAACTTCTTCACACCACAGACTCCACCATTAACACTCTGGTAATGTGAGTCGTGCAGTGCAAAATACATTATATTTTAGCAGACTTTATTATTACTTTATTATTACTATATTATCCATTCATCCATTCTCATCCACTTATTCAGGGACGAGTCGCGGGGGGCAACAGGCTAATAAACAAGTTATTCCAGATTACAGTATATATGTATATTTAAATGTATTTCTTTATGTGCTTGTGTGTATGCACATGCATGCATGTTTGCTGGCATTTGGCTGTATATGCCAAAATGTGATGCTACAATCTGATGTTAGTAATTAACAGAAAAGGCAGATTATTTTTGCACTGATCCGAAACATTTTTGAAATACATTCAATATTGATGTCCAATTCAAAATAGTTGTATTTTAAAGTAAAAATGTATTTTAAAGTAAAAATGTGTCTCCACTGATGATTTTGAACACTTGGTGACTGGTGATTTGGAAATGGCACCTTGAGATATGGTCGACAGGTTTAGAACAAGCCAGGGAAGTTTCTCCATTTGGGGGAGGGATGAAGTTTTAATGTAAAGTTGGTGGGGAAAAAAGCCAGATGAGATGTGCCAAGTAGAACCTAAGGATGAGGTTGCATTTACTTGGCCAAAGAACACAATCACACACATAGACTGAGTTGTTACCATCATCAGAAGTCACCCTTTCAAGCCTAAATCCCCTTTTTGTGGTACTTGACTGAAAACCTCTAATCCAAATTAATCTAAATCCTAAATATATGAATTCATATTTGATTGCTATTTGTATTGGTTCTTTTTTAATAAGCAATAGTGAGCCCTGAGTTTTCAATTTTAGTTTTTAACCAGCTTCGACATCACAGTTACATTCAGGGAAGAATACAGACTCAATATGCTGTGACTGAATTGGGATAGACCTGCTGTGACGAAGGACGACCTCTATTGTCAGGTTTTCTGAGAAGCAGCTGAGCAGGAAACACACTCTATGCTCCCCTGCTCGAATAAGACTGCCAGTATTGAGTTGGTGAAAAGGTTTTAAAGAGAGTGCCAGCGCAAAAAGACTGCAGTGTCCGTAAATATATTAACAGTGTTTTATGTGCCCCATTCTGCGTTTTCCTTTCCAAGACTGTGTGTGTGTGCAAACAACCAAAGCACACACTATCATTTGTCTACTTTCAATAAACCTCTCAAAGGAACATCTTGTCTGCAGTGCATACTAACTGATGCCCTCTGGCAGGCAGAACGTTTATGAACGAGTAGAATTATACAGTCCGTCCGATTGAACCTAACACCTGCTGTGCATAAGGTGAAAAGTTAGTGACAGCAACACATGGGTTTCGGGTTTGAGAGAGAGAGAGGCGAGTGTGCTGTGTGGATACAGTTGCATAGTTGTTGAGTGCTTGTGTGATTGGCCTTTTTGTTAATAAAATTAGCCTTGGTGACCTATGTGCAAAGCACGTGGATCAGTAGGTAGGGGGGCTCCCTGATTGCCAACGGGTATTTGGGTCTTTATTCTTAGAGGATGAACTATTATGGTACAGTACAGTTTTTTTCTTCTTCTTTTGAAACTTTACTTGTTACAAAAAGGACAGATTAAAAAACACATGATTTTGAAAATAATAGCGTCAAGAATTGACAGGCAGAATTATGGAGGCCCTGAAAGGCAAGGTGATTTTAAAAACAATAATAATAGTGCTATGGCCTCGCCAGTTGCATCCCAAGGCTGGTTACCTTTGCATATTGTGTTTTGTGTTGCATGTTGCATTAGCTTCAGTGGTGCCATGTGCAAAGTCACAGACTTGTATCCAATAAAACAGTGATTGGCAGGAAAAGAAAGCAGGGGCTTCAACTGGAGTGCAAATATGTTCTTGATTTATTTCAATCCATTATAATTTGCAAGAGTTTGTTACCTCGCTGGTGTAACATGGGTTTACTTTATTTTGTATAATTTGATGATAATATAATTGATCAACTAAAGTCCCAACTAGTTCATGTTGGATTGTTGAGACGATTTTGAACTATTCTATATCAGCACTTGAAGAATGTGATATAATTTATATGTGATTGGGTAAGGGGCCAGTTCTGTGCAACAGGGAACTCCAAAGGCCTTAGGAGCAGTATTAACTGACATTACATTACATTACAGTCATTTAGCAGACGCTTTTATCCAAAGCGACTTACAATTCAGATTATATTCTACTCCATACACCGTAGGCACAGCTACGGGAGCACTTTTGGGGTTAAGTGTCTTGCTCAAGGACACATCGACACGGGATTAGCGGACACGAACCGCCGATCCTCTGATTGAAGGACGGCCCTGCTCTCCACTTATCCACAGTCGCCCTCACTTGTAAATAAAGAAAAGAAAGAGCTACCAGGAAGATTAAGCTTGTCTTTTAAGATTTCTGTGATAGGAAACATCAGCAAGGGAAGTAATGGGATGGGCTGTTCTACTAACATAAAGGAACAATTATGAATGGAAAGGGGGATTTATGGGACATCACCTAAAATGGTCCAAATAGTGAGAAGATGCAACCAAACATTGGGCTTATTTTTCTATTTCCTGCTAAAACAACCACTGTCGGAGAGTTGTTTATTCTTTGCAACTACTATTTATTTATTCTTCAAACAACTACACAAGAAGAAAAAGTTCATATCTTGGTTATCTAACAATGCGCTATCAAGCAGACATGGATTCCAGTAAAATTGTGTTTTCTCATTTTTCTTTTTTTGACTTGTCCATGGCAAAGTAGCACCCTATGCATACTGTAAGACACAGTTATAAGCAGGAAACAGAATGTTCCTAATGTCAGAAAACCTGTTTAACCTGTAATGAATCCATTGGCGACAAATAAAAAAATAATTACCTTTACAGTAGAGATTGTTTTAGGGGAACAATCTAAAGGTCTCTTCACAGATCTGATTTCAAGAAGGAAACTATGTTCTGACAAAGTCAAATGAGCTGCCGTGTGGTTTTATTGCAAAGCTGTATTGACTGTTATGGGTCATAGTTCACTCTATGGCTCACCATATGATGATGAGCCCAGTAGCTGTACAGGGGATTAAATATAGATTAAAGCACTTTGTCTTTGTAATGGAACACTTTCATTTACCTGCCCCATCTGTTTACTCCTCCTCCTCTCACTCCGCCCTCTTCACCTCCGAAATCTTTTTTTTTCTGACAGACCAATCATTTGTATCATACGTCTCAGCTGAATGAAAAATAAATAACTATACCCTCGGTGTGAATATACACACACACATACTGTGTGGGAGTGTGCATGCATGCCTCACAGTAATGCTCAATTCCTTGAAAAAACGTGGAGCATAAACGCATGAACCACATCGAATGGGAAATTGAGGGGAGTGTTCAAAAATCAATTTCTGTCTGAGGCCAAATGGGAAGAAACTTATACAGAAGAAACACAATCCAAGCAATAGTTGAGATACAATTGGAAGCTGCAGAAAACATGTTTTAGGCAGACAACTTAATTAGAGCTGCAATACTATAATGACTGGTGGAATCTTCCTCAGCAAATACCCTGCACAAGAAAAGCCCTTCTATTGTCTGCCTGCAGCAATCCTCGTCATCCAAGCTTACTCATTCTGAGCCATCACACAAAAAACAATGATCTTTTCTGAACTTGTATGTAGGATGAGATTATTGATTGATTAGTGGATTCATTTATTTAATTCCAAATAAAGAAACAAGCAGGCATGAGATTCAGATGTATAGTAGAATATCATTTATATGCCTCATAATCGTTGCAGGGCATCATGTGAGTAATTTGTTTGTGTCTATTGTTTTTTTTTTTATTCCTCCCCCCCCCTCCATTTATTGTTCATATACACTCTGAAAAGGAACCACCTCCTTTCAACATTTATGATTAAATATCCACCTTATCGCCGAACACTGCTGCTGATCTTCTTACCCTTTATCTAACTTATACAGTTCTGCTGCGTCTCCCCTCCAGGGAGAGCTTTATGCTCTGAGCTTTATGGCCTGACAAGTCATAAGTCACAAAAAGCATGATCGTTTTGTTATTAAGTCCACAGAAATTGTTGCGAATGACTCTAAGAGCTGATGTACCTTTACTGCTGTATATGCATCTAAGTGCCAGTTTTTGTATGTGTGTGGTTGTGTGTGTGTGTGTGTGTGTGCCCGTGTGCCCCCTGCCTACTTGGACTGTGAAGTATTTAATAGGTCCAATATCTCCTTGCATGTTAATTGGCTAATTATGAAAAACGGTGAGAACATAATTCACCCAAAGCCACCCCTACACTGTCTGTCACAGTTTTGCAAAGTTAAATTCGCACACATATGAACCAGTTCTATTTTCTAGTTTAAAAGTTAAGTAGAAAAATGATGCTGAGACTATAGCAAACAATTTAAATTCAGCCCAAACTGACCCAAAACTATTTCTGGCTTTGCTTTTCCATTCATTTTATAGTAGTTGCCTTCTCTTCTTTTCTTACTCTCTCTTACAATCAGTCTGTTCAATTTACACTGCGACAGTCTGCAGGGTTGAAGCAGCAGAGCTGTCACAATGAGTTTGTGTGGCCTAAACAAGATTAACTACTGCTATTTGTATCCCCATATCTCTGAAAAGGGTAATCAACGCAGGCGGTTTGGCTTGCTAATTTTCACCATGGTAACCACTTACAAAAGCCCATCACAGCCAATAGCTTGATTTCAACAGTATTTGAACTGTATGTGTGTCTTTTGCACATACGTGTGTGTTTCCCCTATGTCAGGCTCAGATTCCAAATTAGGATGATTCACCCCCGAAAGAGAATTCGAGGGAGAGTCATCAGTAGGACCTTATGCTTGGCATAAAATATCTGGTAATACGAGCACTTTATAATTATATTTAGGATTATATTTTCACTTCCTGAACTTTCGACATGAGTAGGGCTATGGTGGTAAACAAGTCAACTGCGATAAGGAATCGAGAAGACATTTGAAATAGCAACCGTGAACTGATGTAGTGGAATGGCTCCAGAAAAAACCTAGATGGTGAGTATAGCTGCAGCTAAGATTATCTTAACACCATGTAATGTGTGATGGTGTAATATTTTCTGATCTTGTACTTCGTGTTCACGAGCAGATAATCTTTGAAATTTCTTTGCGTGTGTGTGTGTGTGATGCAACCCGAGTTCAAATCTTCAGGGGCTTTAAAGCCCTTGTACATGAGTCCAGCTTAAGCAACGGTGCATGCCTGAAGAAATTCAGAGAGCCCTTACCAATAAAAAGTGCTAGATATAGTACAAGGTCTCTGAACCGTGGGGGGAAATCTACACTTGTGGTTTTAGGACTGTGTCGATAACATACTGACACTTTCTCACCCAATGTTCTACTAGAATAGGTAGGTGTTAACAGTGTCAGTGATTAATGTCCAGCCAGTTTTTCTCCAGGGTTGCTTGATGGAAGTACTTTGATTAATTGTGTTCACTTGGTTAAAAGGCTCATTGGTTACTCTATTTATTGACATAGAGCCGAACAGACATTTTCTTTCTACCAACTTCTAAAAATATGAGGATATCCCTTTCCCCAGTAACGCTTTCCAGATTGTCATGGGGGACCCCGATGTGTTCCCAGGCCAGACTACATATATATTCCCTCCAGCTTTTTCTCGGTCTACCTGGGGCCTCTCACCAGTTGGGATGCGTACATGAGGCATCTTGATCAGATGCCAGAACCACCTCATCTGGCCATTTCGACACGAAGGAGCAGCAGCATTACTCAGATTTCCATTGGATGTCTGAGTTCCTTGCCCTATCTCTAAGGCTGAGCCCAGCCACCCTATGTGAAGGAAGCTCATTTCAGGCGCTTGTATCCCCGATCTCATTTTAATCAAATCCTTTAGATTTGATCGGACCACTCCAAGGTGGGCATGGCCCATACAGAGCAGAGCTGCAGAACTTTAAAGGGATATGGAGCTCTAAAGGAGTTGGAGAAAGGAATTGAATTGAAATAATAATAATGATAACGTATTTGTTTATTTCAGGATGTCTTCAAGTGTATGCACAGTTATTTTCAAAGAATATTGATGTCTAGATTTTCAAGTATGTGCTGATCATGAAATCATTAACTGGTGATTAGACCTCTTGCACTTTCATGTGTGCACTTTCACAAAAAGTGAAAAAGTGTGTCAGAATAGAACAAAAGAAAAGCCGCAGCAAGAGTTTATCAGCACATTGAGCCACGACCCACCTCAAACTAACCCTATACCATTGCCTTAACCCTAACAATAGCGGAAGGGGGCGTGGCTTCAGGTGGGCGTGGTATGAGGTGCATGAGGTACTACAGGCACCAGCTGGACCATATCGATGCTCCAGGTGTATTTGCAGTGATTGCTTGTGTTAACGGGGTCGGGCTGGGTTATACTGCGACAGACAGGCTGAGTGGACTTATGTTATGCTTTTATAAGGAACGAGTAGAGAAGTTGAACCAGGAGCAGATTGTGAAAGACTCCAAGGTGCCGTTCAGACTGACGAGTACAACAACACACTGACTGGTCTCTGCAAATGAGAGTGTCCACAACCACCTCGTTACCTAGCAACATAGTTGTGTGTGCGCACTTCTCTCCTTTCCTGTAATATGTGTGTTACCGGCTGCATCTGCTGTGGCGTTGCCATTGTTTACATGTCCACATTGTCTGCGATGTTTGGTTCTTTGCTGGTTTTAAAATAACTTTCAGCCGCCATGGTGTCCATAGCTCATTTTATTCATTGCTGATCATTGTTCTTTGATTGCCTGAGGTTTGTCTCTTCTCTGATTCCTTCCTGTGAGGCTACACTTGAGTTGTTTACATTGTATTAAGTGCCAATCTGTTGATTGAACAGAAGGGTTCTTGTTCCTGATGTTGTTTTACTTGTACAAGTTTAATGCAATCTATTTTGTAGCCTAAATTTGTCCTTTAATTTAAAATTAGAATCATATCATCATACCCACCATCCTGTTTTTAAATGTATAATGTAACATTTACTAAGAAAATATTTTAGTTGACCTATTTTTAACTTAAATGTTTAAAATTACATTTATTCCACACGTACTTTTAGCTACAAATATATATATATATATATATATATATATAACATGTATTTGAAGTAACATAACTTTTACTTGAGTACAATATTCTAGTACTCGTTCTGCTAAGAACTTTTGAGAACTCTTCAGTTGACCAATATGCCACCCACACTGCACTAAAAGCCTATCAAAGAACATGTGTGATTCTTTTTGTAAAGTGGCTCTAATGCAAAATTCCCTTGAAGGCTGTGCGTAGTTCATCTGTCTTTGTATTGATCTCTCGGTCTTGGTCAAGATAAATGCAGCCTTTCCAATATCATTTTCAGGGGAAAAAATATAGTCTGATAGTGGATGTATTAGACTGCTCAATTAGCTGAAAGTGAGTGGTTTTGTACCAAGGACCATTGAAACCTCCGCTGTGATATGTGTGGAGCATGAAAATCTGTGAGAGTTGGCAGCTATATATGGAATAATACACATTGCACGCCAAGGCACTCACTTCACAAAGTCACCATTTATCGGTGCTGTGGAAGAGTTTCTGAAATTCCATACAAGTGAATACTAATAAAAGATAACTGCTAGCTTTGAAAGTAATCTTTTAGTCTTACATACCTCCGCTGTGCTGAAGTAATGAGATAGCAGATGTCATTGGTGTTTCAGGAGGATTATTGCCTTCTGTTTGTCATTGCTCTGCAGGTGAACTCTACAGCAGGTTTCTAACTCTCTGAACAGGTAATCTACCACCTGATCCTTTTTTTTACACACTCCCATGAATATTTGCATACACACACATACATACACACACACCTTCTCGAACAGATGTGGTCACAAAACACATTGACAAATAAAAGCAAATAATATGTTCACATACAAACACAAATCAACAATGAGAACCATTACTGCGCGCACCTACACCGCACCACAGGGAAGATACAGGGAAATGCCATACAGAAAAGGAATAGCACTTTGTTGAAGGTGATAGGTCCTTATGGCAACTCAAAACTAAAACTTCCCATCATCTTTTTTCTGTAAAGCCTCCATCATTTTCCTCCAATTTAAATTTCCGGCTCAGTTTACTTGTTTCCATCTTTCTTTACTCATGTTCTACAACTCTGTCCTCATTTAACTGCTTCCCCTGGTCTATGCACATATTCTGCTCACCTCTTGTCAGAGAGCACATTCTGTATACAGACTACCAAACAAAGGCAACAAGGCCACCCTCTACTGCACTCTATGAGTAATACTTTCTTCCAATCACATGCACGCATTCGCCCACTGAAAATTTGCCAATCATGACGCGCCTACCCACCATGTTGTATAAGGCACCTTCTTCAGTAAGCGGTGTAGGTGCGGCAGGGCCCCCTTGGAAGATGGCTTTGCCTGTGCTTATAGAACTAGGTTTACAATAGCGTAACCTTCGTTCCCAGCCACGCAATGAGGCAGCCCACAGTGACAGTTGCCCAACAAGCCCAGCCGCAGTGGTCATCACTGAAGTCGGGGAAAGAGATTTCAGCAGTGGACCTCTGTGGGAAGCTGATGTACCGGACGCTGATATGATGTCTTCATCATCATCTGCAGAATGAGTAGGTGTCTCAGAAGGGATGACTAGAGGAACTGGTGGAACTGGTGGTGACTGCAAGCAAATGCCAATTGCATGTTGTTATGGGCAATATTAGGCCAAGACACTGGATTTACTAGTTCAAGAAGCCACTGTAATGTCTCTGCACAAGTCAAAGTAATCAGAAAAAAAGGAAACAAAACATCAACATCAAAGTATCATCAACTTTCTTCACTGAATAAGTCACTGCAGCTAATTCTTCAGTTAGCAGGTTGGAAAACAGGATTTCTGCTCAAACTAAACAAACAGTTTAGACAGTTCTTCTGATATTAAAGCAGCAGAGAAGATCAGGATTTACTTTACATAGTCCTTAAAGGATTTGATATTGTGTCCCTAACTAGTTGGGCGGTAACATTTATAAGTTATAGAAACACAAAAAGTAAGGTTGCAAAGTTATAAGCAAAAGAAAGAAGTTTGAGTTGAAGGTAGACTGTGCAGCTCAATTTGTGATTCCATGATTTATATTATTTGTGATTCCAAACTTTATGTTTTGTGGATGCGAAATTATCAACAAGTTTAAAGTTAAGCCTTAATCTAAACATACTAATATGTCAACAAGCACTGCAGCTTGGGCAGACAGCAGACATCTGGTTCTTAGTAGCAGTAAATGTGTAGCATCAAACAAGTTGACTTACCAAAGATAATCAGTGGATGCTGTATTTCATAACTTAGGAAAGGAAAAACAAGCACCAGTGGATCTATCTGCATCTCTTCTCTTGCCTCTCTTATCTTCCAGGCTTTTTTGTTTTGAAAAGGCAATGCAGCCTTGTGTTTTATGGATGGTCCCATTCCTGTTTAGCATGCATGTCTTCCACTGAGAGATTCAACTGTGTCTGTTAAGTCTACAGTATGATGATGCAGTTCCAGAATGTTTCAGTTTCTTGTGTCTTTTATTTATTAAACCCTGGGTACCATCACTGATCAAGGTGCTTATCACATTCTCTTATTTGTTCTTAACAAACATGGGGACATCTGTAAACACATCACAAGCTAGTTTGCAGTAGTAATTGCATACCTCTTTATGAACAATGATGATTCATAATAACTAATTACTTTTTCACCCTTAAAGGGTACAAGATGTACAAAATGTTGCAGACAATTACTTCCAGGTGTACTTGGCCTGGCACCAGCTGCTTGTCTTTGGGTTTGCCTTAACTGGGATACAAGACTGCATGGTCTCTTGCATAACAGCTGATGTGAAGTCTGTCCAAGCATAGCCCCATCACTGTGCTCTTATCACAGAATTAGTGAATGCACAATTGGTCCTTTCAGGTCGATAAAAGTGTACTTTAATACAGACTGCTGCCATATTGTTTTGATAACGCACTTAAATGATAGTCAAAGATGGCATGACAAATTCTATTTTCCTTCTACAGCTGCCAAATCGAAGCTAAAGAAAGGCCACAGTGAGCTGTGAGTCATCATAAGTCTAAGTTGTTAGCGTCAACGAGAGAGA
Source organism: Anarhichas minor (assembly GCF_050575085.1). Classification (NCBI taxonomy): domain Eukaryota; kingdom Metazoa; phylum Chordata; class Actinopteri; order Perciformes; family Anarhichadidae; genus Anarhichas; species Anarhichas minor. The sequence goes on from NW_027466472.1 coordinate 6,026,344, forward strand.
GCAGAAGAAGTTTCTTTGACTTGGCTGCACCAAAACTTCATATTTTTAGCGTTTTCTCTCCAACTGTGATCATCCATCTGCATCTCTTCCTCTATAGCTGGTTTTATTTCCATTCAGTGGCATGTTGGATATGTGACAATGCGGAAAATAGAGCAAATCAAAACAGGAGTAGAGAAAGCGCACTGCAGTGAAGGAGGAAAACAGACATACTGTTCTTTCTCTTCCTCTCTGGTACTGTCACTCTGTTGAACCACTCGCTAACACATAAGAATGAGAGCTACAGAGGTAGACAGAGTGAGAGAGAAGAAAGAAGAACTGAGGGAAAGTGAGACTTCCTTAACATTACACTTTTTAAGGCTTGTTACAGAAATCCATCCATTGATATCCAGCCGTTTTTTTGTTTGTTTTTTTACTTTGGAGACTGTAGACTGATTACCTGATGAGAGAAAGAGAAGGAGGAAAGAGTGATCCAATTAGGGAGACTGAAGTGCCTCTAAAGACTCAACTCAGTGCCACAGCCGGTCGACTTTCAGAAGTCGAACGACTTTCATGCCGGCGTCTTGTTGCTAATCAAGTGTTCAGAATAAAATAAGTCTGCTGATTTTTTCTGTGATAGAAATATCCTTTATAATAGGTGTGAGTTCAGCTAGTTATACCGGAACCAAAACACCTGTCCACTGCTAAAAGAAAGTGACGCATCGTCTATTATGGCTTGAGGGAAAACCTATGATCCATATATACTCTATCATTTCTACTCTGAAAGGGAAAACAAACAATTACTGATGTTTTTATGTGGCTATTTCCCCCACTTTATTTAAACAGGTAACAGACTTCTACTTCCCTAAAAAAAAATGTTATGACAATTGATACAACACAAACAACAAAGTGCTGGAGAGTTAGAGCATTTTTATTTTCGGCAACATGATGTGCTTGGTGAGTTATGATTGACTATTCGCTAAGCCCCTCCCCCCTCGGTTACTGTTACATGGCAAGCACTCACCAGCATTGTGGAAGGAACAAAATAAGGCTAACAACGTTCCTTTGGAAATGTAAAAAATGTATTGGACACGTTAATAAACTGCTGTATGCTCCTGAGTGAAGGATTAGTGTCCTAGTGTTTTACTTGAAAAAAAGAGTAAACGTAATATATTAATTAAATATAATCCTAATCCTTTGAGATGCACTTAGAGACAGCTGAGTTTTTAAAATCCTAAAATAAAAAAATAGAAGCAAAAACATCTTCCTTTAAAATTGACATGACCTTGATATTATTCCAGATGTAAGTGGCTCCGTTTGCCACTCTGCCCTAACTTGGGGAACAGCACATCATTATAGACATAGTGGTCTTGGTTTCGGCACAAATACACACAGGTAATTAGTTAGTTTGACTCAGGGGAATTTTTCAATCGGGGAATGAGATTAACTGAAAGGAGTGTCCTTATTACCAAAGTAAAGTCCCCTCAAACCTCTGACCTTGACTAAATTCCAGCTCCCACTATCTATCTCTGTTTTCTTAACGATTTTGCTTGATTCCCCACTCTGATTAAAGCTTGTCAAGAGTGGCCACGACAAATTAACATGCACTCCTTCAATTATTCCTCCTTTCATCAGTTGCAGGGAGAAAGCAAGCAAAGGCCCTCAGGGAGGGTGGAAGGGGTGAGTGAAAGAGGCAAGTAGGAGAAGAGTGGTGTAAGAAGCAAACAGAGTAAAGCAGCGCTTCCCGTGGCCTTAAGGGAAATGGAAGGATGGGGCTTGGGTTGGAGGAGGTGTGAAAAGAGGATGCTGGCATGAGGAACAGTGAAAGATGATAGGATACCCCAGGGGTAAAGAGAATTGAGGCATAAGAGAGCTAAGGGGGGAGGGGGGACTTTTGTTTGAAGCAAACTTCATATCCACTTGATCCACTTTTGAATTTTGATCAGAACTGCCCCCCTTCCCTTTCCCCTTGTTTGGCTCCACTCCCCCCTGTCATATCCTCTCCCATGCTCCTTTCTTTCTTCTGTGACACAGTGGGACTGTGCTGAGACATAGGCAAAAGCGGAAGAATGGGACAGAGAGAGGGGGCGGAAAAGAAGTGTCTTGAACTTGAAACTGGGCTCATTTCTCTCTTAATGATATCAAATGAAAACCAGGGTGAATATTATAGGTACATGGCCGAAAACGCAGACTTTACTATTCAAGAAGATATGTAGTTTATGACCGCAGCAGCATGCTCCTCCAATAGTCAACAGTATTAGTCACAATCAATAACGTTATATACCACAGTAGCCAGATTTCCACTCGCAAAAACATAGCGGAGCACTTCAGAGCTAACGTTAATTGTGCATCAAACTAATGCTAGCTAAGGCTGAAAATAGAGCAGTTTTCAACATGAGTATATGTATTTTAAGCTTGGAAGGAACTTGGAACTACAAGACTGAAGTATAGCTACAGCAGGGTAGATAGGTCAATGTGGGTATAGACCGGGGATGTATTATGAAGAAGGGGCTGACCGCGGTGGTTACCACTTCAGTTTTAATTAGCATTAGAAAGCTAATGGCTCGCTCTCCTTGCAGCAGTCAACGAGCACGCTTACATGGTTGATTCGAGGGATCCTTGTCAGCGTACAGCAAAATAAAAAAGATGGGTTCAGTACTAGTAGCCTGTGTAATCTTAGTAATTATAGTAAAAGAAAATGTACAAACTGTCATTTTAATTCAAAAGTTGTAATCAAAGCAACACCTCACCTTGCATTCTATAGTGGTTTGAGAATTTGGACAGGGTTATGGGTATTGCACAAAAATATGAAAGAGCAGAGAAGATATCTGAGAGCAGATGTTTCAGGAGCACACAGAAGCAGCCTGAGTGTGAGGAGAAGGTTGCTGAAGCTGGAGCGCAGGATATTTACGCAAAAAACAATATATCTTGAGTGCAAGCATACGGTTTGAGAAGAAACAGAGCAAATCCAAGCACAGGCAGGGGCTATTTGAGAGTGAGGACAGGGTTTTGAGGGAAAGCATTACAAAATCTGAACATGAAATCAATGAGTCATGCTCTCAATTTGAAAGACTCTTGAATAAAGAAAAGAAAAACGCTCCATACATTTTAAGTCCAACACTGACAAATCACTGCACTTTTCAAAAGAGACATAAGTGACACTGGCTTTCATGTCTTATACTCTCTCTCTCTCTCTTTGTTTCTTTCTCACTTTTCTACTTTCTCATGATCCAAGGACATCCCGGAGTCGAGAAGCAAGTGTTAACTAAAGCTGAGATAGTTCGATGATTAGTCTTCTGTGCAAGAAAGAGCTCTTTTTCCTGTCTTTATATAAACGCATTTTATTTACTTTTGTCAGTACAGTAACAGAGATATTGGCTTCACGATACACTTGCATTTTCATATACAGAGCCAATACATGTGTTTACATACACCAGTATTCAAATGTATATTTAAACACATATATGGAAATATATCACAAAAAAAAGGAAATATATATGAAGAATAAAAAAAAGGTAAAGAAAATAAATTGACATAAATACATATGAATAATTCAACTAATGAAATGAAATAAAGTGTAAATAAACGACCTATAATAATAAGGCAGGATATGTCGTGCTATGCAATATTTAACAGGGGCTATCCCCCCTCTAAGTGATATACAGTAGGCTTGATGATATTAACCAGTCAGAGGAGAGACAGGGTAAATTCTTAAAATAGTAAATAAGGGGTTGCCTGTGATTAAAGAACTTACCAGAACTTAACAATTTAACAACGTAGTGAAAACTTTGATCTTCTCCAGTTCTATTGTATCATGTAACCAAGAGGCGCTACATGGTGGTGTTCGTTGTTTCCATAGCGAGCTATCAAGGAAGTAAATTAAATTACATTTGCTGTTTCACCAAAACATGATTACCCTCCATGTTCTGGCTCCTTCATTCCTGCTCTCCACCTTCTCACTCCACATATTTCCCAACAATTTGTGGCTGTCCTCTGGCTGAACCACTTCTGTTTAATATGAGTTCATACGTGTGTGAGTGTGTGAGTGAGAGTTAGAGTTAGAGCATGCATGTGTGTGAGTGACAGCAGTGTGTGCATACATGCTAAGCCATCAATTGATTTTCAGAGTGTAGCTGAGGCTACTGCTTTAACTCAGCAGCCTTACAAAGTTGCTTTACTTCAAACATCAGTCAGCGTGCTGACTGGGAAATACCAGAATCTACAGTTTTGTGTATTTATATTCTCGGGGAAGGAGAGACGGACGAAGCCAAAAAAGCAAGTACGGTAGTAGTCTACATATTTCAGATGTTTCCTGTAGCCTCAAATGATCTCATATTTTGAATAACTGTAATTATTTTAAATGTGATGTATGTGTTGTCTGAAGAGTATAATGACGCCAAAAGAGTTTATAATAAAGACTGACATATTTTCCTTTCGATGTAATCAGTACTTTTCAATTAAAATATTCAAAACCTGCAGTCTGTTTTCAATACTGTTGCTGTGTTACTGTGTCCATTTATCTATAAATAAGTAGTCCTGAACTTTCCTTCATCTAAGCCATGCTTAATTAAAAGTGCTAATAACTCCTGTGGGTTTTATAATGAATGGATATCTAAGGCATCAACTAAATCTTAATACCAGTGAACTTATTTCAAAAGGAGACAGGGACAATATGTCAATATGTTCATAGTTGGGCAAAATGTATGTATTTTCCTACACCACCTATTTAATGTTGTTTTGCTCTCTTTCACTTTAGTTTTCACTCTTGTTGACCAACTGTAAACAGTGTTATGATCTAATGAGAAATAAAATGTCACAAACACTCGCATATAACTTTGTTTCTTGTGAAGCAATACTTTTGATGGCAAGCAGAGATGGCTGGCCCGTGTTTTATTGTCCACAGCTTTAATGTCGAACAGCTACATCGTCTTCCAACACACATGCACGACACAATGCTGAAAAGTCAAAGAGAGAGACATTGTGGAATAATTCAAATTATGTGGATGTACGCAAACATGCTGGCTACTGTACTTGCAGTGTAATGTGATCTAAACCAATACTTCCTCACACTGCAGTGTAACGGAAATCAATGTATTCTTATTAAGGATGAAAGAGTTCACACACTCTGTACAGTGTGTGCCAAAACCCTTCAGCATAATGTAGACTGCAAAGTAAAATCCTGTCGATATGCATTTATGTGTTGTTAGATTCCATTGGATACAATTTACTACATTATTAGAAACATGAAATATGGAGAACACCTTGGCTGTACCCAGAGGGCTTCTAGAAGTTTAATGGCCCACTTTGTCATTATTTGACACCAACTTTTTCATTGTGGCCGTGTATCTTCTTTTATAAATTCAATATATTTTAATATTTCAGTGAATTAACCTTTACTTTTTATACTTCTCAGGAACATGCATGTAGACTCGTCAATGGCTGTGGGCTTGAGAGAATTAGAGAAATTAGAATATAATAGAAAATAAACAGTATTCACTGATCAAGCATCAAAGAGACTGTCCATTTAATTATATGGATGAAAGGAATGTGTGGAAAATGAATTACTTTTTACTTATATCATTATTTATAATTGGTGCTTCCTACATTTTCTTTACCCTGATAAGACAAAGCCGCATCTCAAGTCTGAGCTTTACCATCATGTTCTTTTAAGTGCAGAGCGTTAAGATCTTGTGTCATGAACCTAAATTGCATGGGCTTTTCGACGGGAGTTTTTGAGTGTTGGTGTGGCAGCAGACAGAGTGGCTTTGTGGCTGCATGATTGGGGAATTTTAAGGTGCAGGTCCCCCAATCCATCATGTGTGACCTTTTAGCTTGTTTGAGAGTGTCTTTTCTGTGAAGAATTATAACGGCTAAGATAAACATCTTGCCTAAACTGTTGTTCCTTGGAGCCACTCCCAACAATAAAGTTATTGTAAGTTGAATTCCTATGGGATGATAATTCCCAAATCTTAACTCAAATCTGTTCCAGTTTGTCTTTACAGTTTGGGCTTTCAACAATTGATTCAAAATGAAAAGTCAATTGGGTGGCAGAATTAGCTTATTTAAAATCCTGGCTGTCTACTTTATGTTCTAACTTTAAGATATATTGCGATAAGAAACTACTTTTTGCATTCAACGTGGCATTCGAACACCTCTGATAACAGTGATGGATGGTGTTTGTTTCAGGATCGCACTTCCAGATTTACAAAGATAGCATCTTTTGTGTTTGTTTACAACAATCTACCTTAAAAAGGCTCATGACGGTCCATCAGCCTCTCTACTTCCTTAGAACCCGGTGGATAAATCGACCAACATGGATTTTTGTAGTTTCTATTACTTATATTTTTTATTGCTAGTTATAGCTTGGAAATTTCTTTCAGCTTATCCAGAATTGGAAATTACGGTGTGCCATTTCAAGTTATCTTAAATAATGTGGCTCGCAAATTGATAATGAATTTTACTGATAAGTTGACATTTCATTTCAAATAAAGCTACAGCCCCGTCCATTGTTGTCATGTTACACGTGCTCTGAATTAGCATTTCTTCCCTATAATATAATCATGTAATGTTCCTTTGGTATTCCAATTCTTAGGAGTCTGTTTATATAAGAATTGTCACAAGTTGTTTATGAGTCTACTTTTCCATGTTATGTTGTGACTTGCCTAAGTTGATACTTGTTTTTAAAGGTTTACCAACTTGACTGTTGCCCTTGTGGTGGTGTTCCCATTTTTTATTGCATATAAAAAAACATACCGTATTTTCCGCACTATAAGGCGCACTTAAAAGCCTTTAATTTTCTCAAAAAACGACAGTGCGCCTTGTAATCCGGAGCGCCTTATATATGGATCAATTGGTTAATTGGTTGATCCATACTGGTTGTACACGGCGCTCTGTCAAAATGTTTCAGTACGACTGGTAAACTACAAAGCCGCACCGCGGTAAACACCGGTACTGTGCTTACTCCTAGTCCAACACCACTTGTGTGTATAAAGACCCCAAAATGGCACCTTTCAAGAGACACGCTTACGACGCTATTCTATTCTATGCGCCTTATAATCCGGTGCGCCCTATATATAAAAACAGTTCTAAAATAGGCCATTCATTGAAGGTGCGCCTTATAATCCGGTGCGCTTTATAGTGCGGAAAATACGGTAAATAAAAATGTCATTTGAAAATACCTTTCACCCGTGGATACTAAAGGGATTGGGAACAATGGTCCAGTCAGTGGAATGAAAAAAGATCACATCTGCAGGAATTGTGTATTGTGAATAAAGCCTTTCAAAGGACGCACACATGAATGCATCAGACTGTAAACGATTCGATTATGTATCTACCTGCATGCAAATGGTCCAGAAAATGGTTGCCTGGTCACACATACACACTGAACACACATAGGCAGGAAATGTTTCCTCTCAAATTATCTCCCGTTACACACACATACACACACCGCCAGATGGGTTTTTAGGTCATTGCTGTGCCTGAAGCAGAGCAGAGGGAATGATGTCATCTCAACCTGTTACGATGTTGTCTCCTGCCATTCCTAAAAAACCTGTTGACTGACCTTTATCGTGAAGTCCACAGACAGGATGACTGCCTGTTTATTTGAAAGAGAGGTGATGATCACCATCAAAACCAATTCCAAAACAAGGATTTTTTTTGCCAAATATTTTATTAATATGGAATTGAACACAAGATTCATTTTGAAATTAGACTCATCACATTGAAATTCCTAAATGTATATGACAAATTACTAATATATGTTGATAAAAGATCATACACTTTTGAAAGTGTGGTCTAAATATATGTTTGAGTGCATTGCTTGGAAGTACAACTATATGCCATAAAACATGAAAACAGACTTCCAAAAGGAAAAATTTACATTTTCTCAGTTTCACAGAAATATTTGATTGCAGGATTTAAACCCTGTACATTTAGTTCTTTAGCAACATATTTTATTATGACTTGAAGACAACCCTGACAAAGTAAAAGTGACATGTTTTTTTCTCACCAAGACTGTTTTCTTTGCAGGGTTTTGCTGTTGCAAAATAAGGAACTGTACTTTTGATGATGGAAACATAATAGTACACACAGATAGACTGAAGGTTAGGCTGAAAACTTTCAAAATATATTTAATGGATGCTTTTGTTATCGCAGCCATTATTGTATCTTTGAAGCAAAACACCACCACTGGAGTCCAAAGGCAATGCAGCTGAAACATTATCGTCCCTGCCCATATGAAACTTGCATAGCCACTTTCTTTCTTCCTGACTGATCTGTTCTTATCTGTTAAACCTTCTATCTCACGTTAGCATTAAGACGGAACTGAGCCTCTTCAGTTAGGCATCAAACACACTTGTTTTCAATCTTTAATTTGGTTTTAAAAATAGTAATTAGAAAGAATGCAGTACAGTGTAATCAAAATAGATTTTAGAACACATAAAACATTACAGTGATACAACAGTGTGGATCAAATTAGTCCAAAATAAAAGTAATTGTGACGAGAAATGGCCCTGATTTTCCACAATAATATAAAAATTGGGATTTTGGAAAAGCTTCTGTTTCTTCTTTGGCACATTTGTGCTCTAAAACCTCTTATATCTACTTTATGAGTTTAATGCCGTATATAAATAACGTTTATTATCATCCGTCCTTCAGTTGATGAGGGACTATTAGTTTAGTGCTGAGTTGTCAGCCAGAACGGAAACAGACTGATCTGGAGGTGAACTTGCCTGATTCATCCTAAGGAGGGGGCTGAACCTGTTGACCCGAAGTCTGAGACTGGGAAGCATTCAGGCAGTGACTTTTGACCTTTTATTGATTCCATCACATGCCACTAGAAATATAAAATTGATTGATCGCAAATTGCATTTCTGCCGCCAACAGAATTGCTAGAGATCAGAATGCAGGTTGGGCAAAAAACAAGGCAATGAGGCTGTGTGACAAAAGAGTTTACAAGATACAGGATAACTGTGTAGCTTGACGGAGTTGGCGGTAAATGGGAAATAACAGAGAAATAACACACTGTTAACAGTGTTATACACCACAAATCAAGAACAAGTGTTTGGTAAACACAGTGTGGCAGCAGCAAAAATCTGTTTTTTTTCCCCTGTATCTCAAAAAAGCCACAGATTCTGAGAGCGATTAAAGGCACGACATACACCATTAAAATAGGGAAAGCAGTTGAAAAACATAGTCAGTGATTACTTCAAACGACCGTATGATTCATGTTACAACCATCAATCATGAGCAACCAACCATCATCAATCGGCAAAATTTGAATTTAACACGATTGTCTCCAAACTAAATTCTGTAGGTGTTGAATATATTTTAGTTTTCAGCACATAACAATTTATTCTCCAACACAGACCCTGAGTGCAGACATATGTGCATGCTCACAAAGAGGTCCAAGGAGGCACACACTATAAATCATGTGCTGAAATAGAAACACGAACAAACACCTACACACACACACACACACACACACACACACACATACATATCAAACACACTGACCTCCCACATGAGTGTCCCTTGAGTTTCAGTTTGGTGGGAGTTTCTTTTTTGTGGACATTTGTGGAGGAATCTGTGTTGTAGGTGGCACTGATGCAGGAGGGTTGAGGAGATGAATACACAGCAAAGTCAGAAGAGAGAGATGGATTCCGATGGAGCGAGTGAGACACATAAAAGTAGAGGAGGTTGATAAAAGAAAGAGGAAACGTGGAAAGAAATAAACATGGAGGGTGAATGGGATGGCTGGAGCGAGATGACAAAGGATGGTAAATGCAGAGCAAGGCAGCAGCACAGGAGAGAGAGAGAGAGAGAGAGAGAGAGAGAGAGAGAGAGAGAGAGAGAGAGATAGAGATAGATATTAGGAGAGATGGAGCAAGAGGAGGAGTGAGGGATGGAATAGAGGTTGAGGAGATTTTCGCAGCCTCTGCATTGCAGGGCCAAGGTCAGAAATAAATAATGAAGTAAGTGAAGAAAAGAAGGAAATAAATGAACAGAGTGATGAATGGAGGATTGCAGGAGAGTGAAGCTTAACCTCAGAATCTGTATAACGTCCACAGGAAATCCCACTTACAAATGCAAATGAACAGTACTGCTGAGTTCTTCTTTTTTTTTTTTTGCAGCTGACTTGACGATTTTAAGCCATCCAATTTTCACTACACATTTTTAAAAATGTAACGACATTTTGTTGTGCTGCACTGTAAGAATCACAAAGATGACATCAAACCCACTCTTCTGTATTCACCTGTAACTGAGCAACACACATTGTCTTTCATAATCCCTTACTACCCAATTGATTCAGGATGGATTTATAATAAGCTCTTGGAAGATTAATGAAAAGCTCATTATTATCTAATATACATCAATTATATCCCAATAATTGGCAACAGAGTTTTTCTCATTCGTTATTTGTCGGCTTAACCAAACACTCATTAAGCTTAAACTAATTTGTTTGTGAGGGTTTATTAAAAATCCACTCCACATATTTATATGTTTTGCATCCCTTTATCTAACGTTGCAGCAAATAACCTCTATTCAGCATCTACTAATGGTTAGTACTGTAAAACATGATAATGAGAGGGAAAGGGCAGTTGATTTATAGTTGCATTTGACCATATCAAAGCAGCATATTGGTGCAGCAGCACCAATATCAAACAGTGTCACCTTGAATAACAAGCGATGCGTCTGGGCTCTCTTACACAACAACAGTCTATGATAGAAGTTAAGGTTGCCAGCGATATCGCTGTCCATGATGCTGAAAAGGATGGCGAGTTCACTAATTTAACAGCACAACTTACACTCTCACTAGTTGCATGAGTTTAAACCAAATGTAAAGGGTCAAGACTGCTACCTCCAGAATTACAGGAGAGCATAGAAACATGGTAGCAAGTCTCTACAGAATCAACAATAGAGACATGTTTATTATTCCCTTTCCTTGACAGAAGTTTGTACTCAAGAATGCAAACTGGCTCTGATACCAAACCTTACAGCAGCTGGCTCTTCGAGCTACAGCAGCTCTCACTCGCACACAGAATAATTGGAGTTTAGACGAGGGCATCAATATTTTGCCATTATTTCAGTGGTGACGTGTCTGAGATTCTTCTTGACTGTGTGATTCATGTTTTTTTTTTTTATGCCATCTATAATTCTCCCAGAAGGCATTTTCTTTTGGAGTAAACCGTGCTGAGAAGCTTGAAGCAGTTGCTTGGTCAGCCATGTTTTTAGTTTGGAAGAAAAGGCTTGAAAAGTGTAAACAGGAGCAAGCTGCATTTCGGATGAAACATCATCTCAAAAATAATGAGGGGGATGTGATGTGAATGCTAAGATGTCTACAGATTAATTAAGGTGAATTTTCTTCTTCCAGTCCACTTCTTTCTTTTTCTGGTTTTACATCATTTTGGCGGTTGTATCTCAGTTGAAAATCTGTTTTTAAATTGTTTAGGGGGAGAGAAGGCAGACCTTCTTCCTGACTCTGCTCTTACCAAATGCTTCACTTCACTTTACCATTAGCATAGCACCAGTGCCACCTTCTGTTTGCGTCTTACTCTCCATTATTGACATCAGTTTCATCCGTCGTCATACTGTCTGACAGACTAAGGAAGGAATCACTTCATGCGCACACATGCATACACATTCCTCACCCAATTTGTATCTTGAATTTCCACCATCCCCTTCCTTCGTTCTATCACTCTCATTCTTTCACAAACTCCAAGAGTCTCCATGGCATCAATTTCTCCAGATGTGTGTTTAATGAGTTTGAACATGTCTTCAGGAGGAAATCTTTGTTTAAATGACCCTTATTTAGAGTGACTAGCACAATAGTCTATAGGTCATATTTGAAACTCTTACAGCTGCATTTTGAAAAGGTACCTAAACAAAAAGGTGATACACTGACACAAAGAAAAAACACACACTCAGGGTGTGCACTGTATACCCACAGCCCATATATATACACACATCTGTTACTTTTTAACATGTTTAACATACACATATTTCATAATATTGAGTTGTAAATAAAATCAAACAAAACTTACAAACATAAAGTTTTACATATAAGAATTACTTGGAATGTTCTTACTTATGGTGACTCCTCAAATGGATAAACAGCAGCAGTATATTTAATTAATGGAGGAACTGATACAAAATAAATTTTGAAGCTCTGAGGTTTAGGGGACATTTTTCCTTCCATAATGGATATGTCCATATGAGAGCACACACACACACACACACACACAAGGGCCTGCCTGCAGACAGAAAACTCGATTAAAACTCTTTTACAATCCATCAAACGTCAGATCCTTCTTACAATCATCTGCCATTTAATGGGGTAAATTAATTCATCATATGCAAAAAGAGAGAGACAGAAGTGGTCACTGAGGTGGTTTTATCTGTCGTCAGATAGGTCGTGGTGTGAAGGTGTAGCAAAATGGGAAGAGAAGGGATAGGGGAGGGAAAGAAAGAAAGAGAGGAAGAGAATAAATTGGATTTTTAGAGAGATGGCAGCTAAATGAAGCCGTAGTGTGGTACAGATGGAGAATGGCTTCAGACACAAGGTAATTATTTCCTGGCTGGTGGACTGGAAGGAGCAAGGGCTCCTTCATTAACTGGCTGTTCATTACTGATGAATAGAGGGAAAGACACACATAGGCACATACAAGCATGCGTAAGTGCACACACACACACACACACACACACACATTACCTTATGCATATGCATATACATACACAACAACAACAACACAAATCTAAAATAGGTCTGGAATGCTGATTAGGTGTTGTAGATATGAAAAATATGAGATATGTGAAATGATGAGAAGGAAAATGAAGCTACAGACAGCAGCCCGCTAACTTAGCTTAGCAGGAACACTGGAAACTCCTAGCCTTGCTCTACCCAAAGGTGACAGAACCTCTAAAACGGAAAGGCAAAATCGTTTGTTTCCAAAAATTTGTGCTAGCTTCATCTTTAGTTTACAGACGTGAGAGTGGTGTCAATCTTCTTCTCTAACGAGTCTGTAAGAAAGTAAATTTGTCAAACTTTTTCAAAAGATATTATACTCAATTTTGACCTTTTTGTAAGTCCAGAGTGTGCAAGGTATTTGAATGTACATATTCACAAACCGAGTCACCCGTCGCTTTTAGCCCTGACTAGTTGTGTAATACATTAGCATCACTGGCATAAAAGATCCTTTAGGTCACACGTGTCAAACTCAAGGCCCGCGGGCCGAATCCGGCCCGCCACGTCATTTTATGTGGCCCGCGAATCCGCCAGCAAAAAAAAAAAAAAAAAAGATTTTTTTTTTATTTTGGAAAAAAAATTAAAAGTTAGACTTGAAAATAAAAGTATCACCATGATCGAAATTATGAGATATAATGTTGAAATTATGAGATAGCATGTTGTCTGTGTACAGACATTAAAACTATCACAAAGGTCTTGTCTTTGTTATTTTCTTTAACAGTTTGATCTTTGATAGAGTAATGTGGGTTTCTTAACCCTAAATTAAAATGATTTATTATTTATTTATAATAACAAAAATGTGCTTAAATATCATTTTACATTTATATGTACAATGTACATGTACAATATTTTTACACTTGAATAAACAATAATCAAATGCAGAGACAATATGTTAGGAGTAGTTACATTTATACAGTCTTACATTTACAACCGGCCCTTTGAGGGAAACTATGATGCTGATGTGGCCCGGAGTGAAAATGAGTTTGACACTCCTGCTTTAGGTACTCAACCGCCACACTATTGAAACGTCTGCATCAAATCACATTGACTTTGTGATTTGAATTGATCACTCCCACAAAACAAGGTGATAGTGTAATCTGAGTGACTTCAAGTACGAGTCTTAGAGATAAGTGGGCACTCAGAAAGGAGTAGCATTAGGTTCATCAGTTTAAAAGGAGATTTGAAGCTTTAAGTTGAAAGGATTCAGAGAGAGTTGGGAGGGGGGCAAAGCAGCCTTGTTTATGCCTCTCATAAAGGGCTTGTCAACTCTGTCAGCCCAGAGGAGAGAAACCAATTTGCAAGCTGACACCTTGTGACGTGAGTGTGCGCGTGTGTGTGCATGTCAATGCACAACCATGCCCACAACTTCTAACCTGTTAGCACTTCCCCAACAATGTACTGCAGCTATACATATGCTCACACGTATGTATGCACATACACACAGTCAAGGGAACACACGGATGTCACGCATATACATAAACAATATGTACATGGCCTGCAGAACATGTTCACACACACACACAGAAGCACACTTAGACAAACAAGTTATGAATTTGAATGCAGATGAGGGTTGCTGCAGGCTGTCCATTTCGGAGAGTCATCGCCCCGTTTCTATCTATGACACCTGGAGACACCACAGTCACTTCTCATCTATTTCAGACACCTGAAGACAGAGAAAGAGACAGGGAGAGAGGGCGGGACAGATATCCAGAGAAAATGATAAAGAGAGAAGGGAAGGAAAAATAAACGAATGGCGCTCCTAAAATCAAATGTGCATAAGCAGACATATTTGCTTGTGTGTTTCCGTCTTTCCTTGGTGTGTGTTTGTGCTTCTGCTTTGGCACAGCACTGTCAGTTTTATCGCATATAAATGTCAAGTATGTGAAAGATATAAAGGCAAATCAATGTCAAAATCCGCGAGAACAAATGAGATCCACATGCGCGTGTTTAGATTTCCCGCACGTGCAACTCAAACAGCCGCCCACGCAAATTACTTTTGCGAATGCTTTCACATCACTGCGCGCAGAATACCACGCGAGCGAAATTGAAGCCCACGAGAAGAAAACTATGCTTTGAGGGCGAGGAGCGTCCCCTGGTGCACGACTTCTATCACTGCTCGCAAAGCGTTCACCTGTTCGCTCGCAAGTGTTTTTTTCTTTTTGACAGTAAGTGGGTGGACTAAATTTAATTGGTTACAACCCTCATCTTTGGATAAACACTACTCCACTACACCTCAGAGGTAAATAATGTACTATTTAATCCACTACATCTTAGAGGTAAATATAGTACTTTTACACTACTACATTGACACGCAGTCACAACACATTAAAAACTAACGCTAGAGGGGTACCTAGTCTGTTGATGTCTGATGCCAATGACCTAGCGATGGTATTTGAAGAGAGGCGAGTGAGAATGTGTTGAAAAGGGTCACACTTGCATCTTGTACCCGGTGTTTTGCCTTTCCAGTCTCTCTGCCGCCAAACTGGAGAGGTGGTTAAACAACACACTTTCCATACATTTACACAGCACCGATGTCAGGGCCACTGGCCTGTAGTCGTTCAGGTCTTTAGCACGTGTCTTTATAGGACTAGGGATAATGGTAGATTCCTTCCACTGGCTTCGGACACTTCCAGAATCCAAAAGGCACTGAAACAGCGTGGTGAAGACCCCACTTAGCCGAGTGAAGCTGTCTTTGAGCCTGTCAACGCCAGAGGCTTTGTGTGGATTGACTCTGCTCAGGATGGATGTCACCAACAGTTCATTTATGGTGAGGACTTGGCAGGTTGGTTGGCTGTTAAACCTGCTGAAGAAGCTGTTGAGTTGATCTGCAAAGGAGATCGGGTCAGTGCAGTCAATCACTGCAGATTTGAGTGCTCTACCCATCATGATTGTTTTTAACACCTTCCATGCCTCCCTTGCATTTCCAGATGTTAGTTTCTGCTCCACCTTATTCTTGGAGGTGATCTTGGCCAACTTGGCATTCCTCCCAAACTCTTTCTCCAATTCCCTCACCTGCTTCTCTTCTTGAACAAAAACCTTTTTTTTCATGTCCTTTGTGACCCATTGCTTGTTGTTTGGATGCAGGGTTATTTCTTTGGTGGGAGGGATAGTGTCCTCACACTACGAAACATAAGAGGTCACTACATCCATCAGTAAATTAAAATCAGCACCACAATCATTGAAAAAACAACAACATCCCAATCAGTCCATTGACAGCACCCCTTTGTGTTTCAGTAGCCTTCAGTAGGAAAAAGTACATCTCATTTCAGTCATGCACTGGCCAAGCATATTCCCGCTTCTGGTCGGATTTTTACAATATTGTTTCAGATTTGGCAAATGCATACATACACTACTATCGTGGAGATCTGGAAGAACCCTCGGGGTATATAGTGGGGTCTAAAGGACACAGTCATCAGTTTATAGTGCTTACAGCACTCAGTCTCTCTCACCGGGAAATGTGTTGCCCACTTGTTGTTGACAGCTATACAGATTCTGCCCCCAATTGACCTCCATGTATTCCTTGTGTCACTGTCAACGTGTATGCCGTAAATACCAACCAGATGAAAATCCACTGCATCCTCAGAGAGCAATGTCTCTGTAGAGCTGAAAAGACTGGTTTTCATATCGTCTAAGTCACATCTCTTGAGTGTGGAATGCTCCTCAGTCTTGTTCTGTAGTGATCAGATGTCTGACAGGGGGATGGTAGGTTTAGCTGCCCCTTCTCCTTAGCTTGTCTCGTATCCCTCCTCTCTACCCTCTTTTCCTTGTTATTCGCTTTCGCCTGTGTCCTCAAAGTAAGTCCAGAGGTATCTGATTAGTGAGGAGGGATAACAGTGACGGCTCTGAGTGAAAGCATCCCAGCTCCAATAGGTAGTCCCATGAGTAGGTGATTCTACCTGGGTTGGCGTCAAATGGTTGTGTCGGTGCTGAACCGATTGTGGCATAAACTGGCAATCATGAGCCATTGGCAAGCTAGATTCAACATTGTTGACCTTAACATCTTGGCAAAGAATAAAAGCAATCAATGAAACGCCAGAAAACACAGAATATAGCGCTTCACACTGAGCCTGCTCTGACAGTGACTCCTTGAGCAGGAACTGATGCAGACTCTCTGGCCTCAGCCAGGGTCTGATTTGATGGATGTTACATGCAATTAAACAGAGTAAATCAGTGACTGCTGTGAAAGCATCAAAGGGTGACGTGGTTGTCAAGGTTTACTACTAGGCTTTTGGCCGATTGGGTAGATGTTACATTGTTTTGCTTAGTTGTGATGCAGAGAAATAAAATTGTCCAGGAGCAGCTGTGTCTTGTCTAGACTGAAGCTCAGGTAGGAAAGTTGTCCATGTGGAGATGTCATCCACATATGCAGAGATCCATAATACTTGAACCTATGTGGGTCAAAGGAGAGGATGCTGAGGTACAGCAGAGTTGGTAAATCAGTTTGTGAGACATGATCAGTGAGCCAATGGTGTGAAACGAGACCATAAAGGGGCTGAAATCAGGGCCCTTGGGGCCCAAGAGGGAGAATTCCCTTTAACCTTGCTAGACACATCCAGCTTGTTTTTTAACTTGACGCATTAATGTGTGGCATCACATGAAGCAGTGTTAGCAGGTCACAGAGCATAAATGTGACACTATGACTTCTTAAATGCACTTGAGAGGACAGCAGATGATGATAGCAGCTGATAGCAGCAAGTGATAAGCAGCACTGTGAGACTGAACACAGGTTAGCAGCATTCCTGCTGCAAGGCTGGATTTGTACCAGACTGAGATGGTAAAGAGAGAGCTGAGCTATTAAGCAGAGCTCTTAATTTCCTGTTCAATTTCCATTCAATCTCAAATGGTCACAAGCTTTGCGTAAAATAATGGAGGGGAGGTTTTCCCTTTTGAGTGAGGACACCACAGAACCATTCTTCTGATTAAGTAGAACATTTTTTGGTTTGGACACCTGGTAAGCATTCAATTGGCAACTTATCTGCAACGGTTTTCTGGGCAAGACTGGCTTGGAGGATCCCCTCAGGGAGATGGAGGGATTTTTTTTGGAAAGGGACCGAGACAAGTGACTCAAATTGATAAAAAGCCTTCCTTTTCTAATATAATATTCCCACTTATCCCCTTTTAATAGGTCCTATCTGTGCTGATGGCAGTGGCTCATCCTTATTGTCTCAACATGTTTGTGTGATATTGCCTTTTGTCAAGTCTCACTAAAGCCAATTTGCTGCTTATGAAAAGAGAACTTTGAAAACGGAGGCCCACAGTCATAGAAAGGGCACATTCAGATCAAAGCCTTCTATGAACCGTTATTGTCTCCGTGGATCAAGTAGATTGACAGATAATGCATATCTACAAACAGCCCTCGAGGCATAGACACACACATCATTCCTTCCTTTCTGCCTCCGTTTCTCTGTATCTCTCAAAGTCAAATATACACACACACACTTGCATTTGATTTCCCCTTCAAGCTTCAAAGAGGGACCTGAAGTGACGATGAGGACAGGAATTAATCTAAAAAAAAAAGCATCAGCAAGCTGCATTATCCACCCAGATTACCACTCCTGCTGCTCCAGGGGTAAAGTGAAGTGACTGTGTGTGTGTTAATGTGTACCTGAGTGTACAGTACTGAGTTTGTGGATGCACAGACTTTTGTGTTGAAGACTAGGAAGTAAAAACAACCTAATGTTCAAGGACAAAGCTGGGACAGAAGTTGAAGATAAACATAGACAGTAAAAAATCCTAATAAACTTTTGGAAAAATATTTTTGCCAAACAAAGTTTGTGTGTGTAAAGCCCATTATGAAAAGCTCATACAACAAACCTTAGAATCAAGGGGAAGCTAGGAGTTTCAGTGGTAGTGACAGAGATGTTCTTTAAAAATTAGATATTCTGAATTTCATTCAGACAAAGGGAAAACCATGTACACAGTAAATAACAACAACTAAAATATGCAATGAAAACATCCCCATTGAGTTGTAGATATAAAGATAGCATGCAAAGCAAATTGTCTAACAGACATTATTTTAGGTTACAGTAGGTTAGAGGCATGATTTTGTTTTTGTCTTTTCAAAGGTGATGATAATAAACTGTCACATTATGATGATCAAATCATTCACACAAATGCTTACAATGCTGTGGTTTCTGGTCATCCTGGAATGTGTAATGAGCAGGAAATACACTGCATGTATATTCATTTAATACTAATAATTGATGAAGACAATTAAGTATCCTTGACTGAAACAGAGAGAGATCAATGATAGACATGTGAATGATGATAAGAACAATGACACAGAACCTAATTAACATGATGGATGATTGGGTGGATGATTTTGACAAATAACGCTAGATAAAGAATGAGGTGAGGAGGAGTAGGGGGGGGGGGGGGGAAGGGTTATGAAAGCATAGGTGCTGGTAGGATGGATGGATGAAGTATTATTGAGGTCAAAGATGGATCGAGCGATGGTTGGTTTGACAGCTGCGGGGATGTTAATGAGAAAGCCAGGTTGAGGTAAAGATGGAGAGAAAACTTGAAACAATATAATATGCATACACATTCAGTTTTGCGTGTGCATTGCTGCTGTGCTGATAAAAGCATGTATCTCCAAATTAGGGGATACTCAATTATTCCTAAGGAACTAAAATGAAGTGTCCTTTGTGGTTTGAGAAAAATAGTCTACTTCTTACTTCTTAGCCTAAATGAGCTCTATCCATTGGGTTTACAGAAAGAAAACAATAAGGAGTAGATGCATGTTTTGTTTCAATGAACATAAAACACATTTGAATCTAAATATTTTAAAATTCACATTAGTTCCATCAGGTGTAATAATACATACAATATAATAGTGATAAAAACCTCTGAACCTGTCCACCAATGCATGTGCACACAGTGTAATAAAGAAAAAACACTTTGAGGAGAACCACAGTAAATGTGTAGGATTTTTTTTTGCTGCAAAGTGCAAAGAAAAGTAAAAAGCAGCAAAAGTCAACCAATGTGGTCTTCCTTTAAACCTTTACAGAGGAGATTCAAGTTGTCAGTGCTTCATCTGTGCAGTTCACTCATCCTTTTTTAATGTGTAATGCTTTATTGATCCATTAGCGCTTCTCACATTACACACACTCTACTTGCAATGTCATGGCACATGTTCCATTATGCTTATATTCCATTCCATGTATGGCCAGTATGTTGGAGAACACTTCTGCGGTTGACTGAACTTCAAGTTGTCTCTTTAACTACCAGGCCACGGTGCCACTTCTCATGATAAAACTCCCCTGTTATGCTGCTTTGTGTACAATGACTCACTTCAAGAATCCGGCATCACTACAGTGAAAACAGAAGCTGGGAGTTAAAGCAAGGCCAGCAATAAGTTGTCTCATATCTCAGCTTCCTGTCCCAAGATGCCCTCTTGTCTGCTTCACTCCCTTATTTTATTTTTCTAAAGGCAGTCATCTTTCTCTGCCTTCTCCGCGCTTTTTTTCTCTTCGACTCATTTTGCGATGAGCACCAAAGCCCTTCAGCGTGACAAACAATGAGCGAAAGCGTGCCCCTGCTGTATGTCGCTACATTCTGAGCGAACACATGTCCACGCTCTCTCACCGGGGCATGAACAATACTTCATATTATTGCACCGTGCACAAAAGCTCCTGCATCTGTGAGCAATCGCGGGTGCAAGGCAATCAGTCAGAACAAAGCAGACTCAGTGACTGCTCCCCTCAACAACGTGTCATCTATATTTTATCCACTTCTTGCTTTAATATCCACAACAGAAACATTACATCCACGTCTCCTTGTCGGGTGAGTAAGACACTGCTAGTGAGTGCATGGCTCGTTCATTCATCATGCACCATGATGGTATGGATCTTTGTGTTTTTTTATTTCCTTCCATCCTGCCTGTGTTTCACCAAGTTCACATGAGGCAATATGAAGCAAAAACTACTGCGTAGTATCAAGGGAAATGTAATGTAATGATAAGCAGAGAAGACATTTTGACAGCAAAGAATAACATAAAGGAATCACTGCACAGCGTCAAAGTGGACGATGGCTGTTCCTCTTGAGGTTCATCCTGGTCTGACTCGGCATAAGTAAACACAAGGCTTTTTTATTTCCTCTGGTAATCCTCTAGTTTCTCTCACTTCACCCTCTCCGCTCTCACTCCATGGCCCAAAATTGTTTCTCTTCCCCTCTGGATAGTGTTCATTAGTATGATAAATCTCCCGGGCCTTCCTAAATATTCCACTCAGTTTCTAATGAGGCACACACACCAAAACAAATCTTGGGGCAATGGTGTAAGGATCAAAATAGGGGAGATAATGCATGTTTCACCACAAAGCAAGGCCCCACAGATTTTGCACACAACACCATATCAGCTCACAGTCTGTAGATGAAACAAGAACAATGTCAAAACTGTAAAAACACAATGGTTCTTTTTCTTTGCACACAAAGGAATTTGTTTCCTAATATGTAGTTAATGAGTTAATTATTGTTATGTTGAGGACCAAGTCCCCTAAACTACATAATTATTGTTGCGCTGAGTTGTACTCTTCCTCTCATTACATTCCCACTGAATGCCTTTTCCTGGCCGGCTACAGTTAACATATCCCCAGTGTGTCGCTTTAACAGATTAGCCGATTTCAGACTGGATGTCTTCACACAAATTCTCCCACGGCACCCTCATTGTTAAAAGCTCAAGCCGGGGAGTCATGTTTTGTCACTGTCATTACCAACTCCCTTTTGTGCTGTGCAATACCTGCTATGCCCCTGTTTTTAAAGTGGATCCAACTCTTCCAGGGTCGCATCAACTGGAGAATCATTGCAGGTCTGATACGCAGATGACTAACCTGCCTATCTATCCATTCATTTATCTGTCCATATGATTCACTGTTGCGAAAAAGTACTGAGAACAAACTTCAAGCAAGGTCTTCAAAAAGGACAGTTTTTATTTTTTGAAGGGCATCTGATCTCATTCGGGATGATATGGGAATTCTAAGTGACCGTGAGCATTGCCTGTTATCTTAGGATATCTTAGGTAAGTGTAGGTAATGCCTGTTGGTGTGTGTGAGTTTCCTCTTCAGTGCCTCCTACGGTCCGTGGAGAGGTGCTTCTTCAGGGTCACCTCCTAATAAATGACTGGGACAGAATATCTGTTTCTTCCCTCGCTTCCTCCCTCTTGCCATCCACCAATACAGGGACTGCGCAAGGAGGATGACCCTTAACTGCCACACGCGTTCACACAAAATCTTATCGGTACCACTCTGCCACGCGCATACGCACACACAGACACACACTGTGCCGTTTCTCCTGACTTACCCGGAGCTGTCCAGGGACAGATTAACTGTGACACAGCGTTGCCCTGCCACCTCTGACCTTCCAGAAAGTTCTAAGAGAGCAGACCCCTGGCTTACCACTGAAATCCAATTACCCAACCAAGTAGAGAGGCAAGAGAGGGGAGAAGGGGGGAGTGGCAGGGAGGAAAGAAATTAAGCAGAAAGTTTGCCATGCTGTGGCTCTCCATTAAACTTGCTCCATTGCAATCCCTCTTTTACTCCCATTGTTTGTGCTGCTTTGTCTCCTTTGCGGTCATCTACTTCCCCTACCACACCATTATGCTATTTTGGTCAGACTGTATTTGTTTCATGATGCAGTTAAGGACAGGACACAAAGGAGAAAAAGATATGACGGCATGGCTGGGCGCAGCTTTATGTTATTAGATACAAGCCACTGAAAGTTTCAAGGTAATCTGAGATTGGTAATGGTTTGCACCAAATAAGAAGGTAGAAAAAAAAATGCCTGTTTAAGTTTGCATAAGGTTTAAAAACTTTCTATTAGCGTTGCATATTCATGAGTATCGTAATTGCTTCTGCAATCTAATAAATCAGTCCTCTGAAGGTTATACAAATCTTTTATTTATCTTATCTTTGCTCATCTGTGTCGATCAATGAATCAGAGTTCAGGCTTTTATCAAAGGTGTGCATATATTTTGATATTATATACTTTGATATAAGCATCGATGCCAGGGCCCACATATTCCTCCAGAAGCAAGATAATCAGCATTATCAGCAGTAAGATCAGTTTGCCTGGGACACAATATCACCTACAATCCTGTTATTGCTGAAGGGGGATCTACTTGTTCTACCTCCAAATTCATATGCAGCAGTTTAGCAGGTTAACAGATCCGGATATTGGAGTAGGTGTAAATGGATGGGCTTCAGGGTGTGCTCAACTGATATACCTGTGTCGGTGTGCATGTGCTTGTAAGTCTGATACCTCGGGCTAAAAGAGTCACAGATGAGAGGAAGACAAAAAGAGCAGAGAGAAGTGGTATTTTTACTCTTTTTTTGACTCTTCCAGACAGTAAGGCACAGCTGAGTGTTTGGAAGCCAAATATCTACCTTCCTACCTGTCAAACATTCTTTCAATGAAACCACGTAGCAGTGATTAGGTAAACATGTAAGACAAAGCTCTTTTTCCTTTCACGTATTAATGTAGTCCTCTAAAGATGAATGTCATTTCTTTCATACTCTGAGTGTGGCATTGTGTTGGGTGAAACACACATTTTTCTTGTTCGTTCTGCTGCCTGCCTGTCAAGGCTGTTAGTGTCCATATGCAAGGGCGTGCACATAAGCAGACACTGGTCAGGGAACCTGGACAGGTTTTGTATCTTGAGGACATAATCTGACTTTAATTCCAATCACTTGCATGACTTCACACATTGTTGTGATTCCCTTCAGGACACACACACACAAAGGCAGACACATACACACACAGACACGCAAACACTTATAAACACATCATAAAGATCAATTAATCCCATTATGATTTTGAGCGCCATTTTTCATTTTCTTTTGTAGGTAGATGCTTTTCTATTCGCTTTAACTTCACGCTCCCCCTTTCAATTCATTCCATTGTTACTTATTTCTTCTTTTTTCATAGTTTTTCTTTTCTTCTTTTCTTGTCCTCGGCTTTATGCCGATCCCTGTGAATATTGAAGCTTAAATGTGTCTTAACTGCCTTTGATGGCTAGCAGAGACGTGATGAACAGATAAAGTGGGAATTAAATCAGAGGACTTAAGGACAATGGACGATTAAGTAACAAAGGTCAGGCTAGGCACAAGTTGACAGACTTAGATTATGAATATCACTCATCCCAAGCATCATAGTAAAGCAAATAGATACGTTTTTAAGATAATTTATTTTGGCTTTTTCAGAGACAGTGCCAGGGAGGAAAGGAGATCAAAAGCGAAAAAGAAGTGATCAACTTGATATTTGAGTTGTGGGTATAAACTAAACATTGACTGACTTTGTGGTAGAATACCACCTGACATTTCTCAAGATCAATAAAAAAAGATTTGTGAAAATATCAACATATGTCCTGCATATAAAATCATGAAAACAACCCCTCTCAAACAGCTGGCACCCAGAACTGTGTTTTTGTATTTTGAATAATGAGATTAAACTCTTATGATGATCTAGATGATACAGTAGAAGAGGAACAAAGCCAGTCCCATTAGCTGGTGTGTATAATTAGAGGCCTGGGAGAGACCATTTCCCCTCTTTCTCTGTGGAGGTTGAGTGATGAGATTGAGATGTGAGGTATGGGATTGCTTGTGACACCTCCTCGAAACAACACCTGCTACCTCGCTAACACGTTTAGCATAAAGTAATCAAACTTTTCTCATTATCTCAGCAATGCAAGCCAATTAGACATGATACATCAACAACTCTGCAATTATCTACAATTACAACTCATTAAGCTCTGATTTACTTATGTTTTAATTAGCTGGCGCCGCACTTTGCGTTGCCGAAAATGTCCTCGCCGTGGTGTTGGTGGTTGTTGTCGCCGCTAATGCAGCTGAAGTTGTTTGCTGGATTGTTGCACTTGGCTGATCATGGTATACTCAAGAGGCCATCAATCTCCTCTTCATTGCCTCACTGTTGACTCCCCAACCTCCGATCCACTCATTCAGACACTAGCCTGACTTTTGAATGGCTGGACAAGTCGAGTATGTGTTGGTAAGCTTTTATTGATCATGCTTTGTCTAGAGTTCAGTCTAGATATTGAATTGTATAGAAAGTGGTGCACACAACAGAGGTGACTGATAAATGTGTGTCGGAGGAACCCTATTTTTTGTCATGTGTACCCCACTCAGATTCACTGACATTTGTTTCCGGAAATGTAAAATATTATTTTAATGTATGTGGTGTGTCTAATGCTGTAAATAGAGCATAGCATATCCCTACATCAGTGGTCAATGTGTCTTCGAAGCAAAGCCATTATGTGGTGGCTTTCCCTTTTCTGGGCCTTTAGCATCTTTGCATGAATAAGGAAGTGACAGAAAGGGTTGAAGTCAAATAGGAAGGGAGAGGGATGGATTTAGAAAAGCTCTGTAATTGTTGCCGGGAAGGAATAGAGTGGAGAAAGAGGCGAGAAAAGAGAATGGGATTGACACCACAGATTACCCATTCGCTGTTACCCCAACTTGGTCTGTGAACTAATAATTTAGTTATTTCACTTTAAGGTCCTTTCTTTTCTTCCCGGCAACATTTTGGCCATTTTTAGTATCAATTGTCTATCGCCTTCATGACAGAAACAAACCAAACCAATTTCCCCCCTCTTGTTTTTGAAGAGGCAATCAGCAAAGTGTCCTTGGTTTGATTAGATTCCAAGCTGCTGTCTTCTTTCCCTACATTTAGACACTTTCTTTCTTCTGTTGTCTTTTTTTTCTCTCCTTGAGGAAATTGCAATGAGGCTTCTTCTTAAACTCTGTGGAGATTACATGGAGTTGAGAGTCCTCCATAAATGCTTGACCCACATAGTCTTTCTTTCTTTAATCACACATGCCTGTCTTTATTCCAATTATGTCCTTCCATTTTGTGTCTATTGTAGAAATCAAATAACTTTCAGGTGAGCATCTCTGCTTATGTGGCCATTTGTATCCTGGCATCACGCTGTGTGCGACTACCACATGGCCATGACTTTTGCATAAATATTGCTCCTCCTTTCAACCAGAATGCACTTTAAAAACCCTTTTTCGCTACCATTCCTCCAATATTTTCTGTAATTTTGTGTGTGCTCATTTTTCATTTCTTTAAAGTCACCTCGACCGGGATTAATAATTCAGTTCTAATCACCTTTCAGACTATCCAGTACAAACACCCAGTACAGAGAGAAAATGGTTATAGAGGTACTTCAGCCGAGTACACATTTTTTTCAAAATCGCTTTCTAATTGCAGTCTTTATTAAACAACATACTCTTTCATATATATATATATATATTCGTATAGCACATGTTTGATTAATGCGTCTGTCTAAGAATACAAATTTTGACGACTTCAGGCATTTGATGCAATTCAATCCAGAAAAATAGGATTTTTTCTTTTTACTTTTCTTATAAAATGTTATATTACTGTATTGAGGGATAATTTTGTTTTGCATTTACAGATAACAAGCATACAGGTTATTGTGGAACACATGGGTTTACAATCTGTTGTAAGTCAGAGAAATGGTCTGACGAATCTCTGCAGGACCTCTGGCTCATATGTCACGATCTCAGTGATGATGTAACATGATCATACTGTCCATACACATGCACACACAAAGTGAAGCCCCTGTCTCTAGGAAACCTCTTGGCAGGAAAAAACAGCCATTATAAGTCTTTATTAACTTTCACATCTGGTGGTCACAGTGTTTCCCATGTGTAATGAGCTCAGCTGTATAAGCTCTATACAGTAATATGTGCCTGTATTCCAATAAATAACATAGTAACTGTTGGGACTTCACCATGTAGGGGGAATGAAGAGAGAGAGGCCTACAAGGCTATACATATTGGCCCACGCCATCACACTGTGCCGTTCCACTGCAACTCGCGTTGCTAAAGGAGGTACAAATTTTGTCGCCGAAAAAAACCCCTAGGTAACAGTCCAAACCTCGCTGGACGAGCAACAGACCGTTTTTGTGTTCACATACTTGGATCCTGAAAGAGTGACGGATAACCTGTGTGACCCGAGCTCTCTTAAATCACCTGCAGAAGGAAGATTCAACGGAATTCCTGAAATCTTCAAAGAAACATAAGGATAACCTCTGAGCCTCCATTGTGTGTCTCATTCGCTCTCTAAATAATAGCAGCCACGCCGCCATTGTGGAGCCTTGCGTGACGTAACCATTCACATGACTACGTCCGCCCATCTTGCTCTCTCTCTCTTTTTCTCCCCCTCATACACATACACACACACTCCTCTCACCACGATTGCTTGTTGCTTTTCGGTAGTATGCTTGTAGTATAATATTTTTTGTTTATTTATGGTATTATACATTTGCATCAGTATTGTTAAGGTAAATAACCTCTCTTATAGTTTTAAAGAGCAGTTCTGTTGTAGTAATAGCTGGTTGTTATAGTTAGTGCTCAGATTCAACTGAACAGATTCACTGATCACTCTATAATTTTGATTTACAATTGTATTAATATCAATGATTATTTTTTTTATATTTGCTAATAACCAAACCCAAGCCTGGCAGATCCCAACAGTAACTAACACTACTGATGATATTTACTGTGTAAACTGAGAGGTTGCGTAGAATGATAGTAACCCAAATTATAAACACGGTTTCATAAAAGGGTCCGTGTGATTTGACCAAATAATGCAAACAAGTCCTCACAATCAAACAATAAGTAGCTTGTTTGTGCATCCCCTCAAGAATTCAACACAAACGTAGTTAGTTTTCACACCAAAATTGCAATGCACCATTGAACTGTGGCCCGAATACACATCTTCTTCAATCGTTGGTAACCAACAAACTAACAGGTGGGTAAAAACCTTTGAGCCATTTGTATGGATGAATTTCCTCATATTGGAATGTTCACCAACGTATGATCTACTGATGATAATTATAATGACCTTTTTATTTAAGGCTTTTGCACACTCTTTGTGTTATGTTATGCATACATGTGTGTATGTGTGCATGAGTTTATGTATGTGTGTGTGCGTGTGTATGTGTGTGAGAGAGTGAAGGAGATCTCTGTGCATCTCAAGGTTAATCACATTAACTGTCATGTGATCAGAGCATATTGCAGAGAATCATTAAGCAAAATTATGAAGAGAGTCTGATTAAAGAGTGTGTGTGTGTGTGTGTGTGTGTGTGTGTGTGTGTGTGTGTGTGTGTGTGTGTGTGTGTGTGTGTGTGTGTGTTTGTGTTTTACTGGTCTTGTGGGGACATGGATCTGTTAATGCTTGTCACATTGTGGGGACTCGCCTTTTTTATGGGTACAAAATGGGAACAAAATGCACCTCCCCATAACCCGTAAATCACTACACCTTAGGGTGAAGACTTTGTTTAACTTTAGGGTAAGGTTGGATATGGGTAAGTGGGTAAGGATAAGGTAATGAAATTATTGTAAGTCAATGTTATGTCCCCAAAAGTCATGCAAACACAGACTGTGTGTGTGTGTGTGAGAAACATGAACTGCTTAATTACCACATCCTCATTATTGTAGTATTGTCCTACTCTTATCTACCTCACCTTGGTCCTTTTTTTTCTTTCCTTCTTGCCCTCCTTCTGACTCACACTTCTAACCTTTCCTCCTACAAATGAGACCAGGCAGTTATAATGATGAGAGGGACAGAGAGAAAGGGATGAACCAAGGGTAAATGTAAACTACAAAGCTAGAGTTGACAGGCAGACACACAACAATTTCCATTGAAGGAGACAAACACATTGAGAATAAAAAGTAGCCTGCCATAGGTAATGAGACACCAAAGGCAGAAAGTTGGAGGAAGAGTTGATGATCTAAATTAATTGTCAGAAGTATCCCTGTGGATATTCAAAAATTGCAAAAAATAAGATTATTCTCAATTCATTCTCACAAAGGCAGAACAAATGTCAAACATCTCATCTGTGTGCTCGGTGGGGGAGTGGGGAACAGCACGATGGAAAAATGACTTCTTATTAGGAATTAATATAACAGAGGAGGGCTGAGGATAGCAGCGAGTGACCCTGGAAACTCCTGGTTTAAATAATTAGTCAAACACTCTACTCACACTAGAGGGGTGTGTGCTTTATATATTCACTTTGTGTGAGCTCCTGAGTGAGTGAGTGTAGTAGTTTCACTTGAACGGTTTGCCTATCTGTACGTGGTTGAGGAAGAAAGCAGTTGAGCGCGTGCGAGTCGAGTCAATAGGGTGTACGTTCAGTATATGTGCAACCCAGATTTATCCATGTGCTTAAAGCACATGGATAAATCTGTTTTCATTTTGTTTGTGTATGTGTCTTTGGGTGTGCAACTAACAAAAATTAGAAATTGGCAGCAGAATATGCTGTATGAATTAATTAGGCGTGGAGGCGCTAGCATCCTAAAGTGAATAATCTGTAGGGAGGATGAATGGAGGAGACAGACAGGCCTGACGAGTGAGTCCAGCCAATGATCCACATTAGAGAGAGCGAAGACGAAGCTTCTTTGGACCTATGTTTGATAGATAT
The DNA here is from genome assembly GCF_050575085.1 of Anarhichas minor. NCBI lineage: Eukaryota > Metazoa > Chordata > Actinopteri > Perciformes > Anarhichadidae > Anarhichas > Anarhichas minor. Next base: position 6,055,524 of record NW_027466472.1, read on the forward strand.
AATTCCTGCTGATGTACTCTACAGAAAATGAATCAATTCAACAAATCAGCATTATGAAGTCAAACTTCCTTTGCCATTTTATTTGTGTGTGGGGGGGGGGTCAGTTAGTGGAACACTCCCTGTGTCTGTTTGTGTTTAAAAGTTCATTATTTTCAGCTGGGAAACTTTTGTTCCAGGGTCGAACTCTTTATGTATTTGTACTTTTCCTCCTCTTTCTTCTTCAGTTGCAGTGTTTGCACCATAAAAGCAAGGGTCTCACTGGTTTGTAAGTACCGCAAGGTGCTTCACTTTCAGGAAGGAGGTGCCCTGTATGTGAGGAAATGAATGTGGACATGTTTTGTTCTTTAATGGTCGTACTGTATATATGGCCTACGTTTACAACTCTTGAGAGGAAACAGAATCCCTAACAGCAGAGCAGCATTAGTGCTGTGACTAATGATGAATGTCCTGTCAGGGTGAATTAGAGCCATAGACAGCACTACATACACATTTGCCTGGAAGACTGCCCAGTGTGAGAGTAAAAGAGAGAGAGAGGGAGGTGGAAAGAAGAGTAGAAAAGGAGAGAATTGGGGGAGACGATGAGGAAGAGGTGATGATGGAAAAAGAGATGGTAAAAAATATTATATATTATGGGAGATTTGGGTGAATAGAAAAAGGTAAGGTAAGACAACACAACAAGGGATGTTGAGAGATGACTGCCCAACAGAAAAATAAGTGGGTTTTTCAGTAATTCAGTGGTTGTAGTAGATTAAACAACGTAAAACAAAAATCAATGTAAATCCAAACAAATAAAATACAATTACTCAGCGAGCAATAGTTGCAGATCATTAAGACAGAACAGAGCCTCAGCCAATTATCTCTACATTACTGTGACTAAACTGGAATCATCTCATCTGAAAACACAAAATAATTAATCATCCTGAAATTAGAGACACATGGAGACGTAGACAGACATGGTAGTCATCAGCGCTTTCTGAACCCCATTAATAAGATCAACGTTTCAATATTTACCACTCAAAATGTGCAGTTACATGAAAATATTACTTAAAAAGTTTAAAGGCATAAACATAAGTTTTCATTGTTACCCAATTTCAAAAACACTGAACTGTAGTTGTATGTTCTTTTGTCGGTTTACAACTAATGATACCACGCTATAAACGATTCATATATAGTTATGTGGAGCTTATAAATGCTAAATAGTAGGATGACAGTTTTACATCAGATTCTCAGAAATGTACTTTAGTACGTCTCCATGAGAAATTCTAAAATTCTAAAATTTCTGTCTTTCCCCAATTAATACAGCTACTACTACTTTTAATGACTAATTGCCTCAATTATCACAATCATTTTAGTTTGAATGGATGGTTTAAAGACAGAAAGAAGTATAAAGCAGGAATAGAAGTATGAACAAATAAGCAAAATGAAAAAGAAACAAAGAGAGAAGAGGGGGAAAAAAACACAAGCAGTGGTCGTTTCTTTTTTTAATCCCCTCGCCACCTTAACTGCCTCTCAAAGCCTTTTCCATGGCAACCAGTGGACAAGATTTCCAGTTTGTAAAACATGTATTACAAACTCTAATTTGATTTCCAGTTTGTACAAGATTAGTTTCAAACTGACCAATTTATCACCCAATCTTTGACTGCACGTCTGTTTCCACAGATCAATGCACAAAGATACACACACGGTATATGACACATACAAAACTTTTAATTAGTTATATATTTGTGTGGGTATATAAGTCACTGTGTGTGTGTGTGTGTGTGTGTGTGTGTGTGTGTGTGTGTGCATGGGTAAAAGTTTACCACTAAGAATCACTCATACAAACCTGGTAGCTGTAAGGAAACCGCTGCGTTACAAAGGCTATAAATGCTCTTCCTTTACGTTTTTATGGCTCTGTGTTGTAACAAAACACCAGAGCAGATATATGACAGAAACCAGGCCCTGAGACAGCCTTTCTGCAATAGGACATAAAAGACACAAAACCAATCTGTTCCCAGGGTGTGTGTGTGTGTGTGTGTGTGTGTGTGTGTGTTTACTTTCACATCTAAGATTTGGGTTAAAATTAGGTTTGGCTAAGGGTAATGGTGGATTAGGTTGTGATGGTTGAAGTTATAGTTAGGGGCTAGAGAATGCATTATTAAGTATTGAAGTACACGGTTTTGAAGATTTTGATTCATCATTTGAATGTTTCTCTGGTTGTGCCTCTCAGGCTCTGAGGTTTACCTTTGTGATGACTTTACTTCATTTAAGCCCATTAGCCTAATGATATTGCAGCTAATAGCACTCTTTGTCTCCTCTTTGTGAAACATCAACACTGAGTCATTACCCTTTTTAGTTTTACTCTTTGAAACAGTTTTTGGACTGACACTAAATGTGTCACTTTGGAGAATAATATACTATCTTACTTTAATAGCATGTAGAAATTGAAATAGCCGGGGCCAGTATTTTTACTATTCAAGCATATTATTTATTGACTGCGTTGAAAGCTGCATGATCATAATCATATTCAGAAAACATTACTTGCTATTTTACCCACATGTTGCCCTGCAGCCTTGACTGGTAAACTATTTTCAAACTGGTTTGGTTAATGTACTGATACTAAGGTTGAATAAATATGTGCTCTAAGAGGAGCATATATACATATAAGTGCTGCACTAAATTGATATTACAACAGATCCAGGGCCAAGTATTGATTTCACATCCCTGTCAGTGAGTTGCATACAGTGTTGCCAACTCCTCAGTAAGGAAAGTAGCTATTGGCTGCCCTAAAAGTCGCTAGAAGTCGCTAAATGACGTCATCGCCTAATCTGCATAATTTTAATGAGCGCCGTAGGAGAGAGGCGGGAACAGCGACGGCTTTGCGCATGTGCGATTCATTTGCAGTCTGGACACGGAAAGTGTGGATCTCCTCTTTCTGCAGCTGGGACTGCTGCGCGAGGGGCTTTCAAAACACCAGAAATGCCTCCAACAACACCAGAAAAAGTAGCTAGATTTGTCACTAGTAGCTTTTGACAAAAAAAGTCGCCATGAGGGTTTGGAAAGTCGCCAGATTTAGCGAGAAAGTCGCCAAGTTGGCAACACTGGTTGCATAATGTGCAATAACACTTTTAAATGTTACGGTAGCCATGCTACTTTCTGTACACTGACAACACATTCTCACATCAATGCTTCAAATAACTACACATTTCTAAATAAACTTTCATCTTCACAGGAAGTATTTATTTAGGTTTAGGAAAAGAGCGTGGTTGACGATAACTTGACTACATACATGACTTCTGTGATGAACGACTGACGTGACTAAATGTCAACGTTTACTTTAGGTATAAGTTTTGCACTAGAAACGAGCAGGACAAAATGTATTAATTTAGTTTTAAATAACTTGCCAGCCTGTTGCCATGTAGCATGTCATGATCCCAGGGTTGTGGAGCTCTTCAAAATGCCAGTGTGAATATAACATGATACAGGAAGCAGCAGGATGACGGTAGAACTGAACATTTCACACAGAACATACACACAGAAAAGCATGAATACATTCAGGGGGGACCTAATGCACTTCTTCAGCACTTCTTTCAAAAACTTAAAAAGTCTTTTTCATAAGCTCTGTTTGGCATTGACAAGCCTCCTGGATTTAGGGATCAAAACGAGGTAGATAGCTACAATGTTTACCGTGTGTGTGTGTGTGTGTGTGTGCATTTGTGTCTGATGAGCTCAGCAGTTGTTGATTCAGCTAAATGTTTGATCCGAAGAACTCTCTCTGTAGACTCAATCATTAATGAGGCACACACACACACACACACACACACTGGCCCATGTGATGTAAAGTTGCGGATGTGGAATCAGATTCCAAAATACACCCTGCTTCCCTGCCATCATACAGTAGAAACGGTAACACCATATTTTATAGCATAACTGACGTGATGCCTTTGTGCTGTAGTGTACGCGCACGCACACATACACTCTCACTCGCATGAAAGCCTGTAAGTGTAAAAAATAAAAGGTCAGGGCTATCAGAGTTCAACAGACAGCCCTCTTGTTTTTAACAGGACCTTGTTAGCCTCTTGCCACTTGACTCACCTCACAGCAAGTACTTCACTGTAAGCGGTCCACTGCTGCTCACTTTCTATAGCCGAGTAAGCAGGATACAAAACAGCAGAAAATGTAGTAAAAGGAAGTTGAAGTTGGCCTTGATACAAAGTAATTTATGACATATTAATCATATCTTGTAAGTAGTGCATGCACACCACGATCTGGCCAATATTTCATGACAAACATTTAACCTTTCAGGGTTAATAATTTGTAACAAAAACTGTATGTCTTTTTACCCTCAACAAAATAGTTAATATCCTTTATATCTGATACAATCCAAGATCTGTAACGTATTTTTGATCCCACAAGTAAAATCTGTTGTTTTTTTGAAAATTATTTTTATTTATTTCTTTTCACATTCAAACATTGGTATCAGTGAGAGAGGTAATAAGAGCATTCAACAAACTGGGGTTTTCTTGTGAAACAGAGGTAAACAATTGTATATCATCTGCATAACAGTGGCATTTTGCACTACGCTGACTATGTTCCCAGAGGGAGCAGTTATGAAGAAAAATGAATATGGCCCAGAATGCTTCATTGAGGGACACCATAATCAGGGGAGGGCTGTGTAGTCATCACAAGCAATAATCCAATAAATTGCTCGTTATTTATCAACTCACCTTTTCACACTTTCTGGACACAGACACATGCAAAACCCCACTGACGCACATGTATGGACTGCCACAGTTTCCCTGTCACTACTGCAGCATTAGTGGGCACATTGATGTGTTTTTCCAAATATCTTGTAGATGTTAAAATGATAATACAAATCTGCACAAGATTATTACAAAAGCATCAGTCACAGAGAAAATACAGCTAATTGTCAGAAACCAATTTTCCAAGTTTCACACAGTTGTGCTAACGATGAGTGGGATCAATTACATTTTCAATTGAATTAGTTTAAAACAGCAATGCATTGGATGGTAATGTATTCATCTGCATGACATTGTTAATTTGATTAAAGCCCTATTTCTAACAATGGTTTAAAATGTCTTTAGAAAGTAGAGAGAACAATTTGTGAAATACTTAAAAAAAGATAGAAACAACTGAAGCTATTAGACGTGTACAATAAAGTGTGTCAGCTTGAAGTACTGTCTAATTGAATACTTTCATTCCACTCAAAATGAATTAGTTAATTAATGAAGTGTGACACCTGTTCTAACAATGTAATTGCCAAACATAAAAGTCACCCATTCATAATTCATAACTATTGAATAGCATGTGTTAAGCTCTGTGAAGCTTTTTTGTTCTTTGGAGAAAGTTCTGAGGAGATGCCCTCATCAGTGTTTAAATTGTTGGACATCACTGTACTTTAGATTTATATATTTGCATGAAAAAAATTGTTCAGCTTACTCATAATGTAACAGCGAGTTTGTCCACACTGGGCAGGCGGAGGGGAGGTGGATGGGTCAAACGAACAGGACAAAACTAAAAGCATCTACATTCTGTCACTAGTCATGTGAGTTGTTAGTGTCATTAGTCACGTAATTCAAGTGAGTCACTAGTAACGTGACTCGTAGGTAACTGGGCAGTCACGCAAGTTGTTAGTCAGTCAACTTAACTTCAATCACGCTCTTTTCATCAACTAAAAGTGGTTTTGTTGCCTAAACCTAACTTTCTGTGAAGACAGAAGTTTATTTGAAAAGACACTATGCATGTCAGGAGTGGAAACTGACGTGCCGCCTCTGACACATCCGAAACTGATGCTAGAGGTGGTACCTAGATCGTCATATTTTGACGCTTTGGGCCACTGTCCAATTGTCGGTATTGAAAGAGTTGGAATTTAGATTGTGTTGCCAACTCATTTGAACTGTTTGCCTGTATGCTTCTGTGGATCTGCACTTAAATGCATATTCAAATTTAGCGACAAAAAGAAAACATGCAAACTCTAACCATAAGGAACTCAGCCAGCTGGATTGGGTTCAATCACGATTGCCATGATGCAATCCATCACGCCATCCAGATTAAAATATAAATCTACTAGCTATGCATGAATAGTGCAATGAGTTTCTGCTTGAGTTATGCTAACTTCTCCCACTTTTCTGCCTTAAATACCTCTACATAGACTTTTTTTGCAGCAGCAGTATGTCCTCTGATATGAATAGCAGCTCATAACATTCTTTCAAAGTCATCTCTCTGCACATACTCCTGTTCACATTCACTCTTTCTACAATATCAAATAACTAATGGAATTACATAAGGACAGTGGAAAGCGAACACTCAATTTTAGAGAGATAGGACATACTCCACTCAAAGATTATTCATTATTTCTCGTGTGCAAATCAGCTTTTAGTCTGCCAGAAAAAAATACTTTCCCCATGAAAATAATCTTGGGTCGGAGAATGCATGAGGAAATGAGACACAAATCGGCACAATATTTTTTTTTCTGCCAGAGGTTTCAATGCACAATGCAGCAATTATTGCTCTGATGGCGCTCAAGGGCAAAGTAATTGTTATTGTCATCTGTTTTGTGTGATATTTATGTAGGTTTCATCTTCTTTTTTTTCTACTAACTTCACTCCGCTCAACTTTTGTCACCTCCAATGTGTATCTCTATTTCTGGCTCTACGCAACAATACAATGATACCGTCACATCTTAATCTCAAAGTTGTTCTTATCTTTCCGTGTCCGGTGCTTCTCTGGCTTAAATCTAACTACTGTGGTATATTTTCAGGCCTTACACAGTACAGCGAAGACCCCAAGTGTATTTGTCTTAGATGAAAACCAGATGTGCAGGAGACCAGGGGCAGAAGGGTGGATGTGTAGAATGAGGAGGCCACATACATTCTCTTATGTTCCGCCCAGATGTTACATAACATGTACCCTATATAAAGATGAAGCGAGCGCCCTAGAAGCAGGGACTTTCGGATTCGACTTGAGACCTCCGGACGATCTAGACGTCCGTAATGGCATGTGTTGCTTGTTTGTAATAAACTTTATTATACCAGCAAGAACAGTGTCCACGGAGCATCCTTCCTCATCACTTCAACAGGACTGTCGCATGCAAGACACTACACTACAAAGCAAGAAATCTCTGTCTGTGTGTTCTTCGCATTTCTCGAGAACCTCCCATACGATCTACTTCACACATGGCGGGTGTATTGTTGGAGTGCTTTGTCGAATTTGGTGTAATTTTGACACGTAACACGTTCAATAGTAATGAAGTTTGAATAAATAAGCAAACAACGCTGTTTGCAGCAGAGGGGGCGGAGCATCAGGGCTCTGCAGTCCAGCATGTCATCCACAGCGAGCAATAGCGAGCGAACTTATAGCACTCAAGTTTTTCGCAAGCAAAATATCTCTGCTAATTAAATCCATGCTTTACTTTATAACCACAGTGGTTATGTCAAAGCAAGCGAGTAATACGTCAATTTGGAAATTACCCTTATTCGTTTCTTCTTTGGAAACCGACCCAGCTGCAGCCCCTATATAGCTAACAGGTACCTGTGTGCTGTTACCGATGACCCCTGGGCCAACCAAGCCCAAAAGACCTCCTTCTTCAGCTTGACGAGCTCCTTCACCGCTGGTGTCCACCAGCAGTTTGTTAAGCTTAGACCTCAACTACAAGCAGACGTTTCAACAATGGAGGCTTTGAACATGGCCCATTCCATGTCACCAGCCTCCCCCGGGTTGCACGAAATATTCTTCCGGAAGTCGAAGTTGAAGACCTGACGGACAGGAGCTTCAGCCAGATGTTCGCAGCTCACCCTCGCCACAGGTTTGGGTTTACCAGGTCTGTCCGGGAGCCTCCCCGCCATCTGCTCCAACTCACGGCCAGGTTGTGATCAGTTGACAGCTCTGCTTCGCTCTTCACCGGAGTGTCCAAGATACTGTATATGGCCGCAGATCTGATAATACGATCACAAAGTCGATCATCTCTCTTTGGGATAGACTCAGTTTTCCGGTACCAAGTACACTCATGAACCGCCCTATGCTCAAACATTGTGTTTGTTATGGCCAATCCATGACTGGCATAGAAGTCCAACGTGAGCGTTGAAGTCCCCCAGCAGAACTATAGAGTCCCAAGATGGAGGCCCTTTCAGAACACTACCCAAAGACTCCAAAAAGCCTGGGTGCTCCGAGCTGCAGTTTGGAGCATAAGCACAGACAACAGTCAGAGACTTCCTCTCAATGATTTGCAGTTGCATAGACCCTCCCGTTTTGGTTAAGCATGTTTTGAACGGGCATTGCAGCAGTTTATACAGATTGCCACAGACATGTTCTGATATGACACGAGTCAGGATCAGACTGTATATAATATTCACAATATTTCAAATTCTGGTTTGACAATAAATTTGGCAAACCTTAACAGTATATATACATACATTTGCGTGTGTGAGACCAGGTCTGTTTTGTAATACATTGAGACATTGAATGAAAAGTGGTCCAGTCAAGCCTGACAGAGTTCAACCTGTGGGGCTGAGAACAAGCATTCAACTACATTTAAAATACAAAAGCTTATTTCCCCTGATTATTTGTATGCAACTGTGGTCAGCTGACCCAGTGGTTGGAAAGATCCTCCTCTAACTCATGTGCCTGATTTGTAGCTTTTCTGTCCTGTTGTGTCATAAAGCCTCCACCATGAACAGTGTTCTGAATAACTGCTAACCATGGGGGCACTGGAGGAGAGCTAAGCAAAAAGGCAGGGATCCATTAAGTATATATTACACATACTCATTATTTTGAACATTAGGGAGGCATCATAATTAAAATATCATTGCTATCTCCATGCTTTCCATGTGTATCCTCATCTGTATCATCATCAGCATAATCAGCTGATGTCATCATTACCACCCTTGCCAACTCTGTCACTATGGTAACTACTAGTTGCCAGGGATGCAGGTTATCTGATATCATGACTTGTTTTCTCGACCCTACCACACATTGTTATGGTCCAGTAAACAACGTAACAATAGCAATATTTACCATTTGTAGCAAATGTGCTGTGATTTCCTACATATATAGTAGCTGTAAGTCAATAAAACAAAAATCATGATGAATCATGTAATGATGATCTACACACTTAAATGGCAATGAAGTGTGAATGTGACCAGGATAAATTACATTACAATCATTTAGCAGACACTTTAATCCAAAGCGATTTACAATAAGTGTATTCATCATAGGTATTCAAGAGAACTAGTCACCAGAAGTCATAAGTGCATCTCCTTGTTTAAACAAGCATCTAAGAGCATACACCAGAGCAAAAGTACAGTGCAGAAACAAACTAATACGAATACAATAAGTGCTAAGTGGAAAGGCTCAGGGTAGTACTTCTAAATGTTATTACATGTCATTGTTATTTTCCATCATCGGTGATATGTAAGATAGGTTAGTGGCAAATGTAGAACTCTTCAGGCAGAAACCAAAGACGAAACAGCTTTTTGAGCTGTCAGGGTTGGAGGCAATGCAGTAAGGACCGTGACAAACTCCTAACAGGAGTTTCGATAGCAGAGCAATCAATATGACTGAGTTCACTGCAAGAGCAACAAGAAACTGAGTGGAGGAATCGTTGTTTTGACACTTATAAACACCCTCCTCACACACTCGCAATCGCACACACTCCTGCATATTCACACAAACGCGAAACCCAGAATATACACGGATAAAATAGCATAAAACACTTCAGTTTAACATGCCTCATGCATTCCTCACAGTCAAGTTCACGTCAAATGAGTTCCTTCCTGTGGAGTATATGTACATCCTACACACACAAACACACACAAATGAGTGCACAAACACACAATCAACAGTTGAGTTCATCACACACTCACACGCAACCAGAGGCCAGTGAGTTCCTCACCTCGTCACAGCCTGCTAGAGCAGCACATCGATCAATGTCCCCATAAAGACAATGAGGATGGGAAGGGGAGAAGCTGAGAGCAAGAAAACAAGGGGAGGACAGGAGAGGTTTACAAACTGCTATAAAAACGTACTGTATGTTTGACCGCCTGTGTGATCAGAGGGCAATTTTATGCAGACATTGAATTTCAATACAACCTCTGGCTGTCCTGGAATTTTACTTCATGCCAAAGAATAATGAAAGAACAAACCAGGGGAGACGACACATAATTGTTTTGAACAAGGTATTTCTCGCCATAAAATGAAGTACTGATTCCTTTTGTGATTTTGTAATGTATACTGTAGCACTGACCTACTGTACATTTCACAATAATTCTCTGCCTTTAGGTCATAGTGGCATGATGAGTATGTAATCAAAAATACACAGTGGGGGTGAATGGGAGAATGTAGTTGGGGTGGAAGGCACAGAAACTACATTTTGGAGAGACCACATTAAGTGCAAAAAAGGAAGAAAGATGATAGTAGAGAAAAACATTAAATGTTATCAGGAAAAAGACTGGTTAGAGAGGAAAACAGCAAGAGCAGAAGAAAAAGGAGAAAGTTGAGTGAAAATAGCTGAGAAAAAAAAAACAGTTGGTTTCGATAGAATTTATGTCTAGAAGTGGAGTATTTAAGCTCAGGGCAAAAAGGGAAATGAACACAGTGAGCAGGTGAGAAACATAGCCCTTTATTAAAGAGTATGTGTTCCCAAACCTAAAGTTTGGCGACAACTGAGCTGCCACCTGAGTAAATGGTGTTAAAACACTTCCTTGCCCTACAGATGGTTGCTAGTTTCCAGACACAGAGTGTACTGAAAGGCCTATTTGTTAAAGTTTTTCACACAGAAATTGGACTTTGAAGTGCTCTGCAGGTATTGGGAAAATTGGAGACACCGGTGAGACTTTGAGAAGAAGGGATGGTTAAAAAGGAGAGTGAGAGGAAGAAGGAGTGGGATGAGGAAAATAAACCAAGTGGGTTGACAGGGTTCATTTGCCAATAGTTGGAGATAGGTACGCAGGCACATAGGGAAGAGGTGAATGAATCAAACAGTGAAGCAGAACAGATTGGCCGTAAGTGCAGAAGAGTAAACTCGATGAAGAAAAGTCAAGTTGGGTGCTTTACAGGAGGATAACTTATTATGATAGAAAACAAAATGCAAATGTGAGAAACAGCAGTTGAAAATACTGCAACATGGCGAGGGAAAGAGGAGCCGAGCAGAGGAGAGAAGAAGAACATCTCCCTGCAGTCAAAAACAAATGTGTTGTCAAATTAGATTATGATTATCACACTCATTAAACTGTCATTACTATCATCACAAACACAGATGCCACTTTATTTGTTTCACTCATGTTCCCTTTCTACTACATTGTGTCCTGATCATGTTATTTCTGTAAAGAACACAATCAGATGACCTCCTGGAAGCTAAAGCACTTGAAGCTTTGAAACTATTAATGGAAAATTGTCTATTTGTAGACTTAGCAGCAATAGACGTTACAATGACTTGTGACAGTGTGACAATGGCTTGCAGAAGATGGGCCCAAAAGCAGGCGACAAAACAGGGCACACTGAGTAAAAGTTCAGTGAAGTGAAGACGAATCAGGACGGATTTGTTTGAACTCCAGGCAATGTAGGAGTTCTGACCAATGTGAAGGAAATACACAAGACCACAGAGGAATCAAATGTCATCAACACCAAACAAGCTGAACCTGCAATTCGGATGGTACAGGCCAGAATTTTTCAGAAAAATTTTTGCTGTTCAGGGGAAGACTTACAGGAGCTCAGGGCAACAAACAAAAAGCAGGAAACAAGTCAGAGGAAGCAGCTCTTGGCCAGAGAGAGTTCCCAAGCTGTGACAATGGCTTGCAGAAGATGGGCCCAAAAGCAGGCGACAAAACAGGGCACACTGAGTAAAAGTTCAGTGAAGTGAAGACGAATCAGGACGGATTTGTTTGAACTCCAGGCAATGTAGGAGTTCTGACCAATGTGAAGGAAATACACAAGACCACAGAGGAATCAAATGTCATCAACACCAAACAAGCTGAACCTGCAATTCGGATGGTACAGGCCAGAATTTTTCAGAAAAATTTTTGCTGTTCAGGGGAAGACTTACAGGAGCTCAGGGCAACAAACAAAAAGCAGGAAACAAGTCAGAGGAAGCAGCTCTTGGCCAGAGAGAGTTCCCAAGCTTTGAACTGAGAGTCACAAGCTTGAGTGAAGACCTGAAACTAAGCAGACAGCTGAGAGAAATACACTCGGGTGGAAAACTCAGAGACACAGTCTTGGTTAGAGGCTCAGGAGAGAGACAAGGAGCGCAGGGTCAGGAGAAACACCCAACACAGAGTCACTAGATCCAGGCACAGTAAAATCCAACACAGGGGTATCATGTACAGCAACCATGGGGAATCGAACTGCTGGAGAAAGCAAAGCTCAAAATAGCAGAAAGAACATAGCACTAGCTGACTGAGAAGAACCCAGGAACATTTACTTAAAATGTAACCAATACTGTCTATATATATTCCGTGCTCCTCTGCATCTGACACCAAAGCACAGTTGCACTGTTTAGCATCTGTGCAACACACCAGGCTCGCAGCTAACTCCAATGTTTAAACACGCCTGTGTCCTTTTTACAAACTCAGAGCAACTGACGTAGTATAACATGCAACAAACACAGGACTTTCATCCTGGAGACTGATGTTCATGTCACATTTGAAAACACGCTCTATTCCTACACCTGACAAAGTGTTTCTGTCACTTAAACCTAACTTCCTGCGAAGACGGAAGTTCATTTTAAAAAGACACTATGTATGTAACAAGCATATATTGATACGTTGTCCCTGACACGTCCAAAACTGATGTTAAAGTGGGTACTCAGAGCCCCATGGTTTGAAGCTTGGGACCAGCTGCGGTATTTGAGCCATTGGGGTGAGAATGCGTAGATAAGACTTGATTTGAGCAGACCTGTAAGGCAATAATATTCAACACCTTCCTAGATTTGCACGGTATTCTAGAAGTTGTCCATCTATCACTTATGTTTAGTGAACTGGGATGAGATCATGCAGAGGAAAACAATCAAGGACGCCATTTGTCAGAATGAGCCTCTTATACGCCACTTTCTCTCCACTTCCACTTACTGTCCTCGAAACCAGAGCAAACATACTAAGTGATCATGACAGCACTTAAGCCCAGCAGGAATGTGCTTTCTCGCTCCAATGCTTTGGCCATATTGTAGATGAGGAGTTCGAGTGACTTCAGATTTTTCGGAAGGAGTCAAGGAGGAGCGGCAGTGTAAAATGATCCTTCTCTCCCCAACGGCAGTGGAGGATTAGTTCCTACCCCCCGTCTGAGTAATGGGCCCGGGTTTAGCTCACCCCTGCTATTCTAAATCAATTATACTACCTGCTAAATCAGGCTCTTACACAACAACACCCAGGTTACTTTGTCTATCTCGCAGTCTTTCTCGCTTTATTCCTCCCCCCTACCTTGTGTCAGTTTCTCCAGCATTTTGCATCTCCCCTTCCTTCTCTTCTGCCCCCCCCCCCCCCCCTCACATGCTGTGAAATAAAAAGCTGGGGTGTAGAGGTGTGGTGCTAGTGCCATCTTTTGACTAAACAGAGTTTGTGATGGTGCCAGAGTGAGACAAGAGCGTTCTCCACATCTTTAGAGAACAAATAAGAGGGTCATCATTCAAGAGGCTTCCGGGAACTATAATGTTCTTCTTCTTCTTGGATTGACTAATCTTAAGAGAAACTGTTTATTAACCAAACCTTTCACACTCTGTTTTACCTTTTGCTCTTCAGAAGACCGGAAGGATTAAATGGCTCAAGAGGATGGGTGTCCATCCTCTTCTTCTGTGCTTCTTCTCTCTTGCTCACTCTCTCTCTCTCTCTCTTTGCCTCTCATTCTCTTTTCTCCTCCTTTCTCTTTTTTTCCTCATTCCTGTTGGGTTCTCTGACGTAAAACTCGTGTTGTTTTTTGGATTGTTGTGACATTGAATTTCTCCTCAGAAGATTCAGTGGTCTGCTCAGCTGCACTTCAAGGGAGACAAAATGTGTTACAAAACATTTCCCCTCACATAAAATGTCATTGTTATTCAACCTTGATGCAAGAAAAGAAGAATTTTCCTCAAACTTTTAACTTCAAGCATGCACACATAAACACATGCACACACATACACCTCTCGTCTCAACACAGGAGGTGGTGATAGTAACCGTAACAGTGCATTCAAAATGTCTGCATAAATTCTCCATTCATATTATGCCCACTAGTGCGGGTAATTGAGATTGTCTTGCGACGTATGAGGAGGAATACAACCGCTGTTGTCCCTGTTTAGCTCAGTGATCTAGATTCAGAGAAAATGCTGCGATTACACGCATTTGCTTTAATGAATACTCACAAACATACTTAAACAAACACACATTTGCTAATTCAAACTTTGTTTGCTAGATTTCTATCCATTTCCATCCATTTATAGTTACACTCAGAAGATAAAACTGAATATTAAAACTGAACTTGTGTAATTTTTAGGACCTAAATCAAGAGTGAGCACACACACACAGTATACCGTAGTTATCATACAAGTTAGTGGCAGTATCATGCATGGTGTATTATAAGATCATTGACTTATTACATCATACTTCAGGCAACTGTTACAATCAAATGATTGCTGTTATACCCATGTCTACCAGGCACAAGCCTGGAAGAAGTGGCTGGTATCTATTTATTATGAAACTTTTCATCATTTTCATATGGCCTTCACATTGTATGTTAATCACAGAAGTAAAACCAAAGGGCTGGACTTACAAAATGAAATATAAATTGACCAGTTTCAAAACGCATCGCACTGATTCATCATCTTTATATCTAATCTAAAATAATGCATGGTTACTTTCAACTGTTTTAATGTGTTTAAATTCCTGACTGTGAACTGCCTTTGTCATTTTTTACTAAAGAATCAATCACTTCTGATCAAATGAGACAGATTTCTATCTGACAGCCACCAAACGCATATGGTTGTCAGATGTTGTACATCTCCAGAGCAAATAAAACCCTTCTTAACTCACAGAGAACTTATTTCTTAAATACAAAATAAGACACAAAGACAGACGCATACATGCAGTCATGCCACACACGCTCATCCACACAAAGGTTCCTAATTCACTTTTCATGTTGTAGAGTGACATAAAAGGTGAACGGAAAGGACCACAGAACTATAGTAAAGTCTCCCCCTCTACCTTTCTGCATTTGAATATATTATATTCATGGCATATTCGTGGCCTGGCCTACTAATGGTTTTAGAAAACTGTTATCAGGTCATCTGCAGGAAGGCCAAGTCAACCGGATAGGATGCTTCCTTACTGCCTCTTCAGTATAAATACCTCAAGATTTGAGTCTGATTGCCACGGTACTTTGTTTTGGATGGTAAGGTCTGTGAAAAAAAAAAAATGTCTCCAGTTTGCCTGATATTGTTGATTGATACCCATGCATCCTGTGTCTTTGACCCCTAATGTGTCCTCGAAGATATTAAAGAAGGGATTGTTAAATGCCAGCCCTATATCATATTTACATTCAGTGTCCAGTGTATCCTTGAACAACAACAAAAACAAATGGGAGGAAACCACACCTCCTTTAGGCAAACCTGACACCACATCAATCCAAGACCTGTGTATGCCATTGCCATCACCCTGTGTCTCCTTGGCGTGATAAAGCTAGCTGTGCAGCTATTTGGTTAACTTCGGGCAGAGCGCACTGTCCAGAATGTGTTGCATTTATTTAGCATTTATTTAACATTACCACTCAATCAAAAGCCTTAGACACGTCAGCCGAAAAAAGCAGTGTGGCATTCGATTCAGTCTCACAAAGACAGGTATGGATTGCCGTTACTAGTGCTACTGATGTGCTGTCTTGAGGTAAATAGACGTACTGATTTTACCTCTGAGTAAGGACACTGACCATGAGCCTTGTCACTAGAAATCTCTCCATAATGGCAAACTTTTTTTGCAATCATAACTTTGGAAGAAAGCCTTTAGAAAAAGTCCAACACAGGTATTAAATAGTTCAACCCTGAAATGTATGTCTACATTAACAGCAAACTAGTGGAAAAGGACCAGGCATGCTTCTTTGTTTCACAGGTCATTAAACAGCACTGGAGCCACTAGGGGGTGGGGCTGCATAAAAGGTCCATGGAAGATGATAAAGAGCCTTTGCTGTTAATTTTGAGGGACTAGAGGGGGTCTCAGGGTGTATCTGTATCCACAGAACCTCAACGAATTCATTCTCTCTTTATGTACCAGTACATCCACACTCCCACTGTTCCTCTTTTGTAACAATAACTAATCTTAATGGAAACATTGATAATCTTGCACTGATGGTTCATCTGGGATGTTTGAAAGAAGACATTACTTCTAATTATAGCAGTTAAATGGTCAAAAACAGCAGGAAGCATAGCAAGATCTATTTCCACGGTGTCGGTGCTATAAAAAAGGTCTGGCTCCACACGTTGCCGTTTCGGTATAGGGGAGAAAAACGCTCTGGATTGTTCGTATTTCCGCATCACAATCGTCTCACGGATGATGTATTTCAACACATATTTTAATTGGGATAGCAGCTTGTTTTAGGCTAAAGTTATCTCTTTTCCTTATTCCTGTGAATGTGTTGTCATCATTTGTCATATTTGGTTCTGATAATAGCTCACAAACACCACTGTTCACATAAAAAAAACTGTATAACTCCACAACCCTGTTTTTATGTCACACTAATGTGACATAAATAAGTGTCATGGAATAAGTGACATTGCATGGAATTATATTTTTCTGTAGAAAGGAAGATTTGTACCACAGGTTTATTGTGCCATCCCAAGTGATTGACTTGGTTTTCTTAATGGGTGGTCTGACCCTGAAAACACACACACAAAAGTGAAGATTAACCCTGTGTGTCAAGAGCAGAGAAATCGATCTGTCCGCTCAGAAGCACTTCCCCATTTAGATCGACTTTGCCCTCAGGGTCAACAGAGACAATAAACACTCTTATGCCTAAATATGCTCCCACACAAATATTGTCACACACGAGTAAATATGTACACTTTATTGAGCACACTCACATCAACACAAACAGGCAAATATGCACACTAACTGAGTCAGACATACATGATTCGGCCATTGCAGGCTCCCTGGTGACAATTGGATTTCTGGGAAGGTTGTAGTTGCACAAAACAATTGAAGCTCATGAGATGTCAAAGTTGAGGTAACTGATTGTTTGCTTTTGTTGACTGAAAATAAAGTAGACGGGTCAGGAAAAAAGTTTCATCGTGTGGTTTACTCATGCCACAAAGGATTTCTTTATTAGTTCTCTTTTTCATGAATGTCTCATGCATTCATGGACATTAGCTGAGGCTAGGAGGTCTGTAGCTGGTAGCTTGCCTGGCAACAATAAACAGGGGCCATAAACCACAATAGGTCTCAAAAGCTAACTCTGTGCTTGTCATTTTTTCTGGCAGTCGCTGCCCATTCAGTACCCCTAGTTGATGACCGGCTGAACAGAAATAGGCAGCAAGCATCAGCATTATCCTGTTTCACCTTGGTTGGAGGCTAAATATGTGACGGTAAGTCATGACGTGATGTCAGTTAGCATGCCCCTGACAGCTGATGTCCAAAGTTGTTTAGGCCAATGCTGGCTAAAAGAGCTCCAATTATAGGTTTGGTGCCCACAGCTAATGTACTGATACCATTAAAACATGATGGTAAGTCATGACTTTTGGCCCACCCCACAGGGGAAGCTTGCCTTCATTTGTACATGCTGTGTCAATGCATCAGGGTGGATTGTCTGACTGAAAAAATGGATTCTATGACTTTTGTAATAAAAGTCATCATCACATCGTGATTTTTTATTTTTATTATTTAATCAAAGAACTCCTTTTAAACCATTACAGTGGAAAAAAAACTTTCAAGGCTTTCTTTTTCCTGCAGTCAAACAGCAACTAGCCAGTTTATGTTATTAGATGCAAAGAAGGCCCCTGGCTAACCCCTATCTGAAGATGCTTTTGGGAAGCCAAGCCCTGATTCATGTGTGCAAGAGAGAATCTGAAAAACAGAACTTTAACAATATGATGTTTTATCCTCCCGCTGATCAAATAGAAGATAAAATGCTGTATACTTTAATGTCGGCAGTGGAGATACAGTATATACAGTATGAATACCCATTTCTATAATATGACGGTGTGAACATACAGCCAAAGTGGGGCCCATTGTTAAAGGTGGTACCCAGGGGTGGCCTGGCTTGGCACAATTTTATGTGCCACCCATAGACTGTATAAAATATGGATATAGGCTTATGGCCGTCACCACATGTTTCTGGAGAGCCATTGTGAAGCTCAAAGAGGGCAAGGGCCGGAGCCTCCCTAACTCTAACAATAGGACGTAGTTGGTGGAGTTGAGGCAGAGCAGACAGCTAGCAGCGAGCAACCTGAGACAGCAGCACCCACTTGTGGCTAAGGGGATTGACTCGCTTTTGGAGCCAACCTCAAGTGTCCATTTGAGGAGCTGCAGTTTTTGGCACTTAAGCGTTGGTATCATGTTTTGGAACCGGAAGTTGCTGCTTGGTGATTCCCCACAATCCTAAACTATGAATGGTTATTTACCGTGACGGTGTTTTTGAAAGTGCATTGTTTTTCTATATCGTATGATATCTTCCATTTGCATGTCTTCTCTGCAGTGTTATGATTGGCAGATCTATTTATCCTGTAATTCATAATTCATAATATTCATATATTCATAATAATGATTTTTTTTTTTGTGTAGTGGAGACAAAAATGGTAAATGGATGCTAATCCGATGTCTATCTGGACACGCTACTGGTACTACATGCCCTCGTGTTAACCAACAGATTCCAAGTCTTCACTAACAATTTTCTGGTGATTAACTGCTGAAATGATTCTTAAACTTGCTTTGACGATTTGTGGCTGTTGTGTCTTTGTTTTCCCTCTCGAAACTCTCTGTTTTCATCTGTCCATTTTGAAATGTATATCTCATAAAGACATTGATAACCACAAACGCGCACACACACACACACACACACACACACACACACACACACACACTCCCTGGTGAGCAAACTGGGAACGTGGAATTGGAACAGTTGCGGAGGGGGGCAAAGTTCCCTATCTCTATGTGTCGCCAAAACAAAAACAACACAGACCCCGAGAAAACAGAACGAGAAGCGCTGACATGAAAATAGCACTTCAACAACAAATAGGATCGGTTTCATCTGTTTCACCCAGTCATTGATAAAAAAAAAGAAAACACCGCCAGTAGACTGAGAGGTTGAGGATCTAGGCAGTAAAAAGTAACCATAGATAGAGTACGCCACTTAATTGAGAGGAAGAAGAATGCATCCTCTTTTGTCCTCTTTCTGTTTCTCTTTCTGCATCTCTCTGTCTTTCGTTATCGCTCCGACTTGTGGGGGTGTATGTGCAGACACTGATGCTCATTCTCTGCCTCTCTTCTCTCTGCGTTTTCCTCTATTTGTCTGCTTTTTGTGTCTGTCTCTCTCTGCCTCTGTTGCCATTTCTTTCTCTCTCCCAGTCCTGAACTCCAAGGCGGGAGGGAAATTTCACAACCAGTATTTCCCCAAAACACATCATTCTTTTCTCCTATGCTGCCCTCGCTAAGAGTCATGAACCTTTGGAAAATCGGCAGGAGGGAAGCGTTTGTGAAAATTGTGTGTTATATTTCAAGCTGGGCCGGATCTTTTCACTGTTTCCCTTTTAGCGTAGGTGTGACTGAAGCACATCAGGCTCAGCTCCCCATCACTCATATCATGTCTGCACATGAAGGTGAACAGTGGAGGAGGTTGAGCGTGAGCCAAAGAGAGAGCAAGCGAGAGGGAGTGTTTGAGTCAGTTGGATGTGTTGCACAAAGAGAAAGAGCGATGGCAAGAAAGAGAAAACTAATGTGTGTATATCTGTTTGAGTGTCTTGTTTATTGACTGGAATTTTCCAGCCTCTTCCTCATTCAGCGTCAGTCCTGGGGCTCAACAATGAGTGATGTCCCCTTACCACTACTCTCTCTCTCTCTCTCTCACACACACACACACACACACACACACACACACACACACACTAGTGACTACGCCTGATTCCATTAGTGCTCTTGGACCCCAGTCATTGTCCCTTCGCTGTCCTCTGAGGCAGCAGCCAAAACCACTGGAGGAAAAGCAGAAGCCGCACAACACGTCTCAGACAGATTGTTAATCAGGCGGCGCTGCATGATATTCTGTAGCCGGTTACATCTCGCTCCCCCTGCGAGTAATCACCTAACAGCGTTATGCTGATGTCGCACGAGGTCAGATGGAAAGAGAGCTGTTTGTCTCTGCAAAAAAGACAGAGAGAGAGAGAGACAGGGCGAACACAGCAAAGGAGCAGAAAGGAAACTGGAAAAGGAGAAGAGATGAACTTGAGGGTATAATATGTCTTACACAAGCCTCGATCACGTGCATCACTCTTTATTATGTGTTATTATGCCACTGAATCATGTTGCCTTTACTTACTTCACAGGAGCCTCATTTACTCATCGCTGTCTCTGTCTCACACCGACAGACAAGCACATACGGCACACACACACACACACACACACACACATTACATATTGACATGCTCCGGTGCTTTTAGTGCATCAGGGCTTGCGAGACGAGGCTGCAGCAATTAACACATCACTGACATTTCCTTCTCCAGCTGCGGTGGAGGGAATAAGGGAAATGGGAGGAAAAGAAATGAATGCAATCCATCCATGATCCCCACACCGAACTCACTTCTGTGTATTTATCTCCCTTTCTGAGTGTGTGTGTGTGTGTGTGTGTGTCTTAATTTCTCTCTGAGCTCTAAATGACCTTGTCTGTGTGTTACAAAAAATACTGCGCCTAGCACAAGTGATTTAAAGTTCACTTTTTCAAAGTAACAGCTTTCTCTCTCTCTCTCTTTCCCTCTCTGTCTCTCTCTCTCACACACACACACACACACAGCAGTCTGTGCAAATAAAGATGTGCGTCGTTCTTTGAAGTGCTGTTTATGAATCAATCTTTATGACTATTGTCGCGCTGAATTTAGACAGTCAATATGGTGCCTGATTGTGGGTGAGCAGAGAGGCCGAGCCAGGCTTCCAAAGGCATCTGCTGCTCTGTCTGGGCTGGAGCCTTCTCCATCCTGTAAATAACACTTGAAACACACATTCAACACAGACACACAAACACATTTCTACTCAGAAAGTCCACTGAAGGCAGTTTAGCACTGCGACAGCTCTGTTCCAGCCACCTCAGCTGTGGTGACCACTGCCTATCTTTTGCATCAGCCAGAAGTGTTTTTTTGATTTTCTTATTCTTTTCTTTGCTTTTGTATAAGGAGAAATCCATGTAGATAATTGCTGTGTAAGTCGAAAATAAGTTGAGGATTCTGTTTCATTCAAATAATGGTTTTGCTGCCAATCTAGCTGTGAAAGCAACAATTCCTCCTTTAATCTAACTCAATATGTGTATGGATAGACTCAATAAGCGTTAAATAGACAAACAGAATAACTGCTGCTTATTTGTTTAAGATGCTCAAATGCGATAGAACACGTCTCGAAGTACAGAATTGTTTGTTTTTTTCTTTGTGATTTTCGCATCCTTAATTCGTAATTTGAAAAGGCATATGTTGGTGGAAAAATAAGTCATTTCAAATTAAAATTGATGCAGCCTACTGTATATGTTGCTTTTAGCACTCTCACTCTCCCTTAGTGCGACACACTGATTGGAGAATTAGTGATGTGCATTGTTGTCTACCATAGTGCCTTTTTTTGAAAACCATTATTTAACCGTCAATAGTTGGACATGTTAAAGTTTTCCAGCAGAAAACAGAGAAAACGTCATTCTTATTTATTTACTTATACTTATACTTGTGCATAAATATTACACTTATATAGTATTCAGAAGTCAAATAAACATATGACATGCCTAACTGATACAATCAGGTCCAACAATAAATTACTATCAATGTGACAATATTAAAGCAAAAGTAAAATAACAGACACATCTGACAGTGTTTGGTGGACATTAAGAGTTACATGTATGTCTGATAAGGTTTTATTAAACACACAAACGCAAATAAAATAGGAGTAAAGAGTTTGAAGGTTATAAACACAAGAAGAAACTTTTTGCACAAGAGGATGCAGCTCTGGCCTCATGGACTGATGCGGACTGAGAGAGAGAGAGAGAGACGAAATGTATAGGTGACAGACACAGAGAAAAAAGAGGATGGAACGAGGGGTCACAGAGAGAGGAACACTGGCGGACCATATAGATAGTGGGGGAACAAGAGTGGAGAGTAACTGATGGTGGTTTACTTGGCCACTGCACATCTTACTGTGTCACCTCCACTCAGTGTCATGGCCTTCTCCCCCTGACGAGATGCTAATGCACATGTCACCAGATAGACATTTCCACCTCGACCATCCCGAGAATCTACTCTCAGCGCATTTCCATCTCTCTGTCACCATGTCACAGATCTCTCTCCTCCCTTCTTCAGCTGCTTTCCAACACTCTCGCTCTAATCTAACGCCATCACTCTGTCACTCACTGTCCCTCCATTGTCTCTATTTATTCTCCCTCCTGTCTTTCTTTCAAGCTGGTTAAGTTGAACTTTGACTCAGGTCACCACAGGTCGTACATTTCTGCAGGATCTAGTCCCACACACAAAAGCAACACACAGTCCCCAGTAGATTGAGAAAAACCAGCAGTAGGCTTGAGCAGTATGTATTTTTTCATACCCTCCTGACATTTCACTGGCATATAGAGTAAATGATGGTATGTGTTTGATGATATAAGTCATGGTAGCATATATGACATTGTCTAGCCTAGAATCCTGTGCGTCTAATATTAAATTAGCCTACTTAGACAAGTCCTGCTGTGTTTAAATACTTATGGCCCATAGAATGATAGAAAGGAAATAAGCGCCGTTCTTCCAAACTTTCTTGCTAGAGGACCCAAAGATGCTTGTTGCTGTGGCGGATAGCGTCAAATAAACAACTTTTGTAGTTGGAAGAAGTAATCTGAAGATTAAGTTATATGTGGCGATATTTTCACGGTTCCGTAACATTATCCACACCACTCGCAGTCGGCATATTTTACAGCTACGCTACCTGACCTCTGGTGGCATCTCCATATGACTTTAATAGAAAGAGGAGGATCTGTATTGTTGGCGTTATTGAAAATTCATATCTTCGTGATCTGTAACTACCCTGGTATACTGTAATAACTTGACACCGCCTTAACATTAGTCATCAGTGTGGGAGCGGCAGAGGAGCTGTTATACTCTCATATATTTATCTCTTTAACACCTCATGTACTCGTAGAGAGTGTATTCACAGGGTCACACACTGTCTCTGCCCATAGAAAATGTTAAAACACACAGACGAACGAATTTCATATTCTGACTCTCCCTCAGTACAGTCACGTACATTTAACCTTCTGCAATGGGATGCCTTCCATCCTCTTTGACTGTAAAGTCACATACATGCCTCATCGTCTTACCTAATAACACAAGGAATTGTGTTCATATTGGATAATTCCACAGTACACAATTCATGTCCGATGCCAAACGCTCAACGTCAATGCAGGAAGTAATGCGGGGAAGTGAAAGAGAACGGCGGTGGTCACCGGTGGTATATGCTGACAGTACTGCTGCTCCCATCGCTCCTGTTCATAAAGCATTTCATAAGTCCTATCTTGGCATCCATCTGTTGGGTCTCAGGCTACCTGTCCTGAGGGGGAAAGTTATTACAATCACACCTCACTCCCTTTTGTGCTGAGCTTGGTGCTTCATTGTGGCCAAGAAACCCAACCTGAAAGCTGTATATACAGTATTTTCCATTGAGATAATAATCCATTCAAGGTGCAGCCAGCGGACTAAATTGATGTGTGTTTGTCTATTAACCATGACCGCGTCCTTAACCAGGGCTTAAGTTGCCGCACACATATTGTAAGATTTGTAAAAGGTGTTGATATTAAATTCCAGAAATGATTGTCATTGAACCATATCCAGGGTTTTGAAAAATTGTCCAATACCAACATATTTTCT
This sequence comes from Anarhichas minor, assembly GCF_050575085.1. Classification (NCBI taxonomy): domain Eukaryota; kingdom Metazoa; phylum Chordata; class Actinopteri; order Perciformes; family Anarhichadidae; genus Anarhichas; species Anarhichas minor. Next base: position 6,079,549 of record NW_027466472.1, read on the forward strand.
GGTGCTGGTACACACACACACGCACATTCAACTTGAATGCCCAAATTATGCTTAAAGATTAAAAGTCTGTCTCCCAACAGACATCACTTCAGCAAAACATACACGGTGACATACATGTTTAAAATATGGTAAGAACTGCCTCACTTTATGCACAAGATTTACCTTCCTAACCTTTCAACATTTGTGGAATGTGACCTTTAGCCAACGAAGCTGGAAGTCAGAAACACACAGTGACTGTCATAGCAGCCCTGACCACTGCACCCACTGCCTCACACATCTGACCACTGTCATAGTACAACGGGGACCTCTACAGGCCACGTGTGGAACAAACAGATCCTCTCACCCAACACTGACATCGGATTGAAAGCTGAATGCTTAAAGGCATTCCACTCAGTCACTGTCACAGCCTCTCTCTGTGTCTGTCAGGCAGGTTGTCACACTTATGGCCTCCTGCAAACACACAACCACAGGATGCAAACTGCAGGTGAGCCACGGGGAGCTTGGCTCCTTATAATAAGACATAAGCAAATCATGATTTGAGTGAAAAATGTAAAAGAAAAAAAAAGTAAACTACCCGAAAGCCAGAGTTTGCACACTGCACCCAACCACACTGCCACACACCTCTCATTCATAAACACAAACATACAGTTAAAATTTGCACACAATACGATTTAAAGGTCTAACCTTGCAGAGAAGAGAAATCAATCAAGGGTTGTTGTGTTTAGACATTTTGGTGAGCTATCAATCTCCAACAGAACAGACATACTTCCACGCCAAAGTCAAAGTACTTGAAAAGTACCACCGCTGGGCCACATGATGATCAATAGCACTTATGTCTACAAGAGGGAACTTGTTTTATTTTCCTCACAGCAATGGATTAAATGGGAACTGTTTTAATTTGTCAGTGTTTTACACCTGTGTGTGCTTTCAGCTCTATAAAGCAGTTGTTCCCAACCTGGAGGTTATGACAGTCCCAGTAAATTTGAGGGGTGGTAAAATGATTAATGGAATAGGAAGAAGAAAAACACATTTTGGTTCCACAAAATTATGTTTATTTTTCAGGCTTTTTTGCGGGATAATTTGTCTCTCCGGGCCTTTGAATATTATTCAAATGCGACAAAAGGAAGAATTACTCTTCAGCAGCTCACAAAGAACCTGTGACAAGGTGATGCAAGTTAAGGTGTCACAACCAAGAAAGGTTGGAAAACCACATTATTGGTGCAGTTAGCATGTACTTAAACTCAACTTGCTTTGATTAATTATGGTGAAGATATAGAGAGACTACATTTATAGCTCTGCATCAGAGACAAAGCCTGAAAGATGGTGCAGGGTCTCAACACTTTAAACTGCAGTAATATTCATTTTTCCGTGTCATCATTGTGACAAGTGGTTAGGTGCAGAAGTAGAAAGGAAGGAATTCTATGAAGGCGCAGAAAAAATAGCTTATAGTTGCTTCCTTTATCCAACACTCTGGTTTTGTGGTGTGTCATGAATGTCTTAGCCTATGATCCACAAGCAGAGATCTCACCCTTGTTTTTTGCAGAAATGTTTGGGAGCAACACAAGTAAAGTTTCCAGACTCGCCCCAACTTTTTAGACGAGTAATGTGCTCATAACAGGTCTTTAAATAGTCTCTGCTTGAATAAGAGACAGGGAAAAGGGCAGGATTGTGCTTTTTTTAAATGAAAAAGCTCACTTTGATGATAGAGGCATAGGTTGATAACATAATTAGAGCATGATATTTGGATATCTTTGTGGAGTTTATTACACCACATCTCTAGCTTGAGTAGATCTTCCTAGACTGCCTGTGACATTTGCCTTCATGGTTCCTTCTCCTCCGTTTTGATATCTTCACCTCATAAAGAGGTATCTTAATTAGAGCTTTTAGTAAACAGACAACACCCACAGTCTGACTTTTTCCCCACCTTAGTTTGAGTTAGAGTGTAGTGCTTCAGAACTTTTAAATACAGTATCAGTTATTCTATACACACCATATGACTTGCACAACCTCTTCTTTCATGTACATACAGGAAACTTATTCATGTCTTTCAAAGTAAAAAAGTGTTGTTGGCTTGGACTGCAGTTTCCACTGTGTGTCAGTGCAGCCTTTTGATTTCTCTTTTATGGGAAGTGAATGTTGTTCGAAAAGGTCATATGAGCCAAGTTGCAAGAAGAGCCAAGTTGAATCCTGGAATGTTTCCAAAACTCTCTCTGCGAAAAATGTGATCTACATTAAGTGTCATCAGGCTTTTTGGGGGAAGGTTTGAGAATACTTACCTTTCAGAATGGAACCAGCTCCTCCGATACTTTTGATATTTGATATTTTTTTCTCTTTGAGACAGATGGATTGATGGAGAGATCAGCCTGGCCTCCTAAAAATGACGTTCCCATACAGCAAAACTGCATTGTCAGCTACATTTCAAGGGAACTTATTTCTACCGTGATAAGTTTGTATTTGCAGCCTGTTCTCACTCCCAACTCATCAGATACGGCAGCTTGGTCAATGTTGACTTATTTTAAGTTACGTAACGTCACTATGTCACTTACGTAACGTAGCCTACGTAAGAAACATACTTATTTTAACCCAAACCACAATATTTTCCTAAACAAGACAGTGTATGCATGTAACAAGCGGTAGTTGACACTGCAAAACTGGTACTAAAACTGTTTCTAAAGAGGTACCATAGTTTGAAGCGTAGGGCCACTGACCAAGCTGCCGTGTTTGACGAGTTGTGATTGAGAACGTGTTATTTGGCATAAAACAAATATGTGAAATCAAAGTCCAGGTTAAAGAGGAGGAAGGATGGGGTGGGTGAATGGATGGATAGATGGATGGATCATCAATCACGGGACTTTCACCCAGGAGACTGGTGATCATGTCCTGCGTGGAATTTTAACCCAAAACATTATCTTTTACGAAACCAAACCAAGTTTGCAAAAGCGCCATGAGCGGTTAAAACACTCTATTTTTGATATAACAGGTATTTTTGGTTCAAAAGATATATCCGTAGTTTGCAGAAATGTATAGAGCCAATAGCACATTGAATGTGTTATAACTCTGTTATGCTGTTCATTCTGTACACATGACATCTATTGCACTTCTGTCCATCCTGGGAGAGGGATCCCTCCTCTGTTGCTCTCCCACAGGTCTCTTCCTCTTTTCTCCTCGTTAAAGGTTTTTTTTGGGGGAGTTGTTCCTGTTCCGATGTGAGGGTTCCGGGACAAGAGGATGTCGCATGTGTACAGATTGTAAAGCCCTCTGAGGCAAATTTGTAACTTGTGATTTTGGGCTATACAAAACATTGTATTCCGGCGAATGAGTTGGAAAGATGCAGAACATCAAGAAGAAAGTGCCAAGTGTTGGGTCATGAACCAAGGCAGTGACCACATTCCCCATAATTTGACGAAGAGTCGACACAGCCCTGAGTACCTGGCAACACATTCTTTGTCATCAGTTACTGTCGTCATTCGTGTAGATAGGGAAAGGATGAATGGGTGTGAATGGGTGAATGATGACATCTAGTGTTAAAGCACTTTGAGTGGTCGGAAGACTAGAAAAGCGCTGTACAAGTACAGTCCATGTATTACTGTTATTATGAACTGGTATTGACTTGTGCCCACATAAAGCTGCTGAGTTTTGTAGACGTTTCCTTCTGTGATCTTTAAACTTGATGTTTTGCTGAAGATAAGGACATAAATAAATCATTTTAGTGTGCTTTGCATGCATGTGTATGTGTGTGTGTGTGTGTGTGTGCACCCACGTTACAAGGCCTTGCATCAGTTTTATGCCTTTGCAGCACTACAAAACAGATCGCTTGAATTTGAATCTCACTCCTATATTTTTCCTGCCTGAAAAAATATCTTTCTTTGAGCTTGTGTAGCCCCTACTGCTCTCTGTCTAAAGCACTTTCTTTTACCCTTTTTTCCCTATGCTTTCCCTAGTCCCACATGTCTCTGCATCAATCCATTCAAAACTTGCTTGCTCCACTGTTCTTGCATTACTAGTTTGATAAACCGACTCAAAACATCAATAATGCCTGAGTTCAGCGATCTGATTCTGTTGAAACTGGCAAAAATGTTAAAGACGCCATTCACAGATCCAATGAGGCCAGCCTAGCACATTTGCAAGATGCAGGTACAACAGACATAAACAGATCGAGAAAAATGAGTCAGACTAGCGTGCTATCCACATAATTTGAGGAGGAACAAAACAATATTTGGTCTTTCTGCTATGCTGAAGTAAAGGGGGTGCACCTTATCTGTACTTACAGCCAAGTTAGGAAGCATGTGTGTAAGAGGAGGATAATGCCATATTGCATCAGGAATTGTGATAAAAGATCCAAACAACCCCTCTAAAGCAAGCGCTGAACCTCTTTATCTCGCAAGACTCCAAATATGTCTAGTCATGTGGCCCAAATAATGAAACATCCAATGGCATCACTCTTAGTGAGGTCAACCCCGTTTCCCTACATGCAAGACATAACATGAACGTGCTGACCAAGCACTAATCTGGATGTGCCTGCATAAAACACATTACATTGATACCCAGCAATTCATCTTTCTTATTCAACACAGATCACCAAATATGGCAACGTTAGGTTATGCTGAACGGGGATTCGTTGCTTAAACCGAACTGAAAATGAAGCTCCCTTTCCCTTTTCTTTAATGGTAGCGTTGACTGTGAATTGAAGCTCTCTTCTGAGGAGCGGCAAATTAGGTTTGACTGAGATGCATTGAAAGTATCCTGAATATACAAACGTTCAAGTCGTTCATACTCTCACTGGACTAACTTTAATACAACAAATCAAAGCTATAAATCTATGGGAAGCTACCTCAGTCCCCCTCCTTCAGTGGCCCCACCACAGCAGCAGTGCTTTAATACCTATCAATATTAGAAGGAATTAATTCAAGCAATCTCTGTTCCATTGTGCAGTCCTGTCAAAATGATCGGATAAGACTTCATTTAGCGCGATCGGGTGCTGTTTGTTCTCAATCAGCGATTGCGGTTGTGTATGCAGAACATCAGGAAGCCCGGGGTTGCCAATTCTATCGTCATCCCTCTTTTTGGGGAATTAATTTCTGCTCTCTCCCTGCCAGTCACATGCATTATAGATCAATATGCAATACAGCATGTGCCGTTATGGCTGTTATCTGTCAGCAGAGAGGCTGCCCGGAGAGACTGTAACCAACAGGTTTCCTTGGTGACAGAACGGTACGAAAAGATTTGCATCTGCTCTAATTAGAGAACAGTTGGTAAAAGAAACGGCACTAAGGATCTGCTCAAGAGGACCACGTTTCCATCTTGCTCTGGTTCAACTCTTCCTCTGGAACTGCTTTAATGCTGAAGAGGTTAGCCTTCTCTTTCACCACATCACCGTCTTCTGGCATTTTAACTCCATCTCCATCAGATGTGTGGCTTTGGCCTCCTCTCACATGGTCCACCGGCTCTTGCAGTCGTCCTCGATTGTTTTCATATGCAGCTCTGATGTCGCTGCCCTCTTTCCAGGCAGCTTCAAGCAGCGCCGTTTACCTCCTTCTGAGCAAGAAGAGCTTCCCAAAGGGACATTTCCTCTGATTTGTCATGATTTATCTCCTACCTGTGTTTGACAATAAATTAGTCTTGTTTGCATTCTTTGTTCACCAAAGCCTTTTACGTTTTTGACATTGTGTTAGCCAATGTTCACTGAGGACTGTCATATTCACTTTCATTCATTCAACATCCATACTCTCCCCCCCCCCCCCCCCCCCCCCTCCTCCTCCTCAGGGCATTGTGTACAGAGACCAACTTTTAGGTTTTGGCTCTCAAGCTTGTTTAAGTCCTTGCATGACTGAACTAGAAGCCTGGTCGGCTGCTGCAAGGCATCACCTCTGATCTGTGGTTGTTCATCTTTTTAGTAACCAGGGATAGTTGATTAAGACTACTGTCTTATATTATTTTGCCTTATTCCCATTACTATTTTGCTGTGGAAAAAAATAATTATGTGCATGAAACACATAATAATACAAACGTTTTAGAGGCCAGGATTGAAAGAAAGAGAGGGGGGAGGCTGAACAGAAGGCTAGCCTGTTTATCTTTTAAGTGAACAGCACAGCTCATGATGTTACACACACATCCTACTGTCAAGTGGAGTTTTGAGCTAGTGTGTGTGTCTGTGTGTGTGTGTGTGTGTGTGTGTAATGCTCTGTAATGCTCCCGGTGGATGGGCCAGGTGGCCATCCAGGTGTGTGGGAGGAAGTAAGCCTTGGCAGACAGATACGATGGTCATAGTTTTCAAAGAGGACACACAGATGCACAAACACATGCACATATTGCAGTGTGTTGCTGATGAGGATAAACAGCTCTTTGTTTATCAGCAGTGTTTTTTAAATGGTCGTCTGTACCACCGAACATTCATGGTCTTACTTGTGTGGCAAAATAATTTGACCAATTTTGAGGATGGAGAGAGAGAGGGAGCATAGCCCCAAAGAGCCAAATCTCAGTAGGTCTACCAGCTGTGTAAAAAGAGCAACTCTAAAAATCTATAGTTCACACTTTGGTATTTAGTATAAAAATATCAGGTTTCATGAATATTAATTTCAACCATATCACCCAGCTCTTTTGTGGATGCTGTTTTTCAGACTTGAGCTGTTTAAGAGGAGGTTAGGGAAATGTTAGTCTCTCATAGCCAGACCTATCTCCAATGTGCTGTGTCAGCACTAAAGAAAGGGCTGGCTCCACACATTATCAATCTGCTATAGTGGGGGAAAAAAAGCTTTTGGTTTGTTTGTATTTCTTTAAACCAATCACAATCGTCCTGGGTCGGCACCAAGCACAGGACGCAGCGACGGTGTAGCTAAAGAATGGACCGCATTGTGTGAGTCATGCTAGTGGAGTGTTGCACGGTCCTGACCCGGCAGATTGCCAGAGCGACTTTTAGTGAACACCTCACGGCTTTTTTTAGATACCAACATGTGGATTTTACATCAACGTTGAACTGTTCATTCACAAAGTGGCGTGCATGTGTAAGAGGGGCCTAAACATTTAAAAAAGAACCCATGAGAATATAGATATACTTATAGAGTTTCAGAGTCATTTCATATAATCACACAGTTCAGCTTCTTACTATGCAAGAAACGTTTCTTACTGAATAAAGCAACACTAATAGTGTCTGTTTTCTGTCAAAAAATCATGCATGCACACACACAAGATCTGATGAGTTGATGAATAAAAAGCAATAAAAAAGAAGTTCAAAATTAAGATTTGGCGATAATGACTTTCACACACACATACAGACTTACAGTGAGTATTTTTGTAAACATACACACGCAGAACAGAAGGATCGTACAACTTGCTCAGAGCAAAGAAAGTGCACAAAACACTTTCCCTCTGTTTGTCTCTCTCATGCGCTCGACTGAAAATATCTGCAGGGCTTCCTCTTCCACTATCAAACAATTGTTTGTTCTCATTAACATAACTCATTAATCCTGATCAGACTCAATCCCCCCATCTTTTTCCCTGTCTGTTTTTCTGTTCTCTCTCTCTCTCTCTCTCTCTCTCTCTCTCTCTCTCTCTCTCTCTCTCTCTCTCTCTCTCTCTTTCTCCTACACACACACAGACACTGTCACACATACATTTGTTTGTTCCTCTATTCATAATTCATAGGTTTTGATCAGACAGAATGTTTGATAAGGTTTACATTCCCGGGCTTGCCCAGGCGGGAGAGAGGGAGACAACAAAAATAAACAGTCATCAATATATACATGGTAATACCCACTGGATGATGTCGGAGGCAACGTTAACGTAATGATACAGTTGAAGACGGAGACACAGAGTGAGTGAGGCTTTCCGTTGATATCCAAAAACTTTCAGGACTTTTTTTTAAGAAAAGTAAGACGTCAGTGTAGACCTATTAATACCTTGATAGATGATTCAAACTCGTAGCCAAATTTTATTTTAAATACATTTTCTTATAAAATAGTGTGACACAAACACACAGGGGCGGGGTTAGGGAATGCAATGTGCGGGAAGCATTTATGTCCACATTTTGACAAATGTGTTTGTTAACATTCTTCTTAATAAGATTATTAACATCGAACACAGACAGAGAGAGAGCGAGAGAGAGAGAGAGAGAGAGAGATGTGCATGAGTATGAGACCGACGGATCACACTGGAGATTGATAGGAAAAGTAAATCCATCCCAAAAATAAAGAGTAATCCAAACTGAGTCTGATGGATAAGTTGGTAAATTGAGTAAACAAACTCATCCCCCCCCCCTCTTCATTATGAGGTGTTGGGAAATATCGTGTCATACAAATGGAACTCAAAACAAGTCGGAGTGGTTCAGATGGGGCTAATGTTGGATAAATACGAGTAGCAGAGAGAAGGAGCAAGGAAAGAAAAGGGAAAACAAAGTACACTATCTGCCCAATAAATGATGATCCCAACTCAATGTGACGGATTTGTAGACATGGTGAGCAACACAAATAAACGTCAAGTGTTTTGTTCATGCCAGATGATGCACTGTAGAGAAAGAGGGATCGAGATGTGATGAAAAGAGAAAATGAGGAAAGGAGTAAAAAAAGAGACTGTGTTGTGAAGAGTCTTTTGTGAAATAATAGATTGGCAGGTCAACACTGATGTCAGATGGGGTCTGATTTGTTAACAACTGATGCGAGACACCTCTCTCACAGCAGAAATGTTGTCGTCCTTGTATCAAGAGCAGAGGTGTTACAAATAACATTCACGATGGCTCTGTTCTATTCACGTGTCTCAGTTCATCATGACAGTCATTATTTACAGCTTCGTCAGAGCTACCAGTAGATGAACAAGGTGCCTTATATCATTAGTAGAGAACGTTGGTGGCTTGTTCACAAGACGGCGTGAGGATACAATTGCGATTGCCTTAGACATGTCATTTTGTAGGACTTCATCAGGCGCTTTGTGGGACACCTGAAGATCATTTGAAGAGATAAGGCGAGTTATCAACCAAACCGCATCTCTGCTCATGACAATAATGAGGCAGCCGGCAGTTCAGTGAAGTAAGGATTCCTACCGTGCCTGAGTATGATTGTCCTGTTTAGTTTCGTTTTTATTATCTCCCCTGAGGTTTGTGTAGGAAATGCGATGTGACCGAATTACAGAGTAACGCAGAGTGCTTTGTTCACAAATGAGACCAGCAGTGTAATAAATGTGCTATCTGGTAATTTGGTGGATGTTTTAGTTTTGAAGTGTTTGTGTGTGTGTGCGTGTGTGTGTGTGTGTGTGTGTGTGTGTGTGTGTGTGTGTGTGTGTCTCGCTCTGCTTTGGAAATGATAACCAACCGTCTGACGGTGGAGCATGGAAATAGACACACACTCACTATCTGTCACTGATAGTTTGATGTAAGTTGATGATATGAGATAAAGTTTGCATTAAAAAAAAGAAAAGCAGCTGCAGGAGTCTGTAGCTTTCCTGTTGAAAAGCTAAATTCACTCCCTCTCTTGCGCTTTCACAGACACAGACAAGCTCACTTCCATCAAAAGAAAAACTGACAAAAGCAAGGGAAGACAAGTGAATGAGGACGATAGACATTGATTTGATCCCTGCATTATTTATTTTGGTTTCAGTGCAAACTATATTTTAGTTATTGCCTCTCTCCATCTCATATCTTTCTATCGTACTGTCACACGCTTTTACGCACCTGTGCTCTTGCCCTTGATTCAGTACGCAAATATTGCAGCAGAAAAAGTTGAATCCCTTCAGTATGAGTAAGGATCACAATATCTGCCAAAGATCATCTACCATATGGAAATCCATTCCTTGAGAAAAGTAGGAAGCCAGTATAAATAGGGTGCTTTTGCTGTGAAGGAAAAAAAAAAAGAATGCTGATGTTTCTTATTATTAATTTATTTCTGTCGAGACAGTTCTTTTCCCAACTGTGCTGGCTTTTGAACACAGAAACACATTAGCAACAGAAAGCTGAGAAGCTGTTGATTTTTCCCTCATTTACACTGGGTCCCTTTTAGGCAAAGCTGAAAGGGAAGGGGACATGTGGCTGTGGCAGAAAGAAACATATGGCATCTGCTCTTGTGGAAAACCTTAATACGGCAGAAAGTATTGGCACCCGTCGCCTCACTATCATTAACATGCTGTCAGAGTTGTTCTGGCAGAACACTAAGTGGAGCACACTTGCCCAACACTGTTCCCAAGAGTGTTGCGGTGTGTCCCTTCACACTTGCCATGCATCCTGGACCACGTTATCAGTGCTGTTATGAGGCGAGAATACAAACCGGCTGGAGGATCTCTGTTTATCAGATCTCCAGCCAAAGATCCCATCATAAGCAACGGTCTTGTTAACTTGGTGAGAAGAAAAAGATGATAACATTTTTTTTTAAAAGCTAGAGAAAATGAGAGGGCCAAGTGTAACACACCAGGGAAGTGGGCAATATCATGGACATTTTCACAATCTACGAGTGTATACTGTATATATACACTCGCTCTATATATATACATTTGTTGAAGGGATTTACAGGGTGCCTTACATGACAAAACATCAAGATAATTACCAAGATAGATCATTTTTAAAAATACATTTGAAAAAACATTAAAAGTTGTGCCTATTATGTTTAGACCTCCCCAAAAATAAAGAAAGTGTAGTGGTTGGTGTGGGAAGCAATACTCATAAAAGGGAAACAATCAGGACAGGATTAACAGAGGCGTTTTCAAGCAAGTCTTTTTGACATGCCACAGTAGGATGGTGTCAGTAATACAATGAATGATCACTGGGCTTATACTTGGACCCTTAAATAGAACGGAGCCGTCATCCCTGACATTAATGACACCTATGCTTTTGTTGCTATGACAAATAAAAATGTCTTGTGTGAAAATGGCCTATTACATGTTCATGTTTTGGAGTAGTTGTGTGGTCTGCTCCTATGGTCTCTAATCATTGTTGTCATTAACGTAATCATTATCATGTAATTGCTGACACTGCTGATGCTTATTGTTATCTTAAGAGTCCAAATGTAATTTCTGAACACTGGGGAAAAAATGTAATGATGAAAATGGTAAGAAAATGGTAGAAAATAAAAAGATGTATGTGGAACAATGAGCCCTAACGAGAGCTCTTTCGGTTACATTCGGTTAAGTATGGTGAAGGGCGATGAGCTGTTTTTACAGAATGTTAAATTACAGAAGACGACTGCTGCTCTTTTACTATCTTTGCTTCTCATTATGCATTTTTCAGGGTTGCAGACAACGGCAGCCTTGTAGCTCCAAGAACAGAGCACTTTTTTAATTAAGTCCTGACCCATGCCGGCATGTTGTCTGTGCATGCACAGGCATACATTATTTTATTTTGCGTGGTTATGACTAAACCTCTTAGTATCTCATCCTGTATATTAGTCTTCAGCACCCACCTTAAGTATAAGTATACGTTTATTGAGAGCTAATGTGAACTGGAGTCAATTTCTTCGTATTCGTCAACATACTGTAAGTACTTCTCATATGTTCATGTGATTTTCGTCAATGTGTACACATCTGCCTGTAGGTTTGAACATCTTTGTTTGTGTGCAACTACACGTATCTTGAAATATTCCAAAAATTTGACTTGAAGTTGTATTGAACAGAGTTATCCTGCCAGAATGAACCAGAAGTCATCATTGTGCAGATGATTGACCCTTCTACTTCTACTTAATGTTAGGGGACGAAACAATAAAAGAACCTTGGCAAGAGAAAGCTTATTGCAAAAACTGCATTGTAATTAACATGGTCTATTCTATGACTGCATTTACACCCCTTTTTATTGAACGTTTGGAGTACACTGTATATTCCTGTAGTTTGGTTCATTTTGACAGTGACTTATGACACACATGCCCTGGAAAATATAGGTCTCCCTCATCTTTTAAATAAATTGTGGTGCGGTCCTATCAAATAAGTGACGTTGCCATCTGTAAGACCATGCTGTCAGCAGAGTTTCTACAAATGATAGCCAAATGCACTATCACATTATTGCCTCCTCGTGGCCTCGAGGGCAGAAGTCGCATATTTAAACAATTCTTTTGATGCCGGGACATCATTTTAATCCATTGTAGCTGGTGTGAATCCAAATTGACTATCTTGCCATCCACCGCAAAATAGCAATCTGTTTTCAGAGCTCCCTTTCAAGCCTACAGGCATCGAGTATGTGATACTCAAATGATCGATTGGTGGAGTAGTCCTTTTAGGAAAGCCAGGTTTTAAACAATCAATAACAGTATCACTGACGGACCGGCCAACATGTAGGAGGAGTAAAGGGAAAGGCTGACATTCGTGGCAGAAAGAAGTGATATTGCTAGTCTAAAATCCATGTGATGTCAGTGTGATTGGCTGAAAATAAAAAAAGCTTCAACAGTCTGCTGATGTTGCTTTGCTGCGGACCTTATAACCCCCCCCCACAACGGCTGAATGCCGCGGCTCACTGGGAAACAAATTGCATCTCTGCTTGTCATTATCACATTAAATCTGCATCAGCTGTCAACGAAGGGCCACAGTATACACATGCTTGTGCACACACACACACACATAGACACACGCGTCTTTCTTCTCCTTGACTAATCTCCAAACAAAGCTGCGAATGTTAGCCTCTAAAATCCTTTCACTTTGAATTTTGTTGAAAAAAAAAAAATCCCTGGAGAGGAATAAAGAAGGACGATGCAGGCGAAGAAAGAGATGAAGAGACGAGTGCTTGCCAACTCCTGCTGAGACCTCTTTGATAGATGCAGAGTTTTTCTAAGAGGGAGTTTGGTTCATTTGCAAATCTCTCCGCATGGGCTGTGGGCTTTTTGTGTGTCTCTTTGTGTGTGACTGTACGAGTCTGTTTTTTTCGGTCATTGTGCGTATACTGTATGCATACAGTATGTGTGCACACATCAGGCAAGTGCAGAGCTTCCTTTGTACCACGCGTGCATCTTTGTAAGAGATAACAATTTTTTTCTTTCTTTCATTTGCATATTTTGGGTTGTCCTCATTATCTGAAGGCTGGAGTCCTCATTGTGTAATCTGTCTTGTATCCTTAAAAGAGCCATTAGATTACCTTGATCTCTTACAATACTGCAAATTAGGCTTACTGGAATCCCACCCCTAATAAGATTAAGCCTTCCTTTTTTTACTGTTAAAAAAAGTGCAGGATGTGAGATTGTAGAGTTCCTCTGCTAAACTGAAAAAAAGCAGAGGAAGGGGAGTCCTGGTTTTACCCTTTCTGCATGCAAGAGAAGTCATTTGATCCTGCTGCTTTTGGGCCAGATTTAAAAGAATGGAGGACAAACAGGGTTAGCTGCATATTTGATGACAGCCTCCATCCCCTGCTCTACCCAGCATCACAGAGAAGAGAAGAAGAGAACACTGTTAATTAGAGAAAGAAATACAGCCATAAAGAAATGAAAAGATCGATGTTGGAAGAATGAAAGTTGCTGCTGGGGTTTTACATACGATTTAAGACGTTCGTTCTGACATGTTCAGCCTCAGACATGGTTTGGTGTAAGGATAAAGTATTTGCACAGTTTCACATTGTGCATAGTGTGGGAAGCTATTATCATCCCTCAGCTTTGTTTCCACACCTGCTTGGATCTAACTTCAGTGTAATCAGCAGTGCTTCCCTTGCATATTTTCCTGTAACTTAATTATAAAAAAGGCTCTTAATGCTGACAGGGCAAACCCAAAACTTCCAACACACACAATGATGATTATATCTGAATGTTTTCAAATGTCATGGACCTTATATCACCTTATAGCAGACAAGGAGAAAACTGAAAGTGATGTGAAAAAAACAGTGTATAGACTCATACAAAATAAATACCTCTCATTCATCCCTTATGACCTGCTAGAAGTGTGTGGCGATGTCTGTATCTGCAGAGACCCTGCCCTTTGCCTGTATCTTCTTATTTTGCTTTGTTGGGGACGTTTTTGGGCCTCAACCTATATGAAAACGTTGCGACCAGGTGCCAAATCGTAAGCACCACCTAAGAAGAAGCTACGAAAATGGCAGACACAGCGCAGGAAAAGCGAAAAGCTTGATACGAAACGGGAGTGAATCTGGGCTTGGCATCCTAACCCTAACTGCGGTCAGGGGGAATGTGCTTCTGGTGAGTCAGGGAGGAGGGGACAACTTTGAATGTTGTGTTCACAAACAACAACCGTCTTTTCTCCCCGTTAAAGGGGATTTTTGGGGGAGTTTTTCCTGTTGTGAGGGTCCCGGGACACAGGATGTCATGTGTACAGATTGTAAAGCCCTCTGAGGCAAATTTGTAATTTGTGATTTTGGGCTGTACAAAAATAAATGTAATTGAATTGAAGCTGCCATGGCTGCGAGTGTTCATCACTATGATGTGTTTGGGTTATATGTATTGTGCTTTGCTTGTCTTCATTTCAGCTGTGTGTGTGCGTGTGTGTGTGTGTTATGTTATGTTATGTTATGTTGTGACTTGCTGTGTCAATGCAATCCATCCACACGGACAGAAAAAGCACCATGAAAGGGTCCAGCAGGGGCTGTGAATAAATGCGGAACTGTGTACGGGAATGAAGTGGTTGATAGCCTCTCACCCAGGTAGGTGACACTTCGAGCTCACCATTTCACCGCAGTTTGAACTCAGTCAGACAAAGGAAAAAAATCAGCAGTGGCATCTTCTGTTAAGGAGACTGACAGCTGTACTTCTCGTCACCTTGACAGATGAATGACACGTCTCCTTGTTGTCTCATTGAACATCTATACTTTTATCATTCCTTTACATCTATCTTATCCCCCTTACCTCTGTTCTCATTTGTCTTTATCTCCATCTTTTGCACCGCATCTCACTTGTACTCTTTATCCAGCTTTCATGGATCCTTTTTTCGCCTACTTTTTAGAACAGTTTTTTCCCCGACTGCCTTTTCTTTCTTTTACTTCCTTCCCCTCTATTTCTTTCACTCTTGCTTTTCTTCTCAGTTTTTGTCCTCTCATCCTTTGGTTATTTGAGGACATGGTACAGCGTCATGTCTCAGGCCACTGGAGGACTTTTAGAAGTCAACAAGAGAGAGACTGCCACGGTCTCCCGGGTTCCTGCACACATACACACAGTGACACACACAAATTCATTCACACACACACACACACACACACCAGTGTTAAGCTCTCAAATTCCCCACAAAGAGCTTCACTCCCACAAGGCAAGATGCCACAGAGAGAAAAACAAAGACATGGAATATTTTCTCTCTATCCCCCACTTTCCTTCTCTTTCACTCCTCTCACTGTAGTCCTCAGTAGTTCGCTGCAGTACAATACAAACATGTAGAGTGATCAAAAGAGTCTGCGGTGTCAGAAGCGAGGGACAAGATGGACGTGTGTGGAAGATGAGATGAGAAAGGCGGGCAGGAGAATAGAGCTGTCAATCAAACATTCTGTCAAACTCAGTGGAGCTCGCATCCCAGTGGTGCGCTAGTGGACTTCTGAGCTTACCTGGAGGAGCATCAGAGTACTATCATACCTCCTGCCTTGTCACCCTGGGCTTCTTCTAGATTACGGGGAATTTCTGATGAAGAATGTGGAAAAAATGATCAGGAATCGAGGGAGATGTCTGCCAGTGCAGCTTTATTCTATAAAACTACACTTTTTACATTTAAAAAATGAATGGAATTTGAAATGTTTGGTAATAATTGGTGATGGTGATAACAGATAATTGCCGGGAACATCAGTAACAAATTGAGAAGATTGTTGTCATTATCTTCTATCTCGCTAAAAACACGTATGGGCATGTGCATTAATACATATATATATATGTATATGTAAATATGTAACATACTCTAAAGGTTTGCCAAAGTAACCTGATGTTAGCAGGCCATATCTAATTGCCATTTCAATATATTTAAGCCAACTCTAATGTGAGAAATTTGAAGTGAAATGTTGGTTTTAAAAAATGAGAGTTCACTTAAAACTGAAAAAATTCATCTCATTAGAAAAACTTCCAACTGAGAACCATTCTTTTCCCTTTTTTTAAGAACTGATACTGATGCTTAATAAGCTCAAGAAAACTTGCAGGGTAAATTTGTTCAGAAAGAAGTCACATTAAAAATGTTAAAATAATGACGGTTTTATTACAAAGCATTTGCATGTGTATCATGGAGTCACAGCGCCCTCTTTTGGATCCAGAGAGAAGTACATTTACAGATGTGATTTTAAAGCTGTTTAATGTTTTGTGAGTTTTCTGCATGTGTGGATACTTATTATACAAAATAATGAGAGAATCATGTCTTATTTTCTCTTACTGAAGATCAAGTTTATCTTAATCTCCATGTCGGACGTTTTAGTCGTTTAGACATAATTAATCTGGTAAATAGTTCATTTTAAATGTACATTACAAGGTACAAAAAAAAAGCAACAAATTGTTGAACTACTCCCACTTTCTTTCTCACTCTTCAGAGTTGCTCTTCCTTCTTCTCTCTCAGCCCGTCTCTCAGGTCCTCAGGCTGCAGCAATGAAGAACCAGTGTCTGTCAGCAATGAAAGACAAATATCTATGAGTGAGATTCAGGGTGGAATTGAACAGGAAATGCACTTGTCCCACTGACATTGACCTCGATAGAAAATCTTTATTTAATTTCAATATTTTCCTTTTCCTTGTTTGTAAACTTGCTACATGGTCATAAAACGACATAATTATTACAAAACACTATAGTAAATCGTAGCATTTCCATACTGAGGGATTGATCAGTTCACAATCAGTCAGAAAGACATAAGTAAAGACCAAAAATGATGGCAATAATTGACAACAATGTACAATTTCAGCAGAGAATTGTGTTTAAATTTGACACTGAAAACCAAAACGTTTTGACACTTTTCCTTTATTGTTGTAGATGTTTTTGTCCATAGTTTGGGCTTTGAGTTCAAAGACTAAACGGCGTCTCATGACTCACATCATACGCTTACTGTGTCCCAAATGAGGTGCCGGATTGTATGAAGAACGTCGTCCAGGGTTGGTCCTTCAATAGAGATGAAGGCCAAGCTGAGCCTGCTCATCCTCCCCAAACCAGACAGTCTAGCCACACAGTGTGTCTTTGTGAACGTGTGAAGTCTAACATTTCTGAGTTTAAGTTCCATGAAAAGCTAAGGCAGGTTTTGGAATGCTTGATTTTTCAGTACAAGTTGTAACATTTCAGAAGGACATGATGTACTGGCAATTACTGTATGAGGTTACCGTTAATATAAAGCTTGAAGAATATGGTTGTTTCTTTCAAATCAGACAAAGAAAGACATTTTTGGTCTGCTTGATTGGCTCGAGTGTGCAGAATCTCCTCCAGTACTTGCTCATCAGTGGACTTATCTGATTGGCAGTGGTTGATTGGCTTAAATGGAACGATGATCTGGATACAGTTTAGTACAGAGTTTGGTGTAATTGATGAAAAAGACCCTTTAACCTCATGCTCTTCATCAACCTAACTGAAGTTCTGTGATGTCATTCCTGAAGCTTTAAAGTGTATTGGAGGTTATCATAAGACAACGAAGAGTCATAATTGCCATAAAGAGTATATGTATAAAATATTAACCTTAAGAAAATAAAAACTTCTGCACTACTGCAAAACTACTGCAATAACAAAAACACAAACTAAATCTGTGGAATCTTTAAAAGGAGAGAAACCTGTTTATGTGCCATTAAAACAATTAGCAAAAAATACATATTGATATTGAGCTTGAGGCCCTTTATCCCGCAATTATATCTGACACCTTTTGAGTGTATTACCTCAACAGACCTCTTACCTCTGATTGTCTGTAATAAATCAGCAACCGTCAGCACAGCAGTGATTCACCCTTCCACAAGCAGGGGGGAGAGAGAGAGAGGGGGACAGGGAGAAAGAGGACAGTTAATATACTTTATTATAATGAGTAAAGTAACTCAAACATGATTTACTGAGCTACACTTTGTAGCTCTGTAAACTAATTTCAATATTTGGGCCTTTCCACACTGAGTGGTGAAGTTCAGCACCACGGAGAAGGACACACTGCGTAGAGACATTCAGCACCAAGGAGAGGGGCATAAAGGTGGAGCCTTTTAAAGGTGCCATGATGTGCTTGAGGTGTATGTTAATGTAGATGGGGTAATTGTTGCATGTTGCTTTTCCTGTCAATATTTTACCAAACGTATATCCTATACAGCTCCAATTATGCTAAAAACTACAAACTTAACATGTTGTCTTCAAGCAGCCACAAGATGCTACAGCAAATTATTACAATCGTCACACAGAGGTATTGGAAGAAAGAACGTGTTCAAAATTGACTCTTTGGCCTGAAGCTGGTGCTACATGGGAGCTCAAAATGTGTCCAAAATGAAAAAGATCCGTTCACTGGGGAGCATGAATGTGTGCATTTCACCACTGTGCCAGACAGCAACAGTATCAATTATATTCGTGATGAACATGGGGTCAACTTCTAGTCACACACTTAAATAATGCACTAAATAGCTGTAAAAAGGGAAACATTTTAACAGTATAGTTTTTATAACAACAGTTTTTAAGGATTTACTTCATTCCTGCATCTTATACTGTTCTAAAGCACTTACTATTCATAAACAAACAATCAACAATCCTTTATGTAATTAATATTTACTGAGAATTTAACACTCAAACACTCAGCTGTTATGTTTCAACAGGATTGGGTGGGTGTGGTTTGATCAGATGCCACCCACAGTGCTGGCAAAAATGAGCACATTTTGTTTCTAACCTGTGATTGGTGCACAGAAACACGTGACATCACCTTTTTTTTTTTATCAAACTAAGCCCCGCCCCATTCAAACCAGGAAAAAGAGCACAGATAAAAGCACAACTCCAGAAGTCTCTGACCGACTTTGGCAGGAACAGTGGTGTTCGTGTGTCGGACCCCAATGCAGATGAGAGAGGGAGATATATGGCGGTGATTGCATAACATGTATGCTGTCACTATGGAATTACTGTAATCCAAACACATTGAGCTATGTTGTACTTGTCAGTATGTTTTCTCTTATACTCACGGATATATCAGCTACTGTAAACAGTGCTATAGAAGGCATCCCTAGAGACTTTAAGGTATCCAAATTTGAAAATAGAATTAGTTGTGTCCTAAGCAGTATCTAGTAAGCAACAGTTCGGGGCTTTTGGAGGTGTATTTTTCTTGTGTCCATCCATAAAGCATTCCGAGCCTACAGGCCTGGTAGATGAAATAAGTGGACTATGATTATGGCTTCTTGATATGGAAAGCATCTACTTTGACAGTGAATTTGGAAGCTCTCTCAATTGTTGTACAGTCAGCAGTGTTGTATTATTAACCACAAACTGGCAAACCGCCCATTCCCTCTTCTTCCGCCTCTATTACTACTATAATGGCTTAATGTTTTCAAACCACTCTTCTAAGTGCCTCTTGCCTTTTACTTTTCCTCTCTTCCTGTCTTTGCATAACTGCCTCCTTCCTTCCCTCAGCCCTCACTTTCTCTAATGCTCCTCTCCTCTTTCCTGTACCCTGCGTGGCATCAGCCATTTTTTTCCCTGAAAAATGAGATTATCAGTCTGCTCGGAGGAATTATTGAGTCTTCTCCATATCCCTGCATATACGCTAGCCTCTCTCTTCACCTCCCTCCTTTTATCAAATGCACATCACACCCTCTCTTTGCCTCCAGTAAGTACAAATTGTAGAGACGGATGGTCAGGTGAGGGGTGAAACCTGTGACCACCAGTTCGTGTTTGCCTATTTCCCCCCCAGTATCCTCTCCTGCTGCCTCTCATCTAGGCAGGATGGATAGAGGAACGGAGTAAAGGAGGGAGGTTGAGATGGCCTCTGCTTATTTTTTTGTTTGTCTGCACGGCAGCCTAGTTCCTCTGAGTGGGGCCTCCTCATCCTTATGACCCTATAGGGTTAGGTTATTTATCAGAAGCGTATGTAACATGCAGATGTTGGATTTTGCTACTGATTCTTCACACAAATCTTGAAATAGAATCCTGAAATAGTTGTTGTTGTCATCTTGCATGCATTTCATGGGCAGGTGGCATGGTAGCCCCTTCCATCAGTGTGTGAATGGGTGTAAATAGGTGAATGATGACAAGTGAAATATGACAAGTAGTGTGAAAACCGCTTTGAGTGGTCGGAAAGACTATACACATACAGTCCATTTACCTCACACACCAGTAACAAATTAAAGTGTGTTAGTTGGGCCACCATGTTTATACTTTGTCATGTGAGTCTGTTTGATTTTGAGCTTATTTGTTGCTCTTTAGTGTATTTATTATTTATAGTAAGTTATTTGTTTTCAACCTATATGTGAGGAAGAGACATCCTTTTATCCCAGTGGCTTCCTGTCCTGCCCTCCCTCCTCCGCCGCCAACGAACCTACAACCAGGAGATCAACCGTCATAAGGCTACAGACACTGCCAGCCATGTCCTGCCTCTAAATCCCCCTTAAAAAATATATTTAGCATTTTAATGCACACAACAAGAGCCGATTTGCTACTCCTTTTTTAAAACATATTATATTTCAAAAGCGTCGTTGTTTTTTGTATTTATTAATAAGGAGAGAACATGTCTTCCCCCGCGCAGGAAAGGAGGTCTGGCGTTCAGCTGCTGAGCGCCGCGCTGCTGCTGCTGTTCTCGCTCTCCGGTAAGAAACCAAAGCAGCCAAACCGATCGATGCTCCGACACATTGATACGCGACAGTTGGGATGATAGCGCCCGCAAACCGCTACATCGTTAGGCCTTTCCCCTCATATCTGACTGTGTGAGTGAGTGTGTGCAGGACGAGAGGGAGATAATGGTTGTAATTCGAGATAATGTCGGTTAATTGTGATCCCAGCGTTTCCCTAGTTTGATAGAAGCCATCCATTAAAACCAGACTGTTGTGGCTTTCTTGGACGGCTTTTAGCGAAACTGAATTCTGATCTGTTGTGGTACTTCTGTCATTACTTATTTCCCCACTATACGTCTCCATTTAGCCTCTTTTGACATATAAACCAGTGCCCTCGCGCATCACAACCTTTAAACAGGGTTTTGGATGCACTATATAAAAATAAATATTGCCTCAGTCTGCACACAGGATGACAGTGTAGGCTACACAGTAGGTCTCAGTGTTGTGAGTGATGGCCAGAAATAGTCCTGTAATGAGGCGCTGACAATGTGCTGTTGATATTTATGGGCCTTGTATTCAGTAGCAGACATGCAATACAAACCTACTTATGGGGTCATCTAAATATTAGTTTTTGGGATTTATATAAACACACGAGGGAGCAGATGTGCACAGCAGGACAGCCAATCCAAACCGGTTCGTGATCATTTCCAGATGAAAAAGATAGCCCACAGATCAAAACACGCTTCCACACAATATGGCCCACATCTGATCACGAGGGTGGATGATCACATGAGGCTTAAATATGGATATACAATCGAAAGCCAACCTTGTCCATCATTATACAAGCCAGTGCTGTGGTGATGTATGTCAGCGTTGAGCTTGTATAACATACGCTCCCCTTCCTGCTGCTTACTCAAGTTGCAATAATAAACGCTACAGTAAAGCCACTTGGTGGCACTGGTAAATGTGCAACGTGTATGTGTGGCACACTAGTAAAACTCAACGCCGCCAAGGCGAGGTTTATGAACCTGAGCAGGACACAGGTTGCGAGGATGGGTCATCCAATCAGTTAGGGAGAGGAGGGTAGTTTAGAAAGAGGCTGGATCACTATCTGAAGGATTAGCATGGTTGAATGTTTATTTGCACAATGAGTCATTCCCTGAAGATAGAATTGGGGGGGGGGGGTACAGAAGTACAGTTGCTCCTTTCTATCTCTTTTCAGCAGGATGTAGGTTCTATGCTAAAGGGGGGAAAAATGTAAGATCATTGCATTCCTCTTTAATTCTTATTTACCCCGCTGTTTGATTGTCAAAATGAAAGAATATTGCATAAAATGCATCTTGTGTGCTGCCTTTCAGAAGAACACCGTCAGGCTAACAACACGTTTGTCAGTATTCCTGTGGACTTCTGCTGACTTGTGAAGCTGCTGCAGTTTCCCACTAATATTCTTTCTGCCCATTATTGTTTTAACTTTACTCAGAAACCGCACAGTTACAGTTCCTGCAAAGAGGCACTAGATGGCAGCAGCACACTGCAAAGACAAGGCATCTAATATTTATGTACTTGCATGGACTAATAGCATTATTACATTGGAAGCGTCAAATTACCACAATTCAGTCAAAACTTTAATGTAACAGCAATGCATTTAGTTTTCTGAGAGAAAAGAAAATTCAAAACCGACCCTAACGATAACTGCTACGAACAGTGGCTTTATAATTGAGGCCAGCAGGGAGATATTTCTATGAAAGGGGTAAGGGAGCTACTTGTGCTTTTCTAATTAACAGAGAATCCTGGTTTAAATTACAGCAGAGCCTTTAAAAAACAAATACAAATAAAGGAAATAAAAAGACTGAAAAGACCACTGAATTTGCATTCGGTGGACCTACATTTTCCATTAACTGTTCCTTACTTTCACAAATACAAATAAATGAGTTTTAGTTTTGTCTTGCTTCTGAATATTCTTTTTTTCTTGAAACACTTCAACAAGAATCATTCATGACAGCGTTTGTCACAGTCACCATGACATTATTTATTTGAATTACAATGTATGTCATTCTGACATAGTATCATTTTATCCTTTAGCCTAGAATTAGATATTAAATAATAATAATCCAAAGATACCCTCCCTCTCCTGATTTTGCATCGTGACATGGTCCAACAAGCGTTGCCAATGACGTGACAATGTAGCAAATCCTCCGTAGTTGACAAAGAAAGTAACATACAATTGAATGAATATGGCATTTATGTTACCCTTTAAAAAAACAACTTAATTTACCTTAACTTATATATCTTCCTTCCTATTGAACTATCAGTGCTTTTTTCTGTGCAGTTCTATAAGTATGTATCCCTTGGCATCCCTTTGGAACACATAATTAAAACCTTTATTATTGTTTGTAATGCAGGAGTTAGAATTTGTGAAATAAATTACTTTAGAAATACATTTTGAAAATGTAGGACGGCTGCTGATGTTTCCTTATTTATAAGATGTTAAGATGGACCCAGTGTTTCTCGTCAGATTCCTGTCCAGAAGCTTTACCTTTGTTTGGTACAAACATGTGACCTTAACTGATCTAAACCATGTGACTAATGTTTAACACTACCACCATTCCAAACTGCTATGTACATTGATCTCTGTATCTATTTACTTACATGTTTCTGTGTTTTATGTCGGTGTTTTTTGTTTGTATCTCCTGTAGACTCCATTCAAACCCTTTAAGTGCTTCTTCAAAGTTTCAGCATACTGTATCTTAAAGCACCCAGACTCTATTATGAGTAGACACGACTGTCAATAATGCATAACAGTGAAAGAGTGGAGGGGAGAGGAGGACAAGGAATAGAAAGTACCTTTCAACTCCGGCCAATATATTTCCATCAATAGTACTGCTGTGGTGATCACAGAAGACTATGGGCTTGTGCAATAATTACGCCTGCAACACTGCAGTTCAATAAGGTCAGTGTCCTGGATAATGTGCTCCTGTCTGTGCTGATACAGTAACCTATCCCACAAAGACGCTGCAGACCCACACATGTTTTTGTTCATTACTTAATGGAGCTCTGGGGCCGATTGCTATCCCTGTCTAGTCCATAACCGGAGAAAAGCTTCTCCATCCGTCAGGTTTCTCCAGAAATGAATGTATTGACTGCTGACTGCTCCCCCTTTTGTTACCTGAGTGTGGAGTGCTGCAGTGTGCAGAATGCAGTGTGACTTTCTCCAAAGCAGGGGGCACTAGAGCTAAGTCCTGCAGCACTGAGTCAAAAGAATCAAAACCTAACAATGCCAGACTTATAACAATTTAAAGGCAGCATGCTGGGGTCATCATATCATCCACAAAACATCTGTAGGCTTTACAGGCTTTGCTAAGTAGTGTTTAAGTTGCAAACTCATGATTCACTTTTACGCCAATGCCCCTTTGGTGTGTTGAGAGGCAAAGGCATAAAACAATACTTACCCGAATACCCAGAATCTGCTCTGTGCTGGCTGAGTGATGCTGACCAACCTTTTACTGCCATCTTCAATTGTAACACTTATCAAACACAAGCAAGTGTTCAGATGCCAAGCAGCAGCAGCAGAAGAAGAAGATCAGCACGTAACAAGTAATGTCTGGACCCACTAAAAGCAGCTTGGAATTAAATAATTGTTTTTACCAGCAACCAATCTATCTGGACTCAGATTAGATGTTATGGTCTAACCCCTCCATCACCATTAAGCCAATATTGCCCTGGAGATATATAAGGAATTTACAAGTGCTCCCGGTTATAGTGCTTTGTAGAGGCTTTGTGGTGAACTAAGGAGGTGGGGATCAGAGGTCAGACCCTTAAAAAAAAGCATCAGAGCCCTCACTGACGCTGCCCAAAGCAGAAGAGTAGAAGAGAGCCGAACTATCTGAAGGACGTCGTGTAGAGTTGCATAGCCCTCTGTAGAGATTTGGCTCCTTTGCAAAGGTTTCAAGAAGGAGGGTGCCCAGTTACTAACCCTAAAGCGTCAACACACTCAAGACCAGTATTTACTCCAACAAATCACTCAGGACCAGCACTTCTTAAACCCTAGATCCAGTTACAACCACCTTCAACACCAACATAAGTGAGTAATACTTTTAGAGATTGCACAACTGGGTCCTAGTGTATGATCATCATGGAGCGACTGTGGCGAAGTGGATAGCAGGGCCGTCCTTCAATCAGACGATCGGCGGTTCGATCCCCTCCACTAGTTGCCTGTTGTGTCCTTGAGCAAGACACTTAACCCCAAAATTGCTCCTGTAGCTGAGCCTACGGTGTAGAATCTGAATTATAAGTCGCTTTGGATAAAAGCGTCTGCTAAATGACTGTAATGTAATGAGAGCCTCTAAATACTGAGCTGAAGCCCTTTGTGCCCTTCAAGCAGCTTTACATCACTTTCAGAAGAGACCTTCAAAAGGTGTCTGTGGTTTTGTCAAGCTGGTCCTCGGCGGGTTCCTGCTCAGACTAACTTTGTCCATGCCATCCCACAGATGCCTAATTGGATTGAGATCTGGAGGCGAAAGAGTTTAGTCTAGTCCAGGCTACCTTAAAAAATATATTCACTGTAATATGTATTGAACCTTTTCTGACTCATCCAAGGATTGTAGTTTTAGGAACCATTATTCCTGTTGAAATCAAAAACATTTGTGCATACTGGTTGACAATGTTGCTTAGATGAGTTGTGGTGCCTCTCAGTTGGCCATAGCTTTCTTTTTTATTTATTTATTTAATGCAAATTGGAACAGTGTGGGCCTCATTACTATTCTTGTGGAAATATAAGATGTACACTCTTTAAGAGGTTGTTCATACAACAACCATATATACAATCTGTTTGACTACTTCTTTTACCCATCAGTGAGTCAGGCAGACAGCCTTTCCACTCTAATAAATTAAAACTGTTCTTTTTCACCAATACACACCTCTGCTGTGAATAGTTTTGTGTGCATATACGTGCAGCCCAATGAAAAAATGACGTAACAGTACTACCTACGTTTTACCTTCTTTTTTTTCTGCATTGACCTTGTGGGAGTAGGGAACAATGGAGGGAAATAGAAGTGCGTAAGAGAGAGAAGGCAAAGGGGGGGGGGGACCGGAAAGTGAAGATCGGAAGAAACAGAAAAATTGTAATTTTGAGGGTAGTTATGGGGTCGGACGGAGGATAGTAGTAGGACAGAGGCGTGAGAGAAGGCAAGAGAGGTGGACGAAGATGGGAGAGGAAAGAAGGAGGGGCAGAGGGAGGGAGGAGTCGCATGAGGCTGCTTCACTGCAGTATTTCATCTGTTAGCAAGCCTCTCCGTCTGCATCTGCCCCTTTCTCACTATCCATAGGACTGCTGAGTCAGCAAGAGCCTGTA
Organism: Anarhichas minor; assembly: GCF_050575085.1. Taxonomy (NCBI): domain Eukaryota; kingdom Metazoa; phylum Chordata; class Actinopteri; order Perciformes; family Anarhichadidae; genus Anarhichas; species Anarhichas minor. The sequence goes on from NW_027466472.1 coordinate 6,105,447, forward strand.
TCAAACTGTTTCTCACACTGCGTATTTGTGTATGGGTTGTAGTCGCGCTGTAGGCACTGTAACTGTATGGAGTGCGCACGTCTGTGTGTGTGTCTGTGTCAGTGACTTTGGTGTTTAAATGTGTTAGCTGTGTGTACAGATAGGTCGTTGTGCTGGGATGACATTGACATAGCACAGCTAGCATGCCTTGCGCACTGCTGACAATGCACACATGAGGTTGTGTGTCATTGTGTGTGTGATTGTGTGTAATAGGAAGGGAGAGCAAGAAGCAGCTGCATTACAAGACACCTGACTGGTGAACGGTGCGCATGGAAAACAGTGTGTGTGTGCCCATATGTGTGTGTGTGCGTGCAAATGTAAATTATACATACGGTGGGTGGGAGATGCAGAAATTGCATGTGTGTGTGTGTGGGGGGGTGTGTGTGGTGCAGAGAGGCAGGCCTGTGGAGTGGTGCAGCAGCAGTGGGAAGGGTGCCAGAAACACCCGACTGCAGAGGAAAGAATGGTGCAGAGTCCCATCACACACGCGCGCACAAACACACACAGACTGAGTGAGAGGCACGGATTCTGTCTGGGGAGTGTAAGCCCATGCTTAAGACGTAATGGTAGAAGGGAGGAGGAAACTAAACGATACTTTAATTTCATTTCAAGTTCCATGATATGCAGTTATATGCTTTTTGGCTTTCATTTTAGAACGTCGAAATGTAGAATATGGCTGACTGCAGCAGTCTAAATGTATATTTAACATAGTTTCTTGCTACTACTGTGCAAGTATCATGATCATGAGAGCCAATAAAAGGCTTTTGTTGCCTTTCAGTGTTCCATAGACTGTGCTATCCTGCCATCCCTCCTGATAACTTAATCAACTGCAATGATTGTAATGACTTCGAATACACTTTGATGCCCACACTACATTAGTGAAATTGATTTAATCCATTTAATTCTACTGGTTTCATGAGGCCAAATGTGTCGATGCCAGATCATGGTACCAAAAAAATCATCATCCCCCAGTTTCAACAAAATCATACCAGTGATAACTGAGAAATATTACATTTGATGCCATCAGTCCACTATATTTGACTGTTCCTTTAACATTAGCCATCATGATTTGCACAAGTACTACATGAATATAAAACAATGGAAATATTATAATACTATTTCATTAATAAAGGGTTAAACCTGCTTACAATGAGGAGATGCCAAAAACAACATATCTTGCTTCCACTACACTAACTATCTCTATTATTCCAGTCATGGGGTTTGACATAATTTAGCTTTATTACAGTGTATTCAGCGTAGCCATATTCAAGTAAAATAATGCCATTCCACAGCTACCCGCAATCAAGCTCTTCATTCAATTATCACAAATGACAGTTTTTAAAGCTAAGATCCCTGTGTTTCAACATGGATGTCACCTTCTGCAGCAGCAATAGATAACTGAAATAATGTGCAAACCCTCAACAAAAATAGCGATGTTGTTGTGGAAGCTTATGTGGAAGCTTTTTTACTGTCTAGACAGAGCCGCTGCTTGGAAATTGCAATAAATCCATCTAAAGAGGCATACGCTGTGGATTTAAATGGGTCAAACAAACATGCTGTGAGATACCACTTTCTGTTTGCTGTCTATGTTTTAGAGTTTACTTTGCTGGAGATGTTAATGTAGAAGACATATTGTTTGATCCGCAATCACTTTGCTAGACAGCTCAGATGTTTTACTCACATTAACGGCATTATTAACACTGGTGTTGTTGTTATTTGCAGGTTGTTCGAGCATGGATGTGATCATGCCCGGTAGCATTAATGCACTGAATGGAACAACGATCAAAATCCCCTGCACATTTACTTCCTGCTATAAGATGGATCCTAACAAGTTTGTCATGAACTGGACCTACCAAGAAACACGTAATGACACAGAGGAGATGGTAAAATGGCTTGTCATTATGCTAAACATCTACAACTACAACTATAGGTGTCTACATTTGAAAAGTTTAAGCCTGTTATGGACACTCTCTCTCTCTCTCTCTCTCTCTCTCTCTCTCTCTCTCTCTCTCTCTCTCTCTCTCTCTCCATAGATTATGATGTACCATAAGAAAAGAGGAATGGTGCCTCTGCGCTCGGACCGGTTCGGAGATAGGGTCAAGTTTGCCGGGAACCCGGATAAGAATGACATGTCAATCACTCTATCCAATGTTCAGATCGAGGATGAGGGGCATTACAACTGCAATGTGATAAACCCCCCAGACCGCATCCAAGGACATAATGGCTTACAGCTCAATGTTGTTTCCGAACGTAAGATACTAAACCTACACTTTCTGAAGATACTACACTGCATAAATCCTAATCCTTGCCATAAAGATACCCACAAACTGCATCTCTCAAACCTTCAAATTTACCCCTCGGCTACCAAACGTACATGCAGTATTCAGTGCTAAACCAAAATGTATATTTTCAAGGGAGAGTGCTGCTTTAAAGAAACATTCCTTGTGTTAAGTGTTAGGGCTAGATCTTGCTATCGAAGATATTACTTACAGCTGCAACAGCAGAGACAGCTGCACTGCAAACTGATAGCCCTTGTGACTCATTCATATTGTTATAGTTGCACCACAATATGGCTAAAAACACTGACTTTGTAGGTTGGCGCAGTAAGCTATGCATTGGTATATGTTGACAAAAACAGACTTTTGAAATTCTGTAACAGACAGAACCCAGAATTTGGACTTATTAATGACTTTTCTTCTTATCGTGAAATACTGTATTTGTTGTCAAAAGTGGCGTAAAAGTTATCATTTGCTTGCGTTTTGCATTGCACTGAACTCTCTCTGCCACTGTTCTTTAATGTTGCTAAATGCCATACAGTGATCATAAATAACACACTGTGTGTGTGTGTATCCTGGAGTGTGAAGACCTAATGGTGATGAGTCCGCTTTTTACTTATTAATGACCAACAAGAGGTTGAACTTAGTTCCTCAGCATCTTTTTCGCACCCACACACACTCTCACACACGCACATGACCCTGGCTAACTCAGCAGCACTTTCTTTCTTTCCACTCTGTTTAATCAGCCCAGCTTTTAGCCAGCATTGCACTTGTCTCCATCCTTTGTCTACAAACTATTTAACCCTTTATTCTCCTCTCCTCAGTTCCCCCTCCAAGGGATTCGACCATTGCAGTTGCGATTGGGGCATCAGTGGGTGGAGCATTAGCTCTGCTGATCCTTTCCATGGTAGTAGTGAAATGTCTTCGCCGACACCAAAAACAGGAACTGATTTCAGAAGAGAAGATGGAGGAGGAGGGAAAACTGGAGGCTGAGGGTGTTGCAGAGGAGGGAATCAAGTAAGAAATCTCCCCATAACATCCTAAATCTTCTACTAGTTACTAGCAGAAGCATCAAGATGCAGAAGCATCAAGAAAGTGTGTCTCGTTTGAAATGACATATGAACATCAGCAGCATACCGACAGTCACCAGCAGCATACCACTAGGAATCAATATGCAAATGAATTAAGAGTTGTATATTATAGCCGTTTCGGCACTTTGATCCTACATTTAACTTAAGCACTTTTTAACACCCGCATTATTGCGTCCATAAAACCTAAATTCTACAGCCCAGTCATCGGCAAACCCAGCATGGGTGGGCCCCAGGGGGCCAGGCTGACCCCCAACCAAGAGAAAATCAGGGATGATGATGATTCATTATTATCTTTGTTAATTGATGTGCATTATCCAAATGTTTGTTATATATTTAATTATCTTGCAACATTAGGAATATCAAAGTGAAGCTTGAAAAAAGAAAAATGTATGTGTTTGACTGTGAGATAGTCCTCAAACAACAGCTTGTCAAAAATGAAACGGTGTGTGTGTTGGGGTTGGAGTAGAGGAGAAATGGAAGAGCGCACAGATTCCCACGGGAGGATCCCCTGGACTCCCCTGTATTCCAGGTTAGCCCCATGTTGACTTGTATACGTCTGCTGGTCCAAACCACGTCCACACATTGGCAGCACCCCCCCAGAAGACAGCTGCATTTCGGTTAATGACTTCACCTATGTTGTTTCCAGATAAGTGCAAAATTCAGACACGTATGCTGCATATTAATAGGGACGATGTGCTGATGATTATATTATCAGCCTTATCAATACACTCACGTGCTGGCACTGCCTATTTTGTTTACATTAGGCCCGCACACGGAAACAAAATGCCTGTGGGGATTTATGCATCCCGCCCGGTCTGGTCATTTGGCTTAATTTCATATCTTTCTTCTGTCTGGACTAGTCAATAGTAGAAACATCTACTCCTACTCCTAAAATTACTGTATGCTGACATGCAGTGTAACAAAAACACACATGTTTTTAGCCTATTTTGAAATGTGTTAAAGTGCAGGTTTACAGCATGGTCCTCAGTCTCCGTCCAAGATGTAATTCGTACAAAAGAAAAAACACACAGCTCAGACATAACTCTGTCTTTGTCACTTTAACTACCCTCTTCTCTCCTGTAATTGGATTACAAACCTCAAACCTTCTCCCTCTATTGATGTTGTCGGGCATCTCTTGGCTTTTATTTATAGACAACCATAGCTGGGTCATCTGATTGAACCAGCGGCCCGTGGAGCTCTCACCCCCAACACCCCCTCCGGTAAATACCTGCTCATGGTCACCCAATCTGGACTGTTGTTGTCGTCTGTCATCAACACCATGTCTGCTACAGAACTTCACATGGACCGTATCGAGAAAAATATGAAATACAACTAATCAAATAAATAAAAATCAAAGTCAAACCAGACTGACAGGACACTGCTCTCTTTGCATGTTACATAATACATTAAGAATTGCAATTAGTAGAATTGCAGTAGCCAACAGAACCACAAACGTATTTATCCCTCTGTCAAAAGAGGACTGTGGATGTGCACTGTGTTAAAAAAAGAAACGCGTATACAATATGTGTATGCATGTGTGCAAGCGTACAGGTTCCTTTGTGTGTGTGTTGTGTGTGTGTTTTGCCCCAGATCTCTCTACCTGCTGGCTTCATCTCTAGAGAAGCTTTTTTTTATTGGGGCATCTACCAAGAATATTACAAGCATCGGTCAAATATTGTTCATTCTCTTCTCCTCTCTTTTCTTTCAGACATAAGCACTCCCTACCTGAAGATCTATAGTAACCACTGCTTGAATCACTGTCCACTGATACTTCCATATCTTTTGCATGTGTGTGTGTGTGTGTGTGTGTGTGTGTGTGTGTGTGTGTGGTGGTGGTGGGGGGGGGGGGGGGGGGGGGTGCTGAATGTGTCTGTGTGAGTGCGTATTTCTATATGTCTGTGTGAGCTGCGTCTTTTTCCTTGAAATAAGCCAGGGAACTTACCTGCTAAACACATGTTACTTTTTATTCATAGCCACAAGTCAACTTCAGGGACTATCTCACAATGAGTCAATCTCTCAATAAGGATTGGAATTTTCATCACACACTAATAGGACATGCAAGGGCTGGGCGGTATGACCTAAAATGTATACTACAATATAGTACAGCACAATATCACAGCGTCACAATATCTAATTTTATTGCCTGGAGTTTATTATATAATGAATTAACTATTAATAACGCTACGAGTGGCTGGGGAGGCAGAGCTTCATACTGCAGACTGCACAGCAAATGTGTGTGTGTGTGTGTGTGTGTGTGTGTGTAAATTGTTCAGTTTCCACTCTTACAACTGCTGCAGTTTAGCTTTGAGAGTTTTGGAGGGTGAAATGTTTTGGTTTAACATCCTATGAACCCAGTGTCTTTCAACTCTGCCTTAAATGCATCTCTCAGTATTGGCACCATGCCTTAAATAACATGCATGTGTTATCCAGAGAGAGAGAAAAAAACATTCCTCATACCTGCGTGGATGTTTTCCTAGCAAAAAAACATCGCCCTGCATAGTCAGCAGAATCTGATTCTGCACTCTGCTCAACAGACCTTTTTCACAGCAGACATTTTGACTTCATAGCAGGAAAAGCACATGTGGTACGAATAACATTAGCGAGAGCGCTGCTCTATTCAAGTGCCCCTGCAAGTCATGACAGTAGCTGTGGTTTTTATTTTGCATTTTTAAGTTGTTGAAATTACAGCCCCATGGCATTACCACTGTCAGTGGTAACACAAAAAGTGTCTGAAATTTCAGTTTACTCTCACTCACCGCTCACCATAGAATATACAATTGAATGTGTATTATATACGGAGTAGTGAATGAATGAGGGAGTGATTCCAGACACAGCCAGGGTGACAGTGAGCCAGCATGAACAATACCAGGACTCTGACACTGAAGCACCGAAATGGAATTCAGCCATCATTATGTTGTTATTTACACCTGCGATTTTTCTATTGTGACATGTCAAAATGTCTTCTGTGAAAAAGGGCTGCACTGAGTAACATGCAGTGAGTTGAAGTGATTATTTAAGAGTACTTTATGCAACATAAAGGGTAACGTGGACCCTTTCCCCCCATGTTATTGTATTTAAGTGATTAATAGGAGCAGGGATGTTTGAAACTGGTCCAGTATTCAGAGAGAACGATGCAGACCTAAAGAAACAGGCTGTAATGTAATAGTATCGGGCAATTGCGCACCGTCAATTCACGCCCACTAAAAGTGCTTGTTTTTGCCACTGACAGGCTCAGGTTGTTAGTATAAGGGCCTGACAACATTATGGAAATGACCAAACAGAGAAATAAAACGCTTTTCTTACCTTTCACTTCCTTCTTGTTACCGTTTCATGTGACTTGTTGCCGTAAGACGACGTGAGTGAGAGTTTGTTATGTTGGAGTACAGAAAGCGTAGTTTAGTGATTTTTTAAAGATTTTCAATGTCATGACTGAATATTTGGCTGATTTCGACAATGTTGATGCGATGTCAGACTCCAGAACTAGACTTCTCCGAGTGAGACACCACAATAACAAACGGAGCGGATCGATTGAAAGGTAAAGAACATGTTTTTCTCTGTAGGGTCCCCTCCATAATGTTGTCAGACACTTATAATAACAATCTGAGCCGGTCAGTGGTAAAAACATTCACTGTATTGGATGTAAATTGACGTTGCGCAATTGTGCTTCGTCGATATGATCACTTTGCAGCCCCTTTAGCAGCTGCAGTGTTCTCCCTCAATACTGGACCATTTTCAAAAATTGTTGTCCCCAGTTTCATCACAAAAACATGGGAAATAGGGTCCATGTTGAAAAACACAGATGTCACCCTTTAAATTCATTCTTTAGTAACACAAACAGCATCGCCCAATCTTTATATTTCTACTGTATGTTATTACTGGTTATACCGTCCACCCCTATGACAGAAACGTCTGCACCCAGCCAGCCCTTGTCTCGAAGAATGATGTGTTAGTGTGCCTGAATACAGAGGTTACAGTAGCAGACACAGATGTTTGTTCCGTTATTTATCGGATAAAATGTGTCTTTATATCAGACCATACAACGCTTACAATATCTGTGACTGCAGTACATTGTGCACTTATTTGCACACACTGCATAGGGATAATTGTCAGTAACAGTGATGAGCTTTCCTCTCAGAATGCTGCCCTACATAAATAATGTTACTGGATGAAAAGGATGGTATTAGAGATAAAGTGAAGTGAATTATCGCTGATATATGACAGAATTTATATCAGAAACATATCAAAGACTATTTTAAGTGGAAAAACTCACATTGCACCTACAATCACGTAATTCCTGCCAGTGACAACCATTATTAATATGTATGGGAGGACTTAATAAAGGTTGCCCAAAAAGTAGATTTTACACAGCCACCATTTTATAGTAATCCTTACCATGACAAATATCACACGCATATTAATACAGGAAATAATACCAAATGATCCAAATTAGAACACAAGATGCTTGTGTTCGTGACTGACAGAGAGGTGCTAAATTGAAAATAGGTAGAATCTGCTATTTTGTCAATTTAAAGCATGTACAGCTTACTATACTGCCATGAATGCATGTCAAACAGTGCATATCAAAAAGAAAAATATTATAATGAATTAAGAAATGTAACCATGTTCTGTTTAATTCATTAACTTGATAAAGCCACAGCAATGTGAGTCAGTCAAAGCATGTTTGAGCTTTCTCATATGTAGCAATCATTTATCAAATATTATAATACCAGAATTTTATTTCGATTTTATTTTGATTCATGCATAAATATGTTTTGCTTGCATATTTGATTTATAAAGTCTCAGAGGTATTTGGTTGCACATAGATGAGATTAATCTGCCAACTTCAAGATTCAAAAATCTTTGTTTACATTATGAAAAAATAAAAGCTTCCGTTCACATAATCTATATCTTTTTTCCAACTGGAGCCCGGTTTAAGAGATAAAAAAACTTTAAACTGAGCCATTACACCTCAATACAAACACATTTTATTTGTTCATTTTAAAGCAGATTAATATGTAATAGTTATGAAAGTTTTAAAACTTACATCCAAGCTCTGTCTCCAAAGTTATGCCTTTACCTCATCAGTGGTGTATCAACATGTATATATTCTTTTGCACATCAACACATTCATACCAATTCTAATATAATCAGTTTAATTAGTGGAGAGCATGCGGATGGAATGGAAATGAGGACATCACATAAAGCTCACTTTAATAAGGTGGTATATGGGAAAGTTGGACCGTTACAGAAACATGGCATGATGATTGTATGGTTAAATGGGACATGTATTGGTAGTGCATTTGTTTTTGATCATGTCTTTGGTTGGAGCACCTTAAATGTAAAAAAAAATATTCTCTTGATATTAATATTTAATGTCCACTTTTACATGTTGCAGCATGTGAGCTTTGTTATTCTCTGAATGTTGTTTTAACTATGTTGTGACGACAGGCCAGCTGTCACAGAGTGATGTCTCTATGATGCCTGTAATGCTGTGTCATCCAGATTTCGGAGAGTGGTTGGCACTTCCAAATCTGGTGGCTTGGCCATTCCTGGTTTCTGACATTTAAAAAAAAATATGTACAGGCCTGTGTTAAGGCCTATAACTTAATAAGGGTTTTTATGGTTTTATTATTCATGATTTTATAATTATATGTGGTGTATTGTGTGATCAATATGGTCATTTAACACAATCATGCTGTTAAGAACTATAATAAAATGGTGATGTATTGATATATTCAAATAGTTGGCTGTATGCATTTAACTGCAGAGTTATTTGGTTGGGAGAGCCCCGTCTGACACATTTCGTGGGACACTGCTATCTGAGTGGGTTGAAGCTTGTTTAAGGTTGCAGGGATTGTGTGGTTCACCCATGAGGTGAGGACTGATTAACATTTGGGGCTAATTCATATTTGGCGGTATGAAGTCAGATAGATTACTGTATATTGTATATACTGTATTTCTCAAACAACTAAACTAACAAAAACATTAATATTGTACGATGAAGTAGACAGATTTATCATTGTGCATCGCTGTTTACCATCTCTGGCTATGAGTCTGCCCACAATAGTTGCTCTTGTACAACTTTAAATGTTAGTGAACACCAAACTAATGCTTACACTTTGCTGCCTCTGAACATGCAGCTGTCATTACATTGTGTATTTTGAATAAAGATGATTTAGCAAAATGTCACAGTTTTCTGTATTTCACTTTGTATCCATCTTTTAATTATCGATACTCCTTTTCAAGCCTTTCCCAGCTCACACTGGTCAAGAAGCAGGGAACACCACTGTTTATCACCAGTCTGCTGCAGGGCTGACACCTATAGCAAGCAACCATTTACAACTACATGCAATTTATAGTCCACTAGCATGTTTTTGCACGGTGGTAGGACACTGAATAAGCAAAGTGGACACATGCAGATCCACACAGAAAGGCCCCAGCAACTCCGTTTAAAGCCTTATATCAGAGCATGAGAGTTTTGACTGCTCCACAGTATGCTCATGTGCTTTGACCCTACGCATGTATGTGAGCAGTAACAAGTCTCAAACTCAGGAAGCCAAGCTGATCTCATCATGGGGGGGACAACCTGGAACTGCTCCGCTGAGAGTCAGCCAGAGGTGACTTTGTGAATGTAGACTATGTATTTGCAGCGTTTGCAGACAAATGGGAGTCATTTTGGTTCTGAACTGTAGCCCAGATTAAAAAAAAAACAGCCCTGTGCGCGGACACCAAAATAGTGCAAGGCTGTCTATAACACTATTAAACAGTATTTAAAAAATCGCAATAATTTCAAGCGCGAGGTATTTCAGGCTACAAAGGATCCACCAGCTGTGCGTTTGCATGTATTTGATTGGCTGGTTCAGTTCCGGTCAAAGCAGTGCATCGCAGTAACAGTTGAGCCTGGTTCAACTTTTTTTTCTGGATGACCCTGCATTTTTTTTTTTTGCCAGAGCTCGTTTGCACCCTCACTGCGTCAGCCCAGTGGCCTGGTTCATATACATGAAGGGGTCTAATATTTTACATGCAGTGCTGTTGTTCGAACACGGCTAAAAGAAAAAGTTTCATTGATAATCACATTAGTTTACAGATAATGTGTGTCAGTTCAGATGACTTAGGTGCTATAGTAAAATAGGCCACTGCGCAGACTGTCAATTTTAACCACAGAGTGGGACCATAAATGGAATGCACATTTTTTTTCGTGTATTTTTTCAAGCAATTGAATTATGAGTTGTTGAAGTTAAGAATTCATTACTATCATTACTACCTCCGTAGATTGCGTAGTTTTCATCCAAAAAAACATATTCAAGACAAAACCATCAAAACAATTACTAAACAAAACCAACCAATGATTAAATTGCAAAGTGTGCATTCAATAAGGACTATGACACATGTCATGCACTTCAAGAATGTTGTATCGAATTATACAAAATGTTATTGTGACTATATAAAGCCAGTGAAACAGCAAGTAGAGTAGAGGAAGAAGAAGACAATGTGTAAGATACCTAATAAGTGTATTTAAACTTTCTAGTTGCAATTACACTACGCGCATACACACACACACACACACACCAACCCACAGACTTTGCGATCTTTTTTAACATTTTTGTACTTAAACCTTTTCGACATCAAGCCAACGTCTGACCAACATCAAGTAAATCATAGCAGTTTCCAACTAAAATCCAACAAACTGTGAGGCTGAAAGCCTCCAACACAAATTCTCCCCCAAGAGGCCGGCTGCATATTCTGCACAGGTGTGTACTGCAGACCTGCTCTTAACTTTAGAGAGGACTTACCTTTTAATGGTCCCTGTTCCCCACCGACGGAACGATGGACGGAGAGACATAAAACCAGGATCACAAACCGCGTGGGACAAAACAGACAGGAAAAAGAGAGGAATGGGACGCAAAGACAAGAACGGAGGGAAGAACAAGAGAGTAAGAGGCATTCAGCAACATTTACAAGCAACAAAAATATGAAGAATTGATGGGAAATTGATGAGGTGTAAGAAAGGGTGAGGAAAAATAGGAAGGACAGATGAAAAGGAGAGGTAGAGAGAGGACCGCCCCACTTGTCCTCCACTCAGGATGCTTTCTGAAATCTGCTCACTCACCGGCTGGTGCAAAGAGAAAGAGAGAGATATGGAGAGTAGGGGGGGGGGGCAGGTTGAAGTAAGGGGTGAGAAGAAGGTTAATCAGAGTGGGAGGTGAAAGTGGTGGGAAGATGAAGGTATGGAGAGAGAGAGAAGATACGGGCTGAGAGCTGAGTGTCTCTCAGTAGCTGTGCTCGGACCGGCTCAGCTGTGTGGCTTCACTGCAGCATTTCGCTGCCCTGGCCGTCCCAGAAACAGATCCTCCGCTCTCCCCCTCCCTCCGCCTCTCATCTCACCTCCCTCCGTTGCCTCCTGTCATCTCTCCTCCCCTGGCTCCTATCGCCCCCCCCACCCCCTTTCTCTCCTTCTCCCCTGTCCGCTCTTCCCATCTTTCCTCCCCTTGAACTTCTCTTTCCTCTTACCCCTCCTGATCCCTAACACTCTCCTCTCCTCTCATCAGTGTAATGTCCTCTTTTGCTCCGCCTCCGTTCTATACACAGCATCCAAGGTCACCCTGTCCAGAGGCAGGTGTGTGTGTGTGTGCGTGCATGTGTGCTCACATGTGACTATGTCTTGGTGTGCATATGCAAAGACACATGTATCACTGCATGTTTGCATTCCATTCCCCCTCTCCTCATATATGCGTGTGTATTTATGTATTTGCCTCTAGCATCCATTGACGTATTTATCTACAAGGAGCTTGCTGCATCATGGTATGTATCTCACTCATCTATCACTACCCCCCCCCCCCCCCCCCCCCCCCCCCCCACACACTAAAACCTGGAAATGACAATACCTGACACGTGCACGTGCGTGTTGTGGTCAAGCATCCACGCAAAATGCAGGAAATGTTAACTGACTAACTACAGATAAATATGGTGCAACCGCAGCCACACTAGAGGAAAAATAACAATAAAGAAAACATCAGAATAAAAACTATAGCACAAAGGTTTATGTTTAAGCTAAGATAGGATTCAAGCATCTATATTGTGGGGGTTTGTATCAGCAATAGAAGAAAGAAATATTTGTAAATGTCCTCGCATCTTGTTATTCTGTTCCTGTAGCCTGACAAGCAGCACTAAGTGACGATGCAGTGGGTGTGCTGAGTCGGGGGTGATTGTGGTTACTTTGAGTATGACTAATCGGATGCATGAATAATTTTCTGTGAGATGTGGATGGACCAAGGGGTCAATTATGTTCCACAGTAAAGTAGGTGGTGGTGGTGGTGGTGGGGTTGTACATGGAGTGCTAGCAGTTAACAGATGAGGAACAGTCCCCTTTGCCATGCCTGTGCAAGTCTACAGCGTGTCAAAAGGCAGCTCACCCACTAAGGTCCAGCAAGGTATTTGTACACTTCAATCGTTTTAGCAGTTACAACAATAAAAGTGTCCTGCAAAAGCAAAGACAGATAGATCCCCTTGCTTGCTAATATTAGGTTTTACTTGTCCACGTTTGAGTGAAATGGGAAGTTGTATTCGGTTTATAAAAAATGGGCCACTGACGTTGGTGATTACACTGTTGATGTGTCGCTCAATGTGCGAGGAAGTCATGAATCTTGGGAAGGAGGTCAGACTGCAAATTCAAGTTGTGGACTTTGGTGATCCTTCACTGCCGCCGTGTTGTGTTGAAGGCTGAACTAGATTGTGTACTGTCCTGGTGGTTCCATGTGATTGACATGTTACTGCACCTATGTGCCTTGCAGGCAAAGGCATATCAACTGAGACCAGTTTCTGAAGTTAGTCTGTGACAATCTGATTGAAAGCCAAAGAACATACGTCAAGGCCAGGTCTTTACAGTACAGTCACGTTTGCTGATTGTAAAGGTTTCAAGAACAGACGACGGAGGATAGGCTGAGCTCTGGTCCACAGGCCTCAAAGGATGCTGTCTGGGCCTTTTGCTGGTTTGTAGTCAAATGTACCAAGCAAATCATTTCAAAAAACATCTACAAAAAACCCTGTGTCATGCAAATAGTAAAGTCTAAATGTATTAAAATACACAGGCCCGTGCTTGTGTACATGCAGTATACTGCATATGTAGTGCCTTAGAACAGTAATGCAATACCAAAAGGTTTCTGTGGTGTTACTGTTATGTTTTCATTTCAAAACAAGCCCTTCCAAAAACGTACAGTCCTACTGTAGAACTGAAGAGGGAACAAGAAAGAGATAAAACATGACATCTTGCCAATGTATTAGCCTGCCAAATCGAGAGTTTAGTAGGAGCATGAAATGTGAGACGCATGAAAGTGGAGACAGGCGTAAAGGATGCAGTGAAGACGGAGGTATGTGGTCTATGGGTGAAGCACCCAGCACGTGTCCGACTCTGAGACCCTCTTGAGTAAGGCTGAGTCAGCCTTACCGCGCTGGGTGCATGTGTGTGTGTGTATGTGCGTGCATGTGGCAGCAGTTATCGCCCCCTGCCTCCCCCTCGCCATTCCACTGTATCCCCTCCTTCCCTCTCTCTCACTCTCTCTTCGCCTCTACCGCTGCAGTACCTCTCCTGCTCACTCCTTCCTGCGCTGGCCGGGGAGACACGCGCTTTCTGCTTTTCCTGCCTGGCTGCTGGCTCTGCTCCAGCATCCCACCGTGCCTCTCTCGTGCGCTCTCCTCCCCACCTCCAGCCTATGTCTCCTCCTGTGGGTTTTACCAGCCAGCCTGCTTACCTGGCTGCTGCTGCTGCTGCTGTTGGAGCTGTCTCACACCACACTGCTGCGCCGCTACCTCTCTGCATTGCTTCTCCTCGCTGCTTTACGCCTCACACTCTCCCTCGCTGGATAATCAACCACTGAGTGTGAAAGAGACAGCAACAGAGGACGTGAAGGGAGGGAGAGAGACAGAGAGCCTGCACTCTTCATTCAACTGCTGCTGCATTCTTCTCCTGCAGTTTGCCTCTGCTTCTCTGGCCTGCATGGAGTGAAGGAATTTATCCTTCTGTCTTTGTGCTTCCTCCCTCTGTTCATTCCTGGGACAGAGTGCAGAGGAGGAGAGAAGAGGGAGGGACCTGAGAGCAGGACTTCAGCTGCACAGCTCAGTGTCCCGCCTTGCTCCAGAGACACATGAGACAAACACACACAAACACATTTGCATAGATTGGACACAGTTCAGGCCGACCAGACTGGCAGACGGGGGACAGATTGACAAAGGCACACGTTCTGTACACACACGTAGACAGACACGAAAAAACAGACAGACTGACAGACAAGTGGTGTCATGGCGTCAGTGGACAGCACCGGTTCAAGTGTCTCTGGTCGGCTGAGATCAGGGGATCTGCTTCACACTGGTCTGGCAGTTGCACTGCTGCTCGGTGAGTTATACTTCTCTCTGTACCTTCAGCTGCCCCTCACTCCTCACTCCTCACTCTTCCACTATATCTCAACATTACACAACAACATTGCACTTCTTTCCTCTGTATAGCATTTTCACATGCCTCATGTTGTCTTTACATTCCTCTTGTTTTTATGCCCTCTTCCCCTTCCTTTCTTTTGCTTAAGTATTTTTTTATGCGGCTCTAGGTGGGTGGTTCACAGCTTTCACAGTAAATCTTTACTCTTTTTTTTTTCATTACTCCACGCCAACATCTGCTGTTCTATCACGTCTGCTTTGGCTCCCCTGTCTCATCGTTCTCGTTCCACATCTTAAGGCTAAAATGTATGGTGATGTCACAGGTGATGTTTACTTGTTGCTGTGCTGAGGGCATCAAGGTCAATATTTAACATCCAACTCTTGCTAGATGCCTCTTCATGCCTGTATTTAATCATTTTTCAGGAGGGAAATTGATAAAATGCAAAGAAATAAAAATGTAGAAAAACATATGCCTCTAAGAGTACATAAAAGCATTTGTTATAGCTACAGTTATAACTTGTGTGTGTGTTATGGGGGGGAGGGGGGTTGTAGTATTACTGGTAGTGACGTAGTGGTGCGGTGCAGTGGTGATTTGTGCTTCTGCTCATACACTCTGCCTCCACGTCGCCAAATGTACTGCTCTCTCTCAGTTGTTTTGAAACTTAACACAGTTGAGCCTTAAGACACAAAAACAAGACCAAGGGGTTACGTTAAGTACTTAATTTAAGTGCTACCCTTAGGTAAGGTACACCAAATTATGATATTTCATATTATCTTGATCTTAAAGTCCACTCTACACCCAAAAATCTCATGCAGGAATATTTTCACAGCTAGCAGCTGTTTTTTTCTCTTGTAATTGTTTGTTTTCACATTCATTTCTTTCTTTTTTTTTTTTTTTAAGTACATGGTCCACAAATATATTGCTGTTACTGATTGTTACTGAATTCACACAGTTTATGTTTAAAAAAAAAGTATTGCATTTCAGTCAAGATAAGTCCTACTTGAACATTTGTCACAATGGCCCCAGTAAAACCAATCTGGCATCAGCTTATCACACACTAAATGCTTGTACAAGGTCACTAGATGAGAAGATTAAAAGGAAGAACATTTGTGACGAACAAATGAAATATGAGAAAAGCTAACAACTAAATAATTCAGTAAAAAACAGGAAAAGAAATACAGGTTATGGTCATCGGGTCATACAAAAGTGTTGAAAAGAGCTAAATCCAACACCATCTTGTCATTGCACCATCATTAACACCATATTGTCTCGCCACACCACGTGACATTTTACCTGTAACATTGTGACATAATGCTTTATTAAGGATGAGTGAGGATGAATGAAAATCACACTCACTGATAACTACATGTGACCCATTTGGACTCCAACGGAGAACACTGCAACAAGGGAGTTCTCTTCCGCACTGTGACTCACATCAACAAGATAGCTGTATTACTTTGAGTACATTATACAGTAGCCCGCATTCCAGATTTTAGAATTTTTAGAGAGAGAGATTTTATTTGGCAAAGTTATCAAAATAACTCCTGCTTTATCACGCAGGCAACAAAACATGTGTTTTTAGCACTTTGTTGTCTTTGGTTGTATGGTTTATTATAGTGTGGCGTTGGATGCTAGTCTGTATATTTAGTTGTGTTGCTTCAGCTTTGGGCTATTTGCTGTTGTAATTAGTAGGTCACCTTCTTTTATTCTGTTCTTAATTGCTACGAGATCTGGTAAATCCGATGCAGTTGAGGCACGATAAGACAATCTTATTTCAACAAAACAAAAAAAGGAACCAGTAGAACTGTTACCAGAGAGTTAAACGGTGTACAACCCTGTATAGCAGCATGAAACTTACGTCTTGCAGACCAAATAAGGGATGGAAGGTAAAAAAAGCAACACATTTAACAGTCTCTGGTGTGCTGAAAGTGTTTTAGAGGAAAACACTCCTATATAGATCTCTATATCTGAAATGTTTGATCTAAAAACAAACCAGGTCCCACTGTGGTCCCTTCCCTATCATCAATCGATCACCATCATTCCCTCATTTTCTGTTGTTGACCTTCCTAAGACCTTGAACCAAACTCATTTTGTGGAAGCCGTCTTTGGGTGTCAATCCAATAACAATTCACAGGTTCTGATTTGTGAAGGTGCTGTCTTTCCATTCTTTGCAGTTCTTCAGTTTGTGATATCATGATGAATCAAATTTACCCCTGCTGCAATTGCCATCTCATTTGTGGCAGTGTTGTCCATCTCCATTCTCCAACATGACACTACTTAAAATCACTATCTATATTCTGCAATTTCTAGAATATACAGCATATGGTTATGCATCCTTATATGGCCATTACACATCTGTTGAAATGTCATGCTTGTATAAAACCAACCGTTTCACATTATTCATTTCCTTTGGAATTACATTCCTTTTCCAAAACATTGCAGCAATCTCTTTCAACAGAACCATTGGAAACAGAAATAAAGCCGGGGGAAATACAAATGAAACAAAACTCCAAACAAAGCCAGATGTGGAATAAAGAGAAAAGAATGTCTATATTCAAATATTTCTAAAAGTCCTGCCCTTTAAACTACTCAACAACGGTTTTGATATCATGGCCAGAGATGTGTGAGAAGCTGGAATCAACAGGCAATGTGTTGCTTTAGCAAAGCGCTTCTTCAAACTTCACAATAGAAATAGAAGGTTAGTCTTGTGTTAGCACTGTTGGAATATCAGCTTAATAAATTACAGTTCAAACCTCTTCGATCTGACCACTGAGTAGTTTGAAGAGGGCCCAAAAATAAAATAAATACATCTGGTGTCTGAATTATACACAAAAAAATTCTGTACAATATGTAGCCTCTAGCTGACATAGGTTAAATCACCCATTGACCTTAACCATCATCGTAACAATTCCCCCCCCCCCCCCCTCCTCCCGGGAGCCGCCACTGTACATCATTCACAAAGAGAGGCCACTGATATTACAAGCCCTCACTATAACGGACAAGCCCTCAGAGCCCGGATTACTTAAAGGACCAAACGCACTCCTCTAAAAACAAAGATTCCAAGACGTTCAAAGATATGCGAACACACAAAACAACTATCGCTTCAACCCACCGACATTATACCCCTTTCATCCTCTTCACTCTAAAGTGCCATTATCATACGGGATTATGCAACACATTTAGTTGTAGAGAATAAACAACAAACAGCAGAAAGAGCAATGGGGCAAACAGATTCAGTGCAGCTCCGGTTAAACCACAGCAGTCGGTATCGGTAGTTGGCGTGTAAATGTGATAATTGTACCACATGTTGTTGCTTGTTTGCGTGGCTATCATACTACATAAGTGTGTGTCTGTATGTGCAGTGTAAACGTGACCCAGCCTTGGGCCGCTGTTGATTTAGTTACTTAGCTGCTGTTGTAATTCTCTGCCCTGCTGTCACTTTACTCACCTTGAAGAGGACGTCTCACTACCTCTCCATCCCCCCCGTGACCCCTTCCATCACTTCCCACCCACTGCACCACCTCCATTACCCCTGCTCCGCCATTCGTCTCTCTCACCCTTTCCTGTTCACTCCCTTCCTTCTCTCTGAACCCTTCCCATCACTTGTCCCTCCCTCTTTTTCTCAGAGAGGTAATAGTGTCCTCGGTCGGCTCTCTATGGGTTCACTCGGATACACATTAACCCTTTAATCTGTGGCCTACTTAAAAAAAGAAGAAAAAAAACTCACCTTCACAGTCAGCCAAGGACACACACGCTTGCAGTCAGTTGCTTTTCCTCCCATAAGTGATTCAGATATTGATGTTTCCCAAATGGGACAAGACATATTTGATAGTGGAGCTAAAAATATCATACAACCATTACTCATGTACACTCAAGTGCATGTGTTGATACCGTAGGAACGGACCACACATGTACCACACACAGGCACAACATAACTGGTGTTTGTCAGGACAAGCTGAAAACATTTGAGAAGAAGAGGAAGGGGGCGGAGGGAAAGAGGATAGTAGAGAGCAGAGGTGTAGAAGGAGGGAGGTGTGAAATCTATTTCCAGGCACGAGGGGGTACACTCCTCTCAGATATGAAAAAGATCAGCGCGCTTTCACAAAGCATGAGCCATTTAGGAGGGAGATTCTCCCTTGTTTTCTCCCCTGTTTTCCTTTGCACCATTATTTTCTCTGGGGCACTTGTTTACAAGCCTTGCTCCATGGCGCTGTGCCAGTACTTATTGATAGAAGATACAATATTATTAATTAATCCACTTAACGGTGATAAAGACAAGCAGCCAGCAACATAAAACTTTTTGAAACCTTTCAGCTGGCATCGATGACACGAACAAAACCACACAAACCATACACAGACCGGCTCCTCACATCTCTCCTCTATTTATTTAATTATAGCGTCCCTGAGGAAAACGTTCTGAGAGCAAGTAAGACGGAAATATTGAGGGGGGAAAAAAAGTGCCCAGTGCTGCGAAAAAAAGAATCGTAAGAGCCCATTGAAAGAGAGCAAAACCAGAAACGGAAGAGAACAAGGAGAACCCAAGTGGCCTGAGTTGCTACTGAAAGTAAAGGAGATGAGTCAAGACTACAGAGGAGAGGTAAAAATATCGGATGTTAGAAGACAAGAGGAAAGAGGTGAGACTGAGAAGAAGAAAAAGCTAATTCATAAAACTGAAAGTACAACCAAACCATATACACTGAAATACCTTTAGTGCATAATTATGTATTTTTAATGCAACATTTCAAGATTTAAAACTGTATTGCCACATGAACCTTACAGGCACCAGAAAGTTGTCACTATAAATTACTTTCTGAGTCTGTATTCATGTGCACAAATGTATCCAGTTTGTTTTTCTCATGATACTTTACAGACCAGACAGTTATTGAAAAGTTGAGTTAAATTCATGCACAGCACTGAAATCTGGTGTCTGTTCACCACTTATGATCATTTCCCCGTTGATTACCAAATCCTCATGTACCGAATTAGCAATTTATTTGGTGATCAAGTCGGGGTTGGCTGCATTCACATATTTGCTTTTACAGCCTTGTCGCATTCGGTTCAGCACCACTGGGCCTAAAGGATGCGAGACAGAGAAAAGACAAAGGAGAAAGAAAGAGGGGGAAACACTAATGAGACATCCACTTGCTTACTATATCATCCTCACCCATTAACTGATCAAGACTTTTATTTTGATTGCGAAGAACACTAGGCCCGCTACACACTGCATTACATTAGAAATAACTAATGACCGGTTCATTCTTTCCCAGCGGCGACAGTGACACTGGTATTGTTTTCACCTTGTGAGTCTGTGTGTGAGTCATCATGGCAAAATGTGGTCCTGGAGACACATACCGTAGCAGGAATAGGTGTATCGTCGAGATCAAAATGAAGGCCAAGTTTGAAGATGGGTGTGGTCTGAGCAAGGGTGTTTGAAGTAGGGGGGGTAGCAAGCAATGTACGCCCCTGGCCAGATTTGGTGCCGCGACTGGTGGGATTGCAAAATTCTCTCTCGTCTCTTGTCAGCCAAGTGTGTTTGATTTGTGCTCTCTTCTCTGGTCCTTGTGTTATGATACTGGAAGTATTTTTATTCTATATACATTGTTAACATCCACAGTTCCACTTGGTATTGGGCAACTTAATCACAGTGAATTGCCTATCGCAGAATGGCAGTGCCAAAAAATGGCTATTTATCTCAACTTCAAAAGTGAGCACCCCAAATGATTACAGTGTGTCCAGAGCATTTAACACCCAATGTGCTAAAGTACACAGGGATTCCATCCAAAAATGACTCGAGGGATTCTGCTGTAGTGAGGTTTTGTTATCACTGATGTCTTCACAGAGCTGCAAAAACCTGCGGTGCGAAATTCTTCTATAGATGGCAGGTTTCTCACAAACACATAGGCATACATGTACTTCAAACACTGTTTGCACCATGTCCAAGTGCAATGTGAGCCTGAGCAGGTCAGTGCGTAGAAGAGCGTTTATAAATAGGCCCCCCGAGTGTGTGAGAGCACAATCTGAGAATTACACCAGCTGTCACTGGAAAAATAAAAAGAAGGAAAAACATGCCCGGCCCGGCAAGACCCAAATATCCAAACGAGATGAGCTGTCTCTTTTAGAAATGAAAGAGTTGACCGTGTGTTTTCTGCTTTGCACAACAATGTCACATGACACCAATAATATTTTGTAATATTTTGTTTTGACTTGGGAGCATTTCTGTCACGCTGTCAGTTACCCACACAAGTCTTACACACACAAACGGTAGCAGTGAATGCACCGATAGAAATGAATAAAGGAGCAAAAATAAATAGCACAGCAATATATATATAAGTATATTTTCAAAATAATTCACAAATGCGCAACGTATTTTAAACTCTGATCACATTAACCATCAGAGGACAATTATTAACTCATTCAGATCCGGGGTTCATAGTCTAAAAATCCTTCTAAATTCCGGTGACATTCTGTCCTCAGCAACATGTTTTCCACATTCCCCCTCTTGCTTGACTCCTCTCAATAATCGCTGGCACTGTGTGATAATTACTACAGTGTGTTACATAAAGCCAGGGGGAGGCCGGGGGAAGTCAACTGCTCTCATAGAACTGTTGTTTGACTTGGAATGAGAGGCTTTACTGGAAACAGGGTAGCAGACTAGGTCACTATATTTTGACTTCATGACTTATACTATTGATAATACTAAGATTGAGAAACTTAACTGGTGCCATCAGCATCAGAGCCGACTCAAGTGAAGATCTTAAAAGCAACGACCGTCAGCTGTCAATTTGCACATTTTACTTTATTTTGGAAGGCTGCAGTATTGATTATGGCTACACCATCAGTCATGAATTATTAACTCATTCAGATCCGGGGTTCATAGTCTAAAAATCCTTCTAAATTCCGGTGACATTCTGTCCTCAGCAACATGTTTTCCACATTCCCCCTCTTGCTTGACTCCTCTCAATAATCGCTGGCACTGTGTGATAATTACTACAGTGTGTTACATAAAGCCAGGGGGAGGCCGGGGGAAGTCAACTGCTCTCATAGAACTGTTGTTTGACTTGGAATGAGAGGCTTTACTGGAAACAGGGTAGCAGACTAGGTCACTATATTTTGACTTCATGACTTATACTATTGATAATACTAAGATTGAGAAACTTAACTGGTGCCATCAGCATCAGAGCCGACTCAAGTGAAGATCTTAAAAGCAACGACCGTCAGCTGTCAATTTGCACATTTTACTTTATTTTGGAAGGCTGCAGTATTGATTATGGCTACACCATCAGTCATGAATTATTAACTCATTCAGATCCGGGGTTCATAGTCTAAAAATCCTTCTAAATTCCGGTGACATTCTGTCCTCAGCAACATGTTTTCCACATTCCCCCTCTTGCTTGACTCCTCTCTATAATCGCTGGCACTGTGTGATAATTACTACAGTGTGTTACATAAAGCCAGGGGGAGGCCGGGGGAAGTCAACTGCTCTCATAGAACTGTTGTTTGACTTGGAATGAGAGGCTTTACTGGAAACAGGGTAGCAGACTAGGTCACTATATTTTGACTTCATGACTTATACTATTGATAATACTAAGATTGAGAAACTTAACTGGTGCCATCAGCATCAGAGCCGACTCAAGTGAAGATCTTAAAAGCAACGACCGTCAGCTGTCAATTTGCACATTTTACTTTATTTTGGAAGGCTGCAGTATTGATTATGGCTACACCATCAGTCATGAATTGAGTTTGAGTCTAGACTAACAAAGAGACTCATTAGCTGTACTTACTGTAATATTAGCTACTTAACTTTGTAATGCCATTACTCATCAGTTGCACTCATCTTTTGCAGTAAAAGCCCAGCCAAGTGAGCCAGCATATAACATGACTTAATGTTGCCTGTCATTTATGCTCTAAAACATGGTTTGAAAGCAAAGTAACCTGAACTATAATTGACCCAACTTCGAACTAGAATGCGTTGTTTTTGGTGCACACTGTATATGTGCCATACTATATTTTCTTTTTGTACTATCTTTTATATCTGTGTTTTTTACGTTGGTTTTTTTTCTCAGTCTTTTCCTTTCTCCCTTGGTTTCAGGTGTATGGAGTGTTGCTGGACTGGAGGTCTCGGTCGGTAAAGTGCCTCACCTTGAAGCACTTAATGGCTCCACGGTCCTGCTGCCCTGCACCTACTCCTCCTGCATTGGCATCAATAAACTCTACTTCAACTGGCATTATAATGACAATGGAACCATGCAAATGGTACCGTACACACACACACACACACACACACACACACACACACACACACTCATGTGCAAGCATAAGCAACTTGGACATACTGTACAAATAAAACACAAAAAACGGCCTTTATTGACCTTTTCTGTGTTGCATGCCTTGGGCTCTTTACATTAACACATGCTAATGTAGATCTATGTGCTTATAGAAATTGATCTGACTACCCATCTCTGTGTATGTGTGTGTGTGTGTGTGTGCGTGTAGTTATGTGAAGCGGTGATTCCCATGGAAGGCGTGGAGCCCAAGGTCAGTGTGTACCATGAGCGTGTGGAGTTTGTTGGCTCCTCAAAGACCAACAACATCTCCATCCTGCTGTGGAACATCACCTTCGAAGATGAGGGAAAGTACATCTGTTTCGCCAGGAACCCAAAAGAGAAGTACCGCAACCACAGCGCTGTCTACACTCTTATAGTGGTGGACCAACGTATGTGACACATGAGTGCATGCAGTTGCACGCACTTGGCACATAAAAAAACACCTAGCTTTAGATTACACCTGCTTACAAGTGCTTGTACCTTAATAAGACAGATACAAATGCACAGTGTCTCCCTGCTGGTGTCTCATCTCACTCTTTCTCCCTCACAATGTCTTTCCCTCTCTCCCTCTTTCCAGTGAAGGAGGTTGAAAATACTTTGACAGTCATCATTGTCTCAGTGCTGGGTGGAGTCATTGGCTTAGCTATCTTTGGCATGGTGATAAAGGGCTTGGTTCTTCAGTTTCTGCTGAAGGATGATGAGAAGAAGTGAGTAGGTCACTGACTATGGTAATAACACAGGATGAAAATACAGAATATAGTTGACAGTTGACAGTAATATGCTTCTTATCAAACATATGACTGACTGTACTTGCTATATGGATATGTCGCCTTTATCACTTGTGTTTCCTCCCTCTGTGGGTGTTCATCTTAACCTTTTGCTTTCACTGTCCCCTGCAGCAAAGAGTGCCTGGTGAGCTCAGGAAATGACAACACAGAAAATGGAGTTACAGGAGCCAAAGCAGACAACAAAGGGACACCAAAGACACCAAAGGCATGAGTAAAATGCAAAGTATGTCCGTATGTTTGTATATATGTTAGACAAATGTACAAGCTCAGAGAAAGCGATGTTACCAGTGGACTGTTTTATCTTACTAGCGGCTAATACAACATGTCAATTTCTATTTTAAATCATGCTTGAGATTTGGAAAGTGTGGAATGTACATAGGCCTGGATCACTCTCTCAGCTACACGGCAGCCCATTTGTTACACAGTGTGCAGCCTCTGTTATCGACTTCTGCTCTCCCAAAACCTAACACTTTCTCAACAGTATAAACTGTCTCTGCTCCCAAATATACTTGCTGTTCTCATACCCTCTTTACCTCATCTTAGAGGAATAACTTTGCACTGAGCAGATCCTCAGCTGTTTCAATAATCAACTGCCACTCCAAAATACAGTTAACTAGTCTCAGTTGGCAAGCCACCAGAATGTTTGATTCTTCCATCTACAACTCAAAGTCAAACTTGGACCCAAACAGACCTGACCAGTGGGAGCAAACACACCTCGATGCCATGATGAATTGCCATAATCTATGTACTGCCATGATGTCAACTGAAACAGCACAGAATACCCAAAACCAGAGGATTCTTCAACCAGAGTTTTGTTCATAAACGTAAGCCATTTTTCACTCACAAAATAAATAGAATTTGCTGGTTAAAACTGGTAAATATACATATTTTCAACACTGCTTGTAAAATGGCATTTTAACATTTAAGGACCAGGTACCAATATTGTAGTAGGCTACTGACTGAACATGTTGTACCGTTGTTGAGATTAACAAATCATACGTTGGTTTGCGAGAGTGTTTTCCGAGGCATTTCTTTGCCCCTGACCTTTTATTCCTGATCTGACCCTAAATACTGCCATTGCCAGCCGGAATTTCAACTTGCATGTTTACAGCAGGGTCCAGGTTTGACACACTGTTGGGGGGTGTTTGGTTCATTAAGGCCAACAGTAGATTTTGATCAGCTACTTCAGAGCTAAGGCTGACAACTGGGCTTTCTTAGGTGACTGAAGGATCCAGTTATGCACAGTTTTTTGTTTTGCTTTAGATGAAACACAGGTGCCTGTTCTGCTTCTGCTCCCTCTGCTGGTGGGAAAATAAAAAATAGAAAACGTATTATAAAAAAACAAAAACAACCCTAACCTTCATCCAAGACAATCCCTAGATGACCTAGCTCCCTAAAGCAATGAATGAAATGAATCATGCTGCTTCTGACTAATAACCAATGCATTTTTAGCATGTGCACATTTTATATAACTTCATATAAGTATATGTTGTCTAGGACCACAGTACAGTAACATTTCTGTGTGTCTCTGTGTGGTCCCATTTAACTCTTCACATCGCCTTCAATCAACTGAAGCTCCGTCAATGCTTGATAAACACCTCCCCACACTGCTCCAACTTTTCTTACCCTTTAAACCAGGTCAGGGTGATGGAAAGGTGAGTCTTCTTTTAGAGCGATGGCCTGCAAGTATTTGTGGGAAAGAAAGGGTGAAAGGCATTTTACACTTATTCAAAAGCGAGCGCGTGAATCACACAATCGAACAACTCTGCTAGACGTTTTAAGAAATTGGCACTTTGCCCAGTGGCATATCAGCAGGATATACTGTAAGTGGGGAGAGCCAACGTAATGCAATTCTCCGGATACCAATTCACTACCAGATTTCCGCGCCTGTATGCAGACTCTAACTGGCTACCTTCCAATACAAACTTGCTCTGAGAACCATAAGAAAACACTTTAGTCTATTGATACTGCCTCAGCAACGCAGGTGGCACAGCATTGGGACAGATCAGTGAAAAAGAATGTAAAGATTGTCAGGGAATAGATGTTTAATATTGTCCAGAAATAGTATATTTTAAGTCATTCTGAACATAATATTGAATATATTAATGTTATTATCAAATTAATGTGTGAATATTCTTATAGACCAGTGGTTCATTTTTCTTTGCCAACTGTCTTATTTCATGTGACTCAACAATCAGCCAATATTTTCAGTGTTTTGCTCAAAGTTCAGTTTAGCCAACAACTACTTGCTGTGACTGTATGAATTTTGTGCATTGAAGATAATGAGAAGTTTGTGTTGGGTTTCTAAATAGTACTGGTGTCTTAGCCCTAAAAAGTTTATTAGTAAGTACAGATCAACAAGTGATCAAGAGTGTGGAGGGAGCTGGGAGTAAATAAGCTAAATGAAAGAAAAGATGAATATGAATTTAGAACATGCTCAAACTAAATAGCTTGTAACCGGAAAATGTAGGGGGGGGGGGGGGGATGCCAACAAAGTCTCCGTTAAATCACTTCTGCATCTCGTGATTATCGTGAACGTACTTAGAGCTAAGATGCCGACTGGAAACTAGAACCCGCTCTCGATGCGACTCTCGGTAGAGAGAGGTCGGCGAGGTCACGTCTGTGAAGCTGGCACACAGGACCTGCCACACACTCACACATTGCTTGAATAGTTATGAAGGCTGAAAGCCACACGCACACGCCTACACACGCACACACATACTAGGAGCCACTTTGATACCAGGGTGTAGTACGATGGCCTTGCATACAAACAATACAGCACTTTTCCACCGTTCAGAGTGGCTGCACAAAACAGGAAATAATGGACGTGACTCAAAAGTCATTGCTCTTTTGTAACACATTGGGAGAGTTGACAAAATTCAACATTTTCAGGTTGTGTTTACCTGACAACGGCGTTGTGTCAAAATGGTTTAAGCATTGTCCGAATACATGCTTTCTCATTGGAACAGAGCTCTGTGGCAAGATTTGATTTCATATTTTTCAAATTTTTCACCTCTGTCAACCTGCTGCCCTCTACAACTGGAGTGCATTCCCCCCTTTTTGCTTTCAATGGAAGCAATACGACAGACATCCGAATATGCAATAACCTGTTATAAGGCACTTTATAGACGTGTCTGGACTGGCTGTGACGGCAACTCTGTCTGTCCAAGGCACTGTTCATTGTACCGACGTTTGTATTTACTGTATTTCAGTTGAACTAATGCATCGGCATTAGGTTCATACTGTATATTAGACAGGTTAATCTACTTTGGAAAACTGTAATGGCTCCTTACATTGTAACTGTGACTGTGCAGTGTTAGAAGGGATACAGCATCCTTGTGTTGTAAAACTGTGTTGGATATAAGAAAGCACTTCACACACGCACACACTCACTTGCTTCGTTGTCTGTCGAGTCTTGTGCAGATCCCTCTGTAAAGATACATCCAACGTCTTCCTGTAAGGAAAAGCAATATTGTGGAGTTGACCCTTTTCTTAATTCATACTTTTAACCCTTACAAAGCATAACGGTTGGTTTCATGTAAGGATTGTGACGCATAATATGTATATTTGTGGATACAGCTCCCATTGTGTGGTCCCCTTTGTTTTATGTTTTCTGGAGTGAAGCCCATTATTATTATATATATATATATATATATATATTTGGGAGATTCTTTTTTTATCTGTGACTATCATGGCTTTATTTCCCTGAAGTGACAAAGTGGAAAACCTCCATAATGCCCAGCAAACCAGACCGGCATATGTGTGAAAGATAAACCAATGCTATCTCATCTAATGCAGTCTAGATCTAGTTGTGGAACCCTGTGAAATATTGGCTGTTTTAACTTTGTTTTTTATGATCTTTGTTTTCTCACAGAAGCCCCTTTGTACACTCTGACCTGCCTTGTCTTTATCTGTCCTGAAACGTACCTGAGCCTTGAGGTTTGCCAACTGCTTGTAGTGATTGCTGCAGTACTGAGTCTGCCCTGTACAGTGTGGGATGCTTCTCTGCAGTGGTGCAGTACAGCACGGTAGATACAGTAGGACTGCCACCCAGTGGTCGATGCCCAACACATCAGATGATCTTCCCTCTAGTGGAAGCTGATGAGACATTCAATTTCAAAATGCACATTTTGATACAGATCGAAATGACTGCATAAGGAATTTATAAAATCATTGCTGCAATTTCCATAGTTAAAACAACATCAACATAATATAAATAGTGTTTAAATTGTTGCTAATTGCTTTAGATAATGCTATTAATTGTTTACAAATATACATACTGTTAACTCCAGTGCCCATTTGACATTTTATCTACATTTAAAAAAGAGGTGATGTGTATAAGTTTACACTAAATATTTTAGGAAAAGGATACACGCAACAATTTGTACAAACATGAATCCTTTATCAAATTGCTCTCAGTGTTAGTGTTACTGTCACATTACTCACTAAAATAACAAAGAGTTCTGACTGACCAGATTACTCAGAGTTAGTATTGCTCTTACTGCCAGAGCGGCTGAAACTCAAACTGCCAATCCAAGAGTCTCACGTCTGCTGTTGTTACTACACTACTTACTACAATGACACACAACTTATTTAATACACTTACACCACAGTAATTATGTTGTATTACCATCTACCGCTCTATTAATGGTATTTCAGTGCTAAACTGTAGATGATATTGCTCTATACTCCTTCTGTATTTCTAGCAGCTGAAACTCACACTGCCAAGCCAAGAGTCTGACGTCTGCTCTCTGTTTCCCACATTCCACACAAATCAAAAGATCTAAACACTGATCGAATGTCGGTGTAGTTCAGCAGGAAATTCAACTTTACTACAATCCTGATTCAAAGGGATGATAAATAAAAACGAGATGAAATAGGAGCGATATGTTATAATTCTGGCACTAACACAATTGTGTTCCTTGTCAGAATTTGAATAATTAGAATTGTTAGAATCATTTTAACTAAGATAGTGAACATCAAATTATTGTTTGCGATGCCAAACTGTGATGCATATTGTGACCTATTGTGTGTCAATATTATATAACATGCCTATAGCAAACTGCCTCCTATAGCTCTTGAAAGATATTATCTCATAGACCAAGGCTAGCTAGCTGGAGATTTGAATTAGAAGCACCGGCTAACACTGACCTTTCCACTGCAGTCCTGAATTTAAACAATTTTCAACAATGTTCTAGCAGCTGTTAATGTTATTTAGTCTTAATCAAAATGACAAATTCATATTTACACATTAAACACTAATGTTATACGAATTATAGTCTTTTATAGTAAGTCGATACCTTGCAGCAAATTACTATATTTTGCTTACATCAGCACAGTAGACTTCTGCAACCCCAGGTTTCGTCCATCAACGTTCCTCTGATTATTCAGCTGTTTGTCTGTGTTTGTGACCATGTTGCTCATGCTCCCTTCATGACTATGCACCTAAACCTTTTGACTTGTTAAAAAAAAAAAAAATGCATACTGGAAATAAAATGTTTGAAATTCCCACAGCACTGTTGAGTCTCATTGTGTCTGTATCCGCCCGTAGAGAATGCTCATCCAGTCCAATAGCTGGTAAAGCAAGCAAACGCTCAAGTCTATATTTGGGTTAAGCTGGCATATTAAGTAACTGACTAAGTAAATATTAAGTAAATGACTGACTACCCCACCAGAGATGAGTCCAATGAGCATGGTGTAATCCGTGAACTTCAGGAGCTTGACGGACTGGTGACTGGAGGTGCAGCTGTTGGTGTACTGGGAGAAGAGAAGAGGGGAAAGAACGCAGCCTTGAGGGGAACCAGTACTGATGGTCCGAGAGACTGAGACATGCTTTCCCAGCTTCACGTGCTGCTTCCTGTCAGACAGGAAGTCAGTGATCCACTTGCAGGTGGAGTCGGGCATGTGCAGCTGGGAGAGCTTGTCCTGCAGCAGAGACGGGATGATGGTATCGAAGGCAGCGCTGAAGTCTACAAACAGGATCCTGGCGTAGGTTCCTGAGAAGTCCAGATGCTGAAGGATGAAGTCCCACTAGCAAGAAGACCTCTCACGTGCATTCAATATATGAAAGTTGAAAGGATTGTTAAAATGTACCTCAAGAACACAATTTTTAATTTGAATTCACATCACATCCATATCAACCTTGATTACCGATTTTCAAATGCAGACCTGGTGTCATATTCTGCATGATGTTAAAGGCCCACTGCTTCTGTGATAGTTAAGATAATCTAAATATGCAATATTGCATATGAAAAGTTTGGTCTACAATGTAAACCAATTGCGTCTTTCCTGTTGTGTCGCCATCTGCTGGATTTGACCAGTTTTGATCTTGGTTATATGTAATATGTCCTATGAGGCTGCCGCACTATGGCTAGATGTAAACAGTAAGTAATAGGCTCGTTCGAGATGAGCTGCGCCTCGCCTGGAAAGTATGCAGCAGCAGGGGGCGTTGAAAAAAACCTGCGTTCAAGTCGGACAGTTTTCAACTGCCTTCAAAGAATAAACAGGAAGTCAAAAAAACAGTTACATCCAGGCGTGTCCCATCATGCAGTCTGCGGAGCGCAACTGCGGCGTTGTTGTGAAAAACATAAGAGTGATGACCTTGGTGTGTCACAATTGTGGCCACTGCACGAAGTGATTTTGACTTTAGTGTGGAGTTCCTGTACGATGTAATCTATTAAATAGCTGCACATTGAAGTGCCTGTGCTCACCTGTGCTGACATGAGTCAAAACTATAATTTGGAGCCCAGGTTTACCATCTGGCAGTAGAGCAAAGTCATGACAACAACCACATTTTTCGTTTGGGTTTTGCTATTGATTTGTACCTTTTTGCATGTTGTTTGTAAAAACATAGCATCTGGCCTCTGGAGAAAATGGTGCTCTCACTGCATTCCCTCCTGTGGACGCTTCCATGCTTCTGTTGTCTCCTTGGGGTTTCTACACATGGGTAAGTCTAACAAACGGCATAGGGATTGAGTATGGACCCCTTTCAAAGGCGTATGGATATATTATCAATAAGGGGGAAAAAAAGTCTGGTCTGTAATACAGGAGGTTTGTACACAAAACACCACAGCTGACACTTCATGCCAGTGTGAACTATGACTTTAGCGTATCGCTTAAGATGCGGCTGCTGAAAGCAGGGCACATTTTATCCTGCTCAGGGTTCAGCTTTTACCCTTAGATGAGTTTGCAGGAATGATAGTCTCAGTGTGTTTGGGACAGTGCGTGCTTGGTGTCAACAATCTAAAACTCATAGCCATTTTATTCGCATTGATATAAAACGGAGAAAAGCGACAAATCCTCACATTTGAGAAGCTCGATCAAAAAAAAGGCCTCTTTCTAAGATGACATTTATTAATAATAAAGATGGCTCTGTTCTTTTCAAGTGTCCTGGTAAACCATGACAGTGACCCAACATGCACAATACCAGGACCCTGAAGCTAAAGCAGTTAAAATGAAATCAGCCATCATCAGTTTGATTATTTACACTTGTGCTTATTATTATTTACACCCGTCAAAATGTGGTGAACAGGGCATGTTGATTATTGATTCCGCTCTAAAGTCAATAGCTATACTGAAAATGTTCATACAAAGCAATTTTGATTTGTGTCAGTTTAAAGTTCAAGAGAAGTGCGCTGTAAGCAGCAGCCGGGCGCTGTCCAGCTTATTGATTGGTTCACTCTCTGTGTCCTAAGCCTCCCATCCATCTGTATGTTACCTTAATTGCCTTGCAACCGGGAACTTGACAAGGATTCCACTGTCTGCTGTTACTGGAAACGGAGATAAATAAACCTGATCGACTGTCCCATTGATTACTTGTCCCATCTCTCTGTTGACGGGACCTGTGCAAGGAGAACATTGATATTGATGGGTGTGTGTGTGTGTGTGTGTGTGTACATACGTAAGACCCTCTCATCTAACAGTCCTCAGAGATAAATATGGCCAACACCAATGTTACCAATGCTACTTCCACAAATTGTCTCAGCAGCGCATCGTAGTCTGTCTCCCATGCGGGATGCTGAGTTCAGAAGCGGTTGTTAAAATGCACTTTACTTCAGTACAAGCCAGGCCGGCTCATGAATCAGTCACCTGTTACCCTTTGCTTTTGAGTTTATTTGCTTTTGAGTTTATTCACTTGATGGAGAGTTTGACCTATTTTTCATATACAGTCTACACGATCGTGATCTATCTATTGCGGTCCATCTATTTATAAGTATTTACTATTTACTGCTGGGACTGACGTTTGATTGCTCCATGACTACACACTCGTCAGTACTTTGTCTTAATGTTCCCTTTATATAAGATGTCCACTAGGGGGCGGTACAGTATAAAGCATTTTCAACAAGCGGTGCATCCTTTCACCTCAACTCAGCCTCATGCTGAACAAGCACTGATACAGAACCATATGGCATGTTTTGGGCTTGGTACCTCATCTCAGGGGATCTTTTTGACTTTTATTATTTTGAAACATGCAAATGAAATGGGTTTATGAGTTTTATTTGCTGAATTACAGTTAATTTGTGTCATTAATAATTTATGTCATCTCATTCAATAAAAACAATCTTAGAATATTACACATAGCCAGTGTTTTGAGAAAAAATGCAATTTCTTATTTTCATCCCGATATTCCACGAACATGTCTGCAAAAGCATTTGTATTGTTTGAAAAAATAATAATATTTTCATTAAAGATAAGTGTAATATAAATTGTATGTATTGAAATATTAGACCTCACACATTGTATTTGTCTAGAATGGTGTATCACAATAAACACTTTATTTAATACAAGTTTATCAGACATGTAGACCTCATTTTTCTTCAAATAGGAAATTACAGTAGAGTTATTCCAGTGTTGTTTTTGCTGTTGTTTGGTGTTGAGGACCCCCTCACCTTGAAACTGACCAGGCTTTTAGGGCGTGATTTCATCCAAAACTCATTCAAAAACCACACAAAATGAATCAATGCTAAAGAATTAAAATGTGGATGTTGAATTAAATGATTTGTCAGAAATACCCCTCTTACTCCTGTCTGCTTTAAAAGTCCTTTTTTAAATTTTAACTGGAAACAATATCAACTCTTTGCCCAGTGAACAAGGATAATTTGCTCCATCAGAGTATTATTTTATTGCATTAGCTGTTCATTGGAAGCTTTCAATGCATTTGATTGGGTTGGTAATACTCCACACAGGGGCAGCACGCACTGGGCCAAATACATGCCTTTGCAGGTTTTCTTTTAACAATACAGTAACAAAAAGCAGGAGGAGCAGGATTTTATTACAACATTATGTGTGAAAAGTAGGTGAAATAAATTGTGACAAATCAATCAACACATGTTCCTAACATTTGTCTAAAATTCAGTAGGCCAATAATACAGTAAACAGGCAAGATTAAATGTGGGCCTACAGTGTTGAAATGTGATTTATTTTTTCTTAAAAAATTATGGCTTTTTAGTTTTGCTCATTTTGACCAGATTTTATTATAATTTGTAATATGTAATAATATATTATTATTATTGTGTACCTAAAAAGAAAAAATAGATGTTGTATTTAATAATTCAAGGCTTCCCAATTCAACATCCCAGAATATCAATATTTTCATTTTCCATCTTTTATTTTGTTTCTGCACAGGTTTGGTTGGACAAAGATAAATATCCCTGTTGATCACTTGATTGATTACCTTGCTCAAAGGTCACGCTGGCGCTAGTAATTTCCTTGTGCCGGAGGCTCCCTTTTCACTTTTAGTCCGCCTCCACAGCCTCTAATACAGATCATGTTATTTTGTTAACCCCTTAACAGCTGACCACGCTACTACTGTAACGCAGTAAAAATACCCCAAACTTTTTTTTTTAATGAAAGTGTCCTTGCTTTAAGCAATATTGAATAACACTCGTTTGGTAGCAGGTATATTTGTGCGTGAAGGTAACGGAAAGTAAAAGAGGTGAGGCAATCTACCCTGTTTGCAACCATGCGGGTCTCGAACCCAATTAATTTCTAATAATTACAATCCACGGGGCTGTGGGGATCTCCGCGGCGCTCCGCCCTGCCACCGGGTTCAGCGTATCATAATAAAATATGTATTGAGAAAGTGCTTCAGAGGGGAGAGGAGACGAGGGAAGAGAAGAGTGAGTTATTGCGGGGAATGAAAACTGTTTCCATTTAGTCTAATTGAGCGCGCCGCCTGAAGCTCTCTCTCTCTCTCTCCCTCTCTCTCCCTCTCTCGCGCCACCTTCTCAGGCACGGTGTGTAGGCGCAACCCACTTAATAGCTTCATTTGTGTCATTACAGTCGAGGTAGAGCGAGATACAACCACAATAAAGTATTCATTTTAAACCTCTCTTAAGTCAGCCATAGTCTGATGTGGATATGGGACTTATTGGGGTGTTATGCTATTGTCTGTATGCTAGCGCAGAGTTTGAGAGTTTATCTGTGTTGATATGATATGGCATGGTTTTGGTCAGCCCTATGTTTTTTCTCCTTTTTCTTTACCAGGGCATGATGTCTGGACTTTAATCAGTTTCAACACAGTTTAGAATCGATAGCTCGAGTTCACAACCCATTAAAGAGTTCATCTACAAGGTCAGCATGATCTCATGCGGGTCTAATTAATTGCCAATTACTGTAATTATGCTGTGTCTGTATGGGAACAAATATAGGCACCTTTATATCAATGCGCCGGTCTTATGTGTGGATGGAATTTTACTGTATTTTTTTCATATAGGTTTTTTGCAATAAAATACAGAGAATGGTAACAAATCATGATTTTTTTTTTTTTTTTTTGCATCTGCTCGTACGCTGGTATTTTGTTGATATATGACTCAGTATCTAAATATGCCTCTATAAAATGTTTATGTGATAACGGCAGACATGCAGTGATTTTATTGACTTTTAGTGCTTGGATGGCATGCCTTTATGAGTGTGGCCCTTTTCTTTAAATCCAAAACGAAAAGAAGTTGAGCCAAACATTATTCCACCCACTGAGATGAAGGTTTGGACAGAAGTCTTTCTTTTTCTTCTTCTTCTTTTCTCTCTTGATAGAGCCGTTCTCCTTCCAAGTTAAATCAAGTGAAAACATCCTTTTCGAGCCTTCAGCAATTACCAAGTGATGAAATTTACGCACTGCAAAAGAAACGTCTCAAACAGGCATTAATTCTAAGCACTTAACATATTAATAATTGTCAGCACAAAGCGAGAGAGAGAGAGAGAGAGAGAGAGAGAGAGGGAGGAAAGAACCTGGGCACTCTCATATTAGAGCTGTCAGTCGGGTGCCCAAGCGGGAGAGGGGGAGAGGACGTTTTTCATTCATTTTCCAGTGCTCATAATGGTCAAAACACAATTAAAATATATAAAATCTTTAATGACTATATCCAGCATTGGTAATTCAAGTGAACGTTGATTAATGTGACTTCACCTAAAGAGAAAGGGTGCACTGTAAAGATTGAGAATAAAGATCGTTGTAATTAATGTCCTAACTCTTGTAGATCCGGCATGCTGCACTGCAAAAAAAAAAAATCCATCGAAAGCTTTTCATTTACTGCTCATTGTAGAACTTATTTTTTTTTTCCTTTAAAAAAAGATCGGCACATCTTTATTGCATTGCTTTGTAACTTGTTTTTGACTTGTGAGAAGACTTTTGTCCAATCTGACTAGTGTTGCCCTGTTCTGCCTTCATTTCAAATAAATAGTTCCGAGGTATAAGTCCTGAAATAAGTCAACGCTGCGCTGGGCGCATCTCGTTTAGAAAAGTTCCTCACGTGTTAGATAAACAACAGGACTGACTCTGAGACTTCAACGACGTCGGGCATTTTTTTTTTTTTTCTTTTTTTTTGCAGTGTTGCCCTGCTTTCTCGCTTAGTGATCGTCGGGAACTCTTGACACGAAACGGGAGAGATGTCCACGATTCACACGCATCTCGACCAGATCAGGTTGATATCAAAGTGATAAATCGTCCGAAACTTTTTCTGGCACTTGCTGCCGGCAGATCTCGGGCTGTGCGCATGTGCGAAGGTGTCCAGACTGACAATGCTGGAGAGATAGCGCGTTTGGATTGAGAAACCCAGAGAAAAAGGACAGAGAAAAAACAAAAAGGAGGAAAAAAAGATCCAAGAAAAAATCCAAACAAACCCACGCCGAGAGACTGGCACCATGAGGTCCAAAGGCAGGGCACGGAAACTGGCCACGAGTAGGTGCAACATCCCTTTCTTTTTTTCCTTTTGAAACATGCCATCTTTTATACCTATCGACTGTCGCTGTTATCACCGCGTTTATCAATAGTTTCTGTAAAGCGATTTCCTACTCCGCCAGCAAACCAGAATCCGCTCTTTCCCCTGTCAAGAGTGTCAAAACCGATGATATTCTCGCGAGGAAAATAATTAAACGCTGTCTCGAGAAGAGTGTGAACTTTAAAGTTTAGGCAGCGATGGAAGAACTTTCTGCAGGGCGTCCGCTCCAGCATCGGAATCGCTCGTTGCATGTAGTGGGCGCTGTAGTGTAATGTAGTGTATTGTAGGTTAAAAAGTCCCACGTCCCCGTGCATCGGCAGTTGTATTGCGATTGCTTGCACGCTGCTGCTGCGGGCTGCCGGTCACTTCAGCTCGCTGGGAGCAACTTGGAAGAGGCAGTTTGATGGAGGGGAAATAAGGAGAAAACCAGGATTTAGACAGGCACGGTATATGCTGCAGGGGTCTTGTTTGTAACTCGTTGTGTTTGTGAGTCACGCAGTTCATTCCGAGCTCGTATTAATGTGTGATCTGTGTCGATTGTAAAATATGTCACTCTGAAAAAACAAAAACAAATTCACACTGTTTTAATTCTTTTGAAGCACGAGTGTTTTAGTTTACAGACTTTACACTCCGTGCTATCTAATTATTGCATGAGGCAGACTTCTTACTCTGTTGTATTTAGGATAAAATGATAACTTAAAATGTCCATTGAGTTTGAATAAATTAAGTGTAATATCACTCTTGTCATTAAATCGATTTAATTACTTGGACCCAATCAACTTTCAGAATGTATGCAAGGAGATGATCGATGTGGCTATTCATGCATTGATTTGCTACAATAAATTATCAAGAATTATATATATTTTTTCTAAAGCTGTGTCAATCAAGCTTTATTCTACATGTTTTAAAAATATATATTTTTCATTAATGTTCTGCATAAATTCCTGTGCTCTGTTGCCTTTCGTTTGAGTTTTGAACGCTGACTTTTAATTGTTGAGGTTCTTCTCATTGCAAAACGCACACCATTAATCTAGAATTGTGTTGCAGACCTTTTGGAAAAAAAATAGGCAGACGGGTCAAAACAACATTTTATATGATTTCCATGAGAGTTTCAGTCACTTCAGTGTGTTCATATGTCGTTCATATGTCGTTTTGCATATAGACCTGTATTTTTGCACACAACAATATCGGCTACATGCAAACAAAATGGTTTATCAGCTGCAGCGAATGACTAAACTATTTTAACAGTTAACGCCAATAAGCAGCAGGTGATGATGCACGTAGTCGTATGGGCATATAATAAGGTTAAGAGCAAGTTCCTATTTAAATGGTTTACTTCACACGAGCACATGGCTAATACAGACATCCTGGTGAAGTTAATCAACAGAGCAAATGTGGATGTATAGAGCTGTTGTGATTCTATCCAATTTTTAGAAAATACTGTAACATTGATAAGACACACACACAGTCATCATACTCAACAACAACAGAAAATAAAACACTTGATTCTCTTCCTAGCGGCCCCCAAGTCTCTTTTTACTGTGCAACACAACACTTTTTTAAAGAATATCTTTTATTATAGAAACGCACGCAAAAAGGAACAAGCAACAACTGCATCGACGTATATCTTGCAAACCATTAAATACATTCTTTTGAATATAGGAGTATTAATTCCTCGTGTAATGATTATTATTCTCGAGATGGAAGACGGAGATGTCTACCTCTTCAGTCAGAATCGGGGGGGGTTCTGTGTCCCC
Organism: Anarhichas minor; assembly: GCF_050575085.1. Taxonomy (NCBI): domain Eukaryota; kingdom Metazoa; phylum Chordata; class Actinopteri; order Perciformes; family Anarhichadidae; genus Anarhichas; species Anarhichas minor. The sequence goes on from NW_027466472.1 coordinate 6,143,365, forward strand.
CGAGTAGCTGGCCCGCTCTGGCCCCCAGCCAGGTCTGCACAGTGTCAACAGTGAATATTTAAATTCCCAGACCCCTCATAAGAGCAATGCTGGTAAATGCGTTCAGTGTGTGCCTCCCGCCTGTCCGGAGAAGTCGTGTTAAAACGGGCATGTACGGGGGCCTCCTTGCAGAACAGTCGTGTGATTAAAAAAAAAGGGGGTGGATGTAATAGAGGAGGTGATGGAGAGGTGGTAAACGTAAGAGTGATTGATGGAGGTTGACTGATTAGTCCGCACGTCCAGATGTAATGCGGTGCGCCACAAAAACTCTCTTTTGCTTCCCAACTAAGTATAGCCAAGGCGTGCAGGCAGGCCGCACCCCGCGGTGAATTGTGGGCTACAGGAGGGGGGGCTTTGATGATCCAAACTAGCTTGGTGTAGGTCTAATTAAAGGTCCGCTTAGCATATTTGTCTCTCAATAAAAAGAAACTTGATTACAATGTGTTTAGAGATGTTTGATAATTTGTTCGGAATAATTACGATGAATCACATAATCCACCTATATGATGTTGCGATTTACAGACCTCTGGCATACAGGCCAATGTTTTAAATCCATTCTTTAACGCAGTGTAAAGGATATATAGAGGGATCTAAAGGAAAGCTCCATGAAAATAATTTGGAAGCTTAACAAGTGACAATGAACCGTTCAGTGTGTGTCCCAAGGCACATCATAATTTTTCACATTTACCACAATATTTAGTCAGTCATCATTCATTGATCCGCCTGTTTCCAAAAATATGGCTCATATGCATTTTTAGATGCAAAGCTTGCTCATTGGCACGACCGATCGGCACGCGAGAAGCTCTGCGTGCGTGCGTGGGTGCTTGAGAGAAGAGGGAGAGAGAGAGAGGCCTCGCGCGCCTCGGTGTCTCGCTGTCTGTCAGCGGCTCTCCTCTCCGGAGCTGAGGAGTGCGTCGTCCTCCTCACATTGTGCAATGGGCCATGCATCTCGCGTTTGTCTGGCGGAGCTCATTAAAACGGTTAATAGATCGGCCCATTTAAAAGGTGCAGGGAGCGGGCCGGCGCGAGGAAAGTGAAATAGAGACCCCATTAAACGGCCCTTGTTGTCCCGGAGCGGTGCTCTTTGCCTGCGCTCCGCTTGGTGCCAAAGCGCCGTATACAAATGTTCCATATCTCCTTCAGTAAGGGACTATGGGTCAAGAATCACAGGGGCCCACGGCAGAGCTTACTCCTCTCTGTTTTCTGACGCTTTTGTTAATCGTTGCTTTGAACTTGTTTTCTAATGCAAATAAATTACAATATAGCCAATTTATCTTATTATTTGCTTATTGGTTTTATTTTATTAAAGTTGCATTGAGTGAATTCATATCAAATCATAGCCCACTACCACATCAGTCAGTAGTTTGAGGCATATCTTAAAACCAGAATTGGGCAGATTACTGAGGCAAGGTCAAGTACTTCAGGAATGAATGTAGAATTAGGCTACTTGGTTTGTATTAAGGGGGAGAAAGAAAGTACTTTACAACTTCATCCGGTTCACTTTACAACAAGATTTTAGTCATTTATTTTCTGGCCTTGTAAGATTAAATCCTTTGCTGCACATTTTTTTTTCAGCAGTTTATGTGTTTGCTTTTGATGAAAGTGTGCGTATAAAATGCCCACTTAAACTTGAAGTCACATGAAATACTTGTGTGAATAGGCCTCAAAGCTCTTTGTCAGTCGCTTTTCAAAGGCGACAGTTTTTCTACTTCAGAGTCGTGGATGTGTAGCGATTATGTGATCAGTCTACAGAGGGGCAAAACTGTGAACAAGCACATTAATGAACAAATGGATGTATCACTTATAATAGGAAAGCGGCTAAATGCTTGTCGAACCAGGTGTAAAGCATTTCACAGACACGTATGCTCACACACACGCAGCCTTTGTGGGTGTATCAGTTGTGTTTTGAGGTACAAGTGTGCGTCTGTCTGTGTGTGTGTTGGTGATTTTGGGGTGGCGGGGGGCAGGTGACCCAGGCCCTCTCATCTATCAACGCCCCCCATCTGTCTGACATGTCGTCCACTTTCCTCCTTTCTTACGATGGAGAAGCGTTCCCCCCCCCCCCCGCCCCTCCCTCTCTCAGAAAATGGCTCTTTTGGAAGGTCCCTGGTGTTAATGAGTCATCCAGGACTCGATCTCATGGCTATAAACAGAGAGCTGATGAGGTTAGCGGTTTGTTTATGCACTGTTGTCACCCGCTTGAAGGATGGCCCCTATCCCAAGTAACTAGGGAGCCTCCAGGCCCCGTCATGGGTCCCCTCTCAGGCCCTGATGCAGCGGCCCTGCCCCAGGGGCTTCTCTCCCATCTCTACTCCCTCTTGTTCAGCTGCACTACCCGCTCTCCTTCCTCTCAGTCCATCATGTATGTGGAGCATTTCATCACACATTAAAGCAGATGAGCATTCGTTTTTGAATGCTGGTCCTAGTGAGAATGTGTTGTTGCGCTTATGGGTGAGGCAGTAATGATTGTATTTAAATGGTGGTGTGTGTGTGTGTGTGTGTGTGTGTGTTGCTGGGGGGGGGTGGTGTGGTGCAGCGACCCAGACGGGGCAGTGTGGGAACACCAAGGGATGGATGGAGGGAGGGTGGAGGGTGTGCAGCAACATGTCAAGCCTGGGAACCGCTGTGTGTTTACCACAGGGAAACCGTACCAACACAGAACAATGAGCGAGCCTTACCCCTTCTAAATAATAAAAAAAAAGAAAAGAAAAGGCATTTCTGCTTTCGTCTCTCCCCTAAAGGTCATGGAGTTAGAGATAGGGAGTCCACACAAAAGCCTCCAGTCTGTCGGCAGTCTGGTCTGGCCCAGTACGGTGCCAAAACTGAGGTCATTATCAACAGAGCAGTCCCAAGCTAAGCATATTTTTATAGATTGTGCTTGTGTGTGTGTGTGTGTGTGTGTGTGTGTGTGTTTAGGGGAGGTAAGCATGAGTGTATGTGCTTATTTGAACGAGCTGAGTGTGTGCGAGTTTTAGTGCATATGCACAAAACAAAAGCGCTCCGCAGAGTGTACAGCGCAGTCGTCAAACGTGTGACATGCCGCCATTTTCTCATCACAAATTGGTCTGAGATAAATGGAATTTTTGCTGAGTTGAAAAGTTTACCCAGACATCAAACTGATTTGTGTCGTTATGATGTCTGAGGAGTTATAATGTCAACAGATTGCTGATGGTGCACTTTGCGCGGGCTATTAATGAGGCGGTGTGAAGCTAGCACTTCTCGGCATGCTTCGAGAAGAGATGTCCGTTAGCTAATTAAAGAAACTCAATCATTTTATACTCCAATCAATTACCTGAAGCAGGTGGTGGAAACGGGGCCCGACACTCTGGCCCCGTGTCTCACGTCAGCTAACTATACCCGAAGACACTTTACTACATTGTTGAATGCCTTTATGAGGAGAAAGACTAAACAAGAGGCTTGACATGACTTTATTCGAGCTGCCAATCTTTGTGTGCAGCAGACTGCAGACATGATGTTATGTCTGCGCGTCAGATCACAAGCTGCAGTGTGATCATTTCATTTTTTAAATATCTCACAGTATCACCGAATAGGAATAAATGGGTCCATGCAATTTTAATGACCCTTTTTAACTTATTTTAGATATCAGCAAAGTCCTTTTGAATTATTTGTAATTATCTTTGTACTATAGCATGTACGCTAAAGTGTTTGCCTGTGGACATTCTTTTTAATCACTGTCATCGAGGGTTGAATGTGTTTTTTGCTCTTACACACTGGAGAGAGCACATAGCTATAAACAGGAATTACCCAACAATCGCTTTGTGAATGTGGTGATAACAGCGTGTTCCAGCACTGCTGGGGGATCTCCCTGGGTGGAGCAGGCTGGCCCAAGGGATGGAATGAGTGAGGGAGGAAGGGAGGGAGGGAGGGAGGGAGGGAGGGAGAGGAGGAAAGTCATTTCTGATTAACAGTGGCAAAACGGGGCATGGGGTCATGCCCATCTGTCGCTAAAAAAGGGAAGGACAGGCCGGAGCAGTCAGGTGTGTACGTTTATGTGTTTGTGTGCTATGTGTGTGTGATTCCTGTACACCTTTCATCCCTGCCACAACAAGCCCCCCCACTCTCCACCCTGAAGCTCATTAAGCAGTGACCTCTCACCCCCTGCAGGACGGGAGGGATGAGGGTGGGAGATGTGATCAAAGCCGGGGGCCTTCCTGATGAAGTTTGCGCTGCACCGCATTCACCTGATTGGATCTGATAGCAGCTGTCTCGCCTGTGTTGCAGGGCTGAAGCAGTGATTGTTAGTGAGAGACACAAAGAGGAAAAGTCACGACAAGCTGTGAACTCATGTTTAAAGGCAAAGTTAGGGACATTAAGGTCGATCATGTTAATGATTAGAAAATAAAAAACGACCAGATTTTCTAAATCTTCTCATTGAATTGTCTCTCATAGTATTGAGACATCTCTTAGTTCGAAGAGCCCATGCAGCTTTTGGGATGCAGATCATCTTTCCACTATTAGTGTGGCATGCATCATCAGTGTTCACCTCACTGTTCCTCTTCCAATCCCTTGTCTGAGAAAAGGAAACACCACGTCCCTGTCCTCAGCGATCTGTCTTGATGACTTCCCCTCCGTGTATATGCGTGCGTCTGATTAAGCCGTGCACCTTCGGTGCGTGCACAAGTGTTGTTGGTCAGCCGGGGTCGCAGCAGAGGAAAGAATGCGGCAGTGGAAAGGAATGCAGGGCTGATTAGCGCTTCTTACCTGTAAGTGAACTGGACGTGCCGGCGTGTGATGAGACCGAGGAAACGAGGGAACAATAGGACAGTAGAGATTCCTTTCCACGCCGCATTCCAGCGATCCTGCAGCCGGGGCCCCCCGCTCAGAGCTTTGATGAACCCTTCTCGCGGCTTCCTGGGATTGTCGCTCCACCACAAACACAAAAACATGAAGCGGTCGGTGAGTGGGGCCAGGGAAGAGAGAGCACGGCCGTCCTCAGGATGTCCTGTTTTGATTAGCGTTAGCATCCTAAATGCACCATAGAAATATTATTCTAACACAGAGAAGAGCTCCGTGGTGACACATCCACTTCTTTCCACTCTGCGACCTCCAGGGTCAGATACACTACAATGAGCCAGGAATCAAAGAGGTGCTCCTCACCCAGTGATCTGACTGAGGAAATCATGTGAGGAAAACAGAGCGATGAAATGATAGGGAGAGGCTTCAGGGCCCGTCAACAGGTGAGAGTTTATCAGGCCAATGCTTTGAGAATTTTATAAGAAATACCTAATTTTTGGAATCATCAATAATGCCCGAATTGTTATCAATAACATATTGATGGCATCTCTAAAAACTGGAGTGTTTTTCTTTGGATGACAGGAAGTGGTGAGTGGCGGAGGTGGATTTCTGAAATGCCTCCCTATGCTAGAATGAGCTGATATTCCTCCTCAAATCAAAAGAGCGTGTTAGTTTCTCAAAGAGTTTTAATAAATATCAAAGTGGGTAAACACTTTATAAATTGGGGATCAAACTCATGTTATTACTGCCTTGTCAAGCTCTTTGTAACAACTCAATAACTACTAACAGCTTCTTATATATTAACTTAAGCTGTTATTCAGTCAGTCTTTTATGAGAGATAGGGTTAAAGAATTAAGGTTTAAAATACTAAAATAAAATAGCCAAACAACTAAAATAGCTTATATTATCATAAATCTGAGCTGATTTCAGTTGGCTGAAATTGGTAATGAACTGACGGTATTTCCCGTTAATCCTTAGCTCTGTGTTTTGAGCACCAGCTCTTACACACAGTGTCCTCTTTGTAGCTATGTAGCTCACACTACATCTTTTCTGTCTCCTGTGGAATCAGAGAGCAACGAAGCATTGCGGCATGGTTTGTTGTTTTGCTGGTGCTTGAGGGCTTTAGTTTGACAGGAGGGCACCACTTTGTTCACCTCAGTGTCCAGAAGGGACCCCGAGGGACCTCGGGGCCTGGATGTCTCTGTCAGGGCTGTGGCAGGACTCGGGCAATGGGGGGCCCCGCTGCTCACTGGGTCAGTGGACAAGCTAATCGATTTTATCTCCGTTTCACACAACACGCCAAACCCCTACTGGCCTGATATTCACATGTTCACTGTTCAGAGGAGTATGCTCCTTCCATCTTCTGTCTCTCTCTTTTTTTTCTCTTTCAGTTTCTTTCTTTTTCTCCCACCAAATCTCTTGTGTTTCTCATTTGTCTTTCTTCTACTGTGTTTTGTCTATTTCCCCTCTTTATCTACCTCCCTCGCTCCATCTCTCTTTCTCCCCCTTAGAAGGGAGCGTTTTAAATTTAGCCTCCATGCCTGTCTCGACGATGGCACTCCCCTAGAGGGAGGCTGGTGGGCAGGCAGAGGAGCCCTTGTTTTCTCGGCCCATTCCTCTGGATAAAGCGTTGGAACAAGGGAATGAAAGCTTTGGGAAAAGGTCTGGAAACTTCCCATTCATCAGTGTAAGGAGATACTGCGCTGACAGTTAGCAGACGGCCAGCCAAGTACAACACGGGACAGCCGCGTGGGCCTGCAGTGCTCGGCTCAACAGACAGACAGAGCGAGACCAGACCAAACACCCCACTCATCTCTGTTTGAGGAAGTAACACATGTTAACATTTTAGGCATTTATTCTGATTCTCTCGCGCAGAGTGTCTCAAGTGCGAACAGTAGAATAAGTGAATGATTACTGGTGCAATCATAACTAACATAGTAATGAGGAAGAGCAGGGGGCAACAAAGTACAGCACTGCAGACACATAATGATGACATGCTGTCATTTAAGTCGTGGAGCAACCTGTGGTTAGTTCAGTTATTTTCTGATTTGGCGGAATTGACAACTTTTTCTACTTTTCCAGGTCCCAAATGAATTGTGTGTCATTACTGGTATATACTGTGTGCTATGGGTTTTGTTTTGTATTTTTATTATCAGCTTTCATTGTTTTGACAGTCTTTTTGTGTAAGATTCTACAGTTTACATTTTCATCATTATTTTTATTGATCGCCATTTTTCGTGTCCTTTCTCCTGCCTTTTTTTGCCAGTCTGACTCACCCTCCCACCATAACTTCCCATCAGCCACTGCAGCAGGGAAGAATGCACGCATACCCTCAGGGGCAGTAATACATTTATGAATGCAAAGATTTATACGCACCCATAAACACGTGCACCTACACATGTTTGAATATTTATCCATCCTTCCAAGGGATTTTGGACCCAACACACTTGTATACACACGGACATGTACCTGCTGAGCTGGGATGGGACAGCGCATTGGATGGCAGTGCATGGTGGGACACTGCAGGTGTGAGTCTGTGTCTCTCTGCCCAGCCATTAATCGCTGCCATCTGACAGTTCAATCTATGAGGGGCCGAGTGGAGCAGCCGGCTGGTTACCAGGGCAGGTCATTACTGAGCATGGAGGCAGCCAATCGCATCAGCGATCAATGACAAAGGTTGTAGAGGGAGAGAGTGCAAAAAAAGTGAGGGAGAAGTAGAAGGAGGTAGGGGTTGAGAAAGATGGAGGGCGAGAGAGGCGATGGAGATGTAGGGTGAAGGGAGGGGAGAGGAGAGGTATGGCAGGATAAAGGTAGTTACGATGCTGAAGGTCAGTTCTTGGTTGTGGAGTGGATGACAAACAGGCTGTCAACTGCCAAGAAATGGAGATATTCATCTGATGGCGCACAACAAAAAATATGGCCCCTTGCACATGCACACCACATAAATGCGCACAGAGACACAGTCATTGCCATAGCAGCTTGATTGAGAATGCAGCAGGGGAATTTAGTGTGAGGCATTGTTTTATGAATTCCATATACAAGGTGTTGGCAGTCTGCGCCGCCCTTTTAGTGGTCAGTCCGGGTTGCGCTGTCGTAAAAGTAATGACCGGCTGTGAAAAAAAAAATATCTGTTCATGAAAACGGCACAACTCCCCTTCGGACCCGCATCGGCTGCCCACCGCGTTACCACGGGAACGGCTGCCATGACGAAGTCCGTCCCGTGGCGTTTACCCAGAAGTCAAACGCAGTCTCCCTCTAACGGAAGGAATTCCATATATGCTTTCATAACTCAGTGAATGTCGTTTTCACCTTCTCACCCATGTTTTTCCTCAAATCTTTTTTTTTTTTTTTTTTTTTTGGAATGTTGATGAAGGGATTAATTGATGTTGTGGGTGACAGTATTTGGCCAGGGCTCTGATAAAACAACAGTGAGATCTCTCATTTCTCCCCAGAGGCCTAGAATAGCAGAACTGGTCGTTTATTCTGCACTATCTCTCAGCAGATCCACTGGCCCTCTCTCCCAGACACACACACACACACACACACACACACACACACACCCCACAACCAGGTCATCCCAGCGTGGACAACACTGAGTGATGATGAGTCATTATAGAGAGTGTGCCCTTCAACCTCCTCCAGTCTTTATGGATCACTCTCTGGCAGAATCATATTCCCTAATGCCAAGTTCCTGTCCATCTGCCTGCCTGTCTGCCGGACAGTCAGGCCCCTAAGTCTCTCTCTCTCTCTCTCTCTCTGTCTCCCATACTCTCTCACTCTCTTTCTCCCCTGAGTTTCACACACCAGTTCATCCCAGACATCTCTGTCTCTGTTTATTTTAATAACAAACAGAAAAAAATATACCTCCCTTTCCCATTACCAAATGTTTGAATTTGATCGTTTTCATGTATTCCATGGTGAGAATAATGGACATAAGTGTTGATTTGTTCAGATCATTTTTAGATGAACATGAGAAAGTCTTCAAAAGTTGTCTGTTATCCAAGGGTGTAATAGTTCAGAAGATGAATTATCTTTTCATCCGTAGCTACCATGTACTTCAATGTTGAGATTGGCATGCAGCATCACTGTAACTGAATTCACAGTAATCCAATACATCTCTTTGAATACGAGTGTTTTCCCTCCATCTATTTCCTAACTTGCATACGACCGTGGTAATTCCTCAGTGCGCAGAGAAGCAGTGCAGCAAGGAGAGCAGAGGGAAGGAGTCAGTTTGGATTTCTACACATCCTCTTCTCTCTGTTACTTTAGTTAATCCAATACTAACACTATGCCGAGGATTTTCTCTGTAGATCAGGCGGCTAATATGTTTTTTGTGGACGCTAGCATTTGATCCTTCTCTCAACAAATGCAATTTGTTTGGCCTGATTTGATCAGTTGCAGGCACATAGTTCAATGCAGGCAGGAGCAGGTAAACCCTCTATACGATGGGAGTTAAAATGTGTTTGTGTCCGTGAGAGGGGAAACTCTATTACAGGTGTCCTGGACCACGGGGCCCTGCTGGCTCTGATGAAACGCTCTTTGGGTGTCAATGCAATTGTGATTTTGTCTAGCCCGGAGACTGGCCACCTCTTGGGTTTTAAAGCTGGCCCTGAAAGGCAGAAAACAAAGTCTGGCTGTAAACCGTACAATTACAATGGTGGAAACTTTGAAGGGCACTTCCTGATGTAACATAGTAATCTCCCTCGGGACACCAGAGAATGATGCTGTATAATTTTGGTAATTTTTTTGTGGAATAAGCATTGTTGTATGTTTGTGCAGTGCATGCGACTTGTAAAGTGGTACTGCTCCCCAGCCAATGACATACTGTATACATTGTGTGTATATATATACCTTTGAAATGGAACAGACTGTATACTACTACAGCAAGCAGGCATAAGCATCGGTAACATGGCTCTGAGATACAAGAGATCCACAGGGCCAGCAGGATTCTGTTTCTTTATGACTTTTTACTTATTTTAGCCGGTGATAAAACAGCATTATAGTAGCCACAGATGTGTTGTCAGTAAGACTTTGTTGAAAAGCAGTGTCACAATTTGTTGTTTGAATCGCCTCTCCTGCTTTCAGCATTATTGGACAATTGAAATCTTTTTAAATTTCATATTTGGTTTATTTTGTAAATGTTGAATCTCATTTTAAAGGCAAAACGCAGTTGTCCCCAGATGTATGTACCACCCTGCAAAACATTTGACCTATTTCAGCCCCAGAGGGTTCAGAGACATGGGATGCATGCTATGTCACATCGTCCCCGCCCAGAGCCCCACAGATCAAATACAGGTATGATTTATGTCCGCTGTCTCAGCCTTCACGGTGCATGTTCTCCCGCGTTGGAGCTGTTGGTCAAACCCAACCGCAGTAGTAATTTGTCTCCTTACATGTGTAGGAGGTGAGGGGCGAAGGTCAGTGAAATGAAAATGACCAGACCTGACTTAATTGTTCTATCTATTTGTGGTTTGAGACAGGATGTCTGTCTGAATGTCTACCTGTCTATTTGTCCATCTGTCTTGCTTCTCTCTTGGCGCCGTGTCTTGTGTCAGTTGGTCGAGACCCTCTGGCAGCAGTCAGGCCATTATGGGCACTGATCTGATCCAGCAGGAGTAGAGGGTTCACTGAAGAGATCTGTCTAGGACAGATACTATCACTGTCAAAACACACAGGCCGATGGAAAAGTTTTCTCTGGTTTCCCTGGTCCTTATTAACGGTGTTATCAAGCTCACAAAGCTCCATGCAAAAAAAACTAGAACATTGGTTGGAGTGGAGTTATTATTAATTCTTGCCTGTATTTTTATGTACATGCCGTTAAAATATAACAAATACACTCATGGTTCAGATATGATGCTTAAACACCTTTTTTTTCTGCCAATTTCCTCGCCAGCTTGGCACGTCTGACAAGGTTAAGCCAGCAAATTGTGGCGAGAAATGCTTCCTGTGTGTGATTACATTTATCATGTATAATTAGGAAGTTCTGCTCTGTCTACACATGATGACCTTTCACCCCGAGTGTGACAGTTGTAGACTGGTGTTGCCAGACACCCAAATGTGCTGCCCAGGTCGTGCTGCACCACAAAGTCTGGTTTCCGCTGCAGGATCAAGTGTCTTCGATTTGGGTTTATTTCTAAGACTTGAGACTATAAGATTTGAGGAACTTATCTGTGATTCCTTTTCTCACTGAGACGATTAGTCATTTAGAGCATAATTTCAGATAAATGAGCGACACTAAAACTGCATTACATACAGATGTAGATTGGCACTTTGCCGTATCCCATTCAAATGTTCAAACTATGTTTGACATGACTGCAGACTGCATCTATAATGCTACACGTTTTGTTAACTCATGATTAGAAGTAATACTTAGTCAAGTATGATTATATGTGTTAAACAGGGTTGTTTAGAGGGTTGTTAGCGTTAGATGTTATTAAGAGGTCGCTGCAATGCTATTTTCAAACAGGAGATTAACATATGAGATGGTGAGGATAAAAAAATGATTTATTTTTTACACGTACTTATATGGTTAATGCAACAATGTTCAATGATGTTCAAGAATATGTACAACAGAGAAACCTTTACACCAGTATCTCGTATGGGTTACAGTAACTATAGGTGAACTACAGTGACTTTAAGTAACACGATAGTGAGGCGCAATGGTGAACCCATCATAACGTGTGTTCACCCTTGTATACAGAGGCAGTGTGAGTCGTGTGAAACCCTGGTTCTCAATGTAACTTTTTCTTTATTTGTTGATGTGTGTGCGTGAGCCATTGCCAACTTCCTATCTGTGATGCTTGTGTTGCCTGGGCTATAGTTTTCTACTTATTTAAACCTTTCTCTAAATCTTAACTTTCTTTGCTCTTTTGTTTTCTTCCCCTTATACTCCTTTCCTCCTGTCCATTGCTCTGTCATTTGTTCTTCCTTTTCCTTTGCGCTTGTACCCTTTTTGTGTTATAATTCCCACCTATTATTTCTGTCCCGAGCCCTCATTAGTCATGTCGCTGTCAGCCGCCAGCTGCAGACTCGCATACACACAACCGCACGTATTCTTGCACATGCACAGGTATGGAAGTCATCAAGGAGAGGTCAAAGGTCTGCCTCATTACCCAGCCCCAGTGAAAACTGTTGGTGTGTTTTATGCACTGGTATCAGAAAGCAGAGGGAGGGAAATGAGGAGAGGAAGAGGGGGAACGAGGGGTGGAGAAAAAGCAAGATAATGAAGAAGACTGTGGCTTTAAGAGGAAATATGAGAAGAGAGAATGAGTGATAGAAGGGACAGACAGAAAGACCTCTTCTTCATCACTGTATCAGTGCCTGGTCTACTCCACTCCATGCATGTAAACCAGATCAATATAGCTCGCTCAGAAGATGGGAAATTGTGGTTAGGTGGAGGGTTTGAGGGGTTGAATTGAGCTGCTGGCGGCATACATGCCTGGTGTTTCCTGACGTTAAACACAACATCTCTAAATAAAGTCATTAAAAGCAGTCCAACAGAAGCCCATTCATTCATTCATCTTCTTCTGCTCGCTCGCACACACACACACACACACACACACACACACACACACACACACATACATTCACATTATCTCTCTTTTTCTCCCAGTCAAACACACACACCCACACACATACAGAGTTGAGACTGCGTGGGACATGATACGCTGACATGTGACAGAAAGCAAAGCAGGAGTGTGTGTGTGTGTGTGTGTGTGCATGTTCAAGTTCAGCCTCGGAGGTCAGAGAGAGGGAGAGAGAGTGTGTGTGTGTGTGTTGGGGTGTCAGCTGGGAGCAGTCAGGGGGACACTGGTGATGCAGACTGACATGGGACATAAACACTCAGTAGTATAGTGAAGGGGCCCATTGTCTCAATCGCCGCCATGTCAGTCTCTGTGTAATGGAACGATATGTCTCTGTATGTTTGTCTAATTGCCCAATCTCCCTCTCTGTCTGTCTGTCTTCTGACATGTCTATCTCACTGCCTGACTGTCTTTATTTCTCTTCTTTTCTAGATACATTTACACCGACATTTTAGGCATAAGATTCTCTTATCCCAAATGTCTGCCAACGATCTGCCAATTCCTGGAGAGCTGTGTCTGTTTGTTATGTGTTTTTCTCTCCTGGTCAAGTCAAATCATCAGGATGTACAATCACAGAGAATATATTTTAAAAAATAAGTGGGCCGGTATAAGAAGATTTCAAAAAGTCTGTCATTCTGAGTCACAAAAAGGACAAAACTTTGGATTTAGTGTTACGAGAAGTGGCATTAGTCGCAGGTGGAATTGTTAACAAGTTCAGTGGTCCAGAACATGCAAGGGAGTTATTAGTTCTGGGATTTCAGAGCTGTGGCTGAGCCCAGAAAGGAGGTAAAGGTGTGCGGAGGATATGAGATCTTTGGGGTTGAGGTGCCGGGATTGTGATGAGGTGTGTGAGATTAATGGGAGTGAAGCTTTAAGAGAGGGGAGGCAAGTAAGGGTGAGGTGCTGAGGACATGCCGGATGGGTGTTGAGGATTTGCGTCTTTGTAGGTTTGAGTTTCTGTTCTTGTCTATATAAGCCTGCATGGAAGACAGTCGTATTTCAATGTTTTTAGTAATGTTCTAACCTGAATTTAGACTCAAGAACCTTAACCTGTAATGTCCGCTCAAAACCCCACCGTGTCATGTGAAAAATGTATGGAAGTCTAATCCATACTGGGCTGTTTTATGCATTCCTCAATAAGATTTCATTCAACAGCAGAAACATGTATTAAAGAGAGACAGAATGTATTAAGATGTCAGAATTGAGGGCTTTACAGGCAAATATGGAGGTGGTTAGAGAAGGCCAAAGTTCATCCACGTCTCTTGGCTGTTTTATGTGCTCGCTGCCACTCCCCATCTCAACGTGCAGCCGCCAGCACCTTCTTTCTTTTGTCAGTTAAAAAGTGGTTCATGTTACGTGGATAGTATTAATGTTATTATTTCGATTATTTACCGTACTTCTTTCCTGAATACACATTTAAAGCAAAAGAGGCACTCGTGATTTACATTTTTAGACAAATAGTTTTAAAAGTGACCACATCACTTACAAATGCTTTTTCAACTCTTTTTATTTTTTTCTTCACACAGTTACCAGCTAGAGTTACTGGCAGGGACCATGTTTAGAAACGGGTAGGCATACAGAGGGCTAAACTGTAGTAATAATCCAATTATAGTAATAAGTAGCCCAGTCAAACATGAAGGGGTTTTACGGGCACCTCTCTTGAAGGACATGTTTCCCTATGGCGGCTTCCTGCTCACACAGACACACATATTGAATGGCTTCAGCTCAGCTCCTCTGTGTCTAAGTAGTACGCAGTGTCTGTTTATTGTAGATGAGGTGTGGATGTTTATACTCTCCACGGAGCAAAACAAACCAGCCAGAAGTGTGAGGTGATTCTAAAATAATCCACGAGCTCTTTGGCAAATTGACACAGTGTAGTCCCTGCTTGTGTTATTTGTTCATGTTGGCCCTGAAAATGCACTTACACATTCACCTCCTGGATACCAATGTTAGTTCCCTGCAGGAAATGTATTCTGTATCTCTAAATGCTCTCTTTTAATCTATTTGTAAAGCCTGAGATTAAAAACATTAATTTAGCTTGACGTTTACATTAAAACAATATGTACGGATCTGTCTGGTCAGGCCAGCAGACATGAATCACACTCAACTAATCAAATGAGTCATTTAATTACCCTGGTATTCACACATAATTAGGAATCTGTTCTTCTCAAATTCTTTAAAGGTTTGCTTTCATTATATAATGCTTTGTGTCATCAAAACACATTCATGTCCGGAAGGTTGCAGAGGTTGCATTGTATCATGAAATCAAAACAAATGATTTTGTTTGTATACCTTTTCACACTGTCTAGCTTCTTTTCCCCCCCAGTTTGCCCGTGCATTAGCGTTTGTATAAATACATCATAGAAACGCACACAATGGCCGAGGAGGGATGGATGTCAGTGGTCAGAGCAGATAAGAATGACAAAGCTCTACACTAAGCCACGTCACCACCAGGCCTCTCACCTGCCTGTCTGTCACACAAACGCACTCAACCATCACAGAGTGATTGTTTGTGCCCATGCATGTGTGTGTGTGTGTGTGATTGATGCGCTTCGCCTTCCGACGACTTTACTCCCGCCCACCAACCACCTCGCTCCCTCTTGTCCCACCTCAGTCTGGACTGTCAAGGAAACATGAGGCCTTGGGAGATAGCAGCATGCTCTCCGGGCCGGCCCTCGGCCCGCTCTGTCTCTTTTTCTCTTCCTTGTGCCACTCACCGCTGCTGTGGGAAAAGCAGAGGAGATGAGGCCTTAAAAAACAGATCATTGTCCGCCTCCTAGATTAAAGCCAGAGAATGTGAGCATTGTCCACTGAATGGCTAAACCTTCCTGCTGTCACTCAAATGCTGCTCTGAGCGCTACTTCATGTCTAAGAGGCTTATCTGCACTGAAAGGCCCCTAGCTGCTCTTGGGAGAGAGGACGTAATGAAGCGTGTTTTTTTTTTTTTTTTTTTTTTTTTTTTTCTCTTCTGTAGGGCGAAACCTGCTGCTGGGGGGCTGGTGGTGGTGGTGGTGGGTGGTTAGGGGATTCAGGGGGTGGACGTGGCCAGTGGGACAGCTGCAGCCCTCGCCCCCAACCGCTCCCACTCCTTCTAACTGCCTCTCTGGAAAGAATTGTCATTTATCTAGTCTCACATGAGAGGGAGCGCCGAATACGCGGCATACGGGCCTGAACCCCATTGCTAGCGTGATGGGGGGACATGGGGACATTATGTGGGGACGTGCCCAGGGACCTGCCTGTTGTCCTCGCTCAGCCGTCTGTGGGGATGATCAGCAGGCCACTGATGTGGTCCTCTCTTTGTGCTCCGCTGTTTGAAAAGGGGAAAGTTTAAGTGCTGCTCGCATTCAGGGCTGAGGGCCAGCCAGGCTGGGAGGGTTAGCTAAGCCTTGAGGCCTGTGTGTGTGTGGGTGTGCATGTGTGTGTGCTTGCATTATCATAGCCTGTATAAGAAAAAAACTGCAGGTTCCTTGGTCAACATCATGATTATAATATGTACAATTACGTGTCATCAACATCCTGTAGGAGTAAACTTGTTTTGTTTGTAATTTGAAAAAACTGGAATAAACCTGAGCCAAAAGACAAGAAGAAAAAGTGACTTATTAACAAAATTTTAACAAAGAAAATCAGTTTTTTTGCACGTGATGAAGTCATGCATTATTAGGTGTTCAACAACAAAGGTCTTTCATCAAAGTTCTTCACCTCACGGCTAGTTTTGTTTTTGTTCAGCTGTTTCTGCTCAACGAATCCTTGCAAGTGTTACCACCATGCTCCACTTGTTGAGTTATGAAACATCTGCCCTGATCTCTGCCACTGCTCCGGCATGGCACGCGTGGGTTTCCCCCAGTGGTCCACATATTAGTTTGCGGATGATTTACAGAAGCCATCAAACCCTGAGCCCTGCTGTCCTGTTCCGTTTGCCCTCTGCGTGGTCTGCTCGTCCGTCTCTGTGTCACGACGGACACACCTGCATCCTCGGCAGCCCCCTCTAACCCATAAGCTCTGTCCACTTCCTGTCTGCAGTAGCACTATTTCATTGACACAGGTCCTTGTAGCATGCAAAAACACAGCTGGGCTGGCATATTCAGTACGTAGAAGTGTCTGATTTAAGTGTTTTGGAAACAGAAATGTGTTGAAATTGTGATACTGGGTTCTTTCTTTTTTTTTATCACCTTTCCAAATATGGCTGTTTTAGTTTATTTGGCTTTTTTCCTTCAGTGCTGTCTGTGTTGGTAAAGGGATGTTTAAAACATGACAGAATGATTCACTTTATGAGCCCAGGGATGGTGTTTGCTCTCTCTTCTCCCTGTCAGGCCACGAGCCATGCATGCACTCACTTAATGTGATCTCTGACCTGGGCATCTTGTGGGGTTAGTGCAGCCTGCGCCTATTCTGTCTTGTGGCGGGAGGTCGAGTGGGCTGGAGAGCTTCGGAGTAGACCAGAGGGCTTGTCGGCTGGAGGGGGATGGGAGAGGGATGTTAAGTGGTGTGGCCCAGCTGTGGCGGGTGGCCCAGTGGTCCATTTAGAACTCCAGCCCCACGCTGGGAGATGGTACATCCCGACAAGCTGAAGGGACCCAATGCTGGTACCAGCATGCTCTTGGCTCTGTCAAAATGTCAAAAAAATGAAGGTCAATTTGTAGGAACATCACTTGTGCAGCATGTTAAAATGGAAGCTCCGGGTGTCCTGTGGCGCTCTATCATTTATTGTGACTTTAAGAGCTTCAGAGAACCATCTAAAGCGGAGACAGAACAACAAGAGTTTACGTTTAAAGAATACTTTCATTTTGACTATGGTGTTGACTACTCTGCTGATATTCCCGACCATTTCCATGCAATCTGTTGTGTAACAAAGTAACAGTATTCAAATACTGTCCTTTTATCTCACAAAATGTTTTTGTCCAACTCAAGAGGATGAAAATCGGATTCCTGAGAATTTGAATGTTAAATAGAAAATGATTCATGGGAATGATCACTACATATCAATGATTCACACAATACAATGTGTCCATGCACCCAAGAGTGATAGGTGCCACATTGTGCAGGAGATGGAGAGTGGATTTGAAGGTTCTTTTTCAGTAAACATTTAAAAGAGTGGAGAAGTGAACAAAAGCGTTAAGAAGGAGCTGTTTTGTTGCCCCTTTTTTAACCTAAATAGGCGGTCTGTCCGACCGAGGCCTTGGCTTCAAAGTATTATCCCACACATGAAATTACCATTTCTATCAACTGGGGAGAAAGATTATGCTTTTTGGGTGTTCTTCTGCGTTTCTTCCAGTGGATTCACTTGGTGAATGTGACACGTTTTGTGTCTCCCACCCCCTATTGAATTTAAAAGTTCTCTATTCTCAGAGTGAGCCGAGGAGAGTCCTACACGCGGGCTGAATAGACACTAAATCTTTCAAGGTTAGGACTTAACCTTCTCCCACTCTAATTCATCTTCAAACTTTAGTCTGAAACCAATCAATATCAGATGATTGGTAAACAATGTGCAGTGTCTGATAGGCAGGTACCAAGGGCCCTCAATGGGATTGCAAATGCTTTGTGCGTCCCGAGTCGCTTTTGCTCTAAAGCACTGTCACAAAAAGTGAAATTACCATTCGCTTGGAATGATGCCATTCATCTTTGTCACAGCGCCAAGCTCAGCACGCAAGCCGCTCCCCTCAAATTAATTCCTTGTTTTGCATCAGCTGAATTTGCCCAAATCCAGGAGGATGGCTCCGGCTACACCTCGCCTGCATTCTTTAATGTGGCAATTCCAGCTGATTTCACTATGCACAAGGCCCGGTGGCTTTATTTACAGCCTAATTCGCAAAGAAAAGGAAATAGATATGAAAATAAGTTGGGAAAATAAGATAAATCTGGTCAGGAAATTTCAGAGGGCCTGCCTGTTTCAACCAGGAGAGTTAGAGTAGCATAATGCACATAGCTGGCTCCTGTGAGCCGACGCTATTGTCAATTTGTCATTTCATGTTGCAGGAGCTCCCGTACAAAGGTAATGTCTTCCCGGAGGCTCTTGCCCATGTAATATAAAGGGAAAGCATTGTAGAATGAATATCTGAGGGATTCATTTGTTATCCTGCATGAGATATTCCACAAGATGTCAGGACAGGTAAAGTCCAATTTAGAGAGAAAAGATTGTAAACAAAAAACAGTCATTTATTTTCGTTTTTTAATCAACTTTTTGATGTGCCAAAAGTAAGATTCCCCAAAGAACAACATTTAAATACAACTCTTTGATTAGAAAAAAAACATCTTACATTTGTGTGAAATCACCCTTCGTTTGGATTGACACGGAACTAGTTGAGACATTTCCACTAGGGGGCTGTGACTTGTTCTTTCCTTCGCTCTCTCCTGTGCTTCACCGAAGCCTCTTCTGCTGCTGGTTAACCCAGCCCTGCCATCAGAAGCCGTCCGGCATTTTAGCGGTCACATCTTTGTTTGTTTCTCTCTCCAGCTCATGTAGATGTTATCCCAGTGTTGTTTCATGGTGCAATGACAGCAGTGATGAGATTTTAAAGAGTGGGTTGTCTTCTCCTTTTACTGTCCTCTCCCTGTTTGACTTACATGCTAAAAATGGTTCCGAGGCTAATTTATGGTTGCGGTGACTGTAACCGCTGATTTGTGATCCTCTGTGTTTGTGTTTATGGACCAGGCCTTATTTTCTTCATCTTATCTGCAGGCAGATGGACAACACGGGTTGACAGGGTTTATTTAGATGTTTGCTTTTTCCAGCACACAGTATGATGGAGTGCAATTACCAGGAATGTGGAGTGAAGCCCTGGGGTCAAAGGCGTTTTCCTCCCTCGTATGAGTAGACCAAGGTCTCTTTGCCTAATTCCATGTATAGGTTTTGACAGACGTTTGTGGCATTTCTAAGCATAGCAAAGCGAGGAGTATGTACATTTGAAGAATCTGCGGAAGCTCTCGTTTGGACGAACGTGATCAGGGATGGTAACAGTGAAAGAGAGGACAGGACAGGGGCTGCTGGAGATAAGTGGGTCAGGCCTGAGAGACCGTTCTTCACCTCAGACACCTGCACCTCTCCACAGATCCCCCATCAAGGGCTCACTTTGTCCCCGGGCTGCACCATTGTCTGCTGAAGGGCCCTCCAGACTCCAAGTGGACTCAGCCCAGCTCTCCCCAAGAGACAGACAAAACAGCGGATTCTAAAGTGCCAGCCCCTTGGCATTCCCCTGCCTTTGGGAGATAAAGAGGGGAACTTCGGCCTGATTCACTCCTCCACTCTTCATCCCTCTCCACAGTCCTCCCAAAAAAACAGGAGATGAGGAGGAGGAGAAAAGAGGAGACTTGTGAGGGGGTAGCGGAGGGGTGGTCTCAGGGTCACAGAGTGATTAGTGAGGAGCAGAGTGGCGCTCCTTTTCCCCTTTGGTCCTCCTCCTCTGTGGTCACTGAGAAATGACTTCCACTGGGCTTACTGGGGAGTGTGGGTGGAGAGGGAAGTGGAGGAATTATTCCCTTCTGTCTGTCTGTCTGGACTATATTTAACCTGCCTGACAAGATGAATGTTTCCAAGGGAGTTCTACCCTCAGCATAAATGAAGCCATTATACTCTGCTCTCTTGTCCTCTCCTTTGCTTTTCATTAGAAACCGAGGGTTTAGGATGAAATGGCAGGAGGACGGTCAAAATCAGGGTAAAATACAACCTGAGCGCAAACGCAGACATGCTGGGCCGCCGCAGGCTCTGTTATGAATGTGTGCATTAACACCGCCAGTTTTGCTACTTATTTTTCATGAGACAAGTCCTGTATCCGCACTCTCATAAGCACACAGGCACATAGTCAGTGGGCCACATAGTCTTTTCAATATGGCACATCAAATGCATGGACCCTCCCAAAAAGCAAACACTGGCATTTATACATGGACACATGCACAAAGTGCTGGTGTGGCCAGCCTGTGCAGGCCATACGAGTTGGAAGTGATTAGGGAGAAATATGCCTGTCTCCCTGTAATGTCAGTAATAGGCAGCAGCACATCAAAGTCCAGGCCTGTCAGAATGATCCGGATCAAACCGGCCCCCATCTGGAAGCCATAACAGACTTTTCACTCATTTAAACACTCTTAAAACACACTGAACAGACATGGAGCTCCCGTCTCTGCTCACCACTCACCACCACTCATATCAGCACCCTCTGCCTTCCGTGTGTGTGTGTGTGTGTGTGTGTGTGTGAGTTACTCTCTCATTCCCTGAAAATTCTCCAACTCTGTATGTATTTTCACATTTAATGGTAAGACCATATGTTTCACATTTGTGTATTAGGCTACCAATTTTAGATGATTAATGTTTTCAGTGGTTTTTTTGAACTAACTTTAGAAGAAATAACATCGACAGTGAGCCACAGATCCAGTTTTGACAGTTAATAGTGATATCTATATATTGCCTAATGCACAGGCAGACATTTTTGAAGCAGCATAAACATCTGAGGTCCCAAGATATCAGAGATAATATTATTCTTTGTGAAGGGCATGAAAATTGGAATCAAGCACAAGCCTGTTTTCAAAGTCAAAGATAAGTATCTTGTCCGTGCGATAATGACGCGGTGCATTCTGAGACAATGATGTAGAGTGCTTCCCTCTCGCCTGCCCGCTCACACCGTGTTGACTGGACTCCTGGACATATATTATCTTTCCAAACACAAGTCGGACACGGCTCTAAGTGTATTTTAATTGGCTTTGAGCCGCCTTCCTAAAGCAAACAGCTGATGGTGTAGCTGGTGGTGCGGTGTGCTTGGTGACTGATGGGTGGCCTGCAGTCAGGGTGGGGTGCAGTCCGATTGCCTGTCCGTCCGCTCCACCAACAATCTGGCCTATACGGGACTCCATTGTGTCTGCGTGTGTGCACATATGTGCGTTTGTTTAAATGACTGCATGTCTGCGTACATGCACACACCTCTGGCATACTTTGAATATCTGTGTGTCACTCTAGGGTGTTTCACATTTAAGCTCACTCGCTACTGTAAAAGAGCTTAACGCCTGGCAGATAGCATCTTGAGTTAAAGTGCAAGTGATTTAATACTAACAAATAAAGTAGGCATGTCAGCGGGCAGCCTAGGCCCCTGCTGCGGCCGGACAGGGAGTGGGCCTTCTCTCATATCTCCACCAGACAGGGAGACAGGGGGGCCTCTGGCTCCACAAACCGCTGATGCTGCTAATGCACGCTACTTTTCATTCCCAACCTTCACAGTCTTCTGTCTTTCTGTCCTTTTTTTTTTTTTTTTTTCTCTTTAAAAATACATTGTCCATGGATCAGAAGTGCCAGTTCCCACTGACGAAAGATGCAGCATTTCTTTAGTTTTCCCTTCTTTTTAAATTGACTGGTTCGAAAGATTGACGGAGGGGTACACAGTTGCATGGCCACCATTGTTTAACAGTCTGTCGTTGATGTTGGCTGAAGTGTCAAAAGCAAGACTTCTGTTGGATTCATGTATTGCTGGCCAGCAGAAAATGAGAGTGGAGTGGTTCGGAGAAAAGGAAGAAGGGGCGGCAAGCTGAAGAAATAGGTTTTCGGAGTCTGAGCTCAGCATATGCAGAGAAGTCCTAAAAACGATTTCGTTTTACAAGAACCAAGGATCTCACTGCTAACATGGCCAACTCCACTCTCATAAAATCTATAGACATCCATTATAAAACACCAAGGCACTTATAAGTTGTTTCGCCCGAACCCAGCACACGGGGCCGTCTGCCTCCAAATCCCCTCTGGAAGTGTTTGAAAACAAAGCAAAGCTTTGCTTCAACCTCATTAACTAGTTATAATAAACAAAACAATGTGTTTTTAATGGATGGCGAATCCCGTCTCCCCCTTTCCCCTCCCAGCTCTGGTCCAGAGCGACTGGCCAGCGGTGGGTTTCCCATGACTGCAGCTTGCGGTGTCATGATGATGGATGGGCAAGGTTGGGGGGTGGGGGTGGGGGGGGGCCCTCCCTCTTGCCCTTCTCCTTTGGGACGTCCAATGGACTGACAGGCACATTGTAGCGCCCGACCCGTGCTGACGTACTGCTCCGCCCGCTGGCACAGCCACAGAGAGCCCCAGAAAATGCCCGCTTTTCCACTTTCACATCCAGCATGTTTCACCTCACACGCAGTTACAGATGCGGAGGAATGCATAAAGAAGCATATGCAAGTGTGTACAAGAGGACACTCTTAAACAAACTCAGTGTAACCTTTAATCATTTACTCGATACATTGCAGTAAATGCGTAAAAAGAGACACATTTGCAATATTGTCCTTATTTTCCAAGTTTCCTGATGAATCATTTTGAAATTATAGTTGCTATAATTCACATTTTTAAGGGTAATGTTGAATATTTAGTGCAAATATTTTAGTGGAAAACATCGGTCGTGTAGCGCTGGGTCTGCGTGCTGAAAGACCACCTGTACCTGACGACCCCTGCTGGCCCTCAGCGGGGGGCCACATTAGCTTCCTGATGAATAAACACCAACAGAAGCTCAGCGGCCCCAACACACACTCCTATGCCGTTAAACGAGAGTGCCACCCATGTGCATACACACCTCTCTCCGTCCATCTCTCCTTCTCTTTCGCTCTCTCTGTCTGACTCACTCCACAACACGCAGAGCTCCTTTGGAATAAAATTCTCCCAGCTAGTGTAAAACAATCCAATAACAGCCAGCACCTCTCGAAATAAAACAATAGCTCAGCTCATGCTGGTGTTGTAAAACAGCTCAGCCCATTACATGCACGTACGTGTTACCATACTGTATATCTGCCCTTTGGGTAATAGCACATTTTTCCTTCATTTGGTGATTTAGGGATTATAAAAATAGCAAAGCCTGTGGTTCGTTCAGGTGTGACTGCAAGCGTCTTTCACACTTATTCGTACATTGTGTTTTATGCACTTACATGCTTCTGGTTCCAGTTGTTGCAGCAGAGCGCTGCCAAGTGAGCAACGGTCCTTCTTGAGTGCTCATTTTTTCCCAGTGGCTGCCGTGTTGACTGCTTCATTAGGTCAAAGGTCATTTGAATAGAAGGATAAGATATAAGACTCAGACAGACCGAGTGTGAGGGTGTGAGCGCCCATGACCCTTTGCGACACTGTTCCAACGTGTTTGTAAACAGGATGTCATTAACACTGGGAACTGACCAGGCTCACAATGACTTTTGTCTCCTTCGGTGTGTGTGCGTGTGTGTGTTTAGAGAGGAGGTAGAGTGAGGGTGGGAGCCAGAGAGAGAGATGAGGGGGTGAGGTTGATAACATTTCAAATAAAACACTTCGCATACTTCCACTGATAAATCACCACCCTCACAGTTTTCTCAGAACTGCCCTTGTACTTTTCTGTCCAAACAACATCCAGGTTAACTTTGTCACATCAGATAAGCACTGGCAAATATGATGAAATTTATGGCTTAGCGTGGCTGCTGTACTAATACAGTGGTGGGTTGTGTGAAGCTGTACTAAGTGCATTCAACTGTCAGCTCTTATTGTGGTGTCAGTCCTTCCTTCTAATTAGTGTCCTCAGCAGGCAGGAAGTGGGCCTGGGCTGGACTAATCTGTCAGTGAGGCCAGACCATCCTCGCCCCAGCGACTGTTTCCTTAGATAAACCCAGAGCCCTTTATCTAAAAGAGTTGCGACACTCGGGGGGTCTGGGAAGCCCCTAGTGATTCTGTTATTAGTTCTTTGATTTAATTTTTTTTACATATAATCCAGACCGGGATGGACTTTTATGTAAAGACAATTTTAATCTTTATTTTAGAACCTATGAGAATTATTAGGGATTTCTGTGAGTTGGATGTGAAGAGAGTGGCAGTGCGTTCACATCGCGGTACAGGTCGTTATGACAGGTGTTGATTGAGCATGAGAGGGAGGAAGCGTAGTGAAGGACACTTCCTGGCAGACAGTTTTATCAGCGAGGGAGCGGAGGGGTCAGAGAAAGGGTGGATGAGGTTATCGCTCTCCGGTAGTCATGTACTGTATGCGACTGGTGCACCGAGAGCCTGTGGAGGCCTGGCAGCTGCCCAGAGTTGCTGACCAAGGTAACTGTCTCATTCATATAAACACAGTGTGAGTTATAGCCACATGTTGGGACTATCAAGTACAGAAGTTTGTTTTTTTTCTTCTTAGTTTATATTGTGCTGCCATGGTTCAATAGGTCATGAAATAGGTGGAAGGGCTTTCTCCGGTATGTCCAAAAGGGACCTGAGGTTGTTTGTGTATTGTCTAAGGGCGCTGACACATCCTGCAGAGATATCTCATGCTTGTACAGATTGCGAGGCTGTGTTCCAGTGACTAATGTGCGAAGCAAACACACAACTCGAGGAGCAAGACATGTAGTTTAAAGACTTTTTTGGCTCTCTGTCACACCAGTCACAAAACAAAGTCAATTAGACTCAGACAGGAAAAGAGAAAGTGAGAGAAAAGGAAAGGGAGAGTGATGGGGGGGGGGGGGGCAGCTTTTCCTTCCCCACTCCCTCCCTCCCTCCGTCCTTTTCTCCCTCCTTTCCTCCCTTCCTTCTCTCACCACCAGCGGGGTCCAATTCCTCCACTTGAGCGCTCAGGGCCAGCAGCGGGCTGATTAGACCCACACCCCCAGCCGCGCTCCGCCGAGGACTCTGCAGCGGGACGACTTCAAATGCACCTCGCTCCTGCCACCCCAAATAAAACCTGACTGGTCCTAATGGACACGTTTTAATCTCCCTGGGTTATTTGAAGATTTCTCCAACCCGCTGCTGGCCACAGCAGAAACAAATTCCTCTCGCTTTGTTGATTAAACCGCTGCCTCTCCACCGTTGCTTATCGTCCAGCAACGAGCCGCTCTTTTTAATTAAAAGTGAGACACCACAAGTGTGCAATTAACAGCTGGTAATTATAGAGCTCTTCAGAAGTGCAACACTCCACCTTCATTTCAATTATATAATGGACAAGTGGCTATTTGATCTCCAAATTAGTGAACTCTTGTAATATTTGTTTTGTGGCAGATTTGGAGGGTTAATAGTGGCCTATGGTGGCCTCCCTCTTCCATGATTGATGCAAGAGCAGAAAGGGGGATATTAAAAACTGGAACAGTCCATCAGGAAATGCAAATCACACCTTCATGTTTATGAGCAGGCAATGGGCCTGGCTGGCCAGCCGTGGCGTTTCATGTGGGAAAAACAAGCGCCCACTCTGCCGCAAACTGATTAGTACATTTGAATTTGAAAGTTTAATTAAGTGTTTCTAATACAGATCGTTTTGGAGAGTGACACATAACATTAACTTGTTTGATACTTAATTTTGCTGCCGTTTGATTGCAAAGCAAGCGCGGGTAAATCTGCAGCACAAGTGTGGAAGCATTGAGCGCTATCCCAAAGGAGGCAGAAGCCATGCACTTAATTTAAAACCTTTAACTGATAACTGATGAAAATGTATTTAATGACCAATGCACTCTTTGAGTGTATAAAGCGGAACACTTGTTCAGTTTTAATTACAATTGATTTCCATCTATGTACATGGCTGTGGCTTTGTTAGTTTAGAGTTAGCATTCTTTCACTCAACGCAGACCATCAATATGAAAAAAAAGTGGACCTTGATTGATTTTTGGCTACACGAGAGCATGCAGCAGGTTCGAATGTGGCAATTATTAATTGGCTGCAACACTTGTAATGTCTTTGGGGGATGCTTTCCATCCTGGCACTTTTTTTTTTCCGGATTGTCAATGTATCAAGTGGTTCAAAAGAAGTTTAATCTTTGTGCTGTTGTGATTTGTAATTGCTTTATTTCCCAAGTCAATATAGTTCTTTTAAAATGTATTTTCTTGGTGGTATATAAGAAGCTGCACTGCGCTGCCTCTTTAAGATTTGATATAAAAATGTTTCTGCATTTTCATACAGTATACATAATTATTCTAAAATGAAGTCGGTGTTTCTTTACACTGACCTAATATGATGTTGGACATAGCAGATTAGCCATGGTAAAAAGATTTTAATGAAGCAAATTTGCTCCGTCAATAGAGCTGTCAAATATAGAGAGATGCACCCTGAGACAAATAAGAACCATATTGTGGTGAAATTTAAGTTTATTTAGCAAAGATTAAACCCCACTTGTAGAAATAATGCCGTATCAAATGCATTAGTGTAAGAGATCTCCAGATAATCTGTTTTAAATTATGCTTGACATGTTCAGACAATCTGTCATTAATTCCACAGGCATGCCACTCCAAATATGTACAAATCAGGAAAACCAACGAGAGAGAAAAAGCATGACGTCAACAGTCTCAAGTCACTCAAGCCCTTTGGAATCTTTCATTGGTGAATATTGGCAGCTCATTGTGAAATAAACACCAAGTATTTAAATTCAAACCAGGTCATTATGGATGGTTCTTAAACAAAATGTCAGTCATTAAGGGAGGCCATGTGGCTCTGCTTAGAGTCCCCGTTTGTTTGAATTAGGAAGAAGAAACGGGGGATTTCTGTGATCCTTCTCATCTGTCTGAATGACACACTGAGCGTCACTGAGCGTCACTGAGCGTCTCTGTGTGTTTGTGTGTGTGTGTGTGTGTGTGTGTGTGTGCCCTTGCTCGCTTGTGTGTGATCTCAGTCTAATCTGAGTTGTTGTTACTGTCATGTTCCTCCCCTTCCCTCATTGTCCTTCTGCATTCCCACCTCAATCTCACTGTCATTTGGCAGCTGTCACTCTCCATTTATGTCCACCGTCTACCCTCCTCCCCACACATGCACACAATAACACACACTCACATTCTCTCACAGGCATAAAATGCAGGTAAGAATAAAAGAATATAAATGAGAATAGTGCAAAATATAAGAAAATTATTGTAAGGAATTTTTAGATTTTTTGTTTTGTTGTATTGTACATTGCTCATCCAAAGAGGTTAAAACAATGTTTAATATCTTTCAGCAATATAGATATATCTTATGTGTATCAAAGAAATGAAAGTAAATAATATTGCATGATTACAAACTTTAAAAAAATCGCAATACTACTATAGGTCTTTGAAGTGGCAGGTCAAGCTGAATGCCCTTCTCAGTCTTGACAATGACCCACACTGTTTATGACCAGACTCCCATGCAGAGCTGTGTAGTGTATTACACACAGAGACAACAATCCCCATACAATAGCACAATCCCACTGTATTGCCCAGTTATATCACCTCCTAAATAGAGGGAAATTGACATCCATAACAAATAACATAAACAGCTTCAGTGCTCCGAGGGGGATTTTGTTGCTCGGGGCGCGGGGCTGAATGTTAGCCTTCCAACAATCATTAAACAAACATCCTCTCCAGGACCTTTCCATGCCCGGGTCTATTCCACATGTCACACTGTGGTTTGGAATGTCTCTGCAGCCGCGGACATTATTGTATGTAACAAGTTCTGTAACAAAGTTAAGGTGGAATTGGCCTGCTGCTGTGGTAGTGCTTGAGGCAAGCAGACCCTGCGAGTGGAAAAGAAACCCTCAGACAAAGTCTATTCATATCCAAAAATATTAAATGGAGGATGTCAGGTTGGTAGTAGGTGGTCAACTTGTCACATTAGAAAATACTCCTGCTTTCCAATGGTTAGTTTGGTTTAGTCTCTCTTTCCCAAACACAGACCGTGTTTCTGATTTAATTCAGCTTTTTAAAGGAGTATCGGTACCTTCTGTGTTGAATCTGTATGAGACGTTTTCAGCCTGTATATGCCCATGCTTCGGAATTGTGCAAAAGGGTTTTTTTCTGAATTCATGTGAACCATTGTGCATGTTAAACAATGCCCGTATTGATAACCTCTGACCTGCCACTGTAGTACCACAACAGCTCTTTTTCAGTTTCAGTTTCAAGTGGCAGCCGGAGGTGAGAGAAAAGATTCATTAAATGAATCTGAGCAAAGAAATGGGAGCCGAGGCTTTCTCAATGTCCAAAGGTTTCTCAACAAAGAGAAGCTTGTTAAAGGAGATGGAAGAGCTATGGAGATTTAGTAGCACCCTGATTATACACAATATATTTCACTTGTTTACTGAATGTTTCTCTGTTGCATCACAGAATATCTGTGTGTGTATGTTCCTAGTAGTGTCTGTTGTCGCCCGTGTGTGTTTAAGGTGTCCAAGTGATGAGTTTGAGTTTGTCAGATGCCTCAGCCCCGAGTTGAGGGCCATTTGTCATTGGTGGGATTCATTATACTTGTCCCTAACCCCCCCCCCCAGTTGGGCAGTGTGATCACCACTGACCCCACAGCACCTTCATTATGTCACCACAGCCACCCTGTCACTACAGCAACTCTCTAACTGTCTGGGTGACACCCCTGGGTGGGACTCCAATCTCTCATCCAGAGGCCTGCCTGTCTCTGAGCTTGTCACTGTCTGTGTGTGCATGTGCGTGTGTGTATGTGTGTGTGCGTGCGCATGTGTTCAGACATTGGTCTTTGGTTTGTGGGTTTTTACGTTATTAGTTCTTAATAAATCGGTATGTCATTTTGAACACTTTGATTGCTTTGTTGGTCAGTTTAGTTTCCTATGTCTAACAGATTGTCTGACTGAATTCTCCTAATATATCAACCATCTGGTTCCCCAAACAAGTGCAAACCATGGAGGTACAAACAACACTTTTCTATTCCAGCTTTTGCACCATCTCATCTATTATCCCTTAACAATAATTTCAGGCACATAAACCGACCCCTAAATTAATTAAATGATGTCCCAGTAGGTGTTTGGCACAGTATATATATATGTATATATTTTGGTTACCCATTCCTGTGCCACATTATCATATTCTCCTTCCCATTGGGATCATTTCAGATAACACACTGGACACTGTTATGCTATTACTTCTCCCCCTATTTTCTAATCAGCAATTATTCAATTATGTCCCATTACTTGGAGGGTGTTGCCAATGTCGCCGCCCTGGGCGTTTAGCCCCTGCTCTCTGTCAAGAGGAGACCCCAAGGGCTCCGCGGAACGCCTGTGATTAGTGTTGCGTCTGCAGAGAGGTGACAGAATCCCTCTTCAAATATTTTGTCTTCATTTTACGGCTCTGAGATGCAATTATGGAGCAGCAGTTCATTACGGCAGCACGCGGCGCTTCATGTTTTATGCATGCTGCCTCATTTAGGGCCTTTATTAACGAGCCAGGTCTGACCAGGCTGCGCTATGGCCACCGCCGCCTGTGTTTGTGTAGGTGTGTGCCGGCAATATGAGTAAGCACAAGTAAGGGAGTGAGTGAACGAACTGGAGTGAGTAAGATGGAAAATAAAAAAGAAAAATGTGATTGAGAGAAAACTGAATGAAGCGAAGTGTGTGTGTGGTCAGTGTAGTGGTCACTTCACCGTTGTGCCCTCTTTATTCCAGGAGCCGGCCCCATAACGTGGCTCTATAGTGTTGAGAACGGCACACAGGCTGGCTTGGCTTTAAGGCAGTAGATTGAAGGGGTGGGGGCAGCAGGGGTGACTAACTGCACCTCCCTCAGCAGAAGAAACTCCATCTGCATCCAACATTGAGACAGATGAGGCCAATTTGGCTCCTTAAATTTCTGGGCTGTGATGGATGTGGGGTGGCTGTGCACAGTGAGAGGTTCGTAGAAAGGGTGTGAAGGGAACAGGGGAGAGAGAAGGGAGACAGGTGAGAAAGAGGGAGACATCCAGGGTACAAAAGAAAGGGAGAATTAGGGGAGGAAAGAAGGGTGAAGGAGACTCACCTCTGAGCATGAGCGGTTTGAATTTATCGCTTAAATTGATTTATTTACTGTATTGCCATTTTTGCCTTGCCTTGTAATATACAACGCTGATACAGAAAGTTGGGAAAGAAAGTCGAGTTTCCTCGACTTTAATACAGTACGATATGATGCGAGTACATAAGACACACATGAGTTTAGTAGGCCGTATTTGGTAAATGTTGTTAAGTGATCAAACCCCCTGACCGGACACATTAAACTACAACAAACAGCATGATGTATTACTGTCTGATACCAGCGGCTTTCCAGGATTGAACTGAGTCTAATCTAAAGCCAATGTGTCCATAGCCAGAAATTTATGTAGCCAAAAATGTTCTTGTTTTCTGTTGGGAGGTTGGCCAACAACATTACACACTCAATGCCCACCAGGCTTTTCTTTCTCTTTAGGGTTCAGTGTTTGCGCACAATGGAAACATACCTGGACAAGGCTATTAATTCACTGATATATCATGCATCTGATCTCAATCAGGTGTGCCTGATTATTAATGTCAAACACTTGGCAGAATGAGCTCAAGATTGCATGCATTACTTACAAAATAAAAAAATGTTATGTTACAAATAGAAATTTCAAGTAGTCAGCTTGTATTTACCTACAATTTTGCTGAGCTTTAACTGACTGATGGCCTTCCCACTGCCAACCAGAGCTCCCATCTGCTCTGCAGATCCGCCCCCTTTGATAAGAACTAGCATCCTCAGGCCTACATAAATATTTTATCAAGTATAATGGAAATTGTCAAATCAATCTAATTGTGTAATACATTATGAAGACATCAAACTTAAACAAAGCGCATATGCTATCATTTCTTTTAACGACTGGGACAGCCTGGGCCGGGTTGAGCTGGCGGTTTGGTACCCAGGGGGCCTTCCACAGGGCTGGGGGGCTGGCAGCAACCACTCTGGATATACGTCTCTCTCTGCTCTGCCCAGACCTGCCTCGCTCACATTTCATCAAAGGAATCAATTTCTCAAATGTGCACAACTGTGAGCCATAATTATATTAGGGCCCAATGGCAGTTAGCCATGACATGAAAGCGAAAGAGGCAGAGTGAGGAGAGGGTGAGAGAGAATGCATGTTTGCATTGACATGTATTGTGTTGTTACTAATGCAACTTTGGGATAAACATTTGGTTTTACTCTTGGTTTTAGTAATAAATGTGGCTTTCTGCTTTCCGATTGTCATGTTTATGTTCTTGTTTCACCTTTCAGTGGTACTTAGTGTAGAGTTGTTGTCTTTGTTCTTTGGAGGTAAATATCGCTGCTGTTTCTTTCTAAAAGAATAGAGGGATTGCGGTGGAGGAACAGGGAGATGGATGAAAGGAATGGCACAGGTGCCCAGAACAAACAAATCAAAGGTTTAGGATGTGTGGTGTGGCAGGATGGGGGGGGGGGGGGGGGGTGCTGAGTTTGGATTGAATCGGAGGCGAAGACAGGAGAGATGATGGGATTAATGACCTTTATCAACACATTGTTTTTCTACACGTCACTTCAGAGGAGAAAACAAACAAATCAATATATTGAAAAGTTTGTTTATTTGCACATGATTCACACTTATACATCAGTGACTCAAGCATATGATAAGCAAATGCTTACAGAATATGGAGAGGCACAAATGGTTATTATTTCTTTCACCTAATTTTAAATAGTAATGGTCAAAATGTATGAAGTCACAATATTGTTTCTTACAGTAAACTATTACAGGACCCTGATAACCTAGATTTCCCGCACTTGCAGAGTTATTCTATCTCATCTTCACCCCCCCTGCCTCTCCTCTCGTATCCCCTCCTCTTTCCTTTTCTCCCACTCTTTCCTCTCATCTTCTCTATCCCGGGGTCAGCATGTGATTTGGAGGGCCCTCCCTCTACGCCCCGGCTGATGTATGGCTTGTGGAAACAATGTGAGCACCGGGTTGTTATTCTGTTTGCTTTACATTTGACAGGCTTGAGTTAGCGTCCAACTGGGATCCTATCTCATTAGCCCAAATGTGTGGCTAAAACAATCATAAAAATCATTTGGCAACCGGCATCCCACTTAGGAACACCTGTCAACATACAGCCGGAAGATAAACTCCACAAATTAGACTCAGGACTGAGATTGAATCAGGGAGAGGGATAGAGAGGGAGCGAGCTGCCCATATGCTGCATGTTATTAGAGAGTTAATGATATGAAGTGGTTGGGTTGATGGTGAGGCTTCCTCGCTGATGATATTGATTGTGGTTTTAGTACGTAACCTGTGTGTGTACGTGAGTGTGTTGCACATCCAAGTCTGTGTCGTCAAGACTTCATTCATTTGCATTTCATTAAAAAGAAATGTGCTTTGTTAATCCGTCATATTGATTATCCCAAACAACAACATAAGTAGAAGCACAGCCATTTGTCTTTTGACACAAATGTATTATTTCTTTTTCGAGAACCTGCTAAATTGTGTGCTCATGTGTTTGTATGCATGTGTGTGCCATTTGGTAGTCTACAATTGTATGATTTTCTACAAGTCTCTCCTCACTCTCACGTACTTTTCTTTAATTATTTTTGTATGCAAACAAGCCAACACACACTCACGCACACACTTCTCCCTTTTCCTCGGCTGTATCTTCCCCTCCTCACCCTGTCCAAACATACATCTTTATCAAGCGGCTG
This sequence comes from Anarhichas minor, assembly GCF_050575085.1. Classification (NCBI taxonomy): domain Eukaryota; kingdom Metazoa; phylum Chordata; class Actinopteri; order Perciformes; family Anarhichadidae; genus Anarhichas; species Anarhichas minor. The sequence goes on from NW_027466472.1 coordinate 6,176,043, forward strand.
TTGTCGGACAACATTAGATAATTAATAGGCCATTTGTCAGGCCTGTGAGGAACATGTTAAAATCCCCAAGCAGCCCAGATAAATCCTGCCGCGCACACAGAGCCTTTTGTTGTGTCAGCCTGCCATCGGAGCTGCAGATTTACCATTAAAGGACCCTCATTATTAATCACAACTAATGCTAATTAATTAGGTGTCTGTGTGTGTGTACACAGAGGGACCAGCTCTAAGTTTCAGTTTGTTGTGCGATGTTAATTGGTAACTCGGCCCAGGTCCTTTAATGGAGTGTTTTCCATTTGGAGGAGGGAGCAGTTGACTAACATAAGGGTGAAAAAACATAGACAATGCTCTCATTAAATTAAGACTGCGTAAAGAGCTCTGCTCTTGTTACTCTGTGGTGTGTGTGTGTGTGTGTGTGTGTGTGTGTGTGTGTGTGTCTGTGTGTGTGTGCTTGAACAGTTTGTACAATGAGTGCCTGTATGTGAGCAAATGAATGTTTAGATTTGTGAATATAACTGTAATAATGGCATTTTATTCAGAAATACAGTACCTGCAGTATTACCTGTTTTTGTCCTCAATTTTAAGGGTATTTAATGCTATTTTCAGCACTTTTTTTAGGGTCCAAATAAAAGCATTCAAATACTACCTAAAATCGACTATAGCTACATTCCATCATTTTAAAATAATGATAATTCAGCTACCAGGTGTAATTCGTCCCATAACCTTTGCTTTTCTTTAACAAATTCTTAAATAGATATTTCACAGTTTGAGAAAGACAAAATGGAAAAGACAGCAGCATTAACAAATGTCCTATTTTATTTGTAAATTTCACTCTTTAATTGTTTTTGGTTGTATAAACTAATCTTGAGAGATAAATTATGGACAATTGGCTAGGACTATACTGTACATATACAGCCACCTAAGGCTATGAGTGTTTGTGGTTTGCAACACTCAGTACCACAGTCACCCCAATGGACCCGCGGACCAAAAGAGTCCCTAAAAGCGGCGCTAAGGCCTCCATTAAGCACAAAGACAGAGTTAATTAGGAAGCTTATTGCCTCTCCCGAGGGCTTGGGGCTCCAAACGCTCTCCTATACACCCTGCTGAGGGAATCTAGGCACAAACTGATGCACTGTAATTAACTGTGCTTAGCAAATCAACAGCAGCCATTTTCTCTTTGGCAGTAGCTGTAAGAGCATTCAAATTAACATTAACTAAAGATAATTATTTTTATTTTCGTTTGAATTTAGTCACAATGACTTGTCTCTCAGATGTTTACGCCGACATCGCCCTCAGGGTATTCTCATTTTTCAGGCAAATGAATCAACATGCAATAACGGCAATCGTGCCGTATCCCCCTCAACCCCTCCCTCAAATTATGAATCCTCCAAACAATTTCTAAGTAGGTTTAGCAGCAGTGCAGTAGCCATGATAAAAAAAGAAGGTTCTGCTTCTTATCTCTACACCAGGAAAAGCATGAATGCTGTTGGAGAAATGGCACAAACACACATGCTTTTCCTGGTGTAGAGATAGAAATAGAAAAGAGAGGAATGATGAAGAGTTCAGTTTCAGAATCTGGATGTGATGACTAATGGAGGGGATCATGTGTGATTATGTTTGACCTGCAATACAAGGGTAAGCCCCCCCCCGTCCCATTTGTCTGTTATCACAGGCAACAAATGATGTCTACAGATAAGCATGATGGCCAGTCCTCGTAAGGTGAGGAGTTCATTTCCATATTTCATGATCTAAGACCCCATCAGTCAACTGTTGGAGCTCTCTATCTGGCTAGATGAAGTGGTCTTTGAATTGGGCACAGGTTAAATAGGTGAATAATGGTCCCACCTTACACATTGCAGTGTTATCGCCTGTCTAGCTTTGTGCATTATGAGCAGAGATGCAGGAACTGGGGCAGAAAACTTAAATTTACCAAAACTGTTGTTGGCTAAATATCATTTTTCATTAGCTTCCCATAAATATTTTTTGTAACAAATTGTATAGTATACATAAATCTGATTATGTGAGTATACATACATAATTCACCATACATATTATAAAAAAAAAAAAGCAATGTATTTTTTTAATTGACTCTGTTATCACATAAGAGGTGACAGAGTGAAATGGTTGAATGTAGCAAAAGACACACATTTGTTCGAAAGAAATGTGTAAGTGCAGGAAAGACAGAGGTGCAGAAAAAAATGAGAGAGGGGGGGGGGGGGGGGGTTAACTATGTCCACAGGTAGGTTATTTCTCTCTGTAAACATATGTATCCATTTGTCCCGTGGGTGCGTCCCCTTGGCGTCCCGTCGGCAGTGGCTGGGTCATACCTCCATTAAGGGCTTTGTCACAGTGATTAATAGCTCCTTCTATCATCTTTAATTCACTCCCTGATGATGGCGGCCCTGCTCGCTGCTCGGGGTAATCGTGTGATGTATGAGTCCGCCCAACACCTCGTGGCAGAGGTGAAAATCATTCCACCCATGCAGATAGCAGGCCCGGGAACAAATGTTTTCCCTCCTTAATAAAAATTAATGAATTCGGCGTCAAGCGAGAACATTTAAATACATATAACATACAAACATATGCGCATATCTGTGTTTATGCATCGTGCCGTGGTGTATTTTCTGATGCCCTTGAGTGATTTTGATGAGGAGATAATACTGTTTTCCTCATTATTTTGCACTGAATCTTATGTGTTGTCTTTCAGATATCAACATCAAAGTTTAACTTTTTTCTATTTTACACTTGCTTTCTTGTACTATCCTGATGTGCCATCTCTGTTGAGAATGCAGTTGAAGTCATGGTGCTGCTCCCAGCTGGAGTTCCCCTTCGCTACCCAGAATTCTTTTAGACCTCCCTATTTGATGAAGGGCGTCAGCTTGCAATGATGAAGTAATGTCCATTACTGAACAAACAAACAGGATTATTTGCTTTAAGTAGACTGAGACACCCTGACATGCACACATACACACGCGCGCACACACACACATACACACACACATATCAATCCGATCATCTGTGTCTAAGTACAGCTCCGGTCTTTGACTTATCAATCATCTGCACATGAAACCACAATTTTTAAAACTCTGAACATAGCATATTTGCTTTCTGCTAACGTTTACCTTACAGAAACGTATATGTTTATGAGCTGAAATGCTCTCGTGGAGTCCATTGGACCGGGGGAATTTCTGGTCTAAATCAAATATAAACTTTGAGACCAGTGTGAGGGGGGACATGTCAAAGGAGAAACAGCAATGGGGGGATACAGTTACCTTTAAAAGCTCTTGTCCCTCTACCATATGGCAACCTTCACATCCAGGACTATAACCGCGGTACTCCGTGCTGAAAATCATTACCTTGACTCCGAAAGCCACATTGAGTTTCATGCCCGGCCCGGCTCAGCAACGTCTTTAAAATAAAATTCCCCTCAAACTTGCTGGGCCCACACAGTGTGTGTGTCAAACACAATAGTTGCGTAGACCCTGAGATCAGGTATTGCTGCAGGGGATCACTATGAAAAATACTTAAGTTGTAGATCTGGTTGGACAAATACACGAACATAGTGCATAACACAGAAAATGCAGCCAAATATCTGTAATATACAGCTGATTCAGCACAATGTGTTCATGCATTGGGTTTTTTGTTCCCAACAGCAAACGCACGTTTTGACAGGGAATTATGATTCTTAACCGGCAGAGGAAAACAGCTCCTGAACTACTGCGGTAGTTGACAGTTTTGCATTACTTTTCACAGGACGTTGTGCTTTGACCTTGCACCTTTTTTAAGGATATTTATATGCAACCCACTTTGCTTATCTTGTTCATCGAGTATAGTGGTAAAGGTTGTGGCCGTTTAAAGGGGAGAGCACATGAAAAAGTTCAATGACTTTGTCCAGGTCTTGAGTTAATCTCTCAGGTTAGTTTATGACCACCTGTGGCCAATCACTGTGACCCGTTCAGTCAATCAGAAGCACGGTTACTTCATGGCCAGTGAACAAGAAGTGCGTGTGTGTATCTGTGTGGATCAAAGGTTCCATGGCTGACAGCGCAGCGGTACAGTGTCACACAGGCAGCCCTTTAGGAATGTTCCTCAGCCCAGGGATGGGTTGCGGAGCCTCATTAGCAGAGCCCCCTCTCACCGTGGCCTGTCGGCCCGCGTTAGGCGCTGCCCACGTCAGATGCACGCTGGGGGAGCCTGCAGCTTCCTGTGAATCATTTCCGGCTTTGAGTGTCTTTCTGTCTCCTCGTGTGACACCTGGCCGGCAGTCTGTCCCGCTAGATTGTCCGTTTGCTCGTTTGGTGACCTGTCCGATCGTCTGCATGTGAACTTGTCTTTCTCCGTGTCTGACTTCCTTCACATGTGAAATGTATCCGTCTTTCTGATTACTGTGCTCTCTGTCCTCCTTGTTTGGGAGAACAATGCTACTTTGCTCCACCTGCACACTGTGTCAACACTGCGATTGATTGAATCCCTCTTCCACCATTAAGCTCCACCAGCCACGTGTGCCACTCTGAAGAAGCCCAGTGTGGGTTCAAGGGTCGTACTTCTATGTCCTGTTTCACTCTATTCACAATTAACCCCAGCATGCTTCCCTCTGTTTTCACTGTACGGTGGAGAAAGAGTTCAGGAAAAGGAAATATAAAACAGTCAGAGCAGTACAATGCTGAGCAGACCTTGCATAGCCACCTTGGCATCAGCCCAAACTAATAGCAAACAAACCATGTTGTTGCTGCAGGTTGTTTTGTTTTAGCTCCAAATGCCTGTTTTTGACATATCGGGTGTTCTTTATAATTTTGATATGAATATAAATGTGTCCGTTGGTTTTTTCCTAGGCCAGGGACATACCTAATGATTAGAAACTAGAAACAAGGAAAACATTGACATTAGAAAAAAGTGTGCTCCTGTAATGCTCTCCTGCTTATTATTACTGAGCCCAATGAAAGTGGAATGGAGGCTTTGTCACATGACACCACCACATGTTTTTATCATGGTATCTGTTGGACCGGCTGTCTTCCGCTAACTGATCAAGTTAAGATATGTACACTTTGTATGTTTAACTCAATTGTCAGTGCTGTCAGGAACTCATTGGAAAGATAACCTGTTGCCATCGTTAGTTTGTGATAATCCATCAATCACAAATATATCCCTGAGCATCACCCTCACGTAGAGACTCTCTGTGTGTCTTTCACAGGTGATGGTGACGATGAGTTCGCCCTCTACCCATCCGACATCTTAGACGATGTATGTGGCTCTGACGGTGATCCCGCTACTTCTTCGGCCCTGGCAGAGTACCCAGCGTCCCCTCTGCTCTCCGAGGATGAGGCTTCACCCCAGCACCCCTTGTCATTCCAACACCCGAGCAGCTTTTTACCCCAAGAAGAAGATTTGACCATTCCCCTGGACTTTGAACTGCGAGAGTCAGCAGTTCCAGGCGGAGGCCTGGGCATCTGGAGCCGCAGGAGGGTTAATGTCGGAGACCGCTTTGGACCATATGAGGGAGAGCGCATGCCTTGTCTCCGAGACCCCACTCAAGGCTGGGAGGTAGGAACATGATAAACGATGAAGAGTTCTTGTGCATATTCTCAACGTGATCCAAAATGATTGCCTTGCAGAGTCGGTACTAAAACATCGACGTTTGACAGAATTAGTGTTTCAATAAGTGTACTGCAACCGTTATAATATCAAGAAAACAGGCATTTTTTAATTATGGAGTGACCACCATGTTTTTCAATGGTTTTAGGTTAGATTACATTGTAGCTAGGTTAAATCAATTTGCTCTACTTATAACAGTATAGCTTAAGCTTTGGTACAAGTATGAAAATTGCAGTTACAAGGATTTTCTGTAACAGTAATAGCACACTTTCTGACAAGGTTTTTTTCCTTGGCCAATCATGTATCATTCGCATCAGGACTCTTTTTTAAAATATATATATATCCTCCCATGTCGTCATGCTCACATTTAGCCCAGTGACCACAAGGTTGTTGTTGGCGTTTGTTGCCCAGTGATCTAATATGAGCTCAGTGCCACTGAAAGAAAGGGAGTCGAGGTTGTGCTCTTAACTCAATTAAAATGAAAAGCCATAAATCCCCTTTTCATCCCAGTTAGGGACCCAGTGCGGCCATTGGCAAATCACATATTGGTCAGCCGGCACAAATAATCGAAGGCAGGGTCACAGGACAAGGTCAAAGGTTAGATGCGGCCTCCGTCAGTGTCATGCAGGTTCAGTTTTATAGAGTAGGAGGAAGGGGCTGGCAGAGTATCAGCCTCATTAAGTCTCCCGAAATAGATCCCCTCTAATTTGGATGTGAGGATTTAGTCCTTCATACTCAGGCCTTTGTCCCTTTGTCGGACGGAACCAAGCTTATTAAGAACTGCTGACCATGCAGTTCATAAAGTGAAAAGTCGCAGGTTTAAATAAAAAGATGATTCAATACAGCAGTCCTTCTCTTACCAGAGTCTCCCAAACCCTTAAGTCCATTTCAGTGCTGTGCTTTAAAGCGGACTGAGAACATGTTGGTAAAGTATCAACATTCGGCTCATATAAATAGTTTGGGATTTGGACCGGTGCTCGTTAGACCATTACTCCAGCCCGTCAGCTCTGACTCAGTGGTTTTGGCGCCTCGAACCAAATCAAAATAAATATCTTTCTTTTTTTCACTCTGGACCACATTTCTCCAAGAAACAACTTCTCCCTCATTATCAACTGCTGGGTGAGACGCAATATATAAATCCTAAATGGCTCTTAAATTGTAGTGAGGGAAAACTCTTCATTTTTACCCATTTTCATAATACAGAATCTTAATAAAAAATCTCTGTCCCTCTCAAAGAGATTTACAGCTGGTTGAACAAGCTCTCTGGGTTATTCTTTTTCCCAGGGAAGGAAATAAAGGAAAAAGAGATTTCATGAATTTTAATCCGGTGGTAATTTATGGGGATCTTGAATAATAATATGTATTTAAAAAGCTGGGATGTGTGTGTGTGTATGTGTGTGTGTGTCTGGGGGCAGGCGGGTGGGGGGATTGAGGGGAAAGATGGGATCCTGGCGAGGCAGCACTGTATCACAATGTTTAATTACCACCCTGACAGCGAGCCATAACTCTTTCCATTAAGTAAATAAGTTGTAAAGAATTTATGATGAAATGCCACATTATTCAGAATGGATATTCAGTGATGACATCCCTCTGCATTAAATATGGTAAATGCCATTAAGCCCTCCTGACCCTCCCCCCTCTCCTCCCATGCCCACCCGTTCACCATCCCTCATCCGTTGCTCACCCCCCCCCCCACCCCACCCCTCCCGCCTGCAAACCTTCAATATGCCAATAAGCCTGCGGAGGGTCTGTAAAAATAAAATTGATTTGGTAAATGTGAGTTAAGATAGATATGTTTGCTTTCATCATCAATTCTGTGCGCCGCAGCGAGGTGATGTCACCGACCGGGGAACGCTAAAGTGGCGCTCCCATCTGGAGCGTTTGATGGAGGGCCCTGAGCGGCCCAGGCCAGTGGTGACAGACTGGGGGAAGTTTGTCACCAGGGAGGCCACCGTTCCTCAGAGCCATCACCATAAATTTGGGGGCTTTATTCATAAAGGGGACGAGTGAGTTATAGCGTCCGTGATGCTTTATGAATACAGGAATGGTGACTTATGGGAAAGATAGGTCCGGTAAATAAGGGGTAGAGAGGCAGGAGTGAGCGGTCTGTTGGGCTGAGATGCCCACCTACACTGCTGTATGCAGAACCAGGGTGCTGACTCTGCCAGTACTCACAATGCTCACTGTGTGTTTGTGCATGCAGTTAGATGTGTGTTTGTGAGCTGTGTTAAGGATTTTAGAATTGAATCGTTTCCCAGATGTTGTCTGTCGGTATAAACAATGTATCACAACCCAACCACTTTGTTGACTGAAGCTTTACTTTCAGTTAAAAAAATGTCAAATCTGAAAATAGACTGGATTTATTAATTCGAAAGATCAATGAACTAATGCATTAATAAGGAATTAATTTAATGGAATTTGTATTTACAACAGAACAATAAACACCTAATATAGGAACAATGGGAGTTTTGTAATAAATCCAAATAGCTTTGAATATCTAAATAGAAAGTGAAGTGCCCTTTCAACCCTGGTGAATAGTGAAAGTCTTATTTGGACCCACCAGAACAAAGCTGACGAGCGATTCTATTACCAAAGTTTAGCACATGGGCTGAGCTTAAATTCATCTAACGGGGCAAAGAAATCAAATAATAGAGGGTTAAGTACTCGATATGTTTTCCCAGACTTAATTTAATACTTTCACTCAAGTAATAGAAATACAAATTATAAAACATGAACTGAAAATATATTGCATTCCAACTTTCATATTTGGGATGAGGTGGCCAGCTCTTGCCCATAGTATTTGCATGCATTTCTCCATGGCTTCCTTGAAAGTACTCTTAACGCCTGGATGCCCACCAGTTTATATTCTGCTGTCTCTCTCTCTGAGTCGTTAGGCACATTGAAATTCAAACTCCATTTGTGTCTGTCTTCTTCTCAGCAGCGACAACAATGAGACAGAGCGTTAGAGTCCGGGAGAGAGTTATCCAGCACTCAATGAGCCTTTGGGCTCACCCAAACTCGCAGCCCCACGGGATTATGGGCCCTGGTCTTAGAAAACCGGGTGCCTCCTCTCCTGCTGTAGGAGCGATGGGCGGAGCAGGTTAGGGGTGCGAGAATGGGTGGGATGGTGAGTGGGGCGGGACAGGGGCGCTTTAGGGCCTTTGTGCACCTCTTGAGTGAGAGGCGGAGGTGCAGGTGGAGGCGATAGTGTTGGTGGTGGGGAGGTGGTGAAGGAGATTAGCAGTGATGGTGAATGGGAGTAGAGGATTAGGTGGCTGGGCAGGGCCTTTCCTGCCTCTGCCTGTCTCCTGAACCTCCCGGTCTTGAGAGGATGGGAGGATGTAAGGAGGAGAAGCAGCTGCCTGGCCAGGAGGAGACCCATCATTTAAACTGTTGTCAGCTGAAAATCTTGCATTTTCTAATGATCTACTTAGAAAAACAAATGTGTTTGCATTCGGTTTGTTTTAGTGTTGAATGAGAAACTTTCAATTTGAGATCCCAAAAGACATTTTGTGATAAAACGTGAGCTTATATAGCCTGTGGTTATGGTGCCAGCAGGTGATTTGTCACATTTACACAACCGCGGAAATCTCGCATGCAAATTTTTCAGGCAACTGTAGTTCATCTGTAGTTACTTTTTTGCCTTTTTTATATGTGCAGACAGTGTGAACTCTGGGTGAGGTCGCTCCTGGAATCGGGTTTTTTTTTGTGGGTTGCATGTGTGCACACATGCGCTCTTGTGTGTGCATGTGTGTAAGACAGAGTGTGAGAGTGTGGATGGAGGGCGTTTCGAGAGGGCGTGTTTTTTGTGCACGGATAAGCCGCTGTCCTGAATGAATGCAGATGTCTCTGGCTGGCTGTCCGCCTGTCCCCTGTGCACTGACGGCCTGTCACCTCTCTCTGTCACAGGGAGAAAGAGCCACTCTTGGTCCTCCTAAAAGCCCCTAATCCCCGAGCCCCTGCCACATCCCATCCACTGTCAGCGGAGATGGCCCTGCCCACAGCAGCGCTTAGAAAGGCAGGCGCTAGGGATGAACCCCTCTGTCACTCACGCACCTCTCAATGGACACACATCTTCACATTTTCACACACACACACGTACACACACGTATCGTTTTTTAGAAATACTAAGTGAAAAAGTCCTGCATCTGCAAAGGCGATGTGAATGGCGGTTGTCAATGCATTGTGCTGCATGAACACAACGGCCGCGCTGACATCATTGTGGGACCCGTTCTCTTTCATGAGAAGAGCACTAACTAGCTGCTGAGACACTGTCTGTAATTATGAAGGAGCCGCTCACAGCATTCGCTGGGGTCTCATTGGCACTTAATGAATTTTAATGGGGACAATAAAGATCATTAAACTCTGTTGTGTGTGACCGGATATTGTAAAGAGGGAAATGTGTCACCATGTAGACGGAATGTTCTGGACAAGAGGCTGGTGAGGAAACACAAGGCCCTTAATTATACCTTCTTTTATTGTAAATACCGCTACACTTCTAAGCTGTGTCGGACTAGTAGTTGGGACACATAGTTGGATAGACCTGATGGTAAGTAACTGCTAGGGTTGTGGGCTAAAAGTAAACATGGTCATGGGCACAAGAGTTTAGCTGGATTTGAGCTAAGAACCAGGCTTAGTGTAGAACATGAACTTGGACTAAGAGGTCTGAGGGTACAGGACAGACTTAGGGTGAAGTGGGTTTTCACCTCTTTCTATAGTTTTAATAAAGTCTCCAGCAGTTAACATTGAGGAGTGCCTTGTTATTGTCCTGCTTAGAGGCTGACCAGTCACAACAAACACAGAACTATATGGCGTACTAAGCTAAGCTAAGTCTAGCTTTCACCCTGGTTTCTGAATCAACTTGCATGCAGTTTATGATCTGATTCCTACTTAATTATGATTTGACTATAGTTTATTTGCTATAACCATGGTCTTTTCTTTAACATATCCATACTGTAGTTGCGATGGACAGATATTGTAGAAAGTGAAAATTGTAGCTTTAGACATAAAAACAATTGGTGGCATTGAATGTAATCTGGGGTTTTACAAAGTTATCCTCTATCAACATTTTTGTCAAATCTATTCTATCAAATCTTTTATTTACTACTATATCTATAATGTCTAAAATACCGCATGTCGCAACAACCAGTCACAGTAAGTTTTTCGAAGACTGAATTGATTGACAATTGATTAGTTGGATTGGCCCCAGCCCAGTTGAGTAAATATCATGTGCTTTACCTGCTGTGCTACCAAAAACACCCCTGGCCTCTAACTTCCTTCACATGGTGCAGAGTGTGCAGCCCCGTAGCGCCTTCAGCCGCGTGTGTCTGTGTCTGCTTTTGTCTCTCCTGGAGTCTGTGAGGGAGATGAGCTCCCCATTCAATGTAACTGGAGCTTGATTGTCTTGGAAGGGAGTGATGTCCATTCAAAAATCCCAAAGACAAAACAAGCTGGGGGTCCGTCTCCCTGCCTCTCAGTTGATTGGTAATCCCTTTCTTTGGGTTAATCTGTTGTGTGTTGGTGCTAGTTGAGGCGTGTGTTTGTCTGTTTGTGTGTGTGTGTGTGTGTTTGGGGGGGGAGGGGGGGGTTACTGATGTTCTGATCTCATGTGAGAGAAGATGAGGCACATGAGAGAGTGTGAAATAAAGTGTGAGAAGATTCCCCTCTCTTAGTGCAGGGTCAGTCAAATCCTCCACTTTCTCCGGAGGTGGCTCTTCTCTCACACTAAAACAGGACAAGAAAAAACAAATTTCTGATTTACCCCTCATTCCCTCCTTCTCCTCCCCACTCCTTCCTCCTCCCTCATTCTCTGTCTGAGTTCCCAGCAGGGAGGGGAAGCTAGGTTAACTAACTGAACAAAGTCAGAGTGAATTGCAGAAGGACAAAGGCGGGCGTGAGTGGGGGCTATGCCAGTTGGTAGGTGTAGCCAGCAGCACAATACCAGGTGAAGGAGGCTCTCGTCAGGGGTCTATCCAAGTAGGTCAAAGGTCATGGACCTAATTAGATCTGAAGTGAATGGAGGGACTTGTTTGATTGAAGGAGGAGGCCGGGAAAAGGAGAGATGAGGAAGGAGGAGTTCACCTGTTTGAAAAGCACAGAGGGGGGGACATGTTTCTCCCCCCATTATATCTGACCAGTCTGGATGCAGAAAAAAATCGGACTAGCTGATGGCTCCCAGTGGGACTCAAAACACACAGTCTAAGCTGAAAAAAAGGGGGCTGATCTGATCGGAAACACATGCAGGGCAAACTCAATAACACAATGACAAACGTCTAGACGGCCACAGATATAATAGAATTTATATGCAGGTGCATTGACTCATCGGCGGAATATAAATGCCACTGCCTTGTAACACACATTTATATCATCTATCCTCAGCTGTTATAGCACTCTGGATACACTGAGAGAGATGCACACTGCATGACTTGCCGGAACAAGGAAGCTTCAAAGTCCCTGTCGAAGCCATTATTTTCGAGGCATTTCTGTGTTATGCGATGACTTACAGGGAAGTAAAAGGAGAAATGAGAGATGAGAGGTGGCATGTAGCAAAACGCTTACCAGCTTGCATTCATTTTACCACAAGAATTTACCAAAGAGTCTATTTTTTAAGGTTAGAGTGTTCTGAGTGAACCTTTAAGTCAAAATGTTAAACAACCTCCTAATTTACTACTCGATAGGCAGTAAATGTGTTGGAAGTATTGAGGTAACCTTAGGAAAGGACTATGGGGAATGTGCTACTGACTCCACATAAGAGCACTTTAATCAAACGCACCTCGTCGACTGTCTGCAGAGCTTCCCCTGGGCAAAAAAAAGTGCTGTTATTAATTTACACACACACAAAAATCAACACTACATGTTTGTAATGTGTATGCGTGCCCATAACTACACGGTAAACCCCATAGGTTTACACACACACACGCGCACAAAATGTGCCCCCTGCACTCTGCACAGATAGGAGTGAGAATGAGGGGACCCCTAAACGGCATACAGGAAACAGAGGTGATGAATTCCGTGTGCGGGGCCACAGAGAGAGGCTCATAGATACCTTATCTAGGGGGATTGATAGGGGAAGGGCCTTCCCTTAAAACACACTACTGATTGTTTCCAAATGTCTTCTCAACAGGGAGGGTTAGAGAGAGGGAGAAACGGCGACTCGGGGGCAGAGCTTGCAGGCTTTTTATTGGTCCAGTCCGGGGAAACAGAGAGGGAACAGCAACTCTGTCCTGGCTTTGCTGCCCCGAGTTGCTGCTAGTGCTTAACTACCAGTCAGATCGCATTACCCAGGCAGTAAATCTAAGTACCGGTTAACGCAAATAATCAAGAGCTAATACTGCTCTACAAAACCACTTTCTCTGTGTCTGTGGTCAGCGCTGCGCAAACAGGCACGGCCCTCTGTCCTCTTAGCCTCCGCCAGACTCTCCCTCACTCTCTCACGGCTATTATAACCTACACACAGTCACAATCTCCATATACTTATGTATCCATGTATCCCGTATGGAGTGTGCTGCTTTGTGTGTTTAGTGTGTGTGTGTGTGTTCACTCACATGTTGGAATCTCTCTTCTGTCTCTGCACCGCAGTTCAAAGGGTAATGGGACATTGCGGTCTGGTTTGAGAGCTTATTACTGGGTTAAGCGCTAAAAAACGCAGGCCGGGCCACATTCAGCACAGTAACACCGTACCCCTCTTACAATTACTCCATATTGCCGCTCCAATTAGAGTGGAGCAGTTCCAAAACCAGAACTGAGAGCTGCCAGGTCTAGAGAGAGAGAAAGCAGAGGCCCCGGGTGGCAGTAATGAGGTCTTAACCCCGACTTTGCTCTATTATGTCATAATGCTTTAATTCGAGCCATACGATAGGCTGCTGTGCACTCTTATGTTATTGGAAAGTCAATATTTGTGAGCTGGCCCTGTCTGGTCCCCTCAGATGTGGCCTGGGAGTAAATGCACAAAAGCCAAAGATTGCTGAGGAGTGAATGATTGACAGAAGGCCACATCAGGTTGCTCAGGAATGGTATTGCATGATGGCGTCCTGCTTCTTGACAAATTGTGATATGATAAGATAAATAATATGTCACGTCTTCGCCAGCTGATGGATACTTTAGTCTATAGAGCACTATGTCACAGATATAGTTGTAGTCAATGGAAAGCACCCTTTTAGTACTACCAGCAGGGCAGTATTATTACTAATAGCAACAGCAGTGTTCATTCAGTTTATTGGCGGCAGTTCCTCATGTAAAGTAAGATGCAGGCCATTGAATTGATCCTACACAGCATCTGTGATGTAGACTATGCATTTTTATGATATGATTTATGTTGGATTTGACCTCTACTCGGAGATTTTACTTTACCTACTTTTAAGTATTTCGCCGAGGTCCAATTCTGAGGTACTTATACTTTACATTTCTATTCTACTACATTTCAGGGGGAAATGTATACTTTTTATCCACATTTATTTATGTAATAGCCATTTGTAGAAAGTACTTTTCAGATTGATATTTCACATATAAATATAAAAATATGATGCATATAATTTATATATAGCTAAGCTACCCAACAGAAGTTACCTTAATCATAATCAACTAATATCATTTATGAGAACATCATGCTCTGAAAGGAGGCAGTTGCCATAATGACTGAAGTATGTTTTGCTGGTAGTTACATTTTAATGCTGGACTTTTACTTGTAATGTGGTATTTTCACATTGTGGTTTTATTTCCTCTTACACAACACAGCGCTCCGGCCCACACACCTGAGACCAGCCACTCGCGTTGGGATGACTCTGCAGTCAAAAACAGTTTTTGGCCTACTGTTGTAGCGAGTGCTAATTAACTAAAAGGGTGTTTGTTCATATTTTGTACAGTGTTTGAAGGTCACATTTTAAATTCGTGTGGCTCTTGTATTTAATGGGGTTAATTACCATGGTAATTATCACTACTCACATCCTGGTCAATAATTGTTTTGTAATTGCTTTCAGGTTGCATAATAATGATACAGTCCATCAATTTCTGTCATTGCATAATTTCTAACAGGGGAAGTTTGGTTATGTTCAGAATAAACATGCGTTCCTTTTGAATAATGAGAACAAAGTGGCAAATACTATGTTTTGAAATAAGTGAATCAAGTACCGTACCTGCTTTTACAGCTTCAGTAACTCGTTCAGAATAATTTGAAACTCTCCAAAAAAAAATGTTTTGAGAATTATTGGAAAAAAACTATTCAGCAATGGTACAGCAAAAATACAAAACACAATACTCTTCTGCAAGTGCTCCCTCTCTAAAGTCTCACGATGCTGCACTATAGGCTACATATGCTGCAAATCAGACTTCACTTGTGTTCTGCAGAGTTACATTTCTTGTTTACACTCACAGTGACTCCAGGAATGTTATTGTAACTCCATCACAGCAGCTTTTGCAGAGTATCTTTTTTCATACCAAGCATTGTTCATTGTTTGAAGATGTAAATTGAGCAATAAAAAGGGAATGTTTCTGGGATATATTGGATTAGACATCCAGCATACTGTATGCTCATGTGTTTTGCATCATAGATTTCTCAACTTTAGTGTGGGGCAGGGGATTGGGCTCTACACATGGCAGTCACCCTAAAACACACAGATAAATGCAGCTCACTCATGCGAAGATCGTGGGGAATAGATAGTGTTTCTCCTCCCGGGAGAGAGTGGAGGGGTGACTGGGATGAAAAGGGGACTTAAAACATACTTGTGCATAGCGACTGAGGGGGTAGTCTGTGAGAAGATAGGATAGGCAAAACTAGACAACGAGACAGGGTGAAAACAAGAGTGATGGATGAGGCAGACGAGAGACAAAGACGGATAAAGGGGAGAGAAGAGTACAAGAGAGAGAGACTAAATCAGTCATAGTGAATGAAAGAGAGGCAGAATGAGCTGAGAAGGTGGAGAGAGAACTCAATGTCCTGTCTCTGGTACGTGCCGAGGGAGACAGATTTCCCGATGGAGTGTTCCCAAGTGTCCCTCTGCAGTCTGTAATAGGATTTTCCAGGCTACAGCAGGTAGTCTGTGAGGGAACTTTGTTCATCGGCGCTCACAGATAAGGGTTAATGCAGCCCAAAGGTTCCTCCACTACACAGGGCGCTCTGGGAGTCTGTCTCTCCCTCCTCGCCGAGCCTGTGCTGTCAGCAACAATCC
This sequence comes from Anarhichas minor, assembly GCF_050575085.1. Lineage (NCBI taxonomy): Eukaryota > Metazoa > Chordata > Actinopteri > Perciformes > Anarhichadidae > Anarhichas > Anarhichas minor. The sequence goes on from NW_027466472.1 coordinate 6,191,795, forward strand.
GTCACAAAGGATTTCATCCTGCAAAACCCAGTGGCCAATTCTGACATCTCCAACAAACTAATTGTTGTCTCCAGTCCTGGCAAGCCCTGTGAAGTCCTAACGAGTTAGCGTCTTCTGCACAGATGAGAACAAAATTGCAAAATAAGTGTCTCAGCCGAATTATGCTTTGTCATGAGCCCTAAACAGGAGAGGAGAGGAGAGAGGATGCCAAGACAGACCAGACCAGGCCAGAGTCTCTGAGAGCAGGGTTTGTGTCATCCGTATTCTCTCCTCCAATTGTTCTCTTTCTCCAAACTGTTTAATGGCTGCTTCCCTTCCCTCCAAACCACTTTATGACACGCATTGTAATGTCTTTAGAGTTCTGGGCAGCCTCTGATCGGGCCATGCAGCGCTTCTCTCTGGCCCTGAGTGACAGTGGGACCAGGTCCAACCACCACCCAGGACACAGAGCCATAAATCATCCTGCTGGCACCGGGCTCCACTTCCTGAACAGCTACCAGTTCCTGCAGGGGACAAAAAGGCCTTTGTGGGCTTTAGGCTGCTAGAGCTTCTCCTCTCTTTGAGGATTCTGAAGTTTATGAGCAATGCTGAGAACGATTGTGGAGGAAAGACAGAGTTTACACACACACACACACACTCTTTCTTTCTCTACGTAAGTTTAATAAGGCTGTGACTGAACTACGGCTAATAGCCACTGAATGCGAACACCTGTTGAACAGCAGGTCTTGATCAGATCAGCCACTGTTTGTTCATGTACGTTACCATAGAAACTTCCCATTGATGTTACTTTACGAAGATAAAGTCATCAGCCTTAAGTTTCTGCAGGAGTCCAACTTGGCCATTTTATCACTGTATAGTGATGTGTGAAGAATCAAGACTGCCGGAGCTGCGGTGGTCCTCGCCAAAGGTGGCCTCCCTCCATCACTCCATCCCTCCCTCCTTCCTTTACATTCCTCATTTCCACCAGTCTCCGTCCTCCCTGTGTGTTTGGATGGCTCCACCTCACTGTCAGGCTGTGAGGGACGGCTGTTTTCCTTGCAGGCCAGATCAAGACAGGAGATTGGCCCCGGGGGGCCCGAGGATGTGAAGCTTCTGACACGTCCCGTAAATCTAGGGTGTCCCATCTCCAGTGCTCGATCTGCGCGCAGCAATGAGAACACCAATGAGGCGTGAGGATGAACATTCTTCAGGCCGTTCTCACACACAAACCCCTGGGTTTTGCTTGGAGAATAATACCTCGCTGCCGCTCTTCTCTGAGAGCTGTCCACCTCGGCGAATATTCTGCCTTTCCACCCCTGGTGAAATACGTCCCCAAACCCCAACTTATTAGCCATAAAAGTTTTCACAAGAAGGATGCTTGCTTAGTGTATGGTTTTGTGTTTGCGTAACATGATGAATATGAAATGGTATGTTATTCTTGTGTCTACTAGAAGCAGTTACAATCTGCTTATGTTGATATACTTAATTCCCATAGTCCTTAATATACTCACTCACATACACACACATTCTTGCACATGCACAACATCAACAAGACAACATATTACTCCCATGTATAGGATATACTGTATGTGGGGTAGTAACATGTTTGACCTATGTAACTACTTTCTGTCTATCTTATCTATATCAAATGTAAAATGTACGGTATTTTTTACTAAATGTTTGGGCCATGCTTTCATGTGTGTGTATGAGAGGAACATTTGCAGCACACAGAAAGACAAACAGACGGGCAGTTAACATGCAAATCAATAGAAAGAGGTAATTTAGGCAAAGAGACAGACAGACAGACAGACAGAGAGTAGACTGACCAAACAACAACAGACAGGCTGGCCAGCCCATGTGTTCCCTTTTCTCCTCACCCACCCAGCCACGTTAGCCAGATTTTTCACCCAAATGGAAATGCAGCCTGTCATTTCCACGAGCCTCCAACCGCTCTGTCTGTCCAATCCGTCACAGCGTGCCGGCGGCCGCGCAAATAGGCCTGCCACTCTCACTGTCATCTGAGTAAAGGATGTCCCATCGTTACCACAGGGTGGGACCAGGCAGCACTCAGGTCCACTTTCACTCCTCCTCATTTTTCCTTCATCCTCCTGCCTCCTCCTCTTCTCACAACCTCATCCAAGTGATGAGCCTTTTGGACCTCCATAGGAGTGTGAGGTGTATGAGTGTTTGGGGGTGCCGTGTATTTTTTTTTTCTGTGTGCAATGAATGTTCCAACCCCATACTCCAATCTCCCCATCAAGAGTCAAAAGCAGTGGTATAATAGGAGCAGGGGTGAGGTGAAATAAATTGTGTCCTGGACTGGTAACCTAACAGCCATCATAAATAATGTAGACCTATTTGAAGGGGAAGATGGGGCATTAGAAGCTATTTACACTGCAGGAGCCGTGCTATCGATCAGCACGGGGCGTCCCATGGATAAGAATGGGATGATGTCATGGTTATTTATGGTGATTCCCGATGGTAAGGCTACAAAAGGGGTTTCAGGGCGACAGCATCATCAGTTTTTTTGGGGTGCAGGGGGGGTATGATGCATTCTGTCATCAGTGGAACAATCAGCAGGGTGTTTGAGGGAGGTGAGGTGTAGCAGTAGCATGCCTCTGACATACACATACCAACACACACGCACATTTAGTTTGCATGGACCCGCATATACAGACACAGACAAGCCAACCTGCACACACAAACATTATACATGCATACAAACACACACAATGCTAAGATAAATGCCTCTGGTGTGATTAGGGTCCATAAAAAGTAGTTAGAGGAGATGGCTCAGAGGACATAGAGTTCATCTCTGTCTCCATGCTCCACATACACCAGCATGCGCATATAAAGAGAGTGCAATAAAACACTGGTTCTCCACCGCTGTGCTCTGAAGTGAGCCAAAGGCCATATGCAATGCGAGTCTGAGAAAGAATTACCATTCAGGGATCACTGGTCAGGTCACATAAGTACATGAACCTCAGTTGTGTTGGATGAGAATTTAGGAATTGTGAGATCTGGAGACTGGCTAAGGTGTGCCGTGGGATTTGACTTGATATCATACATACTGTAGAGGGAGAACAAATAATGATATATATGTTCTTTGGAACATTCACAGTGCTGAGTGCAATACCGGTGTAATAGGTATGGCTTGTAATTCAGTCACCTCAGAAATATATATATATATATATATATATATATATATATATATATATATATATATATATATATATATATATATATATATATATATATATATATATGGTGAAATATTCTTAATTATTTAAAAATATCATCTCTTGATAATCATTGCTCTTTCAGTTATAATTTCCCCCCCAAAAAATGTATAATGTTGTATAATGTGGTGTAACCACATAGAAACATAAATGGACTAGCAATTATGGACACACTTAGACTTTATATGGTGCCGTATTAACAGTGTTGGGACGCAGCAAACACACACACACACACACATACAATACATCAATAAACCTTCATTCTGCCATAAGCTTTAAAAATGGTTGAAGAAGGGGAGCGACAAGGGTAGAACTACAGAAAGAGAGACTCCCACAGCTGAGGGAGGTGTGGTGGGGCAGTGGAAAGAGGAGAACAGGAGGGGAGCAAAAGCTGGCACAACTCCACAGTGTTTTCTGTCGCTGGCCCCTCGGAGCAGGAACATTATTGTGAATATTGGTTCAGAACTTCTGGCACCCAACCAGACACCGGCCCCTGCCTGTGGAGGAGGAGGAGGGGGGGGTTAGCAGCAGGGTTCAAGTCCCGTCATGCACACACACCACTACTGCCATTAACCCCCCCCATCTCCTCAGCACACTCAAGACTAGAAAGGCTCCACAACAACAAGATGTGTGGAGCCTAAAGTCCTGCCCAGCCCTGATAACAAGTCCCAGCTTTTTTTTAAATAAGCAAACACATGTGGCTGTTTGATGTCACCCTTATCTCCGCTAACTTTAAATTCTCAGAGAGTTTCTCCGGCGAGATCAAATTCAGTAATTAATCTGCTTGCTTTTTTATGAATTGTTATTGAGCAAAACTTTTTCTCGCACTCAAAAGCTTGCAGCTGTGGCCGTGCACCAGTGGAGTTTCCGGCAAGGCTTCTTTCATTCTGCTAATGAGAAAGCAGCTAAAAAAGCCTGAAAAAGTCTGTCGAATTCCGCACGGACTTGTTTTGCTTCGAAACATTTAAGTTGTGTGATAATTCTTGGATGAGCGGTGTGGAAGTATATAGCCATTTGTATGTTTGTCATAATACGGCTCAGCGCTGTCCACAGTTGTCTGCTTGCCTCTTGGGCCTGAGGGCCTGATCCAAAAAACAGATTGCACATCATTTTCAAATTGAACTCTTCTGTTTTTTTTTGAGTCTCATTGGAGAAGAGGAGAAATTGAGCTTAATGAGTTCAGGGAAAGACAATGACAGAAACCAAGCGGCTGGATTCTAATTTTCTTCAGAACTTAAGGAGTAAGTAGGCTAAAGGCAATGATGCCACTAAAAGGGCAGAAAGCAGCCTGGCACAGAGTTGAAATAACAAAAAAAACACAAAGAGACCAAAGTAGGAGTTGTGGAGAAGTGGAGAGGGCACCTCCCTTTAATGGGAGGAGGAGGAGAAGGAGGAGGGTGTAAGGTCTATTCAAGAGGAACAAGGAGACACAATGCAACAGGGTCAATGCTGGGTCAGCAAAGTCCATGAACTGGAGGGTACAAGTGGTGGCAGGCAGCAGTGAGACTGCAGAGCATAGACAGGTGAGCTGTTAGCGAGCCATCAGAGGAATGTGATGCAGGAAGGTGTTTTCATGCTCAGCCAAGAGAACCAGACCCATGCTCTCCAACTAACAGTAGAGAATTACACTCTGCTAATGCATTCGTGTATGTACTTAAGGCAGTTTTTGGAGTGAAGACATTCAAGTGGTTTGTTAAGGTCTTTTGACAAAGCCATCACAAAGGTCATGTATCTATAAGTATCTCTTTGACCTGTCACCCATGACCCCTCAGCCAGACAACACAACAAGGGGCTTAGAGAGGCGGTACCATGGTAACACGGTGGGTCAGTGAAGGGACAGATGGGATAGTACGCATCGTGTTTTTACACTTGCATTATGTTGTTTGAATGCCCATATACACCTGCATGCACAACTGTGTTTTCAGGTACGGTATGTGTGCCCTTCACCAGAGAGTGTGTATACCTGCTTCATATTTGTCGCCGTCAGCAATGCAGTCATTAAGAGAGGGCACATTGAGGTCTCTACTGCACTCTTACACTATAAAAAAAAAACAGCCCCCCCTCAACGCCAAACAAGCCCGACGAGGATGAGTCGTTGGGCTCCCAGGTCTCTAACCCAGCTTGCCCTGGGGGAGGAAAGAGGTGGGGGTTTTTGTCTCTCACCCCCCTTTTGTTAGAGTACCCCCCGTAATAAATCTGGATCTGGTAAATAGCCCATGAATAAAGGGAGATTTTATCCTCGGTGGCACAGGGAAGATTTAGTGGGCAGAGGCAGCGTCGCCTCTCTTCTGAACAACTACAAAGTGGTCACTCAGCGAGCCTTAAGAGGCATAAAAAGCCTGCGGTAGTTCATTAAATCTCCAGCATGAAGATGGGACCGCTGTGGCGGTGATTTACGGCAGTCAGGTGCATATAGAGGCAGTGGCACTCAGCCCCACCTCTCATTCTCCGTCTGTCCCAATGAGGAAATAACTAAGCATGCTGCGCTATTTATTGGCTGCATATTTGGGAGACACAGAGAGAGAGGGACGGGGACACTTTGAGGACAGAGAATGGGCTGAATTGGAGACAAAAGTGGTGTTTTTTCAACCCTTGTTTCTTTTTGTCAAACGTTGAATACGAGCAAGGGATCATACCTGAAGCTTTCTTTGATGATCAGCCATGTTGGTGTGGCTCCAGGTGGATGTGCTCGGCCCTAATAAAGAGTCACGTGAGGTCACAAACGGTAAAGAGTCAGCGGTCAAAGAATCAGAGTGAACTTTTCACTCTGAAGCTGGTTGACCTAACCTAACTGGCTTTAGTTTCGGGGAAACATGGAAACATTACTCTGGCAACGTTTCTGCATTCAACATCATGATTTGGTTTTGAGACTTTACTTTTAATAATAACGTTTGTTAGTGAATATTTCTGTTAATAAAATACGACAACTTTACTTTTTGAAGCCATATTCAATGCATCAGTGTACTACATCATACAGGCTCTTGGAAACATTTTCTCCTTGAATTATCCCCACTGCAATAAGATCTTGCTGTGCCTGTCATGCACACATGCAAATCCTTGCCTCCTGCCTTTTAAACTGGCCTTGCTTTAATCACTTCACCTTAATATGGTCACACTCTCACCTTGACGTATTTGCCGCTGAGCCACTTGAGATGGGGGAACATTAAATATTTGTTTCCAGATTCTTCTGTGCTTTCTGTCGGTGATAGGGCCTTCACTTACTCAGCATTGTGTTTGTTCTGTTCAAACATTCACACCGCAGAGAGGCAGGGACATCGGATAGAAAGTGCAGTATGTGTCATGGTAATCTCAACCACAAAAGATTTGATAATGCTGTCATGGAAATGAGTTGTGTTTTGATTTGTCTCAGAAAGTCACAAGTGCCCCTCAGTAGCCTTCAATATCACGCTATACCCATGAAGATATGGCTGACAGACATTTTCCCCTTAGATGAATTGCTGCAGAATAAACTTAATTAATGTTGCTCTCTCGTAGCCGATCATTTATTATTTGCCGATCATTTATTTTTTGTATTAAGTATAAAGTTTACAGTATGAAAGCCAGGTGCTGTACACAATTTTTTTTATTCAGTGGAGATGTCAGAAAAAAATGCCATCGTATCATCTCAATGAAAAATTGCTGTCATAGTTTTTTCCACATAGTTTTCCAGACAGCATGTTTACTTCTCCGAAAAATGAGTTTAAAAAAAATGACCAAGCAAACTTTGACTGTTTACACTCCCGTCCTTTTTTCATTCCTGCCTCCGACTCAGAAGGTCAAAGCAAATCTGTTAATCTCCTCACTGAAGGACAGCATAAGGGCAGATGAATGCCATTTACCATGGGAGTACTGGACTATGACTCTCCAAATAGGATGATTTAGGCTTGTATTAATCAAATTCAGAAATGTCAAGTTTCCTTGTCCTTTATAAAGTTCCTCTCTTTCTCCCCATTTCTCCATCCTTCGCTCTCTGTCGTCCCTCCTCTCCTCTCTACCCTTCATCCACCCCTCTTTCCCTCTCTGATGCCCGGGATAAAGATGTAGGGCCTGATCAGTGGAAGCTGATGTCCTAATAGAGAAGTAATGAGAATAGATCTGCTGGCTGCCTGGCTGTTTTGCGTGTCCCGGCGTGCCACTGTGTTCAACCACTTATGAAAGACACGAGGGGGAGAGTGCGATGTGCTCTGGCCCTTAGCACAAAGATAATATTCACTGTTTTATCCACCTCTGCCTGACAAATGACTGTCATTAATCAACAGCCAGAGAGTCCGCCCTGTGAGTGTGTGCGTGTGTGTGCATGAGTGGTAAGAAATAGAGGATAGAGGTGAATACAGAGCATGTGCCTTTCTGGGTATTTGTGCAAGGAAGAAATGCAAACACACACACACACACACCTTACAGATCTTGCTATAGATAAAGGATATTAATTTATTGGCCTACAGGGTTGTTGCCTCCTAGATTTAGGTTCACCTTCAAGCTATTCATAGTGTAATGTGTGTAATAGAATAGAACATAATCTAAGAAGTGAGAGGGAAAACTCAAGTGTATAGAAAGACGTATCCAGAGAAAAAGCAAGAGGGACAAGTGGGAGGGTAAATTAATGTGGAGGTTAACGGGCACAAAGGGCCGGTGTGAGGGCCAGTTGTTGGCCCTCTCAGTAGATGAGGTGGCAGGGAGAGAGGGCCCGAGGAGGGCCTTTGTGTGAATGAATGCGGCTCACCCTCCAATGTTATCATGATGGTGAGTCATTAATCACAATCCTGACAAAATACACAGTGACCAAGAGTCACACACTTGGCAGCCAAGTGTACACACACACACACACACACACACACACACACACACACACACACATAATATACAAGGACATATAAGCACCCAGTGCTAACTCGTACAGAATGTGTGTGTGCACATGTTTGTAACGCTCTCTAACTCACCTGCCCTGCTCAGAGACATACTCACATCTCCTGTGGGCCACAGCAGTGATTGCCAGATAAAAACTAGTACAACAACAAAGAGCTGCTGGAAAAGGCTCAAACTGTAGACTGATTTATTTTCCATTTACTTTTACCAAAATGTCGAAGTATTCTTTATACTTCTGCCCTCCAACGCCTCACCTATACGGAGTAACAAGCTACATAAAACTCTTTACTACATCAAATTGCTGTACGGTAAGGGAGGTCTAAGTAGCTTGCTACGATAGGACTTGGCAGCCAAGTGCTGAGAGCTGCTGGCCTACAGAGCTGGTATCCTGCACAGAGGCTCCACTCTCTGAGTTGGCTCTTGGCCCTGGTCCTTCCCAATGGCCTCGGTCTGGTCCTACTTGTCCACGACCCTGCCAAACCTCCACCAAATCCCCGAGGAGCATCCCTGCATCTCTGATCTGCGCCACTCTGCTGCGCTCTGCCAAGTACACACTCCAACTGCCCCACCAAATCCAGGCATGACCTGACACACACTGCCCCGACTCTCAGCAGAGGCCAACCCCCAAAACAAAAAAACCTTCCTCCTCCTCCTGTGACCTCTTTCTTCTTCTGTTAAACATATTTTAATTGATCTGTTGCTGTTTCTTACACTTTTTCACACACACACACACACACACACAAACATGCAACCCAAAGTCATTTGACACTGGCAGCCCTTTCATATGCACTCGTGCCAATAACAGAACAAATTACTTTATGTTGTGTTGCATGTTGTCATAGTGAACTCTCTTACACTCCTCATTTACAGCCCTCTCAGACTTTTTTTTTTTTTTTTTTTTAACAGAACTCTTTCATTTGCTTGTATCCCAGCAAAGGGCCCACCTTTCCCATATTTCGTTTTCCTATTTTTCCCTTCTCTCCAGAAACAAAATTACATCCGAATGAACGGTGCAAAACACTTTTTTTGTCCCTCTGTTCTCACTGCTATTGTGATTTTTCCCTTTTGTTTTGGTAAAATGTGTATTCTCGAACTGAATGGCCCCTTTAGTTTAGTCTGTATTGTTATCTTCTGTCCACTGTCTTTTAGTATGTTTTCAGAAGATGTAGATGAAATACATAACCGCATGCATGGGACAGTCATTACTGTTACTCTTTCATCTTAGATTGGTCGGTGAGAAATGTAACCCTGCTTCTCAGGTAGGCTCCATCAAATTCAACCACTCCAGCACAGTCAAGTAGTTGTTTTTTTGAAGTGCCTCCCTCCATATCTTTCTTTCTCCCTCCTTCCTCTCATCCTTTGAGATCACAGAAGCCACCGTAAGCCCGGAGCATGCCCCAACTGGGATATGCCCACCAGGGAGCAGCCTGCTGCTGGAGCAGTGCCACAGCAGCTAAGATTTTAAGCTTCAGGAGACCGCTAAGTTACTGTGGTCACTCACAGGAGGGATCTCAGTCCCTGCTCATAGTCGAGCAGGAGACAGAGGAAGCCTTTGAAAAAAAAAGAAACGAGAAGAAGAAAGTGGTAGAGAACATCAGGGAGAAATTGGGGCAACAATGTGAGAGGGATACACATCTGTACAATAGCTGTTTACTGTTGTACTGTTCTGGGCTCCCTCTGTCTGTCCCTCGCCTCTTTGTGTCCGTCTGTCAGCCAGTGTCCTGAGAAGAATGTGCGGCCTCCACATATGAGAGCATTTAACAAGGCTGTAGCCGTCGCGTTTAATAGTTCTGGTGATGATAATTGTGGGCCGCGTGATGGCTTGCTCGTTAAAGCCACTGCAGTAAGAGTGGATTTCAGGGCTGTAATTGCAGCTCATTAGGATGATGCCAATCGGGAGCTCTGGCCCGGCTCAACGCCCATGTGCGTTCTCTGTGGCCCTGAGCTCCCGAGGTCCTTCATGCAGGCACTCTGTAGTGCAGCACCCTTATTAAACAAAACCATGCAGTGGACACATTTTACACAGCATGATGTTCTGCTTTTATTCTGTCATGTGGGCTTCATCAGATTTTTTGAGGTTTTAATATTGTGTAATATTTTCACTTGCTGTCTTTAATTCCCAGTTGTTAGGAGATTCTCAGAATTTCCCACTTGGCAAATACCTACATTTAAATTTCTATTAACAGTCAAAGAGGTGGTTTAGTATATTTTCCTGATTTATATATCAGTTAGCTTTATTTAACAGTTGCAGCCAAATAAAAAGGACATATTTCATTCACGCTGAGGCAAAATGTGGTAAAAGACCACATTCTTTGAAAGTTGTAAATATCTTTAGCTCTAAAAATTGACGAAAATTGCTTTCTCGTTTACTTTCAAATAAAATTTGCATTCGGGCCGGCATTGTTTTGCCCAGTGTGTCATGTTTGGGAGTTTGAGTCAAAGCCAGGTTTAACCAAGCCTGGAAGTGGAAGCTCTGATGTGGCCTCTGTCCCTGCGTGGGGGTGCCCACATGCCTGGTGTATAATTTAAGATTTCTGGTGAGCTAAATAGCACTCTAGCTCAATAGCCATCAATATGGCCGCTTGTAAAATGTGTCTGGGACCAGTTGGAGGCTGGCTGGCTTGTTAGGTGCTGGGAATATTTGAGGCAGGTGGTGGAGGGCCAAGGCCAAGGTCCATATGGATCTGATCACAGAACAGTAGTGGCAGCTTATGAGGTTTTGTTGCTTTATTCCAGCACATGGTGTCTCTCTAGTTCCTTCAGTCAGTAGCTCTGTTTCTGTGCTTGTCTGGATTTGTCTTTTCGTCTCTTTTTTTTGTCATGCCTGTGGTGTGCGTACATATCTGTTTTCTGTTTCTCTCCTCCATGTCTTAATATTCTAAACTTTCTTTTCGGTGACTTCCTTTTCAGCTTTCTATTTAATAATAATAATCACACGGTCATTTTGTTGTGTGACAAAACTTTTAGATGTTGTTTGCATACTTGTCTTTGATGTTGTCAAGTACATCTGGAGCTTCAGGCAGATTTAACTATGGACAAGTAAAGAATAAAACCCTCTCGCTTTTCAGACGGCCTGACTTCTAATCACAATGTCATGTTTTCAAATGCGCTAAATGAATCCCTTCTCCCCCCTTTGTCTCTAACCTCAAATATTTATTGTTGGCGTTGTCTGTTGGCGGTGAAGGGAGCGGCCGGGTGGAGGCTTGGAGGAGCACAGAACTCTGCAGTGTGCCGCGGCCAGAGAGGCAGAATGTGGGCCCAGCTCAACCCGGCCCTGGGGGCCCGAGTGTGTAGCCGAGCTGCTTAATTGAGATCTCAACGTGACATTGAGCGCTTGTAAATTACAATGTTCCAGACGAGGTAGAGAGGCCTTCATCTCAGCAGCAGCAAGCATATGGTTTGAAAGGCTGTGTGCACCTCCCTGCTTGTCTGCATGTAGTTAGCTACTCTTAATTTTGTAAGTGCTGTATTTGAGTTATTAGGTCTCTCTTTTCTGTGATATGGCTGCAAAAAAATTCTTAGTTAAATATCTGTGCCAGTCGGCATTTTTGCGGTCATGTAAGCTCTCCCTACCCTCTTTTCTAAACCAATCCACTCCTTTCGGTTAAACCTCCAAGCAACGTCATCAAATTACCCCACCCACTTCTTCTTATTGCTCCTCCCATTTTCAGTCATTTATCAACACCCACTAGTTGATTTGAAATGCAGCAGGACTGTGATACTTAATGATTAATCAAGCATCTTTCTTTTATATGTTTTAAGTGCTCAACTTTCAAGGATAGGCTGACATCTTTTTTACACAATTCCCCGTTAATAGTTACAGTAAAACAGATATTAAATAAGAGGAACCAACAGTTATAAATAGCAGAGAGCAACAGAAAATTAATAAGTTATAGGATCAGTTAAAGCGATCACCGGCAGGTAGAGAATAATTATTGAGAACAGTCTTGAAGTTAACCGTAACCCACTGTGACATGTACATGCACGTTGGCATAGAACACACACCTACACACACACACACACACACACACACACACACACACACACACTTCCACAGGTTGTAGGAGAACCACAAACACACACAGGCACACATGCATGTATACAGACTTGTCAGTCAAGCAGCTTGACTGTTTATATTAAGAAGTTGTAATGAGTGTGATGTCATTTCTCCACGCTCTTGAGAACAATCTGGCAATCTGGATACTGTCAATCACTCTGTGCCTGCAGGCGTTAGCAGACCGAAAGTGAGGGGAGGGGGGCTTGTGTATGTGTGTGTCTGGAGGAAGGGAGGGAGGTGGTACGTTTGGAGAATGTGTGTGTGTGTTAGTTTAGTTTCGAGGTTCTGATGAGCAACTCTTGAACAAAGACCCAACATATGAGCTGCACATGGTGCCCTATTTGAGGAATGGGCTTCATCATTCTCACCTCATCACCGTAGCGACTGCAGTCTCGCACACGCCTTAACACGCACCCACACGTACCCACTCTCAAACGCACACCCTCACACGTCCGCGCATACCGCTCCACACATGCATATATGTCCACCCCGCCATTCATACGCACAGCTGCCGTTCACTTACCCACAAACACCCGCAGTGCCCCTTTCCCCCCCCCCCGTGACCACTGGAAAGGATGGAAATCTGTTTACTTTTTACATTTTTCCCATGCTGCAGCAGACAGGAAATGTGTGAAGGAGTCCTAATGGGCGCTAATGACACTGACCCATTGTATGTGTGAAAATGGTGTGATTTTTTCTCTTTGTCTGAGAATTATTGAGTAAGTCAATGCGGGAGGGAAAAGGGGGAAATATGCTTTTCATTGTGTTTGGCAACTGCTAACTTGTGCACGTGTGCAACTGTTGTTTGAAATTCTCTCAAAGTACAGTGTCTCATTTACTGCATGCCTCAACCCATGCTCATTAGCATGATGTAACAATAATTACTGGTGACTTTCCTAGAAGTTGCTTTGCAGATCTTGGGGGGGGACAGAAGGATGAAGACTGTCGGAGGGGCGGGCGAAGCGGGCGAGCGGGAGACTACAAAGTGACCAGCCAAGCGACCACCACTGTGTCTACGTCCTTGCTCTTTTTGTCAAGTGCATGTTAATGTATTAATGAAATGCAAAATAGGAGGGGGGCATCCATATAAACGACTAATTAAAATAATGAGGAAGGAAAAAGCATGTAGTGCAGTGTCACTATTGATTAATTCATTCATAAAGAACGGGCGGGCACAGCGGGTACAGCCCCTCCACTTCACAATGTTCCCAGAACTGCTCAAAGAAAAGGAGGCTGGCGGGAAACAGAGGCAGACAGACAGGTACATTGTACAGTATTGAACTGTCAATGCACCTACCCAGTGGGGCCAAGAAACTAAAATAGGTAGTGGACCTAATGGGTCTGAATTCATATTTAGATAAGCATCAACAACTAACAGGTTTAATCGACGTAACTTTACCTAATTAGAACTTATTATATTCAGCATCTCTAGTTTTGTCCCACACACCTTTATCGGTACCAGCATTAGAATCTCTGTCATTTTTTTTTATTTGACTAGAAAAAGTGTCTATTAAAAACATTCCTGAGATAAATCTGTTTTTATGTAACTGATTTATTTAAGTAGCATATGTGTGCATACATGTGTGCACATGTATGTGGTGTGACCCCCCCCCCCCCCCCCCCCCAGTTGCTTAAGATTTCCATTACCACACTCCTCTTGAGGTGACTTTGAATGTTGAATGTCTGCTTGAATGTTTCTATCAGGTCATTTGTATGTATCCTCGGTCTCTGAGTTCTCTTACAGACAGATTAGATTCTGATTGCTCCCCGCGTCACGTCCCTGAACTATGTTGCACTTTACTTCCTTGTTTGGTTCTCAAACATGTGAACAGCACTAATGTTTTCTGCCCATATCAGTTCCCGTTGCTCTTATTTAATGCCTTTTCTCATGCTTCTCCAATAACAGTTGTCTGCTGTTGTGTATGTGGCAAATGGTTGTGTTTAAATACAGGAAATTACATTTAGAAATTTTGCATCGTGCGTGATGTCTTCCTTCGTATTCATTGACTTTGTAACTGAATTATATTCAATCATTAATTTATATGGACCCAGGTGTCCTTTTTTAGATTTCCTGTGAAAGTCTGAAATGTTTCATATTTCCATTTCCTCCTCTGTATGTCTCATTCCCTGAATCTTTCTTTGTGCGTCAGTCTGTGTGCAGGCAGCAGCAGGGCAGCTTGAGTGCAGACAGACGTTCCCTGCTCCCTGCAGAATCAAGGCCCATCAATCATGTTAACATGTTAATTAGTGGGATTTATTTTATTCAGCAGAAATAACAGTGAGGATCCCATTACAGAAACTGGCCTGAGGGAAAAACGTGTGTGTGTGTGTGTGTCATGAGCGTAAATGTATGGGTTGGGGGGAGGTCCTCTGGGGGAAGACCCCCTTCTCCTCTTGTGTAACACCCAATCTCTCTCAGTGGCACGCTGTGAGAAGTAACGATAAAGCTGTAATCAATCAAAAAACTTAAGTCAATCAATTATTTTTGAAAATCAGACATCATGTATCGTGATTTGTGTGGTCATTGCGCGACATGCAGCAGTACATTTCCAATATGTCAAGCTCGATTCACTTAATAAAAGCGAACGGACATGCAAATCGCTGGCTGCGTTTTATTGAGCGAAGTTGGTGTGTGAGCAGCAACACTCTTGTGAGTGGAGTGGAGGCCTGCCCAGATACAACTAAAGATTTACACTCCACTGCTCACTTTCAGAGTGTAAATAAGATTAGCAAATAATACGCAGCGCTCAAGTTACTCCACCTGACAGTCTATGATAGGTTTCGTGTTGCGTGTGTAGCAGAGGCCTGGGCTGTTTTACAGCCTGGCTGAGATGCATACGCTTGCTGTGCATTTGCTTGTGGTTGTTCTATATGTGTCTGTTCAGAGGTGAGGGTGATGCCAATAAATGTCTTATTGTGTTGATATAGGGATAAGTACCTGTAAACATAGACGTGCAATGTGTGCGTATAAGTGCGAGTGTGCTCATATAGGCAGCTGAGATGTGCATTATACAGAAGGAGTTGCAAGTCAGCGTCAGGAAGAGTCTCACAACGTGTATGTTCAGTGTTCTGCTCGTCCCTCTCTGCCGTCTGACAAATCCAAAAATCAGGTACATCAAATCATTATGCCTGTAAGCACATGTAGTTCCATTAGTGGGTCACACTTTATTCAGATTGTCCAAGGCTGACACTATGTGTGACATCAAGTTGACTGTGTTTAACAACAGATAAACAGGAAAGCTGAGAGCAAGAGGCCAGTCATGATGTGTTAAAACATGTGACACATCTGTTAGGATACCAGGATACCCCTGAAGAGCCCTTTCCCCCCCTTTTTAGATACATTACGATGAGGTTTTTTCAATCAGTGCTCCATCACTGAGGCAGGGCGTGTGCCACTGACACATAAAAAGGAAGGTGACCGGCAGGAGAGGGAAACAGGAGCTGGGAATCTGATCCACCTTGTCTTTATCTGGCCCAGTAAAACAACACCACGCTCAATAGCACATCAGCCTGCTGCAGACATACACGTGTGTGCACTTGTGTGTGCTCCTCACAGTGAATGTGTTTTCCCATCTGTATATTTCCATACAAGCCTGTGTGCATTTATGGGCATGAAAGTGTGGCTGTGTAAACAGTTCTGCTTGGTGCCATTTTTGTTTTCATACCTAAGTATTTTGTGTGTGTGTGTGTGTGTGTGTGTTTCTGTGATATGTGCAAGGCTGTTTGATTGTTTCACCACCTGTGCTCGCCATGTCCACAGATTAGTGCCTCCCACCCTGACACTCAAATCAAACACGGCTCAAGTTTCTCAGCTGTCTTTTGTGTCGAGCGTGTTAAGCGATTTTTAAAGTGGCCCTATCCGGTTTCTCCTCCGTGCTGAGGGGGCAAACTCTCACTGCCGCTCTCTATCTCTAACTTTCTCCTAGTTTTTTTTTTTTTTTTTGGTCAAGTCAAGTGCAGTTCCTGGCCTCTTTCTTTCTGAAAATGGAGGAATTAAAATGATGAAACAGACGAGATTAAAAAAAAAGGAAGATTGTGACACAGATGTTTCCAATTAGCAGTTCCGTCACTGAGTGATTGAAAGACCCCGAAGCTATGCGTTTGCCCACTGTTGTCTGTCCTGTCCATTCCACAGAGTGAGACATGAGTGGAAAGCTCATGTCTCACTTTTCATTCAGCATTTAACTGCCATCCTATTTGCATAGCTGAGGACAGAGGAGGGGGACAGGGAGATGTGTATGCGGTGGCTAACGAAGTGGCCTGGAGAGTGCATGGATGGACACTTGCCAAGCAACCCCCTCCTTGCACCCACAGCTTACTCCCAGTCACGGCTGCCCCCCACCACCACCTCCCAGCACATCGATGAGTGTACCCACTCTAAAAGCTCACAAATTCTGCTCCCTGTGACAATGGTTAGGTCAGCCTAGATAAAGCACGTCCATTAGAGGCAATCGAGCTGGGGGACAGAGAGACAGAGACAGACAGGAGGGCAGGAAAGGGGGGAGTGGGAGGGCTTTGACAAATACCAAAGGTGGCCATAACTCTGCTTGCCTCCCTGGGAAATTTTAGCTGTTTTTTTTGTTTTTTTTCTCTCTTTCTTAGAGCCTGATAAGTGTCTTTGAATGAAATGGGTTTTAATTAGCAGTTCCTAAGTGGTGACGGTCATTTGGAAGTTCATTAGCATATTGCCCGGGTGTTTGGCTGTTTAGATGGCGGTGATGGTGCTGCTCTCTGGGGCTCGCTCTGTCTTTTTTTTTTTTTACCATGGCAGTGGGTGTGCAAAGGATTAAGAAAGAGAGATACTGAAAGAGAAAGAAATGTAATTCAAGAAAGACATTCTCTAAGCAATGTTGCACTTGTGTCTTGCCATGTTTCCCTTATTAACCTCCGTTATTGCTCTGTTACAATCCTTTCTTCATTTCTATTTCTTCTATCTCTCATCCCTCCTTCCTTACTCCCCAGTTTCTTTCACTTTCAGCGGTTGGCTTGTGGTTATGTGGGGATGGAATTTGATGGCTGGCGGTTGGTGGTTGTTCTGTAGGGGCTTTGAAGGAATCCATCTGTGACCGTGTGCTTGTGGTTTGGTCAGACGGTGCAGACCGGCCTGCTGCGGTGGCGTTACAGAGTGGTACTCGAAAACAGGGGACGGGGTCATCGTAAGACATCGTAAGCCAAGATGCTGAATGCTGCTGTGATCCTGTTGTAATTACATTTGCAGGAAGGTTTTCCTAGAAGTTTTGTGGTATTAAGATAGAAGGTTGGCCTAGTTTGAGGAGATTTCATGGGAAGTCACTTTAGACAACTCGTATGCTTAAGAATTATGAGAATGAGAGGAATAAATCAAGGATCACTGTATTGTTAACAACAACTGGATCACCAGTCTGGTTAGAAGTGGCGAGAAGATGAATTGGAATTTAGTTCACAGTTGTTATAAATGAAAATATTATGAATAAGTGGTCGACTTCTGCTGACTTCTGTTGATAGTATACAGGAGTCCACCTTTTTTAAATTAGATTATAGTCTTTGCACCTGTTTCTAAATTCATAATGTGCACTTCCAAGTTGAAATAAATTGATAATATTAAATATATTTCAATTAGAGTAAAAGTAACACTTGTGGCAGACGCTTTTCTTGGATGCAATTCAGCGTCCATGTATTGATGGAGTTTCCTGTGGCCCCCTCGTGGTCATGTTTTCAATAAATGAACTGTGAGGTCAGTGACCTCGCTTTGACAAAAGCTTTGACCTCATTCTCAGACAAATGGCCAATAGTATTGACAGATGTATCAGCACCTGTCAATACGTTTAACAGTAACATTACAGTTCAGACATAAAGAGAGACTCTGAACACAATCCCACCTTCAAATGCAAGTACACGCACTTGCTACGGACATTTGTTTGACTGAACGCAGCGTGAGAGCAAACACACCTGCCCTCCCTCTCCCGATCTCACTCCTGCCCACACACACACACACACACACACTGAGTAAGATAAGTAGTGCTTAAGGAATATATTTGTTGTGATTTGAATTGCGTATGTGAGTACTGTGAGAGATCAATAGCTCTATATGGAATGGCGGGAGATGTCAATGGCTTAGTGACAAGGACTGACTAATGAGCAAAGGGTCTAATGGCAAAGAAAGAGGGAGGCAGAGTGCGTTCCCCTCACGATCACCTATACCTTATTCCCCACCTCCTTCTATTCCTCCTTAAATCTGTCCTTTCACCACTCAATCACTGCCTCTTGCTTTTTTATCAGTCTTCGACCGTTGCCTCACCCTCTCCTGCCCTTCCTCCTTTCTTCCCTTCCTTATGCCTTCTTTCTTTCCTTTCCTCCCCCTCTCTTCATACTGACATCACTCCCTCCCTGTGTGGTAATGTTCTAAAGTTGGCCCGGTCCATGGCGGACTGCTGCCGATATAGACTGATTAGCTATAAATCTGGCTGCGGTGACCAGTTACCTCATAGGGGTCAGACAGACAGACAGAAAGACAGACACGAGATGAGGTTGAGTGAGTGAGCGAGTGTGTTTGTGTTAGCCTGTGTGTGGATACCGACATCCACACGCTGTCTGACTTACCAGGCTTTATTAATGCAGCGATGACTGATAACACTCACTTTCAATCCATCTCGCTCCCAGTTTAAATATTAAACCACAACCAAAAGCCGGGCGGTGACCTGAGCTTTTCCAAGGATCAAGTCTGTTTGAATGGGAAACACTTGATGAAATGCTCATAGTGTTTTTGACTAATCCCACAGGAATGTGTGTGTTCATGTGTGAGTGTGAGTG
The DNA here is from genome assembly GCF_050575085.1 of Anarhichas minor. NCBI lineage: Eukaryota > Metazoa > Chordata > Actinopteri > Perciformes > Anarhichadidae > Anarhichas > Anarhichas minor. Next base: position 6,210,722 of record NW_027466472.1, read on the forward strand.
TGTGTGTGTGTTCTCTCTTTGTCACTTTGCTCTCACTGAATAAGATCTGTCAACATCATTAACTCAAGCACATTGTTTTTTTAGTCTAAATCAAGGTAAATAGATAAATATATTGATGCAGAAGAAACTTGAATTGAATTACGTGATTTACACACTTTCAATTCTCACTTACTCTTAAAGAAACCGTTGTACCTGTATCTATACTTAGGCTATGAATATGTTTATGTGTAGTTCACAAGAGTATACAACCATAAGGACATTTTATATTGCAATATACTTTCCTGGACTGTGTCATAAAAAACTCAATCAATCAAACAAGATTTGATTTATTTATCAATAATTATATCCTCCGAACTACACTCACCTTCACAACAATGCAGGATTTAAAAATATGAAGTGAGTGACACATCTTTGGACTGTGGGAGGAAAGTGGAGCACCCAGAGGAAAACCCCTGTGAAAACAGGGAGCGCGTCCAAACCCCACACAGAAACAGCCAGGACTCAAATTATGTGCAATTGTGGATTGACCCATATGGAAGTTTTCCCAAGTAGCTCTGCAAAATTCTCAGGAAGGTGCAGGTATACGTGCAAAACATGCAGCATAGTTCAGCAACTTTTAGACGGTAGTGCTCATTATATTTGGCCCCTGGCTCTTCCATTTTAAAATGTTATAGATTTGTTTTCTGTTGACAGAAGGGAGGCGATGACGAGAAGTATGAACAGACAGTTTGACCTTGGCACTCCGACTCTGGCTTTGCTCCGGTGAGCTCAGAGAATGGCCTGAAGCTGCTCCCACAAGGTGTTCTGTTCACCACATGTCAAAGAGAGCCCAGGAATCTGCCTTAATCTAGACTTTGATCAGATCTGCATGTATGCCACTCGTCTGATTATTCTGCTCATATTTGGTGTGTACATGATTGTTTGCACATGTGATTTCATGTGTGTATCTTGCATTATTTACTGCATTTTTTGCACGTTTTTGCATGGAGGCTCTGATAACAACAGCGTCAATGTATTGCTACGATCGTAGCAATATATTTATCCATCTTCCTATTGATTAATTGTCTGTCCATGTTCATAAATAGACCAGATCTCTGTTCTTACCTATAGGACTTTTACCCTTTTAAAATTGAACCGCTTTCAAATTTAGAACCCACTAAACAACAAGTTTAAAAGTGTGATGAGCAACAAGAAATATAAGGCACCTGGTGTGAAAAAAGCAGCATCACAACAAGTTGCAAAAAGCAAATGCTGTGTGATTGTGGCCAACAATAGCTCCCAAAGAATATCATATTTCATTACATTTTAAAACAAATGCAAGTACAATGCCAGACCCATGCAGTATCATATCCTGTATGTTAATGACAGCTTGAAACCTTGTGGTACAGTGACAATGCACGAAGAGCGCCCGTCTCAGAGAACGCAGTCTTGCACGAGACTTGCGGGTCGGAAGCATGTCTGGACCGAAAGCATGCTGTTCCACTCAGCACAGACAAGCCCCTCTTCACACAGTGTGTCTCTATGCCTGTTTCTTTTTCAAATTGCATTAATATTAACACATGATAATGAAGGTCCATACACAGACAGAGAGGCCTTTTCTCTCTCTCTCTCTCTCTCTCTCTCTCTCTCTCTCTCTCTCTCTCTCTCTCTCTCTCTCTCTCACTCACACTCACTCTTTCCCTCTGTACGTCTCTGTCTCTCTCTTCCTGTGACAATCTAAACCAGATGGCACGGGTCACGGAGTGTGATGGTGGTAGTGAAGTGTGCGTGTGTGTGTGTGTGTGTGTGTGTGTCAGTGTGTCAATGTCCAGATATGTGTGTCTGTGCATGCGTGATTTGGAGGGGATCAAAAGTCAGGACAGGAGGGGAGAGAGTGGGGAGGGGAGGGGAGGGTAGGAAGGGTATGGTAGGGACGTGCCAAGCCAGGAGTCAATCGTCGGGGTCTGGGGTTGGAGGGGAGGGAGGGGCACGGGTCATTAATTTGCTGTCCTTTGTTTTGTCAGTTTGTTTTCATGAGGCCCTGGTCGAGCCGAAAGTAAAAGCAGTCAGCCTGAAAATTGTCTGCCTGCTCTGCAGCATGTTCTCCCCTCAGGGCTGACCAAGCCACCCCTGGGATGGGGGGGTGTTGCTGAGACAAGGAAGGAGGTGGAGAGGGGAGAGGCGGACGAGGGGCGCAGGGGTCGACCCCACTTCCTTCTCAGCCACTTCGGCCAAGATTGATCACAGATTACAGATAGCAATCCTGCCCACTCCACCGACTCCTCTGTCTCTCACCCTGTCGCTCGTGTTTCTGCTTCACTTTGCTTTCAGACAGGCGATCAGCCAGAGATAAGACCTCACCCCACCAATTAATATCAGGAAATGAGTGCAAGCAGCAAAGCACTAATCAATGCACACTCATGAACACACAAAGTTATTCTTGTGCTCGTTCAGCCAAGGAAACAGTGCTTCATGTTGTCTTTGTGTTTCAACGGCTGCTGTAGAATTCAAGGGTTTTTTTGGTAGACGATACTTATGACGTGTGTACTGTTTTTATTACACTATATCACAATGTTTAGACATCGAAGTAATAATTAACATTTAGTGCTGGAAAATGATTTCAGTTGCGGACCTGTTCAAATCAAATTTTGGCGTTCACTGGCTCCAGTATGAGAATTTCTCCAATGCCAGTAATGATGTAGTATGCCAACAAGGTAAACACATTTTAATATGAATGCACACTATAATAGTTTTGCATGAATAAAAACAATGTAATGCAAAATTGAATGCCATTATTTCCATCTGCATTATTTTCCGTATTACTCTTCATATTTACTTAAACATATCAGGCAAAAAGCAGCCTGGTATGCCAACAGCCGCAGTACCTATGAACCACATATTGGAGCATATAACGCATCGTAAAAAACAACAACACAATCACAGTATTTATGAAAACACATGTGAAAAGGAGGACTGCACACACCAAGGTATTCTAGTCTTGATGAAAACAGGTAAGAAAAATACATTGTTTGGCAAAACATTGGAGCAAGTTAATCAGAAATGTGTGTGGGTGTGTGTGTGGGTGTGTGTGTGTGTGTCTGTGAGTCTGTGTGTGTGACTGGCCCACTGCACGCTGAACCAATAAAACTGAAAATCTGTGGAGTAAAACACTTTACTTCTCTGGTTACACCCCCCACGGTTTTCTGCTGCATGCTGGAATTCCCACCTCTGCACCCCAGGGTCCACCTATATTTCCCACAATGCATTGCTTGGGGGGTGGGGGGCAAATGCCCCAACACTGTCAGGGTAAAGGAGAGAGAAGGAGAGAGCGGAGAGGAGAAGACAGAAGAGGTCAAGAGTAATAGTGGGCATCAGAGGCGAGACAGAAGCTGAGAGGAGGAGGCGAGAGAGATTTAGAAGGTGTTGGCACAGCTCACGTCACGCCAAAGTGGGACCGAAGGTCGCAGGGCGGGCACACTGAACTGGGCACAAAGTGCGTGGGTGATGAAGAAGAAGGAGGGAGGAGGCGGGGCAGGTCCATTAAAGTCTGGGCAAATGTGACTCCCAGATGTCACCTTTCCAACCACCAAGCCAACACACACAGGCAATCCCATACAATCCCCAAACCCACATTGGCCTCAGAGTGAGTCAGTGCTTAAAGAACTATGAAGTGTCGGTGTGTAAAAGAGCTACATGTGCACATGCATGTACTGTGTGTGTGTGTGGGGCGAGTGTGTGTTTGAAACGCTCAGGGTTTTAGGCCTTGTTAAATGCAGCCTCGTGGCTACAGAAGCTCAGTGTGTGTGTGTGTGTGTGTGTGTGTGTGTGTGTGTGTGTGTGGGTCCGGCCGCTAACGGGGGGGGGGGGGGGGGGGGTTTACCAGATTGTGGATGGAGGATATTAAGAAAAAGAGGGGAGGGTGCAGAGGGGCATATTTCACAGAGGCACCCCTGCTGAGTGCTGTGTACCCACATTGTTATGAGTGCACAGATCTTTAGGCCTGTAAAAATACCAGTGCTCCACTCAGCAGCAGCGTACAAAGGAGAGCCCTCGCGCTTTGTTACTCTCTCTCTCAAAAACGCCAAGTGACATCAGCCTCCCTTCCTTCTCTCTCTGCCTCGCTCTCTCTTCAGTTTCCCTCTCCCCGCACTTCTCCTTCCCTCTCTCAACCCATCTCTCTCTCTCTCTTTCTCCTTCTCGCTTTCTGTCTCTTTTAAAGTGTGTGTAATGGTGTTGTAATTTCTCTGTCTGTCTGTGCTCCGGGAGGCCTAGTGCAGCCAGATGACTGCGAGCCGACTAAAGTTTCACAACATGTAATTAGGGCCTAAGTAGCAAGGTCAGTGCTGCCTGGCCCTGTGGCCGGCCCCTCTCACCCCTCCTGCCCTGCCCTGCAGCAGCTATCTCTCCCTCTCAATCTTTCCTTTCCATTCACTTTTTAATTACGTCTCTTTTTTGTCCCCTTCTTCTCTCTCCATGCCCCTTTTTCTGTCAGAGCTTTTTCTCCTTCTCTCCCTCCTCCTCTCCCCTTTAAATGAGGCATCTCGCTCCAGCTGTTTCACATATCCACACCATCTCATTTAGATAAAGCCTGCCATCTTCCAAAAAAGAATGGAAATCATGTGACGGCCTCTTTATAGAAACTTTTAATTTAATTGTAGTTTCTTCTCTTATAAATGGTTAATTGAAATGCCGGAGGGTAGCCTGACTCGAAAGTCAATAAAAAGTCCTCAGAATAGAAGTTTATAGGGGTTGTCTATGTACGTAATTAAACCCTTCAGGCGCTTTAGAAAAAAGAAAATCTGTAAAATAAATGGTTATGCAAGACCGGCCTGCTGAGAAAAGGGATCTAGAGAGACGGAGGGAGACAGATAAAGAGAGAACAAGAGACAGAGGCTATTAGGACAGTGGAGCACACAAATCAGTGGCCCTACCGACACCTCAGGGATGCCTTCACGGTGGCTGACAAGAGCAATACTCCACAGCCCTCTGCCTCCCCGAAAAAACAACAAGGGAGGAAGGAGAAAGCACCCATTGACATTTTTTTCAGCGTGTAAAAAAGACAGCTTGAAGAGGGGGCTTTTTCCTCAGAGGTTACTTTTGAATTACAGTGACAGTTGTTGGTTTTAGTTCGTCCACGTTTTACTAAGATGGACTGTAACATATAAGAATAAACAGTAAGTGCACTTCAACTCACTGTCTTATCCAGTAACTTGTGTCTGAGTTGTGCATTTTTCTATCTCCGAGGTTAATTGGCTGAAACAGTGTGCACCGCATGCATACTGTAGGCAGTGGGGTGCCGGCAGTGGTTTAAGTTCACACACACACACACACACACACACACAAAAACCCAACTTCTAGTTTTATGATTACAGCATACTTCAGGGAATGGGGGAACCCGTTAAGATACAGCTGGGCTGTTGGGCCAACACAGGGAGGTCCTGACGGTCACAACTTTGTTTACGTGTGCTCATAAGCCTATATTTCATTCATCCATAGATCCACCACATGCATTATATCCTTCTATCCGCACACATCTGTTTGTTTTTTATGCTACTGCCAACAATGTGTATTTTCTAATGTGTGTGAATACGCACATGTGTCGTTTTTTTCCGAATGCGCGTGGACGTATGGCAGGGGGTTGTGTTTGCATTGTCCTTGCACATCTGCATACGTCTTCTCCTTAGACATCTGTTCGTTTGTGCGTGTGTGAGTCTTTATGTGTCTGACGGGTGTTGACCAAAGAGGTGGCCTGACTCCTCCTGACTGATGATAAATGACAGCGCCAGGAGCAGATAACCCTCCAGGAGTTTTCGCTCTGGAGAACAGCGGTGGAGAACATTCTGAAACTCCCCGCTGACCTGACACACACTGCAGCCTCTGTCCTGTTTGTTTTCTCTGCCTGTCTCTCTCTCTCTCTCTCTCTCTCTCTCTCTCTCTCTCTCTCTCTCTCTCTCTCTCTCTCTCTCTCTCTCTCTCCCTCTCCGTCTCTCTTTCTAACATCGCCACAACTGCTCCCTCTCCCCCTCTCTCCTTCTCTCTCTCTCTGCTCTGGTCAGTGATAGAGGAAGGGCCCAGAGCGACCTGCTCACTGTGGGCAGCACACCGTTCTTGGCGCCAGCCAGTCGCAGGAGCCCCCCTCACTAGAGATTTGGGAGGGGGCGCTTCTGCTGCTTCTCTTTTGCCAGTGTCTTGTAAAGAGGGGAGAGGAAAAACCTTAAAAAGAGGGGTTGATCTGTTATCAGGTAGCTGTGGCGTGGGTCGTGCCAGAGCTCCTGTCGTCCGGCTGTACATTGGGGTCTTTGTTCAGAGATGTGTCATTAGCTTGTGTGTGTGGTTACAGTAAATGGGTGTTTTTGGATGGAAGATGTGGGTGGACGAATGGATGCATGCACAGTAGCTTGAAGCTGGAGACCAACAACGATTCCATGGCTTGTTAAATCAAATGCCTAAATACATCTATTGGGGAGTGAGGAGGAGTGTGGAAGGCTGCAGGCTGGGTTGTAAAAGGGGGGGGGGGGGGGCTGGATGGTTAAGAGGAGGAGGAAGAAGAGGAGGAAGAGGAAAGGGGGTGGGCTGCTTTTACAGCCGGGCAGCAGCAGCAGGCTCTGTTTAATATATGAAGTAAAGAACAGATCCAACTGCGTCATTAACTCTCAATTACAGCCATGAGGCTAGCAGGCCGGGCTGAGCTGAGCTGGGCACTGTGTAATCTGTACCTACACGTGTGTGTGTGTGTGTGTGTGTGTGTGTGTGTGTGTGTGTGTGTGTGTGTGTGTGTGTAGGTGTGTGTGCGTGTGTGTGTGCACACGCAAGGACAGTTAGAAGCACAGAAGTGCATTGTGATGGAGAACATACTGCCTGGCTTGGTGTTAAATCGTTGCTGAAAACACACAGACGCGTAGCAAGCATATTAAATTCTCCTTTACAGTGTTTGTGCATAGTAAATATGGGCCATGTTTGTGTAGTTCAGTTCATCTAAAATGCTTTTTAAAACGATGATGCTTTAGTATTTATGGTTCTCTTGAATTTACAACTGTGGTTGTTTTTATAAATTATCAAGCAGGGGAGGCCAGTTATTTATAAAGTATCCTTTTTATCTACGATACAATATGTCCAGAGAGATTTATTTGCAGTTCAGCTTATCATAATTATTTGGAAAATGTATTTTTCTTATCATTCATTAGAGTTCAGCTCTGTGACTGTCGGCCGGACTACTGTCAGAAGACAGAAGTCATAGGAAGTGCCGAGTGTATGAGGAGACAATTGTAATATCTATAAATCTGAGGCGGCCGGAATAAAGTGGAAATGGATTTCCCACTCTCGCTTTTGCGAGAGTGGGAAACACAGCTGTAACCTGTTAGGATCATTTTGCTTAATTAAATGTTTCTATTAAACCAAAAAACATATTAGGTTTCCTCAGAGCGCTCTCATTTAAAAAGTTAAAGCAGAAACACTCACACTTAACTACTCGTATATCTCCCTCTGTGTCTCTCTCCCTCTCTTTCCTTCCTCTGCCTTCCCTTTCTCATAGATGAGTTTAGTTATAAAACTAACTGATGCAGATGAGGCCCGTTGCCCACATGTGACTGAGATATGCTTGTGCTTTTGGTTTTATATAGAGACTTTTCCACTTTACAATAAACTCCATGACAGCATATCCAAATCAACAGACACAAACAGCCACCAGTGAGAATTACTTTCTCATTTATTAAGGGCCTCTGGTTTTTGATTAAATATTTTTACAGGGTTTTTTTGTTGCTGTTTTCGAGAACTGTATGCTGACAGACAGGTTCACAGAGAAACAGATAGCTGGACTGACAAGCAGATACATAAATAGACAGAATGACAGGAAAGACATTTACACAGATAAACAAGATAAATATATGGACAGACCAAATCTGTTTGGGTTTCAAACCAGTTGCTTGTCGAGGGTATTTTTGGATTATCTTTGCATGTACAGTAAACCATCTAATCCAGTCAACGATGGATGTATACACTACAAAGTGGATTTTAAAAGTCCTTCCTGAGCTGTCTGGTCTCTGGGATGCCACAATGACAGTCTTGTTTAATTGGTTTTCTTTGAGGACATTCACATTCGGACTGGCTCCTTGTCAGTGTTTTGGGTTACATGGAGTTCTTCTTGGCACCCAAAAGAGAGGTTGGACCTGACTCACATTATGCTCTCCTCTGGCGTGCCAGGAAGGGGTTACAACGCGGGCAGTTTTTGGCTTGGCAGAGCGCAGCTTGGCTTGGCACCGCTCGGATTGGCATTTCCATCAATACCGAATTTTAATGAATGGCAGCTACATGAGCAGCGCTCATCAGTGGCTGCAGTGATGATGATCTTTGAGCACATGTAAAAGTCCACAGAAAAACTGCTCAGTTTGATACGGATTCAGAGATGAAGATGAAAGAGAACATAAGATAATGTAATGCACAAGTATAAATATGTTTGCTGAATAAACTAGTTGTTTAAGGCGCATTCCCTCAAACCCTGCAGTGAACTTGAGTACAGCAGCTGCCGTGACCATTATCAGTTTGTGACGACGGACGCTCTCTCACCACAATGACTGAAGTATTCAGTGTCTCATGTTTTCTCATTCTCACACTGTCCTTCAGAGCTTCCCTCTATTGTAGCGCGCCCCTGTCCCATCCTCTCATCCTCCCACTGTGTTTGTGTGAAGAAGCTTGTTTCCCCGCTGGGCCAGGGTGCAGGGATGCCAGGCTGAAAGGCCCCAGGGGAGAACGCTTTTTGAACCCCTCTTGTCCCCCTGGTTTGATGCAGTGCATCTCTCACTTGTAGGGTGTCTTTGTCCAGCACTCCAGGAGGTCCATTACTTCAGACCGTTCCAACTACAATCTTTGAACCCCCCCACGCTCCTTAAAATCCCTTCATCCTCTGAATGCTGCTATCCTGTCGTCCTGGGTAGAGAAACAGGGGCAAACAGGGGTCTCCAAGTGTCTTCTGTTTGTGACAACTGGCATGCCGTCTTATATTCAGCCATATCGGAGCAGACGTCAAGGGAGTATGGTGGTCTAGCAGTTCAAGTGGTCCAGTCACTGAACTAGAACAGTTGGAGTGGGTATCCTATACAAAGAGATTGGGCCACAGAAGAGGAAAGATAGTAAAGTCCTCTTAAAGTTTGTCAGTTTTGTTCTTTACGGGGAACTTGTCATATCAGAACAAATGGATCTTATCCTCCTTCAATGATTTCAGTTTCGCTCTGACGGCCGTTACATGGACACAATGGACGGACAGAAAAATAAACAGACTGGAAAAATAAACAGACTGTACCTCACTTTGTAATTCGGCACTCTAGCATTTCTGAATGATGGCATTAAATGTGGATCCCACTTCTATTCTGAACAGAGCAGCTACTCAAAAGCAGCGTGTAAGCCTGAGGCCGTGTGCGTAGGTGTGTGTGTGTGTGTGTGTGTGTGTGGTGGTTTCAGATGGACCGCTCAGGCCTGAGAACCGGGGCAGCAGTAGAGTGGTGTTTCTGTGCGGGGCTTCTCCCTGGGTATTTACTGAGGGGATCTGACTGTTTGGATTGGTGATTTAGGATGTTCACTGGGTCAGAGGGCACAATTATACACAGAGGCCGGGGTCAGCTATGGATTGCCTTTCTGCCAGCTCTTCTCAGTTTACCCATGACGCCAGGCCCCCACCCCATCCTCTGGATCAGCCCACCCACTTTAGAGACACAGAGTACCATTGACCATCCTGATAATTGTTAAACTTTTTAAGAAATGTACTCGCAAATAGATAGCAAGTCATTTTTTCCACCAATTGCATTTTGCACTATTATATGTATTCTTAGTTACCTGATGAGCTTTGGTTGTTAAACTTCTAAAGACAAGACGAGCAGCATGGCCGGTATAATAAAAGTGGGCCACTGGTCGTAAGGGTTCACAAAATCACCCATCCCATTTCTATCAGCATCTGCACGCATGTTTTGTACCCTGGCAATATATAGGCATCATGTAAGCAGAAATACTAAGCTTCAAAATGTTCATGCAACCTTGATGTTCATCTCAGGAAGCTATTGATGGATTTACATTTTGAGATTATGCCGAAGGACAGCAATTCCTTCAGTCGGGCTGGGACGATATGCTAATTGCCGATTTGATACATATTCTGATTTCTAAGTATTGAAATTCTATATTACAATTTAACGCCATTTTTGTTTCCTTTTTTAACACTAGATCAGGGGTCTTCAACGTTTTTCAGACCAAGGACCCCCCAAACTGATAGAGAGAAGGAGCAGGGACCCCCGACTATATATATTGTATAAAATTGTGTTTTATAGTAAATGGGCCTAGTACACTGCCATTTATAAACATACCTTGTCAGCTGATACCAATGCCAATATCAACATTGTCTGTCAATTGCATGATAATCATGCATACAAGCTATTCAAATTGACGTTTTCATTTTAAACATAAATGTGGAAACGAAAAATGAGAGATGGCATATTAGTGCCAGTGCCATGCATAAACATACCTGTTATCTTTCATACAATACTGAACTATTAAAATAATGGACAGATTCATGTTTAGAGAAAAAAATAAAAATTGTAATTGTCTAATCAACCAAACATTTCGCGGACCCCCTGTTGAAGACCTCTGCACTAGATCATGTGAAACAATTTGAACCATGCACTTCTAAGGACTTTTACTTTGGAAAATCTAAAGTTTTAAAGATAGTCGTACATTGTGAAATCAATGTTTTCCCACCTCCATTGTTCAGTGTGAACAGAGGTTGAGAAAATATGACAAAGTAAATGCAGTTTATGGTAGAGGAAGGAATGAAATTGCTGCTCCTTGTATTTTTCGGGGAAGTTCAAATCACCTATGGGCTCTGCACTATGGATGACATTTCTTCCTGGGCAACCTCCCCTTATGTTTGTGCTTGATGATTTAAAGTGATTACATGGAAGCGCACAGAGTTCTGTTGAACTTTTTCTCTATTTCTTAAACTAATTTACTGTTTGCACGCAATGCAGGTTGTCACATTGTATCACCACAGCAAAGACCTGAAGAAAAACTTTGCCGCCCGCCTACCCTCTAAATTTCAGTCATGTTCCAGGGCTCTTTTTTCATGCCATTCCTGCAGGAGTTGTGGGTCTTCCCCTGCGTGACCACTGACAGGCCTTTACGGTAAAGAGCTGGAGAAGCTGAAAGGATGTGTGTGTGTGCGAGAACACCCCGACTCCCCTGCTCTCCCTGTGTGAATACCTTAATTCATTTACCACTTCGAGGTCGCCAAACCCAAATATTTGCCTCTGCGCATATTTAATATTTATGATGACGAAAGCAAACATTGCCCGGTGGATTGAGTGACACGGAGAGGTCAATCTCTGGGTTTGGCCGGAGGGGGCAAGAGGGAATGTTATTGGTGTGAATGTGTGTGTGTGCTCTCCTGAGAGAGCCAGTCCACATCTTAGGAGCAGTGCACACTGCTCTGTTTGCCCTGAAACACACATGCAAATATGACACGGTTCAGCAAACAATTTACATGAATTTGTGTATTATGGATTCATGAGCCTAAATCTCAACTTGTCCTCTGAAAAGGACAGCTGTGTTGATGAAAGGGTGTTAAAGTGTGCGCGTGGGTTTAGACGAAGGGGGAGTGTGTTGGCCTTATGGTTATGTGCCTGTACCTAGGTTACCTACATTTACATCTGTGTGAGTATGGGTCTACGTCTTTTCTTGCTTGATTGTACATGCACATGCTGTGCAACTGTATGTGATCCAACGAGGTGATCCATTAGGGGGGACAGTTTTACGAGCTGGTTTCAGATCTGGATCAGCTTGGATGAGATCCTGTTTCCTTTGGACTGATCTCTCTCACCACTGATTCCGGCTCAGGAGCTGCATGACTAAACGGTGCATACCTAATCTCTTTTGAACTACAACCCAAAAGAAGCAGCCTTAAATTGTAATATCAAGTTTGCAGACAAGATCTACTTTCAGATTAAGTTGCATGTAGCTTTTGTAAATGTATATGCCTTTTGCTTTAGAGAGAATCTGAGTTGGACAAGATGGTATAAGAAATGAGGACTCTCGGGTGGCTCTCACACATTTGTCTATGTGCAGTGGCTTTTACAAATGAGCACACACAATGCATTAACATGTGTAAAAGTATGTGATGTTTAATCGACATCTACACGCACCAAGTGTGTTGACATCCCACCCACCATTCAAGCAACCTCACCGTGACCTCAGAGACTGATAGTGTTTGAGGAAGCAAACTCAGGAGATCTCTTATACACACAGATCACCCCTTCACCTCCCTGCCCCTATCTCCCCACGTTTCTGCCTTTCAATCCTTTCTTTCATATGAGTTATCTTTATTTTTGCCCTTCCTCCTTTCACCTCTGATAAGTTATTGTGCAAGTTTGTGGAATGTACACAGGCCAAGGATCTCGATGAAGTGTCATTGTTCCGTTTGTTGAAAGGCACTCTGCTCTCTTTCTTCTCTTTGGGATATGAGCGAGGGAAGAAAAGGCCTTCATGGCAGAGTGATGAAGAGCCTTTCCGTGAAAGAGACACAAAAAGATGAGGAAAGAAAGGGAGAAAATCCTGAGACAATATTTAACAGTGATTCACCTACAGTTCACACCACCAAACAGAGATATGGACTTAGTAACCCAGTCAAGGGGAAAGCAGGTATGCGTGTCTGCCAAAATATGTGTCTGTGCATGTGCGCATGTGTGAGAAAGAGATAGAGAGAGCTCATGCATTCTCTTTTTATTTAGTCAGTTAGTGATAATTGCAACACACTTACCTCACTTGTGTGCAATTTGAGTGCAAATGTAAAAGGCTTACATGACAACAACAGAGGAAAAAAGCAGAAACAACGGCGCACTTTCTAAACGCCACCGACAGCAAGTTATTCACGAGTAGGAAAGTTCATCCCAACCGACCAATTAGTGCCTTTCTGCAGCCACCGTGACAACCCAGGGGACCAATAGCGAAGAGTAATGGAGAAAGAGACGCCGAATGACAAAGTCCAGCTGGGACTCATCATATTAAAGCCCTCTTCATGTTGTCAAAGATGGATGGATGGATGGAGTGAACCCAAGAAGAAGGCAGGCGGGAGCATGACAGTTTTATAGAAAAGAGTTCATTGATCCCAATGTCCACTGTGAGCTGGGCTGCAAAACAATTAAAAACAACTGCTGCTTTTTTAAAAATATTAGCTGAATGAATGACGGGAGATGAAATGAATGTAGATTAACAAGGAGGTGACATATACAGGAAAAATAAAATAACTAAGTGATTAAGTTGGTATGCTATTTTAGGTAAATAATTTTTACTTGAATTTGCACAAAAAAATGGGTAACACAAAAATTAAGGAAAATACTGTAAAAGTAATCAGTTCTCATTTTTGCTACTAAAAGCCCATAATCGTGTTCATTGCTCATCTTAACCAGATCAAACAAAACAAAAAAAAGCATTGGTGTCATCAGCAAAAAATGTTGCTTTTGATGGAAGTGATCAATTTACATGAATCAGACAAATATAGGCCCTAAGACTGATCCCTGGGGAACAGGATATTTTTCCATACACTTCAAATCATTTTTAAACCTTCACATTGCTTTGGTGACACAGATTAATTCACCAAGAGCGAACTTGTCCTTTTGGAGTTTTCTTGCAATGAATAAGGTTCACATTTGCAAATGCGGATCTCCCAGTTAGCTGGCAAAAGAGAGATATTGAATAAAGTTCAGATTAGGACACTGATATTTTCATTCTAAGGTGCACACAGGTGTTTTCCCTGTAGATTCATGACCTCTTGTCCATGCGTATGGCCTTTCTGCCTAGTTAAAGGCCTAACGTCATAACTTTGGCTGTGTATCAGAAGGGTTGGATTCCACTGCTTGCCCATCTTTGCTTCAGACAAGATTTGACTGGGAAGCCGAAGGCTGGTTTCCACGGGAGGCAGAAAGAGACACGCTCTTGGGGAGATGGGCCTAATATCAGACAGTAGGACGTAATCAGAATTAGGTTTTAACCTGTCAATACAGTTGCAATACCACAGACACACACAAAGAAAAGCTTTCTGTAATGATATATCATTATTAAAACTGCCCTCTTGGTATTTTTATTGTTTAAGAATTCAACATCCTGCTTATAACACCAGCCTGCCAGTTCTGGTGGGAACAGAAGATGCTTGCCGTACTCCAAAGACATTTAAAGCGCACCAAACCCCATGGTGCTTCACAGGATAAATGCTGATGAAATGCAGGTCTTTGGACGTGTCTAGTGGGCAATTGTATACGGACAAGTGGAGTTACTTTGTGTAAATTAGTAGAATAAAGTAATTGTTGTGATGGGGATGGGGTCAAGGCCATGTTCATGGTAGTGGGGTGAAAGCAAGAGCCTGTGTGAGAATGACCTCACTGGGGCAGCTGGCAGCACTCCCTCTCTTCTTTTGTCAGCTCCAACCATTTGATGCCATTGAAACAGAGCAAGGCAGAGAGATTGAGAGAGCAAAGGAGAGTGCTAGTGTGAAGGTGCAGAGCAGCGTGATGCAATGTGAGATAGCAGCTGAGTGAGTGTTCTCTGTGTGTAGTGTGTGTATATGTATGTGTAGTGTGTGTGTGTGTGTGTGTTTAAGCGCATGCAGTGTGTGGTGAAATGACTACATTTCCTCTAATCGCACCAACCATTCTATTATAGCTCTCTCTCTATTAGCTCTCACTCATCTCTCACCCTCCTCTTCCTCATCATCATCATCTGTCCATCCTTTAAGCCCATTCTTTAATTTGCCAGAAAGCGGAGGAGGAGGTGGTAGCACTGAGGTGGTGGTGGCATTGGGGCGGGGAACTGGGTGATGTTTTGAAGGCTTTGAGAGTTCCACACCTGTGGGTGTAAGGACAGTTTGTAACCTTATCTCCTATGCTTTGTGTGTCTCCCTTTTCTTTGGCGCTGGATGTGAACAAATTGAGCATTGTGTTTAGGCAGGGGCCAGGAGGATTTTGAAGGAAGGAACCCAGCGAGCCCAGGCTCTGCACAGCAGTAGCCTGAGACGAAAGAGATCAGGAGTGATTCCATGTGTAAGATTCCTTCCTTCTCACGGACAGTGCTAATGAAGTGTGTGCACCCTTTGTTAGACAGGCTCCTCACGAAGAGCCAAGCTCTCCTACAGATACTCCAGAAAGGATTGTATTCTCAGTAACGTCTTTGCAATGTATTTGTAGTGCCCTGAGGGTTACGACAAGCAGTTACTGCACTGAACATATGCCAGAAAGTTTCAGTTTATTTAGATGTGTGATTTAGGATGTATCGGTCCATGCTAAAATAATCTTCTTTATAGCTGTTCAAAAAAAAAGACCAAACAAACTATTACCCTCTCTGGTAATATCTACTTTAAAATATCCTTTACAAACATTATTTTCGGGCTTGCTGATAGATATTGCATGAATGAAGCACTGCACAGTCTGTGAATGATATCTGATCCTGTGACATGCTGGGAGTAAAGTGTTTTTTTATTTAACCCGCAAACTTTATCTCTCACAACTACAAGTTTCCAAAGACAATTTCACATGTCTCTCTCAGTTTTCATACAATTTCTGAATTGACATTATACATATGTAAGTATCATCTACTCTGTGTGTACATCAGAGGGTTATGTCTGCATAGAGCTATCGGAGTCCATATCCGCTGTCACGCTCTCTTGTCTCCGCTCTGTCGAATGCAGATGAGGGGGGAAATTAGCCAGTGTGGGAATATCAGAAGAGACAGATACCCGTGTCACCATGCATCCTAATAAAATAGGCTCCTGTTTCCAATTACAGCCGGCTGTAATGATAACGCGATGTGAGCAGCAAGACAATAGTATTGCATGTCTGCTGAGTCCCGGTCTTGTGCCTGAGCGAGGGTGAGAGAGGGGGGAGAAAGACTGGGAGGAGGTGATGAGTTGGAGGGTGAAAGAGGAGGCAGAATGGGAGGACACGATGAACTGCAGGAGTTAAGCAGTAAATGATGACAGTGGACGGGAGGGAAGGAACTTTTGGGGTATTTTTAGGTCCATCTTTTCCAAGGATGTTGGACACTGTCATGTGGGAAGACATAGGGGCGCAAACCAAGATAAAATAAACACATGGGTCCAAATGATAGCTTAAAGTATTTATAATGTACTGTTGCTATATCTTGCTAGACAGAACTTGGACAGATCCCGTCGACAAATTAAGCACTCCAGCTGTTGCTTTTTGTTTTCTTATTTCAAATGTACTCCGTTAACCTCTACTTCTATTATTACCGCTGCCAAAGTCTTCATCGTGGGGCTCCTCGGGACTGGAGAAGCTACTGAGAAGCTTCCAGCACCACAACTTGTGCTCCCTGGACCTATTTTACTCCCACTCCACACTCTATCTGTCTTGCTCACCCTAGCGTGACCCAAACATGCGGCCAGTGAATCCAATGTGTTTTCTATGGACATGCAAGGAGGGTATGGAGGCTCCAAACCAAACCTCAGCCATGCCAGGCCTATGAGGGAAGGAGGGGCCCCTTTTTGAGGAAGTCATCACAGAGTCCAAATAACAGGGCCGTCCCCGCCTGGGGCCCGCTGTCAGGCCGATGATCGATGGTCTGAGTCTCAGATGTCTGCCCCGACTGACCAGTGGTGAACAAAGAGGGGCAAATATAGAGACAGAGAAGGGGTCATCCCTGCCATGGTGGGAATGGATGGAGGGAGGAAGAGAGCTGAGGATGGAGGGAGGTAGTGTAAACCCCAGCATGTTGATTGCTAGTCTCTTCTTTGATTCGAAAAACAGACATGTCTTGCTGTTTCATTTCGTTTGTAACGTGTCCAGAAATCGCCGGCATTTAGACAGCGCTACATTTTAGTGATTGCCGCTCCCGCAGCTGTGGCCACAGGAATGCAGCCAGCCTTGCTTGCCTCCTTCCTTTCCTCTCCGTCTTCCCGTCTATCTCACATTCAAGCCTTCTCTCGTTTCCACACCTCCGTGCCTACCCTTCGTTCTCTCGCTCTCTCTGCCCTGAGGCGATGACTCCGGCTCTTCTGGGAAATCTCTGATTAACACTGAGGCCTTTTTTTTAACCAAGAAGGCCGTCTCTTTTCCCTCCCTTTCTCCTTCCCTCCTCCTTCCAGCATTCAACACACTCCTGAGGTTTAGCAAGCATCAGTCAGACCTCTGGAGGGTGCTCTGCTTGGCTTACGGACTATGTACAAGACAGACCCTCTGTTGTACCTAAATGGGTGGTGATGATACACATTATCCACCTTCAGCAGGCCTCATGCATATCGGATCTACTAGTCCGTCCCTGCATCATGGCTGTGAACCCAGTCTAGGAATAAAGACACACATTTATGTTATTCAAAGGAAACAGCATTCAGAGGACAAGTTGTGATTAATATATTCTGGCTGCAACATGTGATACTCTTCAGTAGTGGACTGATTAAGTTGATGTGCCTTCTAGAGTACAATTTAGAGAAGTGAAAAGATCTAAGACGAGAGTTCCCCCCCGATATGTTTCTCTTCCCTTTTTTGTGTGTTAGAGACTTGTTGTTTTATAACTCTGACCCTGTTTTTTGGAGCGAAGAAAGGGAATCATATGCTGTAAAAATCATAAAGCCCTTGAGTAAAAGTTGTGATTTTGGGCTACACAAATAACGTTGAATTGACAGGGTAATTTTACACCAGTTTAATATCGCTGCCGGTAAGGTTTTACCTGAGCTTTGTCAGTGCCCTATTCTTTTACAAACAAACCTCAATGACCAAGATCCCCCTTTTACAATACTCTCTCTGTGAATAAGAGAAAAAAAACAGCCCTGACTGTCAGCCAATCTATTGTGAGCAACTGAGCTGGAAGCAGTAAGCTTAATTTTAAGTGCTTTCACAATAGCCACTTTCCCACAACTGCGCAAAGTAAGGCTTACAAAAACCAAGGGCAACTGCAGATGTTTATAATGAGAAATAGACATGGGCATTTGTCCATTTGAATCATTTAACCAGCTTAGAAATAGTTTTTCGAGCAGACAAATCATGAAAAGCATCAATGAAATGTAGTTTTGGGAGAAACATGGGTGATGTTAGTTAGTGCGCTCGGGCCCTGGAGTGGAAAGCAGGCCATTGTGAGAGCAGAAGAGCTGTGCTGCCTTCAAGGCCCTGACACACAAGCACTTATTGTTGTCTCCCCTCTCCATATAAGTCAAACTAAGCTGACTGAATGTACTTGACCCTTCACCCACTCCCTTTTTTGTCTCCCACTCCTCCACTCTTCCTCTTCTGCGCTTCTCTCCTCCTCTGCGTGTGGTCTCACTATAACCACCTGTCTCCATTACTGTTGGGTTGTCCCATATCTAGACTGATAATTGAACACGCTTTCACGTACTTGAACCAACTCAAGTGTGTTTACCCCCCACGACTCCAGAATTCATTTTTGCTATTATTTAGGCCTGTCTTCTTGAGACGCCTCGTCTGATCATGAATACAACACCTGGTCTGGGCCTTGACTCTGCTTTACTGGCCCAGGCTGCTCACCGAGATGTGAGTAAGAGGTTTAAAAAACTAAATCAGACAGGGGTTGGTCTGGGAAACCAGATGCTCGATAGGACAAAATACATATAGCTTCGCATATTTGCTGTAGAAGAAAGTGTGTAAAACTCTGAACTAGAGGGGGCATCCCAAAGAGGAAATGCTGCGCTAAAATGTGACTTCTGCTAATTCAATTAAATCAATCTAATTCATTCAAAGCTTTATTCTCCTCAGCTGAATTCAGCCAAACTAAGCACAGTTTTAATATTTTAATTGAGTTCAGGGAGCCAGCAGGGATTAACAAAATGCAACAGATGCAGCATGTTATAGAAAAACTGCTCATGCAGTCAAGCCTCACAAAATGGCATTTGATAAGTCCAAAGAGGAAGTCAGCTACAAAAACAAATCGCTCATCAGTGTAAAGTACATAATGATAAATCAATCAATCACTGGTTCATTTACTCGTCGGTTTAGACACTCTCAAGTGGCACCTTGAGGACTTCAGCTTTAATTGTCCTGTGGAGGGCTGACCAGGGCAGCCAGTAATGGAAGCTGTTTTCCTCACCATGTTCCTGACAAAGATTTCAATCAGCTGTGCGCTGCTTGTGCCAGTAACCATACAGACTGACTGATTCACTGAGCTCCTCGCTGTGCTTTTCTCTCTATTTTTACATACTGCGTGGTGCCAAGCCAGGCTGCAGTACAATAACTACTGGAATAAAACATAACTGTTATTTTGCCGTGAAGGTTTGATCTCGTCCACCTCAGCTAACAAGGCAGTGTTGCTAAAAATTGTAATGTGATAATTCAATGAAGTTTGATGCGGGGTGGTTAGTGCTTGTAGATGGGTCCACTCAGATGCGTCACGGTGTCTATATGTGGAATATGACTATCATGGTTTAGTGTGTCTTCTTTTTTTCAGAGGGTCAGACAGAGCTAATTAGCAGGATATGAGTCAGGTCCCTGCTACAGTGAGGATGATGTTGAGAGGAAATGACCTTAGATGACCAACTGAAGAAGAGGGATGACTGAACCTGGGAGTGTTTGCGTGCGTACGTGTTTGTGATCCACCAAGTCAATTGCTAACCATGTATGGCAAAATAGAAACTTTACTGTGGAGCCGGTTTCCCTCAGAAATACAATATAATTTCATGTAACGGTGTACGCTGAAGCATGTCTTGAGTAAGTTTGAACTAAAGTTTGCAGTAAGTCAGAGAAAATATGTGATGCCCACAAGAACCAACTGAGAAAAATGTGGTATTTGGCTGTGGGGGATAATACAGCATATACCTGCATTTTGAGTACTGCACCACTGGGACTGTACATTTTTAAGAAAAAGAAGGAAAGGAAGTCATTTTGACTTTTAGAGCTGTCTTTTCAGCTGAATTCAACAGCTTGAATTATTGTTAAAATCAATGCACAAGAGAACAATTTTATGCTGCACTGTACATGCTACAAAGAGTTCTGCACTTAGTGACATTTTGTAATGACATAACTCACTTTCCTGTTTCTCGGCTGTGTGTTGTTTATTGAGTTGAGGAACATATAGAACATACAGAACATATTTTCTAAAACTGTTCTAATCTGTCTCGAAGATAATATTGGATTTTTCTGTCGGAGCTTAAGATTCACTTCCACTTCAAGGTGAACGGCTGTTTTGCCCCTATTGTTTTCTGTCTTCTCCCATTCCAACTGCTTACATTGTACCACCAGCAGCAGCAGCTATGCAGGTGGGCAGCATTAGAGAGCTGAAGGTCGGAATGCTGATCAGATGAGATATAGTAGTAGGTCTGTGCATGTGTGAGTATGTGTGTGTGTGTGTGTGTGTTTGTGTTATTCCTAATGTGAGGCGGTTCATTTGGTCTGCTGCTTTAAAACAAAAGGGCTCTGGTCCAGTTTACTCCCATGGGGAGGCTACCTTTGGCCAGAGAGAGAGAGAGAGAAAGAGAGAGAGAGAGAATGGAACCACGTAGCTTGTTGGGCCCTCCAACGCTTACTCCTCCACACTACTTTATGGGAGGGTCAAGGTAGTTAACTAGTGGCAGGCGTTCAGATGGGTTCTGCTCCGACTTCAAACGGAGAACATTATGGCCGTGCGCGCTCACAGGATATTGCGCTGTAAGGCCACTGAACACGGCTGGGTTAGAGAGAGGAGGCTTTGTATTGAGCCCATTAGAGCCCTAAACCAATACTAATGAAGCCGTTTCCTGTACAAACGGAGCGGCTCAGGGGAAACTGTCTCTAGCTTTTAATAAGGCCCTCTACAATCCCAGTTAAGATGCTGGAATTTTTGTATCTGGGTACTGAGTGGGTTAGTGCTGGTTCCAAGCAGAACCTACGTTTTGAAAAGTTAATTACGCATGATTAATGGAGCGTTTTCCTTCCAATGATATCTGTGACAGCACAAAGCTGTCGCAAGGCTTGTCAGGCCCAATTCGAGCTGAATAAGTATTTATGTGATCGTATGTGATGGGCCTCCTCTCACCAGCACCAGCCCTCATCAATCAAGCCCTGCTGCTCGCAGTAGTGGGAAATTGGTCTATCAGTGCGGCTGCCTACCCCCCCGCCCCACTGCCACCGCCACCGCCACCTCCCTCCCTCCCCATTCAATCAGGCCCGAGGCTACAATGCTTCTTTAGCTCTTACTTCTGACCAACGCAGGGGTCACGGGGGGGAAAGTGGGAGCCAGAGCTGAGCCCATCCATTACAGCTCTTGTTTCTCTCGGTGGCAGCCGGACGACGGGATTCTATTAAGAGCTCCGTCTATTCAGCACTGAGATTACACCAGGGCCCTCTCGCTGAGCACACCTCAACACCAACCCCCGAGCCCTCACCAAAACCCTTTACCCACCCTGGGGGCCTTATAGCCCCCCACCACCACCACCGCCGCCGTCAGCCCACCGCAGCTTGGCCGCGGTTCCCTTCCCTCCTTCCCCCACCTTTTTTTTTTTTTTTACACTTCCCACTAGTAGTGTTGTTGTTTTTTTCAGCAGCCAGAATGACAATAATCACTGAGAGAGAGACAGAAAGAGAGAATGAAACAGAAAGACAGGAGGAAAAGCTTAGAGGAGAATGAGAGCAGACACTCTAACCTGTTTCTGGTTTCGATGTGGTCACACTCGCTGTATGCTGCTTGGACAGCATTTGGCCTAGAAGCACTGCCACACACGCGTACACACAGGCTTGCAGGGAATGAACACACACACACACACACACCAAAGCTATAAGAATACTCTCCCTCTCAAACAGAAGACGTAGAGCTTCAGCACCTGGCTAAGAGACCGGGGTCATCTCCACCACAGTATAAACACACTTAGATGGGTAACATCACAAACACAACTCTGCCGCAGTTACGTCGTAAACACCCGCCGACACCAGATCAAACCGCCACTCCTCCGATGTTTAAGAAGCTCGTTTGTCTCCTGCCGGCCTGAAGAGACTCTTCATTTACTTAATATGTGTTAGCACTTGAGAGAGAAAGAGAGAGGGGAGTGCTGCTAGGGTCGCGCCCCCTGCTTGGATGGATGGGGGTCTTCCCGTCAAGGAGTAGGAGAGAGACAGGGCTCCTGTCAAACAAACAGAAATTTAATACGTTGCCTTCTATCAGGATGTCCACAGTGTGTACATACTCTCTTCGGCTTGATTATAAATAACCCCCTCTATCTTATAAACAAGTGGAGTGAAGGCATTCATCAGGGATAGAGAGGTATGGGTGTGAAGAAGGTGGAATGTTCTCTCCTCCAACGAGGGACTGCTGTCGCGTCTCCGTGCGGCGGGGATGATGGAGGAGAGGAGAGGAGGGGACCAGCACAAGATGGAACAAAAACGAAACAGAAGGTGGATGAGAGATTAGGAAGAAAATGGAGGAAGAAGGTAAATAGAGGATCTAGTAGGGAAGCAGCAACAGCAGGAGACAAGAACAAAGGGGATTAATAAAGAAGAAAGTGGAAAGAGACGGGACAAGACAAAGGAGGGTACCAACAAAGTAGAGGAAAGGAAGAGAGGGCAGATGCTTGTCCTGGCCAGTGAGAGGGCACTCAGGGTGGGGCTGTGTGAGGTTTACTCTCCCGGTGCTTTGCTGCATGGTTTGGAGTGGGCAGCCAGGGTGCGGGTTAACGGGATTGGAATGCTTCTTCAAGGGGGCAGCCTAATCAGCACCAACTTCCTCCGATTCAGAAAGCATAGGCCTCGCTCTGCGCTTCTTTTGTTTCAGCCGGGCTCCGCTGACAGGACGGAGGAAGCAGCCGTCTGACAGTCAGGGTAGATGTTGAATGTGTATAAACACCGTATCCATGGGGTGGGGGGGGGGGGGGTAGAGAAAGAAACTGACCAACTTCAGCGCCACCAATGTGTCTGCGTGTTGATGTGCGCTCGTGCCATCTGTGGGCATAGACGCACCCGCTGGCTTGTGTGTCTTGGCGGCGTTTTGCACCCACATTGCTGGCCTCTCCCAGTGGAAAACACGCGAGACGTGAGCGAGAGAGGATGTGTGAGGTGTACTCTGCACACTAACACGCGCTCTGTCAGGCCAGTCATCTCCAGCTGCCCGCCCGGGACTTTTGTCTTTGTTAAATGTTGTGTGACAATGAGATTTTCCAAAGTGCCATCTAGATAAAGAAGTGGATTGAGGGAGAGGGAGGAGGGGGTGGGGGACTCCGATAAGAGCCGAGATGGTCTGGTCATAGTCCAGCGACCCTTCATCACCGCTGCAGCCCCAGATATATCTCTTCTCTGTCTCTGAAGCACTCACACACACACACACACACACATGCCTTCATCACTTTGTCTCTCTCTCTCTCTCACCCTCACAGACTCTTCACACACTTCTACAACTGCACCCAATCTCAACACACAAGCAAACACACCTCTATTCCATCACCGCAGCTCTAGATCCTCAATCGATCCTCACAGCACCCCAGCAGACACCTGCAGGTGATTGATCCCCAAATCAGTCCCTCACAATCCCAGCGCCGTAAAAACCATAACAACCCGTCATAAAAGCTGATTTATCTTCACCTAGCCCTGGGCCTCACAGTTAGAATATTAACCCAAAAGTGTATGACACCAGAATGATTGGTTTGGAATTGAATAAACCTTGGGAGTATTGACGCACATGTCTGACGGTTCATATCAAGTCTGACTACTGAAATGTGCCAAGTGAGATTGCTTTATCCCAGGATATACAGACATACACAGAGAACTTTTGTTGTTCTCGTATTTACAAGCCTTGTGTGCACCAATAGTATCATTTATCGACTTTCAGACTTTCATCATATTGGGATGAAATCGTCTTGAAAGTGATTACGTACGCGCTTTTATTAAAAACTAAACAGAGCTATCAAGGATTTTGGTCTCACGTTAATTGCTGTGAACCTCAGTGTGATTATTTTACTTGTGACTTTATATACATTTGTCGTATTGTAATTGAGAATATGGTATCATTGTTGGAAATATCCTGACATTTTGACATTTTGTGAAATTGTACTCAACTATATCGGCTACAGCGCAACTAGTGAAGTATGTTGAGTTGCAGAGGTATTAATAAATATTGTTAAGGGTTTGAAATACTACACAGCTCCTCGGGTATAAAAAGCTATATTGTAAATGGTGTTTTAAAAAACACATATACAATACGATCTTCAATTCATCATAAAGTCACCATAGTAATATAGTCATATATAAAAAGTCATTTATTTTTTGTTGTTGTTTGTTGTTGAGGGTTTGTGTTTTCGTCTGTGTCCCGGCGTTACTCCATGTGTGTGTTCCTTTAGGAAACAGTGCCCAAGCCACATTTTAATGAGAGCGTTGGTCTAAATGCCAGAAGCATGGTGTACTGGCAGCAGCATCAGCATGTGCCCTGTACTCAGCAGTGCAACGAGCTCCCGGGTTAAATATAATCCCAGCCTAACTCGGGGGCCTCTTTGATGCTACTGAAAGCCAGTGAAGCCTTTAATGGGAGCCACTCCGTGTCCCTGTGTTATGTGTGAGCTGCTCAGCTTTCCTTCATTTTAGGGTTGTTGCAACTGATTTGTTGTTTTCCGAGTTAATTCTGACTTTAATCATGTCCACATACACTGACCTGACCTGTGCTGGGTAACAAATCCCTGTGTGTGTGTGTGTGTGTGTGTGTGTGTGTGTGTGTGTGTGTGTGAGTGTGTGTGGTGGGGGTTTCCATGCGTGTGCAGACAATCTGCTTATGCTTTGCACTTACTCTAGTACATTTTCTCACTTTCTCACATTGCAGTTTTGGCCACTTGTACATTTTGGACAAGAAATATCCATTTGGCCCACTCGCCATGTTTTTCTCCTCGGTACAACAATACGAGCCTTTCTCTGTGCTTTGCTAAGAACAGGAGGGAAACACTCGATAAAATTAAACACACAAAAGGGTCTGTGTATCTATCTTTGGGTAAATGGTCTTTTTCACCAGTCGTTGCTCTGTCAAAGAAAAATTATCTGGTTATAATGTTGTTTGTTTTACCTCTAATCGGCTTCTACACAACTCTGATATATATCCTTCATTCATATGATATTAGATGCTTACTCTATTAGATTCAGGTTACAGTTAACTGTCATGGCAGCTCTCTCTCCTGTCACACTGAACAAGTGTTACGTCTGTCTGCTATCCGCCAGCATTAAAATATTAGCCTTCCAATTGGACGCGGTATATGAAAAGCAGATTGTCGTCGTGTTGCAGCAGAGCCCTCGCTTTAAACGTGAGAAGAGAGCTCAATAAATGTAATGAATGTGTGACACTTGAACATCTGAAGTGCCCGTGTTCAGTTCCATACCGCCTTACCTCTTGTACATAAAAAGCCCTTTTAAAGATGATATCTATGAGCGTTTTAGAGCCGATTTGTTCACCCTGCGGCGACCGGCAACATGCTCTAATTACCTCCACCCCCCTTTCTCTGGCTGGACTGGAGTGGGTCGTTTAAGTTTCCAGTCTGTCCCATGCGTGTAGGAGCGGTGTGCCCGCTGAATTTATGCTTGAAAAACGTGACCTTTGACTCTTGTGCAGCTTTATCGCACCCCGAAGCCCACATACAGTGTGGCCCTGTATGCTGAGGGTCTGCGGAGGAAGTGCCTGTACTACTTTCTGTACATCACTGCCAACCCCACACACCCCCCTCTACCCACTCAAAGCCCCCAACTTTCTACAGCCACTTAAAACCAATTATCTTTAAATTAACTTTTGAATGATGAATAATATCCACTCTCCAGTTTTACATTCGCCCCCCTCCTCCTGACGCTCGGACGATTTTTGATAGTAGGTTCAGTGATGATCCAGTGAGCATGTCTTGTTGTTGTGCCATTCCTGCTGTCAGTGTTTTGTCCGATTTTGGCACATGGAACAATATATCTCATTCACATTGAGGAACCATTAAATACCACATTCATTCTAATAAAATATACATGGAGGAGATATGTGTGCCTTTATTGGCCCTGCACATGCACCCCTGCTTCTGCAACACAGATGTTGGCCCAGATTCTGTGCATTTTGAGGGGATTCTGTTGTTTTAATGTTTTAATGTAAGGTTTTTGAGTGTCTCTTTATTGGTCTGCAGCTCAGGTTAACAAATTCATTCTAATGATGGAAAAACAAGAGCCTCTCTCACAAGTCCTTCTCTGAACTGGTAAATAAGATGAGATAATTTATGTATTCTCATAAATGCTCTCAATCAAGCATCATGCCTTGTGATGCCTTGCCTCCCTATTCTAAAAGAAAATAGTTATTTTAGATCGTTAATGAATAAAAGCATCTGTTAATATAGACATTGATGTGCATACAGTGGTCTGGCCGACCTGTCACTGCACGGGGCTGTCAGAGAGGGAACCGACAGTGCCAGAACAAAATGACTGGGTGCTAATTCAGCAAAACACGCCGGGCCTGTTCCTCACAGGCGGCAGAAATTTGTCAAGAAATCATCCTTCTCTCTCTTTCTGTCCCTGCCGGAATTCCTGGCTGAACCCGGCAAATGAAAATAATCCAAAGTAATTAGAAGTGAGCTGGTCTGGTCCTGAGAGCCCCCGGGCGGCCGGGTAAACATGGCGGAGGGGCCAGTGGAGGAGGGGGGGGGGGGGGGCGCTGACCTTGTCCACATAAAGCAGTGATTTATGAAGTGCAGGGCACAGCAGCAGGGCTTCTGTCTTCTCCCGCAGAACCAAATTACTGAGGTGGAGATTAACACGCCGCTCACAACGGGCCTACTTCCAGACCCAAGGAAATTTTTCTTATTTACATTTTCCCCTTTCATTTCCTCTGCTCTGTCTCAATGGTAATTGGGCTATGAGGACAGCAGGCCCATCCTTTTAATATAGGCACGTTAGGCTGCACAGTCCATGCATTGTGAACTAATCGACGCGCATTAAAGAAGTTGCAGAGTGTTGTGCAAACTCTAGACTAACCGTTCGTTTGAGCTTTAAATTAGTTTTTACCACTTGATTGGATCGCCCCACATTTAAGCAAAATAAAATGCGCAGGGGGGCCGTGTGCACACAGAGTCATGATGGAGGCTTAATGCAGCTTTTCGACCGGTGTCAATGGGAGGTCTTACCGTGAATGGTAGAACTATTTCATGTGGACTTGGCTGCGATATTTTCTTTCTCTCCTCGCCTCTCTTTCTTTCTTTTTTCTTTCCGCTCTCCTGGAGGATGTGCTGGAATGCACCACACAGGCCTACACAGTGTTTCCATGTGGCCCCTCGGCTGCTGCAGCGGTGTATAGGCTCTGCTGCTCGCTGGCTGGAGTCAGTTTGCAACCCACACGGGAATCCCCCCTCTTCTCCAGCCTGTCCCATCTGACTTCACATGGCTCTAGATGGAGCAGCAAAATCCCAAATCACTTCTTTTTTTTTTTTATACCAGAAAAAAAAAAACATGGCTGCAAAGTTATTCAAAGGATAACTGGCCAGTGTTAGCCCATGAAGCTCAGATCAAGTAAAATATGAAGCTATTTGATCATAAAAATTCTCCACATTCATGTATGAATTGGTTTTTTTTGCGTGACTGAGCTCCTAAAACAAACAAGAAAGCCGCAAGCAAAATAAGCATAGGCCCATTAAAGCAATTTAACCTCCTTTCATGAATTTCACAGCACTTTAAAGCCTCAGCACTAAACATTACGCGGATGCTGTCCGTTTTAAGGGTATCTTAAATAAGTATGAAATGCTGTGTGGCATGATATAGTCGGAACTAACATACCCTGAAGCCTGCATGTGTTTGGTTTGTAATTTGTTGATAAACAGCTTTTCCACACCGCTATTTAGTCGCTATGTCAAAACCATTATGACAAAAGGCATGGCATAATTCAGATAAAACAGATCTATTTCATCTCAGCATATCAGAGCAGTGCTTATGGCGGATTGGTGAAATAAATATAAATTAGAGCTACGCCTTGCAAATCATTCTCGTGGTTTATTAACAAACGAACAAGCGTTTTAAATTCACCCCCATCGGTCTTTTTTTCCGTGTAGATTCCAGAGCTTTATAGCCGCTCGTTCAGGTGATTATATATTCAGGCCCATACAGCTGAATCTTTCATGTCCCATCTAGCAATTTGATGCCTTAATGTAGATGTTTTGTGCTGCAATTCACACGGACGAGAAAGAAATGACCCCCATCTTATTATAAGTCAAAAAGCTGAGTGATAGAGCAGACTGTTACAAACTGAGATATAAGCTGCGGTGCTTTCAACATAAAGTGAAATTCACGGCTCAAAAATAAAGGCCAGCACGTGATCCACAAAGGAAGGTTGGATTTAATTTTTTTTTTTTCTTTTCTTTTTTTTTGGGGGGGGCTGTTGGAGTCAATTTACTCACTCCAAAATGTTAGACCCCTAACACTTCCAAAACGGTTAATCTAGACTACATTTCCGGGTATAAAATAGTGCAACTAATGACGTCTGACAAGTGTCGTAATTTAACAATTATATATTTTTTAACTTTTGTTCCGACTTTGATTATTTTACTAAATTGTCAATGGTGGAAATGCTCCAGATTAAATTAAGAAAAGTTCGCTTCATAACAATAAATGCAAAGCCATAATTATGTTTAACTATCATATTGTCATCTAAAAAACTATTCCTTTAGAAATGTTTAAAAAGTTCAGTTCAGTTGAGCACGCCCTCTCCTGACAGGGTGAAGAAGTACAGTTCTTCTCGTTGCCAGACTCATGGGGTCCTTACCCACAATTTAGCCACGGTGATACCACAAACCCCGCGTGTTTATCCTCCTTTTTTTAGACATTTCCTCCTTTTCAGAAAAGAGCTCGGACCCCTCTCTCTATCAGGATCCTCGATCAGACCCGGAGAGGCCGTGAAGCAATCACTTTCCCAGATTACTTGTATTTAATACACAATGCATCATAAAACAAATCCCTCATCCTGACAGGAAGAAAATAGAACAGCTCATTCGACTTGAGCTTTCCCAATTTATGGCTAAATTAAATAGGGTTCCAACAATGGACAAGTCGAGGAGAGGCAGGAAATCAATGACCGGGCGGACCGGGGTCTCTCCTCGGTTCTCAAGGAGCGCGAGACGATGGGAATCGGTGGCGGGGTCCTGCCTTATTTACACATGATTTTTCCTGTCCTTCCTGCACATTTGCTCCGCAATTTCGTAAAACAATAGGCATTATCTGGGATGGAAGGTCAATGTCACAGTGTGAGGCGTTATCCATCATCATCTGCTCTCGTCAGCCAAAGCCCTGTCCTCTCCAGGTTTATGAGCTGCCTAATAAACTCCGCTCTCTGACACCGAGGACGTTTTTTTATTATTCTATACACTTGTCCGTTTATACGTAGTATCGGTTTTTAAGCTTTAAACTTTCACATCTAGATAAAACACCAACGAATTCAAACTAATGCGACGTGCTCTCTCTGCTTTTGAGCCTATACGTGCTGTCAAGCAGGTGCACAGAGGAAAGTTAATACTCCACAATTGAAATATGCATTTTTAATACGAGATTGATTCAAACACCAAACTGAGCTCGTCCCTCTGTCTAATCTTTTTTTTTCTTTTAATATGTTTTAGTCATTTTAAAACAGCTTTGCTTATTGTGTGTGTGTGTGTGTGGGGGGGGGGGGGGGGGGGGGGGTATTTTACAGCCACCTAACAACCAGGTCCTGAGAAAAGCAGGTGATTAGGTCAGTGTTTCCCAAATTGAGGCACAGGGACTTCCAATGGTCCATATGGAGTTTCCTGGAGGTCCCCAAGAGGAACACTTAAGTCTAACTGTTACATTATTATAGTTCTCACTTTTCTTATTGTTGTTGCTATAACATAACTGTGACACAAAACTAAGTCATAACCTGGAGGTAAAGAAAATGAGAATAAAAACCTCCGTTTCAGTTTAGGTTAATAATGCCATAAAATGGTCCATGAACAGGCTCGGCGTGTTGTGAAAAGAAAAGAAAAAAAAGTTTGGAAACACGTGGATAATGATACGTGCTTTGATGCTCATGTTGGTTCATTAAAGTGTGCAGCCTGTGTGTGTAGTTCATCCATTCAGAAGCCCCATCCCGACCTCTCCCTGACCCCGCTCACCCTCTCCAACCCCGGGCCCCTGTCACTTTAAAATGTACTGCGGAGAAGGAGTCGCTTCCGACCGGGGACCGAGGCGAAGACGGTCCCGTGTTTTGTCTCTGGGCTGTAGGGATGGACGCGCCGGGTCCTTCTTTATGAGACAATGCGCGCAAGAGAAACATCACACAAAACTGTCCGGGACGCGCGAAGTAGGGGGCGATGTTTGAAACCAACCCCCCCAACACACACACACACACACACTCACACACACACACACACATGAATATATCCGCTATCATATAGACGAAACATCCCAACTGGCGGAGGAGGGGGTAAGAGGAAGAGAAAAATGAAAAGTTGAATGGCTACTCGTGGACACCTGGGTGCGTCAGGACAGGAGGGGTGACAAGTGAGGAGCGGACGAGCCGAGCGAAGCGCACACAGCGAAGAGTTTGGGAGCAAGTTGATGTGCCGGAGGTGGTTTAGTTCCGAGCCGCGGTGTCTGTAGGACAGTGAGAGGAGACTGACCGAGTCCGCGGTGTCCGTGAGACGATATAGTGAGAGAGGATTTACTTTGAACCGACCGCGCGGTGTCTGAGGGACAGTCGCACCGGCGAGGAGTCGACTCGTCCTGCGGCTTTGAAACCTGAAGAGACACCGCTACCGAAAAACAGCAGAACACTGGTGATTTTTTTTTTTTTTTTTTTTTTTTTTACAATGCCAGAAAGCTGGAGAACGCGCCGCAGCTAAGACAATTTGTAGTCTTAATGTTTATTTGATAGTCGAGTTGTTTTTTTTCGTCGTTCACAGTTGTTTTTTAAAGCGGAGTTTTCATCACTTTTCATCAGTTTAGCAGCGCAGTTATTCTCCCAAGAGGTTTTAACTGTCGCACGCGAGTTTCAACGGTAAGAGGAAACATACGTTATGGATAAACGAAACTATTGATTTTATTTAACGATTTGCATATAGAGCAAACAATAAAAAAAAAGGTTCATTGTTCATTTCGTTGTAAACTTAGTTTGATGGTTACATTATATACCGGAGAGTGTTTTTGCATGATGAATGGGTAGATCCAGTGTTAGTCCAGACAAAGGGCTTTATGCAAGCTAAATATTTATTCAGTGGCAGGTTATGCAAAGACAGATTTGTGACCCTGGTGGAGATTCCTCTTTGCATCCCAACAATCGGCTACTTCCTCGTAATTTCTAGCAGTCGCTATTTCCTGCTGTTTATCTATTTCCTAGTGAAGTTTACAGCTGCTGTGTAATAAATATTAACACCTTAAAACGACGTTAAACCGTTGACAATTCGTTGAGGGAAATCCTGTATGAATGTTTTGTAAACAATAGAAGTGCAGTGGTCTTATGATTTGCATAATAATCCAGTTCATTCTATTTATTGTTATTTTGGTTTTAAGATGCTTGAAGAGTTTTGTATGGGAGAGTAATGCAATTGTTTTATTCGTTTATCATTAGTATTTTTATTAGTGCTATTATAGTTATTATTATATAGCTTAGGCCTAATTAATATAATTTTAAATTCATATTTATAAAAAGCAAACTTCAAATTTGTATAGTTTACTATTTAATTCGATGAAACCACATTTTCAGAAACGAATTCAAACGTCAGCTGAAGTGAATTTAAATCCAGAATAATTTAGCAGCATATTTATACAATTCGTTTTCATTAACAAAATGATACCAGACTGATCAATCAGAATTTGTTGCATCACACATTTTTCCATTCTTGTTTTTTTTCTAATCTTATTAATTCATTGATTTTTATATTTTTAGGGATTTACAGTCTTGTAATGGTACTGATTTATTGTTGCTGGAAAAAAATATATATAATTGACTTTTTATTGCTGCAATGGGAATGAAATATTTCCTTTAAAACGTCCTCAAGACTAAACAAAGAAATAAATATCACAGATATATAATAGATTTTATTTAATTTCTAGACATTTATTTTATTATTTTGTGGTAACAGAAAAAAAGTTGTTTCCCTCCATAAATTACTGTACACATGATGATTATAAATACAAAAAAATGCACATAAGCTTTTTTATATTCCAGAGGAATTTTTAGATAATTAAAATAGACTTTCCTTGTACTGTACCAAAATATGTGTGTAAGGGTGTGTGTGCGTGTGTGTGTGTGTGTGTGTGTGTGTGTGTGTGTGTGTGTGTGTGTGTGTGTGTGTGTGTGTGTGTTGCACCACAGATCAGCTCCTAACATTTGAGTCTTATTTCTCTGTGGGAGGTATGTGGTTAGTCAGTGTTTGGACACAGTAACCTGGACTGATACTGATCAAAGTCTGATTTCTCTCTCCCTCTCCCTCTCTCTCTCTCTCCCACTCTCCTTCTCCCTCTCCCTCTCTCTCTCTCTCTCTCTCTCTCTCTCTCTCTCTCTCTCTCTCTCTCTCTCTGCAGATCTTGGACGGGTCAGGCCATGTAAAATTCTGCGTGGATGCCAGCAAGCCAGATATCGGGAGCTGGCTGAAGCACATCCAGTTTGCACCTGCGGCCAAGCAGCATAACCTGACAGCGTGCCAGATAGGTGATCAGGTATGTGGACACACTCGCAGCCTGCTTGGCTGAACAACCTCAACAAAATACAAGATGAATATGATCTGAAGAAAAGAAGAAAAAAAAGAGAGCAAGAAAAAAACAAGAACATGTCTTGATTTCAAAACTCTCACATGGTGATGTGCCTGACTCTTGCTGTCTGGCTGGATGAATCAAGTGCAACTGAAAGTCATTCAGATCTTTAAAACTGCTTTTTTTTTTAAACAGCTCTGATGCCAGAAGGCTTCCCTTTATTTTCCAATGGTTGTCCTGTCTGCGTGCTGTTGTGTTAAAAGGTGTTATTGTGATCCAAGTCAGATAGTCCCATGAGTGGCTGGCCCACCCTGCCTTCAGTTCTAACTCACACACACACACACACACACACACACACACACACACACAGCTCTCCCCCACGCTGAACCGCAGAGACTCTTCGCTATCTGTGTGTGTGTGTGTGTTTTCTTTTTGGAATTGTGCTCTGGCTTCTGCCATGCGAGGACCACAGGGCAGGATCAGAGGCTGCACGCCGAGATGATAGTTCCACACACTTCCCGGTCACGCTTGCGATATAAACTCTTAGACATGCCAGGAATGTCACAGTCCTTTTTCGCTGCTCACCTGGCTGCACAGGGAGGTGCGTGCTGTGCACATGGGGGCCTGTTCACCTCGGTAATCCCAAGTTCTCTTCGACACAGAAACCTGCAGCATGGCAGGAAGACAAGAGGCTAAACTAGATTTGACATGTGTATGGAGCATACCATGGCTTGACCCGAATAAAAAAACATAATCTAGCATGCACACTTGTCATCACTTCTCACTGGTGGTCCACCATAGATTACTTGTTGAGCGTCGCCTGTTGAATTTGCAGTCCAAAGTACGTGACAGTAACATATCTATGACCCTGAAATCATTTGGAAATCTCCTGAAGGGAGAAACTCAGAGCTTCTGAGGAACAAATCTCCCACTCTTCCTCCACATGTCATCCTCCTGCGCAGTAAGGAAGGAAGAGGTTGAGAGAGTGGATAGCCCACGCTCTTTTCATGAACAGTATTGGAAATGGGGGAGAGGAGGAGAAGAAGAAGAGGAGCTTTCCAGGACTACTTACCCACTCTCTGTTAAAGGAGACAGAGAGACAAACAGGCAGAGAGGGCTTTTCTATGCCGCCCTCTCCGCGAGGTGTGACTCGCTGTCAACACTGTGGTTCTGCTCGGGTGGCTGTGTAAGGCTCCGACAGGTCACGGACATGGCTATGATGAGGTGATTGTTAAGTATTACACACTGTCACAACACAGCACAATGTGCCGTCTTTAAGCCTTCCGGCCAACATTGGTGTTTTTTGAAAACACTGTAGCGCCTCACAATGCCTGTCTGTATGTTTAAAATGAATAGACTGAAGGGGGTGGTCTTGTAAAGCGGCTGTCAGTTTTTGATAGCGTGTGTGTGTGTGTGTGTGTGTGTGCGCGTGTGTGCTTACGAGAGCTTTTATGTGTGCATTGAATTGTTTTGAGTGTGTGAAGTGTTTCATTGTGTCTCTGGAGTGTGTGCACACACCTGTAACTGCCTGTGTTTCTACATGTATGCATGTGTGAACTTTAGTGTGTGTGTGTGTGTGTGTGTGTGTGTGTGTGTGTGTGTGTGTGTGTGTGTGTGCGTGCGTGTGTGTGTGTGTGTGTGCGTGCGCACGCTTTGCTGGACTGTGAATTGTTCATTGCGGTTCAGATGACTCCCCATGCTCCTCATTCCGAGCTGGAAATGTTAAAACACAGTACCTGATTCCAACAGGTTTTTACTGCCACAGAGAAGTGCTGAGTCTAAAACCAGCCTGAAACCACATATTACGCAGCCGCCGCACAACGCGTACCATCACCAGATTTTCACAGGCCGAGCTACCCGGGGCTTACATATTACTTGCTCCTTAAAATCCTCCCTCAGAACCAAATTTAGACAACTCTTCTCACTCCGCGCCGTCAGCAGAAATGACTTGTTGCATGAATTATTTTAGGACAATGTCACACAACGACAGCAATTTCCAGGTGTGCTGGTCGTCATTTGGTCCTGGTTCATTACCAATTTAGCCCTGCCAGCGTGAGAGTAAAACTGGCCTCCGTCCTGTTATTCCTGACCCAGTTCTGTTTATCATAAAACTTTATGACCAATCTCAGGAGGGTGAGGGAGTGAGAGAGGAATGAATGAGTGAGAAGAGAGAGAGTGAGGGAAATGCCTGTTATGTCTTACTGGAGGAACAGTTAGGAATATCTCTTCTCCTTTCCCTCTCTCTTTCGCTCTCGTAATTCATTTTTAGCCCGTCAGCTCTACTATAATGGCATAACAGAGCTATGTTGTGAAAGCATCTGCAGTGAACATCTTCAACAGATTTTCAAATATTAACAAAAAGAAAGTCAGAACTTATTGGAACGTCTTGCAATCTTCTCTGTGGCCATCATTTCTCACATATCGATTCTCTCGTTCCAAAGGGAAAATTAAAATTTAAAATTTAAAAAGTGAGTGATTTGAATGTCCAGCTGTTTGAATTTAATGGGACTTAAGTTACAGATTACATTTGTCTTCTCTCATATTAGAATTAGCTGCACATTCAGTATTTTCACTCTATCATAACAAGGACAGCCTTTATTTGCATGACCTTTGTGTTTTATTGCTTTACATATTTGACATATTACATATTTGATTGGAAAGTAACAGGAAAGATTGGAGATGAAGGAGATGGCAGGTCTCGCAGTTTGTGAGTCACACTGAAACCTGCAATTAATTCATCGTGCAAAGGTTTGAATTGAGCCCTTTACAAATACAAAAAGCTCAGAAGAAGAATTTAGAAGAATTATACAATTAGTTATTATTGTTGATATGCAAAATTCTTTAAAAGTATTCAGAGAAAAATGAATTAATGACAAAGAATCTTGGCTAAGCTAATTTGTAATCGTTAAGTCTTTTTTAACTGCCTGCGACCTGCTGTTTGAGTCCAACTTTAGCCTTTGACCGTCGCTGCCACAAGCTCCCCTGATATCCTCATTTGTTTGCTAATGCGCTGAGCTGAACGACGCAGCCTGAGCACTTCTTGCACAGATCCCTCCACGATCGGCATGTTTTGTCGTTAAGATAATTAGGGCAATTAGGGCTGGAAAACCCCTCCACTGCGCTCCTCACTCCACAGATTCAATTGAAAGGAAAATGGATTAAAAGTGTAATTAACATCATCCAACGAGGCCCTGAAGAGCCTTTCATAAGACAGTGCACAGGGATATGAGCGTTAATCTCATTCGCTCTATTGATTCTCACTCAGTATTGAGTGGGATGAAGTGGCTGAGGGGCATATTAGCAAAACACAGACAGTCATTCACTGTGTTAATACACTGGCGGTGAAATCATGAAGGGACTGTAACTCACTGAGATAACGGCTTGAGATGTATTGGGTTATGAAAAAGAGTTGATTGTAAAAAAAAAAAAAACTATTTCAAGATTGCACATGTACAAACTTGGAACAACCTTGCAAATCCAACGCAGATCATTTAAACAAGATGCTACTCATTGAGGTCTTAGGGGAGCAAAAAAAGGCCCGAAGGCCTAAAAAAAAGTTATTTTTAAGATGTTTCCACCTGACGAAGTTTCTGCTTCTTCACGAGGTCACTTCACCACAGCTGACTCGATCTAAGATGAATATAGCCACGTTGGCTCCCTTACATGGTCATCCAATTTGCTGGAACCAGCTGCACGTTGTGTGCTCGTACTCTTTATTTCTATCTAAGTCACGAAATGGTTTTGTTTAGATGCCAAGTGATGGTGGCTGCCAAACGTGCTGTACATGTTGCATGACCCTGATAGCCGCAGGAAGGTTGCATCTCATGTGGACATGCACTGTTGTTGTTGTTGTTGTGCTACTGCTGGGCAAGCACAAGTACCCAATGTAGTAGGAATTCTAATATAAATTTGATGATACTTTGTGATTTATTTCAGCTGGAAATGAGGAATAGTGGAAGTTTTGTTTAAGTGCTTGGTTGAGGGTCTGCTGTATCTTCCTTCTTCCATAGCTTTTAGATGTTAATGTAGCTTGAGATTCAAAGGTTTTTTTTTTGCACTAAGAGCAGCAGCACCCAGACTGAGAGTTCCTTGTAGCAGGACAGCAACGTCACTGAATGGCATACCTGTCAAATGAGCTCTGTGTGAGAGAGGAGTCGGCCGACGGGGTGTGACCGGGGAAAATGTGACTGTGTTTACTCTGCTAATGACTAATCGCGTCAAGGTAATGAAGTAGTCCGATTATAGCCTTTGATCCTCTTGTGGTTGTAACCTTTGACAGACAGAGTGAGAGAAAGAGAGAAAGATAAGTATAGTGTGAATGGATAAATGCACAAACGTAAGGAGAAATGATGCATCGATATGGATCGATGGAAAATAATTGATCAACATGTATAAGAGCTTACTTTCCCCGGCTACTGCTGCAGTCTGCGCAGAGCAGAGGAAAGCTTTTGCATTAATGGGATCTATGTTTATTTCCAAAGGAGAAATGTTTTGAATTTCTTTCTCAAATAATTTCTTCTGTGTTGTTTTTCTCTCCCGTACAAGTAACAAATGGTCTTGATGCTGAGGCTGCTTGCTTTGTCAGTGTGAACTCAGACACCCTGGCTATCTTATCTACAGAATAGCCTGTTATTTTAAGCCACTGTTAAGCTGCTGGCCATCACTGTGTGTGTGTGTGTGTGTTTGTTGGTGTGTGTCCATTACATGCTAAGGAATCAAGCGCTGCCTCGTCTGTTCTTCAGTGGGTTGCTGCCTCTTTTTTGTTGTTGTTGTTTGTGTGAGTTTTCACTGTTTATCTGCGGCGGCCCTCAGGGAAGGGGTGGAGCTGTCGGGGGAATTCCCCTCATATTCGTAATCGCCCTCCTGTGCCTGCTCGTGTGTGCACTTACGCTACCCCAAAACACATCATCATGTGCAGCTAGCAGAGAGAAATAGAGCTCCAAAAATGTTCATTGATCCCTAAAAAGAGGGAGGTCAGAGGTCAGGCCTGCAAAGTGAATGTTTGCTCCTTGTTTGAAAGACTCACCATGGGTCTTCTGTCTTCCTCACTATGTGTTTCTTAATTGTCTAATTATATGTAAAACATGCTGAAATGATAGACTACTAGTTGCACTTTACCATGACCTTTACTCTTGATTTCATGGACGAAGTGGCTTCGACAGTGTCCATTAATTTTTATGTTCCGACGCCCTGGTAGCTTTCCAAAGAGCTTCCCTCCTCGTTCTCGGTATCAGTCTCTCAGAGCGGAATCCCTGCAGACTCGCATGTCTGTTTGAACTGTTGCTTTATTGTTTCTAAATCACAATATTGTTGTGGCCTTACAAAGGTGACGGGCACAGGAAGGAGTGTGTCTGTTTGTGTATGCGTGCATGTATGAAGTTCCATCCATGTTCAAGCATGTGTGTGTTCATGGTGTGGACAGATGTTAGAGTAGGGTATGTCAGGGATTAAAGCTTCTGTCCGGAACCCTCACAGTTCAGTTCCCTTTATTCTTTCTTAGAAACAATGGGGTTGCAGCAACCAGACATCAAAAATGCCCCCAAAAAAGTTGGCAAACTTGTTCTCTATGGAGCGGTTCAATTGATTCAATTGAAAATATTTGAAAATGAAATGCTGCAAAAATGAAAACAAGAGCATTTTTCTTTACATTGCATTCAGTGGTTGATGTGTAATTTGTCTCTCCTGGTCTGGATAACTGTAATGACTCTGGTTAAGCCCTGTAATGGGAGTCAGACGTGTAGTGCCTGCCACCCTCCCACTAACTTTCTTGGCTGCTTAGATTTTTTTAATGCCTGACTTTAAATCGTACTTTCATGCTACCACAAAGCTACATCGGTTACTGTGTCCCAATCACTCCTCAGTTATTCACATGCAAGACCTCGCTGCCTTGGTCAGACGCAGCACTCACTTGAGCTCCCCTATAGTGACTCTCAGTCGAGGAACTTCCTGTGCTTCAGTGAGTCACAGTGGAGCCTGTAAAAGTATGGAATGGATGTCATATTTTGTATTATATCATTTTCCAGAAGTTAGAACAATGACACAAACAATTATAGCATAGTCGACGGAATACATCCTGATCTTTATTGTGAGCAAGATATTTATCATAACTCTCTGCGGAGCCAGTGTGGCTTTATAGTCTCCTCGTAGTGCTCGCCAGGAATTCTGTTCATAAGCGTTGTACCTGTGACCCGTGCCTTCCCAGAAGCTCCCCCTCCCCCCTGCCTTTCTAATAAATCCCCCCATCATCATTGTCACGTCGACACAACAGAGGAAGGTAATATGTTAGACCTCCAAAGCGTGCCAAAAATAACGCCATGTTGGATTGTTTCACAGAGAAAGGCTATTGTGTGTCCATGGGAAGCACCATAGTCCCAGGGTCTCTCAGCCGATTCTTTAAAATGACTGACCCTCTTCGAATACACAGTTTCACAACCAATCAGCATGTATTATAGCTGTAATGTAATCAGCACCTTTAGTATTTTTATAGAAATGCTGAAGCTTTTAAAATAAGTGGATTTTGGTGGAAATGTGCTTCTTATTAAATGAGCACCTAGAAGTGGTGTAAGTTAATTGATCTTGCTGTTTGGAAGTTCCATCCATCGCTGAAATATTTCTCGTGTGTGTGTGTGTGTGTGTGTGTGTGTGTGTGGTGGTGGTACATATATGATAAGCATTGTGAAGCAGATTCACCGATGTGTGTGTGTGTGCATATAGTACCAGGAGCTACTCCAAGTGACCTCTGCTGGTTTAAAATAAATGTGTTGATCTGTACTGTTTGTTTTACTAATTAAACTGTGATATAAAAGCATGGTTTAAATCATAATCCCTTTGTGTGTGTGTGTGTGTTGCAGATCTTCTACAAAGTCACCAGTGAGATTTTCCCCGGTGAGGAGCTGCTACTTTTCATGAAGGCTGAAGAGTATTCATGTGACATCATGGCTCCTGATATTCATGGTCTGTACCGCACAAAAACCCATTTCTGTCCATTGCTAAAACCTGACCAACACATACGCCTCACTTAAATGCATAATATGCTAATCTTCCTCTCTCCCAATCCGTGCAGAGGAGAGGCAGTACCGCTGTGAGGACTGTGACCAGCACTTTGAGTCCCGTAACCAGCTGCTGGACCACCAGAAGCAGCCGTGTGGGATGCCCCCCTCCTCCTTCCTTAACCCAGGTGTGACTTTTTACTTTTAAATTGGTGGGCTATTTTCATACCATTGTCAACACTGGATACTGAAGAGTGACAAGACGGATGTGTAGCTGAACTGGGAGAATATGACACTAATGATGCAAGGGGCTCTGTGTCCCACCCGAGTCTCTGAAAATGAGCTCATACAACAATGACACAGGAAAGAAGAGTCTACCAACTGCCATAAATTGTGTTTTATTTAGAACGTTGTGTTCATCTGAGACCACTGAGCCAGAATGACCACAGTTAATGCACTGAAGAATATATTTGACCTACATTACTTGCCCAAGACTTTAGACTTCAAGCTGTATGTTGTGATGTAGTAACAAGAGATTCAGTGCAACTTGTATGATACTGGACCATCATTATATTTCCCCCTTATGATCTGTGTAATGGAATGACATAGACTGCAAACATACCCCACACATAGTTTACATTTTAAGTTAACTTGCAGTTTTGAAATACTTCTGATATACAACTTGTAGTTAAACCCCAAAACACAATATTTCTTTTTGGGGGGTTCATTTTAACTGTATTCTTGCGTTCCTTTATCTTGTCTGATAGGAGGGGACAGTGACCTGCAGGCCCAGGAACCTCAAGATCTGCGACCCCTCCTCATGTCCCATGGTCTACAGGAGTGTAAGGAGTGTGACCAGGTCTTCCCCGATGTCCAGAGGTAAGTCAATAGCTGACACACTCAAACACATACATCTATTTCGGGAGATTTGTGTCCGATTGTCATCTCCATCAATACACATGGAGAACTGGAGCGGTCAGACAGCCATATGATACAAAACTCAATTCTAAATCCTCATTTTTGTTTTTCTTGTGTTTGTGCTTCCTGCAGTCTGGAGGCCCACTCTCTGTCCCACACGGAGGAGAGGGAATATAAGTGTGACCAGTGTCCCAAGGCCTTTAACTGGAAATCCAACCTTATCCGACATCAGATGTCGCACGACAGTGGCAAGCACTATGAATGTGAAAACTGCTCAAAGGTAGAGTGATGACTTTTGGAGGGGGAATTAACTTCTTTTTTTTTTTATTAGAGATTTTTATCACTCTCCTATTTAAAGAAGCAGATAGTAACTCCCCCGTGTGTCTGTGCGGTTCCTTTCCCCAGCAGGTGTTCACAGACCCCAGTAACCTACAGAGGCACATCCGCTCACAGCACGTCGGGGCGCGGGCCCACGCCTGCGCTGACTGCGGCAAGACATTCGCAACGTCTTCCGGCCTCAAGCAGCATAAGCACATCCACAGCAGTGTCAAGCCCTTCATGTGTAAGTCACTAAGACCCTACCTATGTAAGTCTCCTCAGTACGTTATAATAATCATAATAATAATGATAACAATATGCTTGTGACTTGCCTTTAATAGAAAAGATGTAATTGCAAAAATACCTTTTTGTCCTTCCTCAGCTTCTTCTCAAGAGTCAATCGTTGTTCATGTTCTACAGGAATTACACATGGGATTATATAGTAGCTGTGTTTAGAGTGGCAGTGCCATTTCTATTAAGACAAGAGTCATTTTTTATCTGCATCAGCACTCTCACACAGTGCTGATATGGTGATAACAGCATTTAAACTAGCATGTAATTTGACTCAATCCCTCTTGGTCTAACCTTGTTGCGGCCTCTCACAGTGACCCAGCCTCACCTGACGTTGATGCTACAGCTAACGCTGATTTCTCTCTCATACACACACACACACACACACACACACACATTTTGTCCCCACTCCTCTGTAAACGCTAACTCCTGCAAGACGAAAACACATTTTGACCTTTCACATTTTCGCCACCTCACTACACAGATCTGATCCCCATCCCCTAAAGCATTATGACCTTCACCCTTTGCCCCGTCTCTCTTTCCCTGCCCCTTCACAAATCAACCCTCTTCCTCCTCCTCAAACAAACACGCATTAACACACTCACACATATGTATATGGGCCGGAGTCACTGCATCTCCACTGCAGACCTCTGACTCCCCACTCTTCTCCTCTCTCCCTCCGCCACATGCACCATTCCTCACAAATAGCAACCACATGTAAAGCCCTCTTCCCCATGCTCTGTCTGAATAGGAGTCCATTTGCTGTAATCAGCAGAAAATATGCAGGTTTAAAAACAACTAATGGCTGTGTAAAAAAGGCAGAGCAGCCTCAAACATGACGTCTGTCTGGGAGAGACCATGAGTGCATCCAATGTGTTTTTGTTTGTGCGTGTTCTTTTGTAGGGCATGTACGTGTTTTGGACATTGTTGTATTGTATCGTAATTATGTTTGTATGTAAGCGCACGCAATGTGTCAAGGATGTGTGTGTGTGTGTGTTTGTGTCTCAGAGCTTCTGTATGCAAGTGAAGAACTCAGTCCTGCAGGGTTATTCCTTTAAGACACTGAGCTAGCCACCGCTCTTCTCTCAGGAATGTGTATATAATATTTTGTTTCAGTTTATTAAGAGCTGATGAATACACGTGTGTCATGCGTGTGTGTTGTTAGTCTGTAAATGTCACAACTACATGATTTATGGTGCAGGGCTTTTTCTTGTAGTTTTCTCAGGTCATGTGGCTATACTCAAGATTTAATAACTATTTATTTGCTCTTATAAATTATTAATTAATTGTGTCGATGCTACAGTATTTTGTTTAGCACAAAATGTATTGCTCACATTTTAAGTAGACATACTACCTACCTCACTGGAAACGTCTACAGCCCAAACAGATTAATTGTAATTAATTGAAAAGTATTTAGATAGTTTCCAAATTTCTTCATCTGTGTTGCAAGACACATGGACAGCTTCCCGAGAGGAAACAACATCAAAGGAATCATGCACTCTTCATTTTGTTTCCCCAGATGTTTTCAAAACTACCTTTCTATCCTGATTGTATCCACCAAAGCCAAGCCACAAATACACTTAATTTCGACTTAGTTTCCTGGGTCTATTCATTAAAACAGACTTTTTTTCATAACATTACATACACTCTTGGCTTGAGGATTCCCATTTGACGTTCCTCTGTGTCTGTTTATTTAAAGCTGTTTCCACAATACTTTTTCCCGCTCTTCCTCTCCGTCTCCTTAATTTGCCTCTTGTGCACCTTGTGGCTGGAGGGCATCCAAAGTATGCAGAAGTGTAATCACAGTATGCGCCAAACCACTTCCTAATCCCCTGTTTTGAAGATCTCATAACAATGACAGCAAAATCAATCATCCTGAGCTGCCTCTAACTGCTTGTCGGATGATCAAAGTTTTATCCAAACGTTAGCTGTAGTGTAGCTGATTTGCAAAATACCCTGAGGTGGGGACCAACAAAGAGATCTTCCCCCTCTCATAAACTGCATTCTTGACTTTTATTAGAATAGCGAGAGAAGAGAGCATGGGGAAACAATATGTACTTGGCTACTATTCCCTTTGTAAATTCGAACAAATAATCTATTGGTAATAGATAATGTTGACAGACTAATAATGGCGATAGATAATGTCAGACAGTGAGGTTTTTTCTCAGGGCCGGGTGTTGCCACTGTATGTCATCCAGAAGGACAGACAGGCATACAGGGGTTGACTGTGGGAAGGTCACTTAGCGCTGGACGACAGGGACCCAGCTAACGGGCCTAGGTGAGGGGGCTGAGGGGGTGACAGAGAGGCCCGGAGGGGGAAGAGGGAAGAGGGGCAGTAGAGGACGTGAGACCTGTCCCTGGGAACCGGACTGCAGGATAGGATTCATTCAACTCTGCTTCCTTCACAAACTTAAAATAGAGCCATTGTACTGCATGCGGCTGAGAATGTGTGTGTGTGTGTGTGTATCTCTATGTCTGTGCTATGTGAATATTTTGTGAATGTGCCTGCATGTCGGTGTGTCTGTGTGTGCGTGTTTGTCTGTGTGATTGTTTATGGACTCCCTGGGAGCGTCCCTGGGAAGACAATGGGGCTGGAGATGCCTGGGAATTTGGTTTGATGTGCAGGTGATGAGTGGCAGCAACTGACTCACACCGTCAACCAAACATATTCCCTAACAATGCCAGGATCTGGACACACCTCTCCTCCTTATTTTGCTGGAAACTGTTGTCAGAGTAATAATGGGAATATGAGCAAATCACTCATGTTGTACTTCCTCTGCCTTATAGCCTCAGCCAGCCTGAAGCTTGTTAAATAGAGATGTCATATCATGTGATGTTATTTTGTGTGTGTATGTGGGAGGGGGGGTTCGGTGTGTACTGATACGTTCTTTATCTGTCTCTGTGTCCCTGCAGGCGAGGTATGCCACAAGTCCTACACCCAGTTCTCTAACCTGTGCCGTCATAAACGCATGCATGCAGACTGCCGCACACAGATCAAGTGCAAGGATTGTGGGCAGATGTTCAGCACCACATCCTCCCTCAACAAGCACCGGCGCTTCTGTGAGGGGAAACATCATTTCACAGCAGGGGGATTGTTTGCCCAGGGTATGCCACTCCCCGGCGCCCCTGGTTTGGACAAATCAGCTCTGGTGATGGGCCACAGCGCTGCTGGGCTGGCTGATTACTTTGGGGCCAGTCGCCACCATGGTGGGCTTACCTTCCCTGCTGCTCCAGCATTTCCCTTTAGCTTCCCTGGCCTCTTCCCCTCTGGACTCTACCACCGGCCCCCGCTCATCCCTGCCTCCTCTCCTATCAGACATCCAGTCCATGCACCTCTCACTGGGCCTGGTGCAGAGCTG
The DNA here is from genome assembly GCF_050575085.1 of Anarhichas minor. Classification (NCBI taxonomy): domain Eukaryota; kingdom Metazoa; phylum Chordata; class Actinopteri; order Perciformes; family Anarhichadidae; genus Anarhichas; species Anarhichas minor. The sequence goes on from NW_027466472.1 coordinate 6,255,209, forward strand.
AGTAAGAGTCCACTGATGCCGCCAAGCCCTGGGCTTCAGGAGTCCCGAGAGCTCCTCAAGGCCCTACGTAAAGATAGTGGTGCAACTGGCAACCAGATGCCAGGTTCAGAGCTCCACACCCAGAGCTCCTCGTCCTCCACAAAGCAGCGGAACAAGCAGAGTGACCAGTCCGAGAGCAGCGACCTGGACGATGTAAGCACGCCCAGCGGAAGTGATCTGGAGAGCACATCGGGCTCAGAGTTGGAGAGTGACATGGACAGTGAGAGGGAAAGGGGGGCTGCTCGAGAAAATGGCAAAGGCCCCAAGAGGAAGGCAAGTGAAGGAGCCCCCCAGAGCCCCAGCCTGACAGACAGCAGTGCTGCTAAAGACTTTCCAGGCCCATCCCTCATCCCATCCTCGCTGGACGAGCACACAGCCGTAACAGGGGCTGTCAATGACTCTATTAAGGCCATTGCCTCCATTGCTGAGAAGTACTTTGGCTCCACAGGACTGGTTGGCCTGCAGGACAAGAAGGTCGGGGCTCTGCCCTACCCCTCCATGTTCCCACTGCCTTTCTTCCCAGCTTTCTCTCCTCCAGTTTACCCTTTTCCAGAAAGAGACCTCAGACCTCCAGGCCTGAAAGGCGAGCCACAGTCTCCAGCAGATGACTGCAAGAAGGCACAGGGCAAATCTTCATCCCAGTCACCATTTGACCTCACTACTAAGCGGAAGATGGAGAAGTCTGCCACATTTGCCCCCTCTAAACCAGGCACCTCCCACTCCATTGGGCAGGATCAGCCGCTAGACCTGAGCCTGGGGGCTAGGGGCCGTGGAGGCAATGCAAGAGAGGAGGAGTCCAAGAACAACTTGAGCTATGAGGAGGAGAAAGCAGTGGTGGAAATCCCAAAAGCTGACACCTCTTTACAGCATGCCAGGCCGACCCCTTTCTTCATGGACCCCATCTACAGGTATTGTTAGTCCCGGTAGTGTACTTCACCAGAATTAAAGTCACTTATCTACTTGGACTGCTGTTACATATTGTACAATGCAAAAGTGTTTTCATACTGCCAAAACTGTTTTGCTGTAATTTACTGTCATCTAATTGTTAACTGTAATTTTGCAATACTGAATATAAGTGTACAAATATGTTCTGCTGTACATGCGTTAAGAGAAATCTACTATTAGCAGGGTTGAGAAGAGGAGAATGAGCGATCCGTTTGAGACTCTGAAAGACAAGTACATGCGGCCAGCTCCGGGCTTCCTCTTCCATCCACAGGTAGGTTCTGAGTGTGGCATCAGAGGGAACTGGGGCAACTTTGGGGCAAGGGCAGGAATTTAATAACATGGCACACACCTTTTCTGGGCTAAATCACACATTCTCTCCAGTCCCCCTAAACACTTTTACCAATACACTTTTATTTACACTGTTGCTCAGTTTATTTGATTTTAGACTTGATCTTAGATGCCTTGATTGACCCCGGATTAATTAAATAGACAACAACAGCCTGAATCTGTCCGTGTAGCTCTTGGTCAGTTTCAATTCAAGATAGTTGTGATGTCATGTAACCATGGCAACTTCACTGTTACAAGTTCAATGTTAGGTTCCCATATCTACAGATGTGACAGCAGCGTGGCGTTAAAACAGTTAAGATATTATTATGACTCTTTCTGTGAGGAACTCTAATTCAGAATGATCGTCCCAAGCTGACTAAAGGGGATTAATAAGGCTCCAGCCTTATCCAAACTACTGCCTGTTAAGCCCGTTGTTGGCTATCTGAAACAGATGTGGCAGAGAGAAAGGGCACACTCTGACACGTCTGCCCATAACATGTCTTTGACTACAGTATAAAAAATGATATGCTCTTAAAGCAATGATTTCTGCCCCTGGGTTTTCTGTGCCAGTATTTCCAATGGCAGACTCCAGATATGTGTGTGTGCGTGTGCATGCGGGTGAATATGTTTGTGTGTCTATGACATGTTGCATTGACGTTCATTTGTTCAATCTGCCCCCGCGGGTGAGAACGGTCCGTCGGAAAGTGAAAACACCACTTTCTCAGGCATATGATTTCTTTTTTTTTTTCTTTTTTTTTCTGGCTGTTTCAGGTCTGGTTTTTACAGGCTGTTTCATTTGTCTGATTTATGTCCCCTGTCCAGAGTGCTGCATGGGCCCAGCCTGCAGCAGCCACATGGCCGTCCCACACGCCTTAATGAGGTGTCCTATCAGTAGAAACACTAACAGAGTGCTTAGGCCATCTTTATGACTTTATGATGTCTGGACACACAAATCATTCCCAGAAACACTAGACCGGGTAGGTCTAACCCAGACCAGGCAAGGGGCCCTTCTGTATACTTATGAGGGGGTTTGTTTTCAGTCACCTGACTCACTCATGAGCTACATATAAAAAAGCAAAGAGGTTGCAAAGCGGAGGGGACTGGAACTTTTTTTTCAAACTTTTGTGATTCAGCTTTTTATGTCCTGGCAGGACATTTTACTGCTAAGCAATACTGGCTTAGATTACATACTGGCAGTGTATTCGTAGCCTGCTATAATGAGCTTATTGAGCACCAGGAAGTGTTGGGAACTATTAGCGTCTCCTATAATTCCAGCGCCATAACTCTGCAGATAGGCAACTCGTTGCTCATTCAAAGTTAATCACATTTGGACCCATCGTTCCCTCTGTACCCATATGTGTCAAATCTAAAGCTGTTGATTCATGCGCCACTTCCTGGTTCTGACTGCTTTCTCTTTTCCTTCTGTTCCGCCCCTCAGTTTCGTTTGCCAGATCAGAGAACTTGGGTAAGTTCCTCTTTAACCTACAGTACTGCTGTGTGTCTGTACTCCTACCAAACAGAACCCATCTTCTAATTAATGCATGGGCTGCATAACAGTTTACAACTGACATCACCCAGCATTCGCATGGCTTTAGCCCATCACCATCACGCACTGACTGGACTTGTGTCTGATTCTGGCCATAAAGCTACTTTATTGTATAAATAAATTGAATCTGAATGTTAATAATGGTCATCATATAATATTATTTTGTATTAATTCGCCTTGAGTATTTGAGTCTTGCGGTTTGATTTGCTGTAGACATATGCCCTCTCTGATTCACATGAAAGGGTTTCAGCGGGGATTTCCAGCCGAGCTACACCCTGTCCATCCAACAGCTCCGAATATACAGAATGTTTGCTTATTTGGAGAGAGAAGCAGGGCTTTGCAAATGGGCATTGGGGGATGAGTGAGATGGGGGGTGGTGTTGAGGGGGGCTGCTTTACATCAGCGAGAGGGTAACAGTCTCTTTGGGACACTGGCGGGGGGGACTGGGGGGTTAGTTCCTCCCTCCAAACATCTGGTTCCCGATAAAGATCAACAATTGAGAATGCATCTCACTAATTAAGGCCCTCACAGCATCACTGACATCTGAAGATAGCCAATCAACTGCTGGTCCCACAGCGACACTACAGCAACAAGCAAGTTCACAGACACACACACACACTCACTGCCCGGGGGGGGACGGACAAGGGGGTTTTGGGAGGTGTGTATGTGTGTGTGTGTGTGTGTGTGTGCGGGGGTCTCTTATAGAAAGGAGTAGGGGGGTTATAAAACCTTTGAAATTTTGCTTTACAGCTAAATGTGGAGCCGTTTATCCTCTTGTACTTTAAGTCGAACATTTCCACACACACAGCATTGTCAAACAGTGGCCTAATGAACCTGGCTCACCATCCATAAAAATGGCTCCATGGCCGAGGGTTTTTCTCAGCGTAATCTATGGCAGACTGATGGTTACCGGATTCAATCATTAATACATTTAATCCATTGGATTGGACGTGTGAATCATTTACTGCTCGACTGCGAACAATTTGACTGGTTTAGAGAATCTGCCAAAGAACTTAAACATAAAAGATTTAAAAATAGATCATTTTGTCTATTTTCACCAACATGGGCCATGCAACAATGACTTCACCTGGAAAATATTAACACTAAATAAATCATTATCAATTGTATATCATGTACCAAGCTCAACGGTTCATAACTTAAGTTATGCAAGATATTCTTTTCACAAAAACAAAGCTGCATTCCAATGTCAATTTTATTCCGTTACATACACCAAGACAAATAGCAGTATGTATTTATAACGAGCACTATGCCTTTAATTTAGAAGATATAGAGACAAAGGTTGAGCAAAGCAGTGATATTAAACTCTTAATAGAGTGCAGCAGCATGAGAGGTTGGAGTTGTGATCAGAATTTCCCAGTAGATGGAGCTAGGATGGAGTATTTTCAGTTCTAAAAAGTGTCTTATCGGACAGGCTCGATACTGCTGACAGCTTTAGGGGCCTTAATGTTCCCAAGAGTTATGGGTTCTCGTTGAGCAAGGCAGACAAACTGAGCGTTCACTCCAGTGGCTGAAAAGAGCCCGTTGAAATACACAGTGCACATTCAAAAGAAATATGAAAGCATTTCACCTCCCTCTTCCCCACAACCCGTTGCCTATCTTTCAATCCATCGCTCTCCTTCTCTTTCTCTCTTTCTCTCTCTCTGTTCTCTCCCTTGCCTTTGATTCATGGCATGCAGCATTGGCATATTCATAATCAAACGGACCTGACACTCCACATCCTCCCTCAGTGGGAACGTCGACGGCTGCGGCAGGAACTTTACACTCGGCCGTCACTCCTAATCAGCCGCTCCCAACACCAGGCTCCACCATCATCCATCAGCCCTTCTCTCTCCGGGCACTCTTCGCTCTTTCTTGTTTGCTTTCTTGCTTTCTTTCTTTCCTTCTCTCCTCTTCCTTCCCACTCTTATCATCTATCGTCTAGTCCTTCATCATGCTCCTTCTCCGATTCTCTTCCTCTGTTTCTTTCCCCTCGGTCTGCTCCATCTTGGCGTGAAGCCTGAGAGTGACAGGGGGTGAAAGCAGGAGATGAAATGTCAGAGTCGGAGCAGGGCTCTGGTGGACGACCCGAATCACCATTGATTTGCTGCCTTATTGAAATAAGAATAAGAAACAGGCTGAAAATTCAATACACGCAAAATAATGCAAATTTGTGTGGACCCTTTAAAAAAAGGGGGAAAAAAAACCTCCTGTGTGTGAGATGGGCTGACAGGCCCTGCGGCCTATTGGGACCCCCGCCCCTCCCCTCTCCTCCTCCCTCTGGTCCTCCCTTCACTCCCCCTCCAGCCCCCGCTCCTCCCCCATCCCGCCCCTCTCAGCACAGCGATATCATTATTACCCGTGTCTGGCCCTTGATCAGTAATGTCAACATCTTTCATATTGACGAATGTGCTGTCTGCCCGCATTGTGCACAGAATAGTTTACAGCCCAGCAGTGGACATGAATCACTCCTCTGCCACACACACACACACACACACACACACACACACGGACATGTATCTGACAACACACATACACACTAAGCACGTACAATCACGCTCACATACAATGCATATGACATTCTACACACTCTCACAAATACAAATGCATTACAAATACATTCTTCTCTCTCACACATACATATATTTTCTTTTTCACACACATGGATGGCTATTAATCAACTTCGGCCACCGTGCAGGACGTAGTTTCTTGTTCATAAACACGCACACAGACCAACTGATAAGTGCGTATATCTCCTCGGAGAGTACCTGATGAAAGTAAACGTTCAGCTTCATTAGTAGATTGGCTGCAGTCCTTAATCCTATGTGTGTGTGTGTGTGTGTGTCTGTGTGTTTATATATGTACTGTGCATACATGTGTGTTTTTAAGGGAACAAGAGCTGGCTGAATTTAACATTCAAAGTTTAACGCCTGCTCGCCACTGCCCATGAATGGGAGCATACTGTTTTTTGTTTAACTGCAAAGTTATGAATCAGTATCAAATGTACTCGTCATGTGCACAAACCAGGGATTTGACCTTGCGATTCATGAATCATTGATGAACGTCATAATAAGAATTCGCCCAATACCTGTTTCACTGTAAACAACGCTCGTCAATCAAACAAGATATGATCAAATTAGTCTAGATATTTATTATATATTCAGTAAGAGACATTTAACAGTAGATGAGAATCAATCAAATATTTGCAGTTTTTGCTTAATATTAGGACATCCACAGCAAATGTAGAAATGTATGGTTGCTGTAATCTTTCAGTGTTTAGGACATGTGCACCAACCAGTACAGTATATTGGTCTGAATTATTCATTGCTTTATGCTTTTTCCATTCCATTAAGATTGTTTTTGTGACATGATCACGACAAGTGATGCAGCTTTCAAAACTGATAAAAGTTCAGTTTCTTTGCTTACTTGCAATGCTAAATGATCATGAAGTATGTTTTTAAACACAACGCTAACCATAACTCATTCTGTTTTTTTTCCCCTCTCCTTTGTGTCCTCAGATGTCGGCCATCGAGAACATGGCAGAGAAGCTGGAGACGTTTGGCTCCTTGAAGCCAGAGTCTGGAGACCTGCTGCGCTCCGTCCCCTCCATGTTTGACTTTAGAGCCCCACCCTCTGCACTTCCAGAGACGCTGCTGCGCAAGGGCAAGGAGCGCTACACATGCAGGTAACTGCGGCAACTGGTGTGCCATGTAGTATTTTAATTTTTGAACTGTCGTGGTGGTCATAAATTAACAATCATCTATGGAATCTAGTTTTGCCATTGGCATTGGAGTATTTTTTATTTTTTTTAACAGTAAGAGTTCCTATTTCTGTGATTTTTAATAGTAGAATAATGCATGTTTTTAGATTACTGGTTTAATGTAATTAAAACATATTTTAAAATGTGTCTTACTCATTAATAGATATTGTGGGAAAATATTCCCACGCTCTGCCAACCTGACCCGCCACCTCAGGACCCATACAGGAGAGCAACCATATAAGTAAGACTATTTCTACGAATCTAAAGAGCCACTTTCGAACCCATGTGCTGTCTTTTGGAGTCTTTGTGTGTATGTATTGTTGAAGAAGTGTGTGGGTGTTTAGTTTTGGTTTGAGTTGTGTAAGGACGAAACAACAACAACATGTCAGCTGAATATCAGCCTCCTCTCTTGCCTTCTACCAACATCAATCCATCTGTCCTCCTCACTTCCAAGAATACACTCCTTACAAAACTATATAGGGAAAATTCTCGTCTAGATTTGCACAATAGCACATTATATCCTCAGTGAATAACTGGGCTGTTTTTCTATCCTCACAAATAGGAGTGAGAGCAGCAAACACGCTTTCACACAGCGCATTCTCAGGCAGAGAGATGCAGCTCTTTTGTAAACCGTGCATGGATGTTTTCCCAGGGAATTCTTGTCTACAGTTAGAACAGAGATTATGTGTGTTTTCTTATGGCCTAAAAGCCTGGAATGATTATCATGCTGCTAAATAATTTGCCTGATGAAAAATGGTGTCCGTCGCCAGGGTGACAGGAAGAGAAGAAGGTGGGGGGGAGCAAGGAAGTTTGGTGAAAAATTGGGGTGACGAGGAGCACGGGCAGATGTCCAGGGCCGGCAGCTGTGGTCATTTCTCTTGTGCGTATGAGACTCTAACTGCAAGCCCAATGGCTACTTGCCGCAGGCTTTCTTGCCAACTAAAAGTGTTGTCACAAGATTAAGTTTGTTACTTTCTTGAATCATAGTCTAGTTGGCAAATAAGAAAACGGTTACAAAAATCTCCCTGCCTTCCGTCCCTTTCCAGGTGCTGCTGAGGTAGAAGTAACAATGCAGCAGCAGTACATATGTAAAAATGAATCTTGCACATTTACTACATTTGGATAATGAGTAAGCCCTGGCTAGCACTGCTCTGCTTTGTAGTTACTAAGGTAGTGGAATGTTGGCGCAAAGCTTGGAGGAGGCCTGCTGACCACAGGGGAGAGAGAAAGACAGACGCAGGCCTCTACTGCCCCAGTCTGATAGCCTGCACTCAACACGCTGGCATGCCATTAAAGATCACCGCTGTTTATTGTAATTTTTTGTGGAGATAACCGGGGGGTTCCTGAGGGACAGCCAATCGAGCGAGCTAATTCCACCAGAAGAAAAGATGTAATCTTCTCGTATAATTTTGCATGGAGAAACTTGGCAAGAGGCTCTAATTTTGCAGGGCTAGAACCAAATCTGTTGCGTGCTTACTTTGTGAGGGAAGAATGCAATTTTATTGCACTGGCTGGAGATAAGAGGCAGAGCTGTTCCACCTTAAACAAGCTCCTCCATCATCTCTTGGACTGTGGGACTGCTGGGACTGTATGCATGTGTGTATGTGTGTGTGTCCCACATTATGTATCCTATTATGTTTCCCACAGAACAAACCGCGGGTTCGTGTTTCATTATGCAGCACAGTTCTGACTAGCAGCTTGTGTATTTTTTATTTTTTTTTGCCATTTCGTAATTGTTTTAATTGAAAGGCCTCCACTTTTCCCGCAGGTGTAAATACTGCGACCGCTCCTTCAGCATCTCCTCCAACCTGCAACGTCACATTCGCAACATCCACAACAAGGAAAAGCCCTTCAAGTGCCACTTGTGTGATCGTTGCTTCGGTCAGCAGACCAACCTTGACCGCCACCTCAAGAAGCACGAGAATGGTAACCTGTCAGGTGAGAAGTCTTCAACATACATTCCTGGTGTTGAAGAGATAGTGAATTTATCTGAGTTTTCACAGCTGATTCAAGCCTTTGTTTTCCTCTTTCCATATCTCATTCGAGAAAATGAGAGCTGCTTTGCTGATTTGTGACATAGCAATGCTTTGCATGATAAATCCTTCTGCTGATTATTTTAAAACATAATTTACTCAAAATTAGAAACAATTTTAGAAGCTGTAATGAGATGAATCTTTCATCTGCCTCTGCAACAGAACAAATCCTTTTTGAATGAGCTGCTTTCATCAGCAGCAGAGCTTACGGGTTCAATAGGTTGCATCACTCTGAATCTGAATCAGCAGAACAAACAGTGACACCTTGCCAGCAGCTGAGAGCAACAGGCTCAGATTGTTCCACTTAATCAGACATGATTACTCTATCGAATGCGAAATCAGTTATCGACCAAGCATGCCTTTTTGCAGCATCAAATAATTTATCCCACAACATAGATGAAATAGACTGAACATTGTTAAGCAAAAACAGCTGTTTTAACATAGTTCAAATATAATAATATCTTTGGGGGAAACAAAGAAACAAGTTTATAAACACACACAATTACATTTCACGCACAACCATCAGAACTGGAGTTTTTTTTTTTCTTTCTTTCTTTCTGCAGGCACAGCGATGTCGTCCCCACAGTCTGAACTGGACAGTGGCAGTGCCATATTGGAGGACAAAGAAGACTCTTATTTCAATGAAATAAGAAATTTCATCAGCAACACAGGCCAGAACCAGGCATCACCGGACCCCTCAGAGGAAGGGTAAGCACAGTTGTAACCCTGCTTTTTTTTTTTCTTGATCCCGTCTCCAGCTGCAGCGCTAAACAAAATGTTTACAGACAAATATCATCCAGGCTTCTCACCCACCACATCTCAGCAGCAGGGAAAAAAGGCCCTGGCCCTCATTACTGCATGTTGAACTCTTGGATTAATTGTGACTACATTAAAACTGTTGAACTTAAAAGGACTCTCCGGGCTTGAATAAGTATGAATAACGGGCTATCTGCTATCAGCCCATTTTAGACTTGTATTTTCAAACCACCCAGCCAGCTCTCATTAATCATGACATCATGCTCAGAGGTCTGGAGTAGAGAGCAATCATCTATGATGACATTTAAGATAATGGCAGGTTTTGGGAACATGCAGGAGCTCCTTGTGTCCGCTGCCTTTCGGCCACACGTACGACAAGATATCTGTGCATGCAACTACGTCTATGCATTATGCAAATAAATCCTTGGAGCTGTGATCAGGTCGGATAGCAGTTGAGAGGTCTGCTCAGGTCTCTGAGTTTGTTTTCACGTGCCTCGCGTTGGTGTGATCGCAGGACAGATTGTGAGTCTGGATAGAGATCTCGCAGACTGCTGTATGATTGTGCAGAAGGGCCTGTGAGAGCAGGACCGGGGCGGTGGAGCGTCAGAGGGAAGGGGAGAGAAGCAGGAGGGGGAGTGCAGCAGTTAGCCCACCACATCTGGAACCAACATGTCTGCCTACAGGAAGAGGGTAGAGGGGGTGGGGTCAAAGGGTCGGCCCGTGTTTCCTTTCAAAGTGCTGTGCTCCTGACTACTTCTGATAGATACTTTATCCCCAGCAAATTACCACGTTTGAAAGCGTAATTAGCGAATCTGTTTTCTTAATCACAGAGCTCGAGCTCTCTCTTTTGGAGCTAGTCCCTCCTCTCAGCCCTGCAAGCTCGACACGGCACGAATACCACCTTGTCGGCCTCAAACTCTCCATCCCGGCAGGAGATCTGTCGAAAAAACACAATATTATCAGCTGCTGATAAAAGAGGAAAGAGGATGTAGATACTGTATGTGCTGAAATGTAATCTGCAATAATTCCCTCTCTCCCCTTCCTCTGAAGTCACTGCATGCTCAAATGCATCGCTTTACAAATCCAGTCCAGGTATCCTGTTTATAAGCATCATATAATTATGTGGAGATGTGCTTGATGTGTTTTGTTTCCTATCTATCTACTTCACCGCGTCCAGTTCTCTGTTTGTCTCTGAATCCTTTGTGCGAGAAATGGCATTTTTGGGAGCTGACGAAAGACGTCCCAGAGTGTAATTAGTGAATCAGTCTAAATGTGGTTCCAGATGATTTACCAAATGGTGGTTTCCTGTGGCACTGAGACGGAGGGACAGATTAAGACTCGGGGAGTTTGGATAGCTCGCCCTCTCTCCCTCTACGGGGATAGAGGAATGGGCCGGTAGGCAACGCTCTCATAACTCTCCCACCAAATGGGGCTGTCAGCTAAATATTTTGCCTATTAGATGAATACGAGATAGTAGAGAAAATAAACAAGGAGAAAGGCAAAGCACTCCAGTTAAGTGCTGCAACGATCAACCCAGTGCTGCTGTGCCCAAAGGGGCTCCAGAGCCTCGATGACAAACGGGATTCCGGCCCTCTCGATCCCAGCTGCCTTGTCCTGCCTTAGACCCAACTCTCTCTGTTCTTTATCCCATATGCTGTTTTTGTATATATAAAGAAAGGACTCTCACAAGAATGTGTAGTAAACCAAAAACAAATGACAAAGGACAAAAGCCAGCACCCAGTTACTGTATTTAACCTGTGTATAGACCTCGGTGTATTTAATTACCACAGGAATTCTCAATTTCTTAATTACTTTCTTCAACATAAAAGGAGTGTATTTATGAAACATACAGCTAATAAAGAAGATGTATTTTTTTTTTTCTTAGAATGTACTACTCTATCAAGCTGTATTGATCTAATCAATGTTCCTGGTCGGCAGGTTAAATTGCGGTCCATTTGAAGAAGAGAAGCCGCTGATGGCCAGCCATGGGTCACGTGACCTGGAGGACGAGGAAGCAGAGGAGCTTGGTGCTGATGAAGAAGAGGGGGAGGAGCCTAGCAACACCCCTGTGAAACAGGAAGACGAGGTGCTTCCTAGTAGCCTCAGTGATGACATCGTACAAGACGAAATGGACTTCAGTGGACCCAACGACTTAAACCTCAACTGCAAAACCTCTCCTCGGAGGTAAATTCGAAAGAACTAAAACAAAATGTTGCATTGTATAAATCACGATGAGTTGCTTGACAGCAGGTTTCTGCTTCACCTCCAGGTATAAGGAGGAGCAGAGTGGCTACTCAGCCTTAGATCATATTCGTCACTTTTCGGACATGCGCAAGCTGGAGGAGAGCGAGCTGAGTGAAGGAGATGAGGACGATGGATCATTTGGCTCCCCCTCACTGACTGATGAGGTCAAACAGCCACTCTTTAGGAAATCTAAGTCTCAGGTAAAAGAAACATTGACAATCAGGGTTCAGCGTTAACGTTTTTTTCACTTGCCCAGACGGGCAAATGGGACAGAAATCTGATTGCAAACAGTACATTTTTACTCACCCCAATACAAATTGTTTTATTTTTTAGTGCGTATCAAATAACAATGAAGACTAAAGTTAATTGTCTTTGAAAAAAACAACCCTGTTTTATTCGCATCGCACTCAAACTTGCGCATAATGCGCAATACACAGTTGGAGATTTGCCTACATCCTTTAATGCCACCCAACTAAACTTCTGTTTCCAAAATGCTCGCTTGTGCTTCAACTCATAAACTTTGTTTTTACCTGCCGCCATTTTCTCGCGAGTGCCCGATCGGTATGAGCAACCCTACAACTGAGATGATTGGAAATGGCTCACCCTTAAAAAAACAATGTGTTTAATTTCTTTTACCGCGCAAGTGAGTTGCTAACTTGCCCGATGTTGTATTTTAATGTTCCTGGGCAATCAGGAACTCCTTACTGTTAAGCCGTGACATTTCACATGCGTGCATGTTTATCTACATATATACATTTAAGCATGGTAGCTAAACGTGATGCTTCTCCCTCTCCCCCAGGCGTACGCCATGATGCTGTCTCTGGCTGAAAAGGACTCTCTCCACCCAGCCTCCCACACCCCCGCCACCATGTGGCACAGTCTGGCACGGGCTGCTGCTGAATCTAGTGCCATCCAGTCCCTCAGCCACGTATGATGACACCCCATTTGCGCTTTCCTTTCACCTTTCAACCCCCAAACCTGACCTATGGCACTGGGAGCCCATTGCAGGGGCTATTTGCGGTGGCCCCTGGTCGTCCACAGAGTGACTGCTGAGCAGAACCACGGCCCATTTGACTGCTGAGCGGAGCGCCTTACACACAAAGCAGGGTCACTGTCCATGCAGAACCCAGCAAAGCCCCAAAAACCTCCCAAGAGATTGAGAGAAAAATGTCCCTCTTAGACCTTAAAATTTAGTTATCCCATTAATACATCCCAGGATGAGCAAGGGTGATTGTGGTGAAAATAATAATAAGTAATAATAGCTGTATTTATTCTGCTGAATTTCTGTTTTGCACAGCAAAGGCAGCTGGTGGACATGGAAGATAGATGTGCTGATATCATTGCTAAACTGCATTTATTCCCCAGCACATAGAAGAAAAGGAGAACATTTGAAGCTGAGAGGGTGAGTGTGGTTGTGTCTCTAAGACAGCCAGTTTCAGCCTAGTATGTTTCATTGAGCGTAAAGCCCTGGCTCATCTGACAGAAGTATCTTTAAAATATATTACAAGAATTCCCTTTAACCCCCCCTAGAGATCCACAGGCGTTTCTCATAAATACATGTACTTGATGATAAAAATGAAGGGTGGGGTTAGCAACCTCAGTTCAAATGAAAACCGCTCCATGTAAGGACAGCGCTAACAGTGCTTTAATATCACTGAAGTCATTGAAGAACAAAATAAAAAAAAAAGGAATTGTTAAACTGAAATCAGGCCAGTTTCCCATCTGCGTTTCCATAGCTGCGTGTGTCTGCACAATCATAGCACTGTACAGTGTCTACCAACTGTTCTCCACTGCACTCCATCCTGCCCGCCTGCGCTATCTGTGAAAGGATATAAATAGATTGTCTTTTTAGTGGAAGAGAAGAAAACACAAATTTTTTTTTTTTTTACTGAAATAAGTAGCCAGTGCTGAAGTTAATTGTTGTTCTGTAAAGGGCATATGTCTTTTTCCAAACCCTTGAATCCATTCTAGTCAGCCAACAATACCACTAAATAGCCTGAATGCTAGTCGTTAGCTACTCCATGCTCGTGTGTCTTTCATTTTTAGACAATCATGATTTTGTTTTCATTTTTTTTGTTGGTGTTGTTGTTGTTATTTGCTGTTGTATGTTGAGAATTGTATTTATTTCTTGGCAAACTGTAGTTTGTTTACTGAATAGCACTGCTCTTAGCCCAGGTGAAGGGGAGATTCCTCACCGGGCCTATCCCAGAGTTCAATGGGGTTTGTAGATTACATTTGAGTGCCGGATAGTATTAAACATACAATTCACTCCTTATTCTTCTAATGGAACCGGTCGATAAGTAGATATTACTTAGGTTTTTTTTTTTTCTATGACAATTTAATGATTGAATTGTAAAAAATGAAAAACATTATAAAGAATGAGTAATAAAAAAAAGCCAGGTATAATTTCTCCATAAACGCATGATTGGTCTGGTAAGATCTGTATCTGACATTTTCTACGGTTGTCTGCAAGCTTGTGTGACGTTCGGTTCATGTTAATCCCTTGTGCCAAACTTATGATAAATAACAGATTACTTTCATTTATTCTCCCGTTTTGAGGGACCAGATTTGTTTGGTTTGTTTATGTCGTTGTTTTGTTTATAATCGATTTTAAAAAGTAATCAGCAAGTTGAGGTACTTTGTTTTAATGCTTTCTACAATGTAACTGTTATGCATTTCAATTCAATACTGTGGGAGGAACAACTAAGAAAATAAAGGACTACAATGTGGATTGACTGGTCTTCCATTCTCTCTTTATTTCTGCTTTACATTTGACTCACCCTTTGTCTCCCATCTCCGTCACACCTCCCCACGTACAGTCCTTCTGGCTGCCCATCAGTTTGGCCCATACAGAGATTTATACCAAGAGACATGAGTCAGAAAACCACCTGGCGCTTTCTTCTGGCGCTCCCATGGCCTCCAAGAGCGAGGGAGAGCCTGAACTCTGGTCCTCTTTTTTTCTTCTCCAGGCTTTGGCTCGCCTAGAGCGAGGGGCAGGAGAGAAAAGGCTGGAGAGGGCTTGAATGTGGTAGTGGGAGCGGAGGCAGGAATGTGTCTTCTTTATTTGTGTCCGTTTGTGAGGCATGATGGATGAGTTGGGTAGATGTGATGACCTGGCTCATCGCTCAAACGCTCAATAAGAGTCCCATCCTGCAGCAGGCCTCCCCATCCGGCACCCCCCTCTGTCACTGCTGCCAGCCGACGTGGGCGGACATTGTGGCTGGGAGGGTTGGAGGTTCAGCGGCTCCATTGTCCAGAGAGTGAGCTTGGGTGGGGGGTTGGAGAATTGGGCATGACAGTGAAGATGGCTGGCGCTGACGCTACACATTTACAGTGCTCTTGGCACCCTAATGGATGGGGTGTTTTCTTAGGGCCTGTCGTCAGCCCTCAGGACTCCATGGGGCGTCCAGCTTTGATGAGGTCACAGGGGGTCACGCAGTGTTGATGAGGTCAGCACGGGTCGTCCAGCTTTGATGAGGTCAGCTGCAGTGATGGTAGCGATGGCGCAGGCCAGAGCCATAATGGAGTGGCAGTGTTAATTGTTTGTAGTATGAGTTTTGCCACCTGTACTACTGTGGACTCATTTATATGAGTATGTGAAGTTGTCAGCAGTCATGCAAAAGCATCACTTTTCCCTTAGATTTGTGTCTGCTAATCCAGGACCTGCATTAAACCTGCAGTTACTCGTTTGCTTGTCCACTTGAGGACGACGGAAACCAGCTGTGAACACAACACTGACATATCATCACCTGTTAAGTTGATATGGTGAACTTGTTATTTACACATCCAGCAGATAAGGAAGAACATCGTATTCATCTGGAGTCCTGTTTCTACCTTGCATTTTAGTAACTGTTCTTAATAGCTTTGTTTTAACTCCTGGAAATATCCAACTTCTCATCTTCTGAATGATCCACTATGTTCACCAGTTGGTCATTGGCTTTGTCTGTCTGCTTGGTGCTGAGCAGGTAGTATACAATGGGTTTTTAGAAATGTATCGATGGAAAGAGCAAAACCCTGTCTAGAAGCCACCCCTTTTTACAATGCACATAGTCAATCGATCCATTGCTGTTGAGAGAACTATTAATTGCAGCTTAAGCTACTATTTTTGTAGTGTACGTTCGTGCTTCATCACATTGATGCCATTTATGCTAATGAGAAGAAGAAACAGGAAACATACCTTGACTACATCTGGGAACTAACTCGGCCACAGTATCCCCCCCCCCCCCCTCCCTCAGTGGCCACGCCCCTACTGCATTTCAAATTGCCCATGTAATTACATCACCTACATAAAGAACGTCCCCCGGACAAAAGTCCAAAGGCACTGCCTCTTGAAAGAACACCAAAATATTATGAATAGACAGCAGTGTGTGTATAATGTCATTGTGTGTGGGCAGTGGAGTGGTGCGAGGAGGGCACCCGGGTGAGTTTGGCAGTGTCACATTTAACTGTTGTGCGTGTGCCGGTTTGATCAGCGTTGATTAGCACATGCCAATGTCACCCATGTATCCTCTCACACTTAATCAACACGTTGGGACGAGTTATTGCCGTCATTAACCCACACCTTCTCATAAAGGGCTCAGTGTGTATTGAAGTGTGGCTGGCATGGCCGCTGGATGAGTGTGTGCGTGGGTGTCTAAGTGTGTCTTCAAAGAGCTAAGGAAGTCAGACAGAAGAGTCTGCATTAGTCAATGCAATCTGTTTTAGGTAAATGTGAAGTGTGTGTGTGCGTGGTCCGTGTGTGTGTGTGTGTGTGTGTGTGTCAAAGGGGCTGGATCCCCAAGCTGCTGTGTCCCTACAGTGTGTGTGTGTGTGTGGACGGGTGGGCACACTGTGGGCAACGCTTTGTGGGGCTTGGAGCCACTCAGCTAATGGCGCAGCTGGCACAGCCTCAGAATCCATCAGGCCTCATTACTGCTCCTGTTCAGCCTCCATCCTCTTTTTCTTTCCTCCCCTCCTTCTCTCTCTCCTCTCCTCACCCCAACCCTCCCTTCCTCTCCTCTGCCACCCCTTCACATGTAACTGCCCCCTCGCTGGAACATACATCACACCCCCAGGAGTGAGAGGCCATCACAGCTGGCAGCTCTCACACTGATTGACTTGGCACCCGTGCTGACTCAGACGCCAGGGGAAACGTTTTTCTGGAGAGGGAGGCATGGATGGGTGTGGGAGTGAAGCCTTTAGGAAGGGATGGTATGGAGTGGTGCTTGCTAACAGTTGGCACAAGTGGGAAGTGTGTTTGGGTGGGGAGACTCCACAAATCATCACATCAAGTTGTTGTTGTGTTTAGAACAATGGCAGCACCTCCTCTGTCTGTGTCCTCCCTTGAATGTGTGTGTGTGTGCGTGTGTGTGTGTGTGTGTGTGTGTAGAGCAGATGATTGCAGGCCAGTCAGACTTTCTCCTTTTCTTCTTCTACACTTAACTTCTTGTGTTTTTTTACTCACCCAAGCCCTCTCCTTCTTAGAAAGCAGCAGAGCTTAAGGTTGTGGTTTCATTACGCCGTTTGTTTTTCTCCCTGGAGGCTACGGGTTATTAGTGTTATTGATGGACACTCAGCAAAGTCCCAGACCAGAGCAGACCAGAGCAGAGCAGAGCAGTCGTGCACATGGTTTTAATATGACGAGTCTAATCAGGGCAGGCGTGGTGGCAGAACCACTCGGAGCCTGCTATTGAAATCATCTCATTCTTTGCTCATAGAGTAGATTAGTAAATTGCGGCCTTCAGCTGCATTTGTAAGGGGGTGGGTACAGCAGATTAAGGTTGTGGTTCTGCTGAAACAATTTAAACATAAATTGTATGCTGACTCTGACTCTGACGTCCCCATGACATTACATTACATATCCCTGCACAACTCTTCTCTTTAAATATACACCTGGCACTCTAATAACAGACCTATTTTAAGGTACTCTTGATTTGTTTGTTTGTTTTATTGCACATTTTCATATTTTATATTTTTTAATTATGTCTTTTACTTTTACTATTGTTTTCATTGTTATGTACCATTAAAATTCCTTGTAGGTGCAAACGTACTTGGCAATAAACCGATTCTGATTCTGATTCATTATCAGCCAATCTGAATATATAAACTTTATTATGTTCATTATATCGTGAGCCATTTATTCATATGCACACAGTTGAATCAGAAGTACATTCAGTGGCTCCATGCTTTTTTCTCTATTGAGCGCCATCCAGTGGTGAATATACTAATGTACACCAACCTACATCTAGTTCAACTTTAACATTTCACCTGTTCAATAAACAACAAATTAATACTAATTCTAATATATATATAGTTTCTAGTTGGATCAGGGCAAGTGATTATTTCTGCTGAAGTACACGCATATGTTGAAGAGTCTAAATAAAGGTTCCTTGCCTTCACTTAACATATTCCGAGTGTGGGAGAGTTCCTTGATATATATCTCTGTACAGCCTTGACATTTAACATTTATTTTTCCAGGCAACAACCTAACAAATGGTGCAGGACGTGCTGAAGTGGTTTCCCTTCTCATTCTTTTATCTGAGCCGACAGCTTTGTCAGCTTTAGTTCAAAACACTGTGGCCTTCTGGGAGATCTGGTTCAACGCAGAGGGGCAGAAATGATCTCTGGGACTTGAAGCTATGGCAGTTAAGTGATAGAATCTCTTTTGCAAAGAGTGGCTTATGCTTAATTACGGCGAAAAAGTACCCATGATGCGATCTTACCTTTTACGGGCTATTTCATCTGCAGTTTCCTGCACCCTTCTCTCTCTCTCTCTCCTGCACTCCTGATGAGCCAGCATGGATACAACAGTAAGCCTTTTTTCCCCCCTAAAAAAGCATTTTAGCACAAAGAGCATCTTTGTTCATGTGCTTGTAATAAAACAAAAGTGGCTGTGAAAAGTGCTGAGATCATTAACCAAAATGATGTCTGAATCAACTCCTTTTCCTATGACCATCTTAAATCCAACAAAAATAAAAACCCTGCTACACACTCTATCTATGTTATATATTTTTGGCATGTCAGCGGTTCATTTGTGGCACAGTTGTCTGCTGTGGCACCCAGCATCATGTCTGGAGGGCAGTGGAGGAACTAACACATTACATTTACTCTTGTTACTGTAACAAAGACACTTTTTGTGTACTTGTCCTTTTGGAACTATTTTTTTAAACTGTAATGTTACTTTTCCCTAAGTCCTATTCATAATAATTCATATTCATCACAAGCATGGGCGGACTATGAGACGATTGGCCCATGAGCACAGACATGCAAAAGGACCGTCCATCCACAGGAGCAAGACACCCTTTTGGAAGCTATTGTGTGTCTCTTTGCAATAGTATTTTTTGTTTTTGTTGTTGTTGTTATGCGTCACTTTGCAGTCGTTTACTATGTTTTTTGTGGACATTTTGCATGTCTTCGTTGTCGGTAGTTAGTGGCATTTTTGCAGGTGAAGGCCAAGGTGGGCCCTCAAAGATCCATGATCACATGGTACTTATCTGCTTTTCAGGTCGCATCCGTGACAAAGTAAAAACAAAAGTCACACGAAAAAGTCCTGATAAACTTTGTGAGAATGGAACAGAAGAAACGAGAGAAATCAGCTGCTGCGGCAGAAAAGAAGCTGCAGGTGTGTCTGCGGCCACAGGTGGGCGAGGCTCTAGAGAGGACACACGCACACGCACACACACGCACACACACACTGACACACGTGTAGCCTACGCCGGAAATGATCCGTTATGAATGTTTGCGTTCATAAGTTGCCGATTTCACGGTCGGGGGCTATCACTTTGAGGCGAGCACAATCAAATGAAGGATCCCCTGTGGTGTGTGGTTATACTTAGCATTATTGGACCTCAGTATAGTTAAAAAAAATGGCATCTATCTTAATTAATGACTGATTTAATGCAATCGGTGTGCACGCAGAGTGACGCAGCCACGGTGTTCGTGACCTGTACAGTATGATGTGCACGCCGGGTCCGGCTAACATGTCGGAGGAACATCTACCTTCAGTCAGGTGTGTGAGCAGTCAAAACGTTTTGAATTCGAGGAGCGCATGTGGGACCGGAGAGGCCGAGAAGACTGCTTATACTGGGGCAAAGAGCCCGAGTGGAGTGGTTCTGTTATCCGATGAGAAGGAACGAGCAGATGGAGTTGGCGCATAGTGTGGAGGACTTCTTGGTGCCGTTCAGACAGGTGAGTAGCTACAACACACTGAACTCTCCAGATGAGAAGTACAACGTTTATTGTCGATCGTGTTTGTTATATAGTCTGAGTTGTGAGAGTTCTCCTGGGTAATTCCTGTGAGGCTACACTGAGGAAGACTGATCATAAATTGTATGCACAGGCTGCAGAGTGTCCGTTTGTTGGTTTGGACAGAAGGGGTCTTGTTGCTGTACACCTGTCTGTCTATAAGTTGACATCTAATGCAAATTATTTCGTAGCCTAAAGACACAAAAAATAAATATATATTTAACGTGACAGTACTTTTACTTGAGTACAATAGGCCGGTATGCTTTACACCTCTGGTGGAGGGCTGATCCAGTGGTGCAGTGGCCACCCAGGGCTTTGTAGATGAATGGCCTCTCTGGGGCTGTTTGACTGGAAACAGGTGTGTGTCATCTGAAGATGAAGGCCTAGCCGATAAACATTATTGGAGAACATCTGCTGCTTGTCACAACACGGGGCGAGCCGGAGCGGCCCCCCCATCCATCAGCCACACCGGGGTGTGGGTGGGTGGGGGGGGTGGGCTGCCATCCTCTGCTAGCCGGACCCGTTCACCCATCACTCACACCGGGGATGCTGGAAATGGGGCGCAGGGTAGGTCCAGGCACCTGCCTGCCTCTGCCAGCCCACAACCGCCTTAACCCAATAGAGGAGAATATGCTCCAGCGCACTTGAAAAATGCCTCAGGGAGAGCACGCTCTTTCTGACACTGACACCCCACACACAGAGTGAAGAACAGACACACACACACACACACCTTACACCACCAGTGCACCCTGCTCAGGTGCCTCTCACACCCCCAACTAGTTTTGCACTACTGTCAGGAAGGCAGGCTTGGCCTTAATGCTTGACCTTTCGCTGGTTGATGAGAGATGCCTGGTAGTAGCCGAGCACACTGACATATCCACACACACAGGATCCCATTGGTCTCTGTGACAGCTGGAACCTCCCCCCCCCCCCCCCCCCCCCCCCCCCATTTTTCTACCTCCACACCTTACTGCACCCTCCCACCCCCATCAAGGGGAAATCAATACCATGCAACGCTGCGTTCAAAGCACAAGATTACAAAATAGACATTTAAAAGCAGGTGTCCACAGATGTTTTTGTCGTTATTTATTTGGTTCATGAAGCTTTTTCTCTTTGTTGGAGTCCAAACACAACCACAGATCGTAAAAAGACTGTTGAAAAGGTGACTGTAAAAATGTAGTTTATCAATTTAACACAACAAAATGTATCAGTGTAGCACCACTGACATAAGTACGCCAGGAAATGAGCACATGTAGGCTATGACTGATAACTGGCACTGACCTGAGATATAAAACAAATAGTTTTTGCAAAAAAAGAAACTCCCTCGTTTAAATCAAATACACATGTTTGGTTACAGTAGTGATAAGACTAATCTTGTAAAAAAAAAAAAAAAAAGGCTTCTAGTGTTGTGCAGCAATAGAAATGTGTACAGGTACTGCAGAGTATTAACATCAATTTCATCATTTTCTATACGACTCCCAAACTCCGTATCAGCTGCTGACTGTCTGTTTTTGTCTGAAACAAATGCAATGCATGCAAGGTTTGTGCCTGCAGTATTTGGTGACCAGCACGGCGCACTGCAACAAGAAAAACCCCCATGATCAATGCTAATAAATGGAGCGTGGTTGTAATAAATTGTTCTATTTGTGAAGGGCCAATAAAATAAGTTAACGTGAGTCTGTTCTTGTCAAAGATTGTGAGTGATCTGGTAACCAACAAACCAATAATCTGAGTTACTTTCTAACGGGAAATGATGCAGTTTCACAAAAAAATACAAGGCAAATGTGTGAAATGAAAAGATAATATTTCCGCATGAAATTATAAGTGCTGGAATAAACGCACACATAAGACATATGCAGGTAATACCGTTCCTTCTGTATGATGGAAGTGAATTACATAATAGTTTGAGGATGCGAGAACTGTGCTTTGCATCTTTGCATGTTGATAGATACATTTCTAGAAATTGAGTCAGATGTAATTTGACTTTTTGTGGAAAAATCTCTCTGTCTTCTTATTGAACTATATTTTTGTAGCTAACTTGCCTGCAGTCCCTCCATGTGTAGAGCTCGGTGTTTTATTTTCCAGAAAGAGTAAATATGTTATCCATAACTTTCTAAATCAGTTTTAGAGGTATTTGATTTTAACCAGAAATATGCTTCGTATTGTATTATTATTATTTGGTTAAGCTAACCATTAGGCTTCTCCAGTGACAAGAGAGTATCAGATTCAGTCACATCTTGTCCAAATGCCCTTAAGACGGAAACTTAAACGGCTCATTAAATGTAAAACTGGAAAGCAAATGAACCGCTTTCCATCAGCAATAGTCACAAATGTGATGCAGGTATTTGTGTGTATTGCTAAGAAGTCTTTGTAACCCTGGACTTTAAATCTATGAGAGACAGTCTGGGGAGGGTTAAGGGTTCATGGTCCTTTTGAGGGCCCCTCACATGCCTTGTCCACTGGGTGATGATTACCTCGAGCTCCAGGCTCAGGGATGGAGTGCCAGTTTCTGACAGCTGAGTACCAGTTTCACAAAAACATAGTATTACTAGCATCACCTTTTACCAAGATGATCTGAGTAATGCTTCAACAGAGCCAAGTCCCATGTTCCAACGTCCAGTCAGGACTCTGCACCTCAGCTTGGGTTATGTGGTCGTGCTGCCTGCTCTTCTCTTTCTTTGGGACACAGAAAAGTTCAACGGTGCTGGGGTTTGGTGTAGCAGTGCTGAAAAGGGGAAGAAAAGCAAGAAAGACATCAGCACTATTTGAAAATCAAAAGCAAATGTTCTGGGGTTTTGGAGGAGAAGTAACTGGTACGTAGTCTCCCGTGTGCTTGGCTTTGAGGAGGTAAAACAAAGACAGCCTCGAGCCCGGCTCCATGCTGGGTGCAGATTAAAATAACTGTCAGGAGACAGGAGCAGCTATTGAGGGTGACAGGGTGACACACCGAGTGATGGGGCTCAGCCTCTCGCACTTCATGACACAGTATTTCACTAAAGCTGGTTCAGCTTTACAGCCTGTGACCTTGTGTGTGTGTGTGTGTGTGTCTATTTTGCCTTAGCTTGACAACCCAAGTTGTGTGTGTGTGTGTGTGTTTTAGCATTCACAGCTTTTTAAACGTTTTATTTAACCTTTCTTTCTCCAGTGTAATCCATTGAGATTTGAAATCTATTTCATAAGGGTTCCTGATCTTGATGGCAGCGTGCATAAAAACACAGATAACAGACTTCAAAACAAAACAGATAGTTAAAAAACATCAAAACTTCACATAAAAGTGACAGCAGACTTAAAACCAATTAGGAAATCGCATCTATCAAAGAATATTCATTCCACGTAGGGTCAAGTACATTCAGTGCTCAAATGATCGCTTACTCTAACATGAAATTAAAATGATTTGAATAGGGTTAGCTTAGGTTTAGCTTAGGTTTACCTTCGCTACAGGTGGGGCCCAGCCAGGTGAGCGGGCACAGGCATCGCCCACTCAGCCCATCACAGCGGGCCCTGTGGGAGCACCGACACGGCAGGGAGCAGTCGGGGCCATAACGGTCTCCACCGCAGTCTGAGACAGAAGAGACAGAGTGGTAAGGTGAGAGAGAGGTTTAAAAAAAGGAGACGGTGTGCATGACACACTGAACCGATTACATTTTAAAGAAAACAACATGATGAAATCCCAGACAGAAAGTATCACCTTTTCAAATTTGAATAGTCATTGACACTGTGTTTGATTACCGCCAGTGTATTGCAAGCCCGGCGTAAGGGTTAGTGTGTGTACGATTTAGACTGGTTACAATTACTCAAATGCAACACAGAAGATTGTGTGTGGAAGAGAGAGAATACACTACTACAACTAATCATAATGATAATAATAATTTAGTAACTGTATGTCAGTACTTTATGAACATTTTCTGATAATGTTGTTCACTGTAATCGTGACATGACATTTTCATAACGTTTCATGGCTATGACACTCTTTTTCCGAATTTCTCCTCATTAAATCTGAACATTGAAAACATGTTTCCCTCAAGGCGGACTCTACCTTTTTCACATCTCTGTCCTGTCCTTCCTGGGGGACAGAGGCACCGTCCGGTCGATGGGTCACATGGGGAATCGCCAGCACAGTCACAGGACTGTCCACAGCTCAGTCCAAACCTGCCAGATTCACACCCTGACAAAAAAAACTGTATGGTTGTAGTTAAGAGCACTTTGATTGTCTTAACATACAAAATATAAATTGGATGCATAAAGGCAACTGGCATTCTTTCACATGATCACTTTCCATATAAAGGATAAGTTAACTAACTAAACATTGCCCCATATAATTCAATTCAGACCTGATGATGAATGACTGTGAGGATGAGCAACATATTCTCACTTTTCTATCTTTATGGGCATGTTAAAATGTAACACCACACTCATGCGGTCTTGGAACCTATTGGCTATTGCCTGACGGTCTATCGGCCTATATTTCTGTGGGCCAAGACTTCCTTTTCCATGCACTGCTCATTGTTGACAGTCCCATTCGCAATTCCATTGCGATTGGAGACCGTAATTGGAGTTGAGCGACAACGTGCACGACTGGATTGTATCACAAGCATCCAGTTTACGAGCTAATTCTGATGCCAAAATCTTTTCAATTTTCCTGAAGTTTGTGCACATGAGTGCAGCTCATATGTTTGTGCACGTGTGTGTTAATCAATACAATCACTAAATGAAAGCTCCAAAAATAAGTACATACACACAAAACGGGCGCAAGTGCATGTAGTTAAGAAAACAGATCCACTCGTGTGCACAAGTGCCTGTAGTGCACACAGACAAGAGCCAGGCTTTGTCTCTGGAGCCTGTGGCTGCAGCTGGTCTGCAATGCTCAGTCATACTGTAGCTCCTGCTGGGACTGAAGTGGCCATTTAGGCGCTCACACAGCGGCTGAGAGCCCCGCGAGCAGGCAGGAGGGCACAGGGATGTAACAGGAATGCATTAAGCAGTCGGGGAAACACCTGTCTCTCATCAAATAACCAGGCTGCTTGCCTGCCCACCTACCTACTAGCCTGTCTGTCTGCCTGCCAGACACCACTCTTTTTTTCCTTCTTTTTTTTTGCCGGGAAATCTCTTATTCATGTTGCTCGTATCTGCCCGTGTTGCAGCTGCGCATCCAGGTGGCTGTGTGCACAGATGTGTGAGAATGTGTGCTTGATAGTGTTTCTCTGCTCAAACCCCTATCAAGTACAGATATCTGTTTTCTTTAAAGGGGACTTTGTTTAATTCAATTAAAATCTCTCTGTGAATCTTACATCGATTTTTGACCCACCTTCCCTTTCTGGCAGCCCACTGAACATGCTTAAATGTGGTTTTATGGATTTTAGTAGATAGTCGTGTGTATACTCACGTCTTTGGCATTGTGGGCCATAGTAACCGGGTGGACACACACATTGGCCTGTCACGTGGTCACATGTGTGCCCCACTTTACAGTCACACATGTGAGCACAGTTCACTCCAAAGAACCCCGGTGGGCATTCTAAGAGAGACACAAGACAATGAATTCATGGTTGAGGCTACTTGTTTCAGCGTATGGTTAATAATGGTCATGTAATCATGTTGTATCAAGGTTCATTCAAGTTATTCAAGTGTCAGTGAGGCCACTGGGAACCTTATTACCAAGTGTTTGTGTATTACATGTGAGTGTTTGCATACTGTGTTGGCAGGCGTGGCCATAGAATCCAGCAGCGCATCTGCAGGTGCCAGTAAAACGGTCACATGTCCCATTGTTGAGGCATGGACACTCTTCTGCACAATCCAGCCCATATGTTCCCTGTGAACAGGCTGCACAAACACACACACACACACAAACTAAGTTATACATCTTCATTTCAGCAGAAATCGTATTATAAGAATGTACTGCGAGTATTGTCCATAAATGTAAACTTTAAATGAAGCTGACGAATTGAAGTGCTTTTCTTTTTCTCTTATCAGTTTTGATGTTGGTTATTGTTGTTTTTTGATTTCCTGTGAACAGCACACTGTTTTGTTCAGTTCAGACTATTTTCTGTCGTGTCCATGAAGTTGCCTGTGAAGTTGTACCAGTGTCACAGCGGCGTCCGGTCCAGCCTAGTCCACACTTGCAAGACCCATCGCCGGGGTCACACAGACCCACGTTCTGACAGCTGCACGTGTTCCTGCACTGCAGGCCGTAGCGCCCCCGAGGACATGCTAAAAGAAACATTCAGAGAATATCAGGACAAGACAAAACCTACAGGCCCTTCAGTTCTACTCGGCAATCAGTAACACACACGGACAACACACAGAGCAGTTTGTCCGTCTCTTTCACACACACACACACACACACATCTATACAAGATTGCACTGACCAAATGTATGTTTATTTAAGCAATAGTTCATTAAAAAGATGGCAAAGCAGTCTTAATTTGGCACTGATATAAAAGAGTAATCATGTTTCTCTGGGTAATTTAGATTGGGAAAACAATAAGCAAGCAGTCTTTGATTTTCCTGTTTATTTACTTGCTTCCTTGCCAAATCAAGCGACACGGAACACAGAGAACGAGCTACTTATAGGTTTCTGTAAACATTCAACAAGAGGGACTTAAGAGGCGGTACGTCCAATGCAGGAGACTAAAGGAGAGGACATTTAGCGCAGGCAGTAATGGAAATCCCCGCCTTGCAATCCAGCTGAATTGCTGATAAAAGGGAGTGATTAAGAAAACAGCCCTGTGATCATCAGAGGCCTCACACGGAGGAAATGGAGAATTTGTTACTTAAATATACAGCGAGAAATGTTGAGAAATGCCGCATCGTTTTTAGTGGTTTCTCACTTTCCAGCTGGGCTTCCTATTTCTGAAGAACTCATCAGGGCCAGTGGTTCCCACTGATGCATGTCAGCTACAGTGGTGACTCTTTGTGTACTCAAGAGAAGGATAAAAGATAAAAAGCTAGAAACAAACCATGTTTTATATCTATGATGCATTTTTAAAGTTGAACAATGAATTGTAATTCAGTAGATAGGGATTTATCCTTGCCTTTAAAAGGTGAATACTTTTAACCCTAATGCCTTTACCGTTAATACTACTTTTGTTTCACTTGAATCATTTGCTAATACTCACAATAACTAAGTATCACTACTGCTGCACATCTTAACTACTGACAATCCAACTATATTTAACAGAGTAGATATCATTTCCTGTTTTCTGGTGCATTGTAACAGGTGGTTGGATCTGACTATGCTTGCATGAGGAAATGATGTATACATTTCTGATTTCATCCAGAGGAAGTGGTTGGCCCCAGATCACAAGATATTAAAACAAGCTGGAAACTGATTTAATGACTAATTTAGAGACGCGCATTGTTTATTTAAACCCGAGAATGTCTTAATGCTTGCATGTAATTGCAATTTCTGTTAAATTAACTTCTTTAATGTTATCAACTCGATGAGTAAAGTGAAGAGGATGACTGTAGTCAAAGCTCCCCTATGTAACGCTTTACAGAACAGAAGATGAGTGAATATTAACAATAACATAGATAATACATTTTAGAAAAAATATATAACTGAGCTTTCGCTTGGCTGCCTGCTAGACCAGTCCTTACAATATTATACAATTGGCTTTGGAGACATGAGCCTTTAGGCTACGGCTGCAGCTTTATGTCTCAAATAGTAAGATAAAACCTATAGGCCTACAGCTGTGCAGGTCCTCTAGATTTCCCTTTATACATTTTCAAATATCAAATAATATTTATACTATGTACGTGCTTCTGTATTTGTGTATATTGTGTGTGTGCTATGTGAGAATCTGCCTTGCTGCGAGGTAGTAGTGCAAATATATTTCTTATATAACATACATATATATATATATATATAATTGAGACTAAACTTGACTATTAAAATGATTCATACACTCATAACATGCACCAAATAAACTTGGTAAAATTTTCAGTGATATCATAAACAATAAGGACTGGTGTGTCATAGTTAAAAGCATAAACAAGCAATACATTTGTTTTAGTGTTACCTTGTTGGCAGGACTGTCCCATCCTACCAGGGGCACAGATACACTTCCCATTTGCTGAGTGGCACTGCCCTCCTTCCCCACAGGAGCACAGCTTAGCACAGTCCTTCCCGTAGTACCCACTCGGACAGCCTGCATAAATAAACATGTCTTCATTCACACAAACGTTATGAAGATAAATATCTTCTTTTCATAAGCCAGAATTCTCCAATACAACGAAGAAACTGAAATGACCAACATCCCTAAAACACTAAGTCCCAAAAATGATAATAAAGGGGTGCAGGAGGACTTTCAATGTGGAGTACAGACAGGTGCAAGGTTTCCAGACTCACTTGAGCTGCAGTCAACTCCAATAAAGCCAGGAGGACAGTAACAGATTCCAGTCCTGAAGTCACAGCGACCACCATTGATGCAGCTGCATCTGGACTTGCAGTTTGGCCCAAAAGTCCCCGCTCGACATCCTGGAGATGAACCACAGTCATGAGTCGGAAAGGGAATTGAAAATAAGGGAAAAGGTCAATCGTTGTTATTGGACTGAGGTTTTTAGGGTATTTTACTTGCAGGATACAGCAGACAAGTAACAAGGAAATTATTTGTAAAAATATGAACATTTCACAGTCGATCATAAAAAAATGACTTTGACTTCAATGGAAATCTACAAGTTGGGCCAAATGTATACACAGCTACCACATTTCTCCCACCCAGCTCCCTGTTTTACAACAGAATGGTACATATTGCACTTACGCAGCTCACAGCGTGCCCCGTAGTAACCAGGTAAGCAGCTACATTTCCCCGTCACAGGATGGCACTGCTCTTCATCTCCTGAACATTGGCACAACTTGCTGCAGTTTTGCCCGAACATGCCAGCAGGACAAGCTAAGATGATACATCCACAAATATATCACATATACACAACAGTGGGACTGTTCGTTCAAATTTAGAAAGAAGTGGGCATATGATATGCTGACAGCTCCACAACTACAGTAATGCTAGCTAATGCTAGCTAGCTATAAAGTAGGGTTAGTTGATTAGAACAACTTTTTTATTTTCTTTACATAACTGTAAGCAACGTGTAAATGGTAAGTTAGTGAAAAGTTACAGTAGTTTGTGCGAACAAAGACTTGCGCCATTTTGCTCTCCCTCCTCTGTTACTCTGAACATACTGGGGCATTCGCTATTCACTGGTAACAAAACCAAAACTCCCAACTACCCTCTCCGTTGTCCAAACCCCAATGGACGCAGAGCGACATTCTTTCACACAGCCTTTCTGCATACATCCATATATACTCATCACAATAATGAATGGAGTCCACAGACAATCAGTCATGGCCAACAAGATGAATCTGTGAACCAAACATGTTTTCGGGTGAGACCGCAGTACTCAGTTACTCAGTCAGGCAGCAGCAGGCAGCGTGGGGGACAGATAAGCAAGGGCTCCAGACTAAAGAGGCAATTACAGCGCTGTCATTATGCATGTCTGCCTTCCAAAGGCCCTTATCCGCCGCCGAGGAGACAAAAACAATGCCTTCTGTTTTACTTGGCAACTGGTGTGTAACATTTATCAGATGTCTGGGGAGCGTGTGAGGAGAGGAAGGGAGCTGAGGTGGTGAGGGGGGGAGGTAGAAGTGGTGAAGCTACTTGTATACAGTCTTAAAGGGTATGGTCTACATAATGAAACATTAGCATAAAGCCCTGTGACAGTGAGGGTTTAGTGCCGGTGCAGAGTGCATTTCCCGGAATAGAATAAACGGTAATCTTTCCCAGGAGGACCAGGAGAAAAAAAAGGAAAAGAAATTTTTAATCAGTATTAACGGAATGATTCTTGGTGATCACTTTACTCCCATGGTGCCTTGCCTTCCTGATGGGAGTGGTGCGTTTCAGGATGACAGTGTTTTAGCAACAAAGCCCATATGTCAGCCATGGTTTTAAATGCATGACAGTGATGTTAGCCATGTGCCAAGGCTCTCTCAATCACCAGGCGTGACATTGTGCAAGAATTGAGTTTGCCTTTTACAACTGAGCAAATCAAAATGCTACAAATTAATACGCTTGCAAGACTTATTTTGCCAATTTACGTTTTCTTGTCATTCTTACTTTTCTCGCAGCCAGTCCCTGTGAGTCCAGCTGGGCACCCACATCTCCCCGTCTCATGGTGACAGGACACCCCGGCTTGGCACTGACACCGTTGGGCACAGGAAGCACCGTAGGACCCCGGAAGGCAGGCTGTGTGTCGACATACACGTGCAGGTACACATCAGCCAGTTTTTCTCTCGTGTTCAGCGCTCCTCAATTGCCACTTTCATTCCGTTTCAATTTCCTCGGCTCCTTACACACTCACGTCTGTCACACCTGGCTCCCCTCCAGCCTGGTTCGCACTCACAGCGGCCCGTCGCATGGTGGCAACTTGAACTACGGACACAGTCGCACCTCTGCTCACAGCCCCCTCCAAAGAATCCCTTAGAACAGGCTCCAAAAAATAAAAGACACAAACGTACGCATTCAGACAACACACAACATTAAACTCCGAGAACAACACTTTATGAAATAGATGGCTTTTATGATTATTTACCAGAGGCTAATTGCACCAAGAGTTTTGAGCCAGCAAGATGTATGATTCCAGGAGTGAACCTTCACTTTTGTTATGCTGATGCTACACGAAAATATTTGTAAATGCTGCACAGAGGGAAACTGCTGGATGGCAGGTTGACTATGTATCTATACATCTTAATGGGGCAGGTAAAACACTGGTTACAGATAAAACTGTATGTACTATACCAATAAAAAAAAGCTAAATAAGAACTAATATCCTGTAATACAACAGCATTGATGTGAAGTCACCTGACTGACAGAGCTCTCCTATCCAACCTGGCAGACACACACATCTTCCCGTCACTCTGTCACATCTCCCTCCATTCGTACAGCTGCAGGCTTCAGTGCAGTTCTCTCCATAACGTCCTTCCTCGCACTCTAGGAGAGCGGGAAAGGGTTTAAAGGGTTTGAATAGTTTAAGAGTCGTGTGTTTCCCTTTGCTTCCTCCCGATGTAATACATTGTGCTGTAGGACTTACCTAACTCACAGGCGGCTCCAGTCCAGCCGGGCGGGCAGGAGCAATGGCCAGTCGTTCTATCACAGGAGCCTCCATTTCGACACAGACATTGACCAGAACAGTGTTCCCCATATTGTCCTGCGGGACAGGCTGAACTCACACACATAACACAGTACAGTGTAGTGAGTTAATGACATGAATGGGTTTTAAGAAAATAATGCACACAATTGTATAAAAGTTTCGTATTAATATAAATACTAAGCTTGTATGATATTTGTATCAATGTGAGATTGATTATTAAATAATATTGATCATCCAACAGTATGCACCATGTCCATCTATCTAGCTCAGTACCAGGGGCGGAAGTAGCAAATTATATTTACAATTACTGTAGCAAAATGTTTTTGTGTACTTTAAGGACTACTTTTTTGAGTATTTTTTATTAAGTACTAACACAAGAATTGTACTTCACTACACTTCATGTCACATCCATGACTGAGTAAAAACAAAATTCATATGAAAAGGTCCTGCAGGTGTGTCTGGGTTCGCAGTGTGTGCTCTTTGCAGTGTGTAAAAACTGTGCAGTCTCTAATTTGCTTTGTGTTCGTGGCTGCAGCCGCTGTGGAGTTTGTATTGTTTGCGTGTCCACGTTGTCTGCTTTGGTGATGTTTTTATGTGGTGTCCATAGCTCGTTTTATTTATTGTTGATGATTTTTGTACAATTGGCTGAGTTTTGTCTCTTTCCCGGTTACTTCTTGTCAGGCTACACTAAGGAAGGCAGTTGTATC
Organism: Anarhichas minor; assembly: GCF_050575085.1. NCBI lineage: Eukaryota > Metazoa > Chordata > Actinopteri > Perciformes > Anarhichadidae > Anarhichas > Anarhichas minor. The sequence goes on from NW_027466472.1 coordinate 6,286,925, forward strand.
TTTATGCTATTGATAATCACTTGTATGCACAGACTGCAGAGTGTCTGTCTGTTGGTTTGGAGCGAAAGGGTCTCGCTGATGTTGTTCCACTTGTGTATGAGTTAACATTCAATGCAATCTATTTTGTAACCTATATATTAATGGATAGTGACAGTTATTTTACTTTTTCTACCTCTGCTCAGTGCCCCATGGTCATGTCTATTATCACTTATCATCATTATCGGGTCGGTATGGGTTTGCACATGAGACAGCTGAAAGTCAACAATTAGGAGGGAGCAGCCCACACGCTGTCCGATACACATACTCATATTGATGCTACAAGTAAACCTGTATCTGCAATTATCTTTCATGTTTTTACTGCTGAGGTGTGCATTGTTTTTATTTTTTTATGTGCATATATTTACACCCATGCAAGAAACCGGAAGGGTATTTCTACTGATCTCAACCTTCTGAAATGATCATGTGAATAGTGCCTCTAAAGGATGATACCAGTGTGATTTACAAATTGTGGCTCTTTGACTACAAAGTGTCTGCTTTTTCAGCTTTTGCGGACCGTTTTTGGAAACAGGCAATTCAATTGTAGGTAGCGATTGCTATCCATTGATTTATAAAATGTAGAAATAAACTATCAGACTCTTTAAGACTTGCCCAAGTTGTGTAACATCAAGTTTGTCGAGCCAATTTTAAGAGTCTACTCATCAATATATCTCATGAAAATGGATGAAAACCGCAGATAAAATACATCCAACTTTCCAAAACGCAGTAGTGTGGTTTGTAAGATGGATAGCTGTGATGTAAAGTATAGGTTATTTGTATTACATGAGCTAAGACATGCAAACCCACTGGTATTGCCCTTTAAGAAAACCATGCTGAGTGATTAGCTACTCACACAGTTGGCAGCTGACTCCAGTCCACCCTGCTGCACAGCTGCATCGCCCGGTGACGTGGTCACACCTGGCTCCGTTCTGACACTCACAGGTCTGACTGCACTGCTCCCCAAAATTACCGTCTGGGCATTCTACAAACACAAACCACACATGCATGATAGCAAAATACAAACAGAGGACAGCCAGTGTTGACTTAAAATGCAACTGCAGCTTATATTTGCAGCAAATGTATGACACCAAAGAGCTTAAGGACATTTTGAGACATTTTCATCACACATACTGTAAACGCCTCCTTAATGATGAAAGTCCAAGATGACATTTGGAGTCTTAAGACAGGGGAAAATCCACTAATGACAGAGATGCATCATTAAGTCTTGCGAGTGGCTTTCTGCTGACTCCAGCTGTAGTAGTCAGGACCACAAAATGGCACTGGCAAAAGGAAAGTCTTGAATAAGACTGCAGAATGACAGACTAAGACCTTTAGTGGGGATTTCATTGGCTTCATTAAAACAAACGGCATGAAACTTCAGCATGAGAACATTGATTGGTTAGCTACTAAAGAGTCTTCTCCCTTTCCTAATGTTGATCGCTATAAACACGTGGGTGCATTTATCCAGAATAGACCTCAATTCAACCATGTGTGCCAGAGGGCACTCTTGTCCCTCCTTCCTCCACCCTTACCCATCCCTAAAAAAAGTCATTGGCAATGTCTCATTATAGAGATAATTATCCACAAACACATCATAGTTGTGTTTAAGGAGAGGATGTCGTGATGGGCTGCAGTGAGGACCTCCCTCACACCCCGTTTTAATGATGTGGCTTCCATTACCCAGAATGCAGTGTGGTCCTGCCCAGCCGGCAGTGCATAGGCAGGCTCCTGTGATGTGGTGGCAGCGGGCACCGTTCCTGCACTCGCACATCTGGCCACAGTCAAGACCGTAAAAGCCGTCCGGGCACACTGTGGGCCAAGATAAAACATCCGACTGGTTAGAACTGGCAGCTTCACAGAAGAGGACAGGAAAAGGTCTAGATAGATGCCAACATTTTTATTTTATTTTTTTAGTTCTTTCTCTTCCCTTCCTCATCTCTCAATCGCTCCTCCTACTTTCCCTCTCCGTCTTACCACCTACTGGAAATACCAATATCAAATTGCAGTACCACGCTGCGGCTGTTCATTTGCAGAGCGTCTGCGTTCGTTAAGTGAGCTCATGTCCCACATGTGTGGTGGATCTGGGCCACATCAAAGTCGACGGCGGCTCGGAGGCCGTTCTGTTTTAAGGGGTAGAGGGGGCACAGAAAGCTGGTAATTAGAGCACCTGCTGAGTCAACAGGCCCCACCAAAACAAAGCAAAAGCCAGGTTACTCTGCCCCCCTAACACACATGCACACATACCTACAGTATCACTGCTGATGCAAGGAGATGCCAGTGTAAGAGTCTGTTTGTCATTCCCAAGGAGAGCCAGAGAGATTGTTTAAGTGTGCGTAGAGTCAATTGACACTCAGTAAGTTTGGTAAACACACTGCCTCCCATCCACAAGAACCAAGCCAGAGGCAGCGGGATGAATGAGCCTTTCCACTACTGGGACCTAAATATTGTCTGTAAGCATGACTTCACCAGAGCAGGAAAGAATGACTGTTTATTCACAGCCTATTTTTGATCGCTCAATTTCTCACTGTAGAGATCACATCCCAACTTAAGAATAATAGTTGTGTTTTGCAATAAAAAAGTTCTTCCATTCTGGTTTTTATTCACAGGAGCGCTGCTCTTTGCGCTGACAAAGTTTGAGTGATTGACAGCGGTTGCAGACGTTTCTCTCTGTTTTCTATTGGAGTAGTATGTGAGAAAATCTGGTAAGGGTTTGGGTAGAGTCTGTCCCAATTATTGCAGCAGCCAGCAGTTTTTTTATTTTTATTTAATGTATGCGCTACCTCTTCTTTTTAGGGAAAGCAGTGGACCGTGTTACCAAAGGAAGCCACAAATTGGGAGTGCGACAGAACTGTGTAACTTGGTGGGTTTATGTATTTTAAATGCCACAATACTCGGGGTGTTTCCCTACAGTTTATGCATCATACACTCCTTTCTCCTGCTCCAGTTGATGATGCTGTCCCACTCCTCCTTTTTTTCGCCCTGAAGGCCTCAAATTGTGAAAATCATCCTTCCTGCTCAGCAGTTTCTGGCATGGCCATCGCTGTGTTCCCACGCTGACAGCGTGATGTCTTTGCTTGCCTCTGTAGTGGTTAGGCTGCGATGTTATTAAAGCCAGCCCACTGAGGATGCATTTTAACCCAGCTGTACATTAGGTCTGTGGTAGTACTGTAGCAAAATCGTTTGTCTTCTGTTTATTATTATGATGGCAATCGCTGACACCATGGCAACATCATTCTTTCTTGCGGGAAAGTGTTTCAGGAATGTTTCTCTGAAACATAATTTATTAACAGATGACGCGGGCGCTCAACGCATCTATGATGATAAAAAAAATAAACATAAAACATCTCAGATGAGTGATGCACCCCTTTAATGAGGTCTTTATTCCTGGCACAGTAATCACCTCAACATGTGAAACACTTTTCTTCCTCTTCAAACGCAGCAGACAAAGGAGCACAGAAACTCTACAGTAAATCTTCAGGGGATGTACTGATGCCTCTGAATGGCAAAGTTTATTATTTGTTTATGCCAGCAGGGGGCGACTAGTTCCCATATTAAACACAGAGAAGCAATCTGTCATCTGATATTAGGACAGTGTCTGCAAGTGTTTGTAAGTTAAGACTCTTCCCTCTGAGTCTTTGTTTATTACAGGATTCGGTCCATCACCACACACACACACACACACACTGTGCCATCGCTGAAAGACTCCATCTCCAGACTAAATGAGCTCTTTAAGACAGGCGGATTATTTCCAGATCCCTGGTTGTGTAAGAGCCACTGCTGTCAGCCCATAAAGCAGGTCCAGGGACCACACAGCCGGGGGAGAGCAGACCACAGAAATAGAGCGGATAGAGAGAACATAGAATAGAACTTCCTGGTGCCATTCAGGGTCTATAGACTGGAAGAGGTCAACACAACAGCAACAGAACAACACTGTTTCTTCGACAATAGCGCGGATGTTCAAGTTCTTTTTACTGCGACCAAATGAACTATTTTGATGCAAACATCAAAGCAGCAGACCAGAAAACGGAACACTATTCACGTTAATTAAAGAGGGGGTCTGGTCTACAGGACCCATGTCAGCACAATTGCTTGTTTCCTCTGACAAAGCCCGAGTGAAATGTTTAGCATCAACCACAAGAATGCTCGGTGAAAGTATGCATTTTGCCGTAGCAACAAGCTCTCCGAGTCTTGCACTTGAAACCGTTGTGTGGACGAATATCGCCTGCCTAGAATCCAACACTGAAAAGAGAAAGTCATCTCTTTCCATCTTAATTCTGTGAAACAGATGAACTAAGCGAGATCTGGTCCTTCTCACAGCGCAGGCCTCTTCCTGACTTCTCCTGAAGGAAGAGGCCCAGCAGAAGACTGAGAAACTGGACACCTCTGTTTGAGGAGAAAAGGCCTTCAGAAAACCGAATCTGGTCAGACTGATAGCCTTATTTCCACACGCGACGTCCAATCAGAGTGACGTCTGCGTCTGAGGCCATTAGACTGTTATGGCTAGGGATGTGAAGCTCTGTTCTAGTGTGACACGGCCATGATTTACGATGCCCGTGTACTACGGAGGTGGTATGAATTTCTGGGCCTGGTAGTACACTTGCACTAAATCTTACACTTTGTAATAACATGAGGCCACTTCAAGTCAGAAGACTATAATCAAGAACAAATCTATTACATTAAGACTCTTGCACCGTTGGTATGTTTTGTAGTTTGGTAAAAATATGATGAGAATAATATTAGTTACATGAAAGGTTTCCTGTGGCAGGATGCTTGAAAAGACTGCTCCAAAATGACGAATAAAAATCTCGGGATTTGTGTGGTATTAAAATGGTTTTCATATGACATCACATGGACAATCTGATGATTCGTTAAATCTGTGGGATGATTCGCTCACACTGTGAATCAGAAGACTGTCCTGCAGCGCCCTCTAGTGTATTAAGACTAGTTATACTTGTGGAAGGAAAACAGAAACACACCTTTTAGTGACAGATGCACAGGACTTTCAAAAAATACTCTCTGGTACATTAATATTAACATTGTTGAATTCAATAAAAAGTGCCAAGTGGACCTTAAATCAATCTTTCAAGTCTATAACTATTTATGTTTGGGTTGTTAAAGATTGATTAAAGGTTAAAAAGACTCCAAACATATAGAAAATGTTGTATAGCTTGACTTAAGATACCATCGGGAATAGTACAGTCACTAATCAGAAACAAACTAAATCTTACTTTTTTCACAGTAAGTGCCACCATGTCCAGGTGAACATGTGCAGGCTCCACTCACGTGGTCGCAGAGGGCTCCGTTCTGACACTGGCACTGCTGGACACACCCCTCACCATAACTGCCATTCACACACTCTGAACATGTGAGAGAGGCAGATGAAGAGTGATTTAGCAAAACAATATTGTAAATCTTAAGCATTTAACCGAATGTAGGAATACTATCTTGTGTTATGTCATGTTGTACTAAATATAGCACCTGGAGGTACATCCAGAACTGTAGAAGCTTTACATAAGCTCCTAAAATCTCTAAATATATAGTATATTCCAAGTCCCTGGGAAATGTACAGAAATCATAAAATAAAAATATGTAACGATAAAATATAATATCCAGAAAATTACTTTCAGGATATTGTAGTGACAATCGCCCCATGGTGGCAGTGTGTGCTGAAAAATATCTTATTAAAACTGTGTGACGTTTAAGAAGTTAACTTACTCTTTTCACAGTGGTCTCCGGTGAAGCCGCCCTCGCACGCACAGTGACCGGTGACCGGGTCACAGTCCAGAGAGATCTCTTTGCACTGGCATTCACTGAGACACTCCTGGCCCCAGTAACCAGACTCGCATGCTATGAAGTTCAGCAAATGTTGCGCTCAGAGATATCTTCAATGTTGCATTTAGATTAATTTTTTTATGAGGATAATAACAGTTCTTACATGTTGCACAGTCGTGGCCTCTTTTGCCCGGAGGGCAGATGCAGCGTCCAGTCTGTGGGTCACAAGTAGTATCAGGGTGGCATGAACAGCGCCTTAAGCAGCCTGGTCCATGGAAACCTGGGGGACACTCTGTACACAACATGACATTTATAGGATGCTGCTTTAGTGCTGTTTTTAGATGCTGTTTTTGACTGACACATGGTTTGTAGGAACTGAAAATAATGTAAATGTGTATTGCATATATAAAACAAATCAGTCAATTGCAGTTTAATCACTTGTTCAATCATTGCTACATTTTTGTGTTTCTTTGAGACATACAGATTTGAATTAATGGTCAAAATAGTCCCAAAAATGTTTTTTTCTGTTTCTGGGTTAGATTAAAACTCACCATTTTGGCAGAGGTTCCCCGTGAAGCCTGGTTTGCAGTCGCACACACCAGTCTGCTTGTTGCAGGAGCCTCTGTTCTCACATTTAGGACATGGTGACTGGCACTTCAACCCCCAGAATCCATCAGGGCAGTCTGGGGAGCACCAAGTATCTTTCAGATTAAGTGAGCAGTAAGCCACGTATGTTAGTTATTTCTCATTAAAGTCCTATAGCCACGTATGCTTGGATGTTTTGGCGGAGGAAATGTATTAAATGGCAAGTAAGCCAAACAGCAAAGGAATTGGTTTGGTTTAAAGAGGCAGCAAACAACCCAAAAGTGCTGGTTATTCAGTGGGCTAATACTGAGGTCAGTGAGTGCAAACACCACAACATAATTAGGTTAACATTTTCTGAAATTAAAACACAAATTCAATGGAACATAAAATATATATATTTTTTTAAAAACATACAAAATAAATGTACCTTGGTGACAGGAGTGTCCCGTCTTCCCAGCAGGACAGATGCACTGTCCGGTCACAGGATCACAAGGAGCTCCTCCACAGTCGCAGGTCAGACGACAGCTCTCGCCATAGCTCCGGGATTGGCAGGCTAGCAACACACAACAGATTTAAAACGTTAAAAAGAGCAGCAACAGTTAGACACAAGACCGGATTGTGTAACATTCCAAAAAGAGAACTGCAGAAATACTAAATCATTTTCTGTTTATTTATTCAGCCTCTGCCAATAGCCTCTGCAGTAGTAACTGAAGTAAATTACCCCTGTCATGACCTGGCCTGCAACTTAAGATAAATACAATCCAGAAGATGTGGATTCCTTTTTTTTATTTTTTATTTGGCTTTGACAAACCCAGCAAGCCGAGGCGTGGAATGTGCATTAGTGCTGACATGCTGTAAAACTGCTTTGAGGCTCCTGAACAATATACAGTATCACTTTAGATCACAACACAGAAGGTTGAGCTTTCCATCAAGCAGCCGAGTAAACAGCCAGAGGACACCCTGCAGTGGAGACACACTCGTACTTTTGGTTTGTACAGTTTGCAATAACAAGAACACCTGCACTGACCAGGTGAATTAAAAAAGAAAGCGTAATTTATTTCACCCACTAAATCCACTCAATCCATCAAAGGAGGCAGAGCATGAATAGAAAAGGACAGAATAAAGATAGATTCAAAGGTGAATTGAAAAAGATTGTGACAAAGCTTGAAAACATTCCCGAAACCCATAACTCATAACAATTTGTGGTGACATCAGAAAGGGCACGCATTTACACATGAAGTATGCAAACAATGACCACACATGTAGAAACGTGTCGGTGTACAACCCCACGCACTTCACATATCCACACGTATGCGTAAAATAGGACAATGATCCTTTTCTATAAAGGTTATGGCCACTTGAGAGTGCTGTGGAGTCGAGCTTTGAGGGGGGACGTCATAATTTAACAGGAGTGTGATAAAAATATTGGAAAAGTAAAAAAACAACGATATCTTATTTTAAATGAAATTCTACTTGACTACTTACATTCTTTTACTGTAACTCACTCATAGTTTGATGCACAATGCCCTTTAAATTGCATTAAAGCAGCTCTTTGTCTCACCCAGCTGACATTTATGTCCATGTAGGCCTGCAGGACATCGCTGACTGCATTCTCCGGTCCCGGGGTCACATGACCCTCCACCTGGACAGTCACATGGCTGCTCACAGCCCGCACCAAAGAAGCCAAGCTCACATTCTACAAACACATAATCAAAGTGGGAAGATTAACGGACAATCTCAGCACACACTTCCAAACATTCTGAGACAGGTTATTAGGATTTTGACCGGCGATTGACTTGATTCCGTGATCACAGCAACTTCTTAAACTGCTTTTCCATTGTAGACCATTAAGTCCAACATGCCATTGCAAGGACGCCGCATGGCCCCAAGTGTATTTCCCCTCAGCTGCTGACATTGCTGCAACTGTAGTCCCATTACTGCGCCAGGAAATGCACTTAATGATGTTTGAAGCTGTGAAATGGTCAACACAGTAATATGTCCACTAAATCCACTTGTGGCTGAGAAGTGCAAGTTAGACAGTTGACCTGAAAACTGGATGAAATGTAACTAAACACAAATCATATCCATTCACTTCTTAGAATCTGAAGCGACGTGCTGAGGTGGTAGTTAAATAAATGAGTTGGGTGTTTTGAGAAGCGCTTATACCTTTCTCACACTGCGGGCCGTGGTGTGCAGCCTTACAGACACAGCTCCCTGTTTTGGGGTCACAGCCAGTGGAATGTTCTTGAGCACAGTCGCATTCCTTGGAACAGCCTGCACCGTGCGTCCACCTGGGACAAGCTGAGGGACGGACGAGATCAGTTAGAAAACAGACAAAGGTCGACAATGTTCTCATGTTTGTGTGATCAGTGGTGGGATGTAACAAAGTGAAAGTACATCTGACAGGCCAATATTGTACTTTTACTTTGTGGTTACTAGTTAAATTATTGTAGAGTGAAAAACATGTATCTCCAAATTTGGTGATTTTGAATTTAAATGTTTCTGACTAACTGGAGGATTGAGTGTGTTGAGAAAATTCTCCTACTTCTTAAAGCTAAATAAGCTATTTAAAACCTTGGAGTAGCTGGAAAATGCGTCGTCACAAAGCTCAACACAGGGCTGTTTTCCTTTTAGAGATACATTGTTCTTACAGATTAAACTAGACATCAATATATAAAGTCGTTAAAATTAGCACAACCATACAGCAGTGAAACAAATTTCACACATTTATACAACAGTAATATTAATCTACAAACATATAACAAAACACTAACGGTGACCATTTCATTGCACAATAAGTACTTTTACTTTTACTTAAACAAGGTTTTGAAAGCAGGACTGTTACTTGTAACAGTATTTCTACACTGTGGTGTTGTTACTTTTAAAGGCACAATGAGGAGGATTTGTCGGTTACGATGTGTAAAGACATCTTTCAAAGTTGGCCCCCCCTCCCCAGCCCAACAATACTGGACGAGCACGCCGCCTGACCACAGTTGTTACGATGCTCCCTAGATGGTGAAAGACAACCCCAGATTCACTTCTATTATGGAATGAGCGTTGTCTGATTGGCTCGCTTAGGTTTGCGTTATTTTTCTGTGTTGGGTCCGCCATTTTCCCAGCGTCCTATTGGATCCGTGCTTGCCTTCTGGCACTCGCTACGTTTTTTTTTATAGATGTTGACGCCTAGAAACATCCTGCAAAATAAGAAAAAACAAGCTGAGGGCAGGGTCTCTGCAGATGCAGACACCCTCACACACTTCTAGTGGGTCACAATAAATGAGTGAGAGGGATTATGTCTGTCTATTTTTGAGTCTATACATTGTTTTTTAGGAAAATCCTACTCATCCTTTAAGTAGGATTTGAATAATTTTTCCACCACTGTTTATAATATTTTACAAAAAATATATACATTTTTTCTGAGGTTAAGCAAAGAAAATAAATGATCATAGCAACTTTTGTTTGTTAAAGTGAAGGTGGTGGAAGTTAATTAAGAAAGGAATGTTGAAATGTAACCTCTACTATCAGATTTCATTTTACTATGAGCCAAAACTAACACGCCCAACCACCAAGTTATCACAACATCATACTTCTGCAAGTTTAAGTCACGTGACCTCCTGTTTTACTTGATTTACAGAATTTCATTCAAAATGTTGGCGCATCGTTCATCGTTACTGCTGTATAATTACAAATCGAATTTGAGACCAGGCTCACTATTTGGCAAAGCAATTTCCTACGAACTTTGTTGTGTTGTCTGTAGTGTTTTGCAAACTTTATCACATTAGTAGCAGCATTGAACAAATGGGTGAAAAGTGTTATGTAAGACTTTTAAGACTCAAGCAACCGCCACATAATCACTCGGTGTTTAGAACAATCTGCATGAATTTTGCCAAGATTCTCCCTACTCGGCAACAACAACAAAAGTCTGAACTCCACTCCACCCTGTCCCTCTCGACGTTGGCTTTATGTTAGGTCCAGCTGCAGGCTCTGGTTACACCCTCTCCACCCTCTCAATGTCCCGCTGCAGGATGGAGCAGACAGCTGTGAGAATCTGATAATATTTCTTGTGCACATTCTCCCATCGTTCGGTTTGATCTTAGAAGAGTGAGCAGCCTTTCACACCGAGAAATTAAGAGCAAAGATTCATCACCATGTCCATCCGGAGGCTTAGGAGCAACCCTAAAACACTGGGGGATGTGAATTTAGTGACAGAGGACCTGAAGAATCTTTATTTTAAGAGGCTGCTGCCGATAGAGAAATACTATTCTTTCCATCACTTTCATTCTCCGAGCTATGAGGACGCAGAGTTTGACAGCAAACCAATGGTCTTGGTGATGGGTCAGTACTCAACAGGAAAGACAACTTTCGTCAGGTAAGAATCAGAACATCCACGCTTTTTCAAACTGCAGATTTTTGCATGTATTCTGCTGAATGTATTAAACTGATGTGCTGAGGGGGGATAACATTGTTAATGGTGGTTTTGGACTTCAGGTATCTCATAGAACAAGATTTTCCGGGTAGCAGAGTTGGGCCAGAGCCAACCACTGACTGCTTCACTGCCCTCATGTATGGTGAGGTGGAAGGAGTCATCCCTGGCAATGCCCTCACAGTGGACCCGAAAAAGCCCTTTCGTCACCTTGACCCTTTTGGAAATGCTTTTCTGAACAGGTGATGCTGTAGGAATCACTAGACTGAAAGAGAGAGGGGAAGATATTCCTTTTTTTTCTTCCTTTACTTGGAGATATTTGAACATTTTTACCAATGTCCAGCTTTAATTAGCATAGAAGTACTGAAACAAACATTGCACTGTGAAGCTATTTCATGCTATGCATTCATTAAATAAAGGCTAGTGGGAAATAGTAAAGAGATTGTTTTGAATGCTTTATGTTGAGGCATTTTCTTCTTTGCAGGTTTCAATGCGTTCAGATGCCAAATCAAGTCCTCGAGAGCGTCAGCTTTATCGACACACCGGGCATCTTAACCGCTGCTAAAAGAAAACTGAGCCGAGGTGAGACAGAATACTTTTCTAGCTTCCTTTCAGTAGAATTATTGGGTCTTCTTCTACTTCCATATATTCCGTTTTAGAAAGTTGGAAAGCATTGTCGCTGTCAGGATGATTGACGTTCCTGGTAAGAGGAGAGTCATTGCAGAGGCAATGAAATAATAATATGTCAACACTTGAAGCCAGAAGCACAGCAGATGAAAGTAATATGACTGAGTTGGGAGGAGACGAGCAGTAAGTAACTGGGCAATCTTCGATTTGTTTTATGAATGCATTAATCTGTGGGTGTAACTGAAAGTGAGGGCCACTGGGATATGCATGTTCCTCGAGGTGTTCAGGCAGTGAGGCTTGCCCGATTACGTACGGCCTTAATGAAAACCCAGTGTTTTCGTTCCTTATCCCCAGGCTACGACTTCCCAGCAGTGCTGCGCTGGTTCGCAGAGCGTGTGGATCGAATCATCCTGCTGTTCGATGCACATAAACTAGAGTTCTCTGATGAGCTCACTCAGGCCTTTGGGGCCTTGTGTGGCTATGAGGACAAGTTGCGCGTAGTTCTCAACAAAGCTGACAGGGTGGACTCGCAGCAGCTCATGAGAGTGTACGGCTCCCTCATGTGGTCGCTGGGCAAAGTGTTTCGAACCCCCGAGATCTTGCGGGTTTACATTGGATCTTTCTGGTCAGAGCCCAGGCAGATGTGTGACCACTACCAGCTGTTAGAGCTGGAGGAGGAGGATCTTTTGGCCGACATAAGGAACCTGCCGCGCAATGCTGCCGTGCGCAAGCTGAATGACTTGGTAAAGAGGGCACGCTTAGTAAGGGTAAGAGATCTCATATGTTCAATTCAATCCCATTCTTTACATAAATATTTACAAATTGAGATGCAGTTATGATGATTTTTTTTTTTTATCTCCCCTCTTAGGCTCATGCTCATATTATCAGCTATCTAAAACAGGAGATGCCAACACTTTTCTGCAAAGAAAGCAAAAAGCACAATCTGATTTACCAACTTCCGGTGATTTTCACCAAGATCCAGCAACGGCATCGAGTCCCAGCCGGCGACTTCCCTGACTGCACCAAGATGCAGGTGGAACATTACTTTTTAATTGCTGTGCAAATACCATATTATCAGAATGTTCTGTGAGCTTAACATGTGATTGTTTACCTTTTTCAGGAGAAACTTTTGAGTCAAGATTTCTCAAAGTTCAAGACACTGAAGCCGAGTCTGATGGCTTCCTTGGATAAACTCCTGACCACTGACATAGCAAACCTGGTGCCTTTACTTCAACAACAAGAACTGAGGAAGAAATCCCTCCCTGGTGTGTTGGACGGTGAATTTTTGGGAACATTCAGGCCTGAGCATTACAAAAGAGATCCCTTCAAGGAACTCAAAAGAGACGAGGAGAGCAGTGAGACAGACTTTGACGAGTGGCTGGTGGAGAAATACAAGCCAAAGTACGATGAGATTTTCTTCAACCTCAGTCCAAACGAGGGCAAACTGAGCGGCAGCAAAGTCAAAGAGTGGATGACGACCACCCTTCTGCCCACCTCTGTGCTTGCTCATATCTGGAGGCTGTCTGATGTGGATGGCGATGGCATGCTGGACAATGACGAGTTCGCTTTGGCGGTCCACCTTATTGAGGGAAAACTAGAGGGCCACTGGCTCCCCCGAGAGCTGCCGTCTCACCTGGTGCCACCGTCAAAACGGCTAAGTTCAGCCAGCGATGAAGAGTAAAACATGACACTGAAAGGAGGCTAAGGCTCTGTGTACAGTATTTGTACAATTTGTACATAATTTCCTAAATGTAGCCTAATCTGTTAGTAGCATATTTAAAAAACTAACCAAATGTACAGTGCCTGTTAATGAACCTGAGAAGGTGTTATCCTTTTCATTTCACTTCTACATTCAGTCAAATATCCACCGAAATGATAGAAATACAGCAGCAATGATCTTCAATTAGGTGTAATTTCACTTTAGGTGATACATTTGTTTTGACTTACACATAAGAGTTGCTCATATCTCCCGTAATCCTAATGTGTTCTTTTATCAACGGTATTAAACTTGTAAAGATTACTTGCCAGTATTATTTCATTATTTGGGTTTGCATTATCATCGTCATCATCATCATCATCATCACCACTATGCAGTGGGTATTATGATGAGGTCAGGTTGGTACTCACGCAGGTGGCAGAACCGCCCATATAGTCCCGGAGAGCACAGGCAGCCTCCGTACAGACGATGGCAATGTCCGTTGTTTGGGCAGTTGCACTTGTTTCTGCAGTGCCTCCCAAAATAACTCTTTGGACAACCTGTAAACATGAATAATGCCACTTTAGGATAGGATGCCCACTTCTGGAAAATAAGCTCCTCTGTGAGAAGAGCAACATTTAAACAAGATAAGAGTTAAAGTCAAAGTCATGTGAATCGGGTGCCAACCTGGAATTGTAAGAAGATCTGTGGTAGTGTCAAGAAGTAGTTTGCAAGATTCATTTTTTTTCTCAAATGTGTGCTTTTATCTTGTGAAATACTCTGCTTTGATTCTTTCAGAGAATATTTAAACGAAACAATTTTAGAGGATAAAATCACTTCCATCAGACTTCTCATAACTAACAGACGTAGAGCAATATTGCTTCATATTAAGAAGCAAAAGGAAATTTTAAAAAATGCCTGGGACCACCAACTTAGAACCTGGTTCTTGTATTAACACGTGCGTGTGTTCGCACCTGCCTATAGAAATGTGTGTGTACCAACCATCCTCGCAGAGCAGGCCCTGTACCCCAGGGGGGCAGAAACACTTCCCGGTCAAAGGGTCACACGAGCCTCCATTCTGACAACGGCACAGGCTGTTACAGGCCTGCCCATAGGTCCCCTGTGGACAAGCTGGAGTAGGAGAGGGGAAAGAGCATTGGCACCTCACTTCCTTTTTCACAGAAACACAGACTTATAAATGAGAGAAGAGAAAGTACAGCAGCCAAACCGAGGGTTATTGTTCAAAAGTCAGTCAACACTTCCACCTTCCATCCTGTCTTTCCCCATGATGTGTGCCCTTCTGACTCCCTTACTCCCTCTGGCCTTGTTGACAATTACAACATGAACCAGCTGGCTGTTTTAAGATGTGCTAAAGTGTTACAATCTATCAAGTGAAGGTCTGCTTAAATTCCATGTCAAACTTTCTTCACAGCAGTTTTACATCACTCCACGGGAAGATAAGGCAATTCAAAATAATCCATGGCGGTTACGGCATTACAGATACTGAATACACATTAAGATGAATATATAAATGAAGGAGCAGGAAGAGAGAATAAGATAAACGTTTCAGATAAAAAGTTTAAATGGTGCTGTCTCCCTTGCATCAGACGTGATTCGTACATCTGGAAATGCAACCAAATTTAATGAATGGTGCAGTGGGCGGGGCTATGGGTCTTTGATTCTGCTTCATAATGATGGAAAAAATCCAGGGTGTTGGGGCATGTTGAGGCAACATGAAAAACACAAAGAGCTTTTTAAATAGCTCAAAATGCTTTTATTTCACCCCCAACTATGTGAAAGGTTGACAAGTTGCCTTGGATAGGATTCTAGGCCATTTGCTTTTCTGTTTGGCCTGAATTGAGTTTTTTTTTATCAGGGTTTAGATATAGAATAGTAACATTTTTAACTTGATGTATAGTACTAGCGACATCTAAAGAAGCCTACACTGATTATACAACCATCATTTCTTTTTTTAGTTTTGGAAAAGTGTTCATTTCATGGTCATTATTTTACACAATATCAGTTTTGCTGCGAGTAGATTCACATAGCAATATGCAATAGAATAATATGACTTTTGTTTTGGACTTTGAAGGAAAATGACAACCTTTGATATTATATACATGTAATATGTACTGTTGCTATCCATTCATCAATGGTGGGCGGCTCTGCCTTTTCCTTGTGACAGCCTTTTTGCTTGCTGCCAGATGTGTTTGCACAAGTCTCTTATGATTGATATTTCACTCTTCAAATGTGATGTCACCCATTTATGCAACATCACATCTAAAAGGGCTCGTCTCCAAATACATGTTTAATGCAGTTGAAACTAGTTGAATTCCATTGTGTTGGAATTAGCTCTGCGATGCATCCGCATTACTTCGCCTGCACGTATGCGAACGCTGGTGAGTGGCTTTGAAGTTGAAATTGTATTTCTGGTTGCTGTGTGTTTTTCTTCCATTTTAGCCTGGGATATTCATTGTTATTTGTTTGATCAAAACACCTTTTTTTCCCTGAAAATGCTACCAATGTCCAGATCATCACCTCCAGGTTGTGCATCTAAATACTGCCACCTCAGTAGCCTGTTTCTAAAAGTGATTACGTCTAACGGACTTGTCCCACATGGCTCTCCTCTTATGATTGCCGGCCTGACTCGGGTTCAGACCAAAGACAGCCATTAATCATGGAGCTGGATGGGAACAATGGAGCCTTGCTTTCTAACCCTGTAGTGGACATCCTTGGCCTCAGGCTGTGCTCTTGCTGTGGGCCCTGGCCTCGCTCCAGTAGCAGACAGATTGATTCCCCTGGTGCTCTTGTGTTCTGGAGCCTATAAACAACCCAGCCTCCCACACAGCGGGACCGACAGGTTTTGATACATGGCCCTGGATCAATGCACACAGGGAGCGATCTCATCTCTCTCTAAAACGAGACCACATAGCTATATGGGTAGTTCAGATAGACCTGTGGGGAAATATTTTATATTTTTGTGTGTGTGGGGGGGGGGGTAAATTGATCTGGGCATAAATTATTAATTTTGGTCTCCGTCCATGAACATGTCAGAGGGACAGTTTTTTACGTTCTACAAAATGAGATATTCAGTTCCCCAAACTTTTAAAGAGACAGTTTGCAATCTTTGTGATATAAGCTCATTCACATTCTCGCTAAAAGTTGGATGCAAAAACAATACAACCCATTTACCACTTACATGGTAAATAATAAGCTGCAGCCAATTAGCTTAGCTGAGCAAATGGACTGTACGGGGAAGCAGCTAGCTTGGCTCTGTGGAAAGATACCAGAATATGGCAGATCTTGTTACCTTTGGACAGAGCCATGTTAGCTGTTTCTTCTCAGTTTCCAGTCTTAATGCTAAGCTAAGCTAAACAACATGGTTGTACCTTCATATTTAACAGACAGATATGAGAGTGGTAACAATCCTCGTCACTATACAGCTGTATCTAGAGCCAGAGTTTGGTTTGTCAGTTCTGGGCTTCTGTAAAAACATGGCGGCCGACTCCTAGAAGAGGACCCGCTCCGTATGTAGATATATCAGCTCATTCTATTGTAACAAAAACATGAAAAACAATTCTTACTTTTAGGTGGTTATACACTGAAGAAAACATGCTTTTTAATACTGTATTCAATTTCTGCCAATAGATCCCCCAAATACTACACACTGTACCTTTTTAAGTGTATAGTTACTTTAAGAAGAAACACTATATTCAAGCATTTTGAGCGGAGTGGTGAAGGCGAGGTTGTGTAGAGTTTAGCCCACTGCAGTGCTTGTGAAGAATTTGTGTTGTAAAGAAAATATGTAACACACAACACACAGATGTACCTGTAGAATGTCCAATTAACTTACTCTTGTTGCAGATGATCCCAGTCCATCCAGCTGAACATTCACATCGATCTTTGATTTCACCACACTTTCCGTTCACACAGTCTTCACAGCTCACACTGCAGTCATCCCCAAACGAGCCATCTAGACACACTGAAAAAGAAACATTCAACTGAAAATAAGTTTTTCTTTTCCTTCCTGGTCTAAAGATTTAATAAAGTAATTAAATAATTAGATTTCTCACCAAGCATTCATCTGAGTGTCATCACTCATGCTCTTTACTGTACCTATGCTGCTGTCCAGTCTGAGCTCTCCTCGACGCTCCCTCTGGATCTCATATTCTTTTTCACTGTCACCACCATCGCTACCATCCTCATCACTGTCATAACGGGAGCGCAAGGCTGCTGTGTACTGCAGGAGTTGAGGAGCCTTGCGGTACAGCAGGTCTGGTAATCTGTGGACCTCCAGCTGTTCGTCCTCTTCTCCATCCTCATCACCTTCTTCTTCCAGTTCGCTGCCATACAGAGCTAAAAAACACACAGAACAAAGTTAGTCAAACAATTTTAGATGGCTGAATGAATTGTGTTTTACTTGTCCATGAACAACTATTCGAGCCAAGAATAACTACAATACTAATGTCACTCACAAACGCAGGAGTGCTGGTCCTGATCCAAGCGGAAGCCCCGATCACAGAAACACTCGTATGTTCCCAGGGTGTTGATACAGTCGTGTTCACAGTCGGACGTCTCTGCTAGACACTCATCAATGTCTGACAGAAGAATACACAAACAACACACAGCTAAGAGAATGAAAGGGTCACAATGATAGCAAAACCCAACTGAAGCCATTGTCATCGGATGGAGGTTTGAACACAACAGGTTTTTATAGTTGGTGAATACATTCGATGGCAGACTGGTATTGCAGATCAACTTCAGACAGTCCTTGTAATTTTTATCCAATCAGATAAATACACTTCACTTCAGCGTACTCAATTGATTTAACTTATTCCACGCATCTGGCAGTTCTACTAGTTTGTGTAAAGGTCGCTCCTTTTGTGAACAAAATGTTCTGTTTTCTGCTATGAAATGGCCTTGAATTCCTTACTTAATTCCTGAGCAATCGGTTAGTAAGCGACCACTGAGAATTTGTATCCTGCACAATCGTGCCATAACACAAAGAACAACTAAAAAGGCTCACGCTAACAATCTAGCCCTCTTACCATCGCAGTGACAGCCGTCTGGATTCAGTCTGTGGCCAGCTCTGCAGCTGCACTCGTAGCCACCCGGGTTGTTTCTACAGAAGTGACGGCAGCAGGACTCCCCACTGACACACTCATCGCTGTCTGAGAAAGGCACGCAGTGGTATAGAGTTGGTTTCAACAGACGGCCAGAAAGACAGAAGCAGAGAGTCACAAAGTGAATGAAAATGAAAGAGGAAGAGGAGTTCTTACCTACACAGGTCTTCCTGTCCCGGTCCAGCTGGTAACCGTGGTTGCAGGAGCACAGAGGGCCATTGGTGGTGTGCTCGCAGTGATGAGAGCAACCTCCATTGTTCTTCTCACAGCTGTTCACGATCTCCATCTCAATGCCTGGAGGAGATGGGACCAAAGCCACAATTAAAGTGCAGAGCTGAAACATCAGGACAGTGTTTATGGGGCCGTTAGGACAAATTTTTTTTTTGTTCCAGCTGCAATAGAGGAAAAACAAAAACCTTCTTAACCACAGTTATAGTAGTTTAAATTACAAAGGAATTATGTCTGCTTTTTTAAGCACACTTACTGCCATGAATTTAGAATGGACATTTTCAATGTATTAAGTGAGGAGTATAATTATCATTGCCATCCCAAAATATCCTAAAACTCTTGATGTTTAGTAGGAAAGGAGAATTCATGCATTTCAAGTGTGCTCTTTGTGCAACATTTGCTGTACAAATAAGTTGAAATTGCAACTGGTCAGCAATGACATGAGATGATTGGCGGTGTGCTTCTTCATGGTTATGGTTATTACCAGATGCGACGCTTGTATTGCTTTCATCTTGTGAGTCATGATAGCAGAATGTGATCCTGGAGACACCTACTGCATCAGGAAACTAGCACAGGGACGGGTTTGAGTACTTTGCTAGGTGTCTATATTTCTGTCTGTCTGTGGGAAGATTTTGTGTACGATGCAGTCTCGAAACTTTGCAGATGTGCAGTTTAGATCAAAATGAAGGTCTAGTTCAAGATGGATGTGGTTAGAGTAAGAGCTCCGGAGGTATGGGGGTAAGAAGTGGGGAAGGGGCCATTAGCCCCCCCATTGTCCTGATTTGGCGTCGCGGCTGGTGTGATCTTATTTTTGGTTTTGTTTATATCGTGTTGCATCCACACCATTGAATACATGCATTCCAGTTTCCTTCCTTTCTTATTTACAAGATAAGTAAGTTTTCGGATCAAAGATATAAGTTATTTGAGGGATTTGCTCATTTGCACAAGGTAATGTGTTAAACAGTAAAGCTGCAATTTGTGGAAGACTAATTTTAATTTCGATGGCCTTTACTTACGGTAGCACTGTTTGCCGTCAGCACCAAGTTCAAAGCCCAGACGACACACACAGCTGAAGGAGCCCAGCATGTTGAGACAGCCGTGGGAACACTTGGCATGGCCTGAACTGCACTCATCAATGTCTGTAGGAGACACGAAAACACAAAACAAAAATCACATGTGCATAAAAAAGGCATGATGGCAAAGTTCATATCATAGATCTATCTGTTTTCCAAAGTTGCACAACACAAGAATATATCTCTAGGTCATAGTGAGACATATCCCAGAGCATTTCAGAGTTGATGTATGTCTCCTTGTCCTCTTTCACTAGAATTAAGTAACCTAACCCTGTTGGCTAAATCGCAATTTACTCTCAGGACCAGAAGAGCCTGGGTTATTATGGTTCATACTGCAACAGAAACACACATTTTGAAACAAAGCACTGACGCAAATAGGTCATACATCAACTCAGAGCTACAAATATTAGAGGTCTCAGGCCCTTAGGGTCAGGTAGTGTTGCCTGTAAGGGGCTGAGATAAAGAGAAATGTAACATTGTCTTTGTTTGGAGCTGGTTTTCTTACACTAGAGGCTAATAAACCAAACACACGCACTGTTAAGCGAGCATAAGGCTACAAAACAATGTTCCCGTGAAAAAAATCTTCAAAACAATGTAGCGAATACTTCCTCCAGCTGGAAGGCTCTGTCAGGTCTCAGATTTCTCTGGCTTCTCTTTTTCCTCACAGGTGGAGCAGGATAAATGTTAGCAAGAAAAGTTTCCAGCATCAGCCTCTCAAATCAATACGGGTCTGTTGTAGTGCGTATTTGCTTTCAAACAGAGGTTTAGCGTGGCTGTAACTTATGGAAAAACTGTAGCAGATTCCTGGGAAAGGTATTTTTGAGCCTGTTTTTTGTGTGTGCATAC
This sequence comes from Anarhichas minor, assembly GCF_050575085.1. NCBI lineage: Eukaryota > Metazoa > Chordata > Actinopteri > Perciformes > Anarhichadidae > Anarhichas > Anarhichas minor. The sequence continues at coordinate 6,307,334 of NW_027466472.1, forward strand.
AGTCTGGGTGTGTGTGAGAGAGTGTGATTCCTCACCTTCACAGTTCTTGCCATCTCCAGCCAGAGTAAAACCAGGTCGGCAGCTGCAGTGAACCCGGCCGTCCCCTGAAAGACACAGCTGGGAGCAGCCTCCATTCCTGTCCTCGCAGGGGTCCCTCACTGACACACAAAAATATACACAAAAATGAAGGCAAGTCAGCCCAGCAGGTGATTCTCTGACCTTGCTGGTTAGTTCATGAGCACAGAATTAACATGTAAGTCTAACTCCTGCACGTGCAGCTTCTTATTCAGAAACATTACAAAAGTGAGTCTGGTTATGATATCTGAAAGATCCCTAAAACCAACAAAAACATTGTCGAATCCAAGAGGAGTAATCTGAATTCCTGCGCTTCTGTTTCCAAAGCTGCTTCTCAAATTCCTTTTCCACTCTACATCTCCCTACCTTGCACACGAGCTGTAGCAACAAAAATCTTATTTTTGCTGTAATTTGATACAATTTGCTACATGAGAAGCACCTAACTCATTTCAGAAAGGTAACCTACTCTAATGAAACCCAGTTGGTCCAGCGATTTCTGATCTATTCTCACATTATGAGAACATCTATTGGCAAAAGGACTCACGTTCGCAGTGTCTCCCATCTCTCTTCAGCTGATAGTTCTTTCGGCAGTCACATTTGTAGTGATCGTTCCCCATGTCCACACACTTGTGCTCACATCCACCATTCAATACCGAACAAGAGTTCACAGCTTAAACGATAGACGGAGACAAGAACACAGATGGTAAATAAGCAAAAACACACATCGGCTCTGGTGCCCAATTACAGAATTAATTGACGAAACTCTGTTATAGGATAGTTAAAATCTGAACTCACACAGTACAACAGGTACAACTGCATTTGTTGGCACTCTAAAATGTCTTTCACACTTCAAACTCTGCAGCTGTTAAATTATGGAACTCTTGAGTAAAGGCTGGAAACTGGAAAATGATATTCAAGCAGTACCCCTGGTCACTCTAATTATCTTTCCATCCCATTACTCCTGTGATTTAATGATGTGCCAAATATGAATATTAGCCGTGTGCCTTCTGGGTGCTTTAAACACAGACACGATGACACAGACGGGCTGTAAAACTGAGAGAACGGCTGGCTTCTGACATTGATGATTTAAACAGATACAATTAGCTATCCCGCTGCCTCCATCCTGCACAGAGCTGCAGTCAAAAAATAAGAGTATTAAGAATGAAAAATAAGACCACAAGCAACAGAAGACTTCTGAATTCAAGTAGCAAATTCTCTCGTTACCTTCAGGTTTTATGGTGCTAAAATGGGGGGAAAGTGCTTTACCGCCTTTATTTCCCCTTTCAAGTCTGAATTTCCCACTAGACACTGAGATTAATCATGGAAGCCAAGCACTCCTAAGGTTCTGCTGCATTAATTCAAATACAGAGATGGGGAAATTTGTCCAGGTGATCTCACACACTGTGCTGACACTGGCAGAGTTGGTAGTTGTGGTTCTAAAACATGAATATTCTATAATCTTTGTATAACATACATATATAAGAATAGCGTCAATCTTTTCATTTAACTCTTGACAAGAAAGCCAATGAGCATATGTCTCAAAACTATTCCTCTACGGAGCAACTATCTAACCACAGAAGAACTCCACTCCACAAGTGCAATAAATACTTCTGTTTAGTACTTACCAATGCAGGTCCGACCGTCAGTGTGCATGCGGAAGCCTTCGCTGCACTCACAGTGATAAGAGCCTGGTGTGTCGACACACGTTTGCTGGCATCCTCCATTGAGTTCCTCACACTCATTTACATCTGAACACACACACATATACATAACCATACACAGACAAATGCACATTAAGAAAACTATTTATTCTCAGAACAGATTGAACAGATTGAGAGCTTCAGTCAATAGTAGGAAAATACTGCGGAAATGAATGGAAGCTTAAATTGAGCTGCTATTGAGAAACAAGGCATTTATTGTCATGTATCGTCTCATAGTGCCAAATAGTTGAAAATGAAAAATAAATTTTTGGTATTACAGATTTAAAGAGTTGTAATCGTAACAATTTGACCAGATCTCAAATATATTCTCTTTTTTATATTTTGCAGACATCTACTTTTGAGTATTACGTGTGTACAGTTCAGCTGTCAAGTTTAGAACCTACTGTCACCACTTCCCATTTTAATAGCGAGGGAAAATACAGAAACCTGACTTTGAAAAGTTCAGTGTGCCTTACCACAGTGACCTTGTGTCCTGGCTCCTCTAGAATAAATATGCACATGTTTAATGTCTTTGGGTTGAATGACGAATGGCTTATCACGCTGTTCGTGCAGTAGCATGCGTGCAATCAATTTCCTGCACAGGAGAGACTTGCATATGGCTGAACGTGTGTCAGACTGAAGCTTGTGTTCCACAGAGACAGAAACAAGCTGAGAAGACAACATACCTGAACACTCTACTGAAGGACAATCAGGCTTTAACACACATCTGGACAACACATCACAAATCCTCCCATACCCTCTTCCAGTTGTCATCTCTGACTCTGGCTTTTTTTTCGGTTTGCACTGATGACAGAGGAGATGTGTGCAAGGAGGGGAAAACAATGTTGCAATTTCCCTTTTTTTATGCAGGTGTTGAACACTAAACATGTGGTTCAGTTTAGTTGAGCATGCATCGCTCCTCATAGGTTAAAGGACTTTACTAAGTAGTGCAGATATTATAAATCATTTTTAAATAGTTTGCGTGGGCTCGTCTTTCTCTGCACTTTCATCACTCTGACAGCCCCGTGGGAACAGCCGTCTCCAAAATGATCTTGACTATTTTAATTAGCTGGTTTCCAATAATAGGAGCTACAGGGGGGGGGGGGGGGGGGGGTCAAAGTGGAGGCCTTTCACCAGTAAAACAATCCTTTTTGTATTCTGCACATAGATTAGTTAGATAAGGGTTTAAGGCATTTATATCCTTTTGCCCAATTTATTTAGACATCTGCACTAAATGAATAATCACCATGCAACCCGCGATGGAGAATAACATGTTCATGAACCGTCCTGCCATTGTACTTTAACACATTGGCAGCTATTGTAGAGGATGCCTTACACACAAAACAATAGACGCTGGGGGGAGTTTTGTAAAGGTTAATATACTTATTGGTCTCCTCGTGGGAGAGGATTTCAATGGCAGACACACAATGGCTGCTTTTCAGTGTTGGGTGAGGTGGTGTGTGGGGCAGCAGCGGCAGGAGTTGTGATGTCGGAGGTCGAGGGGCACGAGGTCTGAATGATATGGTGTGACACCGTCTGGCTGTTAGCCGAGCTGCTGAGTTAGCATCTACAACTAGACAATAAAACAGACTAAACATTTGGGAGCGCTGCTTTGGTGGGCATGCAGAAAAAAAGTGAACAGGTGGTCTTTAGAATGAACGCCACAGGAACTGAATTTACCAAAAACAAAAGTGGATCAGAGGCACTCTGATGTGAGAGCCAGCATTGTAGTGTCATAGGGTTTGATGTGTGTGTTTACTTTAGTGATTAGTATGACCAATATGATCAAATTACAAATTTGATCCCGTTTTCATCTGAATTAAGGTTAAAAACAGCAGTGCAGAGAGGCAACTCAGGGGACTCTAAATGTCAAAGGAAGTGATCTTACACATCTGTTTTCAGAATGGTTAACTAACATTGAAAGTTCCAAAATTTAAAAAAATATAAAAATAAAACCTTCTAAAAACAACTCCTTCACAGGTTTATTTTTCTTCAGCACTTCAAATGTAAACTTGCTGTTTTTCCCCATAAATAAGACCACACATACAATTCACACAACAGCCTGTAAAATAACAACTTCACAGCTGCTGAAGCTGCTTCCGTTTGTCTTCTCCACTGGTTAGGTCTCAGACTTTAAATTATTACGAGATGACAATATCCTGTCTTAAGGGTTAAAGGTCAGGGGCACTTGTTCACACCTGTAGCTCTCAAGAACAAATGGGCCTCAGTGCCCAACACTAACTCAGCATATTTCTGTCAGATGATACGGCCAAACTGAGAAAGCCTGCTGTCTGAGAATAGAAGCTTATTAGAAAGCTGCCTGTGTGGTTGGTTCAGCCCTTTACAGCCTGTAGTCTAGCCGGTTAAGTAAGTCTTAAATTGGCCAACTTAGGCAAGATATTTCAAATTTAATGACCTGACCTTTCTGCACCATCATAAGGACCATTAAATTCATTCAAAAAGATGACTTTGATGTATTATCCAAGCACATGTTCACTTTACACATCTAGAAAATATGGCAATCAACACACCAGTGTTATTGTTCTTATTATGTACGTAGCGTGCCAGCTCTTACCATGGCATGCCTTGCCATCTGGCCCCAGTCGACTGCCTTCAGGACACTTGCAGTAGTAGCTGCCGATGGTGTTGCAACAGTACCCCTCACAGATGCCTTCATCCACTTCACATTCGTTAACGTCTGAAAGAAAAGGATTAAAAGGACAGACTTACTAACATAATGCTCAGTTTACAAAAAAAGAAAGGTTTCCTTTCAGCTAGATTTTCTCGCTCTTTGAGGAGTCCCTTCATGTGTTGTTTAGTTCTTTCTCTTTTCAGCAGAAAGAAAATCAATAAAACTTTTACAACCTTCACTTTTACTCATCACTTTGTGCAGCATGACCCACTTTGTGCAGCATGACCTCTCGACACAATCTCTGTGACAGATATGCTTTGATGTCAGGGAGCTCCCAGAAGTAAAAAAACGGAACTGTCGTTAGCGAGTCTGTTGCCAATCTTTAAGAATCAATGAGTTCCTGGAGGCTAATAAAAGAAACAGCCAAAGCTATAACTTCCATCTTCCCACATGTTGCGAGATTAAGAGTTTTCTCCAGTCCCCAGAATCTTCTACCTTTTCACTTCATCGCATCGACAAAGTCTCATGTTGACTCGCTCTGTAAAGCATAAAAACGATTTTCATGGGCTTGCTATTGACGTCCCATGTTCTTACTTGTCTCTGAGGGTGAAATGGTTTCCAGGTTTGTTCCTTTTTTAGCTCTTGTACTCCAGCAAAAACCCTCAGGTGCCTTGTTCTTGTGCTGTATAATGATGCCTGTTAGCTGTGCATCACGGCCAAACACATCAGGTCTTCAAACACATCAGACTTTTTTATACTTGTAAAAGTGCTAGTATGATCAATCTGTGACATATGAGACATCAATATGGCTACCAATATCGCTTTCATATTAGACTGATCACTGGCTAAAAATCTATAACAGGAAAGATTTGTTGTTGGTTTCTGCAAAAATGTAGTTTTAGAAATTAATTTTAGTTTTCTGAGTAAATATTTGCAGCCGTCAAAGAAAGAAAAGCATTGATGCTAATTGTAGAGCTAAACAGAATATACTTATTTGTTAATTATGTGGTGTGAAATTCAATCTATCAAAACACTCCATATGGTTTATTCTATCTTTTCACACATTAAGTTAAAAAAAATAATGATGATTTTGTCAACTTTACCAAAATCGTTCTGGACCAACTATGATAAAAATGCATGCATCCCTTATATTGTTTCATACTTCTGCTATAAGTAGAAATGGTGTGTGTATTAGCAAGGAGTAAGAGGAATCCCTGATGCCTGCAGATGGGTGTCAATGAGTACTTTATTATAAATAATTTTCATTATAAAGTATTATCTTGAGTGGAAAGCAAGAGCAAATGCAAAATGTTCCTGTACACAGTATTTCATCTAATGTCAAAGGATCTTTGCACAAACTTTTGCCCGATCTTTGAAAAAACTGATCAAACTGCTGCTATTGCTTCACGGCAACAACATAGCCAAACCTTTCACAGATGATACAGTGTTGTATGTTTGGTTGAGAAAAAGGAAATGGTAATGCGTGGACTTTGCGTTTGCATGATAACCCCCTGTCAACGAGGAAGACGAAGGAGAGAGAGAGGAAAAGAAAAGTGATTAAGATGCGTCCCCCATCTGTTAAAAGACTTAATGGGACCCCTTAGCTGTGTGTTGAGCAATAGTTTGTTTATCTTTGAATAACAGGAAATTTCAGAAGCGCAACTTGGAGAAACAATTCGGAAAGAAAAGGACAGGAGTCAGCTGGAGTTATAGCTTAACAGTAACACAATGTTTGCCAGCTTGCCTATGTAGATGAAGAGCACATGAGAAGTCCAGGTCTGCAGATGGTTACTGAAATTCACTCACAGTTGCCTATGGCTTTTCTTTAATAAACAGGGAATCATAACCAAGCTTGTAACTTAGATTTTTAATATTTGTTTAGGATTTGTGGGCATACTAGTAGCAGTATATTGTCCCATTCCCTCAATCCCCTGACGTTTAAGCATTTATACAAGGGATAATCTAAAACACATACAGTTAAATGGACTACTAATAAGCAAAAGCCAACGTAGATGTGCTCGAAAGAAAACCGTTTCAACAGTTTCAACATAAACGAGTAGACTCAGAGGAGCATAGCCGGTATTCTCCTGTCGGTCTATTCAGGGAATTGTCAGTTATTCTTACACTGTATTTGATCTGTTTCACAAGACATGAAGACACTGGTGGAGCGTGGATACCTTGGCCAGTATTTTAAATAGATATGGGTAATAAACAGCCCCTACTGCTCAGATAGAATGTCCCTGTCTCCATATGTGTGCACATGAATAATCATGCACAAAAAATACATTAACATAAAATGTCTCACAACTGTAGCAGTCCATTAGGGCAAAATTGTGTCCAGCTGAACATGTGACGTGCATTATCGAGTCTCTCTTCAGATTGTTTTAATTGATGGGACGCGAAACACGGTAGTTTGGAAGAGTGCTGCTGAATTATTACAACCAAAGTATTTCAAACAAAGTATTTCCTATTTATCTTCCCAATGGAGAGGAAGAGATATGAACGCATTTGTTACAGTAGGTGAAACAAACCATAAAGGAAGAACAGCAGCTGAGATAAACAAGCTCACAGAACAAATGTTTCTCTTCTACAGTAGTTAGTAAAGGGTAATAGTAGTTTGTTTCCAGATCTACAATTCTTGTAAAAAATAAAGTTTGCAGCAGGTAAAGCATCAGCACTGTTGGTAAGAAGAAAAGAAACAAAGTACCACTATTAACACTGCAATATATACGTTGATGTTTTCTTATGTGGGATTGTTGGTAATGTGGCCCTCAAGGGCAATATGTAGAATTCCGCAGGACCTCAGAAACTAAGGATGGGTCGCCATGTTTCTTTTTTCAGGCCACACCCACGCTTAGTTTCTAAGGGCAGGCAGTGTTATCTGGGTCACTTGGAGTTGCAGACTTTTTCTTTCAGGAATTTCTACAGATGATGATCTATTGGGCAGATTTTTTACAGATTTAGGCCTAGCTGTCCAATCTTAATTGTCTTCCTAGGTTGTTATATGGCCTTGTTAAGATTATATGCATGCACTTTTTGTAATGTGCATTTTTTTCCTTATGAATAATTAAATGCCAGGGTGACATTGCTCACTGCAGTTGGCTACATTGCCCCGCCTTGGCCTTTGCAAGCCTTTACTTACTAGTAGTCCAGAGTTCAGCACATTCTCCTTGGGGGATGTAAGTAACTGTCCGTCTAAACCTGAAAAATGTGCACACACACACACACACACACACACACACACACACATACGTAGCTGCACACGGAGAAACAACCCTGCTCTGCAATCTTCATTAACTCATAGGGAAGTGTCATGGCCCCATAACCTCGCTGCTCTGCCCCCGGACACATCCCCGCTTTGATCCAGCACCTCCTTACAGCCCTAATGAGCCTCCCATCTCAGCTCAGGGTCATTTGCTATCATCATCAAGATGCCGAGCAGAGAGAGAAACCAAATGTCAACAAACATTGATTCAAGCCCTGTCATGGCATTGAAGACGGTTCTGGGTAACATGATGTTGACAAGGCAGAAAGTCACATGTTGCTTAAAGAGTGTAAAGTTAGCGATGCCTAGCATGTGGTGACCAAACTGCACTGCCAGAACTCGTCATCATTCCAAAAAATACTTTCTCTATCTGCACATATTCAATGACTGAAGACATTTTAATTCCTACAAAAAAATGATATTTCCTTGGCAAAAAGAGCCATACCTTGCAAATTGGATTTCATTTTTCTCTAACAACGGAAAAAGATGATGGAAAAGGGATAAACCCAAATAAGAACAGCAAAACATCTCTTCAGACTAACATGTCAAAAACTCTGTGTTAAACCTTCCCCTCATGCATACATCACCTCCATGGCCTTGAGTGGTTTATATCTTTATTAATCCAGTATATCTCAACGCACATGTGCATGTAAACAGCCCTTTGCTGTCTCTCAGAACCCAAAGACAATCCCATAAACTGAGACCCACACAAAGTTGAGGGGCTGTATTCATGGAAGCCATCCTATTTGACTTTGAATCTGAACAGTCTTACTCTTCCCCCATGAGTGTATGAAGATAACCATTTCTGCCTTGGATCAGCTGTTGCGCATTGGGATGCATTACACAGGCCGCCCACCCACATGCACATAAGCATGCATGCAATTATTTCTATGTCTCCAAAAACCTGCACAATATCACTCGGGGGGCCTTATAACCTCCAAGACAAAATGTCTAAAAAATATAACATTATCAAAACAAGTCAGGCTTTTTTCTCAATGCATCTTTATCAAAGATGCTTTTATTGCTACGATTTTTTGGGGTAAACATTCCTTCCATGATTCTCTTTCTGTCTAACGTACATGGTCAAGGACAACAGATCATGATATCATGGAAACCCGAAAGAAAACAAACGTATTACAATGAAGTATTGTTTTAGCATATAAGCAACAAATCAGTTATTTGAAAAATGTTATAAAGCACTGTGACCCTCCCCCTGGGTCCAAGTCCCCTGATACCCAAACACCTGCTGCCTTTTCCTCGATATTCACCAGTCCCGACCTCCTCGTGTGGCCTCTGAGCCTCTTACCTACAAATTTGAATGATCAATCTTCGTCTCGCTGATGGACTGACAGGATAGATGACACACAACACTTACCTTAGCACAGAGTCATTCTTCTATACATTCTGGGAACACATCTGTATACCTTTGAAAGTATTGTACACTCCTTCTTTCTCCTTCACCTTTTAAATCAGTTTTTCTCTGACAGTTTTTTTGTGCCATCTTATGAAAATAATTTCTTGCATTCAGCTTCATAATCCTATCATATCTTTCAAATTCATAGTTCAGAAACAAATGGAAAATGTTGGTCTCCTGATAGTGGTGGAATGGTGGTGATAATGGTTTCCCATCAAGTTACAGACATCTGCTTGAATGTTCTTGTGTTCTCCACAGACAAACATCGGCCACCGAGTCCCGATCCCTGCTTATCTCATTAGGTGTTATTGACATTACTTATCCTCTACAGTACAGTACCTCCCCTGTCCAATTTCTCCAAGGACCAACGCACTTCCTGACACTTAAAAAAACGTACTATTTGAAGTATTTTGACCTAAAATGAATCAACAAAACTTCAACCATGTGTCCATTCCCTCCCTGATGTTAAAAACATGAGGCAAAGAAAGTCCAGATCAATAACTGAATTAGCAGGCCTCAGCTGCATGGCATGTATCTCAACGCTGTTCAGTAAATGTGGAGGGCTTGGATCTCAGACCTCAGTGGTCGGAAGTTATACTCAAATCTGAAGTGATTTACAGTTTCTTCCTCACTAGATGGAAATTCAGTCTCTGGCAGGAATGATTTGTATTTCCTACATTTTTTAAGTCTCTATTCCCACATTTCTATTGTAACAAATGGTCACAGAAAAGGAATGCAACTTACCAAACAACGTGTTTATGTTTAAGAGGAAAGTCTGCAATGCTCATCTCAACAAATTGATTTTGCAAGCTTTTTTATTCAACGGAAGATGACACATTAGTAAAAGTAGATGAGATATTTGATACTGCACCATCCACTCTTCAAATAAACCAAAGGGGTACATATGATAATGTAACAGGAAACATGCATTTTTGCAGCAGAGCCAGCTAATAAGACTGTACAATCAGTGTGGTTTGGCTGTAATATTTTAAAGCAGAGTTGTTCCACCTGATGATTTGACAGGCTCACTCCCATCTGTCATTTCCTTTACGCAATCAGTTATTTTTCTGGCTTGTGATGCATTCATTATTTTAATCTGCAAGATAAAAATGCAGGGCAACAGAACTGATTTTTTTATTATGATTATTTATTATTCATTGGCTCTGTACAACTAGAACTAGAACTATTGCATTGCTGCAGCTGCATTGGTGTGATGTGTGCATTTACTGTTTTTTTGTCTTTGCAATTGTCTTGGGGAGCACTAAGTGGCACGCAAAAGGTTGTATGTGTCTAAATATTTAATCAACCAGTGCTCTCAGTTCATGTCTCTCATGTCACTGTAATACGAATGTGGGTCATTTGGGGATGGCAGTGTTGGTTTGCCAGTCAGTCCACCACTTTTCAGATTCCACATTAAAATGTCTCAATAAAAACTGGATGGTTTACCATAGCTGTGCTTTCATGGTAAACCATCCAGTTTTTATTAAGAAATTTCCCAGAGGAAATATAATGACTTTGGCAATCCCATGACTTTTCCTCTAACACCACCACAGAGGTGGATGGATCTTGGGAGGTTTGGGGTAAAATGTTAGGGTAGTAAAATGTAGTAATTTGGTACAAACATTTGTCATGAACACTGTCAACACTTTGGTGCTTTAGTGCCACCATGAGGTTGACATCACAATTTGCCCAGTTTTTTGGGTTTATGATTTATTTATTAGAGAGAATTCATTACTTTCACTTCTTGACATTTGGATACATTTACCGCGCTACTTTTACTTATTAATTTTTTTATGCGTTCATGATCTAACTTCAACAATGTTTATATCTATCAACTCATATTTCAACTTTTTTTTGCAGAGGAAAGAAAGGTCCATCAAAGGTTGTGGAAAAAAACACAAGATCCTGTGAACTAGACCAAAGGTCAAAGGTTGTTCATAGACAGCAGAGGAGCTTTAAGGAACCTGTCACAGAGAGGAAAGTGAGCTTCAACAATCAGCTCAGTAGTAAATAAAGACGAGACAAAGGTGGGATTGTGTTCAAGATGTTGCATTGAATGACATGGACAGCTAGCTTGAGAAAGGGATACAATCAATCAAGGCCTTCAACGCTGAGGAAGAATACCAGTTGTCACTGGGTTCTCATTCAAGCACAGAATAATAGAGTAAAGAAACATAGAGCTAGTGTTTGAGTCAATTTTTTTGATCAAGATGGGAAATTGCTTTGTGAAAACTGCATGTATTTTATCACTCTTTTCTCACCGCAGTATCTATGTCTGTCGTGTACATGTTGGACCACATGGACGCATGCTTGTAGCTCCTCACCCCAGCAGCTCATATGTTTTCCATTTTGTTCCTTCAACACAGAATTCATGCCCTAATATAATGGGGATTTTCAGAGACTGTATAGTTTACGCTTGAATCAGATGGGACAGTGTTAGTGGTACACCGTTTTACTACTTGCTGAGTACGTATTTCTTATCTTGTGTCTTTATATAGCGTTCATAAGATCTCATTTGTTTCCGAAACAAATGAGTTGAATGTTGACAGCTGGGTGCTGTTCTGTTTTTGTGAGCAGACATTTTAAACCAGTGGATCCAGGTTGCACACTTAGCCCATCAACTGAAGTACAAGCATCACTTGACATGATAACTTAATTACAGATGGAGATTTTCAATCATCGATCCTACACAGAACTGCAGTGATCACCACACCATGGTATATTCTTTCGTATGGAAAATGTATAATAATACAATGAACTGCAAACTTCATGAACTGATAAATAACGGTGAACAACATGACTTCCTGTAGACACGAGAGGTTTGCACACTGTGGTATTCAAATTAGTCTGCACTGTTATTAATCACATTCTTAAGTTTTGAGAACCTGCTTCGTCGCCATGAGAGTGTATCCTACCAGATTTAAGTTATTAATGATCAGATGTGTTCTGAAAGAGCACCGACACCTGCCCTAAAAGTCTAACTTTTTGCCCTCTGTCTCCATGAAAGCATCTGTCAACTTCTACATCTGGAAAAGCCATCCTGTTCGGTTCACCGGTCGATAGGATAGAAAATGTGTTTCACAGAAAGGATGAAACGTGGCTGAAGATTTAAATACCTTATGTTCAGCAGATAATGGGACTTCTTGGCATTTCACAGCAACCAAAGGCTGATTTTAGTTTTGCGCTTAGAAAGATTGTTTTAAAAAAAAAAGATTTCAATCTTGGACTAGACTTAATCCATGACTATAAATTTAACCATGAATCAACATTTAAATCAATTCTGAGAAACATCCTGTAACACAGCTTCAATGCTATTTGCCAGTGTCATAAATTTGACTATTAACCAGTTCCAATGATGCATACTGAAGGTGCCTGCTAAAGCAATAATTCACCCCAAAATGAAAGCCTTCTACAAAACAAAAAAGAGGAAACGCATTATATTCCAAAAAGAGCAAACACTGACAATAAAGAAACTCCAAAAAGCTCATATTGAAAAGTAATCATAGTCACTCCCTTTTTCTGTGTCCAGCCAGCTACACTATGGGTCCATGGTTGTACTGACATGATGAAAGTCAAAAGAAGTTTAGATTTTCTTTATCTATCTTGCTCAAATGTCATTATCAGTGCATTTTAGTGAGGAAGATCGATCCCTACCAGTGACCTCCCTTGTTTCCTAATGCTAACACTACATGGGCAAAGACAAATTCAAGTAAAATCCTTTAATCTGAGCTTCCTCCACTGCTGCTGTAGGAATCTCACAGCGAGCTTTGGGAGCACATGGCCAATCACACAGACCATTAGCTCTAACCCGCTCAGCATTAGCCTGGTAAACAATGGCGCCTTGATGCATTTGGAGAGATGAGGGTGTGCTTGTTTAGTGTGTGAGAACTTCGCTGACATATGGCAGCCATTAGGGCTTTAATGAGGTTCTTCCTCTGATAGGTATTCTAAGCATGTAGCACTTGCATTGCCCAGTCTGTCCTCCTGCCAGCCATGCAAACTCCAAGCCTGTGTCTTGGCAGATGATTCCTACATCCACACAGTTAATGGCAGACTTGAGGAATGAAATCAGAAAGGTGAGGTACACGGGGCTTAAAGAAAGCAACAAATGACAAGTGAATCCTGCCATCTTAGTCGCATGTTGTTGTTTTTCAGACAGACCTATGTTTATCTCAAGGAAGAGTTCCACAAAATGTTACTGTTCAACTTCTTTGTTATCCACTGAGTTATGACACATCCACATCCTGTATCCGGGACATCCTCAACCTGACTGTGTGTGGTGGATACACTGTTGATCACAAAACGTTAGTGTTCAGCTTCTTGTTAATAATGAAAAGAATAATGATACTGAAAGTGGAACAGCTGTGGCTGACATTGCATGTGGAAAAATGTCCTTCTTTCTTCTTGGTTGGAACAATAAGCCACCTGGCCTTCCAGAGGAAAAGTTTGTGCTGAAAAATCTGTCTACCTTTCAGCATGGCAAATGGTCCTCAAAACAAGCCTCGGTGGCCTTAAAATACTCTTTTTATTTTTCCATGTCCATTTTCTAACTAACACTCAAATATAGGCTCTAGTGGTTCAGTCCCCATTACTGGTAGATTTGATATATTCTGCCAGAAGCTGTAGCAGCTTTTAAGTTTTCAACAGCTGATCATTACCATAAACGATTGCCTTGAGTAATTTCTTCACAATGTATTTGCTCATGTGCATTTTTGGGTGTCCAAAGAAAATGTCTGAGGAAAAAAGTGCTGATTATTCTGTGATTAAATTCATATTACACCAGTCCAGCCAACTTTAAAGGGATCTGTTCCTCTCTGACGGCTTACAGTGTTAATATAGTTTTCAGTGAACCTTTTCAGTAACCTCTAATAAACAGAACGGGAGAGCTGCTAGCCTAAGCAAAGGCCGACCTGTCAGAGGTAATCATGAGGTCTGTGCTGCAGTTCTTTATGCAAATAAAGATCATCATGACATGCACACACCAAAAGCTTCAGTGCGACAGCAGCTTTAGCAACTACATTTTAGTTAAAGAAATCTTTGAAAAGAGACCAAAACTAACAATAAGGCCTGCCATCATATATGGTCCCCATCATAATTTAATTCAAAACACAATCTGCTGCACACTTTTGACAAAATGTTTAACCTTTAATCTGTTAACTGCCTTTTGATTAGTGTCCAGTGTCTAGGATTAAACAGTGTTAAGACCAAGAGAGTTTGGTGCATACATGTTATTGCAAACAAGATTATATCCTCACCTCATTTGCTGACAATGACTTAGCCCGAAACAATAACAATCCCATAAATGTGCCCTTTTGTCTAACAGCCAGAGAAATACTGAGGAAAATAGATGTTTAATTGGCTCATCTTACTCACAAATCAAAAAATGCTTATAATAGACCTGGACCTTTGCAGTGGAACTAACTGAATGGAAAGACTGGAAGAGGGGATAAACTCTATGCATGGTATGTTAGTTAACTTACGGTGGAAGGATCATTCCAGACCTGTAAAAGACATCATTGTTCCCTGAAGTTGTGAGAACAACCACAGGAGTTACAGAGACATCGTCTTTCCCATCCTGTTTTTTATACCTTATTTGGCACCAAAATGGATCTCTAGATGTATTCATTTTGTGTGCTTTAAAAAAAAAAATCTTGACTGCGTCTTTGAGTTTAATTACTTCCAGAAAGGAAAAGAAATGAAAGAAAATATGGTTTCTTTCCATTTTGAATTCTTTCACAGGCTCCAAAGTTCAGTGCAGGAGCAACCGTAGCAGTAAAATTAATACAGGGCAGATTTTCCCTCTCTCCAATAGAGTCACATGCAGGGATGTATGATGTTACTGCAGGCGTGTGAAAGCAGCGGAATAGATGGGATCGAACACTAGCTGACAATTCATATAGGAGGACATTACTAGATGGGTTTTTTTCCAGAGTTTTACCAAAATGCGAATATGTTTGAGCCATACCCAACCCACATTTGATTACTTTTAAACTAGAAACAAAAGCGTACAAATGGAAAATGCTATTCATCAAGTATTTTGCCCCCCCAGCTTCAAAACGAGGGAGATGTTGTAGTCTAACAAAGCTGTTTGCAATGTTTAGAGCATGTTATTCTTCACAGGAACACAAACATAACACAAAGGAACATGAGCAGGAATCCCCCGAGGATTTAAAATGTAGAGCTGTGAGTCAGCATCTTTTTCCCCATGTGTTTTAATCACCTCCTTCTCGCCACCTCTAACCGCTAGCAAGGAGCCCCTCACTCTCCATGTGGCCACCCCTGAGTCCTTACCACATCTCAGTCTACTATAAACTGTGATACGGTCACAGATAGCTGCTGTTGTATTAAAAGCATTACATGTTGAGTTTAACGCAGGCAACTTTCAAGAAGGACATACGTTCAATAATTTACCCAAAAGAAGCAAACATATATTGTCATTTCTCCCCAAAAATTCCAGACCTGCCCTACTGCAAATGCGAGGAGCAACCAATGAATGCTACTCTCTGCAACTCTATCACATTGGCACACAAATAAGCACAACTTCATACACATATACACATGTGTGCAGAGGTTTACATATATGGACATACACAAAGACAGGTGTGTTTAAGCTAATTGGGAAGGAAACCAAGCGTGCATGGGAGACAGCCCACGGTCCTGGGGATTAAACGCTCGAGTTCATATGAAGAAAGACTATTCCCATGTGAGAAAATGTGATTTATATTTCACCTGTAAAGCTTTCTGCAGAGTTCCCCAGAGTGAACACTTGGTGATAACACTGTCCATAGAATTTTTATTGCTAAAGATAATTTCTAAAACACTAAATTCTGTTTTAACGTTGGATGTGTGTGTGTGTATAGGTGTGTGCATGTTCGAAAGAGAAAGGTAAAGTCTTGTTGTTCCACATATTTCCCCAAAAGTCAAAATAGTATTAGAATTATGTAGTTACTTCTAACATCTAATACTTCTACTTTCCCCCAATATCTGCCTACGTTCTTAGTTGTCTCATTATATAGCTAAAACCTCCAGTACAACAGGATCCAGTCTTAGGAAATGTCCATAATCATTGTACTATAAAGTACTCTGAAAACAGCCAGGCTTTTTTTTTTTTATTGAGCACCAGATGGTTTCTGTCTTCACACTGTTATGTGCCTGCGCTCTCTTAATTTCATGCAGACCTATGCATCCATTTAACCAAAGCAAAGCCTAATCCAAGTCTTAATAGAGTGAGACAGAGTGGCATTCACAAGCAGGAGTAAATTAAACTATTACATAGCAGGCTCCAGTGTCTCGGCACATGCTTGGGCTGTGTCCAGGCTGTTTATTACCTTGCAGTGTCAACACCATGGCCTTGGTGTCAGCGGCTGACATACATTTCCATAGTGGGTGCCTTCTGTCTCATATCAGAGATTGGAAGCAGGTGGACGGTCGGCCCCCACAACACACAATGGGCTCTACCACCACAATTTGGCAGCGATACCAAAGAGAGCAACATTCAAGAAGCCAATCGACAATGAGTGCTGAAAAGAAGGGAGGGGGAGCAAAGCACGGATTGTCGCTTGAAATATTACCAGAAGCAGACTTTTCTTTAACACATCTCTCGGTGTACACTCTCCTTCTACTGAAGTCAAGCTGGAGTAAATTGCGCTGAGAGGGCGAGGCTGGTATTTTGAATCTGCAGCAACCCCTGTCATCCTTCATCCTTATTTATGATTTGTCTAGCATCTGAAGCCCTATAAGTGTTGATAGTGATAGTGAGTGATCATCTGCCACACAGTGATCCCAAAAAATATTATGTTCTCTGTAACAAACGCATTTCATGTCCTTAATTGCAGTTTAGGCCAAGCATCATGTCACATCTGCCTCAGAAAGAAACACATTCCTTGAACTGGTAGTAAATGAGTTTTTGGCCACTTGGGGGCATCGGATATCAGCTGTTAGTCAAACATTGATATATTATCACCTCTTAAGTTAATATGAGAAACTTGCCCATTTATACTTCCAGATGTTACAGAGAAACATTGGTATTCATTTGGAATCATGTTTCTGTCCATCTGTCAAATGTTCGTCCAATATTCACTTTTTTAGCTTTAGCTTTAGTCTCCATCAACTGTTGTATGTTCACCAGCTATTAGCTCACCTTTTTTTGTGTAATATAGAGCTGGGTAGTCTACAGCAGGTTTTAGAGCTTTTATCTGCCTGCTGAGAATAGAAACCAGGGTTGATGGGAGCATTGGGAATGAACGAAAACAGTGAGCTGAAAGACGCAACGATGAACTGAGTCCACTGCAAATTCTCTGCGGAATTGTCACTATGAGCAGCATCCGTCACATTCAGAAAATCAACCAGGCGAAGCAGACAACAGACAGAGATGCTCTTGCATGCTCAACAGGCTTTGCATGCAGAAGGAAAGGATAAGCAAATGCAGGAAACACCATAGTACATCTGATGAAGCCTTGAGAATCATCTTCATGACCAAACATCAAGTCCAGTTTGCTTTAGGACAAATATAGAGGTCAACATTCCTGCCTCTCTACTGTATCTGCTTCTTCTCTATCGTGCATGAATCACAGAGAGGACAGTAATAAGTCTGTCACTGTGGAATGTTAAAGCTCACAACGCAAATCTAATAATGAAGAGGATTCCCTGGTGAAACCCTGGTGGCTCAGTGTGTACACACAGATATCCAGGTTCCCTGTTTGAGCTAGAGTTGCAGTTTATCTTGGTAATTATGTTAAGCTGGAATGTGGCTATATCCACAGTACTCACAGCAGATCCTGCTGGTCATTTTGTCCATCGAGGAGTAAATCAAGGTTTTTGGAAATGGCCCTTTTATATATATTATTCATGATGAGAACATACAGCAAAAATACCTTAACACTGAACACTCAAGCCCTAAGCCCGCAACACAGGATTATTAGTGCATGTCTCTGCATAAAGCAGAGGTTCAGTGAAGGAACCAAGCTGAACACAGGAGCTTGGCTCCTTGTATAATGATTCTGGCAGAGTGAGGATAAATCTGTCTCGAGAGATGTGATGAGGAAAAACGTTTCACAAAAAGAGAAGAGCGGTATGACTTCGAAGCAAGGGATGTGTAGAAGAGGAAGAGAACCTAGAGGAATTCTGATTAGATCAAATATCTCAATCTGTTCCCTATTTGCCACTCCAATGTGTGAAAACCAAAGAGCCCATGTCAAAACAAACGCAATGGAGAGCTGCCTTTGACAAACAACAACACGTTCCTGTGAAAGAGGAAGAACTGCTTAACACCCCTGGCAGGCAGGTCCTTTCTTCTATAGGAAAGAGAAGGAATCAAACAGGAGACCCTCTCCAGTGGGTGTGTGTTTGTAAGCATGTGGGGGGTTGGAACCAAATATCCTCTGGTCACCATTCTGTCTCAGCGGGACTCCTCCGAAACGTTAACAACCATCCTCCTGTTTGCGCGTTGACGTAGACCGCAGGGGTTTGGACAGTAGAAAGAACAGACGTGACGGTGACGAGATAATGCTCAGAGACCAGAGGGATCATCGGGTTTTGTGGAAACCTTCTGGAAGTGTTTACCTTTTAATGAGGACAGACACAAGGTTCCCTCTCTGAGGCTCAAGGCCGTTCAGTTGGTAAAATGAGCATATTTAGAAGCCTGTGGTTATGGGGCAATAATGTACAAATTGTTTTTCTGTCCTCATTGATGTCCTCAAATTCTTTAACACAGAAATGTCCCGTCATTTTTCTCATTTTTTAAATCCTCTTAGCAGTTGCCAGTCAACTAATGGAGACTCCAGGATTTACTGCTTCCATACAGTCTGGCACATAGCCCCTCGTAAAACAGCAAATTGTCATTGAGCTATACAGTGTTAATTAGTTAGATTTAGGGGTGCTGGTAGGTGGATTTTGCTACTGTTCGGAGGAGCCAGGCTAGCTGTTTCCTCCTGTCTTTATGCTAAGATAAGCTAACCAGCTGCTGGCTTTGGCCTCATATTTACTGTACAGATGTGAGAGTCGTATCAGTCTTTTCATCTAACTCTCCACCTGAATGTCAATAAGTGTATTTCCCTATTCTCAAAACAATCCCTTTAAGTTGCTTATAATGACAATAAAACTAATTTGAGAAATCCAATGCAGTAAAGAAACGTTGGGTAACTCTTCATAAATTGAAATATTGCCATCATGTGTGACAAAATGCAATCTAACCTTTTAAATATTTTAACCATACTAAACCAGAACCGCATATACTGTCATTAGCATACCATTTTTATAGAGTGGAGGCTCAGCTGGGTTAGCCACAGCACTCCAGGCTCAAGCCTTCAAAGGAAACCATTTCTCCCAGAAAGCACTTCTTCTACCTCTACCCAGAGACCCCACAGAGCAGCCTCATCCAATCACGGCAACACTACAGGCTCATTCTGCTTTTGCAAAGTGAAAGCATAAGGTCTGAACTGGGCCTATTAAAGCTTTAACAACATGTTGTCCTGTAAGGATGTAAGTCAGTTCATTCTGTCACAAAGCTGCACTCAGCTTGTTACTACTTTGAACGGCTGCAATGCGAGGAGCGGAGTATGAAGGTTTATAAACATGACCAACTTTTTTAATCAGGTAGGAATTAACTCACCATATTGGCATCGCGTCCCTTTGAAGCCCAGTGGACATTGACATATCCGGTCTTCGGTCTTTGCACATTGGCCTCCATTGAAACATGTGTTGACGCCACAAACCCCTGCGGATATACCACATATCATACACCAATGTGTCCATATATGGATGATGGAGATCTCTGGTCAGCTACATTCCAGCCTAGTATTTCCAGTTCAATTACTGTACTGAATATAAAATTGATGAATACACAACTGCTTCATAGCAATATCAAAACTAGCCCTATGTGACATGCAGCATGTTCATAATGCTATTACTTACTATGCAGACAGCCCATGTCTTCACCCTCCTGAGTCCAGCCAGGGCAGCACTTATAAACTATGTGCAAATCTGCGCTGTACACCTGCCGGTACACTGTGTAGTAAGCTGTCCTGAAAAAGAGAAGTTCTGTTATAGTCACAGGATTTTCTGGAAGTTACAATATATGTTTATATTAACTATTTATTGTGTATGTGTAAAACACTCCATCAAGACTTAGTCCACTCCAGCTGTGCTGATGAGTGAGATGTCGTCATGGAATAGCAAAGATCACAAACAAAGTGTTTGTGCGTTTGAAAAAGTATGTTTGCTCTCACCTTCTCTCATAGTTCATACACCATCTGTGGTTGGTGCAGCCCTGCTTCCACACCTTAACCATGCGGGAAAAGGCCTGGACACAAGGCTGACGGGCCCCCAGCATGGACATCTCCTGGTCAGCACAAACATTTGGCCTGTGCATGGGGGGGGAAAAAAGAGAACGCATTGACAAACGGGTTCAAGTAATGTGACCAAGCAAGCGATTTACTTAAAACAAATATAATTTATTAAACTAAGGTTAAGCAATGACATCAGAGCATGTGCTGTGGAGGAAAAGGTGCAAAAGCAAAAGGTGACCCTCGTCTGACAACTGTCCCATGTCGGACAATTGACTACTGAGGTTTGCCAAAACGGTGGGAGGGGCGTCACAATATTGTGAAAATGTATTTAATGCCTTTGAGTGTAATGCAAACGACAATGAGGTGGACAGATGTAATTAAAATTGTGTTAGACTTGTAATTGAAGAAATAAAAACATGATATAGTGTTGTAAAGTTCAAAAGCAGCATGTGAGTATTGGCTACTTCATTTTCCATTGTTTTATACAGTATATTTTTGAGGTGGGTACAAGTTGACTGAGTTTAGAGGTGGGCTGTAAAGCTTCCAATATTGATGTGAGCCTGCTGTATGTGTGCCAACAAACATGAACCCCCACATGTTCTACACATGTTCAGTTGCATGGACTTCAGCTCATCACAGACACATTGTTTGTCAAACAATTATACAGCTTCCTGTTTGGTGCAATGTGCTTGATTAAGGTCCAGAAAAAAAAGAACAGTCTACAGGACCCTAACAGCACCCCATAAACAACCAATTAACTTCCACAGGAAATTAATTTTTTCCTCCAGAATTGTTTGCATGTTCATGTGCCTGAATGCATGTAGCCTACTGATGTGTGCAAGTGCATTACACAGCACAGAGGTTTGTACTGTACAGTACTCTGTCAGAAGCAGACTTCATCCAACTGCATTGTCAGTGCAGGTATCCTAAACTATCAAGAGATGTCCTCCTCCACAAACCATCTGGCTTCAATACACAGCAGCCTGAAGTTAATTAGAGGAAGTCTTCTGTTTCTCCTGTAATAAAAACGATTCTTTTAATCATGTCTAGCACAGTCTATTTATATTGGGAAACCTCTGTTAGAGCACTACAAAGAAAAATCACAACCCATTGGAAGTTATTTGGCAGAATCACGTTACAATAGAAACATATCCATCCTCATAGGGGACTTGAAAGAGCGACGCCTAGTGGGCATTGAGGAGAGTAAACAATAAAGTAACAGAATTACAGACAAGTTAAATAATTTGCAAAACGTGGACAATGTATAGAACTGTCTTTGTAAAATGAAATTAAAGGAAAAAAGCAGGCTATGACGCGTTGCTTCCGTCTTAGTTTAAAGCAATAATGCGTAAAACTCTCACTCACCTGACCGTTCAATACAAGTTAAGTGCAGGTCAAATTAAAAACTGGAAATTATATAAATCAAAAAGCGTCACTTACATGCCAAGTTGCAGCTCCAAAGATGATGCGATGTGCATAGTGCTGAATAATAGCACACACAAAATATCTGGGAACATAGTTTCAGCCAGTTACAGACACGGAGAGAAGTTCTCAATCGGCGCAGCCTCTGTGTCCTTCAAATGAAGAGTATCCTGACATTTATGGAAGTCCGTCTTAGGACATGACTCAAGCTGATGTTTTTTTTTATATATATATATTTCCCGAGATCCAGACGTGGTTTCCCGTCACTGGTGAAGCAGAGGGACGACTTGTCTCATGTCAATCGCAGCCTTTGAATGGCTCCAAGTAAACGCACCACCCACAGTCACTGAGGGGCCACCTCCAAAAACAAAAAACTGATGACATTGACCTGTGCATTCACCGTTAACACACCCAGACATGTTTTTATAATATCCCAAATATGCCAAATACATGATGTGAAAGTTGCATCTGAAAAACAATTCTCGCCAGAAGTTATCTGAATATGTCGTATTTAGATATTATGTTCATGGAAATGGGAGTGAATTAAGCATTGTGGAAAAACTGGCTCAAATAATGTGACATGTCAAAGCAAGCAATTTACTTAAAAACAAATATAATTGATTAAACTAAGGTTAACAAAACCAACAAATTGAGTGGGTACAGCGATGACAGCAGAGCATGGATGTGTGTGCTGTGGAGTTAAAGGTGCAAATGCGAAAAAGAATGACGGTCGGCTGGCGACCCTCCCATGTCAGACAATTGACTGCTAAGGTTTGCCAAAGCAGCTCAAAGACAGTGGGAGGGGCATCACAGTATTGTGAAAATATAAGTATCACCTTTGACTGTAATGTTTTCCAATATGCGCATACCACAGTGACAAAAGAGATCTGAGGACAGGATTGGACATGATTTTAGTATTTTTAAAAGTTTTCTATTGCATATACGTATAAATCAATACATATTCAACATGCATAATTCATTTATGATATGCATTCTACATTAAATATTAGATTACATTAAGACTAAATGTATTGATACCACTCAAGTCTCACCGAAGCAAAAGGAAGTACAACAAACAAATGTATAGTATAAGTAACAATAAAAAGTATATAAAATGAGGCATGATGAAAGATGTAAATACATACAACACATTTACAGTAAAACAACTGTTGAGAATGGCAAACATTCACCCCCATTGGTGTTGCGACGTCACTTCCGCCTGAGATTTGGTACTTCCTCTTTAGAGGGCAGGCAGCGGAAAAAGAGAGGAGGCGCCTCTCTCGTATCAACACTGGAGATGCATGACAGCTATACAATGTGTAATACTTGCACTTAACTGTACCAATTTGATTATATTTAGACGTGTTTAATTCCTTTAAGATTTAATGAGTAACGTTACGTTCTTCTTGGGAAAGGTTAGACATCCGTAGCGACAAACAAAACGGTAAGAAACCAAAACTACCCCGCTAGCTTGAAATGGCGATAGTGTTGTCTAACGTTAGCCTCAGAACTGTGTTGACTTAACTTAGATCTCCCAGCAGTTACTTAAATATTAGAGCTAGACATTAGCAGTTTACTAATTACTGTGAATATTGGTTCATGTTTTAAGGGGGTTGCCTAATCAAATAACTAGCTACTGTATCAGCTTCACTATTAGACAGTAGTATACACCATTGTTGATATTAGCATTATGTTAGCATTCATGTTAAATATACTATATAACGTTATGCTTTAATGGGTGCAGCAGCTGTATAAGCTATTATTTGACTACAGTCAAGACTGCTGTCTAATTGGTTCCTTTAGCCTCCCGTTGTGTCCGTGTTCAAAGTCAGAAGGCACCAAGTTATCATATGATAGTGTCACGAGAACATTTCCAGCTCTTAATCTTGCCCACAGCTCATCAGCTGCACCAATATTATCTGAGGAGATCATTTAAGAGATGTTCGTCTTGTGATCTAGTAACTGTAGGTTAATGGGATGTGCCAGCAGGTGTGCTGCATGATGAGTTAAACCGGTGTGAAACAATAACAACACATGGATCTCTCCTGTTGGCATGTTGTTATGGTGTCTTCCCTTTGTGACCTTTTTTTCGGGGCGAACAATTAGCTTGTGTGTTGCTGAACAAATCATTCCTCGCAGCAAAATGAACGGGGCAGCATTCCCTTCCCCCATGGCAGAGATGGCAGAGATGAACCGTATCCAGTATGAGCTGGACTACACCGAAGGGATCAGCCAGAGGATGCGCATCCCTGAGATGCTCAAAGTGGCTCCTCACGGCCGCGATGACCCTAATCTTGGATCTCAGGAGGTCCCCCACAGTGTCATAATGCAAGTCCCAGAGAGAATCGTGATGTCAGGTCAGTATGCTGGCAAGCATTCTGTCAATGTAGGGCTGTGTTTTTTGTCTTTTATTACTTTTAAACTATGTACGTCATTGGTGCTTGCCAGCTGACTGTAATATAGCTATTATGTGGTTTTGATATGACTGTTGACAGATACTAGCTGGACTATCAGTGACTCAGGACTTTGTCATGTGAAATATTTAAGACCTAAAATGAAACTAAAAGTCTTTAGGCACAACACATGTGAAGATAGAAGTCATTATTCAACCTCGGCATTCAAATCTCAGGAGATTGTTTGAATCAAGTGAAGTAGAAAATGCATCAATCTCTAACTCGCACCTTCCTTTATCAGGAGACAGTAATGACACCCAGTTCCCCAGACCCAGGGACCTGGACCTAATCCAGTCAACACCACTAGAAATACTATCACTGAAGACTCCACCCAGAGTCCTCACCCTCAGTGATCGGCCCCTGGACTTCCTGGAAGAGGAGCAGCAGGCGGCTCCAGACAGCGAGGAAGTGGTGAGCGATGAGGCAATAAATAGTCTTTTACCAGGACACTGAATGAAATACAAAGACTTTCCTTACACTAAACCATAACCTGAATAAATCAGTTGTCATTTTTTTTTTTTGTAGTTGCGGCCCCAAACACGAGTACGCCGGGAACGTTCAGCCAGTGAGAATGCAGCTGCCCGTCAAAGCAGTCAGCTGATGCGCAACGATTCTGCGTGAGTATTGGTCTGGATAAGCCATCATTAGCTTGGTACCAGCTCCATCTTGTCTTCTACATGCATGCACTTGCATCTTTCTTTTGGGTCTATGTTTCCTGTGTCCCTTTGTCTTCGTGACATAGCTGGTTGTCTGTTGTCACTACCACTGTAAGCCGTTCTGCTGCAAGAGCTTTGGAGCCTTCAGCGTCAATACTTAAAGCAGCTGTTTTTGTCACTGGAACTAATCCATTAACACCATGACTTTAAACATTTACGTACTCATCAGTTTTGATTTGATAATTTCCAAATTTTTTGAAGTATTAAATTATTTCAGGATTACTAGAAAATTGTCGAAAATATTAATATTTAGTGTATAAACTATGTGCCCTGCGATAGTCTGGGGACCTGTCCAGGGTGTACACTGCCTTTGCCCAATGTCAGCTGGGATTGGCTCCAGCCCCCCCCCCCCCCCCCCACCAGACACTTCATGTCCCCATCACTAAATGCATGTGACGTCCTGGTACTGTTGCTAAGGTCACCACCAGAACAAGACGGTGGTCCTGAGTGAGATCATTATCTTTTCAGTGCCTTTCGTTCTCATCTCTGTTTCTGTTTTTTGTTTGGTGTGTTCTATGTTAGTAAAGCACCGTGTCTCACTGTGTGAGTGGTTGGCAGGTTAAATGCCATTATTGCAACATTACTTTTACTTACTTTCACTCAGTTGCAATTTTTTACAAAGTCAGTAAAGTTGAGGACAGTTTCTTTTCCTTATTTCTCTCCTTCTCCCTCTCCTTCCTCCTTCCTTCCTTTCCTCTGTTGTCTTGTTCTTCCCTTGTCCACTGAATTCGCTGCTCTTAATGGTGGGCATTGGGCAGTGCGACCTTGTCCCCCCCAGCCACTGTCCACCCTTGCCCCACTCTCACCGTGACTGAAGAAGAACACAGCCTGTACAGCGCTAGCGGTGTTTTATCTTTCCTCCAGTCCACTACACGTCGGGCCTACCAGCAGGTCCTGGAGGTCTTGGACGAGAACCCTCGCAGGTGACCTCTCAATCATCCGGTCGTTTTTTTGCCTGAATAGAAACTTGGCTTACTAGATTTTGGTCAGAGAGGGCAAGAGAGTGCTGCAGGAATGAGTCCTCAAACCCGGAAATGAGTCCGCGTTTTTACATTTCTGGTTCCTCCATTAATCCAATGGAAAAATCCTGTTGGCGTTTTGTCGAGGGAACCAGTGCAATTCTGACTTCCTAGTTGGCCTACAAAAATACGTCCTCCCTGCAGCACTCTATACTGACCGCTTCAGTTGTTTTGACTTCCTCAACGTCTCATTAACTTTGATTTCTCCTGTTCATACAGGAAGGGGTGGTGTTTCCTAAATGTTGTTTTGGCCCTTAGTTATGTTGGAAGGTCAGAAGTGTTTTGTAAGGTAGATTCAAGCCTTACATGCCTATTTGTAACATTCAGTAACAATATTAATACAGCATGTATTAATCAAAATGTAAAGAGTTTGGAGCTGAATTGAACGTACCGTCAGGTGGAAGTAGCGATGGGAGTTGAACCCCTTGTTGAAGTTGTACTAGGCCTTGTCTACCATTGTCAATTTAGATTTGATTTTGGAAGAAAGTTAATGATGATGAAAGTGTCAATTAAGACATTGTGCTAAGAAGGATTAGCCTGTTGGCTTCTAGGAGAACTCAAAACAGTGTAGTTTTGCGAAGGACATGGAAGGTGTGTGCATGCATGCCATCAGTTTATGTTGCTCTATCTCTCTTATTTTCCCTTCTCCCAACCCTGTCTTTCCCAACCTCTATAGCAAACCATCCCTGCGAGGGGGGTCGGCCTCAAGCACCAACCCCCTGCATGACTCCAGGTAACTTCACCTGGCACTCTACCTTCATTCGGATCCTTTGTCCTTTTCTCTCCATCCTTTCCTACCTTTCATTCTCATTTCCGGGTCAAGAAACAAGATTACGCCCTGGTGGAAAAATCCATTGAAATTAGCGATATATATCTAAAAACCCTTAATGTAAACAATACACTCTCTTGTGGTTGAATTGATTCTCAGACTGACTGTTCTCTCTTCCAGGCTTGCACTATCAACATATGAAGCCACACTGGATGCGGGGTCTGATGACATGACTGTGGTCGATGCAACAACGCTTCGACGTCAGGTTAGTGCTAAATAAATACACTATCTCCATTTTGTTGCAAGAGAGCTAATTGTGGAATCTCTGTCACTGAGGAAACATATTTTTTTTTTTAATTATTTATCTCTAGCTCATCAAGTTGAACCGTAGACTGCAGCATTTGGAAGAGGAGAACAAGGAGCGAGCGAAGCGAGAGATGATCCTGTACTCAGTCACTGTAGCCTTCTGGCTCGTCAACACCTGGGTGTGGTTGCGACGTTGAAAGCCGGCCTGTGTTTCTGCCGTCACCGTGACAGAAGAACGTACTGTCCCTTACTCTGTGTCAAATGTTAGCTAACCGCTGCACTTAGTCCCTGTGGGAGGAAGACCGTGTAACTTGTGTACAAGGCCGGTTGACCACGGGGCTTATGGTTTTGATTTGGTTTATTTAATACATGTAAAGTTTTATTTTTTTACTCTTTACTTCATCTTGTCTCACGTTTGTCATTTTTTTTTGTTTTTATTACAAACCTTCTTGCTCAACGCTAAGCATGACTTGTTGTAAATATTTGTCTGTGTCACTCAGAGTTTTGAATAGACGCCATCCAGTCATAAAGTAAAGCATAGTTTACCAAAATGGGGAAAATGGAGCTGCAGTGTGGAGATGCAACATGTTGAATATTTATTGGGGAAAGAATAATATGTGACTCGAACTGGGAAATGTAATAAAATTTACTAAAATCATACATATGACGTGTCGTCCCTGATTTATTTATTTTTATACATGAGGTGAAATGTAAACATCAGCATAGTTTGGCTGTTACTTGAAGAACGGCCATGTCTCTCACATTTGGCACAGTTTTTATTTTCACGGGTTATATATATTTTTTATCATAATTTCTGCTGAACGCTGATGTTTCATTTTTCATAAACTAATACTGTAGATTCATGTCTTTAGATGCACTGTGTAACTAGTGTGCAATTGATTAAGAAATCATTTAAATCTAGTCCTTAACATCTGTGTTATCCTAATATGGTATAAAGATATTATTGCCACTCAATGAAAATATAAAACAAAACAGATCATTCAAGATTTATTCTGTTTTCACACAGTATTACAATTAACAACCAAATGAACAAGATGGCTTTGAAATTCTTTAACATAAACTTGCTCGACAATGAATAACATTTCACTAAACAATAACCGCTAAATATAATTTATTTTTAAATTATTGCTGTGCCCTGATTGGGCTGCTGATGGTCTCACACAGCCGGTCTATCGCCTGCCAGCATTTGGACACTTCATTTGAACACGTGTCCTGTGAGACTATAGTTCGGCACTTCAGTTGATCAAAAATGCTCTAAACCTTGAAAGCATCATTCAAGCTCCTCGATCAGGCAGCGGGGGGGAGAAGACGTGCGCTTTGGTTTGAACTTTCCCGCCGGTTCAAAAATACGTGGCTCAAGAGTATCCCCATCTTCTGGATACACCAATGACGAAGAATTGCTGCAGACCCCGGTTGATTTGTTGCAGCCGCTCATTAAAAACAATGAATTTCTATCTGAACCAACGGTTGGGAAGCCCTCGCTCTGATTCCCGATTGTATCATCCTCACCACTGCCTCCTGATATGACCTCGATTGTAGGTTTGTAAACTTGCTGAGAAGAGAACATTGCTGTGAAGTTGTCTGTGTCCACATCCTCCAGATCAGGCAGGTCATCAATACGCAGTGAGCGATGTGGTGGAAGGTGAATGGTTTCCAGCTGGTCTGCATCCTCCAGCTCTGTGACCAGTGGTCCGGGACCATGTGCTGCTACGACCTCGTCTGCTTCAGGAGGACCTGCCCTGAGCAGAGGAGGCTGTTTCTCTTCAAAGGGCTCGCTCATGTTTGCCTGCTCTCTCACCGCTTCATTTATAATAACCTGTTGTTTGTCATCTTCTGTGTTTTCTGTCTCTAGCATCTTTCCCGCTGTACTTTCTTGTTCTTGTGCTGAGTGCTCTGGATTCACAACCTCTTTCTCTTCTGTCACAGGCTGCTTTACCTGTGATTTCTCCTGGTCATCCTTCTCTAACTGATCCTCCTGGAAACCATCACCTGGCTGCTCTGCTTCTAGATTGTCACAGTTTGGCTGATGTCCGTTGGGTTCCTGTGCTGTGCTGTGCAAGAACTCTTCGTGGGCATCCAGGCAGTCCTTCACAAAGGCTTGGATCATCTCTCCTTTTGGTGAAGTCGGAAACTGGGTGTCATTTTCCTCACATGGAGTCTCTGGAGTGGTGGAAGCCTCAGTTGCCCCTGAAATAGAGCAGATTATAGGCTACCATTTAAAAATAATCCACATTGTATGTGCAGTAGGGTGGTAAAAGTGTTTACCTGTCTCCTGTAGCTCTCGAAGGTGTCGTTTCTCCTGGCCTGTCTTCCGAATCTTTGCCATGGCATCCAAGCTGTCCTGAATTTTCCTCCTCTCTTGTGTTTCCCATTGCTCCCTCTCTTTCCTCTCAGCTTCCAGCCCTCCCACTGCCCATGCCTCTGCACACGCCCTGTCTTTGGGGAACACGGGGCGATCGTCCAGGTAGGTGAGCTGCTTGAGACGCACAATCATGGTCTTCCTGTAGTTTGGGATTTGTCTCACCACCTCATTTCCTATTAGATTCAGCAGGCGCAGCTCTGGCATGGCTTCAAGTACCAGCAGGATCTCCGGGTACTTCAACAGATTGTCAGACATGTCCAGCGCACTGAGTGCCAGACACTGACTCAGATGCTCCACATCTTCCACAGTCTCCAGCTTGTTATGGGCGATCTGCAGAGTGCTCAAGTCGGGGAGGCAGGAGATGTTCTCGATGACGTGTATGTAGTTGTTGGAGACATTTAGGGTGGCGAGCTTTTTCAGAGGTTCTAGGTTTTCCAGCTTGTAAATGAGGTTCTGCTGAAGGAACAAGCAGCGCAGATCAGTCTGGGCATCAAGATTTGCAATGCGTTGGAGCCCGTTGCTTTCCAGCCAGAGACACTTCAGTCCTGTGTACTCCTCCAGGTTCTCAATGGTGGAGAAACCTTTGAAATGCAGGTACAGTGTGTCATTCAGGGAAGGTGTTGAGTAAAGGTTATTCTGCTTACAGTTGTCTTTAAGGAACTTCTTGGTCATTCGTGGCCAGGACTGTTTTTCCCTTCCCTCTTGAAGTGGGCTTTGCAGTATTTTGTTATTATTTTCTTGAGCTCCATCCTTTATCACGGCCTCCACTTCATCTTTGACAGAGGAAGTTATTTCGGCATTTCCACATTCCATTGGAGTCGCTGTCACCACTTTATCTTCCATCTTTTCCTCGACTTCAGGACAGGACGTCGTCAAATTGACAGGCAGGATAATTATAAATAATATATACCTGTTCTGTATATGTTTTCTATTAATTTGTTAGATGTGTAGTCCCGTAAAATCCACTCGGAAGTCCGCTGTGTTGCCTAACGTTAGTAAACGTTTATGTTTGTTTCCATAGTAACGCGCCTTCGGCCGTTACATGGGAACGGTCTGGCTGGCCGGATGTTGTTTTATGTTCCGTGTCGAGAGTCGGACAGTTTAAGCTGTTGCACATCTGCTGCCAGTAGCCACCATGGCGTCCGGATACATACTAAATCGTGGTGTGCTAACGTTAGGAATTCACTGTCAGCGTGTTTGCAGAACCGTGTCATTATCACAGGTTAGAGAGAAGAAGCGGTGGATGAAAGCGTACACGTACCTCATGGCCAAGAAGTTAAAGCTTGAAGGACCTCCACCACCGAAGCCACGGTGAGGATAACCGTGAACGATGCTAACACAAGAGTGGAATAGAGAGCATCTCAAGGCCATTAATGTAATGGTTGTATTGGTCAGCGTGTGTATTCATCTTAGCCAATCGAGTAGGCTGGATATATAGGATAGCATAATTACACTACACACATTTTGCGGATGGACCTGATTTGCGGTGGGGGTTGAAGCTTTATGAGTGCAACTGTATGTGTATATGAATGGATGTATGTATATGTGTGTGTATATATATATATATATATATATATATATATATATATATATATATATATTTTTTTTTTTTTTTTTTTTTTTTTTTTTTTTATTATTTGTATCTTTTATTATTTTATTTTATTTATTTATTAGTTTATTTTTAACATATCCAACTGTCTCACTGAGCTTTCTGTTATTATTGCCTTTTTTTCTGCTTTGTCTGTCAAAGCACTTTGTGAACTCTGTTTTTGAAGGTGCTATATAAATAAAGTTAGTATTGTCGATGCAGACTTGTGCGTGTAGTAACAATGTCCACAGTTTTAAAGTGAACCCAGTGGCGAAGCTGTCAATCATGGTTCCTTTGCACAGGTGCTGCTTCTCATTTATCACCATTTGAAACAAAAGAGTTTAAGCCGTAATCCTCAAAGACACTTTTCTCCTGATAGTACTAAAACTATTAATTCTAGTGTACAGTAAGTATGAATGTCTCTCAGCTCTTATACATACATAGGGATTATTTGGATATCCTCAACAGCACACACCAGAAGTAAGAACAAGGTTGTAATCTTTCCTTTTAGAGGAAGTCTGGACTCGGAGTAATCTTTATGTTTGCCTTTCTTTCAGCTCTCAGAAGCCTCACTGGGATTACCATGCTGAGGTCCAGGCGTTCAGCAGCCGCCTCCACGAGAACTTCTCCCCGGAGCTACTGAAAACAGCCTTCATCAACCCCTGTTACCTGCAGGCGGAGCTAAGGAGGAGACAGGGGTTAGGCGTGGACTCTGAGATTACCGCTCTCGTTCTGAAAGATAATATTCAGCTCAGTGAAAGGGGAGTGAGTTTCACTAAAAGCTTCCTGAGCGACTGGTGCAGGGCCAGCTTCCCGATCCTGCCGAGAGACGGGGTGGAGAGTGTCGTAAGGCACCTCGCCAGTTCAGCGGTCGTGACCGATGTAGCAAGAAATCTTGGCATTGAAGACCTAACCATGAGTGCAGACTGTCCTGTTCCCGATGATGTGCTTCATTCAACGTTCATGGCAGTAATTGGAGCTCTAACGGAAAGCAGTGGGGCAGAGAAAACCGGATTGTTCCTCAGGGTAAGAGACTTGCAGCAGAGTGTAATGGGGACTCAATATTCTGTTTAAAGTGACGAGAATTTGTCCTTCAGACTCTTTGAGTTGACGCTGCTTGTACAGCAGTATCATATTTTCTCTTCTTTTTCTTCTCCCCCCCCCCTCCAAAGGATTTCCTGGGCACTCAGCTGATCGGGAAGGACCTGTTTGATATGTGGACAGTTGTCGACCCCATGGGACTGTTGGTGGAGGAGCTTACTAAGAGGAGCGTTCCACTGCCAGAGCCTCGCCTCATCAGATCTGCTGGAGCCAGTACTGTCCTGCCACTATACTTTGTTGGCTTGTACAGGTATGTGTGCTGCTGTGGATGCCCAAATTCATTGCCCAAATAACAGTAATTGAAGATTTACTGTAAAAACAATTTAAAAAAGGATCGCAGTCAGAGCTTACATGTCCTAAAAATCAAGTTACTTCTATATTACACATGATGGTTAAGAGTGTTTTGTGTATAATATGAATAGTATAATTATTTTTTGGTATTTGTCTGCGTGTGTTAAATCAGCGACAAGAAGCTTCTGGCTCAGGGTCCAGGAGAGACGCTTGTAGCAGCCGAGGAAGAAGCAGCTCGCGTGGCCCTCCGGATACTCTACGGCTACACCGAGAACCACAGACCCCTTGACTTCTCTCCACTACAGCAGCATCAGCAGCCATTAATTCAATCAATCAGCAGCAATTAATGAAGTGTCAATACTTCTACAGAAGCGGGAAATAATTTCAGAGGTCAGTTGGACAGGAAAGTAGCGCGAATCTACTTAAGAGATAATTTGAGATAAAGCACATCTTTGTGTTTGTGGATTACAGACTTGCTACGGATTGTAGGGAGAAAGTTAAGGTAAATAAGGTCGCCATCTACCTTATTAGATATTAGTGTAACTGTGCACTTATCAGGATTGTTTCTTTTGTGTATATTAAAATCAGTTCCCCCAGACAAAGGAGAGCAAAATAAACCTTATTGTCCACGTTAATAATGTGACTATGATGTAAGATCCAGGTTTTAATTGTATCATATATTTTAAATAATTTTGATAACATTCAAGACCACAGCTTACCTTGACGAATAACTTATAGATTCAGCAGTCCATGACATACAATGACCCTGATATCTGGTTGTATAAATGCTGTTTGGTTTACTTGGTCTTCTGTTATATGTTTTTCATCTGTAATAAAAAGTCATACTTATGTCTACACCATGACTTTGTTCATTCACATTTTTGGGAACATGAATGTTATTCCATATTATTGTGTGTGCTCTTATGAAAGGTGGATATTTGTGGATGTAAACTTGATATTTAATTGTGATACATTACTTAAGTTTCATCTGTAGGTTCTTGCTTAAGGATTTGAAGAAGAATTTCAATTATTTTTTAAATAAGTCATCTTTTTTGAATGTTTAATGGCAAGTGTCTTTTACACATCTACATGGACCTTAATTAAGAGTGACAGTGTAAAAAATGGTGAATTGTCTCTGTAAAGGCCTAACCTGACCAGCACTCATACTTTCAAGCAGAAGAGGAGAGACATTTTGTACTATTTCATGATTTTCTTCATTAACAAGTCCACTGTCTTTACATGCACGTAAGCATTAGAAAGAAACACACCACCACAATTCCATATCCCTCATTGTTATTAGACCGTGCCCCGTCGTGTTGCAGTGACAGTGCTAATCCGCATGGTGGCGCTCATGTTTTAAAGAAAGACTAGTAGTAGTCTGTCATGACCACAACCCTAAGCGATCTCATTCAAGAGACAAGATAGTTCATGTCCCTTTCTAACCTTCGTAATTCCTCGGTCGAGCCACCTCGTGCGCTCTTAATTTACTGTTGTGTTTTCAAAATAACTTAATTATCTATATAAATAAAGTTATTATCTGATAACCACCGATAAAGTAATATACAGTAACTACCAACCACAGGAATATAAATACAATGGCATTGACGCCGGTAAAAAATGAGTAATATGTAGTACAAACAACATCGGAGCGACGTTGTTGTAGACTACTAGGTACAAATTACGGTTCCTAAAATAGAAGTGACTCAACAAACTAGACTCTAAAAAATATGTTAGAATCATCGTAGGACACAGTGAATACAAACACACCCCTGAACCAAAAAGAAGCGGTTGCATGAATAACGGGATTTACGCGAAGGCGGAAGTCGACGGTAGAAACCATCTTCTTCCGTTAGTCTATCGATCCAACGCCTCAAACTCCTTGTTCGAGGAGACGCAAGCCCCCCCCTAACACAGAGCCACCTACCCATTCCCTCTCTGTCTTACGCACGGGCCGGCGACCGTTAACAAAAGCTAAAACTCTAGCGGACCCTCCAGCCTAACCCCAGGTTTTATTAATCCTGCTGTGTAAACTTAACCATGGCGGCTAGTGCAAAACGAAAACAAGAGGAGAAACACCTAAAGATGCTGAGAGAAATGA
This sequence comes from Anarhichas minor, assembly GCF_050575085.1. Classification (NCBI taxonomy): domain Eukaryota; kingdom Metazoa; phylum Chordata; class Actinopteri; order Perciformes; family Anarhichadidae; genus Anarhichas; species Anarhichas minor. The sequence goes on from NW_027466472.1 coordinate 6,341,851, forward strand.
CGAGTTTGCCTCCCAACAGAAAGTGCTTTGACTGCGACCAGCGCGGCCCAACCTATGCCAACATGACCGTGGGCTCCTTCGTGTGCACCTCTTGCTCCGGCATCCTGTGAGTATCATGTCGCTGAGTGACCTTAGCTTTAGACATGGCGTACACGATATAACGTTTTTTTACGCTTCAGCCACATTTGGCAACCAAAGCTAGTTAGCCTGCTAGCCCTGAGCTAACGCTAGACCGGTATCGAGGACCGTTTTCTGCCGTGAGTTTCGCTGTTTTGACATTGTCTTGTCTTGCTGAGTTGGGCGGGGTACGTTGCATCGAGGTGATGGTGTTCAGCACAGTAAGCTGACATTGCAACTACGACTAGATGCTAGCTAACGTCGGCTTCTTATGTTAGCAAATTAACTTATCTGACACAAGCTAGGTCAGATAAGCCAGCAGCCAGCTGCTGCTAACGGTACCAGTTGCTGGCAACGTGTCGGGCGACCACCACCTTTTAACTGAGCTAGCGTTAGTTAATTGACTATGCTATGGTTTATGTCCCACATACAAAGACAGATGAATAACGTTTTAAATTGTAGCTAACAATTTTTGTTATTATACTCTACAGACCCATACCGAAATTTTAAATGATGGTAGACATCTGGGTGTGGGTAAACCACATCATTCTGAGATGCGACGGGTAATGCAGTACCGGTGTTCATGCCATCATCCGTTGTATTTGGTGAGATTTAGAAGTATTACACTATTCTCTCTCTAAGAAATGCACACTGGCAAATATCAGCAAGACTTTCACTCGTTTTAAAACTGGCCACCCCCAAAAACCTTCTGTGCGAATACACACATAGTATACTTCCTACACCAGTTTAATAACCTAACAGCAGCATTGATGGCTTCAGTGTAGCTGGATGTTTTGACTTTAGATGGCGTTTGCCTGACTTCAAGCTCTGCTGCGCAGTTGTGTAACTAAGCATCTGTAGTTTGGGATTAGTGAAGCATTCCCTTACTTTTTCCAAAGATAGCCCACGTCAATAAAGCTGCGTGAAGTTGCATGTTGATACAATTAGGAAATACTCTGCAGTTTTCATTTGTTGAATATTTAATTCACCCAAGAGTTAACAAAAATAGGATTACCAGATATATATATATGTGATATACATCGTTATCGAGATATGAAATTACCTATATCGGGATATATTTTTTGGCCGTACTGCCCAACCCTACACTCGTACATCAAGTGCTAAAAGCTACACAGCCCAGTTTTCCATTGGTACACCAGTCTAACACGAAGGACTTTTGATCTAGTTCACAAACATAGCATCATAGTTATAGTTTTGTCTCAATCAGTAATTCTGTTCCTCTCTTTCCCATCTTTGCTAACACATAGTTTATCTCGGTTTGTAAACATGAGTTATCTTTACTTATTATAGCCTTGGGTAGTGATAACATTTGAGAAGAGCAAGATGGCCTTGGGCTATAGCTTGTAAATCAATAAGCTGTTCATCCGTCGGCTCCTTGCACTGGTGTTTCTTAATGCTTTATGGAAATCATCCTGCCATTCATTACATGTCAATAATGGTTATTCTAATCATTTTGCAGGGCAAAGGGAAAGTATTTGTTGCTCACTGATGACCGTATAGTTTAATTTGTCGACAGCGGGAGACGACGTCATCGACACACTCCTCTGCTCTTTGTCCCACAGACCTTGCCTAGATACAGCCCTCGTGTGACTTGGTTTGTGACCTTAATCTGTACAAACAGTTTTAGCTGAATGTGAAGGTTATTTACTGAAGCATTGAAAAGAATGAGATTCATTTTTATGTTTGCTGATAGGCATAGTTTGCCCTCCATTTCCCTTCACTGGTGGGTCTGCGGGGACTCCACTGAGACTGTCCCATCTGCTCACCCTATGCTTTTAGTTTGTAATGTCAGTTATTTGAGTTTTTGAATAGCTTGAGATTACATTTCCTCCCCTCTTTCTCTCTCTCTCCTGCTGTCTTTTTTCACTCAATTTTTACGAAGACAAAACATGTGTGGAATCTTAGTGGCGGAAATATTTTCAGTAGAAGAGTCTGGGGTTTGAAAGGATTGCCATCTGTCTGATGTATGCAGGAAGCTCGGTGTGATTGTAAGCTCAGGAAGTGGTGTGTCCCCACCGTGCTGCTACATCAGCAGCATGCGTTGTTCTGTGTGCCACAGGAAGTGACAGAGGTCACTGTCTGCCTCTCTCTCTTCTTTAATTGTAGAGAGGCAAAGACTTTGTGAGAGAGCGCCTAAGTGTTCACACTCAGTCTTGGTGTAGTGTTGTGGTTACTGTCTTGACTTGACTGAGTTATGTTGCTGATTCAAACAGTCTTTTAAGTTCATTTGATCGGTAGAGACTTTGCTGAGGCAATCGTAGAAGTGATTTTTAATTTAAGGAAGCTGTTGTTTCCCCTTTCTCCTTTCATTTGACTTGTGGGCAGTAATATAATTAACTGCCTCATAACAACCTCATAACAACCCCCCCCCCCCCCCCCCCCCCATAGTTGTGGTTGTTTAATGGGTGGAGTTGGAATCTGCTCTGTAAACACATTCCTGATGAAGGTGGAGGCCTTCCCAGGAGGAACGGCACTCACAATGTCTCTTTCTGGAGAATTGCCCGTGGCAGGAAGTAACCCCACTTGGCCTATGTGTTCTTGACTACGCAGGGCTCCAACTGTGACGTGACAGAGGTGGGCCTGGATAATATTCATCAATGGCAAGTTAGCAGTTATAACTTTAATTCTAAGCGTGTTTGGATTTCCCGTGCCCCTGACATTTGATTTCTTAATCTATTGCAGGGTCTGAAGCTCTGTTGGCTGACAAATTAACAATAGTTTATTTTGGCAAATGCTGATTTGATAGGGAGCTCATGAAATAATTGGCATTTTCTTTGATCAAATTTACAACAAGGAGGATTCACCTAAAAACTAATGTATAGACTCAAACAAAAAGCGACTTGGTTCCAGATCGTGAGCACACATCCAAGAGGAAGCTACGGAAATGTAAAACAGCTCGCTGAAAAAACCTGCACGTGCACAAAGATCGCTCAGAAACCAGGGTGAGTCTGTGGTTGGTTTTTTACCCCCTCGGGGGGCAATGCGCTGCTGGCGTTGAGCCTCAACTGACAAACCCCGACTCATTCTGCCTTTAATTGTGGAAGACGGTGTGAAAGACTTTCTGGACTTGAAGCTGCAGAGTGAAGGACGATGCATCGCCTCTTCTCTCTTTTCAGACTTGACGTTGCCAGTTTCTCTCACCCTGGAGCCAGTATGCAAATGAGCAGAGTTCTCCCGGCTGAGCTGCTCTGATGAAAAGTAGCGACTAGGTCATAATTATTTGATTGTGCAATATGTGCTACTGTTCTCTGATACACTATGCTACCAATAGACATGATCTGGGGATTGATGATCAGTGGTTTATTTCATCTTTGTGTTAGACATTGCTGATGTGGACTGTATCGTGATGAAAGGTTGGAATGAGACCCTGATTATAGCGTCGCAAATCCTTTTGGACAGTTGGGTAGAGATGCTGTCATCATATTTAGACCTTAAGGGCTATGGAGCTTTCTCCCTGTATGTGACCTAGTTTCATCATCACACTATCTGATCAGTTACCTACCTCATGGTGCAGGAAAACACATTGAAGCTTCAAGAAATGTAGTAGTTGCATTAAGCTGTTTTCTGTTAGGTTAGTAGCATTATTTTGGTCGTAGCTTTCTTTTCTGAAAGTTTGACCAGCATGACATAACTGGCACAAGTCGATAAAGTCTTCCCCCTAAAATAGCCGTAGTAGTTCCCATGGATCTACTTCACGCTAAGGTAGGAACATAAGGACCGCTCCTGTCATTGTATCCACCTGTTTTCTGTCTTGTAGTTTTGTTTGAAACACCTTGCGGAACAGTCATCTGATTGGTGGATGTGTAAACAATGGGTGGACATGAGAACGTGTTCTGTAACGAGGGTAACAACGGTGAATAATTTAGCAGTCTTGTCTAGTATTTCACTGCCTTTAGGAGCTGACTGCTTTATGTGTAACGTTGTGTTTGTAATTGGGACTCTGTGGATCTTGTTTCCTAGAGCAGTGGTTATTAAAACGGGTGCCCTGGGGTGCTTTGAGATATCGGGAAAGTCTTTTCCTTGTCCTGAAGAATACGGTGCTCAGCAGTTACACTCTGGTCACAGTTAAAACATTCTGTTTTGCATGCTAAATGCTAATTAGCATGCAAACAAAACAGGTGGCGACCTTGAAGCCAGCACTACATTAGTTTTCACTTACTGCCGGGCTTACTGGAGCTTAATATAAAAGCCTAAAGATGGCTTTTTTTTTCCTCTGTTACAGTCACCGGGCTTATTTTAATTTGGGCTGTTGTGGCATGAGCTGTGAGGAAATGAGCGCGGCTTGTGGGCTAATGGGTGTTACTCCATAATGGCAGCTTCTATATTCGGGGACATCACTCGTTCTTTTACTGCACTGACAAACCGCAGTTCAGTCAGTGACAGCTAGGACAGAGTTTCACCCACTTCCTTTGTTCTGTTTTACGCCCGTTTTTTTGTCTGTCAGTATTTTCCTTTGTCATTTCTCTGTAATGCTGTCGTCACACCAGCCAGTTAGCTTGTTGCTAATTAAATAACACCCTCCTGACTGTGTCCTAATGAGGTCGTCATGTATGTACAGTGTCTTCAAATTAATCTGACCAGTTTCTATTTCTTCACCTACAGACGAGGACTGAATCCACCTCACAGAGTCAAGTCCATCTCAATGACAACCTTCACGCAACTGGAAATAGAGTTCCTACAGAAACATGCCAATGAGGTAGGCATTGTCTCAATTCATCATGCAAGTGTTGGCCCTTCACAAGCAAGACTATAGATGGCCCCGACCCATAAACACATTTATTTATAGATATATATATGTATATATTACTATTTTATGATTTTTGGGCTCCATACTTAGTTATATCTAAATTATAAATAACTCCTATTCCTGTTTTGAATTTAATTGTTTTTAAAATACTATATATGTTTTTAAAAGCAATGGTTTAGGCAGAGTATTGATGAAAGTAGCTCCTTGCAGTAATAAAACCCTAAAGAAACCTATTCCTACCTGAGGGCCACCGTAGTTCTCCGACACGCTTGGAAAGGGAGGGGTGAGCGGAGGGTCGCGTTGTTGCAACCTCACCACTAGATTAAATCTCTCACACTGTTCCTTTAATTGAACTTTGCCTTTATACATTGCAGTCAATTTCAATGAGCTATTTTACTCGATTACCAAAACATTTCAAGCATTTTAAGGATACATACTTAGTTTTGAACAGTGAAAACATTTTGTAAGGCAAATGCAGTATTACTGGCCTCGTTCTTTATTTACAGTAATATATATTTAACAGAAATGGCATAAAATGTGATAAATGTCATAACATGACATGGCAGTTTTTGTAATAACACAACAGAATAAATGGATAGATGAAATTATATGAATGGTTAGAGGTTACAGTCTATATGTTTGTCATTGTCCAATCCATCATAATCCGAGTAGCACCGCATATTTGTATTGCACAGAGGACCGAAAATGCATCATCATCCACGAGCCATTTCTGGTGAATGGAGTATGAAATAGAGCGATGCCACATGGGAAGCTCAGCCTATTAAAAGCTGTTGCAGACATGCAGGAGACTCAAGGTTGGAGCTGATGCACACGTCCTTCAAGGCTGCTATATAAACACTACTGGCCGTTTTGTCTTTCCACAGAGAGCACTCGACACATAAATTTATATTTTGAGCAGTTGCCGTTTTCAAAATCCTATTGATTAAAAAGAAAAGGTGAGCCTGTACGTGCTGTGAGTTTGTGCACCAAACCCAGCTAAAGAAATATCCGCAGCAGAGGTTTACAACATAAGAGCCCCGCTGCCTCTTGAAGATCTATTGCTTCATCCACAGGGCAGCAACCAACACTGAGTGCACACACGCATGAAGCCTATAAATCTCTCTCTACAGGATTAGGCAAATACTTTAGGAATGCTATCCAAGGCCAGGGAGAGGTGAGACTTAGACTGATTTCACTATTATCAAGTATTCTTTCCAGACTTGGGGCCAACTCATGTTAACACGTGGAAGACGTCTGTCTGTGCGGTGCACATGAATGGACAGTCGTCTGCAGTAGACCTGGTCTAATTTGCACATGGTTACAGTTTCTATATATCAGTGAATGCTCTTTTGAACTTGGCTTAAAGGTGATTAACTATATAACTTTGTTTGCAGGTGGCTTATCTTTCATTTGCTACTACTTCACTTCAGCTTAACCATTTTGAATGGCTAATTATTAAAGGTTGACGTTTTTACGACAAATGTTCCACCTAAAATACCATGTCCCGTTCCCCCGTGTGTTCCAGGTATGTAAACGGATGTGGCTCGGCCTTTATGACGACAGAACCACCTCAATACCAGACTTCAGAGAACCACAGAAGGTCAAGGAGTTCCTTCAAGAGAAATATGAGAAGAAGAGATGGTAAGTTACAAGCTGGCAGTGCGAGATATAAACAATCCTCTGCCAATGTGCGCTGCGCAGACACTTTTCTTCGTGTTGTTCTCCTCTCTGGCTTGTAAAAGCCTCACAGGCGGCTCATCGCAGTTAGCCTCGGGCAAGCCACCGCACACCCTTCTTTAAATGCACACAGTGTAGGTCGTTACAGTCAAGCTGCTTCATGTGCAATTCCTAGTTGTTCCATGAAGTTGTATGTTTCATTTTGTTCAAATATGTATGAGGTTATGCGTAGTTGTTACTGGTGCATTGTGACCGTTGGGTGAAATGAGGAATGAGCAATTATTTCAGACAAATACAACGAACGGCGGACAAACAAGTGCCTGTCGTATTGATACTTGCAGATTAGGGTTTAGTCATAAAAAGTAAATGTTTACTTAGTAAGACTTGGTTTATGCAGGTAGACTGTTCCCACATGAAACTGAGATGCATCATTTGAGTTTGCAATTACTCAGTCAACTATTAGATTATTACAAATGTTAGTTTAGATGGCAGTACTTCTGTCATCAGAGTTAATAACTCTTTGAAGTCAGATCAAAGGGAGCTGAGCTTGTCTCAACATGCCTACACTCGCTGCAGACGGGCGTTTCCTCTCACGTAGGCCGCTCTGTAGCACGTGGCCTGTGTGCTAGCTGTGAAAAGCATTGTACCCAAATAAAAACTTTCTGTTATCACATTTGGATTGGCAAAATGCTTGTTTTGCCAAAAGGCTGTGATACCATTATTTTGATAATGTCACATTGTTTTAACTGTAATCATATTAGCCCAGTAGCATGTAGTGTAATGTAATGCATGTAATGCGTTTCCTAGGTACGTACCTCCTGAGCAGGCCAAAGTAGTTGCCTCCGTCCATGCTTCCATCTCCGGCTCCTCGAACAGCAGCACCAGCAGCACCCCGGAGGTTAGACCACTGAAATCCCTGCTGGGGGAGTCGGCCCCCTCCCTCCACCTCAACAAGAACACCCCACCTAACCAGGTGAGAGTTATGTGATGCACATGCATATGAGGAAGTTGTTGGCTCACCCATGAAGGACTGGCAAGGTTTAACGAAGTACTTACTAAAACAACTTTGATAATTTTTTATCCATTTTATTGGTTATCAATGAGCAAATGTACCTACTGGGATAGATTTCATGCTTTTATATGAACGAAGACACAGACTGACAAATACTCTGCCTCTTAAATGGTTTATTCCTTGTCTTCCTTAGTCTTCATGTTGTTCAAGGACTCATACACTTAGTGCATAGTGATCAGCACATAACTGCAGTTTTATTTTTTAAATATCCATCTGTTGTCTCCACCAGTCTCCAGTGGTGAGCCGTGGACAAACCCATCAGCAGCAGTTCCATGACAAAAGGTTCGACCTCCTCAGTGACTTGGGTGGAGACATCTTCGCTGCCCCGCCCAACATGAACGCAGGCGCCGGCTCCAGTTTTGCTAACTTTGCACATTTCAACAGCCACACAAGTAAGGAACAGACAACTAATTGATTGATTGAATAACTCAAGGCAATAAGTGGATGCAGGGTGGGATTGACACATTTTAGATGAACCTAATTTAAATCTGTGTGTATGTTTGCCTATTTCTGTGGAGAACTGTGTGACAAAACGGGAATTCTAGACATGTGTTGGATCTAAGATCAGCACGCGAACCGTTCCGTTCTTTAGGTGCATAAATACTGAAATCCATCTCACCTGACTTAGAAAGTGCTTATAGGCCACAAAGAGGAGATTTCCTCTTTGACCGGAGAGATCAGCTGGGGTTATAAACTGACAGCATGTCTGACATGTACTGTGGAGCCAGACCAGCCGGTGCTTTGTAAACCCAAAGGAGGATTTTGAATTGTATTCTGAAGGCAACCGGTAACCCAGAAAGGCTTTGAGGTTGCACGGTCTGATCGTTTTGTCCTGGTTAGAACTCGTGCAGCTGAGTTGTAGACACTTTGAAATGTATGGATTGATTATATAAATAGTATTAGAGGTGGAATGTGTAATACCTTGCCACATGCTCCAAACAAAACTGGGGCAGAATTTCACCTCTACTACCAGGTCCACTCAATATACATTTACTTGTTATCAGTTATTAAAAAGAAAAGCAAACTACCAACAACCGGACAGAAATATGCAAAATGCGACGAAACTCTGAGAACCAGTCAAATAACACCGCTCTCTGATAATCTTCACGTGTGGCGACGGCCTTTCTTGTGTTTACTGTGCCACAAAGATGCTGTGTGGTCCGTGTACGTGTTGATAGATTGTTTATTGGATTAAATCCAATAAAGTGGCAGAAACGACAAAAACGACTCGTATTTCCGCTTTGTCCGCTGTAGGCGACTACTTTGCAGGGAGAGCAGCTGTCCGCTGCCTTCAGCTAGCGACTGAGAAGCATCTAGAATTCAGCCAGCGCCAACCTGCTGTGGGAGGCTGCGCTAGCAGAATTGAAGCTAACTGGTAGCTGCTTACTAAAGGTCCATCTCCACTGGAGCTCTCGTCCGCTCTCCTGGCGGGGGAACCCACAGTGTCTAATGGGAGAGGGGGAACAACAGACTATCTTTCCGGCATTTTAAATCCGCGTTGCATTTTATTGTCACGTGACGCCACTCTCATGATTATCTCTCATATTTAGCACTCAATCCATTGTATTTGTGTTGTAGTCTGTCATCCATGCCTTTTGTCATTACATGTATGAATCCATTCTATTATCTCATCCATTGTTTTCCTCTCATTGTGTTTTTTTTTGTTCCACCTGTCTGTCCTCGTCCTGACACCACCTCAGCAGCACAGAATGCCAACGCAGACTTTGCTAATTTTGATGCATTTGGGAGCACCTCTGGGTCGACAGGTGGTTTCCCCTCCGCTCCCCAAGCCCCATTCCACCCCTCAAATACAGGTAGAGCACGTTCCCTTCACTGGACAAGTGGCACACATCCAAATCACATTGCTTTATGTGCACACAACTATTGACAATGTACATATAGTATAACACACAGAGTAATAAATAGGGATATGGAGCAAGAGATTGCAAGTGTGGAAGACAACTGTGCGCCAGATGGTCACTGTACTTTTCAAATAGACCAAATAAAGTTTCATGACCAAGAATAGAAGCAAAAGTTTACATTTATAAATTCCTTCCAGGCAAATACAAAAAACAATACATTTTTCTGTCTTCCAAAACAGACGTTGTCCTTGGCTGCAGTTGAACACATGACCTTATGTTAACATGGTATGTGCCATAGGCCAGAATTTCAGAGGTAATGGAGCACGAGGCATTTTGCACGCCATTGCAGACTCATTAGAAACATTTACTCTCAGCGCCACATGTAGCATATCTCTATTTTGAAAGCTCTTTTTTACATTGATAACTGTTTGGGTTCATACAGGTTACCAACTGTGTGAGAAATCAGAGGCAAAGTGATGGTTGTACACCAGAGCAGTGAACACTTCCTACACTTTAAAAGTGAGTGTTCGGTGATTGGAGGAATATATCTCTTGAATATGCAAATTATTTTCCTTTTTATGAGATAAAATCGTCATAAAACACGTAAAGATCACTGTGCTCTCATTAGGCAGAGGATTAAAGTAATACACGTTGTGCAAAACACCAACACGTGTTACTGCTGGGAATATTATATGATTTACATATTACTGTATATATGGGGGCCTTAACATTAGTATTAATATAGGCTGCTGTGGTTTTGCACAGTGTAATTTAGTTGAATCTATGCTTGGCTCCTAAGGCTTGCATTTTAATCACGTACGTTGTGTTCTTAAAATATATTCTACCACATACTGTTGTCCTTGTCTTACCTGTGTTTGTCATGCTGGTCTATATTTTCCCTTCTCTCTCACATACATACAAAAAAAGTGACTGTTCCTTAAACACACACACCCCTCCTTAGCCTCAGGACAATGTTGAGTGCTATAGTGCCCTCTGCTGGTGTACATTGATAACTTCCTCTGTGAGAAGCTGGACAGTGATCTTTTTAGTATGCCTATTGCTTGATGCATAAAGCTCCCATCACTCCAGTGGCTCTGTGAGATAATCCCTTTCTCACAGACACTGAATCACTCTGCTATCTGGCCTAAACTGTCGGTTCTGTTTCATGTGTGTCTTTCACCCTTTTGCTTCAGCAGCACTTGATTTGCTTTGACTTCACGCTCTTCACTTTTTATCTCTGGTTTAGTTGACACCGTTTCTTTTGTTTCTCCGCCCTGTCTTCCATTGCTCATTGCCCCATTTCCTCCCTCCCTCTTTGATTTTTGGCTGCCAGCGTTCACTGCTCTTTCATCCAGCCGCAGTATGGGTGAGTTTGCCACTGGTCTGCCTCTTCAGGTTGCACACAGTAAGTCTCTCTCTCTCTCTCTTTCTCTGGGATTGCCCTCTTAACAGTTTTCCACCATCTAATATAGCCACTCTGTTCCTTCTCTCTCTGGATGTGATGTGTGTCTCACTGGAGCTCTTCTTGTGTTTGGAACTCTGAATCGCTGTTGACAACCTCACTGGTTGAAAACAGGGATACAAGGCTTTGATTGTTGCTGACATTATTGTGAACCACTGTGCAGTTTAGACCAAATTGAAGCACATGACAAAGTAACGATGCGAAAGAGAAGAGACATGATAACAACAGGATAGAACACAATAACAATGTGCCCTTGATGACGATAATGATGAGTAACTTAGTACATTTTCAGTATGTAAGAAATAATACATGAAGAAACATGATAACCAATGATTCCTTTATGAGGAGAGTTTCTTCAGAAAAGGGATTTTGGGTTTAAGTGTTCGGCTAACAGCCTAAATACCAGGTGTGCGTGTTAAGGTTGAGAATGAACTGGTGTGATGGCTCAACATTGCCGTCCCTCCCCTTCAGGATCACAATAATAACCGCTCTTGATTTTCATCTGCAAGCCTTCGTAGATCCCTTTTTTTTTTTAAAGAAGGAGAAGTACCTTGAATCGGCATTGTTGTCAAACATAAACATACAGTGTGAATAAAATGACACACAGGTATGTAGAGCGGTAAAATCCTAAGCCATTCTTGAATAGGCTTCTGTGTTTTTTGTCTTTGCTCTTAAAAATCGATGACTACCGTGTTACTGTTGTTTGGTAACAATCTTCGATGTGGTTGAAAGTGATGGCCTTCTCAATACCGAGCCCAGTAATGCCTACAGGGTGGTGGGCAGACCAAAGATCTTTGACCTTTAACTTGTTTTCCATGCCACTGTTTACACGTTTTGGGTTGTTTTTTATCTGCGACTCCCTTTGTTCACAGTATGGTGCTGAGCTCAGATGTAACCGAGACACTCAAGAAAGAGGCTGTTCTGTGCATCTTGTGCCTCAATAATGTTACACGTCCCTTAGGTTCATAGGCTAATGGAGAACCAGCATAGTGCAGTGTTGCAGAGGCCATGTTTTTAGAAGTGTTGCTACCCATCCTATAGATGATGAAGGTAACCCAGCCCGGCTTCACCCTCCATGCTGATCCCGTCTCCCGCTCCGCCCTGTTAATGCTGTCACTCACAACCAGCAGTCGAGACCCCCTTTTGACTTGTAATCTCTCTCTTTCATGCAGGTAGCGCCTCAGGTGGACTAGCAAATGCCAATTTTGCAAATTTTGCCAGCTGCCCCAAATCGTGTAGCGCTGACTTTGGATCCTTCAGTTGCTCCTCCCAGAGTAACTCCACAGGAGCCGGCAGAGATGCTGTACAGAGCACTAGCCTCCCTGCCGATAGATACGCAGCCCTGGCTGACCTGGATAACGGGTTTAGCTCTGCCAAAACAGAGCAAGGTAAACTTCTCCTGCCTAGCCTGTTTCATAGGTCCTCATTGTAGGGATAGAGGTTAACCAAAAAAACACAACTAACAACATGAAATCAGGCGCATCGCTTTAAGTCTTCTTCCCAGTGCAGGGACAGACATAGTCTCTCTCAAAACAGGGCCGATTGATTTTCTAGCAAACATCGGAATTTTAATCACTTACTTTTTGGCTTAACCGAGGCTTGGATGTATTTTTTTTTATGGCCTCTCCTTCCCCCCCCCCCCCAAATCAGCCTGCTGGCCTCAGTACTGCTGAGCCAGCCTGTGTAAAGACAACAGGCCACTGCAAATGATGGAAATCCCTTCTTGCTGTGAAGAATGCTATTTGTATTGGTTTCATTTCACTTGGTCAGAATTCTGGCACTCGGGCATCTGTGAATTATACTGGTTTTAGTTTACAAACTGTATGTATGTGCTAACATTTATGTATTCCTCATTGTTTTTAATAGGTTGAATATGGCAGATATCTCCGGAAATTTGAGTTTTCCTCCTCGATGAGTTGAGGTGGACTGAACCCGACTCTGCTGTCCTGTGCTCTTTATTCCAGGAGGTGGGATTCCTGTTGGGGTGAGCTCAGCCGCGGCGGCAGGAGTATCTGGTTTTCCTCAGAAGCAGTCAGCGATGTCAGCAGGGGGGGACCGCTATGCTGCTCTAGCTGAGCTTGATACTGTCTTTGGCCCCTCGGTCCCTGCCACCAGTGTTTACAACCCCACCAGCACCTCACAAGGGTGAGACGCTAAACACACACACACACCACAGTAAGCCCCCTGCTATAGTGGGAACCAAACGCCTAAATCTACCAAATACAGTTTTTAAAATAATTTATTAATGTATGTTCATGTCGGTGCATCTAATTGAAGACATTCATTTTTTTCAGAATACATGATCGACTATCTGGCAACTTCACAAACAAACACTTTTATCCAAAGCAACCTACAAACATACAGTGAGCACACTCCCAGCACACAGGATTGTTTTTGGTCTTCTCTTTGTGCTTCCGTGATGAGCTTATGTGTTGACTGTGTTCCACTGCAGGGGTATGTTTGGCCCAGAGACTGGGATGTCAACCGCACACGCACAGCAGGCGCTGCCTGGCATGGCTCAAGGTTTTGGTGGTGAGTGAACCTACAGGGTTGTTTGTGCTAATTGTTCTCCCTAATTTAAATCCGTAATGATTTATAAAGTCGGAAGTAATGTTTAAAACACGGGGCAGTCCCAGGGTGAGCTCCAGTGTACTCTAGGTAAATATAGAGTGTTTCAGTGTTTTGTACTCTTGTGGGAGGACTTGAGATGTCAAGAGCAGGTTGCAGATGTGATCAGAGAGGGTGGATCACTAATCAGTGAAAAATCATCATGGTATTTCACACATGGATACATGTTGTGTTTGAAAAGATGTGGACTGTATGTGCTCTAAAATTACAACAGTTTTTCCCCCCGAAATGTCACCATCTTACTGCCATGAGTTTTGTTGAAAGACACTAAGGCTGAAAAGATCACCAACAGGGCATCATTTATGTGGGAGCGGTATAAACATGCTGAGGCGTCCTCCATGGATCAATGCTTATGTTTTTAATATGTTTAGGTTGTGCACTTTATTGTTCTGTTTCACACTTGTTTGGTGACTTGATGCCTCTCTCTCCCAACAGCTCAGTCAACTAATCCGTTTGTAGCTGCGCCAGCAACGGCTCCCACCAACCCGTTCCAGAGCAACGGCAGAGCAGCTAATATGGCGGCAGCGGCTGCAGCAGCAGCAGGTGTGTGTGTGTGTGTGTCTGGGCGGTGTACTATATGTGCTACACATACACAATCAACATATTCAGTTAATGCAGTAGTATTATGGTTTCCACAACATTTTCCTTTTAACAGTAAGAAAGAGGCGTACACGCTTTTTTAAAGACATTAAAAAATGGTAGTGCACCGTAATAATCTAGACTTTCATTAGCTTGGTACTGTCATAAAATGGTTAATTCAATGAATAAACCCAGGAAACTTTACTGTGACTCATGTCGTTGACTTCTGCATGTGTTTCAACTGTACAAACACGTGCACCTTGAGATTCTGAAAATCACTCATTTAAGTTTACTTCAAGTATATTGCTTTCTAACAAACTGCTGATATTAACATCTTAGTATTTGTATGATTGTGTTTTCTGCTGATGTGTGCCAGCTCCTGTGTGATGTCACATTTTATAGGCAAGTGTTACGTGCTGTGAAATCATAATTATTTGAATAAATGGAAGTAATAGGTGCAAACCATTTTTTTCATCCCTGTTATTTAGTTGTATGCCTGTAGATGTCTTGTCCAGGCTTGTTTAACCAGTGCCTGTCCTGCTGTGTTGCAGCATCATTTGGCACGGGCTCCATGAGTATGCCAGCTGGATTTGGGAATACTGCAGCCTTCAACCTCCCCACCAGCTTTAGTGGAACGTTCCAGCAACCCTTTCCTGGCCAGGCTCCCTTTCCTCAGCCTCCTGCGTACCCCCAGCAACCCAACGGTGTGTGTGTGTCTGAGTGTCGATCGTCTGCATCAATAATGCTCAAATTCAAGTTTGCATGTGCATCTGACTGAATGATTGTCACATCACTGCACTTACATCCCTTAAAAATGTCCGTTTGGAGTCATGCCATTCTATTCAATGAGGTTTGCTCACCTGAACCCAAGTGAAGAAGTCGTCTTCTAAATCACGACGTACATTTCTTTCAGGTGGAGGATTTGCATCCTTTGGTCAGGCCAAGCCTGTTGTGACTCCTTTCGGGCAGCAAATGGCCGGACCTATGCTCTCTAGCAACCCGTTCCTGGTTAGTGAGATACAGAAGAATGAAGGGACTTCGGTCCCATGAGCCAAGACTATTGTTGATAGAGAATAAGCTGTTACATTATTCCTCATTTGTAGTTCATCATTGATTTTATATTGATGGATAGTGGATTTATTCTGTCCCTCTCAATGCTAAGTAGTGATAAGTATGATTTCTGATGCGTTGGTGTACCTCCTTTTCCTTGTAGGGTGCGGGTCCATCTGCGCAATATCCAGCAGGAGGCTCTTCAACGAATCCCTTCTTATAGCGATCCGTCCAATCCGCTCCACCACAGGGTCAACAACTGGCGCGCTTGCACTTATTGCACTGTATGTTTCACAAGTAGCTTTAAACACAATGTTTGTAAGGATTTGTATTTTGTATCGCAGTTTGTCACAAATGGAACAATACGACAGACAGTCATGCTGACGCTATCATTGGCTACAAATCAAAGTGATGGTATGTGCAGAGGGAGAGGCTGATCCCCTCGTCTCTATTTAACCTGTGAACTGGCCTGGCCTCTACTGAACCACAATGTATAATCAAACTGGCTGAAAACTAAGTTATTGCATACACTATATCCCATTCATCATGCTGCAACTCTGTACATATTAATTTTCTTTTTGGAAATTAGCGCTTTGTGCATATCAGTATTTGTATCTTACACATAAGATTTGTTAAGACAGAACTGTTGCTTGGATAAGTTGGTTGGTACCGCCACTTACTGTATTTGTGAAGAACCAAACTGTTTATGTGTGCAGGTTCCTTTTTAGGTTCCTTTTTAGGTTAACTGTTCTCACTGATGAAAAAAAAAAAAAAAACGCCTATTCTGTTTGCAAGAGATGAAAAGAGTGACTGCTCCATCCGGGATGTGTCCCGTGTCCTGCTGACAGACGCCCAGGTCACACAGCTCCTGAACTACAGTCAGTCCATAAGTGAATAAAAGGAATGGCTAATGAGGTGAAAACCACTTGCATTGGGTATTAGAGAATTTTAAGTTAATGTGTAAATATATACAGTATATATAAATATCTATAAAAATGAATTTTAAGTAAGAAGAAATGACCAAACCATTCATTTATATTGATGTATGGAAAATCTTGTATATTTGTTTTGTATATATTAAAGACAAAAAGATTTATATTCATGGTGTTGCAGTCAGTAATTTGAAGCTTTTGTGCTTTTATTGTGTGTTCACTTGGACACAGTGGAGACCAAAAGCACAAGTGATTATCTCAGCTGGTAGTCGTATTTAGAATCTGTGTTCCTCAGAGTCTGGAGGTTCTTGTTTGACCGGAGGGGCGGACTCGTGGGACTTGTTGCTTCTCTGCATTCTCCAAATGGTAAACAGTCCCCGAAGTGAAAAAACAACCGCTATGAGTGAGAAGTAGCTGGCGTATATGGTGAACTGCAAAAATAAAAGCGTTTAACGGTGATGAGTGGACATACAAACAGTTCTGCGACATTTACAGAAGACCCGAATGACATTTTCTGATCAGACTCCTCACCTGAGGAATGATGCCGAGGCCCAGTCCTCCACTGTCGACCACAACAGAAGTGATGATCGTCTGCAGAGCCAAGGCTCCAAAGTTGTTTGCGCCGAAGACCAGGGCATATCTTTCCAGTGTCAGGTCAGCCGCAATCTGGTACCTAATAATGAGTATTGTTTATTTAAGTGCACTTTTCCCTGCTCTGCCTTCAATAAAATTGGTCAGAATAATGGTAAAATAACCCCTTTCTTACATGGCTATTGTTATCAGCAGCATGTACAGGCACTTGAAAATGACATAACCACCGTAGCAGACCCAGATGTTGCCGGTGAAGGTCATGAGGAAGAGTGCTGCTGCCCCAAGTCCAGAGAAACCACCCAGGGCCAGCTCTCCCCACTGGTCCCATCTCACCTCAGTGAAGCCTATACCGTACGCTGTTGCTGCACCTGCGAACACATTGATTTAGGATTATTGTAGTAGAGATGACGATTGATTGAGCACTGAGAATATGGGTTCGATATTTATCACCAAAAGCTGTCAAGTCATTTCCCGGTTTCTAATCAAATCTATACTTTGAACATGGTGTAATAGAAGAGTTTCCTTTCGTAGGCCGTATTCTGTACTGGAAACCTTAAATGACTATATTTTTGCTTACCCAACAGGTTGGACACTGCCTCCACGCCTCCATTGTAGATGCTGAAGTTCTGAGAAGGCTGCACATCCTCCCACAGCACCTGCAGGGTACATTGCAATGATCCTTTAGGTGATTGTAAGGTATTTAATACCCAAGTTGAAGTGATCACTTGATATGTGCAAACAAAGCAGGTGTGTGGCTTTTTCATTTAAACCTTTTTGTTAATGATGTCTTCACAACTGACCTGAACGTAGTTGACAGTCAGGTTATAGCCGCAGGTGGCCATTGCCCACCACACTGACCAGTAGAGCAGCTGTCTGGAGGAATAGCACTGGAGGAAGTCCCTCCACAGCTGGAGGAGGACTTGGCTGCAGCTCTCTGCGCCAACTGACTCCTCAAGGTCCTCAGCCTTGGGCCCTTTCTCATCCGGTCCTGGTGTTGCTTCATCCTCTGTTTCCTCTTTCTCCACCTTCTCATCTCTCATTTTTTCCAGTGATGCTTTTGCTCTGCTTGTGTGTTCTGTTGCATCCCCAGACCCATACACGTGCCTCTTTGTTCCCCCCGTTGCTATTTTCTGTCCAGTACGTCTGCGGTGAAAGAACATGCTCTGCCGTGGCATTGGCAGGAGGCAGGACACGAGAAGAGCGACGGCAGTGAGGACCAGAGTAAGTATCAAGATGTTGTTAAATGACATGAGTTCGAAGCTGACGAGCAGCTGGCCCAGCACAGAGCCCACTGTGTACCCCAGGAGCTGGACACTGCGGCTGTAAGAGGTGGCCTTCCGATACCTCTTCAGATCCACAACACTGTAAAAAAAAAAGCAAATTCTAAATGTCATGTCTGTCCCGACAATGCGGCATTCAAACCCCTGACAGTGCTGGTGCCTTGATCTGTCCTTTGAGCTACAATATATGACCTGTAGATGTAGGAGAAGTAGGCCACCTCGCTGGCTGTCACCACCCCGTAGAAGAACTGCATGGCCTGCATGGCTGGTACACTTTTCAGCCAGAGTAGCAGCGCTGTGGTGATGAAGAGGGTGACACACTGGAACACCACCACAGGCTTGTAACGCAGCCAGTCAGTCAGCAGGAACACCGGCACCAGCACAGATAGGTACGAGTACGTCCACACCGGCAAAATTTGATTGTTTACCTGACGAGGAAAAACCAACAGATAAAGAGCTTTTGCGTGAGAGACAGGATCTGTCTTTCCTCATAGCAATAAGCAATAAAACAAAGGTTTTATCATCTTGATTGGATTTTTACCACTCAAGTCATAAAGATAGTATTTATGTCTTTAGTGTAATTCACCAACTTGGTTATTTTGTAATCATTAAACATGTTTAAACAGTTTCTTCAAGCACCAAAAGGTCAGTAAATTAAGCATTTTAGGCTTGGGTGTCAAAGCCTCAAAGCCGACTAGGCAAACTGAAATAGTGTACTTACTCAGCCACGATTACTCTTTTGACTGTCTGATTTACATTATTGTATATTTCTGATTCATGAATTGCTAAAGTAACTTATTTGTGTTATTACCTGTTCTGTTGTCAGATTCTTGTCTGGTCCTGTCAAATATAGGATAAGGAAAGGCTCCAGGGGTTTAACTGTGCTGAAGAATCCATAAATGCACAGCAGAGTAGTGGGATACCTCCAGTCTGTCCTCCACCTCCTCACTGCCTCCATCTTCTGCCGTTCTTCGTCTCAGGTGTGTATGTATCTATATGTTCCTCTGCGTGCTACTCTTCCTATCTTGCCTAGTTGACGGAAACCCTTGTGGTTGCCCAAGTATTGAGCTTGCTTGGTCAATCAACAACCCGGTCAAAGAGCAGCACAACCTTGGTTAATTTCCAGCTCAAGCCGAGAAACACGTGTCACAAATCAAACAGGAAACCAGACAATTCTCAGGACCTGAACTTTAATGTACTACTATGTACTAATCGGTAATAATTGCAGCTTTATTGAGCTGTCTGGCTTACTCAGTAGATCCTTGTAGAGATAACTAATTGTAAAGGTAATATCAAAAATACCCATGGGGTCATTTCACAACTAAAGACACCAATTTGGAGGCTATTACACGCTCAGTTTTACACTCATTAAAGAACTGTTATACTGTTGAAGTACAGGCTTAATATGAGGCTTAGTCCAGGTTTAGCATTATTAAGCCTGGACCCCACTCTAGACCCCCTGTGGTAAATATGAGTACATTTTTCACCCCAAATCTATCCCCAGAGAAGGTAGGATAGCAGTTATGAAATATATGTTGGCACTGAATAAGTATTATTGTGTTTATTGTTATATGTGTATCATTAGCCTTTTGGAGAACCAAGGCTATGAAGGTGTTAAATGGACTGCATTTATAAAGCGCTTTTGTAATCTTAGCGACCACTCAAAGCCCTTCGCAACACAAGCCAGCATTCACCCATTCACACACAAATCCACACACACACACTCATACACTGGTGGCAGAAGCTGCCATACAAGCTGCCACCTGCTCATCAGGGGCGATGAGTAATCCCAGGCACACTCACAGCAATCTTTGCCCAAGGACATTGTGACATAGAGACTCCAAGGGCCAAGGATCGCACCACCAACCTCCCGATTAGTGGTTGACCGCTTTGTGCTTAAATCACACGTGGCCCCCCCCCCCCCATTTGAAATAGTCTAGAGCCACCACTGTTAAAGTATTATTATTTAATTCATCATAAACAAATGGATCAATCACCTTCTCATTTAATAGTATCAAGACAACACAAACAGTCTGTTGACCTGGGTCAGAAGCGCTCAGCAGAGATCACCTCCACACTGGACTCTTGCTCCTTGGTTTCCGTGTGCTCAGGATTGCCTCGGTTTATACAGGCGGTGTAGGTCCCCCGAATCAGAAAGAGCACAGAGATGATGGCGTAGTAGCTGCCGTAGATGATGAACTGCAGAGAAAGCCCTCAGTCATCCTCGACATCATTGTTTTAGTCCATTCTATCGATCAATCTGCATTAAACCTGTCTGCATGTAATAGTGAATGATAACCACCGGGTGTCGCCCTCTCCTCACAATCCAGTGTTTGTTATCCAGCCGCTTACATTCTTGATTTCAGAGTGACTTCCCTGTGTTCTGCCATTTCATTTCATTGATAAATGAATACTGTGTCTGCACATACCTGTGTCACAATGTCCAGTCCCAGGGCAGCTTCATCAATAACTATAAATGTTACAATCGTCTGCAGTGAAAGGGCTACAAAAGTGTTGATCCCGAATGTCAAGGCATAGCACTCCCTGGAGAGGTTGGACGCAATCTGAAATCTAAAATGAAGAAGTGCTTATCATTTCTGAGAGAACTGTGCTGTATGCTTGAACTGTCATAAGCAATGCAGAATAGAGCTGACAAAAGTAATCACATTTCTTGACAGACAATTCATATTTTGGGTCACTTTTCCAGCAAAAGTGATTTGAGGAGTTGAGTATATGTTATTTCAGTGAACTTACGTTGTGATGGTGATAAGAAACATATAGCAGGACTTGAATACGACATAAGCACCATAACATGCCCAGATACTGCTGGTGAGCGCCATCAGGAACACAGCACCCGTCCCGATGGCTGAGAACAACCCTAACGCCAGCTCTCCCCACACGTCCCAGGTCACCTTGATGTGGGCCACGGAGAAGGCTGCTGCAGCACCTGGCACCGTGAAAAAGAAGGATGAAGTGATTAATCCGTCATTCCAGTGGACACAGCCTCCGCTGAGCCTGTGCATCCTTGTTGTGATTCCTTCATTAATCCTAACAACATTTCTTTCCTTGAACAAATGGCAATGCAGCTTCTAAACGAAGCTTAAATGCACTTTGCTGGCCTCCGCAGCCCCTGCCTATTATGATGAACCACTTTCACCCAGCTCTTGGAATCAACTATGAGCAATAATCCGAGAATCTATTACCGCTCTATCTCCTTAATTGAAGCAATTACTCTTCTTCTTCTCATGCTGAGCCAGGTTGGGTGGAAGCCAACAGGACCATGATGCTGCTATTCCCTTTCAAAATCAATACACATTTTCCATTTAATCAGGTATCCCGTACAACCAAGAATAGCTTGGTTGTTTTCTTTTAATTGCAAGTTGTTATATGTCGATGTGCCATCAGCCTTTAATAACCTTGTTAAATTGTATTTTGTTCTATATGTTGCGGTTGTGCTGCAGTGTCCTGCTAGCTGTGTTAATTGAACTCCTGGTTCAATCAGTCATCCCCTGCTTCTATGAAACTCTTCTTCTGTGAGATTAAAGGGTCCCAAAGCAACCTTCCCTCTTTCATTACATGTTGTGCACGTTATTCTTAGAAAAGTTAAATCTTTAGTTTATGTGTGGTTTATCCTGTTTCCACAATACCATTTTTGCAAGCTTGTATTTGTTTAAAGCTGGTGATATTTATGTTTCTGTTATTGTCACCAAATCACATGTCAAGACCAAAACCAACAATGCATTAGTCCGTCAGTACTTTATGAGTTCCCAAACCTGTGACCCACAGCCTATTCTTTTCTATTGAAAAATTGGGTTAAAAAAAGGGAAACAAATATATCGTTTTATCTTTTAAAAATGACATATTTTCATAAAACAGCTGGGCGCTGGAGCTTAGTCAAAGAGGAGTATGTAGTGCTTTACATATCATCCAGTGCAACAGTGGAGCTTATTGATGAGTTTCAATCGTTTTTGGGCAACAATGGAGGTCCACGGCACAGAGGAACAAGATTTATCAGTGCTCGGCTTCACAACAATAATTATTAGTTGGATAAATTCATTGTAAATTGTGTTCTTTTCATGGGATGTGTTGATATTAACACAAATCTAGAACATCACCTGAATTAGACTGAAGTAGCTCAAGTATGATTTTATCAGAAATGGGAACCACAAAATGTTTTTTGTCTTTCTGTATGATTTTCTCTCTCACGCGCGCACACACACACACACACACACACACACACACACACACACACACACACACACACACACACACAACCAGTCTTACCCACAAGGGAGCACGTAGCCTCTACACCTCCGTTGTAGATGGATGATGTGGCAGATGGTTCTATATGGTCCCACATTAGCTGGATGTAGTTGAAAACCTGCACGTAGCCAGCTGTGGCAAGAGCCCACCACAGGGACCAGTAGATTAAATTCCTGCATGGAGGTAATTAATAAAACAGATTGTAACCGCGATTGTAATTAGAAGGATATCCTATAATCTAAAAATCAGTACTGCTATACGACTACATCATAGAAAAACACCACAGTGAATAATCGTCTCATTTGTTCAATTGCTTTAACAAAATACATTAAACTGTGGTCCAGGACAAAATGTGCAATAGGTGTGTGCTCATCAGATCAGTACTTAAAGTGTGACGTGTATTGATGAGTAAAGTAAATGCCTGGAAGAATAGGACTCCCTGACGCTTTGCCAAAGTAGATTGCCCGCAGTGGCCACGTTTTTCCTGCTGCACCAGCCAGCACTGCCATTATGCTCCATCTTCTCCTTCACTGAGCCAGCTTCGTCCTTCTCCACCACTGGCTCCTCAGGCCCGTCCAGTCCCAGAGGCCCCTCCTGCTGGGACTGCGGGACCACAGCTGCTGCCTTTTCCCCTTTGAAGAACAGGCTCCTCTGGGGCATAGGCAACCAGAAGGAGATGAGAAAAGCCACGCTTACATTCCCCAGAGTGATAGCATTGATGTAGAAGTAGTCTATTCCTGTCGATTACAGTTCAAACTGTGTCAGTGTTTGTTCAAATTGCTTAAGCCTTTTTGAAATTGGAGATTTTCTGTCTTGAAGAGTGTTCTTCATGTTAATAAAGAGACTTAATCATTTTTTCTTTCATTGCTTTATTATAGGCTAGGATGCCCTACCTGCCAGGGAGACCAGCACTTGGCCCAAGCTGGCACCAAATGTATATCCAGCCAGCATTGCACTTCGCAGGTAACCGGTGGCTCTTTGGTAATTCTCAACTGGAATCACACTGTAAATGTAGGAAAAGTAGGCCACCTCTGTGGAAGTCACTACAGCATAGTTGACCTGTTGGTGGGATGGAACAGTTTTAAAGAGAGTGCTGCCTATTATGAAGCCCCTTGTACCAGTAATGCATAACATAATGCAATCTATCTTTAGAAGTTCTTCTTTAGTTATACTGTCTGTTAACAGTGGGAGGATAGTATTTAGCATTATCTAAATAAAATATATATATATATATTTTTAAACTTTAAGTGCATTCCAGCATCCCAAGTGCTGCAGCTTTTGATTATTCAGAATACAACTTTACTGTTGCATAAAGAACATTTATACTATTCAACTCTTTTCAAACCTATTTAATACATTTTTCAGTGGACCTGAAGGAAGACCATAGCAGGCAGACCCGGGGCAAAGCAGAGCAGGACATAGTTGGTGACCAGGAAGAGCCCCTGCACCACAATGAGGGGCTTGTGCCTCAGGAAGTCAGTCAGGAGGAAGACGGGGAAAAGGAAGGCGAGGTAGGAGTACGTCCAGATAGGGAACAGGTAGTTTGTCACCTGCAAGAAACTACAATCGTGATCCAGACACAGTTTCTGCCTCTCATCCAAAATAAAGATAATGGCTCCTAATAAAAATGATGTTCATAACAGTATATGTATTTGTCTGCCAAGCTTACCACTTCTCCAGAGATGTTCTTGTTTGGTCCAATTAGGTATGGTGTGAGGAAGGGCTCTGCTACTCTGCAGTTAGCAAAAAACCCATAGAGTGACAGGACAGCAGTAGGGTAAGCCCAGCTGGACGCCCTCAGTTTGGCACAAATGCCCATGTTCTTACCTCTGCAGAATTTCCAAGAGAGATCGTCTTTTGTTTTTATTTCCAGGAGCGTTGCCTGAGCACCTTGTTCTGTGGTGGAAGTCGGGCTTCCTGGACTTTCCCTCAGTTCATTGACCATAGGCTATCAGTGTTCATAGTAGCTAGAATATACACTCTTATATCTTTATGATCTGCATGTGTCACAGTTTATGAGCAATAGACTTCAACCTGTTAGGAAAAAGGATTGCTGAGAGGTACAAGGTATCGAGCAGCCGGACTGAAATTGGCATGAAAAAGTCATGCTGCTTAGTAACGTCAGCACATATTCCTCGTATATTACCTAGTAGGCATAACATAGCTTCATCACTGGCTACTCACAAAAAACTCAAGAAATTCTGGCAAGAGCTGGAATGATAAGGGGGCCCAACTTTTTCAAGGGGCCCCCTTTACAATACTTCATCTCCTTGTGCAATGCACCCAGGATGTGCAAATAAGAGAGCCAAGTTGACATTCGAGTTCTGGAAACGTTTCCCCTATGATCGTACTGCGCATGCGTTGTGAATGCACGCGGCATGCGCCTCGAGTCTGTCGTCCTGGAAACGGTTTGTTGTTAGCTGATGTCAGAGGGGACAGGTCGATTTGAAGTTGCCTGAAAAACATCGAAACATGAAACTCAAGCGGTTCCTTCTCAGATACTATCCGCCGGGTAATACGACTACTTTTAACGTGTCCTAATTACGTCCTCTTTAAGGGAATGTGCCACTGATATAGAGGAATGTTTTCAACTTTGACAACTACTGTGCTAACACTAGCGGCAAAACTATATTGTTGGTTAATAAGCGTTAAGCCTAGCTAAGCTAGTCTATTCAATTCTGCCGGCACGAGAGGCCTTTCCTGGTTCAATTGGTTTGTTCTGCTCGCAGGTATAATCTTGGAATATGAGAAAGGAGGATATTTGAGGACCAAATCGATCGACCTGTTGGATTTGACTCCAGAGTGCGTGAGTTGTATCCAGTCATGTTAGCGAGCTGCACTGTGGTTAAACGGATTACTTTGTGATCGTTACATATTGCCCGATCTGTCACCTCAGCACTCAATATGAGGTCAATGATGGGGTTCATCACCAAACCACCCAACCAACATACATGTCCACTGTTCTGAATTTGCACTATTTAGCCTAACCATGTTGCATCTGGGGTTAAGTTAGTAACGCTAGTTGTAGGTAAGTTATAGGTTTAAAACAAACAAACAAGTGACTTACCACGATATGGTTTATATATTATTTTATGTTTCTGATACTCATGTAACATTTTTTTAAATGAGAAAGTTGTTTTAGAAACCACATTACAAATCATTTGTCCCTTGAGGATAAGAAAGGCTCATACTGGCACTTATGAACGTACTAAAATCAAAAAGAGTAAGAGTAGTGTTTCTCCCCTGCATATATTTGGGTAAAGAGCTTAGTGAATTTAATGCCTGTTAAGCTTTATTTAATCTTCAACAGTCAACAGCTACCGAACATATTTGACCTCTAAGATTTACTAACATTATTATTATAATTATTATTTTGTACGTATTTTTTCCTCATGTTATCGCTTTTTAAACTATCCTTATCAGGGGATCTTAAGTTTAAAAATGTGAAAAGAATAAACATATTTTTCCCCACCTTGCAGAACAAACCCAGATGAGTTGTTGGCCGAAATCAGGCAATCGGAGCCTCTGATCACCGAGTCCAGGGCTGTTCAGGTCAAACAGCTGATCCTTCGACTTCAGCAGAAACATGGCCAGCAGGACCGCCACAGGTTCTGTTTCTTTAAGGTCAGCCACTGGACTCATACTTACATTACTGGCCAAATATAAATAAATCAACACAATGACATGACATCTAGATTCAATAAAATATCAGATTTAGCTACTAAGATGAACGGATGAATGGATTTTTGTTTTACTCTATTACACACAGGCAGCTTAAAGTATTTTTTGGCAACATCAGCTTATTACAGCAGTGTATTACTTCCCTGATCGTTGCTCTTTATGAGTGTTATTTACATCCGTGGTAAGTGTGACTAGTAAAATTAGCAATTGCTCCAAAAAGACACTAGAGAGCAGCAGTGGTTAGGTTATTGAGTCTTAGAATTAGAAGCCAAGTAAGCATGCCAACAGTCTAATAAGATGATAAAAACAGGTGGTTCGTGGGTGTCTTAGTGAATACACAAGACATAATTGGTAAGAGATTAGGGTTTGTTATGTGGCTGTAGGTCAGAGGATATGGAGGTTTTCTGTTCGTGTCTAAAACTGGTGACTCAGAGAGAAAATCCTTTCCCGTTAAGTCAAAGTCAGAGTAATTAAATATGGGTATTACATGGGTAATCTTAAAGATGAATGAAGTAAATAACTATATTGCCTCGGAGGTTTTAGCTAATCTCTCTCTGATCTTTTTTTTTTGTAGAGGCTTAAGGCGCACATACTGCCGCTGACCAACGTTGCCTTTGATAAATCCGGGTCACGGTAGGTTTATCTGCACCACACAAAATTCTCTCACTTTGTAATAAAGGAAAAGCTATGTATGTATCCATGCATTTTTCTCTCCTCTCCTCTCTAACACTCTGCAGGTTTATAACTGGGAGCTATGACAGGACTTGTAGAGTTTGGGACACAGCCTCAGGCACAGATCTGCACACGCTAGAGGGTCACAGGAACGTGGTTTATGCAATCGCATTCAACAACCCCTATGGGTAAAATCAGCTGCTGCAGCAAATCTCTCATAGCATCTGAGACTATTGCTCTATTTGACGCTCAGTTTTCCTTGTTTTACTTTATCTTTCTGAAAACTTAGAGACAAGATTGCCACCGGCTCTTTTGATAAGACCTGTAAACTGTGGTGTGCTGAGACGGGCAAATGTTTTTATACCTTTTGCGGACACACGGCAGAAATAGTATGTATGACCATCTGTTTTAACTGAAAAAGATATTCCAGTACTGTTTGTTTTTAGTCAACTGTTGTCGCATAAGCTATAGGCTACTGTACAAAGTCAGTATTTATGCACACTTTTACACTGCCTTTTAGGAAGGCCCGAGGCCAACTGAGCATTTCAATTGCATAGTTTAATTGTTGTACTAGTATTACATTCTAGTGCTTAGATAGTAAATTAGTCGCACATCCTTTTTTAGCTCTGTAGCTGCATCCAGCACTAGCAACTGTTAAAGAGAGTTTTGTACCATGCAGGTGTGCCTGGCATTCAACCCCCAGAGTACACAGGTAGCCACAGGGAGCATGGATGCCACTGCCAGGCTGTGGGATGTGGAGACTGGGGAGGAGGTGGCCACTCTGACTGTGAGTAATCTTTTCTTCACTTACTCCATCCCAATGCCTCCCTTGCTCCTTCCCCCCCCCCCCCGATATCCGATATTATTAATGCATTCATTAACAGTTCATTCACTTCCAAGAGTAATTATTCCTAAATTGAGTGTTGTTACCCCCGCTGATGGTCAGAGTACTTTCCACCCCCACATATCCACTCATGATCTGATGGTGAGTGTAACTGCAACCCTTTAATAATAATAAGTAGTGAGCTCTCTTTGATGTGCAGACTGCACGTGGGTCTGTGGTGTGACTGGTGGGCTCTGGCTCAGTGAGAAGCAACTCTCTGCAGCTCTCTCTGTTCTGTTAGTGCTACTCACCACGAAGAATCCATAATGCTGAGAGCAGTCAATTCAGCATATAATCTTAAACACATGCTCATTGTTATTTATTTATTTCAAGAGTTGAAGAATCTACCTTTAAGGCTTAAGTCTGTATTATTTTTGATATATGATATTGTGTATTTCATGTGCATATTCATCCATAGAGGAAGAGAAAGAGAAGGATTGTATGTCAGAGGAATGATTGTAACAGTGAGGGATGACGCTGTCTTTTTCTTCTCCATTTCATCCAGGGTCACACTGCAGAGGTCCTCTCTCTGTGCTTCAACACGGTGGGAAATCAGCTGGTCACTGGCTCCTTTGACCACACCGTTGCTATATGGGATGTTGCTTCAGGAAGGTCAGACGCGATAATTGTTATTGCAATGTATGAATCGATTTCTGAATGTGTGTCGTTATTCATACTGTACAGGAAACACATAACACAAATAGATTCTGCGCATATGAGTGCACAACTGACTCATTGCTGCTTTTTTTCTGTTTTTCTCAGACGTGTCCACGCTTTGGTTGGTCACGGGGGGGAAATCTGCAATGTTCAGTTCAACTGGGATTGTTCCCTCATAGTCACAGGCTCCATGGACAAAACCTGCAAGGTAAGCTATCATCAGCCTAAACACTGAGTGTTTTATTACTCTTCCAAATACAATTATTTTGCCAAAAATGTCTCTTTCTGCCTGCAATTACTTAGCAAGAGTTTGTTATTCATTCATTATATTCATTAACATTTTAAACTATTACAAAACAAGAGACGTGAGATTTATTTCCCACTCTGTCTCTCCCCACCCTTTCTCTAAGGTTTCCATCATTTAAAGGAGAAAAATGTAATCCTAATATGTTAATTATACCACGATGAGTCATGCTCTGACAAATTATCCACCTCACTGTATTCCTCTCGGGGAGATGGTTAAAGTAAAACCACTTAATACAGCTTCCAGCTGTTTGCAAGTCGTTTTATGAGACTGTGAATGTTTTTCAGTCTCATAAAAGGGTTTTGTGTTATATGTGTGTATTTGCAGTTGTGGGAGGCAGTCAGTGGGACGTGTGTGGCCACCCTAGTTGGACACACAGAAGAGGTGCTAGATGTGTGTTTTGATCTAAGGGGCCAGCTCATTGCTACTGCCTCTGCTGATGGTGAGACCAACAACCCACTTACTAACAGTGTACATTACCAGTAAAACAATATATACGTGTGTATATATATATATATATGTATATAAAAAAGTAGAGTGCATGTACACAAATATCCCTGCCCGTCCCCGTCTCTGTCAGGTACAGCGAGAGTGTTCAGTGCAACCACACATCAGTGTCTTGTGACCCTTGAGGGCCATGATGGAGAGATCTCCAAGGTAAGTACTTCTCATTTTAAGAAATATATAAAAAATGAGTGTATTTCTTACATTCTGTAACTATGTATGTATCCCGTAGGATTAGTTCTAGTGTATCTCCTTTAAGCTATCGAGCTAGCCGTATGGTAACAAAATCTTTGCTTGTGTTTTTAGCTTGTCATAGTGGAACAGAGTAGCACAGAAGTGAGTGAGGACCTATAGGCTCTTTATATGTAGTTGCTTGTCAGGGCTGTGAGTAGGACATTGCCTCTACTTGCCTTGTTAACATTGGGTAAATGTGATGCTGAAGTAGAGGGACAGTAGTTCAGGCTTCAGGCTGTTTAGTGCTTACTGTCGCATGGTAAAACTCTGCAAGTAGGACATAGGACTGTAGTAATCCTTCTGCTGATCTCACTAATTGAATCTGTAGCTTCTGAGCTAGATGTTTTCTGGGTAGCTCTCCATGAGAAATTACAAAAAACAATTGTAATCGCACATCCTCAAAAATAACTTGTACTGTTGTTAAAACATTGCCTGGCATTAGCTGAGTCCAACAAACACATACTCTGGCATTAGTTGTGTGTATGGTCTTTTTTTTTATACCCTGCACTGAACTTGTACTTTAGTGATTTTACCCATGTACCATTTTCCTTGCCTTGCTTTTCACAAGTGTGTGCGCGTCCTGCAGGTTCTGGCCCAGAGGGTTTCTATGTACAAGGGGCTTAGAGGTTACCTCTGTTTACTGAAACATCAGGCAGTCAGTAATACGTAGGCAGGGTGGAGGCACATTAGGACACTAATCTCTCCCTAACAGGACACCTCTCCCTCTCTGCTTCTTAACCATGATGTTTTTATGCCTCCGCGACGGCCATGGCCAGAGGCATTACTGGTTGTCAGCCAGTGCCTCCCATTCTTGTGAACGCATTATCTCAGAAACGCCTTGAAGACATTTCGTCCATCAGGATGTACACAAAGGTCAAGGTCACTTTTTTCGTCCTACTATCCTCTGACTTTTTCAGATTGATTTTTTTTAGATACATTACAATGATTTTTTCAACAAACTATACTATGCCTTATTTTGTCATACTACACTATGATTTTTTTTGACATACTATATTAGTATGCAATAGTGTTTTTTGTTTCCTCTTTCCTGATGCTTGAATTTCTCTCCATTTTGTGTTCTTTTGATAGCTTCCACTTTTATCTTCCATCTTTGTCAGCTCCTTCTCTTGTCATTTTCCATTTCCTGTCTAGGGTCACTCCTTGGTGCTCAGTTCAGAGTTTTAATCAAAACATACTTTACTCTTATGGCCATCTAGTGCCAGCTTCATTTAATTATCTCTTCCTGTACCTCACTATGGGGATAGAAACCCATTCAGGTAACAATAAACCCAGGCTCCAACACAATCAGCTTCAGCCATGATTTTTGTAAAGCTCTACTGTAAAAACTAAGTAGTGCCACTGGTGTCTTTATCCTCCAAGTATTAAAAGTTAAATGACCTATGTGGAATAATGTTGCAGATGTGTTAAGTGTTCTCAACTCACTCATTTCCCCATCGCTTGTCGCTCATTATCCTACGCTCATGTAGCACACACACACACCTCTCAATAAAACGTACTCTCGTGCCTCTCTTGGCAGATCTGTTTCAGCCCCCAAGGTAGCAGGATCCTGACTGCCGGCTCAGACAAGACAGCTCGTCTGTGGGACGTTCAATCTGGAGTCTGCCTACAAGTCCTGGAGGGGCACACCGACGAGATCTTCTCCTGCGTCTTCAACTACGAGGGTGACACTATCATTACAGGTATACACTCACACACACTACATCTGATAACCATGCACTGGTAAAACGCAGCCTTGGGCAGCGAATAAACTGCTTCTGGCCAGCCGTCAGAAATGCTTAGATACCCATTTTAGATGAAAAGCTTGCAGCTGTGTCCTTCTGCGCAGCCAGCTGTTCTTGTTTGTGCTCTCCTGCAGGCAGCAAGGATAACACATGCCGAATCTGGTACTGACCCGTCCCTTGACCCCTGAGAGGATCAGACGGGCATACACATGGACACAACAGCTCACCATGTACACCACTGTGTATATTTATAAAATACCTACTTCAAAATCTGAAGTCACTTTGAGGTAAAAGTCCGGTTTCTGACATCTGTGTAAGGTTAAAGTGGCTCATCCTCTCTTGATTATACAATGTGTCTATCTGATGTTCCTCCTGTTACTCAATCAGTTTGAAGCTTCATTTGTTCCCTGACCCGACAGTTAACAGTAGTTTAGTCTAAAACTACGTTTTTGGAATAGTTCCGACATTTTGGAACAATTCTTGGACAAAGCTAGAAGGCTATTAGTTTAGCTTCAGCTATCTGAGCTGCAAACATCCCAAATGTTTTACTGTTCATGTTCATGTTCGGCTCATCTTCATGAGCCCATTATCAGCTAACAAATTCGTCTGATACTTTTGTTTCCGTGATGTATACGAAGCAGTATTTTCTGAAAGCACAATAAAATGCCAAATGTTTTTTTAGTAGCTTCAAGTTCATCTCGCTGCTTGTTTATCCACATCAGTATTACATTGGTTGTAAACAGTGTTCAGTTCCCTTCCTGCTGAATGTTACAAATAGATCAAGCCCGCTTGTATTTCACATCACAGAAATTTATTGATGTCAAAAGATAAATACATTCAGTTCTACCGTGACAGTTTACAGCTGAATTGTGTGCTTTCACCCCCCTCCCCCCTCCAACACTAGAGAACCACTCAGTGCAGAAATAAACAGACCTAATTCACGTACAAATTCAACATTACAAACCTCACTCTGTCTTCCTGACATAGTAAAAGCTAAAGAGAGCAGTCCACTACTCCCAGGTGCAGAAGATCCAAATCTACAGTATGTACAGTACAGCTATCCAAAATAATCAGTTCCCGAGTAACATGAAGAAGATAACATACTTACTTTGAACTGAATTTCAAGGTCACAACAGAGATGGTACGTCGGCCGATGAACACAACAAAGATATGGCCATCAGAAGAAGGTGAAAGAACTTTTTCTGGGCTTATGTTGATATAAAAGGTATGAGCATGTTGAGTTGTGTGGAGAATTTAACCTGATATATCTATACTATACCTACAGTTTGCTTTGTTTCTGTATGTGTCGCACTAGAGAGGTGATTCTGAAAATAAATATACTTATCATTTGGTTGTGAGAATCTGTAATAAAAAAAATAAAAAAACCTGTATAGCTACAGTGTTTGTGTGCGTCTCACTAGAGAGGTGATTCTGGAGACGAAAACATGCTTTTGTTAAAGGGAGACTTGTCCATTCATGGCTGCCAAAAGATACTAAACACAACTTCAATGGACAGATTGAGGTGTAGAAGTTTCTCAAGTATGTTGATCGTGTTGTGCTTTCAACTTGCAGTAGGAGACGGGATCTGGCAGACAAGTTAGGAACATGTGCGATGTTAGAAGTGTGAGCGAATACGTGTCTTTTTGTTTGCAGTAAGTGGAAGCTACAGGGCCCTACATCGTCTCCAGCAGCCAATCAAACAGGCTGGACAGAGACCGGCCCTCCTCTTCCTCTTTCTCATGTAGCTCACAGAACTGGACCACAGCGTTGAACAAGTCTGCAATCCGCCACGCCTTCTGAGACATCAGCTGGACCACCCTCTGGAACTGAGAGAAGACACACGGGATTCATTTTAGGTTACATCAGAGACTCACTTTAACTTCAACAGTTACTGTACAATGATTGTAAGACAGCACAACTAAACAGTCTTAATCTGTGATAACTGTCATAAAAAAGTCACATAGTAATGTAATAAAAAATATAATAGAACAGTATGGCATAAATGTCCCAAAAAAAATCATGAAAAAGTCAGTGTAGCATGTCAAACATAATTCATAAAAAATATAGTATGCCATAAAAATGTAATTTAAAAGTGACATTACAAAGTCATATTTATGTAAAAAGAATGCATTAATGTAGGGTTCATCATTTTGCATGTGCATTGGGGATGTGGGCTCATGACCTCAGTAGGAATAAACTGTACAGTACAGCCCTGAAACAGGGTTAGAATAATCAAACAAAACATTATTTGAAAATGATTGATTGATGATGATTGATCCGACAGCTGTGCCTACCTTTGTGACCCTCTTCTCTTTGGACTTCCTGAAGTAGAGAGCAGGAAGGCCCAGCTCGGAGGCAGCGATCCACTGCAGGGCCATTCTCAGCTCGGAGTCCACGCACTCGGGCTCGAGGTCGCAGTTCACCACCAACAGCACCCTGAGGTTGCTGCTGCCGCCTGCTGCTGTCCTCTGTGAACCGCCCTCTGAAAAATCAAAAGGTGACAGGAATGCACTACTGTTTTTCTTCTCTCGCATAAAGGGACAACTACAGCATTTTGTTGTCATAATTTTTACGACAATGAATGAACCTGATGTTTGTGTGTTTATTGTCTTATAAAGGTTGAATTGTTTTGTTTTTTTGTGTTTCCTCTTACTTTATTGTGCTTGTTTCATTTCTAGTTATTCATTTTTGTTTGTATTGTATGCTAGGACCCTTCGAAAACGAGGGTTCAATTAACGTGTACAATAACACCATCAATGTTGAATATCTACACCATCAAAGCAACGCACAGACATTTCATTCTATTCTATTCTTGCTTGAACACCAAAAGCCAACGTGCCAAACCTTTGCATGAAATATGCTTTTCACCAAATATAAAAAGGCTCAGTTTTGCTTTAAAATAATCTTTGTTGGAGCGCAAGTCATTCAACAAAAATTGATTTTGTGTTCAGACACTTCTGAAACGATGGGCCCTTCTTGATTTTTGATGTCCATCCTTAATTCAGAGAGAAGAATTGGCCTCTAATCAAGCACATTCATTTGAGGGATTAATCCCGATCATGCTGTACATGGAGTCACTCAACCGCTCTTGGTTAGTAGACAGATGTTACAGCTGATGTGAATAATTAAGAAGTTGATAACATTGCGATGACATGAGAATCCATCGCTACACTTACCGAAGACATTTTCCTTTGTTCCTGCTAGATGTCCTTTCTCTGTCTGCTCACTGTGAGGGGAAAAAAACAACAATTGGAAGTTACAGTAGACTATACAGACAGTATCACGAAACAAATAGTTCAATATTTTGGGAACTTATTCACTTTCTTGCTAAGAGGAAGAGAATAACTCTTATGTCAGTACGGTAAATATGAAACAACGGCTAACAGCTGGTTAGTTTAGCATAAAGACTGGAAACAGTGGGAATCAACTAATCTGTCTCTGTCCAAAGGTTTAACAAAATCCGGCATATCTAAAACTCACCAATTAACACGTTAGATTTTGTTTGTTTAATTCGTACAAAAAACGAAATGTAAAAACGACACATTAGGGGTTTACAGGGAGCTTTATGTGTCGGACTATTGCACCTAACTTGCAGCAAAAAAGCCATATGTTTCCCAAAATATCTAATGCTATTTAATATTCCTTTATTAATGTAAATTGTTAATCTGATTGTGTTTTAAGATGTGTTTTTAAAGAGTTGAGAGATGGATATAGATACAGTAAAATAGAAGAAATGCAGCAGACTGGAGAGGCTTTGATGTCTATTAAACAGAACATGATTATCTCCGCTAAATGACAGAATATGTAATTGGCTATAATCTGTCATGTGCAGCCTGTCACAGTCACATGACACCTGATTGCTGCGCTCTGGGTGAGAAAATGAGAAAATAAAATATAATATCTACAGACTCTGTCGTATTAGAAAAAAATGTCATTATGGGCATCAGAGAGACACATTAACGTCAGCAGCGGCCTGTGACAGCGACAGTTACCCGATTACTGTGATCTGAGCGGGCACGTCAGAAAAAGCATCCAGGTCTGCCTGGCCTAGGCTTGACGCGCTGCTGGTCCCGTTCCTGTTAACCAATAAAAACAACAGACGGCGTCATTTAAACGTTATCTCAAGACGTCCAACCACTGACGCGTGAAGAGGACAATAACCAGGCGCAGCGATGCAGGACATGTTGTTAATTAGCTGGTGATTAACATATAAATTGCAGCTGCAGCGGAATCGGACCTTTAGGGTGGGGGGGGGGGGAGCTGGCGATTTTTCGTCCAGCAGCAAGCCTGTCTGGTAATGAGGATGAGCAGACTTGGAGGTAGTTTAGGGCGGATAGGGTGGACAGGCGGGGCTGGCAGCCGAGCCCTCGTTTCACAACATAGATCGGGGAAATGAGGTGAAGTTCAAATAAGCAGGTAGATGGAAAGGTTGCAAGAAGCAGCGAGTGTTATGGTGGTGCAGGCGACTACTGCGGCTAATTAAGCATAAAGCACATAACTAACATAATTGCCACGCTGAGCAGTTTCCCCTTTCCTCATCTTAATCCACGCGTCAGTGTCTTCAGAAAAAAATGCATATAATATAATAATAATATGCAATTTATAGTCGGTATTTGTCATGTAATTTGGTCCATAATCACAATGTTTTTAACGTAAAGTGAAAACAGGGCAATTTAGACTGTTAGCTTATTTCAACTAGCATCACAGAGCTGTGACTCAAATTTGAAAAAGTTGGCAAAACAAATGAGAATTTGATGAAGTAGAGAACGGTGTAGCAAATGTTCTGAACGGGGTTTTGATGCCAGAGGTAACCGCCCGGTGCCACTGCCGCCTACTGCTGCATGTAGTCGTGCAGGCGACGTCTAGTCCTGTATGCGAGCTATGGAGAGGGCTTCGTGGAGTCAGCTCTCTGCCATATACTGCCTCAGCAGGTGTGGATATTGCAGCAGCAGCGGGGAGTAAATTGGCATTGGCACAGGAGAGCACAGGTGTCAGTAGCAATGGGCCAATGAGAGTGGGGTGAGGGTGGGAGCAGCAGCGTTTGGAGCAGTATCAATGAGCAACGGTTACTGACCCCTCGCTCAGCTGGATAAAACTACTGGTCTCCTCGTGGGGGTCATCCTCGGGGGTTATATGGGACCAGCTCCCCATGCTCTCTTCACTGCTAGCGCTCATTGAACGCTTGTCGCTCTTCACTACTGCAGCCACCGCCACAGTTGGCCTGTCCCTCTCACTGCTGGGGAGAGCAAACCGCAAGATGGTTGGGAATGACCATCGAATAGTTTTTGCACAATGTCTGCTGCAATGTTTGGTTACTTTGGCCCCAATGTTGTTCCTCTCTGTTCACTGTTCACGTAAAGGAAATGCATTCTGAGGAGTGAAAGCAGTATCGGGACAGTTTCGGCTTTAGAAATCATAGATACAGTGCAGGAACTTCATACAAATGACAAGCCTTTGGAACTTAAAAATAACTACGCACCACATAAAAATTAAGCGAATTAATTTTAATATTTTTAATGCATCAGCCAGCTGCACTCCCCGAGGTTTTTCCGTTCCTCAGGCAACTGATTCAATTAAGTCATAATCAGATAATCGGGGGATGCCATCCTTGTCAATTCTAGAGGGAAATCCGGTGGGATTGACTGGGCGAGTAAATGAGTTCCACTCTTACACAAGGGACAAGCGGATTCACTCCACTCGTTCCTGGATTACATGTATTGTAAAGTGAATAGGAGCGTGTCTTGTGACTCCTGAGGCCCTGGAGCCTTTCAGCTGTTTCCCTCTGATTCACTATCGAAAGAAGTCTTATTTTGAGGATCTGAATGTCGTTAAAACACTCAGTTAAAAGACAACAGATCGCAAATGATTCCCCACATATGAATATTACATTTCTACTTTCCTCTACATATTCTGCACATTAGCACCTCTTTCCACTAATCCAATTTCAGCAGGTTCATTACCTTCAGAATATCCACTAAAATGTCTTCCGGTGTCTACGCTCTCCTGCCTTCTCTGAAAAGCCACTCAGACATTTGAGTTTCTAGAGTTAGAGTGAATTTTACTTGTTTGAATTAAAAATGCAAGACTGACCATGTCTAATATATATGAATCATAAGGGCTACATACTCTTAGTACAATTGAACTGACTTCATATAAACACCATTTTTCAGCTAACCTGCTGCCAAACAACTTCTATCGAGCAACCTTTAATCTAAAGTGACACCAAAAGTCTTTGCTATTTTAGTTGTGTCAACGTAGTC
Source organism: Anarhichas minor (assembly GCF_050575085.1). Taxonomy (NCBI): domain Eukaryota; kingdom Metazoa; phylum Chordata; class Actinopteri; order Perciformes; family Anarhichadidae; genus Anarhichas; species Anarhichas minor. The sequence continues at coordinate 6,379,069 of NW_027466472.1, forward strand.
TAAATAGCTATTGAGAGTCTTGTGGTTTTAGTGGGTAAGCCAAGTGTGAGTGCAGCTTGTACCGATCAAGGTGAGTCGAACAGCCCCACAGTGGATAAAAGATGAAGCTACTAAAAGCTTTCTGCACACACAGTTCACGACCCAGACGGTGTGATTTACAGCCTATCCAAAGGTTTGTCAAACCTCACACACTGCTAAAAATAGATCACTTTTCACAGTGAATGGACCGTCTGCGTACCTGCCACTCGTTAAAAATAACGTGTGGTTCCTTATTTCTCACTGCTACTCTTGTCAGACATATTGATCTCTAGTTTTCTCATCTACAGTGTGATGATTATAAAAAACGTGCACTACCTGTTGCCCGTAGCTCTCTCTGTTCGCTTGGTGGCCGACACTTCTGGGGGCGTTTCCTGAGGTCCTCCTACTCTCCTTTCAGGGTTTAAAAGAGTCTCTTCATCCCTCTGATCTCCCTCGATGTGGATCAGCGGCACATCTCTGGGGCCCCTCATACGGGGTGCGCTGCCGTCACTAGTCCCGGACCCTACTCCAATACCAGTTTGCTCCTGACTGGACCTACTTCGACCACAAGTTAGATGAGACTGTTTGAACCCCCTCCTTCTTTCACCAACAGGCATATACGGCTGTGAGAGTGACCCAGGTGTACCCCCAGCTACATCTTGCTGCCCCCCCAAGGCAGACTTCCCAATATCCACAATGTCAGCCGCCAGGCGATTGGCAAACTGCTGCACGTGGGGCTGAGAGTCTCCCGCGGCCTCCAGCTCGATACTGTCCTCTGGATCAGCAATGATCTTGTTCTTTCTCATCAAGGACTCGATGGAGCTCGACCAGGTCTCATTAATCAGCATGTCTGTAATCTGGTCAGTCCTACCCCTTTGATAGAGGCAGGAGTCCGACTTACACAGTCCTGTGGCTGACACTGAGTTGGTGTGGAAGATATTCAGGGTTTCTCCGTGCACATTGCGGGCAAATCCGTCAAAAGAATTGGCTTTTATTGGTGAGTTGACAGTCAGTCTCGAGTCGGAGGAGCGCCGGTCTGGGACAGAGGACTGTCGTATACAGAAGGGTGTTCTAGGAGAAGGTGGGAACAGGCTGTTGCTCCACTCCTTAGTCTTGGCGATGCCATACTCTCTGTTTTCCTTGTCCATGTCCCGAAGCATGAACCTGTAGAACTCCTCTGTGATACTCTCCGTGCTCGACTGTTTGGACAGGCAGGATGACGTCCTGACATTAAGGTGACCGTTTTTCTTTGATGCAGCCTGTTGTACAGCTGCAGTCAAAATGCTGCTGGCATTTTTCCCTGCATAGTAGTCCAGCAGAAGGTCAAAGCCCCTGCCCTCGGTCTCCATCTGGTTTACCATGAACCGTGAAAACTCATCTGTGATGCTCTCACAGCTGGACTGCTTAGAGATTGAGCTACCACGGCTCAAGTTCTGACCTAACCGACTGCCAGGGCCCAATGTGTTGGGTGTGCCTGTGGGGTCTGCGTCTTCTTCTGGAATGCTCTCATAACTAGAGGCCTTCCCACGGCTCCACCTCTCGCACTGCAGCCTGCTGCGTGGCTGGCCTGTTTTAGAGGTGTCCACCACGTTAAGCTCAGGGCAGTTCATGATCCTGGCCGTGACTTCAGAGGCAAAGAGGGCAAATGGGTCCTGTGGCTCATCTAGGTTTACCGATTCGTCCACCACCCGGTTCACCAGCCGCTCCATCAGCTCTGGTTGCTCCTCCGTCTTCCTCTTGATCTCACTGAGGCGCGGTGCCCGGTGTTTCTTGGAGGCAGCATTGCTGCTCTGAGCTTCTTTCCTCCTGAGCACTGTGCGGCAAGCAGGGATCAAGTAGGCTTCTGGCCCTTCGGTAGATGTCCCTTTTAGGGCACAGAACCAAGGTTGTTTCCCAGTGTTGTTTTCAAGGCAGATGGCGGCCAGCTCTGTGGCCATAGACACGACTGTAGCAGCCAAATCATCGGCATAGCAAGTAATAGGTGTCCTGGACTCTGAATCCATTCTCCAAGAAAGCAGAGAACTGCAAGAGTTGAGGGAGGACTGGGGTGTGAGGGAGGACTGGGGTGTGAGGGAGGACTGGGGTGTGAGGGAGGACTGGGGTGTGATGGAGGCCCGTCTGCTGTCACTGCCCGTCACTACACGTCCCCTCCTGTCTGTGCTATGAACTTGGATTTCACTCAAAGGTTCTCTGATGGCACCACCGCCCTGCTGGATCTGCTGGTGTTCAGAGAAGTCCTTGGCAGGCAAATAGGTGGATTTAGACTGACTTTGTCTGCATGACGACTGCTGTTGTTTCTCTTTATCTGTGCCGTGTAGGATGCTGCACTGGTTCCAACTATTAGTGGACTGGCCTAGGCCAACTAAGCACTGTAATTCACTTAAGGGATCCTTGCTCTCCTTGGTGGTAGAAGGCTCCCTGGCACAAGTATTACCCTCTTGTGTCTCGTAGGACCCTTGGTCACCTCTAGAGATATGACAGATTTTCTTCTGTGTCAGACAAAGGATATCAAACAGCAAATTGTTAACACTGTCCTGCAGAAACACCTGAAGGCCCGGTGCATCTTTTCCATTACCCTCCAGTTCCTTTTTCTTTTTTGCTTTCTCTAGAGCATGTGTGAATAGGCTGTCTGCCACCTCATTTATTAAGTCATCCACTTCTCTTTCATCCATGTAGGATTGTTTTGGACAAGTAATACCATCTACTATCTTGTTATGCGTGGCCTCCAGCAGGTGGGCTATACTCCTGTAGCCCTGCGGCTGAGTCAGAACCTCAGCTGCTTCCCTGTGTAGGACCTCAGCAATGTTGGCCCGAAACGCTTCGACGCTGGTACCTTCTGCTACACTGCAGTGCAGTGTGATGGCTGCAGAGGCTTTGGCAGCCGACATCAGACCACAGGATGCCGTGTGGACTTCAGCGGAACCTGCGTCAGAATCACCGCACTCCCCTGACTCCTCGGTTAGTTCCACAGCCGCTACAGCACCAGCTACCTGAGCCATGCCACATATGGCTGAGGAGAAGGAGTAGTCACCTCGCTCCTCTCGTTCCGGCAGCTCCTCCTCCTCCGCGTCTTCCTCTGAGGCCGATTCCATGGCAAGCTGTTCTGTCAGCAGTGGGTTGGTAATGGTGCCAATGACACTGGCAGCACAGGCCAAAGCCACCTCTACATGTTTGGATGGGTGTCCTCCACTGTGGTGGGGGATTTCAGCCTGTGTTCTATTCCCTGGCAGCTCTTGGGCTTTGGCAGTGATATCCTGGTCAGGCACATGAGACACCTGGGTCTCTGGCCATTCTGCCGCTCCGTCTGAACTGTCTGGGCTTTGAACTATCACAATCTTGGGGAGTTCAAAAGAGCAAGTGCGCTGCTGGGAAGGTTCTTTGGTCTTTGAAAGACGAGTAGCATTGGAGGTACGACCAGAGAGGGACAAGCTTACAGCAGCTTCGGAGACAAAGGAGGTTTCGTCTTGAGAGAGGCGTATGAAGGCGTCTTGCAGTACCGATTCGGCCAGATTGGTGGCGTAGTGACCAGCTGATTCCTTAGTATGGAGGCTTGCTCGCTGATTCCTGTCTTTTTTCAGCTCTGCATCCTCCCTGTTCTGATAATGGGCCAGCTGTCCCCTCTGACATGCAAGTCTGACACCATGTTTCTGCGCAACCTCTACCAAGCTTTCTGCCAGGTCACCACTCTCTGGTTCTGTGAGGAGACAGAGAAAAACAGAGAACGGCAGGGAATGAAACATGTCCACACTGATTAGAAAGCAGCTCTATCAGTTCCAAAGTGTCACAGAAAGCAAACCCGTGGAAAATTAGAGCTGGGTTTTGTCTCGTTTGTCCCGTTCAATTTCCCCCTGCACATTTCATTCATCACTGGGGTAACACATGGGCAATAAATACAAACTGCTTTCTTGTTTATACATTCTCAGTCACGATAAAAATCTTTCAACGTATCTTACTTTGACAAGAAAGTATTTTGCTGGCCTTAAAATTCCACATTATCTCTAATTAATGCAGTAGGAGGACTCCCACTGTTATCATCAACCAATGGGCTAAGGCCTAACTAACAATGAGCCAGTGATGTTTCAACACTACCATTGTAAACACTACAGTTATAAGAACCATAACAAAGCACTAGTATCCACTTGGATATGGATAGTTTTCAAGTTTAAATTACTTTACCACATCAAAACAAGTTTTGGAACAGCCACTTCATGCTGAACAGTATGTGGTCAAAGCTGTGTAGTCGAGATACCGACCAACAAACATGGCTGCAAACAAAACCCTCTATGGTGGAGGTAATGAGGCTCACCATTTCTGAAGCCGTCGTCCTCGCTGTCATCACCGAGGTGTTCTGAGGCAGTGAGGAAGTCTTCTTCTATGGATGAGATGGAGCGATTCGTGTCGTCGTCGACCCGCTGCCTGGCTGCTCGGCCCTGCTGAAGCTGCCGCTCCTTCCCCCACTGCAGACCGATCAGGAACTTGTTGATCTCAAAGATGATGTTGCCAGGTTGGGTGGAGCGTCTCTGCCCTGAACACTGAACCAGGCACACACCTGTATTTCTCTGCTGCTGCTGCCCACCCTGAATGGAACATGTACAGATACCTGTTATACATGCGCACACAAATAAATACACACACACACAGTCACAAAATATGAGATATATAATATCAAACATCTTGAACCTTCTGACTCAATGAGTTTATGGTGCTCTCATGCCTGTTTTTCTTTCTTTTAATCAATACAGGATACTATTAACTATAATTGTAAACTCATTGGATCTCCTCATGCAAGTTTAATAGTCTGTGCAGGCTCCTCAGGCCGTGTATTGATTCTTCAATGGCTTTATTCAATGATGTATTTGGTGAGCTTCAGAAAGTCTATGTGATGATCACTGGCTGTAAGGGAACACTGCATTTAAATAAAAATAAAGGCAGTAAAGGATTTTATTTAGTAGCTATTGTTTTTTTTATGTCTGTTTCAAGTTTAAAATGATTCTGAAATAAATCGTTTTCATATAAGTCATCCATTCTGGATGTTTTTCTGTCTAACATGCAGTTCTATGTTTTCATTGGAGTGAATGGGGGAGAGTTACTAGATTAAATGAGGTTCCTCCAGTGGATTTGTCCGAGCACAAAAGGTTAAAATCTAATCACACAGAATTGCGTTAAAGAACAGCTTGCACTTGCTGCCTCGCACTCCCGGTCAGTTAATTCAAAGGATGAAAATACTTGCAAGGGTTTATAGTGAACACCGCAAACTCACCTGAGAGGGGGCGAGTGGGTGTGTTTGGCAAGTATCTGAGGCTTCTAGGCCACCGAGCAGTAGGATCTCGTTTTCTTTCGGCTGGTGGACAGTCAGCAATTCGACAAGCTTTGGCAGGTCTGGAGACACTGAGGCCAATTTCTGCAGGAGTTACCGAGCACAGGGACAGAGAGGATAAAAGCGACTTCAAAACTTAACATAATGCGATCTCTGTTGTTTTAAATTCAGAGGCACATAATTATAAAATTGAGAAGTCTCGAGCCATGTGCAATTCTGTCACCACCAGCTGCAAAAAGGCTGCATATTATCGAAACAAAACAACTCCCTAATTCTGGGTAATGATTCTGAATCCATGGCAACTGAGCCAATGATTATATGCGAAATACAGAGAACAGAGTTCCTGGGAGACGAAAAAGCGGTCAGGAAAGAAAAGGGACGAGGATTCTGCTCACCTTGATGCTTTTGTCGTCACGATAGTCCGATTTTTGAGGGTCCAGATTTACAAAACAGATCTGAGAGAGACAAATAGAGAAGAAAAACATATTAGAGTGACAGTGACAGTGGGAGTGGGGAAATTATGACAGAGCTAAATAATATCCCAGATGTTAGATGCGAGAGTGCTGTAAAAGGGAAAGTCACTGCACTGCACAAATCCTACAAACCAGACAGAATGATAGCTTTCCTCTAAGTGACTCAACTACAGCAGCTGTCTGTCGCATCTGAATAACCACTGTCAGGCACTTTCTCTCATTGGCAGAGCCCTTTCTAAAAAGACCCTCTTGTCTCTCAGGGGCTTCTAGCAGCAGTGATTTTTTCTTTCTGTCTCCATCTCTCCTTTTTCTGCTTTTCTATTCCTCCGTCTCCACTCCTTCATTGTGCCTCTGTCACACCCTCTGCCTCCTTCTCTTTTCATCTCACCATCCTCTCGCCTCTGCTGGCTGCACATTTAATGGTGTGTGATGGAGTCCTCATGTCAGTGCTGGGAGTCTGGGACTGTCCGCCGGCTGCCGTTTGATTGTACGGCGCACAGCCTCTGATCTGAATTGGCAGAGCCGAGTCAGTCCTGTGTAGCTAAATGGATGAAGCGCGTCACCGACAGCATTTGAGGGGCGGGGGGGGGGGGGGGGGGGGGAGGTTGGGTGAGTTAGTTCCCACTAACTCGCACATACTCAGCATGTGTATGCATGTAAATATGACATATTTGAGTCTTGATTATATACTGTATGTCTAACTTAATGCTACCATACTTGTCATTACTAATCAAACCAAATGTGAGTCACTGATGCAGTCTCGGTCTTTTCATTGCAAAACATGCACAGGTGGGATGCTGCAGTCTCCTTTTTAGCTCTGCCGTCTCCATATCCGCTCTGCCTGCTGCTATCCCTCCACCCCACTTCTCTCCTCTATAGACCTGCGAAAAATATATATAGTTTCAAAATCAGTCTCCAGTCTTGACACACACTGCTGTCTGAAATAAGTTCCCTGGAGCTGCGCTTCCACTCATTGGGCGAGGCTTCTGAAGAGCCTCAGCGCTTGTGAGATAGCGTATACTTTCCATGATTTTCATCTTTTTTCCCCATTTATCTGTGTTACATTAAACACGATGTATTCCCTGAAAGTCATGTCAAGGTTTAGGTATAGATCCAGCATCACTGTGGTGTAGATTCAGAACTATTTCTTCTTTTAGAATCATGTCATGTTTTCAGTCTGTTTTCTCACTGCAGTTCTGAAAGTGAAGCAAAAGAACTGCTGCATTAAATAGGTCAATATACTCGTGAGTTTATATTTCAAAATAAGGCTATAATTCGGTGACACGTTGCATATTTCCCGTACTTTCGAATGACAGTCTGGGTTTGCTCTATCAAAAAGCTGAGATTAAGAAGGAACGATACCAGGGAACAACAACAACTGTCTAAAGTCAGTTTGAGTGTCCTTCAGCTGAAACGGTAATGCGCTGTATTCTGAACAGGTCAATTTCCCCCTCATCTCCGATCTGGTGTCCTCCAGTAAAAACGGAATATTTCCAAACTATTGGGTTTAATGTGAGGAAAATTGCCACTTGTCAAAAATAGGAAGCCAATGACAGATGACATTAAAAGGATATTTGAAAAAGGTTTTCCGGCCTCACCCTGATCAAACCTCATCTGCCCTTCATGGATTGCATGTGTCACCTACAGCACTTATCGGAATACCAAGAGGCTTGCTCCTTTGTCTAGTCAGTGTGGAGCACAAACAGTTTGTTTATTTGCTCGTCTGTTGTGTGATGAGGACCATTTTGTCCGATTAGCTGTTAAATGTCAATGGCATACGCAACAGGACCCGAGATGAATCTACACCATTTACTGATGGACAATAGCTTTATTGTGCCACTTGCTGACCCTAGTTCGATAGACAATATGGCCATTGAATTCGGTTTTTAGTAATTTTGCAGAGTTCTTACATGCTATTGTTTGTGTTGCTGATAACATGCATAGAATAATGTTTTTTAATTAGATTTTTGTTCTGTATCTGGATGCAGATATATGCCCTTTATCTAAATGGTGATGCGCTATGAACAAAGAATGACCTCATGGCTTTTCCCTACACTAGAATGCACAAAAAAAAGCAAAGGCTATAATTTGGTATTTAGTGGTTCATTTTCAATTTCTATCCAATACCACAACATATAAGTAAGATGTTTGGCACCTCGGCAATATTCACTTGTCCTAATATTGGAAGTCATTCCGGAAAAGCAGCAAAGACACCTTCCCCCGCCTGCCAACACATCGCCTGCACATAACACACAGTTTGAGGAGAAGCGAGGCGAATGATCCACGAGTTTGTCCTTGAGAAGGGTTGCAGCAATTTAACCCCATCAGACGGTGAGAGCCGAGAGGTGGTTGTTCTAAATTTGGGAAGCAGAGGACCTTGTGGTCATTTCTGAGTCCATGTGCGAGACGAGCCCAGGGACACGCTCCCATTCCATCAGGTTTTCACAGACAGACTGGACGACGTCCACTTGTGCGCCAGCCTGTCTCTGAAGGGCTGACCACGTAAACAACAGTGAGGGTGAAAGGAAAACAAATATACAGACAGAGACGGTAAAAGTAATAATTTGATGTGTGGATAAACCGATACCATGGAAGTCTAGTGATACACTCAAGGGCTTGAGTAGTGTTCCAAAAGAGGGAGACAGTCATAACACGTTAAGAAGAAGTTGTGTTGACTGATACATCACTGATTTTCCTTCTTTTTTTAAGTTTAGTTAACTATAACTACATAGTTACACCTGCAGTAACAGATTGTTTGGCCATTTTAGATCAATATTCACTCTCTGTGTTTTGTCTCCACCAACTCCTGAGAAACATATCTGGCATTTCAGCTGCTAAATGCTCCACTATGTTGACTAGCTCGTCGCTAACGTTGTCTGTTTGCTGTGTGGTGTTGAGCAGGTAGAGCATGGATGTACTCTTTCGCGCTTTGTTACTACTATGGGAGTGGTGAGAGTGAACCAATATGGCAACATTGTGGGCAGGAAAACCAAAACAATTAACTAAAAGAGTCCTGGGTACATCATTACAAGCTATCCTTTCACATTAAAGTAATCATGTGATTCACTGTTAACATAAAAGTATTGATTATACACATTTAAAAGGTTAGGTATTGTGGTCGAGGCTGAAAAAATGTTTGTTAGATGACATCCATCCAACCAAACATCCTCACTATCACTTTTTGCAGCAGCACAAGTTAATGATAATCTGTACTTTGCTACAGAATACATAAATAATATATATTCTATTTTAAGCTGTTCAAACAACCAATCCAATACACACAGCTTTATGTGGCGTCAACAGTCCGGCTGCAGCAGAGGTCTGGGTGTCTGTCTCTGCATCTTTTTTGCTTCACTAGGCGCGTAACTCTTACAGCTGTGCTCAACATCGGCCCCGACAAACAAACTCAGGGTGACTCTGACCACCTGTGCTGATGGACCAAACGAAAGCCAGATAGTCCTGGGTTTCATCCAGTATTGATGCAGAAATGGACTGCAGATAAATCCTGACACTGTGGACGTTGAATTACCTCAAAAACTTGAATAGAATGTCAGTATTCAGCCATTTCTCTTTATGCATAAATCCAGTTTGGCCTTGGATGTACAAAACTGTCAGGCAGGCAGATTGCTCTCTTTCTTCTAGCACACATACAACTGGAGCTTATGCAGCTACTTCGCCACAGTTCCAATACATCACTATGTGCACAGACTTCGGTCAATACAGCAAACCATTACAAACATCTGAGTCTCCTTTGTCCATGAAAGCTTTATTCTTCCTCAGCAGCACTTTGTCTCTTTGCTCACTACTCTGATCCTCCCACACACACTTGGTCCTTCCGTCTTCCTTTTTAACTGTGGCTCTTTTTTGCTCTTTTTATTGACTTGAATTACAGTAGTTTTGCTACACTGCACATTTAGTCCTTTATATACGCTATGCTTGTTTTGTGTGGTCTTTCTTGCCCAAAGCAATGAAATATGGCTACTTTAAAGACTAAAGAAAACATAAGTAAACTAATATCCCCCCACAGCCCCCGTGATGCTCTACTGGTGCTGCATTGAAAGTGTCCCTAATGCTGTTACAAAACTACGGGTTCATTCTCACTCTGAGGTCACGAAACTAAATATAGCTCCCCCTATTGTAAAGTGTTTTGACATATCTCAGAGGTTGGCAACTATAATTATAATCCATTTGAAGTTTAATTTAATCCAAATGAAGTTCAAGGGGGAGGACGACAACATTAAGGCTCAGTGACTCGGCCGTATTCATTTCGCGATGCAACCCACAAGCTATACAGCGCTGGTGTAGAGACCAGACAAGCATGCTAATCACACATACTGGTGACTGTAAACAGCCTCATTTTGTGTTCATAAATGTGGGTGTGTGCTGAAAAAAATGCACAACATCAGCTGTTTACGGAGCACAACATGAACTATCATATGATGATTTACCTCCGACTGAGCTGCTTCCAATCTATCTATTTTACCACTGAATGTAAAAAACTTTGAGCACGCACGCACGCACACACACACATACATTTTAGTTGTATATAAGGTAAGAGATATTCACTTTAAATAACACATAATAACTATTATTACCTAGCTCTTTAGAAGAGAGCTTCTACTTTTAAGCAAGTAGGTCTCTTTATTTGAGCACAACCTTGTACCGAAGACTGCAGTTTCTCATAATGTCAGATGGACTGTGAGTAAAAGGAAGAAGAAAGAAAGAGGGTTTGTCTTCCTGCTCTGATCCTGTTGTAATTCAGCGCTCCAGCCGCAGCTGATGGCATATTTATTCTGTTCTCCCTCTCTCTGGGCCAGGAAGGGGCCAGGTCAGGACACAACCCGCTACCCGAGTGGGAAGTGTTTGAATCGGGTGATGAATGGATCACTCTCCTTCAGGAATGAACGGTGTTGAGGAGGGATACTGCAGGTTTACTACACCACATTTTCTGCTTTTGAAACAAATTGGCTCACACTTCTTACAAAAACTGCAATCTTTAACTGTCACGTACGGTACGGTACATCAATAAAAGTAAATGCAACATGTAATTTAGATGCACAGAGATTACGTAACTATTTGCCTTGCAAAGAAAAAAAAAATAAATATATAAGGTGCTGTCTTCCTTTTCAAAATGCTCACTCTGTAACATCTCTCAGGGGTGTGATGAAATTCGGTGTGACTATCGCAGCAACGTGAGACTTCTCTGTGACTTCATGCATTAAAACATGAGTGAGCGATCAAAGGTGACAACATGATGCAGCCAGAGGTGGATGATGGAGCGCAACACAGGAAATCAAAAGCTTTTATCTTTTATTTAGCTCACAGTTTTGGGCCTTCTGCTTTAAGTCCTGAATAAGTAAACGTATATCGTTTTTTACCCTCAAACAGACATTTCTTTGAAAACTCAACCTAATACTCATTTTGGATTAATTAATTTAATCAGAGTAAGCTGTTTTTAACATTTAAGCAACCCCCCCGAACTCCACTCAATATTAAAGCTAAAGAAGTCAACAAGGGAAAACAATAAAATGCCTCTACACCTGTTTTTCTATTCGGATCAGCGTTCATTGTCTCACCATCTTATCTTTCACTTTTTTTTCCACACTCCCTGTACAGTTCAGGACAGGACAGAATCATTTATTTCTCGCACAGTGTTATCTATCGTACGGTCCTGTTTGATTGATTACTTGCATAAAAAGCCCAACGTAGAAATTGAGAGACAGGAGAGCGATCCGTCACGTCAGAGTCAGAGCGATGCTGTGGGCGGATGAGCCGCATCTGTTTGCAATCGCATTGAAGTTCCCCTCTGATTCATAGAAAACATGCACGGAGTCAAGAAAACAAACAAGCATTGTCTTGTTGAAACAAAAACTGGGTTTTTTTTTATGTGAAGATGAAGCTGCTTTGCTTTTACCTTTCACAAAACACAATGAAGATTAAACTGCACAATCCCAGACTCGGGTACGAGTTTGTCATGTACTGCAGAGACGAGCAGGGATGTTTTCAAGCATCTTTGTTTTCAAGATGTCGGCTGTCACAAACCGCTTTTCTAGGAAAAAATGAGGAGGAGGAAAAGAGTCATGGTGCACATGCGTAGATCCGCTTTACAGGACTCTATTTGATGGTCAGCGGGGCATGTTGGACTAATGTGCGGACCATTTACCTTTTACCTTCCGAAAATCCACTAAACTTTAATGAATGAGTACTGTATTGCCAAAACTTGTATCAGTAAATACCGGGAGCCGTCTCAGATATGAATATTACTGAACATCTTTGATCAATCTCACAGCTGTTGGAGACCTGTGTACGTCTTGTCCTAGATAATACAGCTGGTGTCTGGGGGTTTCAGGAACATTTAATGCTCACACTTACGAAGTGCGACGTGAGTGTGTGAGAACGGTGCTTTTTTGTTAAAATACTGTTATTCCTGTTTCCTTGGTAATGATTATCAAACATGTTTTGGGGAGCGATATGTATTTATTCTGCCGGCTACAATCCATGACTGAAGAATTAAAAATAAAAAGCAACTCTTCCTCAAGTGATGACTTTCTGGCGAGGACAAACTGCAGGAAGTTTGAATGGCATCCTTTAGGTTATTATTAGGCTATCACTGAAGCGAGGGTGAACGTGTCATTCATTTTAAGACATGAGAGAACAGATTGTGCATTTAATTACTGTCTTTAATGAGGCCCATCTAGTGTGGACAAATTTAGCTGAATGTTATCTTCTATAAAAAAAAAAAAATGCTGGACTTGATGCAGCGTTAAAATATTTCATTTTGTGTTTATTTAGAGAATCAAACGGCTGTTGTCCCTCCCAACGAAAGCCTGCCTTTGAGCCACTGACAGACGTAAATCCTGAATGCATTTCATGCTTAACTTGCAATTTACAATGAGTGAGTGATCAAAGGTGACACATCAGAATTGAGCGGCAGAGAGGATTAAGCATGTGTGTCCTCTACAGCTAAAAGCCTCTCTATTTGTTTGCTTTCTCCCCCGATGCATTTTCTAGGCCCAAAGTCCTTGCGTAAACGAAACACAATGTCCTTATTAATCCAAACACGTTCTTTATCCAGAATATCCTCGTCAAACGTCAAATTCTGTTTAGAGGGAAATACGGACGAGAAATTTGTTTTGACAATTATCCCCCTTCTTTTCATTTCAAAACGTCATTCCTTATGTTTTTAAAAGCCAATTACATTATGGTATCTTCTGTGTTGTGTAATTTGCCACTTCTTAAAATGTTGCATATTCCTTATTAACAGTTGTGATACACGACAACAACTTATAGAGTTTTGGCAAATTGTGTAGATCAATGTTCAAGACTGAAGACACTATGATTAAAAACTATATGTAGCAGCAACTTAAGGGTTACAAAATCTAATTACAGGTTGAGAAAGAATCTGCCCCTCAAATAATTATAATTTTCTGACTGTCGTGGTGTTTAAAGATTTGTATCTCTGCTACATCTATCCCAGCATGCACTGAACAGAGGGCAAGGAGATTGGGGAAACAAAGAGAGAGGCCTACATGTCAAATTGAAAGCCTAAACTGTGGAACCGCACCAACCATCAGGCATTAAAAATCTCACCCGAGTGTGAGATTTGGCTCAAACGCTGGTGCCTCATTGGATGAGAGCCACGAGGGAGTTCCTTTGACACACCAGCTATGACGTCACCAAGGCCACTGGAGCACACCTCCACCCTTAGCCTTAAAACAATATTAGTAGCCAAAAAAGCCCTTTAGGTTACAGTTCTAACCTCGCCGGACGAGCAACAGAATGTTTTTTGTGTTCACACACACTTGGATCCTGAAGGAGAAACGGGTAACTTTCCCCGTGCTCCCCCACTTTAACCTGCAGAAGAATGATCACGGAATTCCTTCAAGTTGACATTCGCTGATGTCCCCGCTGCCACAAGTAGAGCAGTGCGCCGCTCAACCCGCCAGTCATTGGCTGGAGAAACTCAACCCGAAAAAGTCCCACGAAACACACGCCGATCGCTACGAAACGATCTCAAGTAAGAGGCTATTGTCTGGTCATAGTGTGTTTTTGTCACCTTGTTTGCTTGTTTTAAGTTTAACTGTACTGTTACCGTGTACGTTACGGGCCGCCGAGTCCACGTAACTGTTGTGCTTGTTTCTGCTGTAATAGTGCTGTTCCACACTGCTGCGCTTTGTCGTCTTTCAGCCAGCTACCGTGAGTAAGGTCGGTAAACTGTATCTTGTCAGTTAGAAGTCCTTCTCTGACTCAGGCTCTTTTTTTAAAGATAAATACACAGTCCATATATATCTTACATGCATTGATCTCTCTACGTCCAGTGGAAGCCTGCCTTTTGTTTGTTGCTATAGAGAATCGTGGAATCGGAGCTCCACTCAAGGTGGCTTTTTTCATTCACCACATACGAGCTCAACTCAGAGTGAATAAACTCTGATCAGCTGTTCTGCAAATCAAAACTCAGAGTTTCCCATCTCAGGGTTAGTCCACTCAGAGTTCAGGGTTAGGCTCAGAGTCTGTTAAACGTGCTTTCTGAAAGGTTTAACTTTGTAAGGGCATGTGAAGTTGAGTTGACGTACCCGTCATGCTGAGAGTCCAGCAAGAGTGCACTTTTCAAACTATGGAAATCCTCGAGAGTTTGTGTTACAGCAGAGATGATGTTTTTTGTTTTTTTAAATCTGTGATAAAATCAACAACAGACGCCGCAAGCCGCTTCACTTAATAAATTGCCTGCTGAGACTAAATTGAGCTTTTAACAATCTTTCAGCAGTTTGAAATTGCATAGTTTATAACATCTACTCGAAGAAACTCTTCTGGTATGTCGCAAGCAGCAAAGTGATTGTGAGAAATTCAATTATTTAAATGTTCTTTTCCAAGTCATTTTCAAGAAGGCAAAACACAAATCAAATCCGACTTTTGTTCACAGAACCCATCTCTCAGCTAGAGGAATTATGATACAAAATTTGTGAACGAAGGAATAGTAATTTCCCTTCAATCAAACTCATGAGCAAGCACTTAAAGACTTAACACCAGACTCTCTTGTCAAAAGCTCAAAATGGTTGCTTCTGCAACGCTGGTTGGGTGATCAGGTGCACGACTAATTACAGTCATTGTATTACCTTAAATCGTGTCCATTTTCTCAACACATAGGAAGTGACACTCCAAACCTTAAGAACAACAGCTGCCTACAAAACAGCAGCAAGGGAGCAACAACAACCAGCTGCATGAGCATCATGACGCCACCTAGAGCAAGCAGCTTGGAGAAAGTGCACTTTCTGGATGTCAAATTCAAACATTTACCTCGCTGTCGTTTGAGGCCACAGACACGCCTCCTGCTCCAGCTTTGAGACTCGACACTAGAGACGTCGTGTGCGAATGTGTCATCGTTCCACAGTAAGCTACTCACCATGGTGCAGCTGCCCTCCGTGTCGTCGTCCAGCAGGCCCACTCTGCACAGAGCTTTCTCATTCCTCCGCCAATACTCCGGCGAGTCCAGCACACTGTTACTGCACAGGACCTGCAGCACACAGAGAAAGCCTTGCTCAGGTACAGCAGCGCTGTGAAAATCCCACCGCACAGACACACACACACGGAGCACGTGACACACACACACACACTGTCGCACATTCACTTTCATCTGCACTCTCCCCCCCTCTGTTGTTGGGATCAATTGACCTTAATTTCAGGAGAAGTGGCACAGGATCAACAGTCTGTCCTTTAACCAGACACTGCACAGTATAAATACAACAGGTATTGCCTTCTCCCTGGAGGGATATTTCAATGAAGCCCTCGGGGTGAAACCTAGACTCATTGAGCTGCCCTTGTCAGTGATTTGTCAATTGTCCTTGTTCTATGGACTGACATACTCTCATTAAAAACTGTTGAGTTTGTTGTTTCAATAACCCAATTACAATGCCAATTTGTTCACACAGGTGAAATTAAAGATTGCCCTCATGCTTATCACAGTGCTTGGGTCGGACCATATGATGTGTTTATAGTTATTTATTTGAAGATAACCGATGTACAGCCAATAAAAGATTAAAATCACATGCTGTATATAAAATAGTTCTTAAGCAAACACTTTGACATATGATGACTATTACGTGCGTGTTCTCACTGTGTATTTTTAGTGACAAACCCCCCCCCCCCTTCAGGAACAGACCATCTGTGCAGGCCCTCGGCCAGGTGAAGGTGACGCAGCCTCAGCTGATCTCACAGAGAGCGATCATATCAAAAGGCTGCTGGCACGGGAGAGCGGGGCCCGGGGTTCAATTATAAGAAAGACATCACCAGGTGACTCCGCTGGACACTCGAGTGGAAGTCAGTTGAGATCGTGAGCGGTGTAGGCTAATTAGGGACACACCTGCACGCACACGCGTAGTAAGAGACGCATACAAATAGACCTACACACAATTTTAAAAAGGAAATTCAATCTAGCCTCTACCTCAGCCCACTGATCTGTGCCATTTCCCCTCCTGTCTCGTTGGCACTGGGAGATGATAAATCCACTGTGTTGACCCCAGGGCTTAGCTGTTCCTCTTATTGCACAATCCCTATAGCGCAGGCACCCCAGGGGAGGAAATTAAAATACCTTGCACTGAAGATAAACTGACAGGGAGGCAGATATGAGGGACGGGTATACAGGCATATGAACAGAGAAAAAGAAGAAGGGGTCACACAGCAGAGGGACACACAGGGAGATAGATTTTGCATCCTTTTTTACCTTCTTGCAGGCGCTGATGGATGAAGCCACGGTGCTCTCCGGGCTTCCTCCCTCCACCTCCACAGCCTCTGAGCCTTCAAACATGGCCGACGACTGGAAGTTGCTGCAAGGCAAAGAGGGCACAGAGTTGACTTTGTCAGAGCAAGTTCTTGTCAAGTGCTCAACACTTCCCTTTAAAAATGAAATACAAATAAAAGTCTTGGATCAGCCCACTGCCTGTCACATTTGTTCATACTGTACAGATGTGGCAGTCATCCAACAAATTAACCAGCCATTGTCGGACTGGTGAATAATGTCAACATTCTGAGCCAAACGCTTAATCCCTTCACTTACATTATTCCCAGCTTCTTTTAAGCTACAATAGAAAAATTGTTTCTTTATGGATTTCTATGATGTCTTCTCTCTGCGTAAATACGCTCGTGGCACAGACTCCATTGCATGAATGCAAAACTCACTGACCCCCTTAGCGAGTTGCAGCTATTAGTGTCAATCTAAGCATTAAAGTATCAAAGATTCATGGCCACTTTGCCAAATCGTGAAAATTGACTTTGACAGCAACGGCGCCAGAGGATATAGCCGAACAAACGGGGAAACACATGTTTCCCTCATCTGGTGCTTGAAACTAAATGATTATAAACAATCTGTAGTGATGGGAGCGTCTGTCAGCCTACGGCGTGCCTTAACACGACATCGCAAACTCAAGATCCCAGGAAGGCATCATTATCCTCCGTGCATGCGTTCACTGAGATAAGGTAAATCAAAGCGTATCTGGAATGGCATTAATGGGGATCAATTTAGAAAATTAAGGAGGATAGGGAGGAATATTTAAATAGTAGCAGCTTTTTTTCCCTATAATCCACATATTTCAAAGCAAATTAAAAAGCATTATATTTTGAAAGGCCCCCAGGGATGACACAACCCTATCTATTTGCAGTTAATGAACATGCCTGCATAAATAATTGTGTCACAATAAAAGTGATGATGCCCTACTGGAGATAAGTGGATATGATGTGCTTTTGAATGTGCTGCTGTATCTGCCAGACACGCATCAAAAAACCCATCAAACACACATGTGCGCGCACACACACACACACGTTGGATGCATGCATAAAATTAAAAGATTACGACACTGCAAAAAATGGGACACTATAAAAAAAAAGAAACAGCACAGGCCTACTGGCCTGTCTGTGTTCTTCGTGCAAATTATGAGTGATTTCCGCACGAAATAGAAGAAGACCAGCGGGATAAGATTCGTCATGCACGACCTCATTTTTAATCTTTGCGCTTTACGACCTTTCCATCACGACTCGGTAATGATTGACAGGTCGTAGCGCTCTCGCGCTGCCAGGGCCCCCAGGTACCCAGCAGACATCCGCCTGCAGTTGAAGACGCAATTAACACATGAAATGTCTGTCTCTCAATGACTGCCCCCGGTCCGCTGTTGTAATTTACTGTGAAAGCTTGTGTGGGCCATGTAAGTGGCGCACAAACAAGCAACTTTTGGTGGCAGCCCTCGGATTCCACTGCACAAAATGATCCATGTGGCAGGTTTAGGTCCTGAAGACTGCAGAAACCTTTTGACCAAGTGTTTACATTTCTATTTTAAACGCGACTGCTGTGCACTTTTTTCTTGCCATACATCTATCAGTCAGGCCAGGCGAGCTGAAACATGTTGTTGACTGCACAAACACTGACAGTGGACTGTGAAAGCGGATTTACTGCATCACTCTGCGTGGATGTTGTTCTCCAGCACTGAACACAAAGTGACACACTTTGCACAGTCAAAAGATCACCACGCTTTGATCCAATGCAACATCAAACATCACGATCACCTCAGTGGTTTTGTAAAAAAAATAAAAAATACTGTACTATATTTCAAAAAGGTGTTGCAGTTAATCCATATGTGATATTTATAGGATAATATTAAAGTGGCAACACATATGCAACAAAAACACTATGAAGTAGATATTCATGAACAGCAGACGTACAATGTAAGTACCCAAAGACATTTGACATGTTCAATTCGTTTGGGAATAAATGCGCCTGTGACCATCGACATTTTTTCTTTTTAAATCCCGGCAGGATAAACAGTCTCTTACCTCGGCGTTTTCAGAAGGCACTCTGCGCCTGCCATTCTGTCAAAAATAAAGCCAAACTGTCCTCAACCGGTGTGATTATTTCCTGTGTGTGGACAGCGGGACAGGGAGACGTCCAGCGGAGCGCGTCGACGCGTAATCGTCCCGGGGACACTGTCGGGTCCAGATGCGCAGCAGCCCCGACCGAGCACCGACGGAATCTCGTACTTGTTTCCACCGTTGCTGGGAGGAGGACCGTGGTGAACTGAGCCCCCTGGTATCAGCAAGCAGCAGCACGCCACCGACCGTCCTGCGCTCCTCTCCGCCAAATGCCGAGTGCACGCGCAGGAGCCCCGCATGGATCGAAACGTAATGAGCGGCACGACGCAGTCGAGGGGGTATGGATATGGTCAGTGCGCGCGCATGCAGATGCGTATGAGTATAAACAGACTCACGCGCACATGTACGTACTAGTTTCCCTACCAATGCAAGGCGAATTAGTCTATGGATCACTTAAGACTGATGTAGGTACCACTGAAACAAAGTAGTGACACAGGGGATTAATAAAGGTTAAATAAACAGTAATGACATATCTCCATCACATCTGGAACACATGCTTGATCAAGATGAGACCCAGGCTTAGATAGGACACTATCAGACATCATCCTAACTTCCAGCTGCATGTGCAATGCTGTTCAGGTGCTCTACCTCAAACACAAGGTCATTGCAGCAGATTTCACAGTTGACCGGCCTTTTGCCCTCAACGAGCTCACAGCGGCACGACATCCCTCAACACATTTCAAGTGCTTATTTTCCAGCAAAAAGTAGACGTGCCTGTTGTTACCGTACGTGTGACCATAGGGGACTAACTCAGACACTTTCAATGAGCGGTCTCCATGGAAATATCAAAGTCTTCAGTGCATCTTCTTCGGTATAATTACAGAGTGGATTAGAACGTTTAGTCACATTGTCCTGTGGTAGCTGTCTGTGACAGTAATAAACATGTTAACACATTGGAACATGTACCGTGCCATTTACAGAGCCAAGCGTATACTGGATTAAGCCCATTCCAATATTACAACAACATTGATGTCAGATAATTAACTTGCCTTTAACTTGGATCAGATCCTTTTCTAATAAACGTAAAGGCATTGCAGTTTCTATATTATGGCAAGTTGCTTGCCAGCTGACTTGCACACCAAATATGATATATTTGTGATAAGTTAAAAATGAGCTGTCATGCTGATGTATTGGGCTCTTTATACGTTTACAAAATTGTACGTTATATGGAATATTGTTTGAACTTATTTTGATCGCTTACAACTGCATTCATTTACTTATTCTGATCACATGGGTCTACAAATTATGCTTTGTAGATTTGTACGGTGGCCAAAGTGTACATCTTCACTCTGCTGAAAGGATCATTTCTGCCAAAGGGAGGATGCTTATTTTCAGCGTGCCCTCAATCTCAAAGAAGATAGATTTGTACACGCTGTTACCAGCTACCATGCTATTTATCTCCCTCTGGATGCCATTTGCTTTCATTCAACTCCTAACAATGTTATACTCCAATTTCTGCAATTTCCCAGCGTACTATGCAACCCACAAGGAGCGTATGCTTACAAAACACTTGCTGGGCCTCGCCTAAAATAAGAAACATTGCAATGAAATACCTTTTACCAATAATATATATTTGAGCATTGTTTATTATGAAACATATTCACAAGGCTTTCATAGAGGACCATAAATAGCTCAGCCAGTTTCCGACAAACCTCTCATTATAGATTCTGATATAAATAGCAGAAGCCCATTAGCCAGCACTTTTCACCAACTGTCAATGCCCTCCGTGGTTATGGACTGTACCTTCTAGTTTCATGCTTCTCAGCAGAGGAAAGCAGTTTCTCCAGCTGAATGTTTTCTAAAAAAAGGTTACAATGAGCTGCTAAGAAAGTGAAATGTTTTCCACTCAATGATAAAGCAAAATACCCGTTTTAACATTTAAAAAATGTATATGTGTGTTACTCATACAGCTACATGTTATCCCGCCAAAACAAACAAACAAAGGAGAACTTAAACTATGAGCAAGGGGGGAAAAAAGCTTCAAACGCACCACAGCCAGACTTCTTGCATATGAGTGTAAACAACATATTTACAGTATGTAACACACTGAGTCATTCACATTCACACAGTCTGCGAACCCTTTTTAGACAAACTGAATGGAGTGCACTAAAAATGTAAAAAAAAAGCCAATTAAATTGGCCATATTAATTATGAGTTATGAGGCTGAAAGGTATTTTGGTTTTGGCAGAACAGAAACTCCCACATCATCTCTCAGATTGTTGCTGTTTGTTGTTTGCGCATGAGTGACCTTAAAGGGTGACCCAAATACAATATCACCATAATCCCCTTCATCACCTGCACGGTCTGAATATAGAGAGCAAAGAGCAGGAGCTGCAGCAGCATCACCACAAAGCCAGAGTTTTATGGGATGATGTGCTGGGTTTTATGCTGTTGTACAGATTTGTGTTTTTTAACATCCTACAAGCACTTTTAATTGCAACAACCAATAAGAAAAATGTGCATGAGTCACGCTATGATAAGGAAGAAATAGTGACATTTGTTTGATTTTACATGGACACGGCCAATACCAGTTACTGCACCTACAGTAGAATATACTGTATGTGATTGGGCTAAATTGATTGACTTTAATGCGGTCACTACAGCTGAGCTCACGAGAAGCTTTCTGACCGTGTGCGTCACAACTCACAGATCCATGTTGCCTGTTAAACGCATTGAATTTATGGCATGCGTTTTCAGAATGAACCCAGACTCATAATATAAAGTGTATGACTGAGCGTATGCTTCAAACCAAGTGCTTGTTGAATCATCTCACAGCATCTGAAACACCTTTCCTGATGACAATAGAGGAGACCACGGCCGCTTTCTGCAGAGATCAGCCTGTGAAAGTAAGCAGGGTTAGAACTTCTCCTCAGAGCTCTCTCGTCATTCTTTACACAATAACTTCTGTCACTTTTTGCGTGCGCAGCGAAGTGCAACGTCATGAATGCCTTTTGACGAGAGACAGTCCGAATGTCTGCCTTGCTATCTTCACTCGTTTGATTTGTTGCGTCTGGCAGGCTTTTAGCTTCATCTTCGAGGTGGAACCAGCACATGCAGATCACATTTTAATACCGGACGTAAATGCAGTCACGATGTGACGTCATCACTCACAGGTGTCAGATCGACAGACCTATAGACATGTCACAAAAGGAGTTCCTCCCATTCTGGCAACTTCCTTTTGTTTTCTAACAGAACGTTGAAGTCCCCTGACAGCTCTGCGTGGCGTTCGTGCATCTAGCCGTCAGGCTCAGCGTGCGCTCCAGCAAAACAGGCGCAGGGCTTCAAACTGGTTTCGAACAGTCGTAAACAGTCGCATAGCAACAGCGAGTCAGTTTTTGTTATTCTTCAAAAGGAGCCAACAGACTGACAATAAACACCCGGTAACAGCTTACTAATAACACACACACACTCGATCACAAACTGGCGGACACGAAGCTGCACAGATGTTGAATACCAAACACCAACAGCAGTCAAACTTCATTGATGTTTAGTCCAACACGTAACCACACACACACACACACACACACACACACACACACACACACACACACACACACACACACACACACACACACACACACACACACACACACACACACACACACACACACACACACACACACACACACGCTCTTATCCTCCTTTGAGTCCTTGAGTGTTTCCCCACCCTTCGCTCTTCACACCACTTCCTCTCACTCTCTTCTTCTCCTTATCATGTCCTTTCATTTTTTCTTCTACTCTCTTCTTCTTCATCCTCTCCGTTGCCCCTCCACACATCTTAATCCAAAGGCTTTTCAAGGGGAGAACTAATCCATTGCACACATTCTTAAAATAAAAAGATGGAAGGGCGAGTAAAGTGGAGATGAAAGCGCGGACTGCTCTCATCAGCAGAGAGGAGAGGAGACATCTGAGGGAGCTGAAGAGAATAAAACCCAAATGAAGAGAGAATCAGCTGGAGTGCAGACACTCTCTCGCTGTCAAAGACCCCGTCTCAGCGGGGCTATTTTTAATTTAGTTAAAAAATAACAAAACCAAAACACGACACGTGAGAGGAGGAGACGTGATGATGTACCCGAGTGACGTGAGAAGATAATTATAGAACATCAGGAGTGCAAAGGCTTCAACTTTGCAGCTGGGGCAGTAAACAGGTCTTATCAAAATGAAAAGAAGTCAGAGAGCATGTAAGTCTACTTGAGATTCACCGCTAATAAACTCTGAAGGAACCCCGGTCAAATTCAGATATTGAAGAGGAAAAAAATGGATATTCAGAGTGACTGCAGTCTGAAAAGTATTGTGCATGAGAATAAAACTGAGCGTTACATTATAGGGTGATGGAGACAATCCTGTCTTCTGGCTGGCATTAAGTGAAGCATCAACTGGCTTTATGTTAAGCCACGATTTGCCTCAGTCGGAATTGTGGAGAAGTAGAGACGAGGAGGGATCAACCCGCCCACATTTATTTAAGAATTTGAATCAAAACATTTTAAACGAATCTTTAAGAAGTTAAAAAGCTGTAAATGTTTCAGTAAAATAATCAAAATGTCATTTTTAACTGAGCACTTCAAGCCATAATACTTTGATGGATTTTCATGAAATCAAATGTTTTGGATAATATTCATGGGTGCCATGTTTTTCAGAAGTAGCCAGTCAATGTATCTACAACCTGAAAATGACATTTTTACTGTATATAGTAGTTCTCATTGTTAGTAGCGGAGTCCGCCGTTCCCGCACACCTTCTGTTACAGGCAGCAGTTGACTTGTATCTTCTTAAAACACGTATGTAATGTTACCTGACGTAAAAGAAAACTGATTATTTCCATTTGAGGAAAGTTACAGGTAATTAGCTCATCGCGTAAAATGAAAATAGACAGAGCCAATGAGGAAATGTATGTATAGTGCCCCTAAGCCCCCGGTAGTGTTTGATACTTTAAATTAGGACCCATTGCAAACATTTGATCTGTTCTACTCTATTTTATCTATTATAACTACACAGGCTGTAATTGGGTGCTTTTGATTATATTTTTTTTTAAAGTGGTAATTATAACAGAAAACAAGCACACAACGTCAATAGTAACAAATTGATTGACGAAGGCATGACAAATTGGAAAGATAGAATAAAGCATATGTGAGATATGACAAAAAAAAGTATACCTCAGGAGTCTGCAGGGACACCAGTTGGTAGAGAGTCAAAGCAGCTAGAGTCTATATTTTATGCATCGAGCAACGATGTGAAAACAATGGCGGCAGCAAGCAGCTGTTTTACTGAAAACGCTCTGAAAACTCTCGACCCGCTCAGCACCGAAGAGCCGACAGACAAAGTAAGAGACTACCTGGTGAACATAGTGGAGCATTTAGCAGCTAAAGAGCCAGACATTTCCCTCTGGAGCAGGTGGAGACCAAATCAGAGCTAAAAGAAGGTGAATATTGGATTTATATTCATCAGGAAGAAACACAAACGCAACTCCACATGAATGATAATGTAATGTAATTATTTCACGTCTCAATGTTGTGTTTGGAACTTGTTTCTGCTGCCCAAAAGAGGCCAAAGATGGCAGTTATTGCAGGTGGTTTGAGCAGATGATTTTAGCGCGGGGCTTTAGCCTGGATGCGATACCAGATTTTTAATATAGGCTTCATGGCTTCTCAAGAAATAAACAAAACAGACGCCTACTGTACATGACAACTGGACGGTGCAAGGTAGCTGTGAACAGGAAATGCAGTATTTGCTGGCTGAGAGTGAGTTCTTAGAAGCAATTAGAAGTAATGGCCTTGTTAATTAATCAGAGTAATCACAGCCCCCGCTCACCTCAGTTATTACAGATTTATTTTTGTTTAACCTTTCCATCAATCTTCCTTTCCACATGTGCTCTCGTCATAATGGAAACCTATGATTGCAGGAATTGATCATTATAGCCGCGTGAAAAGGTTAATGATGGACAGAGTCATTGGTTCTGCCTCACAGTGACATCATCAGGGCATCGGTTGTCTTTCCAGTATACATATGGAACAAAAATGAAGTAAAGAGGACCACAAATAACTTTTTCAATATGTGTGATTGAATTCTAATCGAAAGCTTTTTTTTTTTGTTCTTTTCATCTTTGTTGCCTTGCTCATCAAAACCACCATTACCGTCAGATTCATAATGAAATGTTTATCATTTGCTGCACATTTCCAGTTATAGAGACAGCTTCTGAAAAGCTGTGGTCTCTGTACTGAGAGAAGAACTAACTTTTTCACAGACGCCATCAGCATAATAAATGTCTCAAGAGACATTTCTGCTGACTGTTTTGCTGTGTTTGTATATTAATACTGATCCAGCATTCAACTCTGTAGGATTTTTGAGTTGATTGTGAGTTTTTCTTCAGTTAATGTCTCGACTCGGTAAAAGTAAATGAAGTAAACTTGCCGAGTAAAAAACCATTGTGGCGCCATTGGAAATAATGGGCATTAATGGCACAGCGGCCCCGTTGCAGCATTCTGTGGAAAAAGGACCAGTAGCATTGTTAGCGCACGAGCCGCCAGCTTAGCCGTCGCCATGTTGAGAGCCATAGAGAGGCAATGGACTTGCTCTCAATCTTGTATAAAGCACCTTTGAATCATGCGTTTACTGTGCTCATAAGTGTCTTGGAAATTGGAAGTTATTCAGCATGAAAATGAATAATCGGCTGATGAAATCTTAGTCGACTTGGACCAAAACAACCAATTGGATTACTAACTATCGCTATCAAACATCTGATTGACCCGGTGACCCCAGGAGGTCCTTTGAGTGGGTCCCCATTCGAATTTGTGGTTTTGACAAGTTAAAGTGTTAACTCTTGTTTGGTGTTATATCAATAAACACGATTATAATCATGGTTATATTGGACACGATGCAACTTGACCACAATCAACCCGATTCCACGGGAAGGCGTATAAATATTTAAAAATTTTAAGGACATTCCATGTGTCATAATAATGCATTTCAAGTTATTTTAAGCCACGTTGTTACCGTGAAACGGCCGCAGTTAGGTTTGAGCGACAAAAACAAGAACAAAATTACGGTTCGGTTTGTAGTTTCCCGCCCCAACCGACGTTGACTCATATCACTTGATGCAACCTAACAAACTTCGACCAGCGCCCTGGAGCCACAAGAGGCTTTATGGAACTTTTTTCACATACATGTATGGATTGGTATTCCCCAAGACCTGTAAACAGACTTTGACTTTATATTAATGTTGGTGATTCAACAATACCTGGTAGCCCCCAAACTCTCTGTCAAACGCTGACATTTTGCCCATAAATGTTTAAAGAGAGAACCTGCATATTGCTACAGTCACACACCCATGCTTGGTTTAATGCGTTATGATTTCCAGATACAATATCATTTTCCACCTGCTTTGGCCTTTCAATATTGTATTAGGATGCAATAAAGCAGATGGGTTGTTGACTGAAAACTCATCTTTTCAAATATGTCACATTAACATATCTCCTTTGTTCTCATTGAATTTTCTCTTTTAAAAATTCTATTTCTAACTGCTGCTGATTTTAGCAGCATTTTCTTAATTTCGTAGGAATTGTCACAACACTAATCTAAATCTCATACACAGTGTTGAAAGGGTAGATGATAGATGAAGTAAGAGTGTCGTACAGTGCACCGTATTATCGAGATTGGATGATCAGGATGTATGGAGGGTTTGAGGGAAGGACCGGTGGCGCTGGTGAAGGGAAGGTTGTAGGAAGGATTGATGAAGGCTATAGTGGGAGATGGAGGACAGGAGAGGTGGTGAGCTGCATTGTACTAGAGTAGGAGTTGGTGGCGGTGACAGATTGTGGTTCCGGTCGGCTGCTGGGAGGATGCCTGCAGGTTTGGACCAGACTCAGCCAGTGGCCTTGTTTGAGCCAAGTCAGGGACAAGCCTGCTGGGTAATAATGTAATGAGTTGTATTTAATGCTGATGAGATGATCAGTACATGCATATTTATGTACATGGGGAAAAGCTCCTTCAGGTAGCGTAGCCTTAGCCTTGGTGGACACAGTATCTGAACACAATGCAATGTACAGAAGAAGCTGGAACAGATGACACAATGTCTCCTCGAGGTTTTATATTGAGTATTTGACTGCAACGTCGCTGTAGTTTTAAGACTTCACTGTCCGGTAACTAAGCTGCAAAGCTCTTTGAAAACCTGAGCAGCAGGTTAAATTGATTTCCTGAAGACTCGGTATGATCTCTCCCTCTCTATGTGGATATCCGTCTCTCTTTCTCTTTGCCAGTGTGTGTCCCACTCTCACTCCCTTCTCCTTCATTCTCTCTATCCATCACTTTGCTCTCCCTTGGCAGTTGATTAGCATCTGTCCACTCTAATCTTCCCCGCATGGCGGACAAATGGCCTCCATGACTTTTTTTTTTAGACCCTTTAATCTTGTGGGTAGAAAAACAGATGCAGGCAAAGATGAGCACACACATACAATAATACACAGTTGCGTTGGGCATATCAATTGTAGGGGCAATTGGCCCTAAATATGGATGTTGATAAGACCGAGGTTTTTTACTTGATCACAAATAAACCCTGGAATAAATTATTCGTTCCACATTTAATCATGTTTGAAATTGTATATTTATACTGTATGTGATAAACCTCTTTGGTCATTATTGGTCTGAGTATGGCTGTATGGATACAAACAGAGGAAGAATTAATGTCAGTGTTTATAAAATAACTTCATTAACACACAGAACAAATGGACTACCAGGTGCTTTGACTCTACAATTCACTTATTGCTTCTTACGGAAAATGGACTCGGTGAAAGTCAAGGCCACGCCATAATTAGCGGAGCACTATGCACCTTAACAGCACTGAGGATTGTTGGGAGACAAAGGGCTCTCTTTAACAGGTAACTATGACATCTGTGGTAGCGTTTAATAAGCAGCGTAAAAGAAGGAAGTGTTTTACTAATTATGGGACTGTAAACCGCCATGCACTCAACATCAGGGAAATGTGGCACTACTGGAGATAATTACTGTGGAGTACTGAGCCTCTCTGAGCTTACAGTACAGGAAACAAGTCCTAGTGATCCAATCATCACGATGCTCCGTCTTGCAATTGCTCTCCGATGGTTTAGAAATACCTTTAAGATTAAATACATATATTGAGTGTTTTTCAGTACTGAATAGTCTGCCCTTATTTGTGCGCCTTTGTATCATGTACATAAATGATTGTGCAGCATACATTATTTTTTAGCCATGCTAGAGGGTTGGTGATACTAATAACATTCGGTGTATCCCTAGTGCAACCGCACTGCCTGCACTGTTATATTTACGTCCTTGACTATGACAGTAGCGTTAAATTCAAAGCACTGGTCTGAACAAGTACAGCCGAACAAAGCTGCTAGTCTGTCTAATAAATAGACGTGGAGATGATCACTGCTCATGAAATTCAAGGTGTTTTTATGGCTGGATATGTTGCTTTTTTCACGTCTCTCCACATCTCGCACTGTGCCTCTGCGTAAAATCATACAAAAACAAAAACACAAAAATAAAATGTGCCTTTGATTGACGCCGATGTCCTTGGCACTGATGTTAAATTGCAGTTTCTCGATACTGGAAGGCACTCAATAAAAATAGCACCGGGATGCTGTTAAGCTGCCAAATTGGAAGTCCCAGATAACCTAAACATGTGACAAAAAATGGGTGACGGCAAAAATCCAAGACCTGAATCAACTGTTACTCGGAGGGAAGAAACGTCACCCTTAAGCTACATAAATTTGTAACAGTTCCACGCACGTTGCTGGGAATAAGACAAGTGACAACAAAACCTTTCAGCTTTGTTAGAAGAGGTAATTGGAAGGGAATTTAATGGAGCATCAGAAGGCACAGGACAAAGGGATGTGGGTGTAGTCGGGTCGCAGTGAGGGTGAAAGCAAGAACTGGATCTGGATCGACAAGATAATTATCAGACTCAAGGTAATCCTTTCATGTCTGAGGACTTCATGGTCCAGCCTCAAAGGACAATGACTTCAGATTAAACTGTGTTCGCTCTGTCTCACTTTTCCAACATGCGCACACACTTAAGACGTATACATAAGAGTAGGTGTGCACACTGAAATTTGATCAACCATTCTCTGGAAAGGAAATGACCTCTGGCAGATCAATATCATGGACCTTATTTATGAAACACACTCAATTACCTGTGGAGTGTGGACTGAGAAAAAGGACACAGGACTCCATCGTCAGACGTCGGTCGGAAACTTGATTCATAATTCATCTCCACCTGTCAAATCTGTGCTCGCTTAAGACCACAGCGAATGGGGCAGCTTTAATGCCTGCTGCCTTCTTAGTGCAGAACAACAACTGGCTATGAGTGAATTATGACTGGTCTGGAAGAGGTGTGCGTTAATGGTAAAGATTTTCCACAGTTTAACAAACCGTGAAGAAATGGAAAAGCTATGAATGGCACGGGGAGGAGGGTAAACAATGTGATCAATGCTCGCTCTTTGGCGGGCTAAATTTAGCCCCGCTTTACACTCCGTCCCACAAGCCCGGCTTATCAGTATCATTTATCAAAATCTGCTGCGGTAATAAAAAAATAAAAAAAAGGGCCTTTCTGGCTGCTCAGGAGGCATGAAATCACCTGGTGAGGGCGGGGATAACACACATGATTAAACTCTGAGTGGGAATGTTAATATAAGGAAAAACGTCTGTCCTTAAAGCAGGAGAGAGCGAAAGCTCCTGCTGCTGACTCATTCTCTCTTTCTGTCCCCCCTCCTCACTGCTTCATCACACAGCCAACCTCTTTCCTCTGCACCATTTGTTTTTGCCATTTTTTTTTTCTTATGTTCCAGTCTGAAACAGCCTGGTAATGCGCTTTCATGTTTCAGTAAACACTTACTGGCTATACAATATTCTTCATCCCTGCCACAGAAGTGGGATGAGGCTAAACTTTGGGTACCTTTTTTTTTATTATTATTATGACAACATTCCTCCTGCTGTAGTTCGTACGGTCAGGAATGGGGCTAGTCATCGAGCAAGATTCAAAACATAGTGAATATCAGCGATCAGCTGTTTTATGCTCCAACAAAAAGGTTACCCAGGATGTGTCAAGTAACGACTACTTTGTGGAGAAAAGGAAATAACAGGGATGAAAAAGCCACATCAGACCGGGGATTATCGGTCATAAATTTGACGTCCTTCATCCTTAAAAACATAAATACAGTGGAATTATAACACACACTCAGTGGTGCAGGTTATTGTCTGTGAAAAATACATTATTTTCTGCAAATATTTCAATTAGACTTTTTCATTAGGAATACAAAATTAGGGAAACTGAAAACCTTGAAAAAAAATAAAAAAAGAATAATAAATTTCAAAAATTTTGCTCCCAATGACCTTCATCTCTATGTGGATCTTTGGTGGGCGAGCGAGCATTGATCACAAAAGTTCCATATATAAATATATACCAAATAGATTATGCAAATAGTTTAAAACCTTGCATTATTCAGGTGGACTGAAGCTTCACCGGCCACACTGGGGATTATGGATAACGTCACGGGGCCCGTCAATAGCTGTGGCCCCACATGATCATGTTTTCACTGACTTTTCCTTTAGAGATACTGGATGAGGTTGGGTTTCTTTTTAGTGTAACAATGCACCACAAAAAGACAAATGAACACACTTTTTTTTATTGTTTTAGCCACCGCCAGAGTTGTCCCTTGTAATCGATTCTGTTTGTTATTTTCATGCACAGGATCTCAAGGTGCCGTCGGAGGACGGGTATCCAGTTTTGGGGAACTCAGAATTGCGTCTCTGCTCTTTGCAGACAATGTGGTTCTGTTGGCCCATCAGACCGAGAGGGTAAAATGGAGCATGAGATGGACAGGTAGTGAGGTTGCATTGTATCGGGCTGTTGTGGTGAAGAGGGAGTTGAGTGAGGGCAGTCCATCGACGTTCCGACCCTCACCTATGGTCATGAGCTTTTGGCTCGTGACTGACAGAATGAGATCGCGGATACAAACGTCCAAAATGAGCTTTCTATGTAGGGTAGCTGGGCTCAGCCTTAGAAATAGGGCGAGGAGTTCCTTTACCCGGGGAAAAGCTCGGAGAAGAGTCGCTGCTCCTTCGCGTCAAAAGCGGCCAGCTGAGGTGGTTCTGACATCTGATCAAGATGCCTCTTGTACGCCTCCCTTTAGAGGTTTTTCCATGCACATGCGACTGTTAAAAGGCACCGGGTTAGACCCAGAACACGCTGGAGAAATTAAATATCTGGTCTGATCCTGGGAATGCCTCAGGAAGAGCTGGGAAACGTTGCTGGGGGAGAGGGATGTGTGGATTGCCTGCTCAGCCTGCTGCCCCGTGACCAATTTCAGATGCTCCTTTTTTATCATAAAGCCGTGAGAAAACCCCCGACAGTGAAACAGTCGGTGTTTGCTTGAAAAAAAACAACTTAACTGAATGCCTGATGACTCCATCAGCAGAGTGCGTGTTCAGCCCAGTGGAAAGACTGCCAACGCTGAATGAAAATACTCTCTGTACACACTGGTGTTTAGATAGGATGGCCCTCCTCCACCTCTCCTCTGCTCTGCCTGCTTCCTTCTTATCCCCGCTGGAGGCGACTTAGTGCTCCTAATCAGCAATAATTTGAAAGGTCGTGAATGAGATGACTGTGGGAGAGGTTCGTCTCAGTCAATTGGTGCACTGAGCTGGCACTTTCTGAGCTGTGGTTTAAACTAAATTGGCTCGAGACCTTCCTTGCACTGTACCCTTTTGTTCTTGTGACTTTGTTATGACCGTGTTTTGAAGCTTTTATTATAAAGACAAGTGGGAGGACCATAATTCAGATTTTCTCATCAAACCAGGTCTTCATGTCTTAATTAGTGTCAAAGGTCCTTTTCTA
The DNA here is from genome assembly GCF_050575085.1 of Anarhichas minor. Taxonomy (NCBI): domain Eukaryota; kingdom Metazoa; phylum Chordata; class Actinopteri; order Perciformes; family Anarhichadidae; genus Anarhichas; species Anarhichas minor. The sequence goes on from NW_027466472.1 coordinate 6,410,652, forward strand.
CACATTGATAAATGGCTGAATTCTATTTAGCCGCTTCAGTTTCAGAGTCCTGGTATTGTGCCAGCTGGCTCACCGCGACGCTGTCATGACTTACTGTGAACAGAACAGAGCAACTGTTAATGTTACCTCAGCTTTTCTTACAATAAGTCAAAATGTTTGTTGTGGAAAAAGGCCTATGGATCCTTTGAAACTCAATTTTAGATTTGGCTGAAATTAGCCACATACGCTAATATTTGGTGTTGAGGCTGTCAATCGAGGAGACACGTCCACATAATACAGCTTATAAAGTTATATATCCTATTGAAGGAATAGTTTGACATTTTGGGTAATACACTCGTTGGCTTTGTTGCCGAGAGTTCGATGAAAAGATCGGTACCACTCTCATATAGAGTGGTACCAAACCTCTCATCTAACTCTTCAGCTGCAGGGAAGCTCCTTTTGTTTGTTTGATCAAACTAATTACTAGTCACTAAAACATTGAAACAATTCTCAAACTTTGTTGACACTGCATTTTTTAGAGAGCTTTAAACTGGTAAAACAAAACAAAATGCCAACGTGTGCAGAGCGGTCTCACAGCCAGTCTGTGTGCAGAGCGATGCGGGGACAGATGGCTCCAGCCAGATTTAATCAGGCGTCCTACTGTCGACAACCACAACGTTGACTCCTCGAGTACAGATACAACAGTGTCCATCTGATCGCTACAACCACACAGCATCTGCTGAGGCATTCTGCTCCTTGTGTTGTTATGTGTGGGGCTCTATATATATGTTTATGTAGTGTGTGCATATATTCGTTTTGCTTATGCATGGGAGTATAGTGTATCTACAGTATGCTTATATTGGTGCATTGCATATGTTCCTCCCTGCTCTCCTAGTTAAATACAAGTCTTATTGCATCACCAGCAGGGACCTACATGCAGATACAAATGATACATTAAAATCTCCAATCAATGACGGGTTTAGAAACAGTCAAACTTACAGAGCGAGAGAGAGAGAGAGTGAAATGAACGAAACTTCAGTATTTCATAACAGCACTACAATGAAGTTAATGAACCTATTACAATGAAAACAAAACAACAAAAACAATACTGACTCCTCTGCTCATCCCCAAGCAAAGCACCCTATTTACCCCAACACACATTTCTAAGCAAATTTTGGCTCATTCTGCACCAAATATGACACGGTTGAGAAAAGAAAAATGTCCATTAGTGTGACACTGTCATTGAATGAGTGGCAAAGATAACCAATAATATATTCCTGTGCTAGCGTTAATATAATACAAGTATACTTTTAGACCTGTTTTCACAAGTATCTGTGTCAGTCAGTGAGCCCGTTCGTCCATCCCGGGTCTTCCTCCATCGGACCAGATCAGCCTCTTGCCTTCCCAACCTCACCCTGGTGAGCTTCGCTTCTCTCAAACAGGTGCCCAGACAGGCAGTTTGTCACAGATGAGTGAGGATTACAAATGAGGGCACTTGAAACAGTACTCCACTGGCCTGACAAGGCCCCTGGTGAGAGTAAATGTAATACAATGTCAACATTACTCGCTTCAGCCTCCAAGTCTGGATTTTTTTTGCCCTTCAGGACACTGCATCACACTGTTATCACAGCTTTTCTACGGACACATAAATCACGCTCATCCCAGTTGCATCCGATCTGTGGCTCCAGTTTCCAAAACTGTAACAGGTTTTCCTTGAACCTGGTGGCAAACGGAGAGGTGTGATGTTGGCACAACACTCACAGCAGCCTTTTTTACCTCTCACCATCGGCTTGAAAAGTCAAAGTCACTCTTTTTGTCCTTCTGCTGAAAATCAATGTTGTTTTTTTTCTCCTTCACTGAAGAAAACATTTTCACAGTAGACGGTACATATGAAAATCAAGAGCTAAAAGAAGCACAACCTCTCCAACCATCTCTACTGCTAAATATCTAAACACCTAACCTTTCATGCATCTATTAGAGCTCCCCGCTTCATTTACTCAGACAGGCGGATGAAAAACATGAAAGAAAGGGGAAAACAGGATTGGCGACGCAGGAAGGACATAAGAAGCTGAGAGCAAAGAGGCCACATGAAGCCAGAGCTCGGCGAGGGCAGCATGGGCGGAAGGCACGGGCCCATTTAGCATTGTTCTGCTTAATGGTGAGCTCGTTCAAGAGGGGAAAGAGACAGAGAGATAATCATTGCTGATTTACACCTGCTGTTAGAAGCTCAATCTTTCCTCTGATTAGTCTACTTCAGACGTAACGCCCTGAGCACTGATTACATGCTTACAGCCCCAGACACCTGCACACCGAGCAACACGCAACAACTGCATCCCTGCTTAGCATACTTGCATGAAGATCTCTTGATTTGACGCTGTTTTGGGAGTTTCTGACGAGGCGCAGCAAGATCACTGCCCTCAACTGCTGACTGCTCCTATAGAACAACAAGCTGGAGCATCATGCCATAGGGGATCACTTCTGAGTACACGTCTCGTTCTGTTCAGCTTTGAGGCCGGACCGTGTAGATCGCTGAGAATATGCTCAAATGTTTGTGTGCCAAATGCTTGAATTCACGCTGCATGCACAAAAAGAGTGCTGACTCCAGTCTAGCTGGTGGCATTACAGCAGACACAGCTCATGTTGATGTTGTCTAATAGGCAGTCCCACAGGTAAGACTTTCACACGCTATAAAATATGGGCTCACGCAAATGCAACACAACAGTTGTTGCACACAATGTTTAAGACACAAGACAGAGATTAAGTGCACTGGATGGCTATGTCAGTCAGTCTGCCCACTTTGGTCCAAAAGTCCAAACAACTGTTGGATGGATTGCCATGAAAAATTTGGTAAACAGATTCATGTTCCCCTTAGGATGAGTTGCTAGGATGTTGGCATTCCCTTAGCTTCATCAGGACAATTGTTTCATTTATCCAATACTTTGGTTTATGACCAAATACCTGCAAAACTGACACTCATCAGCATCGCGTTATTATGAATCCCACTATTTGTATTGGCAAGACCCGCATGTGCAGCATTCAAGCGCCAGGATTGGCCAGGCGTCCATGCTTGCCGAGTTATTGGCAACCTGATTTGTTAAGGTCCTATGCCCTGACCAATGGGCTATCCTGACCCTAACTACTTGAGGTCTATGTCTAACCTTAACCAATCGTCTCCGCCTAAACCAGCTAAGCAGGGCGGGATATTTCCAAGACGACTAGTGGGACTCATAATTACGCATCAACCTCAGCTGTGCTTTGCATTTAGTGCCAATTAGCAAATGTTAGCATGCTAGCACACTAAACTAAGATAGTGAAAATGGTCAACTTTAGGAGTATACCCACCAACATCAGTACATTTGCATTGACAGTGGGAGCCTGTTAGCATGTCAACGTTAGCATTTAGCCCAAAGCACCACTGTGCATACAACTTCAGCTGCTGGCGTGGCTGTAGACTACATCGTGTCTACACAGCAGGTGTAGCGTGAACGCCACCTTAGTGTCTGTCAACACTAAATGCATTCTGGCAAAGTACTGAGTGTACTTTTTGGCAGCCATCAGAGCCCTAAACACTGTAGTTTGTTTCCCGTCATTCATTGTTGTAATCATCATTACTCACTACTGTATCTTAATAGCTGCAGAAATCGGACATGTTGGCTGTATTTCAGAGGATACAGAGAGAAGATAAGAAAAGATAACAAAATGTAGCTTAATGTAAAGTTTAGTACTTTGTCACAGGTCAAATTTACTTTCCATATCCTAACAGAATTTAATAGAGTTTAAATGTTTAGTCCCAGGATATACCCATCATTAGAAATAACAGCATTCATGATGTGTTAGTAGACAAATCTTTTTCTGAACGATGATTTATGAAGATGGATTATATTTACAGTTACTGCAGACACACCACCACTGATTACAGCCGCAATACTGTGCATCTGCCCAAAACTTGTCCACACGCATAAAGACCGCCGATGACAAATGAACCGCATTCAAGGAACTGTGCATGTGTACACATCCAAGATGTCGCTCTCCCAAAGTACATTTTGACCTACAATTATCTTCCGCCCTACTTCAGCCCTCCCCCGAGTGACTTTAGCCAGACTGATGCGAGTGCATCTGAAGCAGGTGTTTGTGACGCCCTTCATCATTTATCACTGCTGTCCTTCTAAGCCCAGCGCTCCCCTGAAGTTTGATCTGCACACCTGCGTAATGCTGCCGTTAGCGATGTTCATTTTCACCCTCTTCCTTACTATTCATTATATCATAGTCTTTTTCTGGATTTTCCTATGTGGCCAATGTGAACAACAACAAAAAAGCTGGGGGGGAAACATTAACATTGCCATTTCCCCAGAAAGTGAAAATAAATCACCAACCGAGGCACAACCCACAGAACATTATATCAACCTACTGCCGATGTTAAGCTCCAAACAACAAAACATCCCTTCCTGCTCCTACGCCTTCCCTCTAATACAACATAAAAAAACACAATGCCCCCCCCCCCCCCCCCCCCCCTCTCTTTCCACCATCTGTCCCATTTGTTCTTCCGACCGACTTCGACGTTGTGGCACCTGTTACGGCACAGGTCGTGCTGCTGAGACATCAGTGCAGTGGCTGATGAGGTGTTTCTCAGAGACCTGTGCTTTCTCAGCAGCCTGGCATCCATTAGTGCTTTATGGCCAGCTCTCTGCATCAGCAGTCCCAGTGCATGCATAACTTTTTTTTGCCTTTTCATTTTGCTACCTCTCCCTCTCTATCCCGAGTCCCTTAGGGACACCGGCTCGGGACGTGATGATAAATTGCTGCAATTAAGTGTCATAATCATCCCGAGACCGGAGACAGCCGTTAGTGGGGTGGAGCAACAAAGTGTGCCCCCGTTTGGTGGGGAGGGGAAATGTTTTAGTGACGCAAGGGATATAATGATAGGTTTAGACAATGTAAACTCAAACCTAATGACCCCTATAGACCGTACAGTGGAAAACAGGAATGCAACAAAAATAGAAAAATTTAAAAACAGAACGAATAGCATTTCGTTTTTCGGTGACGTTCGAAATAACGTTTGAAGAAGTTTCACAACTCATAAATTTAAGATTGAATTCATTAAATCTTCTAATAGGGGTATAAAATGGCATTCCTTTTAAAGTAGCATAATTACACTACAGGGTTGAGTTGTTTTATTCAATATTTTTTACATGCAGTTTGCAAAAGTGTTGTAGTCCTCTGATAGCTTGTTTTCGGCTAGGTTAGGTATTTCTTTTATTCCTGTTCTTCCTCGCCCCGTGACACATTATGTGAATCATAGACGTCAGTTATTCTTCCCGTGTCTTTGAGCTTTTGGGATATGAATTAAGAGGAAATACAGCCAGTAACACCTGAAACAGGACAACAGGATAAAATAAAGTTAGCTTAGCGTTGGTTCAAACATTACAAAGTGTGTCGTGGTTGTTGTGATCCATCATGCATTTTCCAAAAAGCTCTGAAAAAAAAAAAAAGAGAAGTCACCTGTTGCAGAGGCTGGTTCTGTGAAAGGAACTAATGGACTTCATAATTTCCACAAGGTATCACAGGGCAAGTAAAAAATTATAGTCGACACATTTTATAGCTCTTTCTAAATAATTTTGTCAACAAAATATGAAGCACTTTTAAGCTGCTGAGATAATAAAGTGTTAGCGCGTACGAGTTTAATCCACTCAACCCGATGGTGTCGATCGATACACGTCAACAACATGGCATCAACAAAAGGAAGTGGAGTTCTTACAGCTCAGTGAAGGTCCGCAGCACAGTGAAGAGCGATGGCAGCATCTTCAGTCCGACTCTCCGTCTACGCTCCCAAGTTATCAGTCCAGGTTCTTCACCTAAAATACACAAAGATAGCTGAATGGATTAAAGAGCTGATACAATCACACACATACATACACACACACACACACACACACACACACACACACACTATGTCAGTGTCAGGAGGGAGGAACAGATGGCTGGGTTCCTCCGCATCATCTGGCAGGTGTTTTGAGATGTAAGCAATATAAAGCTCAGCAGTGGGTCTTCACCACAGACACACACACCACAACTAAAGTATAAAAGTTCAGAGAATAAATTCACCCGGACCTTCCAGCAATCTTCCGGCCCGTACAGAAAGTGCACTAGCGTTTCCTGTAACCCCGCTTCCGATGGTATCGAAGCGGACCCATGTAGACAAACAGGTCCGGCATCTTTCTCTGCTCCAGTTTGTCGGTATTATTCCAGATTATAAAGTCACCGCACAGTGGTCGTCACAGTGCGGTGATGAGGTCAAGGCATATTGTAATGAGGTTGCCGCACACATTAATTGAGTTATAGGGCATTTTATTGAGGTCAAAGCACACAATGATGAAGTCATTAGACGAGTGTTGATGCTTGAATTAATCCAATATATACACACGCACGCATTAATTGCTTCCTGTAACCCAGTAAGATCCTCTTGATGATTGCTGAAGACGAAGGCAACATGAATGCATTGTATGCAACAACAACATGTATTAGTATAACACAACTTAACAGGCAACTTTGGCTTCTTGTAAACATGACAATGAGAGCCCCTTAATCTTAAAGAAGTCATTTGAACCAAAATGTCTTTCTAACCTTAACAAAGTACTTATTTTAACCCAAATAGGACATTTCCCTAAACCTAACCAAACCTCATTGCATTAGCACATCATGAAACAGATTGCTTTTTTTTTCAGTGACAATTGAAAACAGACTATCGCACAATTAACATTGCCGATCCAGGTACAAAGCAAACAAACTGCTTTTTATCACAAAGAATATCCTCATATCCACTTCACCAACACTGTGTGAAGGTGTTACGAGGCATCCACACGCTTTCAGCAGCAAACCACCAGCGCTGCAGCACACACATCTGTAACAAACATCTCAGCCTCATCAGATAACGCAATCGGCTCACAGACAGACGGGCGCTGATTGGGCCCTTCAGCCGGTCTCTTCAAGCCAATCTACAGTAACAGCATGACAACAAAAAAAAAAAACATTTAACTGGTATATCCATGCACAGCTGGGAGGGAAATAACAATTGATTGGCGTTGTTTTATTGATCACTGCTGGAAATTCTTCATTTTAGTCGTGTTGTTGCTCAAGAACACTTGAGAATAAAAGGGCCCCTTTAGTTGAATCCCTGCATGTAGTTTGAAGAGCCTCTTCAAGCAGACACACAACACTCACATATCATCACCTTTCAAGTTACCAGTATCACAACTTGATGGGCTTTGAGTGTGAACATATCAGAGTCTGCGTATTTCTATGCGTTTTGTCTAATAAATAGTGTTCATGTTTGAAATAGAACTGCAGTGACAGCTTTCGACAGCGTGTTCTATTTTGGGAAATCATACGATTATCATTTAAGAAAAAAAGGATTAGGTTAAAAATGATTTATTTTGCTGCAAGGAGTTTTTTGTATTTATTAATAATTCTTTTAGGCTACCCGGTAGAAAGCACAGTGCACAGTGGCTGATTTAGTTAATCTAAAGATAACATGCTGATTCTTTTTATTCCTCATCGACTAATCGATAAATTAAAGATTAGGTTGAATTTCAGTCGACCCAAGATAGTCTTTGGTTGACTACAGCACGAAGGTCAAATATTGACAAATGTACGCTGACTATTTAACTCAGGAACGTAACGAACACTTATTTTAACCCAAATCATGGTCTTTTCTTAAACTTAACCAAGTAATTTTGTTTGAATTCACAACATCAACCATCTGCATCTGTATGTGACGAGTTGGCAACGAGAACGGGGCATTAAATTACCTTAAAAGTGGTGTGCTATTTATACGCCTTCCCATCTCGACCAACATGCTGAGGTAAATATCGGGCTCTTCAGCAGCTAAATGTGCAGCTAGTCTCTTAGCAGCAGGTAGTGGGCAGTGGGGTTTTAGAATTTTTTTGCGGTGAAAACGGCAACATCACTCCAGTTGAGCTGCTCATTTGCCAAAGTGGAATCTGAAACATCTTCCTCTTGGTAAGCACACCAACACAGACGCAACACCTGGCTTACGCTCCATGAAACATATGGCAGGGTTGAACATAATAATGCTTTTTTGTTGTTGTTTATCCCTTCAGAGGCAAAACACCCCAATCCTCAAAGGAGGCAATACACTGAGGACTTCAAACTAGTCTTTCAATGGAAACACAAATCTTTAATTTATTATTAAAGATTATGGATCCCACTCACAATGGCTATATTGCATACCTTTTACATCACATTATCTTCTTTTGTTAAGGTGTTAATGAGCCATTTCTCTGTCTGACGCCGTCTCCCACATTACTGACGCATGTTCTTATTCATGAGGTTTCACACAACACAGCTGCGACACCCTCAACCGGTCCCAGGTGTTTTATTGCAGTGGCGCAACGGGACAACTCGACCACGCTGAGAAGAAAATGAAGTGCACTTAGCATTTGCTTTCACATGCTCGGAGAACCGTACGGGGGGGTTTGCCACTCGGGAGGTCTGCGGTCTGTACGGTAAATGTTAATTACAAAGTGATTATAGTTGACTTTGTTGTTATTGGTAACTAGTCAGAAAACTAAGATTTATGTCAAAGACATCTTTCAGTCAGGTCTGAGGAGGACAAAGGAGAGGGCTGGAGGTACATTGTGACTTCAGTGAGCATCACTTGTTCTGCTTTTTCATTCGACGCCGGGGAATCAGGATGGCAGCTCGGCATCACACGCAGCCCTTCTGGCAGTTTCTGTACTAGTTGGACTTCAGTACGGTGCCAGGTCTCTCTTCAGCACCTGCCAAAAACGATCTCTTCTCATTTCCTCTCGTGTTAAAAGTGATTCTCCTTTTTCCCTCCATGGTGGAACAAGTGTTTCCCATTAATTATCTAGACTTTGGCGGCTTGCCGCAGTTTCATGATGAACCAAAAATATCTTCACACTTCTCCACGGGTGTAGTCAGCGCAGTTTCCCCAAGAGTTTTTGACTCGGCAGGTCAGAAACTGGTGGATCGGTGTGGGAGGATCCCCTAGTGTGACCTTTACCCCCGGCGCTGGCTGGCCGTCGCCGGGCGCATTCCCACTGTGGCAGTTTTGGCTTTAGTTTGGCTTGTAAAGGCCCGGGATGAAGGTGGCTCGCGGCTCAGGTTGTGAGCTTTATGGCACCGCTGGACCTCGCCGTGTCTCGGGGCCGCAGACTTAGTTCTTGCTGAGCCTAACCGGGGCCCCTGCTGCCGGAGCAAATGTCAACCGGGGTGTACTGTTGGTCTGCGAAGATGTTGGAAAACCCATCCTGTCTTGAAACAGGGACCCCTTCTTTTTTTACCAGGCTTTGTGGGTGTGACCTTTTCGCCATGTCATCACCTATCATATCTATACAGCCAGTGTGTTTATGATTAAATTGCTTACAAGAACACAACGTTCTTGATAGATCTACCCACTTCATTTTGCACCAGATAGATGCATTTAACTTTAAAATGTAATAAGTTTCAGCGTAGCTCCGGACCAGCCCCAGAGGGTCACAAGGTCCACCCTCCACAGTACCACAAAATCTTTTGGGAAACACTGTAGAAGCAAGGAAAGCAAGAAGAGAAAATGGGAAAGGAAATGGGGGGGTAGTGAATTGCGCCCATGTGTGTGTTAACGTTCCAAACGCTGACAGCACCGGTGATGAAGCTCTCCTCTCGCTGCGTTACCTCTGCTGACTCAATCTCTCCATCTTGATTAAGTTTGATAACCTTCATCCCTCCATCTTCCCTTGCTTCAATTCCCATATGCACATCCATCTGTGCGATGTCTCACATTTCTCACTGCTGCATAGTTGCTGTGGAACCACACGTCCCAGCAGTATTCCCTTTACACAGTAGCAGTTAAAATACAGTTATAATGATTCTGATAATAGATATTCAGCCGGTGTTCACAACTTTATTTTCATGTGTGTAATAGATGCAATTTGAAATATACACCTTGAAAACGGAAAACCTCATCATGTCATGTTTTTTTGTTTGTTTGTTAAATTCTCATCAACGATAACTAAATGATATGCTTATTATACAAATTCCAAACAAAAACACTTTAAAAACTCTAAAAAAAAATGTAAATGAATCATTTATTTTTTGCTTTTTTTGGTATTTTGGTCAGACACATATGCAACGCTGATTACCGTAATATGTGTGGTATTTGTTATAAATGTACTTTGGTACATAGAGGGTGATAAGAAGCTGTACATGGAGGGACTTAGGACCCAGGGGAATGTAGGTGAAGGAAACCGGAAGAAACAAAAGGGACGCCACACAAACAGCTGTTCACCGCTGGCTGCCTGCCGGTTCTTGTGTTAAAAATGTCCACATAATAATTTTTAAAAAACTGCGTTAACGCGCGATAAAATAATTGTCGGCGTTAATTAATGAATGTGTGAATGCGATAATAACGCGTCAACTTGCCCAGCACTAATAAAAACATATACACATAAGGAGAAAAAAGGCAAAATAAGGCAACAACAAACAATGTGACATGATGGGTCAAGGGAAGGTGAGCTCTGAGCTGCAGTGCACGGTGTGTGATTTCACCTCGGTGTGAGTGAGCGGCTCCAGCAGCCGCCAAAAGCCCTGCAGAAAAGCAAAAAAAAAAAAAAAAAAAAAAAAAAGGACGGGAGGAGGAAGGATGATGCGCCCGGAGGAGAGGATAGGTAGAGGGCGCGCGGACAGATGCGCTGACATTTCCCACCCATTACCACGGTCCACAGAGTGTAGCGCTCACTCTGCCCACAGACACTCCTGGCTGGCGTTGTGTGCGGCGGTGTGGAATACAGACGGGCTGTGAATGGGCATGTGTGCAGCGTGGTAATTATGGTAATTGAACGAGGGGAAAGTTTCCAACAAATGGTGCCTTTAGCAAGTTTTAGGTAAGTGGCACAGCATCATGAAGGACGGTACATGTGCTTCAATAAATAAAAAGGACTGATAAAATACACATGTGGAAAAACATACATTTTTCCATGTACATGCACCAGGAGTGGCAGAAGAAGAGTAGGCTGTATAAATGTCTCACCTTAGTAGGAGTGCTGTTGATTTTACATTGGATATCGAAGGCAGTGTCAGAAGACGTGGTCCCAATCATTAATCCTGCCTACCAAAGGTCTGACTGGCCGAGTGTTTCTCCGACCAGCTTTCTGCGAGCACAACACCAGACCTTCAGTATTCAAATCACTGCACAAATTGGGCGTGTGGGCAGTGACTCGGAGGTCTAATACCAGACCGAAGCCACGCACAACCAATCTGTTCTGTATTTAGGAACAATAAACAAACTAGAGTGCCACCAAACCAGCAAGGCTGTCAAGACTTTTGAATGGATAAGAAACTGAAAGAACTAAATCAATGTGTTCAGCCTCTAAAGGGGGGCGATGTGTAGTTTGTATGAGACAAAGCACAGCAATGAAGTCTGTACAAAGAGTTTGTTTTGGCATTAAATGTAGTAGACGAGGTGGGTGGCACATCAGTTACGCTACACCTTAATCCCTCTACGCTACACCACTACACCCTCGGATCTGCTCGGTAACATTCCTTTCCAACTTCTCAATCACGTACCTACAAGCTTTGTATACATATTTTTGTTTGGTTTTGGCATTAAATGGTATAAATGTGTATCTATACAGTACATGACAGAGATGGGACAGCTGTACTGTTGTAAATACACTGTAGGTTTTAACAGTCTCAACATTTGAAGGGCGACATAATTCAAACACACTATGGCCAATTTAAGATGATGCTTTTCTTTAAACGGTGACGAGACCGTCTCACTTTCTATCACTGCTTATCACCCCCCTCCCCCCCCCCTCTCTCTCTCTCTCTCATTTGTACACTCTTCAGTGCAATGCAATCTCTCTTTCCTCCCCTCCTGCTGTATACTCACTGCATATTTGACAACCTAGTATGTGTTTGATTCCGCACGCCTAACCTGCCTGTCTGGCAACATGAATGTACTGCATTAAAGGTAGAATATAGATTTTTGTGTCTGACTTGAAGGATATTTGTGTATTGTTTCGGCTGAAACACACCCAGAACGTTTGCTTTTCGCTTGTATAATATAGCCGGGCTGCTGTGTGCTCACGTCTCCGTGTGTACATTTGCCATGTTGGGTGAGGAAGCAGTTTTGGAGGTGGAAAAAATGAGGCGAAACATGAAAAAAAAAAGGGAATGGATTAAATGAATACGCACTGTAATCAGGCTAATTGTAACTGGAATGAAATATGTAGCTGGAGATGTCAGCAGTTTTTCCACGAGGACAGCATCCTTCAGGCATGTCAGCTCATCACAAGGGTCCAGCACTCAACAGATCGAGATCCACTCCGTTTTAAAAAGGAGCACAATTAATGCATCATCTATGAAAGCTCGAGTCTGACACAGCCATGCACTCAAAGTCCTCTGTCTCAGGAGCAAATGCAAACTGCATGCAACGACAAACCGTTCTTTCAACACTCTGACTCACACAAGCCCTTCTTTGTCTTCCTCTGCTTCTTTATCTCCTCTCCCACTTGTGTTTCACTTCCAGCCCACTCTCTCAGTGGGGAGGAGGGACAGGCGCTGCTTAGCTAATGCTCCTGCTGGCTCCCTGTTAGGTTTTGTGTCAGTTTCTACTTGGAACTGCAAGTCGACTAACAAATGGACATTATTAAAGACGTCGCCAACATCTCACCACATCTCTGGCTCACGGTGGGACGTGTGGGGGAACGCGTTGGAACTAAACAGTTGGTCTGAAAACCACGTTGCTGCTCCAGGATTTGGCATCATTAAACCGAGCCAATTTTCACTAGAAACGAGCTTTGCAATTGACTTTAACGCACGGAACGAGCTTATAACGAACACAAGGAAACATGTATTTAATATCGTATGTCTCAATTAGGGGCAGACACTTTTTAAGACATCTGCAAATGCTGCTAGTGATGAGTAGCACTGGTCATAAAAACCAAGGGTGCATCTTCCAGGGAATTGTCCAAGAGGAAAAGTTCTTCAAAATAAAAACAATCAACGTATGATTTTCCTCTTTGCTAAGTGACCTGGACTCAATTCTTTCCAACATGACACGAGGAGGATGTGTCCAACACAAGCTGTGGAAAAAAACGGATCCCTCTGCAGTATGCGCAGTATCGGTCTGGCACTCGCAAGAAAAAGGCATGAAGTGCAAGCTAACATTTAAACCGTTGAACCCTGAAAACATTTGAAAAGTATTTTTGCCTTGTAGTCTCACTGTTGCAGTGCTGCTTGTTAAGCTTTGTAAGCTCCGAGCATGAACGGAGCCGCTTATACTCTATGCGCTGCTCATATTGTGGGACTATTTTATTGCCTTTGTACAATCCCTGTAAAGAAGAAAGTTAAGTCTTACACACATTATAAAAGAAACAAAGGTTTAATATCCTGCAAAATCAATATTCAAATGAAGATTTTAATCGCCTCCTGCTTTTAAAGCACAACCAAGCGTTGCGACGGCGTCCATGACTACCTCATTTCTTTTATAGTAATCTGAGTTATAATACTTCACTTTAATACGGTGTTCTTGCAGTTGCTTGCTATCAGAGGTGGAAAAGCTAAAAATAAAGAAATACTCATTTCCGTATGTTTCAAACGTTTTAAATATTTTGAATTCACCCTAATTCTGGAGAATCAGCTGACCAAGAGAGGGAGCATTTATTTCTGTCAGTCACCCTCACCAGACGAAGGAATGCACGCACATGTGCACTCTCACACTCTCACTTTGCTTGTAAAGGTATGCTCTAACAAATGTGTGTGTAGATGGATGGGTGACTGAGTGCCTCTCTGTCTGATGTGACCTGTCAGGTGTGACCCTGCAGTACCCTGTGGGAGAGGGCTGAGGTGACTCAGACGGACACAGCAGTCTCGTTTCCGCCGCTGGAAAGAGACAAGGTGAGGACACAGGACAGCACGAGAGACACATGCTCGAGATGGTTTGTGTCCGTCTGTGACGAACCAAAACATGGCTCCATCACCTTACTCACTTATAGAATGACTCTGAACTTCTGTGTTAGCATTATTACAAATGTACTTCATACAAGGCCGGACCTTTTGCTGGTCGGTATCTGCCGGCAGGAGAACAAAAAAGGTGCGTAACTCCGTGTTATTCCCTCCACCCACTCCCCACCCCCCACCCCTGGAAGTGTAGTTGTAATTGTGTGTTTTGCTCCAGAAGTTAGTGCAAAATGTGAGTTTACTCCTCCCAGTTGCTGTAATGTACACCATGTGCACACATCCGTTTCTGTGGCGTTGTGTGTGTGTGTTTGCGAGGCAGCGTTGGGTCTATTTATAGCACAGCCTGATGTATTTATCTGCTGGTTATGGTCATGGGGCTCCAGCAGAACAGCTCCATGGAGGAATAAACAAAGCCATGACCACAATCAGGGGAGAAATAGAAAATAAAACAAGGGAGGAGCATTCCTCCACCTGTCAGTTTCCCCTCCGTCTACAGCACGTATACGCGGGACGTGTTTCAGCTGCATGTTTTTCAGTCCCGTCTCATATCCACGTGATACTGTTTTACTTTTACCACCGTATCTGTCTACACCGGTTGTGTAACGGTTGCTAACTGTAACCTCAAGCATCTTTATAAGTCTATTTTCTTCCAATTTTAGGCATGTAAGCGTGTGATTGTGTGTTGGGTTGTGGCTGCTGTCCAGTTCTCTCTCGAGTGCACAGCAGAACGGGAGCTGAATAGATATAGTGTGGACCACCGTCAGAAGACGGTAGCTGCTGCTTTTGCTTTTTGTCTGCTGGATCGATGCAGTGGAAATTGTTCTCAATGCAAAGTGACCTTCAGCTGCTCCTTTATACCGAGTACAATGTTCAGCTCCGTTTAGCTCAGCCACTGTCGTCCAGCTCAGGCTGCTCATGTTCAGTCTATTTCTCTCTGGGAACAGAAAATTACACTGAATATCCTTAGAAATAGTACAAGTGAGAATGAATGTTGGCTCTTAATCACACTGCACAAAGATATTCGGGATTCCCTGTATTGAGACCAAGTTGGCTGCTAGGAACTTTAAATCGAGCTTGAAAAGGCCAATGAGAGCTGCTGCAGATAAAGTCCGGCTAGATTTAAATCTAAGTGGCATTTTGTAAGCTTTGTACACGTACGGAGCTCAAACCTGGTCATCATCAATACATCATCAAATTTGCACTAATATCTTGCAACAAAACAAACGGTAGCAACTCAACACACACATGCTACAAAGTCCGTAACAAATTAAGATGAATACATTTTCAATAGCAGCAGTTTTTCGTCTTTTTATGTTTCATAGAGTTTCTCATCCGTTTAAAATGCACTGTGTAGCAAAACAAACTTCTCACTCTAACATTTCCGCTGATTTCCGTTCATTCATCTTCACCCGTCACCATCCATCCCCCGTCTCTCCCCCTTCCTCCCACCACGCGTTTGTTTTAGCCTTCTTTAATGGCCCCTCTGCATTATTTACATCCGAGGGCTATTTTCAGACACCTTGAATTATGTGCGTACGGCGTCTAAATGAAGTCAGCCAACCAGGAAGTGTTTGTGATATAGCTTTACCGGTTCCCCCGCATGTGTGCAAATTATGTATGGCAAGTAAATGAATGTGTCTCACATGTATTGTTTATGTACGGTATGTAAATATAGCCGCATCAGTGTGTGCGCGAGTGTGCCTGGCAGCCTGATGCCGTGCGTTCCAGTAATACAGCAGAGATCAATTGGCTCGGTATCCATTAGTGAAGCGGTCTGACCCTTTGGGATAAGCATGGAATCGGACGCCAGCACTATAGCAGCCCAGCAAAGCGTGGCCTCTCATCCATTTAATCCCCGTCTGCCCCTTTGTCTGTCTCACTCTCTCCCGTTTCACCCTTTGCTCACCCTTACATTTTATATCAATGCGTATCCCGAGCTTCGCCTCCTCTTTTACACTGATTAAATGCTCAGGCTTTTAACTTGCACATGGAATAGAGCGCGACGCGCAATCAATGAGCAGATAAGAGAGCAAAAGGTCCTGCTTGAAAATTAATGACATCACTGGCTCATCTGCCGTGTGAGTGAGGTTGATAACCTGAACTGGGATGAGCTGTGGCACAGTGCCGCGGAAGTTGGGAGTTTTTGAAAAGACACAGCACATCTTCATCATGATCATGTTTGCTGTCTGCTGTTAACAGTGGTTTGTGTTGTGTTTCTCTGCTAAATAAACTGAATTTACACTCTGACAGACGTGCAAGTTGAAGGTATAGATGTCATGAAAATGAAGCTTCTGGCTTGCAAAACGCGCTTTCATTTATCATGAAAGTGATATGTTACACCAGACACGTGTTACTAAACATCGGCAGCATGTTTTTCAGTTACGCATGGCTGGCAGAAGAAAAAAAACACGAGTCCAAATAAACGTCACACGATAAATAAACTCAGTCAAGGGCTTGCTCTCATTTCCATTTTCCAAATCTTTGAAAAGCCTCGTCACCCTTTCTCTGTACCCTTGTCAAAGAGATTAAGTGATAACATACTGTAGATTTGGCTCATAAGCGGGCTACTTGCCAACACATGAGATTTAACAAGCTCTGCACCGAGGGGGGGGGGGGGGGGGGGGGGGTCTTAATTGCTCCATCACGCTGTTTGTCCAGTTTCTGTGGTGACGTGCCGCTTCATTGCCGCAACCGGGTATTACACTGTTAAGCTTACATCTCTCTCTCTCTCTCTCTCTCTTCAAAACTTCAAATTTACTTAAATGTTTGATCCTTAAGTACATAGCAAATACTACTACTACATTTTGAAATAAAGACCATCTTGTGAGTAAAACCTTGTGGTTGTAACCAAGCGTGTTTGGTTGTGTTGTGGTGACAGAACCCCTGAATGTATTGGATTCAGGATGAGTGTTGACAACGCAAGTGGCCTTGAGTTGGTAATAAAACTGGTTGTGCTGTGTTCAGTTGGTCCTATAATATTAATAATACTGATAATGATGTAACTCAAGGCGCATCAGAGTTTCTGGAACAAACCGTTTCATTGGAGGTTTGAATTCGTCTTGGAGCCTCTTGGTACCAAATCTCTTTTCTGTTGGACTCTTGAGCTTTTGGTCTGACCACATAATTAATAGCGGGTTAAGAAGGCTGCTGACAGCCTGCTGGTCTCTGTTGGAGGAGCATCATCAACAACAGAGTCTGTTCCTCTGTGTAACGCGTTGCTGCGGGGCTGCAGGATTAATCGTATTAAAACTGGGATTTTGATTCATACCTCTCAGCAGTCTCGTTTGAAGGTGACGATTCCGCCACATTTGCATTCGTGGGGAGATCTGATGAACCGAAGCCAGCGCGGATAATTTACGCCCAAAAGCTGCGTCATCACATGACTGAATGCCACGTGAGGAGCTGTGAAAAGGTAGGAGTGATACTGGGAAATAAAAAGCTCAACATAATTAACAAGTGACGCGTTTCAAAAGATGTTCTCCAGAATTATGCAGCGTGTGAGCAAGAAAATAAAAGCAAGCTTTGATTTACTACATCCCTCTGGAAATGATTACGGACTGCAAATTAGGGAAACATTAAAATATTAAAGGGTAAACACTCCCCAAAGTGTGGAGTAGTGTAGTGAAGTGTGGGCTTCTCATTACATGCAACGCACAAGCGCACACACAACCACAGTGATGAACGCTCTGAATCCATAGATTTTGTTCATTTTATGTACATAAAAAACAAAAGCACACTTGGCTTAGATGTCACGTTGCCAAGCCTTGAGGCTTAAGTCGATCCACTAAACAGTTGTGTGTAGTCAGATCAATATCTATCAAACCAGCGAGGCAGGGCAGCATAACACTGTGATCAGAGGGTGATGATAGGACCACGGGTTATCCAGAGAAAGAAAGTGCATTAAAAAAAAAAGTCAGACTACAGCTGTCTCGAACATAAAAAGCTGCATATGTTTAATACTAGTAGCATATCTGTGACCAACCTCAGTAAATAAACATTACAAAAAAAGAAAAAAATCCTTCTGCAGTGCATTACAAGTATGATGTAATCTACAGAATTTGATTTTCACATAGCAGCTCTAAGACTGGGCCCTGAATGCCTCTGGCATTTTAAACTGCATGAATTAGGAACAGCGAGCAGACTTTTCTTTACACATAGGTCCTCCATACTCTTACTTGGTTTAAGTCACTCTGTCTCCTGACAGAACGGATTCATTTCAACCTGCATTAAAGTTTTTTTTCTGACAACATTCTTTAAAACAGAGCAACTAATATTTGGTAGCTAGTACAAGTTAGCGGACTGCTGATCGTATGAATGCCCCCTCTCTGCTCCGCACACACAAACCTAGAAATTCCCACACCTCCAGGAGAAACCCAAAACCACACTTTTAATCACAGCAAACAAAAGGAACAGTTACCTTTTTTTTCTCCTAACACATCACAGGGACCTCCAGCCAGGTGACCATCTGGTCCCTGACAGGATATCACCCAACACCCACACAAAAACAGGAGCACTGTGGAGCACACGGTTAATGACGGAGACGGAAAAGAGGTAAATTGATTGGTCACGTTTGAATTGAATTTCTCATCCACACAAAGATTTTCTTGCCCTCTCCATGAGGAGGTCAGAGCGTATGGTCAGAGGGAAAGTGGAAGCTGGTAGGACTCTTGAAAACAGGTTGTCCCTGCTCACTACCAGCCTTCTGTACCTAATTATACTACGGACATGACTCCAGTCACGTGTCTTCGATTGTGTGCGCGCCACACTTTGCCCTGGTCTTGGTACTAGAGCTCTAATTTGATACAGCGCACTCACCATCACCCAAAATTGTCACTTCACAGCCTCCTAGCTCTGAGCTTTTGATCTGCCACTTGATCAATTTTCTGCCCTGTCAAAAGCAATTAGCCAGTCACAGCCTCTTACACGGGTGTCGGGGAAACCGACGGTATCAGTATTACAGAGATCATGTGCCAGTGTAAACATCTGGAGAGGACAGACACGGCATGAGCGACACCCGGTCACAACAAAGAGAGAGGAAAGCAGCGCCGCATAGAGAGTAGCAGCGCAGAAGGCAGCGTCGTACGGACAAAGTGATAGTTTCCTGTGGCACATTGAGGTTATTCTCTCACTTTATTTGGTGAAGGCACACACATGTCGGCTCCTCTAAAATCCCACAAACCATTTTATTACGTTTTGCTCATATAGAAGAAATTTGAATTTCGATTACAGCAATGAGGCAGAATAACAATTAATGTCCAATCCGCCACAGCTAGGAGCCGATACGGACTGTTTTTTACAGCCATCTGAAGGCAGCTGGTGTCTGTTTCACCTGCAGCCTCTAATTGGATGATTTTTTGTGCCCTGTCAAGCCACAATTACACACCGCTGATCCGCTGGTTTAAATTTTGTGCTAACAGAACCAGCCTGTTGCAAAATAAGCATAGAAACCTCCGTGTTTATGCGCACATCAAAACGTGTCATTTTAATTATGCTCCGACGCTTCTACTGCAAATCAACAGGCATTCTGGAGACATTGAAACAGTTCACAAAACTAAAAATAGACTAAACCTTCTCCCTCTGCTGAGGAGTGTGTAACTGCGCTCACAAACACGATGTGATAGAGATTAAAGGTATGCTCTGTAGCACTGTTGTTGCTGTTTGTCGTCACACGGCATTCAAAGCTGGCAGTGAAGTCCCTCTTTGGCTGTTTTGTCTTTGGTTCATCTTATGTCACTTTGTAAAGTCAATGCCTGTAGTTTGGGCTTGTATACCCCATGAGCTGAAAGGCTTTTTTAGTGGGAGGAATACAATGACAGAGTACCTCATGAGCTACCTTTTCAGAGTAATGAGCAGAGGTTACTTGAGATTTAATTGGATAGCAGTTTAATTGTCAAGTCAACCGGAGGAGACGGATGATAGAAGAACGTAATGGCACTGATGAAGACTCACGGAAGCATTCAGCGTTATCACCAACAAGAAGGTTAGAGGACTAAAGTGAAAGGAAGTGCTACTTCTTTCTTTTTGGAAGAAACATTGAATCGGTCAAATTCATCTGCATCACACACGATGTAACAGTCTTAATGCAGTTTTAAAATGAGGCAATACTTCTCATCAATTACTTCAGTAATCTTATTAATACTCTTGTTTGACGTCACTCTTGTTGTGAAAAGACGAAGGTCACACCATCACCAGGCAGACGACATATCTTTATCCTGCTGCAGCAGCCATTTTTAATGTCATGAGGCGATTGAATTGGCGTCATCAGTGGTTATCACTACCATCCTCTAATGCTTCAGACGGGCCAAACTGCATCTACAATACCACGTTGTGAAAAGTGAAACTTAACAGTGTGAATTGAAACAACATAACTTTGTGTTAAAAAATAATTAATAAATGAAAAAAAAGAAAGTTAATGTAATAATAATCTGTAATTTGACAAAATCAATTTTCAAGCAAAATTTTTTTCAAATGTCACAATGTGCTGCATTTGTCCGTTTCATGACATTTTAAATCGGATACCTTTAGATTTCGGACCGTTGGTCGGACAAAACAAGCAAAACGATTAAATCATGAATTTGAAGAAGTGAGACCAGCGTCCATGTTGGCGCCATCGCTGGACTACTCGGTTGTGGCATCGTGTGCAGACGATCCTGTATCTTGTTTCATGAGAAAGAAAGGAAACATGGCACCAACCGTGTAACCAATCCGATATCTGTTCTATAAATGACTCAGTTGCTGTATTCATGTTTCCCTACATGAACGTGTGTGTGTGTGTGTGTGTGTGTGTGTGAGTGAAATCAGAAGGGAGCCAGTCAAAGCCAAACATTAGCATTACCCACAAATCAATAGGCCTCTATCTCCTGTTGCGAGGTGACTGAAGTACTGATATTACTGATAGCGGAGTGTCCCCTGATACTGACCACTGTGGCCAGCACACACACAGTGTGTGTGTGTGTGTGTGTGTGTGTGTGTGTGTGTGTGAGAGACTTTTTTCTGTATTTATATTGCATCTGTATTGTTTAAGAGTCGGATTCTGTTTGCATGTGGGTAGCAGTAAATCATGTTCGCCGCCATTACGCCTGACTGCAAGTGGATATGGCAAATAGCGATGGCTATATTTGTACCCGGGCTGCATTATGCATGTGCATGTAAGCGACTGCGCGAGATGTCACGTTCAAGATGCTTAAATGCACGAGAAATGGATTAATCTCTGAAGCAGAAACCGCAGCGCTTGCTGCAGAAAAACAGATTCCCCCCTCATGTCTTGTGGCGCAAATAGTAAACGAGGTCAATGCAGATCAATCCCGTTTGGTCTCTGGAAATGCTGTGTAATTAGCTGCTGTAATTAGGGATGGCACAGATGACAGGTTGTAAGATGAAAGGGAAGAAGGGGCAATGTGGGCGTGAAGGAGACGCACAGAGAGAGAGAGAGAACCACAATGTAGAAAGAGTGACAAGACAAACAGACATCTGAACTTTGCTAATTATTTATGCTGCTTTTGTCTAAAAGCTGCAGCAGTGTACAGCAAAGGCACATTAGAAAATTGAGATATTGAGGCATCTCCCCACTGGGACCTTCTTGCTCTCTCTTCCCCTCCGCTTGTATTTGATGCCAGAGTCCCATCAATATAAACTAGGTGATGTGAGAAAGGTGACCCTAATGGAAAATCAAAATGCTGCCACTCCCGGTGGAAAAATGTTTCTCTGAACCACGTAATGCAATTAATGTGATTGACGGCTGAAGTAGTGCGTGTACGTGTACATCCCCCCCCCTGCAAGATCTGCTTTTCATCATCATATCCATTATGTTCACAATAGCATGCATTACCGTGCACCCGTTTGCCGTAACTGCTCATTAAAATGAAATCTGCGTTTCATTAAATCCATATGGTTACAGCAGGCTAATGCTAAGAGAGCTGATGTTTACGCCACGACGAGGTTCTGTGACAGACAGAACGGATCTCATTCCACGTGCTGGGTGCACCACTTTGATCCCGACTGGAATGTCTCCGCAACTATTGACTTTTCTTACATGCCACCATGAGGTTGACATTGTTGATCGTCGTAACATTTGCTACGCACATTCACATCACCCTCAGGGTGAATTGCAAATTGAATTGGTGCAAAAAATAAATAAATAAAATAAAATCTGATTTTACAGCTTGGATCTCTTGTTTTTTGATCTTCAGCAGCTTTTTGCATTTCTTTCATAATTCTTTATTAGCTGAAATAGGAGTGGGTCTGGGTGACCATCTATCCAGATGTCATTATTCTTCTCTCAATCATCTGCAGTACACAATAGCATGCTATCCCAGCTAAATGACACTCTATTTACGGCTGAGACTTGTAGAGGCGTGATTACAAACACCAATGAAGCTATAAAACAAGGTTGGTATGTGACATCTACACAGTGAAATGTGTATTAGGGTAAATAAAGTCTCTCCACTCTCTACTGCGATGACGGCGGCTTAGTTTGTGTCTCGCTCGCAACTCGAAAGAGTATGAACCCAAAGATGTGTGACACAAAGAGAGAAAAAATGCTTTCTATAACTAAATAAATCATTTCTCTATCACGGCTGACTCAAAACAAGAAATCTGTCAGTGAGATCTCCAGTGAGTTTGTGCTCCACAAGGTGGGGGGTTGAGTTTTGTTCTATTATTTCCTGAATCTCCAAATCGCGCTTATCGTTAGATCTGAAAACCAGACTTTCCGTGTCTCTCTCTCTCACACTCTCGTCATGTTTGTGAAAGTAAATGTATTTATGTGTAAAAAAAGGGCATGCGTTTATGGAAATGTCTCAGTTCAGTCTGTGTGCACCCCTGTCTCCTATAAAATACATTAATATATATTTTGCTTGGAGAAATACTTGTTGGACTGTTACTGCCCGGATCAGTGTACCCAGGTTATGTTTATGTTACTAAAACGGGAAAGATCATTGTCCAATGAAAGCATTAATAGATATGTTGCTAAATACTTATATTTTCTTTCTTGTACAGTAACTCAGACAGACAAGGTGCTTCTCACATATGCACAGCCCGTCACAAATGGGAGTTGTTGTAATTAATATATAATAGAGGATAAATATTAATGCATTCCTCACAGCAGGGACCAAAGGGCATACTGTATCAAACCCACAATCTGACACGGGGTAAAAAATCCAAATCTCGCAGTCTGACAAACGGTTTGCCTCATCGACTCGATGTACATTGCTGGCTCCAGCGCAGTCTATGATCCGATTCATTCATTGTCACCATTGAAGAATGACTAGCTTATAGAGACTTAAGGGGCGAAAGAGAGACAGAGAGACAGAGACAGAGAGACAGAGACAGAGACAGAGAGAGAGAGAGAGAGAGAGATCACAGATGCAGAGGGAGAACGGGAGACCGACAGCATCTGTCTGCTCCCAGCAGAAGAATGTTTGTCATCACACGCTGCTCCATATGAAACTAGCAGCCAATTACAGTTAATGGCAAAACGAAGCATATGCTCAGATTACATTGCTGTTTGATCCTCCCCCCTCAGAGGCAGAAGCAGGGGTGGAAACTGACTAATTTACGGAGAGCCTGACCCCTCCACACACACACACACACACACACACACACACACAGCTCTGTACTGCAGCTACTTGTATACTTTCCATTTGTGGCCATAAACAACAACAACAACAACTAAGACTATTGCAGCCAACAAGCAGAAGCACACTGACTGAAGTTAAACTCCAACAGCTGTAAAGCATTCACAAACATTTTTGTAATGTTAAAAATCACACTTTTGCTTTATCAAAACAAATTATTGTATTTGACTGAAACAAGTCAGGCAATGAGAGTGGTTTTCACTGTGTTCTGAGTGTGGGACAATTAGTCTAATTAATAGATTGCAACTGTTGATTAAGCAGTGTAACAGAAGCACTAATTGGCCATCAGACACAGCCATTACAAAGTGAGAGTGAGAAGCACTACAAGACATTAACTGTGATGCACAACCAGAAGACGAACAGAGGAGATACGCAACAGATACATCCAACAGTGGAATCCCGAAAGACGTGCTGAGACCTCCGCTGTTTTATGTGCGTTTACTGTCCCTTTTAGAAATAAAACTTTTGGAACTTCCTTAATGTCTCTTAAGATTTTGAAAGACTGCAACAGATACAGTACATGTATCTTGCAGAAGTTTCGGGCTTGGTTACTATTTGATTCTACATTCCTGATATCTAAGATTTTAGAGTCAGCTGTCTGCACGTACGTGTACTTTCAAAAAGGTTATTTGTGGAAAGATTTTAAGAAGGATTTACATGACTTGATATTTTGAGTTCAGTTGAAAATGAAGGTGAACGTGGAGATGAACGTTAGTAACTGTTATCCTGTCATCCTGTAAAAGAAAATCACAAATCGTTGTTATGAAAGCAGCCCGTCGTCGTCTCTCGTGAACTATGCGCATCGTTTCACACCGTTTCTCGACACACTCGTCACCTCGCGCTGCAATTTGTCACGACTGACGAGCCGTCCAATGAGGTTAAAAGAGCATAAAGGACAATTACAATCAAGAGAGTATTTTGTTTCTTTGAAACGGCTGCTGATGAGCGAACGGCAGCGAGTGGCTGATGTGACAAACAGCTATGATAGTACTGACCTTTAAATATGTAAAAATAAAAAAAGTCCATCTTTGGTGGGAAGTCTTATTTACAGAATTAAATTCACAGAAACAAAAACATGAAATCTCACATTTCTATGACGATGGATTGCTCTAATGTTTCTGCTCTGCTTCGTTAACACTCCACAAAACAGAAACATTATTCTCACATAATGGCTTCCTCCTCTCAAAGGCGGGAAAATGAACCATATGGTAATGTGTGGCTCCCTCTCTCCGGCTGTGCTGGGTTTACTTTTTGCTCCTCTTTCTTTCTCCCTCGCTTGTAATCAGTACCTCTTTATTCTCACCAATCTTATCTGCTGTCTCTCTCGTCCGATTGTGTTTTCTTTTGTTGCTTTAGGCCGTTCTTCCTCATTCCCCACTGCTCCAGTGTGTGTGATGGCACACGTGTGTGTGTGTGTGTGTGTGAGCAACTCCCAATAGTGCAAAAGATGAATTCACACTTATTTTTGCTAGTAATTGCAGAATTGACTTTGTTGACGCGCACTAAACTCTTTTGTTGATGTGAACGAGCAAAGCCAGGCTTACTTCAGAGCTACTTTTAACCCCCCCTTCAGTGTGCCTTTATAACATTGATCTAATGATTTTGACTCTAGCGCTGTTAACTGAGCTATTAATAGGGTGCGTAGTGTGCGTGTCTGGGTTAAGGAAAGGGATGGCGGCAGAGAATAGGCAGCATTAAGCAGAGGATGCATTTTACATTACACCCTCCACTCCCGAGGGTCAAATCACACACATGGGCCGTGAAATAAGCAATCTGCAGGGGATCTTTGGAGGCTTCGGGCTTCCCAAGAGGCCCCATCTCGAGGCGGTGGGATCATCAGTTTTGGACCAGAAGCCAGGAGGGCCTGAGATGAGAACTCATCGTTTTATGTATTGGCTCCGACGCACGGTTACCAGTCTTTCAGTGTATCTGCTGTGACCCCACTTAGCCTTCCCCATATGGGTCCTTCTTAGAAGTAATGAAGAAGATGAAAAGATTCCCCTGCTGCTCTGCACAGAAACACACACAACGCTTTCTCTCCTTTTAGGAATACATTTTTAAGTGAAGAAATGACAGCAAACGGCACTCCTCTTACCCTCCATAGGCGATGGTCTCACCTCAGGACATTCAAGACAATGTCCCCGTTCTGCAGGGAGTTAGCACTAGGCATTACTTGCCTACTGCGGAGAGGGGGAGATGGGGGGTGGGGAACAGGAATTTAATCCCCTTTCTAAGCCTTGTGAGTCATCCTAGCAAGAGCGTTTGTTGTTTTCTTTATTCCAGAGTGAGACGGCGGATCCACTGGGAGCAAGAAAAACCCACTCTGACCTTTTACTAAAAAGGCATGCCTGGTGCTTGGTTTGCTTCCTCCTCTGGTGCATTCACGCAGGCAAAATACCCCCCCCTCAAGAACAGAGGGAACGGATAATCAGGACTTAAACTAAGTCACGGCATTTGTTCTGAAGAGACTGAACAGTGTCTCGTGACGGAGCTCTGATTACCTGTCATCTATGGAGTGCTGCCGTTTAGCACATTCACTTTCCTTGGCTGTATATGCCTGAAAAACGTATGTGTTCGGCTCATTTACTGAGAAATCCCATGAAAATGCATTAAAAGAGATATCGTGTGTGTGTGTGTGTGTGTGTGTGCGTGCGTGCGTATACGTCCACCTCTGCTCTTGACCCGTGTTGCAGGAAAGGTGGCTTATCTGCAGCTGGAGGAGCAGCTCCAGTGATCTATCGCATTGTTCGCTCACCATATCAATTTAATTAAGTGCCATTGAACCACACAGAGTCACTCTCTCTCTGGCTGTCTTTTGTGTCCCTTCTGAACCAGCCAAGTCTTTTTCAAAGTGCACCTATAGCTTGGCGAGCAACACGGAGAAGCTCCTCACCGTCTCTCCTTTTTAGCCGTTTATCCTCTGCAGTTCATTAGAACAAGAGTGGGCCGACTTTGACCTAAGCTCAGACCAGGAGGGGTTAATAAGTATTGTAAACTAGGCTTATGATGATTATATCTAAAGATCAGGGTCTGACTAACTTCAGATTTGTTGTGGAAAACAACTTTCCCAACAAGATAAGCTTTTGTTTTTGCCGACCTTTGGATTCTACTGACCCCACAGTTCTACGCTCACACCGTACTGAATAACTATTCTGCCCTCAGCGCAGAGTAACAATGACAAAGTCAGCAAAGGATAACCAGTGAGGATATTAGATATTGGCTCAGGTCTGCAGCCAATTGACTGCCGTCTTTCTGATAATTGTAATGAATATCAAGTAGGCTGAATCTATTAAAATAGGCGAATGAGGCTAAAAAAAAAGAATGTCACCAAAACCTATAATACCCGTGTTTGAGTTGTGGGAGATAGATGAGGGGGTCAATCTACATTTATTCGACATAATCTCTTTAACCCAATCAAGCACAAAGACTGGATACAGCTATATGCTGTCAAAAGACCAGAAATACAACTCTAAAATTGTATTTTTTCACATGCTCATCTATTTATTTAGCAAGCTATTCGTTCTTTTTTGTTCAGTTAAATTACAAAGACAGCTACTTTACAAGAAGTACAAGACATCTGAGGAGCTGTGTCCAAAGACCTGCTTTTGGTCACATCATTTAAGATTGGGGAAAGATTTTGTTTGGTTAAAACTATAGTTTATATCTGTCTGTTAAATATGAAGCTACAGCCAGCAGCTCATTAGCTAAGCTTAGCATAAAGGCTGGAAAAGGGGAAACAGCTAGCCTCTCTCGACAGGAAAATGCATATTTCCCAAAATGTCAAACTATTCCTTTACTGTCTAGTTTTCCTTTTTGTTTGCGAGTTGAGATTTTGAGTTGTTGAAAGGCCTCTGTGACAGAGGCAGGAAAGCTGTTTTCCTCCGCTTCCACCGTTTGTGCTAAACTAGGCTAAACTGCTACCTCTGTTCAGCATACACAGACATGGAAAAAAGCAAAGAAGCACATTTCCACAATGACAAGCACAATGACAGAGTACATGTTGAAAGGAAATCTTGATTTAGCCTCAAAAGTTCATGCAATGGCTTGTACGCAGAAATATCTCTCAGCTGCTCCTCTAAAAAGGAAAACCACAAACTCAATTTCATTCCGTATCAAGTGTCCGTATCAGCAGCAGCATTCAGTGACCATGTGAGCAGCATGTCTGCTGAGTGAAAATGCAACAAGTGGAGCTTAAGTTGTGACGCCCTTGTTCTAGCCCCCCGTGACTGATGCCAGAGGCTGGACAGTGTCCTCCATCAAAAGGGAAAGATTGAGCGCATATATTGAGGATATGAATATTCCCAGTGTTGCCGTGTCACTTCTGCGTTTTAACTGGTGGCAAGTCTGATTTTTTTTTTTTTCTCAAACACGCCGCTTTCTCCCTCCAAAAGCAATTCAGACTGTGTCGTGGTTGGAGGGGATTTGAAATTAACTCCTCAGAGGCCCTGCTTAGGAAATGAAATTGCCTTGGCTATGGCCTTTTGTCACGTAGCTCCACAGTGCATATTAATGACCAGCGGCACGTGGCGTAGCACTGCGCTGCAGGATTCAGTCACATCAGACTCGCTCCACACGACATTCACCGACTCTTTCCTGCTTGTTTCCGTAGCAGCCCGCCCTTATTCTCTTTTACTATGAACGGTCCTACAAGAGTCAGTCGCTATTAATACGGTTGGTACATTTGTTTCAGTTTCCAAGAGTATGCCAAAGACTCAATCACTACAAATGCTTTCTTAGAAGAGGAATATATTTAGTGGCAACTTCACTTAAACTAGCCTCCTCAAGGATTTTTCCAACTCAGCTCTTCTGAGAATAAAATGACTGATCATAAAGCTGCAACATCTACAAAACTGAATGTAAAAACAGTAAATAACGCCCGACAAATATCACTGGTTGCACGTTGTAATTCAGACAGCGACAAAATGTTGGAAACATGGAACTCCCTGCTGAGGACATGCGTGTTACTTGACTACATGGACTAAATTGGGCCTCTTTTCAGCAACAATCATCACAGGAGACCGCCTCGACTAATTGCTCATATTTCATCACGTCGTGACTGAGCACAACAGTAACTCTGCAATTTGTCAGAGTAGGAAGTAGACTGCAGGCCGTTAATGCAAAGAAGGGCTACCTTGTGTGCAACATGAAATTACTTGAAATGAGTTCAGAAATAGAGATAATTATCTCTCACCAAAATAGCTTCTGAATAGCATGTTTCTGCAGACTTTCAAGGAATGAAGACGACCAATCGGAACTTCTCAGAATCGTGCTTATACAGTGGAAACATTGTTACATTTTCCAATTAATCAAGCAATCATTTTGTCTATACATAGTCATATTATAGATGCACAGCTTAATTGATTTGTTTTTCATTTACCTGCTTAAAAAAATATTTTACTCAACTGTCTACTACAGAGGAAAACATCGTACTGCTACATTTACCTGACAAAGAAATGTTACCATTACATTGCAGATTCAAGTGGATAACAATTGAAGCATGGTACATTATTATTATTCATTAAACCATCCTGCATGATATTAGAATAGCGGGCTACAGCCACAATCCACCAGCAAAAGTGAACTGCAGTCAATGAGCCACTGTCTGCGGAGCCCTGAAGCTCCACCCCCGCTCCTGCGATGGTTTAATCAAAGTTTATTGATATTTAACTTGTCTCGTGTCTTAAAGTGTATCAAATTTGACACTGTGCTCCCTTAGGTCCCCAGAAAAACACACGCCAAGTGTGAAGTAAATCAGATGAGCCGTTCTCGAGATATGTGAAGAACACACAGACGGACGGAGATTTTTCGATTCAGAATTAGATCAGCTGCTTAGAGCTAACGTTAGAGCTAACGCTAGTAAGTTACAAATGTATATTTTATATTGCCATTCAAAACATCTACTTAAAAAAATGAAATATATTTTACAAGATGACTTTCGAACACATGATAGTTATAATTTTTGTTCGCACAATATTCATTTTTACAGAGTAGAGCTTGAACTCATCATACTGCAAGTCAAGGCAACGTTAGCTGCTTAGCTCCGTTAGAAGCAGGACTGTGCTGACGGTAAACGAGTCACTGTGATTATTTCTGAGCGTCGTGATGGGAATCAATCACAAGAAAAGTGTCTGATCAAGTTACTTGTTCCAAAGGTTTGTAAGGTTGTTCCTCTATGGCTTAAATTAAACACGTGAAATATTAAAGTGTTCATGTTTTCTCAGATATTTGCTTTCTTGAGTCTTGGCAACAAAAAAAATCCTCCTTACTTGATCAAACACAAAAGAAAGAAAATCTGTGTCAGCCTCTCAGACGATAAAAGGCTCCAGCACATTATTTCCCACAGTCTTTAGGAGAGCTAATATTGCGAGTGCAGGGCGAAGAAAATAATGCAACACAATCTGAAATGAATCTCCACTGTGAGCCGAGTCCCTCTCTGCTGGATGCATGCATGAGAGGATAGATGAACATTATTCCACCATGCAGTCCATTGCTAATGCTCCTCTGCTCCACTTAGTGTACATGTGCCCCTCACAGGAGGCTGAAACACCACAGAGAAACAAAACTGAGAGAAAAAGAACAACATAAGAGAAAGAAATAAAGGATAAAGTACTGTTAACATCAGTGTGAAACATGAAATTGAACATATCTTCTCTCAGTCCCACGGTGCGGGGACGTCGGACAAAAAAAGCCAAAGTGAAACACAAACGTGAACACACTTATGAACACTACTTCTACTGTCTGTGTCCTCTTTTTTTACTGAGATTGATTCTTAGCTGAAATGAAATATAGGCTTTGCTCCCGATTGTGGATTTGAAAGCTATTTAATGCATAATAATTCATTATATCTTACGGCCGTGACTGAACCAGGAAGTGTAAGCTGTGGTGGATGTTTACAACAAGCAGTTTGGGTAATGGGTTACTGTTTCCTTCGTTTTCTCTTCTAGGTCAATGACCAACCTGAGCGTTTGTTTTCAACCTATTAGACATTTTAAGGAGCGCATAAATATTTGGGTAATGTGTCTTTTTTTTTTTGTTGTTGGTTTGTTTATCGTGCTGCAACAATGAATGGAATGGTGAATCAACAACAAAGTAATTCATAACATTGTAATAACCAATTGAATGATTAAAATCATTAATCAAGCCAAATTATGAACACTTGCAGGGCTTAGCTATACTCACATGTGGAGAGTTGCTTGTTTAATATCACTGAATTGAATACCTCCATGTTTTAGACTACTGGTCAACGTAAAGCTGAATAAAAACCAAAGTTGCAACAAAACATACTTTTTGTTTAGAAAGTTTTATATTTTTCTGGGCCCTTTTGTCATCTTAGAAAAAGAAGACAGACTCTTCTATGGTTAACAGTCCCTGTGAGGACGACATGCGCGTCCCTGTGGAATAACAATGGCCGCACGTTTGTCATCTCTCGCCGTCTTGGCCAATCTCTCCGATCGCCCTGTCAGCTAAATGCAGCAATTTCTCCGCTCGGTGGGAGCTTCGGCACTGTTGACCTGTTGAAGCTGAAGAATGGCAATCACTCCCCTCACACTCACACATACATGCGCATCATGTGCACATTGTGTGTATGTGTGTGTGTAATATGTCTCAGAGTCCCTGAGCGTGGACGCCACCAGGCCCTGAAGCATATTGGAAGAAGACACACATTTGACAGACGTAGGAGCAGTCTTGCTGTTCTGATGGTTCCATTCATGCCTGAGCGTCACCTTTGTAACCGTCACACTGTGTCCAATATTACTGCACATCGACAGAACTGTGTGACCGGCTCCCTGCACAATACAGTCGGTTACGCTCAGAATTCACTGTTCAGCCCACATTTCCAGTAGCAAGCATGCGAGCTATGGTGTGCAGGCTTTTGTTGTCAAAAGAGCAGTTATTATTTTTTATTTACGTGGTGCTTTAAGGTGCTCTTTCAAGGTGTGTATACGGTAAAGAAAGGGTAGAGAGAAAGATGTTAAAACATAAAATACAATCAAATTCAGTGCTGAAAAAATAAATAAATTTATCACAAAAATCATGCAGCAATTTTGATAATCAATTCATGTTTTCTCAATCAGCTTCTTACTCCGAGTTATCATCCAAACTCACAATTGTCTGCGGTGAGAACAGTTTTGGTTATTTCACTTTTCAACTTTTTGACTATTAACTCTTCATAATCAGTCCCCAACAAAGAGTGAAGTACTTCCTGTGGTGTTCTAGACCTCTAGCGGTGCTATAGAGAGGGTTCTTCAATGAGCGGGTACCTGTTTGGTTTATATTCGCACAAGGACTCACATGCACGCAAGTAACAAGTAAGAATGTAAACCAGGTTTTAGTTTTTCCAAGAACACTTCACAGGGCACCTTTAAGATTTGAACCCACATTTTCAGGGGCTTTATAAGCATGAGGATTTGTTTCTTTTCTGTGACGTATAATTGTGTGTTCGACAGCTTTGGTTTTGTTTTTTCAATTTGAAATTGTCACCTTGTGCTCTTACAAATTGTATTGGGCATAATTTATGGTTTTCTTGTTTTTTTTATACACATGATTCATTGATAGGCCTCATATCATAAAAATGGCCAACAGTTTCGACCAATATTAAATATGATTGTTGGTTGATGCCCTACAGTTAAATTAGGAGGTATAGTGTTTGTGCTGCTACTTTCCTATTTGAGGTTATACTGCAAATCAAATGGTGAGGATTCATTCAACTGTGGACAGTAGAGATGAACCTATTCATTGATTGGAGATTGGCAAGTATTTTTGTAATCTTTCAAGTCATTTTTCCAACCAAAGGGCCAAACATTCCCTTGTTTCTGCTTCTGCAATGTGAGGATTTGCTGCTTCCTTCCGTTTCATATCAACGTAAACTGTAAAACAAGTGAATTGAAGATGTCATATTTTCAGTATATGGGAGGGACACACAAACGTGTCAGAATGTTACTTCCCTCCGACAGACATGTGTCTCCTGGGTATAAGAAAGAAGAGTAAAAAGAGAGACGAGGTGACAGTGCGAGTGCTTTTCAGAGTGAGGCGGTGACAGCGAGAAAAGTGAGGACAGCAACGAGACGTGGCACGAGACGCCCCACCGACAACAATCTGGTGTCAACCTAGAGGCCGTGATCTTTCCTGATGCAATATGTTTGGAAGCAGCAAGCCACGAGAAGACGGACCACACTCTATGGAGCGAGATTAAAAACCCAATTCAATGCTGCTGGAAAACAGTGAGGCACAGAGGTAACGACCATACGTGTGAGAGAGAGGAAGACTGAGCAGTAGAAAAAGTGAATAAAGCGTTTCATTTATTATCAAGTGAGGAGGAAAAAGCCCATTCATCTATAATCCATTAATCTGGGACACTTGTGAGAGCCTCATTGGCGTCGCTCCCTCACTGTTTTATGACTAACGGAGTTAATCTCTGAGGGCAGCGCAGCCTACACTGTAAAAAGTACCTTCCTGCTCTCTCTGCTCGGACATTCAGGGGAGCAGCTCGCTCTGCAAGATGCACCATCACAAGTTAAAAAAGCACACTGTGATGTTAAAAAGCAGGTTTCACTAAAGATGTAAGTGCATAGAAATGGCCATTTTGTAGGTGAATTACTTACGTTGGTGACTTACTTGTCTTTAAAAACATGACTCAACGATGTAGAGTTATCAACCCTACAGTATACTCTAGGACAACATGGATTTTATATATATATTTTTTTTAATTCGTTTTAAATTGCCATCACTTTTATCAGTGCGGGCTCCTCGGTGTAATAGAAAACAATGAAGAGATTCAGGGAGAAGGTAATCGGCTGCTGGGTGATGAGCCGGGGGATCCAGGGGCCACACTCATCCCACTGCTGGGGTTCAGGCTCAAACATTGGCTGCTATCTGAAAATACATTATGCCTCCACACATGAGGGACATCGGCAAACTCCAAAATGATCATTTTCACAGAAACATTCCTTTCACTCACACACACACATTATCCTTCAGCACAGAGAGGGGAGACAAAGACAAAGACAAAGAGAGAAATAGAGACCGAAACCTCATTTCTAATGTCTGACAACATTCATTTACTATGAAGACATACCTCTAAAGTAGACTTAAATAAACATGTTTCTGATCACGGTACTGTTGAGCTTATGATGCATTGAATGTCTTGGAGCGCTTGAGTTGTGTTGAGGGATTTTGGTTCATGTGTATGATCCTTGATTTGATATGTTCTCTCACTGCTGCTGCCAGTGTCTTTTCTTTCCTTAGTCCTGTGAAAAAGGGGTTTAATAAAACGAAAAGATGAAAACTGAGCAACAGCCTAAGTGGCAAAAATGTCCCGTCTACAGTACGGCCTCTTTTCTCAAAGGATATTAAAACTATGGCAAAATATAAAGAAGAAAAATGTAGTTCCAACACCAAAGGTGACATTTCAAATTAATTGTTTTGTCAAAACAACTGCATAACTCAAACTGAATAATTATAAGAAGGGAAAAACAGCAAATCCTTGCATTCAAAATGCTGGAACCAGCATGCGTTTGGCATTTGTGCTTGTTAAATGACTGCACAACTACAATTAATTGCTTTGCACTAAAAAAAAGAAAGCCAAATTACCTTAATACAAAAACTTTTTAAAAAGTGTCGGATAGAACGTCTCCCCTACTGTGCCATGAACGAGCACAAACACATTAATGTCCTGCTGCTCTAGAAAGCAACAAACAGCAGACTAGCTCAGAAACACCTGCTTATTATGAACAGGCTAATAACAACACTGGGAGAGAATTCAATTTAAGGTTAATCTATGGCATGTTTTAATGTTCTTCAACAACCAGAGAGGAAAATCTCTTCAGACTGACAGTAAACTACCAACCTGATCTCCCTCTCTCTAATAGGATTACTACAGGAGCGTCTTTCCTCCTCCGTCTCTGCTTCCTTTATGCCTCCATGTCTCCCTCTCGCTTCCTCAGACTCCTCACCTCTCTTATCACCCTTCCGTACCAGACAACCTCTCTCCCTTTCCTCCTCTCCATGTCTACACTCTCCCCCCCCCCCCCCCCTCTCCTTTTCTCACTCCAGCACACTTTTCATTATTGTCAGCATGTTTCCTGTCAGCTCCTGAAGTCAGAGGTAGAAAAAAGGAAACGGGAGCAATGACCAACGATGAATCGGCCCGCTTTACTCGACAGAAAAGAAACAGGAACACCAGCGTCTACATGCTGACTGCATTTCTATGATGTACTTTGATAGCATCCACTGGGAGAGAGGGGGGGGGGGGGGGGGGGGGGGGGATGAAGACATCCTGGAAGTCCAGAATCATCCTTCACTGCTCATGTTAGTTAAGTCCAAGTATGACATGGACAAATGTAAGATCGGCTACGTCAGCCGCTTACAAACGCAAAGGCCCCGTGCCTCATTAGCATGCCTGGGCTGGCGTCCTGTTTGTTCCTGCCTGTCCAGTCGGCAGCACTCTGGAGACCGTCAGCTGTCAGACCGCTGCTCACACTGATGGATCCTCATGGCTGTCCTGACAGCATCCTGCACAGCCCCCCGGACCCCTCTGTACACTGTGGTATTCACATACTGACACAAGACTCGACTAAAACACACAAACATATGCTGCTGACACACACGTGATGGATGGTCCTGTAAGGGAGCGTTTCACCCTTTCTCTAATCGGAAAATCGATACAGGAGTCAGAGCGTCGGCTAGCCACACGTACAAACCAAATTCTGAAAGAAATTTGTCCAAAAGAAAAATCAATACGGCTGTCAAGAAATTAGTCTCTGGGCTCGTGTGGCCTCGTGTTCACACACTGTAAAAACCTGCAAACCTGCCCGAGTACAATAAAACATTCCGTCATCACCATTTACTTTGCGAGCACTGACATCAACATGCAGGATTGTGTCAGGACTATGACCTACCCAACAGCAACAAGGCTAGCATTAGCAACTAACACTACTTCCAAAGCCCATTAGCTGCTTACTCTACAGATTCCTAGTCAGAGGAAATACTGGTATCAACAAGCTGTTCTTTCTCATGAAAA
Source organism: Anarhichas minor (assembly GCF_050575085.1). Classification (NCBI taxonomy): domain Eukaryota; kingdom Metazoa; phylum Chordata; class Actinopteri; order Perciformes; family Anarhichadidae; genus Anarhichas; species Anarhichas minor. The sequence goes on from NW_027466472.1 coordinate 6,446,265, forward strand.
GGCAGCCATAGAGTTTAGTTGAAAATAATGGATTTAGGCAGATTATACTGACCATATAGAGCAACATAACGCCCAGCTGGCAGCATTTCAGTGGAAAATGTATCCTTCTTAGGGCCTGGCAAAAAAAACTGCCCTGTGTATCACTTCCTATTGTTCACCATTGTTTGTGAATTTTGTTCTGAATGCGAGAAATTAAAAAAAACTTTTTTTTTTTTTCTTTACCTGTTGCCAGACAAAACTCTTCTTTTAGTTCATGTGCATTAGTATCATTGTTCATTGGATCATAGACCATGTGTCTACAGTAAATACCGATCGAATAGTCTAAGAGGGCAGCACTTGTGTGTGTGTGTGTGTGGTATCTTCTCATAATAGTCATGTGAGGAGTTAGTTCAAAACTGTATTAGTATCTCCTTTTCTCCCCGCTCAAGGGTTTTTTGGGGGAGTTTTTCCTGTTCCGATGTGAGGGTTCCAGGACAGAGGATGTCGTATGTGTACACATTGTAAAGCCCTCGGAGGTAAATTTGTAATTGTGGGCTATTCAAAAATAAATCGAATTGTATTTTAAAATGAATTAATCATGTCATGCATTACTATTGATTATTACAAAACAGGCAGTCGTGCGTGTTTCATTAAATTCTTTTTTTCCACCAAAAAATCTTCCCTCCAGTCAAACGGAAGAAAAGTCAAACTGATATTGTTATTAGGAAATGTTGAAATCAATTAATTTAACAAACGTAATTAGAAATTCTCTACGATGGGTTTTGCGCGAGCTTTTCTTCTGATACCAGCACATGGGTGCAGAGTGTGAGCTCTCTTCTTGAAGACGCTTAAGTCCCCTTCAGGCATCAATTTGTTTTTTTGTATTGTCTGCAGTGCTGTTTATCTCAGTTGGTTTGCCATTTTTCTACTACTGGCTGCTTGAACACACACAGATAATCACAAATGTAGGGGGCAGAGTCATCAAAGTTGAGCAGTACAATGGATTTGTTTTTGTTCGCTATAGTCGGCAAAATTAACCTCAGGTAATCTAACAGCAAATGAAAATTGCCCTCTGCTTATAAGAGGAGCGTGACACCACGGAGAGATGGGAATAAAATCTCAGCTTTCCCGTCCTGTAATGGGGGTGAGTTCAAAGAGAATGGTGAGCTTGGTAAACACACCGCTGTCGGTAGATAAGAAGCTGACCTCCGGCTGGTTAGTAAAAATACTGATTCAAGGGAAACGTTTTGGGTAAACTGCCTTCTGCAATGTAAAGCGGGTTTACTCTGCAGTACAGCCCTGTTTGTTGGTGACACCGATTGTTTATTCTTCATAAGCCACAGACACACACACCAAACACAGGGAGCTCACTACAAGTCATCACTTGTGACTTAAGACAACAGAAGATTGTCAATATTAGAAAGCAGTATGTACACAAAGGCACTGTAATCACAGCCACAGTAGCCATTTTTCATTTCAATGTCTCTCTTTTATATATAATATATATATTTTTTTGCATATCAAAAGCATTGATAATAATTTTCACTGTATTTTAGTCTCAGCAAATTGTGGCACAGGTGTTTAAATGAGATGTTCACGTGTAAATATATTCTGCCATAATTTACTGTAATCAGTAGCTGCCTTGACCAAAGCAGTGCAGTCGTAGTGGTTTGCTTATGATGACAACCACCAGCATCCGCTCACAGCCTCTCTCTTTAGAAATAATGAGGAGTTGGTGGAGCTTCTTTCTCGGCATTGAAACTGGTCAAAACTTCCTATTTACAATCCGAGAATGGACAGGAGATGGTCTGAGCTGTGGCCTTTGCACTGCGCCCCGTGGAGTCTATAAATAAAGACCGGGTGAATGGAGGCCCCATACATTTATGTTCATTGATGGTGACACTTTCTGCCAGGAGCTTGAATAATTTAATACCCAACACTTCCCCACCCTCCTGTCCAAGACGGTGTGTGAGACAGAGTGTTTTGCGAGGGAGAGAGAGAGAGAGAGAGAAAGAGAGTAACCAGAAAGAGAGGCAAGAGAGAATTCATACGAGAGCACCAGCGAGTGGTAGTGAAACAGTGCGAGACAAAGCGGAACAGAGATGAGCAGAGCCCACGGTTGTTGTGCTCCGTTGTCATTATCCTCCATTGTTGAGAACAATAAGAGAGAGCGCAGCAGCAGGGAGCAGGAATGGGCCAGAGAGGGTGGACTGGTGACGTAGATGCCGTTGTTTCCTAACTATCATTGTTCCTGATATCTGCAAGGGACATCGCACTCCCCAGTACACAGTAGCCTATTATTGGCTTTCTCTGTAATATCCCTACTCTAAAATTGTGCCAGGATGTGCATTAAGCTACGTGCACATCAGTGCTTCCTGTGAAGGTTAAAGCAACTACTTGTTATTGAGGGAGAGATGAAGAAAAGAAAGGAGCGAGAGATGAAGAAAATAAAGGAGAGCGAGAGCGAGAGATGAAGAACAGAAAGAAGAGAGCGAGAGCGAGAGATGAACAGAAAGAAGAGAGCGAGAGCGAGAGATGAAGAACAGAGTGAGAGCGAGAGATGAAGAACAGAGTGAGAGCGAGAGATGAAGAAAAGAGAGAGCGAGAGATGAAGAAAAGAGAGAGCGAGAGATGAACAGATTGAGAGCGAGAGATGAACAGATTGAGAGCGAGAGATGAAGAAAAGAGTGAGAGCGAGAGATGAACAGAGTGAGAGCGAGAGATGAAGAAAAGAGTGAGCGAGAGATGAAGAAAAGAGTGAGCGAGAGATGAAGAACAGAGTGAGAGATGAAGAACAGAGTGAGAGATGAAGAAAAGAGTGAGAGATGAAGAAAAGAGTGAGAGCGAGATATGAAGAAAAGAGTGAGAGCGAGAGATGAAGAAAAGAGAGAGCGAGAGATGAAGAAAAGAGAGAGCGAGAGATGAACAGATTGAGAGCGAGAGATGAAGAAAAGAGTGAGAGCGAGAGATGAACAGAGTGAGAGCGAGAGATGAAGAAAAGAGTGAGCGAGAGATGAAGAACAGAGTGAGCGAGAGATGAAGAACAGAGTGAGAGATGAAGAACAGAGTGAGAGATGAAGAAAAGAGTGAGAGATGAAGAAAAGAGTGAGAGCGAGAGATGAAGAAAAGAGTGAGAGCGAGAGATGAAGAAAAGAGTGAGAGCGAGAGATGAAGAACAGAAAGAAGAGAGCGAGAGATGAAGAAAAGAAAGAAGAGAGCAAGCGAGAGATGAAGAAAAGAGCGAGAGAGCGAGCGAGAGATGAAGAAAAGAAAGAAGAGAGCGAGCAAGAGTGAGCGAGAGAGAGACCGAGCGAGAGTGAGCGAGAGAGTGAGCGAGAGAGCGAGCGAGCAAGAGCGAGCGAGCAAGAGCGAGAGATGAAGAAAAGAGCGCGCGAGAAATGAAGAAAAGAACGAGAGTGAGAGAGCGAGAGATGAAGAAAAGAGCGAGAGAGCGAGCGCAAGAGAGAGAGAGTGAGAGATGAAGAAAAGAAAGGAGAGACAGAGAGAGTTTCTGCTTTCGGTCTTCATCAGTGAGTGTTGATGAAATGTTCTGTAGATGGCGTTTGTATATCATTTAATATAAATACCAACAAAGATAAATAAATAGGTCGTGTGTGGGGCTTTTGAGACTTCACTCCAGTCACAAATGCATTTTTTTCTACAGCCAATCAGACGTCTCCTCCAATCTCAACCAATCACATGAGCGCGCCCCCACGAGGGTTTACGTTACGTCTCACACACACACACACACGCACACACACGCGCACGCACACGCAAGAAAATCTTAATTGGCAGGTCATGACTTTAAAATTTTTTAAATAAACATACAAATGTGTGTGACTAATATATATCATTAGTCAAGCATTTATTTTATAACTAGTTATATATTTATATATTAAAGAGTATGCCTGTGCCTCATTTAATTTTCCTCTGTGGTGTCAGATTTCATGTCTTTTTTTTGGGGCGTTTGTGTTTGTGAAAGCTGCAGCACTGAAGTTTTGCAAAAAGCAGCAGTGAGGCAGCAAACTAAGCAACCCTCGCTTGGCTAAAGATCACAGGAACAATATTGGCAATCTGAAGTGAACAAGCTGAACCTTCGGCCTCTTGCAGCTTCAATTAAAAGAACTCTTTCCCTTTCTGAATCCTTCTTTGAAGCCACTTTGATGGATGTTTTTAGATTAAACAGAACAGAATATTTGAATAAAATAGGCTTGCCGAAGATAATTACATTTTTTTTTACAGCAAAAACAATTGTTTAAGACAAAAAACTGACAGAAAAAATGAGACACTGTCAGCGTTTCCTCCTGTGACGCTGCAGGAAGCCGGCTTAACCGCCTTCCACTAATCCATTTAGCTCCCCCATAATTCCTCTTTGTGCTAAACAGTTACAGCAGTCATCAGCCATACAAACATTCAATCCAATCTGCTCTCAGGTCAGATATCGACACTGCCAAGGTCTGTGAAACAGTGGAGACACGCAGCACGTGGCGTCCCAATTCCAGAACAGTATGCCGTAAACTAAAGAGGAAGAGGATATTGTTCCAAACATCAATTGTTTTGTTTTTTTCTAACATATGTCAACAACTATTGGATCGATTGCCAATTATGAACATATATGCATGGTCCCCAGAGGATGAATCTACCGACCTGTCCTCTGACTTTTCATCTACAGATCTGCAAACTCTATAGAGTAGGGAAAAGGGTGACAAGATACAGAACTAAAATCAGGTAGGAGGGTCAATTATCCCCAAGAGAACATTTGAGCAATTTTAATACACAAATGAAGCTTTTTGAGATTAGAATACAAGGAGAAATAATTGCATTGCATAATGATATATTACCAAGCTACAAAGCTTGTGATATTCCCCCTGGGGACCAATAAATAGGGTTGGGTACCGAAAAGCGGTGCCAGTATGGCAGCAGGTAACAATAGCCTCGGTCCTCCGCTCCTCACTCATAGTATTATTACAACGGGGCACTTAGCGCACATAAGCACAACATCCACAGGCACGCGAAAGCTTCTTCTTCTTCTTCTTCTTTGAGGTGTAGTGGCGGTTGGCAAACGACGAATTGGCACATTAGCGCCACCAACTGGTAAAATAAAATAGGTCATGAGACGTGTCGTATTTTGCCAGAGAAGGCAAATATGCTCATATTTCTGCAAAAGAATTGCTGAAGTTTGAAGCTGTAGTGTGTGTACAGAGTGTGTGTGTGTTTTGTATTTATTTATATTTATTTAAGTATACTGTAAACTGTTAACAGTTAATATATTGTTCATAGTTTGAAGTTAAAAAGTTTGAAGCCAAGTGTTTTGTATTTATTTATATTTATAGTATACTTTAAACAGTTAATTATTGTTCAATTTGAAGAAAAAAGTATCGGTTCAGGCACCGGTATCGTTTTAAAAGTATCGTTTTAGCAGCGGTATCGGAAAAAACCCAAACGATACCCATCCCTACCAATAAAGCCTTATTGATATAATAAAATAATTTATTGATTGGATCTAAATCAAACTAATAACTAAAGCTGTCAGATAACTGTAGTGCCGTAAAAAGTACAATATTTTCCTCTGAGATGTACAAGAGTAAAATGGCAGAAAATTGACATACTCAAGTAAAGTACAAGAACCTCAAATTTGTCCTAAGGAACAATTCTTGAGCAAATGTATTTAATTACTTTCCACCACTGGTTCCCCACCCCCATCCTGCCCTTAACCTGCTAAACATCAGCATGTTAGTATTGTCAGCGTGTTAGTATGCTAACGTTAACATTTAACTCAAAGTAACAATAAGATCTTCCTCAAGCTGTCTTGCTAGCTACCCACAATGTAATGTTTTACAGCTGAGAGAGGATTCTCCATGTCCTTTGTGCATTGCATTGTGGCAGAGTATTGTACAATAAAGACTTTTTTTTCTTTTTATGAAAACTGATATTTTTAATCCAAACCTCCAAAATGTAAAATTCTCAATAGCTTGCAAGTACGTGTGAAGGGCACTACAAGACTCTGAAGTGACAAATAGCAAATGTGAAAGATTGGAAGAGCTTTACTCAATACACGCTTTGCCTCATCAATATCTTAATGAGGTCAAGACACATGGAGGTCCAGCCTACTGACAGAAAGGTCAAAATAGAAGCTCATGATTGAATGCAAGATAACCAACAAATACAATCAATACATCCAATATGCATTATAGCATCTTGGTGTTAAACACTGAAACAGGATTGTTGAACAAGTACTGAATCTGTGACAGTTTAAATGATCTCTCCTTGGCATGTTAGAAAATGTATGGTTGTATGAAGTACGCAGCTATCCTATGCATAGGAGCCACTGTACTGTTACACAACATTACAAGCTAACAGGAAAAAAAAGCCCCAATATGATATCTGAAAACAACAAACAAAGAGCCATTGAGGTGTGTTGTGGCAGGTCTTGTGCTGCGTGTTGACGCATCTTTAGACCTGCAGCACACCGACATATTTATGTGACCATGCAACCACGTAGAACCACAAGGTTCAGCATAACATCTGCCGAGACAACACTCGTGTGTGTCATGCTTACGGGGGTGTGAGTGAATTCAAGCTGAACATAACCGTTTGCCTAAATATCTCAAATAAACACCATTGCAAGAAGTAATTGCAGCATTGATCACAAAGACCTCTTGATACACACAAACACACACATATGAAAGGCGTATGCACTCAGCCACACTATTGCTGCCATCCACAGGGGTGGCAAATCAAACCGGTATTACAAAATGGCCAAAAGCACTCACCGCGCTCATGAGGGTCGATCTCTCTTTCTTTGTAAATGGTACTTTTTAAAACCAGTCCCTACTCTCCTGCTGCATCTATCGCTACAACCTCTGAGGCTCAGCATAGAGAGTATTTGGCTCGTGTGTGTGTGTGTGTTTTAGTGTCCCTAATCCCTGCTGAGTAGGTGCTAGGCAGCAAATGTTCACTGGAGAGTAACGCACACAAAACAGGGGTTAATTTGGGCTCTGTTATGTGGTGGGAACCTGTTTTCCTATGGTGGCTGAAAGGGTCCATGTTATTAGTTTCATAGTATTCTACAGGCCCATCGAGCACCACAGAATCATTATGTTTCACATGTACGATTAGGTCATTATTGAATAATCAAACTACAATTACCGCCTCACAGTTGTACGCCTCTGCCAACCCAGTCATGTTGCAGTTTACGCCTGTGTCTGTTCAAAATGTCATCACTGAACCTTTGACATCTTATCAGTTCGTCCTTGAGTCCAGGTGGGCGTTGGTGCCAAATTTGAAGAAATTCCCTCAAGGTGTTCCTGACATATTGCGCTCACGAGCGGAACGACGGGACGTGTGAACAACCTGAAAACACAACGCCTCCGTCCGTGGCCGGCGTATAAAAATACCGCTGGTCCATAGTTGCTGACATTCTCCACAGTCAAAATTCCCTACAGGTTGGTGTTTCAGCACTCCGTTCTCTGTATGTACCAAAAATGAATAATCACAGTATCAGACTGATTTAAGACGCAAACTCATGCCCACACTCGTCCACAACCATTGATCTCTTCATTCTGCTGAGACTGAGCAGAGTGAGTGGTGAGGGCTGATTGTCAGTCTTTTCAAGCTGTAAGCAGTTTAATTCAATTCAATTAAACTTATTTCTGTATGGCCCAAAATCACAAATTTGCCTCAGAGGGCTTTACAATCTGTACACATGCGACATCCTCTGTCCCGGGACCCCCCCCAAAAAAACAAAACTTTTACATGTTGCCATGTAAGTAATACTGTAAGTCCCGACTTCTTAGCAGCCGTTGTGCTGGGGCTGAGTCCACGTCTAGTCCCAGGACTCACATTAGTGATACAAGCTGGAGGCGTTGTGGTTCACAAGCTCATTCATCTTCATTTGTATACTGTCAGGTTGATGGTGTTCTCCCTCATCCGTTGCATCTGCGGTTACCGGGAAGGTCTTGGGTTGCTGAGTGAGTAGACATGGTGAAGGATGCGATGTACTCAAAAAACTTCTTCACTTTCCCCCTGTATGCCAAAACCTCAGCTTTGCCAAAACACTGCTAAAAATACGCTTTCTTTACCTAAATTTGGTGGCAAAGCAGAATCGGTGGCAGCACATGGTCTGACAGTAGAGTAAGCCACCGTGGAGTCAGACACATGTTCTATAATCAAGCTAACCGAATAGAGCTAATTGTATATATTTGTATTTTGTCGCTAACGAGGAGTCTGCTGACGACAGACCAGCTTTATCGGCCACACAGCTACAGGAAGTAAATAAATATGCTGTATCTTTGTCCAGCTCTCCAGGTCAAGTCTTTCCTAAATCTCTCCCACACACACACACACCACAAAGTAGATTAGTGGGGCTGCTTGGTGAGCCCTTAACAGGACTAGTCCGTGACACAGAGGCTAGCAAAGCAGGACAACGAGCCAGACTCTGCTCATCCTTTTAGGGATGGTGATCCCCCGAGAGGAGACGGACCGCTCTGCACCAGAAGGTAACCTGGATGAATGAATCAAGGAAAACAAAGCTGTCGTGATCTCTGCCCCCTCAAAGAAGCCAGGAACTATTTTCGACCCTTGCTCAACCCGGTCTGTTGACCAACAGGAACAGACTGCGAGAGCGTTTGCAGCGAGTGACGTCGGGTTAAACACGCGTACACAAATACCCGGGGGCTGCCCGCCACAATCACATATGTTTGGCCTGCGAGCAGCTGGGATTTCTGGGCATCAGAGAACTTCAGCTGCTGCCTTCAAAGCTTGCCTTGATTTCCCAGATTTTTATCAATGCAATCCGAAGCATAGCATCGTGTTCGGTTCTCCCCCGTGTCTCGATGCTTTTTGCACCGAAAGAGAGTCGGCGACTGTTACTGCTAACTAACAGGGTGAATCAAGCCAAATGGGATCCGACACTTCAAAATTGACCAAAACAGAAAACAAAATTAATTCTGCGTGCTGCTTGTCTTAAATGTATGCAGATATCAATCCTTCATATAGATGGATTCACTCACACAAACACCACATACAGCCAGAGGCAAGAAACAAGATGAATGCAGCTTCTGAAGAGAGTACGGCTCCCAGCAGACGGGTAAGAATACATTCAAGGGTCATAAAGTGTAACATTTTACTTTGTCCGTGTATTAAAGAAATCCAAAGATGAAGTTCTCACTTCTTTTAGATGTAAACTTACATAAAAATATCCTCCTTTCGTAGATGAGTCAGACGATGAGTCTCATCCAGCTGGCGTCCTTGCCGTGGAGGAGACATGACATGTTTTCTATGGTTCAGTTCAGAGGCTAAACTCTCCAGCGTCCTCTGAAACACACACACAGGTGTCGAGTGATTAATGCACAATGCACCTATGACTTGTTTGACCAAAGGGTTCCTTACACCAGCAGCTATTAAACCATTATCCAGGCCACTGGCTTGCTGCAGTGACGGTCAGTGTAACCAGTTTGAATGGTACCGGAAAGTAAATGAAGAGAACTGGTTGTTGTTCTGCTATATGGCGAGCCATGAAGCTGCAGATCACATGTCATTCAAGACGTTACTATACAAGAGTGAAATTGTTGAGACGTATTGTGCCACAATCAAATTAAATTGCGGACTTTTCAGATTATTATGCAGAACAAACAATGAACGCTCAAATCCTTATAAACTAAACATTGACGTCAAGTCAAAAAAAGCTGTATCCGATGACATCATGGAAAGTCAACCATCAAACAACAAATAGGTGAAATACCTGAACGGCAACCATAACAAATAAATGGATCAAATAATTAACTGTGGACATTAAAACAACATAATGAAGACGAACAAATTATGAATATAGAGCGAAATCCAGCTTTACAGTATGTTAAGGTACGAGTCTACTGCATTTCATTATTTGGCAAAGGGTCCAGTACAACCCAGTCACGCAAACCCAAACAAACCGGTGACAGTTATGCTAGTAAGGTAAATAACAATGTCCCAATTCAGAGGCTGGATCCTCCAAAAATAAAATGGGCCATGAGGTCCTCCAGAGGATGTGGGGGCCAGGCTCCTCCTTCCCAAACAAGACTAGTTTCAGAGAGACCAAAACTAAAAAGGTGTGTTTGGGAGTTTTGGGAAACTGGGCCAAATTCCATGACTACAGAACATGCTATGATGTTTGTGAGCCCACATTAGACTATAGATAGCGGGCGTCTCACAATGTCACAATTGTCCGCCTGTCAAAAGTTCCTCACAGTAACTTTACATTAATTGAGGTAATTGCTGGATCCTATCAGTTAAACTTTGATTTTGATGATTATCCAAACAGCTGTGCCCAGTAACAGCAAACCACCAGTAAAAAGTCCTGTCCTCACTGTGAGGGTGTTAGTTCAATTCAAACAAAAGCTGGCTGACCTTTGATGGATCGTTGACACACTTGACTTTCCTCGCAGCGAGGACAACAGATCATCTTTCCAAAATGTGGCGAAAAAGGGTGCAGCAGCTCAGTCAGAAAGTCATGTTCCCTCATCGTGAATGCAGCCGAGGGCGCTCTTATCTGATGTGTCAACATAAAGGATGTGTATTTGTTATTTCCATTTCATTCAGCCTTTATCTAACCAGACGGTTCCATTAAGATTCTTTTTGATATGCGATTGATCCGTTCTCACCGGAGACATTCAGGTTCAAAGATAGGCTCTTTATCTCCGTTCCTTTTCTTTGAAATGAACATGACTTTTGTCAGTGTGGGATGAGGAGACCAAAACACTCCTCGACCCCCAACCCCCCATCACCCAATTCATCAGCTGCCGCCCTCGCCGGCAGTCTTTTTCTGTTAAGAAAACAGACATCAGTCTTCTTCTGCCTGGGGGAAGAACTCGCAGACCTTTCAGAAGAAATGTTAGGGGAGAGACAAGGAGAGCAGAGAGGGGAAGACAGCTGGGTACACACACACACACACACAGGAAATGAATCTGCTCATAATCATTATGCTCCTCGGAAAGAAATATCTCGTACGATAGGCAAATAAAAGACAAATAAGGGCATGAAATGTTTTAATTATTCTCACACAATTGCTCTAATCATATTGAATTGCTCAACCTTTAAAGGTTTCTGTGAGGTGACCCATGGAGGACATAAAGGGGACAACTGCCAAGACAGCTTTCTATTCGAGCCACACACCTGTGAAGGGGACAGAGCTCCGATGACCTGACCCCCCCACTGGTCAGCAACATGTTTTATGTCATTGGCTTTTGCTAATTTACAAAATGTCCCAGCTATCAGCACTTTCTACTCAACAATAGACTACTTGTATTGGTCACGCCAGAGTTATGACCGCCTCGTGGCCCGTATGGTTCCAACGCGCTCAACAGCTGCCTCTTACTCACAGTCAGCATCAGCCTTTAGGAGGTGAAAGCAGCCCGCTGCAGGAGAAGCTAATTGGATAGATAAATGGGATAGTGACTGGTGAATTGTGGGTAAATGAGAAGACCGCTTCCAATAATTGCTATGGATGAAGTTTAGATTAAACACTACCAGGAAAGCAGAGTGATTTATAAGGCATGAAGGGGCAATTAAGATGGGTTTCAAACAGTAGCTGTATTTTTGGTTTATTTCCCAGCATCACGACAACCAGTTGGAGTCACTTGTTAACCAACCGTGACATGAACCCACATCAGCTCGCCAGCTGCCAATAGACCCTTTTCATAGTCGCCATTTTGGACGGAGAGTGAGCAGGTGAGAGGGACGGGAAGGTAAACAGCCGAGCAGAAAGCCCGTGAAAGAAAAGCGTGATCAACAAAAAGAGAAAAGGTCATGGCCATAATTGGGGCCATCCATCATGGGACGGTTTTAGGAGTAGGTGTGATGTGTCATCAATCCATCGAGCGACCGGTTCTCTGAGTGGATGGTGATAAGACGCTCTGGAGCCGCGCCAGCCAGCTCTCACCTTCTGCTCATTTACTGCTGCATGAAGCTGCTCATATTCTCACAGTAAGGCCTGTTGGTAACTCTCTATACTGAGAGTTGGTGGTCTTTGGAAAGATGTGATAAGCCAAAGCATGTTTCCTTTAATATCCGTGAAGCCTTTACCACGCCGTATTGTGTGAACTAACTTATAACGTGTGATCTCTCTTTGTGGAAGACGAAGGCCACACTGCGAGGGATGAGCACAGAGGGATGGAGAGGTGCAACAACTTAATGGATGAAGCTCTAAAATCTAAACGCCACATCAATCCTCCGTTCCCCGCTCGACCTCGCTAAGGACACAGCAGCAGATTCTCCTCCCCTGCAGTCTCGTACGATGAAACAGGAGACCGAGCAAAAAGGCTAAATGAGGGACGTTGCTTTGGAGACAACTGAAGTGGAAGGGAAGAAAAGGAAAAGAGCAGAAAGCATTCTACAGCGAGGAAAGACTAGAGACAGACTTGAGAGTGTTATAACAATTAGTTAACACAAAAACATTTAATTTACAAGATTTGCCTGCTCACATAGTTTAACCATAAAGTTAAGAGTTTATATGGAGTGCTGGACTGTGTCTTGCCTGACAGTAATATATTATTAACAAAAACCAACGCTGTGCAGGATACAGATATGGTTATTAGCAAGGAAGCTGCATTTAATTAGCTTAATAATTCACCTCAGACTGCGACAGTAGCAGCACCGATCTCCTGAGAGGTGATCTCTGGCAAGCTGTGTGTTACGTATTAAAAAAAAGGTCATGTGAAAGTATCATGTAGGTGGGAGGTACACACAGGTACTGTGTATGCGCAACATATGAAGTTGTATTAGTACTATATGTAGAAAGTACTAACTCATCTGCGGATACGAATCAAAATCTTGACAAGATGCTAAAATCATACAGAATGAAGAAGAAGAAAAAAAAAAAAGCAGGAGTCTTGAGTGAGTCCATGCATTTCTATGACGCCTCCACAGTGCAGTGATGCGTCACTCCCTTTAAGAAAGTGACACAGTTACATGGAGGTGGGAGGGTTGTGGAGGTCATAATAAACACGTCGAGTAAATCCATTATGGACAAAACCTTAAACAGTGAAGGCATACTTGTTATTTACTTGTATATATTTTTATATTTTTAATATGTGGATGCAGGTTCAGTGGTCTGATACCATGTCGACTTGTCCTTGACCCTGGTAGGACCCCTCTTAAGCTTGCTGTGAGCGTCCCCTGTGGGGCTGCGGCTTTTTCACAGCAGAGCCGAGTTCAGCCAACCCAATAAAGTTTTACAACATGGGCTCAGACACACCGGTGGGCACAGCAGGGAGTAAGTGGTTCGGTCCTGCTGTTTTTGTCCTTTTTGAATTGAAACATGGGAGTGGAATTACTAAAAAGGGACAAACCATAAGGTGGCCCAGATGTGGCAGCTCCCAACACTATGATTCTTCTCAGAAATCCCGCCAAGTTGAAACACGCCATTTACAGCAGACGTGTCCAGTCGAATTACTGCAATCTGAAAATAACCACCATGTACAGACAGAAGCAGATTCCTTACACATTTAGAAGAATTGGTCCGCAGGGAGCATTTAAACCAAACGCAACATGGTCATCCTCACCACTAAATTGGTAGCAGTCAAACTCTCAAAGCAACACTGACGTTTATTCCTCTTATTCTGCATTTACACCCTGCTGGGCATGAAATAAGTGCTTGGTAACTTGGCTAAAAAGACATCGAACACTATACTTAGCACTCAACGGACTACCTAAAATACAATAGAGTCATACAAGAAAAGAATATGGACCTGTTGGAATACAACCATGAGAGAAAGCCCAAAAAGATGGAACACTGTGTCGGAGAGATCCTGCATGAAAATGTACAGCAATGACAGAACAGTGTGATCATAAACAAAGATTCTAGACAACTAAAGACACCACAACAGACACGTTATTCTACACAGTAGGATCAGCACTCAAGTGTCAAGATCCAAGCATCAACACTCACACCCAATCATCAGATAAGCAGCTGGTCAGGAGACCAAATGCAAGCTGCGATTATCAAGACTGTGAATCTCCTCACAATGCACCGAGGATTTCATCAGAAATCCAGCAACCAGAGACTCTAAGCCAGCCAGCCAGAGACAGAGAGACAGAGAGAGAGAGAGAGAGAGAGAGAGAGAGAGAGAGAGAGAGAGAGAGAGAGAGAGAGAGAGAGAGAGAGAGAGAGAGAGAGAGAGAGAGAGAGAGAGAGAGAGAGAGAGAGAGAGAGAGAGAGAGAGAGAGAGAGAGAACAGACTGGAGCCGAGTGCGTGTCAAGGCAGCCGTCCTGAATGAAACACAAAGCATCCATCAGTTAAATGGAAGCTATTTTGATTGAGACTTAATACTGTTTCCAACAACGATGGTCTCCGGGGACCAAAATCTCAAGGACGGCTGCACGGTTATGTTTCATGAACCAACGTTTACACAAAGACTTATAAAAGGATATTGGGAAAGAATAAAATGGATTAAAAAAAAAAAACACCATTTCTCAGCCCAAATTAAATTAAAGGTAAAGTCCACAGTGCAAAAGCTGCCTGAGATTAGCTGTTAGAAGGCAACTTTCAGTACGTCTTCCCATCATGCCTCTGATAAGCGCAGGCCTTCCTCGGGAAGATGGCTTGCTTAGATTTAGGCCGCTGCTGCTGCTGCTGCTGCCGCCATGCTACCAAACCATCATTCCAAAACATGAATATTTCATTTATTCAATATTATGCAAATCCATTTCGACAGCAACGGAGCACCATTCACAATGAATAAGCCTGTTCCTACGGTACTGTGGCTCTGTGGGTCAAGCTGTGAAAACAAGCGGGGGGGGGGGGGACGTATACCCTCCATCAAACCAGAACGAGGCTTAGCACCACCACCAACAGTGTGCACCATAATGCCACTAATCTTTATGGACTATTCACAACATATCACACATTACAAGTGCCGTGTGCAGAAACATGCAGGCAAATAAACTGCACGTCTGTGCGGACGTGAACACATACGTTCGGGTTTTTATTACCTTTATTATGAGAACATCAAGAAAAGAAAAGACTAACGAGGTAAAGGTTAGAGGTCTTTCTATGATGAAAGAATATCTTCTTTTTTTCCCCACACATACACACACACACACACACACAAAGCCGTCCACGCTTCATTCCTCGCTCCTTGAGAAAAGCAAAGCCTCCTTATTTGGCAGTGAAAATATTGTAATATTTTAGGTCAGGGACTAGGTGGAATTTTGCATTGTTCAGAAGGTAAAAAAGGTAAAAGCGGTGCTATTTCTGGAGTCTGCTTTGTGCAGTGCACAGTAGCAACAAAAGAATGAAACCTCGATTCCACACTAAGGAACACACATTTGTTGCTATAAATAAATAAACACAGATCCATTCTTCTTCGTGCCCGTTTCTTTCTGTGATTTATCTTTATGCAAAGCGGCACGAGGCAAGATGTCACAACAGAAATATAAAAGGAGAGTTTCCCCAAAGTCACTGACCCGACGCTGCAACATTTACCCGTTTACCAAAAGCAAATTCAAGTGGCTCTTTTTAGATGGTGAGCAGACCATTTTAGAAGAAAGACAAGTAATAATAGCAAGGCTAACAAGATATTATTAGACAGAAGAAGCAGCGTACTTATTTCAAGGACCTTTAAGAATCATCATCATTAACATTTTCATATACTATTAACAGTCTATAGCCATGCTGGCGGTGCTTTGAGACTCTACTTTAAGCACAATGGTGCTTTGAGCACTGTGTAATCGGTTAATTCATTTTATAGATTGATGTTTTTAAATACACCCATAAAACATTTCAGAGGCCAAAGGGATGCCTTTAAATAGCATATTGTAAAACCAAAACAATTATTATTGACATGTAATTAAAAACAAGCAGCAAATCCTCATATTTACCCAACAAATATTTGGTATCTTTGCCTAAAAAAACGACTAAAACAATGAATCATTATTATAATCATACTGTATAGATGGTGATTGATTTTGTTTCTATCAACTAATCCACTGATCGACTATATAACCGTTGCAGCTCAACATCTCAGCTTATGTTATCCTGATGGACTCTACATTAGATTTGCTGGTATCTATTGTTATGATAAACAACAAGTATTGGATAAACTAAAGAGTAGCTTAGGGGTTAAGATAAACCGCAAACCAATAAACCGCAGCATCCCCAGCTTGAGCCCGGCTGGGGTTGCATCTCTCTCCCTTATTTCTGGCAACTCTTACAACAACGAAACCTAAAAGTAATGCAGCATTGGTTGTTGGGGGATGACGTAGTAGCAAGAGGCCACAACTGACCACTGACAGTCAAGAGCATTTTCTCAGCACAAAACAAGTTTACTTAACAATACATTTTGTGTATGAATGTGAATAGTATTGTGTGTGTCTTTCACTGACCGGTGCATTTCATTAAACCAACCAAATCGCAGAGAACTGATTTATTCTATTGAACGCAGAATATGCACTGAGATTAAATTTGGTATTTTTCGGCTCTGACCCACAGCCGAGCTCAGCACAGCAGAGATTTGAGAACAGCAGCAATCATCAACACCCCCCCCCCCAAAATCACATTAGATATCGAGCTCGATGCACAGCTTTTATGTGGAATCTTCTTGTGGATAAAACAACTAAACCGGGCCACGATGTGCAGGAGCCAGCTGAGACACACTTCAGCTATTAAGAACATTATGAAATGATATGATCAGCAGATGACCATCCCATGGGTGTGGTTTTATGGTTGGTAATGGATGTGGCTGGGAGTAACCTTTCACCATAAAGTAGGAGCTCAGCAATTTAGATTCAATTATGATATGAAGGTACATAATGCAAGCTGTTACATAAACCTAGAGCACGTGATGTACTGCATGTTGGGAAAAAAAAATATGTGGGATCCAAAAGCCAGATCCCATATTATAGGAACATTATGCAAATAGTGTGATGCACTACAGCACTCATGTTAATAAAACGAATCAGTAGAGACGGTAGCAATGATGCAACACGCCTTTTAAACTCAAACATTTCTCACATTTCACCACAACACAAGTCAACAGCATGGAAGCATCACACTGCTCAGAAAACAAAGACAGCCACAATGCAAAAAAAATAATAAAGTGGACACCAACAGCTAGCAGCAGCAGCAGGGAGCAGGGAGCAGGAATTAGCAGCCCGCAGATGCCAAGGGACTAAACAATTAGCAGCCTGGTAGCGAGTGCTAATGTGTAGCTGCAGGGCACGAACTGAGTATTAGCAGATACTTACTTTGCTCGAGTGCAGTGGTTCTCAGCACGTCATGTGAGTGAATTCATCCTTTTTGGAAGGAAAAAGCAAGCAAGGTCCCAAACCGCCAATAGAGAAAACTCCGAGCAATTATTTCTGCACAAAAACCTGCTGGTGTTGGAAGCAGGTGAGCTACAGCAGAGGGGCGGGGCGCTGTCAGTTCAAACAGCCCGCCTCGTCGCCAAAGGTGCGCTTGATATGTGTTATGGATGTGACTGAGGCAGCGCAACTAGCAGTGTCCGCCTGACTATATTTAGCGACAAAATAACTCTCTATGCCACTATTAAAATGTGTTAAAGTGAAATGATTAGTGTTTTTAAATAGCAACTATAAACTTCCTCATATTTATTGTAGTTGTTATGCTTAAACCTATTCTTATTCAGTAGACCACCCCAACACAACACTAAAAATATGTGCAATATTAATACACCGTGCAATAAAAAAATATTCTGCCTGTATATTTAATATTTTTAGTTATATTTTAGTTATTGTGGATTTTTTACTTTTTTACTAGTTAATATTCCTTACTGTTACTACTTATTTACTTATTTGTAATACTTGTGATCTTGTTTTTACTGTCTCTTGTTTGCGCTATACTATATGCTGCTGTAATCCTGTAAATGTCCCCGCTGCTTATCTTATGTTTATTATATATGAACAAAAAAAAAAATATATATATATATATATAAATGCATACTAAATAAATGAGATTGTGCTATAAGTAAAGCACATTACCATATGACACGACATAATAAACTCTCTAACTGTCTGACCTGAACTAAACTCATCTCAGGTACAGATTTTAGGGCCTAGGCATCACACTAATTGTCTTAAACCTCTCCACCCTCTTTAAAGTTAAGCTAAAGCTCTGTTGTACCAAAAAGCAAATGCTGCCGTGAACAGCACAGTTTTCAGCACAGTTGCTCCAAATCGCGTTATTTACCAGACTTTTGTGGAGTTCGACAAAAGACCAGGTATACCTGGGGCTGTTACACTCAGAAACAGTAATCGTTTGTGATTGGTGGTAGTGAGAGTCAACAGGAGAGGGGGATGATGATGGAGGGGTGGTGAGAGAGAGCAAACTTGTTCAGGGATGAGTAATCTGTCCTCAAGGATTGCTGGATTTCATTAACCCTTCAACTGAGGTCTCTCCGTTTTTTCTCCTTCTGGCTCTCCACCTCTGTGTAGCCCTCCAGCTCTCTCTCTCTCTCTCTCTCTCTCTCTCTCTCTCTCAAACCATGTGGATGACTGGCCTGTCAGAAGGCTGACTGCACCACTCAGCTGGAAAATGATTGGCTGTTCATGTGGTGTGTTCGCTACAGTCAGTGAGGCTCTTACAATAACCAGAATCCTGCAGAGCCCACCCATATCTTTGTTGTGTTGTAAAAACATATGCAGCATGTGAGCCAATGCCAGAAACAGGCAACAATACAGCAGATGCAGGTGTATCAATGCTCCTGCTGCTAAAGAAAATGATTGAATCAGTACATCAGACTAACGTTTAATAAATGTTATAAATGTTAATTTGTTGTACTGATTCATCGATATCTTCGATGCAGGAGCAATTTCAGTTAATCTTCCTTTTCTGCAAGGCGTCATGCATCCAGTACCAGCCTTTGAGTTCTCCACTATCTCTGTACTCTGAGAGCTGCTGCTCTGTACACATGTATTTTACTAAAGCAGATATCTCATATTTTTTTCCATGAAACTTGTTCATAGTCCCAAGAGGATAAATCCTTGTGACTCTGGGCCATTTCCTGACGTTTCTTCGAAAGGACACTGTGAGGTTCACGTTTGTGGGTTTTAAGTGAAACGTCCAGACAGCTAATAAATGGACTGCCGTGACATTTGTCGCGCACATGCATCTCTCCCTCAGGATGAATTGTAATAACTTTGGGACCGTAATAACTTTACATATTACACATCACATCATCGGTTCAGAATTCAAATGTGTCCAATACTTTGATTTATGATCACACACCTGTACATGCTGTACTTTGTACTTTGTTTAGTGCTAAATAGCAAATGTTAGCATGGTTAACGTGGTATAAGCATTTAGTCCACTGTGCCGTAGTGCCTCACAGCCCCAAGCTTGGCTTTTGACAGCTCCTTAATATCGTTTAGTCAAACTTTAGCTTGCTTATGCTACCTTTGTCTTACAGTAGCACGCTCGTGTATTTTGGCCTGTCAAAAACTTGTAGGACACTGGGGATAAGGTAAAGTTAGGCAACAGATTAAACATCTGCCAAATATGACAGAGGCAAGTGAGTTACAGAGAGACAAATGAGACTTGTCAGGAAGATGTCCACAGGGCACCTGTGCTTGTTTGTGTGTGCTAAACGTGACAGTGTTTGTGTGTAACAGTGACGCAGGTTCACTTATGTATTTCTTAGGTCACATTATCATAAATAGCGTCTACATTTGAACTCTGAGAAAATGTTGTTCATCAAATGCTCATCTAAAGTGACCTGACCTGTATTTCTCGGGGCCAACTGTGTTTTTCTTGTACTTCAACATAGATTATGTGTATTAAATCGACCAACTCATCATAGGAACACCTCTCCATTGATGAAGTTTTATGAATACTAACCTTATGCTCTTATATAAGTAGCTTTATGCTCTTGGCTTTTTCAGTACCTCCCCTCCTTATCGCTAAGCCTTTACAATCTTTTCATTATAAGCTAGCGGCTATGCACGATTTCTCTCTGGTCTCTCGGAGAGGATGAGTGAGCAACCTTTGACACCAAGACACCGAAGACTGCAGGCAAATCAGGCACTTTAGGGTTCGACTTCCTCAAGATAGTACGACTGTGCTCAAGTGTATGCATTTTGAATTTGTGTGAGTGTGTGTGAAAGAAGGATGGAGACAGACAGAGAGAGAGAGAGGACGTGAGTGATTTCCAGAGCTCATGTTTTTTTTTTCTTCCCAGACATGCCTCACACCCCATCAGCCCTTCAAATTTCTTACCCTTATCACGGACCACACAGGGCATAAAATATAAATCTGGCTCTGGCACCAAGTCAGCTCACATAACCACTAAGCATTAGAAATAAACAGAGGGATGTTTTCAAAGTGCAAGTGAGGGCAGTGATAGCCCGAGGACACAGACAATAAAATACTTACCAGTTCATTTACATTTCCAGCTGCACATTAAAGTCAAATCCGCAGTGTATTCATATTTAGAGGTTTTAATATTTATCCCGTTGTGGTATTACACATCCATTTTATTACCAAGTGCAAAATTACGATCCTCCTTTATTAAATTCAGCATAATACACCTCCATTCAGCTTTGTTCTTGCAAGTATTTTTACATTTTGTTTTGTTTTTTGATTTATTTCCTTTCTAAGAAAAACAAATATATATCTCAGGTATCTTTTTCTGATCAGATGTTTCATCACCTTTTTTTAAATAAAAGTAACGGGCTAACTGAGTCCTGCTTTTAGATAACAAACCGTGTATCTTATTATTATTTGACTCTATAGTTCTATCACATTTACCAGAGACCCTAGAATAGTGAAACAGCTCTTCGGCTTTATGTAAGCAGTGTAGCCCTTTTGGTTGCTTCCTTCCTTCACAGAGGAATAATAAAAGTGTAGTGTACGGATGCCCGTTTATAAACCTGTGGTAGATGACATGTTTTTAAGGACTAACAACGTGTGTCTGGATTGTGCAGGAAACTCACTTTCTATTGTGTTGTACCTGACAGTATTGTAAAGTTCTATGTGAATAAAGCCCTGTTGCTTTAAAAGAAAAGAAAAGCAACAATGATAGCATGGGACAAATGCGTTATCAAAAATACATTTGGATTTCAGCTGGAAAGCAGCCTGCCCTTATTGTAACATATCAAAAAACTCATCATCTGGGTTTTACATCATCGCCTCTTGACCACTTTTGCCTCCAGATTCTAATGATCTCCATGTGATGTGTTGATGGCATATGGAGTCAGGGTGACCTTAAGTGGCTCAGTGTTGTGTTTTGTGTGGTTTACAGAGACCTCACTAAAAGTACTAGCTCACTGAGAGTTACAGCAACACAGAGGCACTAGGTGGGTGATAATACATATAGATTAACCTCATTGCTATATAGCTCATTATCATTAATCTCTCTCCTCTGCAAACAGACTACACATGGGACTTAATCACTTTCACAGAGACAGGTTTTGCTCACATCAACCGGTCTTTTGGACATGCTGCTTTCTCAAACAGTGGTCTTTGCATCTATTGGTCTTACAGTGTTCTCCCGTCACAGAGTTTCTCAGACCGAGGCGACCGAACTGATGCTCCTCTTTTCCTTCAACAACGCCGCCACGGTTTCGATCGCAGGCCAACCGTCTGCTTTGGCCTCTGAACTCCCTGGCCTTGCTGTTTGCTCCCACAAGACCTGTAATTAAAAACAGAGGGTTTAAGGGGAGGAAATGTCAGAGCACTGATGGGGAATTGTGATGTAACCACAGAGAAAGGTCAGAAGGAGGAAGGAGGGAGGGAAGGAATCCAATATTATCAAATACATATTTGAAACGGAGGAGTGGAGTCCTCCAACAAACATAAAACTAATCTTCAAAGTGTGTTTCTATCAATCTTCAAAGTGTGTTTCCCAAAATGTCAAACTATTCCTTTGAAAAACTTGATTTAACATGTGCCAAGTAGTCAGATGTTCTTTATTTTATATCCCACACAAAACTTTAATTAAAGTCTGTATTGCACACAAAAATGTGTCGTAGTTATTTTACTTTCTCTCAAGAGGAAATATTGGCTGACTGACCTGGTACTCATGTCATTGCAGGTTTAAATAAGGGATCTCTGTCATGTCATTCCTCCCACTTTCGACACCCCCGTGCAAAAATATGCATGTATACATTAAATATTTACTTCACAGCCCCGCTGGAGGAGAGAAGGCTCATACAGCCAAATGCTGGGATGCATCACAAACAAGACATCTGCTGCTAAAAACCCGTAGTGGCTCAAGAGCTCTGGATTAGCTTCCCTTGTATCTGTGGACGCATCTCATCACCTTCCCCTGTTTGATGGGAGATTTATCTTTGCCTGTACACCTTGAATTATCCACAAATACATTTTCTATTTATGAGAAAAGTCTATTTGGTTCAAGTGCTACCTCTCTATTTTCATGTCATTGTCTACTCCCCTGAATCGGTTTCCATGCCTTGTTTATTAGCGTGTTGAGCGGGCTGTGACACCTGGAGAAGAGTCCAAGGACAATGTCTCATTAAATAGTCATATGTAATGTCATGAGGAACAACTGCAACTCCTCAAGGACGCTAGCAGTTCTAGGGAGAAAATTCTATTCTGTTGGTCCATGACAGAGGAGTAAGAGGTGTGAAATGGTTTATTTGAGTATACATGTGTTGGTAGTTGTATATGGACTTAAATATGCATGTTTCTAATCACACTTCATTTGTAGAGGCTGAAATATCAATGCATCTGCATTGCCATGCGTCTGGTTTGGGTAATTTCCCCGCAAGTGCACATAATGCAAAGCATATTTCAACATTGTAATATCACACATGAATATATGCAAACAAAAACACACACACACACACACACACACTTCCTGGAGAGTTCATCCCTCAGCACCACCTGCAGCTTTGCCTCTCTAAGAACAGAGCTGTGGTGGGATGTGACACGTTGACAGGCATGCCTAGATAACCCAGAGGGGGGGCGGTCCAGACACACACACACACACACACACACACACACACACACACACACACACACACACACACACACACACACACACACACACACACACACACACAATGTCCTTGAATTAAGGATAAAGACAACTGACAAGGTGTCTGGTTACAGACCAACATAATGTCCTCTCTGCTGACAGTTAATGGGAACATTCTTACAAGGTCTCCCATGCTTAGCAACTTTCTCCTCCTTTGGGACTGACATTTCTGGGAGTTAAAATTCAAAAGCAATTAAATGCCAAGGTCATTTTTTACATATAACATAGTATTTGGTGGTGTGATGACGACTTTGGCAAGGATCTACTTTAGCCTCAGGGCTCAGCAGACCCCCCAAAAACTTCCTGAGCAAACACTGACGACTGAGAATATTGCAAATCAGAGGAGGTTGATTAATTAAGTGATCCTGGGCTTCTTGGCTGGAGGCTGATGTAGCTGTTCTGGTTTGGAAAGAGTGACCGGAGAAATTTGAACGGATTCATCTGGACATGCTGAGCATAAGAGAGGAAGCTGATTCAAGTGGCCACATGTCAGGACTCTTGATCAGAGGGTTAACTGAAGGACGATTGTGAGTTTAGTTGGAAGCAAACAACCGGAAGAGGATGACTCCATTTTGGTTTAATATTCTTTGTTTTAGAAGACATGCCGGCGTAAAGGGTCAGAATGCTGTTCAATTTTATTAAAAAAATATTTCAAGAGCGTGGAAATGGAAATTACTATGCAGATGGTACTTCTAAAAGACACATCCAATGTAATTGTATAGTTCTATCAGGGAAAGAAGGGATGGAGATAATGAAAAAGCTAAATCAATGCGTCGAACAGTAACAATTTAATGAAATTTGTTATTATTATAATACAGTAAATGGACTGAAACCATGTGTAACACTGACCAGCAGCAAAAAAACAAAAAAAACAACAATTGCAGTCTGACTAGTTGTGTCAGATGTCTCAGGCTGAAGTGTTATCACTGGTGATGGACTTCGCTGTGGCTGAGGACCTTGTCTAAGCTGGTTAAGTGTCTCTCTGTCACTGGCTCCATTCTTAGATGCCCAATGCTGTGTCTTCCAGCAGAAACTTTATCGTTTGCTGCGACAGATTTGCCAGAGATCTTCACAGTGAGGGTGCTAGTGCTCGCTTTGGAGGTTTAAGAAGAAGGATACTTTTGTACAGTCAAGATCTACATGACCTAAATACATGTACAAGGTTATTATCACCACTGTAGCAACATGGCGGAATAACATAATAACAGCCTGTCCACTCACCTGGGACCATCCTCTCACAGTGAGTGTACACTTCTGCATCATCTTTCTCGGGTTCAAGCTGTGGCTCAAACTTAATCTGCTTTTGTCGCCGTGGACTAAGGTTTCCACAACACAAGGCATGGCATTCTACTTACTGAAAGTATTGTATCTTTGAAGGGAGAATCCCTGGACACGTCTGAGCACACCAAACTGGCCGATCGTGGGAGCTGCATCTCTCTGAGCCAGATGGATTGCAGTAATGTGAGCCTCAGTTCAGCTCCCAGTGTTCTCGGGGGCTTTTATCAAAGACAGCGACTCTTCAGTTTTCATGCAGCATCTCTCTGTGAGGAGATGCTGCACTTCGTTTCACTGAAACTGTGAATGTTGAGAATGTGCAGAGCTTTGACGAGACCACCTGCAAACAGCTCCTGCTACAAGATAATTTATCAGGCTGCAGAATTGTTCAGCTCAGGGGTCATTAAGATGATTTTATTTTGAATTGTTTGCACAAAGCAACCAACATGCTTTGCTCATTCCAGAAGGTATTGCATTAGCTGACCATGATGAAGAAAAATAGGTTCATAAAATCCCTCACTGGCATATCTTCATCATTCAATCATGATGATTCACAAAGCCAGACACAACCAGAGCTGACTGAAACTAACAGTTATGTAACGGTTACATGATTCCCATATTGTCATAGTGACATGTGTGGCGACATACATACAATACTTCTGTTCCAGATAAAATATTGTGTTTTTTACTATATATATATATATATATATATATATAACTGCACTGACTCAATACTGTCAGTGTTTCACAAATAAACTAAAACAAATAATTTAGCATCTACAGTACTTAATACTAATGTAACATTATGTAACCGTCAATAACACAGAAGGACTGACAGGCGCGAGGGTCCTATACAGTTGTTTCTCAGTTCAGAAGCAAAGAGTTTGAGTCATCCCCCCCTCATCTAGACAGAGTGACCTCTGACCTTTACCGTCCCTATGTAGTGAAGAGAGGAGACAAGGTGATTATCCTCGATAAAGTGTGCTGACAGACGATGAGCGACGTTATTACATCTGACAGCGCTGCGATGCTCAGCCGCAGGTTCTGACAGCAGACATCCTTCTCTGGCTACGACGTCCCCACACTTGCTGTAATTTGACCAATCACCTGAGTTGTTTGCGGCGTCAAAAGGACCTCTCAGAAGGCAATCAACCAATCAATCGATCACCCTGAAACAGTCACATAGAGCTCAGTCATTACTATCTTGTCACTTTGTTGCTTCTGAGACTTCAGAGCCACAATCCTGATTGAACATGACCCGATAGATTGTGCATGCTCATATACAGTAGGTAGAATGTAAGTGACACTGTGAGAAACGTGAAGGGGAAATCCTCCAACTTTGTAACAGTCAGTGTTCAGAGGCCGACTGCAGGAGGCAGCAGGCAGAGTACAATCATTTAAAGAGAAAAGCTGACAGAGTCCAAAAATGCAGCTGGTCCAGCAGGCCGGAATACAGCAAAGCAAATCCAAAAAACGTTGTTCACAGGAAATACACTAGAAACCCCAAAACACTGAGAGAAAAACAATCACAAGGGAAAAAAGGGAACTCACAATGAGCAATGAGGAACCGACAGGTGGAACAAATCAGGACGGCAGACAATCACAAAGGAGGGAAAACGTACAATATGTAGGCAGTAAAACCAGACATGAGACATAAGGTAAGTATGTCAAAATAAAACAGGAAACACTGAACAAATGAATGAAACGAGGAACAAAACAGATACCTAGAAACCACAGTCCATCTGCATGCTCCACACAAAGTAAAATTCTCTCAAAAGTGACCTGGTCATGTTAGATAGCTAGTAATAAGTCTAGGGGCAGCATTATTTTATGTTGTTATGATAAAACGCTTTCTTTAATAGAACAGAAAGTTGCATGGATGATAAGGGACTCTCAGTTGCTTCTACATGCATGCATCATGAGGAAAAATGAACACAATTTACCTGGGCAATAGGGAGCACTGCTACCTGATCAGCTATATTAGCTTCTGCTCTTTAATACAATTCTAGTGTTTCTTACATTGTTGTTGTTTTTACAGTAAAATAATTTGAGAATCTTCTATTCTATCCAGATAAAAGTGATTATTTTGTTGGTATGCAACAACTGAAATAAATGTTGAGTCCCTCAAATATTCTCTGGCACGATGATGACAGTGTTGTAATAAAAGGAAAATCTAACATTCACGGCAACCCACAACAATTAGCAGCCGATACAGAACCAGAGTGCCAGTAAATTGTAAATTATTTTGTCTCCCGGTCTGATTATGATAATCAGACAGTTGTTCAGTTTCATTTCAAAACTCTTGAAACAGAATTAAGTTTACTGGGAGTTCCGACCAAAGGAAATTATTTCTGTTTCTTGTAATCTGTATTTCTTATTCATCAAAACAGCATGATGAGCAGCCGCCTGTGAAAAGACACAAAACTCAGAGGATCCCTTGTGTGACAATACGGTACGCAACCTGATTTCCATTTGATTTTTAACAAGAATTCTTTGTTTTATATAAAAGTCGACTCAAAACAATATAATTAAAATATATTCCAAAAGGTAAGATTCTTTGCTTCAGCTTGACTGAATGTCAGCAAAGAAAACAAATTATTTCTCTTGTATTTGCTCTACACATAAGCACGCTAGTGACTTCAAGTCACCTTAAACACCACATACATATAAAGCTATAACATTATCTCAATATGGCCAGCTCTCCTCCAAGCCTTCCTTTTTTTGAAATGTGTGGCACACAGTTCTTAATATCCTATCACTGATGACAAACATGAAAATCCATTTTCTATTTCGGATTAAGGTTATGAATCCTTTTCCCACACACACACACACACACACACACACACACACACTAGTCAGATGAAACGATAAAATGGTGCTGTGAGGTCGGTCCTGTGTTGAGAAGATGTGCTTCCATCTTATATCTTCACAACAATCTGTGGAGCTTTGGGGCCTCAGGATGAAACCAGCTGAGCCGCACAGGTAGCCCTCAACCTCAAAGGACACAGTATAATGTCCTCATTCAGTTTCATCTCTGCTTAGGCCCAATGCTGATGTCAGCATGGCCTCCAGACTGAAAATTGTATTTGTATGTAGGCAACAATTGTTTCACTTGAGGTATTGTCCCGATCAGATTCTGGCTGCTGAATTTCTGGATTAAAAACAGGATCATCTTGTGTTTCGTGATCTGCCACAACGATACCAGTTCAATGCTCAGTGATCTCATCTTTGTGCTCCCCTCAAAGGCTTTGACATGGGAGAAGGAAAGCAAATGTGAAGGGGCATCCATCCAGAAGTCACGACATTTTCAATAAGGAAAGCCTGTAGTGGCTGAAAAGAGACCGAATAATCTCCAACATCCTCTCGGCACTAAACTGATGTTTAGATTACTTCCAAGAGATGCTGCTCAAACAGATCATGTTTGTTTTTTCGCAGTAATTTCATTTTAAAATCTCCCACTTTAAGGAAGCATAAAGAGGTTAAGTCGTAATAAAGTAAGGGAGGAAAACAAAGAAATGTACAACCTTTTTAAATGCAAAGTCCCACTGTTTTACACTCCTAGCAATAAAAGTACAGATTGTTCTTCAAAGTATAGGTTCAGCAGCCAACTCTAATAAATTCAGCAATTAATACAACTTTTGAAAATGCTGGTATCTGGAAAAAGCATCATTATCAGCACTTCCATTATATCAATTTTATTGAGGTCAATCCCTCGTCAGACAGCACGCAGAGCACTGGTTTTAAATGTTGAGCTATGGCGACACCAAGTGGACAAAGAAGGCAACAACAGCAGAAGTCGAGTCTTCAATGGTTCATATCAGATCATTTAGGAAAAAGTGTTTTTTTTTCTTCTTTTTGTCTATCTATTTGTGTCTGTGACCTCATTCTCAACCCATGAGACAGTTTGGTCAGTTGTTTATTTTCTGAGCTGTTATTTTGGCGCCGGCCAGCAGGATGTGACAGAGCTGGATTACTAAACTCTTCCCTTCAACATCTGGTTGCAAGATGCCTGACCAGATGAGCCGTGTCTTCACTCCCATCACCTATTCATCCTTTCTCCCCTCCCCTCTACATGCATTCCTTTCTACTTTCCTCTTCTATCTCCCTTGTCTCCTCACTGCTCCTGCTATACTCCCTTACTGTTATGACTTTGAACTGTTAAAAATCAGTTTTCAGCCTTGAAATGAAGCAGAAGATAAACAGTTTCTGCTGCTCCTCAAGCGCGGGATAGATTACATGAAATCTACGGGTAGACTGATTGATTAGTTCAGTATAGCAAAATAGTGAAATTACCATGAAAACGTACATTTGCAAAAAAAAAAAAAGAGGGAAAAAAGGGAAAATATGATTATTCACTTTTCTGCACAACCACAAAATGTAATTTTACACTTTTGTATGGATTAGTGAGCTTTAGAGGTGATGTAGTTACCTTTGGAACAAGCCAGGCTAGATGTGTCCCACTGTTTCTTTGTGCTAAGCTAATCGCCTGCTGCTGTAACTTTATATTCGGCAGATATGCGAGTGGTATGCATTTTTGGAGTTGTTGCTGTCAAATAACCTTTTATTAGTGTAGCCGCTATGGATTCCTTATAGTCTCTGCTTACCTTACCTTTAATTCAGATTCCTATCTGAAACCTAAACTCTCATTTTGTGAAGATGTAGTTTTAATAGATGAAAATGTCAATCTCACTTGTAAAACATAAGGTACAGCTTGTTGGAACACATCAAAACAGGCCATGTGCTTTCAGAACAGTTATATCCTCAGCAAGTTGTTTACGTCTTAAGCGATGTTTTCTTGTATTAACCTCTGAACAGTAACAGGTGTGCGGTTAGCAGAATTTGAACGTATCACAACAGTCAGAGTCATTGACATTCGGGCTCCAGGCTTTGTTTCAGCTTGTTGTTCCCTCGGACTCTTATCCCTCGTTCCTGACAAACCGGCTCCTCCTGGATCTCAGTCCAGACATTTCCTGTCCCCCAGGGATTCAGGGCAACATTTCATCTGTAAGTATATTACAATAGTGATGTGCACGGAATCCTCTGGGCTTTGGCTAACTGAGAGAGTCTGGAGTAGGTTGTGACAGCCCCCCCCCCCCCCTCTTCTTCTTTCTCATAATTCCAGTCCACATTTCAATATGACAGGAATCTTAAATCATATGAAGTTTTTAGGGGATCTGGACATGACCAGAGGAAATAGTTTGTATTTCACAATGGAATATTCTAATATCCTCTTTATCATCCATCCTCAGGTCTGGGAGATGTATTCCCTTCGGCACTTTAGATTTAGAACAAATTGTCTCTTCTTATTTAACAACACTTCATTTTACATGTCTGTATTTTCCCATTAATGACCCAATAGTTTTCTGTAATGTTTTACTAATTACAGGGAAGACAAAGACAAATAAAAATATTAAATTTGTCTACAGTCAAACAAACAATTCAACATATATATATAAAGAATGTTTTCAAAATCAATAACTAATTAATATTTTCGGGGTTTAAATGGAGCAGGTATTTCAAGGAAATCAGTATTTTCCTCATAACCAGTGCAAACAATATTGTTATTTCCAGAAAACCAAGGAATGTATTGTGAAATGATTAGGCAATAAAAGGACCCCTAAAGAGTTACTCGTGTTATTTCAAAATGTGGCTTTTCTTGCTCGTTCTTTTGGCATCTTTCAGCAACAACAAAGTCTTTACTTCCCTGTTCAGTTTGTAACGCATGCAATATAACAGAGTGGTCATGCCAAACCGATTGAAACTTAAAAGAGGGAAGACAATGTGTGCTTTGTGTGCACAAAATAATGCCTGTGCTGAATTAGCAGTGGTTATAACAACCACTGCCAACTCAGCACATACGTCTTATTTTATACCACTACTGTATCTGCCTGGCTACTGTTGACTATTCAGTTACAACACACTATTTGTCGAATGTTTAAAACAAGTATTCTTTCACCATGTTGAACAACACAATGTATGTAAAGTGTGCTTTATCAGTCAAGCCAGAGGCAGAAAGAATGTGTACAGGTCCTGGTCCATTTCATGCATATGTTACACACACATGTTTACAGTACTCCCTCCAAGAGGCCCGGGCCCCCCCTGCTTGGGGAGCGACAGCCGAGAGAGAAAAAGAGAGTAAGGCAGAGACAGCGAGCGAATAACAACGATCTGATCAGAAGCCAGTATTGGCACTGCTCCCCACCCCAGCCGGACCTGAAGCGTGTGGGCCTCTGACGGGTGGATAGACAGGCGGTTTTGGGACTTCGAGGATGAAGCGCGGCCAGCTGGAGCGCTAACAGAGTTGTATTGTGAGCCGACTGACTGACCGACGCCTCGGTGGAGCAGAGACGCAGGCTGATGGGGGTGGCCTCTTTCTGGGCCCCCACAGGGCCCCTCTGTGCCGATGCACTCCTCGAAGTGGGTCAGACACAAGAGCACAGCGGAGAGCGATTGGAGAGTGTTCGCTCAGCAGAGGCACGAGACAAAGAGGCATCAAAACGCCGGAGCTCGTGTACAGTGAGCTGGAAGAGACGGGGGCAGAATGCTTTGTTTACTTGGTGTTATAAC
This sequence comes from Anarhichas minor, assembly GCF_050575085.1. Lineage (NCBI taxonomy): Eukaryota > Metazoa > Chordata > Actinopteri > Perciformes > Anarhichadidae > Anarhichas > Anarhichas minor. The sequence goes on from NW_027466472.1 coordinate 6,477,075, forward strand.
ACTTTAGTGCGGAGATGATTATCAGTACTGTGGTCAGATTATGTCAAAGGATTGTGGCTGATCAATGTTGCATCTGTGCATTACTCAAATTAGGAAATGTCACTCATCAATGTCCATTTGGTGCATCGGTGTGCACAAAATTCAGCCTCTGTTATCTTTTCCTTTTACCCCAAACAAGCCAATGACGGCAGCAAAAACAATCTGTTTCCCTCCTGCCACATAGAAAGTAATGATTCTCATCACGAGGAGTCAGGACTGTTTATGACAACATGAAAAGGCCTCTTTGAAAAAAAAAAAAAGAAACCTCAAAGCAAGAGGCTGTAGCTCTTCTTGCCAGAGGGAGGCAGTGTTCTCATTCAACACACATTAACATTCTTCACAGCATCCATTTTGCCTCAAATTCTCTGCAGCTCTTAAGCTGCAAAATGATCGCCGGCCACATAAGCAGAGAGCAGCTAGTTATCTTGTTATTGATGTGGGCACCGTGAAGAGACGAGGGCTGCCACAATCTGGCAGACGAGAGGCCGGAGCACAACAACGCAATAAAAGACAGATCAGAGGAGACAGAAGAATGTGAAGAATGGGAGAGTGAAACCTCCTTCAGAGGACGGACAAAGGCAGTGTCACACTTAAAACCTGAAATGAGCTTGGAAACACCATAAAGTTATGTTTACGAGTTTGTTCAGGGAAATTGTGCCCACACGCAGCCTGAGGAGTGATGGTACTGGAAGTGTGAGACGCTCAAACACTGGTCACGACATTTCTGCCCCATCGGCACTCTAACATCCACGATCCCATGAAAACAGAGCTTTTGTGTTAGATTGTGGCTTCAAATCAAACATTTCTCAAGCACATCAAAACAGATTTATATACCTTGAATAGTTGCAGGAAAGTCACATTCCAGTGCGTTGCAACATGTGTGGTTATGCTTTACATATGTCCTGGCACCCTGTAAGAGCATCATCTGGTTACTCGCTCTGTTCGTTCTGAAACTGAACATGCTTTGTATTTATCCTCCCACATGAAGCCGCAGCAGGGAATCCAGTAAGTTAAACAGATTTTAAAGAATGAATACTTCTTCTAGCCGGGGATCTGGTGACAGTTGGAGACATGAGATGTTGATTTGAGACGAAACATAACCACACCATCAAGTGCTTGGTCTTGGTAAATACTTTATATGCAACTGTTTCTTGATCTTTGCAAACACTGTATAGAAAACACTTAAGGTAACACTTTTCAAACATTTAAAGCGCGTCTGAGCTTTCAGACAGACATGACACAGTAATCTACAGCTTTATAAACACTCTCCCCCCTCTGACATGTCCATACACCCCCCTCACCACTCTTCCCAACGCATACAATCACTTCCACACACACGCACAGCCACCGCTATCAGGCTCTCCAATTATTATTCACAGTAGGCTTTATAACACTGTTTCTGTATCGTATGATGGTTCTCAACATTTGTTTTATTATTTAAAATAGCTATCAACATTTATGCTGTAATATTTGGAAAGTGATACATTTGTATTTACATAAGCTTATTGAGCAATATTCAAATACAATGTGTGTGTGTACATTATGTATAATTGTATGCAGGTGTGTATATTTGAGTGTGTGCGGACCAGAGCCACCTGGTCATTCTGTTTGGGTCACTGACCGAAGACCATTTCCACTGAAAGCGCCCAGTCTGTTCAATACAGTCCAGCTAGAAAAGAAGAAGAAGAAGAAGAAGAGGCGTGGAGCTCTGAGGAGTTTTTGCCCCACAGTGGTGCCTCGATGTAGGGCAGCAGAGCAGAGTGAAACTGGTCACCGACTGTCCCTTACAGCTCGTCTGTGATCGCATGAGGAGATCACGGGGAGAATGAAGTGACCGGCGACGGCGCGAGACGTTCACAGCACGTTGGACTCATCATACATTCAGCAGCGGCCAGGAGGTGTCAGTCTTTTATCTTGGACGGCTGTGTTTCAGTGTCCTACATCCTCAGCGACTGGCACATTGAGACTCTCCTGTTTCTCATTTCATAAGAGATAAAAAGTAAGAAAACGTGGCAAATGGTCACAGTACCATATCTTGATTTTAAAACGCCTCCTTAAGCATCAAAATGGATGCTTCCGGGGCGAGAAGTCTTCCAGCTAATCGGTCAAAACCGCCCTCCCCCTAATCTTCCTCCTCCCTTACCTTTTCTCATTCACACACACAGAGATGCAAGCGCTCACGTGTACATTCATATACACAAAGTACAGAAGTAAGCAATTACACCCACACACACACACACACACACACACACACACACACACACACAGAAAAAAAGGTTGGCACGCACACATGGCCACACACACACACACACAGGGACCTGGGTAAGAGACCAAACTAATGTGAGAGGAAAGTGAGGCACATAATCTGATAGGCAAAATCCAGCCTGAATTTTGGTATACTCAAAACAGAAGTGGATGATTAAGGTGTCGCAGACAGGCCCGGGCTTTCAGCCCAGTGAGAACTTCTAAAATGTAACAGCCATGTAGCACCTATATCCTCCGAGGGGCCGTACCAATACTCCGAATCTTTAAGTACCTATTAAAACGGAGACAGCGGTAGAAGCTCCGGCTCCATTGTCCAACATGAGTAACAGCCATGCCGGCAAATAATTTCGGGGTTGGACTAAGGTACCATAGTGATGATATGAATAGTGCTTAAAGGCTTAGCTTTTCTTTCACATCCTCATGTGCTATTACCAAGGTCGAAGGCATTGTAACAGAGATGCACATAATTAAACATCTAAAGAATTAATGTGCTCCAACAGTCTCATAAACTCTGGGTTGGGACCCGAAACAAGCCACCGGCCTATTTCTGCTGGGTCCCTACATGGCAAGAGTAGCAATAGGTTGTCATGAGCTGGGGTCAGAAGAACAGGGACTAAACTCTGTTTGTTTCCTGGGTGAAACGCTTCGGAACCACAAACAAGAGTCTCTGCTGAGTGCAGGAGTGACGCAGTGGTTGGAAATGAAGATGGAAATGTCAAGTCAATCTCTTGAGGGCGATTACAGAGGTGCTTGAGAGGGCCCTGTGGGTCTTTGAGGGCCATTCATTCAAAGTGGTGGCACTTTGAGATCCCTGTATGTAAATGTAGGTCTTTAGTAACTCCTTTTTTCATATACTTTCCCTTTACAGTATTTAAAAGCTACTTCATTATACTGGGCGTGTTGGTTCACAGGGTCCGTTAATTTTCTTCCAAATTGGTAACAGAAAGGGTAGTAAGGGGAGAATGAGAGAGAGCAGGCAATCTGTCCATCCTTCCAGTCACCCCTCGCTCTGTTAGGATGGGGATCAGGAGTTTAGGTGAGATTCAGTTCAACCGTCGTCTGGGGTCGAGTCGTCCGGGGTGGATGAGTCCTCAGCAAAGTCGTCCGACGAGCCACTCTTGTGGATGCGGCCGTCGCTGCGCATGCTGTGGAAAGTCTTGCGGAAAGCCTCCATCATCGAGTGCGCCAGCTTCTTGGCCTCGAGCTTGTTCTCGCACTCGACGGCGTGGCAGTCCATCTGGAAGGACAGGTCGTCATTGATCTCCCGGTAGATCCAGGCAAAGACGTTGGGTCGGACGCTGTGGTCGGCCGTGCAGTAAGCGATCCGTGCCACCTGGTAGGTGTCCATGGTTACCGAGGCCTCGCCGTGCTCGTCCAGGTGGTGAAGGCGCACCTGGAAGGGCCGGATCTCCAGCAGGGAGTTGCCCTGCTGCTGGGCACGACGCTCCACTAGACCCACCACCGCCGACTCTGTGCAGCCCGACAGAAACTGGGTCCCGGAGATTGTCACTTTACCCAGGTAGGCCACCTGTAGGAAGAAACGCACAGATACTATCAGACTCGTCTTTTCCAACAATGCCACGTTTAGCAAACATAAACATGCAGTTGGCTACAAATACACTACTACGGTTACAACTGCAGTTTTCTAACCGAATGTGCAGATGTCAGCTGCAAAGGGAAAAATAACAGAGATGCGATCCAAACTACCGTAGAAATATAAAAAATGGGAATGCTCCCTGTCATACTGAAAGAGTCCTATTATTAGGACTATTTATAAAGCAAACAAAGCTACAAGGAACAGACACAGGGACAATAATAAACTCTTAATAAGTATAGAAAAAAACCAATTGTTTTAAGAAACAATTTGAAAATTGTTACAGACATCTGACAGTGTCATCTGCATAGAAGAGGACATCATGGTTTTGAATCACCTGACTGAGCAGAAAGATGCAAAATTGAAGACAACAGTGGGCCAAGAATGGTCCACCGGGGTGACCTGGCCTAATATTTAAGTATCTACAGAAAGGAGCATTCAACCATCAACCTCAACAGTTCTGCAAAGAATCAATCTCTGTATGTTCAGCTTTAACATCAAGATACTACAGACGCCACTGCCATGCAATGTGACAGCTGTTATCAGGGTCCAGAATGGTCCAAATCACTACTAGACAGGTCTTTATCTTCCTCTATTCATATGCATCTTTAGCTTAATCAACCTTAAAAGAAACTGGACTGCGTTAAGTCTCACTGTAGTGATAACAGCCTTATCTGATTCCAGCCGATTCTGTGGTAAGTGTGCTGACATGCACAGGGATGTGTTTGCTATAAAAAAACAAACTATGTTGAGCTGTAGCTGCAACAAGGAACATAGAATACCATAGTAATGACGCTGCATACCAGAAGAGCGATAGACTGAGGAGATGGAGAGGGATAGGAGGAGAGAGAGTTAAGAAGGGAACAAAGCTGGAGTTTTCTATGGGAACGTGGCCAATTGGAGAGCGGTCCAGCAATAATGGCTGACTTGTGCACGTTCTCTACATGGTGTTCTTTATAGCTTTATAAAAATACACAGAGGAGGCGCCTGCTACGAGTCAAACACTAAGAGAGTCTTTACTCCTGTCTGTGTTTATACTGGGGCAGGGGAAAACTCCTCTCTCTCATAAGTTCATTACAGCTGGCTTACATGCAGCACACATGGCTGCAGATGACATGAGTGCAATGATAAGTGTGAATACTAAAGGAGAGATGCGTATCATATAACAAACAGCCTGGAACATTTGTAGAAGATGTGACCTGCTTCATTCACGTCTCAGTGCACATATGTCAATGTGTCAACAAAGCAGTTGTCCTGGTCCTGTTTTAATCAACACGTGATCGGACTACGGGCTCTTCTTTCACAAGTTTTGTTTAGTCTGCAACCATTACGTCTGCTTGCTCTCATTTTCTGCTATGAGTTACACTGAATGGGATCTTTCAGAATAAGCATGTAGAACAGTCAGCCAGTCACTTAGACCAGCTTCTTGGTTAGACAGGCAGTTAGGTCTTATGAAGGGCCGGTGTAGCATTTACCATTAAGCTGCAAAAAAAAGATTAAAAAAACTGGCACCAATATCGTTTAATTACAAACAAACACACCCATTAAAATAATAAAAGATTCTTTAAAAGAAAGAGGAAATGAAAGCTATGGAGAACACGAGGGGTAGAGACAGAGGAAGCTACTGAGAAATAGAAATTATCAGAAATGTATTTCTGGAAAATGTATTCTCATATAAAATATTTCAACTTCCACAATTCACTTTCTTTCCAAAAGTTGGATGAGAAGATAGATATCACTGCTAGGTCTATGTGTTATGTATGGGGCTGGAGAAAAGACATGGTTAGCCTAGCTTAGCATAAAGACCGGAAGCAGGAAGAAACAGCCATCCTGGCTGTCCAAAGATTAAAAAAACAACACATGTATCAACAACGCTAACGCTCACTTATTAATACGAATGTATAACGACAATTTGTGGTTTTAGGGGTAGTTACATACCTATTGCAAGGTCAATTTATGAAAAATAAGAGATGTTACTGTATATAGCCTGACAGCAACACAAGCAACAATAAAATATAATGCCAACATCAGAGATGTTTCAACTCTGCGCATTAACTGAAATCATGTCAGGATGCACCATGGTAATACATAATATTTCCTGTGACAGTCAGGTGGATTGGTAAATAAACAGAAGTAGCATATCTCACCAAAATGTCTTTTTGATTTGGTGGTGACTCTACTTTAAAGTAGCATGTGTAGTATCTGCTCCATATATATAAAAAAAACACTGGTATGCTACAACTATGGTGGATCAGGCCCTGGTAAACCCCGATTACAGCGCAAGATGACATGGATTCCCAGTTTCCTATAGTAAGAGATCCAGGAGGTAAGAGATCCAGGAGGTGAAAGCAGCTGCCTCCTCAAGCCTTGTTTTCATTAGTGGTGACCTCAGGGGTGGGACATACAGCCTTTGCACCCGATCCATCATTCAGCCGAGTACCACGGGTCTGCACGAGCAGCCTGGAGGCAGGGTGGTTTGCTAGTCGACCACACTGACACCGTCTCGCAGCCAAAAGGCGGTCAGTCACTCAGCAAGCCAACAAATCCAAAGACTATGCCAAGATAAATCAACCATCCACAGTTTGTGTGTCAAACAGCAATAAAGAGTCATTGTGCACTTCTTTTTTTTCCCCCTGTCTCTCCTATTTTGATATCGAGTTACTTGTTTAAACTGCGATCGTTTCTACTGATTGCTTGCTTCCTAGTTGAATGACGGTTGACTGCGTTGCCAGGTTTTGTTCTCTTACAACAGCTGTGAGCGGGCCAAAACACAAAAAGGCAGTTAATGTTTTCTCTCAATCTATGCATGTCTGCTCTACCGTCTCTGGTGTTAGAAAATTAGGAAGTGATCTAGTTAATGTGCCAGGTTAAATAAACTATGTTCACAACTTGGGAAAAAGAGCCAAGATGAAGAGTTGCAGCAGCTTGATATCTAGACTGAATTTAGTCTGATGTCTTTTCTCCAAGGGAAAGATTTGTTCTATTTCCTAAACCAATCATTAGTGACGGGTGTATCCACTACCGTTAGGTAGTTTTATCTGTACAATAAAAACCAAAACCCAAAGGATATGTTAAGGACAGTAAAAATGCAGAAGAGACGAGCATAGTAGACACACTGGCCTGATTTGGCACATTTGGACAGTTTTAACTGTTTGGGTTGAATGTTAACTATCAACATTCCAGACAAGAAAGAAAACGAAATAAACTCGTATAGAACAGGTAGATGTGTGTGTGTGTGTGTGTATAAAGATAAGCGAGGAGTGTGTGAGGTGAGGAGGACACCAGACTCAGCAAACATTTAGAGTTTGTTTCCTCAAAGTCAAAACCAAACATGCAGCTGAAGAGGACATTGTTACATCGCCTGAGCAGAAAGATGAGGGACAGATAGAAATAGAAAAATAAAAAACTGCTTATAAGGCTGTTCATAAAAGAAGAAAAAAAGATACACCACTAACAACGCTTGACTTGGATACGTTTTGTTTTGGTTTGCAGTATTTGAATCAGCCATTTCAGCAGTATTGACATGTTTTCCTTCAGGGCTAAGACACTGAGCCTATTTACACCTGCTATTAAACTGTGGTCTGTAGGAGAACATAGCATCTCTATAAGGAAAGATGAACGTTTTGAGCATTTGTGAAACTAAATGTGGAGTATATTTGGTTCGGGTGCTGATTAATGGCGCTGGATAGACAACAAAATGTGAACAGGTTCAACTTATATGCCAAATAAGCACCAGTATATTGCCATAATTCCAGAAATATATGTTCAAATATAGTCATGGTTTTCACATGTATATTATATGTGGCACAAACACCAGCTGTGACTCACGGCTGTTGTGTCATTAATGTGGTGTTTTGCTGAAAGCAGCAAAACGTACTGTTAATCCAATCCATGTGAAACACTGAAAGTGTTTGGCCGTTGGGCAGAACCATCATGACCGCAGGCAGAACTACCAGTGCTAGAATAATGGACATAAACTATATAATTGTGCTCCCTGGAGACACTCCCAATGAGACAGCAGTGAAGAGTGACAGCGTTTAAAACTAGAAAGGTGCCATTGAAATACACACATTTATATCCTGAGGAATGATAAGAGACTAGATCCGCTGACCCAGCACCTCTCATGGATGTTTTTGTTGAGGTGTTGCTTTCCTTCGTGGGAATACACAAACAATAGACAAGTGGGACCCTTGCAGGAAAGCTGAAGCTGCAATGAAGTTAGACCGGAGTTAAAATGATCACAAAACATGAGATGCTGTCAGGAACCGGCTGAGTAAGTGGCAGTGATCGACTGGACAGTCGTCGTTGTCTTCTAGCTTTGAGGTAATAAATCAAAGCTTTATGATGCAATATCAAAGAAAACTATTATTTTCCCCAGTCAAAGAGGTTGAAGGCAAATGGTTCGATGTGTCACTAGTAAAGGGGGATGCGTGTCAGGAACAATTGAATTCACAGGAGGGGGGCAAGTAGCACTGCCTCTTAAACATTATGTATTACCTTCATTACAGTAAATACTTGCCAATTTTGTGAAGTAGGGATATTTTGAATTTGCAGGGAGTACACATGGAAACAGTAAAGCCTCTACTGCTTCAAAAAAGAAAAAGTTGAAACTTGAAAAAAAACTGTATAAAGGCAGTCAATCTGGCAGACAACAGCAGACATGACATTTAATATGAAATCTGTCCAAGAATGGAGAAGTTGCTTTAAAAAAATCCTTCCTTTCTTAAAGAAAAGGTTGAGACTTCAAACCAAACACACTCTGATAGAATAAAATACAAATAAAAAACACCATTACAGCCTGAGCTGTATAACACATTATCTAAATCTTGTTTTGGTTTGTCTGCAAACATTATAGAAGAAGCCGGCGAGATATGTGGATAATCATCAAAAGAGAAAACACACATTTTTATGTAACTTCTGACTCCAGCTGAATACCTGAATTGAAAACAAGGCCTCAAAGCAGCAGCGCTCAAACGCTCGCAGAAGCACAAGTGAACAATCGGTGTTTCTGGAAGCTAGTGAACTGCAGAGGCGGACCTGAGACAAGTTAGTGGGTGACTTTTAACAGCTACAGTGTTTGAACACACCAGGATGGTTTCCAAAAGTACAAATCACAGGTTTTGATTACAGCAGTGAAATTGACCCGCTGACTCAAATCATCCTAAATGCTCCAGGCGGAGAAGAGTCGTGATTCAGGTTGGACTGATGGACGCGGTGCAGAGATGAGCTGCAGTCAGGATCTCCAAGCCAAACTACAGATGCCTGCATGAGTCAGTGTTTGTGCAGCGTGTGAAGCGAACCACTCCAGCTCTGACTAAGAACTGATCCATCAGTCCATCCATCCCAGACCTGAACACGTCTATTGTTCTCTGCTCTGGCGGCCTGCTCGCCAGTCGTCGCAGTGCTGGCAAGTCAGGCGGGGCGGCTTAAATCATTCCAGAGATCTACAGTCCCCCCCCCCCCCCTTGTCTCAACTCTCCATGTGTTTCTCTTCTTTCTCCCCCATCTCTGAATTTCTGTTGTCTTCTGTCTCTTTCACCAGTTTCACTTTCCAGCATCTGTCCCCCCCCCCCCCCCCCTCTCCTCATCACCCCTCCTACAGCTAGCTGTTAACATTGTTATACCGACCAACTGAAAATAAGCCTGCAAAGGAAGGAATGCTACGAAGTGAAATGGAGCAAACATTGACAGAAGAACAGTGAGGCAACAGGGACGTTGAAATTGAAACTATCCACTGGATTGCTGAAAACTACATGTGTACGTGTACCTGCTTTGTAGGACATGGACAGAAACAAAAGAAATGGAGTGCAAGTGTTTGTGAATGTGAGACAGAGAGGGGAGCAGCGTGGTTAAACATTTGCATGTGTGGCGAGACATGTGGCCACCATTACTGACTCTTTGTTTATGTAAGATATTCCTATTCTAGTCTCTTTCCGTCTCTCTCTTCTACACTGGGAAACTCTACGGCCTGCAAGCTAAAGTCATTGATGGACTAGTTCTTGGTAGCCTTGCTAACTTGTCTTTGTGTCCTGTAAGAAGTTGAAAGAAACAATTTTGGGAGATACGCTTATTTTGATTCCTTGCAGAGGAAGGAGATCAGGGGATTGAAACCGCTGAAATGTCTGCACGCTGTGCGTATGAAGCTACTGGCAGCAGCCGGCTACATTAGTTTAGCGCAAAGACTGAAAACAAGGGAAACAGTTCGCCTGGCTCTGTTCACAAACCCACCTACCAGCATCTCTTAAGATCCCTAAATAACTTGTAGTGTCTTGTATGTTTAACCTGTACAAAAAAAATATTTGCAGTTTTGTAGATTGGAAATGACAGATAAGGAAGAGGAAAAAAGCTAAATTTGAGCAAAAAATCCTAGTGGCATATATCGACTGTAACCTAAAAAAACTCCTATTAAACATCAGCAAACCCACAGCCAGTGTGGTTTATAAAAGTTAACATTGTAATAACAGCTCACACAGCCATCAGTAAACATGCTAGCAGATTAGCTCACTAGCGGTAGCGCTGTTGCTTATGCCACAAACACCTTCCACGCCTCTACCCTCTTGCACTCACCCATATGCAGACAGACATTTACAAACTTTTGCTACATTTTCTTGTGAAATCTTCATATTTGCATCTTCACATTCCTCTTAAAATCCTTCTGATGAAACAATCTGACAAAGAAAAACGTCTGCTCATAACATACATAACCTGTTCTTGGGGTTTACAAGTAGATATTGCCTGATTTTACTGGGAGACGAGCCAGGAAGGTTGTGAGTGATTGCTCTAGTTCCTAAGGTCTCGTTCCATCTGTATAAGAGACATGTCTAGAAATCACCGGGGAGGTTGTGCAAATACGTTCAATACATGCTGGAGTATTAAGTTGTCTCTGCATTGCAAGAGACTGCAACTGTTACTCATTAAAAACATAAAGTATACTGTAGCACATCCATGCCAACAAAGTCACTCTGCCACCACCGCTTTTAAGCACATGCCAGTAACAATGCTTTCTCTGTTTAATGATAAATGAGGCAAACAGATTTTAACATTTAACATGTTTTTGATGAGTCACAGGACACAAACCCAACAATGCCTTAAAAACCATAATGATGGCATGACAAAGGAGAAGCAGACATACATGGGGAGACGGAGAGAGAAAGTTATTGTCGTGAGCAGATTGACAGCAGAGCTGATAGAAAGTAATTGTATGCAAAAGGAGGACAGAAGAAAGTGAGGGATACACAGAGGGAGATAGAGAAAACATCCGCAGTCCAGCAAGCGAGCCTGTGGGAAGAGAGACAGGAACATCCTGGTCCTCTCACACACACGCACACAAGCACGCACACGCAGCACACACTGTCTATGTGTCTGTCTGTGTCGTTCCAGACTGTGTTTGTGTGTAAGCACACAGGCATGCATGTGTGTATGAGAGGTGCAGAGCTTGGGCAGCTGGAGCCACAGCTGGTTTGGCTATCAGCAGAGAAAGGACCAGAGGGGATGGGAGGAAAAGAGGAGGAGGTTTGGGAAAAGGAGGAGGAGGAGGAGGAGAGAGGAATCTATGAGGAGATACCTGTCCCCACGGAGAGAGGCTTTGGGAACATGGAGAAAGAAGAAGAAAGGGGGGCCGAGATGACAGGAAGAGGGACTGAGAGCCGAACAAGGAGGCACTTGTTGAGGAGAGCAGTTCTGGTCCTGTTGGATGAAATAGTCAGCTACACTTCTGGAACCCGTTGTTTCAGCATGAGGCACTTTCCCAGACGCCGGTCCAATGACACACTGGTGGTGCAGACAAAACAAACAGTCTATCTCTCAAGCTGTCTTCCTGTGTTTTCCTATTTGCCCCTCATGGACGCATTTTATGTTCCAAACAGTAAAAGTTTGTGTTCTTTTCCACATGGCACGAGATGAGTTGTCAGTGAGAAAAATACGGTTGTTTTTGTTCATGACTAAATGGCTGACTCTTTGGAAACATGTGGGACTTGTATCTGGCAGTGGCGATCTTATGTTGTTTGCCAAAAGTAAGAAAAATACCTGGTATTATCAGTGTGCGAAAGCAAGCTTGTAACTCAGAAAACAAAGAAAAAACTGTGACCTATGGGAAGTTTATGCTGATCAACACTTTAGCATATTCGTGCAGTCCTAAGGCTTACAAGCTCATTTTAAAAGGAATTGCTCAACATTTTAAGAAATCCGCTTATTCACATTCTTGCAGAGAGTTAGATAATAAGATTGATATCACTCTCATGCTGGTACAGTAAGCTACAGCCAGCAGCCTTAGCTTGGGTTAGCTTTGCTTAGCACAAAGACTGGAAACAGCTAGCCTGGCTAAATCTAACTACCAGCACATACACATCTCACTAATAAACATGTTATATCCGATTGGTTTAATCCGTTTTTGGGAATGGGTGTTATATTTCACTGCAGATGCTCCAAGAAGATTTTCTAACATCCAAAATATCAATATATGTATAGTATTGACCCCAAATATACAGCATTGTCTACTCAGTACCATGACCCTGACAGAGACAGTTACTGAGCCCAATATAAAGATGATACAGCGTGTTCTGTAGATGAAACACCACCGTCCCACTGTCAGAGATGGAGGCTATCCTGGTGTTCTCCCTCAGGAGGCCCCTGCGTCTGGATCCCCCCCAACATAACTGGGAATGCACTGCTTGGGAATGCGGCATTCCTGAAGAGGTTGTTAACATTCCTCTAAACTTATTGAATCAGCACAGTGCAGCTGGCTCCGCTTGCCACGGCATTCGAAGATGGATGAGGTTTTTTTTTCTTCTTTTCTGTTTTTTTAAAGCGCTGTTTGTGTTGCGCGGTGAGATGACGATGCTGTGTGTGTGTGTGTGTGTGTGTGTGTGTGTAAGTACAAAACAGAGACTCAGTGTTTCACTGTAAGTCAAGACAGGAGCACCTCAGTGTATATGAAAGAAGCTTTCACATTCCCTAACCCCTTCCATTAGGTTAGATTCTTCATACTCCCAACGATGGCAATAAAATGAGTCTAAGCTTAAACATTCACTTTCCACTCTAGTGACACTGGTGGAGTTACTTTTTTTTTTTTTTCTGGCCACAAAATATGGTCTCACGCACACAAATTTGCACGAGGCCCATCAGGACCACCCGACAGAGCACGCTGTGGTTAATCTAGTCCAGATTTTTGCACAGAGAAAGTTTTGTGCAACATTGTAAAGATGTTGTTGGAGGCAGAGCCTACATACATACTCATACCAGAGACGTCATATGTTTGTCAGGCCATCGTGATCATAGTCACACCAGTGCAAACACAGAACATTTTAGTGGCACTGGCAGATTCTAACTTGGGGTAAGAAAGAAACACAAGAAAATGCCTGTACTCTGGAGCTCTGTAGAAGTTACTTTGCTCGGGTCTAAGATTATTGGACACGTTTTAAACTGCTGACTCCCACCACAGAGATAACAGTGTTGAAGGCTAAACTTGAGACAGCGTCATGTCTCACTGTCCAGTGCCTGGGTCGGTTATTGGATCTGAGGGAAGCTCTGAACCGCTACTTAGTCTGGCTCCTCCACCAGTTAACCTGAACCTGAACCCAGACTGCCTTTGAACAACCTCCAGTTTCCATAAAAACAAACGTGCATTTCACTACTTTGAATTATGCTTACTGTGGACATTCCTATATTCTCATGTCAAGGCCTACTCCCGAGACCTTGAAACACACTGAGGTGTGAAGAGTTCCTCGTTTAGCAGGGAATAATCCGGGAATGTTTGTACATTATCACACACACACACACACACACACACACACACACACACACACACACACACACACACACACACACACACACACACACACACACACACACACACACACACACACACACACACACACACACACACACACACACAGAAAGGGAAAATCACTGATACAAAGGATCCATTAGTCAAAAACACAGACGCACAGTGGGAGCACCGGTCATCTCGCTCTGGCTGCTAATCATCTAAATGTCATCACTGTGTGTTCTGTTCACTGGAGAATACGGTGCGTCCAGTTCACTGACTGACATCTGAATATCAAGTACAGAGAGACACGAGGCCTCTCTGCCTCAGAGATTAGATAAAGACGTGGTAGTGTAAATTACGTCAGTGTGGGAGGATCACACGCTACCACTGGTTTGGTTTTGCTGACTGTCTTTTTCACAGCAGACATTTGGACTTGCCATACCAGGAAAAGCAAAGGTGTGACTAAGAACTGTTTTAGCCATTACTATCATTTAATTTTTTACACTTTTCCTACTGTGACAAAGGCATTTTAGTCACGTTCTGTCAACCGTCATTAGTCAAATCACTGTCAATCACATCTTCAAGGCTAAGCCAAGGTGCAACGTTTCCTCGGTGTGATGAAACAATGCCAAACCAGTTTTAAAACCTAGAAAAGAAAATCTAAATAAAGAAACATCTGAGAAATTTAGCTTCAAATTCACAATTTCAAAAAAATTGTGAATTCAAGATTCAGAGAAAGTCTTTGTGTTAGGTTAGGGTTAGTAGTCTTGATAAACTAGCCAGAGTACGATTCGAAAAAGTAGATTTTTAAAAATGATCCAACCCAAAAACCAGCCAAGTTTTGCCAAATATTTTCCAATAAAAGACAAAAGTTGCTAATACTAGCAAGAAAGTTGCCACGCCTGCGACACTGACGGCCTGTATCTTCAGAAACGGAAATTTAGCTCCACTCTTCAACAACTTCAACACAAATAAGATATTTTCGTAGCATTTTGGCAAAGGGAGATTCTTGTGGATGACGGGTTGTTTCCACTCCACATCCGTGATAATACTTCTACAGTTTACACAACGTCTCACCAATGGGCTGCTACAAAATGTGAGGTGGACGTGCATCCGACACTTGTGTGCTCATTTACTGTATGCAAGATAGGCATACCCAAGGGGGCCGCATGAAAAAGCATGCACTTCTATGACAATGTAATTTGGCTATAAAGCCAGTCAAAATGAATCACATATTCCTTTGTCAGAGACATGTGAACAGGGAAAGTATCAGGTGATTATCTACTATTTTTTAAACTCTTGGAAAGTAGAGACAAGACTAAAAAAAAAAAAAAAAAAAAGAAATCACGAGTGAGACGTCGTATTGTTTGTATTTTCAGCAGACTGCAAAGTAATTTCATCATTGGTCATGAAGTATGACTGTGGAGCTGGCACGGCTGTAAAGTGCATTGAGGACTTTTTCTCAATGGATGTGAAGTGGACTGCTTTGACGGCAGCAGGCCAGGCAGGGCAATCAGAGGTGGCCTTTCATCCTCGCTAGCTGTTAGCTTTGGCAGAGGGACAGCCGGCCTCAGCGAGCCTTCCTGCCTGCCTGTAAACGGGGGTCACAACTGGGGGCTGGGAGAGACAGAGTGAGAGGGGTGAGAAATGAAAGAGAGGGGAATACAAAACACCGCATGAGCATAATAAGTGGTATCATAGTGTATTGTAGCGTTTAAAAACAAGCAGGAAGGAGTGCAAAAAGACTAGTGTTTGCTTAGTTTTCTCCCGTGATTTTATCATTTTAGAGATATTGCAATGGTAAGGAGCTTTTATCCCAGGAGGATCATTTATGTGTCCGTTTTAAATTGGGTTTTATTTACGTTCTATCTTCCACCTCGAAAGAAATGTGCTGTCTAAATAATGTTTGCTTGAAAAGAAAATAATGTCTCTTTGAGGTCCAACAGTAGAAGCAGAGGGGCAGAAACAGGTGGGCACACAGATATGCAGACTGGCAGGTAGTGACTCAGACAGGAAGTTACACAAGCCAACAGATGCAGGCGACGAGGCAGACAGGACTCGCATATAAGGAGGCTGCAGACAGATGAGGGAAATGGATTTTTTTTTTTTTGTGAGGCTGGTATTCTGCTGAATAGCTGTAGTGGCATCCATGGCAACACGGCTTTTGGCGTTCTCGGAAACGCTGGAAAGAGCGGCGGTTAGAGAAGAGGATGCTGGGATTCAGTGATTCATTTAGATGAGAGAGGGATACCAAGTCCAGATGAGGAAAAAGGTCTTACAATAGTTGTAAAATAGACGCACTTTAACAAGGGCAGGCGGGATAACAGCTGTCTTTATTAAGGGACATGAGGATGAGCAAGAAGAGCAGGTGCAGCGCGTTGTAGTAAACAATGCATCAACAATATCACATCATAAGGAATGTTTTATTTTGTTTTTCTTTTTTAAACAAAGCTGTCATCTGTCAGGTCTCAACACAGACGATATAATCGGTGTCCTGATGTATCCTCATTTAAATTAATTGGATTAAAGATTCATTTTGGAATATCACGGCATTTTATGAATCATATTGTTATTTAAGAAAATACCCCCTCCCCCCGCCATGTGGACTTATTTCTCTCTCCCAGCAGACCAAACTTCTCTCTTCTGCCAGTAAGGTCATCGAACTGACTTTCACTTCATGTTCTCATTTCAACTTTTGGGAAGATGATGAGGAATCAGCACTTTTCGGCCTCTTAACTGCGTTTTTCAATATACTGTATGTTTCTACAGTAGCCCAGAAGGGACAAACCAAACACTGGCTCTAGATAAACAGATTTCTCAGTGATTGTGCACAAATGCATCAGGAGTGCCTAACAACTGTAAAACTGTAAAATGAGACAACCCGTTCTGTTTTTTCTGCTGCCTAACATGTGCTTAAACAGGCTATTCAGATTCGGCTCCCCTTCCTATGTCTGATTCAGGCTCATTAGAATATATAATGCCCCCCATCGGAGCATCTCCACCCGCAGCTTTAGAACTACCTTTGCAAAGGTGCACCATGTTTTACTCGCAAGCCAATCTTAAAATATACACTTTAATAACGTATCGTAACATACTCTTAGTTTGTTTGCTTGTGTATTGTATTTAAAATGTTGAAATTTGTATTTGTCAATCATGTCTTATACTATTGCACTGTGTTTAATGTTATGCACAAAACTTACTTGGCAATAAACCGTTTTATTGGGTTTTTCAGGAGGAGGGGCTTAAAGCGACAGGCGCTAAAACGAGGAGTTGCAGACAGTGGGTGAATACAGGTTTTTTTTTTTTTTTTTAAACATTGAATCATGTAAATTGGTTCAAGTAGAAACCCAAAAGTATGAACCTGAAAATGAACTTGATATGTGGCAACAGCCAGACATGAAATGCGTAGTTTAGTTAGTTGAAAGCTTCCACTCCTTTTCTTGTTTATGGTAAAGTGACCAAAACCAACATTTAACCTCCAAAGGAAAACCCACACAGTTACTTTTCAGTTGTCTCACATGAGCCCACAGTCATCTCAAGTCGATCTGTTCTACTTACAGTGCTGTGGCACAAGGCAAGCAGCTACACAAAGACCCAATCAGTTACTTTGGATTGTAAGTGCTGTGTGTAATACCAGAGCGCGGCTGGTATTTTAATCTGCAGCCCCGTTTGTTTTCCGTTTCGAGGACGGAGAAAAGAGAATAAGGCTGCGAGTCAAACAGCTCATTGGATCAAACTATTTTTCTGACACTTCCTAGAGCCGGGGAGGGCATGAAAACAAAAGGCACCCACGCCAGACCACATGCACACACTTTTCACATTAATTAACAAAGGATGTGATTCAAACTTCACTCTTGTGTGTTGATGAATTAAACGTGTGTGTCCAAAAAAAAAAGGGGAAAAAAAGGGAAAAACAGTTGGATTATGGTTCTATTAATGCTATTATAGATTTACTGTTCGGGAACAGGGCTGGATTTTGGGATTATCGGGTTCATGTGACCCTACCTTGTATCCAGCATGGGTCCTGCCCTTTGTGAGCGGTGTGGTGGAGCAGAGCTCGATGGCCTCGGGCTCGTGAAAGATCACCGTGGGCAGCGGCTCCTTCCTCAGCGTCAGCACATTTAGCTTGGTCTTCAGCATGGTCTGAAAGTGCTGATGGAGAAAAGAGAGACGTACACACCGTGCTTCAGGCAAACTTCCAACCAGCATCACACAGCTATAAGCCGGCAGTTTCCTTACCAAAAATAAATGCAACCTCCACAACATGGGTATTTTAGAGTTTTTGACACTGAGTCCAAACGTATACAACATTCATACGTATACATATGTGATGGGAGAAATAAATCTGCTTGGTGCTCTATAAAACTTTCACGAGACTCAAAGGTTTACAGACATCAGGATATCGTGTTTTCAGTTTTCGTTTGACGTACATATATAAAAAAAAAAAAAAAAAAACAGCAGTATGAAATTCTAGGCAGGAGCATTCCAGATTTACAGAACACACACACACACACACACACACACACACACTTAACAAATCTCAGTGGTGAAAACTGGAGATGAGGGCTGGAAGTGAGATGGTGTGTGAGTTTTTTTGTTTTTTTTAAAGTGGAATGTGAAGATCAGATGAAGGGAGCTCTGCCCCTCGCCACCTCCGTCAAAACAAGAGCGGAGCGCCGCCTGCTCTCACACTACAGTCCACGGCCAGTGTTTCCTGAAGCCGAGCAGAACCACATGGTGGATCTGGCCCTGTGGAATTTCTGCGCTTCCCGAAACAGTTGAGACAAAATAAATTAGCAGCTAATGAAATCAGGACTTTCTGTTTCATCGTAGTTTCTTTGCAACACAAGTTTAACAGCTTTGGTATAAGTCTGTGGATTACATTTAACTACACGGTCACCTGCTCTGACTCGAACTCGCATGCTTTTTAGCCAATGCTACCGGCATGGTCAGTCCAGACTGAAATAACAGTCATATATGGACTGCTATGAAATTTGGTACACATACTCCTGGTCCCCAGAGGATGAATCATAATGATTTTGATGATCTAGCGGCATCGATCAGGTCAAATCTTAAATCTCTAGAACACTTTGGACCAAATACCTGCAAAACTACCGACGTCAGCCTCTGCTGTGCTTACTGCTCATTAAATGCTGAAACAAGATGGTGAACGTGTTAAACATTCTTGTTTGTATGCGAGTCCCTTTATTATCCACTTTCTGTTGGATGTCTCAGAATGTTCCTTAGAGTGGCCACTGTCCTGTTAAATACAGATTAGGCCTATATTTTACAAATGCTTCCATTCACTTTTATTTCTTCTTCTCTTTGGCACTTCAAAGCTGTTTTCCATGTTGGACTTGTCTGTTTTTGTAACAGATGCTGAACATTTTCAGGCGATGAAAACAGTCAATCCTGCCAAAACAGGGTACCATCAATCTTCAGGGTTGGTTTGTTTGGCAAAAGCTAAGAAGAACAACATCAATCAACTTCCAGAAATTGGTTTGGTGTCCAGTCTCTGTGTTCAACGCTGCTGCATTGTTCTGTAGAAATGTTTCACATATTCAATTCAAAGCATTCCTGCGGATTCTTATTTCCTAGAATTGGTGCTTCGTATTCCGCCTGTGACAGAAACAATCATCGGACTGCAAATACCTGGCATTTGGCTAAATTATGCTGCCGCTACCCAATAATAACAATATTAGAGTATTCCATAGAGTCCTCATAACCATTACTATCATTTTAAGGTTTTCAAATCGTGCGTACACACTTATGGCCAATTTAGCAGAAACCCCAGGTGGGGTGGGGGGGGGGGGGGCTGTCAGGACAGAGGAAGATAAGGCAAGAAAAAAAAAAAAAAAAAACAAGGAGCAGATGAAGGAGAATGGGAGAAAAAAGCAAGATGGAGTTGTGAAAGTAAAGCCACATGTGTGTAAACGTTCGCTGACCTCCGCGTCAGCACTTTACAGCTTCCTGACAGCGGCTCACATTCCTGCGGTTGGCCTCGGTACGGAGAGAGAGAGGTGGGGGGGGGGGGGTGGTGTCTGTGGTGGGCTTCCCAACTCCTCCACCCCCCACCAGGAGCAAAAGGCCTGAGCGGAGGGCCGCTTGTGGAGTAACGCTGGAATTCTATTCATAATATTTTCACTGCATTCTAATGTTATTTTATTTCTCAAGTCTCAACAGTCTCCTCATCAAGTTACTGCTGCTATTGATTCTATTTCTGACTTTAGCTTGGACCGGTCTCCGCCATCAGAGCAGTGTGGACGGAGTCGGTTTTTTGAGCTGGTTGCAGGACAAGGATCTGGTCCACGCTTCAGACCTAAATGCTCAACAATGGCTGCAATCACGAGAAAAACCCCAAATCTCAAAACAATGGTCCCTGTTATGATAGGTGATCAAGTATTTATACTCACTAAGTTTTATTACTTCCACTCTTTACATATTTAGACTTGCTGTAAACCCAATCAAACCAATCGGTCATTTGCAAGCATTTAACATGTATTTATAGCGCAGAGAAGTCACAATAAAAAGGAACTTGTCCGGGCCGGGCAGAACCAGAACAACAATTCAGTTATATATATTTTATGGATCTCAGGGTTCATTAATATGTATCTGCTTAAAAACAGTACTTCCAATAAACTTTATCCCACAATTTGTATTTGTACATAGGCCTAACTTTTTCTTTTCTGCGAGTAGTACGGATGTTTAGAAATTGCGCGGACGACCAAGGTAAAAGCCCACAGACTCAGCGCTGCCAGGTAATCCTGACTGATTGCTCTCCATGTATGTCCCCGATTACTGCCGGAAATCGCAAGTGTCATCAGCACAAGTACACATGCTATAGGAATTTTTAAAAAATGAGGAATTGCGCATTTACAAATATGTAAATCACGCCCATGGGAAAATCAAGCAGACAGGCTTTGGGAGAGTTTGCCTCCTGCAGTGATGAGCTTAGCAGGTCACAGATGGTGAGTTAAACTGTTGGCCCCCTGAGGGAGCATTCTTACAGGAAAGAGGTTCCCGGGTCAATCTCACGCGAAGACACTGCACAACAGGGTAAAAACAGACCTCTGCCACGCCTACTGAGACACACAAAATAGAGGCTGCAAGGATGTGATCACGACAAAACAGTAGGAAACAGCTGGAAACAATGTTAAGGAACTAGCAGAGGCTAAATGGGGAGATGATCTGTGCCTAAAGAGCATGATAATCTGAAAAAATACACCACTTTGATACATAAACCTGCTACCGGTTCATCCTGAAAAAGTGGTAAGTCATGTAATGTACGGCGAGGAGCTTAACACAGACCTCAAGACTGAACATCTTTTCTCAACAACATTTTAGCCTGCCTCAGACACATCTGCATACTCCAACCCGAACACATGTGTGGCTAGCTGGAAGATGAAAGAGTGCGTATGAGCTCCGTACCAGATGTTGTGGGTCTTGTTGGCAGAATGCGAGACAGTAGGACGTCACTGGTAGAAAACCAGCTCATCAGTTCCGCATCTTTTCATTTTCAAAAGTCAGCCATGGTCGACTGTCAGAAACTTTCTACTGTGCATTTCAACAGAATATTCGGTATCACTGTCACCAGCCTGGCGTCACCCCCGCTGACCCCCGCTGACCCGGTTGGTCTACATGTTCAGGGAGCCAAACCATGACAGTCAGTGCGTAGAAGCCACAATCTCACGATTAGTCCCAACGATCGAGCGCCACAAACAAGAAGCATCAAGCGTCGCGCCTTGAGCCGCACATCGCTCCTCCTGTAATAGCTGACGAAACGTAAGGCGCCCTGTGGCGTTCTCTTGCGAACAAAGTTCTGTTTACATTTAGTGTTGCTCACCAAAAGTTAATGTGTGTATGCTAGGGGTCCAACAAATATGTTGTATGCATTTCCTTCTTTAAAAAAACAACAACAACCCCAAAACAAAACATTTGCAAAGCCGAACCTGCTTTGTTTACATCCCTGTTTGCTTGCTGGCAGTTTTCTTTTTCACCGCCGTTTGCTGACGCATTGCTACGTTTTTTTGGGGGGGAAGTTACTGCCACTGTTGATCAGTGGAATAGTAACAAACTAAGACACTAACCAAATGGGGACATGCTCATACAAACATTGTCCAATAGTGCTTCTTGTGCCTCCACATGGTACACAGTAAAGCCGGAGCAAAATAGCTTGCATACAAAACAACAGGCATCAAACCACTGCCATTTGCCAGTGAGTAAACAGCACAGAGGCTAGAGTTCCACATCAAATGAATGGTTCATCAATGTGATCCTCAAAGCGAGGCCAGTTTAACCAACAAACCACGTCTCCGCAAACAATGCCTTTACTTTGAAGAGGCACAAAACCTGCGTCACTCTGGACTGACAACCGGCTCCGTCCCGCCAGACGCCACTCACACACACAAACACTTCGGTTACCTGATTGAAGGAATATGCTGTGGCCCCCCATGTAGAGCAAGAGGAGGAGGTTCACTCAGCGTGTGGTGGCAGTTACTACCTAAAGCCAAAACGTAGGATTGCACCCCCCTCCAGTTCATGGCATGGCAGGGACCGGGCAGTGTAACTTTCTAAGCTGTCCCTTCTATGTGTTTACTGCCAACCCCCTCTGATCCGGGGATAGTTTATGAGAGGAAATATGTCTGAGCGGGCGCGTGGGAGGGAGAAGGTCAATGATCGGATGTCGTGATTGGTGGGTTACTTCTGTAGGAGGAAGCGGGTATTAAAAGTACCCAAACCTCAGACCCGGGGGGTGGCAATTTCTGTCTGGCAGTAAAAACATCAACAACTCTGACGTAAACAATGAACCCACCGCAACATCTTAAATGGTCTCCACGTGCCAGCGCACATGAAAAAGACCTGCTGATGACTAAAACAGGCCGCTGTCAAAACCGGTTACAATTTAAATTGAAATATGTTCTATTATTCACCTTCTTTCAGGTAGAAAACAGTGTACAGTGTGAACAAGAGATGTCCTAACCAATGAACCCTCTACGGTCATCAGGTAGCGACTGAACGTGCAAACTAAACATGGAGACGCAGCGTAGTTACTGTGCAGCACAGAGCTGGAACAAACTTCAGAGCATATTAGACTTGCACCAACTTTGACCACATTTGTGTTCTCACCTTTGACTGAATGTTAAATACGCATCCTGAACTATCTTGCCCTCCTATTCTGTAGGTTTTCCATTCTTTTATTTTGGCATTTCGGTGTTTTTGTGCGGTTTTTCTTTCTTTTGTAATGTATTAATGTAAGAAATGTGCTACGTAAGTGCTACACAAATATACTTGCCTTGCCAATTCAGTTTCTGGCGCTTGATTGATCAATTACATAATTTTCCCATTTTAATACGAAAAACTAGGAACATTTGTGAAAATATGTGTGCGGATTATGTCCATATGAACCAGCAACCTGATGGGCGTTGGATATTCCATCAGCATGTTTACCGCTCAGGTCCACATTTATTTAGTATTTGAGGGATGTGAGCTAACTTCTGCAACCTCTAACATGAGATTCTGCCCATACATCAAATCCGAAGAGCCAAAAGCAATTTGTTCACAAGAGGCAAATGTTGCTGGTTGAAACAAAAAAAAGCACAGAAGGAACCATGGGAATTTTGTGCCAGTCTGGATTCCTTTTGCCGCCGAGGCCACAGTCTCAACAACATAGCTGTGGCCACAAAGCAACCTCAGACAGACGAAGAGACAGACAGACAGACCGAGGGACAGAAACAAATAAAGGCAGGCGGAGATGGCCGCAGTGAGTAAAGGTGCACAGACAGCGGCTGATTCCCACCATGTTTGACCTCAGTCAGTTTATTACTGTCAGGTCCACATCTCTTCGTGTGCTCAGCCCTGTTTGTCAGAGTCACACACATTAAAGTATGTGACTCTGTGGAAACCACGGCTAACAGAAGAGCTGCTGACGGAGCGAAAAACACGTTTGGAAGCTCTAGGGATACTCAGAAAGGAAGCTTGTTGTGTGTGTACGCACGCTTAACCCGCCTGCCAACTTGCATGTTTGCCCAGACTATACTGCATATTGTGCAATCTGTTGTTGAACTGACATGGCCTCCGCCTGGGGAGGAAGGGCCCCCCAAAAAACTGATTGAGGCATGTAGTCAGCGAGAGGTAGGGAGGATGGGGAAGTGGACACGGAGAGACAGACGGACAGAAAACCGTGATGCAACACCGACGCACGGCATCGCGACAAAAACACACACTTTGGTTTCTAAAACGCTCCAGAATGTCAATATAAAAGCAGCTTGCCGTTGCTGATGCCTAACTCGAAGCCACGACCTGCATCTCCTCAGCCCCCCCCCCCCCCCCCCCGTCCCCCCCTCCTCCCTGAGCCTGAGACAAAAATGCAGCAAGACATCAGGTGTTGCTATGGCAACAGAGGACAGCACAAGTGAGAATAATATGGACGGATGCCACAGTGAATGAAAACAAAACAGAAGATAATAAACACTGGTACATTCCGGATCAGCGATACCTTCTTCAGCTCTAGAACGCCCCCCCCCCCCCCACCCTCCCCCCCATTCCTGACCCAAATGAGGTGGAGGGTACCAGCCAAAAGCCTAAAAGCGGCGGTTATCAAAAGTACGATTTCTTTAAAACACGCCAACCTGATTTGTTTTTTCCTCCAGCGAGCATTGCACTTCTACAAAAGATGGATCCTGAATAAATGAACTCGCCATCAATGCCCAAACTCCATGCCCCCTATGAGCATGCCCCCTATTGTTGTTTTTTATAGTCTTCAAGGCCCCCCCCCCCCCCCCCCCAAACTGGTCTCACAGGCAGAGTCACGCTCCCCATGATAAGTAAACTGATCTTCAAGTATGCGACTATAAAGGTTTGCTTACTCTTTTTTAATACGTGCAAAGGTTTTCAGAATCTGAATCCGAATGGTTCTCAGGTGTGATGGCAGTAAACTCATTCACCCTGAGACGATGCGTGATGCACCCCCCCCCCCCCCCCCCATAAACTGTTGAGAATCCAGTACAGCGCTGATGCACAATATGAAGGGTTGAGTAAGTTCTGTTTTAGCACCAAGTGTGTGGACGTGGTGGACTGAAGATGGCAATAAAATGCCTAAATCTAAAAAAAACACACTGTGAACATATGAGACAGGGGCGGGCTACCACTGTCCAGCACATGGTTATAGACGGGTAGACGAAGACTGATGGAAAGGTAACAAGTTCACCTCACATTTTTATTTTTCAACCTTGCAACCACGTGACTGTTGATGATGCTATTTGTCTGTTTGGTGAGGGGTACCTGGCAAAGTGCAGTGACTGGAATGATTCACTTATACCACATTTACTTAAGCAGGGAGCCACGTGAGCATGTGAGATATATGGGGACTGAATGACACTTGTTGAGCTTGACACAGAAAGTCAGTTAAAAAAAAAAAAAAAATGTGCTCAGTCAACCTTTAACCTGTGACTTGGATGTTTTCAATGAATCGAAGAGTCGGGTGGTCACGCAGACCCCGCCCCTTAACCCCCACATCTGAGCACCGGAACTCTCGGTTTAAATAATACGTGATTCCATCTTCTTGACGCCTGGGCAGAAGAAGGGATTGTGCAAGTTCACTTGGCAGGCGATCTGCAGGCCGACATCTGGAGAGCATTACGTCTGCTAGGAGACGTGAGGCCAGGCTCGGTGCACGGCTTTGCCCCATGGACATCAAACTACGTGTCATTTACTGTGTTGTTGTTGTTTTTCTCCATTTCTTAACCGGTCGCAGGTAATTTACCCAGGGGCCTGCGCTTTGTTTTTTTCTTGCAGCGATTTCACACGTGAATGAAGCGTAAAACTGTAGATTAAATCATCCTGATGTGACAACATGAGGGCGAAATAGAGTGACAACAGGAGGAGGAGGGCTCAGGAGGTTATAGTGTAACGGTAATGTTGCATGAAACAGGCCTGTGGGCCAAAATCAGCCGTTTTCACGCACTGCAAGAATATGCTCGTGTTCATTTTAAGGAAAAATACCCAGCGGTAGATTAGCACAGGAATGCATCGGAGCTGCAAATTGTTGCACTGTACACCCCCCCCCCGGGCTTGCGTAACGTGAATAGGTGCATTTAAACGTATCACAGAGAGACGGAGAGATTGGCAAAGAAAACGACGGTTGTTTCGAAGCTCGCATTGAGAAGACGACTGAACAAGATCTCGAGCGAGAAGACGGTGCTCACAAAACATCTGTAGCTGCTCGGCAATCGTAGCAAGTCTCCCCAGGCTGGAGCCGCGCACAGCACGGCGGGTTTCAGTGACCGTTAACACGGCTGAACCGTTTATTCACTGCTGCCCTGTCAACAATAAGCGTCTCACACACACGCACGCACGCACACACACACTGGGATCTTACCTGCAATCGCTCCGACGCGGGTTGCCACATATTAGCAGTAGGCTATCAAAGGTTTCTCCGTCTTTAACTACAGCTTGTTCTCTTTTCGTAGTCCGGATCACATCTGTTCGCTTTCCTCTCTGTCCTCCTTCAATCTGGACTGGTCGGTAATGAAGGATGTGTTGCTCCGCCTGGCTGCAGTAATCAGGCCGACCAGCAGGTGGAGCTACCTGCCGCGTCTGGTCGGCTCTTGGTGGTGCCTTCAGGTACTTCAGGAAATTGAGACGACAGTGCGCCGCCGCCCCCCCACCATTATAATAGCATACCGTGTTGATGCTGTGGGGTGAATTGTTTTGTTTCAGAAGGTTTCAGAAAATATTATGCAAGTTTAAGATTAAATACTTTTTAATCTAAAGGCAGTTTGATAACAGAAGGCACTCTGTTATGCTAAATCCCACATGAAGACAGCCATTTGTTTCCCAAATTGTCTCTTAAATCAACAATTACTCATCTTTATATTACACTAATCAACCCACATAAAATTGCTTCAGACTCTGCACTGTTTTGGTTCATGCTCGTGCTCTCATCAAGATGTTTTTCTGCAGCTATATCAGGCAAAAAGCTCTGAAAAAAACCCCAATGGTATGCTGCCCAGCACCAAATTACACATAGCGACTACCTGATGAACAGAGTGGAGCTTTTAGCTGCTAAAGAGCAAGTTATTTCCTTCACGAGCCACATGGAGACTAGACCAGAGTTAAAGGGAGACTGAATACTGGATTACATTCATCATGTGGCCAGAAACACGACACCAAATGAATGCTCATGTTGCTCCATGTCTGCTTGATTTGTGAACAGGCAACTGTTTGCCAACACATTCGCCTACAACTTTATATGTCAGTGTTGCGTTTACAGCTTGTTCCTCTGCCCCCAAGTGGCCAAAAATGTATTGATCATGCCTTTAAGTGATAGCCTGTATTTGCAGGTGTGTTTTGGGATCCCATTTCCCAGAGAGTGCTGCTTGTGATTTTTGAACATCATCACAGACGACCAGTTTGTAATGCTGCAAATTCAGGGGCTTTCATCAGCTCAATCCCCATTGTGTTACCTCGTTCGGTGACTTAACAGACATTCAAATGAAAATCTTCAACATTATTACTTTAATGTCAAATCAACATTACTTTTTTTTTTTTTTTTTTTTTTTACAGCTGGACACCAAAAGGCTCTGTTAATATTTAGCACCATTGTAAATTGGACCTCAAGGTCTCAGAGGATTAGTCATCCAGACCAGAGTAGCCAGCCAGTAATGAAAATGTGGTTACTTTAAAAAGTTTCACAAAGACAGCTAAGGACAAAGTCTAGTGAAGCAAGCAATGCCCACATATTTGAATCTTCTTAAGCTTCTGAAAACAACTTGTAGCCAAACATTCAGTCTGCCTGACTGTTTTGAATGTGTCTGTATGACCTTGTTATTCTAAAAGTGCGGTCTGGGAATCCACTGAAGAATTATTCATAATTATGTCGAGTGAATTAGTTTTACTGCTGCCAAAATGTTGTACACATTTTAACTATTGGGTGATAATTCTGCCTTTTCTGAAAGTGATACCGTTTTGTAATGAAACCAGTGAGAGACGTGTTTTGGGACAAGCCAAACTGTGACTACTCTGACCTTCTGGGGCAAACAGATGGCAAAGGCCGAGCACAAGGCCTCCGAAGCAGACCGTAAGCAAAGGTGAAGAGCCGTCAGTGACATCTGGTGGTCCTGCAGCGTGCATGTTTGTGTACACACAATATATGTAGGTGTGCTGAGCGACATGACTCCACAGGCTCAGTCTGTATTTAGAGGTGTTTACATGGGGAACATCTGGATAAAGCCTGAGGTCACTGAGGGTGTTCCCTTTATTCTCTCCATAAAAGGGCTTTCCCACAGCTGAGGGTTCAGTCTGGTGGGCTTGACCGTTGCAGAAAGACAGACGCTGTAGACTATTTTTCATTTGGGTTTTTGCTTACATGAAGAAAAAAAAATTAAATCAGGACCAAAACGTATTGCCGCATGCTCTTCGTTTCTCTGAATCTCTACAACAGAGGTGTAGAGTGAAAAGTTAGACAAATTGTTATCTAAACACAGCCAGCTGTGAAATAAATGTACCAAATAAATATAGTCTAAAATGGCCTATTTGTAGTTTCAAAGTAAAAAGTATCGTTTTTAGAAGTCCTAGCTATAGACCTTCTTCACAGCCGACATTTTGACATGTCATAGTAGGAAAAGCACAGGTGAAACTGAAAACATTAATGATGACTGAGTCCCATTAAGTGTCCCAGTAAGCTATTCCAGTGAGCCATGCACACACAGACACACACACACACACAATACCAGGGCCTCCACTAAGTGGAATGCAGCTTTTCCCACGATGAAGAGTCAAAATATCGGATGCGAGGTCTATTAGCACTACTATTTAACACCTGCCCCAATCGCCAACACTTGCTGTTGCCAGAACAACGACATGCTTCACAAGACACACCAGGCGAGTACTGTAGATCATGTTCACTTGAATCTTTATTGTTTTCATCATTCAACATAGATAATAGGTAACCATGTGGTTTAAAATGAGAGGATAAAAAACAGAGGATTAGCTGAGCCCGTTGGTAAAATATTGCTTAACCTTGAGAGGAACAACACAGCTGCACGGACAGAGAGGTTTCCATTGGCGGGACACAGAAGCACATTTATTCTGGAGTAGATATCATCCCTCTCAGTCTCCTCTTCCTCTTCCTCTTCCTCTCCACCCTAAAGCCAGAAACTTTTCAACACCGTCAGTACAAGAGGTGAATTTGTACACTAGCATCAACAGGTACTCTGAGTAAAACCAACTACTTTTCTGTGCAATATATTGTGAAATATACCTATTATCCTAAATATCACTGAAAATACATACAGTAGGATGGTAGGGTACTCCCACTTTCTCTACTATTCATAATACCATTGAGAGACTTGCGTGTAAATAACAGGACACTATGCAATTATTTAAAAAGAAAATGTGTGTGACTAGTATTTTATACACGTGTGTATTTAATCTTCTAACCACAAATTACCCCCCAAAATATTTGGCACAATCTTGACAGAGAGAAATACAACGGCAATGAAAAAAAACAACAACAACCAAGTACAAAGGATTTTAAATTAACGCAGAGAGAACATCTAATCTAACCATGCACGAAGTAAGGCAACCTACTGCAGAATTTTTTTTAAGATATAGAAAAAGATACAGTGTATGCACCAAGAGGAGTGCACCTATTTCTACCACACCTGTAAGGACTGCTGTCAGCACTGTCTGCTGAGTTTACACTTAGAAATTTAGGCTTTTGGGATGCTGGCCTTGCCGACGGACAGACTGTCTGGTGCAGACTAAAGTCACCCCCATTGTACAGCAGAGGTTACTGGTAGTGTCGCCCATCATCAATAACTAAAGTAATGCAGTATTCTCTTATGCTACAATAAAGCCTTATTGGAAAATATATTTATCATATTCCGGATTTATTCTTTTTAAACTACAGTATGTCTTTGATTATTTTTTCTCCATTTTACATTCAATTTTGTTTTAGGCTGTTTTTCTTAAGAAATACTTCAAGATTTATACTGACTTTCTGTATATATATGTATACATATAAATGTGTGTGTGTGTGTGTGTGTGTGTGTGTGTGTGTGTATGCACAAGTGTACATGAGCAGTGTACAGCTTCATGTGTACATGTGTCGGGATTGTTGTGTTTTACAAATCCTTTGTCTTGATGAGGGTAACCAAAGGCTTGTCGTCAGGACTGTAGTCTTCGTAGGCGATGGGAGTGGCATCGTACATGGCAGGCCTGGACTTCTTGCCAAATCTGATAAGAAAGCATAAACACAACGACTGCATCAATATTGCATCCTCGAATAAAGTTTGTCAATGTAGCCCATGTACTTTGTTGGTACTGACTGAGTGATACGGTGACAGATACAGAGTAAAGTAACTTTTATTAAAAGGTCACTTTAGTGTTTTAGTGTTGCACTTCTATAAAGTTAGGGGGACTCATAACAGACAGTAAATTAAACGTCAAAATGTAAGCAGCAGAGCCTGTAATATCCTATCTTTTAGCTTAAAACCACTGGATCCGTCAGCATCATTTTGTTAGACCCTCCCTGCCTTTTAAATGTCCCTGTGCTTCAAACTCAACGCCCACAGATTGTAAATCAGGCTGTCTGCTAGAGATTTTAACTTTCCCCGCCCAAGCTGAGATAATCACAGCTGATAACATCATCATGTTCTCCAACGTTATAAAAGAAGAAAGCTTCTCCAGAGCAGCAAAACTGTTTTCAGAGGGGAGTAAGATACTCCCCCATGACTCGCAAACTGACTTGAGCTTCCAGTTTATTCTTGACCTTGGAAACAGCAATGGACTTACTTGCTTTTATTGGGAGTCACGAGGTCCACAAGCTCCAGGAAAACACAGTGAGGGGACCATGAGGTGAGATTGTGAACTGACCTTTATCTGTGAACTTGGTGCTTTTACTTACTTTTGCATTCTTTAAAGGGAAACCCCACCAACACATAGGCTACGTACATACACACATAAAGCTCTGACATTAATTAACACTCTTCCTGTGAGACTTAGTCAATCCGTCAATATATTCAGATCCCGTCACTGACCTGGCGTGGCGGATGGAAGCGATGGCGTTGCTGAACTCGCTGTCGATGCTGCGGCAGTTGTAGAACTCCTGGTAGGCGTGGCGCGACGAGCCCTGGTACTCGATGCGGCTGATGCGGCAGATGCCCACGATGAGGATGATGAGCATGAGGACGAAGGCCACACACAGCGCTCCGATGATGATGTAGAGGGAGTGACGGGGCATGTTGGTCAGGGTGTCCTCAGTGTGTGCTGGTTTCCACTGCAGGTCTGAGACAGACACACGCACACAGTCGTGTTTTCATCACTTTAGAGGACGTTACATTGACTTACATTTATTTCTTGGAGACTTACCCTAACACTTACCATAACTGCTACTTGCCCAATCCTAACCCTTACACCAACTTTAACCTAAACCTGACTTTACTCTAACCTTAAACTAAGTCTTTCCCCTATAATGTAATGATTTACGTTAAGGGGACGTGCCTCTTGTCCCGAAAAGGAAGGCGAGTCCCCACATTGTGACTATGTAAACAGATTTATGTCCCCACAACATGAGTCATGCACACACACACACACACACGCGGACTTACGGATCTCACAGCTGGGCCCCACCCACCCAGGTGGACAGTGACAGGTGAAGCCATTTGATTGGTCAATGCAGGTGCCTCCATGGTGACAAGGGTTGCTCTCACAGTCGTTGACGTCGACCTCACACGTCTCCCCTGAGTGGACATGTAAGGTTGTGTTCAATGACAACTAGAGCAACACAGGCAAGAGCAGGAACCGAGGCTCACAGTGTTCTGACTACTGACGCAGTTGTATACAAATCCAGGTTTTACACACCTAAGAATTATGTGTCACAATCATTTGATAACCCTGCCATGTGAATCATACTAATAAGGTAGCCGGTCTTATAATGGCACCAGCGCTCACCCAGGTATCCAGGTGGGCAGGTGCAGGAAACATTGAGTCCTGCACTCTCACAGTGGCCTCCATTTTGGCAGTGCATCTTCAGACAGGGATCCTTGTAGATTTCACAGTGTCTGCCTGCACACACACACACACACACACACACAGAACATGTCCTATGAAAACCATAACACACAATAGTCTATGTAGAAGTAGAGCAAACTCACAGATGTGTGCCTGCATCTAGAAATAACCTAACTCTGTCATATATACATACATACCGTCAAACTGTGGCGTGCAGACACACTCATAGGCATTGATGAGATCCCTGCAGGTGGCGTAGTTCTGGCAGGGGGCAGACAGACACTCATTGTACTCCTCTTCGCAGTACAAGCCATGGTAACCTTAATGGGACACACAACAGTATATAATAACGTAAGAGTCATTTAATAATTAATCATGTTATTTCGCTGATGCAACCAGAAGATGTTCTAACCTTGAGGGTTTTGCTGAAAATTGCATGCTGAATTTAACTGTGATCAGCAGTTAGTGTAAGTCATTAACTTTTACTGATCTTACTTCTCAAGTGTTGCGGTGTAGCATTTGATGGTGCTATGGGACCTGCATGTCTGTAAAAACAACCTTAGACTCATCGTGAACATTAAGATTAGTCATCACTTTCTCTTTCCCTATGCAGAGAGCAGTTTCATCATGGAGCTCCACATTCATTTTAGATTGTTTCTCTTCACTACTGGTCCACAGGAAGAATGCACAAGACACAGCTAACAGTGTAGCAACACATTTTGGGATTTGCTTGGATTGAATTCGTTAGAAAAGTGTGAATATATTGTTAAGCCCAGTATTTTGCCTTGTTTCAATGGCATTGGGCATCAGGTCAAATGGCATGCAGTGCACTGTGTTTTCCATAGGATGGCAGCTGTGTACTGAGGCAGGGTAGGCCGGCAACATCTGAAAACACTGTCAGTGTACGAGTAACAGAATCAGTGAATCTGTTTGTCAGATAATATTTAGAAGCTAAAAAGAAAAATACAAAGTGTAATGTACAGCTTGTGTCCGCACGCTGTTTAAACAGTTTGTGGGCTAGTCATGAGGATACAGCTATTAGAAACACAGGAACAACTCAAGGACAGAGTGAATGTCAGTATATGTTTTGTAAGTCAGTTCCTATGTATTTAAATCTGCAGTATTTAGGCTGACCAATAGTTGTAATGTATGTAAATGCACTGATAATTGGATGTACCTTCATATACCTGATCACACTCACAGCTGCTCTTCGTATAAACGCTCCACCATCTACGACTTGAGAACCAAAATCACCAGAGGACCAAAGTCTCTCGAGTCCTTACACGACTATGTGCAGCAATCTGTTTTCATTAGCGCTGCTCCCACTTTGACTACATTTCTTAACCGAATCCCAGCGCTGACAAAGTTTCAACCAAACCTCCCTGGGCCTTAGCTAACATGTGTTTGGGGAAGGAGAGAGGGGGAATTAATGAGGAGCCCGGTTAGAGCCTCTCGGGTCCCATCTGTGAAATGCCAGTGAAATGTCAAGTGCCTTTCCAAGACTGCCTGCTTTCTGTGAGCTGGCTGGTGGGCTGGCAGCCTCTCAAGTGAGCTGGATTACAGGAAGCTGAAGGATGGATCCTTCCACGTATCAGCTCCCCGGCAGCCTTCTTTTAGACAGCCATCAAGCATTTACACAACACATACACACACACACACATTAGCACACTTATCCATGGCAGATAAGCACACGTATTACTGTATCTATGAGCACACACACACACAGACAAACACTCATACCTCAGACACCAGCTGGCATTCTGATGAGCTGGAGAAAAGGTCAATTTTGGTCCAAAACACTGTGTGTGTGTGTGTGTGTGTGTGTGTGTGTGTGTGTGTGTGTGTGTGTGTGTGTGTGTGTGTGTGTGTTCACTGTAATGTCTGCTAATTACAAATCGCCCATTTCACCAATCCCATTAGACAGGGAGGTCTGAGTGGAGACATTTGATTGGATGGCAGCATCTGCTTAACTGGCATAGTCACAGACACAGGCAATTGATTGCGAGCCCCCCCGCCCACACACACACACACACACACACACACACACACACACACACACACACACACACACACACACACACACACACACACACACACACACACACACACACACACACACTTCACCATGACAACCAGACAACAGAGGATGAAAGGGGAATGAGGTGACGTAAACGGCAGGAAGATAAAGACAAGGAAGGACAAAGGGACACGTAGAAGAAGGAAAAAATATGAAAGAAATGCAAAATAAAAAAAAGAATAAGACTCAGGCTGTTGGGAAGAAAAAAGATATCTGAATAATTGGAAAGCAACGGACGACTGCTCTGCATGCCGTGACAGAGCAAGAGTGAAGGAATTTGAATAAACACGAAGAACATGATTTACGGAGGGATTATGGACTCAAGAAATAACGGAAATATTTAGGAAACTGTTTCTCAGGTTAGAAAAAGAGCTAGAAAAAAAGCTCATACATCATTTAAAATACAAATCAATAAGGGACAGAACGGCTCTGTGGCAATTCGTCTGTGTCCTGCAGACTATCAAGACATGTCTGTACCATCCTGGTTGAAGCAAGAGAGACAACAAAGAGAATGTAAGAATGGGAGAATTGACTGAGAGATCCAGATGGTGAATGGCTTATACATCTGACTGACAGATGATATAAACAGAGAGCAGTAAGGGCAAAGTTTCAAATGATGTTTATGGGCCAGTGGGTAAGTCATCTATCTCTCCATCCCAGCAAGGTAATTGCAAGACAGTGGATAATGATAAGTCATCATTCCACTCAATTGATTTCATCACAGAGGCATCGATGCAAGCGCCGCAATCGCCCCGTCTAAAAATAACTCATCATTCACCCAGACGATATTTACTGCAACTCTTGAGTCTGAGCTCATGCTAGAAGTCACCGTCTTTCCACTCATCACTAAGCTCTATGTGCTGGTTGTAAAGCCAGATTTAGAGTTCTGATGGATTCACAAGGTATCTTATAGCTGTGGGTGGATTTTTGAATGGGAGTATCGAGCACAAAGGGTCCGAGGGATCAGGGGTCCGAAGACAATAGCTTCTGTTGGAAGTGACTTATATAAACAATTTGTGTGATGGAAAGTCCAAGTGGTAAGTCTTGTCTTGATCAGGTTTCTTTGGCTCCTGATTGTTTAAAGTATCTCCCAATATCAAGTGTGATGGGATATAATCTATTCCTGCTTGACATAAAATCTGCACCACAGGTTTCATTTGACGGTTTCCTCTAGGATTTTCTTTAACATTTGTGGAGAGGGGAGTCAGGGTGGATCAGCTGTGACGGGGAAGCTTTGGGGAAAAAGGTTGACAGGCTGTCATCTTTAGCATGAACAAAATACTTCAGTTCAGGATCTCTTTACAACCAACAGTCCTTCTGTAAGACTCCTGCAGCACAAACACTCAAACTAACTGTACCTTTAAAGTAGGTTCAGACTCTATCCAGTCCAATGGCACATGTAGCATGTGACATTGACATGTAGAAAATTGGCAAGAGTTGCAAAGTCCTATAACAGATGCCCTTTTTATTCAGTAGATACTGTTCAACAAATAACTAAAAACAAGGTGAGCAGCATGACATCAGCTGCCATCAGCACCCTGAACCTTTTCTGCAAACCTTACTAAACCGCTCACCTGGGACACACAGACACCTGTAGCTGTTGCCCACGCTGCGGCAGACCCCATGGGCGCAGGGGTTTAGGGCACAGAAGTCCACCAGCTGGGCACATGTCGGGCCGGTGAAGCCTGCTGTGCAGCTACAGCCGAAGCCCATGGGGCCGGGACCCTGGGCGTAGCATGTCCCGTTGTTGTGACAGGGGCCGGAGGCACACGGGTCCACCTTCTGCTCACATGTGGCCCCCTGGTAGCCTGCAAGAGAGGAGAAGGTGTGAAATACACAGAGAGAAAAATAGAGAGAAAACCATGGGGAACCAGCACAAAAATAATGAAAGTCCTCATATGCCTGGAAGAAAACTTGGTTCCCTTATCAACTAGAAAACATTAAGCAACAGAGCTGAGGTGCAAGAGCAGCCCTATTGCCAACACTGCAGTCTAATTTGGTCATTTCAAGGCTTCAAATGAAACCACTTGCAACAAGGTGGGGAGAGTGGCACAGCAGGGGTTGAGTTAGTGTAGATCAGGTGGTGCAGTGCAATATGTGACATCCACTTTGGCATGGACTCTTCTGTTTATTATTAAGACTGCCTCTTAATGCAAATAGGCTCAAAAAGACACGTCTGTGGGTTTCAGGGGCACCCAAAGACCTTTGGACTTGGAGGTAGAGTGAGTTTTGTCTTTACGTTGATTTAAAAAATCATTTACACAAACTCAAAATATGATTTTATTTATGTCTTTAATTGAAGGTAGAGTCTGCACTGGATGTTTTGTAAGCCACTTAACTTAAGTGATGCACACGTGCTTCATTCAGTGTGGGTGCCTTAATTAAATCTCGTGGCAAAGCACGAGGGAGTAAAATTATGTACACAGAATATGTGCACAAACTTCAGACACAAAATGTTATGCTTGCACAACCAGTAATTCATTCCACATAGATAGGCCTGTCACAATAATTATGTTATTGACTTATCTCTTTTTGACATTTTAAGTAATTTTGGGAAACACACTAATAATCATTCTTGCTGAGTTAGATGATAATATTGACGCCCCTTTAATGTCTGCAGGTTTAGTAGGATATGAATCTACAGCCAGGAGGCAATTAGCTTAGCTTAGCATAAAGACTGGAAGCAGACTGGCTTCTTCCAAAGTTTAGAAATGCTGCACGCCTATCAGCACTTATTAAATTCACTAAACAACACATTGGACCTCATTTGTTTAATTCATACATGAACGGAAACATTTTGGGGGAGTTACGTGCTGTCGGAGAACCAGATTAGCCGTTTCCTCCTAGTACAGAATTCGTGGAACAACCGGTTTGCTGTAGATTCGTATTCTAACGGACTTCTCATCTAACTCTCAGGGGAAAAAGCGAATATAGGTCTTTCTCAAAATGTGAAACTATTCTTTTAATGACTGCCTAAAGACTTTGCAGAAGCCAGTGTGGGGAGAGCGAAGGCACTGATAAAAGATAATATACTGAGAAAAATACAGCACGTGATTTGGATCTGTCATCATCTACTACCCCAAACCACATCATGCTCTTTTGTTTTATGCCTTCCTCCTCGTTGTTGAAGACAAAAACAGACCGTGAAAGCAGCTCAACAGAAAATGAATTCTTGCTGTTGACAGGAACGACTAAACTATTGTGTTAAAAGGAGAGTGGTGGTGTTTCTGTCGTGCTTTTTACCGTCTTTGTGGGGTGACGGGACGTGAAGAAGAAACCAGTGGCGTCAACACACAACCACTCATTAGCATGTGAGCCTCTGCTATTCTCACCTCACCTCCTCGTCTAAAAATAACTTCCTCCCTCTTTTCTTCAAGCCCTTCTCCCCCTCTGTCTTCACCTCCCCATGAGAGCAGCTACTGTACTGCAGAGCGGGAAAAAGACTCTCCTCTGTACATGTATACACCTCGCAGTAATATACAGTGGCTTCTCTGATTTACAGTAACACCGTAGCAAACCCCTGTGCTGACTGCACACTCCATTGAGCCAATGAAGAAATCTCAAGCATCCATTGATCTGCGAGACTTTATTTCACTGGGTGAGGAGGACATGTATCATTCAACAGCAGAGAGGCAAGAGTAATCTGCAGCAGACATCTCACCCAAATCTCTCTCTTTCTCTCTCTGTTCCTTTTGCACTCCTTCCTCGTCTCCTCTCCCTTTCCCCACACTTGCAAAACACACAGATGCTAGCCCACGCACACACACTTAGACACCTTCTTGCATACATTTAATTTCATGATTTGTATTTAATCTGTCATTGTTGAATCCCTTGCTTTCCACAGTGTTTAGCTTCTTTGCTCTGCCAAAGAATTTCCACCTCTTGAGCTCAAACGGTTTCTGTTTATTTGTCTACATTTCTATCCAAACATGCACACACACACACACACACACACACACACACACACACACACACACACACACACACACACACACACACACACACACACACACACACACACACACACACACACACACACACACACACACACACACACACACACACACATAGTAACATGGGACCTGGCTGACATAGAGGTGTCTGTTCATTCCTGCTGCCGGCATTCAAACCTGCCAACATTAAAAGCAGTTAACAGTTTAAATTTAGCCAGCTCGCTCACTCCCCCCCCCCCCCCCGCCCTGATGGTTCTGACTGGAGGCAGTCACAGTACTGACACGCACACTTCCTCTTCTGCCAGTGCGTATAAGTGTGTCTGTGTGTGTGTAAGTGAAAGAAAGTTAACAATGTGTGGCAGTCTCTGATGAGGAGTGAGAGTGCAAAATTTACTTGAGCACATCTTGTGAAAATCTAATTTTTAAATGGTATTCCTGCAGATTTTAGCTCTTCATCACTTTACTTTGAACTGACAGAAAAAAATGGAAGGCAGTCAGAGTAGAGACCTTAAATGTCAGATTATACAATTATTTATATCAAATACAATTAATTTTTTATGTTAAATTGTAAACATCCCGTCCATTTAGACATCCAGAGTCCATTTAGTTTGTATATCTCTCTGGAAAGCTGTTTTTTATTTATTTAGATATGCTGTTGACAGGGAAACAAATATTACCTTCTATTCCGGCAGGGTGGATCTATTTTAACATCCCTGCCTCCCTTGTGATGTAGCAAATGAAAATACAGCTTTTGCTCTCATAGTGATCACAGAGTCGATGCCTCTATGATGACATCTGCGACAGTTGTCATGCCATCCATCATTGTATTTATTGCTTCCGTCTGTGCTGGGACATTGCAAGTCAACATGGAGATGTCATTTATTGGGGTGGGAGGGTAGACCTGTATCTGTGCCTCTGTGCCTGTTCATTTGGCCGTCTGAGTGTGCTTACATTTCTTTACCTGTGGAGGACACTACTGTATAAATCAACTCCTAATTATTATGTACTGTGAAGCATCCTACTCTTTTCTGTCCTTGTGACTGAACTTGTGACTTCTGCTGCAAACAGAGAGACAAGGACTTGGAATGAACGCTTGAGGAACAACAAACTTTTTAACACATTTTGTATTCTCCTCTCTCTTTGGTATCTCTTTGGTATGAAAGGTTTTACACAAGAGATACGTACTTGGACTTGGAATTGTAATGAAATCTTTTTTTGATACAAGATGAAATGTTCTCTTCTCCTTGGAAACAATACTCTAAAGTATCACCTTTACAGTACTCATGTTAAAAAAATAAACACATTCTGATGTAAAACATTACCTTCTACTTTTGATTATTTGCCCGAAGGCTGTTTACATTTAAATAATCCTCCCCTGATGTGTTCGTCACTATGGAAGCACATCTCTGCTCATCTCTGAGTGCTTCCTTTAACACACACAAACTTGTTTTTGTCTCCTATGAATAGATGCAAGTCGTTTTTTATCTCTTCCTTGAAGTCCTACCCAACCCACAACATAAACACAACACTTTCTTTAACAGACAAATGACGCCGTGGTGTCAGTCAGCAGTCCTGAACCTTCACCTCAACCTTACTCGTCCTCATGATGCACAGTGTGACTGAATGAACAGATTTATTAAAAGACTTTCTTGATGCTGTGTGTGTGTTTTCTTGCAGGAGTGTGCGAGTGTTGTTCAGCATTCTGATTCAAGTATTGATTGATAATTTGTTAAACAGCGTGCGCCATTCTGAGACATCCTCTTCTATGGATTTCCCATTCTGAGTTTTTATGAGTGGAGCTCTTCTTTTTTTTTCTGGTTGATTATATTCCTGCTAATCTTGGAAGTTTTACTTTTTTTGATTTGATTATTATTCTTTTCAACATGTATTACTGTCTGTCCGTCCAGGGAGAAGAATCCCTCCTCAGTGTACCTCCTGTAGGGACTTTTTCTCTATCCGAAGTGACAGTCCAGGGACAGAGGGTTTGTCTGCTGTACCGATTGTAAAGCCTCGAGGCAAATTTGTGATTTGTGATATTTGGCTATATGAATAAAATTGATTTGACGTTCTATATTTATTCCAAACAAACTGCCTAAATATTTCAAACTATTCATACGGCAACATGAAATCACTTTCTCAGCACAAACTTGATCAGTCTTAGTAAGCCATGACAGTGTGACAGTGAGCCAGCATGCACAATACCAGGACTCGTTCATTTCATTATTTATACTACTGTGCTTTTACTACTGTGACATCTCAAAATGTCTTGTATGAAAAAGACCTATGGTTAAATGGTTTGCGATATTGCAAAGCTGGACATGTTTTCCTAAATGCTGTATTAGTCACTTTGGTGATTAAACAAAAAGAAAATGGTCCGAGGCAGTTTGACATATTGATTTACCGTGCTGCTATACATGAAAAATAAATGCTCAGAGGTAATTGGTCCAAAAGGTCTCTCGGACCCAGAATTATCCAATAAGCTGATGAAATCTTTAAAAGCCCTCTTTCAACAGTCTCCCAGCACTAATATAGACGTGCTGGCGTGGTCTTCACCGCCTTTTCTCTCGTTTAATTCATAATCCACCACTTGTGACGTAGGTATTTTCATTACTTCCCTCATTGGAGACCTTGTTTTTCTTGGCAGCTGCAGATTACCAATTCAGTCAGGTGTTGCAGTGTGAGTGAGACCTCCTACAGATCGAGAATGAACTGACTGCTGGGAGCTATACCTGGAACAATGAAACAACCTTCCCGCCAGCTTTTACATCCATCTGCTGTTTCTTTATTTATGTGGCCGGGGCCCATTGTTATCTAATGTTTCCCCTGTGTTCTAAGAGTGAATATACACTCCGGCTACACCGTTGCCCGTATGTGGTGTACGTTAATCACAAACTAGTGCGCTCTTATTGAGAAATGCAGTTTTACAGTCACAGATTTCCCCAGAGAGGCTGATGCAGGTCGCTGAGGCTATGAGGACTAATTAGGATAGAGGAGGAAGGTTTAAATTAAGCATCTCAGTGGCACAGATACTGTTAAACAGACACACAGGGTGTATAATAACTGGAATCAGACAGCTGAAAAATACACTTTTTCTGTCTATATGTTCCCCTCTGTGCGTTTGTTTTTTCACATAGAAACACAAACATCACAAGCTGTCGGATTTTGGCAGAAATGCTTGCGTAATGTGTATATTAAATTTTCATCCAGAAATATGTTTATTTTCATTTTAAAACTATAATACTGTGCACTCATATCTATTTTAAAAACCCACAAAGCAAATAAAGATTAAAAAATATATTACAAAATGTCAATAAATTTGATTCCTACCTTCGGGACAATAGCACCGGGGCCCGGCCAAGCTGCTGAAGCAAGTGGCTCCGTTCTTGCAGGGCTGAGAGAGGCAGTGGTCAACCAGCAACTGGCAGCGCTCCCCTTCATAACCTGAGAAAAACACAGTTTATAATCACTACTACTACTTGATTTATTTCATTATATTCAGTCAAATGCAGCTAAACGTGATCTGTTTAAGATTGAGCGAAACAAAATCAACTACTAATAAACAGCCAAGTCATGACAGGAATTCAAAAGCTGGACTTTAAGTGTTTTGCTATTTTTTTACTTGCTTTTAAAATGTTTGAGTTATGAACGATTGTTT
Organism: Anarhichas minor; assembly: GCF_050575085.1. Lineage (NCBI taxonomy): Eukaryota > Metazoa > Chordata > Actinopteri > Perciformes > Anarhichadidae > Anarhichas > Anarhichas minor. Next base: position 6,518,436 of record NW_027466472.1, read on the forward strand.
TTTACTTGCATGCAAATCTGGTTTATTGCAAAGATTTTTTTGGGGAACCCCAGCAAGAGAGGCAACTAATGGGGATTGAACTAAAGATATACAGAATTATCATTAATGTCCACAAAATCCACCAATTTGAGCTAACTTTTCTCTGTATGCATCTTCTGTTTCCTGTTTAATTTTTCCGGTCAGCTGCCCACACTGCTTGTTAGCACAGTTCCCTAATGGGGAATGACAGGCAATCAGCGGTCACCTCCGACATTTACCTTCCTACGCTTCAAGTCCCTGCCCTTAAATAAATCTGACAAGGTTAAAGGTTCAACACGATCTCATCTCTGTTCCTGTGCTCTTATTCAGAGAAACAATGAGAGAGGGTTCCAGTTTTTACATCACATAGCTCTTAACAAACCAAGACCTTAGCAAGGCTGAGACTATTCATCTAGCCTTATACACATGTGTATACAGCTTTGTCTGTGTTTGAAAGCATCCAGCATGACACACACGCACACACACACACACACACACACACACACACACACACACACCTGGTGGGCAGGCACATGTGAAGTTGCGTCCTTCACCCCCCTGTCTAACGTCGGTGCAGGTGCCGTTGCTGTGACAAGGTCGGCGGTGGCAGGCGTCGAATTCCTCACAGAAGATTCCAGTGTAGCCGTCCTCACACTCGCAGAAGAAAGTGCTCTGCAAGACACACACACACACACACACACACACACACACACACACACACACACACACACACACACACACACACACACACACACACACACACACACATACATTTCACAAGTCAAATCAACGAGCCTTGAAGGCGAAACGACCGGAGATAGCGATGACAGGAAAAAAATCTTGTGAAACAGAAATAATGAGATTGCACATTGTAAAATTATTCAGAAACATAACAATGCACTAACAAGCAGCCGAGACACAGTTAAATAAATAATTTCCCGATAATGATAAAAAGAGAGAAACCGTGAAATGGTGTCTGCAACACCTCCCTCTATTTTTCTACTTTAGTTCGGGGTTTTTTTAGGTTTCTTTAAGTTCAACGTATGGAGAGGGGACTAACGGGTCTCTGGTGGTTCCTCCGTCTTCAGGGGTGCGGCTATACCAGACCCGAGACTCGCATGCATTTTGATCACAAAATTAATGAAACTGTGATTCCCTACTGCTAAACATATGTCATGTTGCATTGCTGTAATCTGTGGCATTGCGCTGTGTTGCTCTGTACGATTCTGACTCGTGTTCTTTTGTTTTCTGTTGTGCTCTGCATTGCTACACTTTTGTGAATAATGATCAACATGCGCTGGACACAACGCTTGCAGCTGCAGTGATAATGTTGGGTTGAATTAAAATGGAAGGTTTTCTTCTGTTTGATGTGCAGATGCATTCTTGTTATGTAAGGTGTGAAGTGAGCTGTAAGCATCTGGATGCTGGAACTTTCTCCTGTGCCTTTCAGCTTCATTCGCTTATGTTTTGTTTTCATGAGAAGAAACATCATTTCTCACCTCGGAGGGCTGTGTGATACATTTGCCTTTCCCGGAGCACTGAGGGTCACTGAAGCTGCTGCCGGGCTCCACACAGCTGCTGGCTTTCACCGTCAGGTTGAGACGCAGGGTGACCTCCGGGGCTGTGGGGGTGCCCACACGCAGCACACCTATCACAGAGGAGTTGAGGGCCTTTTAAACTATTCACGTGTCATTTTTATTCATTCATTTATTACATTTTATAATAAATATGTAATGCATATAGGCCGATAGTATGAAATAAATGAGCCCCATGTCTTTGTAGAGAAAATGTCTTAATTCTAGAGAGGTTTATTAGAAGAATATGCAAACAAACAGCGTTTTAAAATGCGCTTTGATTTGACCTGCTCTAGCGGCGTGGCTTTAGGGATGGCAATGATGGTATGCCGGTTGGACAACCACCATCTCCACAACTATTGGATGAGTCTTATACAGACATTCATGGTACCCAGAGGATGGATCCTATTATCTTTTCCCTTGACCTTTCCTCTAGCGCCACCACGGGGTTGTCATTTGTGGTTTTGAGTGAAATGTCTATAACTATTGAAAGAAATGCCATGACATTTGGGTCATTCATGTCCCTCTTATTCATTTATTAACTTTGGTGATTCCCTGACTTTTCATAGTCCCATCATCAAGTTTAAATGTATCCATTACTTTGGTTTAGGACCTGCTTAGCTTATGACCTTCCCATTAGCCCCGGCTGTACTTGGTGTTTAGTGCTAATAAGCAATGTTAGGATGCTAACAGTCTAAACTAAGATGGTGAACATGATAAACATTATACCTCCTAAATATCACTATGTTAGCATTGTCATTGTGAGCATTTTGGCATTTAGCTGCCTATGCACAGCCTCAAAGAGCAGCTAGCATGGCTGTAGACTCTTGAAGATGCTTTAGGACATATTTTAAATAACTCCCTCCCTAAAGTAAACCTTGCTGCCAAAAAACAATTAACCCCCATGTGGCTAAAGGTGTTAAAGAACTGATGCAGGCAGCTCTTCATTGTGACTGAAATAGAGTGCATGCCTCTCTATCTTGTCTCTCTGGGTCTAGAAGTTCAGAACATCTCTCATTATATCTTCAATCAAAGCAGACAGCGATATGGGCGCTTGGATAAAAATAGCCACATAGTGAATATCAACTGCCATTTTTAGAGCCTGATGTGAGCCAATGAGCTGCGAGGCCACCAATGACGAGACTTTGACGATGCAGTCTCCTCGGCCAATCAGAAGGCCCGACAAAACGACTTATGCTTCTCTGTCACCCCTGACCAAACGATCGTCAGCCCAATGACATCCAATGTTGCACCTGCAGAGTCACCGCTCCATCAGATTGTGAAAGCTCATCGCCAACATTCAGATCCAGTGACGTGTGAAGAGGGAAATGCAACGTCACTGTGCTCCTCCCTCCTTACTGATGCTTTGCATGCATCTTCCTCTTGCAGTTTGACCTTCAGTCCTCCCTCCTTCTGCATCCTGTCTTTCTCTTTAATCCCTTTCTGTTTTGCCGTCTCTTCCCCCGTCTTCCTCCCTCTTTATCTGACTCTTCCTCTCTCCCACCCTCCATTATCCTTCCACCCCTCTGATTTAACTCCCCAATGTCATCTCTCTCTCTCTCTCTCTCTCTCTCTCTCTCTCTCTCTCTCTCTCTCTCTCTCTCTCTCTCTCTCTCTCTCTCTCTCTCTCTCTCTCTCTCTCTCTCTCTCTCCCTCCCTCCCTCTCTCTCTCCCTCTCTCTCCCAAGTTAGAAGACATGTGAAGGTCAGAAGACAGACAGCTTAGTGAAACAGCATCAGGTATGTTGATCACACACACAGAGGTCAACCAGCCTTTCAGACTCTAACTACCCCCCCCCCAACACCCACAATTGTGTGACTTTTCACAAAGTCTGTGTATGTGTCTGTGTGAAGCGCAGTATTAAAATACAGATGGAATATCAGCATAAATAGCCGTTGTTGTTGTTTTTTCAATATGCAAATATAATATTTTGACTCATATATGCAAATATTATGCGCTTCTCCCCAATGTCATGTCAGGAATAAACGCTGTAAATACAATTTTTTTAGATCCATTAATTCCTCAGATGTGTTTGGCTCAGTTGTAAATTAGCTATTTGGAGGTATTAAAAAATGTTAGCTTCTCTATGGTTGTTGGATGAACATATTAAATATCAAATATACAGAGATAATGAAAGTATAATTAAAATGATACATTGTGAGTGAGATTCTGTTGAGTCAATGAACTATATTCTACAGCCTCTCGCCCATTTGTTCACAATAATGATAAAGACGAACTGATATGAATGCTGTTGTGGAAAACTGTATCATGTGCTCGTATACATGACGTCTTACTGAGGAAGTAGTTTTGTCCCAGAGGCAGCGAGCGGTCTGGCACCACCAATCCATCGGGAGCCTGCAGGAACCATATTGTAGTGCCGTTCAAAATGGAGGAACGGAGGAAACCCTCTTCATTCACACGCCACAGCACTGGAGCTCCACTGGCATTCACCACCACCCTAGTTGGAGAGATGAAGCAGGGGAGGGAGGGATGGAGGACGAGGACATGAACGGGTAAGAAGAATCAGAGAGAATATGTGATTATTGTAGACTTTCTCTACAGTTTGGACCAAAGCACAAATTTACAGCGATTGTCGATGATCCCTTTTTAATTGGTGGCAGTTCTCAGCTGCTCTGTTAGCTTTTGTACTGCAGGTCTGCAGTATTCAGTTTGAATAATGGATGGTACCAGACAAAATATATCAAAAGCGCCAAATATAAGAAACACAAACTGCACCATTATTATTTTGTACATCCAGAGAACACTTGATTCATCTTCCCCAGACATCTTGTGACTAAAATGTAAACAAAATCAGCATGAAAGTTAAGATAAATGAACTCATCCTCTATGTGAACTTCTCTACTTCTTCTAATCCTTATTTCAGTCAATTTAAGAAGATTAATGAAACATCGACCTCCATTCTCCACTCATGTCGGTCAGCAGCAACACAGCAAGCTGACAGTCAGGGTCTTACTGGTTGGACACTTTGTCCCGTGTCTGAACCCAGCCTGTTTGTTACTCCAACCTGGCATCATGGGCAGGTCTGGGGAGTAATGGCTGTCAGGGGTTCGGCCCAGTGGGGGGTGGTGTTGAAACACTGTGACCCTCTTGAACACGAGTTGTGAAATACAGGCAGTGTCGTCGGAGGCTATCCTTCATCAGGACCTCATGACAATTTGTACAAAATAGTGAAAACCAAGACGGACCAAATAGAAACTGGAAAAGCAGCAGGTTCAACACGGAGAGAGATGAATAGAAGAGAGAGAGCACAAACAAAGTGTGGGCACTTTGATACTTAAAATAAAATTGCAGTCCATTTTTAATGCTGCTGCAAGGTAATGCCCTTAACTTTGGTCTCTCCTCCACATGCCGTGAAGAAGTGATCAGACATAAAGACCAAATGGGCAGTAGCCATTCAATTTATTGACCATATTCATGATCCTCATGAGATAAACCCTTTCCATTCTGGGCTTACCTCTAGCGCCAACCGCCAGGTTGTCAAAAGGGATGAATCAGGGTATTTACTTACAAACATTCTGATATATCTTTAATGAGGAAAAAATTGGATACGTCTAAGTAAAGAAACAATATATTGTTATGCTTGTATCTGTAATCTTCTGCAGTGGTGACAACCTCTCTCTCTCTCTCTCTCTCTCTTACTCTCTCCAGCTCCTTGGGGACACAAGAGCTCCTTTACATTATTATCAGCCTCTAAATTTGGATCATCTGCGTTGGCTCGCCGCTCGAGTGCCACGTGTGAACTGTTGAGCCGAGACACTCGCCGGTGCATCGCATTCCAGATATCTGGCATGCTGTATATGCTAGATATCTGGAACGCTAAATATCTGGATCTATTGGGGATTCTGTCGGGGAGATACAGTCAATGGGAGCGGGAAAAAAACGGGTTGAGGGGAAACCTGGAGAAGTCGCCTCGCCTGAAGCCTTCCTCTGTGAGCCATGTGTTGAATTCGCATGGAAAGTTGTTGTTGGTGCACCTATAGGGTGTTGGATGTTTAAACGATTAAAGATATAACACTGACTCGCCTACATAAGGGAAATAGTAAACGTAGTTCGGAGATCTCATCGGGATTCCAGGATTTTGTAGTGTGTGACCCCCGGCTGCCGGTCAGTCATGTAGTGTGAAAAGGGGCAACATCATGGACATCCAACATTCACCTTGACCGTTGCCTCTGCATTATTTATTGACCCTTATTTACGGAACCATTATAATTCTGTTTAATAGCAAAAATGCTCTAAAAAGATGGAGTACACCTGGAGTGGTGTAATGCAGGTAATACAGCGTCTCAGGTCTCAGAAGTGGGCCATAAAGAGATTCAAATGGAAGGTTATTAGTTGCAAAAAGCTACGTAATGTTGCCAACAAAAGTTGCTGCATGAGAGGTATGCAGATAAAATGCTGTGCAAAGTAATTTCTATCGTATTTTCTTTTCATTATGGTGATTATGCAGACAATATTCTGCACAGCATGCTCTGTTGTTATTCTTGTTGATTAGGATCCAAAATGCAGGGTTAATTTTGTAGGTTCAATTCTGGGAGTTTGTGTTCTTACTCAACACCAAACTGAGAACCACTGGATCACTGACTTACTCTGGTTGAAATTGTCATGCCTGTTGTCATCTGTAACCACAGTTACCTCAACTAAATTGACAAACAACTGTTTTATTCTATTATTAAAACAACAACAACATGATATCGGCCTCATATTCATGGCTGTCCTGCTCTAAATATCGGCTTCGCACATTGAATAACCCATATTGCTCAACCACTAGACCACAACAGGTGCACTTTTACACCACTAACGTAATGCCGCATTCACATTAAAAGGGTCAGACTTTAATTACGAGCAGCGGAGACGGAAAAACTGTCATTCACCTTGTTGTAATTCAGAGATATTCGGGAATTTCTGACAGCTAAGATATCTCCGACTTGGTGAAAAAAGCTACGTTAGAGTCAACATGAGGTGAACTTAATAAACTGGAGGTCAACAAGATTCTCAGTTGGTGTTGACATTACTTTTAATAGAAGAGTGCTCTATTAAAAAAGGTCCCGCACAACCACACAGGTGTTTTCACTTATTCTGGCTGATTACACCTCTGCTCTGGTTGGAGTTAATTATTCCACATGATAATAGAAACAATTAACGTGTAACACCCAGCAACAGTTAGAAAAATAACAGGAGAGTCCATCAAGCACAGTCTGTACACACCTACCCAGTCCTGAGAGGTGGTCCAATTAAGCGTAAGTGAAATCACCTGTGTGAGTGGACTAATGGGGTTTAGGGCCTTTGAGTACCAAATATTCACTTCCTGATTGATATACACTTTTTGTCGTTGATTATTTACTTTATTGTTTTGGCTCTGGGTTGCTTTTGGAATCGACTGTAATTACCGTTTATCCAAAGGCGTAAGCTACAGGCTGTCACTCAGAGGCATCTTTCATTTAGATACTGTACAATGCAAAGAGAGTGTGAGAAACTGGGCATTAATAGGGGGCCCACAGCAACATTTGGCCCCGGAGCCCCGGCTGGTTAAACTGGCCCTGCTTTAAGAGGAGAGCAGTCAGTCATAAAAGTTACTCTTACTTTACAGCTGTTTCTTCGGGCACTTCCAGAGACAGAGTCAGGGTTCCTGATGTCAGCTCACACAGCTCAGGACTCACACAGTGTAGACCCTCCGTCACCTGAAGCACACGCACACACACACACACACACACACACACACACGCACACACACACACGCACACACACACACACACACACACACACACACACACACACACAACATATGTTATGCATTTTAAAGATAAACCCACAGGAGCTTAAATTGAGCGTGGAAGTTATCTCACTCTGTCTGCCTCCCACGGCACCACCAGCAGCCTCTGCCCAGGTTTGGGTTGCCATGGCTGCAGAGTGGGGGGTGGCGGCGTTGTGGTGGAGGGGATGGTGGAGGGGACGGTGGAGGAGACGGTGGTTGGCTGTGGCGGCTGAGTGGCGGCCGTGGTGGTGGAGGCGACAGGGGTGGCCAGTTCAGGCGCGGAGGGGGTGGCGGGGTCCCACTCGGCAGCCGGCAGGTCCAAAAGGATCTGATCGCACCTCTCCCCCTCGTAGCCTTCGGTGCACTCACAGGTGTAGGCCGGTTCCCCCTCCTCCCCGCCGTCGCTACGGCTGCAGTTTCCATGGAGACAGGGGCTGCTGGCGCACGGGTCTGTGAAAAACTGAAAGAAGCGAGAAAATAAATAAAAACAGGAAGAGGCAGAACAAAAAAAATATTATCATCCAACTGTGTTTTTCCACCTCTGTCATTCCATACGGGTCTCTTTTTGACACGAAGAAAGCCCAAAATGTGAGCATCCATGCTTCATTTTAAATGGATCAAGGAGTGGGTCATTGAAACACTGGAGAACAAGAGAGTGCAGTCATCACTACGCAGCTGCTTCTTTTATTGCTGTCTGACTCAGCTTCCTTCTTTACACCACTCATTTATTTATTGTATTACATTTTGTCTCCGTGTTCCTGATAAATTGTTGCAGGTGTGCACTTCTTCCTCCCTCGCTCCATTTTCACACACACACACACACACACACACACACACACACACACACACACACACACACACACACACACACACACACACACACACACACACACACTTTGTCCCCAAACAAGGTTTTCCCTCGTCATGCAGCAATGAAAAAAATGTATCCCGACAGCCTCCTTCATGCTGGTTTCCACCCCCCCCCCCCCCCCCCCCATCATAATTGATCATATTTGCAGGTGAAAAGGACGAAGCCTAGCTCATGAAGCTTACTGCCTGACACTGTGTTGTCTCTCTTCTTTTCTTCTTTTTTTTTAGCAAATTCACCCAGAATCACTCAGGTATCTGCAGCTCCAGCTGTCTGGTTTAAATGTGTTCAGAAAACAGTTTTAATAAAAGCCCAGAGAAAAGAGAGGGGGTGAACAGAAGGATAGTATTGATGCGTGTACCAAATCATCCAGATATAGATGTGCATGTGAATGTGCATGTGTGTGTGTCTGAGAGAAACAGTGAGAGGCAGAACAACAGAGCATCGTTAAGAGTCTCTCCGCGACCGAGTAACAGCTCATTAGTGCTAATCTCTCTCAGGTTTTTACTCGCGATGCCTCTATCAAACATTGTCTTTGCTCTGAAGCACAGCAGTCCCGACCGTCCCAGCACGCCACTCTCTGGTCTTTACAAAGTCTGCCGCTCTTATCTCCTCTCTAACGGCACCAGGGATTGAGTTTATCAACCTTTAGAGGACAGCGGCGTTGGCTCGTCTGGGTTAAAGGACACATTAGAGTCCAGCTCATGAGCTTTTTCATCTGTCGCTCTTGATTTCTCCTCCATCCAGACTGAACAGAATGTCCTCGAACACTTATACACACACTGTATAGTTATGGGAATAGTATGATCTCAAATTGCTTTTACATACATTAGCAGATAATATTTCCTTTCTTGTGATTACTAGCGAATGCAATCAAGTCAGAAAATAGTGTGCAATATTTCGAATTATCGTTTAAGCTGCATCGTGTGTATCAAGTACACACGATGGCCCCAGCACTTAAATTGTGAAAGTTTTACATGTGCTCTCTGGTCTTACCTGTCAAGGCCTGACAATTTACACTTTCCTCACTCCTATTGGCACAATATATTGAGATTGGGGACTCACATAATCCCCAGGTTATAACTCTTCAGTGTATTTGGCAGCCATTTTCTATGGTGCCATTATCATTCATGCACTCAGTTACTGACTGTCCTCCTGCACGATGTTGCTTCTTATTCTCTGGCCCCAAACGGCTCACATGCCCCGGGCTCTGGCAAACCATGCGAATCAATTTCCTCTAAGCAGCTGATTATAACTCACATTAGTCCCTTTATCTATATTCCTACATGGACCAACAGACTGAACAAAGACATTCTCTTGGGCCAAATGAATTGCTTCTCAAGGTGCTGTGATCTACAGTATTTGCTAATTTGGGATGTTCACCCTGAGCAGCAAGGATCGATACAGCCGGATGGACGGAAACAGCAACGCACTTAAGCCATTGGCATCATTAATTTAAACTGGTGGAGGGGCTGGAGGAGTCTGTTGATGTAGACACCACACACACACACACACACACACACACACACACACACACACACGAGTTAAACAGAAAACTCTACAAAAGGGTAATCTAATTTAGCAGTGTAAATTAAACACGTGACCACTACATTAGATGTCAGTCTCCACACAAATTGATACACTCCTGTTGGATTGCAAGTTTCAAGCACAGCATCTTGAGTTGAACATAGTATTAATGAACATATGGAGAATCACATTTCACAATAGTAAATTAATGATGAATAAAATTTGCTTGGGTTTAAAGTAAGCTTTTCTCTCAATAACACTTCCATTAGCCAAGTCTTTCTATTAGGACATCATGGAGCCATGAAATAAAGCGTCTTTATATGTTTATCTGTAAGATCACTTTCATGATGTTTGCCGCTGTTGTGCTGAAGTGTTGAAAGCATTAAAGAGTAGACTGTTGGGCTACAGAGTTAGTAATCAATGAGACAAACGTGTAGGAAGCTTAAATAAGAAGAAGTGTCCTTGAGCAAGTCATTACAGTAAATCCCAACCAGCTCAGCAGATCTGAAGCTGCCCTCTGACCTCTGAGAGAGTTAAAAGAGAATTTCTCCACATATATTAAAATACATGTTTCAAAACCGCCTGCTAGCTTCCTCATACCAATTTTTTCCAGAAGCTGAGTTGAGTTTAAACTTATGATATTACAAAGTGCATGGTGATGATAAACAGAGGGCTTTATTAGAGAATGTGATGCAGTGAGGAAAAACAAAGCAGTATTTAAGAATGTATCCATTACTCAGTGATTTTACAAACTGTTGCTGTTGCTGCCAAGGTTTCAAGAACTCAGAAAAACACATTTGTTTGTATCCGGACCATAACTGTGCAGCATGTAATCCTTCAAGTACAGCTAAAGGAAAAACAATAGCTGGAGTTGTGAGGGTTTTCCCGTGTGTATCAGCCCAGCCGTCATAACTGGTCAGTTATTTGGTGGAGGCTGCATTGGGAATGTTTAAAGTTTTCCATCATCATATCAATGGATTGAATATGGGGCCAAATGACAAGGGTGCCCACATACTTTTTGGACGGGTGTGTTTGTCACGGTTTGGGCTCAAGGAAGATCTTAATGTCACAGCAAACAATGATATTTTAGACAATAGTGTGCTTCCAACTTTTTAGAAACAGTCTTTTCTTTTACCCCCATGCACAAAGCAAGTCCATGAGGAAAATGTTTGGTGTAGAAGAAAGTGACTGACCGACACACAAAGCCCTGACCGCAACTCCATCCAACACTTTTGGGATAAACTAGAACAACGATTGAGAGCAGACTTTATCGTCCACTAAATGCTCTTGTGGCTGAAGGGGAGCCAAACCCTTTCAAAGAAGGTGCAGTGTGTGCACATTCAACACCTAGTTTCGCACAGGTGGAGGAAGATAATTTAGAGTGGCTATCACCAACACTGCACCACACCCGCCCAGCACCAAACAGCAAAAAGTCACAGTTAGCGACTAGCTGGTCAACTTTGTGGTGCGTTGAGCAGCTAAAGAGACAAAAAGCAGAGCTAAAAGGAGAGTTCATATCGGACTTACATTTGCCAGGTGGCCAGAAACTCCAAATAAATGATATTTCTTTTAACTGCTGAATGTAAACTGTTTCCTAACAAGTTTCTTATATCAACTTACAAGGTGATGATATGTCAGGGTTTACACTCGTTTCTGTTTCCTCCAACGCTGTCACAGCTGCATATTAATGGGTATGCTTTAGGAATAAGTTAGTCAACAATAACACGTGGGTAATGTTTGAGAACTTTCTTTTACTATAGTAGAGAGTTTGCTCTGAACGGGCCGATCAGCAAGTTCAATAAGCACCTGTGAAGCTACAACCCTGACGGAGCTGGAGCCGTTTCACAACAGCAGTTAACTGAGCGCTCCGTTTCATCGGTTTATCAGCCACTTACTGTTTATGGGAGACTCATTTGAGCGGTAGATCATAATACTGCAGGGGTTCACTCTAACGGCCAGATCGTTCAGCTAATCGCACACATGCAATTAGTTGGAAGGGCAGCGATGGCTCACGCCGCACACGAAAATAAAATGCGCACGTGACGAAAATAATAAAGTTCCACACACACTAAGGGCTGAAAGACTGCACGAAAATAACTGATTAAAATAAATGGCTTTTCAGTATCGGCCTGCACAAGAGCACTCGAATACACACGTGAGCACAGGGGAAAGGGAAGGCGAGAAGCTGATTTGGCTCAGCATGTTGTCTGAAATTGTTCTCCAGCCCCTTTATAACCATCAATATGTGTTGCCATGGCTACAGTAGCTAGGTAACGTGAGCGCAATTAGCAAACAGTACAATACGCATTGTGTGTGTGTGTGTGTGTGTGTTTATTTCATGCCCCCACCGCATCAGTTCCAGGCACACACACACACTTTGTATCAATATTTGCCCAAAGAGTCTCATCAGGCTGCAGAGAGACAATCCATTTTATAATCCACTTACTGCCTCATCTGGGCTGTTTATCACCATTTGCCTCCCTCTGTCAGGGTGATAACACCCCCACTGTGGAGAATAGATACAGATAGCATTTGCTTAATCCTTCACTCATGAAAACACTCGCTCACAAATTAGGGAAATATCTCCGCAGCAGCTCAGTGAAGGATAAATTTGTCTCGTTAATAGTCCCTCCTGAGACAAGGGGACACAGAGTGGTTCTCGGTAACATTGTGTCCGGACGAGTGCACTTGCTGTACACTGTAGGGATGCCACAGTGCATCTGAATCTGAGTGGCAGCTTGAGAAGGAGCGAACACTTAACAAGATAGATCTTCAAGAATAGTGTCCATTGTTCAAAGTGAATATGGTGTTACTACATTTAACTTTGCCTTGAGAAAGCATTACAAACGGCAGTTTGAGTATTCGACCCATTTGTCGAGAACTGTTGCTTCAGCTACCTGCAGATCGCATTTTCCTTTATCGGACCATCTCCAACAACAAAGCTGAATGAGAAAGTCTCACTGACATACGCTGAGGCTAATAGGAGGTAAACCCCAAAGAGCCCACTGCTAGCCAGTCTTCTTTCTCCTACCTTCTATATATACACGTACTTTACATGACAGAATGACTTGACACTGATAAGAGCAGATGTAATTCCTTTAAACAGCCTTTCTCATTATTAAGATGACTCCAGGGCATGACCAGAATCTGAAATTCATTATTGATCCCCGGGGGTAAATTCGTATGATGGGGAATAGTTTGCAGTTGCCAATGTCAAGATTGTGTCACAACCACCGACGACCAAAAATTCAAACCTCTCATTGTGTCTGAACAACTGTGGTTTATAACATATTGCACTTTGTCTAATGTGAGTGCTTGAATACTTCACCTGATGCCATTTGAAAATGATGAATCGTTACTTTCCAGTGCCAGTGTTAAGGTTATAATACTGCAGTCTGACTGTCAGCAGAAACTTAATGTGACGTGTTGACAATGGTCTTATATTTCATGTTTTAATGATGAGAGATAGTTAAAAATGTATGCGTCTGATCTAGATCTTCTTTTTAAGACCGAGCGTGTATTTGTCAAGCATTCACTGTTTGCTGAATTCGAGGCTACAGAGAGAAACTGGAGCATCTCTCTGCACTGCGTAATCTCAGAGGAGCAGAACAAATATGAGAAAATATATACGGTTGGAGGGAAAAGTACAATCTTGCAACACGAAGGCCATGTACTTTACAACACACACAGCTATAACAACAGTATTCTCCACAGATCGACAGCTGTGAAACACACTGCATCGCCAGTATTAGGGAATTACAAACACAACTATGTGACTATAACAGGAACAAATACCGTGTAATTATATAATCAATCACACAGCAGCAATTAGCTAGATGAACCGAATTAAACTTACATGTAGCCAGCAGCCATTTTTATCTTGAATGTGCAGTACGTAATGAGTACCCGCAATCCAGCTAAAACAAAAATATTTAATTCATGATAGTGACAAAATAATACTTTAAAATCATCCCTCCCCCCCCCCCAGAAAAGCATTAAAAATTGCCACCGGTACATAATTAACTATACTAATCAAGTGGAAAATGTGCTACTGTGGAAATATCACCTTTCATATAGCCGCAGGAATGTATGGAAGTACAGTACACAACTTTTGGGTCCAGACAGTACTAGTCCCCCAATGCATTCCTGATTTATGAGAAGGGAGACTCAGGGATTCAAACCCAACCGAGCAGGAGCAGTGCACCGAATGAAGCATGAAACAAAACAAATAAAGCGAAGAGTAAGGAATCTACAAAGCAGAGAACTGGTTCAGACGGTAGGTGATGAGCAAATACAGGTCTGGATACCAAACAGTTTACACCCAAGAAGGAAGTTTTGACAAATGATGAGACATATAGGGCTCTGTGAGCACTACAAACAAGGAATGCAAATGCAAAAAGGAACAATAAAATTAAGAAACTGTTTAATATGGATTTTTCCTGTAGACAGTCAAATGTCTCCGACTGAAAAGTGGCAATAAGCTCGTCAAAGGATCAATGTCTGTTCTCACATCATGATGCAAGACTGTGGCAAACATTTCTGTCGTTGGCAGAAATGTGACTATTTTTGTTCACCGGCCAATGGATGCAAGAGGATCAACATTTTTGCAAGTCTAATCTCTGCTCCTTTTCATAATACAAGAGGCTGATGGAAACCCAGCTGAGTAACTGCTCAAGTGTCAAATAAAATTGAAAAACTTGATAAGTCGCAGCCACTGAATATTTTAGGTATTTGGCTGGTGGCAGGTTTTAATTTTAAACCCTAAGAAGACCGTTGCTTAGAAGACTGTACAAAAGGAAAAATATGAACAAATACATGAAATTAATTGTATCCATAGAATCTGCATGTTTTGCCTAATAAATTGATATTCATGAATTGTTAGGACAGACAGAAGACTATTTTTATTCACTGTCACAGTCATTACAAACTAAAAGCAGCATGTGTATACATTCAGTATCCTTCAGTAGTTAGTGTAGTATAGTAGTGCTAACACTGATATACTAACATGGTATGCTCCACAGGTTGTTACGTAGAAACATAACATTTTAGAAACGTACATCTTCCTACCTCTCCAGGTAACGAGTATGACTATTACACAACGTTTAACCATGACTAGCTAGGAATCCACATAAGCAGCCTGAAAAGGAAGACAATCTGAATGAGAGTCTATTATGGAGAATAGTTGTTGGACCCTGGTCAAGTATAACTGTGAGTGTGAATAAGTTTGCCTGACCAGGTTTTTTTTTTTGGTTTTTTTTCATTTTCAATTCAGAAATGTTTTTGCTTCCCCCATACGACCTCATCAACTCAATACTATTCAAAGACAGGTTAATGTGCTGTCTTGAGCTTCTGGTTTAGCATTTAAGCAATATCCTGTCAGTATCCCAGGCAGACATTACTGTTGTTACGGTTTATTACACCCGCCAGTCAGAAAACCACCCAGCATGAAACCCCTCATGATCCAAACTCGTCATTCTGCTGTCAGCACAGACACAACTTAAAGACACCACTTTACTCAGCCTGAGACTTTTTCCTATTTCTGTCACAGCCATGAATGGAGGATCAGTTGATTGTTAGGATGTACTTGTCAGAATTCTGTTATCATTACTTGGGATCTTTCACAATGTTCAGGTATTTGAGCCTTTTTCTGTCACAGTCATTGAAACGGAGACATTACTTTCAGACAAAGAGAAAGGAGACAGACAATCCATACCGTGAAAACAAAACAATTTAATCTTTTCAGAGAGAAGCTGAATAATTGTGTTTTTATCTTGGGACTCAGGCTCATTAAAGCTCTTGTCATATAAAAGGACCAACAGCAACAGATCTATTTTAGTGACTGCGCCTTAGATTTAAGAAACACAAGAGTGTTAAATGTCCTAAGGCTTTTGCCTGTTTGGTGCAAAGCAGACAGACATGAATCAAACCATCAACTGAGAAGAGAGTGACAGCTGTCGGGTTGTGTGAAGAGCTGAGGTAGAAACAAGGCTGTTCAGATAAAATAAAGAACCAAAGTACTTTAATAAATAGATATTCTCACACAAAACTTGACCCGTTCACAAGCAGTGTGTAACGGATGAGATCAGGAGAAACGTCAATAATCCCATTTGGGAAAGCAGGAATGGAAATAGAAATGTTTTTGTTTTCTTGTCAGCATTATTTGTAATATTAGGATATTGTGAAATCACATGTAGCTAAATATATATATTTTTTTTCGATAAGGAAAGTTGGTTTTCAGCACATCTTCACTTGTAATGTGGTTTCAAGAGGCTGCAGTCTTCTCTAGCTCGTTTCAACGTGTATTTGATCAAGTTTTGGCCATTTTCGGTGTTCAGTTAATCTTAGATGAAGAGTGTCAGCAGTCAGTGCTGCTATCTGCCAGATGATTGACGAGTCTCAGCCAGGGCTGAAGCAGGAAGAGGTGGTGGTCTCACTGAATGCATCTAGAAGCAACAATGGATTTTATGACTACTTGTAAATCAAACTGACAAATCCACTGATAATTGTAGTTCCCCTTGTTAGCTATGTGAAGCAATGGCGCCGTTTGCTGAGACGGCCATCAGAAAAACTTATTTCAAGCTTTAAACCTTCATAAACCTTTCACCTGTTAGCAAACAATTGCCTGTTTTCACACCCAGCAGATATACGGTGCAACATTAGCATTCGTTTGGAGGTGTATTTTTAGCAACTTAATGAATGCAAATCCAATATTCACTCTCCTTTGAGCTCTGTCTCTACCAACCATACTATATATGTAGCTAAATGCTATGCTATGGTCTCCAGCTAGTTGCTAACTGTGTCTGTCTGTAGTTTGGTGTGGAAATCAAAACAAATAGCTGAAAGACGCTACAAAACTATTTTGATAATGGTTTCTTTAAAAAATCTTTAAAAAAGCCTTTTTTCAAACCATCCAACATTATTTTTTCACTTAAGATATTCAAGATACGTGGTCTAAAAACAGTCCCCTATATCTTACTGAAATGGGTCTTGTTAGGGGATTGGGTCTTATATTAAATGTTATGAGTGTTAGATAAATATACTTGGTAAGATTTGTTTGCAGTGAAACTCCCATAACGTTTGTGCAGCCCTTCAGGCAGCCTCATAAAATACATTATTACTCACAGCAATGCCTTAGGGGAGTACCGAATGAGAAAGATGGATTTCACTCATTCACTCACTTCTAAGAGCTGCCCGGTGATACCACTAAACAGCCTCGCTCGGGGGTACTTAAAGTACACACTAACTGCATCTGGAGGAAGAATTTACATCCTTAAAACAGATTCCCCAGTAACATTTCTTTGATAAAGTGGCTATAGCTGTCCTCGTTACCGCTTGGGACTGAGCCATGTGACAGCGCACTTATCGATGAGTTGCCTTCCCTCCGACAGCAAGAGAGACCGAAGACGAGCAAGGGACACAATACTTGTTCTGCTAAATATGAAACCATGCAGGCGTTCACTCCCTATCGCCAAAAAAAGGATAAATAATTGTTCTCAAAAACAAAATTGGCTCCCAGAATTGTATTGTCCTCTCAAGCTAATTATATCGCAAACCGTTGTGGGATAAAGACTCCTCAATCTGCAATCATCTGCTTCATATTCATCCAAGTTGTTGCAGCATCCAGTAACACGGGACGGTGCTTTCGCCGTGGCCAGAAAGTGTGTTTTTGTCAGGCGAGCCTTTAATGTTATCTATTTCTGCACATCAAAGCGTCCGCCATCCTTCCCTCTCTCCCAAAATTCCCCATCACTTCCTGGCCCAGTGGCTTCAAAGAGCAATTCCTCTTTCAAAATGTGGATCCATGAAGCCTACGCGAACGTGGCCGAGCACCTCGACAGATTTTTGATCTCGCCTTGATGCATAAATAAATGTAAATGGAGAAGCAGTGGAAGTAAAAACATGCTAATGAGGTGAGACTGCCCTTCGTGCTCATAATTTCCCATCTAAATAATATAATACATATCTTCCGTTCCTACGCATCTTTACTTTTTTATTATCGTATTTTATTGGAGCTTCATTTTGTCTGTCACTCAAAAGCCAACACGCAGCAGGAGGACACTTAGTTTGCTCCACAAGGGTCCTCGTGCTGTCATCAAACAAATGACATGTAACAACCTCCCGTGATTGCTCAATATCCTCCCTCAAAAGACATTTACCTCTCAACTCTGCCAAATAAATAGACAGAAAGATAAGGGGGTTTGGAGGAGAGGAGGAGAGAGGAGAGGCGCTGCGAGGCTCTATTTATACCCATCCAAGTGACGCCGGGGCTGCAGGGTACTTGAACGTCTCTTCTCGACGGCTGGGACACAGTCGTCTGTCTTCTTATCAGACGGGGACTATAACGGATCAGGAGCTTTTAGGCTCTTTGTGAATTTACCAGAAGCTTGGAGCAGATGCACTGACAGATAGAGGGTTTTTTTGTTTGTTTGGTATTACACCATGCAGCTTTTCACATTACAATGACAACTATAGTCTGTCTGCTCGATACTTCACAACACTGCAGTTATTCTTGATTAGCTGTGAATATCGACTCTGTGTCAGTGTTGAGACTACAGTATTTTTAGCTGTGACAAGTAGAACAGACTGCATCACTTGAAATATTAGGCAGAGTGAAATATTGCGTCTCTCTTCAGATTATTCCTACTCTAAATGTAGCTCGGAGCAGGGCACGTAATTTGAAAAATGTCATTTTGGATCGCTAACCGGCCTTAACGAAGACTGATCTTGCTAGCTGTCCAGTTTTCATTATTTTAACAGAATATGCTTTAGTTCACAATTTAAAAAAACACACAAGTGAGCTAATATGGCTTAAATTAAACAAATGGCAATGTTAAAAAGAAAGCACACAATTATTCAACAGTGTCATGTGATTTGCTGCTTTTTTATTCATAGCACTGATTCATCCCTCATCACTTGGCTTCACTGACAGTTTAATATTAAACAGTATGCAGGTTAATGTGGGCCATAGCAAACGGCAAAAACAAAGCAGCTAACTGTGCGGTTCATGCTCTAAACCTCTAGACTCCTACACAGGAAATAAAAACAATCCCTCTAAGTCTCTGTACAAATCACACGTACGCCATCTCACTGACTGGCTTCATGCGACATGTTCACTGACACCCTGGAAATCTCAATAACTGCACTTTTTCCTGCGTAGCTCTTTGACAGAAATAACAAATCTGAACACAATGACATGCAGAACATAACTAACTTTTATCATTTTATTCGTTAAATACCGAGGCTTGGTCAGTGGCCCCAAGCTTCAAATTATGACTCTCTGGGTACCCCTTTCGTGTTTGGACGCGTTGGGGATGTCGTGTCAGTTTCCGCTTGTACATACATAGTGTCTTTTCTAAAATGAACTACCGCTTTCACAGGAAGTTAGGTTGAAGCAACAACACCACTTAGTCTGTCAAGTTAACGTCAACCATGGTCTTTTCCTATACCTAACTAACAAAGAAGTTACGAGACAACCGAGTCATGTGACTAACAACACCACAGACTTGTGACAAAATATCAACTTTTAGTTTCACACGGGTGACACGGTCACTGGTCTCCTAGACAAATGTCTGGTGTTTGTTTGACCCACCTCCCCTTCCCACGTGCCCTGTGTGGACTATCTCGCTCTTTATACTACGCAGTTGCTCTGACAGTCGAATAATAGCGCTGATGGGTTTACATTGGAGGTTAATTGAAATCCGGGTGCGTCGGTATCAGACAGCCAGGGGGACTGACCGACCGTCAGTATTTGACACTCAAGCTCATCCACCAGACACAAACAGCAACAAACACACCTGCACACTGAACAACAAAACAAGCTCAACTACAGTATACTGCCCGTACTGTCCTCAAAGGGATTTTGCACAATCATACTTTGTGGGACTTCTACTACATCACCTCATGAGGAATGGTAAAGCCTTTAACAGCTATACAGATAAGTAGTCATGGTCTATCACCCGTAGAATAACATGTCTCTCACAGTTACAGGCAGTTGTAACTGTGTGGACAGTGGACATATGTGTGTGTGTATATATATATATATATATATATATATATATATATATATATATATATATATATATATCACTCATACATTATATATCAAGGACATTGCAGCAATAACACCATTAGGTCAGCAGCTGTATTTTCGCTCTGCAGCCTTTTCTAAAACATTAAATCAGACGCAGACTCTGCTGTGCAACACACAGAACACTTAATGATTTGGATGGAAGCCCTCCTCCTGGCTTTTAAGCTGTCTCTCTGTATGACATGCTGTTTCATCATTACTTTCTGCATAAGAAGTTACTTCCCACTGTGATCCGACTTGCTGAGGAGCCGGAGCATTAGTTATTGCACATTGTAGTGAATTTAGAGTAACAGGTCTGGATATGGATCGTCTGTGGTTTGTCTGTCCAAAGGGTGAATTATTGTATATTAAAAAAAAATTTAAAAAAAGTATTTCTGCAGGAGAACACAACAAACAATATTAAGTGGTCGCACAAGTGGGCAAGTGCTGGACAAAAAGACAGCAATGAAAATACAAATGAAAAGGTCGGCACACTGTAGCTCCCCTTGCAATTCAATAGCACATTCACAAGTGACGCCATCTTTAAATGCACATGCTCTGGTCACATGAGAGTAACTTGATAATACCGGTGAACCATACAACCCACACATAACAACCAGTTACATATGTATGTTACAAAAGCACATATATAGATATAATATATACAAAATAGAGGTAAGAACCTCACAGCTCATAACAACAGAATCTTCTAATCATAAGAATTGACCTATAACATATAGGAACAGGAATCAACAATATCAAGCCCATGGATATTGACAGATGAAGGGAACAGCAACTACACCTGGAGTCAACCACATACACAATAATGGTTCACCAGTATTATCATGTGACTATCATTTGCCCAGAGTGTGTGTACTGTTGATTTAAGGTAGAGTGTGTAGCATTTAGGAGGATATACAGAAATGGAATAAAATATGAACACGTATGACATAATAAGTCATTAGTGTATAATAACCGGAAAATAAGAATCGTTATGTTTTTGTTACCTTAGAATGAGCCGTTTATATTTACGAAGACAAACACTGGCTCTAGAAAGGGTCCTTAATGTGCTTGTGTAGGCCGACGTAGTTCTCGTTCACGCTTGGCACACGGGGTAAGTAGATGCTGCCAGATCCTACACACCAGACCTTTAAGGAAGCTACCATCATTTTTTTATTTTCAATTTCTGCAGGAGAAAAAGATTACAATGCAAATAAAATAGTCTCTCTCGCTCTCAGGCCACAGCTGGTAAAGAAGGATGTCATTCTGTGCAGAGATCTACGAGTTCGCTGTTCGCTCTGACCTACATACACAGAAGGATCCTTGCAAAACAAGATAGGGAGAAGAAAGGTGACACCTACTGCTGACACAATTAATCGGGCACCGGCATACAAGTAAAACAGTTTCTGGAGCTAAATCAAAGCTACAAGGTGGCTTGAGGCTTTCGTCGCTGTTGAAAATATTTCAGGTTACATTTACATTTTTTTTTAGCAGATGTGAAAATAAAAGCTTAATCTCAGAATGGGTCTGGAGCTGGTGATGCTGCCACAGGGAATTAGTCACTGAAACACTGGAAGTAGAACATCCCGTTCCCCTTGTGACCTGAAAATCTGTAAGTGATCACCATTCATTTCACCTGAAACAGGAATAACTCCGTAAAGAACTACAGATTGTACAAACGAGAAACACAGAACATGTCGTACCTCCTACGACTACTCATTGGGCCACGTGATTTGTTCCTTTTCCTGTCTGGATTAATGAATTAACTAAAGAGGAAGTAGGTGACATTTTCTGCTCGGTGTTATGTGCTCTTCCCCCATTGATCTTTTGGCTCCCCTCGTCACTGCTCTGTTGCTATGGAGACCCCAGAAGAGGAAAAGGGGGGCATAGCAATGAAAGCTGGTCCTCGTAGGAGGCGACACTGGACACGTGTATCATCGCTGTCCTCCCACTGGCTTTGTCCCCCGAAGAGGAAGAAAATGTTCTTCGAAGCCACAACAGAGGAGACGCTTCTTTTGAGGAGCTCCAGATCTTCTGCCACACCGCCTACATATGAACATGTTGGAACGGCAGCAGGAGGGAGAGGGATGACAGGAAGGACGTTCTGAATCCACAATACCAAATGTGATTCGGGGGAGAGTTGTGTTTGGTTCATTTTGTAAAGGATGTGAGGGAGACTAATGTGTCGGTTTGTTGGGATAACAATAGAAGTAAATGTTAATATTGTAATAAGTTGATGCCATTGTTCCATAAAGCTTATTTAAAAGGATACCGTTGCCTTTGTCGACAAATCACATTTAAAAAAACAACAACGTGTTCATCAATAGGAGTCCGTCTCTCAATATATTCTGACTTTCCTACTCAACACCAAACCCATTTGTGATGTTATTAAAGACGTTATTGTTTGAAGTCAATAAATATATGGTTTGATTTTATATATATATTTTTATAAAGGCCCAGTCATTTCAGAAAACAGCTGGGCATTGTGGTTTTTATAAATATTACTCAAATAGGAGACAAAAGTGCATTTGCTGGGGACTACTTTCAGATTGACACACATTGACAGTTGTTACATTAGTTTATTATTTACAGCAGCACATTGAAACAAGTCAGTACGCCGAGTTGAGTTCTTATGATTCAGTTCACTTACTGCAGCTCAATATTTCTCAAAGAACACACAGCAAGTAGTGATGAATTATAGCTCATTTTTGAAAAGTGTCACTGCTTTTATGAAATAGTGAACATTTTTTAAAAAAGCCGAAAAGAGAAGGCATTGTCGTGTGAAACCCCCATCGATCAACAGCGATCAGCTGCGGATCACTGAGGATTGATGTGATCAGAGCGGATGTATCAGCAGGAGATGAAGCTCCGGACGGATCGATTCCCCCCCGACAGGGAGCTGCACTCTCTCCCCCAAAGCTCAAACTCAAGTTTAAAGCACATCACTGCTTGCCACACGAAAAAGAAGATTTAAACACCCGTGAGAAACACGTCCTGCTTTTATAAAGACAGATTTGTGTAGAGACTGAAGACAGCTTGGGTTCAGATAAACCATGTCTCATTTTACAAGATATAGATACAGAAAACTTGTATATCCTGCACAATCTTTCCTACAGTTTTAACAGAGTTTTTTTGTTTTTAAAGGTTTCAAGTAGATTCATGTAGAATATATTAATGTAACTGAAGCTATAGCAACTTGCAGTATATTTTAAATCATGTATTTGGTGTTTTATTTGAACATTGAGTTTGATGTGTAAGCTCTCTCCTCCCAATAAAGCTAATATTGCTTCTTACAAAACCCAATTTTAGGTGAACTTCTTCTTCATATCAGACTTATTTACTTTTTGTCGATACATTTCCAGCATAATCCCCAACGGACAGACCATTTTTCCACAGCGTCTTTCCTATAAACTGGTAGACAGGCCCAGCCGTTAATACGAGCTAATCTCTGTGTCTGACGCAGGAGGCTGGTGACTGTGCCTCGCTCCTCTCTCTGGCTGAGATGCTCTGCTGGTCCTGAAGGGATTTTTTTTTGGATTAAGCTGGCATTCATTGTCTGCAGCTAAGCGAAGATGTTCAAGACACACACCAGTACACACACACACACGCATACACCGCCACATGCTGGCTTGTCTCCCAGTTGGCTTCATTAAATAACATATTGTCAAATCGACTTAACTGACACGTTGTGTGTGTGTGTGTGTGTGAGGAGACAGCAGGAGTCAGTTCTGCATCTGGTACTGAGGCACTGTCTTTTGGAAGGAAGAAAGGCAACAGAGCAGAGGATGATACACACCCCTCCTCTAAACACACACACACACACACACGGATCTGTGTCTGCTGGATTTGTGTTTCCTCCGACCCCAAAGCAGCAATCTCTGCAATGCCTAACCATGACCTAGGAGGGCAAACATGCTCCGCCTCAGAGTCCGTCCCCTCCTGCAAAGTTCTCTTCTTCACAGCTTAGTCGTGATTCTGACGAGGAAGTTATGTGAAAGTCTGAAGAGGAGGTCATGACTGTACATTGTCTTGTATAATAGTGATTACTGTATTTACATAGCACCTTTCAAAAACAATGTTGCAAAGTGCTTGACAGTGAAAATGTGATAAAAAATAATGAAGATCAAGATAAAAAGAATCATTAAAATAAATATTAATGAATTCAAAATATTTGCCGGTGCCTTTACGAACAATTTCCATTTTATGCAAATCGAATGGACAACAAAGTAATGTGAATGATGTGCTGTGAGAGCTTAGAGATGGGGACACACCACATCACTTTGGTCACAACTCCTCATCCAGCAGCCAAGACTCTCCATGAACAGTCCTCAAAGCCACAGACGGACTGGTGACTTCTGTCCAACCACTGAATACATGACACCACATTTGTGTGTTTATGAGCAGTTCAGTGTGTAAAAATGTGAGTCAACGCAAACCAAAAACAACATTTGAGAAGAGGAGGGAGCAGCTGAGAATGAACCACAAACACTAAGGGAATATGAACAGGATTCATCAACTGGTGTGTTCTTGCATCAATAAATACCATATTTTTAATTCTACTGGGTTTTATTAGTATGAATAAAGAAGAATATTTGGTGCCATGGATAGACCTAATAGGGATCCAAATAAACAAAAGCATGGTCTGTATATATAAATAAATATTCTTATAAGAGGGTTCAGTCTCATTCAGATCTAATTTCAAAAATCGAATGAATTAAAATTAGACATTTTCTTTGAGGCTGCATAGGATATTGTGTACTTGATGTAGTATTAGTAGAGAAGATTTATTTGCGCTCACATCCCCTTCATGTCGTCTTTGCCCTGACCAATCACGAGCGAGTGATGTCTCCACTCTGCGAAAGCAGTTGCCTAAAGCAGTTTTTAACTGCAGCCGAAAATAAATAAGCCTATTTTCAAGTCGACTTACAACAACCAGTAAAGCTACACTACGTCAATCTCACGTCACCATTTACGTGGCTATTTTTATGTTTATTAATTGTGGATGTAGCCAGGTAGCTATGTCGGCAAATGACATCCCCATTCTTAAAAAAGGTGCAAGATAAGCGATTAGATCACTTAGATCAAGAATTGTAAGGCGGGTGCTACAATTTTGCGACCGAGCTGTCAGTTGGGAGCATTATTACAGCATTATAAGCTGTAACCACCATATGAGAGCAGTGCATACACACACAGTCCAGTGCAGGTAACGGTTAGTTTTGTACTAAACTAAACCAAACTGTCACAGCTTGGCGAGCAGGCAGCAGGGGAAAGACATGCGGGAACAATGCAGTGATTTAATGGCTATGACTTACAGGTTTTGAGTCTAAAAGGCAGGCAGGAAACAGCAGGCAAGGTCACAGGAAACAGCAGGCAAGGTCACAGGAAACAAAACTCCAAACAGAATTGAAACAACGGAGACGAACTGACAGATGACAAAGGGAGCCCAGAGACGACACACAAGGGGAGGAGGGTGATAACGAGGGACAGGTGAGAGCGGGGCCGATGAGGAACAGGTGAAACTCATCAGGGCAGACAAGCACACCGGTGGGAAACACAAAGGCAGGAGGGGAAGCTGTCTGAAATGGGAGAAAGGTGAGTATTTCAAAATAAAACAGGAAAGTGTGACTAAATGAATCAGCATTACACTTGTAATGTATGACTGTATGAACAGCGATGCGTTCACTTACTGACGTGACGTACACACTGAAATAAAGTTGAACAGGAATGCGACCGCCTAGTGAACAAACGATACTCAGTGACGAATCTTTGAACTGATCCGAACAAAGTGATTCGAATCAGCAAAGTGTTTCATGATTTCCACCTCTAACACACACACACACACACACTCATACACCACACTTCTGACACATACGCTCATTATGTTGACAGCAACAACAACAACAACAACAACAACAAGACTAATCATTAGGAAGAGGCAGCACAATGATGGTGTTATAGCAGAGGTTTATTATTAGGGTGAACTGCTGCTGAGTTAGAGCCTCTCTGCCCTTTTTTTTTTACATTATACTGCGAATGGTGACACAACTCGCTGCTCCATTAAAGATATAAATAGCAATGAGGGCAGACGAAAAGCAATAAAAAAACACCTAAACTAAACCACTGGGAGAAATGTAATGACTTCTACTTTATCCAGGACAGAGAGGGTGAAGTTTCACTTCCAGAAAAATTAAAGAGGCTCAAAGAAGAGGCAATGACACAAAGATAAGAGCGCTGTTCATGATGAGTGGCAGCAAACATGTGAGCGGTCAAAACTGCTTAAAAAAATGCAGCAACTGATTGGCCTGTATTATTAAGGAAACAAGACAAAAAGAAGCGGAGATGAAACATGACTGTAGTCAGAAAGATTTCATTATTTTAAAATTGTTGCTGGCAGTGTTCAAAATTAATTCTGTTACCAATTGTCTTGTGAATATTACTTGTCTAATGCTGTCAACTGACTTATGGTCAGATGATACATGTGGCAATTTCTTTTAATGGATTTAGGCAGTAGTGGAAGAAGAACGCAGATATTTTATCAAAGTAAAAGTAGCAATACCACAGCGTAAAGATACTCTGTTACAAGTAAAAGTCCTGCAATCTTACTTTAGTAAAAGTACACAAATATTAGCATCGAAAAACACTTAAAAAAGTAAAAATACTTATTCTGCAGAATGGCCCTTATCGGAATCATGTATTATAATCATTGATAGATTAATGTATGTATCACTTTAATGATTTTAAGAAAAGTCAGGGGATCACCAAATTCAGGAGCATTCATCCTCTGGGGACCATGAATGTCTGTAGGTTACACAAGTTAACTTCAATCCATCCATTAGTTATTAGGTTATTTCAGTCTGGACCAAAATGGTGGACCGACTCTCCAACATCTCTCTAGAACCTCTCTGCTTTCGTGGCTAAAACTGTTAGGTCAAACACATCAAGTGAAACTAAATCTAACATATGACTTTCACCTGTCATAATGGACCCGTGGGTGACTGTAGCAATCAATACGCAGAGCATGATCACTTGGTGTTGAGCCGCTCACGTCCTCTGCAGACCGTGTCCTCTTTCATCCATATGCATCAGGCCTCACTAACCCATCCACCACCTCAGCGCGAGCTTCCCACAGATCAAAAGTCCAGGTGATGTGTGATATGGAAATAACCAAAGTGATTGGCCACGAGCCCTCCTGCTCAAAGGCAGCACAGTCCGCCTGGCAACATCTAAGGACATCAACATGAATAGTGATAGCTCAGTGATAATAGCTCAAAGGAGTCTTGCTGATTGATAGATGCTGTATCAAAGGTACCGGGTTATAAGCAGCCTGTTACCAAAGTGACATCCTCGCTTTCATCAAACCATCTGTAACTGATTACATGTGGATGTAAACATGTGCTAATGGTGCAACAGTTTGCAGCTGTTTAACACCTATTTTCCAAGTTGACTGTGAAAAACATTCACTGCAAAATCAGAATGTTCTTTTGTTTTTACTATGAATAGTTTTTAAGGGGATGAACTTTCTTCTTTGAACACTCGATGAGCTTTTTCACTGGCCAAAATGTCAACTATGCACACAAGATATATTGTTATCTAAACAAGACACGAAAGATTTCATTTCAGTACTGCAAGGTGTTTTAAGTGCAGTGAGAGAAACAGCAATATTCAGAGTCATCGTGATGTGACATGTGACTGTTTATTTATTTATTTGTTTTTTTATTTATAAATGTCGCCTAAGTAGATTTTACAATGACAGACGACAACATGTGATGCACAGGAGTGTCATTTTAACACCAATATTTTCAGGATTTTAAAGCTGAAACAATTAGTTCATTAAGTCTGTTGGCAGAAAGTTAATCAGCAGCAAATTTGAGGAATCACAATTAATCTTCAAGTCAATTCATGGTAAAGGTTCTCTGGTTCCAGGGTCTCATATGTGAGGATATGCTGCTTTTTGTTGTTGTAATTAATAAATAATGAAAACACCAGCACAGGCAATATGCATGATCAACTGAACATACAACACTTTTGAGGTCAACAAAAGTGCTTCAGTAATTAGAGATATAAAAAGACTGCACTCTATAGCAAGAGGATATGAGAGTCCATTGATACACACACACACACACACACACACACACACACACACACACACACACACACATATATACCCTCTGACTAACAAGACAGGGATATCAAAGAGACCAAAGGCTGGCGATGAGCTTTGAGCTCTGCTTAATTGGATGCGGCTTTGGCTGTTTCGGGTCCAGCAGAGTGAATAGCCCTGGGAGACAAGAGCTACACACACACACACACACACACACACACACACTCCCTTTTTTAAAACTGACAATGTTGTAGTTCTTTGATAAGATGGTGCATCGTATATCAAAATACTTTCACTTTAAACTTTTTGTAATCTAAAAGTCAGCACCCATCTTCTCAACGTTGATCCTGCTGATGACGGCACAGATATATTTGATAAATAAGGCAACAAGCTTAAAGGAAAAGTTCAACATTTTTGGGGAATACACACTTGCTTTCTTGTCTTGAGTTAAATGAGAGGATTGATACCGCTCTCACGTCTGTACACTGAATGTGAAGCTAGACCCAGGATAGGGTTAATATAGCTAACCATGGACAGGGGGAAACAGCTAGTCTTACACACAGCAAGACGTTACATCTTGTTTGTTAAAAATAAAAATAATGTTTGATGCTAGGAAGCGACTGCGTAGTAGTCCTCCAGTGAAATCACAACGTGTCGTTTTTATTCTTCTATTTTGTTACGGATTAAAATAACAAGATATAACATTCTCACGTCTGTTCCTTATTAAATATGAAGCTTGAGCCAAGTTGTTATCTTAGCTTAGCATAAAGACGGGAAGCTAGAACTTCCTAACTGGGACTATTTCTTGGCGGGGAGC
Source organism: Anarhichas minor (assembly GCF_050575085.1). NCBI lineage: Eukaryota > Metazoa > Chordata > Actinopteri > Perciformes > Anarhichadidae > Anarhichas > Anarhichas minor. The sequence continues at coordinate 6,547,180 of NW_027466472.1, forward strand.
CAAGTCTGGAGGTCACTGCTACAGTGCCGAGGAATAATCCCACATATAACCCCTTGTAAAACTGTATCTTGTCCTTTTTCAAATCTAGCTTTAAAATGCTGATATGCAGCTTTTGCTACCGTTGGACAGAGCCAGGCTCGCTGTTTCCAGTCTTGGACTAAGCTGTGTTAACCAGCTGACTGACTGCAGCTTCATATTTGCAGTAAAAAGGGTATCATTCTTCTCAACTCTCAGGATAACTCTCAAAATATCAAACTACTCCTTTGAATATGTTCTTACACTAGTCAGTGGTGGTAGAAAAGGAAACGTCCAAAAATCACAGTAAGAAGCCAGAACTTATATGAATAAAACAGTGAAACAGAGGTACTTGTGAGTGAGACCGCCCTTATACGTGTCCAGGGAAGAACCGGGGTTGAGCTGACATCTAAAGATCATCAATGTGTCAAAAAGCCTTGAGTTCATCCCAGCTCTGACATGCTCTGTGCGAGCTTATTAAATTGAGGCAGAACTGTCGGCTGCAGAAACTGAATTACTTCTGTGCTCGAGATGTCACCTCTTTCACCACGTTTTAGCTGCGACCACGTACGCTCACGCGTTCATGTATTCATGCACTCTCACACACTCACACACACACACACACACGCACACACCCTCACTGATCTCCATGCCAAATCTGAGCCTCCTATAGGACGAAAACTGTGGCTGCCAAACTTAGGGAGGGGACATTTTTGTGGACCAACCGACTGACGGAGCATGCTACAAAGCTGCTGGTTGCAGCTAATAAAACATGCATCCCGTGTTCATAATGCTGGGCCTGTAAACTTAACTTCAGTCTGATCCACTGCTTTCATATAACCGAGTGGTTTAGCAGCCCTGCGAGAGCTTCCTGGACTTGCTTCATGACATATGGCTGTTTTGCGCTGCCACAGCCTGATTGTGTTGTAGAGCAAGTTACCAAATCCATCAGGGCGCACAACAGGCCTTTCAATAATGAATAAGCCCGAGGCTGAGAAGCTAATAACTCAGAGAAAGGCCAGTGGTAGTGAGTTCCAACAGGACAGTTTACAGGCTGCCATCCAGAAAAGGTGCAGGATTATATTAAAACGCAGGGAGTTTAACTAGAGTGGGTTTGTTTTACCCTGGTGCCTGCTGCTGTGGTTTGCATTAGCTGCTTCCACACATTTAAAACACAGCACGATTGGCAATTTAGCCAGAATGTTTTTCACTTAATATCCTGAAATCAACAGGCATGAGTTTTAATCCTTACAATTCAAATTTAGTTTTACAGATTCTGCTTGGTTTGTGCTTTTGTGGTTTGTATGGCGCCCCATGTTTGACACAGAATTTAAAATAAAAGAAGAGAGAGGCAGCGAGGAGGGTGAGCAGATGACACTCGTTTACAGCAGCATTTCTTCACTAAGCCCCCCCCCCCCCCCGCCCCCCAAACCAGGACTTTACTCTCTTCAAGACTCATTTCTCGCCCTTCCTTCACTGCCGTCTCTTTCTTCGATCTCTCCTCCTGCTTTGTCACTGGACCATCTGTGTTGTGACGCATCCAGAGGCAACCAGCCCAGCGCTCTGCCAATCAGGTCATTTACCAAATCTCAATTGACTGCTGCTCCAGTTTCCATGGAGAAGAAACAACCAGCAGGAGGGCAGCGAGGCGAAAATCAATGATTCCCCTCGAGCCTGGCTCGGGGCCGATTCCGGACCTGAGATTTGACGCATAAGAAGAACAAAGCTGGAGTGGATGTTGTTGTCTCAGGATTTTACAGCAGAAGAGAGAATTGTGGGCAAGGTGGTCAGGGAGAGATGGGGTTTTTTTTCTCCCTCTTACCATGAAAAATATGGAAATTCTGTACATGCCTTGTCCAGCCTCAGCTCAGGCTGTGTGACAACATCGTCCTTTGAGGTTTGTGTGGAACAGAGTGTGAGCGCAGTGAAGAGAAGCAGGCTGCAGAGGTAACACACACTGCAGCCTGCTTTCTATTCTGAGACATGAAACCAGGACAGCCAAGGAGACAGTGATCAGGCCCCTGCTGATGCTCCACTAAAGGGCTTCAACACAATGCCTGCACACCACCAGCAGGCTCACCTGAACATACCTTCCATTGGCATAAACAACACCGGCATGCATGCACAAGATGAGCAAACATACTCTATGCCTATCCACATGTAAACACAAAGGGGGGAGGATATGGCTGCCACCTGTTGGTGATCCTGCTAAAGCTCACCCAGTCACCTTGCCGTTTCCCTCCGCGATGCTGCAGCAGACTCATTTATCCTCTCTGCTGCTGGCGGATGCTCTCTTTCACCCGAGCATGACTCATACCTATTGAGCCTAATGCTATACCGAGGCTTAGCCACAGTCCATCTATTGTAAAGCTCAAATGAATTACACGCAATTCAGCAAAAAAACAACAGGTTTATGTACATAGTAAGAGCTGCAAACTCAATCCAGCAATGTGATACAGCTAAAACAATCCTGTCAGTCTATTGTTCTATTATCAGCTATATTCATGCTATTATTCCAGGGACTCACACCTGGAGGAGCAGCAGGCACGGAGGGGGGGAAAAAGAAACATCTACAGTCAAATCTACATTTTTGCAGACTTCCATCAAAAGAAAACGTTGATTAAATTATTTGGGAAACCAAATCTAAACATGATGAAGGCCACGAGGAGCAGTTGTCAGCTAAAAAAAAAAAAGCTCGTGAGTGGATCTTTGATGCTCAAATCTATTTTGAATTTTTTTGCATTAGGCTGATGACATCATGCAGAATGGTATTAAAAGAGGCTCAAGCTTTAACCAGACGAACATAATAGCTTGTGAAATGTGGTGTAACCTGCAACAGAAAAGCACTTATTCATGACGATGTTCCAATTAACGAATGCAGTGTGAAGATGGGTCCTTTGGCCTTATCCCAGATGTTAACGGATTCACCCACACTTGAGTTTGTATCAATCCCACACATTATTAGAGAATGCGCATGAGGAATACATCTGGTTTGCACAGATGTAAAAAAACAAACGTCGGGACGTCATAGGGGGAAATGCTGTTTGTCCGAAATACTCAATAGCTCACACAGTATACTCTCTCTCTCTCTCTCTCACACACACACACACACACACACACAATACTCGCATCTCACTGCTGCCGCTCTTCCCTCCTGTTGCCACAGCAACGCAGCACTCGTCTCCGTGTCTCAGTGACAGCACATGCTCCCATTAAAGAAACATCCGAGAACAGCAGAGCAACAACACACTCATACATGCCGTCATCTACTGTACGACTCGCATGCAAATCAAGGATGCAGGTTGATCTCACACACACACACACACACACACACACACACACACACACACACCATCCAAGTTGAACCCCTTGAGATGATGATAATGAATAATTAATGATAATGGATGACGCTAACATGCCCCATACAAAAAAGAAACAGAATACAAATAATGGGCAAATACAGCTCTTTATTCTAAGCAACACATGGAACAACCTTTACATCTGCTCCTTCATAGTCACCAAGCTCATTCAGTATCTTTGCTCTCAAGCAAAAATCCAAACTAAAGGATAAGATCACACACACACACTCACACTGTGCAGATGACATTAAATTGAAATGTGTCCATACCTCACAGTTGCGTCCGGTGAAGCCCTGTCTGCACGTACAGGTGTACTCCCAGGTGTCCTCTGGCCTGCCAGCGGATGGCAGAGCCAGGCAGAACCCCCCGTTGAGGCAGGGTCTCCCCTCGCAGGGGTCCGGACGAGGTGCCGCCTGGGTCGGGGTGGGCTCGGCTGGGGCCGGGGTGTCCGGGGCCAGCTGGAAGGCAGAGGGGACAGCCCCGATGCTGCTGCTGCTGCTGCCGCTCAGGAGCAGGAGGAGGAGAAGCAGGGGGGCCGTGAAGCCCCGTGCGATCTGCGTGGGACGGCAGCAGGGGACTGCTGGCACCCTGCACACACTCATCCTCATACTCTGGTTTCTTCCCTTCTTCTTTTTGTTGTTGTCTCCCCTTTCCGCAGAGCTAAAGCAGCTGCCGTTCATGCAGCGGCTGAGAGATGTGTGTGAGAGAGAGAGAGAAAGAGAGAGAGAGAGGAGGCGGAGGCTGGTATAGGATGTGGAGCATCAGCTGTGCGCAGGCAGAATGACTGAGAGCAGACTGGCTGATGGTGTGGAGGCTGAGGGAGAGAGAAGGTGGGGATGCAAAAGGAGAAGGGGAGGGCTCTCGGCTCTATTCTGTCTCCGAGTCACAGTGACGAAGATAGCTGACGACACTACCCCCCCCCCCCCCCCCCCCCACACACACTCTCTCTTTCCTGGCTTCTGCATGAGAGTAGCAGGGGAGCTCTGCACCCTCCTCATTTAGAGTCTCATCATCCATAACCTCTCCTTGGAGCCGGTCTTTGAAGGTGGGAGGGAGGAGGCTGTAGTTGGGGAAGACGGAGGAGGTGGAGGAAATCTTTATCAGCTTCGCCATAAGATTAGTTGCTTTTTAGCAATAACAGGAGATGATGCACTCCAAGTGTGAAAATAGCAGAATGATGCTCAAGGTGGTTCAAAGCAAAAATGTCCAAAATCCTTCATAAAACAATTCCCATAACAGCAGGGAACTATGACGTGATGACCAAGGTGGAGAGAGAACATCTTCACATAGAAGTTGAAAGTAGCAGACATGTTGATATATTTTCCAGAGGTTTTTATGGGTATAAATTCAGGACAAAGACATGCTTTAGGTTGTTGGTTAGGTCATAATATGAGCTCTGTTTTGGGGTGGATTTTCCCTCAAGTTCCTAATCTGATGCAATGCTTTGTTGAACTTTACAAAAGGGGCAGTCCACCAATTTTACATATTAAATCTATAGTCACTAGTACCAGTAATAGTTTGAGACAAGTGGCATGACTTGAGTTATCTGGGGATTACAACTTTAGAACAGAATCAACTCAGGTTTGGGTTGTGGAGTCTGAGAAGAGATGCTCCAGAGTTGCACTGTGAGGTACTGAATGGGATCCAGTAGTTTCTAAGCTTTATTTAAAGTGTAGGTTTGCAAAAGTCTTTCTTGAACCGATGGAAGACACCCACTTGATTTCATTAACGCAAGACTACTGAAGGCTGGTATACATTTTCAATAAACTTGTTTTTTTTTGCTCAAAACAAGGACTGTTGATTCTGTCGCTCATCTCTCATACAAACATGTTAAGACACTATCTCTTAACGAACATTAACATGGGGATTATTACAGCAGATAAAAACCGTGTGTAATGTACACACCAGCATCAGGCTATTGAAACACTGGGAGCCTATCCTTTGAACAAGGGACTAAACATCAGCACATTCATTTCTCAAAAGTCCCCCAACTTTATGGAAGTGCTGGATTAAATCAATGGAGTGCCCCTTAAATTGTTTTAATATGGAAAGCTTACTAATCATATAAGACTAAGAGACAACAAAAAAGGTGAATACTGATCAATTTAACCTGCACTTCCAACATAAACGTCCTTACATTCTCTTCGATAAGAAGCAGAAGTCTCATCAGGCCCTGACCTTTCTCCAGACTCAAAGGTGGATGTTTGATTTACAACCTCAATTTATTCCGTTTAAGGCGTTGCATGTTTCAGTAAGATCAATATAAAGCCCTGGTGGTTGTTAATGAGCCGTCAGCCTTAACACTGCGGCCTCAACTTTCACCATTTCCATAATGAGTCCTCCCAAGATGCAATGAATCTGTCACCTTACAGCACTGCAGCCAGCTCACTGACGCTCACGGTGCTGCAGCAGACTGCTAACTCTCTGAGTCTGATGCTGGTTCACACACACACACACACACACACACACACACACTTTAGTCTAGAGGAAATTATAATCTTAGCGTTTCCATTTGGCTCGTCACAAGTTCACGATAAAGTTGAATATTCTATTAGAAATGGATGAATCACTTTGTAGTCAATTGTTATTTCAACACCTACACACATGGTATGCAATTTTAAATCCAAGGCTAAGCTTTCTGTTGTTTCAGAGTTTGGGAACACAGAGGTGGTAACGATGCATCTTAGAGGCCGAGTTTAAACCCTGCTGAGACCTAAAGGGCAACATTCCAGGTGAGTCGAAATAAATCACCTTCGTCACCTTCTCCCATGGCCACTCCCCTCATCCTGTCCAGCTCAGGAACAGAGTGCATCGAGATTTGCCCGAATTATCGTTAACACTTTAATGACCAGCTTTACTGAAAACTGTCCAGTATCTAAAAAGTTCAACCAGCTGTGAAGGATTCATTAGAGCGACACGGTGCAGCGGTGGATAAATAAAAGAACAAAGATGAGTCAAACAGTTACTTTATTTATGTTCAGGTAAAAACATGAACCTGATGCAGTAAATTATTGCAGATCTTAGAAACCAGCACATGAACGATTGGGCCAGGAGAACATACAGTGGCGCCCTCCCCTGGCCAATGACTGCAGGTGCACACCACGGTTTGTTCCAAGCCAGCAGTGCAAAGAAAATAATAATTATCAACTACAGCAAGAAATAAAGACAATATAGAAAATTAAAAAAAAAAAAAAAAAAAAAAAAAAAAAAAAGGGGTAAAGCGGACATTCGCACCTCAAACAGGGTGTGAAACTGCATATAAACTTTATTCTGTAAATGAACTTGAAATGCTATCTGGCCATGAAACGATAAAATGAGACCAGCCAAATATTTTTTTGCCCAGCTACATTATGTGTTGAGGGTTGCTCAGAGCTTGGTCTACCAAGATAACCCTACACATCCGGTAGGGCCCAACAGAAAGACACTAACTATCAAAATAAGAGCAAAACAAAATTTCAACACATTGGTTACAACTCGTCATTTGAGCTGAAGCGCTCTATTATAAAGGAGGCCAGAACACAATCTCAACATGGGGAGAGAAAGAAAAAGATAATATACGCTCATCACTACCCGCATTCAACCAACGGCAACTCTCCTTTTTCCACAACTTGAAGCAAACACACGGGGGGGGGGGGGGGGGGAATGGGGATGGAAAGCCGAACCAAAATGCAACACACAAACTGGGGTCAATATAATACAGAACAGAATGCGAACAGACGAACTGAGAGGAAGAGACATGAGAACAAAGAGCTATTCTATCAAATGTGTAGAATGAGCAAAGTCTGCAAATTTGTCTGTACAAATGATCTTTGGAGCTAAAGTAAACCTAGCTTGCTCGATGGATCCCCTCCCCCCCCCCCCCCGCCCTCCCCTCCCTGACGTCCAGTGACGTTGTCCCCCACTCTGGAGAGGAGACATCCCTTTTTTTTTTTTTTTTTTAAATATCACATAGCAATGCAATTTAAAATGTCACCCAGATGTTTTTTTTATGTTTTTTTAACATTACTCAACTACTGATATAAGTTTTACTCTCTCTCTTTTTTATATTTTAAGTTCTGCGAGTCATGGAACACTTTTCCACTTTTTCTTTTTTTGATGGTTTTTTTGAGAGACCGGGGGCAGCAAATATATATTTAAAGTCTTAATTTTTCTGCAAGCTGCTTTCTCTAACAAGAAGGCTGTACATGTAGCCTTGATGTATGTGGTTACAAAAAACTAAGAAGGAAGTCGTGATTTCATCAGTCGCTGTAGAAGGCATTTGAATGTGAGATGTGGAGCGATCAGGACAGGTGGAAAGACTGCTGGCCCTCACGGGCCGCAATCAACAGTTTCTCTCGCATTATGTCTATGCTGGAGTAGTCAGGCAGCTTCAGGTAGTTGACACAGGTCATGACCGAAGGGAGGAAGTCATCCGGGTTCTCTGTTGACTCGAATGTCTTCCTCACAATTGTCAGAGGGGGATTCAGGCTCCGGAAACCTGAGACACAAGAGCCAGATGTCGGGCAAAGTTAGAGTAGAGACATGAGGAGAGCTAGGTAACGTTAGCCGTTAGCAGCACAGTCATTGGCTAAATAACGGAGCCAACAATGAACTTAATCAGACATGTAGGCCTATTGTATCGTCAGTAATTCCCATGCTTGCTACTCAAAGTAATCACAGTGACAGAGTCCCTCTCTAACACAGTCCTGCTTATAACGGAGCTAACAGCAAACATTAACAGAGGTTGCATTTAGTTACATTATGGTGCGTTCAGGCTCCAAACAGTAAGAATTTGTATTGGTTGAAGGCAAAGTACAGCGATATCATGAGGCGTTCAAATGTAATCTTATAAAATGTAGTTTTGCTGAAGTGTTTTCATGCAAATAAACCCTATACATAACAATAAAGTAAAAAGATAACATTTTGATATTCCGATTTTTTTTTGTGTCCAATTGTCCAAATCCTTGTTGATTTGATTTATTTTTAAGTAGGCCTACATTTTCCATTAAGTCAGATTAGGCTATCGGGCAAGTAGTAGAACACCTCAACTACTTGTCAAAAGGCTGAAAAAGCTTAATGTCAAGTGTTTGTGAGGTCACTCACCACCAACAGGCAGTCTGGGGCTTCCTGTGACAAACTGCAGAAAGAGTCTCTGCTGCTCGGCATCAAAGCTGCTCAGCACGTCGAACAGGAACCGTACGGCACGGCTGCAAAAACACGGGAGGAAACGCACGTCAAGCATTTGTCTCGAGACAAAAGTTACTTTGACAGACAGTCTGCACCCGTATCTAATGGTTCTCCATTATAAATAAAGAGCTTGGTCTCACCTGTCATGTGTGTAGCCGTGGTCCGGTCGACAGCACTCCATCAACGTCTTGACGTCCCACGTCTCTGATTTACTGCCGCACAGCAACTGGTCGAGCTACAAGAGGAGAGACAATGAAGGAACATGTGGACCAACTAATATTTCTATTGACTTTTGTTCAAGAGTTGATGTAGCTGTAAATGACTGAATCATATTGTCAGTTGCGATGATGGACTGAGATGAAATGTGCCTACCTCCTCTGGATAGAAATACTGCAGGTGATGCAGGGGGAAGACTGATTCAAAGCCTTCCCTAAATGACTCAAACTGTCTGGACACTCCTTCATTTAGAGTCCAGTACACCACCAGCTGGAGGGAGAGAGGAGAAAACCGGAAAAGATAAGCCTTAAGAGAAACAATACCAAGACAGACAAAAAGTATGAAACAGTGACTGTTTGCGAGAAAAGACTTTCACATACCCTGAGGTACTCCTCCAGGTTGTAGATTGTGACCGGAAAGTCTTTGCCGCCCTTTTTCAGCTCAATGTTCGGGAATCCTGGAAGAGTGAAGTCCAAACTCAGGTCTTCCACTGAGCAACCGTTCATGTTCAGGCTCTCCAGGGCCTGCTGTAGGGTCTCCCTCGTCTGTTGCACACAAACAAAGAGAGAAAAATATTGTATCTCAGGACTGCAATGGAGACTAATGACGGCCTTTTAGATGCTTTCATGAAAACTCTGCATGAAGTCCTCTGTGCCGTGCTTCACCTGTGATCGGTCCTGTTCCAACCTCTTCTTCTGGCGGATAATATCCTCCAAGTGCTGGATGGACTTCGCCACACCGGGGTCAATGTTCACCAGGTCATGGGAGCTGATGGACACCTCGTGCCGGAGCATCCACTTATAAAACGGCAGCCCCAGAGGCAGGTCCAGCTAGGAGAAGGAGCGAGAAAGTGGTTCAGAAAGTCAGTTCAAATGAAAACGTGCATGAAAAGCTACGCAATGTTTCCAATGCTGAAAGATATATTAGGACTAATATTTCAAATAACAACAATGTATCCGACTGCCAGCAGACACCTTGATTATGCCTGAAAGCTTTGACTGCAACAGATCTAAATAAGATCAATTTACTGCTGGATTTAAGAAACATAGAACAGAAAATAGAGGTGCTTACCAATCTGAAGTCCATGATGGCTTTGGCCATCAGCTTTCCTAAGAAGCGGAACTTCATTTTGATTTTGGCTATGTGTGCTGGTTTGGTTGTCCTGCCGAAGGGAACAGCAAACAGTCCTTTGGAGCTGAACATGTATTTAGTTCCCTCTTGGCTTCCTGTTGGGGCAGAGACACAAGTATGGTCAGAGTAAAATCACTATATTCATATAAATATACACTTGCACCAAAGCAGTTAAATCTACAGTTAGTGCAATCATATTTAGAGTGAAATATCACAAACGTCTGACCAATCACACACAAGATCAGTCCGGGACAAAGAGCTCTTCAGTTAGAATAAGTACATTCCACTGTGGCCGCGTCTCACGTTGCGAGTGAAAAGTAAAAGCCAACACTAACACAACATGCTTTCATCATATTCTCGGTGAGTCTGAAGGTTCGTACCCTTAGGATTGGCCAGTGTGACCTCTTCGCCCCTCCACAGGCCGAGATCAGCCCGCTGGAGCTCCTGAGACACCAGAGCGTAGAACTCCAGAGTGGGGCCAAGACCTGTGCCGACCTGGAGGAAGAGTAAAAGATTAGAATCACTTCTATAAAAACCAAATAAATAGAAGCATTTTATTGCACCAAAGTGAAAGTCATCATCCGGTTTTAACATAACAGATACCTCGTTCTCATATTGGATCTCCAACATAGCCCTGGAGCTGCCCAGGTCCTGCATAACAGACTCAGCCTGTTTCAGCAGCTCGTCGCGGTTTATCGTCCTCTGAACACAAGACGAGGGAGGAAAGAAATTAAGTTTAAGAGCTGTCCTTAAAAATAGGTACCAAAATGTTAACATTTCAATAAGAAAAAGATCCAAACAATCATAAAAAGGCCATTTAGATACAGAGACACACTGTGTTCAATAGATGGCTTCCAGTACAACTGTTCAATAGAACACAAAACATTGTACCTTCTTCCTGTCGAGACGCGGTGCAACTCTGCTGTCCTGAGAATCTGATTGGTTGATCTCAGGGTTTGTGTCCAGTAAGCGCTGCATGGCTCTGTCGCGATCGAAGGCAGTTACATAAAACAACATCTGCCGGGTGTCAAAAGGGAAGAAGAATGGACTGTAGAGAGAGAGAGAGAGAGAGAGAATGTTTGTTAGAACCAAGTCATTTTAGCCAACAATCAACACCAATATTAACTCTGTAGCCAAGAACACAGGTGACAGATAAAACTCCAACTCCTCCTTTTGGTCTCAAGTATGAAACATTTACCAGGTCTTTCCGAGCTCAATGAGCCAAGTCGGGATGTTCCCCGTCATGATGACCAGCGGGTCTTGCAGCTGACGGTTAGCTTTGGCGGTCAGCTTACTGTTGATGAACTCACTGGTCGCCATGATTTCCTTACACACGGCATTCTGCAAAACAACCAGAAATATTACATATCTTCATGTTACTTCCACACACACGCACAACAAAGTGACTACAAGTCACTGCCTTCCTCGTATGATTCTTCAGGACAGAGACGTACGTCGTACAAGTAGAACCAGTATCTACTGATGGAGTGCATGACCCTCAGCAGCAGGTTGACCTCTAAAGAGGGGTCATCAAAGGTTATGGTCTCTGGAGGCTCCGAAGTGAGGTACGTCTCTAAGGGGTTGACGACACTGGGACACACGCCATCTGGAAGAGACAGGAATTAACAGTAGTGACGATTCAGACAAACGATCAGAAGCTGTGTGATCAAAACATGTGCTTCCTTCACGATGAGATAGTTAGGCTCCCACCATGCCACAGCTCATCCTGCTTCTTGGCGTTGCGAGGCGAGGTTTTGGTGGGAGCAGTCTGTGCTCGACCCCTCTTTCCACCGACAGCGTCTTTGCTGCCGTCCTCGTCCTCTCTCACGGGCTTATACCTGTCAGGAAGTAAGAAGGGACGTTATGTCTCCGAGCATGTGACACGACTCTCGGTATACGAACATGTCAAGGAGGAAACGCACTGAGGCCAATAAGCATTTGCAATTCCAACTGTTGGAGAGTATGTGTGTTAATCACCTACTGTGTACTCTCCACCGCGCTGTAGAGTGCATTTCAAAAAACTTTGTCAAATAAATCTGCATGGCGAGACACCACTAGCGTAAATGATGATACATCGTTTATATTTCTCTGACCCTTCAAGGACTGGCTAATGACATTCAGAAAACAAAAAAACAGTGCTCTTCTGTTTTAAAAGTGGCGGTGAAGGTTAAGAAAGTTGGAAGATGCAAAACAGACAAATTTAGAGGCAGAAGACCTCTGCAAGAAAAAAAACAAAAGAAGCATTTTACCATATTGTGTGCGTTTTGGTCCAGATGCCAGCTCGCCCAAGTGGGTTCGCCTCATCGTCCGTCGACTCCCTTTCTTCCTCTGCTTGAAGACTGTACTGCCGTACAGCCTGGTACACGGTCATGTTGTACGGCAGCAGGTGGTCACCGATGTAGAACTGTAGTCTGTGACGCACACTCCCAGAGTTCAGGAACTGCGCCGCCTGTGGTAACCGATGAATAACATATGTGGTTTATTGATAATACTGAAGCGGTTGCAGGACTTCGCTGTCAATAGGATTCCGGGTGTATGATTGAAAAATGTGGCTTATTTGGCATTAACGGTATCACGTACCAGGGATTCATCGATTTCATCATCTGAACCGTCGTCATCGCTGTCTTCATCCTCTTCTCTGATTCGGCCGTAACCTGTACAAACAAGATTTCCAGTTATCAACCCAGCTAAAGAAACACTTTATGGAACACTGAATGAAAACGTTTTGGGCATTTGGAGAATGTGGAGGAAAAACAGGTGCCGTAAGGGAATCCCCGGTTGATGGTGTATCACAGGAGGCACATGGTAATCTACTACAGTCCCTCACCTCTCACAACGAGATATCTCTCAATGGCTTGCACCAGGGCCAGGGGGTCTATCTTCACAGGGCCGCCTTTCCACTGCTTAACGTTAGTGCAATCTGGGTGTCTCTGCAGCTGACACTTCAGCTGATGTGTGTTGAAGAACTTCAGTGCCTGAGAGCCCCTGGAAAGATGCATTTGGAAACAGGTTTTAAACGTATATCAAACCATACAGTTTCATAACCGATCAAACGTGTTTTTAATATAAAGTTATTTTGATCAAAACATTTAAAAAAAATAAAGCCACAGACCTGCTGCCATTGCCGTTGCCACTGGGGAAATCGTGCACTTTGACAGGGAACTGCTCCATTTGGCTCAGGCAGCTGTTCATTTTGTGCACCAGTGCCAGATACGGGCCGTTCTCGGTCGGGTCCAGACGACCTACAAGCTCCGTTCCTTGAACCTGCAACTCAAACGAGAGACGAACAAAATCAAATTCTGAATATCTAGACTGCAAAAGTCATGAAATTCTTTCAAATGTATTCTAGTTTCTCACCGGACAGCTAGCGAACACGTGGAGGAACCTCTTGAGCCGCACGTCGCGGCTCAGCAAGTCCCTGTCGGTGTTGGAGGTCAGGTAGACCAGGAGCTGCTTCACCAGCCCGCTGTGCTGGATCTCAAAAGACGACACGTCAGATTCTGAGACAATACTGGAGATCTCCACCAGGCACTCCAAACCACCGTCAAGCTGGGAAACGGGAACAAAACACATCATCAGATTTCAATTTCAACTTAAAGGACAACATCTAAAACAACCATGCATATCCTTAAGTTTGTAGTGAATGTTATCATCTTATGCGTGGATGCGTTACCTGCAGGTTGAGCTGCTCAGTGGCTGTGCAAAGTCTCTGGAGTACATTCAGTGCAGGGTTGCTGCCATCCACATTTTCAGAATTGAAGTAGCGCTCCACAAACTTACTCGCCTGTTCCTTGATCCAGGCTTTTATTTTGTCTCTACAAAACCCAAAAACAATTCACCGATTACATAGAGTAAACGCATATTACCCTCATAATCACTGGCACTTGACATTACAAGAAAAAGAGCACAATTTGAATAACACCGGAGTGGAAACTCTCAACATCGTACCGGTTATTAGAAATTGAGTCCTTGGGCGGTGCCCTTGCCAGGCCACTCACTCCCGCTGTGCGTGAGGGCTCAGAGTTGGCATTGTTGGTCTGGGCTCCCAGCTTGCCCCAGGTCTTGGGATTAAGACTGGCCAAAAAGGATGATTTGGGTGACTGAGTACTGGTAGGGCTCTTGGCTGTAAATAACCCAAAAGGTAGATTAGGAGGGTTATCCATGGGTTAAAAATATATCAAAGTCCACAAAATAGTATTTAAAAAGCGCCTAGTGGGGATGTTTAAACATCACACATACACAGGGACAGTAACACTTTAACTCACCCTGATTGTCGACTTTATCATCATCTCTTGGGGGAGAGTACTTGGGCCTCCTGGGCCCTCTTTTAGGAAGCCGTTTCCTCTTCAGGACATCACTTAACCGCCTTGATGGAGGAGAAAGTAATTACTATAACCCTCTTGGAGAGACATCAGTATACATTGAGCATATCAGACATTTGTGTACTTATTAAGCAATGCACGTCATTTACTATATTCAAGTGAACGAGTGGAGCTAATTGTCAGGCAATAAAACTGTTTAAAAACTGTTTTTGGGTGATTCAACACAGGATGCAAATGCATGTTGTGTTAATGAGGATAGTTTCCAGTGTGGACACTAGCACCGTAGCCTGTACTAGAAACATTTTTTTTTAAATAAGTCTGTAAACCGGCAAACCGAAGCCACACACTCACCCCTGTGGGCTGAGGTCCAGTGAGTCGTCCATGCTGTGCTGGAAGCTGGGTGAGCCCAGATCAGGAGTTGCATTGTTCGCAGATGTGGTGGATGCAGTGCTGATGGTGGTGGTGCACAAACTGGCAGTACTACTAGGGCAAGCCTTTGGGGGACTAGTGACGAGAAAGCTCTCAGTTTCTGACAGGTTCTTCACCTGGTGCATCACACCTGGGAGAGAAAGCAGAGGGACAGAAATTGTATAAATCCTTCAAAACAATAGCACAATACACAGCAACACAGTGTTTGCCTTAGGATGGAGTTGTAGCAGCGGATGTGAGTCTTCTGCACCTTCAAAGCGTGTTTGTCATGTATCTGTAACTGTCACGTAGAGGATTTGAGTTTTTCCATTGGATTATACGCTACCTTCTCTTCTAAAGTAGACACTGAAGACATCCGGCAGCTTCTGCATGAGGATGTCAGCCATCTGAAGAGAACCCACTACAATCTTCAGGTCCTGGCTGGATAGCATGGAGGCAATGTGACTGTAGAAATAAAAAAAAAAAAATTGATTAAAGTCACGTTACTTTCAACTCAAAGACTTACACCAGTAACTTCCTAGTGCCTTAGAAATACTACAAGGTTATTAACTTCATTTAAGGCAACCCTCTGAACTGGTTTTAATGTCAATGTTAACAGTAATCCACCAGTGAACGGATACCTGGACACAGCATGGTTCCTCAGCACATCCTTCAGCAGCTCTGCGTCAGCAAAGTAGATGATCCTGAGGATTGCTCTAAGGCACTTGTGTCTGACAGCAGGGCCGGCCGACGAGCTGTACACCTCATACAAGACCCCGAACAGGGTTTTGATGAAGCACTTTGCCAGCTCAGGGTCGTCCTTCATTAACTGGGCTCGTGCATCCTCTCGACGAACCTCCTGGTGACTCCCTGGAGAAAGACAGCGAACAGGTCAGGCTCATCTCCACCACACAGAATTTGGTGACACAATTCCACTGACTTGCACGCAGTAAATGTATGGTGATTTACCTGATCATAAAATCACAACTAATTACTGTAATTAACAATTCATTCTCTTTTCCACTTTTTTTTTTGCCATGAAACCGAGTCACTGTTGTGACTCCAAGTCGATTACAGTCGCCATCGTACTCAGTAGAGCAGGCTACAAAACATTCAAGACATCGGGCCCCGACGGTGAGCGTTTCTGGTTCCTCTTATGTTATCACATAATGCTATGCACTGTCATCTTCACACAAATGGTATTTGAAAAGGTCTGTATTACCTGTGTTAGGGTTGGCAAGAGGATTGGGTTTCCTCTGGATACCACGTGCTGTTCCTGTGTCTTCATTAATCTGCTGCATAGAGTTAAAGTCAATTGTGTACACACGGCCCAGGGTTGACAAGCTGATCTCATCCTCCCCGTTCTGGTGTGCTGTCTGCAGGGCAAGATAATCACCACCCAACATCAGTTTTCCATACGGGGAAGCCCCAAATATTTGTGTGTGTGTAAATGTATTGAGAGAGGATGACGCACTGTAAATAAGACTGGATGTTGTCAAGTACTGTGATGCAACATTTTAATTGATTAAATCCATTATTCATCAGTCAGATAATTAACTTGTAGTGCGACGAGGTCCAGAATGACTGACCAAAAATACTGATGATGATTGAAATACAACATATCACTATGTATATCTCCAGCTATTATGATTTCAGATCATTAATACAGAATGTGGGTGATGCACTCATACCTCAATGATGCGGCTGTCAATGCGGTTGTAAGGGTGCCACAGTCCACGGTCATCCCTCCACTGCCAGATCGCTCCCTCCGTCGTCTGGGCGCTGCCCTTCTTCAGCATCACATCGACCGCAAAGATGCCCTCTCTGGGCAGGCAGGGCATCAGCTCGCTGGAAGAAGAAGAAGAGCTGTTTGAGAAGGCTACGACATTTGATCTAATTCAGTTTAACCATCATGCAAATTGCAATATTTTTGCCGTATTGCCCTGCATGATCTCAAAACATAACATGCTGAAAAGAAGTCAGGCTAATAGATGTTACCATATCAGTGAGGTCAGTTCATACAGCTCCTGGGGGCTCCGGGGTACCAGCTCGATTTGTTCCTGGCAGCTGCCGTTTGATGCACCACACAACAGGAAACGCAGAGTTTCTGCGATGTCTGTGAGAAAAAGTTAACACAAAAACATTTCTGTTAGCTGCCCCGTTGCACCTTTAACACGTAATATTCTTTCACTTCTCCTAAAGGCAGTTGAGACTCAATGCTAAGCTAATTTTAGAGGCAGCCAATGAGATGCGAGTTGATGTGAACCGACGTGAATACGGTCTAGAAGGTTAAAATGGAGGCAAAGATTTATCTGCTCAAGTTGAAAATGTTTTGAGGTGCAGTATAGCATGTGCACCTGCACACACAAATACAGGTCAGTTGATAAGTGTCAGCTAGCTACAAGCTACATTTTGTACTGTCATGGATCCTCATCACAAACCACACGTTTTCCTGAAATATGGTACAAAATGCATTTTACTAAGATTGTGAAGGTGTCAAATGCATTAGCTCATAAACAGTAACACAACTAATCGGTGTACGTTTACTTTCTGACTTCGTAAGGGTCAGGGCACCTATAATGTGAATAGTTCACTAAAGCTTCAAAACCAATTAATAAGAGGCAGTTATTAAGTAAATAGAGTTGTACTTGTACAGCGCTTTTACAGCATTTAACACTGCACATCATTCACATGTTGTAGGGGCTACCTTGCAAGGTACCTGCCCATCAGACTAACATTCACACACCACAGGCACAGAGGGGCAATCTGGGGTTAAGTGTCTTGCCCAAGGACACGGACTAGCGGAGTCGGGGATCGAACTGCCGATCTTCTAATTTCAGTCTAATTTCCCTTTAGGGAGAATTGGACACAATCAAATTGATGCTCAAGTGTTGATTGGATTGCTATAACACACAAAAAGGGGTTAGAACCACTTGTGATTGTTCAGTTTGTTCATTGATCGACAGCGAGATCAACCTGACCGTGAGAGGGACATTGGTGTTCCATCGGCACTTTTAGGGTCTTTAATAACCATTTTGATAATTACCAGTGTTTGATAAGACAATGGGGGCTAAGTAACGGTTAGCATAATTAAGTGGGCGTTACATTTTTAATATTTTGAAACATGGACTAAATACAGTTTCCTTTGCTATTCCACACTTCCTTTTCCCCCCTGCAAAATATTTATCAGGCTGCACCAGCTAGTAACTATCTCATTCATTAAGTATAAGTGTCGTGAGTACATACAGTACCAATGTATAAAAATATGCATGACAGCATAAGTGAGTGGCAAGGGTGTGACCTAGTGTGTGTTACTCACTCTGTTTCATAAGCTGGACTGCCAGGCAGGGGCAGTTGGAGCACATCAAGGAAAACATGCGCACAACCATGATAAACATCCCCGAGCTGAGCACCGGAGGGGTCACTACCAGCAGCTGCTGAATGTTGGTCAACAGGTCCCGTGACGCCACCTCCTGCAGCAGGTTCTGTCGATTGAAACACACATGCGCATGAGCGGTGGAGTTGGATGGCAAATGGAGGAGATAACACAGGAATGGCAAACACAAAAACAGCAAACGTGGTGTTAAGCCTTAAAAACCATTGAGGCACAAACCTCCTCATGTTGAAAGTTGTCCACCAGTCTGGCGAAACAGAGGCAAGTGCTTTCGACAGATTTTTTATCCTGAAAGAGAGGTTAGTGAAAATAGCTATTAGTAAATCAGGTTACACTGAAACAAATGACTGAAGAACAATTTAAAGAACAATGTATTGAGGATATGATACAGGGGAGGAATAAACGGTAGCAAAGCTACATTTTTGAGTTAAAAAGTTTAATTTCCTAATGATTGACCAACACACTATACCAGTAGTACGACTTCTCTAAAAAAACACTTTAAGTGCAACACTTTGCATACAGTTATATATTAGAAAAGCATATTTTTCTCTGTTTTTTTCAGCTTGTCGTACAACTAGACGCAGTTCTAACTTCTTTTGCACAGAAAACACTAAATATGGATGAAAATTGAGAAATTGAATAACGCACCTGGTGTGTGAGTCTCTGAGTCAACAGCGGCAGAGAATCCGCAACAAATTGGAACTCATCTGGCGTGATGCTCTGGCAGCAGTTGGCTGCGATGGCCAAAGCATTCCTCTGAGCATTGATGCTGAAGAACTCCAGGTAGAGGAGGCAGTCAGCGAGCCCACCCTGCAGGGGAAGAAATAACATGATCGCTGTATATAATTGTGGCAAACAGAGATGGGATGTTTTCAGAGTGTGCAAAAAAAAAAAAAAAATCACTTACAGCCTGCAAAATGGCTTTGCTGTGTCGCCTTGACAGCATCTCCAGGGCCGTCAGGGCCTGCTCTGCTACGTCAATAAACTGGATCACCTGAAGCTGCACAGAAGAAGGTGAAACAAGGCATTAGCATATCAAAAAAAAAAAAGCCACCGCTGCGAATTAACAAGCGATAAGGGACAGACGGAGTGCACGGTGTCTCACCTTCTCCAGGAAGACAGGAATAGCATCGACCACCACAGCAGAGGATCGAGGGAGCGCCTCCATCATGTATGTGAGTGCACGAGAGGCGTGATTCATCTGTGTGCACGGATCAAAGGCATGCAAACGAGCAGTGTCATTAGGAAAATGAATGACTCACATAAAAGACGACTACATTTACAGAGATAAAAGATCCTCATACTCACAATATCAAAGTTATGCTCCATTTGTAACAGTGTGATCTGTGAAAAAGACAGTTGAGTTTTATTACTATGGAATCAGAATAGTGGAAGTCAAATATCAATACATACTGGAGAGGTTAATGACCAAACAAAGTAAGACTAACCAAAGCGGGCACCACACTCTTGACCGGGAATCCACCGAGTGTTTCCTCGTTGCCCATCACCAGCAGCTGGCACATCTCAATGGCAGCTTGGAGCTGCTGAGACTCGTCACCTGTGGCCTGCAGGCCCTGCAGTAACTGCTGAGCCTTGGAGCCTGTGGACAGCGGGGCAGAACGTTTCATCGGTTATTTACCAAACGTTAGGAACACCGATATCAAGAGTAGGTCGGCAGTGTACTCACTCGCTCCACTGCCGATGGTCCTGTGAAACAGCTGTGACATCCGGGGTCCCAGGGGCCCAAAAAGATGTGGGGGGAGACCCCTGGCCTCCAGTAGGGCTATAGGCACAAAAACAGCAAAGTTTAGAGTGCTACTATACAAAAGCCAAAGCATTAAAGATCAGAAACACCCGTACATTCGTTCATGCAGACACAAAGTGACAGTCTACAAATGGTCAATCTCGGCAGCGATTGAATGTAAAATCTGAGGGGGGGGGGGGGGGGGGGTGGTTAATGTACCTTGAAGCCTTCCCATTTCAGAGTCATCCGACTCACTCTCTCCAGAGGTGGTCATGCCCACTGCTCCGGCAACTGAGCTTGAAGCTGGACACAGAACATATCAAATCAGATTTCACGGTGGAACAAGTTAAACAGTAAAGAAAGAACTTAGTCTTTCAAGTTGATGGCTGAATTTCATAAATAAATAGAGGAAAAGCTTAAAAACCCCTGTGGGCTTAAACGAGTTTAATTCCCACACAAGTTTAGTAGAAACATTTTGATCATTCGCTCTCCTACCAAACAGGAAATGAATAGGTGGCATGATGGGTACCTGAAGCCCCTTGTGATGCCTCATCGGTGCGAGCGGCTGACGAGTTGGCCCCATCCTGGTTGTTGTCGGAGTCGGCCATTTTCTCCTGGCGGCGAGCGTCGGCTGCCCCGCGCTTGCCCAGGCCTGAGCCCCGCCGACTGTAATACGAGTAACAGGGCGACAGTGTGAGTGACAGCAGCGTAATCACAAAGGAGGACGTGCATTCTAAGTCAAATGGATATAGAGCAGATAGAGCGAGATGATCTAAACAATACCCTTACTTATTCTGTGAAACAGCTTCGTCACCTTAGTGGGGAAGAAGGGTTTTATATGGGAAACAGAGGGTGAATTGCTCACATCATACATTGCGTCATACACACAAAAAATGCCCCCATAATTTCCTCTAATAATAATGATAATTTAATGAACTTGTCAAAAACATCGTAGCCTATATGACCCGGTCCAGTTGCCATTGAAGTTTTTTATTTTCGCCTTGACTGATGTTGCGTTTGTTTGTGTGTGAAGAACCGAACGTTCTAAACAAATAAATAAATGGAGCGCTTCTTCATCAGACCTGTGACTGCGGTCAACTCAGCAGACACTTCTTGCATGTTAGTGCACCTATATGCTGAAATTCACGGTAAACGCATTAAAACAGCACAGATCGGGAGCGAGCGAAGGACTTCGAAAGTTAGCGGAAAGATTAACGTGAGACAACATCCGGTTTCTTCAGACGAACATCCGGTTTTCAGAATAAGATGCCAACAAAGTATACATATTGCATAATGGAAATTTGATTAAATGAATTATATTCACATTAAGTACAAAAGATGCTACCTGCATCTCGTGAGTTAAAGGGAAAATACACCTAAATTGTGCGTAAAGTGTCTTTATTCTTTGATTTGAGGGTTGCTAATGAATAATACCTGACTGACAGTCAATTAAGATATTTTACTAAGCAAAAACTCTGAACTGAATTTGTACCTTCAAATGGCACATTTTTGAAATGTTTAAGGTGCTACAAAAATATTTTTCCTCAATAATTCCATACAATGACTGATGTATATGTAATCAAGGCATCGTTGACTTAATAATTGTTAATAGTTGTTTAAATTTTTTTTTATAATAACAATAAATAACTACAAAGAAATAAGAATAAAATTGAATAGGATTTATGTTTTCTGTTTTTTTTTTGTTCAAAAAAATCTAAGAAAACACTTTGAATCTGTAGATTACTGCCTAATAGTCTTATTATTGCCATTTGATGACAATTGATCATATACTGTAAGCCTAAATAAGTATATTTATTATTTTGAACAAAGGTTAAATGTTATTTCACAAGTTTCAAAAAGTGCCCCCAATTTTCTTTTAAATGCCCCTGGATTTCAGTCAGTGGGGACAAAAGTTGCCCCCTAAAAATATGTAAATTTCCTACCCTGGTCATAGAGCTTTCAGTGTCTCTTCACCATAAGCAAAGGCTACCGTTGCCGGGTCAAACAAAGCTCACAGGTTCCCTGGAGAGTTTTTGACTGCTATGGAGGTTTTTCTTTGAAGGGGTCCCTGTTCTGTCCTGTCCTCTTGCTCATGTGCAAAAGCATGCACACGCATGCATGCGGGAGATGTAATTCATAGTCCTATTCCACTGATCTACCCCTGTAGATCAGTGGAATAGTGAATAGTGTTACCACCTGGTGGCAACACACCAAGAAATGATGCAATGCGCCAGTAAAGACAGAAGAAGACTGCAAGCTAAGGAACATGGCTGTAAACGCACTCGACCCGAGTTCAGCGGGTTGATGTTGCTTAAACTCACTGGTGAGCACCAATCATGAAGCTTTAGACTCCTAAATTCAAGGCATCAATATACTCCAGTGAACATGAGGTCATTGCTGTGGTCTGTACCTGGTGCTGGCACAGGAGCCCGTGGTCTTCTGGCGTGTGCTCCGCCGAAAGCTGGGGAGCTCTGCTGGAGGAGACTCGCTGCGCTTCTTAGTGGATTTCCTCAAACCTGCGGCGAAAAAAAAAGGCGACACATAACCCAACTGTGGACTGGGCAAAAAACACTGGCAGCAAGTTCCTCTGACACACAAACATAAAATCAAAACCATTGTGCTATTTGTCATTTAGCTACAATAACCATGACAGACAACAAGTTTTAGAGAGTAAGCAGTCTTATTGTGGTACCACAACAGAAAACATCCGTCCATATCATGATTATTGGTCACAGACTGATGCGGAGTGTTACCTTTCCGTATAGTAAAGGCTCTAGTGTTGCCGGTTTGGAGCCCCTGACTAGATGGGTATTAATAGTAACCCAAGCCATGGTCCTATAACAGGGCAACCTTCATGCTAGATCTGTGACTCATAATGCAGTAGTACAAAAATAAACATTGAGAAAGTTAAGACCAAATGAATTAAAGATATAAAAACTATCGTTTCCTTTTTTTCCTACTTCATTTGACCTTATACCAGGGAAAACATTAATCCCACACACGCACACACCTAATAAACCTAAAACCATCAAGAGCTAATTCAATGCGATCGCAAATATTGTTTAGGCGTCTGTAACATCACCAACCCAACATGACCGAAAATATATTGTGCAATGTAAAGCCATACAGAATCATTGGATCACAGGCAAATATTGTAAACGCTTACTCACCATTAGAGCTGAAAGTAGCAATCTATGTGTGTTAAGAGATATAAGCAGGCAGGCAGACATATGAAGTGCTGTCCTCTTGACAGAAGCAGTGAGAGTTCGTCCCTGCCCTCAGACATACCCCTGGTCAGCTGCTGGGCCAACAAGCTGGGCCAACAAGCTAAGCCAACTTAGGAGGGGTCTCTCCATTTTGGCCCATGGCACAGAGCCCGCCTCAGTTCCTATCCCCTCACCTATCTAGAACAGACTAACCCCGCACTGACCTCAACAGCTTACCCACCAAATATCTACTGTAATATCTCGGTGTATCTAACCTAGTGTCCTGCAATGTTGTCCTCTTCTAATAAGGGATGGGTATCAAATCATAATACCCTTTAAAGGGGCTAGCGTGCAGTATTTTGGCAGATCTATAAGCAGAAATGGAATTTAATATTCATAACTTTATTTTCATTAGTGTATAAATCACCTGAAACGAATAATCAGTGTGTGTGTTTTGTTTGTTAAAGATGAGCCCTTTATGTCTACATAGGGAGTGGGTTCTCTGCACCGAGTCCACCATGTTTCTACAGTAGCCCAGAGGGGACAAATCAAACTCTGGCATATAGCGGTTTTTTACGTTACCTGTGAGCCACCGTAGCTTTCTGACATCTGATACAACTATTGGCTAATTCAATATATTTGATGTACCGGACCTTTGCATGAGGAAATTCTCTCTAACTGGACCTGGTTGAATTATAATTGAAGACCCCTGGCTTAGTTTGTGTTTAACACTGGTGCATCAAATACATTTGGCTTATTTCTTGTGTGTGATTTTACTGAACCAAGTATGGTATATGACAAAGACACTGTTGCCATTACCTAGTTCCACCACCAGAGAGCAACAACAAAAATATAACGTTTCCATAACAAAATGATTATGTTGCGAATTTATAATAGAGGTCGAGAGATTAATCCATTTGGCTAATTAATTGGCGCAGGTAGGATGTTTTTACAAACTATCGATATCGGTGGAACTGGGCTCCGATAATATCCAAAAACCTTGAGCGCATGATTACTTTTGGCGATATGCTGAGAAAATGTGGGCTAAACCTTTGCCGTCCCAGAGAACAGCTAATTTTTGTGGTGGTACTCATGACCTGGTTTCTGTTTATTTCCCCCCACAAAATATACACAACACTATCAGCTCTTTGTCTATGAAACAAAACAACCAGACAGGGAGGAAAAGAAATCCTTAACTTATTTACCAATTTCCCCATTCTCTCTTTAAAATAATTCAGTCATGTTACCAAGCATTCACACTGCCGCAGTTGAAAGGGATGGGCATTTCAAGCAAAACTTCTATCTGATAATCACTGGGGACTAATGGCTCATTATTACCCCCAAGCATAACCCCAAAAATATCTTAAAAAGATCAAAATGCTACCTTAAGTAGAAACACCTGAACCCTTGCTACCTTAAAAGACAAACTGTAACATAACTCTAGCGTTGTTCCAGTACTATTATCAGAAATGCCTCCGATACAGCCTAAAATGATGGATTGGGTATAAGTAAGTATGCAAGTCTATGTATCAATCCGATATCACGTTATCATATCATTTATTAGCTCATTTATGCTACACAGGAGCAACAACACGAGTCGTACATCATACCTGATTGCATGTGGAACACTCAACAGATATGTGGAAGAAGCAAGTTGGCTCACTTGTTAACCACTTCCTTCATCGGCTCGGAAATCGATGATAGAAGGAACTAACGAGCGGCCATCTTACTTCCTTCACATCTCTTAAGCTAGCAAAGAGTGGAACACTAGTCAGAGCTTGAAAAATTGGCAACATTTTACAGTGGAAACTCCCAACAGTAAAATGGAGATGTGTTTTAACAGAAAGGTACACGGCATGGTCTGATGTGCAAGTTCAGGTATCAGAGTTGGTATCGGAAAATGTTGTTGGAACATATTTACATCACTCAGGATTTCTACACCAACAGTATTCATCAGTGCGGCCCGTGGATTAATGGTCGGCATTAGACTATATAAATAACACCATGAAGACTATTTTATTGAGTGACCAGCCGTATTTATGCAATTAGCTATTCTCCAATGTCAGGCTACTGGTACTTAAGTCTGAAATCTGAACCAGTTGAACCGCTCAGTGAAGCCCACACTCACTACATGTGAGCTAGACAAGTAATTTAAGACACACATG
This sequence comes from Anarhichas minor, assembly GCF_050575085.1. Classification (NCBI taxonomy): domain Eukaryota; kingdom Metazoa; phylum Chordata; class Actinopteri; order Perciformes; family Anarhichadidae; genus Anarhichas; species Anarhichas minor. The sequence goes on from NW_027466472.1 coordinate 6,572,306, forward strand.
CAATATTGTAGGCAGTGTTACCAACTGCATTTATACATGATGCATGTTCATCATATAAATTAGGACAGATGTCTGGATTAAAAGGTTTTGGCTGTGTCCAAAATGATTCCCTATATAATGAACTATATTTACTTTATTTGCCAATTTTATTTCTAGGAGTAAAGCATTTATCTGCATAGTTTACCTCTGTGGTGGAGGTATGATGTAATGTATATCAAAAAAGCAGCAGTTACACCAAATATACTAGCTCCCAAAGGTTAAGAGTAAGGTTTTTTTAGTTGATGCCGTGATGCTGCTTAGATCACATGTCATGTGACATTTAGTTATAACCTCCGTTCAAGCACGCAAAAACAATGTGCTGACCCCTCAATCATTTTATACAATTAGAAGCCCAATAAAACAAACCCTTCCCTCGCAGCATGCTGTAAAAGAGAGATCGCCTCAGACTGTGGAGTAAAAGGAGCATTTCTAGTACCCACAGAAGGGCTCCATACACAGGTAATGTGACTCACTTGCTAGTTTAGCTTGTAATCCTGATGGCCCAGGTTTGGAGGTCTCAGTCTTGGAGGATCCGGGCAAGGACAGTTTGGGTTTTGGCAGGTTGACTTTGGGGTTGAAGCGCGCTGCCCACTCAAACTTTGAAGAGCTGGCGGTTTTAGCCTGCTCCTTGTCTCGGGTACTACGGCGAGGGGAGGGGCTTGAGGCGGAGCGAGAGCGTCGTGCCTTGGTCTGATCTTTTCCCTGTTTGACTCGGGCACCCTGCGTGGTGGCGCTGTTGGGGCCTGTGGTGGAGGAAGAGGAAGAGGTGGAGGCAGAGGAGGAGGAGTCCGTCACGTTGCTACACCCAGCTTTGGCTGAGGCGGCTGATTTAGACGCCAGCTTGGTGGGTTTTGCAGTTCTGCCCTCGGTACGATTGGGGAGGGACCCAGCGGCGCTACTTAGACCGGGGAGGGAGTCCGCTTTCTTCCGTTTCTGGATTGGTGAGGCCCCAGCGGCCCCGCTCTTCTTACTCTGGCCTCGACCTGACAATGCAGGTACCTCTGAAGCAAGTGGCCTCTTCTTGGACTTAGCCGGGCCTTTCTTGGTCTCTGAGGTATTGTCTCTGGGCGGTGGGAGCGATTTGGACTTCTTGGCAGGGGTCGGTGCAAAGGTGCTGATTTGATCAGGAGCCTCACTACGCTTAAGCCCACGGGCGCCTTCGCTTTTTGACTGGTGGCTGGGTCGTTCTTGCTCAGATGTCCCAGCAGCCTCTGGCTCGTCTTGCAACACAAATGAAGCCACGGACAGAGTAAGACCGCTTCTGCCAAGAGGGACAACAAAAACATTATCTTATAAAACTCCTCAAACTGTGAAAAGTGATTTAATTACACGCCACATTCATTGTACTCATTCAGATTTAGAACAAAACCCAAAACGTGTACAATACTGTATGTTTGTCTTCATTGTGAATTTTACTTAGTATGACACTTGAATAATGTACAAACCCTACATTCACACACACAATAAGCACCAAGTAGAGAGGAGGGGTACCTTCTTGAGCTGTGGCCTCTGGACTGGCCAGTGGCTGAGCTGGCTGAGGCTTTGGAAGCCTTAGAATTAGGTCTTCTACTTTCAGGTGGGGAATTCGCTTTATGTTTTATCTGCTCTGACTGCAACCTGTAAGGTTGGAAATTAAAGAGCAAAGGATATCGTGGGTTTCTGTAATTAAGCCACATTTAAAAAAAAAGAAAGAGCCTCGATCAGTCCGCAAATAATTTTTGCTGACATTGACTGTATAACCTCTTACGTTAACACATCTGGAGGAGCAAGAAAAACAGCTAAACAAGAGTTAATCATCATTTTACTACGCTAAAAGAACACAAGATAAGCTTCCAGTCTGATCAAACAGGCCAGTATAAACATTTTGCATTAAGTTGAAATTCAAATTGACTGCAGGAAAACACCACCCATGAACTAAGTACCTATATTCCTCTACTAAAACAAACCTCATTATTTTAAGAAAACCCAAACTAATGTTCCCCACAAACCATGATAACGGCCTCTTACTTTGAATTGAGATTTAAACTAAAGACTCACCTTCCTGCGACTGTATGGTCTTGTGGCTGGGCCGCAGCAGTGTTCCTCTGTGAACGGCGCAGTGACCCCCCTGGATTGGAATTAGGCCGGTTGGACATTGGCACCTCTCTCCTGAAGGGACATACCCTTTCTAGATACTACCATTCACTGCAACAAAAGAGAGGAAGAACATAAGAATACCAGCAAAATGCAATGGCTTTTATCTAATCTTTCCAACGACCACTGCGTTATCTGTGGTATAAAATGAGTTGCTGTGCTGTGGGTGACAGCTGATTGAGCGTTTGTACCATTAAGATCACCTCTCTAGCCCATTTGAGATGATCAGGGGAACGACTGTCTCATCAATTTTCCTAAGATTGTATGTCACAGGATACAAACTCCAAGCAGAAAACTACTGACAAATCTTATCACTGACACCACTTGTCATTTAGCCACAAAAACAGGCTGCCACAAAGATCAAAAGCAAGGGACCAGACAACTCAGCTGATACAGTAACTATTGTAGGATAGTTTTTCTATGATAAAAAATATTTCATTAAGTGACTGTTTCCTGAAAAACAAAAACTAGAGATCCACACAGCTCAGTTTCTGTTCCAAGCACCATCTCACTCTCCCATCTGCAACTAAATGTGTATTTATATGAACCACTTACAGTAAACCACTAAATGACCTTTAAACATCAACTATTACGAGTGTATATCAAATCAGAATATAATGGTTTTAAGAGACGGCACATCATAAAGAAGTTCAACCGTTTTGTATAATGAGTAGAGTTTGTTTTGGACTGCCAATCATACTAACCACAAGTATACTTAACTTGCATTTTTTTAAATGTACATACATTTGTACGTTTAGGCCGTTGACAGGAGGGACAACTGGCATAAATTCACCAGATAACCATCATCATAAAAATCCCTATATATTATTAATACACTAACCACAAATTTGTTTGAGCAATAATACAAAAAGATCAGTCAAATTGAAATAAACCTACCATTGGGCAAAATGCAAATCAAATAAACCACAAAAACAATTCAAACTCAAAATCCTTTTGAAAATGAACAGTTGTTGATATTCTTTAAATGACCATTACATTTAGATACCTGACCAACAGAGCTGGTTGATGGAGTAGGTTGTAGTAATCATTTTCGTCAGGGTGTGAAAGAAAATGTCTAATTTATATGTAATTATCATCAGTCAATAACACGAGGGTACTGATAACGGGAGTGATTTATATATTTTGAACACACACACACACACACACACACACAGCTGAATGATGTAATCAAGTCATAGACAATGACTAATGATTTGCAACCTAAATACTTTTCTTTCATCCAGAAAAATAAAGATTACTAATCAACCCATTTCGTTATGGTTTAAATCACGATATCACTGATAATAACATACGCCACACTTGGCAAGCTCACAGGGCCATTTTAGGCCTTCACTGACAGTGCATCCTCGTCTTTGTTTATTCGTCCCTTCTGACAACTGGTGCACCACACTCGCGTATAATGTGATTAGTTAAGCACATCAGATGATCGGCTGCTCGTAACACTCGCCGGTAGGACGTTTATTACACTACACCATTAAAACAAGCAAGTCAGTTTCCAAATTTACACCCATGATTTACAGAGGCCTACATTTCTGACGTAGTTCTCTATCACCACCGATTCACGTTAGCATGTTTAGCCACTCACGTCTTAGCTAAGTCCCATGCATTTTGACAGTGGCTTAGTAGAATACGTGTAAAATCCCCAAAAGCGAAAATTGTCCCGCTGAATCTTCACTTTTACGACAGGAAAATGCGAAAAGGCTAGAAAGCACACACCGGAGACTCGTTAGTTAAAGTTACGTTGGCCAACAGTGGTTACATGGAAATGCGTAGTCGGCGTAACGGTACCGGTCTGTCTGTCTTTAGCCCCCAAAGTAAACGCATTGACACATTAGAATAGCTAAAAGCTACCTTGTTGTGGTTTGAAACGGTCATTGTTTTTATTCAACAGTCAAGACCAGTAACCGTTAGCTTAAGTTAACCCAAATTAAACATCGAAAATGGCAGCATCAGCAGGTCCGTCTGTCGCAAGCGGTTTAACGTTAACGTAATATAGCTAACAGGCTATAAGCTAACTTGGTATTCTGACTGCCATGACACACTGGTCTGTGTTTGGCTGTCGATCAAGTTTGAAGAAAAAAAAAAAACATATATGCCTCGCACGCAAGTTAGCTCACCTTCTGTACGGTTCGATGAGATGATAAAGTCAATAATACACAACTGTCAAGTCGTTTGGTAACTGGCCACATCCAAGAATCACTCTTTTAGGAACTGTCAAACGAATGTTGAGTACACAAGTATAGCTAGCTAACGTTAGCTAGCTATGGGGATCACTTGTTTTCTAAGCTGATTTAAGGCCAATGCCTGCTTCTGCGCTGGCTAGCGTTGTAGCTAATTTTAGCCAGACAGAAACAAGCTGGCTACTAACAAGCAACGTGTCAACAAAGTATATACTTCCTAGTTCGGTAAAAAGGGACAAATTAACGCCAAGAATCTAATTCAGCTAAGTAGCCTATCTTGGCATGAATAACAAGTATCGATGCTAACTATTAGCAAGCTAATGCTAGCTTATCCAAATAAGATAGCGAATGTTTAGTCAATGACGATTCACTCGCGAACAGTAGGCTGACAAATATAAACACTTGGCTGTTAGCTTGGGAAGCTATTGTTACTTATTGTTAATTAGTGAAGATAGCTGTCCGGCTGACAAAAAAATTACTGACCTTAGCAAAACCGAATTAGCTACTGCCGGGCAGTTACGTAGATGACGTTTAGCGTTGTCAAATCAAACAAGAGCATTATTGCTATTACCAGCTAACCTTGGCATGCGAACTAATTAATATTAGCGAGCCTTGTTGTCGCTAGCTAACGCTTTGCCAGCTCGACAGAATGCTAATGGGATTCCTTTGACAAACAACAGCCTCGTTACGACACACGGATTCAGCCTTTCTGGGAACAATTTTATAACATTTTGTCAATATATTAACAATTTGTCTAGCTAGCAGCTAGCACGTTAACGCTAGCTAGCAAAAAAAGAAATGGCCTCTGATACCTTTTAGACACAAAAAAACAGGAAAGCAGGAACGGGATTCGAGATATTTTCGCAACACTGAGTCATAATTCCTCCGATGTTTTTCGATATTGAATAATCTCGAAGGTCCGAGTGACTGTTGGCCGAGATGTCACTGAAAATGTCTACCTTTTGTATAATGTTGTTACCTATTTGTTCCAGTGTTGTAGTTGTAACAGACAGTGCACCAGCTCCTCTTTTCTCTCTCTACCCCTGCTAGTTTCACATCAGCTGAGGGGGCCTACAACTGCAATATACATCCGCGTGATTCATCCGCTGAGGGACTAGTTAAGTCTACTGCTGATTTTCAGCTTGCAGCATCTGCTTGGTTTTTTAGCCAACGATGCCGCCGCGAGCGCTGTGTTTTGCTCTTTAAATATACGGCTAAAAAGTATTCAGACAAAATGCGCTGTATTTTTGTTGGTATTCAAATATAACGACTGCAAATCTTAAGTCATTGGTGACATTAGCTTGTATCAATCCGCTGGGTCGTGACCCCCCCCCCCCCCCCATACACACACAAACACCTTTAAAAACATACAACTATAAAATAATCTGATGTCCAACAATAATGCTTCTCATCAACCCACATGACGTTAAATCCAGCACAGTGTTTCCAATACAGTTAAATAAAATAAATAATGTTATTTCAGTTGTCATGGTAACAATCGTGCGTCCAAAATGGCGTCTTACAGGGTCCACCTCCTCAAAAAGATTTTTATTACCAATATTGAGGTTGAGTGTTTGTAGGAGTTTCTACTTATTGATCAGAGCCTCAAAGAATAACGTTGAGTCACTGGGGCTTAATTTTCACCTACAACGTTAACAGCTAGCTAGCTTATAAATAATGCCTTGCTGGGCTTCTCATTTATACTTGGTAGACTACTTTCTGGCAAAAAAAAGACTCCAGAAACATTTTACATTTCAAGTTGAATTGAGTGTTAAGGTAAACAGTGAATTGATGGCAAAATTATAGTTACCAATTTTAAAATGAATATTTAAAATAAATATTGTAGTGGGTTAGAATCCATCATGCCTCAGGTCATTTGTTATTCCAGATATTATTATACATAATTGTATTTTGGATTCATGTGCAATATAAGCTTTTCCTGGAATTAAATCAAGTCATAATATCTTCACTGTGCCGTCACGGTGTATTTCTTTCTAACTTTATTGAGATCATGGACGATTTCTGTGAGACTTGACTGACAAAGAGCTGAAGACTTCCCATGACAATTTCCGACTTCAGAAAATGCTACAGTGTTGGTTCTTCATCAGAATAGAAACCAATTCAATGTCCAGTAGCCTGAAAATCTTTTTCACTTTTGTTTGGCAGTGTTACAGTACTTAGTTTGGGCTCAGCATTTGCTTTAATGGGAATCTATCATTTGATGTCCAGGGTGTGCTTTCCACTCCGAATCTGTGGAAAAAGTTGGTGCAGTTTTCGGGCAGAGGATCCTAGAATACACAAGATCACTTTGTCAAGGAAAGTTGGGTTACCGGATGACATAGTGCTCCAAATCCTGTCCTGGAGCTGACAGATGTGACACTGCTGGCACAGGCCTCGCAGAGATTCAGTGAGGTAAGAGCCTCTTAAAATGTTTTAAAAGTTTACAACAGTACAATAGTGTCTATATTAGATGAAGCAGAAATGTTGTGTTATTTTCTATTTAGCTGTCTCTCCACCATGCACCTTTGTGCTGATTTATTTTTACACTGATAACCACACCTGTAAATCTGCATTGTGACAATACCAGCTCGGCAAGTCTGAGAGGTTTTGGGAGACAACTGCGAGGAATCGCTGTGCTGAGCTTATCGGTGACATGGAGGGCATAGCAAATGCTATGGGCGGGAGGAAGATGTTTTTTTTACCTTTTTCCACACCAGTGTCCGTACGGAGAAGCAATGAAGCAACTGAACAGTTTAATTACTGTTGTGAAACCACTGCAGTACCATTGAGTGTCAGTAATAAAAGTGTACTTTGAGAAAAAAGATCCAGTGTTTTATGTGAGGTTTAGTGTTCATAAGGTTTACATTTTGTGTTGAAATGTGTAATCTACAAAAAAAATACATATTCAATAAATTCAAAAGTGCCAGATATTCTTCAAAACAAATCCTTAATTCTATTCTCCATCAAAATATTAAATAGCAACAAAGTAGTACTATATGATATGATTTTATTGGGGACTAATATATTGTGACTTGACTATTTATATATCTGTGTTGATCACATGTGGTTTTATTATTCGTAACTATTGTCGACATGTGTATTTAAGCATGTGTATGTATGATGTATGTTCTATGCGTGTATGTGGATTGTGATGCTGGCAAGTGTATTGTGTGATGCAGTGGCTTGGAGCCCAAGACAAATATATATAAAACATGATTTAAAAGGATTATTACAAAAGAATAATTCTTAAGAAACTGGAGTCATGCTGACATCATATCAAGGTCAATGGTCAATTTCAACATACACTTCCTGTTTACATTTGCCAAAGAACTGCTACTGCGCCCTCTGCTGAGGTCCCTCAGCTCTCAATGCTTACAGCCAACCTGGGTTTGCATACTGTCTCTGTGCTGTGTTCACTGGTGTAGCCAGCAGAGGGAGCAACATGGCAATGGAAACTAGAGTCAGATGATGGGAGGAGGAGGATCAAGCAAATAAACCCTTGGGTAACGTGTGCAAAACAAGTGCTGTAATTCTGGTAACCATATCCAGGCCTAAAGACCACAACACACCTTTTTCTGGATTGAAACCTTGAACAAATGCGTCTGTGGGGGCATCTGCCACACCGGTCCTACCTCCCCTGAAACCTGTACAAGCAAGCTACAGTAACGTAAGACAAAGGTATGCATTGTTTTTTTTTTTTCGTTTTTTTTCTAACAGGTATCTTATTGGATCAGAGACAACATATGGGATAGTAATTGTTAGCTACATACTAAAATACTGTCATTGTTTGTTATTGTCACAACAGGACAGAAAGAAACACAAACATAAGTCGTTCGCTCCTTTGTCCTGTCTTAAGGGATGAGAAGAATGTGTCGTTTTCCAGCATGCTATTTTACATTAATGTTTAAACTCCCCTCAATACTAAAAATTCTTCCATCCAAATGATAGCCGCGTGTTGGAATGATCTGACATAACCGCATACAGCCTTGACTGGTTGCTCCTATGGCCTATTATTAGCCACTGATCACTGGATACCGCCTTCTCAGCTGGGTCTAGTCGAGGAGGAAAAATATTCATGACGTAACAATACAGGATCTGTCTCCCAGACCCACTTCCTGAATACCACAGCAGAAACTAGGCCCTAAACCGAGGCAGAGCGGAAGCCTCATCCATTTGTTTGCTGGAGCAGTGTAAAGCTGGGCCGCTTGTTTCATGCTTATCCTTTGCTTCCTCACATTCACCACGCCACCCCTCCTTCACAGCTCCTCTTTATGGGTCAGTGATGCAGCGGGAGTGACGCAGCAGCAGCCTCCAGTCCAGAAGACAACTATACACGGCAGGACCAGGGAACCTCTGCCAGAACCGTAGTCTACCGGCAACTTCCAGACTGCAGTGAAGAGGGAAGATGGTGAAGGCCTAATCTAGGCCAAAGAGAGTGAGCGGGAGCCGGGTACTCACTGTCCTTTCCTCCTCCAAAACAAACACCAGAGAGACGTCCACAGTGGCAGAGACAGGCTCAGCAAGACCTGCGCAGAGACATTTTGGTAGGCAACTCAAAGTATGAGTGCGGGCTACAGCAGTAACATTGAGTGCTACTGCAGGGATGAGTGTCTTTCTATGCTAAGAGTGTAAATGCTTAGAGAATTAGGATGAGGCCTACTCAGCCTTGTACGGCGGTCTGTGCCTCCCTGCTAATTGGAGTCTCTACAGGCCACAGCCGAGCTTACTGAGCATCGGAGGCCTGAATATTTGTCCCGTATACAGAGTAGTATCTGTGCGCTTTAAGTAAGGAGAGTGAATCATTAACTGTTTTGATTCCAGTTTAGCTTGAGATGAGATCTACTTTGAATGTGAATTTATAAAAATTATAATTAACATAGATAATGGTTCCCAAAACTGTAAAGCATGTGTGGCAGATTATTTGAAAGCACTTATTTTATTGGTTTAAGACAGATGCATTTCAGCGTACATGCATTAATAAGGTACATACAAATTGGGGGTTATTTTATGTAAGAAGGACTTAAGGAAGACAACACGGTGGACTGGATCGCACAAAGAACCAATGGTTTAAGAATTATTAGTATGGCCGCCATCAAAACCTGCATTTACTATCATTGAAGTTACTGGGGACATACACACTAAATGTTACAACGATAAAACTTCTGTGTAGTTTCTTTAAACGCCACTGGTCTTCCTGACCTGGCTCAGAAAAAAACACAAATATACAGCAGTCATCACTCTTTAACATAATGGCAATATTTTTGTTCACATGAATTAATTCTTATTAGTTAACTTGACTTCTTATAATGTGTTTCTTTGCTGTGAATTTGAGAAGTTATATTATCTTATGATTGGCAGCAGTCTCTGCAAATAACAGCTGTGGTGGTTGCTGCAAACTCATCCCACTTCAACTCCAGCCAGGCTCCCCCTTAGTCTCCCAAATTTAGATTTTATGGCTCCAGTTATAGAGTATGCACTGAAACCACATTTTGCCTAATCACTTGGATTGCTATCTCTTTTTTTTGTTGTCGCACCAACATGGCCCATTGTGTACACCGGCTACTCCCCCAGGGCTAATGTAGAGTTCTTCGAGGAAGCAGGTCTTGCTGTCAGCAGAAGACTGAGCTTGTAGTTAATTGTATATTTATGATACCAACATAATGTGATCACTTCAGAAAAGGGAACAGGACAATATCGCAGCTAAGACTTAGAGTGATAATTGAGTGTAATTTAAGCGACTAAAGCACAAACACACCTTATATAGCTTGTTTTCTTCAGGGCAATGACTGACTGCATGCATAATGATACGGCACCTGCTATTTTGTCTTTTAACGCCAACAGTGCATCAAATTAAATGGCTTTCGAGAAGACCCACACGGTCATATGACTACACTCAGTTGTGCAAATTAAAGAGCTGCTTCCGTCCTCGGAGGCTAGCGAGAGGCTCACAGTGCCACGTCGGGTTCAGCTTCCTCCCCTCCCCCTCGTCTGCAGTGCTGACGCATCTGCTGCTTTTGCATCAATCAGCAACCTCTATATAGGTATACTGAGAGCACCCGCTGATAGCAGGACTCCCTTTTCCCCCTCAGCCTTGCATTTTAGTTCGCACACTCGCTGCGATTGTGAGAAAAGGCATCGATGAACATCTGTCCTGTGATTGCTGTTATCCACAGTAGGACAGTAGTCACTGCCATCTTCTCACGGGTTCTGCTCTGCATTACCTAACCACAGTGACTGCGTAAGCACAGACGAAAGGCTTTGATGTAATATGTTGCTGCACAGATAGAGTATGTGTGCACAAGCGTGAAGCAGATGGTGCAGCATTACGCATTCAAGGTGCATGTTGTCTTTATGAGGGCTATATATATATATAGCCTTATTTCATGCAAAAGAGATTTTTCATTTTGGTCAACCTCGATGCATCGGGATCTACCCGGTGTGGTGCTGGGGGAGATTCAATATGTCATTTGTTGTATAGCGGAGTATCCCCACGCTCTACGCTGCTACCAGCTGAGTGTGTTTTCTCTGGCTGTAGCATCGAGCACAGAGCTGGTGTGTGATGTAGCACCCAGCATCTCTCCGCTCTCCCTACAGCCCTCTGCCATGCTTAATAAAAGTTGCCGCTTCCTGCTCAGCGGCTCCAGAACGAACGCTTCAGTTGCCCAGCTAGCACAAAGGCAGAACCATACTCCGGCTTAGCTACATGGTGGATAACCTGTGAGTTATTCCTATAGCGGCGGCGGCACATTCAGAGGAGGGCAGGGCAGATCTAGCCCAGGACCTGGGCTGCATGGATAGAGGCGAAGGACGTTTGAGCTGGAGTCATCTGCACATAGAGAGGGAGGGAGAGGAAGAACGACGTCAGAGAAAGCTCTGCTTCTGACAACACCACTGTTCAGCGACTATCATAGAAAAAAAAAAACTACTTGCTCTCACAAAACAGTTTTTTAGGTATATATTGAGGGCTGTAGAAAAGAGATACTGCATGACACAGTTTCCTGTTTGCCCTGCATCATTCTCTCTGATTTACTAAGGTATGTTTGCATGGTTTCCCTCAATTCATAACCTGTTTTTATTTGCGGAAGTATGCTTTGCAGAGATGCGTGAAGTGGCTTTTGCTTTGACATTTCGCTCTCTGTTTGACAAAACTGTGTCTGTGTGCTGTATTGTCATTTCATGGTTTGTGGTTTAGCATGTGGGGATTTTTTATTTTTCAGGTTGAGACGTTAAAGAATAATATCACATGAGCTTTGAAGGTAAAGCAAGGTTGGGTGTGGCATCATCATAAGAACTGATGACAATTTTTAAAAATTTCCGCTCAGCATGTGGTGGCAATAAACCACAGCAATTGGTACAAACTGTGGCAAGTGAAAGTGGTAAAGTAAAATAGCAGAAGAAAATATGAAACTGTTTCTGTAAAACGTCACAAAAACGAGAAATTAGAACAAAAGCCGTAGCACATCACTTGCTGATATCAGATGAGAAAGTCCTTTGGGTAGCATCTCTGCTGCAGACAAAGACAGACCGATACACACAGACACAAAGTACATTCAAGCGGAGACAAAGGCAAACCTCGATTGCTCTGTAGACTGCTGTGTGCTGCAGGTTCTCAGAGAGGGCAGGATGTTTGTGGGAGAGAGGGAGATCGAATACCCGGACAGCTCAGACAGTCACTTGCCATCCAGCTGAATCCCAATAAGTGCTGCGCCATAGCATGTTGCTATGACAACGGAGGCCTGTCTGAGAAAGAAGGCAGGAGGCTGGTTGTGTTTTCAGCAGTCTGAGAGGCTTGAAGAATGGCGGCCATATTGGATTTGTTGCACGAACACGAAATTGGAAATGGATGAAAAAAAAAAAAAACATAAAATGACATCACTGATAATTTACCTAAACCACCTTTGTAGTAAACTAAAAAAATACTGTAAATGTATTTTAGAATAATAAAATGTCAACTAATTTCCAAATGGTGTGTAATGCCCGAAACAAAATTAGTAAAAAAACTAAATAAAATAAGAAATCAAATTGAACTGCTTGTTAATTTAATATAACTTCAGACTATCTTCACAGTATAATTTGCGTAGACTAAAACCCAATTACGACAAATTAAACTCTTCTCCTGTTTTCCACTAAGTAAGAACGCAGAATAAATAAGTTTCCAACAGAGAGACAATAATAATGTGAAGTACTAACTGAAGATGGATATTTAAAAAGACTCAGATGTGATGATTCATCACTTACAAAGGCATGCTGAATGTGTTTTAGCAGATTCAGTCAGCATGCTAGCGTGAAACACGACTTAGTCTAGAATCACACCACACTGACTCGGTTGTGAGTAGGCCACAGTTAGAACACCATGCTGGGTGACACATCCTCTTTCTAAAGTGAGAATGAATGAACTTTAACTTCCTTAACTGGAGGATTAAGATATGTGGCCTATACTATTAACAACACAGTTTCTTTGAATCGGCCGAAGAATGTTTCTATTTCACTTTATAGCAGTGACTATTGTGCTTCTGTGCTACATTACATGATATGAATGTCTGTAATTTCCCTCATGAGGCATTAATTAACGGTTCCTTGTAGTTTTTAGAGTTGACAAAAAATGTATGTGGGACAAGTGAAAGGATGCCTCAACTGCCAACTCACAGACGATTGAAAATGGGGCATATGAGTCATCAGTGCGCAACTGTAATTTTCATATTAACCTAGGCCTTGAGAAGAATAAGATGACAACAGAACCAGACCTAGTGAGGAGCTGTGGTAGCACACTGGATTCAGTTATTATAAGCAATAATCAGGAGTGAGTGACTCATGGCATAATTTACTATAGGCGCAGGCTAATACTTTTTTTTTTTTTTAGAAAAAAACTTCCACTCGTCTTCTCATGACTTCGTTAGATTAGTGCATCACAGACTTGGTTTGTTCATGACAAGAATATTCCACGTATGAAATACCAAAAGTCAGCGATGGAACAGAAAGGAAACTATTGGGCAGACAAAAAGTAATCGCATGTAGGAAGTAATTAAGAATGTCCTACATTCAGTCACCATATCCAAGACTTTTTCAATCATAATCTTCACAGTATAATTCTAGATCAGTAGCAATATTTATATTTGGTTGTGTTATTTGACATAGAAACTAATTCTTGTGATATTTCTAAGTAGCTGGATCATGACCCCCTCCCACCTGGGTGTTTTCTAGTGCAACTCACAGGCCACTAAGCTCCACTGCAGCATTTGGTAGTTAAATTTCTGGCTCAAATGCATGTTGACAGTAGTATCAACAGACATAATCCCATTACTCAAAACAATCATTGCCCCACGTGTTAGAGCTGACAAATGGTTTACAGCTCGCAGTGACTGAAATATCATAACAAATGTATTTCTATTACAGTATTACATCAGTGAGGTCTTCCCTATAATGACAGACATTGATTGGTCTCATTTAGCCTTTAGAAGAGATTAAAGATCTCTTACACAGGAGGAACAAGAATAAGAAAAAATAAAACAAAAGATCAGAAGAGACTTAGGAAAGTAGTGACACTATCCTTAATCAGTTAGATAAAAGCGCCCACGATTCATTAAAGTTTAAATTGAAATTTATTTCAACGAGACGGGATGGAGATTAGGCTGTTAGAAATGTTGACCAGACTGTTGGCACTGGAGCTCATCTGTCAGGATATCACTGCCATCTAGTGTTAAAACACTGGAATAGCTCAAATATTTCAAATACAAAATGTACACACTTCATCTTGATTTATTCAGCACAATCAAAACAGTCCGATTCACCATTTTGTAAAAATCTGATGAAATAATTTATTTTTCTGTCTTCTTTTTCTAGATGACTGTGGTGTCCCCGTGCACTCAGAACCTCATGGATAGTGCTCACCCTCACACCGTGCTCAGCAAGCTCAACGAGCAGCGCTCACAAGGCCTCTTCTGTGACGTTACCATTGTGGTGGAGGACGTTAAGTTTCGGGCCCACAAGAACATCCTGGCAGCCTGCAGCGGGTACTTCAGGAACGCTCTGACATCTCCTGAGACATGGAGCTCCGGCCAAGTGCTGGAGCTGAGGGACCTGAAGTCTGAGGTGTTCGCTAGCATTCTCAACTTCATCTACTGCTCAAAGGTGACGTCACCTGGTACAGAGGACACAGGGGGGCTGGTGGCGGCTGGAAAAAGACTCGGAATTCCCTTTTTAGAGAAGCTTGCAGAACAACAGAGGCAGGATGAATGTGTTAAATCCACAGACTCTGGCAAAGCCCCAGTGTCAAAAAAAGCAAAGCAGGAGGCTCCCAGACCTGAGGACATCGACAGAGGGCCCCGCATCACCAATGCCTTCTCCATCACTGAAGTGTGTCCTGGGAACAATCTCTTCACCCCTCTGGTTCAAACCAATAGGGAGAGGCAGTTACCAGATGTGGGACCGCTCCCATCAAATAACCCAACAACCTCCTGCCTCAACAAGAACACTGAGACAACGCAAGCCCTCTTGGAGCACTCATATGCAGTAATCAAATCTACTGAAGGCAACGACAGCAGTCAGTGGGACAACAAGAAGGTCTATAAACCAGCCACATCTGAGCCAAAACAACTCATTTACAGGAATGCAGGCCCGCTTAAAAAGCGCCACAGGCTGGGAGGAACTTTGTGTCGAAGTATACTTCCAGCGCCAGCTGAACCGCAAAAAGATAAACTAAATACGATAACCCCGACATTAGCTGATGGTGTTTCTGTAGCAGCACCTGTTGCAGTCATGACCCCACCTTCACTTATTTCAGAGGTAGAAACTGAAAAAAGTATGGGGTCCGGGATTCCTATAGCCACCGACAATGTTCAAATGGAGTTAGGCCCACCAACCCTTTCCCCTCACACGGAGGACAGCATTTCAATTTACGGATGTGGCCACTGTCCGGAGATATTCACAAATAAAGCTCTTCTCGCCATTCACGCAGAAGTACATAAGAAGCGGTTTGTTAGTCATTTGTTTTGCAAGTTTTGTCACAGAAAGTTCATACACCTCAAACGACTGCGCAACCATGAGCATGTCTGTCCCAGAGCTGCAAGAGACCCGCCTAAACTGGATGCTCCCGAAATATCAACCAAAGAGGCGGAACTCCATTCAGATGACGCGCCGAACGCGGAGAACAACGTGACACAGCTTCCCTCTGCGGATCTCTCCACACCTTACACCCCAGAGCCCCCACGAGTGGACCAATCACAGCGTTCACATGTTGAGAAGCCAGTGAGGCCAGGTGGCAGTCAGAGGAGATACAACTGCAGTGTGTGTAGACGGGTCTACGTCACCTTGTCCAGTCTGAAGCGGCACGAGAATGTACATTCCTGGCAGAGGGCATATCCCTGTCACTATTGTAATAAAGTGTTTGCATTGGCAGAGTACCGTACGAAGCATGAAATCTGGCACACAGGTGAACGCCGCTATCAGTGCATTTTCTGCCTGGAGACGTTCATGACCTATTATATCTTAAAGAACCACCAGAAGTCGTTTCACGGTATTGATCCCAGTCTTGCTGTGAAGAAAAAATCGGCCAACGGTGGTCTGAAAGCCAGTGTTTATCCAATCAAACTCTACAGGCTTCTGCCTATGAAGTTCAGAAAGAGACAATACAAGACGTACAGCCAGACGTTCTCAGAGAGTGTTGAAAAAGATGACGAAGCTTCACCGGAGAACAACTCTTTTATCCCTCCATTTGAAGAAAACGGTCTGAGCAGCAACCCCGATGCCGTCTCATTCCCTCTGACTTTCATGGCAACACCAAAGATGGTGGCACCTGTCATGCCTCGCATCAGCTTTGGCAAGCCATGTGACCGGGAAGTTGACCAAAGTCTGAACAATGACTTGGAAATTCAGAGAGGCACAAGAATAGAGGCTGAGAATAGAGATTCACCTTTCACCGACTACCACAGCACCTTCTCTTTGCAACCCGAGTCTCCTGCAGTGGGTTACAAAGACGATCCTCCCGTACTAAGTAACTCAGAGCTCATCAGTCACAATCTGCCATTCCTAAACTCTTTGAACACTGTTAAGAAGTTAAGCGAGTTATCAGCTTCTGCAAAAAGAGTTGAGGACATGACCAAGGAGATACTTCAGTCAAGCACTGAGAATCTGGCGCG
Organism: Anarhichas minor; assembly: GCF_050575085.1. NCBI lineage: Eukaryota > Metazoa > Chordata > Actinopteri > Perciformes > Anarhichadidae > Anarhichas > Anarhichas minor. Next base: position 6,588,813 of record NW_027466472.1, read on the forward strand.
CGATAAAAAGATGGGGGCGAAGACAGAAACGTATATCGCCAAACCTGCGTGCCCGGGTCCATCTGTGGATGGTGCTGCCATGCCCCTCTGTCAGATAACGGTGAAAATAGGCAATGAAGCCATTATCCGTCGCCGAATCAAAGGATCCAAGCTCTTCCCCAGAAAGAAAAGGAGATTCAGAGAACTGAGTGAGGAGGAGAGCCCAAGTCAGGGCCCGCCAACACGGGAAGACTCAGAGAGCCCCAGGCTCCGTCTGAGACAGGAAGTCACTTCTGCCACAGCGCCAGAGACGTTGGAGGATCCCAATGACTGCGACACCGCTGATATGCTTTGGCGTCCCTACTATTCTTACAAAGCTAAAAAGAAAAGGAAGAAGTTGAGATTCAAGCACGGAAAGGCCTTGTTTCACGGTTATCCTGAAACATCTGGAGACAGAAGAGCTCCCGGCGAGGCCCACCTTGATAAAAGTACTTGGCTGACAGAAGAGAGCATGTCAGGTTGTAGTGGAGAGGGGAAACGCAGTCTCAGCAGGAACTCCAGCCCGAGGACCACCTACAACTGTGACATCTGTGACAGCTCTTTCATCACAGAGACGGGTCTGAGAGCTCACGTTATTGGTTCCCACCCGTGTTTCTGCAGGACCTGTGGTAAACAAGGTCCCCCTGGTGAGGCGCCCGCCGGTGGTGATTACATCTGCAACCGCTGTATGGAAAATGGCTCCTGCTTTGATAACACACCCCGGAGCCCCAACCCAGAGAAGAAGTATCGCTGCTCCTTCTGTCCCCAGCGCTTCCTCTACCTCGCCACCAAGAGAAGCCATGAGAAAAAACACCAGGAGACAAATGAGGAGGGATATAATTCAGACAACTTCACACCATGTTCTAATGACTCTGCACACTTGAGAGAAGACAATAAACAAGACGACGTCAAAACAGAAGACGGCGACAATCAGGGAGGCATTGACATAAAATGTGAAAGGGTAGAAGAAGGACATTGTTCCATTGATAAAATGAAGCCTAAAATTGAGGACACAAATGACTTTATGTCTTTGACTACCTACCAAGACGTGTCCAACATTAAAAGTCCATTATCGCCTTGCATTGATCCATTCTTTTCCCTGACAACCCCAAAGATGAAACATAAAATGGCGAAAAAAGGGATCAATGCACAGCATTCTATGCATCTCATCTTAAAAAAGCAGGCTTGTGACAGAGACAGCGATAGCAACCAGGACGTTTTGACGGGGCCAAGAACATCCAGTCACAACGATCTGGAGAAGTCCTGTAAACTCTTTAAGAGAAATGACTCTGAAATGAAAGGTACCCATGTTTCTATACACAAGCCAGAGAAATGGACGTGCAAAGAGGAGCCATTTTTTTAAAGATAGCAATCGGCAAGAGAGAAAGTGAATAAAACTTGACTTCAAGCCACTGCTTTTGGTTAGGAAATGTAAAGTTGTCATCTTTGCAGCTGAGCTCAATAAAATGTTTATGAATCAACAACACTAAACATCAGGATCTAATATGACTCACATGCTGTAATGTCTTCCCTTCTAAACTCACTGACTGAATTATTTTTCACCTTTGTAGAAGATATTTTTGGGATAATTTAGGACCTTCTGACACAGACTGTACTTTGCCCATTGTCTATGCATATATGGCAGACTCAGTGACATAACTGTACACAACTTCAGAACAGGGTTTAGGGTGTTTTGGAGAACTGAAAAGCTTCCTAGTGTGGTCACAGCTTCACTTTTTAAAACATGTCTAGAATAAACAGTATGAATTTCACAACTGTCACATTTCTGAATCTCACGTTCAGTTGCCTGGCCATGGTGAGTTGCACTTTATAAATAGACTATGCTGTTCTGTTGGTTCAAGACTTTGATAATAAGTACCATTGAAATACTTCTAATTTCTAATCAACACATGGAACCATTGAGGTTAAAGTTACTTTTGTGTGTTTAAAATGTATAAAACATGTAAAACTACTTAAATAAATGTTGTTGGTATTCTAAACAGATACATCCTGTCCTCCTTTAGCCTGGTATCGGGAAATGCTTGATTATCAATTCACAGTATTGAGAGACCACTGACTGATAAGCACACTCGCCAATTCTCTGACGGTAAGGGAAAAGATTTAAACATTTTAAATATTAGGATTTAAACAGTCATATCTGTACAAAACCCGTTTCATAGCAAACTATTTCCTAAATATAAAAGCCACATGGTGGTTATCTGCTGCTCCGGGTGCTTCAGGGACCTGCCGCCCATCTGAGAAGTTCATTCCCTCATTCTTCAACACAAACTGCATCTGTATTTAGAGTTGGGCCTCAATATACAATTTCCAGATGTTTTTTTAAATTCTTTGCTTCTTTTCTAAAACTGAGCTGATGTAACAAATGGATCATACGTTGGAGGTACAAGGCACTGCTCAACACACTGGTTATGCCAGCGAGGCGACTTTTTCCATTCGTTTAATAAAGGATGATTAAGTATTAAAAACACTGATAGCAACAATTCATGTGATGTTACTGATGCTATTGAAGATTGAATATGAGCAGCATTTTCAGTCACTTTTCATTCACAACCTGTAAGAATATGGCTAATGGCATCGTGAGCCATTGCACTCTGAGATAAGCAAAGATTAGTTACAAGTATAGTGAGAAGCATGTAGTTGCAATCATGTCAATGTACAACTGAAAAGGCACATGCTCACTATATTCTACTATACCTACTATGTAATAAAATATAGAATACCAATCCAGAATATACTTCATATGTTCCATCTATTTTTGGTGTTGTAAAATGCTTCAGAAAGATATTCTTGGTCTCATTTAATAAGGGATTTCAAATACAAAGATTTGCTTTATATGGCTTTTACTAAATGTCTATTTTAAATAGAACCCCTGATCTGAGGAAGACATGAAATATGTTACATTAAAGGCCTCGATGTCACAAACGTTGATGGTAAAAAGCAGAGGATTTTGTGACATAATGTGCAGCTTAAAAGATAGATTAGATGTTAATAACAGGTGTTGTGAATTAGTGTGAGCTATACCTTAACAGGAGACAATAAATTGATTATGAAAGTTATAAAATCATACCTGACCGCCCTTTCAGGCTCCCGGCTGCTATCAGCGATGAAAATCAAACGCGTGTTTTCACCCAACCAAAGGCAACATCACCTGGGAAAGAAGAAGAGAACACAGAACGTCTGCCATGTTTTCATCCAAGGGAGGTATTGAAATGAGATTGTATTGCAGATTAAGAGGAATAAATCATCTTTAGAAATCAACAATCTTGGAATATTATATTAGGGGGACGTTTGCAGATGTCCACTAATAATTATCTATTCTAATGAGGAAATGACATAGTGATCATCACCTTAGCTATTTTCTAATGTCATTCTTTATCTTGCTTTAAGATGCAACCGAGGTACAACACAACCTCAGACATGATGTAATAATCTGTTAGATGAAAACACCACTGGGAGAAAAACATTACAGCTTATACTTTACATAAACATGTATAAAACGAGTTATATTTGAATGCATACTAACACCTTTATTAGTAGCATTATACCAGCTCTTAAACTGACTTTTTTGTACATTTTTTAAAAAGGAAATGGCTATTTATATACTAGCCTGTTAACTTTTTTTCAAGAGTGCAAGACAAACATAACACCAGCTAGCTGTGATGTGTGAATTTGTACGTTTCCAGACACCTTAACAGGATCACTCTCCATTTCAGTATATTCTTTGTACAGTTCCTCTGATTTCATGTAGCCTATGTTTTAGACATCTGTGAGGTTTCTTTTTGCAACATTGTTCAAAGTGAAGAATGTTTTCAACAGTCCTGAAACTGTGTGCCTTCAGAGAATGAGTTTTAACCCAGTGACACATGTCCATCTGTCTGACACAAGCATGTCATATATACAGACAGGGTTAAAACAAGATTAGCTAGCTAAAGCTAACTAGCTCCACAAGTCAAAAGTAACAGTTCTCCCGCGAGCGCAGTCGTTGCACAATGAACAACATTTACAGAGAGACCTAAAACTCCTACCAATCTGCACAGTGAAGCACTAGTCAAAGCAGGGCGCTCGTCTCTTTTTGAGGAAGCTTGATTTCTCCCAAAAACGTCGAGAGGCACCAGTGTGTACGGGACCTGACGTGACGCGGCAGTGGGGCTGGCTCTTTTCCTTCCACTCTCTGCCTGCATTCATAAACGGATATGATAAACCAGCGCTGCTGAATGCACCGGAGCAGCGACAACAAGTCAGCTCTGAACCATGGCGGAAGAGGACGACGCGACGGTTCGGATTTTACAGAGCCTGCGGGGTAAAATATGTAAGTCTTGACCCGGCTGAGCACGATTGTTTTTCCCCGTCTCTCGAGGTCGGTTGAAGGCGGAGGGGCGCGGCGTGAACAGTCAGTTGTGGAGGCAGAGGTTCAGTCCATCTGGTCGGTGTGCTGCTGGTTCACTTCAAGTTAGCCTAGCGTGCTAACAGGGGCTAGTAGCTTGTTGTGAATGATTTCATTCATCGATCAGGGCTCCAGGACCGTCAGCGTACTGAGTGTTTTAAGCGTACAGGTTATAGTTTTTTTATTTATTTTTTACGTTTTAAAAAAATGCGTTTTGTGTGGCTTTGAGCTGCCCTGTAAGCTTTGTTGGCGTTGGTGGTTAAAGTAGCCACTACCAACCTAACCCAGTCAGCTACAACCTCAATCACTGCAGGCATCTGACAGTCGGGCAACTTAGCTAATGATAAACAATAACAACATTAATTCAAGCGATAACATGGAGTTCAACCGCAACGTTAATGTATACAAATGTAGGTCTCAAAGTACCGATCGCTCACTCTTTCTGAGTTTAACGTTAGCTAACGTTACCTAAGTTTTGACAGCTAACGTTAAATAACGTTAAATCTTGTTAACGATCGTGGCACACTGCACGTGTATCACATCGGTGTGTTGATCGGTGACAAGAGACCAACTCTTTGAGTTCAAGTCCTGTCTCTTAATCTTCAGTCTTTGCTCCTCTGACCTGCATGTGGAGGCATTAAAAACATGTCAATGCAGTCATGGTGTCTGCTTATATGACACTAGTTACATGAATGATTAAAAAAAAAAAGCATCCGTGTGAATGAGCTGGCAGTCCTGCCCTGTAGCAATAGTGTAGTAATACACTCGGCATGCATGTGATAAGAGTCCAGATCGGAAACGTTTGGCTTTAAAGTGAAATAAAACAAACAACAAGCCACTTTCCTCATCCTCCTGTCCCTCGCAGGCTTGGCTGCTGGTAGTACCTGCCAGGTTTGAATGTGTAAACGTGTGTTTATTTGCCAAATTACTCAACTTCAGTGTGTGTGTGTGTGTGTGTGTGTGTGTGTGTGGCTGCTCTGCAAAAAGCTTCAGCCATGACCAACATTTTCTAGATTCAAATTACACAAGCTGTACTTATTCCCACCATGTGTTTTAACTCATAGATATGAGGCCGCAGATTTGATTATCCTCAGTTGTAATACACATCCATTAGTCTATATGCCCACTGCTCCACCGTACTCTCTGTGTTGGTGTTTGAGGCCATCGATTATGGTTGGGATTCAATATGCCCCAGTGGCATTGCTTCATCTCAATGGAGACAATTAAGTGTTCTTCAAAAGAAATACATTTGACATAAGCTGGCACTAAACTGTAGTTTTTCTTAAGGAATAATCATTCGTATGTATTATTGCTATTTTAAAATATGTTTGACAAAACGTGTTTAATATGCACTTGGGATACATTTCTTAAGTAGGTGTGGGCCATATCGTGACTCGCTATGAATCTGTCTTAACTGTATGTTTTTACTGTAAGGCGTATAGGCGGCTAACGAGTATGTAAGGGCTCGTATGCATTGGCACATGCATAGGAACTCAAATGTCAGTTTCACTACTATGAATTAATGACAAAACAGTAAGCAGAACAAGATAGAGGAACTGTCGTGGCATGTAACTCACTTTGCAGTCTTATGAAACTCCATTCTTCCTCGTTCACACTTTGTCCTTTTCCGTTGGCCTACATCAATCGGGTTGTCATTCTGTGAATATGTATTCCTGTGTGTATATATATATTCCTGTAGCAGTTTTTAGATTTGTGTGCTTTGAGATATGTCCTCCTCATCGTCGCAGTAAAATCGCCGTCGTCAGCCAAGTCTGGTATTGTTTAGGCAAACTCTCTGACCTTTCGCTCGTGGTTTTTTCACAGGGTGACTTGCTTCTGTTTTTAAAATGTTATTGAACAGACGAGAGGGCAGTAATGCTATCTGGATGTGTTTGTGTCTGCGTGCATATGTGCTCGTGTGCTCTACTCCCACCAGGTCATCCTGGTCCAAGCTTAGTGACGACTTGGCTGTTTTCACTGGCCGTTCCTAAGATTAGCCATTCACCATTATTAATAGCTTGTTTAAAAAGCTGATCTCACTGCTGGCTTTTGTTAATTAGGTCTCAACCTGGGCTTAGGGTACGTATCCAAAGCTAGAGGACCAATTTAGACGACTGACCCTCGAATCTATTAGTTTAAATCTGATTCATTGTGAAGTTGTCGATGGCGCAGTGTTTGAGTGACTGCCATGTAACTTATCTGGCTTTGATTTAATGCATTTCTTCTATGTAGGCCCGTGTGTTGCACAAAACCCCATGGCATAGAATCTGGGTCTTGTGTACGTGCATGTGTTCGTTGCAAAGGTATTTGTCATTTGTGAATCAGCGCTGTACCGCCGTCATTGGTTAGGCTGAGGAAGTCAATGTTTCATGTTTTTAACCACATATGAGCCTCAAGTCTACGTCGGCTACATCCGCTCTGCAGCTTGCCCGAACAAGTGGCAAGAGCCAGTGTCTCCATACGAAGGATGTTTAATGTAAAAGCACATTTTACAAGTCCACTGTGTATGATTGCAATCACACATGCTTATATTGATTAGGATTAGATTGTACAGAGTCAGCCTCAGTGAAATTATTAACCTTTCATTTTTTTATTTCAGGTCATTTTTTCCCCCTTTTTTTTGATTAAGAATAGCAGAAGAACTAAAACACATGCGTTGTTTATCTTAACTCTAGGACTGCCAGTTGTGTGTTGCAATGAATTATCAGAGTAACGCTTTTTTTTAAAGATCTGAAACTTGAATGCACATGTTCTCAGAACCTCTTGAGGGATTATCTCTGTTAACATTTCAAGTAATGTGGTTCACTTCTCAGTTCAACATACCTGTAAGATTCATATTTATTTTTGTATATCATATTTTTTTTTTTAAACCTTGCAAAAGACACCATACACACAATACAATACATTACTACCCTCCCCTGGATTTGCACATGACCCCTAAACATATGTAAATGAGTTGTCAAATGAGTAATAACTTCGTAAGCACACAGGATTTTCTACCCCATAGAAATATAATACTCTATTTCTATGTTCTACATGCACATGTTCTCAAAACTTCTTAAAGTTATATCTGTGTTGTGACTTCTCAGTCAAGCATACCTGTAAGATTAATATTAATAACGGTAGACTGTGAAGGAGGTATAGAAATAGAGACATGCTGTTGAATAGCGTGGGTGTAGATTGTCCAAAACCTGTGCCATTGATGTGCCAATGAAAGACTGCTGATGTCTTGATGCCAGTCGAGTCCATTAATAACAATCTTCTTCTCTTGGTGCTGCAGGTGAAGCTAAGAACCTTGGTCCAGTCTCGGGTCCAAACCGACAACGGGATCTCTGCACCTTTTGCACCATAAGTCTGGATCAGGAAGAGGTTTTCCGCACCAAGGTGTTTGACAAAAGCGGCAGGTGAGCAAGGTTACCCCCTGTATCTTCTCACTGTCTTATTTCCAGTTGGAGCTGCAGTTTTACTGCCGTTACTGTCTGTTGAGCCTGCGACATGCTGTCTTCTAGTGTTTACATTTTTAAATATTGTAGATGAATAATGAAGTTTTATTGAAGAGAGCTTTCTATATCTTTCCTAACGTTGGTTAGTTGGATGGTAGTATTTGGCAAACTAAATGTTATTTAATTAAGCAAATGAAGAGCAGTAAAATGTATCGCAATAAATATTAAATCTCTCTGACTAATACAGAATTGCAGAGGTCTTAGAGAATGGGAAATTACTGACAGTAATATAGTGTAAAGAGCACATTCACATACTTATAATCCACACAAATAACAGGTACATATCATCAGTTAAGGAGTTGAATATTATGAGTATTCAGTAATTAGTTTCCTGGAGAGTGATACTTAAAGTGACTCAGAAGGAGGATACATGTTAACATGTCCAGTCATTCGTGGTACAGCTCATCTATAGCGAGTTATGTTTGCTGTACAAGAGACCCAAACATCCTTCTGTTTTTATGCAGGTGAAGTTTCGGGTTCAGCGTCTTCTACTGTACCATTTCCTCCTTTTGTTAATTTCTGAACTAGCAGTGAACTGTTTCTCAGGTTTTTGGATGTGTAGCTCACAATCATGTGAAAATGTCAAACCTTCACAGCTTTACTAATGTTGGTGGTTGCTGCGCTTTTCTAAATATTGTAAATCACAAAGTGGAGCCTTTTAGTTGTCGACTGTTCATCTGTTGGCGCTCTGGAGGTCATCCGTCTTTTTCTGACACTTTGATTTGTTTAATTTACTGAATAATTGATAGATTAATTGACGGAAGTCATTTGTTTCTGCTCTAGTAATATTAATCTAGAATGATGTAAATAGAAATAGAAAGATAACACCACTTGGCACTTAACACTGGAATTTTCCAGTGAATATAACAAGTGTCTGCTAATGCAAAGTTTGTTTTACTGCTGTGATCACTGGAATAAATATTAACATAATGTGCCACACTTCGTTTCAGGAACAAAGTTGATTATGTTATGCTCGTATGGATTGATTGTATTACTGTTGGCTGTTGTTATTCTTTGTAGAGTTTACAGTTTGTTTCAAGAGTTGAAGTCAAAGAAAATGGAAATGACTTGCTGAGAAAACCTCCCATTTGGAAACAGTTCTAGTAAACTCTGCACCGTTTTTGTCTGTCGCAGGCCGATCATGTGAGAAATGTCCGGTGTCAAATCCAGTCATTTGATAACATCTTACGAATGTCAATATGTGACTCAGTGCTGTGTGTGTGTGCAGGGAAGCGTTTTAGCTGGGAAACACTCAGTGATTCAGACTGAAATGAGCGTTTCTTTTATGACCCATAGCTACATTCACAAGCGGTGCAGAGAAAGGTGTGTGAGATGGGCACCAGGAAGCCTTTGAGGTGTCTTATCTACATTATTGCATATCTCACTGTAAATATGGGCTTGCCTTCTACAGGTATTTCACAACAGTTCTTTTTTCTCTCCTGATTTCGGTGCCGTTCAAAAGGATTTTACAGTCTCTGAGGAAGTGTGTCCTCCCACGCTCTCCCCTGTCTTCCTCTCTGTGTCACTCTCAACTACCTTAGCCTCTGTTTAGCACAGCTTAATAATCACTGAAATTCGGCCCACTGTTTCTTTTTTTTTGTGTGGATGGTGTTTGACTCATGCCTGTTGCATGGGCTCCTGTTTCTGATGGTTTAAAGGCTTTGGATGCCTTGGATAAAGCAGGCGTGTTCAAACAGTTGTGGTCAAGTGGTTTCGACCTCGCATTCTCACATTATTTAGAGACCAGGGCGACAACGGAAAGGAAGGTAGTACAGTGGGAGTGCGTTTTGAGCGTGTGCAGAACGGAGGTTACAATTGCATAATTTCATGTAATGTTGAGGAGGATGCGTGGGTGCACACTGGATGTGTTGACCAAACGCAGTGCGGAAGTGTCAGGCAAGATATTTCACCATCCAAGAGGTATAAACTGTAGAGAGACGCATCCGTCCAGGAATTAAAGAGTTACAGGATCACATTCAGACATATGACCCATAAACTCCACTAATTTAGTCTGAGTGGCCGACTTATTGTCTACAAAGTTGTTTATATGCCAGCTGCTTTTTTTATGAACAGACCTCCAAACTTCGTCATCTTAACTGCCCTAAAATGTCTCTTTGTAAATCAGTAAAACTCACTGATTTGCAGTTTTACTTGAACACATGAGCGGTTAATCCAGTACAACCGTCTAAGTGCCGTTCAGTCTGTTTGGGACAGGTGGTCTGCTGGCAGCACGGACATCGAGGTAGTGCTTAACCTACAATCGGCAGTGTCAGACCAAGCTGTCCAGCTCACAGTCTTGGTGGTGAGGTAGTCGTGTTGGCAGGACTGAGTGGCACAGATGCTCGGGCGCTCAGTGCTTGGCCCGGCTCCCACGGGGCAGTAGGTCCCGGGCTAAGCCTAAGAGATCTAACCGGGCTAGGTTAAAGTGTTAAACCCCGATGCTGTTTTTAATGACTGAAGTTTGCATGTTTTGACCCCCTGTCGGCATGGGTTTCTTCCGGGAGCTCAAGTCTGCTCCCACAGACTAAAGTCATGCAGGTTAGGTGGACTGGAAACTCAAAATGTGTGTTGGCCCTAGAAGCCTGTCCAGCTGTGCCTGATGATGCTGCTGAACACAGTATTGATTAGAATATTTTTCCTGATATTCCTGTATATCCCGTCATGACAAATATATGCTGAATTGCTTCTAAAAAAGAAAATTATTCTATTGAAACTGGCCATGTATGATACAGCTCAGTATCAGTAGCTTTAGCGGATGGATGTTCATTATTACTAGTTATAAAGACCCTTTGTCGGTAGAATAAAGGCTGTTGTTGCTTGATTGTTTTACCTCAGTGGCTTTTAGCTGCTTAAATGTTCCCCAAATTACACTCGTCATCACTTTACTCTGTCCTCTTTCATGTTACCTTCCAGATATTTTACTCGTCCCAGCTCCCACTTGACAGATTTTTATTTTTTTCTTCCCATTTCATTTGGTGAGGATAGAGGAATATAACACAAAAGAGTCTTCACGGATAATTCTTACAGGGTTTGTAAACTGTTGGACCACAAATTAAGGAAATGACAAGAACGGTTTTGGAGAGAATGGACGGAGCATTCCCTCCAACCCCGATGAGTCATGAGGACACCCTGCGTGTCCACCTTCTGCTCAGACACTTCATTTCCTAGGAAATCAACCAATCCTGGGATATGATAGTTATGCACAAATATGATGTTATTACATTTTGGCATCGTCTATTTCTTTCCTGTATAACCCTCGGGCCATAAACACAACCTTGTATCACAGTAACTACACGATTGTTATAACCCTCCAGCAGTACATTTCATGAGGAGTTTGATTTAGCGATCACGTGATTTCGTAGTTCAGAATAAAGTCAGGTGTACTGCAAAGATGTAGCTGAGGAAATGACAAAGATGGTGCACATGAAGTGACTTCGTCCTTGTTGTAGACCACACCAAATAGAGTCTTTTAAATAAGATAACACTGGTGGTACACGCAGTCACGAACAAAGCATTGATTGAGCCGACATGTATGTGTCACTGACTAAACGGGCTACAGCCACTAATCTTGTCTCTGCCTTTTATTTACAGCCCGTTCTATGGAGAGGACTTCTACTTTGAGATCCCACGTTCATTTCAGGGTTTGTCCTTCTATGTTTATGCCAAAAGCGTGTTCCAAAGGGACCTGCCTGTTGGTGAGTTGCATTGAGTAAGGCACACACTCACACAAGTATATTATCTCATGTTAGTGGACGAGTTGTAGTTTAATATGTTTGTGTATATGTGTGTCTTTACAGGAAAGGTGTCAATCCGGAAGGATGACTTGTGTAAATACAGTGGGAAGGAGCACTGGTTTAGCCTTCATCCAGTGGATCCCAACTCAGAAGTCCAGGTAATATGGTTGAAACAACTGGCACTCAATTTATCGCACACCTCACCCGGATGTTGATGTAAAACACGTTGGGTTTGGCTTTTAATGACACATGCTTGGAAGTTGCCACTGAAGCTATATTGATAATGAGACTGCACCGCTCACTCATGCAGTCACAACTTGCTGCACCGCAACACAACAAGCGGGAAATTCCCTTCCATGTAATTTCACATTTGCATACAGATCTCATTGTTTCCTTGTCAAAGTGAGGTTTAATAGTTTTCTGCCCAAACCTGAAATACAGCTACTGTAAATAGATTGCTGCTATTGTTATGAAAATCATTATTTGGGCCACCTATCAATAAACAATAAATCTGGACTTTCACGTCATGTTTTTAAACATCTGGATACAATTTATAAAGTATTTTTCTCCAACTCACTCCCATCTTTTCTTTTTTTTTTTTTTATCATGCAAATGTAACTGGTCTTATTTCGACTGCATACAAGATGGTTACATAGAATTTGCATATTTGTCATTGTTTTGTGCAACTAGTATGTCAACCTGTCCGAAGCCCAAGTGGGGCAAAACAAATGAGTTGTTGAAATGACTTTGTTTCTTAGAGGATTTGTTTGTTGGGTTCAGTATTGAGCTGGCTGCTGTAGCACTCGCTAATGATTATGATACTGCAGCTGTAGTCTTGATTAATGAGGTGTTTTTCGTCCCGTGTCTGCCTCATTTGTTGAAACTTTGTTTTTTGTTTTGCCTTTCAGCATTTGATTAATCTTTTTTTTTTTTTTATCAGGGTTCTGTTCTAGTTTCTATCACAGATAAGGCACGCATGTGGATCGCTCTGTTTCAACTGTACATGTCTTTGATCAGATAGTTATTGTTGGAATGCTGTTAAGCATTCCAACTATTGTTCTTCGAATCTTTATTGTTGGAATGCTGTTAAGCATTCCAACTATTGTTCTTCAAATCTTTATACTTCTTCTTATTGTTGGAATGCTGTTAAGCATTCCAACTATTGTTATCCTGTTTCTCTTTATTCAACTTCACTCAACTATTTCTTCCGTACGTTTTTTGCTACTTATCTCCTTCCACATTTTTTAAGCTACAGAAACCGTTCAAATATCAAAATGTTCAGCTCTTTCAGCAGAGGGGTGATATGACTTTTCATATTTCTAACCTTTAAACTTTATGAATTATTAAGCTTTTTGCAAATTTTTTTTTGAATGGGTTTCTATGGAGAAAATGTTCAAATCCTCTTCAACTTTCAAATCCTTCTACTTCCTCATACTTTCAGCTACAGACACCAATTCAACTTTAAAATGTTGAGAAAATCCTGATCTATTGCCGCATTATTCAGATTTTTGATATATTTTATACTTTTTGAACTGCAGCAGTTTAACTTTTATGATTTTTTCAGCCCTTTTCTGCTTTTATAATGGGTGTGTATTGCGAAGCTTAGAGTGCGTGATGTCACCGCTAGAGTGAAGAGCAGCTTGAGATTCTTGTGAAAAAAACATTTGTCTTTTGCCACTGTGTCCACAATCTTCACTCTTCATGCATCATTTCTGGATGTAGAAGTAGCTAATCTTGTCCTTGTCGTAGACAAATGACTGTGGAATCCCACAGATTTACACATTTGACACAGAAGCCTGTAATTGAGAGGAAAACCAACTTTCTGCTCCATAGAGACCAATGTTAAATTTTGCTTCAAAAACATCTTCCACAGAACACGGTACCCCATTTCTAAATCGCCAGTTCAGCCACATTTTTTACACTACAGACACAATTTTTACAGGATCTGTTCTTCAACTCATCCTTCCTCTCATTTATTAATATCGGAGCAATAGGAGCTACGGTTATGGGAGTTTTGAGGATTTGTTTGAGAGGTGTTTCCCTGTTTAATCTCCATGAAAAGGCTGCAAGGACACAGGTGTTTCTGATGAAGCTCATTAGTGATGTTGATAAACACAGACTCACAGACACACACATGCTCCTCTATCTCTCTCTCTCTCTCTCTCTCTCTCTCTCTCTCTCTCTCTCTCTCTCTCTCTCTCTCTCTCTCTCTCTGTGTATCTCTCATACAGTCATTCAGGTCTTACAGCTTTTTACAGGACTCCCCTCCCCCCACTCCATTTTAAAATAAAAGCCCCACAGAATGAATTCTAACTTAAATGCTTGTGATGAAGCCTGTCATTTAATAACCTGTTTATGTTTATCTGACATTATGATTATGTATCCTCCCCCCCCCCTGCCCACACCCCATTTCAAAATAAAAGCCCCAAAGAGTGAATTCTAACTTAAATGCTTATGATGAAGCCTGTCATTTAATAACCTGTTTGTGTTTATCTAACATTATGAGTCCATCTCCTCTCCCCTTCTCTCCCCCCCCCCCCCACACCCCATTTCAAAATAAAAGCCCCACAGAGTGAATTCTAACTGAAATGCTTGTGATGAAGCCTGTCATTTAATAACCTGTTTGTGTTAATCTAACAATATGAGTCCATCTCCTCTCCCCTTCCCCCCCCACACCCCATTTCAAAATAAAAGCCCCACAGAGTGAAATATAACTGAAATGCTTGTGATGAAGCCTGTCATTTAATAACCTCTGTTTGTGTCAAACATTATGATTATGTCTCCTCTCCCCCCACCCAGCCCCACCCTTTCAAAATAAAAGCCCCATGGATTAACTGTATGTAAACATTAAGCTCAAAATTAGACTTTTTCAAATACTGCCATTACTATTACTACTACTACTACTGTTATATTATATACTACGACCACTACTACAGCTATTACTACTACTACTTCTACTACTTCTTCTAAATACTAATACTTCTACTACTAATGATACTTCTACTACAACTACAACTTCTACTACTACTATTACAAATATCACTACTGCTACTACTTATTATAATGCTACTAATACTTCTACTGCTAATAATACTTCTACTACAACTACAACTTCTACTACTACTACAACAAATATCACTACCGCTGAAATTGTCTTAAGCTACAGAAACCATTCGAATATCAAAATGTTCAGCTCTTTCAGGAGAGGGTGATATGACTTTTCATATTTGTAATCTTTCAACTTTTTGAATTATTAAGCTTTTTGCAATTTTCTTTTGAATGGGATTTCTATGGAGAAAATCTTCAAATCCTGTTAAACTTCTTCAACTTTCAAAGCCTTCTTCTCATACTTTCAGCTACAGACACCATAGTTAGACATTTCAACTAGAAGGGTTTTCAGCAGTGCAGTTTAAATGCTTTCAAGTTTCAACATTTTTCAGACGGGTAGTCTCCCATTTCTTAATTTTCAGCAATTTTTTGACAATTAATTTCAGCTTTCAGCATTCCAACGCATTTTCAGCAGGAAATGCATTTTCTAGTTTTTATATTTCTTCCGTACGCTTTTTGAAACTCTTCTGCTCCTTCATATTTTAAGCTACAGAAACCGTTCAACTATCAAAATGTTCAGCTCTTTCAGCAGAGGGGTGCTATGACTTTTCATATTTCTAACCTTTAAACTTTATGAATTATTAAGCTTTTTGCAATTTTTTTTTTGAATGGGTTTCTATGGAGAAAATGTTCAAATCCTCTTCAACTTTCAAATCCTTCTACTTCCTCATACTTTCAGCTACAGACACCATTTCAACTTTAAAATGTTGAGAAAACCCTGATCTATTGCCGCATTATTCAGCTTTTTGATATATTTTATACTTTTTGAACTGCAGCAGTTTAACTTTTATGATTTTTTCAGCCCTTTTCTGCTTTTATAATGGGTGTGTATTGCGCAGCTTAGAGTGCGTGATGTCACCGCTAGAGTGAAGAGCAGCTTGAGATTCTTGTGAAAAAAACATTTGTCTTTTGCCACTGTGTCCACAATCTTCACTCTTCATGCATCATTTCTGGATGTAGAAGTAGCTAATCTTGTCCTTGTCATAGACAAATGACTGTGGAATCCCATAGATTTACACATTTGACACAGAAGCCTGTAATTGAGAGGAAAACCAACTTTCTGCTCCATAGAGACCAATGTTAAATTTTACTTCAAAAACATCTTCCACAGAACACGGTACCCCATTTCTAAATCGCCAGTTCAGCCACATTTTTTACACTACAGACACAATTTTTACAGGATCTGTTCTTCAACTCATCCTTCCTCTCATTTATTAATATCGGAGCAATAGGAGCTACGGTTATGGGAGTTTTGAGGATTTGTTTGAAAGGTGTTTCCCTGTTTAATCTCCATGAAAAGGCTGCAAGGACACAGGTGTTTCTGATGAAGCTCATTAGTGATGTTGATAAACACACAGACTCACAGACACACATGCGCTCCTCTCTCTCTCTCTCTCTCTCTCTCTCTCTCTGTCTCATACAGTCATTCAGGTCTTAGAGCTTTTTTTACAGGACCCCCCCCCCCCCCCACACACACACACACCCCATTTTAAAATAAAAGCCGCACACACATGATTTAGAGATATACGTGATGCAGCTCAGCCAATCAAATATGGGTATTCTGATAAGTTTCCTGATTCGAAGGAGATAAACACACACCGCGACACAAGAGGGAGAGACGAGGAAAGACATGGCAGAGCAGGACAATAGTCATGTAAGCTGTAAATGATAAAACAGGACAATCTCCAAATGAGAAAGATTGCCAGAGAGATCAGAGTCTCTCTCTCTCTCTCTCTCTCTCTCTCTCTCTCGCGCTCTCTCTCTCTGTCTGTGTCTCTCTCTCATACAGTCATTCAGGTCTTAGAGATTTTAAGGACTCCCCCCCCCCCCCCCCCCACACACACCCCATTTTAAAGTAAAGGCCCCACAAAATGAATTCTAACTTAAATGCTTGTGATGAAGCCTGTCATTGTTGGAATGCTGTTAAGCATTCCAACTATTGTTATCCTGTTTCTTTATTGTTGGAATGCTGTTAAGCATTCCAACTATTGTTATCCTGTTTCTTTATTCTTCCTTATTTTATTTTTTTTATAATTATATTTCTTCCGTACGCTTTTTGAAACTCTTCTGCTCCTTCATATTTTAAGCTACAGAAACCGTTCAACTATCAAAATGTTCAGCTCTTTCAGCAGAGGGGTGCTATGACTTTTCATATTTCTAACCTTTAAACTTTATGAATTATTAAGCTTTTTGCAATTTTTTTTTTGAATGGGTTTCTATGGAGAAAATGTTCAAATCCTCTTCAACTTTCAAATCCTTCTACTTCCTCATACTTTCAGCTACAGACACCATTTCAACTTTAAAATGTTGAGAAAACCCTGATCTATTGCCGCATTATTCAGCTTTTTGATATCTTTTATACTTTTTGAACTGTCCCATTTTAACTTTTATGATTTTTTCACTCCTTTTCTGACTTTATAATGGGTGTGTATTGCGCAGCTTAGAGTGCGTGATGTCACCGCTAGAGTGAAGAGCAGCTTGAGATTCTTGTGAAAAAAAGATTTGTCTTTTGCCACTGTGTCCACAATCTTCACTCTTCATGCATAATTTCTGGATGTAGAAGTAGCTAATCTTGTCCTTGTCGTAGACAAATGACTGTGGAATCCCGCAGATTTACACATTTGACACAGAAGCCTGTAATTGAGAGGAAAACCAACTTTCTGCTCCATAGAGACCAATGTTAAATTTAGCTTCAAAAACATCTTCCACAGAACACGGGACCCCATTTCTAAATCGCCAGTTCAGCCACATTCTTTACACTACAGACACAATTTTTACAGGATCTGTTCTTCAACTCATCCTTCCTCTCATTTATTAATATCGGAGCAATAGGAGCTACGGTTATGGGAGTTTTGAGGATTTGTTTGAGAGGTGTTTCCCTGTTTAATCTCCATGAAAAGGCTGCAAGGACACAGGTGTTTCTGATTAAGCTCATTAGTGATGTTGATAAACACACAGACTCACAGACACACGCACTCCTCTCTCTCTGTGTCTCTCATACAGTCATTCAGGTCTTAGAGCTTTTTTACAGGACCCCCCCCCCCCCCCCACCACACACACACACACACACCCCATTTTAAAATAAAAGCCGCACACACATGATTTAGAGATATATGTGATGCAGCTCAGCCAATCAAATATGGGTATTCTGATAAGTTTCCTGATTCGAGTGACATTTACACACACCGCGACACAAGAGGGAGAGACGAGGAAAGACATGGCAGAGCAGGACAATAGTCATGTAAGCTGTAAATGATAAAACAGGACAATCTCCAAATGAGAAAGATTGCCAGAGAGATCAGTCTCTCTCTCTCTCTCTCTCTCTCTCTCTCTCTCTCTCTCTCTCTCTCTCTCTCTCTCTCTCTCTCTCTCTCTCTGTCTGTGTCTCTCTCTCATACAGTCATTCAGGTCTTAGAGATTTTAAGGACTCCCCCCCCCCCACACACACCCCATTTTAAAGTAAAGGCCCCACAAAATGAATTCTAACTTAAATGCTTGTGATGAAGCCTGTCATTTAATAACCTGTTTGTTTATCTAACATTATGATTATGTCTCCTCTCCCCCCCCCCCCGCCCACACCCCATTTCAAAATAAAAGCCCCAAAGAGTGAATTCTAACTGAAATGCTTGTGATGAAGCCTGTCATTTAATAAACTCTGTTTATGTGTGTCAAACATTAAGATTATGTCTCCTCTCCCCCTCTCTCCCCCACCCAGTCCCACCCTTTCAAAATAAAAGCCTCATGGATTAACTGTATTTAAACGTTAAGCTCAAAATTAGGCTTTTTTGTTGAAATAATGAATGCTCTTACTAATACTGCGACAACTACTACTACTGCTACTAATATTTCTAGTATCACTACTACTACTACTGCTACTACTTCTACTGCAACTTTTGCTGTTGCTACCATTACTGCTACTACTACTACTGCTATTACTGATACATCAATATTATTACTACCACTACTGATATTACTACCACTACCACTACTATTATTACATATACCACAACTGCTACTACTGCTATTCCTGCTACTACCAGTACTAATACTACTACAGCTATTAGTACGACTGCTACTAGTACTACTACTACTGCTACTACTTCTTCTACTACTACTACTGTTATATTAAATACTACGACTACTGATACTACTACTTCTTCTAATTACTAATACTTCGACTACAACTTCTACTACTACTGCTACTACAAATATCACTACTGCTACAACTAGTACTTATTCAAATGCTACTAATACTTCTACTGCTAATAATACTTCTACTACAACTACAACTTCTACTACTACTACTACAAATATCACTACTGCTGACATTTTTTAAGCCACAGAAACCATTCGAATATCAAAATGTTCAGCTCTTTCAGGAGAGGGGTGATATGACTTTTCATATTTGTAATCTTTAAATTCTTTGAATTATTAAGCTATTTGCAATTTTCTTTTGAATGGGATCTCTATGGAGAAAATCTTCAAATCCTGTTAAACTTCTTCAACTTTCAAAGCCTTCTTCTCATACTTTCAGCTACATATGACTTCATATTTGTAATCTTTCAACTTTTTGAATTATTAAGCTTTTTGCAATTTTTTTAAAATTGGATATCTATTTTCAGCAATGTTTTTGAGATTCATTTCAGCTTTCAGCATTCCAACGCATTTTCAGCAGGAAATGCATTTTCTAGTTCTTCCTTATTTTATTTTTTTTATAATTATATTTCTTCCGTACGCTTTTTGAAACTCTTCTGCTCCTTCATATTTTAAGCTACAGAAACCGTTCAACTATCACAATGTTCAGCTCTTTCAGCAGAGGGGTGCTATGACTTTTCATATTTCTAACCTTTAAACTTTATGAATTATTAAGCTTTTTGCAATTTTTTTTTTGAATGGGTTTCAATGGAGAAAATGTTCAAATCCTCTTCAACTTTCAAATCCTTCTACTTCCTCATACTTTCAGCTACAGACACCATTTAAACTTTAAAATGTTGAGAAAACCCTGATCTATTGCCGCATTATTCAGCTTTTTGATATCTTTTATACTTTTTGAACTGTCCCATTTTAACTTTTATGATTTTTTCACTCCTTTTCTGACTTTATAATGGGTGTGTATTGCGCAGCTTAGAGTGCGTGATGTCACCGCTAGAGTGAAGAGCAGCTTGAGATTCTTGTGAAAAAAACATTTGTCTTTTGCCACTGTGTCCACAATCTTCACTCTTCATGCATAATTTGTGGATGTAGAAGTAGCTAATCTTGTCCTTGTTGTAGACAAATGACTGTGGAATCCCACAGATTTACACATTTGGCACAGAAGCCTGTAATTGAGAGGAAACCCAACTTTCTGCTCCATAGAGACCAATGTTAAATTTTGCTTCAAAAACATCTTCCACAGAACACGGTACCCCATTTCTAAATCGCCAGTTCAGCCACATTTTTTACACTACGGACACAATTTTTACAGGATCTGTTCTTCAACTCATCCTTCCTCTCATTTATTAATATCGGAGCAATAGGAGCTACGGTTATGGGAGTTTTGAGGATTTGTTTGAGAGGTGTTTCCCTGTTTAATCTCCATGAAAAGGCTGCAAGGACACAGGTGTTTCTGATGAAGCTCATTAGTGATGTTGATAAACACACAGACTCACAGACACACACGCACTCCTCTCTCTCTCTCTCTCTGTATGTCTCTCTCTCTCTCTGTCTCTCTCTCATACAGTCATTCAGGTTCTTAGAGATCTTTAGAGGATCCCCCCCCCCCACACACACACCCCATTTTAAAATCAAAGCCCCACAGAATGAATTCTAACTGAAATGCTTATGATGAAGCCTGTCATTTAATAACCTGTTTGTGTTAATCTAACAATATGAGTCCATCTCGACCACTACTACAGCTATTACTACTACTACTTCTACTACTTCTTCTAAATACTAATACTTCTACTACTAATGATACTTCTACTACAACTACAACTTCTAGTACTACTACTACAAATATCACTACTGCTACTACTTATTATAATGCTACTAATACTTCTACTACTAATAATACTTCTACTACAACTACAACTTCTAGTACTACTACTACAAATATCACTACTGCTGACATTTTTTAAGCCACAGAAACCGTTCGAATATCAAAATGTTCAGCTCTTTCAGGAGAGGGGTGATATGACTTTTCATATTTGTAATCTTTTAACTTTTTGAAATATTAAGCTATTTGCAATTTTCTTTTGAATGGGATCTCTATGGAGAAAATCTTCAAATCCTGTTAAACTTCTTCAACTTTCAAAGCCTTCTTCTTCTCATACTTTCAGCTACATATGACTTCATATTTGTAATCTTTAAATTCTTTGAAATATTAAGCTATTTGCAATTTTCTTTTGAATGGGATCTCTATGGAGAAAATCTTCAAATCCTGTTAAACTTCTTCAACTTTCAAAGCCTTCTTCTTCTCATACTTTCAGCTACATATGACTTCATATTTGTAATCTTTCAACTTTTTGAATTATTAAGCTTTTTGCAATTGTTTTTAAAATTGGATAGCTATTTTCAGCAATGTTTTTGAGATTCATTTCAGCATTCCAACGCATTTTCAGCAGGAAATGCATTTTCTAGTTTAATAACCTGTTTGTTTATCTAACATTATGATTATGTCTCCTCTCCCCCCCCCCCCCGCCCACACCCCATTTCAAAATAAAAGCCCCGAAGAGTGAATTCTAACTGAAATGCTTGTGATGAAGCCTGTCATTTAATAACCTGTTTGTGTTTATCTAACACTATGAGTCCATCTCCTCTCCCCTTCTCCCCCACCCCCACACCCCATTTCAAAATAAAAGCCCCACAGAGTGAATTCTAACTGAAATGCTTGTGATGAAGCCTGTCATTTAATAACCTGTTTGTGTTAATCTAACAATATGAGTCCATCTCCTCTCCCCTTCTCCCCCCCACACCCCATTTCAAAATAAAAGCCCCACAGAGTGAAATATAACTGAAATGCTTGTGATGAAGCCTGTCATTTAATAACCTCTGTTTATGTGTCAAACATGATTATGTCTCCTCTCCCCCTCTCTCCCCCACCCATTCAAAATAAAAGCCTCATGGATTAACTGTATTTAAACATTAAGCTGAAAATTAGGCTTTTTTGTTGAAGTAATGAATGCTCTTACTAATACTGCGACAACTACTACTATTGCTGCTAATATTTCTAGTATTACTACTACTGCTGCTACTACTACTACTACTACAACTTTTGCTGTTGCTACGATTACTACTGCTATTACTGCTACCATCAATATTATTACTACCACTACTGCTATTACTACCACTACTACTATTACTTATACTACAACTGCTATTCATGCTACTACCAGTACTAATACTACTACAGCTATTAGTACGACTGCTACTAGTACTACTACTACTGCTATTACTGCTACTTCAAATACTGCCATTACTATTACTACTACTACTACTTATACTACTACTGTTATATTAAATACTACGACCACTACTACAGCTATTACTACTACTACCGATACTACTACTTCTTCTAAATACTAACACTTCTACTACTAATGATACTTCTACTACAACTACAACTTCTAGTACTACTAATACTACAAATATCACTACTGCTGACATTTTTTAAGCCACAGAAACCGTTCGAATATCAAAATGTTCAGCTCTTTCAGCAGAGGGGTGCTTTGACTTTTCATATTTGTAATCTTTTAACTTTTTGAAATATTAAGCTATTTGCAATTTTCTTTTGAATGGGATCTCTATGGAGAAAATCTTCAAATCCTGTTAAACTTCTTCAACTTTCAAAGCCTTCTTCTCATACTTTCAGCTACATATGGCTTCATATTTGTAATCTTTCAACTTTTTGAATTATTAAGCTTTTTGCAATTTTTTTTAAAATTGGATATCTATTTTCAGCAATGTTTTTGAGATTAATTTCAGCTTTTAGCATTCCAACGCATTTTCAGCAGGAAATGCATTTTCTAGTTGTGGTCTGTTGGGTGAAACTGCAGCACACCACCACCACTTCTGTGCTGCTGTAGCTAACGTGTTGACTCTAGCTGCCATTAGCCCACGCCAGACTATTCTGGGTATGTGCTGCTACACTGATTCACTCACAAGTACACACTTTCAACTGCAAAGTTACATCAGTGAGTGATGGAGGTGTTATTGCAATGCCTCTCTGGCTTGGTTTGTTTGAATGTACCCTGTCAGCTGTGTTAGCTTTTAGTCCAGTGAACCTGCTCAGTTAATGAAGAAGATTGTAACGGTGGGATAAACAATACACACTTATTTAGATTCATTAAGAAAGGATAGGTAGTTGTAGTGTGAGTGTTTATTTGCTGATGATAGGGGCTCATTTGGATTTTTGCTAAGTAGTAAGTATATTGGCTTTAAGGCCTATCTTGTACCAGAAAGAACCACTCGCCATCTCAGCCAAGTGCTGGTTTGCAGAGACAGAGTGCAAGTGTGTGGGCGTTTTGTTTAGCGCTCTCTCTCGCTCTCTATCTCTCTATCTCTCTCTCTCTCCCTTTAACACTTCCGAAGGCGAGACCGGCAGCCTTCACCACATCCGAACCCGTACAGATCTTCTATGAGTGATGACAAAATTCACAGCTGCTGTGGCTCTTGTCACACATGGTACCGCCATTAACCTAAAACAACACGAAACATGAGGTTGAGCTGGGCCACATGTCTGTGACTAGGCCTAGAGAATACAATAAAAGAGAGAGAGAGAGAGAAACGGGGAACTTGTTTTAAAACAAAATGCAGTGAGAACATTTTTACATATATTAAAGGTAAATTATTAGCGTTACTGAGTTTGATGTGTTCTTTTTCTCACAAGCACATTCTAATCTTATTTCACAACCCTCATCTTAACCTCATATAACTTCTCACCGGTCACTCTCCTCTCCTCATGTTCAACAGGGTAAGGTTCACTTGGAGATGCGATTGAATGAGGTGATCACAGTGAGCGGCTCAATGGGTCAACACTTACTAGTCCGGTGAGTACCACGGTTCCCTTGTCAGTCAAAGTGAGGATCTAATCGTGCTGGTCGTCTTATGAACTGGGAATGTTTGCAGGGAATTTGAAATCAATAAAGAAAAACAAAAAATTTGCCAAAGGGCTTTACATAAGAGGATCAGGTATGCATACATTCAGATGTGCCTTACATTATGTGTACATACAACAGACACAGAAAGCACAGGCTGCATTCAGGTGTACACGCACTGCAAAAACAGACTGCTTTCCCATTTTCATTATGATATAGGATCAAAGGAAGGGGGGATTTAAAGAGGCATATAGCTGTGCTTTGCCTGATAATATAGTCCAACTCGAAACATTTCTTCTCAATAGTTCAGACAGAGGTATAAGAGAGAAAAAAATTGTTCAAGTAGTTATCAAAAAGGAGTCTTCGTTGATATGATCATATTGCATGTCAATCTTAGCTTTCAGTGGGTTGTTTTAGGTTTTGAGTGTTTCACAATATTACTTTATCTATCGCCTTTATTTTGTATCTGTACGTCAGACATCAAAAGTTCGTCACTGTTACCAGACAAAGATATGCGAGGATCGTCAGCTCATTGAAGATAAGGTTGAGCATGTACACACACACACACACACACACGTATGTGTGTCCTTGTCAGACCTCATGCTGTTTGCGTATGTTGTTTTGCATCCCCCATTCATACTTGGAGAGCGAAGGTAATGAGGAGGAAGTGATGGCATCTGAGCAGGAAGCCTGAGCTTCTCACACTGCGACCGCTGTGACTTTCTGCTGCCGTCATTCACCGGGCCCCTTATTTGCTTAAACCGCCACCTGCTCACCGTCCCGCTTCCATCATATGTGCATAGATGATGATACCTTTTTACCCACCGGACCGCGCAAGGTAGCGAAGTGAGAATCAAAGGCGTCAAGCTTATCATTTGCACACTGTAGTCATCCTGTCGCGGAGTCATTAGTCACCAGACATGGTCGGAGCGCAGCGAGGTTGAGGGTTCAATCGAGAGATGCAAAGGAGCCTACAGGGAATATCGTCATGACAGCATGGAAGATGATGCACAAACATCCTGACATCGGCTGCGGTCGGCTTCTCCCTCTGGCCTCACTTAGTGGCGGGCCGAATTCATTCTTATTCTCCGGTGACTCCTGCTTAGCAGCCACATCCTGTTTAGGGTGCCTACAGTGTGTGTTTGTTGACACCAGAAACAGTTGTGTTCCTGTGTGACACGAGCCAAACATGAGGGCAAAGCACTACTTCTAAATGAAGAAGCAGCACCACTTCATCAATGCATTGTGCTGGTTCATGCTGCTGACAAAACTTCTGGGACTTTGCAGAAATGTCATTTTTTAAATAGCGATCTTGATGCCAGATTAAGGCGAAGTCTGAGAACTGATAAACTGGAAAAAAATGTTTTACTTGCAACCAACCTCAATAGCAATATGTTTGCCTTCTGTGTCGAACTCCATGATACAGTGAATGAATCAGTGCTACATCAAGACGTGATGAATAAATAAAAATACACACATACTATGTCATGTGTGAATTTAAACTAAAATTAGCATTTTGTTCTGAATCAACATAATTTAGTTAGCTTTATACATGAAGGACAACATTTACCTTCAGCATTACTGGTGTTTGAAGTTTTATTTTGCATTAATGATACCTATATTTCATTTACGTAAAAAGTAATGAATGTGCGAGAGAACGCGAGTAATGATATTACAATGGCATTCTGTTTTTTAATCTTTTTATGGGCAATTTCTTGACTTTTTGAACTTGTTTTTTAAATTTGTAGAAGTTGATGCCCACTGACTGATCAGACATGCACGTCGATCAAGTTTGTGTTCGGGAACCTTCGTTGCTTCTGAAATAGTTGAGTCCCATTGTAACACAGTGGCCCCTCATGGTAAAGGGTTCTGTTTCAAGTAAACCTCTTCTTATAATACTTCAGACTGTAGCGGTTTAATAGCAACAGCATTTCCACTCAGGCATCTGTTGAACCAACAAGACATTATTTACCATTTATGCTGTCAAGACACAGTGTTTGGTCCCTCACCACCCTCCTGCTGAAGTATTTAAATGTAATGTTTTTTTTAACTATTGCTTCAACTGGTGATGATGATGTAAATTAACACGGTACTAGAAATCTTGTTCCTGTTGTGTCCGTGTACAGTAAATGTATTAATTGTGTCCCTCCCTATCGCTTTGTGACCTCCTCCAGGATAATAGAGTGCCAGGGACTGCCTTTGATCAGTGGGCAGAATTGTGACCCCTATGCCACCGTGTCACTCGTTGGACCTGCCAGGTAACTTTGTTACACGTATACCACAGGTTTTACAGCACACACATATGATGATATTTGCATGTTTTAAGTATAGAAGCAGCAGGTTTTCTCATTTTTAACGATCTAATCTTGAGAAAGCGGACGGAAGCCATAACAATTTTGTCTAGATCACAAGATAAAAGAGACTGATTTTTTACTGATGTTCCTCAATAATGCTTTGTATAAATGGATGTGATCTTGATGCAAAGAATAAAAAATGTGGTTTTGCTGATGAAACATTTTCAAATATGAGTATCAGAGTTTCTGTGATGTGTCCCCTCAGGGCTGACCAAAAGAAAACAAAGGTGAAGAAGAAAACCAGCAACCCTCAATTTGAAGAGACCTTCTCCTTTGAGGTACATCCTGTTTGGCTTACTTAACACTGCGACACTCTTTGTATACGTAAGCCTGTAAATAAGCCTCGACGTGTTCACCCTCAGGTCACAAGGTCCGGCAGCTACTCTAAGAAGTCTCATTTCCAAGTGGAAGAGGAGGACATTGAAAAACTTGAGATCAAGTAAGTTTGTTGATTTATTTACTTATTTTCTCTCATCTGTGCGTTTCACTTTCTGTGACTCTGTCTCTCCATCTCTCTCTCTCTCTCTCTCTCTCTTTCTCTTTCTCTCTTTCTTGTTTTCCCCTCTATAGTCTTGACAGAAGAAAAATTATTTCTTAATAACTTGAGGACAAAAAACGTGAATTTAGATGTGGTGTGTTCTGACTACTGATAGAGAGCCTTGGTTTCTGGTTAAGGATATGTGGGGCTTCCGTCACAATGGACTCATAGCTCACTTGGTAAGACTAGACAGATTCGAAGGTAAAAACACTCATGCATGGTTTTGAGGTTTGGATTTGAGGTGATGTCATTGCACGGGTCTTGTATTCGCTTTTTATGCACCGAGCAGATAAGCACCACTCGAGTTGTGACATTTATTTTGTCCCTTTTTGCCTAATTGGAATTGGGTAGTTGTGCGTTTGTGCTGCACACACGGCAACAACAAAAAAAAGTGTGTTACTCGACGTACATGTAGTTCAATGCCATATATTCATATATGAAATGCATGTCTCACTTTGCAGAGTTGACTTGTGGAACAATGAGAATCTGGCTCAGGATGTGTTTCTGGGGGAGACGCGGGTCCCGGTCAAGATCCTTGGGAATAGCCACATCCACAAAGCCTGGTAAGGACCAGACAGAAGACGATGTCTTTTCATTTCTAACATCATTATCCACTAGGAGTGTAAACAAATACAAATGCATTCATGTGCATTACATTTCTTTTTATCTTCTGTCACACGATTTCACCAATTTGATACAAATATCTGCAGAACTCACTCTTTGCTGTGGTGGTGCCAGTGGATCCAAAAACACATTTAGAAATCAAAGAAAAAGGCGTTCCTTATTACTCCAGATCATGGGTCATAGATCCATATTTTCACTATTCCTTTCCACTCTGACCATAACACAAACACAAACACCTGTTTAACAACTTTTATTTAGACTCAATTTACACTTTTCTTTTAGAAGATGGGGTTCAAATATAAATCCTGCTTTATTGTCCGATTGATTTATGTACAACAGTACAATTTTAATATTTTGTGAGCAGCTAAATCTCTACATGTAAACATGACTAGTATAAATGACGGTAGAAAACTATTTAACACAGAAGAGGAAGCAGTCCACACCATTTCCGGCCCCTTCTGGGGAGACCGCACTGACTCCCAGTATAAATACTAGGGCTGAAAATGAATAGGCCCATTTTAGATTTTTTCAGGGAAGATAATGGAAGACTAGAAGATCTGTGCAGCATACAAACACCACTTCTAGCTCATGTTTATTAACCAGCAGAAATCCAGGTTTTTTTAGAAATATTTCTTCATCAAACAGGATCAGCCTGTCTCTTTGGTAGAGTTTATTAGACGGCGGAAACATGAGGGACAATGATGGAAATAAGTCCAGGACTGTCTTGTCCTATTCCTGCCAAAGTCTGTTGTGTTTCTTAATAAGATCTAACATTGTGTTCAATAACCAAAACCAAGCCTGACACAGTCACCTTCTTTGTAACTAGATCAGGTTCTTACACCGGAGGAGCTTCTTGTTTTTGAGTCTTTTAGTTTAAAAAACTCCACCCTGCTCACCCATTAAGACGACTTGAACGCTTGAGTTCTTCCGTGCTATTACAAGGTCATTTGAGAAATCTTCCTTGATTTCTCAGTGTTTCTGTTGTGTGGGTGTTTCCTAGCTCTGTGTCAGTGTAGGTGATATGGGATTATGCCAGATAGCAATCTGTTAGTACATGAGGGCTGTGAGTCGTGTGCGTGGGTGGCTTTATGCACGGTGGCAGTACCTCATGTCCTATGTTTATGCTGGAAGCCGTCCATGTCGCTCACATAAAGACCGTTCAGCTTCATGAAATCGGTACAGGTGATCTGTTGACTTTTTGCCGAAGAAGCGTCGCTGTGCCTGTGTACCGTGACAACGGATCAAGCGGCTTACGGACAGGCCTACTGTATGTATCTGCAGCTTTTTGAAGCACTGCAGTTCAACTCTGCATTTCATCATTTTGTGTTTTGCTCCACCTGTTGGCTTTCAGAGAGACGTGCATGCAGCAGAAATATGAGCAATGTTCTCTTAATCAAAGTCAGCTATTTAACAAACCCTTTGATTTTTAAGTGGAAGTTCTCGACTCCACTGGAATTGTGAAAATTAGCTGGAACAATAATAAAGCAAATGTTAAACGACAGCTGTCTGGTTTATAGGTAATCATCAGCTTTGTTGAGTCGTACTTTGGACCCCCTTTATGAAGCGTCTGAGCTGCTT
The DNA here is from genome assembly GCF_050575085.1 of Anarhichas minor. NCBI lineage: Eukaryota > Metazoa > Chordata > Actinopteri > Perciformes > Anarhichadidae > Anarhichas > Anarhichas minor. The sequence goes on from NW_027466472.1 coordinate 6,617,749, forward strand.
TCATCTTGTTGACGCTTCAGAGCTACGGTAAAGCATCATCTAGGTGTATTAATGTATCACCAATAGTCTTATTGAATTCAGTTCTGTTTTATCAGTTTACAGGGAGTTTTCTTGCTCGTTGAGTAAAACATCTTAAAGGATCGTGATGCTAATTTCTTTCCAAAGGAAGCGTCATCCCAGTTAGAAAACAATGATGTATATATAAGCCCGAGCATTTCCATAAAGTCAGTCATCTAAATATGACTATCGACAAGGTTACAAGGTTATTTAATTGTCATTGTACAACAGGCTTGCACAAAGAAATGCAGATTGCGGTCCCATTTTGCTACTCAACAAAACACACACAACAAAAGATGGAAGGGTGGAGGATGAATTAAGGAGTCTCACAGCCAGAGGAAAGAAGTTGTTTTGAAGTCTGGTGGTTCAGCAGCTGATACTCGTGTATCTCTTGCCAGATGGCAGCAGGGTGAAGAGGTTGTGCCTGGTGCGGGTTTTGTCTTTTAATATCCTTTCGAGTTCTTTGCAGGCTCTAATCACCGATGCTCAGTAGACGTGTACCAATGATGTTCTGGGCGGTTTTAATCACACGGTGTAGAGCCCTCCTTTCCTATGCCGTGCACATGCCGTGCACATGCTCCTCTGTAAAACGACTACCACTGAAATATTTCTCATATCCATTGACTCTGTAAGGAGCTTAAGCATCTCTGTGATGTTTAGCAGCTTCACGGTGCTGTATCCATAAACTATTCACCAACCTGCATGTTCAGCTGTCCTTTTTTATGCAGAACGATAGTTGCATGCACAACCCGTCCTGTATTTCGGCAAAGCATAAGGTAAATGAGTTTTTGATTGATGAAGATGCTTTTTTTTTCGGTCCAATAAAGTTTAGGGAGCATTAATCCCACGTGTAGATACTCTCCATTCTTTTCCTTTTAGCTGTCTTTTTTTTGCCAGTAATATTGGTACGAGACAGTTTTTATTGTGTTGAGCAGTTTGTTTCAGGTCAGCAGGATCAACCGTCCCTTCAGCCTCTATTTTCTGAACGGGGTCGTGAACTTAAAATGATTCGGCCCCTGTGTAATTCTATGTAAGGTTGTTTTTAGGTTTTCTCAGGGGATTGGTTAATCCTGACATTGAAAGGTATATGTTTCTACATACATCACAGCACAGTGATGTGGTGTCTGTCTTCCTGTGGTCTAACAGGTATCTCCTCCAGCCCAAAGGGAACGGCAGCAAGTCCAAGTCTGATGATTTGGGATCCTTGCGTTTGAAGCTGACCTACATAGAAGACACGGTGCTGCCATCTGCCTGCTACACACCACTCTGCAACCTGCTGCTCAAATCCCCAGATGTGAAGGTAAAACCTCCGAAAGAACATACACAATTGTACGTTTCTAGTTTAAGGCAATCACAGAATCTAGGCCAACGTACACGGAAACCATTTAGGGGCTTTTAGTAGATAGCTCATGGTGGTGTAGCTTTCCTTTGTGTGGCCCATTCACCTCAGTTTCTAAAATGCGCTAAATTGTAATCATGGAATTGATCAGTTGCTGATAATGCTGTGTTGACGCTGTGCATCTACACGTTTCAGCCCATCTCGGCGTCGGCCGCACACATCTTGGGGGACATCTGCAGAGAGCGGCACGAGGCTGTTCTGCCCACGGTTCGACTGCTGCTCCACCACAATCGCTTTGTGCCTTTTGTCTCTGCTGTGGCAGCACTAGAGCTGGACAACACTCAGTGAGTACTTGCACGTGCATGACGTCCGGAGAAAAGCCTGGTGCTCGAAGCGTTGCACAGCAAATAGAATCCTTCTAACAGGAGCTACTTCGTTTTGTTTTAATGCTACTCACACAGGCGTACCTACAGTACAGTACAGCACAGCACAGGTATACACTGACATGTAGATGATATGTGTAAGCACACATTTTATCCTTTGACAAACTGAGCTAAACTGTCAAACCTTTAGATGCTGAAACACAAGGACTGATATATTGAGGATTGCTCCAGAACAACACAAAATAACTAACTGTGAAATGGTCTTTTGTCAAGAAATGTTGTCAAACCTGGTTAAAACTGTCTGGTTAACGTTAGTGGCATATTTCTGTGTCCATGCAGGGAGGCTAACACTATATTCCGTGGCAACTCACTGGCAACACGCTGCATTGATGACATGATGAAGATTATGGGAAAGAATTATCTGGCAGTTACCCTGAAGCCTGTAATAGATGAGGTATGAGTAACCCGGACACGCACGCATTCAGAATAGATGCTAGAAAGGCCATAAGTCACTGGAGTCAGTATGGAAAACTCGCCTTAAACAGCTGCCTTTCCGCTGCAAACATGGAGATGGAAGTGGTAGGTTTGGAGTTTGTACAGAGTACAGAGTACTGCATTGACTGCCTCTTTTTCAAACCTATCTAATAATTAATAGTGCTTTATTTGTGGCTTTTTGAGTCTAGTCTACCTCCATCTGCAAAATGTTCCATATTTTATTTTTGGTCGGCTTCAAAATAATTTTATTTCATCGACATGTCTGAAACAAATGTCAACAGTACTCTTACTCGTCAGCTCCTGTTTTTCTATGCTCAAGATAATAGGAATAAAAAGGTCTTCATTTCTTATTAATACATTGACTCTAATTGTTTGTTGTTGTTTTTGTCCTTTTTAACCTTTTCATAGATTTGTGAATCCAACAAAACATGCGAGATAGACCCCGTTAAACTGAAGGAAGGTGACAACACGGAAGTCAACAAGGTGAATGCACTCGACGAGCAGAACTTCCTTAAGTTCTTCTGATAAATCCTGTAATCGGACTGTGTCTGACTTTCCCGTCCATCATCCATATCATTTCGTTGGCCTTTTCCTTTTAGGATGTTTGGTTTTCTCTCTTTTTACTGATGTGTTTTTCTTTTTTGTTTTGCCTCTGCAGGAGAACCTTCAGGGTTACGTCCAGAAAGTCTTTTCCTCCATCACCCAGTCAAGTTCCAGCTGTCCCCCACTTATGTGTGATGTCTTCAGGTCACTGAGACACTTGGCCTGCAAACGCTTCCCCGGTAAACGCCAGAGCCTGTAGTACATTTTTTGCAGCCACTTGGTCAGAGAAATAATCATAAGAGACATAAAAACAGACCCAGCGCAGACATGAGGCTGGGAAGAAGGTGTTAATCCGTCTGTGTTATTTCTTCCATTCCTCTGACATTGTGAAACTGTTCAGCAGGTCACTGCTTATTGTTCCAAGGAACATAAATATGTTAGCGGTCCCCTGCACCAAACTGATGTTTTAATATCACTGTGTGCTGTAGTTTATTTAATTTCGGTAGCACATGGAGTTCCACAGTGTTCACCCCACGGAAGAGTTACAGGATAGCCTCAGAAAAAAACAAGGACAGTGTCGTCAGAGGACTTGACACGGCTCTAAAACTGGGCTTTTACTGTGTAGCTCAATATCAGCAGCTTGGTTCAACATAATGAACACAAGAGCTTTTATAGTGTGTTATATTCTGTCCACTCCCTGTATGTACACGCTAGAAACATTCTTGGTATATTGGTGATGGTTAAATGTCACCCCTGTTGTTTTTCCTGACGCCATGTTCTTTCTCTCTACAGCCGACCCACATGTTCAATACTCGGCCGTTAGCAGCTTTGTTTTCCTGCGATTCTTCGCCGTCGCTGTTCTTTCCCCCCACTCCTTCCAGCTCCGTTCCCACCATCCTGTAAGCGCATGGCTTTGGCACCATTTAAAAACAAATACGGGAGAGCAAATTCACATACGGGCCTATATACAGTATGTTGTCGTCATTGTGCACTTCTGTTTTAATTCCAGGACCCTGAGGTTTCCCGCACACTCACACTCATCTCAAAAACAATCCAGACGCTGGGCAGCTGGGGTAGTTTGTCGAAAAAAATGGTAAGATCACCCGTAAGGATGAGAAATTCTTATTAGCCAGTTAAAGCAAAGTGAGAGGACGGGTAAATGGATGTATTATTCACTTTGTAGGATCATGACGTATTAATAAAGCCGTTTATCATTCTACGTTTAGAGGAACACTGAACAGTGTTAAATATAGTCTGCTGTGTAGTGAATGGAAAGTACTGGTACTTTTTGTCTTTAACTGTCATCAAACTTTGTCATCTGTCTCATGTATGTCTTTATTTCTCTTTCTCTTTGTAGTCTAGTTTCAAAGAAACCTACATGTACGACTTCTTCAAATCATTCCAAGAAGACAAGTGTATAGAAAAAGTTAAAAAGGTATTTTGTGACTGTACTCAAAAGTCCGTAGAATGCGAATGTTTATTTATTGATCATTTGAAATGGTTAACACTGAAATCATTGTCGATGCTGTTTTCCAGTTCCTTGATGAGATCTCCTCTAACGTCAGCAAAGGGTCCAGTGGGCTGGAGGACGCAGTGGTCCTCAAGGAGGGGTGAGTGTTCATCATGAGCCGGGATCAGTAGGAATTTAAGGGGGGGGGCGGGGGGGCTCATGCTCAAAAAGTGCTGGATCTCACATTTACCATTGTGTGACTTAGAAGTAGACATGGATTACCAATTAAAACGTCCATGAAATTGTATTAAACTTTATTGCTTGGAATTCAGCTAAGATTTATTCAAAATCAAAACAATGGCATATTTTTACATAACATTATTCAACTCAAACTAACCCAAAACCCTTTGTTTACCTCCAGTAAAACATGGATTTGTTTGTTTAACCTCAATCCTGTGTGTGTGTGTGCCTGTGTGCGTGTGTGTGTGCGCGCGTGTGTGTGTGTGTCCTTCTAGGGAAGTACAGAAACGAGCCCAGGGGAAAAAACGCCTTGGCAAGAAAAGCTTTTCAAAGAGATGGCTCAGAGTGACCAACAGGGAGCTCTCCTACCACAAACATAAAGGTGAGACCAGTTTCTATCATCTCGTTCTCCAACCACGTACAGTTTCATCCAGAACTTGCAGCATAATATAAGATCAAACTGACGGGAGATGGCCGCATGCAGCGCTTTCTATCACGGTGTCGTTCTCAATACCAACACCAGGTGGCGCCACAGTCATCCGATCCAACACTTAGTGGAGGTGCCAATAGACTGGCTGGATTTATTTGCCAAAAGTTGAGATGTAAATGTTATGTTGTGCATAAATAGTCAGACTCAGAAATTGTCATTAATGGAAAGCCTGCATACTTCAAAAAAGTCCACAAAGTACTCAAACCGATCATCTAAACAGTTAACAATTGTGATTAACGAGCAAATCATAGGTGTCCCAACACTGTTTACTTTGTCTTAACTGATTGATGATGTTGGGTTCTTAACGTTAATGGGGGATCTAAGGAAAGGATCAAGAGTGTTATGCTCTAGCTGGATTTATTAGAGAGGGATGATGTGATGATGCTGCTGGTATTATACACCCCAACTCGTCTCTCTTGTCTCTCTATTGACCGGAAAGCACTGCAACTTCATGTCCTGCAAAACCTCAATAAAAGAAAAATTGATTTTCACTGTGTATTCTTCTTGACAGATTTGACAGAATTACTTTTTTGATTTCCAGGGAAAGAGGCCCTCTGCATCATCAATGTCAAGACTATCCAGGCGGTGGAGAAACTAGATGAAAGTGCCTTTAACCGCAAAAATGTAAGCCAATTCCTCTCAGACACCCAATCATTAAAGCATGGCCCCATTGTAATGGATAGCAGCCAGTTCCCCAAGTTGCAGTAATGAAATGATGATCGTATTGTATTGGGAGTCTCGTGAGCGTCGTTGACGTCTTTACTCCAAGGTCGGCTGTCATTGTAAGCATAGTCACATGTTTGTTAGTCTTCTAAATAGAACTGTAGGAATTTGAGAGTGTCCTGGATATGACCTGGGACGGGATGATTTAAACTGCTCCGTTTCTCTCGTGTCAGATGTTCCAGGTGGTCCACTCTGAGAAGCCTCTGTATGTGCAGGCAGGAAACTGTGTGGAGGCCAGTGAGTGGCTGGAGGTCCTGGGCCCGGTCAGTCGCTGCAACGAGGGACGCTTCTCCACCTTCCATCCCTCGAATTACACCAGTGGAGCCTGGCAGTGCTGCAAAAACCAGAGTAACAACGCACCGGGCTGTAAGCCCTGCACAACGTGAGTCGTGGACATGTGTTGCCGATCATAGTAAAACACTTGCTCAACTTGCTCTCTGCTGTTTTGAAACTCTGCTCCTGCTGGTTGTAAATTTGACCAACCATGTAGATGCCACTCCAGAGCTGTAATGAAAACAGTCATGTTGTGATATAAACTCTGTAAAATGACAAAAACAAAACTTTGGATCAGTTAGGTGTGCAACTGCCAAACGGCCGTTGTCTTTTCCCAGAAGCTTCTCAGTTTTTCCACACGTGGATCGACACGCATTCAAACAAAGTGCAACACTCTTAAAGTTACAATCTCAACGATCTCAGTTTTATGCACTTTAGTGGAGCCTATGGCGACAAACGGTGGTTCCAGGTGTGTGTTTTTGGGCTCTCACTTCCCAGAGATGTTGATGTGATTTTTCTAGGGGATGTCACCACAGACACCCAGTTCATTATAGTCTGGGCCACAGGGCTCAATCTCCATTGTGTCACCTAATCAGTCTGTCCGACAAAGACTTCTGGACCCAGATATGTAGGAATACCTTTACAATGCCTCACTCACCTACAGATAATACTAAGTGATTCACGGAACGCACATCACCCAACACGAGATGTATAAAAAGGGATTTTCAGATTCATGATAGGTGAGCACGATGAACACATCAGACAATAACTTCCACTCGGCTCTGCCCACCACGTCATTACATCTGGAAACGAGTCTCCGACAGGATATCCCTCATTACGAGCCGTAGCACCTCTCTGTCTGCTCGGTGACCTCTACAAACCCATACTCGCCAACTATTCCACTCACTGGAAAACAAGAAACACAAGAAACATCATCAATGGTTCAACCTTCTCACAGAACATAGTTCCATGGAAGGAACGTCACCACCAAAACCACACGGTTAAAAACAGAAAAGAAAACCTGGGCCCCTTTTTCAGTCTAAACTAATTAGAATATAGTATCCTTCGCTTCTCTCTGCTGATCCCTCCTGGATGACATCCTCTGACACGTTTCCTCTCTCCTCTTTCAGCACCGTGCTGGCCAACCTGCAGCTGGACATCGACTGCGACCGGGAAACGGAGAGAATTTTCTCTCTCCTCTCCTCGAACGATACCAAGCTCCAGAACATGGAGGGTCAGTGTTTGTTCATGACTTCATT